>NW_027411593.1:24547402-27047402 GCF_049639745.1 Rhodnius prolixus
GCCAACGTTTCGACAAATATATTGACTTCTTCAGGGCCTGGATATTACAAATACAAAACAATTTACAGAGACAGTAACATAGAAAATCAGTAATACAAAAATAAACAGTAAAATACAATAAATTCTTTATAATTATTGAAACTTAGTTCCCTGTGCGGGTTGGTTGTACCTGTTCCCGCTATATTTCAGGTACATATATACCTGTTCTCCAGTTCTGGCTCTTAGTTTCTGTAACTCAACCAACCCGCATAGCCAGGTAAGTTTCAATATTTACAAAAATATATTGTATTTTACTGTTTAGTTTTGTATTACTGATTTTCTATGTTACTGACTCTGTAAATTGTTTTGTATTTGTAATGTCCAGGCCCTGAAGAAGGCAATATATTTGTCGAAACGTTGGCAAAAAGATGAGTTTGTTTTTTATTTGACCGATTCCTCGCCAATCTTGAATCCTTAGTTTAATCAAAGGATTTAATTAAGATATTTTGAAAAACACTATTATTTCTTATTTTTCAAACTTTCTAGAACAAGCAAGTAAGTATTCATCAGCGATCGCTTCAAAGTTCCATAATTAGGATTTAATCAGGTACTGCACACGACTAAACAATTCAACGTTGATCTTGAGTTCGTTGGGTTGAAATTCAATCATTGGTAGGCTAGGAAGTTGTTCTGTCTTTAAGATTCCTAGCCTTTACTGAGCTAGGAGTTGTGTCCCATTTCCTAGCGACATTGAAGGTTTTTTTTTCGTAAATTCACATTAATTGTTACTTTTATATGTTGCTGACGACGATCTGGGCGTAAGATGGACTTGTAACGACTAAAAGATCGTTCAACATCTACAGATGATATAGGTGCCTTGCTGAAAGAAGTTATCTCGTTGGTTGTAAAGGGTACACGATGTTCTGAGGTGACTTCTGTTCCACTGATAATATCAGAAATCTGGCAGATGGTCTCCCACCCATAAATTTTGTCGTTTCAAAACACTTCTCTGCAAAATGAAGCTCATAAAAAAACTGTTTTTTGTTTTAGAGTTTGTGAAGAGGAAGAGGCTGATCCCATTGTTCTCTGACTGTGTGTGATGTGACAAGATCAGGTTTAAAGTCTCTAATCAGATAAGATATTTTGAAGAATTTAGCATGTTTTCCCGTAAAGTTACTATACGAATCATTCGGATAATATTCGGATTTGATATTATCTAACATTAAACAACCTATCACCTCTTCTGCTGCAAGTTTATTCAGTAATGTATGGGAAAGCAGTAAAAGGCGTTCTGTCTTATTAACATCACAAGATGGAGGACCTACTTACTATCAACAGATTGTGGTTTTTCTTCTTTTTCCTTAAAATCATACAAATCTACCAAATTTTTTCCTCCAGTATAAATAAGATAAGCCAACAAAAATAATTATATTTGAATAGATATTTTCATATAGAATTTGTATTGCAAAATGTAATAATTTATGAAATGCCCCAAGGGGAAAATTAGTGAAAAAAATGTTTTTACTAAGTATTACAACATTTTATTATTTTTTAAAAGCCATTTTTAAGTTTTTAAATATCTACCAATCAATATTTCAAAAGTATGTTAATATTTTTAAGTCTAGTTCTGTGGGACCACCAAAATAACCATCTATCGAAATGGAGCAATGAATAAAAAAATATTAAGAGCCACTGATCTAAACTTTTAAACTAAAAAGAAGAGAAGTATTTTCTGAGAAAATACGATGGATATCCAAGATTAAATGATAAAATTTCATTATAGGGAAAGGATAGCACGTAAAGTTAAAGGGCAACTTAGTAATTAGTGTTTGTAGGGAAGAGGACTTAACATCGTTTTCTACTGCTTAATGGACTTTAATGAATTTTAGAACAACTCAGCCTCAAACTACCTCGCACTTAACACTAATGTTCTAAATATTTAACCTGGAAGGATGTATATATATATTTTTCTTTTATTAAAAAAAAGTTATTAATTAAAAAGATAAAGTGTACTAATATTGGTAACTAGTTTTTTTTTTTTCGGCGCATCGACTTCTTGGTCATTAGCGCCCACTTTCTTAGTTCTTCTTATTTCCTTATACTACTGGAGCTGGGATGACACATGTGCAGACCCATAGCTTCCAATCACAACACGTTGCTTAACAAGGTAGGGTGGAGCCTGGGTCTGCAAAATTGTTTCCACACATCCCCTCTTATTTCATCGACCTTGTCGACGAGGGGGAGTGTGGAATATAATTGTGTCATCCCTTAAATCAACTAACTTTTATAATACATATCTAAATCTGAATTAATAATTTTAAATGTTTTCTATTATATTTATTGTCGGCAAAACCAAAAGTATTATAATTTCTATGTTTACTATTTGCTTGGGCTTTACTGAATACTAAATCCGAGGAGGCTATTTACTCTACTAGTAGCTGGATGTGCAGTACTTTGAACTAATATTCCTGCACATCCTAAAATAAACTAGAGCTAAATATAATTAACCTAATGGGGTTGAAATACTCGTATAAAATTTCTTTCAACCCCGGGATAAAAAACCTAACCTAAACAGACATACGACTTTCTCGCCAATAAATACGTTCATGCCAATAAACACATTCACGCCAATAAATACATTCGTACCAATAAATACATTCATACTAATAAATACATTCTCACCTATATACAATACACTCATCCTAAGCATTCACACTAGGGGAAAGTACTCGATATTCCTTTCCCCTTTAAAAGGACTAAACTATAGATTAACCTAATTACTAACCTAAATTTTAAAATGTAAATTGATATGTTTTAGATACGTATATAGCCTCCTGATGTAAGGAGAACCCTCTTTGGTAACTAGTTTATCACCATCTTTAGATGGACTATGTTTGCCTATTTTAATGATTACTAGTTATTGCATAATATTAATACATAGAAATATTAAGGAAGTAATCTTTCTCGGCAAATGATAAAGTTGTCCCATCCTAAGCGTTTTCTAAACTACTTAATGAAGATTAGAATATTTAGTTATCAGTTATCATTGTGTTGTTTCTAGGACGGAATAAGTTAGTACGCAGCGCTTAAGTTATCCTCATCTCATGGAAACCTCAAAGAAATAAGTGGTAAAAGAGGAAATCACGGAGAAGAAAGAAGTGGACGAAGTTCCAGAGCAACCAACCATTCTTTAGAAATGAATGAACGTTGGAAAAGATAGCAATGGTTGTTTTTTCCACCAATCAGTTGGTACGTTGAGGCATTAGAAGCCAACAGTAACTGTGAATACCAATACATTGTTTTTGCCCTCATAAACAATATTGGTAAATGTCCCAACAAAATCACCAACACAATAAATAAGATTAAACTGTGAATATGTTTGTACCAGGTGGTGGCTATTAAATAACGAGACTATTGCTATAAAACATTTTATTTTAAATTTATACATATTTAGTTATTATCACCTTCAATATACACCACTCCCCTATCCCTACAACGCTCCATGTGAATTTACCATTGTAAACAGTGCTGGAAGTCTTTTTCTGTGAGCACCTGCATGACGCGTGCCGCTTTTTCTATCACAGCTTCAACGGACTGAAATCGTGTTCTTTTTAATGCAGATTTGACTTTGGAGAACAGATAAAAGTCACATGGGGCAGGTCAGGCGAATTAGGCGGATGGCCTAAAACTGGGATTTTGTACTTAGCAAGAAACGTCTTGACAGATAATGCAGTGTGAGCCGGCGCGTTGTCTTGATGGAGAACCCATGACTTGTTCAAGCACCTCACGGTAGTTAAGTTAATTAATTATAATCGATATTTTCATCCGTTTTGGACGTGGAAGGGCGACCCGGGCGGTCATCATCTCCGAGGTCTTCTCGACCATCTTGGAATCGCTTGAACCACTTAAAAACTTGCGCATGTAATTAACATTCATCACCATAAACTTCTTTTAATAAAAGATAAGTTTCAGTAGCGGTTTTACCAAGTTTCATGTGAAATTTCACGGCAATTCGTTACTCTACTACATGTGTAGCATCATGTTTTCGGTAAAACGAAACTAACACCTCTTATACAAACGACGGTTCCGGTCAGACAGATTTCTCTACATACACGTGAGGCGCTGCAATCGAAAGAGAAGGTTTTACGCTGCACAGCTGTCGGTCGTTAGGATTTGGCGCATGCATAGTTCTTCTGTAGCAGCATCAGTCTCATTATTTAATAGCCACACCTCGTACGTTTTTGTAAGTATTGTACATATTTAGTAATATTAAAATTAACAAAAATATATTACAGTACATCATAATACGGTAATAAAAATAGCATTTTATTAGTTTACGGTCACCGATAATATTGCTGGTTACTACAAAAATTAATGAAAATAATACTTTCATGGTAAAATATTGAATAAAGGAGCAGATGTTTGCAAATTTTTTCTAAAGTATGGCGGAAGGGTGTATTAAGTATACACACAATAAAGTACCACAGGCACGTCTGGACTCTGGTTACTCCCTGTGGCGACGCTACTATGTCAAGTATCTGAGAGAATTTCAAAGTAATGGATGAATTTTGAAACTATCTTTACGGTTTGCTGTAGTGTGCCAGTAGCGTAATACTCCTTGAAGTAACTGTCAATGAACTCGCTGAATAATGTATTATTTAAATCAATTTGTATTCGTTCATTCATAAATTAATTTTACCGCTTTACAATAACGGTTAAAATATAAAATTACAAGATTAATTCACTTATTTTCAATCTGGAAATCTATTTTTAATGTGGAAGAAAAATGGTGGGTATAACAAGGAATGGAAGTAACCATTAGGTGATTAATTTAGGGTCGTAACCTTCTGAAGGCAATCTCATTCTTTGATTATTGAAGATTTCCAAGAATTATAATCTTTGACGTCTCTTAAATAAATCTAGGTATCTATATTTGTGTTTTAAAGGATAACATATTGATTTGTTCAACAAGTCTTACAACAGTACCTCTTGAAGTGCAAGCACTGAGAATTTAACCATTGAAATGAGAAGGGCAACTTTTATTTAATTCTCGGAATTTTGTATTCTCCAAGCAATAATTACCTCAGTGAGCTGAAGAAGTTACTCAGTGGTAACACTCCAAATCATCAGACTATTAGTCACCCTCTTTACTGGAGAGGAAATCACAGGGCTACTGTCTTTTAAGACGTCTTGTCGGGTTGTCAGGAAGAGTTCTAGAAGAAAGATTTTGAGCTAGAGGATTCGCGTGTGATTGCAGGTTGAAGTGAAGTTTCCTGTATCGTGTTTTAGCGACTTGGGTGATAAAAGGAATGTTAAGATCTGTATAGTCCGGTTAGAGGCATAAAATGGAGCTTTTACTACGGATCGAAGTATTTTAGGTTGAAGAGATTGAATTCTTTGAAGATTGGAGCGTCTGGTTGAACCCCACACCTCTGTTCCTTACGTCCAGATAGGTTTTAAAGTAGTAGTATGCATTAGTCTGTTGTTGTCTAGAGACAGTTTAGATCTATCGTTTTTTGAATGGCCTAAAACGTCTGTTTAGTTTTGTTCATCCAAGTCTGGTTTTAGAAATTCCAAAAATATCTTAATAGCCAGCATAGGATCATGGTTAGAGCTGCCAATAAGGCGGTGTCATCTGGGTATGCGAGAAGTGGAATATTAGGTTCAATAACCATTTACTTAAGGCCACAAAATGGAAGACCAAAAGAAGTCCCCGTAAAATGAAAGCAGGTGGTTACTTTCATTTCTTGTGAATATCAGGGAGTCCCTTTCATAAGAGAGTCATTACATGAATTTTAATTAGCCTAGATATTCTTCTTTAAATCCGTGCATATAATAGAGCTGGGTTCAATAAGGGAAGCCAAATTATTATTTTTTTTAAAATGATAAAAAAAACTAATCTTTAGATAGATGAGAAGAACCATTTTCTTGACTTGGATGTCGAAAATGATGATAGGGATTCATAAAAGAGAGAAAAAAAAATTATCAATGAAAAAGAAACGGCGGGAGTTATAAAAAAAAAAAAAATCCACGAAGTTTATAGAAGCGGGGAAAGCTATCAAAATGTAAAACCAATAGCCTGTAGGTGGTTCAGCCCTGTTTTCTTTTGATCAGTGATTTAATTCGTACTGCACAAGACCTGGATGGGTTGCTCTCAGTTTCCATCCACCCCAGCCATTGGAAATGGGTTTTTAGTTTTAGGACGAGTGGCTGGCGGAAGAACCACAGAAAGTGGCGGATGAGAGGGTGTAGCCCCCCTGGGGCGGATTCTATTAGCAATGTATGAGAAATAATCCCTTAGCACTTTGCATAACAAGTACCCTTTCCACTGCGGGGTCCCTATCTAAGTGTGGCGTTCCAACAAGCTAGTTCTCTTGTAAACTAGCCTACAGCCAGGGTAACTTTACCGATTGATTTTAAGAAACAATACTCTGAGACGGAGTTCCTTTAGCTCTGATTGATTATTATGTTTCATACTTTTTAAAAAAAAATCACTTAAACGACTTCTCTTACAGCTTTTTTTCATTCCAAAAATTTGAGTTAGTTTTAATTTTTACCATCATTATTTCTATAAAACCGTAAAAACCACTTTACCCCTTAAATGGACCCTACTACAGCTGCTCCAACTAAATTTTCTAAAAAATAAACCCTAAATAAATGTATGCGAGTACAAGAAACTTAGAGAAGATCTTAAAAGCCAAACCAAAGACTGAACCACCCATTGAGCAAAGACGATAGAATTATCGTTGATAAATGTTTGATGCTGAAAATACTTGGCACCTCCCCACTCAAACCAGAGATTGATCGTAGCCTCTTTATGCCACTAGTAGAAAGCGCCAGCATTCCCATTACGTTTTTATCTGCTACATGTCGCACAACAGATGTTACCTGATACACATCATACTTCTTTTCTCGTGATACCTAATCGTGAGATCAATTGCTACTTAAGGAGAATTTTGGAAATAACCGTTTTTATGAGTTGTTTAGTATATAGATTGTATATTACATGTCAATGTATGGAAAGTTGATTTCAAAGCCATATTGCCGCCTACATTCCATCTTCTTGTATCATGCTATACAACCCAATGGTTCTAGTTCCACAAGGGGGACAACATTATTGCTCTTTCTTCAAGGTAACTTGTTGAGAAAAGATATAATCGAAAATCGAGGTGATTACTTCTAGGAACGGTAAGAACTATAGTGCAATCTTACATACGGGAACATTTATTGGACCCAACCCTCGAATAATGCAACCCTAATGGATTGCAGAATGGCTGCCATTATCCGAAAAACATAACGGGCAACCGTAAGTATCTAAAGTTCACACTAACTTGAATCTATTACTCAATAATTGTTACACAATTACACTAAATAATTTCATCTTTAGGTTTACAATCCTAAATAGAAGGTAAAAGAACTTTTGACTTGAATGAAGTAGGTAAAATTGATTTTATAGGTGTGTGTAGTTACAACAGATTTTATTATTAACAGTTGGCAGAATGCAGCTTCTGGCCCTTAGAATTACTCTTCTTTGGAGCTCCTAACAGTTCGCTGTTTGGGGATGGACAGTTTTGAAAAAGCTCCAGTTGCCAACGACTTAAGAGGTTAACACGCCTTAAATCAAAACAAACTAAAAAACTATCAACATCTTCATACTACAGTTACGTATATACAGAGTGATCCATTTAAAACGCACCAATCGCTGATAACTTTTTAAGAAAGCGGAATTCCGGAAAAACCCACGAAGTAAACTATATGTTTTTTTTGGTCTAGTTTTCAAATTTTCCACCCCCGATTCTGTATGTTCATTTTTGGCGTAGTTACGGCCAAAAACCTGATCGGGGTTTCATAAGGACCACTAATTTTGACAATACTTAAGAAAACTACATAAAAAATTGTGAAAAATGACGTTGACCCCGTTTTGATATCCCTAATATTTTTCGAAATATTTAAGATCAAAGTTACAATTTTATCTTATTCGTGATCGGTTTTCAATATTAATTTTCCACCAGAAATACACGTTTTGGGAGGTCCTCTGACTGCAAAAAAATGTTATTTGTGATGCAAAGTAAAAAAATAATAATAATTGAAGATTTTAAAACATGTAGTGTAATGTAATGGTTGTGGGTGAATCAGGATAAATTTGTTTTATCATCAAATAAAAGCAACCATCTCATCATGTTAATGTACTCCGTATGCAAGACTTCTTGACCTAATTGAAAACTAGACCAAAAAAAAAGACATATAGTTAACTTCGTGGGTTTTTCCGGATTTCCGCTTTTCTAAAAAGTTATTAGCGAAAAGGTGCGTTTTAAATGGATCACCCTGAATATGTGTGATCATGCCCTTAAACTTAAGGCTGCAGGATCAGTGTCTTATAGTTGGCGCGGATGTCCACATAGAGAGTACTGACTATTTAGGCTGAAATTTTCGCCAACTTAAGTTGGGTCCAATAACTGGAATGATATACAGGACAATCGCGATCTTTTTTGACAAGAAGTCCACCCTTTGGAACTGTATTGCGTCTCAGATTAATGTACATCAATGAATGGAGGCTCTTGCTGGATGCGATGGCCCTAATTCTACCGCCAGAGTTGATATGTGATCCAATTATAAATCCTAGTTGATAAACGCTTGGACGTTCAGTAATTTCCAAAACATTACGCGTACAGACAGTACGCGGAGCCCTGTATTTCTCCTCATAGACATTATCTTAAGACCTTGGTGAACTAGTCGCGGAGCACTTGGACGTATATTTGACGTAAATGGTCAAATAATAGATGGCCACAAGCCACTTGCTGAGGATAAATTTTGCATGCGTCCTATAAATTCAAGTCCTTCAAGTCTGGTTAATCAAAAAGTCACAGACGATATTTTAGTTACAGGTATTAAAGTAACTTATTTATTAGCACCATATTTGAAAGGTGGCAAAATTAGTCTTTTTGGAGGCACAGCTGTGAAACATCAGGATGAAGAAACATTGCTTCATTTACTTAGATAATTCGTGTATTGTGCTTGCAAACGATTACACTAGGAAGGTGAAATGGGACTTAGCTTACTTCTTACCTGGCGTTCTTCACTGATACGAGGTTGACGTGAACTGGGGACACTTGTGGCTTAAGGGCATATTTTACTTCCTTAAGAATAACACAATTCAAGATTAGATTAGATTAAAAGATATACAGATAGTAGATTGCCAAATAATTCTTTAGCAAAAATGTCTCCGAGATCCTTTAGAGCAGCCTAAGTCAGACCGAGCGAGACCAACAAAGGAGAGAGAGAACTATAGGTTATATATTGTCAGTGTGGGTGTGCATGAGAAGTAGAGAGGGGCGGTAAATATACAAAAGACAATAGTACAAAAAAAAAACTTCCCTCCTGAACATGAGCATTGAGACTCCCTCCTTCCATTGTTCAGAGGGGGGAACAGAGATGAAGTACACACAGCATCCGGTCCTATCACTTTTTCAATAAAATTCTCACTCCCCCATACCATTCTGTAAAGAGAGTGACGTCAGACAAGAGCGCAAAAGGGAAGTGATACCTACGTCTACACTGCAGAGTATGTATCTACAGAAACTGTGTTCAGAGGGTTACCCAAGACTTACCAACAACCAGTTGTTAGTAGTAAAAAAGAAAAAAGTTTGCGAGAAAGTGTATTTCCTAGGGGAGTAATGTTCCCCCACTCTTCAAATAATCAACTTACACGCATTTTTCGCTCCCCTCTTAGTCCCGTGCTTTTATGGTGCAAAAAGAGAAATGTTCTACAATGGGTAGGGAGAAGAACATGATTCGTTCCCTCTGTTTTTAGACTAAGATAGATATATGATAAGAAGTCAAGAATGATTAAGGAATTGAAGATTAGGTCGATCTGTCAGCTGGTAATAACATGGCACCCACGGATACATTGGCTGGTTATAGCCATTCGCTCACTGTCAGTGAGTAGAGGAATGCGACCTGCAGTTAAAAGTACCAACAGATTCATCCTCTCTAATTATTCGCGAACTTGTTGAGAATTTTGTTTTTATTTAGTTAAAATCAACGCGTTTTGTTGCCTTAAAATCAACAATGATATCAATAACAACATATAACATTCAGAGTGGAGAAGTTACCCAGCGGCAACACTCCAATAACAATTTACTTTCTATTGACTCTCGTCATCAGAGAAGAGATCGCGAGGCCACGTGTCTTTTAAGACGTCTAGAAGTGTTGTCTTGGAAATGTTCTGGAAGATAGACGTTGCATGAGTGGATTGTGATGAGATTGAATGTTAAGATGGAGTGTTTTCTGTATCGTGTTTTAGCAACTTATGCAACGAAAGGAATGTTTAGTTCTTTGTGAATGGTTTAATTGGTGACGTAGAAAGGAGCTTTTACTGTAGAGCGAAGAATTTTAGACTGTAAGGCCTGGATTCATTGGAGGTTTGAGCGTTAAGGTTGAACCCTACAGTTCGATGCCATAAGCCCAGACTGGCTTTAATGCCCTTACATAAGTAAATCTTTTGTTGTCCAGAGTGAGTTTTAATCTGTTGTCTAATAGTCTTTTCAATTGTCGGAAGGAGCTAGGAACAATACCAAAAGATAGGGAAGAGATTAGCTAAGAGGTAAGCGTAAACTGCATTCCAAGGCGCCACAGTAGCCGAGCGGTTAGAGCCGAAACCTGTAAAGCTAATATGTATTGTGGTACTGAGTTCGATTCCCTGTCTTATGCCTTGGATTTTATTTAATGAATAATAAAAGAAATTCACAGTATGTTTGCTAGTCGCCTCCGTCTACAACACCTAATTGGTTGTTGGACTTTAAGCCCCGCCTGAAAAAATACGCGATGACTTTTTTCTTTATTGGATTCCAACCCAATTCCCTTAAATTTTTCTCTTCCTAGGAGCTTCTTACAGCTCATTGTTCATCACAGTATTGTCTATAACAAGAGAATACCGTTGAATTACAAATATTTTAAGAATACCGACCTTGAATGCAATCTATGTGTCAGTAATGAGTATGAGGACCTGTTTCACTTCCTGGCGGATTGTCCAGCATTGGCTGAACTGCGCGGTCGTTACTTTGGTTCGCCTACTCTTTCTAGACAGAGCTTTGTGGATTATTTGAACGGCAAAGACTGGGTTGCTTTGGTTCAGTATTGTACTGTAGCTTATGCAAAACGAGTATCACTTATTAATCCAGGATAATTATAAATCTATTTTTTGTTTTCCAATTTTCGGTTTAATGCTTTATGTTTTATATTGTATAGTTAAGACAGAAAGAAGGAAGTATATAAGGTAATAATAATAATAACAGTATAAAAATAATAATAATAATAATTTAAAAAAAATATATATATATATTAATGTATATATATACAAAAATAAATAAATACAAAATGCAACAATAAATCATAGACTCCACGGACGGTCAATGACCATGTTGTTTGTCTTTATAAGGAATTTATTTTTTAGTTTTATTTAATTTCACTGTAATTGAAATACTATTTTACATGTATGTAATTTTGTAAATTAAATAAAGACTTCTTCTTCTTCTTCTTCTATAACAAGAGAACACTGAAACACAGGCAGGCAGTGCGCTGAAAAAAGCTCCGGAAGCCAATGACCTCAGATGTTGACGCTAAGAGCCCAATTTATGAAAAGACCATTTTTCTAACTCTGAGGACCCCAAAACAGATATTCACTGCTTACTTAGTTAAGTAAAGCTGGTGCCAAAATAATCTAAAGATACCAAAAAAGGAAGACGGCATAGTTTTTTTCAAATAAAGATGGCTAAGAAATGAACTAACTAAATTGATTCAAAACAGCGTGCAACTTGTTTCGACTTAGTCAAGTTACACGCATATTAAAAAAATAACAAATAGACCCTAACATATTTAACTGAAGACAGATCTACCGCATTCTGAAACGTGTATTTAAAAATAATAAAAAATAATTGAGACCGAAAGTGCAACTTTATTACTCTATTTAATAGGTTCACAGATTCCACAATAATACGAGCCAGCTGCTACTTTGTACTGCTATTTGCAGAACAATAACTGTTGTACCTGGAAAAACTGTAAATCTGAATGCGGTGTTGAAATTGCCTCTGTATGCAGCCATTTTTCCCCACAAATACACCATCCGTTTATTGGTTAAATCCTATTTGACGTCACCGCTGCTTTTAATTAATACAATGGGCGACATAGGTTGGCATATTTACTGAACTTTGGGTTCAGATTAAATTAAGCTTTTAATCCAATGGATATGGAGGATATTTTCAAAATGGTATGCATTAACAAACTGAATAGATACTAATTTTAGGCGTAAATAATAAAAGTCCAAATTGGAAACCAAGACATTGTGTTTATACTTTAAACTCCCGAAGAACATCAGTGCTTATTAGATATTTTTCCATTTTCTACAAGTTAGTTATAGTTCACAGTCAATATCTGCTTGTTCTCTCAATAGATCTGAATCTGTAGATATCAATCTATCCGTTCTTTTGTAGTTATTTTCGCCATCAGTTTACCAGTTAAGTCATCTGTTATTTGTATTGAATATGGTCTGTAAGCAAGCAATATAATCAATATATAATACACAGCCTGGTCACAAAATGGCTGGGCTCTTGTCAAAGAACTTTGGACCAGTACACTATTCTTTCACAATCTACGAGGGTCGTTTGAAAAGTCCGTGCAAAAATAAAAACTATTTAATTTTTTGGGGTAAACCTTTTTTATTTTTCAACATAGTCTCCTTTTAGGCTTATACACTTCGTCCAACGCTGCTCTAGTTTGTTGATCCCTTCCGAATAATAGGATTTGTCCAAGTCTGAAAAATAGCCATTCTTTCCTGCAATCACCTCCTCGTTTGAATAAAATCTTTTTCACGCCAGCCATTTCTTCATATTGGGGAACAAATAGTAGTCCGAGGGAGCCAAGTCTGGAGAATAGGGGGATGTGAAACGAGTTGGAACCCTATTTCCATTAATTTTGCGACCACAACTGCTGAGGTGTGAGCTGGTGCGTTGTCATGATGGAAAAGGACTTTTTTGTGGGCCAATCGTGGGCGTTTTTCTTGCAGCTCGGTTTTCAAACGGTCCAATAACGATGAATAATATGCACCTGTAATAGTTTACCCCTTTCCAGATAGTCGATGAGGATTATTCCTTGCGAATCCCAAAAGACAGTCGCCATAATCTTTCCGACCGAAGGAACGGTCTTCGCCTTTTTTGGCGCAGATTCCCCATTGTTTAGATTGTTCTTTGGTCTCAGGAGTGTAGTGATGTATCCATGTTTCATCCACAGTGACGAAACGACGCTTAAAGTCCTGCGGATTCTTCTGGAACAGCTGCAAACCGTCCTTGCAACACTTCACACGATTTCGTTTTTGGTCAAGCGTGAGCAATCGCGGCATCCATCTTGCGGATAGCTTTGTCATGTCCAAATGTTGATGCAAAATATTATGTACCCGTTCATTCGAGATGCCCACAGCACTAGCAATCTCACGCACCTTCACTCTTCTGTCATCCATCACCATATCATGGATTTTATCAATGATTTCTGGAGTAGTAACCTCAACAGGTCGTCCAGAACGTTCAGCGTCACTTGTGCCCATATGGCCACTCCGAAAATTATGAACCCACTTATAAACTGTTCTAATCGAAGGTGCAGAGTCACCATAATGTTTATCAAGCTTCTCTTTAGTCTCCTGAGGCGTTTTGCCTTTCATAAAGTAGTGTTTAATCAACACACGAAATTCTTTTTCGTCTATTTTTTGAAAATCACTCGACTTCCTCGATTCAAACGAATGCCAAACACAAAGAAATAAACCGATCTGGCTGAAACTTGGTGTGTGTTCTTCCAAGAGATGCTACTAACTAAACATAACCTCGATACGCGCCAGTAGTGCTATCTCTCTGACTTTGCACGGACTTTTCAAACCACCCTCGTATATTGTACTAACTGTCGATGCTCTCCAGATCCTCTCAGAATCTGTTATAAACTGATTTTAGGGTTCGCTAGGCAAACTTTTTTTTTTTATGGTTTTCCACAACTCGTGGTTCCCTTCAGCCAGCGAGTGTAAATGCTTTCTTCCGAGTAACACGTTCCTCTGCCTGTTCCTCCATCCGACCATCATCTCCTCCACCTGCTGGACCCTCCATCTATTTCTAGATCTTCCTTCCCTCCTTAAGCCATCCACTTCGCTGTCCATATCCTCATTAGCGCAATCTTTCTGGACCCATCCTCCTTAAATGTCCATACCACGTGAGTGCTTTAGTCTCTCTCCAATTTCCAATTTGCTCTCGGCAGCAGAATCTGGGTTAATAATGAAAACCGGTAAAGTGAATTATTAATTCATGAAAGTCGGTTCACGCGATTAGGCGCTATCTTGTTTACAAAAAACCAGGAGTTGTAAAAAGGGTTGATCGTCAAAAACTACCCAACAAATGTTGTAAAACATCCTACTTTGACAATTTTTTTTTTTTCTATAAAAGATAAAATTCCCAAATTTACTTTATAATATAGGGCAAAACCTCTGCTATAAGTGCAATTTTTTGCAACATCGCAGATCTAATTGATAAATAGTGAAGCAATTAATTAACCACAAGTGTACCTGTCACTAATAATTGCATTTCAAATCGTTGAAATAATAAAAGAACGGAAAATACCGGATCAATTTTTTTATAATTTACAATTCTAAGTTCTTTCTAACTTTAAAAAAAAAGAAGAAAAAATCGTTCAAATTTGTTGTAAGAGTTATTTTAGCGGAAATTAATTAAAAGTTGCAAACTTGGTGTTCACAAAGTTATTTTCTTTTGAAAAAGAGTTTACGCCTGCTACACAAGATGGAAACTGTGACATCGCTAATTGGTTTTACCCCCCCCTTTATTTTAATATCTCTTTCTTTTCATAAAAACTTTTTCATTTTTTACTTCTAAAGCAAATCATCACATTTTTAGAAATAATTATAATAAAGAGACTAATTTTTTTGTATTAGATCACATTACCATTATTTACTTTTAGCCGTGTTCTCTTAATCTTTATTTGCAGTCAGTCCGCAGGTCAGGGCTTTAATTATTTCGTTTTAGGTTAGCGTTTATGCCAATTATTAATTCATGAAAATCGGTTCACGCGTTTAGGCGCTACGTTGTTTACAAACAAAGTAACAAGAACAAGAAGGAGAAGAAGAAGAAGAAGATTTTCTGAAATTGCAGTTTTTGCTCATATTTGGCAACTTTTTTCTCAAAATCTGTTTTAAGTAGTTGCAAAAAATTACTCTTGTAAACGAAGTTTTGTTCTATATTTTGAAGAAAATTTGAGAATTTTATCTTTTATAGAAAAAGAGAAAAAAATTGTCAAAGTTGAGTGTTTTTTAACGTACCGCTTTTCCGTGCAGTTTTTTGAAGATCAACCCTTCTATACTACCGGATCAACTCTACCGGACAGTATAAATCTATATGATACATAAACCTACCTTTATTTCCGCTAGCCGTTTCTAGTCTAAAACTTGCAAATTTCCGATCAATCTATAAAAGTTACTTCGTGGAAACAGGTTATATCAGCAATATAACCAAAAATACTCTCCTGTGGTCAGAACCTGGTTTGAACTTATCGCCATTTTAATTGCCAACGAGGCATGCGTGCAGGTGGAATGTAGGAATGAGCTACAGGATTCGAATGTCTGGATAGATTGCTGTGGAAGGTGAGGAAAAATTAGCGGATTAGCTCGGAAATTCGTTGATGTCTTTATGACGGGGTAGCATTAGAAAAGTTTGACGATACATCCGAGAATTTCGGATTGAAAGAGCCTGTATACACTGGTGGATTCCGCAAATTCCGCTCTTTATGACTGAAATCAATCTTTGTTCAGTATTAGTTTTGTCATTATAGAGTGCGGTCCAAGAATTCTCGGTTGATTACAATCTTCTGTCACCTTTTCAGTCGTGCATGCGCATCAATTGGATCCATTATCCAGACAGCAGACTTGATTGGATGTCAGGCTGCTTTGGTTTAAAGAACTAAAGTAAACTCTATATTTTCTGTAGGATGAAAAATTAATGCCAGTTTCAGTCATTATAAACTTTATTATGCCGAGCTTTCGACCTAGGGACTAGGTCATCTTCAGGGCTAATTTACAATATAATGTTTTACATCATTAGAGGGTTAGTGTGTCTTCTGTCTTGTCTGTTCATGGCTCTGACTCTGTTCAATCCATGAACAGACAAGACAGAAGACACACCAGCTCTGAATGATGTAAAACAGTATATTGTAAACTGGCATTAATTTTTCATCCTATTGAAACTATGATTCAGTCACCAAAAATAATGAACAGTAATTCTATATTTTCTGTTAATTTCTTTCCTAAAATTTCAAAAAGTAAGATTTTGGGTTTTGCAGACACCTTTTGCGTGAAAAAGTTCTCGTGGATTAAATGATTGAACGTTCACTAATTAAATATAATTATTTATCTACCTAAAATAAATTAACACCTTTACCCATCCACCACATCAACTTTAACGCCCAAATCTTATGCAAAGCGAAGGAAAACTTTCTGTTTTGTTTCAAAACAAAATGATAATAAAAAAAGGAAAGAATGACGGCAAAAAGCATTCTGATGTGAGACGGCATGATAAATCACCCCCACTCGGCGTTCTTGACATTCACACACACACAGACATACATATATAGCAATTGCCATCTCTTGTTTAAACACAATTTTTAGAAGAAGGGAAGGCTTTTAGTAGACAGGTAACTCTAAACCAAGATGTGAGTAGAGTTAGATGAAGAAAAAGTGGATATCAGGATATAACTGTGTGCAGGAGTGCAGGAGAAGATTGTTTGAGTAAAGAAGAGAAAAAGAAGTATGAAAAACAGGAAAGTAAAGAAGGCGGTAGAAGAGAATCTATATATTAGTAGAGGATGCTGAGGAACAGAGTAGACAGACATCAGTTTCCAGCTTTTTGGGTCTGGACAGGGGTGAAGTGATGAACTGAGTGGTGCTGGGAAACTGAGAACTGTGGCTGATCCATGGATCTGGATTAAATGTGATATGGGTGTGGGGGGGGGGCGTCAATAAGAAAGGCATGGTATCATGTGCAGAAGACACCAGAAGCTCCTTTATTGGCTCTTATAAGAGTCTACACCTTTACCCATCAACCACTTCAACTTTATCGTCCTAGTATCGTTTAATAAACTTCTTTAATTACAAGTAATTATGTGCGCACAAGTAAATAAATAGGACCCCTTCCGCTTAAGTTAATTAATATTATTTTAGTTGGAGTTAACTATTTGAATAAGAGCAATAATCATTAAACAAGGAACCAATGTGATGCTTCTAAGTGGAATTCAGGATTAAATCTATGGATGCTAATTTGGTTAATAAAAAATAACGATTCTTTAATGTCATAAAAATTGCTTAAAGCTTGGACGAAGTCAATAAAAACAGATTTAATATAGCAGTAATCGCATTCAGCTTCGTCCCTGACGCTGTCGGAGGTAGAAGACTGGTTCCTACGGATATGCCATATGCGGTTGCGCGACTGGTCACGGGGCATGTCATATTGCGCGCTAAAATGTTTGAAATAGGCATAGCAACAGATCCATATTGCGCGTGCGGAGAGCCGGAGACGGCGGAGCACGTTATATTGCGATGTGACCTTTACGATGATTATGAGAGGAGGAAGATGGGGTTCCCGTTCAGCGTGGCCGGGGACGTTTTCCCCCAGTTATTAGAGAACACTTCTGCGTATTCGGCCTTCCGTGATTTTGCGCGGGACGTCTTTGATAGACGGATGGCCTCGATAGTGAGCGGATGATGTTTTTGAAGGAATGTTGTTGTGTGTGTGGCTACGGGGTTGTGTGTGTGGTGACTATGAGTGTGTGGTTGTATTTTATTTATTTAATTATTTATTTATTTATATTTGTTAATTGTTAATTGTTGATATTTTATTTTATTCTTTTTATCGTGTTTTTGGCGATTGTTTGTTTGTTTTGAAATTTTTGAAAACTTTGAATTTTTGAAATTGTTTGAAAATTTTTGAAATTGTTTGAAATTTTGAACCTTGCAACGGTTGAAGTGTAAGATATTGCCTAAATTTTGTAAATTCTTATTTAAAACGTTTGTTTTCTAATTTTTGAATCGTTTAAAGTAATGTATTGAAACGTTTAAGGATATTATTGAGTACTTATTAAAGTTCTAATGGTTCTTTGTCGGTCGAATAAATTGTACAAGATGCGTAACATTACTAAAATGTAGTGCTTGGTTACTCGCTCGCGAATATTACTTTTGGCATAGAGCAAAACAGATTTAATCTAGAAGAGGTAGCACTGCTGGTGTTGGTCTTGGAACATTGAACTGCAGCTGGTTCTTTGTACCAATACCCGTCATTTTATATTTAAATTTTAAATTAATTAATAAATTTTAGAATTAATTTATAATTCTTTTTGATATATTCTTTAAACTTTTGTTTTCAATCGATATAAGTTCTACATTAGCGATTTGGTTTCCCCAAATTGTTTTCTTAACCAAAGTATTGTTTGTAATTTTTCTTTTTATCGACTATAAATTACAAATTAGCCTGCTTTGTTTCCCCAAGTAGCCTTTTTGTAGTTGGTCAAATACACCAGTTAAATCAAGAAATATAGCTGCTGTGTACTTTATGTTTTCTACTTTATTTAGGATATGTTGAGTTAGCTTACTCGCTTGAGTTCATTTTATTAGCTTAACTTGATGTAAGTTCAGTGAATTATTTTGTAATTTATATCTTTAGTTGTTTGGTCAGTCGTTTACTAGCTGCTACCCATCTTTGACAAGATTATGTCAGAATAGGCTTTAGTAGTGGTCTTGTATGTTGTGATGGGTGTTTTTATGTTAATAAGTGGCTGTAACTATCTCAGTTGCATTATGATTGATGCAGTTTTGTGTTATGTCAACTTCCGTAGTAACGTCGAGCTAACACACTCCTTTATATTCTTAGAGATTTCTCTGTTGTTTCTAGAGGTATTAAATCTTCATTTCGTAACCTTCTACCTAATTTTGTAAAGCAGTCCAGCCTCTTAAAATTGTCAAAAACTCGTAAAACGGATAGATCAAGAAATATAGCTGCTGTGTATTTTCTACTTTATGGACGATATGTTCAGTTACTCTCTTAACTTGATGTTATTGATAAATGCAAAATTTGAATAAAACATAAGCTTTTTCGTACGTTTCTAAATGGCTGAAATTATAAGCTGAAGTTTGAATGAAATATTGGGTACTTTTGTCGTATAATCAACCCTAATACACAACTTTTTGATCAGTAAGTTTTTGTAAGGAGATTCTCTTCAAAAAATATTAAATTAAAACTATTTTTCTAAGCGTTAGTTAGCATTATTGCTTTATTGCTATCCGTCATAAATTAAGTTTTATACAGTTAAAAGAAAAAGTAATGGGAAATGTTCAGTAGTAGTTGATACAGTATACTTAGTATTGAGTTTTCGGTTTCTATCAAATTTGTACATCTGTTGACTGTATAGTAATATGCACGCAAAGTTGACTCGAGATGGTGCTGAACTTTATGCATATACCTAAAAAGTGCGTGTATGGAGCTATGTGAGTACATACATAAGAAAGGATCATCCGTCAAAATTATGACGGTACAACCTTCAATTTATTTCTCACAGAAACCTTGCGATTAGCTGTTCACTCTGACATCTGACACACGCAAATTTTTAGTAATTGTTTACTTTACGTAAAAAAAATTCTTATTGACTTTTATTACTTACAGTTATCTGATAATTTTATATTGACAATTATGTATTTTAAATACCAGATAAGTGGAATAATGAGTCCAGATACTGCAACACAAGGTGCCATCTTAAATTTAAAAATAAAAAAAAAATAATAAAAACTGCGTAAATCTTCTACTAGAACATACAGCCAGCATCGTCTAGGTGCTTATCACTAGAATATCACTCACTCTCCATTCTTGCTTATAAATACATTCGCTTCACACATTCATCCCTCTACTATATACAACTATTTACATAAACTACAACTAATGGATAGATCAGTACTCTATATTCCTGCCATCCTTATAGCTTAACCGAAATTAAAATCACCGTAATCCTTATCTAATCATTTTCTTCCATTCATTCTAATCGGCTATAACTTTTAAATACATTCATATTTCAGTGCTAGCTCTGCTATAGATTTAAGCACATAAATGTTGGTGGAGAATATTATGTCTTCGTAGCGAAATGGTGCATCTAAATACCTGTATATGTCGTCAAACATTCGTTTCCTTTCCACCACATAACGTGGACAAATCATCATTATATGTTTGAAATCCTCCTCCTCATTGCAATCTACGCAAAGAGGAGAGAGGACCTTTTGTTGATCCTGTGAAGATACGATCCACACACCGCGTGGTTCGCTCTCAGCCTGCTTACTGTCTTAACAACCCATTTATTAGTGACAGTTCCCTTAAACCTTGGTTGTATGAGGTAACTGATCGACCATACTTTTATAGAATCTCCCTTTATTACCATTACTGTAATCTGTCAGGCCATTTTTGTAGTGCTGCTTTTGCAATTATGCGCTTGATATCGGTGTGTGTGGTAATTTACAGTTAGCCATTTCCCCCACTATTGGTAGCTTCCTTTGCAAGTTTATCAACAATTTCATTTTCTTTTATACCACAATGACCTCCTTACCCACAAAAAAATTAGCGCAGACCCCCCTTCTCTTTAAAAATGGCAATAGTTTCTACAATCTCTGCGATAATATGATTCATTCCTGCAGAATGGTTGTGTATATGTGATAATTTACACAACGCACTCTGGCTGTCACTAATAATAGTATATTTTACCATACTAGTTACAATATACTAGAACATTAAATTTTCTTCAGCTACCAAACTCCAAATTTGACTACCTTCAACACAGAAACCAAGCAGAAAGAGCAAACTTCTCTTTAGACTACTTAAAACGTTCTAAACTATCTATCCAATAATTCCAGTTTAAATTTATTCAAAACTTAACCAATGTTCCCTACCATGGTTTAAAATCCTACCCTTCACTGCGACCTTGTAAACTACTAAGTCACATCTATCCATTTTTAAAGACAGATCTCGATCCAGCCTTGTTCGTCAAACCGTGGAAAAGACTAAAACACATCACTAGTACCGAGTTTTCTTCAGCACCGCATTTTCTCTGTTGGTCAAAGTAGATTACAATAACTAGGGTATGCCTCCATTAGGAGGAACTCTACCACAATTCTCTGTGAAAAAATGATCGCGTACTGCCCTTTGAAGTGGATGTGGAGAAAAGAAATGGTTGAATCTCTTACTTAGGTCCTTTAGAGATGAAGTTTCTAAAGTGGAATCATTGAAAATTGAGCAAAATCTGTGAGAATGGTTCATTTAATTTTGAAAACTAAGAAAAAAGAATTGAAATTTTTAGGTGATTCTTCTGAATAATTAAATTTTGTTTTAATAAACAAGTTGCCGCTAATGACCCTGTAGTCGATTCGGCCCCTGCTATAAAAGAACACTACTTTGAAACAAGGTTCGTAGCAAAATTGTATTTTCTTTTTATAAATGGGGTAGATATTGTAAGGTTTTTTTTTTTAAGGGTGAATGAGTCTCTTGCCAGCAGCAACCCTTCCATGAGTTAGGGTCTGTCTGTCCACTAATAAGATAAAATGATAATCACCACCCTTTACTCTATAATGTAACGCAAAACTTCTAGTTGTTTACATTGTACAACCTTGGGGGGGGGGGGGTGACGGATAGGAGGGTAAAACATTAACCCTTGTTTAAAAATGGCCGGCTCATACAATTTTGATGAGACAAAGGGTGACATTAGCGCTTTACCATCATTCACAATTGGGAAGGACATTATACCTTCATTAGCGCTCAGCATAACTGACGCAATACTGTTACGCATAAAGAGGAACGAGAAGGAATCTGACTGGTACATTTTTAATTAGGCTAAATGTTGCAAAAGATGTTCCGTAAATACTCGACAGAACCATTCCATAAAAATCTTTTTTAAGGTATAATTTTTATCTGGAAATCTGTTTATTTCTGACGAATACCTAAAGTATTATTTATACCAATTACCTAAAGTAATCTTTACACTGGGAAGGAAGTTTGTGACCTTACTGGTAAACTGACAGTTGAAGGAGCCACAATATACGTATTTTTAGCTCACTTATAAATTTTGCTTAAGGCATTCTTTCTCTAATCTATAGTGACTGATATTCACTAGTGGAACTGTAGCTGTTCTATTTCACTGTTTATCTTATTATTTTTTTCGTCGTAACAAATAATCAGGATATTTGAAGAGCGATTGTCTTGCTCAGTCAAGGAGCATCCGGTGAAAAATTCTCCTTGAGAAGAAGTTGCGTTATAGGAGCTATGTACCTTCTTCAGCTTTTTAATGGGTATCCCTGACCTCCTGATTCCCAGTTGCTGAGGAGGATCATTCCTCTTACAATAAATGGCCATCTGCTGAGAGAAACCTGATACCTTAACTTCAACTTTTCTTTCTTCCACCGCTTTTGCTGATATCCGTCTTCCTCATCCGTCTCTCGAGATTCTTTTATTTATTTTCATGTTCTCTAATTAACCTTTGCTTCGATCACTTTCTTTGAGATTCTTGATTTTTAAATTGATTTTTTTTTTTATGATTCCCCTTTTCCTTTTCTAAAATCGAACCCAATTATTTGAGACTCTACATTAGTCTGCTTTCTCTACATTTACATTCCAAACCCACTTTACCTTCCCTGAAAAATATGTCTCTCACTTATTAACTATTGTCTTTAATACAAAAATAACTTGTAACAATTTCATTACTGTAAAACATCAATTTTAATTACTTTCTTAATTTTTACACTTCTAAAGTTCAATTTAATCCAATATTCTAAATTCTATAACCTACGTAACTTTCTGCGGATAGTATTTTCGCCTAATTTTAGAATTTATCTTCTAAATTAATGAAGCGATTGCAGAAAAAATTCAATACTGAACCTTTCAGAGAAGTGTTTTCACTCCCTCGCCCAGACTCTAACCCACTCCGCTCTTTTGGGCAAAAACTAAATTCGGAGAGTGGCAAATCAATTACCCACACTTGTACAATAAATATCTATTATTTAGTTTTTGTTTCAAAAATGAAACACGACCTTTTCTCATCTTGTTAATACAGAGCTCTGCTAACAGATTTTAGGTACAAAACTTGAGTTATTTGGCGGACATATACGAGGTGTGGCTATTAAATAACGAGACTATTGCTGTAAAACATTTTATTTTAAATTTATACATATTTAGTTATTATCACCTTCAATATACACCACTCCCCTATCTCTACAACGCTCCATGCGAATTTACCGTTGTTCGAAACAGTGCTGGAAGTCTTTTTCTGTGAGCTCCTGCATGACGCGTGCCGCTTTTTCTTTCACAGCTTCAACGGACTGAAATCCGTGTTCCTTTTAATGCAGATTTGACTTTGGGGAACAGATAAAAGTCACTTGGGGGCCAGGTCAGGCGAATAAGGCGGTTGGCCTAAAACTGGGATGTTGTACTTGGCTATAGAAACGTCTAGAAAACGCAGTGTGAGCCGGCGCGTTGTCTTGATAGAGAACTCATGACTTGTTCTTCCACAAATCGGGTCGTTTCTTTTCCTTACTCTTTCACGGAGTTGAGCAAGCACCTCATGGTAGTAATATTGATTAATTATAATCGATATTTTCATCCGTTTTGGACGTGGAAGGGTGTCCCGGAAGGTCATCATCTCCGACGTCTTTTCGGCCATCTTGGAAACGCTTGAACCACTCAAAAACTTGCGCAAGTGATAAACATTCATCGCCATAAACTTCTTTTAATAAAAGATAAGTTACAGTAGCGGTTTTTATCAAGTTTCATATGAAATTTCACGACAATTCGTTGCTCTACTACATGTGTAGTACCATGTTTTCGGCAAAACGAAACTAACACCTCTTACGGTCAGACAGATTTCTCTACAAACACGTTGTAGACGCTGCAATCGTAAGAGAAGGCTTTACGCTGCACAACTGTCGGTCTTTAGGATTTGGCGCATGTATACAGTTCTTCTGTAGCAGCATCAGTCTCGTAATATTCACTCACAATTCAGTAGCACCTGTTAGCAAACACATCAGTGAAGGTACTGCAAATTAAATGATTTCAAAAAAGTTAAAGCTTACAAGTAACTAAAGATAATAGAAAAAAGTAGAAGAAATGATTCAATAATAAGTAATAAAAATTCATTTTTATATTACAGTCAAAAGAATATAATAACTTAATCAAACACAAAATATATTATCTAATAAATGGTCCAGAAATAAAGGAATACAATAATCTTGAATGAATTGTAATGGTTGACTGGCTTACATCTAGTCTCTTTTATATTCCTATTTAAAATAATAACAAGGTTGTGAAGGAATAAAAAGAATAATATGGAAACAAAACTAAAAAAATGCAGAAACAAATTTCTATAATGAGTATATGGATAATTTATGGGAAACAAGACTGAATAAAGCTGGGCAATCTGAAACAGGTTCCACTAAATATCTACTATACTCTGCACATAACAAACACACATACGTGTATATATATTAGTAAATAGTATATAACGTGCTACATAAACAACACATATTTATGATGTGTTTGTATGGTAGTTGTGTGTGAGTGTATGTGGAGACATTTATATATATATATTCCTCATATAAAACTCGAGATATTAATGTGAATAATATAAGGTGAAATGAAAAACTATATGTTTTGATTTACAACACACTGAGATCTGAGGTAGAATTTTTTTTTACTTTTTTTTTATAAATATACATAAAGAAAACATGCGTAACTCATATATAAACAAAATGAACGCATTTATTTTCCAGTTTAACAAAATGAAAAATTTATTTAAATTACTTCTCTACTTTTGGGTACTCATTTATTTATTTATTTTTTATTCAATCTTTTCCATGATCCAAATAGATTTACAGATTACATGTCACCCTATCATATCTTTTACTAATTAGTTTACATTAAATTTCATTTCAATATCTATTTATTGTATGAAAAATAAAAATTACTGAACATTAACTTACAAGTTTCTGAAAGAATTATTTGTCAAAAGATAGGTTATTTATGTTTATAATTTAAAGAATTAAAACAAATAAATTAAAATAAAAATGAAATAAGTAGGCGAATAAATCAAAACTTTAGAAAAACACTATAATTCCTGGTTACACTTTAAATTAATATTAAAATCAAAAAACAAAAATGAGAAATCAATTTAAATTATTTTTCTACTTTTGGATCTCATTTGTTTATTATACAATCTTCTCTATGATCCAAATAGATTTACAGTTTACATGGCAATCTATCATGTTCGTACCTCTTAGAAATTAGAGAAATAATATACGTTTAGTATATTAATGTTAACCTTTTTAAATTATTTTTTTCTTTAATCTAAGGCGTGTCAACATCTGAGGGTTTTTTCAGTGTACTACCTGCATCCGGGCAGTGTTCTCTAGTTACAGAAAACACTGTCCATCACCAGACAGTGAGTAGCTGTAAGAAGCTCCTAGGAAGAGAAAATCTAAGGGCCAACAGCTGGTTTCGAGCCCGTGGAGTCCAGTAATCGCTGACCACTCAGCTAATCTCTTCCCTTATTATTATTATTTTACCCATAAGCAAATCTCAGGCGCCACCTAATGAATGGTTATTATAGGAGTGAGAGTCGCTATTAAAAATTATTTGTTTTTTGAAAATATATGAAGGTCCAAAGTAGTGGACACTAACGTCGATTCCATCCGTCGTATTATGCATTTTCATTGCATCCATGGCCGGTCTTGGATCTTCAACCATCTTCTTAGGGGTTAAACAATTTAGCGTAGAGAATTCAACTTCAACTATATAGGGTGAACCAGTAAGTATTGTCCATAGGTCTACTGTGTGTAGTAATCTTAAGTGCAGTTCAATGAAGTAATTTTTAAGAAAACTCATTAGGCCCTTATGTGATCATTATCAGACCTAGGTGCTGGCACTTTTTATAAAGGTTTCCTTGTTTAATGGGCTTTCAAACGGTATATCATGAGAAAATGTTAGGAAATAGTAGTTGTGTGTGAAATTGTAATTTGGAGTAAATACAAACTATATGAATTTTTTTTTTATAAAAGTAGTACTTGTTTAAAATATTTCCTAACATTTTCTCAAATATTTCACAGTTTAGATTTTTGTTTTTGAAGGGCAATTTGTAAACTTTGACTTCCTTATTTTAAGACAATCTACTATAAAAATTGACTACTGGTCCATCTAAAAGAGTTTTCAATGAATTAAAGTTTTTATGCTGTGAACACGTTTTCTTGCAAAACAAACGTAATTTCTCATGAAAGGAATCCTGGAAAATGATATACCGTTTAGAAGCCCATTAGACAAGGAAACTTTTATAAAAAAAAATGCCAGCACCTAGGTCTGATAATGATCACATAATGGCCTAATGAGTTTTCTTAAAAATTTCGATTACTTTTATTTTTCCAGCATCCGGAGGAAGATTGAGTCTGTTTGGAGAATACCTTATGCTTCGAAATGGTATCAATTTTTAGAAAATTTATCTGTCTTTCTAACCGAGTCATCAGAATCGAATTCGGATTAAAACTTTCTGAGTAATAACATGTTTATTGGAAAAAAGTAATGTTTTTAGAAAAAACAAAATTTAAAGTGACGTCACTCAAGAACAGTGGAAAATATGAAATTGGCCAATTCGTCATTGAACTCCACTTTAGATGTACTACACACAGTAGGCCTATGGCCATTACTTACTGGGTTCATCCAGTATATCCGTCACATAGTACGCTTGCTTGAATATAGTTGAAGTTGAATCCTCTACGCCAAACTGGTTCATCAACCGCTGATGTTGGATGAAGGTCTTAGACCGGACAAGGATACAATGAGCATGCTACGACGGTTGGAAATCGGCGAAATTTCAAGCTTTTCTTCAAAAATAATATTTCAATATAAATATCAAAATCAGAAATTAAATACGCGCTAATCCTCGCCAAGATGTTGTTTGCGTTATGCGTTGTTACAAAACGGATATTAATGAAAAACTTGCTAGCTGTGACGATGTATTTGATTTTTCAAATTTTACAGAAATCTTTAAATAATAATAGATGCATCTGAGGTAAATATTTTCATGTAATAATTAATTAGGTTTGTTAATGAATATATATGTATATTCGTACAAGTGTGTTGGCATTTAAAAGCCCGGCGATGTACTGGTCTTACCCAAGTACCAAAAAGTGTTAAAATGGTAAAAAATTTGGTTGTCAATCAATAGTTTATTTTCTAAAATCTCTCAATCTCAATTCAGAGCACCGAGAGGGAAAGTAAGCAAACCACATAATTACAAACAGACAAACAGCTGTAGGCAGAGTTTTGTTTTGTTTTTTTGAGGTCAAAAAACCGCTGGTTTTTAATGAAAATCCGGACTGAATAACATTTAGTCCGTGATAATAGACACAAAAGAGGTGTAGAATGAAATAATTACTGTACCCAGTTTGGAGTGTACAGCGACCCCAATGTTTACCAACATTTTGGTCGGCTCCCAGATCAAAGGCTCTCATTACAGAAACGGTAATCATGATTGTGGTTTACCTGCACACCAAACCACATCATCGCTTTGTCTGTTTTAGTTCTAACTAATCTGAGGGTGACTTCCGCCATTCTAGGCGGTGTATGTGTGAACTAACTGTTGGGATTAATATTGTACAGAGACGAGGAGCTGTACGTCTATGTTTTGGTGGGTGGAGGAGGCATTTTGGAATGGGAAGTTCATAGAACTGTAGTAACCTAAACGACGCGCGCAAAATGTAGTATAAGAAAAACTTTCCTACTTAGACGCCAGACTTAGCCCCGCGCTGCCTGCCCTAGTTACGCGCTGGTATAACAAAACCCCGCAATGATATTTATGTTACAAAGTTTTTGTACTCTCATTTTCTGTTCCTTGATTGTTAGTTATGTCTCCACCGTGTACACAACCCCTTAATTTGGAGCGCAAACAGCGTCGCCCTTACCTTTACAAAAAGCATCTATGCCATCTACTTCTTGGGCTCTCTCTCAGCTAGCGTCAGTTTTCTTACCTGCAAACAAAAACCAAAACATATTACCAACTGTATTGCGTACACTAATTACAATTTAACTTTCCCATAACAGTGGAATTCTGTTACATAGATGTTCATTTGAATACTTTCTGTTGAAATAAACGCTAAAAGTTTGATAGTTATTTTTGAAAGTCAGATAAATTGTCCTGACCACGCCATATTTTTAATAATATCTATTTTAGAGGTTGCCTAAAGGTTTAAGAGGTTTAGATGGAAGTGACTGAGTACGTCAAGCCCCTTAAGTATAGCTTTTGAGTGTCCTTCTTCAGGTTGGGAGTATAGACTGTTGAGAGGTGTTGTACAGTTGTTAGTATTTTTCCTCTCGTACGAGTATTTTGTTCACTCCTCGACCGTCTGTTCTAGTGGAGATAAGATATATTGTTATATTTTTATAATACTTTGGAGCAACCAGAGTGAATTGTTGTAGGAGATTTTCTTGTAGAACGAGTTCTTGGTCGTTACAAGTATTTACGAGTAACGCCGGGTGTTTGCATCTTGAGAATGTACTAGTAGTGTCTAAAGTCTGTTGAATGGACTTCGTGTTATTGTGGAGTCTTCTATGATATCTTTAGATTATTGTCTTTCCAAGAGTGTCCCAACAGAGGTTCTAGTCAATAAAGTAATTGAAATTGTATAAGGATTGATCGTCAAAAAATGCACGAAAAAGCGTAACGTTAAAAAACACCCAACTTTGACAATTTTTTTCTCTTTTTCTATAAAAGATAAAATTCCCAAATTTTCTTTAAAATATAGGGCAAACCCTCCTTTATAACTGTAATTTTTTTGCAACCCTCCAGACCTAATAGATTTCGAGAAAAAAGTTGCCGAAAATGAGCAAAAACAGCATTTTCAGAAATTGTTGTTGTTGTTGTTGTTGTTACCTTTTTTGTAAACTACGTAGCGCCTAAACGCGAGAACCGATTTTCATGAATGAGGTGACATTCGATTTTAGGTAGATGTGCCTTTTGGGGGTCTCGATGCTGTACATCGAATGGGAGAGGAGTTAGCCCCCTTTGTGTAAGGCCCCCTCCAAAATTATTATTACTAATTACTCTGTAAATCTTGGCCCGATTTTGATAAAATTTGGTAGGGTGATAGGGTTAGGGCTCCCCTACGTAACATTAAAGCGACGATCAGCTCTAACACTTTTTAAGGGGAAGTATAGCAATCGTTGCAAATTATCGACATGTGAACCGATTTTCATGAATGAAGTGTCATTCGAATCGAAATTTTGTACAGATTTGCACTTTAAAAGTCTCGACGCCGTGCCTCATAAGGAGGGGAGTTTGCCCCACCCAAATAAGACCCTTTCTAAAACTATTATTACCAATATTTCTATAACGCTTAGTCCGATTTTGATAAAATTCAGCCCGAATAAGTGGTTAAAGCTCCTCTACGTGGCTGTGAAGTGCCATCTTGCTCTTACACCTACTAAGAGGAAGTACTGAAATCGTTAAAATTATCAATGGGTGAACCTATTTACATTAATGAATTGTCGTTCGATTCAAAATCTTTGCCTCTTTGCCTTTTAGGGAGAAGTACTGTAATCGCCCGTTTATTTTTCTTACTCCTCTTAAAAGGAAGGTCTGAAATCGCAGTTTAAATTTGCTTTTTACGTACAAATACCTTCCTATTTTATATAAAAAGGCTTTCTCAAAAAAATTGTTATTGAGGATGGTTTGGGGACCGCAACTATAATCATTCTTTAAAAAGATCTCTCCAGTGGTAGTAACGGTTCCTACTTAACACCTTATCAGGTTATAATGATAGAATTGCTTATTCCAAATTTAAAAAAAACAGTAAAGCAGATATGTAACTTAGCAAAATAGACAAAAATGAAAATCTATCCAAAAAGTACAAAAATCTCCTTAACAAAAACTTACAGTTTAAAAAGTTAAGTATAAGGGTTGATTAAACGCCAAAAGGTACACAAATCAGCAAGTACCCAACATTTCATTCAAGCTTAGTTGATATAATTTAAGTAATTTTGCTGCATTAACTTTTCCTTCACATTTTTTAGAATTTATTAGATGTCACAGACCCTTATGCTGGCCATTTTCATCTACAAAAAATTTGTTCAAGTAGCACTGTAGATTGACTGTAATATCTATTAATCTATAATAATCAAACTATTAATTACAGGTTAAAAAGAAAACGTTATAAAAAATAAAAAAAATTACGAAGCTGCAAAATTTAAAAACTTTTTTAAAAAAATGCTTACACCAACATACATCAATGATTTCGATTATTTTATTTTTAATAAACATCGTCTGTTTAAGTTTATTCTTCGATTAAAGTAATTGTTACTTTATGTAGTATTCAAACGTTTATAATAATAGGTAATAATTATCTGGCTTTATCGCAAATAATATAGTTTTCTTCAATCACACTCTCAATATAGCTGTTCTTCTCACAATGTTATATATATGTTATGTAATATAAAATAAATAAGTATTGCATACTTTTAGGACAGCTAATTATTCCAGTATTTTACTGTAAGTAAAATTAAATTACAATTGAGAAATGAATAATTGTTGTTGAATAATCTACTTGTTATTAACTGTGTGTTATTTGTGCTCACGAATATTTCGGTAAGACGAATTCAAGTCTGAAATATTGTTTTAAATCCTCCGTGATTCAAATTTAAACAGTAGCCGACTCTAACTTTGTCTTTTTCTACTTTAACATGCATGTATAAGATGTGACAACTTCAGAATAAAGGGCATATTAAAGATAAATCAGAAGAATAATTTGGAATAGAGTTAAAATAAAGTACCTATTTAAAAACGAAGATGTAATATACATTTTATCATATTCATAATTATAACCAAATAATATTATGAACGAACTGGCCAGCATAAGGGTCTGTGACATCTAATAAATTCTAAAAAATGTGAAGGAAAAGTTAATGCAGCAAAATTACTTAAATTATATCAACTAAGCTTGAATGAAATGTTGGGTACTTGCTGATTTGTGTACCTTTTGGCGTTTAATCAACCCTTATACTTAACTTTTTAAACTGTAAGTTTTTGTTAAGGAGATTTCTTATAAAGACTTGGTCTCATCGCAAGAGTTTGTCAAAAATTATTTATATCGTACATAGCTTGGTCTGTACAAAAAAACAAGTGAAAAATTTTTCAACACAAAAGTAACTAAATAAATAAAATATACATAAACAGTTATTACAAAAATAAAAACACTTTTGAACAAAACTGAGAAAACTTGTAAATATAAAAGCAGTGCAATTATCAAAAAATCGAGATTGTATTAGTACAAATCAAAAAATAAAATATAATAATAATAAAAATAATCAACAATTTTAATTCATCAATATTACTTTAATAATTTTCTTAATTTTAAACAAATAATCAGAAATAACAGGGTGAAACAGTAAGTATTGTCCATAGTGTGTAGTACATCTAAAGTGGAGCTCAATGACGTATTGGCTAACTTCATATTTTCCTCTGTTATTGAGTGACGTCACTTTGATTTTTTTTTCTAAAATCATTACTTTTTTCCAATAAAAATGTTATTACTCATAAAGTTTTAGTCCGAATTCGATTCTGATGACTCGGTTAGAAAGACAGATAAATTTTCTAAAAATTGATACCATTTCGAAGCATAAGGTATTCTCCAAACAGCCTCAATCTTCCTCCGGATGCTGGAAAAATAAAAGTAATAGAAATTTTTAAGAAAATTCTATAGGCCCTTATGTGATCATTATCAGACCTAGGTGCTGGCACTTTTTATAAAACTTTCCTTGTTTAATGGGTTTTCAAACGGTATATCATTTTCCAGGATTCCTTTTATCTTCGTACGAGAAATTACTTTTGTTCACGGGCACTCAACTGTATTAGTTTATCATGTTGTTTAATTCATTGAAAACTCTTTTAGATGGACCAGTAGTCAATTTTACAGTAGATTGTCTTAAAATAAGGAAGTCAAAGGTTACAAATTGCACTAAAAAAAAAAATCTAAATTCTCAAATATTTCAGACTTTTTTGACTTTTGACTTTGACTTTTTTAATTTAAGACAGCCTACTTTAAAATTGACTACGTCATCTACGTTTAGATTAAGATTAAGAAATGTAATTTGTTCAAAGATGAAAAATGCTCCGTATTTAGTTTAAACTAAAAAACAGAGCTTTGTAATTCAACAAGAAATACGTATGTGGCGGTGAGCTGAAATTGAGATGGCAGCAGACATAAAAGTAAGCTGAGATATCGTGCACGGAGTTGGGATCGTGTAGCGTCCAATGTTGGTAATGCAATGCTGCTGGGTTCTACATAAGTATAAAAAAAGAAGATGCATAAGACGGACTGCATTAGATAGACCAGACCATTTTGTAGTCTGGTGGTTGGTGTAACCCACAGGCTAGAGAAGAATTGTATGACAGTTTGTAGACCTTTCTTATATATCTAACGTGCCAAACTTTGTCCATTCACTTTTCACTCCCTGCAACACATTTCTCTCTTGCACAATCCTCCCCTTCTTTCTAGATCTCTCTACACCTTTCTGGACTATCTTTACGACCGACAAATAACCCACGCATATACAACCAACCGGGCCAACCCTGACAGACGCTCTGGTTAGCTACATTCCCCCCAACTGTCTTAGCCAAACGACTTTTTCTCTCCCTTCAAGTTGTAAGGCAGTTACCTTGGTCCTCCACCACCTTGGCCGGATGTTATATCTTCACCACAGCCAAGTAAATTCCACAACTCCCTAATCGCAATTCCTAACTCTCCCAGCTAAACTTGAAACAAGATTTATTTTTACCTTTTGAATTGGATAAAAAAATTGGTGTGACACTCACAAGAGTAATTCCCAAAGTTCTACCATTCACAGATTTTCGAACACCAAATTTTAAAACATTTTCAATCATTTTCATGTTAATAACACGAGCCATTATTTAGGAAAAAATATGCTCTGATTAGAAGAAATTTGATGGCAAGGACTGGTCTATGCTCTGTAAGTACCTAAAAGATGCCCAACATTATAAGAAATTGTTCTTTGAGGAGTTTACATAATTAACTTCCGTGTTCACCTCCTAAAGACTAAATTTGTTATTATTATTCTTCTTTTTTCCTTTGTGAATTTCTGTTAATTATGAAGAATACAAATTTCGTTTGTAATTATACAGGGTGATCCATTTAAAACGCACCAATCGCTAATAACTTTTTAGCGAAGCGGAATTCCGAAAAACTCATGGAGTAAAGTATATGTTTTCTTTGGTCTAGTTTTCAAATTTTCCACCCCCGATGCTGTATCTTTATTTTTGGCGGAGTTACGGTCAAAAACCTGATTATGGTTTCATAAGGACTACTGGTTTTTACAATGAGTATGAAAACTCGTACATAAAAAACTGTGAAAAATGACGTTAACCCCGTTTCGATATCCCTAATATTAGTCGAGATATTTAAGATCAAAGTTACAATTTTATCTATTCGTGAACGGTTTTCAATATTAATTTTCCACCAGAAATACACGTTTTGGGAGGTCCTCTGATTGCAAAAAATGTTATTTGTGACGTAAAGTAAAAAAAATAATAATAATTGAAGATTTTAAAAACCAGTGTAATGTAATGGTTGTGGGTAAATCAGGATAAATTTGTTTTATCATCAAATAAAAGCAATCATCACATCATTTTAATGAACCCAGTATGCAAGACTTCTTGACCTATAATTACGGTAAGAATTTCTTGCCAGGGATGGGCGGGTGTTGGTCTAGTGGTCAAGAGCGTGGCTTTGTAATTCGAATTCGAATTTTGCAATCAGAAGACCTCCCAAAACGTGTTTTTCTGGTGTAAAATTAATATTTAAAACCGATCAGAAATAGAAAAAATTGTAACGTTGATCTTAAATATCTCTCCCGAAATTTATTGGAACGATTCCTCGCCAATTTTGAATCCTTAATTGTGTAAAGTAAGTATTAAATTTGTTTCTAAATTCTGTTGGAAAAATTGTATAGATGTAGATTTGAGAATCGCAATGTGAAAAAGTTATTATATGACTTTTTTTAAGCCTGATATTATTTTGCGTGCATTAATTCTGGGCCCAACAAGCATTTATCTCTAAATACGGAAGTCCTGTAACAATTACGCTTATTTATTTCATTCTTTTCTTTTTTTTAATTTAAACTTAAAAGAATCAAACACTGAAATTCCCCTTAATTAGAACGGAAATACTTCTGTAGCAAAAAAAAAAAAAAATCCAGGTCAGATCCATAAACAAAAATAAAATCATAATAAAAAACAAGTCAACCTATGAAAAGAAGTTCTTAATTAGGAGACTTTCGAAAGGATATCGACAACATATCAGAGACAAAACAGCGGCATCGGCCAGTTAGTTTTTGTTAAGACATCCAAATAAGAAGTTGGTCTCCACATAGTGGTTCACAGTTTAGTAGCCACCAAGATGGTCTGAAAACAAAAAACAAAAAAAAAAGCAGGCTTTGCCTTCTTTACACATAGCCTGAAATCATTGAGTTTTTGTCTGTCACGGTGCGTGTTTGTGTTTCTCATCTGTCTAATGAGTGACGTACATCAGGTCTTGAGAGATTCGTGGCCAGAGCTTATGTAACAGCGACAATTTCGAGAGAGGTGACGCGCACTTTTCTATCCTGTTTTCTACAGAATCTCACTGATTTTCCTTAATTTTTAACTTCTTTCTTTTATTTTCTGCAGGAACATTAGAGGATTCAAAGCTTTTTTTTTTATAAAAATAAATGGCATTAATTTACTTTAATTTAAATGATAATTATCTCATTTCAAAGTTTCCAAAATATTATTTTTACGTTAAATAAATAAACACTAAATCTATTAGGCGGTTATTTAAATTATAACAGATAACTATTTCCAGCTTTCGGAAGATTTTTGTAGTCATTGTGGAATGTAGATTGTAACAACCTGTTTCCGTTCTTCTTGGTTTGTCAGAAAGAAGTTCAGTATCTACTGAAATGACCAACTTGCATTTCCTATCTGTTCGCCCTTTCACATTCAAAAAAAGGATACTGGTGTATTTCTTCGATCTAATTGCACAATAAATGCACATTTTAATAATATATACCGTCATTCCGTTGATGCTTTGAGAACTGTTTGTGACTAAATTTGTCTAGGTGCAAAGTAATTTCGTTCACTAGGCCGGCATACTCGCTTACCTTTTAACTTTACTCAAAATCTGAGATGAGCAACCCGCGGCCTACTTTTAGTGAGCTCTTCAAGCGAGCCTCAAAAACTTTACTTTTTGGCTTTATAAATACACATTTCTATGCATTAAATTAGAAAAGTCTTTTTAATATGGAACGTCAAAGAAAAAGCCTGTTTATGTCAAGAAAAAACAAACCTGATTATTGTAAAAACCTGTACATTTAGATAAAATTACAAGATATTAAAAGCAAACTCAAAATTTAAACGAACCTCTGGCGTTACATTTCCCATAATTGAGAAAAGAAATTCCCTCAGATACAATAGCTATTACAAAATTTAATTAAATCAAATTTGGATCACAATTTTTATGGTTTGATTTGGAAAAACCGTTTTCAGATTTTGATTTTTTTCTTTTAAATATACTTTTAAAGAAAGGCGCCACGGTAGCCGAGTGATGAGAGGCGAGACCTGTAAAGCTAATATGTATTGTGGTACTGGGTTCGATTCCCGGTCTCAGGCCTTGGATTTTATTTAATGGTTAATAAAAGAAATTTACAGTTAAGTACGAGGTTCGTTTGAAAAGTCCGTGCAGTCAGAGAGATAGCATTACTGGCGCGTATCGAGGTTATGTTTAGTTAGTAGCATCTCTTGGAAGAACACACACCAAGTTTCAGCCAGATTGGTCTATTTATTTGTGTTTGGCATTCGTTTGAATCGAGGAAGTCGAGTGATTTTCAAAAAATGGACGAAAAAGAATTTCGTGTGTTGATTAAACACTACTTTATGAAAGGCAAAACGCCTCAGGAGAGTAAAGAGAAGCTTGATAAACATTATGGTCACTCTGCACCTTCGATTAGAACAGTTTATGAGTGGTTTCAAAATTTTCGGAGTGGCCATATGGGCACAAGTGACGCTGAACGTTCTGGACGCCCTGTTGAGGTTACTACTCCAGAAATCATTGATAAAATCCATGATATGGTGATGGATGACAGAAGAGTGAAGGTGCGTGAGATTGCTAGTGCTGTGGGCATCACGAATGAACGGGTACATAATATTTTGCAACAACATTTGGACATGACAAAGCTATCCGCAAGATGGGTGCCGCGATTGCTCACGCTTGACCAAAAACGAAATCGTGTGAAGTGTTGCAAGGACGGTTTGCAGCTGTTCCAGAAGAATCCGCAGGACTTTAAGCGTCGTTTCGTCACTGTGGATGAAACATGGATACATCACTACACTCCTGAGACCAAGGGGGAATCTACGCCAAAAAAGGCGAAGACCGTTCCTTCGCCCGGAAAGATTATGGCGACTGTCTTTTGGGATTCGCAAGCAATAATCCTCATCGACTATCTGGAAAAGGGTAAAACTATTATAGGAGCATATTATTCATCGTTATTGGACCGTTTGAAAACCGAGCTGCAAGAAAAACGCCCACGATTAGCCCACAAAAAAGTCCTTTTCCATCACGACAACGCACCAGCTCACACCTCAGCAATTGTGGTCGCAAAATTAATGGAAATAGGGTTCCAACTCGTTTCACATCCCCCCTATTCTCCAGACTTGGCTCCCTCGGACTACTATTTGTTCCCCAATATGAAGAAATGACTGGCGGGAAAAAGATTTTATTCAAACGAGGAGGTGATTGCAGAAACGAATGGCTATTTTTCAGACTTGGACAAATCCTATTATTCGGAAGGGATCAACAAACTAGAGCAGCGTTGGACGAAGTGTATAAGCCTAAAAGGAGACTATGTTGAAAAATAAAAAAGGTTTACCCCCAAAAATTAAGTAGTTTTTATTTTTGCACGGACTTTTCAAACGACCCTCGTATGTTTGCTAGTCGCCTCCGTCCACGGCACCTAATTGGTAGTTAGACGTAAAGCCCGCCTGAAAAAAAAAATGATATAGACATGGAAAGAGTTCCTGATAAGTTACAAATAGAAATGATGATGATTTTAGAAATAAATTTTGGAATGTGGACATCCAAATTTTCACAATTAGTTTTTTTTTTTTGCGTTTATTGTGCTGCAATCAGCGCATTAGCGCTATAAGTAACAATGATACAATGGAGTAGTAAATGATTAGGTAACGAGTGGAGAAGTTACCGCAGTAACACTCCAAAACATTAGACTGTTAGTCACTCTCTTCACTTGAGAGGAGATCACGTGGCCATTGTCTTTTAAGACGTATTGTCGGGTTGTCAGGAAGAGTTCTAGAAGAAAGATTTATTTGGAGGATTGCAGGTTGAAGTGGAGTTTTTGTATCGTGTTTTAGCAACTTGGGTGTCAAAAGGAATGTTAAGGTCAGTGTGTATAGTCAGGTTGGAGACATAAAAAGGAGCGTTTACAATAGTTCGAAGAATTTTAGATTGTAGAGATTGAATCCTTTGGAGATTGGAGCGTTTGGTTGAACCCCACAGCTCTATTCCATACGCCCAGATAGGTTTTAAAATAGAAGTAAAAATCAGTCTTTTGTTGTCCAGAGAGAGTTTTGATCTATCGTCTAAGAGTCTTTTAAGTAGTTGATAGCTTCTGTTTAGTTCTGTTCTTTTAAGTCTAGTGTGGGGGTCCCATCACAGTTAGTAAATCACTTATCTTGACACTTTTTGGAAGAACTTATGTTTGCGAGCAATTTTTTTTCGCAACGAAAATAGTTAAAAGCCGACTAACGATCGTCGCTGGTTATAGAATATCGCTAATAATCTGTATCGCTAGATAATTTTTTGATAGTTGTTAAGTTTGCTTAACAAGAATATTTCAATAAATTATTTTATATTTCCTAAATTCTTACGTACTGTTTCGCATTTTTACTAGAAGTTATCATCAAGGCAGTACGAGGGTCGTTTGAAAAGTCCGTGCAAAGTCAGAGAGATAGCACCACTGGCGCGTATCGAGGTTATGTTTAGTTAGTAGCATCTCTTGGAAGAACACACCAAGTTTCAGCTAGATCGGTCTATTTCTTTGTGTTTGGCATTCGTTTGAATCGAGGAAGTCAAGTGATTTTTCAAAAAATGGACGAAAAAGAATTTCGTGTGTTGATTAAACACTACTTGATGAAAGGCAAAACGCCTCAGGAGAGTAAAGAGAAGCTTGGTAAACATTATGGTGACTCTGCACCTTCGATTAGAACAGTTTATAAGTGGTTTGAAAATTTTCGGAGTGGCCATATGGGCCACAATTGACGCTGAACGTTCTGGACGCCCTGTTGAGGTTACTACTCCAGAAATCATTGATAAAATCCATGATATGGTGATGGATGACAGAAGAGTGAAGGTGCGTGAGCTTGCTAGTGCTGTATTTAGTTCGAACTGAATGCGTTTTGAGATTCAATTCAGTTACAAGTTATCAACAAATCATTTTAAGAAGTGAGTTAAATATAGTAATCACTGATCCATGACGGCTTCCTCTGAGGCAAAAACAGTCTAAACGGCCATTAGTCATCAAAATATGGTATATACGCGTACATAAAACTAAAAATGATGTATTAACTAACTGAACAAAACATTTAAAGCTAATTCAAGAAGAACAAAATACACATACCCGTGTACATATTGTGACAGAGGAAACGGGAACCCTTCTCTGTTACACTTCTGACGATCTAACAACGTAATTACTGAAATCACTCTGCCGAGAAATAAACACTGCCACCTATATATATATATATATATTTCTGAACGTACATATAGCCGTCAGAACAAGGCCTACCAGTTCATATTTTCCTGTACCCTTCTGCCATTCGAAAGACGGATGCCATACATCAGCAACAAACGACAGATATTTTTATATATATATGTATGATAAACGAGGGAAACGCCTCCGTCTACCCAGCCTGCCAACCGATGTCTGTTCAGGCACTAAAATATTCTTTATTAAAAAAAGAAGCAAGAAATATGGCTATTTCTAAACTAACTTCTTGACATGTTTTCAATTTGGAATGAAACTGCCAACAACTATATTTAAAATTATATCTAAGAGTTTTTTAACTGTGAAGATGTGACCCAGATAGCTACAAATATATTAATATATTTGATCTAAGAAAGGTGTTTGGCATATAATTATGCAAGCTGCACCGATTAAATCAAATCAACAATAGACTAGTCTCAATCAAATCTCAAAATTAACAATCGCTACTAATCAAATCAGTTTTTTGGTCAATTAATTGGATAATCCGGTTTGATCCATTAATTATTTTATCTTTAAACTCGGAAATTCAAAATAATTTTACATATTTCAAATATTTCTGACTTGATAAATATGGCGCTAATGACTTTAGCGACCGCGTCTTAAAAAAAATATACGTGTTGCAAATAGATTTGATTGAATTAAGTAAAAAGAGGGTTGTGTGAGAATTTAGTTAAAAATAAATATTTTCTGCTTTGGGAACTTAAATTGCTGAGGTTTGGCTTTTTTTTAAGCAACACAAATAGATTCCCAAAACTGCACTAAAACAAATTCTCCAAACAAAATTATTAAATTCAAGTTCCAGATCGATGTGTATTAAATTAGATTTTTTCAAAAAAAGAAAAAATAACAACAGTAAAAGCCTTTTTCAAGAAAATTTCCAAAATGTGCATAATACACTCAGGGATATATTGTCGGTTTACAAATTTTTTATTATAATTTGGAAAATTAACAAATCATTTTAATCGTCCTTCATAGAGGAGTTTAGGGCAGGACAATCTACTGAAATAGCACTTTATGAAATGTCCTTAATCAAATTGTCCAAGGAAAATAATCGAACTGAAAATTATAGCTCTAAACGTGAACAATACGAAGACATAATATTCTCTCCCAACATCTATGTGTTTAAATCTTTAGCAGAGCTAGCAAAGAAATATGAATGTATTTAAAAGTTATAGCCGATTAGAATGAATGGAAGAAGATGATTAGAGAAGGATTACGTGATTTTAATTTCGGTTAAGCTATAAGGATGGCAGGAATATAGAGTACTGATCCATCCATTAGCTGTAGTTTATGTAAATAGTTGTGTATAGTAGAGGGATGAATGTGTGAAGCGAATGTATTTATAAGTAAGAATGGAGAGTGAGTGATATTCTAGTGATAAGCACCTAGACGATGCTGGCTGTATGGCGGAAGCCAATGCCAAAAAAAATAGTTCAAAAGAAAACTTTTATATTTTAAAATTAAAATAAGAGAAAAATTGCACATTGCGAATTGCATTGTAGTTATAATAAAGTACGTTTTGCCGATTAGACTTCTAAATTATTAGGCACTCTCATTTATATAAAATAAATTAATGTTAAGACAAAATTATGACAGAAAATTAAATTAAATTTACGCTATCTATTGGCTGTAGTAACAATTTTAAAACCTTGGTTCAGCTATATTAATAGTATTTGCAAATTAGTAACAGTTGAGTTTGATGCTCTCGTTACACTACTAGGTCCTATGATGAAGTTTCGTGACCCATGAAAGCATCAAAAACATGAAACTGTAAACAATGTAATAGGAGTGGGTATTAAAAACTATGATTAAATACAATTACTTCTTGGTATCATGAACTAGATGTTCGGGACTTTTAATGGATTAACTGCGAATAATTCTGTAAAAAAGAGTTTCTAAGCTTCTTTGGAGTCGCCTTTATGGATTAGAACAGTGATTCCTAAACTATGGGGGCACTCATCGCCTGAATATTTACCGGTAGGTCACTCATTTGTCCTTCTCTTACTCCGATTCTCTGGTTACTGACTCATAGGAATTGTAGAGTTTTACATTTTAGTATGGTATATTAGAAATTTAGATTAGATTATCGGGGTGGGGCCTATGCCCCACGGCCAAAAGAGGCTTAATGTGCCTTCCACTTTAGATATAGGAGATGAAACCTCCCATACTAAAGAGGTGGAGGACTTTCCCTACTAGTTCTTTTGGTCTCAAAGATCCAAAGGTTTCATAGCGCAATCACTCGATTGCAATGCAAATCAAACAGCTAGTGAGAGGCCGTTTTCTCCTCATCCTGACACAATTTTCACAACAGTTCCAAGCTAATAAGCCCCTCCTTGTACATATGACTATGGGTACTGTGTAAATGTTTTGGGTTGTAACAGTATATGTATATGTTGCTCATGTTCATGTTGTTAGGCTGGGATAGCCGCAGGGACGCCAAGTATCCTGAAGAAGTGGGTAATCCACTTCCCCCCTACGGGTATTAGAAATTTACAGAGTTGTTGCTCTTTCTAAATTCCACCGGGATCTGGTAATTTATTTTTAAGGCAGCTAAATCAGTAAATCCGATAAAAATCAGTCTTTGAAAATGACAAAAGAACACAATAAACTGTCAACTTCAGTGGAGAAAATTTGCCAAAAACTCCTGTGCCAAATTTCAAGCAATAATTAATATGTTAATAGTCGTTATCCATTTTTATATTATCCCTCAATTGTTTTCCTTCTTCGACTAGGAAACCATTAGAAGCGTTCTTGTCTTCTTGGACCCTGTCCCTTCTGGCTTACACTATACCTGCTTGGCCTCGGTGGCCGAGCGCTTATAGGCGAGACCTGCAAAGCTGGTATAGGTACTGGATTCGATTCCCGGACTAGGCCTTGGATTTTATTTAATGGTTAATATGAGAACTTTGTAATAAAACCCGCCTGAAAATATACCAGCAATAACATTTCGAAAATAATAATACCAATACTTTTTAAAAAAGTAAAATGAAATTAACTTATATAAATATTCGAGCAGTAGTTGGAAAAAGTACGGTACCTATTCATTTTCTGTACGAATTGAAATCAAAAGAGACACACAATAAATAGTTTGTCAGTTTAAAAATAAGAATTATATAATAATAAGTAAAATATATGGCTATCTTGAAATATTCAGACGACTTTGTAACTGTTCGTTTCTTTTCTAGGATCGTATATCTTGGGAAGATTTTTTTTAGGTCATTCAAAGGAGTGATAATGCTAAAATGCAAAGTGACATCCGCAGGATATTAAATAATAAGTATACAAGAGGTGTGACCTGAATGTCAGTTTTAGTAGAAATCCAGAAACCTGAGCGGACAGAGCCAGGGGTTAGAACGGATGTTAAGGTTTTTACCATTTATACTTTAGTTTGTGTTTATGTCCGGGGATGCCCTATGGTAGGTTGTTGTTTGTAAGGCCAGAAGACACTCGTCTTGCAAGACTTGCTGTACTTTTACTCGCATTTATATTCCCGTTGGGCCACCGCCCACGAATTACCTGTTCTTTTTTTACTCTTCTACAACCAATACATTCTCCTTTCTCACCAACCTAGAAGGAGGTTACAGTGACTAATATCTAGCAGTCAGTCTGCCTTACCATACTAAATATCTCAGTGCAATATTCCAAAGATAAATCGCTATTTTCTAGACAACTTTATATAAATTAAATAATACTTGGAGATAAAAAATAATTGGAGATTAATTCTTCAAAATTTATCAACATCAAATCGTTGAATAAATATTTAATATATCTAAAATGTTTCAAAAAGTTAGAGAGTAAACCGAATAAATTCCCTTGTATTTAGTTATTAATTTGTGTAATACGATATTTCCATTTGGTTGGCTAAATAAATTGACGTCACAATATAACTTTTAATGTGAGATTTAATAAATCTGTATTCTACATTAGCCACTAATATCACTAAACGTGAAATATTATTTCTATTTAGTACGCTACTTTGTAACTAAATATTTGAACACTGCACATTATGTTAATCTAGACTCCGAATTTTTTTTTTTTTATTATTATTATCCTTTTAATGAAATTTACACCTGTACCTACAGGTACAATAAGTAAATGCGATGAATGTATGTGAATAGCGTGGCAGACGTGAATGACGGTCATCCAGTGATGGCCGCCGTTAGTCACCCAGTTGGTCACGGGGCCAACGGCGCCTCAGCCTTCTTCGAGGATTGGAGGGTAGCGTAGTTGTAGACAGGTTTGCAGCTAAAGGGTTGGGATGCAGTGAGAGTTTTTGGTGAAAATTTTTGTATCGAATTTTGGCAAGTACGGAGATGAGTGGAATTTGGAGATCTGTATGTATAGTGTGGTTGCTTACGTAGAATGGAGCGTCTAGTATGCGGCGGAGAATTTTGGATTGCAGTGTTTGTAGTCTATTGAGGTTGGATTTTTTGGCTGTACCGTAAAGTTCCAGTCCGTAAGTACATATTGGTGTGAGAAGGGCTGTATAGAGTCGTCGTTTGTTCTGTAGTGAGAGTTTTGAGCGTTTGTCGAGTAGCCTGGCTAGAAGTTTGTATCGTTTGTTTAGTTCGGTACGTTTAAGTCTCGTATGGGGGTTCCAGGTAAGTCTCTTGTCTAGGTACATTCCAAGGTACCGCACATGGTCGGCTGGTGGGATAGGTGTGTGATGTAAGAAGACAGGTGGCGGAGTTTGACGTTTGAGTGTGAAGACTATGTATTTAGATTTAGTTGGGTTAATTTTTATACGCCAGTTTTCTAACCAAGGTTCTATTGAGTGAAGGTGGGACTGTAGTGAGCGTACTGCGAGGATAGGGTCAGAGTGTGTGGAGAGAATGGCAGTGTCGTCAGCGAAGGTGTAAATAGAGGTATTAAGGTTAGAAGGTAAGTCGGCAGTGTAGATTGTGTAAAGAAGAGGAGCTAAGACACTTTTTAGTGACATATTTAGTGCTGCACGAGAAACGAGACAAATCTTGAGACCGAGACGAGACTTGAGCAACCGAGACCGAGATCGAGACATATATCTCGTCGAGAAATCTCGGTCTCGTCTCGGTTTTTCAAATATTAATTTTTAGCTACAAAGTTATAAAATTGTGTTCTTTATTAATAAATAATCATTACGGGTATTGAATTAATAATTAAAAGATACGATTTTATTATATATGTCCAATATTACTACATCTACGAGTATTTGACTTCGAATTACATAAGTAAAGTAATGCCTATTTTTTCAGGCGGGGCTTTACGTCCAACTACCAATTAGGTGTCGCGGACGGAGGCGACTAGCAAACATACTTTACTGTAAATTTCTTTTTATTAACCATTAAATAAAATCCAAGGCCTAAGACCGGGAATCGAACCCAGTACCACAATGCACATTAGCTTCGCAGCTCTCGCACCGCTCGGCTACCGTAGCGCCTTCTTCGAATTACCTAATTTTTACATAAATTCACTAAATTTCACTATTCATATCATTCATTCATTCAATTTCATAAATTTCCCTATTTAATAATCTAATACATTGAACTTAGATATTATTTGAATTATATTTTAGAATTAGTGAATTTGAAAAAAAAGACTATCTATGCATCTAAAAAATATTGCCACAAATTTTCGTTTTTAAGATACTCTTTGCCCAAGCATTGATTCATAAAAGAGCATTTACTGAGTCAGAAGTTAAAGAAGATCTTCTATTGGTCATTATCAACGCAGCTTACGAAAATAATCTTTCCGATGGCACTGAAGTTGCACAGATACTAAAAATATCTTTCGCCATTCTAGACAAATTTTTGAAGGAATTCTCAAGTGTTTTCCACCATTCTAAAATGTCAACGTCTACTGGTGCTTGGTCTAATTTGGTATAATTAATTATTTCTGTCTTCCATGCTTCGGTGATATTTGCTAAATTTTTGAGCAAATGGTGCAAAAATATTGATGAAGTCGTCGTCGTCGTCAAAAGGTGAATCATCAGATTCTTTATCTTCACCAACAGCCATAACTAATGGAACGGGAAGTTTGTTGGGAGGTGTATTTTTTATTTCACGAATCGACTTGATATAGGAGGCAGATATGTTATTTTGGTCTTTCATTTGGCGCGTTTTTAACATCTTTTTGAAATTATAAAGATATATAACAGTAATAGTAACATATGATGCGTTGAAGTGTAAGTAGTTGTCTTCTTTTACACACATTTTCATTACCAATATATAAATTAAAATAATTATTAGAAAATAATAACATTTTTTGAAAAGATTATTAATAGCAAACCACTTTTAATACTTAAACAAAAATTCAAAAAAACCGAGACCGAGACTGAGATATCTCGACGAGACCGAGACCGAGACCGAGATTTGAGCGACCGAGACCAAGACCGAGATCGAGACTGCATAAAGTCTCGCCTCGTCTCGGTCTCGTGCAGCACTAGAAATTACCCAATTTGCTGCAAGTTTCTGCTGCAATTCGGACAGAAATTAATTCTAGAAAGAGGCTTTTTTTTGTGCCATACTTTCTATGAATAATCTGGAGTCAAGTTAATAACAGAAAATCCATTTATATTGCCAATCTGGAGTCAAAATGACTCTTATGATTCAAGTAAACTAATCTGCAAAAAGAAACTATGAATTCCATGGTCTTTAGCTCGTGACTACCAAATGGTGAGAGAGTGGGGATAGCATATGTAAGAGCATTTTGGGATAGCTATGAGATGTGGGGAAACAGAGACCATTCCTATTTTTTTTTTTTGGAGTCTAACTGACTTCGAATTGGCAATGCAGTGTTAAAATTGCTAATTTTACTAGTCATAGCGTATGTTTTTTGCTATCATTGAAGAAAGTTGTTAGTAACAGTACATTCTTGTTGGGTTTGTCAGAAAGAAGAACAGTATCTTTTGAAAAGCCAAAAATGCAATTCCTATATGTTTGCCTTTTTCATATTCTGGTACTGGTTTTCTGAGAATATCAATTCTAAATCTGGTTGAAGAAAATGCTCACGGAAACAATCCGAATGTTTCAAATAAATATCAAGAAATATCGCAACAAAAATGGGAATCTAGTACAAATACTGGTGGAAGGGAGGTTGGTGAAGGACTGCGGTATCAAGTTTGTTCCTGATAGGAGTTTACTTTCAAAAAAAAATCAATGAACTAGAAATTGATCAAAAGAAATGTAAGGAGAGGTTAGAGGTAAGGAGAGATGTCCGAGTAATTTAATTAAGAAGTAACATTTAGTTATTGAGAGTAAATGATAGGTCCCTACATAATCAGTCTCTCGTCGAAGCTTGCTTACAATTAGATGAAGGCTGGTTGTCTATAGGGTGCCAACAAAGTCCAACTGGACCGTGAGGAGCACTTACAAGCGGAAAAAAGAGAGAAGAATTAGAGGTTACTTTATGTTGGTTAATCATGCGACGACCAGAGGAGGTCGGCTGTATTAGTTCTTGTAATTATTTCTGACCTGGATCGTGTCAGTATCTGAGGAGCACTTCTCGCTGGCTAAAAATTAGGTCAAAACACTTTATATAAACCGACACTCAACTCTAGAATATTACATTTTTCCTCTCTCTCACTTTTAGATGTCAATTATACCACTTTTGCTATAATAGTATAGCAATTTACACTTCAAATTTATTTCTTACAAATTATTGCAAATTTTATAATTTTAGCGTTATGGAAAATTGCACATTTTTATTATGAATTATTGGACTGAACTTTTGCATAAAAATAGTGATTATAGCATTGCACTTCTACTTTCACTCACTAGGGTAAAAAAATGTTGCAATCAGGCAAAATTTTTCAATATTAACTTTTCATCAGAAATATATCCGTTTTAAGGTCCTCTGCGTCACAAAGAGTGGTTTTTAGAGCATGAATTGCGAGATAGAACAAAATATTCCAAAAAACAAAAAACCACCGAGAACCGAAACGCATAATACGATATTTCGATTTGGTTAATGCTTTTCAGCTGTTTGGGTTTTGGCGAATCCAACGGAATACTCTGTACATCTACACACATAAACAAATTCAAATTTTGTACACTATACACCTTACCACAATTTAAGAATAAATATTGACAATTAAAGGAGTTTCAATAGATCTTTTAGATGTGACGGGTTTTGGTCTAACAGGTTTTGTAAGATGAGAACCGGGTTTTGTAAGGTGGAGATCCCTAGTTCAATTCCCGAGTGAAGCTAGTTTTTATTTGTTAGAAAAAAATGTTTATAGTCAAGTATGAGCTTCCCTCCATGTCCACGATACCTAATTAGTAGCTAGACGTTAAGCCCCGCCTGATAAAATGGGGAATTATTTTACTACTTTTTTAGATCAATCGAAAAACTATTTAAAATGGATGTACAATTAATGGAAATGGCGTTCTGGTAAGAAACTACCAATGTATGTAGTGCCCTCATCATATATTTTAGAACGGTTTACCTTCCAATTAAGGGCAGCCCAAACCCCTAATTAGCCAGCTTCCCATCTTTTGGGAAAAATTAGATTTGTTTAGGGAAAATCATGCAATATTTTAATGTTGCTTACTGTAACTAGGGACTAACCAATTGTACTCAGAAAACAAAAAAGGCTGCTTCAAAATCTGCATTGAATGTCCGCATAGAAGACAAAAACAAGGCAGCAGTAATTATGATAATTGTTCCAATAAAAAAAGGAAAAAAAAATGATTAAGAAAGACAAGAAATTCATTATAGTTTTTCTCCTCAGACTTTTCCATTTTCATTTCCAAAACTTTTTTCTTTTTGTTATTTTCCTCGATTGAAATTTATCCTTTCAATTAAGTAATAGCAATGATTAGTTCCTTCGACGGCCTTAGCGACGCGCTGGAAACTTGTTTTCGAAGAAGTTAAATAATTAAATTTGTCTCCTGAACTTTTCCAAAAGAAAATATTGTTCCAACAGTTTCCAATTCTTCTCCATTTTGTTTGGAAGATAATTTTTCATCAAAATGATAATTATCTTTACTAGTCCAAAACTTTTGTTTTCATAACCTTATTTTTCCATTTTCTAGGAATAAAATTATGGTATGAATCAGAATTCTAGTAAATAATCAATCATAAATGAAATTGTTTGCAAGTATTCGTGTAATAACTTGCAAAAATCAATTTAAAGTTTTTCTTTTGACTCAAAAACCACAATTTTCAGAGTATAAGGTGAACAAAATGTCATTAAGGGTAGTGCAAGTTAGTAACTAGATCTGCGTTTTCAAATTCAGAATTTTTGAGATACTTTAAATTCATTACAATTTTTTATTTATTTATTTATTTGCAACTTTACAAAAATATGCATTTAGCAAAAGTGAAATACTAATAAACATTCGATTGTGCCACTGAGCTGGCTCAGTACCACAACCAGGATGACAGGATGAGAGAAACCAGCCAGCGGTGGAACTCTCTAGGAACTTATTGGGGGTTTAGGAGGCAATGAGGTCATAATGGCCAACGCCGTTTTAAGCGACGTGGAGGATTGTCAGGATGGGACGATGTGGATAGTGATTGAGCCAGAGGATTTGGGTGATCAGAGAGTTTGCTGTGGAAATTTCAGGAATCGGATGTGGATTGAACTTCATTTACATACGGAATATTGAGATCATGATGGAGGGTGCGGTTGGAGACATAGAATGGTGCGTTAACGATTCGGCGGAGGACTTTAGACTGGAAAGATTGGTTAGGTTGGATATTGGATGGTTTGGCGGAGCCCCACAATTCTGCTCCATAGGTCCATATTGGTCGTAATAGTGTTTTGTAAAGTGTAAGTTTGTTTTGTACGTTCATGGAGGATTTCGGTCCAAGGAGTCTCCTTAGTAGTTCCGTAACGTCTGTCCAGTTCTTGTCTTTTAAGTCTTGTGTGAGGGTTCCAGGTTAGACGGCTGTCTAGGTAGAGCCGTAGATAACGAACCTATTACAATTTTTAGTTTATAAATCAAACTGAAATAACTCTGCAAGAAGAAATATATGTATTTCACTAGAACCTGAACCAAAAGATCATTTTCCTTGTAAAACTATTATAAGTTACAAATCTGTGTATGTTATGGTAAGCATGGAGATTATCAACAATCTTCGGAGCAATTTTGTAGAAATTTCCAAAAAAAAGTGAAAAATCCGTTCTTTAAACTGAAATAACCGAAATCTGTACTTTTAATTGGTAATTTATAACCACTGAGATCTGAGATATGCCTCACCCTGAGTAACGATAAATTCCACAGGTTTCCTCTCAGGATATTGTTGGTTTAGAAAGTACCTACAAATTCTAAGTGAAGCTGGAGAAAACTTCAATACACCAAAGAAGATACAGACTCCTGGGAAGCTACCAGGTGCTAGAGGAGGTAAGATTCTTCTTGGTAACGTTTCAGAACTGGGTTTTCGCCGATTTCTGTGACTGGAGGGGACGTTGTAGAGACTTGCCTAGCACCAGTAATAGATCAAAATAGATCTTTGAAGTCGCAGAACAGCTGCCACACCTCGGAGAATTTATATATCTGTTCAAGACCAATGAGAGGGGATTAAGGTACCCCGCTTTGGTTAGTCTGACCATTTCTTTATTACCCATAATCTCAGACCATCTTTAACAGCAGCCAACTTCTCCAGTCTCCAAGAGCATTGTCACATCTGTCAGAAAGTGAAACCTATCAACAGAGTGTTGCGAATCCGCTCATCTAAAGCACAACTAGTAATAACATACTTAAGCCTCGGCTTGTAAAAATAGAGTTACACTTCCCATCTGAAATAATTTTTGTGTAATCTCCCTGACGGACCAAAAGTGAACTAGTCTTACGAAGAAAGAAATATAACAATGTAAGAAAGGTAAAAAATACATATTTTTACCGTTTATCAGAATAAAGATCTGCAGCAGGGATTTTAAACATCATCTTGTCAAAAATGGACGAATGTCCATATCGTCTACCTTACCGGAAACTTTCATGTTTGATTCCGTAAGAAGCTTTCATTGCCAAATTTTCCAACTCCCACCAAAAGGCGGAAGTGACATCAGTGTTTCAGTAGCTGTTAGCGCAGCACTCTAACTTGAGTAAGTACGACTATATATACAAATATTATAAGGATATAAGTTGATAAAATTTGGGAGTAAAAAATTAATATTTGCGGTCGAAAAGTAAGATAAGAATGATACTTTTTAAGAAGATAAAACAAATACCAATGTAAGATAATTTATATAAAGCCGAATAGATGATCTTTAAGACTTCTTAAAAGGATGGCCATTTAACGACTAAGAGTAAGTGGTAGAAGACAGTTGCAGGTTGCGGAGGCAGTGCCAACACGGGACACAATCCTAAAATCCCTGCACAACCAATAGTTACCCAGACTTACATAAATTTTCCTTTCTTAACCACCCGGCCATCCACAGCCACGGACCCCATCTTGCCGTCGCTAATATAAACCCATATACCTTGCAGTGGATCGACCCTTAAATCTAGTCCGAAGCACTACTGGAGCCAAATTAAAGGCATCGGGCTCACTCTCTTACCAAACCCTCAACTCGCTCTGTCCTTTGCACAGTTAAATCACTTAGATTAAACTAGTGCCCCTAGTCTCCTTTCGCTCCCTTCCAGAACTTCGTAGGAAAACAAGGGGTGAGGGTGCTAGCTTCCAAACCAGACCATCCTCTTCACAGTGCCGCCAGTGGAACTGCCGCTAGTGGCACTCTTGCTCACCATTAGTGTGGTAGTACTTCTTGCTATATCAACTCGCCTCTCTCCACTCCGTAGATCTACTTTACCATCCTACCCACTTAGTACTTCTAGAAAGAGACCAAGCTATAGTTGCTGGTATTAAGCCCATGTAAATAATATGACCTGTATTACACGCCCCTGCTGGCAAAGCCTCTCACTGCTATTAAAAGAGCAGATTCACTACCCTTTTATTAACTTAATCTTCGAAGTACCTCGTATTCCCATCCTCCTATACAAAGAGTTTGCCCAAAACTTTAGCATACCATTTACAGAGACGAATATTATCATTCTCATCATGAACTGCAGCACACAATAGTTTAATACACAGTATAAAAAATATATCTTTAATAAGTGTAAAGAACAGTAAATGTAGGGAAGGGATTAGCTATGAGGTTAGCGTACTGGACTCCCACGCGGAGGTCCCGGGTTTGAATGCAGCTGCTGACCCTTAGATTTTCTCTTCCTAGGAGCCTCTTACAGCTCACTGTCCGGTGATGGACAGTGTTGTCTGTAACGAGAGAACACTGTCCGGAGGCCGGCAGTGCACTGAAAAAAGCTCCGGGCGCCAATAACCTTAGATGTTGACGCGCCTTAAATAAAATATAAAAAAAAAAACAGTAAATGTTACAAAATATAACCAAAGTTGATTTTGGAATTACTAGCGTTAATAAGGAAGGGATTAGCTCAGTGTTTAGCGAATATTGGATTCCCACGCGGAGCTCCTGGGTTCGAATCCAGCTGCTGTCCCTTAGATTTTCTCTTTCTAGGAGTTTCTTACAGCTCACTGTCCTGACAAAACAGTAATTTTGTCTTTAACTATAGAAAACTAACTGGAGGCCGGTAGTGCACTGAAAAAAACTGCAGGTTCCCCATAACCTCAGATGTTGACGAGCCTTAAATATATAAAAAAAGTTGAAATAAATAGAAATAAAGCGATAAACTTACACTACACATCATCAACCTCTGCTATGATTTTTGTGACTTAGTTCCCTTAGGAATAATTCTGTATTTTATTCAATGTAACACTTTATTTTTCAAAATGAAAAGTTTCTGAATTTACGACGAAAGCCGAAACTACCCAGCGGTAGCATTCTCTACAGGACATCGATGTTGACGATGATCTTCAGTTCTCAAGGGAGTCCCGGGGTCCCTGGCGATCCAGACGTGGATTGTTAGCAATAAAAGGAGGGGCGAGAGACTGTACAAGAGGATTAGAGCAATTAGAGAGAGCAGAATGGAGCGCTTACGATATTTCTTCTTGATGAGTTGGTCTATGTAGGGAATGTTGAATGAGGTTAGTCACATAGAAAGGAGCGTCAACTATCTGTCGGAGTAGTTTCGACTGAAATGTTTGTACTGTCCGTATGTTTGTAGGTTTGGCTGAACCCCACAGCTCTAGTCCGTAAGTCCACATAGGTTTGAGGATAGTGTTGTATGTTAAACGTTTGAGTTCTAAGGGCAATTGGGAGCGCCGTCCAAGTAGTCTGTAAAGTAGTTTCGCACGTTTCGTCATTGCTTGTGTGTGAGTTCTGAATAAGGCGATTTCTAAGAAGCCGGCGAAGCGACAGAGTGTTTCGATTTGTTTTAAGTATGAACAACTGAAGTTGGTTTCAAGTACGAACAACTGAAGTTGGTTTCAAGTACGAACAACTGTAGTTGGTTTCAAGTACGAACAACTGTAGTTGGTTTCAAGTACGAACAACTGTAGTTGGTTTCAAGTACGAACAACTGTAGTTGGTTTCAAGTACGAACAACTGTAGTTGGTTTCAAGTACGAACAACTGTAGTTGGTTTCAAGTACGAACAACTGTAGTTGGTTTCAAGTACGAACAACTGTAGTTGGTTTCAAGTACGAACAACTGTAGTTGGTTTCAAGTACGAACAACTGTAGTTGGTTTCAAGTACGAACAACTGTGTTGGTTTCAAGTACGAACAACTGAAGTTGGTTTCAAGTACGAAAACTGAAGTTGGTTTCAAGTACGAACAACTGAAGTTGGTTTCAAGTACGAACAACTGAAGTTGGTTTCAAGTACGAACAACTATAGTTGGTTTCAAGTACGAACAACTGTAGTTGGTTTCAAGTACGAACAACTGTAGTTCATAAGGGACCACATGAATTTTCATGATTCCTTCGATTCGCTGCAAAGAGTGGTCAGCTAGACGAGGTTCTTTTGATGTATTTGCCGAGAGCAAGTTCTGAAGTGTCATAAATTTAAACATGAATTTTGAATAATTTATTGTATCGTCATGAAAAACATAGAGAACCCTAGCCACAAAAAATACTGTATAATATCATAACTAATCACCAACAGTTATGATGATATACTCGTAGCTCTACATTGAACTTCACAAACTTTTTTTTTATAATACCCTGAAGAAGGTAGTAAAAATTACCAAAACGTTGGTATAAAGCAAAAAAGTTGTTTTTATTCAAGATCGCACCTCGATATTCACCAAAAAATCATCTATCAACAACGCTCGAAAAAACCAAAACCGTCATTTCTGAATTACGTTTAAGTTCGCTTAACAAACAATTTGGAACTGAAGAGCAAATTTTAAGTTTTTGTGAGCAATTTAGTGAAAAGAAAAGGTGAATTTGTGTTTCTTTCTTTTCAAAATGACCATTAAATTGAACTGTTAACACTAAAGTAGCAAAGAGAACTAAAGAGATATTCTTCTGACGCAGTTCGCATAATAAATCTCTCTGGTTTCGTTTTCTTCTTTATCCTTAACAAGTAACAATCATTTTTGCGCATTTCTGCCAAATGTTTGTGCAAAGAAATTATGAATAAACAACCAAGAAAATCTTTAGCATAAATGATTTATAATTAATTAAAAATGGAAATATTTTTTTGCGGTTCAGAGAAAAAATTTATGCTCACCATTTTTCTATTTCCAAGCCTTTTAGTATATTTATTGAGATATAAGAAGGTTGTAGAGCAAGTGAGGAGCCAAACAGGATGAATATGGCGGATTTACGCCGTTCCGAACGATGAATCCTAACTTATGGCTCCGGTATGTGTGTCTGTAACGGAAATACGAAGTTCTATCGCACTGTTTACAAATCTTTTGATACCTTCTTCTTCTTTAGCAAACCTACCAGTCTTCCGATATCTTAGTATATCCACATTATTCTTATATCCATAGCTAGGACCGTAGGTTTTTTTTTTTTTTTTTTTATAGCTTATGTAAGTTGTGGTTATCATGTGTTCTGTTTGTAAAAGTGTGTGTATTTTTGTGTTTTCTCTATGTACAGGCCACATCTAACCTTCAACTCTCACTCTGCCCAGAATAGTTCTTGGTGGTAGCGAGTAACATTACAAACATCCCCGGAAATCCGCATATGGCCGGAAGACAGACAAAACTGGGGATATGAATTGCATCCGGAATATTTCCATTTCCTATCTCTATTCCACCATGCATTCTTTTTTTCTATTACTTGCGCTTTAGTGTTTTTCTTACACATTCTATTTTATTCTAACATCGTGCTTTGTCATTTTTCTTTATGATGTTCGTATCACATGTCTTATTTTTTTTTTTTGTGGCTAGGGTTCTCTATGTTTTTCATGGCGAAACAATAAATTATTCAAAATTCATGGCTAAAAATATGGCAATCCAGAACTTGCTCTCGGCAAATACATCAAAAGAACCTCGTCTAGCTGACCACTCTTTGCAGCGAATCGAAGGAATCATGAAAATTCATATGGTCCCTTATGTGAAACTTTTAAGATTTACTAATATCTCTATTTTATTTTATTTTTTTGTGAGATTGCCAACTACAGTTGTTTGTACTTGAAACCAACTACAGTTGTTCGTACTTGAAACCAACTTCAGTTGTTCGTACTTGAAACCAACTTCAGTTGTTCGTACTTGAAACCAACTACAGTTGTTCGTACTTGAAACAAATCGAAACATCCTTCGCTTCGCCAGCTTTTTAGAAATCGCCTTATTCAGAACTCTCACACAAGCAATGACGAAACGTGCAAAACTGCTTTACAGACTATTTGGACGAATCTCCAAATTGCCCTTAGAACTCCAAACGCTTAATATACAACACTATCCTCAAACCTATGTGGACTTACGGACTAGAGCTGTGGGGTTCAGCCAAACCTACAAACATACGGACTGTACAAACATTTCAATCAAAACTACTTCGACAGATAGTTGACGCTCCTTTCTACGGTGACTAACCTCACTCTTCACAACGACCTCAACATTCCCCTTCATAAAAACAACTTACCAAGAAGAAATATCGTAAGCGCTCCATAGTGCTCTCTCTAATTGCTCTAATCCTCTTGTACATCCTCTCGCCTCTACTGTTATTCCTAACAATCCACCGTCTGGATCGCCAGACTTCCTTGAGAACTGAAGATCATCGTCAACATCGATATTCTTTAGAGAGTACCGCTCGGTAGTTTCTCTCCTCCTGTTCTTTACCACCATTTAATTGCTGAATGTAATAAAAACCAGATCGTAAATTACTAAATAAATAAAGAAAAAATAAAAAATAAATAGGACTGGAATTTTGGTTAGTGGTTAACGAACTGAAACCATGTACGCTAATCACGTTAATTAAAAACGAATACGATCTATTAGGCAAAGCTCAAAGTGGTAGCTAAACTTCTAATTTTACCAAATTTATGTGAGAGTAAAGATTTTTGATTAAATGAAAACAAAAAAGACTAAAAATCTTAATAAAAGGTAATCAAATGTGTGTATAGTGTTGAGGTTTCCTAAACAGCTTACAGAACAAGTGGTTAGGTAATTAATTCCTTCAAATGCTGCTGGTAGGGAAAATTAAAATGTGTACAGAAAAAAAGAAATTTTTCAGCCACCAATCAACAACAAAACAGCACAACCGCAGAGAGGACATGTTGTTAATATTAAACTTGTAACCAAAGAGATAACGACAGAAAGGAAATGGCTGACATGGTGTACTAAATTTAAAGTATGTTTATCCAAGGAGCAACATTAAGGATAAAAACAGCGCCAGCGAGCTGTAGTAACCACCGCTAACCGTACTATGAGAATGTTAATATTCAGAAGGCAACAGCATTTTGGTGCTTAATTAAACCAACCGCCGGCGTGGTCTTCCAACTTGTAATATAGCAATACTCCTTGGCGTGGCGCCCTTATCCGCTCTGACTTGGCGGTGCTTAGCACCAATTCTGGCGCGTCTTACTCCAATTCCCTTGTAAAACCTGCTTTACTCTACTATGTTCTAATTTGCTTGATACCACCTTCACAGCGTGCTCTATTTTGGTTTATAACCCTTCCAACAATATTTAGTTATTATACAAAATATTTAATATTCATGCAACATAAATTTAAGTATAATACTTGAATTTGTTACAGATTTTACAGATGTAGAAATTGTGGAAATGGTACATACAAAATTACTCAAGTAATTTTGAGTTCGCAGTAAATTTCTTGACTAAATTGATAATACTGCATTTTTGCTTGAATATTAACTTTTATTTTTTCTGTTTCTTCCGTTACAGATAACTACGCTTTGAAATAAGTTTCAGATTTATTTTTATATTTTACATACTTCAACTTCCAACCTTAATTCCCCTCAGCCTTCTCAACTAATTTCCGCTTTGTTTTTCAAGGTTTATTTCATTAACTTCCTGCTAAATGCTGACGGATGTGAACCAAAAATTAAATTAAATATTTCTTTAGAAGTAACAAAAACTTGAGTAGGCTTGCGTTAATATCCTCCCCTTTGATCGGAAATTTACAAGTTAGGGTACGTTTACAACGGAGCTGTGAGTATAGATGATAGCAGAGATGATAACTGATAGAGTAAAATATAATCGCTGATTAGTGTGCACAACGGAGCTGTGATACATGCAACATGTCGAGTAGTGAAGAAGAGTTTTTATGTTCAGCAGCAACAAAAAGGTATATTTTAAAGAAAAAACGCTTTAGAAAATATCATGTACATACCATAAGTAAAAAACGAAGTACTTTGGGCGAATTTCACTATTTATATAAGGAACTTAGAAATTATCCGGATCGTTTTTTTTGAATATGTGAGGATGGGTCCACCCACATTCGACTATATTTTAGAAAAAATAAGGTCAAAATTAAGAAAACTTTGGAAAAATTGTCATGGAAATCCTATAACCATAGAAGAAAAACTAGTGATTACTCTTAGGTTAGTAATGATTTTATTGAAAAAAAAAACAAATAAATACCCATGAAAATAAATGTAAGAACGATTTAAAAAACAAAATATTGTTTAAAAGTAAATAATAAAAAATAATGAGTAAAAACAGTACTTAATAATTTTTCGACGTCCATTTTGAAGCTCCGATATTGGAGTTCAGCTAGCAGAAAAATGAAAAATTCAATTCTATCATCTATGCTCGTTTATAGCAGCGAGTATGAGTCACTAGTCGAAGCTTCGTTGTGCACGCTCACATAAGAATGTACTAGGTTATTCTATAAGCGCTGATGCATCACTGCTATCATCTCCGCTATCATCTATGTCACAGCTCCGTTGTGAACGTACCCTTAGACTTCTACGCTGGAAGATAAAAACTTGCATAAGCTTCTGTTCAGTGTAAGATTCTTTTTAAACTAATTTAAATGTTATTTTATTTAAGATGTACGAGGGTCGTTTGAAAAGTCCGTGCAAAAATACACTTCGTCATAGTCTCCTTTAAGGCTTATACACTTCGTCCAACGCTGCTCTAGTTTGTTGATCCCTTCCGAATAATAGGATTTGTCCAAGTCTGAAAAATAGCTATTCGTTTCTGCAATCACCTCCTCGTTTGAATAAAATCTTTTTCCCGCCAGCCATTTCTTCATATTGGGGAACAAATAGTAGTCCGAGGGAGCCAAGTCTGGAGAATAGGGGGAATGTGAAACGAGTTGGAACCCTATTTCCATTAATTTTGCGACCACAACTGCTGAGGTGTGAGCTGGTGCGTTGTCGTGATGGAAAAGGACTTTTTTGTGGGCCAATCGTGGGCGTTTTTCTTGCAGCTCGGTTTTCAAACGGTCCAATAACGATGAATAATATGCACCTGTAATAGTTTTACCCTTTTCCAGATAGTCGATGAGGTTATTCCTTGCGAATCCCAAAAGACAGTCGCCATAATCTTTCTGGCCGAAGGAACGGTCTTCGCTTTTTTTGGCGCAGATTCCCCCTTGGTAACCCATTGTTTAGATTGTTCTTTGGTCTCAGGAGTGTAGTGATGTATCCATGTTTCATCCACAGTGACGAAACGACACTTAAAGTCCTGCGGATTCTTCTGGAACAGCTGCAAACCGTCCTTGCAACACTTCACACGATTTCGTTTTTGGTCAAGCGTGAGCAATCGCGGCACCCATCTTGCTGATAGCTTTGTCATGTCCAAATGTTGATGCAAAATATTATGTACCCGTTCATTCGAGATGCCCACAGCACTAGCTATCTCACGCACCTTCACTCTTCTGTCATCCATCACCATATCATGGATTTTATCAATGATTTCTGGAGTAGTAACCTCAACAGGGCGTCCAGAACGTTCAGCGTCACTTGTGCCCATATGGCCACTCCGAAAATTTTGAAACCACTTATAAACTCTTCTAATCGAAGGTGCAGAGTCACCATAATGTTTATCAAGCTTCTCTTTAGTCTCCTGAGGCGTTTTGCTTTTTATAAAGTAGTGTTTAATCAACTCACGAAATTCTTTTTCGTCCATTTTTTGAAAATCACTCGACTTCCTCGATTCAAACGAATGCCAAACACAAAGAAATAGACCGATCTAGCTGAAACTTGGTGTGTGTTCTTCCAAGAGATGCTACTAACTAAACATAACCTCGATACGCGCCAGTGGTGCTATCTCTCTGACTTTACTCGGATTTTCAAACGACCCTCGTACATGAAATCTAAACCTCAGCGTAACTATTTCTTAGGGTACGTTTACAACGGAGCTGTGAGTATAGATGATAGCCGAGATGATAACTGATAGAGTAAAATATAATCGCTGATTAGTGTGCACAACAGAGCTGTGATACATGCAACATGTCGAGTAGTGAAGAAGAGTTTTTATGTTCACCAGCAACAAAAAGGTATATTTTAAAGAAAAAACGCTTTAGAAAATATCATGTACATACCATAAATAAAAAACGAAGTACTTTGGGCGAATTTCACTATTTATATAAAGGAACTTAGAAATTATCCGGATCGTTTTTTTTTGAATATGTGAGAATGGGTCCACCCACATTCGACTATATTTTAGAAAAAATAAGGTCAAAATTAAGAAAACTTTGGAAAAATTGTCATGGAAATCCTATAACCACAGAAGAAAAACTAGTGATTACTCTTAGATAAGTAATGGTTTTATTGAGAAAAAAAAACAAATAAATACACATGAAAATAAATGTAAGCACGATTTAAAAAACAAAATATTGTTTAAAAGTAAATAATAAAATAATAATGAGTAAAGACAGCACTAAATAATTTTTCTACCTCCATTTTGAAGCTCCGATACTGGAGTTCAGCTAGCAGAAAAATGAAAAATTCAATTCTATCATCTATGCTCGTTTATAGCAGCGAGTATGAGTCACTAGTCGAAGCTTCGTTGTGCACGCTCACATAAGAATGTACTAGGTTATTCTATAAGCGCTGATGCATCACTGCTATCATCTCCGCTATCATCTATGCTCACAGCTCCGTTGTGAACGTACTCTTAGCCAGCCGCGATAAAGTTGACGTGGTTGGATTGAACAATATGCTTTCTTTAAAACTCTTAAAAAAATTATTTATTAACAAACGGTTATAGCTAATTGATAATTTTTTCTACACTAACTAATAAATTTGCCAGACTTATAAAAAGGCTAATTTGCATTAAAATTAAAATGAGTAATGCAAGAACAGATTGCAAATGCCGCAATTGAAAAGGCAAGCTTCTGACACATAAGAAAATAAAATTATAAAATGTTCTTCTTGCGGTAGAGAACCACAAAAACAAAAACATTGGTTAAATAATGAAGTTTTGTCATGAAGCAAAATATTGCAATTTTTAATAACAATAATATATGTTTATTGGGGTGTTTCAAAAAATGATGACTTTTAAATTTTAAAGAGCGCCGGGCGGAAAATCAAAGTTCATTTAAAAACAAAAAGTTTCCTCCGTATTAGAGCAAAATCGATTAATATTTAGAGGTCGCTACCATCGATCAAAACATTTTTGTTTTGCTTTTTTTTATAATAAAAAATCCTCATTAAATGTTTTGTATCTTTTCAAATTATTAGCAAAACATTAATTGTACAAAGTTTATTTAAATATAATTTGCTATAAAGACAATGCAGTTGGAATCAGTAATGGCCATTTTTTTGGTATTTAAAAAAAATATATATATTAAGAAAAATATAAATTTTATAAATATTTCGATTAATTAACATTAAAATCAATTCATTTTTCGTTTCGTACAGAGTTCAAAAAACAAAGAATTTTTGTTACTAAAACTTCTGAATTAGGGAATATTTTGCATTTATTGTTATAATTTGAAATTGATTTACTATCAATTGTTAGCAACCTCTAAATATTAATCGATTTGGCTCTAATACGGACGAAACTTTTTGTTTTTAAATGAACTTTGATTTTCCGCCCGGCGCTCTTTAAAATTTAAAAGTCATCATTTTTTGAAACATCCTAATATTTATTGCTTAATCGGTTTAATTATTGCGTAATTATTACAATTTAATTTTTAATCTAATATTGTTTACTTTAGTAACTTTTAGATGCGTGCGCACTTGGACGTTTAAGGATATTTAAGGAAATATTTCTTTTCCTGAGGGCGATACCAATAGATTTCTAAATAAGTACCCCCACACACATTTTGGTATTTACCAGATTTTTTTCAAGTTAAACACAGAGATGTTTATGTTTAATTAGAAGTAAAGTGACCCTAATCCGATTTCAAAAAAGATTATATTTTTGTTAAATTTCGTACGGAAGAAATATTGTTAGTTGTGAGGGGAAAATGACTCACCTATTCTTATCAGAAAGCTGTTTACAGACAGAACAGCTGAAGGGCTAAAAGATCCCTTGTTATTTTTATAAGCCCTGATTTATTGCTATCTCAGGGCTAGTAAATTAAATATCATTTGTAAACAACATGATTTAAAGTTGATCGTGTTGATTACAGATTATAATAACGCAGACTGTTATTTTATTTTTTTTACATTTTTTTTTTAATTATTTTTTTTTATAGTAATGGTGATAATTTTCTCTTTGATAATTACTTCTTGAATGTTTCAGCCTGGAGGATAGATAGATTTGTAGCAGCTTCAGTGGACAGCAGTAACTAGTTACTTAGGCTGTAGCTGAACAACGCTAGCCAATAAAAAGCAATATTACTACGACGGAATCAATGTCATTCCGGTCAGATACAAGTCAGATTGTTGACCTAACCAGAGAACTCTTAACCTTTTTTGCAGATTCTCAAAATGACCGAGCAAGTTCCTTCATACAATTTAAGAAGGCGTCTATATTTTCTATAAAGTAAAGTAATCGCCTATTTTTTCAGGTCCAACTACCAATTAGGTGTCGTGGACGGAGGCGACTAGCAAACATACTGTACTGTAAATGTCTTTTATTAATCATTAAATAAAATCCAAGGCCTAAGACCGGGAATCGAACCCAGTACAACAATATTTTTTATAAAAGGCAGTGCATTTTACGCTAAACTTAATATCGCTTTGGGTATCGCCTTACAAGTATCGCATTACAAGTCAAGAAGAACAGTGACTAATGCCTGCCAGTCAAATAGTTTTTACCGAATTACTAGTCAAAGCCAGTTGCAAGTTAAGTTACACAATTTTTGCTCAAGTGTTGCGTTATTATGAAAAATATGACGAGTTGTTGTGCGTTTTTCATTCAAAATACCACCTGAAAGTTATGATTACTTTTATGTTCAGAGAATCTGTTATCACCTGAAAATGAGTTACTTTGTAACTAATTTTTTTTTTTTTAAATTGTGACGTAAAAGAGTGACGCCTACAGGACTCTTGTTTTACACGAAATAAATTTTACTTTTTTTTATATTCATTGAAGTCGGGTCGGTACTTATACTAAAAGTTAGGAACGCTTATTTGAATTTAAAGCGAGAGATAGTTTGTTTGTATAACTGAATTTCAGTTTACAAATTTTAGCTAGCTTTTTAACTTCAATGCAAATCAAAGACAACCGTTAAAAATCCAAACAAAATAAATGACCACATATTTACTACATAAAATAGTTTTTGTATTTAAGGCGCCGTCAACATGTAAGTTGGAGTCCCGGAGCTTTTTTCAGCGTACTGCCGGCCTACGGACGGTTTTCTCTCGTTACTGACAACAGCATCCATCACCAGGAAAGTGAGCTGTAAGATGAATGAAATTAATGAAAATAAATTTATTATCCTGGGACTATTGTCCCCTAAGAATAAATACATGTACAATTGGAGGCCCTATATTGGTTTGGCCTGCTGATTTTAGATATTATATACAAAAATAGGCAAGAATTTACAAATATAAGAATTAAAATAAGTAAATGCATTCAATTATTATTCCTGAGGAAGCTGAGTAGAAAGGAGATAATTGAACAGAAGGGATTTAAAGATGGAAAGGGTAGGAGCATGGCGGACAGATGAAGGTAAGAAGTTCCGGAAAGAGGTAGTGCGAATTAAGAAAAATTTATCAAAAGATGAAGTACAATGTAAGGGAATATACAAATCAGGGGGACGAGATGTAGTATGGGTCGAGGATTTGAACTTGAAGTAATGAAAAATATAAGATGCACCTAGAAAGAAAAAATCTAAAGGCCAGCAGCTGGATTCGAACCCACGATCTCTGCGTTGGAATCCAGTATTCGCTAACCACTCAGCTAATCCCTTTTCCTACGTGAAATAGAAGTTATTAACTCTACTAATTTTTTTTAAAATTCAAATATTGGTAACGATAATAATTCTTGATAACAGTTTCTCGGAAAAATTGATAAATGACACGTCTGGGTTTTTCTCTAAAATCCCAAATTTCAGTTTAATATAAGAACTTACTAAAATTAAATATTAATAAAGATCATTTGTTGTAGTTGTAAACATTAGTTGTAGTTGTAAATATGGCTAATAAAGTGAAAAAACAAATAAATAAAATAAGGATTAAATTCCTAAATTTCCAATTTTTGAAAACTGTTGACCCGAAGTGCATTTCATTGATTAGATTTTTGTACTTTTTAGCGATTTTCTTTTTTGTAAATTATTTTTACTTTTTTTTTTGTAATAGATTGGCTCATTTTCCAATTCACTGCAAATTTTTGTAAATGTTGCCTTGAAAATGGACAATATTGAAACCAAATTATTTTTTAAATTAAAGTAAATTATTTTAGTAAATTCTTTTTAGTTTGAAGAAAATTCAATTATGATTAGGAGAAGGTCGTGCAGTATCTTCTTCCGACTTTTCTTTTTGAGTTAGAGAGAAAACCAAAAAATGTCAGCCATCAGTGTCAACCATTTAATAATAGACATAGAAAACCCATGATACTGTGTGCGAATGATTGACAACTTCATATATATGTGAATAATATTCTATACTAACACTGAACTGTATTTACGAAAACAATTGTGTATGAAGGGAAAAGTTTTAGTAGCGAGCGCTTTTTTTAGGATGGATATATGAAAAAGCCAGCCCAACCAGGATGGAGCCAGTGTGTGAACGAAGTAACATACGTCGGAGAATCTGTTCTGGCATGTGGAGGCGGACAAGCGAACACAGTGCTGGAAGTTATTTAGTGTGTGAAACCTAAAGGGGTTGTGGAGGGCACAGGCAGACCGACAGTTGCATTAAAATCTCATCACGTGGTACAAGAAGCGTTCAACTGTATAATGCCCTGGATTGTACACAACAGTCTCATGGTGTGCATGTATTTGTCTGTGGTTACAAAACGCCCACAACATAACAAAAACATAACAACACAATTTAAAACAAGTGACAACATTTTGTGATGATGACAACGGAATTGGTTTGTGCCTCATTTCTAGTACAATAACATCAGCAACACTGACCACTAAAATTAACACCAAAACTCAATTAACAAACGGTTGATAAATCTTTTTTTCTTCATTTTTATTAAATCCTTAATTAAAGAACGAATCTTTTAAAATTTGAAAGTATTTAATTGAATTCTTGTTTCGTTTTCAACCAATGGTAATTTCGTACAATTTTCTGTATAATTTAATAAGAAGGTACTCCATATTGCTTTAAATTCTATTAATACGCTAAAAGAAGCAGAGAGTCACTTGGAATTGTCGGAGGATGGGGAGATCACTCCGTAGCGACTATTGTCAGGCCTGGTAAGAGTTAGTAGAGCAAGTAATTTGTTAGAAATGGAGGAAGTGATTTCAAATTCATTCAATTCATTTTGGTCGAATGAAAATTTATCAACTTTGTTCTTCGATTTGTTTAAGGGCGCAACAACATCTGATATCTAAAGCGCCTGTAAGTTCCAGCGGACACTGTTCTCTCTCTACAAACAGCACTATCTATCACCGTACAATAAGCTGCAAGAAGCTCCGCACCAGAGCACGAACCCACTGGATACTCCGCATCAGAAACCATTGCTCTGACCACTGGGCTAATCTCTTCCCTTTTAAAAACCATTGAAGTTAAAAATCTACTTTTTTTCTTTATACAGAATACTTCATATATTGCTAGCTCTAAGGGTAGAACCCTCTCAATAAATCACATACTCGTACACTACCATGAAGAAAATTCCAATTTCCCATTCGATCATCTAATATTATAGAAAGGAGACAAGAAGATATCTCGATCAATTTTATAATATAGCAATAAAGATTTGGTCTGTAAGTTCGATGTCTTCCAGTGGATGACCTTTGCTATAATGTTAGTTCGTAATGGGGACTGGGACAGTCATCAGGGCTACAATGACCTTTTGTTTAGTAACCTTATAAAACTGGGTTCATATACCGCCCTTTCTTTGGGAAGGGATACTGCCGTTAAATGGAACGATTTGTTTTAGATATATAGTTTTATGTACAATAAATAATAGAGTGACTATCGAATTTAAAAAGTTTTTTTATCGAACTTAATGTGTTTCTTTAAGATTTTGTTAGACCTGGGTAATATCAGTGATTCCATCCCCATGTCCTCTTTTATTGTAATTATGACCGGTTACGGAATATGTCACTGCAGGAGAAAACAGAAGGGGAAGAACAAATTCTTTTTACAAACCTGATGATTCAGTACCTGTAGAAGGATGCAAGTCTAAAACCGGTCTGTATTACGTAATCTAACAGGCATGCTGTGGTGACCAAATCACTGCTAATTCCTTTTAATTTCCCTTATTGTCACAGCAGTAAGTTCTATGATCCTGTGTTGTTCTCATTAAAAAAAATAATTTTTCTAAGAAAATATTTTAAATAAAATTTACGGAATACAACTCTAAGGATTCGCTAAAAGATCGAACAATAACCGACTTCAAACCTTACAGTCTAAAATTCTAAGAGTTAACGCACCCTTCTACGTCTCCAATCACACAATTCATTCTGATCTAAATATTCCTCTCGTCTCTGAAATAGCCCAATCTCGCTACACAAAACTCCACTCAAATCTACTCAGCCATTACAACCCTGAGATCAACAACACGTCCACCAGAACAAACCGTAGACTAAAGCGGCGTTGGCCACGCGACCATCTCAACACATAACGCCGGATCTCCTAGGATAGTTGCTGCGTAAGCTTGCCAATCTGGCGAACTAACGGCTTCCATCACTGAATGGTCGTCGTTTACTCTACTCACGCCTCTTGGCGCACATGCATGTGCGTGCACGTGTATTTGCTCCATTTCCTTACCCTCATCTCTTTTGCTTGTTGTTGTACATAGATTACAGTTCAAAATAAATAAATAACTGAAAAAAAATTATAAAATTTTGAAGACCTAAAAATTTGCCACTAGCATATGAATCTTAAAGTAATTCTTTAAGCCCTTTTTCGACAAAATTTCAAAAAACTTGAAAATCGATTTGGTAAAAGAGCACTTTATCGAATGATGCGGTTTTATTCAAAAGCTTATTACTGAGATCCATGCATCGATTTGAAATATCAAAATTAAACGATTTCAACACAAACAAATTTCTAAAATTAACTCTTTCATCCTCACGGACCCCAAAATGAATATTTCCGCGAAAAGTCAAAATTTTAAAAACCGCAGGATCTTTCTAGTAGAGTAAGTATTATAAAAAAAAAAAATAGTTCCTCCATTCGTACACTTTTTTCTTTTTAGAAATTTTTAACGATTCACCTAAGGTTACGGAGGATAGCCTTAAAACTCTGTACTTAAGTTACAGTAAAGGTATAGGACGTGATTTATGCACTTGCTTAGCGACGCATATTTTCAATGTAAGCACCCAGTATCGTAAAGAAACTGAAGCGAACGTAAATTGTAAGACGTGCCCAAAATGTACAATTATATTCCCTCTCGAAGCAGAGAGTTGAGAGTTATTATTTTATTTATTTATAGTCGGAAGAAGGAAGATATAACCGGCGGTATGAAAGTTTACCCTGTTTCTTTTTTTACGAAATTGCTTTTGTGTAAATCGGTTAACAAAAAAAAAAAGAGCTTTGATGAATGAGCCAATTACTTAAATCTGATCTAGAGTAGATCGTCGCAGTCGACTCTTTGGATTAAATAATCAAGGAGGTCAGCTGGTCTGAACCGAATGAGAGGATTTGGGTCATCAACTCTTGCTAGGTATTATAGAGAACTAGATGAATGGTGTTATCACCTGTGGGGAGCTTCAGAATGAATTTTCTAATGGATATTGGGTTCAATAGATCTATTTTGGTCTTAATGCAAGTACATCTCGTTAGTTTCAATGTGTATCAACTCTGTTTTTTGAAAAATAGAATAGGGTAAAGTCGGGAGAGATGGCCAACAGCCGAAATTTAACCGAAATGTCGTTCGACGGCGCTGCGTGACTTCTCCAGTGATGAACCTTCATGTCTGACTACAGTGAGTTTATTTTGGTCTGCGTCATTAACTGAGAGAATAAAATCATTATCGTCTCAACAAAGAATTTTATGAAAGTTGCATATTGCGTGCTGCAGCGAATGTATGTGTCGAAATTTAGTGTTGTTTTCTACATATTAGGTAAATACTTTAATGAATCCTATCCTCTAAAACTGTCAAAAATTATGCGTTGTGTTTATCATGATGGCCATCTCTCTCTAGCATTCGGGACAGATGGCAATCAAACAGTAGGGATAGATGGCCAATTATTTTTACTTTTTTTTTTTTTTGTAATAGTTTGGCTCAATTTCCAATTCACTGCAGAAAAATGCCAATTACGCATAAAAGGCAGAACACTAACCGCGGAAATTATACTGAAGAAAATTTGAGATCGTATTAACCCCACACCCAAACTGTCGTCTCTAAACAAGAAAACGAGCCAAGTGTGTTGTCACTTTATTAACTTCTTTCGAGCACATTGCTGTTGTGAAAAACATAGTTGCAAAGAAATCCAAACCAACAAGAGATACCATCCTCAAAGAGACAATTCTGAAAGAAAGGATTGTCCGAAAAAGAAAACGCTCACCTTCCCAAAGTTCCGATGAAGAGGATGAAACATGAATCGCATTTGAAGTGGAAAGTGATGCCATTTTAGAAATCGATGAAACTGAATGTACAGGATATGGGGAAAGCTATAACAAGACCAGAAAAAAAAGATTGGTTGGAATGCATAATATGCCGGAAGTGGTTTCACGAAAATTGCTCTTCTTTTGCATGCACTTGCCAAAATTGTAGTAAAAGCGCATTTAAAAAGAAGAAGAATAAGTAAATATTAAGTAACCATTCATTTTTTTCTGTTATTTTTACGTTTTACTAGTGCAATTTCATTTACAATATGTGGCCATCTCTCTCAAGTTACATTGGCCAACTCACCCAACCCAGTGCGGATAGATGGCCAATTGCTATTTTTCTTGTAAGAATAAAAAAATGTTTCTCTTAGCATTTTTTTCCTTATCTTATGTTTGTGAGCGTATGAGGTTTCCAAAAATAATAATAAAGTAAGCCTAGCCCTAACCAAAATTTTACAGGCACCCTCCAAATAAAATGGTGGCCATCTCACCCGACTTCACCCTATAATTCCACCACATTAGAAAATAATTGTATTAATGCGTAAAAATATGTCCTCAAATTTAGGAAAATGCCAATTCTGTGGCAAGCAAACTGAGAAACTTTGTGGTATTCCAGGCGGAATAAAATATTGAATTTAGTGTACTGCAGCTAAAAAAGAAAGAAATAGAACTCTAGAGAATTATTTGAGCCGTTGAAAGTACTGCATGTTAGCAGTAAGTGATCATTTTTCTAAAAAATTTGGTATTTAAAAAAATGTATTGAATAGAAATTTGGAAAAGTTATGATAAAGAATGTGATTATTAACAGCAGATTTGATTTTACAAATAAGAAGTTGATAAAGGAAACATGCATAAATAACAATGGCAAGGATTATAAAAGAGCAAGTAGATTAAAGGTGATTCAAAAAATAAATAGTTTCATTTTGAAGCACAAAATATGGAAGCTGAAGGTGAATAGATACGAGGGGGTACCCAAAAATAACCGGAATTGCGTTGCCGCGCTTGGAGCTTATGTAGTACGCATTTCTGCCGCTAGACGTGTATAGCGCAATTCCTTGCCAGTTCAGTCCTGCCTGTGTTGTCTGCCTGGCTTGTTCTGTTCATCTGCAGTGATTGTTTTTACCAGCGCTGTTTTGTTCTTTTTTCGTTTTTTATGATGGCAAGTTTAAGTGAACAACGTGCAGCTCTGAAATTTTGTTTTCTACTCGGCAAAAATGCTGCTGAAAGTGTTTTAATGTTGAAAACAGCTTACAAAGATGACGCTATGGGAAAAACTCAAGTATACGAGTGGTTTACTCGGTTTAAAAATGGCGACATGTCGATTGTTGACAAACCTCGTTCTGGACGTCCATCAACTGCCCGAATCGACGAAAATGTTGAAAAAATTCGAGAGCTGGTGTTCACAGACCGTCGACAGACAATTGATCAACTGTCAGAGAGTAGTGGGTTATCTTGGAGCTCGGTTCAGCGAATTTTAACGGAAGATTTGGGGATGAAAAGGGTTGCTGCCAAGTTTGTTCCTCGAGTTCTGACTGACAATCAAAAAGAACATCGAGTTGAAACATGTCGTGCTTTGAAACAACAGCTTGAAACTGATCCAGACTTTCTGTCAAAGGTCATTCATTACTGGTGATGAGTCATGGTGCTATGGTTATGACCCAGAAACAAAGCAACAGTCGAGCCAATGGAAGACGTCATCTTCACCCCGACCAAAAAAATGTCGTCAAGTCAAGTCAAACATCAAAACAATGCTGATTTGCTTTTTTGATGCCAAAGGCGTAGTCCATTCAGAGTTTGTCCCCCCAGGTCAGACCGTCAATCAAACCTTGTATTTGGAAGTTTTGAAAAGATTGCGCAATAGTGTTCGCCAAAAAAGACCCGATTTGTGGCAAACAGGAGACTGGTTCTTCCACCACGACAATGCACCTGCACACACAGCCATCTCTGTTACACAGTTTTTGGCTAAAAATGGCATGGTTCCGCTGCCCCCACGCACCTTACTCGCCTGACCTGGCTCCGTGCGACTTTTTCTTATTTCCACGCATGAAAAAGGGCATGAAAGGTCACCGATTTGACAACATTGAAGAGGTCAAGAAAAAAACGAAGAAGGAGCTGTCAGCCATTTCTAAAGATGACTACAAAAAATGTTTCGAACAGTGGAAGCACCGGTGGGACAAATGTATTAGTTGTAATGGAGAGTATTTTGAAGGGGATAAGGTTATTCTGTAAAAAATTTGTAAATAAATAGCTTTTAAAAAATAATTCCGTTTTTTTTGGGTACCCCCTCGTAAATAGTGTGAATACGGAAGTATGGTAGTTCATTTCATATCCATCTATCTGCGATTTATTTCTTCTACTTTCATTTTGTTTTATTCAAACATTCCAGTTTGAATTTTCGTCGTTCGATGAAACTGAGTTCTTTTTTTTTTATTTTAACCCACCGTACATAGTTCAAGCCCCAAATCATCGTACACTCAGAAAGAAAATGTAACATGTGGAAATTACAAAAGCAATTTCAGACGCTTCTGAACAGCATCTGCCCCCTCCACATCTCATTCTGTAACTTTCACACCTTTATGTATGCTTCATGCAAGTAGTTTGCCCAGCAATAGCTTACTGTACTCTGATAGAAATCATTCAAAGAATTGAAGCCGTAAAGTGCTCGCCCAAACCGCTCACTTGATGTCAGCACATACTCTTATATAGCGTTTCCTTCTTTAATCTTTAAACGCTTGATTTTTATACTTTACTATACTCTGAACATGTTATTGAAGGGCGCCCATTTATTCGTTCGCTGCTACAATAGAAGTTATAAAGAAGTTTTTTTTTTTTTTTTTTGAGATTGTACCAAATTGTTTGTAATTCTTTTTCTTGCTATTTTGTTCACTGAATTCTTTGAAGCATTTTGATTGTAGAAATCGTTTGATCTAGATACATCTCTGAATATGTGTTTAGAGATTTGTTTATAGTAGTAAAGCTAAAAAGTAAATTCGAAATAGAAGGCAACCGTTAACAATGAAATAAAATTTAAGGAGAAAGGAAACGTAGAAATGGAGAGAATAAGTCTTATCAGTAAATTAAAACAGTTCATGTTTTTGGCGACTAATTATTAATTAATCTAAAAGAGATTTTTTCCCCCCAAAAAGTACTCGAGTGAATTTAAGTGATAAATGTTTACTAAATTTTAGATTTATGTGTTTCTTAATCATTACACAATTTTTGAAAAAAGTTTTAAAAACTGTTTGCGAGAAAATATCTTCTTTTTTTTGCGTTTATTTATGCTACAATCAGCGCGTTAGAGCTATAAGTAACAGTGATAACCGAGTAACAAATGATAAGGTAACGAGTGGAGAAGTTACCCAGTGGTAACACTCCCAAATATTAGATGGTTAGTCACTCTCTTCACTGGAGAGGAGATCACGAGGCCACTGTCTTTTAAGACGTCTTGTCCAGGTTATCAGGAAGGGTTCTAGAAGAAAGATTTTGAGCTAGAGGATTTATATGAGATTGCAGGCTGAAGTGTTGTTTTCTGTATCGTGTTTTAGCAACTTGGGTGATAGAAGGAATGTTAAGGTCAATGTGTATAGTCAGGTTGGAGACATAAAATGGAGCGGTTTACAGTAGTTCGAAGTACTTTAGATTGTAGAGATTGAATCCCTTGGAGATTGGAGCGTTTGGTTGAACCCCACAGCTCTATTCCACACGCCAAGATAAGTTTCAAAATAGAAGTATAAATCAGTATTTTGTTGTCCAGAGAGAGTTTTGATCTGTCGTCTAAGAGTCTTTTAAGTAGTCGATAGCGTCTGTTTAGTTCTATTCTTTTAAGTCTAGTGTAGGGGTTCCAAGAAAGTCTTCGGTCTAAGTAAAGCCGAAGGTAGCGGGCAACGTTTACTACTGGTAGAGGTGTTAGGTTATAGAAGATTGGAGGAAGAGTAATGCGTCGAAGAGTGAAGGTGATGTTTTGCGACTTAGTTTCATTAAGCTTAATAGCCCATCTCTTGAACCATTGAGAAAATGTCAAATATGTAAAAATGTATTTAGGTAAAATGGCATTTCTAGCCAACTGTTTTCCATCAATAAACTAGTATTGGCTCTTTTCAAAGACTCTCCTTTCTCAGAAATACATTTAATAGAATTTTCCTGAAATATAGTAGTTATAAGATCTAAAACTTTGAAGGACTAGCGAAGGTTTTCAAGCAAAAATCAAGAACAGACAGACACCCTGTTAATGTTTAACTATTAGGACTTAGTAAAAGGAGATCAGAATGGTCCTTCTCACATCGTCTGTCGATCAGCCAGCTCCAAGTGGAATAAACCTAGAAAAAAGCTTATATAAAGTATTACAGAGATATTGACGGATAAATGAAATCAATTATTTAAACCTAAAGACTTTTTAAAGAATGGCTTGATTAGCAATTGTTTAGCTAGAAGGTTATCATTTAAAAACAAAAATTTGTTTGGGGTGCAAAGGTTGATGACTTCAAGGATTCCCCCAATGAGTTACTCCTCGACAAAGAGAAACATAAAGAAGGGCATAATGAACTAAAATTGGAATTTAATTTTCTTTTAATAAAGCCTATATTTTAGTACAAATTATAAAATCCGAACTTAGAAAATGGAATAACTTTTCTATGTAGTAACTTTTTGGGAAAGTTTTTTAAAAAGGAAACCCCTGAAATATAAACTTTCCGAAATATTTATTTCCCAAAGAAGTTTGTAGGAGAGAGTGCCCAAATACTAGTGCGACCAGACAAACAGAAAAAGGAGCCAAAACTTTTAGAATAAACAGCTGCAATAGATAGCAAACTGTAACTAAGAGTCCAACACAAAAAAGAATTTATAGCGTTTAATATTTTTTTTAAAGTAATTTTGTTAAAGATAAGTTGGAATGGGTAACACTTAACGTTACAAAGTTTTAGTAACAATATATAACAACAAGTAAGGAAGGAGCGATTTATAATATCGGGCTAACGAAGTGTAAGAGTTTTACTTAAATCAAAGTGTTAGACATCGGCTAGCTGACCTCTCTCTCGTAGCGTCACGAAAAATAAAAACAATAATTGGCAACATTAAAACCGCAGTGACTAAGTTGAGGCATTTAGAGGCAAAGTTTCCCGGTAGTAATATATATGTTGCAGCATTGAAAACACTATACTTTATCAAGTGGACTGGATAAATGAACAACAGGGCGGCCATTTTGAGTAGGATTCATTTCCAACAACTAGAACCGAGCCAACTTCTCAGAAATTCACACCCGTTTCATTTACAAAGTCATTATTGTTTCTTTATTTATCTTGGAATTTCAGAAGCTGAAAATATCTTTGTTCTAGGACTGTTTTCATGGTTTATAATAAGAGCTGGTGGCCGGACAAATAGTTTTTCCTTACATTATTTCAGCTGCTTTCTAGCAAAAATCGTTTCCACAAATATTACAATTTTTACATCAAAAAAAGCAATCCTTCATAAAGTTATAAGGCTAGTACTGATTTTAGGTATTGACTAGTAATTAAGTATTAGTATTGATTTTCTTTGCGATTGCACGATGACTCCGTTGTGTTTGGTACTGTAAAGGCTGTGTAATATAGGATTAGTGCAGAATGCAGTTGCAGTATTCACTTTTGTAGGAGAGCATTAAATGAAACATTTTTGTTTTGCTTTTTATTTATTTAATAATTTACAATCTGTATACATGTATACAATGAGTAAATAGGAGGTAAGTATAAAGAACTGGTGCAGGAAGAGCAGGAGAAGAGAAACTACCCAGTGGTAGCACTCTCTATAGGAGAGAGGAAAGATAGGAGAATAATGATCTTTAGGTCTTCAGACTGCAAGAATGTTGCGGGCCACTGGCGATTCAGTCAGCGAGAAGGATTGTCAGAAATTAAATGAAATATAAACTAATATTTAATTCAATATTAAGAAATAAAGGCGCCACGGTAGCCGAGCGGTTAGAGGCGAGACCTGTGAAGCTAATACGTATTGTGGTACTGGGTTCGATTCCCGGTCTTAGGCCTTGAATTTTATTTATTGATTAATACAAGAAATTTACAGTAAAGTATGTTTGCTAGTCGCCTCCGTCTACGACACCAAATTGGTAGTTGGACGTTAAGCCCCGCCTGAAAAAAATAGGCGATTACTTTATTACGAAATAAATATTACTAAATTGAAAGACAATCAAAGTTAACCCTGATCAACAAAATAAGATTATCCAATGGATTAATGATACCGATTTGGTCTAACCAAGCATATCAATATCTACCGTTTCCAATCTGTGCAGTCTAAATTGAATGCCGAGTTAAACGCACCAATTATTAAGACTTCAACTGTACCATCCATATCGATCTTAATGTACCATTCTTCGAGGGTTTGTATGATCTCGCTACAAAAACTTTTATACTCACCTAAATGGTAATCTGAACCCCTTAAATACTCAATTAATTGAATTAGTGAAAAATAAACGAAAATAGTGGATCCCAAGAAGTTTGCTTTATAGAAATATTTTCCAATCTTGGATGACAGCGCCCAGATTAGAATAATCAATCGCTAATGGTCTCTAGAAATCAAGAAGCTGCTCTTGTGTGACCCCAGCGCAAGTACTGTAAGCGTTAATATGGGCTTGTCAAACTAGACGGCAGTTCTTGACGAAAAGCATATCAACTTCTTATATTCCAAGGTAAGAAAGTGAAGCACTAAGTAAAAATTTTACGAGGCATTTCTAAGAGCAAAAATCTGTATGAAGAAGGCAATGACAAAGTTGAATCACAATCGAAGATGACCCATGACCTGTCCAATATTCGAGTAGGCGGAAATCAAAATATTAGGGAGCAGGTGAATCATTTATCATCCCCCTAAAGATTCTTCAAGGGGGGAAAATGAAAGCTTGGATAAGGATGAGCAACGATGCGTTACAAAGAACAAAGATTAGCCGACGACAAATCTGTTTAGATGATGATATTTTATAGGCATGACGCTTATGTTATTTATTGCCATACCATTAATAAAAACGAATAACTGGTGCATTTATCTAAAGTTATTTAGTAAGTTCTAAGTAAATGCTAAAAAGTATTTAGTAACGTGATTGAATCCAACATTCAAAATGCCTTCTAATACGTACAAATCTAAAGATCCAGATAATGATCACCTCTACCACAATTAATTATACCAGAAATAAGTAATGTAAAAGTAAAGTAATGCCTATTTTTTGTAGGCGAGCTTTACTTCCACAACTATCAAATTAGGAGTCGCGGACGCAGACAATTTAGCAAACATACTTTACTAGAAATTTCTCATATTAAACATTAAATAAAATCCGTCTAGACGGGGAATCGAACCCACTAAACAGCAATACATATTAGCTTTGCGGGTCTAGCCTATAACCGCATGGCTATCGTAGCACTTCAATTCGTTAGGTATAAACTATCTTTATTAAAACTGTCCGGTAGGACAGTTGTATAAGGGTTGACCATCAAAAACTGCACGAAAAAGCGTAACGTTGAAAAACACCCAACTTTGACAATTTTTTTCTCTTTTTCTATAAAAGATAAAATTCCCAAATTTTCTTTATAATATAGGGCAAATCCTCCTTTATGACTGTATTTTTTTTGCAACAACCTAGATTTGATAGATTTTGAGAAAAAAGATGCTGAAAATGAGCAAAAACGGCATTTTCAAAAAATGTTGTTGTTGTTGTTGTTGTTGTTGTTGTTGTTACCTTTTTTGTAAACAACGTAGCGCCTAAACGCGTGAACCGATTTTCATGAATGAGGTATCATTCGAGTCGGAATTTTATGTAGATGTGCCTTTTGGGGGTCTCGACCCTGTACATCAAATGGGAGAGGAGTTAGCCCCGTTTATGTAAGGCCCCCACCAAAATTATTATCATTAATTACTCTATAAATCTTAGCCCGATTTCGATAAAATTTGGTAGGATGATAGGGTTATGGCTCCCCTACGTAACATTAAAGCGACGATCTGCTCTTACATTTGTTAAGGGGAAGTATAGCAATCGTTTCAAATTATCGAAACGTGAACCGATTTTCATGAATGAAGTGTCATTCGAATCGAAATTTTGTACAGATTTGCACTTTAAAAGTTTCGACACTGTGCCTTATAAGGAGGGGAGTTTGCCCTACCCAAGTAACGCCCTTTCTAAAACTATTATTACCAATATTTCTATAACGCTTAGTCCGATTTTGATAAAATTTAGCACGAAGAAGTGGTTAAAGCTCCTCTACGTGGCTGTGAAGTGCCATCATGCTCTTACACCTACTAAGAGGAAGTACTGCAATCTTTAAAATTATCAATGAGTGAACCGATTTACATCAATGAATTGTCGTTCGATTCAAAATCTTTGCCTCTTTGCCTTTTAGGGAGAAGTACTGTAATCGCAGTTTATTTTTCTTACTCCTCTTAAAGGGAAGTACTGAAATCGCATTTTAATTTTGCTATTCACGTACAAATTACCTTCCTATTTTATTCAAAACGCTTTCTCAAAAAAATTGTTTTTGAGGATGGTTTGGGGACCGCAACTATAATCATTCTTTTAAAGATCTCTCCAATGGTAGTTACGGTTCCGACTTAGCACCTTATCAGGTTATAATGATAAAATTAAAATTTATTATTCCCAATTTTAATAAAATCTATATAAAGCAGATATGTAACTTTGCAAAACATACAAAAAGGAAAATCTATCCAAAAGGCACAAAAATCTCTTTAACAAAAACTTACAGTTTAAAATGTTAAGTATAAGGGTTGATTAAACGCCAAAAGGTACACAAATCAGCAAGTACCCAACATTTCATTAATACTTCATTGATATTATTTAAGTAATTTTACTGCATTAATTTTCATTCATATTTTTTAGAATTTATTAGATGTTTCACAGACCCTTATGCTGGCCAGTTCATTCATTTTCTTTTTCTTTTATTTTATGATATAAGGCGCGTCAACATCTAAGGTTATTGGCGCCCGGAGCTTTTTTCAGTGCACTGCCGGCCTCCGTACAGCGTTCTCTCGTTACAGACAACACTGTCCATCACCCGGACAGTGAGCTGTTAGAAGCTCTTAGAAAGAGAAAATCTAAGGGTCTGCAGCTGGATTCAAACCCGGAACCTCCACATGGGAATCCAATACGCTAACCGCATAGCTAATCCCTTCCCTTTGTTCATTCATAATATTTTATTTTTTTGTTATAATTATGATAAAATGTATATTATATCTTCGTAATTAAATAGGTACTTTATTTTAGCTTTATTCCAAATTATTCTTCTGATTTATCTTTATTATGCCCTTTATTCTGAGTAGTCACATATATATATGTACATGCACGTTAAAGTAGAAAAAGACAAAGGCAGAGTCGGCTTTTATTTAAATTTGAATCACGGATTTAAAACAATATTTCAGTCTAGAATTCGTCTTTCCGAAGTATTTGTGAGCACAAATAACGCGTAGGTAATATCAAGTAAATTATTCAACAATAATTATTCATTTCTCAATTGTAATTTAATGTAGTCCCTCTAATTTTACTTATAGTAAAATACTGAAATAATTATGTTAGCTGTCATAAAAATATGCATATCTTATTTATCTTATATTCCAAATATATAATACTGTGGGAAGAATACCTAGATTGAGAATGTAATTGAAGAAAACTATATTATTTGCGATAAAGCCAGATAATTATTACCTATTATTATAAACGTTTGACTACTACATAAAGTAACAATTACTTTAATCGAAGAATGAACTTAAACCGACGATTTTTATTTAAAAATAAAAATAAATAAATGAAATCATTGATGAATGTTGGTGTAAGCATTTTTTTAAAAAGTTTTTGAATTTTTCAGCCTCATTTTTTTTTTTTTTTTTTTAATAAAGTTTTTCTTTTTAACCTGTGATAAATAGTTTGTTGATTAGATATTAAAGTCAATCTAAGTTAAATGGTGTTCTACTTGAACAAATATTTTGTAGATTAAAATGGCCAGCATAAGGGTGTGTGAAACATCTAATAAATTCTAAAAAATATGAATGAAAATTAATGCAGTAAAATTACTTAAATAATATCAATGAAGTATTAATGAAATGTTGGGTACTTGCTGATTTGTGTACCTTTTGGCGTTTAATCAACCCTTATACTTAACATTTTAAACTGTAAGTTTTTGTTAAAGAGATAATATTAAGGATTCAAATAGCGAGGAATCGGTCCAGAACAAAGCACAAAAACTCCGTCTTTTAGCTAACGTTTCGTTTATTGCCTTCTTCAGGGTCTGGATATTACAAATAAATAATACAACCAATTAGAATATTGAGCCACAGGAATACAAATACGAGGTATGGCTATTAAATAACGAGACTAATGCTGCTACAGAAGAGCTACGCAGCGTCTCCCGTGTTTGTAGAGAAATCAGTCTGACCGGAACCTCGTTTGTGTAAGAAGTGTTAGTTTCGTTTTGCCGAAAACATGATACAACACATTTAGTAGAGCAAAGAATTGTCATGAAATTTGGTGAAACCGCTACTGAAACTTATCTTTTATTAAAAGAAGTTTATGGCGATGAATGTTTATCACGTGCGCGAGTTTTTGAGAGGTTCAAGCGTTTATAAGACGGCCGAGAAGACGTCGATGATGATGACCGCCCGGGTCGCCCTTCCACGTCCAAAACGGATGCTAATATCGATTATAATTAATCAACATTACTACCGTGAGGTGCTTGCCCAACTCCGTGAAAGAATAAGGAAAAAACTACCCGATTTGTGGAAGAACAGGTCATGGGTTCTCCATCAAAACAACACGCCGGCTCACACTGCGTTTTCTAGACGTTTCTATAGCCAAGTACAACATCCCAGTTTTAGGCCATCCACCTTGTTCGCCCGGCCTGGCCCCATGTGACTTTTATTTGTTCCCCAAAGTCAAATCTGCATTAAAAGGAATACGATTTCAGTCCGTTGAAGCTGTGAAAGAAAAAGCGGCATGGGTCATGCAGGAACTCACAGAAAAAGACTTCCAGCACTGTTTCGAACAATGGTAAATTGGCATGGAGCGTTGTAGGGATAGGGGAGGGGTGTATATTGAAGGTGATAATAACTAAATATGTATAAATTTAAAATAAAATGTTTTTCAGCAACAGTCTCGTTATTTAATAGCCACACCTCGTATAACATCTTATTAAAAAACTGTGAGAAATGATATAAATTGCAATCATTAGCACTTACTCTTAACAAAAATATTGTAAATTAAATAGACTTATACAAAGAGGTTAAAAACAGTTTGCAACAAATAAATAATTATTTAACACTAATGTACTCTGGGCTCGCCACAATTAATGGACGTATTAGATGCCTTCTTTAATGGAACAAATAGAATATTGTGTCGCAGAAATATATATATATCTAAGTCTTATAGGTTTATAATAATTAAGATTGGATACGATTTGTGCTTGTATAGTGTCTAAGTGGTTTATATCTGTGTCCTGGTTTTGAAGCAATTAGGATCTGTGTCGCTGTTCCTCTGATAGAGCCCGTTTCGAGTACTTACTAACAAAACTAATTGTACTGCCTCGTAGCAGTGGATATCTCTCCAGAGGTAGTTATACTTGTCTTACAGCCAGTAACATACTGCCTGTATATACACGCTCACACCCGTACCTACAGATTCAAGACACACTAACTAACACATAGATTTCCATGATTACACTCTTTGCACTTGTTATATTCATGTTTTATCACCCTTTCTTTACATTTAGCTTTCACCCCTTCTTGTCGTATCCTTTACTCTTAATCAGTATTCTCTTCAGAATCTCTTGGTTCGGTTTAGAGTTAACAAACTTAATGAGGTACATTTCAATTAATTTTTGCTAAATTGGGGCAGAGAGGGGAAAGAAGTTAAAAAAAAGAAAATGATATAACCTAAGTTATTCATTAAATTCATTACCAGAAATAACATTAATTTATTTGTAACATACTCAGCCATCTTTATATGTACCACCGAAATGTCAAAAAATCTGTGTATGAACCACTCACACGACTCTGTCATACTATTATCAAAGATCTAACGATTTTTTTTCCCACTCAATCTCAATCTTTCCAGTAAACTAAACAGAATATTCCTTAATTTCCCTTTTATTTTGCAGTCGTAACTCAAAATTCTACCCAGTATTTACATTCTACCTCTTCCTTAATTATTAATATACTAAAGCAGAAATTCTCCTCTGGCTTAATTATTAACAAGTAGAAATAATAATGTATCCGGTCAAACTGGTCGAGGATTCCTTATTTTTTCACTAATTTCTCAATCAAGCTAAAAATTCAGACAACCCTGAATATACAGGGTGTTCATTTTAAGACGGCTCAAATGCATTTCATGCTTAAACGGTTAATCTGAGCAAAAAATGGTGCAAGCCAAGTTAGCCAGGAGGTTATCAACTGCTCTCTGTATCTGAGGAGGCATCTTTGAAGGCACAGTACATGCTTCACAAGTTGAGTAAAGTACATTATTTGATAAATTAAGGAATAAGTTTGATCCTTTACCTGAAAGATATTGATCACTTAAATATGTGGCAGGAGGTTTCCACTTTTTTTTGGTAATTAAACGCAACTCTCCCAAAATTACCAAATAATTATTAAATCTTCTTGTTTACAGATGTAAAATTAATTTTTAGCCATTTTGTGTATGCTTGAGAACAACTAAAGCTCTTAACATTTGATTTTTATTAGAAAAATCACTCGGAAAACGACTTATTTCCAGATATTAAGAAAAATACTAGCTTTACTGCCTTGGCAATATTTTTAGAAGAAAGGGGATGAAAAAATACATAAAAATGACCTATCGCGTCCTCTTCTTTCTCTTTGATAACAAGTTAAAAATTTGAAATATGATTAATAAATACCAGATTTTGAAATGGCCTAGCACCTTTAATTTTGAAGATACCAAATTGCGGTTTCCAGTTTCTTTCATAACTTTTTATGCTCTTTAAAACTGTGTATATGAAAATGGGGATCAACTGCAAACCTTTACATTTGGTCGCGCATCAGCCGCGTATGCGAGCAGAAATCTAAAATCAGGTCACATATTCTGAAACTAGAGGTGACGGGCAACAAATGTTTCCTCTACCATTTTTCGCTCAGATTAACCGTTTAAGCATGAAATGCATTTGAGTCGTCTTAAAATGAATACCCTGAATATAACTTCCTCCTCTGGCTTAATTATTGATACACAGAAGCAGAATTCTTTATATTTTTGGTCTAACTAGACATGAATGCCTATTTTTTTTAAATTAATTTTACAATCGTAACTTCATAATTGGCGTACCCTGTATGTAGAATATAAATTACGCCAGAATTTCGAATTACCATTACAAAATAATTGGAGAAATAAAATATTATTTGACTAGTTTTGAATAAAAGTGTTCATTTTTTGCTACAGTAAATTATTAGCAAAGCCGATCGTAAATTATACACACAGGGTAGACCGAATTTTAAGTTACGATTGCAAAATTATTGGAAAAATAAGAAACTCTCGTAACTCAAAATTCAGATTGCCATGTGTATCAAGGCCCCGGCTCCAGGTGTTTGGTGAGCCCTTGGACGACAGAGCAGCATCAGCGTGCTCCTTTGACGAGCAAATCATGAGGCCACAGCCTACTAGATTCAAAATTATAAAATAAAAAAAAACGCTTATTGGCATTCATTCTTAAAACCATGTGTGTTGATTTAACTTCTTAATTGCTTCTTCTCGATTTTCCACTCAGTGTGGCGGGTAAGCCGGATGCTGTATATAAAATAACAATAAATAATTGATTTTGAAATCAAAATCACTCAGCATAAAACCCGATATGACATCTATTAGATCATTTGTTCCGATAAATAACTCATTTCCTGTAGTTGCGGCAAGCCAAACAATTCAAGCTATGAAGTTACAGTTGCAATTACGAGAATGACCAGATTTCTGTTTTTATGAACACAAGAAACTGTCCCATGTTTTGCTTTTTCTATTTTGTTAAACAAAAAATAAATCAACATACAAACCAATTTAATGGAAAAGTACTCTACAAATAATCGATTTCGATAGTTTAAGATTCAACGTAATTGAGGTCGGCGTGATTTTTAATAAAAAAAAAAATAGAGAGCAATATTCTAGAAGCTAATGGCAGCGTTCGCCGCTATATTTGGGCGAAGAGAAGTGAGAAATATAAATTTCCAAGTGTGAGTTAGTTTGTAGATGGAAGGTATGAATATTCAAATATCCAGGAATATATTAGCACTTCCAATTTGTCATTCCCTTAATGTACGTCACCAACTTAACTACCTGCACAACTTTTACTATATATATATATATATATATATATATATAGATATAGTTAAAAAGCAAAAACCATGTGGCTTACAGATTTATTTAAAAATATATGAGAATTAATTTAAACTAAAAGAATAATTATTCTTTTTTTCACTTAATTAGTAATATTTACATCGACAACAAATATTGTAACAAGTAAATTTGTTGTTACTGGTTCAGTTCACTTGTTAAGTTATGTAAGAGTGGTGAAACTCTTTTACAATGGATTTACTAACATCAGTAAGTCTTAAAGCCATTTCCGCTACAAGCGACAAGGAGGATTGTCTGGAAGTTGAGGAGAGGAGAGCTGTTGCACGAGAGTATTAGGATGGAGAGCTAGAAAGCGATGAAATTTGCGGTATCGAGACTTAATTAGATCGGTGACAAAATGGATATGAAGGTCAATGTGTATGGTGAGGTTAGATATGCAGAATGGTGCATTAAGTATTAAAAGATTTTTGACTGCAGCGTCTGAAGGCGTTTGCAGTTTAAAGGTTTGGTTGAGCTCCACACTTCTGCTCCGTATCGCCATATCGGTCTTAACAGTGTCTTGTAGATGTTTAGTTTGTGATTCAATTTAAGACTTGATCTGCAGACAAGATCTTGTGGTTTCAGTCGAGTTTGTGGGTCCCAGTTAGTATCTTATCAAAATGTACAGTCCCAAGTATTGTAATAAGTCTGGAGGAATAATTACACCATCCAGTTTAATTGATGGATACACATAAAGTGGTGGTTTGACCTAAATAAGCCAACACTTTTGGTTGCCTCTTTAATAATGGAAGCTCATTTAAAGAACCTTCTCTTAGAAGAGAAGCTAACTCTAATAATTGCAAATTAAAAGACATTTCTAAGTAAACATAACAGCGTAAAAATATTTCAAAAAAAATATTGTTATGCAGGAGATAAAGGATGATGAGGATGATGCAGGACGAATACAGGATGGTGTTTAACAAAGCGACATCCTACATTTTATGCACTCTGCAGAAATGTACAACATGTTTTATTCAAGCGGTGTAATTTAATATTTATGCATTTTCAGGGGGGGAAGTATTAGCACAAAGGAAGAAAAGAGATAGAGAACTCTGTCAGAAGGGTGAGGATTTTATTTCTAAGAAGAATGGAGGGGTATTGATATTGATAAAAAAAAAAGTAACGCCATATTTCTATGTGGAAAAGTGTTCAAAAAAGAAAACTGAAGGAATTTTCAAGAATTGGAGAAAAAAGAACGGGAAAAACTGTTAAAAGTAAGAAAATTCAAAATAAGAAGTATTGTGAAAATTCATACAACTCTCAATTAATCTAATTTAACTCGATACATCATACACCTATCTTCTTACATCTGTCTTCTTACATCCTACACCTATCCCACCAGCCGACCATGTGCGGTACCTTGGAATGTACCTAGACAAGAGACTTACCTGGAACCCCCATACGAGACTTAAACGTACCGAACTTCTAGCCAGGCTACTCGACAAACGCTCAAAACTCTCACTGCAGAACAAACGACGACTCTATACAGCTCTTCTCACACCAATATGGACTTACGGACTCGAACTTTACGGAACAGCTAAAAAATCAAACATCAATAGACTGCAAACACTCCAATCTAAAATTCTCCGCCACATAGTAGACGCTCCATTCTATGTTAGTAACCACACAATCCATACAGATCTCCAAATTCCACTCATCTCTGAACTTGCCAAAATCCGTTATAAAAATTTTCATCAAAATCTCTCATTTCATCCCAACCCTTTAGCTGCAAACCTGTCTACAACTACGCTACCCTCCAATCCTCGAAGACGGCTGAGGCGCCGTTGGCCCCGTGACCAACTGGGTGACTAATGGCGGCCATCACTGGATGGCCGTCATTCACTTTTGACACGTTAATTGTTTATACATTTATCGCATTTACCTATTGTACCCTGTGGGTATAGGTGTAAATTACATTAAAAGGATAAATAAAATAAAAAAACTCGATAGTGTACTTAGAAAGTAAAGTATAATGTTCGTTTTCCATCAATACATAGACGTATCTTTATTTCTGACCACTTTGACAATTTTAGTTGCTTTAAACATTTAAAATTACCAGTCACTGTCAGTTACAAACCAATCAAATTCAGAGTTCTTTGCGTTAATTCGGTTAATTTCATAAATAGGCCTTTTTTAAAAAAAATTTATTAATTAAAATTCATTTGTTTAATAATAGGTAACTTCATAAATCATAGTTGCATCAACCGAATTATTTATTTGGTCCACCTCAGAGTAAATGAGTATTAATGAGCTCATTACAGCCTAAATAGATGATTCATGTTCATCTTTCTAAAATGAAAATTAAGTAAAAGAATTTATGGCTCGCTATTTCTTCATTAATAGTGAGACGGATTTATGTGAAACGTGCTACAAAATTTGTAAATACGAAATATGAATAGTTAGGCGAAGGAATTTCTTTTTGAAATATACAAAAAATTATTTACTTTCGAAAAATAGCCCAAAACTTATCTTAAAAGATATATTCAATGATAACAACATAAGCGCTGATAAATTGATAATTTTGAGTAGTAGATTGCCTTCTTTCTAATTTTCTAATGGAAATAAGGTAAGAGTTAATAATCTACTCAAAATCATCAAAGGAAAATTACAATTAAAAGATTATAAGTAAGATATTAATTAAAAATATAATTTTTACCCAATCGGTACTTTTCAATATAGATCGCATTTATTTTACATTTTTGAGTAAATTTTGGTTGGGATAAACTCAGTATTAGGTGATTAATAGAATTACTGCGATTAGCGTGTTGCTGAAGTATAGCGGTAATACGCATATGATTGGTTGGAGTCATTGAATTGATGCAAATTGATTGGCTGGTTGAGTTAGCGAATGAAATGATTAGTAAAACAGCGCGCGTCTGTTTAACCGATTTTCTACGAATTAGTAAGTTTATTTGCAAGTTTAATGCGTATTGATAGGTATTATATTGAGCCTGCGCATTACACTTACAATGACACTTTTGACGGGTGCTAAAGCTCACCGATCCCCCATTATTCACTGGCTAAAAAAATGTTTCAAAATAATGTGATCATTAATTGACTGCTGAAATTGAAATCGCAAAAATAAAAGTATAAATTAGAGAAACATTTCAACGTCTAGTGTTTTTAAAATAAATGAATCTTAAATTTGATTAATTCATTAATTTATTTTCCATGTAACCTTCCTAGTTAGTCAACGGATTACCTAGTTCTATTACGGATTACCTAGTTCTATTTTTAGAGCACATACAAAGTACAATTTTGGTTTAAAATTCTTCAGATTTTAGGTATATAATATACTTTCGGGCAGAACGGTGTTTAATATAATGACCAGCTGACAAGACTATGCAGACCACAACCTAGTGTTAAGATCTAAAAAGAAAAGAATATGGAAGCTAGTGCTAGAGGTTTTGAACTAGTAATAAACCATACAAAAATAAAATATATGAAATCTGGATGAGAAGGTTTCGATGTAGCAAATATTAATGTAGGGCATATGATTTCGAGTGGGTGGAATAGTTTAAATTTAAAGTAAATAGGTTATTTAGAACGTGCGAACGTTTCGAATGGATAAATGTTCGAAAAAAGGTTACAATAAACATGTTGCTCTACGACGGGTAAAATAAGAGATACTATCCAGCACTACTGTCCTAACCACAAAGCAAAAGCCATCAAGGACAGAGGTTACCTCAATAGTTAGTGCATTATTTCCACGAAGAGATCTCGAATTGTGCTTTATTTTGGCGAGGAGATCTCGAATTGTGATTTATTTCCACGAGGAGATCTCGAATTGTGCTTTATTTCCACCTGGAGATCTCGAATTGTGCTTTATTTTTGCGAGGAGATCTCGAATTCACACTCTCTGGTGAATAATTTATGTTCTAGTTAAAAAAAAAAAAAATCAATATTTTAAAACCCAAGCCAAAAAAGAATTTCAATTTTGACCAACACCTTATTGTGGCATTCTTTACTGGTAAATTTGATTTTTTTGTTCTGCAATTTTTCGATCTTTGAGGTCGATTCAGACTGAAATTCACAGAAAAATTGGTAAAAACCAATTTTTCGGACTTGGCGCACTTCAAAACGGACAATTGCGAAGAAAACTTGAAATAGAAATTCTGCATGATTACTTGATAGGATAACAGAAACTAATTAGTTCAATTATAATTGGTAGAATACAAATAATGCAAGTTCTTTAAATAATTAAATAGGTAACACTAAATAAATAAAGTATTTACAATTGTTTTCAACACCTGCACTGTATTTAAGTTAGCCTGCAGTCCTGTATAATTAGATAAATAGAAACACTGAAAGAGTATGCAGGGTAATATCCCGTGGGTTCATTACAAGCAATAAGTCTTAATGATGTTGAGAATGGGCTGAATAATAAATAAAATTATTATTAACAACGTTAAATGCCCTAATTGGGGAGCGTTATGATTTACGCTTCACTAGAGTCGGAGTAACTACTGCTAGAGCGCAGGAAGTCTCCTAGAGCGGAAAGGGAACAGCACAAATCCCCAGACGAATGACTTAATTATAATATATGAATAATCATTGAGTAAACTCAAAAAGGACGTATTTCTTTCTTTTTTTCTTCGGAATAATGAATCTCTCTTTTCTTATTTGCTCCACTTTAATTAGAGATGATAGTTAAATGAGTTTTGACATGTCTAATGAATAAAGCTACTACGTAGTTCAGTCCGCTTTTATTTCTGTTTAGAATGATTAAATAATGTCGCGATTACATTATACTTTCAGCTATCTTATTTCATAAATTATTTATTTGGATACAAATGTCAGGAAATGAGTTGGCTTTACAAATTAAGTTAAAAAAGGCCCAATTATACGACATATAGCCACAATAAAAAGTAATTCATTTGCGCAAACTTGTTTTAGAGAATCATTGCAATAAGAAACACTGTTATGAATTAACGTTACAGAAATAAAAACTTCTCTTACGAATGTTAAAAAATGAGGTAATTAAATTTATTTTAATCATACGGAGGTGTGGCTATTAAATAACGAGACTGATGCTGCTACAGAAGAACTATGCATGCGTCAAATCCTAACGAGCTGTGCAGCGTAAAGCCTTCTCTTTCGATTGCAGCGTCTCACGTGTTTGTGAGAGAAATCTGTCTGACCGGAACCGATAGTTTGTGTAAGAGGTGTTAGTTTCGTTTTGCCGAAAATATGATACTACACATGTAGTAGAGCAACGAATTGTCGTGAAATTTCACATGAAACTTGGTGAAACCGCTACTGAAACTTATCTTTTATTAAAAGAAGTTTATGGCGATAAATGTTAATCACGTGCGCGAGTTTTTGAGAGGTTCAAGCGTTTCCAAGATGGCCGAGAAGACGTTGGAGATGATGACCACCCGGGTAGCCCTTCCATGTCCAAAACGGATTAAAATATCGATTATAATTAATCAACATTACTACCATGAGGTGCTTGGCTCAACTCCGTGAAAGAGTAAGGAAAAAAACGACCCGATCTAAGAGAGCCAGCAGCTGGATTTGAACCAGGGAATCCAGTATTTCATAACCACTAAACAAATTCGTTTCCCTCCTCTGCCAGATATTTATTTTCAGATTATTTTATTAATTTACCTAAATTAACAGTTGATTTTTAAAAATAAAATTTGAATTCGAATTCTAAAATTTTGCCTAAAAATACAACTTTCTATCTCACTTGATTGCATAAATTAATCTCTACGCGTCAAATTGTTTTGGGCTACACAAATGCTTAAGGTTAGTTGGGTCATATCCCCGGTGGACACCCATAGATTACATGCTTGCAGCACTTGATGTTGCCAGCGTGTCCACATTTATCTACAACGCTACGGAAAACTTTGTAACTTCCTGTACACATAGTCCCTACCCGCATATAAAAAGTATTATGGACTATAACTTAAGTTCTCTTAATTATAGAAAATACAAACACAAAAGGCTAAAGCATATCTTGCTTTAATTAATCTTATGTAGTAAGGTTTTTTTTAAATTTTTTGCCTTAGCATTAAGTTGGACTTGTACCCAATGTAAATGTTGATATGTTGTGGAGAGGATATAGGCATGCAGCCTGAAACCTCCTTTTATATATATTTGTATAAAAAATTTTAAATTGTAAATAAACATTTTCAAATTCAAATTCAGTTTTGGGCTAACAGAGAGAAAAACTTGAAGTGAATATTCACGGCAGACTTGATATACTCGTAGATCTATATTCATTCAAAATTGTTTATTATTAAATTTAGCTTGAGTCATTTTGCCTGGATAATGGGTACATGTTCTAGTTGTGTTGCATCCATTAATCGAAAAGTTAATTACAAACTTGTGTCGTTGAATGTAAATGGATGCATTATATTGTGTAAGTTTTGTTTCTTTAGTGATAGTATGATAAAATCAATGTATGTAAACGATTTAATTAAATTGAAAATATTTTAGTAGAATACTATTTATTATATAGCAAGTAACCTTATCACTGATTTGGTGAAAATTGTAGTACAGTTATCCCTCCTTAAACTAGGGAAATCAGTACAAAGTCTCTTTTATTTTTAGCACCATTTAGGGCAAAATGTGATTCAAAGGGGGGCAGATTGGAAGTGCGTTAATGCGCCCCACTCATTTACTGGAGTGTTCTAACACCTATAAAGCTGCAAGTATCACGGCACCCCTACAAAATCATGGCAATTGATGCTGTAATCTGATCCGCCTCCATACACATAACTAGAGGGACCCCCTTCTTCATTAGGACAAAGTCCCTTCTATTTGGCTCGATTTGTTTTAACTTTAAAGAACTATTTCTTTAAAAAGATTTTTTTTTTTAAAGTAAGTTCATAATTAGTTTTCGGCAGCGTTGGCCTCCGTCCACGACACCTAATAGGTAATTGGACGTAAAGCCCGCCTGAAAAAATAGTAGTTTTAATAGTTTTTATAGGGCATAAGCGTATCCACTTCGGTAAGCTTTCGAAATGCAGAGTCCTGCATCTTATAATATTTCGGAAAATGGTAACTGTGGAACTAATTTCTGAGCTTAAAGAAGGTTCTACAACTGGATGTACAATTTTATTAAGTTTTGTTTTTTGTAGAAAAATTTAGTTTTATTGATACTTAAAACTACCATCACTTCATTGAAATGGTTTGGTTTTACTAACTAGAACTAGTAAGAGTTGAAAAAGTTTTGTTTTATTCGAGTTTTAGAATTGCATAACTTTTTTTTTTTAGATGTTTTTTAAATTTTTTGTAGGGAAGGGATTAGCTATGCGGTTAGCATACTGGACTCCCACGCGGAGGTCCCGGGTTCGAATCCAGCAGCTGACCCTTAGATTTTCTCTTCCTAGGAGCTTCTTACAGCTCACTGTGATGGACAGTGTTGTCTGTAACGAGAGAACACTGTCCGGAGGCCGGCAGTGCACTGGAAAAAGCTCCGGGCGCTAATAACCTCAGCTGTTGATGCGCAAAAAAAAAAAAAAAAATTTTTTGTATCAACTACGAACATAATCTGTTTTTAAATTATTTTATAAACGTTTAAAGTCATTGAACGAAATGAATTAGACATTCTTTGTTGATTTTTCTCTGTAACTATTCAATTTTTTAAACTTTTTTTGGGGCGTTTATTTTTGCTACAATCAGCGCGTTGGCGCTATAAGTAACAATAATAACAGAGTAACAAATGAAGCAAACGAGTGAAGAAGTTATCCAGTGGTAACAATCCAAAACAGTAGACTGTTAGTGACTCTTCACTTGAGAGGAGATCACGAGGCCACTGTCTCTTAAGGCGTCTTGTCCGGGTTGTCAAGAAGAGTTCTAGAAGAAAGATTTTGGAGCTAGAGGATTGATATGAGATTGCAGGTTGAAGTGGAGTTTTCCGTATCTTGTTTTAGCAACTTGGGTGACAAAAAAGAAATCTTAAGGACTGTGTGTATAGTCAGGTTGGAGACATAAAATGGAGCGTTTACAATAGTTCGAAGTATTTTAGATTGAAGGGACTGAATCCTTTGGAGATTTGTGCGTTTGAACCCTACAGCTCTATTCCATACGCCCAGATGGGTTTCAAAATAGATGTATTTAGTCTTTTGTTGTCCAGAGAGAGTTTTGATCTTTCGTCTAACAGTTTTTTAAGTAGCCGATAGCGTCTGTTTTTTAATTTAAATTTGTTATTGAGACTTGGACTGATTTGAATGAAAATAAAATGTTTACATTCATTTTTCAAAAATTAATTAATGTCACATTCTGTCACATGTGATCTAAAGTATGTTCTTTGATTAATAATAATTATCACATTAGAAATTTATTACAAATAAGAATAGCATTTTATTAAATAATTCTTTGAGAGAATCTTTGACTTTTTCATAACCTTCTTTATCTCATTTATTCAGGTTACTAAAGTAAAATTGTCAGAAAATTACAACCGATTTCTCCCCAATACATTCTTGTTCCCGAGTTATTAAGTGTCAGACAAAACAAAGAGTATTCGAGCAGAACTTTGTTACTAAATTTAACTTATATCTTTAAATAATGTCTTTAAAATAGTTCTTAATTTCTTCTGCACCGGGAGTTCATTGTATTATGGACTGGTTTCTGTTAACCTGTGATCAGACGACTTAACCCTTTCAACTGTTATAATGTTTTCTAAGGGCACTTAATGTCCTTAATCCGCTGGGGATATCTGGAGTTGCAAAAGCATACTTATTATACCATCCCCTGATGTCTCACTACAAACGCCATATACCCGTCCGCCTTGGCTCTACTCCCTTTTGGCAGGAGAATTGAATTATAGAGGGAAGGCAAAGTTGTCCCGATAGTGCCAGAGTAGTGGTGGTTGTTGGTCGTGCGGTTCTCAGTGAAGGGCACAGTCTGTGGACGAAGTAGAGGAAGAGGAAACTTGTCAGTTTAGTTAATTTAGACCACGTCTATGTGGTGGATGGTACAGTATACAACCGCCCTGAGGGTGAGTCGCCTCCGCGCCAAGGCGATGCTAGAATTACCAAGTTGGTCGCGGCCCTTCTTACCCCCAGCTGCTGTGCTATTAGCAGTTGCCGAGTTCAAAACTCCCAAGTACATCGCTTGTTAACAAGTCCCGTCTATCTTCTTACCCTAACTCCAACCATCCGAATACCAAACAGATATTTTTACCTATATTCCACGTGCTTTTACACCAACTTTACAGTCGCACTGCCTTCCACAGGTATTTCCGCTTAATTAGTCCTGAACTTTTAGGTTTATGTCATTAAACGATGCATTTTCTACTCCTTGCATGCCTATTTACATTCCTGCCAATAATTAATTAAAAATATTAATTTCAATTGCATTCATAAAGTGACATCAATTTTCTAAATTCTGATTAAAAAGTAAAGTAAAGTACGTAATTGCCTATTTTTTCAGGCAGGTTTTGTCTAACTACCAAATTAGGTGTCGCGGACGGAGGCGACTAGCAAACATACTTTACAGTAAATTTCTTTTATTAACCATTAAATAAAATCCAAGGCCTAAAGACCGGGAGTCGAACCCAGTACCACAATACATATTAGCTTTACAGGTCTCGCCTCTAACCGCTCGGCTACCATGGCGCCCTAAATTCTGATTATTTACATTATTAGAAATTACGGCAATTATAAGTACTTTATAAGTACTAATTGTTATTGTCCTTTTTTCGTATAGACTTGGTACTCTTTATGTATGTTTTGAGCAAGCTGATTTAGATCGTCGTCCGGAATCACGGAAAATGTAAAATTCGTCGTCACATAGTCTTAAAGTTGATATGGAATTAAAATTTCGTTACTAATGTTGTAAGACAATCTCAGATTAAGTAAGCAAGACTCACTTAGTAGTATGACTTCATTATTATTATGTTAAAGTCGTAAGATTCTCAGAGTGGACACTGGGCTTGTTTCGAAACGTTTATTAATAAAATATAATGTTTTTTTTTGGAATTGAAACTGGCAGTAATATAACCAAATTTATCCTAAATAACCTTAATGTCGGGTCTAAATTTTGTATATTTTTTCAAGGAAGCATCTTTGGGTCCCACAATTTTTACTGTTGTTATTACCAACAATCCAGAAACATGATTAAAACCTATTCAGACGATACTGTAATATTATCTGCCAATCCCACTCCTGTTAATCCTACATCCTCATACTTGAGCTTCTCTTGGTGCAAGAAAATTGGAAAATGAGACAAAACGAAAACAAATGCCAAAAGAATACATTCACTTTACAAATTAGCCCACTCGTGCAAATCAACGACAAAATATTATAGACCTCTTCTCAAATACGCTACATCGAACTGTTCTTATACAACCGACTTATGTACATGAAACCCAAACCCGAGACTATAAGGGCAAAAATTAAATCGATGTTATGGAAAACCTCCGACGACTTTAGGGAGAAGGACAACCATAAATGTAAAGAAAACAATATAATCTCAACCTTAATATCCACAGCAACCCTAAAACCTCGTTGCTGCCTCCTTCATAAAACCTTCTACACCCATATAAATCCTTAAGAACTTCTTGAATCCTTCCAGAATACCACTCAGGCGACTAAAGCGTCAATGACCTCGTGAACTTCTGTCAAGTGACAGGCTACAATTGGATAGTTCCTCCACACTAATAGTTTTGAAACTGTGAGTTTATTCTATATCATTTCACTTACAAATTGGTTATGCGCATTAGAACGTTGTAAATATACAATTAAGTTATACATGTATTAAACTATCAGGATTATGTACAAATTGTATAAAAAAAATGGTTGACTCTAGTAGATTAGTGGTTAAATTCAACTCAATAAATGTTAATATATTTAAAGTTCTTAATTTCATAAAAATTGGAATAATTTTACAAAAAAGAATTAATTTAAAGAAAAGAATGTTTTATATTAACCATCCCAAATGAATCCATTAAAGAATACAATCAATTAAAATGCTTTTTAAAATACTAATTTGACTTTTTCCATCTATAAACTGATTTCTCTAATTGATTTTTTAAAAATAGATTTTAAATTATATATAAATATGAAACTTTATAGATTCATAAAAGATTTTAAAAAAGAAATCTCCAAGAGAATTGTGATATAAAGCAATTCTAAAAACTTTATTATAAAGTAAATAATGTTCATTTATATTTTAAAATAAGATTTTACAGCAAAGAAGAACACTGGGAAGTGTCTTATTTCCGCTGTTGGTGTGACCGAATCCAACAAACCAAAATACTTCCAACCTAAATGGTCATCTTTCTTCATTGATCGCCCTTGCAGACCCTGCCATACCCTTTCTGCATCCTGCCAGCTTAGTCTTCCTTCTTACCTACATCAGGAACACATTAATTCTCATCAGTTTCTGATTTAGATCGTCATTAGCCCATACTAGTCCGTACTTCCTTCCTAACATTTCCTCATCTACTACTAGATCTTTACTTGAAGCTAATTTATTGATGAAGAAATGTGGTATTTTTTTTTAAAAAAAAATAGACTCACTCACATAAATATAAAAAGAAATTGGTAAAAACCACTTTTTGAACTCAGAGGACTTAAAACGGACATTCAATTTTGAATATTTGACAGGATAGCGATACTTCTTATCTAGTGTAGTAAGAAGAAACAATAAATTAACTTGATTAAATATTTATTTTTTAAAAAAAGTTTCTTTTCTTAATGACGGCCATAACCGTGGACATAGTACAAGATAACCCTAATAGTGCGTGCGGTGTAAATATACATCTAGAGACTTCAGCCTCTAACTTTTCATAATTCAGTAGGTTTGTAGGCTGCTCAGTGACTACACGAGTGTAGCCATAGAATTCAGAGTGACATCTTTATGGAGTAGCTTGGGAAATATATTTCCCATTGTGATAAAACTGAGGGGAAGTTTATGTGTCCAAGAAACAACCAGACATTAAAAGGAAATTTAATGTTATCGATAGTTTATTTAAGCCTCATCCAGAGAAACAAAGAAATAGTTAAATGAAGAGTGAGAGGCTAGATGCAAGGATAGTTACCTTTAGGTTAATTTAAGTCTCATCCAGAGAAACAAAGAAATAGTTGAATGAAAAGTGAGAGGCCAGATGCAAGGATAGTTACCTTTAGGTTAATTAAGGCCTTAGAAGAATTTAAGCAAATATATTAGTGCTAATGCAAGGATGATTATATCAGGTAAAACAAAAAACCTAACTCTGGATGGGGGATCTCAATTTATTGAGGTATTCAGAGCTGGTCAAGCCTGCAGAGACAGGGTATAATATTAAAGGGAAGCATACAGAATATGTCTCTATTTAAATCCTACCCATTATATAGCTAACTAGAAGGGGGTGTTTGTGAGTTCCTGGGTTGGGGGCCTTGGTTTTATGTATAGGAAGATAAGGCTCTGACCCGTAGTATTCTGGGTTTGATAGTCTAGATAACAATCCTTTGTTCTGATGGCGCGCTTTTGTAACACCCTCGCATATACTTGGACCGACCATTACCACGTGTGAACAACCCCATCGCTGAAGGGTGAAAACGTCAATCCAGTATCTCAATCCTCACGCTTACTAACTTTCATGCCACAGCATCTCCACACGCACAACCATTAGCCATAAAATACTTCATACTCTTCCATTTTGGTGGGCTCTCCAAAAGATACGTCCATCCATGGCTGCTATACCGTTTCTAATTTCATGGTTAGTCGCGCCAAGTTCACAGAGGGGAAAAGACGATGAAGCTTGTAGTCCCAGGACACTATCCCTAAAGACTTTCATTTCCGAACCATTTCTCCCCACACTGTACCATAAAGTATGAATACTATACTATACGGCTATGCAAGGGGCTTTTCAACCTGTATCTACTGCATACCATTATTTGTCGACTAAGAGAAAAAGTGGTAATACATTGTCTTGCTTCGAAGTTCATTCAGAATTTACGTTAAAAAAATCATCTGTAGTCACAATATTATTTTACTATATTTCACGAGATTCTATCATTACTTTATAAACTACAAATTTTAATTCACATTTAACTATTCGTAATTTTGAACTATTCGTTCAAACGTTAGTTCGCAATTTGAACTAGTATTAGTTCAAACGTTAGTTGGCAATTTGAACTATTCGATCTAACGTTCGATAATTGAATTAATCGTTCAAACGTTAGTTCGCTAATTGAACTATTCTTTCAAACGTTAGTTCGCTATCTGAACTAATCGTTTAAACGTTTGTTCGCTAATTGAACTATTCGATCAAACGTTAGTTCGCTAATTGAATTAATCGTTCCAACGTTAGTTTGCTATTTCAACGATTCGTTCAAACGTTAGTTCGCTATTTGAACTATTCGTTCAAACGATTGTTCGCTACTTGTTCCGTAAAAAACTTTTTTTTTTAAGTTGCGTCAACATTTGTGGTCATTAGTTCTAGGGTTTATTCCAAAACAGTAATTTCAAAACTAGAGCGTAGACTGCAGACTTTTTTTTAGCAGAATCTTTTTTTTTTTATGTTAAAGCTGCAAATGATGAAGTTATTGTTAGAAAGAACTGAAATTTTCTAATTAAAAGTTATAACTTGGGAGCTTTGTAATGATAGAATGACTTCACAAGTTTTTTTATTATCCATTAATTTCTCTTAATGAAATCAATCAACCCTGTGGAACATTTTACACAAATAAATAAATCCACCGCAATAAAATGTGCTAAATATTTAGTAACGAGAACTATGCAAAATAGCAATCAATCGATAAGGTATGTACGTACATATGCATGCAATCTCCCTAAATCAGAGACTACATATTTCAAATACTTCATGCATTCGTAGTGTCACAGCAGTATGACGTAAATGTTGAATATGTATGTTGCATATATCGTGCAAATCTGAAACTTTTGAAATTATAATTAAAAAAGAGAAAAAAAAGTCCAAAGTATCCCGTCAATATTGTCTGACACGTTTGGTATTTGCTGAAAAAAGAGTGCATATCTTGAACAGCTTGCTTCTTATAAATTTACTTTTAGAGGTGGTGCTTTCGTTTTTGAAATGCTTTTCATAAAAACTAATTTCAGAAAGAGTTCTGAGAAGCTAGATCACCATTTTGTAATAGAATCTTTTATAATAGAATAGGTTCTACTTTAAAATGGCGATAAAGGTAGTTGAAATGAAGTTAGCAGGTATGAGTACGAATATTGAAAGATCAACTAAAGTGGATTCTCTATTATTACAAAATAAAAATAAAAAAACTCGAAAAGCCGCCGGTTTTTGAAATGAGATATTTAGGTTACATTCGAAAACAGGAATACGGTAATTACATCAAAAGCAGGCGTACCATCTACCAAAGAGAAAGTTAAGAAAAACCAATCTTAGATAAGTCGGTCTCATCTTACCGAGTCGTAGTTGTAGCGCGATCATTGGTTGAAATCCACAATAGGGGAGACCAAGAATCTTTTTTTAGCAAATAGCGTCTTTAAAAGGCGTTAAATAGAATTCTTTTACTCTCCCCGCTAGGCTTATTTTAACTTAAGATAAGGGATCTCGGCAGACTCTTTAACAAGAATAGACCTCATTCCTGGGAACCCAAGAGCTGACAGAAATCTCTCTTAAAACTGGCAGATAAACAATAATACTACTTATCCAACAATCGTACTTATCCAAAGGCTATTTAAAATACGATAATGGATTGTACCGACTCACGGACTTATAGACTTTACCAAAAGCGTCCCCAAAATCTTCAGCAACCTAAACTAAACCAATCCGAATTGGTTAAAAAAAAAAATAGTTAAAATCTCCACTTTGATTCTGTTAGGAAAAACATTCCAGAATGAACTTGATAATTCCTGTCAGAAGTAAATAGATCTTGCAAGGTACCGTAATTTTCATAAAATCACTGTCTAACAAGAGCAATAAAGGTCACGGTGACCATTATTTTTGTCTCAAAAAACAGGACAAGGAGCAAAAAAAACCTATAAAACATATTAATACGTTTATTAACACGAGATCGGTTATTACAAAACAATGGCCATATAATAGTATAGGTTAGTTTAGTTATTAGTTTTTACATGACGTTTAGCGATCGATGTTTACACTAGTCGACTAGTCTACTCTATCGGTAAAACAGGTTGTGTTTTACGCTAAAGATTCGTCCAAAGTTAATGTAAACAGAAAATTTTTTTCTAAACGATTATTTGCGAACTTAATTTTTATACATTTATACTATATTTTTACATTCAAAAATTAAATTTGAGGATAATTTAAATTTCATTGAAAAACAGTACAAATAAATAAAAAACAGGACATTTATGCTTAAAAAAAGAAAAAAGGACAGCGTCTTAAAAAACAGTACTGTCCTACCAAAAACAGTACGAATGGTCACCGTACTTATGGTACAACTCAACTGCAGCAGTTGTGAGGACTTGTGTTTCCTAATATTCTTATTATGCATATAAATAGAAATAGGAATAATATAGTGACAATCAAAGGGGAAGTTAAATTTTTGGCGTGGGTAATTGGGAAATTGAGTTATTAACTCTGTTCTGATATTTAATTAAAATAATTGGTTCTGAACTAAATATGGATGCGAATATCTGATGCATATTAAAAATATATTCATAATAAAATAATTACAGGGATATTTTTAAGTTTACTTGGAATTATTAATAAATTAGTTTGATCGCAAAAGCAGAAATCCTTTTAACATTATATATCTCTGATTTAAAATGTTTGTAATATTATTCAATCAATAATGTCCGGGCATCATTCCGCCATATTAAAGTAAATACTGGTAAATTAGGATATTTTCATTACATATAGAAATGTTCAAAAGAAAGAAAAAAATAAGATGCGACTCACTCCATGAAATTTTTGTAATTAATTTTTTTGAAATTACAATACGAACTGAAAATTAGTTGACTTCGATAATGTTCATGTCCCCATGAACCTTTACAGAAACCACCCTTAACAATTTATCTGCCATTTCCTTGGCCCTTTAGCCCAGCCAATTATCTTCAAATTTGGAATATGGTTACAAGTTTAATCCATATTTAAGGTTGCGGAGTTTAGATTGAAGGCATCTAACAGTAGTAGATATACCTTATATAAGCAGTTAACGCCAGGTAATAAATTTGTATATAGTAATATGTCGGCCAACAGAGTCAGTTGGCTGTTTAAATTGCGAGGAGAGCTACTATATTTAAATAAATACGCCTTCAATCAGGCGGTCGCACTATGTTCGTTGTGTAACAGAAAGGAGGTGGAGGATGTTTATCACTTCGTGGCTATATGCCCCATCTTGGCTGAGTTCCGTGTCCAATATTTGAAAAAGGTTGCATTGAGTTTTGATGAGTTTGTCTCGCATCTGAATGGCAAAGACTGGCCAAATTTAATAAATTTTTGTATGAGCGCATGGAAATATAGGTACTTCTGTGTCCAACAGTTTAACTACTAATGTAAAAGCTACCCCTGGTTGTTATTGTCTTTAAACAGAAAAATAATTCAATAAATAAAAAATAATTCCTTTTTTTATTATATCAAATAATATTTGGATATTTGCACTAAAGATAAATAAATTAATTTGACAACCCCTCAGACGGTCACTGACCATGAGTATGTCGATAAGTAATGTTTGTTGCAAAATAATATGTAAAAATTATCTGAATAAAGACTGTTATTATTATTATTGTTATTATTATTATTAATCCATATTAATATTTAATGGATGATGTGTCCATTATTGTTACACTGAATAGCACATTAACGGTGCTCTTACAGAAATTTCTACAGAAAATGTTACAGATTAAAGTTGTGCAACTATTTGTTCTCGAATGTGTTTAAAGAATATCGGAGACTTCATTTTTGAGAAAATAGAAAAAAAAACTGAAAAATTTAAGAAAATGCATTTAGAAGTTGATGGATTTTTTGAACAATAATTTGTTGACACGCCCTCTAGAGGTAAATTTCTTTTTTCTGCAACCATGTAGGGAAGTTCTCATTACTCAATTAAAATCAGCTGTGTAATGCCCAACTTTACCTCACTGGTTGGGAAAAATCCCCATTAGTGTCACTTTCCTCACTAGTGAGTGGAAAAACTTTATTGTGCTTCCTTGATATAAGAAGTTTTGTTATTAAATATTTTCTGTAAAACTTTAATAAGCTTATTTAAATTTATTTTATTTAAATAATTAAAAAACGAATATTAAAAAATAAAATAAAAATTGAAAGGAATATAGAAATAAAAATAACATTTTAATAAAAAATTATATATTTTTAATTATAACAGTTAAAAAGGTTATAGTGTTACCTTATAGAAATTTAAAATGGATTCTAGTGATTCCTGTTTAGTTTTTTTTTTTTAGTTAATAACCCTAATGGTTGCAGAAAAAATATAATATTTAACTCGAGTGTAAAGTATTTTCCTCACACTCGGCAATTTTACACTTGCACTCGCCTCGCTTCGCTCGCTCGTGCGTGCAAACCCTGCCTAGTGTGAGGAAAAGTACTACTTTCCACACTTGTTAAATAAATAACTATTCTTTTTTTTTAAATTTACGAATTTCGTAAATCGACAATGATGCAACAAGCAAAATTGCTGAATTAGTGAGAATATACATGCAATATACACACTTATGCACGCTTTAGCGTGGTAATGCTACCAATATTGTTAGCCATTAATTAGTAGCTGTTAGTGCAGACATGTCATCCACCCTAGCGCGATTGGTGGTATGTAGTTAAATAGCTAAGGTGGCCATCGACGCCTGAGTTTGCGAAGAGCGTTAGTCCGGCAGTGTTCTGGGTGAAAGAGAGCAGCGAATTAGATGATTGTAACGGGATACTAATTTTAAGTAGCGCGATTGGGCTAAGTCTACGATATTTAGGTCTAAGTGGATGGTGAGTGGATGAAAACTAAAACGGGGTTTGGTTCTTAGGATTCGGGATTGAAGGGTTTATATTCGGTTGAGGCTGGTTCGTTTGGATGTAGTTTGTAGTCTACATAAGAACGAGTAAGGTAATGTATATTTTTCTTTTGTTCATTAAAATCAATTTAGAGCGTTTGTCAAATAGTCTTTTCAGTATTTTGTAGTTTTCCGTTTTAGTCAAGTACAAGGGTTCCATGATAAAGGCCGTGGCATTTCACTTGATTTGGAAATAGTGGCACTTGAAACATTTATCAAATTTGAACTTACTGTCTTGTTGAAGTTATTGAGTTGATTTTGAGCGCACACTACACAGAGACTGACCCCCACACACAGCCAATTTCTAAATTCTATTTTTTGGGGAATTCAGGGGGGGGCCTCTAAAGAAAACTTTGTCATTTAATAAGATCCCAGTAATTTCTTTAAGCGAGTGAGAGAGAAAGTTGATTAGACATATTCATTAAAAAAATAGTTCTTCTAGACAGCCCTTTAGGGCAGCAATTAGGTACATGCAGTCACTGCAAACAGAGCCAACTACTGTCGCTTAGTTTATTTACTCTAAGACAGGTTCTACGTAAATAAACAGAAGTCTCCCCTTGCATGAAGACACATGTGCTGTCCTTTGCCCTGGTTTACAGTACATAAACAGTCTGGATATAAACCATATGTAACAGTATTAATCTCGATTTACTGTTTCATTTACATGTTTAGTAGATTGTTTTTGAGGGCTTTTTTAGAAATTAGGTAATATGGTTGAATTCGCAAATTAATAACTTGCCCTTGAGACCAAAACTAAGCTAAGTCGCAAAAGCAAATTTTACAGGAGAGGCATTTTTTTTTGTTATTTTCAAACTATTAGAAATATTTCCAAATGGAATTAACACATAACTTTCCTTTTACTAAAGTAATAGTAGTGTAATTGCCTATTTTTTTCACGGGACTGTACGTCCAACTACCAATTAGGCGTCGTGGACGGAGGCGACTAGCAAACATACTTTACTGTAAATTTCATTTATTAACCATTAAATAAAATCCAAGGCCCAAGACCGGGAATCGAACTCAGATCCACAATACATATTAGCTTTACAGGTCTCGCCTCTAACCGCTCGGCTACAGTGCTGCCCTTTAACTGTCTACTAAAGAATAATCTATTTTAAATTTTCTAAGATATTCTAAATAAGAACGATGCGCACAACTTGTACAATAGAATTGTTCTGCACTGAAATAACACTACCCTTATAAACATAGACTTGTTCTAGCATGCATTTTTCTGAGGTTTCAAGAGGGACTTGGGCACACAGAAAGCGGTCTGTCGCGGCGAGCAGCGATCCAGCGGTCTTCACACAGGACAGGTTGTTAGAGCGGTTCAGTTTGGTCGCTTTCTTCTTGAGAAGTAGTTATGCGTTTTCTTGTTCCTTGTTTTAATTGTTATAAATTGAGTATGAGCTCGGACGAAGAGCAACTCCTTCTGCTAATAGCTTTGCAAAGCAAAAAGAAGAAAAGACGAAGTTGGGTGCGTGAAATCGATAAGAAGAGAGAACAATTAGGGGAATACCACCGCTTATGTATCGAACTGGAGTCACATGAAGATAGGTTCTTCTAGTATTTTCGTATGTCGCGAGAATGAAATAAAAAATGAGTAATAAAATTTCTTAACATTGGAATCTTTATATCGTACTTACTAGGTGGCAAGGCGGTCACGTTGAAATATATAATTTTGTACTAACGGATCGCTTGTCGTCGCGACAAAGACTAGCCCGCGGTGGTAGACCACTTTCTGTTTGACAGAGATGATGCAATATTGTGTAATACAATTAGACCGCCTCGGTCGGAGACCGTTGCCCGCCGCGACAGACCGCTTTCTGTGTGCCCAAGGCCTAAGATGTAGAATATTTCTGCTCAAAATAAATCGACCATTGATATTAAGACAGCAAAAAAAAAAAAGAAAAAAGAAATTTGAATTTTTTGGACATACTAGAATAGTTCTAATCTCAAGAGACGAATTAGTTTGTCTGCTTAGTACCAATATTGGTCTGAGCAAGGGAAAAAATCAAATCCTGATACCAAGAAAACATCCGTTCATACAATTTTCACAAAACAGACTCAACTTACGCTAACTATCTTATCAAACACAGTCACCACCCGAATAGTATCAGTAACACAATGACTCTGTTACATACAGGAAAGAAAGGAAGACTTATGGACGCCTTAGGAAGAATAGAAATATACAAACAGAAGGCCACAAAAACTTAAGGATTCATATTAACAAATTTACTGTAATTCGTTTTACTTTTTGGGAATAATGACTGGATTTAGTTCAGAAAAGGTTTTTTTTAAATAAAAAACGGGGGAAACCCGCGATATCCTTAGCATCCAAATGTTACACAACATTTGAATGACACAAATACTTTCTTATTTGAATATAAACATTGCCCAAAGCAGCTGAGGAAGTAAGGGAGAAACGGAGAGTATGACAGAGACTGCGAGCTAGAGAAGGCTTGGAAGATAGTAAGTTTCGCTTAGGGCGAAAATTATGATTTGTTAATAAGGACTAAGCCGATTTTACAATATGGACCACACTTGTGTTTCTAGTAATACTTGGATTAGAGGAGCCAGTCGTATGCGAGTATACTGCCATCGGTTTACCTCTCCCTCTCGTTTACTCCTTCCCAAAAACCCCCCAACTCAATGTCCCTTCCAGGAACTCCTCCCACGCTTGCTTGTCCCATATCGTACACCAACTCCCACAAAACTCCTCAGCCCCTTCACCAACAGCAGTGCGTGAGTAGCAAGTTATTTCATACGTTAAATTGTTTACTTAATCCCTAGGATTGGGCTTCAGTTTTGCATAAATGGAATATGTGCTGTAATGTGCTCTCATCTACTGTTTTCTTAATTGCCGTTCCTCACCTTCTCCATTTCCAAATTTAATTAAAACAAAAAAAACACAAAAAGAAAAAAGATAACGCATTACTGCAGAAGTTGGAAAGTAATTCGAAGTAGGTCAGAATAATGTAGCAGTATACAAGAATCTGGTTTTCAATACTTTTTAATCTTTTTTCTTGAGCATAATACATTTTCATGATACCTGACTCATGTATGCTTGCATTATAATATTAATAGAGGGTTGAAGTTGATCGCCTGCTCGTGGTGCCCCCTGCGTAATCTAAACGATCAACAGGGAACTTCAATCTGAATGGGTTAGACCAATGGTTCTTAACCGGTGTTCCGCGGAACACTGGTGTTCCGCGAATATGGTCCAAGTGTTCCGCGAAATTTCAATTTTAAATGTATTGAAATTTAGAAACCACATATTGATATGGAATTTTGTTCTCTTATACACTTTGTTTTCCTCAATTATAAACTATAGTTATTTTGTGCACAGATCTATAAATGTAGAAGATATAAAGGGTTGAAAATTTTTTGGGTCATGAAATTCTGTAAAATTATGGCCGTTCTATATCTCCCACTGTGAACCACGTATTGGTAAGGAATTTTGTTCTCTTGTACACTTTGTTTTTCTCAATTATAAACTATAGTTATTTTGTGCACAGATCTAAAGAGGTAGAAGATATAAAGGGTTTAAAAATTTTTTGGGTCATGAAATTCTGTAAAATTATGGCCGTTTTATATCTCCCACTGTGAACCACATATTGATATGGAATTTTGTTCTCTTATACACTTTGTTTTCCTCAATTATAAACTATAGTTATTTTGTGCACAGATCTAAAGAGGAAGAAGATATAAAGGGTTGAAAATTTTTTGGGTCATAAAATTCTGTAAAATTATGGCCGTTCTATATCTCCCACTGTGAACTACATATTGATATGGAATTTTGTTCTCTTATACACTTTGTTTTCCTCAATTATAAACTATAGTTATTTTGTGCACAGATCTATAAATGTAGAAGATATAAAGGGTTGAAAATTTTTTGGGTCATGAAATTCTGTAAAATTATGGCCGTTCTATATCTCCCACTGTGAACTACATATTGATATGGAATTTTGTTCTCTTATACACTTTGTTTTCCTCAATTATAAACTATAGTTATTTTGTGCACAGATCTATAAATGTAGAAGATATAAAGGGTTGAAAATTTTTTGGGTCATGAAATTCTGTAAAATTATGGCCGTTCTATATCTCCCACTGTGAACCACGTATTGGTATGGAATTTTGTTCTCTTGTAAACTTTGTTTTTCTCAATTATGAACTATAGTTATTTTGTGCACAGATCTAAAGAGGTAGAAGATATACAGGGTTGAAAATTTTTTGGGTCATGAAATTCTGTAAAATTATGGAGGTTCTTTATCTCCCACTGTGAACCACATATTGATATGGAACTTTGTTCTCTTGTACACTTTGTTTTTCTCAATTATAAACTATAGTTATTTTGTGATAAGATCTAAAAAGGTAGAAGATATGAAGGGTTGAAAATTTTTTGGGTCATGAAATTCTGTAAAATTATGGCCGTTCTATATCTCCGACTGTGAACCATGTATTGGTATGGAATTTTGTTCTCTTTTACACTTTTTTTTTTTTTTTTTTTTTTTTTTTTTTTTTTTTTTTCAAGGCAATGAACCTGGGTGGTTATTATGCCCTTCACCTCTCTGTGGCAGTTCATATGCCAACTTTATACAACGTTTTGCTAGGACAGCCACTTACGGAACTCCATTCTTAAAGCTATACACACTGTACTTAAAGTTAACTCATTCACACTATAAATCACATTCATACCTATATACAATTAAATACAATATATACATTTTTAAAATTTTTGTATATACATGATTCTATATATTAATTTATTTTCCTATACACTGTTAATTAATTTAATTTCCTTCAAAAACTTTATTACATTGTCTATTCTTTTCTGGTCATCTGCTAAGGCTTCCTCCAGTGAGTGCGGAACACCGTGGCGCTGTCTATATTGCTCATACTCGGAACATTCCACCAGAACATGTTGCACAGTTAAGGGTTCATTACATGAACCGCATGTAGGAGGGCTATCCTGACACATGAGGTAACCATGGGTCAACCGGGTATGGCCGATCCTCAGGCGAGAAACCACTACCTCTTCTCTGCGGTTGTCCCGCGATGAGGAGTCCCAGGCTTGGACGACAGTTTTAATCATCCGAAGCTTATTATTCGTCACCTGGGACCACTCATTCTGCCAGGATTCATAAATGTAGCTTCTAATCTGCTTCGCCACGTCTGCTGGCAAGGACCTTCCCATGGTTACCTCCATGTGTGCGGCCTCTCTGGCTGCCAGGTCAGCATCTATATTACCTTGAATTCCCGAGTGACCGGGTACCCAGACAAATGCAACTGTTGCTCCTTCTCTTTCCATTCTATACAACACTGTGTGGATGTCCTGGATAATTGGGTGTTTGTCGTATATATGTCTGAGAGACTGGAGGGCGCTGATTGAGTCGGAGCATATGGCAACTCTACCCTGAGTAGTCCCCTCTACTGCACTTAGGGCCATGTAAATTGCATAGAGCTCCGCAACATATATACTACTTCCGGCAGGTAGACCAAACCTATATTTTCGATTTTCAATTATTACTGCGGCACCACATCCCTGTTGGTCTTTCGATCCATCTGTATATAGTATTTTTTCGGGGTTCAGCCTAGTAATTATTTCTAAAAGGTGTAGCCTTAAGGCAGTATCCGGTATCAAACTTTTCGAATATTTTAGTAAAGTCAGGTCTAAGAATATAGGCGGAGTTAACCAGGGGGCGGTCGCTTGTAACTGGTACTTGAATAACTGTGGGATCACAAATCCATATTCTGACAAAAGATTTTTACACCTTAGCCCGAACGGTTTAGTTGCCCGTACAGCTCTGTTATATTTTTGTTCGAGGGGTATATGCTTAACTGTTCTGGAGCTTGGGTTCAACATTTTCCCCAGCAGCTGAACATAAAATGTTGTCGCCAAATAACGGCGTCTGTACGAAAGCGGAGGTTCACCTGAATCTACATATAAACTTAGTACAGGGCTGCTTTTGAATGCTCCCAATGATATCCTGATGCCCTGATTGTGTAGAACATCTAATTGTTTTAGCGTGCTCTTCTTAGCAGATGCATATATAAAACAGCCGTAATCTATCTTGGACCTAACTATTGCACGGTAAACCTTGAGCATTACCTGCCTGTCGGCACCCCATTTAGTGCCTGCTAATATTTTCAATAGATTAATAGATTTTCGACATCTTTCACGCAGATCTCGGATATGCGGAACCCAAGAGAGTGATTTATCGAATAATAAGCCTAGATATCGAATAGAGTTGGTCACATTTATCAGGATCCCATTCAGTTGTAAGGTTGGGATTGGTTGTGCGCGCCGGAGTCGGGAGAAAACCACACATTTAGTTTTCTCTGGTGAAAATGTAAGTCCATTGTCTAGAGACCATTGAGATAGACTTTCAAGTGTACGTTGTAATATGTACTGCCCCTCTGAGATATTATCCACGGTAACGAAGATCGTGAAATCATCCGCGAATAGTACCGACTTTACAGGGGTTAGTATACACCGGGAGATACTATCAATAGCTATTTTAAATAATAATACACTCAATATACTTCCCTGCGGGAGGCCATTTTGTTGAGTGTGAAGCCTGGAGTACTTCGTTCCGACCCTAACACGGAATTTCCGTTCTAGCAAAAAATTTTTTATAAACATGAAAACATTTCCGTTTATTCCCCAAGTGTTCAGTATTTGCAGGACTTTACGTCTCCAGACCATGTCATAGGCATTCCTTATATCAAAGAAAATAGCCATCACTTGTTTTTTCATTATAAACGCGTCCTGTATTTCACGTTCTAATATTATTAGAGGGTCTGCAGTAGAGCGCCCTTGCCTAAAACCAAACTGATTTGGTGATAACAGGTTTCGGGACTCGACAAAATAATTTAACCTATTGCTTATTATTCGTTCCATTACTTTGCAGATGCAGCTAGTGAGTGCAATAGGCCGATAACTTTTTGGTGAAAGTTTGTCTTTCCCTTCTTTATAAATTGGAATGACAGTAGCTATTCTCCAAGATGCAGGAAATGAATGGGTTAAAAATATATGGTTATACAACGATAACAGAGTGCGTTTTGAGAGAATACTCAGTTTTGTGAGAAATATATACGGTATATTATCTGGACCTGGAGCTGAGTTCTTACAGCTCCCTAAAACTAGTTCTAGCTCTGCCATCGTCAGAGGGACGTTTAAGAAGGAAGATTCTCCTAGATCGAGTCGCAATCCTATCTCTTCCCTTTCTTCTCTAATTTTCATATTGCGGAAACTAGGTTCGTACGAATCGTCTGAAGTATACTCTGCTATGTGTGACGCCAGGCATTCAGCAATTTCCAATTGTTCTATATAGAGATGTCCATCCTTCTTTAGGCCTGATATTAAGTTAATTCTACCGCGCCCACTTATTCTATTAATCTTATTCCAGACATCACTAAGAGACGAATTCATATTCAGCGAGGATACATAATTTTGCCAAGATTTCTTTTTACTCAATTTTATTGTTCTTCTTGCTTCGGCATTTGCCCTTTTATACTGTAAATAGTTTTCTCTCGTTCCGTGTCGCTTAAATTGCCTTATTGCCCTTCGACGTTTTTTTACTGCTTCACGGCATTCTTCTGACCACCACGGAACTGTTATTCTATGTGCCAGTTCTTTTGACCTTGGTATACTCTCTTGGGCTGCTGCTAAAATTCTTCTGCCAAATGCTTCCATCTTCTGGTCCGTATTTCCGATCAATTCATCTTCTTGTATACATGTCTGTTCGGCGTAAAGCGTCCAGTCAGCCTTTTTAATCAACCATCTGCTAGACCTTGCCTGTTGTTGGATTCTGTTTGGTATACTGATACATATAGGGAAGTGGTCGCTTCCATAGTTGTCTGTTAGGACGTTCCAATAAAATCTTGTGGCCAGAGATGCACTTGTTGCAGTCAAATCTATTGCCGACATTGATCCAAACGAAGATGAGAGAAAGGTCTTATTACCATCATTCAGAAGGATAAGGTCATGTTCTTCCAGGGCATCCATGATTACTGTACCCCTAGCATCATTAACGTCTGATCCCCAAGCTGAGTGGTGAGCGTTGAAGTCCCCTACCAGGAAGGTAGCACCATGGATTTGTTGTAAAAAGGAATTAAAATTATTGGGAAGTAATCGCTGCGAAGGAGGGATATAGATACAGCAGATTGTCAGTTGAGCAGGGAGGCTGACTTTTACCATAATGACCTGATATCCAGAATTTACAGTTACCTCTTGACAGACCACACCTTCGCGCACTAATATTGCTACTCCCCCACAAGCTCGTTGCCCTTGTAGATAATCAGTTCTGTAGCAGTTATAGTAGGGTACAACCAATCTGTCGGTCGGTTTAAGATGGGTTTCTTGTAGACATACTATTATTGGGGTTTTTTCACTAATTAGTCTTCTCAATTCCTCTTTATGTGTTGGGTATCCATTCATATTCCACTGGATGATACTCATGTTATTTCTTTATTTGTTAAGGACCCAGTATCTAGGGTATGAGCTGTTATCTTTTCCCCCCTCTTTTTGGTGGGTTAGTTTTGTGAGTTTTGATCCCATTATCTTGAGCATTCGTAGACCTTGTGTTTTTGGTGTTATAAGATATTTTGGAGGAGGTAGATGAAGAAGAGGATAGGGGTCTTCTAATACCCCTGCTTGGACCGGGAGTTAGGCTTAGTCCACTCGCACCCTCTACTTCCAAGTTTGAAGTTGGTACCATTGATTGTTCAATTGCGCCTGGGGCTTGTTCTTCCTGTCCAATTTCAAGGATAGGCGACTTAAGTTGGCTTGTGTTCAGCCTTCTAATTGTAAGTTGGTTTGAGGTGGTAGGAGGCGTAATTTCCTTCTTCTTGTTACTTTTCTGTTGGAAATTAGGTTTCGCCTGTAACGCCAGGGTGTTGCTAGGCTTAGCCTCCACCAAGGTTTCTTGTGAATTACTGTACATTTTTTCAATGTTTCCTATTCTTTCAGAAAGTTGTTCTACTGCTGTTAATAATCTTCCTAACATATTCTCAAAAGGCTCAACTCGTGCCGTAGTTGTTCTTGTCACTTGTGCGTATGATGCTTCCTCTGTTCGAGATCGTAATATCCTTCTTTTTGCTTGAGTGTAGTTTTTTGGGTCATGAAATTCTGTAAAATTATGGCCGTTCTATATCTCCCACTGTGAACCACGTATTGGTAAGGAATTTTGTTCTCTTGTACACTTTGTTTTTCTCAATTATAAACTATAGTTATTTTGTGCACAGATCTAAAGAGGTAGAAGATATAAAGGGTTTAAAAATTTTTTGGGTCATGAAATTCTGTAAAATTATGGCCGTTTTATATCTCCCACTGTGAACCACATATTGATATGGAATTTTGTTCTCTTATACACTTTGTTTTCCTCAATTATAAACTATAGTTATTTTGTGCACAGATCTAAAGAGGAAGAAGATATAAAGGGTTGAAAATTTTTTAGGTCATAAAATTCTGTAAAATTATGGCCGTTCTATATCTCCCACTGTGAACTACATATTGATATGGAATTTTGTTCTCTTATACACTTTGTTTTCCTCAATTATAAACTATAGTTATTTTGTGCACAGATCTATAAATGTAGAAGATATAAAGGGTTGAAAATTTTTTGGGTCATGAAATTCTGTAAAATTATGGCCGTTCTATATCTCCCACTGTGAACTACATATTGATATGGAATTTTGTTCTCTTATACACTTTGTTTTCCTCAATTATAAACTATAGTTATTTTGTGCACAGATCTATAAATGTAGAAGATATAAAGGGTTGAAAATTTTTTGGGTCATGAAATTCTGTAAAATTATGGCCGTTCTATATCTCCCACTGTGAACCACGTATTGGTATGGAATTTTGTTCTCTTGTAAACTTTGTTTTTCTCAATTATGAACTATAGTTATTTTGTGCACAGATCTAAAGAGGTAGAAGATATAAAGGGTTGAAAATTTTTTGGGTCATGAAATTCTGTAAAATTATGGAGGTTCTTTATCTCCCACTGTGAACCACATATTGATATGGAACTTTGTTCTCTTGTACACTTTGTTTTTCTCAATTATAAACTATAGTTATTTTGTGATAAGATCTAAAAAGGTAGAAGATATGAAGGGTTGAAAATTTTTTGGGTCCTGAAATTCTGTAAAATTATGGCCGTTCTATATCTCCGACTGTGAACCATGTATTGGTATGGAATTTTGTTCTCTTTTACACTTTGTTTTCCTCAATTATAAACTATAGTTATTTTGTGCACAGATCTATAAATGTAGAAGATATAAAGGGTTGAAAATTTTTTGGGTCATGAAATTCTGTAAAATTATGGCCGTACTATATCTCCCACTGTGAACCACGTATTGGTATGGAATTTTGTCCTCTTGTAAACTTTGTTTTTCTCAATTATGAACTATAGTTATTTTGTGCACAGATCTAAAGAGGTAGAAGATATAAAGGGTTGAAAATTTTTTGGGTCATGAAATTCTGTAAAATTATGGCTGTTCTATATCTCCCACTGTGAACCACGTATTGGTATGGAATTTTGTTCTCTTGTACACATTGTTTTTCTCAATTATAAACTATAATTATTTTGTGCAAAGGTAGAAGATATAAAGGGTTAAAAAATTTTGGGTCATGAAATTCTGTAAAATTATGGCCGTTCTATATCTCCCACTGTGAACCACATATTGATATGGAACTTTGTTCTCTTGTAAACTTTGTTTTTCTCAATTATGAACTATAGTTATTTTGTGCACAGATCTAAAGAGGTAGAAGATATAAAGGGTTGAAAATTTTTTGGGTCATGAAATTCTGTAAAATTATGGCTGTTCTATATCTCCCACTGTGAACTACATATTGATATGGAATTTTGTTCTCTTATACACTTTGTTTTCCTCAATTATAAACTATAGTTATTTTGTGCACAGATCTATAAATGTAGAAGATATAAAGGGTTGAAAATTTTTTGGGTCATGAAATTCTGTAAAATTATGGCCGTTCTATATCTCCCACTGTGAACTACATATTGATATGGAATTTTGTTCTCTTATACACTTTGTTTTCCTCAATTATAAAGTATAGTTATTTTGTGCACAGATATATAAATGTAGAAGATATAAAGGGTTGAAAATTTTTTGGGTCATGTAATTCTGTAAAATTATGGCCGTTCTATATCTCCCACTGTGAACCACGTATTGGTATGGAATTTTGTTCTCTTGTAAACTTTGTTTTTCTCAATTATGAACTATAGTTATTTTGTGCACAGATCTAAAGAGGTAGAAGATATAAAGGGTTGAAAATTTTTTGGGTCATGAAATTCTGTAAAATTATGGAGGTTCTTTATCTCCCACTGTGAACCACATATTGATATGGAATTTTGTTCTCTTGTACACTTTGTTTTTCTCAATTATAAACTATAGTTATTTTGTGATAAGATCTAAAAAGGTAGAAGATATGAAGGGTTGAAAATTTTTTGGGTCATGAAATTCTGTAAAATTATGGCCGTTCTATATCTCCGACTGTGAACCATGTATTGGTATGGAATTTTGTTCTCTTTTACACTTTGTTTTCCTCAATTATAAACTATAGTTATTTTGTGCACAGATCTATAAATGTAGAAGATATAAAGGGTTGAAAATTTTTTGGGTCATGAAATTCTGTAAAATTATGGCCGTTCTATATCTCCCACTGTGAACCACGTATTGGTATAGAATTTTGTCCTCTTGTACACTTTGTTTTTCTCAATTATAAACTATAGTTATTTTGTGCACAGATCTAAAGAGGTAGAAGATATAAAGGGTTGAAAATTTTTTGGGTCATGAAATTCTGTAAAATTATGGCTGTTCTATATCTCCCACTGTGAACCACGTATTGGTATGGAATTTTGTTCTCTTGTACACATTGTTTTTCTCAATTATAAACTATAATTATTTTGTGCAAAGGTAGAAGATATAAAGGGTTAAAAAATTTTGGGTCATGAAATTCTGTAAAATTATGGCCGTTCTATATCTCCTACGGCGAAGCACGTACTGATATGGAATTTTTTTCTCTTGTACACTTTGTTTTTCTCAATCATAAACTATAGTTATTTTGTGCACAGATCTATAAATGTAGAAGATATAAAGCAGTGGTTCTTAACCGGTGTTACGCGAATATGGTGTAAGCGTTCCGCAAAATTTCAATTTTAAATGTTGAAATTTAGAAACTTGCGCATGATACGAAAACAAAAAAAATTGTTTCTTTTTTTAATTTTAAGTTCTTGCTAAATACCGAATTTTAAATTATTTAATGTTAGTGTTCCGTGAGAAAAATATATACATATAATTGTGTTCCGCGTCTATGAAAAGGTTAAGAACCACTGGGTTAGACCATGAGACAGTCTCAGGAAGTAGGAGTTAAACCGCGTACAAAACTCCTGAAGGTGCTCAGAGTAAGTGTAGAGGCCTAAAGGAGGCAATTACTCTAGAGGACTGTGAGCCAAATCCCCCACATCTCCGAAATCAAACAGATTAGAAGAAACAGACAAAGGAAAACCGGATCCTGTTTTATGGCAGCGACTTGGCCAGGGGCGAATAGGAAAGAGAAAAGAACCTCTTCACCGCTAGGTTGGTGAGGTGGCGACTGAGTCAGTATACGAAGTGATCGGCACTCCAGCCCACCACCGAGCCATGGCCTCCTCAACCAGCTGCAGCAAGTCATATAGCTATAATATTCCAATATGCAAGAACATAATTACTTTTCTAACGAATCACATAAATAATTATTGCTGATTTATTATTAGTAATATTTACACATTTAAATTTATTTGCTCAATAAATTTAGCAATAATATCCTAAAACCTCGAGAGAAAGTTTAGAAGCTTGGATACTTTTATAGCGCAAGAAGGTATTAAATTTAAGTAAAAACGAATAGTCCATGGAATAAAATAAAATGAAGGAGAATTTGGGGAAATTGTAGAAATGCTATTCTGGTAATAAAAATATTTTGAAATAATATACACGGATAATAATAATGTTGGATTTTATATAGACCTATATAAAGATATTTCTCTGAAGTAGATATAACTGTCGTGTATGTAGTGCAATGAGTCTGTAGTAACGTTACTACCTTGCAGGAGTTGATAGTTAGTAGCAATAAAAATAAATAGTGAAAAAGGTGGATTACAGTAACAGAAAGTTTCTGTATTTGGTCAATAAGTTTTGGTGAGCTGGCTGGGTTACGGTTTGTACAGTATTTATGAGTGTCGTAGTCAGTTACGACCTCATTAACCTGCCGCCTCTCTGCACCGCCTCCGTGGATGGTGCTGCTGTTAGCGGTAGCAAGTTGGATTTGTAACGTTCAACTCTGTGTACGCTATTTTGTATCCACTCGACAACAGAATGTACGCAGTAATAACAATTCGGGGAAAAAATAACAACTATACGCATAAATAAAAATACCTGTTAAACTCAAAAAACTTTTTTAAAAAAAGGAAATGGTACCGATGCAAGAACTATAATGTGGGGTTTTTGCTTATTTATAGTTCTTGTCGGAAAACGAAAACATCAACATTTTGGGTAGAAATAAACGAACTTACTATTTTAATTATGATTATAATTTAATTTTTTCTTTCTAGGAGTATCCTACAGCTCCCTGTCTGGTGATGGACTCCGATGAATGCACTGGAAAAGGATCAAGGCACCAATAACCTCAGATGTTGACGTGACTAATTTCAAAAAGAAATCAGGTATGAACACTCATTAGACTTTTTCTTACTCTCAAAAGTTTTAACTTACAAATTTCCATCAAACAACATTTATATATTTATAATTCTTACCCAAATTGTAAAGTTAGTAACTGCACTACTACTGAGAAACATTATAAGGTAATCTCTATAGTGCTACTTGAATGATTGTAAAGTATTTACGAAGATTGCGGAAATTACTTCGAGTTATTATCGAAGAAATCCATGGAATAAAGACGTATTTCAGATTGTGGAATTGTCTTCAAACGCGAATTTTTACTAAGAAATATAAAACCCCTTAACAGGCAACAGGCAAGATTCACGCGAGCCACAAACATATTTACAAAATTTTTCCTAGTTTCCCAATATCTGTATTCAGAGACTGAGAACAGACAATCTTCATTAAGGTAGACAGATGTTTATCAGTCAATCTTGATCAGTATGCCGTTTTGTTTAATTTCTTAGACGGAAATACAAGGACATACCCCAAAAATAACACAAAATTTGAACAGCAAATATTTTTGGATATTTATCACCTAAATAAGTATATATTTTGGGAATTCCGACTTCGTCTTTAAAACCCAATGATTCTAGAATTCCACTGAGAGTGGCAGACATATGGCTTCCAAACGTCGCTGGAACTAAGTCAGCGAGTTTATACAAGCCCACAGGCCCCCAGAAAAGGCCCTGGACCATGTGTATACTCGTCTTCAGTAGTTTAAAAATTGACAAGGGATTGGCGTACGGTATTACCTCAATCTTCCATAAGCTCTAATTTCTTCTTAAATTTGTTTTTCTATTTTCATTTTATTTTAGAACATCGTGGGCCATAAGAAATTACCGCCAGATTGACAACCCTGCCTTAACAGAACACAAAAGATAGGAAGGTACATTATATAAACATAACTCTTAAGAAGGAATACATTCATCCCTTCTCCTACAAGTACCCCTAATTGAAATCTTTCAAATGAAAATTGTAGAACAATGTGTCTGTAATCACTAATCGATGTTCCTAAAAAATCTTAGGAATCATTTTTGAGAAAGTTTCAAAACAAACATCAAAATTCACTCCGTAAGGTGGAACTTCTAATAAGCCGATTTTTATTTTAAATTTGGGAATTACTCCCAAATTCGATCCTCAATATCCTTAATAGGTGAGTAGACAGTAAATTATCAGTAAAAGCACTTTAGAGATATGTCTCACCATCTCTCTCACCCAGAAGTGCCCTTAACTTGAATTTTCCTGGATAAATGTTGGAAAATGAAAGTTACTGATCCATATCCATCATGGACCATCATGAATCCTGCCATTCCATCATTTTGAAATCTAATCATTCTAATGTACGAGGTGTGTTCAAAAAGTAACGGGAATTTTCGTTTTTTGAAAAAAATATTTATTTATTCATCTACATTAATATTGTCGCCTTCAAAGTAATCCCCTTCGCAACAATACACTTATGCCAGCGCTTCTTCCAATCCTCGAAACACTTCTGAAACTCGATCTTTGTGATAGCTTTCAGCTCTTTCAGCGATTCGCTTTTAATGTCATCTATGCTTGTAAAACGACGGCCTTTTAATGTTCTCTTTATGTTTGGAAATAGAAAAAAGTCACATGGAGCCATGTCTGGCGAATATGGAGGCTGGGGCATCGTTAAAGTTTTGTTTTTGGCCAAAAATTCACGAACAAGCAATGAAGTGTGAGCAGGTGCATTATCGTGGTGCAAAATCCATGAATTGTTTTGCCACAAATCCGGGCGTTTTTTTCGGATTGCTTCACGCAAACGGCGTTGAACTTGTAGGTAGTACTCCTTATTGATTGTTTGACCTTGTGGCAAGAATTCATGATGCACTATGCCATTAAAATCGAAGAACACAGTGAGCATAACCTTCACATTCGACCGCACTTGTCGAGCCTTTTTCGGTCTTGGCGATCCAGAATGCCGCCACTGGGACGATTGAGCCTTAGTTTCGACATCATATCCGTAAACCCATGTTTCGTCACCTGTTATAACACGTTTCAGTAGATCCGCATCGTTGTCGACTTCATTGAGTGACTCTTGAGCAACTTCCATTCTCCGCTGTTTTTGTTCGAAATTCAAAAATTTTGGAACAAATTTTGCTGCCACACGTTTCATACCCAAAACATCCGAAAAAATTTCATGGCATGAGCCAATTGATATGGCAACATCATCAGCGACTTCTCTGATTGTGATTCGGCGATCGTTCATAACCATTTCTTTCACTTTTTTCACGTTTTCATCGGTTGTTGATGTGCTTGGACGTCCAGGTCGTTCGTCATCTTCAACGTTTTCGCGGCCATCTTGGAAACGCTTATACCACTCGTAAATCCTTGTTTTACTCATAGCAGACTCACCATATGCCTTTATTAACATTTCACACACTTTATTACACTTTATTTCATTTTTTACGCAAAATTTAATACAAATTCTTTGATCCATTTTTTTAACAATCAAAAATCGCCAAGCTCGAAAAACACGTCTAACCTTAACGGCTGCCACTTAAGAAGTAAACAATGAATATTACTGAAAATTTTATCGTACTTCAGGGGCATGTGTACCAACATAATAAAAAAAAAAATTTACAATCAGACTCTCCAAACCCGCGAAATTTAAAAATTCCCGTTACTTTTTGAACACACCTCGTATCTATGTATCCATACGCTTCACATGGGATTAGTAAAAATAGAATCGACATCACTGTTAGTTAGTAGCGAATCAAGGAATCAAAAATCTTCGATTCCTTTATCTCCATATTTCAAGTATACCTCCTTCGATTTTGTTGCATCCATAAAATCAAATTAACAAATAATAATGCTTAAATATAGGCTCTATATATACTAGGAAATCTGCTCAAAAAACAACTTACCTTTTGAAAGCTCCTCTAAATTGATGGCTGCCGTCGTAACCGTAACGATCTGGATGAACATGCCCCACAGCCAGGGAGCCATAGTTTTGGTCAATGTCTGTAAAAGAAAAGAAAATATACTTTAGGATTATTATTCAATTTATATGAATTTTATATTAATATTAATTTCTGACATATTTTTTATAGACATAATTAGCAAAAACAAAAGAAGAAGTCCACTGACGTTTTCTAGTTAAGCTCCTCTATTTTACACCATTTCTCATGTTATTGTAACCATCTGAACTTCCAGATTCAAGCTCAAAATGGCTAGTTGTAAAATTGAGTAAACTGTTCATTGAGGAGGATAAAATCGTTTTGAAAACTTATTAATTAATTCTGATGTACAATTTTAAACTATCCTAAAATTTGAATGATCTTTAACTGGTTAATTCAGTCATTCCTTTTTTAGAAAGTTTTAATTATAGGTGGTGATTAAATTTAATATTGTCTTTTGAAAATGATATAACAATTAATAATTGTATAAATAGAAAGATAATCTATAGGAAATGAGGTTTTATGCCGAAACTTTGGCCGAAAGTGTGGTTAAGGATCAGAGATACTCTGATGTTTTACGTTAAAAGCTTTGAATCCCAACTACAGAGGGATCTGAAGGGAAGAATTTTCAAAAATTGGACCTAGAAACCTGTTAGAAAACTTATAGGTAAGTAAGTGTCTTACTTCTATTTAGATTCTAATGACACATGTTGACAAACTAAGTATCTCAAATAGAATCTAAGACAAAAAAGGTTGCACAAGAAAATCAGGGATAATTGAATTATATTAAAATAATTATATATTATATTAAAATAAGAAAGTGAATTCAAACACAGAATGAAATAACAGGGCAGTTCAGCCCAATATCTGCGACTCATTGGCAGCCATCACTTAAAGTAATGCCTATTTTGCTTAACGTCCAACTACCAATTAGGTGTCGCGGACGGAGGCGATAAACAAACATACTTTACTGTAAATTTCTTTTATTAAACATTACATAAAATCCAAGGCCTAAGACCGGGAATCGAACCCAGTACTGCAATACATACATATTAACTTTACAGGTCTCGCCTCTAACTGCTTTGCTACAAACAAAACCCCCAACATTTCTCTTGTAGTCTTACAAGGGCGGCGGTAATATGGACTTACATTTGTTATAGAATACTTGAAGCCACGCTACCTATTATATTCCTTGAAAATTTTATGACTAAATCTAAGACGCAGATGTAGAGAAGTGATTATGAATTAGGACTAGTAAATTGGAGATCTCCTGTTAGTAATCAGCGAGTAGCTTCTAAAACAGTGGTCCTCAAACTTTTTACACAGGGGACCAGTTTCATTGTCCTTCAGACCGTTGGAGAGCCGGACTATAAAACAAACTATTTTAAAGTAAAAAAAAGGGAACAAATAGAATATTTCAAATAAAGAACAAGTTAATTTAAATCAACAAACAGCCTAGTATTTCTGTGGGAATTATGGACCTGCTTTTGGCTAATGAGATGGTCAATGTCCGGTTTAGTTATAGTGCTTTGCCTTTCTTCCTACTTCTGGCTGTTATTTTACACTGTTTTCGGAGCCGTGACGCGTGCATCCCGCGTCATCAGAAGTAGTAATGTACATGAGCGACGCAGCGATTTGTGGCACCGCCAAATATAGTGTTCCTTTCACTGACCACCAATGAAAGAGATGCCCCTTCCTGAAGTGCGGCGAGGGCCGGATAAATGTCCTCAGGGGGCTGCATGTGGCCCGCGGGACGTAGTTTGGGGACCCCTGTTCTAAAAGTTAATTGTAAAGCAAAGGCTTTGCTACGCAGCTTCACGGCACCTAATTTGGTAGGTGGACGTTAATCCACGCCAACAAAAAATAGGCGGTTATTTACCAAGCAGTGGATCTTTTAGCGAAGTAAACTGCCCTCAGTATTCATTAAGTTTTAATCAAAATAAATGTTAAAACTACTCGGTTTTAATAATACAGAACAAATCGACTTAACATCCAATAGTAATTTAGCTTTAGTGCGTCACACCACATCGACCTAACCATTCAAAAGCATTGCATTTTAATGCTTCATCTATAAAAATAATAATTAAAATGATTAGTTGAAATTAGATAGATGAAAATGATGAAGCTAGACCATCAACAAGTTAAAAGTAGTAAAGTTATAGAGAATTAGAACTAAGAAAGTCAGTGCAGGACGAGTGGCGTATCTCGCTCTATTCCACACTAATCGACAGAGGATGGCTCGTGACTTTGCTGGAACCAATCTACAAATGGGTCCTCAGCTTCTTCTCGTCCACAACTTCTTCTTTCTTCTTCTTCTTCTTCTTCTAATTAAGTTATAGTAAAACCTTTACAACTGTTCTCTACTAAATACTTTTAACTTTTTTTTTGTTTTTGTTTTCTTTACAAAAACAAACAGAATCCGTTCTCTTTAGATCTAATATTTTCTCTTTTCGCTCTCTTTTACCCGTTGTAATTCTTTTAATTGATATTGATAATCAGCTAGAGTCTTTAATTACTAAATTATTGATAGTACAATAATTATCGTAAGTACAATAACTATTATTCTGTAATGGGATTACCATGCTTAAGAAGATGATTTTTCAAGCTTAAGTGCTCTTTCCTTCTTTCTACCTACTAACTAATCCTCAAATCATACCTACTGATCGCTACTTCCTGGCTGCCGAAGGCACTTCCTTTTCTCCTATATTTCCTATCCTTACAGGAGTCCCTCAAGGAAGTATACTTACTCCACTTTTATACTCAATATATATGGCAGATCTCCCACTTCATCCTAACAACATCACCTTTACCTACGCTGATGATTCGGTTATCCTTTCCCCACTAGTAAAGATCCCCGTCATGGCTACTCGCCATCTCCTATCCCATCTTGACATCCCCGGAACCCTGGCCCTGGAAGTGGGGAATAAAGTCAATCATCAGAAATCCAAGCACATTAACTTCACCTTAAAGAGAAAAATCCTTCCCGGATCAAATGTCTGAATCAAATTTCTTTCCCAACAGTTTCCCAAGTCCGTTACCTGGGACTCCACCACGCCAAACGTTTGATTTAAACAAACTAAATTGAACCATAAGCACAGAATGTTAAAGAGACTACTTGACAGACGCTCCAAACTCACTCTAAAAAATAAACGACAAGTACATATATTGCACTCTGCTAGCTCCAATATGGACTTATGGACTTGAACTACACGGTACTGCCAAACGCAACACAAACCTCAATCACATTCAATCCTTACAATCCAAAATCCCATTTAGCATAGTCAATGCTCCTTTTTACAACCTCACCATCCATACAGACTTGAAAATTCCTTTCGTTTCTGCAAAAGCCAAACTCCGTTACCTAAAATTTCACTCCATACTATCTCCTCATTCAAATCTACTTATCCAAGCTCTTTCAACCTCAAATCTCTCCACAAACCCTCCTAGACGTTTTTGGCGCCGCTGGCCGCGCGATCACCTGAATGCCTGACGTCGGCTATCCAGAGAGGCGGTAGCACTCCCTGAGTTGAGTTGAGTAGTTTCTTTTTGCCCGCACATATTTCTATTTTATGTTTTTTATTTATTATTTGTTTCTTAACTTTAAGTAACGGAATTAATGGGCTTAACATTCGTCTTTTTCTTGACTAACACTGGTTACTATGTAATTAAATGTTGAAATTGACATTCGAAAATACGAATGAAACTTGCCAGGATGCTGCCGAAGTTGTTGGTACAAGTGATGGAATTCACCATGTTCATGTCTAGTCCTGATTATATCATGAACACTGCAGCTCCTGCTGCTACTAAGCTGCTGTAAATACCAATTTTTCAAGGAAGAATTTTCATATAGAAATAATTCCTCCATCATGTCTCGTCGAAAGGAGAACGCGACTAAACTCGTCACTATGTGCTTGCAACTCTTTGCTCGCTCCTTGTCGGTCTCTTTGATCTGAAGCAACTATCATCGCCACTTTGCTCGCCGCTCCACTATGTTTCCAGCCTTAAGGGCCTATTACGGATGCCATCACTGGATGGCCGCCGTTCAAGAAATCAAGCCAGCGTACGTGCGCTGGCGCTAAGTCATCGTACGTACTTATTGTACGTTCACCTTTTTTACATGTTGTTCTTATTTACAGTTGTAAAATTCTGAAATAAAGTGCTCCTCATCTTCCAGTTTCCGTTTTCGTTTTCGTTTTCAATTTAACCCTCACAAACTATAAACAAGAAAGTATTATAAATAAAATGCCTTAATAAAAATTTTCTAATAAAATTTATAGATATAGAACCCCAAGTTTAAATAAATTCGTAGGAGCCGTTTTTGAGACAATCTGAACCATTAACTGAAAATCTAATCATTAAGAGTTTCATCCAACCGAAACGATATTCTTCAAGTAAGTAAAGTAAAGTAATCGCCTATTTTTTCAGGCGGGGCTTAACGTCCAACTACCAAATAGGTGTCGTGGACGGTATTTGTACTGCTACGGTAGTACATATTTCCAATAGATTCAGGCCCTTCTCTGGTAAAGGTCATAGGTTGGATGGTAAAGAAAATAAAGCTACTGCAAATGAAGATGCAGAATCAGACGATCCTCCAGTAGGAATTCCAGATTATTACTATAAAATTGGTTTAATTGAATACTTTCGTAATGAAAACGTATTTGTAGAAGAAGTTAACGAAATTAAGCAGTATTTATAATTAATTTATTGTGACTGTGATAAAAACGAATTTCATATTTTTGTAGAAATGATAAATGTAGGGAAAAAATTGCAATATAATAGGCCTACTGACGCTTGATCAATGTTTTGATTGTAAGAAATAATTTTATAATTTTCGTTATTCTTCAAGTATATGGTAATTGGGGGGAAGATGCCACACTTAACACTTATTTCCGTTCTGTAGGAAGATGCCAGTTGATGCCGGGGAAGATGCAACAATATCTTAAGATATAAATTGCGAAAGAAAAAATTACAAATTTAATGTTAGGTAAACTGCAAAATATTCTCATTAAACACTGAGGGGAAGGAACGCCGAACTAAAGACATTTTTTGTTTCATTTTTAACATTTTTTGCAATGCAAATTGTCTTTGCTGCAAATTTCATGTAGCCATCTCTTGCATGTTATGCATGGAAGCCAATCGCATTTTGGGCCCTTCCTATCATAAAAATATCCTTTACACTCAATACAAAAATCATCGTCCTCCTCTTCAATGTCACTCTCACCACTGGTCATTACCAAATTATCGGGAGCGGAGGATGCTGAAGATGAACTGTCCTTCCTTTTCTTTTTCTGCTGCACTTTTCCCCCTTTTTTTGTCGGCTGATCAGCCTTTCTTCTCAATGCCTCCCGTTTCTCCACCGTCGTAAGGACTTTAGCAGTTTGTTTCTTTCTTCGAGTTTGCTTGGGTTTTTGAAATCTGGGAATAGGACTAATTTCTTCAAAAGAAGTATTGGCACCGCTGCTGCTTCTTGAAGCTATTGCCAGAGGTGCGTTGACTTCTTGGTTGTCATTCAAATTCTCAAAATGTAATAATGAATGAGAATAAATATGAAATTGAAACACTTCAATAGATAGTGGCATCTTACCCCAAGCACTGGCGGAAGACGCCACATAGATTTATTTTTGTTCTACGGCTTCAGCCATGTTGTTTCAAGCTAACACGTACTCACCAAGATGCACACGACACAAATATCACGGAATTATTACATTTAATCTAGTCAATCCGTCACCAAACCTTAAGAATCGACAACGAAATATTATAATACGTATGTGTACTCACCAAGTTCAAAGAGTTGAATTTTCAGTTTAACGACGATTAAACTAGATACAAATAGAAATATTCACAAGCAAGGTATTCACAGTTGATGACTACACGCTCTAACGTAGGAATTGCTGTCATCCAGTTGTAGATATGCAAAATCTGACGGTACTTGCGTCTTCCCCCGACTGGCGTCTTCCCCCTACTTACCTTAGATAATTAGTTCTAAATTTATTACTCATTATTAATATAACACGTATGGCAAGATAATAAAAAAAAATGAAAAAAAACACACCTTTAAAGAAAAGCCTAACCCCGCTCCTTTCACAGAAGTGTCCTTAATAGAATTTTACTGAAGAAAAAATGGTTTTAATTTTGTGGGTTCACAAAACCCAAAAATTGTTGCACACTTCAACTAACTCTGGTTATTTTGTAAATATCTGGGGTAAGTATAAGTATTGCTCATGTTATTAGACTGGGATACACGCAGGGACGCCCCAAAAGTCCTAATGAAGTGGCTAAACCCACTTTACCCCTATACGCTGACTCAATTCTAAAAAATTAATTACTATTCTTATAAAGGACTGGAGATGGTTATCTTGATATATAGATGGTATTAATTTCAATTTGCTAACTCAGCAGAAAGCCCCTTGACCCAGCTGGATAATATAACTCAAGAACACCCTCTTTCAAAAGGCAAATAATAAAATAAAAAAGTTTTCTATATTTTCTCCAGTAAGTTTCCATTGTGGAACTAGGAAAGAAAGGGTTGCATTGGCGACGCCAACCATTCACAGAAATTTATAGTTTGGTAAAGTTATATAGTGTCATAGTGGATGAACTAGATAAGTCCATTAACTGTTGGTTTCAGATGAACGAACCTGTCAGTTTTATTGAGGGGTGTAGGAGATGAGAAATGTGGAGGGGATAGTACAGTTCCAAGTTCCCCCCTCCAAACCACCGAACTATACTAACTTGTAGTATTTTGACAGAGGGGAGGAAATGGCAATACTATATCTATCGAGAATGAATATCATTTGAACGGACACAGGCTGTGTTCTGGATTTTGGACAATGCTGCGATTCTCTCAACAGCCAAGTATCGAGCCTAAGTGTAAAACTTGAACATAACAGCTTTACAGATCTACAAATCTTCATGGTTATGCCATAACTGGAGAGAAAATTATGTAACTATTATGAGTTTGCAGGAAAACAATATGGGGTAAACTTATTGGGAAATTAACAATAACCCTCTTCAACAGGACATTCCATACTCTGGACACAATACAATGGTATCAGTTCAGGGAGTAACCAGAACCAGAGAGAGAGAGAGAGAGAGAGAGATTAACACCCACATAACCAGAATCCTTATCCAGGCTATTGTCCATATTTAATGACTATGTAAACGTAGCACCTAGTCACTTAACCAGGACGACATTCTCATTTCATTGTTAACGTTCATTCAGTCAACGATTTTCCACAGTTCAACTATCACATCGTGAACTAGAATTTTGCGAACATACTGTGTTTGGCTTTGTTATCCTTTAAATAGACAAATTTTATCTAAACTTTATTGTTCAATCATCCCAAAATTTACAGCTAAAAAACGTCGAGTTAATTCTGAATATTAGTGTCCCCCTTTTCTAAATCGAATTGTGTCGGAATTTTTGGCTTTATACAAAAGCCAGTTAATCAGTATTCAAGTAAGTCACAGCGTCACAGATTATTTAAGCTTAAATACCGTTAAAACTGTAATTATTTAGTCTGACAATGTTTATATCAGCTGTTAAACAGCATTTCATGACATGGACAAATTGGCATCAATTTATTTACTTCCAACTATGAATTTTAAGAACAAATTTATCCGTATTTTATAGTATTAAGACAAATGGCGGTGCATTATTGCTGAAGTGCTATTTTAAATGGGTTTTTATTAACGCCGTTCTTTAAAAAATTCTCTTAAATTGTGGTGTAATTACAAGTGTACGAGTAGACGTAGTTAGACTTGGTTCGAATCCAGCTGCTGATCCTTAGATTTTCTCTTCCTAGGAGCTTCTTACAGCTCACTGTCCGGTGATAGACAGTGTTGTCTGTAACGAGAGAACACTGTCCGGAGGCCGGCAGTGCACTGAATAAAGCTCCGGGCGCCAATAACCTTAGATGTTGACGAGCCTTAAATCATTAAAAAAAAGAAAAAAAAGAATTAGTTCCGTACTTTGTACTAAAATGGTACATAAGAGGAAACTCTAGCTGTATCCACTCAACATGAGTACAAAGTGCGTAAAATGTTTTAAAGAAAATTTTGGGAACCATTCTTGAAGAAATCGCTATTATTGTCCGCGATCTGGTGAGACCAAACCGAAATATAGTCTTTGTCTTGTTTTCGACAGATTTTGTAAACTCAATCTTTATTTTTATTATTTTTCTGACTCAGGGACTTCAAAATTCCTATATACAGTGGAGTTCTCGGTTATCCGTCATGACCAGGACCGGACACGAGACGGATAGTCGAATAGACGGATAATTGGAAAAAACAGGAAAATTTCCAGATTCTTTTGTTTAACGTGTATAAAACTTTGTATTAACTGGTATACATATTTTATGCGTTTATACGCTTAAGCCTTAAAGGGCAGGTATCTTTCATTATTCAATTCATTCTATTGTGCATTAAAATTAATAAATACAATGTCTGCGACATGTTTTTTTTTTTTTAAATTTTTAAATACTGAGGACAGTGACAGTTAATTGGAATAGACGGATAAAAGGGTGACGGATAACCGAGACTCCACTGTATATATTTTTTAATTTGGCATGATTACAATAAGTTTCTTAAAATAAAAAATAAAATGGCTGAAGTAGTGGGGCATTATGACTACTCTAACTTATTTCTTATCCCTTTACACATGTTAAGTTGATGTGTTTAAGAAGCCTGCTTGATAATAATAATAATAATAATACTACTAAGGTTGTTGGCTAGAATTAAATTGCACTACCATGTAAAGTAAATGGGCTGTCCTATAGAGAGCAAGCTGAAGGAGTGTTACTGAAGGGGATATGGCGACCAGTAGGGTGTAATTAAGGCGATGGAAGGGTTGTCCCTTAGGGTTAGCGCCCTACACAATGTGAGAGTGTCTCTCTCTCTCTCTTGCCTATAGAGATGCACCGGAGCGAATAATTAGATGTAGATACCCAGCCGGCATTCAGGTACTAAGCAAGAAGCTTCAACCTTCAAGTAAGAGACTTGACACTCTATATTGCCAGTAAGAAATTTACGTTTACCTTTTGTGATCTAAGTACTCAATAGAGTTTCTTCGGACTGAAATATTTCAGGTAACTGAGAAGAAAAAAACAACGAATCTCTGAATATTGTTCACTTTAAGTAAATCCACCATTGTCTAAGATTCTTTGTACATATTTTGATATCATTAAATAAAACAGAACTGGAATTATGCATATTTGGAGAACTAGCCTTTGGTATATTAGTTATATTATTCTAGATTCTAGCTTCGTTTATTCGAAGGACGCGTAATTCAAAACCTAGTATTTATAAAAGACTAATAAAAGTTTATTTTTAAATTTATGTTGGGTAGGCTCAGCCTTGGAGCCTAAAGAAAATCTACGCTACTACTTGATAGGCTACTTAACTTTAGCTAAGAATTGCAGAAACTTATTAATGCCTTTATTCGTTTTAGAACCAACAGTTTTTATTCATATTAGATATTACGTTTTGGGTATTATCTGTGATTGACTTAACAAATAACTTTTTTTACCCTAATTCTTTAGTTACTGAGTTTAATTCTGTTTTCAGTGTTTAATTCAATTGATATTTTTAGAGAATTTTGTCTTCCAACTATAAAGCCTTGCAAGGTAAAAGCCTTAATAAGAAGGTTAGTTGTAATATGAATTTATATTAGCTTTTATTGACCGTAAAAATATTATATTAAGGACTCAAATCAGCGAGGAATCGGTCCAGAAATAAAAAAAAAACAAAACAACAATTCGTCTTTTTGCCAATGTTTCGACAAATATATTGCCTTCTTCAGGGCGTGGCTATGCGGGTTGGTTGAGTTACAGAAAACTGTAACTCAAATGTGTATGTGTACTTAGTTTACTACTAGGCTTGCAAGCGTATCAACAACTACTGCGATAGGTACAGAAATTTTAAGTGAAGATCATGTTAAAACATTTATGTTAAATAAAACAAAGATCTCATGAATGCAAGAAAATGATTAGAGATGGATTACGTGATTTTAATTTCGGTTAAGCTGTAAGGATGACAGGAATATAGAGTACTGATCCATCCATTAGTTGTAGTTTATGTAAATAGTTGTATATAGTAGAGGGATGAATGTGTGAAGCGAATGTATTTATATGTAAGAATGGAGAGTGAGTGATATTCTAGTGATAAGCACCTAGACGATGCTGGCTGTATGGCGAAAGCCAATGCCAGAAAAAAAAAGCAAAAAAAAAGATCTCATTCGTCAGAATAGGATTTAGCGTTAACTATTATTGTTTTTTATTTGTTTATGAGTTGAGAATGTGTTTGTGTTTTCTGGTTTTGTTTTTAATACGGGGAATTCAGATTTGCAACCTTTACTTAAGTGCTCCCAGATATACCAACAAATTGTGTAAAGAAGTTGAGTTAAACAAAGCTCTAAATTGAGGTAAAAATAGATATCGAAGTGATCATTCAAATATGGCGACCCAATAAGGTGATGCCGATCAAAGAAGCAAGATATCCCATTTTGATTAATGTCAAGAGTGAAATTCCCAAGAGACACTATCAACCAGGTGCTCTAGACAGTTCTAACGGTACTGTGGAACACTCAATGTTAGGCCTGTCTTCTCGCCGCTCTCAACACAACTTGGCTAATTTAAATTTATGGTACTGTTGGCAAACCCCATCCATCTGTATTAGATTATAGAAGCAGTAGTAGTTCGGAGGGCGAGATGGGGGTGTGTCTGAAAGAGACATTCCTGTAACAACAGGCTGTGCAGACTCTGGGAATGAGAAGATACTCTAGACACTAGACAGCCACAAACTTAGCCACACCTTCCGATCCCATTCAGCTTGCTAGTTCGTCCTCCGGGTCTCCACACTATAGCCGCTAAAGTTAACTATATTTTGGTAATAACAACTTTCGCCACGGCAACATCGGCGTCTTTAAAATTTACGATCATTTTCAGGTATTCGTATTATGTCCATTAATATTAATAGATTTGCAATAACAATATCAATGCCTGCATTACTTCGTTTCTATCTCCTTAACAAAAACTTACAGTTTTGAAAGTTAAGTATAAGGGTTGATTAAACGCCAAAAGGTGCAGAAATCAGCAAGTACCCAACAATTCATTAATACTTCAAGTACAATATTTTTTAGAATGTATTAGATGTCGCAGACCCTTATGCTGGCCATATTCTTGCTTAAAATATTTGTTGAGTAATGAAAAGCACCCATTAAATTTAAATTGTAACAGGAAGTATTAAACTATTCGTGCACAGGTTTAAACAACAAAAAAGATGTAATAAATACAAGATATCATCATAAGAATAGTATCTAAAATGTATTTTATATAATAAAGTTGAACAATATAAGCTTAAAGGGCAATTTATTTGTATGCCTTTCCCTTTTAAACAGTAATATTTTAATTACAAACTATTTATTTTTTATAATAAAGTATTTTGTGGTAATATATAGTCAATTGGGCTTCTATTAACAAGAAAATAAACGAAATAAATGGAAAAACTCGGAATCCGTTGTTTACAAGTGCACAAAAAGTGGGGTAAAATTGACTATTTCTATCCGGGTAACATAATACGGTAGGAGCTCCGCTTACACTCCTGTTCTGCCGGCCTGCACCTAATTGGAGAATATGTCGGCCAATCAGAACGCAGTATTTTAGAGTGGGGGTGTTTCATTACGGTTGGCTTTCAAACTTACATTTTTCAACCAGTCAGCAACCAATAAGATGAATAGGTGACAGCCGAAAGAGTTTTGCTTTTCTAGGAGTAAACTGCTATTTATTTGTTATATTATTGTATTAAACCGAGGTTTTAGGATATTTCCTACATGAAAATAGTTATTATATCTTACAAATAAACTAGTTGATTAATTTAAGAATTGTATAAATGTTTTATTATTTATAGCCAAATCTAAATGGTTATCTACATTCAATATAACTTACATTTATTATTTTATGTTGTAATTCTGTTCTAAAAGTCCAAACAATTATAATTTTCCCTTCTTGCTGTGTATGTAAGCAAATAAGAATAGCGTATGCTTTGATACTTCATTAGTACTTATTTATTCCAGCTGTAATAACCTATTATCAAGGAACAATGTGATAAATACATGAATTAAACATAAGAAATGTATTTTAAACAATAAAGTTGTACAATATAGGCATAAAAGACAGTTAATTTGTTAATTTTTTTTTACACATTGATATTTTAATTACAAACTAAATATTTTTTATAATTAAGTATTTTGTGGCAATATATAGTTAATTGGGCTTCTATTAACAAGAAAATAAACGAAATAAAAGGAAAAACTCGGAATACGATGTTTAAAAGTGCAAAAAAAGTGTGGTAAAATTGACTATTTCTATCCGGGTAACATAATACGGTAGGAGTTCCGCTTACACTCCTGTTCTGCTGGCCTGCACCTAATTGGAGAATATGTCGGCCAATCAGATTGCAGTATTTTAGAGTAGGGATTGTTGCATTACGGTAGGCTTTAAAACTTACATTTTTCAACCAGTCAGCAACCAATAAAGTGACAGTCGAAAGAGTTTTGCTTTTCTAGGATATACTGCTATTTATTTGTTATATTATTGTACTAAAACAGAGGTTTTACGCTCAATGGTTATTAAATTTTACAAATAAGATAGTTGATTAATCTCCTTAACAAAAACTTACAGTTTTAAAAGTTAAGTATAAGGGTTGATTAAACGCCAAAATGTACACAAATCAGCTAGTACATTTCGTTCATATTTTTAGTATCATGCTTTTTGGAATGTATTAGATGTCAGAGACCCTTGGGCTGGCCTTTTATCACCCATAAATATTTTTCTGTTAGAATAATAAAAGATGTATCTCATCATCATAGTATTAAAAAGGCATTCCATTTTAACTCTATCCCAAATTTATCTTGTGATTTATCTTTATTGTGAATTCACTCGTATATTAAAAAGAAAAAGTGAAAATTAGAGTAACAAAATTTGAGTCTTGAATTGGTCTAACCGCAGACTAAGAGAGCAAAAATTACACTCAATTAAGAAAGAATGATACTTGTAATTAGTATTCAAGGGTCTGCGACATCTAATACATTCTAAAAAATTATGTTTCTAGAAGTATTAATGAAAAGTCGATAGTTGATTGAAAGTATCTCGCTGATTTGTCTACCTTTTGGCGTTTAATCAACCCTTATACTTAACTTTCAAAACTGTAAGTTTTTGTTAAGGAGATAGAAACGAAGTAATGCAGGTATTGATATTGTTAATGCTAATCTATTAATATTAATGGACATAATACGAATACCTGCCTCCGTCCACGACACCTAATTGGTAGTTCGACGTAAAGCCCGTCTGAGAAAATAGGCAATTACTTTACTTTACTTTACTTTTCTATATTGATCTGTAACTTTATTCGTTTTCTATTCCCAATTAAAAAGAAGGCATTCTGATAATGACAAAACCTGACATTTCCACTGACTTACGTTCATTTCTACAAGTGAAAAATTTTCTATAAATACCTTGGCAACTACATTTCTCAGCAAAATTGCATTTTTCACGAAGCCTATGGATTTTGGTACCTGATTTTTATTTCAATTTTTTTGAAATCAACAAATTGGCAGAGAAATGTAGTTGCCAAGGTATTTATAGAAAATTTTTTCACTTGCAGAAAGTAATGCACGTCAGTGGAAAACATAAACAAAACAATGTCCAAAGTGAATTATTTTTTCAATTCATGATTGCGAGTTCGGTTTAGTGGAGAGTTAGCCAGCGCTGCAAACCGCACGCCACATATTGCACAGTTATTGCTTTCAAATTCCACATACAGAGTTTGTTTTTTGTTGTTTTTGTTTTGTTTCAACTGACCGCCACAATAACCCCGGTCACCTCTTGCCGCCCCCAAACAGCCGCCTTCATCATAACTTCCCATACACACGTACAACTAAAATTATACTTTGTTATTTGCTTCAGCCCAGCTATACACACCTCATGGCATTTTTATGGAGTAAGCTAGTACACTGGCTGTGCCTGTTATGATACTTCTTCTCCTGTTAGCCCAATTTTTCCAGCCGCGTCCCTTCTATTGTCTTCCCCTGCCGCAGTCATATCGCACAGTTTTTACGAACACATACATAACCCACTTGTTTATGAGAACTTGTCAAGGGGAATGAATGTGCAGAGGAGAGAGAGAGATGTCTGTGACGTGATGCAGGCTATGCTGGGTGGAAAAGAAACGCGCAGTACTCTAGCACAAGTTTATAAGTTAAATTTTCATAGTTGGTTCTTCAGCTGACGCAACCATCCTCTCCTAACAACCGTCTTACACGCGTCCCTGTTCTTGGTGCTACTTCCGTTGTAGAGCCACTACCACAACAATCACAAAATAAACACATATTCCACTTTTTTTTAAATGTGACATTTTTTAAAACAACTTTTGTCCTGAAACTTCTTTAAAGCAGTGGTACCTTAAAGAATGTTGAGCGGTATATTGCTGTTCTTCGTAAAAAGAAATTGTTATAATAATAGCAATAAATAGTTCAAATATAGTAATGTTACGTTATTGAAAGACGTCAAAAGCAAAAAACTTCAGAGGGGCAGAGGGGTGTAAAAGTAAGCTCGGTGAATTTACCTCAATGATCAGGCTTATCTTTTGAACTAATAGTTAGTATATATCTACCATGGATAAGGCCATATAACATTTCAGCTACTTGTTCAATCAAATCTGACTGTGTTGGATTATCATCAAGTTCATCATCTGGTTCTAAGTCTAATATTCATTTAGTCCAGTTAAATTAAATTTATCTTGAATATAATCTTCATTCATTCTCTCTAAGGCCAAAAAACCATGATATCCATGATACCTCTCAGAACTGCTCATCTTCCTCTTTTCACCTTGATTAGCCACGCTTTAAGAACCCGTTCACATAAAGTTCACATAACTTTAAAGATAAATTTAATTTAACTGGACTAAATGGATATTAGACTTAGAACCAGATGATGATTTTGAACTAATATCAACTTATAGCAACGCTGCCCTATATTATGTCTTATCAGATACGGGTTAAGCTCAGATGGTAGCCTACAGTCTGGTTTCAACCCAGCTGTTGGCTCATAGCTTTTCTCTAGCTAGGAGCATGTTACAGATCACTAATAGACAGTAGGCAATAAGTCTATCACACTGCTTACATTATCCTCGAATGATTTATTAAAAGTTCGGTGAACCACACACTAGACAAGCAATGACAGAACGTACGAAACTGCTTTACAGACTACTTGGACAAAGTCCCAAATTGCCCATTGAACTCAAATGCTTAATATACAGTACTATCCTCAAACCTATGTGGACTTACGGGCTAGAGCTGTGGGGTTCAGCCAAATCTACAAAAATAAGAACAGTACAGACATTTCAGTCAAAACTCCTCCGACAGATAGTTGACGCTCCTTTCTACGTGACTAACCTCACTCTTCACAACGACCACAACATTCCCTTCATAGACCAACTCGCTAAGACTAAATACCAAAAATTCCACACTACTCTCTCGACCAGCTCTAATCCTCTTGTACTATCTCTCGCCTCCTCTCACATTCTTAATAATCCTCTTCGCCGACTGAATTGCCAGTGGCCCCGCGACTTCCTTGATGGTCTGAAGAACATCAACACTTCATCCTGTAGAGAGGGCTACCACAGGGTAGTTTCTCTTCTCCTGCTCTTCACGCACCAAATATACCTTCACTATTTTCTTATTCACTTATTGTTTATATTTATATACAGATTTTAAAGTACTAAATAAATTAAAAAAAAAAAGTTCGGTAATAATAAAAAAGTATGTATTATAAAAATAATTTCTGTTAGTTCCAGAAACAAATATCAGTTACCTTCTGAATTTAAGAGAAGTCATAAATTTGTTCATAGTTAAATAAATGAATGATAATTAGGGAAACTGGAACATTGTGGGGCTATTACTGGGGAAACATTCATTTGTATTAATGAAAGTAGCCTCAGACTAGTGTAATAACATTTTGTCATAATTATCGTTGACAATTTGATGATGTATGGGCCGAAATGAGTGTACATTTTGCTTTTATATTTAACTTCATATTAGTACAAAAATTTGCAAATAGTTTCTGTTGGAATGCCGAGTTGTTGCTGAAGAACTCAATGAAAAAAAAAATGGAGGCTTCAAGTTAATAAACAATCTTGTATACACTTTACTACTTATATAAGTTACTTCACAATTTATACAATTATTTATAGGCAATATTATGTAGAAAGAGATCTCCTGTCTTCTTAATTGGGTTACACCCAAAATCCTTTATTATTAGGAGAGATCGTTGTACCAGTTGCGAGCGTTCAAGGCATTAGAAAGTTACCCTCTTTAGGTGGTAACCAGTATCGTTTCGTTGCAGCCGATATGTACTTTGACGAACTGATTTTGGCCAGCAATGTCTTTTTTTTTCTCCACGAACTGAGTTGATCAAATTAGGAAGATTTTCAAATTGATTCTTGCTGCCTTAAATTGTTGCTTTACGTCCCCTAAAATAGGCTCGTCTGTAGCGTATTTCTAGAAGAGTTGAAGATGCGTTGCTTGGCATTGGACAGTTGAACCATTACTAATCGTTTTTCTACCATTTATCTCGATGATTAGAAATCATCTGAAACAACATGCAGTAAGTTATCAAAACAAATCATTTTCATTAATCAACAAGGATTCTGCTTTTTTTTTTTTTTTTGACCGAGCCACCCTACTTACTTTTTTGAAGCTTAACTGCGAGCTGAAATAAAGCAATAGTTTTATATCCGAACGATTCTGCACTTAATCGGTCTGAATAACTAGGGCTACGTTATTTTCAAGAAGCAAAAAAAAATCACTGAACTGGTGAATCACTTACAAGTTTCCGGTAAGTGGACTGAATGGTTGAATAGGAAATAAATTTCTTACTACCACAAAGTTCTGTGATTGTGATTGCTAAGTATGTAAAGCTTCCATTGATCGTGTCTGTGAAGGTGATTTGCTAGATGAATCTCTATTTAGATTTGAGTGTGTGCACTAGGGTACAGATCCAACAGGTGGCCACTGGTCAGAATCTAGTGGTATTCTCGTCTGTATTGTGATCATAGTACTCCACTCAAACTCTCATAGCTACTCCCAGACTTGGTGCATAGATCTATCTCTTCTGGGAAACCCTTTCCTTCCTTCCTCCCAAGTCCCAAAAGGTTCTATACAATCTTGTATAAGTTAATATCTTATATTGCTATTCACCAATCAAACCACCCTGTACCATCGCTTTTTCAATAATCAAATACTTTTAATAACCAAAATAAGGTTATTACAATAAAATATTAACTTTAATGAAAATTAAGTTTTGAAGAGAGAAGTCTTAGGAAAGATTGAGAGCTGGGACATTTGGGAACTGGTGGCCGAAATAGGCAATTATAATGCGGTGTTAAAATGCAACAATTTTTTTCAAGAGCATTATTTTTTATAGGATTACTGTATAAGCTCAAATAAATCCTTCTAACACTCTACAAAGACAGGCCTGCCAATCTCTACACATCAATAACACTGAAATACCCACTTCTACACAACTTTGATTATCTAAGGCAGTCAATCCTCTTACAGCCCTGAAAACTGGCTCATAGAAAGTGCCATTTTCCTGCATAGCTTTTTCCGTTTGTTTTTGTTTTTTATTTATTTATTTTTTGAGATTTTATTCGAACAATGTTCGGTGATAAGAAACACAAATTTACAACTTTTAGTTCAAATATTTTTCTTTTAATTCGACTAAGAGGACTTTTAAAAAGATAGGTGGGTAGATTGCATTTAAACGATAAGAATTGAAGTATTAAAAGGAGCAGTTTTTGAGAAATTTGACAGCCTCTAAGACCAATTTTGTCGAAGAGGCTAATTTTTGAAAATTCATGAAAATTCTAAATTCCTAAAAAAATTAACGTTCTTATTGTAATAAATGAATCTGATTAAAGTTAAATAACTACGAAAATGATCTATTATTATAGGAAATTTAATGCTAAATCCGAAAATGAGGTGAAAAATGTAAATAAGTGAGGCACAAGATGAGAAATAGTGTTTTTATGACGTAAGGTCGGGTTTAGTCGAAAAAAACCTGAAAAAATCATAACTTTCTAATAGATAGAGATAGGACACTCGTTCAGGCGGCGCTGTACTACATTTTGAATGTAGTTTAACAGAAAAAAAATTTCTATCAGACAGTTTTAATGTCCTAATGGACGGAAATTGAAACTTTGGTATTCATCTGTACTTCTATTGAAGCAAAAACTAAATACTTCGTAATTATAGGGAACTGGATATAGCTCAAACGTAATTAAAGAAAATTTAAGCTAGAACGATGAGAATAGAAGTAAGAATAAGGCGTGTGAGTTATCTCTACGGGTCTTTTTCCTTTTTAAATTAAGCTTTTTAAAAACCCATTTTCAAAAAGGGAGGAAATGCAATTTTCAGTCTGAAGCTACATCCGCTGTGATAAGCCAGATTTGAGTTATGTTCATAGAAAGGCAAAGGTATCTATATCACTAGCGAGGATATGGGCTCCGACCCAACTAGCTCCAATAACAATAACTTATGATCATAGAAATGGAAAAGAAAAAAAGGAATAAGAAATACAGGAAGAAAGGAAGAGTAAGGATAAAAATATGAGGATCATATCGCACCCTAAATATCAATTGTGAGCCAAACCATAGGAAGATTCGCACCCTTCACTGATACAACCCTCTCTTTCTGTTCAACCTTAGATAAGAAATATTCTTTGGTAAAGTTAGCCAAGAAGTCTTCGGGCATCATACCCCCGCTCAGATAACACATGCCAGGCCACCGCATATACAGGAACACCTTTTATGTCCTTTCATGGTAATATGGCGGACTTTGCACGAACTCAATAATAGAAATAATAAGTGCATCTTACGAGTACATATGTGGATCACGTTTATTATTTCTATTACGGGATATCAATGATTGTGAAATAATGTGACAAAGAAAACTTTCCTCTTTTATAAACCATTCTATTATAACCGGATGAGGGTCATTCAAAGAGGGTTAGTAGAAACTGCATATCATTGTGGTCATTCGGCTGCCAGTACTTCCGGCAGTGGATATTACGTAAGAGAATAGCACCCATTTATCTAAAAAATACAACTAATAATTCTAAATTACTTGGTTGGCATTAATAAAAGAATATTATACTGAAATTGTGTTACCTTAGGCAAAGGTTAACATTGTTTTTAAAAAAAATTATCAGCACGCATGATCTCCTTTGGTTTTTGCCAAATGTAATCAATTTTAAGATGAACACTCATACGGCTTTTTCTTTCTAATATTCTCAAAGATCTAATTCACAAATTTGCTTGAAACTTTACATTTAAATCTATTGACCCCCCACTAGCTTAAAAGAACAGAACTAAACAGACGCTATCGACTACTTAAAAGACTCTTAGACGATAGATTAAAACTCTCTCTGGACAACAAAAGACTGATTTATACTTCTATTTTGAAACCCATCTGGGCGTATGGAATAGAGCTGTGGGGTTCAACCAAACGCTCCAATCTCCAAAGGATTCAATCGCTACAATCTAAAATACTTCGAACTATTGTACATGCTCCATTTTTTGTCTCCAACCTGACTTTAACACACTGACTTTAACATTCCTTTTGTCACCCAAGTTGCTAAAGCAAGATACAGAAAACTCCACTTCAGCCTGCAATCTCATATAAATCCTCTAGCTAAAAATCTTTCTTCTAGAACTCTTCCTGACAACCCGACAAGACGCCTTAAAAGACAGTGGCCTCGTGATCTCCTCTCAAGTGAAGAGAGTGACTAACCATATGTTTTGGAGTGTTACCACTGGGTAACTTCTCCACTCATTTACTTTTACTGTTCACTGTTATCATTGTTACTTACAGCGCTAACGCGCCTATTGTAGCACAATAAACGAAAAAAAAAAAATCTACTAACTTTAGAAAGAATCTACCAGCCTTTCAAAAGACTCCTAATCAAAGTTTCAGATCGGTGTAAATGATAAGTTAAAGCGAGCATTGAATGAAATATGTAGTATTTGGAATTTGTAAGGATTAAACGCTTTAGCAGTCTAGAATAATTTAAGAACGCAAGTAGGAAGCTAGTATGCTAAAAAAGATGTTTTTGTTGTGCAATTTAGGTTTGCATTGTGCATTATGTTTGTTTTGGACAGTCATTCTGTGACGGTGTTTCAGTTCAGTTCGTTTAAGTCCTATTATTACTGAATAATGCAATGAGGAATGAGTGCAGGAGGTTTACTGCAGCAAGAAGAACGTAAGTTTTGCTAAAAGACGTGGAATTTAGTTTACTACATCGGTTTACCTTTGCAAAGCATGCTTCTTTTTAGTTTTTAATGGTTAAAAAACGTTTTTGAAGATAAGTTCTTGAAGTGTCTGTTCGATTCATATTTCTCAAATCAATCACCAACCAATCAAGCCGGTGAAAAACTTAACATCATTTAATAAAAGAAACATATACAAGACGAGTTTTAAATCTTTAAGAAAAATATTAATGCAATTTGAATCACAATGAAAAATATAGATTTTTCAACGGTTAATTTTGTTTAAGGATTAGTTAACCTGGTGAAACGAACGAACTAAAGAGAAACGTTGACAGTAGCAAAAATAACGAAAGAATGCTTCATTGAAGCGATCTATCCACTCATAATTAGGAAATAATTGTTAAAAAGTTTTAATTAAGTTTGTTGAGAGTGTACGTATAAGTTTAACGCTGGGGTGTTTTACGGTTGAAAAGAGTTTTTGCAGTTAACCGAGAAATGAGCAAGGAGGACGAGTGTAGTTTTGAAAACCTTCGGGTGAAAAACGAGGGAGACGATGTTTTAGAAAACGCATGGACGACTTTCTGCACAGTTGTGTGACTAGACAGATGTAGACGGGTGCAAGGCCTTTTGTTTAAATTACTTGCAGTCCTAAAGAAAAGGCCGAGTGCATCAGAGTTGTTTATGCTAATATCCCAGATTATGAAATGCGCAGAATAAAGGGATTCATTAGTGAAAAAGGGCTTGTTTTATTTAAATTATATTTTTATCAAAATTAGAAAAATCTTTCAGCGAGTATACTGTGGTATCCACCTGCTTTATTTGAGTGCGACACAAAATGTTTGCTCATATCCGTGGTTCGCAAGATCCACGATCGATTTCAATGGTATACGAGGTGTGTTCAAAAAGTAACGGGAATTTTTAAATTTCGCGGGTTTGGAGAGTCTGATTGTAAAATTTTTTTTTATTATGTTGGTACACATGCCCCTGAAGTACGATAAAATTTTCAGTAATATTCATTGTTTACTTCTTAAGTGGCAGCCGTTAAGGTTAGACGTGTTTTTCGAGCTTGGCGATTTTTGTTTGTTAAAAAAAATGGATCAAAGAATTTGTATTAAATTTTGCGTAAAAAATGAAATAAAGTATGTGAAATGTTAATAAAGGCATATGGTGAGTCTGCTATGAGTAAAACAAGGATTTACGAGTGGTATAAGCGTTTCCAAGATGGCCGCGAAAACGTTGAAGATGACGAACGACCTGGACGTCCAAGCACATCAACAACCGATGAAAACGTGAAAAAAGTGAAAGAAATGGTTATGAACGATCGCCGAATCACAATCAGAGAAGTCGCTGATGATGTTGCCATATCAATTGGCTCATGCCATGAAATTTTTTCGGATGTTTTGGGTATGAAACGTGTGGCAGCAAAATTTGTTCCAAAATTGTTGAATTTCGAACAAAAACAGCGGAGAATGGAAGTTGCTCAAGAGTCACTCAATGAAGTCGACAACGATGCGGATCTACTGAAACGTGTTATAACAGGTGACGAAACATGGGTTTACGGATATGATGTCGAAACTAAGGCTCAATCGTCCCAGTGGAGGCATTCTGGATCGCCAAGACCGAAAAAGGCTCGACAAGTGCGGTCGAATGTGAAGGTTATGCTCACTGTGTTCTTCGATTTTAATGGCATAGTGCATCATGAATTCTTGCCACAAGGTCAAACAATCAATAAGGAGTACTACCTACAAGTTCAACGCCGTTTGCGTGAAGCAATCCGAAAAAAACGCCCGGATTTGTGGCAAAACAATTCATGGATTTTGCACCACGATAATGCACCTGCTCACACTTCATTGCTTGTTCGTGAATTTTTGGCCAAAAACAAAACTTTAACGATGCCCCAGCCTCCATATTCGCCAGACATGGCTCCATGTGACTTTTTTCTATTTCCAAACATAAAGAGAACACTAAAAGGCCGTCGTTTTACAAGCATAGATGACATTAAAAGCGAATCGCTGAAAGAGCTGAAAGCTATCACAAAGATCGAGTTTCAGAAGTGTTTCGAGGATTGGAAAAAGCGCTGGCACAAGTGTATCGTATGCGAAGGGGACTACTTTGAAGGCGACAATATTAATGTAGATGAATAAATAAATATTTTTTTCAAAAAACGAAAATTCCCGTTACTTTTTGAACACACCTCGTATAGATTATATTTAGGTTATTTATTTTGTTTTGTTTTACCCGCAACTATATTTTTGTGTTAGGTTGCCATACTTCCAGTATTTTGCTTCCATATTCCATGAATTAATCATGAAGTTTGGCGATTCGTGAACAAAATGTTTTAAAAGTGGGTGCATGTGAACAACCTAGACAACTAACAAGTTTCCTACAGGTCGTGGCCAGGTCTCTGTGACTGCTAGGAGAAATTAAATATCTCGCAAGGAGGAATAAATATTTCGGAGCAATTGTGACTGGTATACTTACACCAACATCAGAGTCAAAGTGAAGGCGAGGTTGACGCTCAGAAATAGATGTTACTTATTCCCTACAATGTTTCAAATTCCACAATATCTTCTAGAAGGGAACGAAAACCATGCTTACATCATTGGTGATGTACGCCTCTGAAAGATGATCAATAAGGACCAAAGATTGTTGGGGTATGGGGGAGAAGATTCTTTCGTAAGATTTAGGGCCCACTGTACGCCCCTGCCATTGACGTAATTGACAAACTGCGAGAGCTAAACTATGCTGAAATAGGGAGCCGTAGTGATAGATACCATGGTCCAGGAGTAGCGTTCGAGGGTAAACCAGAAGGAGGAGGCCAAGAGATCGCCTTAAATGATATCTTGACCAAGTGGAGGGGGATCACAGCAAGATGGATATCAGAAGGTGGAGAACGAGGGACCATGTTTGAAAGTAATGACGAAGGATAGTACTGGATATATTGGTTTTTCTAAAGCCCGTTCTGCTGTAGAAGAAGAAGAAGTCTGAACCAAAAGAGTCATGTACGAGAATACCTCGTATACCTGAGGCTGTTTATAAAGAAGGAGTATATTCTACCGAATTCCCAACAGTAGTTGTGAAAACAAAGAGTTGCAACTACGTAAGCGAAGGAAATATGGAGAATAGTTCGGCCAGAACGTCTCCTGGGCTGTGAGCACGAGGTGGAGGAATTGGTGTCCGTCCGAGGAGGCCGAGCAGCCAAGAATGACCTTTCAGCTATAGAGAGCCCTCAGTTTCAAGGCAATAACTTTATTTTATATCATAAGAAAACTTGGAAACCAAAAAAGGCCGTAATTTTTCTAGCTCAGCATACGCTCAGGTTGTGGTTGTGAAAGAACAGCAAAGAAATAGTGAAGTGAGAGCGTAGATCCTGAGGACTTGTTAATAAGTAGTCAGTGGTCAGCAAAAGTCGATGACGTTATCATCAGATTACAGAACAGTTTGCAGCAGAAATGTGGTTTGTACTGAATGGAAACAGCAGTAAAATTTCATTTTTATGTGGGGCATTACCAAAACACCGCGGCATTAAACACAGCTCTAAGAGTACACCTCGGAGAGGCAATAAGATGATGATCTTCAATTATCCTGTCACAGACAGCGTGTTAATATTTTATGTTTGTATTAGGAAATATTATAAAACCTAAGTTCAACTTTGCGTGGAAGAGGAGCCACTAACATGAGCAAGCTTTGAAGCTAAAAGCGTATGTAGGCAAGAATTCTGAACATATGTAGCTGAACACATAGAAGTAAGCTTTATAAAATACTAATCCATTGTTTGATAGTACATAAGTAAAACTTATATACTTTCAACGTACATATATAAAGTATATAAAGTCAGTGGGAAAGATATACGATAATTTACAGTAAAATAATGGTTACAAAGGGGAAAAAGTAGGTACACACTGAACACAGATTATGACAAATCCTATATATACACACAGGGGCATGCAGGCAGACAACTCTACAACCAATAAACTCCCTTCAAAACTTTCCTTCAACCAGATATCTAGTAGGCTCTCCCTTTAAGAAATATAATACTAATAACACAGTATTATCCGAGCCCCCTATTCGTATGAAAGTACAAAACTGCCCCCGATTTATGTATACGTGTATAGGGAGATATTATAAAAATGGATTGGGTAGGGATTAGTTGCCTATCATCTGCTTTACACTCCTAATTTTCTGCCTTCGGTTTTTCATTTTCAATTTCTGAAGTTAAAGAAGGTTAAGATGAGCTAATTTTAGATAATGCCAAATTGAAAATAATTCAACCTGCCGACAAGTCCAGCTGGTTACGCTTAGATTTCATTTTATTTGATGGAAAATATTGTCGGTAACGAGAGAACATTATTCTCAGACCTGCAAAGCCTTAAAAAAAGCCTTCAAGCGCCATAATTTGAATTAAATAAAAGAAATAAAATATTTTTCACTAAAGATTTCAGACTTCTATGAGATGTAGTCTCGCTGATAAGACAGTGATGTTGTTACCAAAGGTAATCTGAAATGGAGATAGTAATTCTCTGTTACTCTCTTCATACAAGCGAGAATCGCGATTATGCCAGTATTTTGTATAAACTAAAGAACTGTTTTTCTTAATACCAGAGAAATGGCTGAAAATGATTGAGAAATGCATTTTTGATGAGTCCAGAAGATTGTCTACAGCAAGAAAAATGTAAGTTTTGCTGGAAAGCAGAGGAATTTAGTTTTCTTCTTAGGTTTGTAAGGAGTGTTTCTTTTCAATTTTTAATGGTGAACAATATCTTAATTAAAACTTTTCGTAAAAGAAAAATATTAGAAGTTTTACAAGATGAAAATAATTTAGAGGAAAATCGATTTATATTTCTCAAATTAGCTACCAACCGATCAATGCAAAGAAAAACTTTACATTATTAATTAGTAAAATTAATATACTTTTATAGAAAAATATTTATACAATAAAAATAAAATAAAATGAAAAATATAGACTTTTCAACGGTTATTTTTATTAAGAATTACAAATTTTAGAAATTTTACAAATATCGCCCAATTGAAAATAATGAAACCCGGCGTCAAGTCCAGCTGGTTACGCTTAGATTTCATTTCTTGCTGGTAGCCTCTCATATGCAATTGGCCAGCGAAGATGTTACCAGTAACAAGAAGAAACTATCCTCAGAGCACTGCAAAAGCCTCTAACCGTTAATATCTAACCAAAGACAAACGTTGCCAGTAGCAATAATAACGAAAGAATGCTTCTTTGCATCTATCTGCTCATCATTAGTGAATAATTGTTAAAAAGTTTTAATTAATGAGAATTGTTTTGAGTACCAGTGGTAGTCCAGAAGTTCTGAGCAACGTAGTTCTTCATTTAGTGGCTACAACTCTTCCATTGAGTGTACTGTATTAGTGAGAGAATAGATACAGAATTAATTTGAGTTGATAAGCGTTAAAACTATACGTTGGATAAAGTTGGATAAAGAATACACGAACGACTATTCTGAACTTATATTTACATTACATAAGACAGCGAGCTTATAATCTGCAGCTATTGCTCGTTAGCTTTAGCTCAAACTGTTGAGTTAAATTTGGTGAATGTGTTGGAAGGAGTAAAAGCTATTAACAAGAGCAACTTTAAAGCTAAATGCAGTATGTAGTAAATAGTGTAAAAATGTCTTTGATCTTTCGCCCAATATTTCGGTTACCGGAGTTTTGGTTTAATTGTACGAGGGTCGTTTGAAAAGTCCGTGCAAAGTCAGAGAGATAGCACCACTGGCGCGTATCGAGGTTATGTTTAGTTAGTAGCATCTCTTGGAAGAACACACACCAAGTTTCAGCCAGATCGGTCTATTTCTTTGTGTTTGACATTCGTTTGAATCGAGGAAGTCGAGTGATTTTCAAAAAATGGACTTAAAAGAATTTCGTGTGTTGATTAAACACTACTTTATGAAAGGCAAAACGCCTCAGGATACTAAAGAGAAGCTTGATAAACATTATGGTGACTCTGCACCTTCGATTAGAACAGTTTATAAGTGGTTTCAAAACTTTCGGAGTGGCCATATGGGCACAAGTGACGCTAAACGTTCTGGACGCCCTGTTGAGGTTGCTACTCCAGAAATCATTGATAAAATCCATGATATGGTGATGGATGACAGAAGAGTGAAGGTGCGTGAGATTGCTAGTGCTGTGGGCATCTCGAATGAACGGGTACATAATATTTTGCATCAACATTTGGACATGACAAAGCTATCCGCAAGATGGGTGCCGCGATTGCTCACGCTTGACCAAAAACGAAATCGTGTGAAGTGTTGCAAGGACGGTTTGCAGCTGTTCCAGAAGAATCCGCAGGACTTTAAGCGTCGTTTCGTCACTGTGGATGAAACATGGATACATCACTACACTCCTGAGACCAAAGAACAATCTAAAGAATGGGTTACCAAGAGGGAATCTGCGCCAAAAAAGGCGAAGACCGTTCCTTCGGCCGGAAAGATTATGGCGACTGTCTTTTGGGATTCGCAAGGAATAATCCTCATCGACTATCTGGAAAAGGGTAAAACTATTACAGGTGCATATTATTCATCGTTATTGGACCGTTTGAAAACCGAGCTGCAAGAAAAACGCCCACGATTGGCCCACAAAAAAGTCCTTTTCCATCACGACAACGCACCAGCTCACACCTCAGCAGTTGTGGTCGCAAAATTAATGGAAATAGGGTTCCAACTCGTTTCACATCCCCCCTATTCTCCAGACTTGGCTCCCTCGGACTACTATTTGTTCCCCAATATGAAGAAATGGCTGGCGGGAAAAAGATTTTATTCAAACGAGGAGGTGATTGCAGAAACGAATGGCTATTTTTCAGACTTGGACAAATCCTATTATTCGGAAGGGATCAACAAACTAGAGCAGCGTTGGACGAAGTGTATAAGCCTAAAAGGAGACTATGTTGAAAAATAAAAAAGGTTTACCCCAAAAAATTAAGTAGTTTTTATTTTTGCACGGACTTTTCAAACGACCCTCGTATTTAAGTTAGGTTAGTTGGGCTTAGGACCATGGTATGCTTGAGTTAAGTTACGTTACGTTCATTTGCATGAACTTACGGTTAGGGTGCATATTACATATCGACATACCAATCTAAACACTGATGCATCCACAAAGCAATGTTAAACTATTTTTATTTCAAATTTGCCGAAACATGCTTTTAGGGAATTCAATGAAAATGTCGGCCTTCATATTTGGGTAGAATTTTGAATAAAATACTTCAACATACATTTGTGTACACTACTATACGAGTCACTTCGAGGCACTAATAAAATCAAATATGGCGGCTTTATACGATAAAACTACGTTTACAATTGCACGTTCAACCAAGTCCTTGCCAATGTTGGTGCAACGTTCGTTTACGTTTGTTTTTTACTAACGTTAATCGTGATTGGCTGAACTGATTTTACTTATCGAAACTTCCAAGGAGATTGCACGTAACTTAATCTAACTTAGCCTTAAACCTAATCTCGGTTTTAGATGGTAGGTGCCTCTCATTCTCTAACTTTTACACCGAAAATTGTCATCGTATTCCCAAGCGTGCAAGAAGCTATTCTAAACTTTTACCAAAAGAAAAAACGATTCTAATTAAATATACAACGCTGCAGCGTAATAGAATATTTTCGTACTTGAAGATAAGTTTTGCAGTACTAGCAAGGTGGATAGTTTCTTGCAAATACGGCGCAAATTCTAAAAAAAAAAAGAAAAAGCAGGGACCCAAAGACGCGCCAAGGAATAATTTCCTTCTTTAAAGCAACACAATATGTAGCGCGCGCGCGCTTCGTTCTCAGTTCTGACATATTAGGTACATATCTATCTGTCAGGTAAGATTGTACAACTTTATTTATGGTAGAAGATTGTTCGTACCATTCTTTCTTCTCCTCATACTATCTCACTTCCTCAGTTATCCATCTATCCATCTACCTGTACCTTTCTCTATAAAAACTGTACGATAAGTCGTTGGTGACTTTATCTCTGACAAGATAAAAGTCAAAAGGCCAGAATAATAACTCTTTGTCACTGTCTATGCCATCTTATCGCTAGTTTGCCATCATTGAATAAAGAGTTTGATAGAGTCTACTGTTGATAATACATAGATACTTTTCTCATTAAATAGTGCAATCAAATATAAAATTATAAAATAGAAAATATAAATAAGGATTTCTAATCGACAATCATTGGTGGAATAGAACAAGTACAGGGTTGGGCAAAAGGTATGAACTTACAGAAATTATGTTTATATTGTTTAATTCAGTACAGAATCTAGTTTTTTACATTAAGTTTGAAAGATGATATCACGTAGGTGGTGGCCGTCAGCCGTGATGCACTCTTGAAGGCGAATACTAGCAGAGTGGGATGTAGTCCCGTCCTGTTGGAACCAGGCTAGGATTTTAATGGCGAGATTGAGGCAAGTGTTCCCCCAGCGCCTCGTCTCTTTGAGGGGTGACGTGGAGTGGCCTGCACGCTCACCAGATTTGAGCATTTGTGATTTTTTTTTCTTTGGGGGTACATAAAGGAAAAAGTTTTTAAACATCGTCCACATACCCAGGAAGAACTTAAGGATAGAATCTCAGAGAGGAAGTTACGGCAATACCCATCGAAATGTGCAGAAGAGCGGTTGAAAACTTCAGAATTCGCCTTCAAGAGTGCATCGCGGCTGACGGCCGCCACCTACGTGATATCATCTTTCAAACTTAATGTAAAAAACTAGATTCTGTACTGAATTAAACAATATAAACATAATTTCTGTAAGTTGAATTGTTTTTTGTTTTACATCCCTTAAAAGGCTTTAGTGGTTCATACCTTTTGCCCCACCCTGTATAAATGAAACAAATGGAAATTCTCCAAGTTAATTTACTAGTTCTAGATTTCAATTAAAATTAACAAAAAAAATCGGTAAAAAAATAGAACGTAAAAAAGGGCTAATAAAGAAGTTACTACTTTTCACTGTAAAAGAAGAACTACATTCGCGTCAATTTTGTTTTATTCGCATTTTCACCAGATAATTGCATTTTAAGATCCTTCTAATCCGTAAAAGTGTTTTTTTTCGGGCGCATCCACTGCTAAGGTCAATAGCGCCTTTAAAGTTGGTTTAGGCATCAAGCTGATGCATTATTCCTTATTTGGAACACAATAATGAATAGAAGGGAAGGGATTAGCTATGAGGTTAGCATACTGGACTCCCACGCGGAGGTCCCGGGTTCGAATCCAGCAGCTGACCCTTAGATTTTCTCTTCCTAAGAGCTTCTTACAGCTCACTGTCCGGTGATGGACAGTGTTGTCTGTAACGAGAGAACACTGTCCGGAGGCCGGCAGTGCACTGGAAAAAGCTCCGGGCGCTAATAACCTCAGAGGTTGATGCGCCAAAAAAAAAAAAAAAAAAAAAAAATAATAATAATAATAATAATGAATAGAGGTTTTTAAAAACTTTATGTTACCGTTTGTGCAAAAAACCACAGTTTACAGTATAAAACTGTAAAACTTTACTTCATTTTTTTGTTTTACTGAAACTTTTTAAAGAAAATAAATTAAAAGTTTATTTTGTGGGAGGAGTGGTTGTACGTCAGCCTAAAGTTTTTTTGGATTCAAACCTCAATAATTCGAAAGAGTATTGGAGAAGTAGTAGTTGAAATTTCTAATGTCAAGAAAATACATAATTTTTTCCAGAACGCAAGTTTCCTAAATGGATTTTTGTTTTTCCCAGTTTTCTGAGAAGCATCAATGATGCGTCTTGCCAAGCTATTTCGAAATACCCATACTTTAAACGCCGATTTACCCCTGCTGATTAGGATGCGCGGTACTCATGTTTTTGTAGATGCTGTGAGCACATTACTGGTAAGAACCGCTAAATGACAGGTTATAACAATTTTAAAACAATGGGAGTGTTAAATCAACTCGCTCTTACCAACGTAAGAGAAATTCACAACTGCAAGTAGGGACCCAAACGCAGTCTCTGGCTAAAAAACCGTGTAAGTAAATGGAAGAAAGAATAGGTAGAAAAATATTAGCTCAGAGTCCTTATTGTGTTGTACAACACCAGAAGATAAATTGGCCAATGGAATGTCAATGTGGTGGTATCAAGGTCTGCAACCGTGGGCAGACTTAAGAAGTCTCAGATGAAGGCAAGAAACAGTTTCCTTCCGCCTTCAGTATTAAAGTAAATAGCAGTCTCCTGTCCGACACATTTTTCAAACTGTAGGAAACAAGGTGGGGTATTTTTGGTGTGTAGGCGAGTGTTGGCGAAGTGGGTAAGCAAAAACGTCCTGAGGGAGATGAGAAAAAAAGAGGGGCAAACACGGAGGCCTGATGGGCCTGTCTAGTGTGAGTCACACCCCGGCCATTTATCGGCTGGCAAACACAAAAGGGTGACATTTGTTTAACAGGAGTAACTAGTTTGGCAACTTCCAATCGATATATGTATATACATTCTTTATTTAGTGCTTTGTATTATGTGATATACACTGCCATCTTGGTGAATAATGTCCAATTATAGCGCATGATAGTCATAGATTTGAACTGTTGGTACAGTGTAGTCAATCTTTTTATTATTAGCTTATGAAGAAGGAAAAAACTTCATTCCTAAGAGGGTTGTGCAGATGGCAGCGAAATCTTAATTAAAAGCTTTGATAACAAGTTATTAAAATTTCAATGCAAATTATGTGATTATATATTACTAATATCTCCTACAACACAATATCGACTCAACAAGCATTTGATGAGAAATTGCCCCTAGCTAAGGCAAGCTGCAGGGGCCGATTTACAAACTAGATAGATAAGCAACTTTATTTGAAAATATGTACGTAAATATGTATTGTACAATCAAAGATGTTCCAAAATGTGTAAATTACAACCTTCTTACATAGTTCAGACAGGATAACGAAATCATGTGCAGGGAAAAAGGAGTGAAAAACCTGCAGTTAGAGAAGAAAGTAAGGGAGCAGCACGTTTAATCCTTTAGCTTCTCCTGGGAATGGAAGGATCGTAGCAGCTTAATGGAATACGATGACAATCTAGCTAGAGTGAAGAGAAGTTTCAATAAATGGTTTTAGATAAAGGAATGTACTGGGATTACGGCAGATATCTCATACAGGGAGTCGATTCTAATACGTCGAGAAGTTTCAGTCGATTCTGGTACGTCGAGGAGTTAGAAATTTGTTCTTGTTGTCAGCAGTTTCTTGATGTTACTTCTACTAGGACAGGTTCCAGGCGGAGCAGGCGTAGTGTAATATTGGCCTAATGACCATTTTGTAGAGGAGCAGTTTGTTTTGTACAGTCATCTTCAATTCGCGTGGGAGTAGAGGGAAAAAGTATAGTAGTCTTGTAGCAAGTTTTGCGGAATCAATTTTGTTCTGTACGCAAGAAGAAGTCTAAAGATTGTGGTCGAATGTTGGTGCTTGAAGCGGTAGGTCTAAGGGTTCAAAATATTTGTCTGTTGAAGATAGGTCTACGTTTAGTAAGTGGTGTTAGTTTAGTCTTGGTATACTTTTATTTTCTATTTATTGCAATATTTTTTCAGTTCACTAGAACCGAATGAAAATGAAAATATCACAGTTCTATTCACAGGGCATTGTAAATTCAGGAAGCTTCGGTACAAGGTGAGGGCTTATTAGCTCGGAATCGTTGTGAAGATTGTGCCAGGTAGAGGAGGAGACGGCCTCTTACCTGTTGTTTGACTGCGTTGCAATCGAACTTTGCGCTATGAAATCTTTGGATCGTTGAGACCAAAGGAGATAGTAGCGCAAGAAGAACTAGTAGGCAAGGTCTTCAACCTTCTTAGTAGGGGAGGTTTCGTCTACTAGATCCAAAAAAGAGGAGGGCCCAATAAGCCGAAGGGCACAGGTCCCGCCCGCTATTTTAATCCTTTAATTCTTCAACGCCCCCTTAGTAAGCAAATCTTGCTACTTTACCCAAAAAACAGTGGAAAGAAAACACCGGACAATATTATCATTTTATTTTGGCACCAGAAAATTTTTATTATAAATTTTGTCTACATAAAATTTGAATATTCTAAGATGCAATATATTTTGCGAAGAATTTAAATATAAATAGACAAAAAGAGAAAATGGCGAACTAATTGAAATATATATTTAAATAATTTGGTTGATTATAATTTATACTTTGAAGTAGCATATAATAAAGTAATTTTCTGGAATACTTGTTAGTGGAGTAGGATCTTGTGTTTACCAGTAATATGACAAGGCTTCATCACAGTCATTAATCTCAAAAGGTGTATTAAAGAGATGAGTCAGCGACAAATAAAGAACTAGATGAAGAGGTGAGGTAGTCCATGAAGCTGAAGGAGATCTCTGGTGAAGGGAGAAAGCGGTTTTGAGGTTAGGAAAAAGGGTGGTGGTACAGTACTTAGGATGCATACATAGGACTTGGGGAGATTTAGGCGCCCTTTACCTTGGTGCCTCTCATCTACCAAAACTACCGCCTATAAACCAACCATCTCAAAGAGTGCCGTACAGGACAAGACAGTAATCTACACGCCACCCGAAACTTGTTATAAAACTTTGTAATAGCCGCCTTGATCTCTTTCTAACAGGATGGAGTAATAAGAAGAGAGATGTAGAGGAAGTGCGAGAGAAAGAGAAAAAAAACTGCTACGTCACAATGACTTCGCACAATGTATAAATATTGACGACTTAGCCTAAGAAGAGAAGATAAATTACTATGTAAACAGTTCGTCCAAGTTCACGCCCAGTTTTCGCTAATGATACTCTGTCAGTATACAGCATCCCATGCATGTAATTATCTCTGCACCCTAACAAACATATTCTTACAGTCTTCCCGAAGTATATTCTTTTTACAACGATGAAATTCAACAAGTAAACTTAACCACATCGTTATGGCTACAGTAAAAAGCGCCTTCAAGAATTTTAATGATTCAATGAATAAAATTCAATTATATTTTATTAAAGGCAAGAGTGGAATTTCTTGTATCGGGCGGAGATTAGGGTCTTGAATGAAAGGTACTTTTAGATCGGAGTGCATGGTTCTGTTAGAGACCTAGTATAGAGTTATACAGCGTAGAATTTGTGACGTACTATCTGGAGTCGGTAGTTGTTGAAATGCTTTGGTTGAGAACCTCCTTAGTTCTAGTACGTTTGTTCAAATCGGCTTCAGTATCGCGTTATGTACTAGTACTTTTGTTGCTTAGGGTCAATTTTGATCGCCTAACAAGGAGTCTTGCCAGTATATAGTAGCGTTTAAGACGTTGGTTCCATGTCCAATGTTTGTCATGGAATGTGCAGTATAAGTGCGAGGAATCGCAGTCCGGTTGTAGAACATCTGAGATGAAGATTATGTTCTGATATTTTTGAACGTTTACTTTCATTTTTCATCTTTAAAACCATTCTTCTAAAGACCTTAGTTGTTATTGTAAGAAGCGTGTAGTTTGAACTGGGTCTGAATGTAAAAAGAGTATGGCGTTAGCATCAGTGAATATAGAGGTGTGTGGATTAGGACAGAAGTGTATATTATGAAAAGAATGGGTCCAAGAATGCTTGCTTGCGTGAAATGGAGAATGTTTGTACAGCTCACTTTCCAGTGATGGACAGTGTTGTCTGTAACGAGGGAACACTGTCCGGAGGCCGATAGTGCACTGAAAAAAGCCAATAAACCTCAGTTGCTGACGCGCCTTAAATTATTAAAAACAAAAAAAATAGAAATAGGATTTTCCAAAACCTAGAAATAGAAATAAAAAAGGTGAAATAGATCGCCCGCTCGTGGTGCCCGCTGCTTAATCTAAACGGTCAACAGTGAACACCAGTCTGAATGGGTTAGACTATCTCAGGAAGTAGGAGTTTAACCGCGTACAAAGTAGGTGCTCAGGGCAATTATAGAGTCCTAAAGGAGGCAATTCCTCCATTACACTAGGGGACTGTGGGCCAATCATCCACATCTACGAAATCAAACAGGTTACAAGAAACAGACTAAGGAAAGCCGGATTCTATTTTATGGCAGCGACTTGACGAGGAAATGGAACGAACACCGAAAGGTAGTTGAGCTGGCGATTAAGTCAGTAAATATAATTAAAAGCGCTTCTAAGTTTTACAATCTTCTATTGCGCCCACTAAAAACGTGCTGAACTTGAAGGCCACCTAGGTAATGGAACCCAAACTGCAGGTCATTACAATGAACCACTCCAAATATTGACACTGATTTATACCTAAAGTTGATTATTTTGAAGTTATACTAAATGTAGAGAAGTTATATCCTGATTAATTTAGAAAATGATTTCTAGTGTTGGATGTTCAATTTAGTAAGCGAACGCTTTCGTAGCGAAGCGTACTGTTGTTTGATTGGTTTCAAACCACCCTTGTTTTAGAGCCAACATGTTGCAACTGACATTAACTATTAGAACATTTGATTGGTATCTATGTGTGCGCTCTGAGTTAGATTACTGCGTTTCATGTCAGCCAGTTACAAATGTTCATATACATATAATATATTGACAAAACTGCAGTAGGTTGTTGTGAAATGGGGAGAAATGGTGCAATCACGGACTTCAAAATGTTCTTTCCATCAGCTGAATGCCTGGCCTAACGAACACCTTCAATTTAAAGCTCTACAACGTCTGGACTTTTTAATAATCCTTTGAGAGATTTTTATTTTTCTCTACTAAAACGACGTACGTGTTCTAGCTCAGTAGAGGATTTCATATCTAATCGATGACCGTTTAAAACCATTTCGAAATGCCGCTTCATAGTTCCATCACTAACTGCGTGTTCTTTTTAACATTATGTTATTTGTAATCACAACTACTAATCTACTATCAACAAAAATATTTTTATATAATTACAAAACACAATCACCGCCCCTATTCCCCGCAGGATAGTAAGTTAAATTAAGTGCAATCATATTCATTCAATTTAATCAACTCGTAGTAATCAATTTCACCTAACGATTATTCTATTATTTAGCGCAGGTCGATATTCAATCAACTATTTCCTGTATTTAACCAATAATTCACAACATTGTTCTTTAATGATGGGATCCCCTGCAGTCATTTAGGGGGGGAAAAGCTCTCAGAAATGTGATCTGTGCGGTTTATCGACCATTACACTTATGTTAACGTTTTAAACTAGATTTTTGGTTATGTATTATATAACATACCTGAATATTATAATTATCAAAAAATATAAAAAGCAATTAGATGTTTATGAAATATAATTTCTGTACTTATAGATCAATTTATTATGCATAATAATCGTGTAAATAGATTTCTAAGTGCAAAAATTATTTTAAAATTTTATTTTAAGGTCAATAACATCCTGAATATTATTAGCAACGTACATCGTTTTGTTGATAGGGTAATGATATCGGGTTGGCAAATAAGTGCGTTCGGTTATTATTTTGGTACAGATTCATTCTGATTTTCTTTTTTTATTCTCGGCGCAAGCGCACAACTCGACTGTTCATTTGAAAGATTATATTAGGCTTAACCTTTCTATGGATTTCGGTTTAACAAACATTACTATTGTGCTTGCTGCGTAGCTGTAAAGATGGAAGAAAATAAAGTGCATTTTCGACATATTCTGCTCTATTATTTTAAATAAGGCAAAGGAGCTGTAGAGGCTCATAAAAAGATATGTTGTGTTTATGGTGATGATGCCCTAACAGAACGCGTGTGCCAAAAGTGGTTTGCCAAATTCCGTTCTGGAGATTTTGACATTAATGATGCGCCCCGCTACGGTCGCCCGACCGAGATTAATTCAGATGATGTCAAGAGCGTAATCGATAAAGATCCATGCGAATCAGTGAGAGAGAGATAGCAATAGCACTTATCATATCATATACGAGCTCCAAAAATCATTTGCGCCGGCTGGGATACGTTTCTCGGCTCAATGTTTGGGTACTGCATGAATTAACCGAGGCCAACTTGGCCACTCGCATATCCATTTGCGATTCGCTGCGGAAACGTCAAGAAAACGACCCATTTTTAAAGCGGATGGTAACGAGAGATGAAAAATGGATCGTCTACGATAATATAGTGCGTGAAAGATCATGGAAACACTGAAGTGAGCCGCCCCAAACAAGCTCGAAGGCGGAATTGCATCCGAAGAAGATTATGCTCTCCGTATGGTGGGATTTTAAAGGTATCATCTATTACGAGCTGTTACTGTCAGGCGAAACAATTGATTCAACTGCATACTGCTAGCAGTTAACCAAATCGGACCATGCAATCCGCACAAAACTTCCAGAATTGGCAAATCGCAAAGGTGTCGTCTTACACCACTAAAATGCCAGACCGCATACGTCATTGACCACTCGCAATAAACTGCTGAGATGTTTAGCCTCATTCTCCGTATTCACTGAGCCTGGCACCTTCTAATTATCATTTATTCTGATAGTTGCAGAACTCCATGAACGGAAAAACTTTCGATAACGAGAAGACTGTCAAAAAACATTTTGATCGGTTTTTCGATGATAAGCCGCCGACGTTCTACGAACGTGGTATAATGAACTTGGTGGAAAGATGGCAAGAAGTTGTCAATAAGAATGGTCAATGTATTGAATGTATTCTGTGTATCTAAAAAACTGCTATTTATTCCACTCTCAAAAACCGAACGAACTTATTTGCCAACCCTATAGATATAATTGCTTCTGCACAAGTTTGGATGGAATCACGGATTTACACGGGTTGCAATGGAAGCGAACTCGGAAATCAAGAAAAGTAAGTAAGCCATTGTTGCATTGAACCGCTTGAGTATTTCTCGTAGAATTTATTTGTTACTTTTAATTTGAAAATGAGTTTTCCGAATCTTTTTATCACCAATTTTTTGTTTCTAAATCATCTCCCCAGTCACCCCAAATGACCATCAGACACCCTGCCTTCCGGTCTTCTTTACTGTTCACAATGGGTTGTATCCACCTTATCTAAGTACAAGTAAGCTAGTGGTTTTGATTAGCTAAAACCCAATTAAGAAGCACATCAGCTACCTCTGCACGGCTTGAGATTGCTCTTTGTTGTTAGTAAAGGAAATTGTTCATGTTGTTAGACATGGACACTTACAGTTCTCTGAAGAATTATTGTAGCTAAATAGAATACAATTTTAATTGTAAAAAAAGAAAAATGAGAATATTGCACACTTAACAAAATACTAAAAATAACTAGAAATCTTTTTTGTTTGTTTGTTTCTGGTCTGTAATCATTACAGAAGAAGTTTAAAACGACTTCCCAGGTACCGTTCTCACAGATATATATTTCTGGAAGGTATATATTCCGTATATTGATGTTTACTAAAACATAAAAGGGGAACGGAATAATTTTCTAAAAGTTTGTCGTGTCAACAAGAACGTTTAACTAGAGGTAACACGAGCTGGGTATCAGTAATGGCTCTGAGAAATGTCTCTACGTTTTCAGCTGTATAAACTGTGAACGATCCATTATAAACTAGAGTGTTGACAAGTATTATATCATGGTGAATGAGCGAATTATTACTCTTCAACTTTTAGACGCGTATTTCCAAGATTTTTAATGTATAAATGTTATTTATTTTACTAATTATAAAATTGTTATAAAAAGGTTATTTGAAATAATTGATTCATTTCAAGGGAATATAGCATACTCAAACCGCGAAAAAGGATTATCAAGTTCAACACAAAGATTCGATCCGTACTCTGCACAAATCGATTAACTCCACTTTTTGCAATATCTTAAATTTAAGTGTCAAAGCAATTGGTTCAGTCATAGCTTTTTATATTTATAATAAATTTCCCAAATAATAAAGATTAACACCACTAAACGACAAACAATTTGGAGCTATTAAATAATACATAATTTATTTAAGAAGCCTTTTCGATGCTACTCAGTGCTCTAATACAAATCGTTGCAATAATTCAACTCAAATTCAGTTGCAGGCGCTAAATGATAATGGCAAATTTATTTGAGTTTATATTGTAAAAAAGGATTTTTAAAAAACAATATATATTATTTCAACACATTTCTCCACTTTTTGTATTATGGATTTAGTTGAGCAGTGAACGGCTCGTATAATACTTTAATAAACGCAGAAAACCTTCCAGAATTTAACTACAAGTTGAAAAATCATCTGATCCATATCGATGTCGTATTCTCCTATTGTGCTCGATTGGCTGTCATTGTTCAGTGCAATCGCTATCACAATCGACCAAGTAAGCTATTTTTTCCGTCGTCTTTTTGACATATTCCATACAAGATATATTATCCCTTTCAGTTAAACCTGTTTTGCCCGATTTGACATTATCCACTTGGTAGATGAATCTGTGTATATACTTTTCTTTAGATGGGTTTGATAATTCTAAGTCACTTACCTTGGGAAGATGTAAGAAAGAACTACTGTGTAGCAGACTTTGATTTCACCGAATTGATTGAGTTATTTGAAGCTATGCCTGATATATAGTTAAGTTAGAGGAGTAATTCGAGATGAAAGAGGAGTCAACTTAACTCCTCCTCTTAACTTAAAACGAGAAACTACGAGTACTTAGAGATTTAGTTACTCCTTGAGAGTGACTCCAGGATTGCCACTCTCTTCACTCGAGACTGCGATTTCTCTTAATCAGCATTGGCCTCCTAAATCGTGACGGTTTTCTTTAGATTCAGCTGCGTTCTATAGGAACGCCTTTTTCAGGATTATTATATTATCAGTACTCTAATTGATAGCCTTATAGATCCTTATAAAACTTCCTTTTTGGATTCCTTCTTAATGGTTTTTATCTTCTTTTGCCATTTATTCGGTAGTCAACCTATTTTTCTAGCGTGAATCCTTGAAGTTGTATGTCCAAGTCGCCAGTCTGATTGTCGCTCATTTCCTTTTAGTCTCAGTCTGATCCATTTTTCACAGTATCATTACAAAAGCGTCTCAATATTACGCTCCACCATGCCTTTTACTCGAGAATGCTTTATCAAAATCTCAAAATTTACTTTTGATGTCTTTTTGGGGCCAAAAAACTGTTAAAAATGTTTGCTTCTGAATGCTGCACCTCTAGCAGCGTTGGTCATCTTACGCCGCCTCCTCTCTTGGACAAATTCTTTTCAGATTTTTGATATATACACAGCGGATACATGTAATCACACCAATCTCTTGAAACTAGTAAATTATTACCACCAAAACCTGTTAATTACTTTTCTTACTTTTCACAAAAAAGGTACAGGTTGTTCTTGTGAAAGATTATGGAAAGATCTGAAAAATGCAACTTCCGAAATTTATCACTCAGAAGAAAACGGAAGTTAACCATTGGACTTGACAATGCTTTTATTTTTGTAGATTGATTTACAAAAAATCGGCGGGAAAAAATATTAAGTTTCCAATTTATAAAACTCTCAGAATAGCATGTAAAATCTAACCATATTTTGAAAACATCGTTATCGACATCCAGACTGAAATGAAGAAGAGATATTAAAGTAGATTTTCGAAACTAAACAAGATTTGAAATAAATTTTAATTAAGAAATGGCAGTTAATATTAAAATATTAAATTACTTATTAAAGTTACATCAATATGAATGAATTAAAATGTAAAGGGAATTGAATTTAATTTGTAGAGTAGGGAGAGTTTTTTGTTGGCTTTGGTCTGCGTCATTATTTCTTTTTTAGGATTTCGTGATCTCTTCTTCGGTTTCTTTCAGGACAATGGCACTGAAATGTGAGATAATTATTTAAAATAGGCTGTCCATTATGAGAACACTAAGAGTTGAAGGTTGGAAGTGAGGTCTATTTTCTTTATGTTAATCCCTGCGATGCCTATAAAACAGGGAAAGTACTGATGGGAAGAATGAAGACAATGTTAGGCCAGGGAAGTGCAGGATACTGTGAGGTTCCTTTATCTCGCTTACAAATTACACAGGAACCAACTGGGGCGGCAAGCAAGGCCGCTTAGTCCTCTACCGCCTCCGCTACCACCATCTCCACCCGTCTGGGTGGTTACTTCGTGAAGAGAGGCTGTACGTTGCCCGCCCTCGGGCAGATAGTGTGTTTCCATGTCAGCGTCAGTCAAGCCGACAAAAGAAGGGACTTTTCATTTGGTTGTCCCGCCTAGACCAAATGGGGATTTATCCCTCATAAGGGGATCGTTTCTACTCCGGAGACGTAGCATTAGTCAGCTAATGTCAAAACACTTAGCCTCACCATTATGTACCTCTTTTTCATTTTTCATGGCTCCTTACTTCTTGGACTAGTAAGACACACCAATTATTTATTTTTATCTTTTGCACGCATTACTACACGTCGAAATGCCAATCATCTCTGATTGCTATATATTTGTATTAAATAAAACCTATACTCTATACAATCATCAAGTAATGATTAAATAAGTAAAGTAAAGTAAGTAATCGCCTATTTTTTCAGGCGGGGCTTAACGTCCAACTACCAATTAGGTGTCGTGGACGGAGGCGACTAGCAAACATACTTTACTATTTCTCATAAAATCCAAGGCCTAAAGACCGGGAATCAAACCCAGTACCACAATTGATTAAATAAGTATTTAAGTGTTACTCTTGGTACCGTCGAATTCCAATAGCATATTGTTCAATTCATCTAAACATTGATGTATATATTTTGTTTATTCGGACATTCACGACTATACAGTAGATATTATTAGTGAGTCTGTTGATACAGCAAATATGAATGACCCTCGGAGAGATGCCACCAAATAGGTGAACTCCGTAAGTGTTTCACTGTTTGAAGATGTTCCTTGTAGAAAACTAATCACGAGGCTTGCGGCGTTTCGGTCACGTGAGAGGATTTTTTATAGTTTGTTATCGTGAGTTATGAGAGTCTGTGAATGAGCGAGTTGGGATGGTTGGACGTTGATTCATTCCGTTTTTTATAGTGTTTTTTTTTTTTAATGAAATTTTGGGATCGTCATGAACGGTTTAGATTGGCAGATAAAATAGGAAGAGAGCTGGTAATTTTTTGTTGTTACAATTGAATGGAGCGATTGAATGTGGTAGAAGTTGGAATGTTTGGTTGTTCGCCAAAACTGGCATCCTTATGTTCCAAGAAGATGTTCCATCAAAATGAGAGTATAAATCATTTTTTACGATTTTTAGTAAATTTGTAACAGGCTTTTTCCTGCTAGTTATTTTCTGTTATAATAATTAAATTTATAAATCTTTTGCAACAAAGAAAAAGCTATACCTCAGCGATACTTTTTGTAGTAGAAGATAAACAATTTTATTTTATTTTTTCAAGATTTCAGAAAACTCCTTCGCCTATACAAATATAATTCCAGCGCTCATTCTGTGTTTTATTAACTTTTTTAAGTCCTCCGGAGGATTCATTCCAATTACAATTCTCGAGGTACTAATTTGTACATTTTTCTAACTCAGAATTTTAAAGCATATGTAAGTATAGTATATCTTTATCTAGCTTATAGAACTTCAGATTATACTAAAAGGGTTCTTTAAACACAACTTCCTTCTTTGCTATGCCTTGAAAAGAATTGTTTTTTTAAGAATAACTACCTATTAAAATTTAGGCAGGCATTTTCAATAGAATTATCAGAAAAGTCAATTTTTCATAAATAAAGAATCTTTGTAACACAGTTAACCTTCTTTTATTGTAAACAATGGCGACAAAAAAAAAGTAAAAAGAATGGTACGTAATTTATATAAATTATACACAACAATTAATAATTGGTAATGTTGGAAATATAGATTAAGACAATAATTGAATTGAATAAGTGGATAAATAGTAGACTATAATGATTATAATGTGTATACGAAGATACAAGAAAATTGTTAGTGGCTTTTTTAAAGAAAATCTAAAAAATAAAAATAAATGAAAAAATCTAAATTGAAATTTGAATCACAAAATCACAGATTGGTTCTCTAAAGAGACTTTAAATCAAAATTTAAAGCTTTATCATCCTTATTCTTTTTTTTTAATGATATTTTTGTAGAAGCAATTTCCTAAAAATTACTTTTTTTTTTCTTTTTTTTTTTTACACACACCGGATGGGCCGTTCCCGAGCTCTCGCTCATAACAGCCCAATGATTACACTTCATCCCCAATGATCCCGAAACAAGAATAGTTCCCAAGCAAGAATATATGAGGGAAGGGCACAACAAAGAACCCTTCCTAAATTATAAAGAATTTATGCTACCTTTGCAGAACAAGCCAACAACCTTACAAACTGCATCGCATTCATACTCATTCAAACAATAAATACATTCATACTTCACGCATGCAGACAAAATTCCTATCCTAATTGACCTCTCAGTACTCGATATTCCTGAGAGGCCCGCTAAAAACTCGACAACTACCCAATCTATGTCATTCAATCCACAGTCATCCAATAAATTACTACTAATATTCCCACTTTCACTCCGCCTACCCTCGAAAATCACCCCACAGTGTACCGCGTCTTAGAGCCTCTTCTGCAAACTGTTTAAAGGCATCATATGCACTAATATTTTCCAGCAACAGGGTTAGTGTATCATTATTAATGCAAACATGATAGCCTATTGCACTCCATAATTTTGCCCTGAGATCCTCATAACAGATGCACTCAAAAATAATATGTTCGGCGGTCTCTAATTCACCGCAACGACAGCAACCATCACTTACCAAACCCATCTGATACCACTTTCCCTTAATTTGCCCATGGCCTGTCACTAGCCTGGAGACCGCGTAAGAAAAATCTGTGGGAACTATTCTTCTACCCATTGTCGCGTCCGGCAAAAACCTGTAGGTGGTCCTCCCCTTTTGAGAGTAAGACCAGCGAGATTTCCATTGCAGTAACAGATCCTGATCCAGTTGTTTCTTTTTTTCATTCAGGAGCCAGATTCTGAAATCATTTCCTATTTCTCCTTCTGGTAATGGTTCCAACGAATGTCCCCCCAAACTCACTGTTTTCCCTCTCCTTAAAAAGTATAATAGGGCCGATCTCACTACTTCCAGGTCAAGTGGAAGACATCCCGTCAAAACCTGTAGAGCCTCAGTTGATGTCGTACGGCTAAAATTACCCATCAACAACAGCATGGCTCTCTGTATTGCCATGGTATGAGTCCTAAAAACCGAGCTGCTAACCTTATGCGCCCAAACAGAGCAGCAGTATAATACCTGCGATAGTAAGATGCTTCTATACATTATTTTAACTGTTTTTTTTTCTTTAATCCCCAATCTTTCCTCGTAACTCGTCTAAGTTGGCCGATTAAGTTTTTAGATTTCCTTCTTATATCCTTTATGTGGGGGACAAAACTTAGGCTACTATCTAGCGTAATACCCAAGTATCTGACCTGCCGGACCCATTTCAACCGACGACCACTAAAGCGAACAACCGGCTGTCTAGTTGGGGCTAGCTTGCCTTTGAATAAAACTACTGCTGTTTTATCATGAGAAATTTGCAATTTATTAGCTGAGCACCACGCGGACAACATCGTCATTGCGATAGAAGCATTCGATTCCAATTGAGTCCGACTGTTCCCACCTATCACCAACACTAGGTCATCGGCGTAAGCAATTTTCCTTACTGTACCGGGGATTTCAAAGGCGAGTAAGCCATCCAAAACAAAATTCCAGAACACAGGACCTGAAATTGAGCCTTGCGGACAACCACGAGTTAATATCTTTGACACCTCTTTGAAGCTAGACCTAACAAGCACTGTTCTCTCCTTCAAAAATGACTGTACTAACCTAAATAAATTCATAGGGCAAGACATCAATCTGAGGCGCTCGAAAATACTTTCCCACCAAAGATTGTCAAACGCGCCTGCGATATCAACGAAAATTCCGGCGACATACCTTAAGTCACTATCAAGAGAACTAATCAGTGAGTGTATTGCATCCTCCGTACACCTTCCCAACTTAAATCCATATTGGGTCTCCTGTGATAATCCTTTTCTCTCATATAGATTAGTCAATTTTCCGAGGTACAGACGTTCCAATAGCTTCCCTAACACAGATAGTAAACAAATTGGGCGGTAAGATTTCGGATCATCTATTGGTTTATCTCGGCCTTTCAATAATAATCGTAGTTCCCCCGACTTCCAGCACTCCGGAAAATGACCTTCCTTAAGACAACTGTTATAGGTACTCATCAGAACGACAGGACACAGTGACCATATTCTCCTAATCATGTCCATAGTAATCCTATCCATACCAGGGGCAGCTCGGCATCTTTGGCGGGCTAACGCTGCCTCCACATCCAGCTCGGAGAAATCTTCTTGGTTAATATCATTAGCATATTCATTATTTAACCGCCTTATCACAGATTGAGCAGCAGTATCTTCGATATCATCTGGCACCAAGGTTGCCAATAATTTTTCCACTGATTCCTCCCAACTCACGGTCATACGTTCGTCATTTACTTTAATTGAGGACAGTATTGTTTCTTGAGGTACTTTGACAACTAGCTTGTGAACCAGACCCCAAGGAGAGCTGTTTCCTTCTAACCTGACTAAGTCCCGCCAGCTCCTCTCCTTTGCTTGTTTAATCGCCGACGTATAAACATATAAACATTCCTCTTAACTCGGAAGTCATTCCAAGCGATTTGAGATATTCTACTATCATTATCACGGCGCCTCACCCTTTGAAACTTCTTGCGAGCTAAAAATTACTTTAACTCAAAAGAACACAAAAGAGACACTTCAGGTTAAAAAATAAATCATTTTCAAAGCACTGCCGATGGAAATAGGCGCCACAGAAGCCGAGCAATTGGAGGTAAGGTAACGTAAAGCTAAGATGTATTTTAAGGTGCAGTTTGTCGATTTTATTTAATGGTTAATACTGATGGTTAATGGTTAATAACTGATTGTAAAGTATGTTTGCTAGTTGCTTCCGACCACGATACCTACTTTGGCAGTTAGACGTAAAGCTCGCCTGAAACAATAGGTATTACTTTACTCAATTTTTTTTTTTTTATCGTAATACTTTTAGGAAAATGGAATAAAGATAAAAATCGCTGAAAATAAATAAAGCGAAAAATAAGGACTTGTAAGGAATTGAATATATACATTCTAAGGCTAAGGAAAGAATCGAATGATATCATATAAAAAGAAAAAGACAAAAAAACAAAAATGGGATTCACCACTTCGAACAACAAACACCTTGTTTACACATGCTGTATGTGGGTGTTCAGCTTTTAGAGGAGTCATTGCTCCATGTCTAAGTCAGATCTACCTAGCAGTAAAAACCGTGACAATCCTCCACAGCTAGCTAGCTGGTGGTACATTTTTACTAAAAGGTATCATTTTACAAGCTAACAACTAGGAGAAGTGTGTAAGACAATGCTACTCAACATAGTACACCCAGGTAAATATTATGAATAGAGCCTGCCAACCTTACCTGGCTCTACTCTTACATAATGAGGCCAGCTCGCCTCTCTTTTTAATTCTCTCTCTGTTCATGCGATATACGAATAATATCCCCATGAGAGCAAAAAAATGGGGGGCTGAAGTGAGAAAACTAACACATAGAATGATTCCTCCATTGGCTTGCATACGTTTTTACATGATGTAATGCAAGTGTATGCTAGTGTGACATTCACAAGAGAAAGAATTCCAGTCGACCCACTCTGCTTTGAATAATATATTGTTAGCTAAACAAAAGGTTTTGACAGCTTCTCACTATTACGTAGAGGTGATAAAAAAATAAATAAATAAATAAAGCAAATCCTCAGCATTGTTTATTATTTATTTAAAACATTTTCGCATTACAAATTAGCTGGAGCTGTTACATCCGTCACTTCCAACAACTCTCTGACTTATTAAAAGTGATATCTCAATGAACGATATCTCTGGCGGACATAACAACCATTGATTTTACATTTTTTCATAACTATCATGCAGAACAGAGAGGTTGCCAACGTTGTTTTGAATAGAGCCTCTCCTTTTACATTGTTTTGACCACTTCACAAACACTCCCACCATGACTTAAGTCTAACCATCTAACCGTGGTATTCTGTTCTATACTTGGGGCGTTTCTTTTACGCGCTTCACTTAAAGGAGGAAACCACTAGAACTAGAACAATAACTAAGTATATTTATAAATTTATATTTCTCAAAATCTACTTAATCTGGGTTGTTGCAAAAAATTACAGTTATAAACGAGGATCTGCCCAACATTATAAAGAAAATTTGGGAATTTTATCTTTTATAGAAAAAGAGAAAAAAAAATGTCAAAGTTGGGTGTTTTTCAACGTTAGGCTTTTTCGTGCAGTTTTTGACGATCAACCCTTATACAACTGTCCTACCGGACAGTTTTAATACAGTTTTAATTTGTTTTGTTTGGGGTCTTTTAATAATTCAAATTATTACAGGGATCTGCCAAGCTCAGGGGTCGGCAACCTATTTTAAGTAGAGAGCCAGTTCTCCTTAAATAATTTTAATAAATCTTACCAAGAGCCGCAAAGTTGATAGAGTAAACAACTTTGTAGATCATTTGTATTCACAAATTATTATTTTATGATTTTCAATAACATATAAATGTTTTATATATAAAGGGTGTTCATTTTAAGACGGCTCAAATGCATTTCATGCTTAAACGGTTGTTCTGAGCGAAAAATGGTAGAGGAAAACTTTCTTGTTCGTCACCTCTAGTTTCAGAATATGTGACTTGATTTTAGATTCCTGCCCGCATACGCGGCTGACGCGCGACCAAAAGTGAGGGTTTGCAGTTGACCCCCATTTCCATGTACACAGTTTTAAAGAGTATAAAAAGTTATGAAAGAAACCGGAAACCTCAATTCGATATCTTTAAAATTAAAGGTGCTAGGCCATTTCAAAATCTGGTATTTTTAATCATATTTCAATTTTTTTAACTTGTTATCAAAGAGAAAGAAGAGCACGCGATAGGTCATTTTTATGTATTTTTTCATCCCCTTTCTACAAAAAATATTGCCAAGGCCGTAAAGCTAGTATTTTTCTTAATATCGGAAAATAAGTGGTTTTCCGAGTGATTTTTCTAAGAAAAATCAAATGTTAAGAGCTTTAGATGTTCTCAAACATACCCAAAATGGCTAAAAAATAATTTTACATCTGTTACAAACAAGAAGGTTTAATAATTATTTGGTAATTTTGGGAGAGTTGCGTTTAATTACTAAAAAAATTGGAAACCTCCTGCCACATATTTACGTGATTAATATCTTTCATGTAAAGGATCAAACTTATTCCTTAATTTATCAAATAATGCACTTTACTCAACTTGTGAAGCATGTACTGTGCCTTCAAAGGTGCCTCTTCAGATACAGAGAACAGTTGATAACCTCCTGGCTAACCTGGCTTGCGAGTCTGAGGAGGCACCTTTCAAGACACAGTTCATGTTTCACAAGTTGAGTAAAGTGCATTATTTGATAAATTAAGGAATAAATTTGATCCTTTACATGAAAGATATTAATCACGTAAATATGTGGCAGGAGGTTTCCAATTTTTTTAGTAATTAAACGCAACTCTCCCAAAATTTTTCGCTCAGAACAACCGTTTAAGCATGAAATGCATTTGAGCCGTCTTAAAATGAACACCCTGTATATTACGTATTGCATTTTAATATAATTCTATTCAATTTCTAACCTATCACATTTAAAATTCTTTTTGAAAAAATATCTTTACTTTAATAAATGAAATTTTCATTTGTTTCAATAAAACTGAAATATACAATTTGTTTCGGACAGGCTGAAGAGCCACCAAAATTTGGATAAAAGAGTCGCGGGTTGCCGACCCCTGCTGTAGCTGAATAATTGTACAAGAAGAATTGAATCAGCATTTTTGCCGAGTTGTAAACAACAGATAATGGTTATCTTCAAATGAGCAATTAAAACTAGCATACTTGAACACCTCACATTATCTTTGCACAAAATGCTTACCTCTGTAATAAAGCAATTACAAATCACCTTAGCTTGGATGTTGTTTGGAAGATCAACATTGTTGGCTCAAGGGTAGTGAGACTGCTATTGACTTACAAGTTGAAACACAACCCACTTTCAGAGCTCTTCTTTGTAAATACCAATATGAGAACACTATTTAAACAATTTTTCAATTATTACATTTATATTTTAAATTATTCATTACAATTCCTGTTCAAAATGAATTAACTAGTTTTTCTTGAAGTTCAAATTGTTTTCCTATAATTATTTTTCTTTTATACATAGTTTTAATTATCAGACTAAACGAAGACAAATGCCAACAGATTACATCCACCTTACGGAGACACACTTGCCCCCGGCTACTCATACACAACAGAGAAATATCGACCTCCACACAAGTACGCTAACTAGGACTATATTTAGGCAGTCGACTTACATGGAACCTGCACACTAAACTGAAAAGGCAAGAACTCAATAGATGATACGGACAACTATGAAGACTGCTAGGGAGCTCAGCTATGAACGTACAGAACAAACTGACTCCATACAAGACACTACTAAGACCCATCTGGACTTACTGAGCTGAGCTGTGGGGCTCCGCGAAACCTTCCATCATCCAAAGAATCCAATCCTTTCAATTTAAAGTCCTTCGGCATATTGTCAACGCTCCTTATTATGTATCCAATTTAACCCTCCATTCAGACCTCAATATCCCTTTGGTCAATAACCTAATCCATTCTCGCTTCCTTAATTTCCATAATAGCCTAACCATACATCCTAATCCCACAGTACAAGCCTTATCCACAACAACTCATCCTGACAGTCCTCCAAGACGCCTGAAACGACGTTGGCCCCGCGACCTCTTACCTATTTCCTAAATTTTCTTCCAACCTCTAGAGAGTTCCAGCATTGGCTGGCCCCTCTCAGCATGCCTTCCCGATTGTGGCGCTGGATCCTCCAGGATTCAGCCTACAATCTGTGCATAACTCAATTAAGAACACATTTACTTGATATATATGTAAATTTAAAGGTTGTAAATAAATAAATTTAATAAAAAAGAAGTTTTAATTAAGGTAAAATACAGGAGTTACTGGAAGATCTCTTCAATTTACAGTTAAAATTTGGAAACATTTAGAGGTTGCTGCAAAGAGAAGTACTAAAACGGTAAATTGTTAGGTTTGTGAAATGAGGTTATATCTGTTAGTGAGGATAACCCAGTTGTGTTTGGTCAAAGAAAATGTAGTTTTAGTGAAATTTGGTTATTCTGTCTATTCCATTTTCTCTCTGCTTTGATTCTTCTTTATTTTAAAAGAAGTTTTATTTTTTTTTTACTTAAAAAAATTGAATATATATTTACAGAAAAGATTCTCACAACCCAGTCGGCCGAATTGAACAACTTATTGGAGGTTTAATTCTGGTTGCCCACATTTGAACAAACACTGTCTGCCTTAAACAATAAAATATCCCAATTATTCTTATTACTTTTTTAGATGCTAAAGTTCAGATTACAATTTCAACCGTCTGCCATCATTAACAGAAGCACAGGTTTATCTCTACGGGGGAATTTCTCTTTTAATGACCCTATAATGTTACCTTGTATAGTTACGACAGTAAGGGGGAAAATTTCAACCAACTATGATGTATTAATGTTTCTTTCTCGCTTGTTCTTGTTATCCCATCAAATTTTCAAAAATTATTATTCGCCAATGTGGCTGGAACATGATACTTAAAGAGGCGAGGATATTAAATGTGCATCTCGTAATATATGATTTTATAGTTCCCTACGCGAGTTTCTTACTTTACCGTGTGCCACAGATTGAATTGTGTTGACAGTACGAACTGTACATGTTATTATATTATTATAATTATTAATTGTTCATTTTGTTTCATTTTATTACAGACCTAACAGGGCACTGTCTTCTTCGTTAAACTCCCTCCAGTCATCTCTCCTTGAACCTCCATCTTGCAATCCACAGTTTGGCCTTCTCTTTTTGCACTTCCTCGATCCAATTTGCCCTCGATTCCTCTTCCTTCGTGTTTATTTCAGGATATCTTTCTTGTCATCCTCTTCCCATTCAGTTACTAGCAAATCAAATATTTTCTTTTTAATATCAGCTTTTTGTCTTTTATTATAAATCTACTGACTTGGTTTTTATTTCCATCTTCTAATACTAATCTTTCAAAACTCGTAAAGTTGTTCCAAATAAAATAACGCCATCAGCATACAACAAATGGATCGATTAACTCATCAAAGCCTAAAGTGACCATTTTTTTTCAATAATGCACATTTCAAAGTCAAAGATGGGCTGATATTCGAGGAGGCATTAAACTTACTACAATAACAACGAATCCGATGATGAATTTGTTGGTGAGCCGGAATTTGTTATTGTTCCACCTGAAGCGGCTGTCATTACAGTGATGATGAAATGGGGAGGAAGAAGCATATTAGATTGGAAACGCGGAATTGAGGTAGTCCGTTGAAATGACCATTTCGTAGTTACTTTAGCAAGGATATTTCAGCTTGGAACAGTCAATAGGTATTGCCATGTGAAACAAAAAGATCTGCATTTCTTGCCCGAATGTAACAGTAACATGGGCGGAACTGATGGATGAAGATATAATGGCTTACCAAATAAATATACGTGGTAAGAAATGGTGGTGGCCCATATTCACGTGGTGGGTGGGTGCAGTGCTTCATAATGCTTGGGTGTTTTATAAAAATCACGTCATGTAATGTACCAATAGAATTCTGAGGACGATTGTGCTGAGTTACCTAACAAATTATAAAACGGCTTCAAAAAAAACAGGACTTCCTTCAATATACACATTAGATGAAGATCTGAGATATGATCTGGGACACTTTGTGATTCTGGTGCCAAATGATAAAAGAAGGAGGTGTATAAATGAAGGATGTTTATCTGTGGGCACAATGCAGAAAAAACGAAGTAGGCTTGTGAATACCTTGTTTTGAAACCCACCGTTCGAAACAATCAGGTGCAATTTTTATGTTAAACATTTTTTAAAATAAGGAAAGTTTTTTCCGTATTTATAATCAAGTAAATGAGGCATTTTTGTTGAAAAAAGATGGCGTTGTATGCTAGTACCCTATTGACCTGATGTGACCATATGGTTACAGGCCATTACCAGAGATTGGCGAATAATATCTTAATTAATTTATGTTTTCTATATTATTAGCAACCTGTTTGATAGATAAAATAATAAAGTTTTGGAAAATTCCCCCCCAAAAAAACTCCGGCTTTGAAGGGTTAAGCAGATCGTGTCACTCTAGATTTACTAACTTAATTACTTTCCCTATAATGAAGATGAAGAATGTGGCTGGCAGAATATCCTCTTGTTGCAGTTCCTTGTCAATGATAAACAGTTTTGAGCAGCCACTTTAAACTTTCATTTTTGCAGTTCACCAGATCAGTGTCTTAATGGATAACAAACTCTTGCAGAATCTATAATATAAAATCTTGATCCTATGCAGACAATCGTTTTGCTTATTTGAAGTCAATGGACTGGAGGACTCAAAATTCTTTGGCTTATTGCCAATTTTTGTAAGAAAATCGGGTTGATTTTAAGTAAGATTTCTTTTTAATATCCTAGGATACTAGATTTTTATTTGTGGACGCAAAGTTTAAATTCAGAGTGATTTACTTTCATAACAAATAAGCCTAAAAACTTTATAATTGAATTGGACACCGTTCTATTTCTCTCTTCTATTTCTTTAAAATTAGTAAAAAACTCTTTTATAATTTGGCTGCCTAAGAATATGGGTTCTGGCAAAAATTAAACTAATAGCATATAATTTTCTACCTTATTTGTAACCAACATGCAACTTTAGTTTTCATCAAATAGTGCGTGATGTTTGTTGTATTTGTTTGGAATAAAATAAACGAAAGGACCATTAATACATTGAACAAAATAAATGCTTTCATTATGTACATGCAAGATTGGCTAAGTTCACGCTATCTTACAAAAGCACATGACAAATAGAGGCTGAACCTAGAATTGAACATAAAAGCAGGCTTGTTATTCCATAGAATGTGACGAATTTATAATTTGACTAGAGCTCTATTTTTGAGCAGACTGTTATAAAAAAAATAATAACAATGATGGCATTAAACGTGAATAATAATGTCAAAATTAATTCTTATCAAAGTATTATCCATATTATTTGTTCATTCTATGATTTCTTTCAGTTACAGAATTCATTGTCTGCAATATGAAAAAAAAATGCAATCTTCCGAACATTTCATGTGTTCTGGAAGACTGTTCTTGACATACAAGTACAACATGCAGCATGGAAAAGAAAAATTGGATAGAAGTCGGCGATCAGGAAAGAAAATCAGCGTCTTTTGACGAAGTTTCGCTAATTTTTGTTTATTTTCAACAATCGAAATTGCTTTTCGAAACGCTTAAGCAAATGATAAATTTTGCCCTTTGCTTGACGGTGGTATATTGGAGCTCCTACGTTTTACTGGCATTTATTTAAAGAGTTCGGGTTTACCGAACTTTAGGTAACTTTTTAATTTTAACTTCTACACTTTGAGAAGCAGTTTCTGGTATCCTGTTTTGTGGAGGTTTCCTCCAAACACTGTTACTTTGCTGGCCATTATTGAATCTGGGCCAAGATGTGTATTGGGAATCAATTAAGAATCGTTAATTGTAGAGCATTAAAAAAAATCAATCTCACAATACACTCTTTCTACAGAGTGACTGCGTAGGTAGGTAAGTGTATCGTGCTATAGTGGCTTAGTAACTTCAAAAAATTAACTCTATATCTATTGATAACTCTGCTTACATTGATTGATTTTAGATTTTGAATACCGAAACCTAGACATGGCTAAGTACTGATGTGGTAGATTCTGAAGAAGTTGATGAACTAAATGTCGAGTAACTTTTAAGCAACACTCTAATATCCAGAGATTTAGAGAGAGTGTCCTTACCGATATTATCCTTTCGTATTGATTGATTTAATCAAAAATACGAATTAATTATTAATTATTAATGACTGAAATAAACTTTTATTATGATTTATAAGAATAATTTTGATGCATTCATTGATACGTTTTGATGAGATTCAAGTGGTCGGCAGGGCACTAAAAAAAGCCCTGGGCGCCAATTACTTTATATGTTGACGCGCCTTAAATTAAAAACAAAAAGAAAAATTTATTTTATACGTACAAGAGGAATGAGTAAATCTTCTGTAACACTTTGTATAAAAACAGACAAAAATATAAATAACCGAAACCAGACAGAAAGCAGGAAAACTTAGGTGTTTCGAACGCCAAAATTAACGATACTACCCAACAATGCGGGCCTAGCCACATTCTCAATAGAGATTAAAATTCCATTTTGATAGCTGCCGAAGAAGAAAAAGAAATATACAATAAAAAAAGCCATAGAATAGACGATGAAAGAGCTGTAGAAAAGAAGCCTTGGTAACAGAATAGCTTTAGATCAGGTCCACCCCCAAACTGACAGATGCCAATGACACAAGTGGCAAATAACGATTCGGCAATATTGAAGTGAAACAGTGAACGAGTCGAGGCCACATGTTGCTGGGTCCGCAGTCATCTATCTGTCGCTGTGCTTTACTGCTACCACCACCACCCACATGGACACAGCCACTCTGTTAGCCTTCCATTGAGGCTTACAATGTCACATACAGACTCACCACCCAATATTACAAAGTACGTGTATACTGACAGGCTCATTATTTGGACGAAAACAGATGTACATTCTCCCCTCAAAAACATTAATTAGGACATTAATTAAAAACTATTTGAGGATGACAGGATGGATATTGCTCCTGCTGCTCACTGTTTTAAGGAGGATGCAAAAAGAAGAGGTGAGTGTCAGCAGGAACGCATCAACGTATGATATTCTTTATCCTGTAGATATAACTTATTAATGCTTGAATATTCCGTTTACACATTTAATCCCTCAAGTCTCTCCATCAACTTACCCTTCTATTTATAATTGAAATATCACTTATTAAAAAAAATAATTAAATTAAATAAAAAATTCATGTTATATAATAATTATTGGATTTTAAAAGGCCTGTCAAAATTAAAGGTACACATTTTCCCTCACTAGAGAAGGTTTCCTTAAAAGAACATCCTTTACAAGGACTCTTCCAGCGAAATTCCTCTCAGAAGTCTCTTCCGCTCGAAGACTATTTTATTGTGAAATTTTCGTTGTAGTACCAGGAAACAGTTGGAAATTCTACAGAATTTAAAAGTTTCGTAAAAGATGGAGGCAAATGCAGTGGAAAAGCCTCAGGTTTCTGAGAACAATGGACAGCTGGCATGGTTACTCTTTATTGATTTGGGAAAACTTTATTTAGTGAAAGAAAATTATTTAATACATAATTTAACTTTAAAGTTTAATTTTTTTTTTAATATTTATTTATTTATTTGCGACTGAACAAAATTTAAATCTAGCCAATGTGTATTTACAGATAAACATTTGATTGTGCCACAGAGCTGGCTCAGTGCCACAACCAGGATGACGGGATGAGAGAAACCAGCCAGCGATGGAACTCTCTAGGAACTTATTGGGGTTTAGGAAGCAATGAGGTCACGTGGCCAACGCCAATTTAAGCGACATGGAGGATTGTCAGAATCGGGACATGTGGACAGTGATTGAGCCAGAGGATTTGGGTGATCAGAGATTTTGCTGTGGAAATTTAGGAATCCGGGTGTGGATTAACTACATTTACATACGGAATATTGAGATCATGATGGAGGGTGCGGTTGGAGACATAGAATGATGCGTTAACGATTCGGCGAAGGACTTTAGACTGGAAAGATTGGATAGGTTGGATGTTGGATGGTTTGGCGGTGCCCCACAATTCTGCTCCATATGTCCATATTGGTCGTAATAGTGTTTTGTAAAGTGTAAGTTTGTTTTGTACGTTCTTGGAGGATTTCGGTCCAAGGAGTCTCCTTAGTAGTCCGTAACGTCTGTTCAGTTCTTGTCTTTTAAGTCTTGTGTGAGGGTTCCAGGTTAGACGGCTGTCTAGGTAGAGCCCTAGATAATGAACCTATGTGGAAGTCGGAAGGTCAGTGTATTGTTAATAGTTAGTGGAGGTGGAGGGCAGGTCTGTCTTTGTAATGTGAATGTCACCTGTATACATTTGGTAGTGTTAAAGTTTAATAAATTACAAATTACTTGAATAATCATTAGCTTATAGTTTAGTGTAAACAGAAAAACTCTTAATTGCAACAAGAAGCAAACTCTTGTTCCCAGAAGATTATTAATGCTAACAAAAGTTAGTTTACTACCTAACTTATTTTATTTTGTTAACAGAGCTATACATATATGCAAATTATGTGCGCATATAACTAAAGCATGATTTAGGTTTGGTACATAAAGTGTTAAGTCTAAATGAAAGAGTGTTTTATAGTGTATTAGAGTTAGCAGATCGTACAAAATGAACATTAACCGCAAATTAGTTTATAATAAAATGTTCCATTTTCTACAGCCATTAAGGAACGAAATGGCTGCTTTTAATAAACTGGGAGTAACTAATAATGAATTTAATGGAAGAACGAAAGTGTCTAGGGAAAATTATAAATGGAACTGAAAACTTCATTTTAAATTTACTTAGCTCCTCCCGGAAATATATGAAGGAATAATATAATGGACTGAACCTGATTGCATCAAACAGGATCAATAGATCACATTAGGAATCCTAGCAAGGCTGTTTTGTAGCTTCTCAAAATATTATTCTGTAATTTTTATCGTCTAGGAAAGCACCATCTATTCACTAAATATTAACTAAATCAATAAAAAGTATATTAATAAATTAAATAAATACTGTTAACTACTTCTAAATATCATTTTCAATTTAGATTAATAAAAGTAAAGTATATCTATCAGTCAGCGAGTTGAATGAGAGACATTGGGTGTGACTGAATAACAGACGGATGTTCTCTTTTATAATACCCCGCACTAGATGGAGATTAAATCATAAATCTCTTGTTCTAATCAAGTTTCTATCTAAATTACAATCTAGACTGGGATCTGTTTTCTGTACAACAGTAGAGGGGCTGGGCCAAGAGATGACGCTGAATTATTAGAGTTGGCAGCGCCTTCAATTGTATTCACAGACTTAACACAAACATACAAATCTAAGTATTTTACATATTTTAACAATCAGATTATCATTGGAGGCCAATTTAATTATCACTGTTAATTAATGTAACCATAATTTGTTGCTTTTTTAAAAAAAATTTATCATACAAAATAATCACAGGGATCTTCAGGTACAAAACTAGTAGTAAAATTATCTACTTCCGGTGAGATTGCGATTTCGCATTTTTAATTAGATCCGGTAACTTCCTCTGAAACCAAAAATTAATAAATAAATAAAAATAAAAACCAACCGGTTTTTCGTTACTCCAATAACTTGACCAATTATTTAGTTATTTTGGAAAATGGAAATTTTATAATACTCTATAATCCTCGAACTATATTATTACCTCGATTCACATATACGATAAATGCTTTTCAAATATTGACATTTTTCATGATATATTTAAATACTTCAAATACTAGATCATAAATAGTATAATTGGATATTTAAATCATAAAGAATAATCTAAGTTAACCCGTTGCCGCACACTTTTATTTTGATGATCGTGCTCAGAAACACACTTTTTTTTTCTCAATTGTTTATGACTGCCAGATGGAATCAAGTGTAAGTTGTATGTTTGGAAGTAAAAATTATCACATTTGGCCACGGTTTTTCCAAAAAAACTCTCGACGGCTAAAACCGTCATTTGCTCATCAAGTCATTTTTTCTCTTTCCAGAGCAAATGACGGCTATGACCGTCGTGACGACTATACAGCATTTGCTTTACTAATTCAATAATTAACAAGTGTATGCGTTAGTACACTTCGTACTAACGCTGTACTTTTTTTTATTAATTAAAATGTGCACGACGGCTATAGACGTCGTTTGCCTACATATCAACAAAGATCGGACGGCTATAGCCGTCATTTGCGGCAACGGGTTAAATTTGTGTTGGCACTATCCAGACTCTTATAATATATAATTTTTTAAGAATTTATTCTCAAATTGCTTAAATTTTTGTTTTTGCGTTTATTTCTGCTGCAATCAGCGCTAGCTATAAGTAACTATGATAACAGAGTAACAAATGATAAGGAAACGAGTGGAGAAGTTACCCAGTGGTAACACTCCAAAACATTAGACTGTTAGTCACCTCTCTTCACTTGAGAAGAGATCACGAGGTCACTGTCTTTTAAGGCGTCTTGTTGGGTTGTCAGGAACAGTTCTAGAAGAAAGATTTTGAGCTAGAGGATTTATATGAGATTGCAGATTGAAATGAAGTTTCCTGTATCGTGTTTCAGCGACTTGTGCGAGAAAAGGAATGTTAAGGTCAGTGTGTATAGTCCAGGTTGGAGACATAAAATGGAGCGTGTACAATAGTTCGAAGTATTTCAGATTGAAGGGACTGAATCCTTAGGAGATTTGTGCGTTTGGTTGAACCCCACAGCTCTATTCCATACGCCCAGATGGGTTTCAAAATAGAAGTATAAATCAGTCTTTTGTTGTCCAGAGAGGGTTTTGATCTATCGTCTAAGAGTCTTTTAAAGGGTCGATAGCGTCTTTTTAGTTTTGTTCTTTTTAACTCTGGTGTGGTGGATCTAAGAAAGTCTTCGGTCTAAGTAAAGCCCAAGGTAGCGGGCAACATTCACTACTGGTAGAGGTGTTAGGTTATAGAAGACTGGAGGAAGAGTAATGCGACGAATAGTGAAGGTGATGTTTTGCGACTTAGTCTCATTAAGTTTTATAGCCCATCTCTTGAACCACTGTTCTAATGAGGAGAGATGTGATTGTAGATTTCTGTGTGCCAGGACAGGATCATGATTAGTGGACAGTAAGGCGGTGTCATCTGCATATGTGAGAAATGTAGTGTTAGGATCTGTTGGTAAATCTGAATAGTAAATGGAATAAAGAACAGGACCCAGAATGCTGCCTAGTAAGCTGACAAGTAAGATTTTATGATTAAATAAAACGTGGCTGGTAAAATATTAAATTGCTTAAATAAATCATTATAATACGTAATTATTATTAGTTTCTCCATAATACATCAAACTATCTGATGTTCATTCATTAAGCAACATTAATGAACTACACGAGTAACATTGTATTAGAGAAATCTTAAATAAATAAATAAAAAATAAACCAGCGCTACTGGACTTTTCAAAATCAACGAAACGCTGTATCACCAGTTGTCCTAAAAAATATAAACAATTTGTTTTGTAAAGAGGTTTGGCTTGAAACCTTATTATGGCATCCTCCTTAAGCTAAATATCAAATTTGAATATCTGCATGGCCTTTCTTGACGTGGCTCAGGCCTTTGATCGAGTCTGGCACCCAGGACTATTGTGGAAGTTAAAGAGTGCTCTTCCATCAACTTATTACTTGATCTCCTTAACAAAAACTTACAGTTTAAAATGTTAAGTATAAGGGTTGATTAAACGCCAAAAGGTACACAAATCAGCAAGTACCCAACATTTCATTAATACTTCATTAATATTTAAGTAATTCTACTGCATTAATTTTCATTAATAAGTTATTTTTTAGAATTTATTAGATGTCACAGACCCTTATGCTGGCCATTTTCGTCTACAAAATATATGTTCAAGTAGCACTGTAGATTGACTGTAATATCTAGTTATCTATAATAATAAAACTATTAATTACAGGTTAAAAAGAAAAACGTTACAAAAAATAAAAAAAAATTATGAGGCTAAAAAATTCAAAACTTTTTTTTAAAAGAAACTTCACCAACATACATCAATGATTTTCAAAAATCGTCGGTTTAGGTTCATTCTTCGATTAAAGTAATTGTTATTTTATGAAGTAGTCAAACGTTTATAATAATAGGTAATAATTATCTGGCTTTATCGCAAATAATATAGTTTTCTTCAATTACATTCTCAATCTAGGTATTCATCCCACAATGTTGTATATATGTAATATAAAGTAAATAAGATATGCATATTTTTAGGGCAGCTAATTATTCCAGTATTTTACTATAAGTAAAATTAGGGGGACTAAATTAAATTACAATCGAGAAATCATAATTGTTGTTGAATAATCTACTTGTTATAACTGTATGTTATTTGTGCTCACGAATATTTCGGTAAGAGGAATTCAAGACAGTAGCCAACTCTAACTTTGTCTTTTTCTACTTTAACATGCATGTACATATATGTGATTTATCATAATTATAACAAAAAAATATTATAAATGAAGTGGCCAGCATAAGGGTCTGTGACATCTAATAAATTCTAAAAAATAACTTATTAATGAAAATTAATGCAGTAGAATTACTTAAATATTAATGAAGTATTAATGAAATGTTGGGTACTTGCTGATTTGTGTACCTTTTGGCGTTTAATCAACCCTTATACTTAACATTTTAAACTGTAAGTTTTTGTTAAGGAGATTTTTGTACCTTTTGGATAGATTTTCCTTTTTGTCTATTTTACAAAGTTACATATCTGCTTTACAGATTTTTTTAAAATTTGGAATAAGCAATTCTATCATTATAACCTGATAAGGTGTTAACTACCACTGGAGAGATCTTTTTAAAGAATGATTATAGTTGCGGTCCCCCAAACCATCCCCAATAACAATGTTTTTGAAAAAGCGTTTTGAATAACATAGGAAGGTATTTGTACGTAAATAGCAAAATTAAACTGCGATTTCAGTACTTCCTTTTAAGAGGAGTAAGAAAAATAAACTACGATTGCAGTACTTCTCCCTAAAAGGCAAAGAGGCAAAGATTTTTTTAACGAACGACAATTCATTGATTTAAATCGGTTCACTCATTGATAATTTAAACGATTGCAGTACTTCCTCTTAGTAGGTGCAAGAGCATCAGCAACGTAGAGGAGCTTTAACCACTTATTCGAGCTGAATTTTATCAAAATCGTACTAAGCGTTATAGAAATATTGGTAATAATAGTTTTAGAAAGGGCCTTATTTGGGTGGGGCAAACTCCCCTCCTTATGAGGCATGGCGTCGAGACTTTTAAAGTGCAAATCTGTACAAAATTTCGATTCGAATGACACTTCGGTCGGTTCACGTGTCGATAATTTGAAACGATTGCTATACTTCCCCTTAACAAGTGTAAGAGCTGATCGCCGCTTTAATGTTACGTAGGGGAGCCCTAACCCTATCATCCTACCAAATTTTATCAAAATCGGGCCAAGATTTACAGAGTAATTAGTAATAATAATTTTGGAGGGGGCCTTGCATAAAGGGGGCTAACTCCTCTCCCATTCCATGTATAGGATCGAGACCCCCAAAAGGCACATCTACATAAAATTCCGAATCGAACGACACCTCATTCATGAAAATCAGTTCACGCGTTTAGGCGCTACGTTGTTTACAAAAAACGTAACAAGAAGAACAAGAAGAACAAGAAGAACAAGAAGAACAAGAAGAACAAGAAGAACAAGAAGAACAAGAAGATCAAGAAGAACAAGAAGAACATGAACAAGAACAAGAACATTTTTTGAAAAAGCCGTTTTTGCTCATTTTCGGCAACTTTTTTCTCGAAACCTATTAAATCTGGGTCGTTACAAAAAAATTACAGTGATAAAGGAGGGTTTGCCCTATAATTTAAAGAAAATTTGGGAATTTTATCTTTTATAGAAAAAGAGAAAAAAATTGTCAAAGTTGGGTGTTTTTCAACGTTACGCTTTTTCGTGCAGTTTTTGACGATCAACCCTTATACAACTGTCCTACCGGACAGTTTTAATTATACTATCATTTCATACCGACCGCTTCTTTAAGATAAGTTGTGGATCTGCCTCTTCCGACTACTCTCTGGCACGGGCTGGTGTACCTCAAGGAAGTATTCTCGGACCGCTTCTCTATACTGTGTACACATCTGACCTACCAACTGACTCAAACACACTGCTCTGCACTTACGCTGACGATACTGCTATTCTCTCTTCTAACTCAGACGCCACTACAGCCTCCTCTCATCTACAATATCATCTAAACAAACTAGAACCCTGGGCCAAAAAGTGGAGAGTCAAATTCAATACTCAAAAGTGCGAACAGATAACTTTTACTCTGCGTCGTAATTCTTGTCCCACTTTAAATTTTAACTCAATTCCTCTTCCTTCTGCTAATTAAAACTGTCCGGTAGGACAGTTGTATAAGGGTTGACCATCAAAAACTGCACGAAAAAGTGTAACGTTGAAAAACACCCAACTTTGACAATTTTTTTCTATTTTTCTATAAAAGATAAAATTCCCAAATTTTCTTTATAATATAGGGCAAATCCTCCTTTATAACTGTAATTTTTTTGCAACCACCCAGATCTAATAGGTTTCGAGAAAAAAGTTGCCGAAAATGAGCAAAAACGGGTTTTTCAAAAAATGTTCTTGTTCTTGTTCTTGTTCTTGTTGTTGTTGTTGTTCTTGTTACCTTTTTTGTAAACAACGTAGCGCCTAAACGCGTGAACCGATTTTCATGAATGAGGTGTCATTCGATTCGGAATTTTATGTAGATGTGCCTTTTGGGATTTGGTAGGATGATAGGGTTAGGGCTCCCCTACCTAACAATAAAGCGACGATCTGCTCTTACACTTGTTAAGGGGAAGTATAGCAATCGTTTCAAATTATCGACACGTGAACCGATTTTCATGAATGAAGTGTCATTCGAATCGAAATTTTGTACAGATTTGTACTTTAAAAGTCTCGACGCTATGCCTCATAAGGAGGGGAGTTCGCCCCACCCAAATAAGGCCCTTTCTAAAACTATTATTACCAATATTTCTACAAAGCTTAGTCCGATTTTGATAAAATTTAGCTCAAATAAGTGGTTAAAGCTCCTCTACGTGGCTGTGAAGTGCCATCATGCTCTTACACCTACTAAGAGGAAGTACTGCAATCGTTAAAATTATCAATGAGTGAACCGATTTACATCAATGAATTGTCGTTCGATTCAAAATCTTTGCCTTTTAGGGAGAAGTACTGTAATCGCAGTTTATTTTTCTTGCTCCTCTTAAAAGGAAGTACTGAAATCGCAGTTTAATTTTGCTATTTACGTACAAATACCTTCCTATTTTATTCAAAACGCTTTCTCAAAAAAATGGTTATTGAGGATGGTTTGGGGACCGCAACTATAATCATTCTTTAAAAAGATCTCTCCAGTGGTAGTTACGGTTCCGATTTAACACCTTATCAGGTTATAATGATAGAATAGCTTATTCCAAATTTTAAAAAATCTGTAAAGCAGACGTAACTTTGCAAATAGACAAAAAGGAAAATCTATCCAAAAGGTACAAAAATCTCCTTAACAAAAACTTACAGTTTTAAAAGTTAAGTATAAGGGTTGATTAAACGCCAAAATGTACACAAATCAGCAGTTCCCAACATTTCATTAATACTTCATTGATATAATTTAAGTAATTTTACTGCATTAACTTTTCCTTCACATTTTTTAGAATTTATTAGATGTCACAGACCCTTATGCTGGCCAGTTCATTCATAATATTTTTTTATTATAATTATGATAAAATGAGTGATGAATTATTCTGAGTAGTCACATATACATGCATGTTAAAGTAGAAAAAAACAAAGTTAGAGTCGGCCACTTCTTAAATTTCAATCACGGAGGATTCAAAACAATATTTCAGTCTTAAATTCGTCTTACCGAAATATTCGTGAGCACAAATAACATACATTTAATAACAAGTAGATTATTCAACAATATTTACTCATTTCTCAATTGTAATTTAATTTAGTCCCCCTAATTTTACTTATGGTAAAATACTGGAATAATTAGCTGTCCTAAAAATATGCATATCTTTATTTTCTTTATTTTATATTACATATATATAACATTGTGGGAAGAACACCTAGATTGAGAATGTAATTGAAGAAAACTATATTATTTGCGATAAAGCCAGATTATTTATTACTTATTATTACAAACGTTTGACTACAACATAAAATAACAATTACTTTAATCGAAGAATGAACTTAAACCAATGATTTTTATTTAAAAATAAAAATAAATGCATTAAATCATTGATGTAAAAAAAGTTTATGAATTTTTTAGCCTCTTATTTTTTTTATATTTTTTATAACGTTTTCTTTTTCACCTGTGATTAATAGTTTGATTATTATAGATAAATAGATATTACAGTCAATCTAAGTTAAATGGTGTGCTACTTGAGTAAATATTTTGTAGACGAAAATGGCCAGCATAAGGGTCTGTGACATCTAATAAATTCTAAAAAATGTGAAGGAAAAGTTAATGCAGTAAAATTACTTAAATTATATCAATGAAGTATTAATGAAATGTTGGGAACTGCTGATTTGTGTACCTTTTGGCGTTTAATCAACCCTTATACTTAACTTTTAAAACTGTAAGTTTTTGTTAAGGAGTTTAGTTCGCTACCTTGGGATGTACATCGACAAAAGACTAACGTGGAATCCGCACACTAAACTGAAAAGACTAGAACTCAACCGACGAAACAAATTACTGTTACGTCTAATTGGCAGACAATCCAAACTACCACTGGAACATAAACGACTAATATACAACAGTGTACTTAAACCGATCTGGACTTATGGACTTGAGCTGTGGGGTTCAACCAAACATTCCAATTCACAAAGAATACAGTCCTTCCAATCAAAAATTCTCCGACAGATTACAAATTCTCCATTTTATGTGTCTAACTCTACTCTCCATAACGATCTCAAAATCTCATATATAACTGGCGAATCTAAATCTAAGTATAGAAAATTCTTTGACTCTCTTCCATTCTGTACCAATCCTCTTGTTCTAAATCTCGCCTCCACAACGATTCCAGATCGTCCTCCACAACGATTGAAACGCTGTTGGCCTCGTGACAATCTCAAGTAAAGTAAGAAACTCCAGCGAGAGTGTTGCCGGTGGGCAGCTTCTCTCCTCATGTTGATCCAGTCAGGAAGACTTCCTTTATCGTATTCACTTATTACGAATTCTATTCTTTGTAGATTGTGAATAGCAAATAAATTAAAAAAAAAAAAAAGAATATCTGCGGTCACCATGACTCTAATAACTAATGTGAAATAATAAGATTTTGCTTAATTATGCAGTGCATCTCGTGATTTCTTTTTTTGGATTACTTAAAAGTTAATTAAATCGAAACTTTATTCACTTTTCAAAGAGAAGCAAATAGTGAAAACGGGCAGAGCTAGTTTGATTTAACTTTATATTAAGTCACAGAGCTGAATGGAATAAAATTTGCCGTCTAGGAAATCAACTTAGACTACTCTTAAAACAAACTAATGAATTGAGTAGATTATTTGATGGAGTACCGTGAATACGAAGATTGATATATAAAGAATGGAAAGGGTTTGAAGAACAAAAGTGTGATTAAGATGAACGTTAAAGTAATTTTGAATGTCAGAAGAGAATGGAGAGAGGCGAAGCAAGTCTTATACAAAATGATGTCATTAGTCAAAAAGTTCCTATATCATCTAGATAATAAGATAAAAGCTTAGAAGAGAAAGCTGCTTAAAACTTTTTGGGGATAGAATGGATAAGATGACTTAACTCCCTGTGAAGTTAATACTCCCCAAGGAGGCTACCAACAATGAGTCAACCTACAGTGGCTATCCTACTTGAAACAATAAAATTTAATGTGATCCACAGTGTGGTACTATTATGTTGAAATATTAAAAATAATATAAACTAAGCTACAGATATAATACACTTTTAAGGCCAGGAATTAGATCAGTGGTAAGCATAATGGATTCCCATGAATAGATCCCAGGTACGAATCCAGCTGCTGGCCATCATCTTCTTCTTACATCTCATTGTGCACGTAATAGTCAGTGTTGCCTGAAATGAGAAAATACCATCCGAAAATCGACAGTGCATTGAAAAACGATTATTATTATTATTAAACATTTTTTTATTTAGTTATTTATTTACATTGAAAATTTAACAAAATGTATAGCCTTGGTCATAGACCGTCAGGCGAGTTACCACATTTAACACAGAAAGAAAAATATAATGAGGAACAATAAGGTTGTACAAAAATAAACAAATTAAATTTCAATTTTTACATTACAAAACAGAAACTGTAAATAATAATAGTAATAAAATTATAAAATAATCTCTTAAATAATGCTCGATCTACGGTGATTCGCATCCCGAACATAGGCACCAAGAGCCGACCAATCACCTACCATTCATTATCTCCAAACAGTCAGAGGTAAGAAGCTGCATACTGCCAAAATACCTGAGCGCAAGTCATTGTACTTGAGGCACACAGGCATGAAGTGATGCAAGTCTTCAATATATTCTAAATTACAAACAGGACAGTCTTGAGATCTCACTGAGTTCCAGTATTTGTAGGTTAAATTTAGCATTTCAGACCTTGTTTTGATAATATATTTTAACATTTTTAGGAGATTGAGAGAAAAAAAGGTAATTATTTGAATATCATTGAAAAACTACTCACAATCGGAAATTACACACACAAAATCAAACACTGTTCATTTACAAAATCCACTTTTTTAGTGCTTCAAAGGGTTCTGAAAACGTGGAATTCAATTAAAATATAATACGATTAAAAAAGGTCATTTTGTTCGCCAGCTCTACTGATAAAATGTTTATTATATTGAACCCCTATATCTTTTAAATAATAAGTTTTATTCGCGAAGCGAAGGTACTGGGTTCGATTACCACTCTTAGGCCTTGGATTTTATTTAATAGTTAATAAAAGAAATTTACAGTAAAGTTTGTTTTTCTGCAACCATGTAGGGAAGTTCTCATTACTCAATTAAAATCAGCTGTGTAATGCCCAACTTCCCACACTAGTGGGGAAAAATTCCCATTAGTGTCACTTTCCTCACTAGTGAGTGGAAAAACTTTATTGTGCTTCCTTGATATAAGAAGTTTTGTTATTAACATAAATATTTTCTGTAAAACTTTAAAAAGCTTATTTAACGTAACTAAATAATTAAAAAACGAATATTAAGAAAATAAAATAAAAATTGAAAGGAATATAGAAATGAAAATAATACTTTTAATAAATAATTAGATATTTTTAATTATAACAGTTAAAAAGGAAATTTAAAATGGATTCTAGTGATGCCTGTTTAGAAAACACTCCTCCATCAATAAAAGAAACAGCAGAAAATGTAATAAGTAATGTAAATACGTAAGTAATGTAAATAATTGTAATATAACAATAAATGTTTATAATAAATAAATTACTTTTTGTAGACTGTAAAAATGAAATTTTTAATTTTATTAGTTAATAAATGGTTGCAGAAAAAAATATAATATTTAACTCGAGTGTAAAGTATTTTCCTCACACACGGCAATTTGCACTTGCACTTGCACTCGCCTCGCTTCGCTCGCTCGTGCGTGCAAACCCAGCCTCGCGTGAGGAAAAGCACTACTTTCCACACTTGTTAAATAAATAACTATTGCTAACTGGTAGTTGGACGTTAAGCCCCGCCTGAAATAATAAGTTTTATTCATTATATGGTCTTGTATTTTACATCTACTTTAAATCACCCCATAAAATGGCAGAAAATTGTCCATAAAAATAAATAGATAATTAAATAAGAAATATTTATAAAATTAATAGTTTGAATAATCTGTAAAAACAAGAAACCTTTAAAAGCAAACTAAAAAGTCTTTCTAATTTAGTGTATTTTCTTTTAAAAGTGTATATACTCGTATATTTAGAAAGTACAAAGATATCTAGTTGGCATAATGACTAGTTAAACAGCTGTTTAAGTCAAACATTTCTACATTGTTTACATTTAATAAAAACGCAGGGTAAACGAAAAAGGAAAGTATCTAGTTACTGACAAATAAAAGACTTCTCGAAGCTAAAAGAGGGTAAAAGTAGAAGTCTAGTGGTAGGGTCTCTTTTTTTCATTCTCTTGATGCTGTAAATAAACATACTAAAAATAAATTGTAAGTGTAAACAGTGTGACAGAGGAAAGGGAAGATAATGAAAGTAAAAAAAAAATAGAAGTGGCAAGAAGGGGATTTCTCAGTGGGTACAGAGTGACTGCTGAACTGATGTACAAATAGACAAAACAACCACCCACTAAATTACGAACCATTTATCAAAAACAGAGAAAAGAATAAATACAGAAATACAGTCTCTTTTATAATTTCCAACTACTCTTCTTTAGAAGGAAATGCAGCGTGTGAAGAAACATGCTTAGCTAAATTGTTTGTACAAATAGTAATCAAGAGTATGAAACTGCCTGTTTGCTCAAGTTGCAAGAGGGTTGCAATTTGTTGTGAGAATTCTGCAAAAAGAAAGATGTACGCTTTCAATGATCGTAAAATAATATGGTTGAATCACAAACTAAAAAGTAGATGAACACATTTTATATCTTTTCCAGCTTTTTTTTGTTAACTTTAGCAACAATCTTGTTTACAAATTTAACAACCTGTTATGGGGATCGACTAAGCGTTCCAACTCACTACGCCTCCAGACATTACAGTCAAAAAATACTTCGAAAACTTCTTAACGCTCCGTTCTATGTATCTAACCTCACCATCCACAATGACCTCAAAATCCCTTTCATTACAGATCTTGCTAACACTCGTTTTCTCAAATTTCATTCCTCTACAGCAGCTCATCCTAACCCTCTCATAGAACATCTATCTTCCTCCACATTACCAGATAATCCTCTAAGGAGATTGAAGAGAAGATGGCCTCGTGATCTTCTCTTATCGTGAGAGCAGTATAGCAATGCACGTTACTGGAGTGACACCACTGGGTGCCTTCTCCACTCATGATTTTCTTTTATTTCTTTTTTCTTTTACCATATTTGCTTGTTGCAACAACTGTTGCAGTGGTAAATTACAATAAAAGATAAGGAAAAAAAAGCAACCTGTTAAACAATGGATATTATATCTTAATTGCAAGGTGCAATTAATAAAACATTTACTTTCAGCAATAACCAGACTAATCAGGCGCACTATTTCAATATTTTGCATAGCCCCACAGTACAAAGCATGTGTTCTGGTCATTGTTGATCTTTATCGATAAGTTAAATCAAATTATTTTGTGAGTTTTATTAAACTAAAGAGCCAAAAGCTCCAGAATGAGTTTACTAATACACTAAATTTAACTATTTAAAATTTAACTATTAAAATTAAATTTGTATTTAACCATTCGTTATTGCAAAAATAAATTATTTTTAGCATGCATTATTGATAAACGAATGGTAGCTTAAAGAAATCATAAGGAAATACAAAATAGGGAAATAAAGAAATATGGAACAAACCAAAAAAATAACACAAACAAATCACTAGTACACAGTTTGTTTTTGTAAACTTTGATCTGTAATCCTTAAAATTCACAATGATGTGGTTTGGACCAGTATTAATTTGAAGCTCGGACTGAATTAATTTTTATAGAGGGTTCTCTAACAGCTGCTGGCTGGCTACATAGACCGACATTCTTTCGGAGGCTGTTGTCCCATTCCGTCCCATTCCGTCCACCTGAAGAAATAAGCAATTACTTTACTTTAGTTTTAAGCATTTAAATTATTACAATGCTTCAGCAATTATACTTATTTATTTTTTTTTTTCAAAGGGTTCTCCACAACTCGTGGTTCCCTTCAGCCATCGCGAGTAAATGCTTCCTTCCAAGCGGCACGTTCTTCTGCCTGTTCCTCTGTCAGACCATATCCCGCCATCATCACCTTCACCTGGTCCCTCCACCCACTTTTGGGTCTTCCTCTCTTCCTCCGGCCATCCACCTCGCTGTCCATCACCACCTTAGGCAATCACTCTCGATCCATCCTCCTCACATGTCAATACCAAGTGAGTGCCTTAGCCTCTCTAATTTCCAGGACGTTCCTCTCCTCTCCCATCCTTTCCCTGATATCCACATTCCTCACTTTGTCGCCTCACTTGGTTGGCGAGGAATTTTCGTTTAAACACGATAATGCACGGCCTCATACAGTAAAGATTGTTTCTCGCTACCTGGAAGACGCTTCAATCCGATGTTTAGAGTGGCCAGCATGTAGTCCAGATCTAAAGCCTATTGAAAATCTATGGGATGAGTTGTGAAGACGAATTAAGAGACGTCCAACATTAGCAGATTCGCTTTAGGAGTTAAGGGTTGCACTAGCGGAAGAATATGAGAATATCCCTCAGGAAATTATTCAAAATCCTATTAGGTCAATGCTCCGTCGAATGCAAGACCTAATAAACGCAAGAGGCGGAAACATACCCTAACATTTTGTTAATTTCAAATTACTTAATAATTTTTCTTTTTTTAAAAAACACTTGTTATTATTTACTTTGAATATTCCTAAGTATGTTGCAAGTGGCCTTTTATTTATTCTAAAAGAATGTGGAGACGATAATAAGAAACTGATTGGAAATCAATACACATACTGAAAGGTGGCCACTTTTTTGGCCTCTCAGTGTAAATTAAAGTCCAGAAAGCTTAATGCCAATTTCAGTCATAATTCGGCAAGCTTTCGACCTAGTAACCTAGGTTAAATTATGACTGAAACACATGGCACGATTATATCAGCAATACCAACAGTGCCGCTTGGGTGTTAGAGGCTACTGCGAGGTAAGTTCCTTTCAAGATGGTGAATTCTCCCGAATTGTTAAGCCATCAAAACCTAGTAATATCTAGGACTTCTTCAACGAGCTACCAGCACAACGATGTTCAACATGTTCTTCCTTTGATTACTTATATTATTCATAATGTTGTAATTTTACATTAATACGTATAATTGCTTAGAAAGGTAGACGCATTAAAAGAGTGGATCATTTTAAATACCAGCGGTCAACAGTAGAAAAGGATGGTTCCTCCCAGCAGGAAGTAGAGAGAAGAAGCAGGGAGGGGAAAAAAAGCAATAGGCCTATTGAACCCAGTGCTATGGAGCGGAAATTTGCTACCCAGAACCAAGAGGCTGATCTTTACCATCGACTCTCCAAGGTATCCTATTGTATGCCGCAGAAACATAGGTCTTGAACAGAAAACAGCGCGAGAGACTCCTAGCAGTAGAAATGGATTTTTGGAGGAGATCTGCAGGATGTTCGAGGCGCGACAAAGTGAGGAATGTGGATATCAGGGAAAGGATGGGAGAGGAGAGGAACGTCCTGGAAATTAGAGAGGCTAAGGCACTCACTCGGTATGGACATGTCAGGAGAATGGATCGAGAGTGATTGCCTAAGGTGGTGATGGACAGCGAGGTGGATGGCCGGAGGAAGAGAGGAAGACCCAAAAGTGGGTGGAGGGACCAGGTGAAGATGATGATGGCGGGATATGGTCTCTGTCAGAGGAACAGGCAGAAGATCGTGTCGCTTGGAAGGAAGCATTTACTCGCGATGGCTGAAGGGAACCACGAGTTGTGGAGAACCCTTTGAAAAAAAAAAAATAAATATAATTGCTGAAGCATTGTAATAATTTAAATGCTTAAAACTAAAGTAAAGTAATTGCTTATTTCTTCAGGCGGACGGAGGCGACTAGCGCAAACATACTTTATTTCAAAGTTCTCATATTAAACATTAAATAAAATCCAAGGCCTAAGACGGTGAATCGAACCCAGCACCACAATACATATTAGCTTTACAGGTCACGCCTCTAACCGTTCGGCTACCGTGGCGCCTATGCTTAAAACTATTTTTCTTTCGATTGCAAGGTATTCAACAATAATAATAAAAATGGTAAGACCTGTTTGGTAAGAAGAAAAGATACAGAAATATAAGATGGGTGGTGTGCGGTGAGTAGAAAGATGGCCTCTTTGTAATTCTGCCATGTATAAAATGAAGACTGTGAAATGTTCACTGGAGCGATGGCGTTGAAGTCAGTGAATGTAGCGAGTTATATATGTACATATATATAATATATATATATATATATATATAAACGCTTCGGGTGATTGGTCAAGCATAAGATGGCGAATAAAACTTCAACTATGATTGACGTTATTCACATTAAAATAAATATATCATTGCTAAAGCAGCATACAATAAAGAAATTGGAATATTCTTTATCAGCCTCTAGTATTACTTTCGATAGAATAATCTGTTACAGAAGTATTCACATGTGAGGAACATCGCTGACATGTTTCTTTTTTTTTTAAGAAAAAAGTTCACTTGATGCATCTGAGAAACAGCTTAGTTCCTCTGGTTGGGTGTAATGCATTCAGGAAACGTCATCTCTGATGTGTACTGGCAAACTCTATTCAAAATGAACTCTTTTTCATCTCAAAAAAAAATCAACGAAATCAATAGAAATGGAACTTGGCAAGAAATCTCAGCGATTCAAAGAGACTCCTCCTTAAATGAATTTTCGAAAACAATTATTTCTAGCTGAAGTGATAGATTTAAACTTTGGGTTATTAAGTGTTAAGGATATGATTGGGATAATTAATATCCTAATTAAAAGAAAATATAAGGACTCAGGGGAAAATCTGGTGTAACTTTAACAAGATATCTCTTATTGCAATTTTAATTCTCACATTTCTAATCTTCTTCGATTCTGTGACGTTTCAGGCCATGCAGAACCTTGTTTCTCCTCTGACTCAATCCCATCTGTCCCGAATCCTCCGCCACATAATCCTATTCTCTTAAGCGCAGTCTCTCTCGGAGTCTTCACCGCCACGGGATGAATTTTTTTTTTTTTAATTCTAGCTTCCATTTCGAAGGCGTAAACACAAATGAAGGTTTTAGTTCCAGTTCAGGTTTAACGAATTTCTTTAAATGAGGAATTTTGGCAACAGATTTGATTCTTTTAATTAACTGAAACTTAAGGTAAAGGGATTTTATTAAATTCACTCATCCCCAATAACCCTTCAAATAATTTTTCCAGATTAATTTTTTAAATGAAATTGAAGCTTGGTGGGAGAAAATCGATATAAAAATTGTCGAGAAAATAAAAAAAAATAAAATTGTAAAATCGATTCAATAATATAATGTAGCCACTTTCGTGGTTATATAATTTTTCTACAAATCTTATGATCGGTTGGTAAATTTGCTCAGATAATGCCGAGTAGCTAGTGACTACATGGCTGTAAAAGCGCTACGTGTTAGGCACGAGCGATTAATTTATTTAAAGAAATAGAATTCAATTACTAAGGACTTTGAGAATTTAAAGTTAAGAACACTATTAAATAATTACTTTAATAACTAGAATATTAAAAGTAATTGGCAAACATAAAATATAGAATTACGTAGACCATTATAACGGCTAAATTGGCAGCTTGGCCGACGGTTGATTTCTGTCTTACAAGTTTGCTGTCAAACTTCTCGTACTTAAACAAGAAGGCTCATTGTTTTTCGTAGATTACACCTTTCGGAAAAACCCTAATGTACTGGGTTTGATTTATTTTTTTTCCTACTGACAAACGCTCGAATTGTTTATATAATTTTTAAATTATATTGTTTTTCTACTTCTGTATTTTTCTGAGTTATATTTCAAATTTTGAAGCTTTTCGTCTCATGTTTCTACAGTCACTTCCTCTTATGAAAAAGCCTAAAACGCTTTACGTCAAAGGTTTTTTTGTTTGGTTTTACATAAAAGATTATGTTTACCTAAAAGTACAGTGAGCTAGCTAACTTTAATACCAAAGTTAAATAAAAAGAAATGAAAATTTTTAAATTAAGCATTAAATTAACCCTTTCAAAAGCAATAATGGCTGTAATAAAGAGTTGGCATCAGATATATTTACGGTGAAAATGTAAATTGGTTTAAATACATTATAGGATACCATTAGAAAGTCCATTAAACTTTAATGTAATATATGCTTTAACTAACTTTAATTTAACTTATCAAGGACTTTGTCTATTTATTTATTTCATTAATAAACTAAAGCTTATCTAAACTGTATAGAAATTAATTATAAAGTAATTGAAACCAATAAATTTTGTATAAAATATATCTAAATGTATCGAGTAGAAACTGGCTTTGGTAGATGATCAAACGATGAGAAATTAATGCTGCAAATTTTATGGGTAGTGATTTTAAAAAGGTAATCCAATTTTATAGGAAAAATAAAAGTTTTAAAAATCATTGACTTTTTAAGAACTATTTTTAAAATACATCAGTTTGAATAAATATTTTAGTCGCAGCAGTGAGTTGATATCTGTTATTATAAGAGTGAGAGACAAATCCTTAAGTTCTTGTTAATAGGAGAGGCAATCTAAGCGATGATGCTGTCTCTCAGTGCAGAGGTGCTTTGGGGGAACAGCATCCCACTACTTGACCCAAATTAATAATAATCCAGCGGATCAGCATTTTAGATGGCCGTTAACCCACCGAGCTCAACCAGTAAGATGAGTGCTCTGAAATGGGTCCATTCATGGAAGCTGTACGGATATTTGCTCAGTGACACGCCGAAAGCAGTTCCCCGGTCATTTTTCGCTCCCAATTTTTAAGTTTAAAATGTATTTTATTCAATATAGTAATTAAAAATCTCTAAACAATTCTATTCGCATTAAAAAAGAAGAAATGTTATTCTTAAAAAAAATAAAAAATTGCTGTAAATGACAGTGATGAAGGCATTTTCATCTTTGCGTGCGGCTTCAAATTATGGTTGGTTGGGTAGGTACGTTTTAGAAATTTATAAAAGGCTAATGGAAAACAAAATATTACATTGTAGAAGAAATCTTTTATTTCCAGTTCAGTTGCTGTCGAACACTGAAGAGCAGACATAAATGTCACTTACAGGATATGAGTAATTCATTTTGCTGTTGGATGTCATCACCTAAAAAAAAAATAAAATATTAAAAATGGCGTTGTCTTCTATTTAATACTTTTGACGTGAGGCTTGCAAGGGTGGGTAGCGAGAGCGACCCCGATCTACTGCTGTCCATTCTTTATCCAGGTCCCTTGTAAAAACGAAAAAAGAAAGAGATAGAAAAATAAGCAAAACAAAAATTTCTTGATGTAAAGTAAAAATCAACGGTGAAGTGGCTGGAAAGAAGAATTGGAAGTCTGGGGGCGACGGTTACGCTGATACGCCGTCCGTGTACGGTCCTCTGCAGGAACATGACAAGCGTCCCGACCAGATGACGGCACCCTGATGGATGATCTTTCATTCCAGTAGGACCGGATGTCATTAATTACATCATGGGTGAAGCGAGAAAACAAAGTCCACCCACGGATTCCCCGTAGACTTGGTACTCCCAGTCTCTTCGTCAGAGTCACTTTGATCATAACAGAAATCGATTGTACAGCTAACCTCCACATTCTTAGCTGTTTTACTTAAAATACTCCAGCCTTATTAGCATCATCAGTAAACGAGTCTTCAGTAAACATGGACAAGTACATGGACTATTACAAGTTTCTTGCAGCAGCGTAACTTCTCATAATCCATTGTCTTGAATAACTGAGTTCCACAGCAGTTGTGCCGTTTTGGCCGTAATAGGTTTGACGTTTTTAAAATAGTTAACTTATAAATCAGAACCACCAAGGTACGTTACTATCAGACTTTTGGCCTGAAGTAATTTCTTATCTTTTATAATACGAGTAGTATACCTGACCGAGTTTATATCACAGGATTAAAGGTGATTTATCAGCAAGGCATTGAAGGCATCAAGTAGTGATTATCTCCAGTTGTTGGTTCCTTTATTGGGTATCCTTGGACTGCCTGCTTAGTACAAGTTATTCGAAGGGTTTACGTATACTTTATTTAGCGTCCTTAAAATTGCTTTTAATTTATAGAAGACTTCTTCGAGTGCCATTGGATGGGAAATGTCTATTGGCACAACAAGAGGTGATCTCTGTTTGCCGGCTGCCGCTGCACCTCCTAGAGAACCTGTATTACAACAGGATGAGTGGTCTGATGAGTGTAGGATTCAAAAGATCTATTTTGATCTATTCCTCATTCATTAAAAAATGAATCAAAAGACTTTTAATTGGTAGGAATCCCGAAGCAAGGGATGCCACACTTCTGCTTTAGTAAAACAGAATAGCATTTTTAAACATCAAAAACAACACCATTAGAGCGTAGAAATATGTACCTAAATTTTTGAAAATACATTTTCTGTAATAAATTGCAAACTTTTTGGTGAGACAGACAGAATGTGACAAAATTTGGAACACTGACGCATATTAGAATTTTCAAAAAAATTTTAATGGACCTCTCCAGATTTCATCTATTTCCAATGACCCAGATCTCACATTCTGTAATGCAATAATTAGCGATAGAAAATTAATTGTTTTAATATTGTATGGAACAATATTAATACGTAACATTATCTCCTCCACAAAATATTGCACTAAAAATCTTGTCAGTATTTACAGATAAACCATTTTCAGCATTCCTCGAATAGTTGGCATTAATGTCGAAATTTAGAAAGGAAACGGCGTGATTCATAAAATCAAAAGCTAAATTTAAAAAAATTACCTGCATCCATTTCTTTATGGATATGGTGAGAAATATATTTTAAAATTTCCGGAAGACGGAGGATTGGATGAGAATTATAGGGATGATAAAGTACAACACAGGGAGAAAACAAAGAGAAAGGATGAGAAACAAAAAAAATAAAATAAAATAAAGGAATTTCAGAAGAAAAGTCAAGTGGAAAATAAACTGACAAATATTTTAATTTAAAGTTATTGGCTAATTTTCTAGATCACTGAATACTTTTGTGGATGTTTCACTTCATTCTCCCCAGTCACAATATTTCTTGGAGGGCTCTACTCTGCCTGATTGGCGTCGTACTCTTGAGATTCCATTTCAACAATGACAGTTCAATCCATCAACCGGGATTTACCACTTGATGTAACCTACAGACCCCAATAGGAGACGCGTCAGTGTAAAAAATTGAACCAGCAAGGGGAACTTGATGTTCTCTCTATTGATGATTCACTTTAAATATATATATCTATACATAATGTATTACTTTCACCCCGACTATCCTTGAATGTCTTATGGCTGGTGTCAAAAGTTTTTCTATTTCCTTCAGACCTGTGATGTCACTAATCAAACATTCTTTTGAATAATTTATTTTAATTTTTTATAATTTCAATTCTTGACTTTTTTATTGGAACACTGGATATTAAGACTTTTTTTGTTGCAGGTAAATTTGAATAATTTGTTTTTTTCGTTCCAACTATAAAAAACATTTAAATAAATCATATCAATAACTAGTCTCTGTTTTGAGATATTTGAGAAATGCTGACGGAAAGACCAGACAAGACAATAGTAGCACCAGTAGTAGAGAAGTCAGAGGACGACAGGATTGGAAAACAAGGTAGATAATGAATGAAATGGGAGAGAGAGTAGGCTGCGGACAACGTGGAAGCATGGCGAGAAAGGAAGCATTCCAAAAGAGAGGAATCCTGCAAAAGGAATAAGAGAGCGCAGCTTCAGGTTTGGCGAGGATGAAGAAGGATCTGTTTGTAGGAAGTCCCAAAATACTTCCGCCTGAAGTTAAAAGAAGCAACAATGGCAACGCGATTGCTTAAACTTTTCTTGAAAATTTTCCGGCTGAACAGTTGTTTTTAGGGTTTGTCGTCGAAAAACTGCCTAAAAAAGTGTAACGTGGGGGAAAAAACCGAAATGTGTCAATGTTTCACTTTTTCTATAAAAGACGAAATTCACAAATTTTCTTTTAACTGGTTTATAATTGTAATTTTTGCCACAACACTAATTTTATAAAGAAAAATATTGCCAAAAATTAAAAAAAACGGCACTTTTCAAAAATTATTGTTGTTTCCATTTTTGTAAACTGCGTAGCGCCAAAATATGAAACCGATTTTCATGAAAGAGGTGTCATTAGATTCGTGAATTTCATTTTATATAAATATTTATTAAAAAATTATACAGTTGCAAGCTAGGTTAGCCAGGAAGTTATCAACTGCTCTCTGTATCTGAGGTGGTACCTTTGAAGGCACAGTACATGCTTCACAAGTTGAGTAAAGTACATTATTTGATAAATTAAGGAATACGTTTGATCCTTTAAATGAAAGATATTGATCACTTACGTAAATATGTGGCAGGAGGTTTCCAATTTTTTCGGTAATTAAACGCAACTCTCCCAAAATTACCAAATAATTATTAAACCTTCTTGTTTGTAACAGATGTAAAATTAATTTTAAGCCATTTTGTGTATGCTTGAGAACATCTAAAGCTCTTAGCATTTGACTTTTCTTAGAAAAATCACTCGGAAAACAACTTATTTCCAGATATTAAAAAAAATACTAGCTTTACTGCCTTGGCAATATTTTTAGTAGAAAGGGGATGAAAAAATACATAAAAATGATCTATCACATGCTCTTCTTTCTCTTTGTTAACAAGTTAAAAAATTGAAATATGATTAATAAATACCAGATTTCGAAATGGCCTAGCACCTTTAATTTTGAAGATATCGAATTGCGGTTTCCGGTTTCTTTCATAACTTTTTATACTCTTTAAAACTGTGTACATGGAAATGGGGGTCAACTGCAAACCCTTACTTTTGGTCGCGCGACAGCCGCGTGTGCGGGCAGACATCTAAAATTAAGTCACATATTCTGAAACTAGAGGTGACGGGAAACAAATTTTTCCTCTACCATTTTTTGCTCAGATTAACCGTTTTAGCATGAAATGCATTTGAGCCGTCTTAAAATGAACACCCTATATATTTTTCATGTCTTTGTGTTTGTTTTTTTTGCGGTTAAAGGTGAGAAATATTTGAATTTATTTTGAAAAAATATAAATGCAGACCCATCTTGTCTGCGTCAATTTTAGTTTGCTTTATGCGGAAGTACAAAATTCCATGCATTAAATATTTATTAAATTTATCAGAATTCATACAATAACTAAAATAAATAAAATCCATGACGTAAATTACACAATCTTTTAATGAATTATTTATTTGATATTTATACAATCCTTACAGACTGTATAAAAAATACAGGAATTCATCAGAAGATTTTTAGTCTGGAAAAAAATATCCAGTACAAGAAGACTGAGAAATATTCCCGCAATAAATTATCACATCCCTTGCCACAATTGTCGCTATCAATAACAATGATAAAGTGGTATTAAATTTATTTACTACCAGGAATATCATAAATTATTTATTTATTGCATTATACAATTTATTTGTTAATAAAAAGAAAAATCTAGGGCGGACACTCGCGCGACTTTTTTTTAATTTAAGAAATAAAATTTTCTTAAAATGTACTCTTAGAGTCCAGCTGCAGGCCCTCAAATTTACTCTTCCAATGGACGGTGTGATCTTTAATGAGATAGGGAGTCTTGGCTCAGGACAGGCTCCGGCTCGTTACAAAATGATCCTCACTCGTGACGTAAAGAGACACGTATCTCACTGATCATCACACAAATAACTATTTTAACACAATTATTGAACTTAAAACAATAGCACAATGTGATGAGTGTTTATAACCATTTATTTATTATATGACCATTTTATTTTTATTTTTAATTTTTTTTTAAACTATGGGAATTTACCACTGCAACGGTTGTTGCAACTAGCAAATGTGGTACCTGAGAAAACAAAATAAAAAATAAAATCATGAGTGGAGAAGGCACCCAGTGGTGTCACTCCAGTAACGTGTTTCACGATACTGCTCTCACGATAAGAGTAGATCACGAGGCCATCTTCTCTTCAATCTCCTTAGAGGATTACCTGGCGTAATGTGGAGGAAGATAGGTGTTCTATGAGAGGATTAGGATGAGCTGCTGTAGTGGAATGAAATTTGAGAAAACGAGTGTTAGCAAGATCTGTAATGAAAGGGATTTTGAGGTCATTATGGATAGTAAGATTAGAATGGAGCGTTAAGAAGTTTTCGAAGAATTTTTGACTGTAATGTCTGGAGGCGTAGTGAGTTGGAACGCTTAGTCGATCCCCATACTTCGATGCCGTAAGACCAAATAGGTCGCAGTAACAACAGGTATAAGAGTCTTTTGCTATTTAGGTTAAGTTTCGAACGTAAAGTCAAGTACGTAGTCTGGCGAGAAGTTTTTGTAACGTTGGTTAGTTTTTGTCTTTTCAGTCTAGTATGGGGATTCCATGTCAACCGTTTGTCTAGGTGCAGTTCAATTTTATTTTATTTCTAAATTATTATTAATTAACTTTGAAGAAAAAAAACCTCCATTACGTCATTAAAATAAGTTGCACCAACAATTGTAGTCAACTACTGCGATTTATTGCCACTTTATTTTTTACTTCCGTTTTATTAAATAATAATTGTGAAAAACTAAAATGGTTACTTTTCTTTTTGTTCCTTCTCCAAAAATTGACATTTGAGTAAATTAGTAGTGAAAAGTCGGTTACACAAAATCCCAGTTTTCTGCCTTTACACCCTTCTGTTCGGGGTAGGGTTTTATTAAAAACCAAAAAGTCCATATGGTCTTGAAGCTCAATAAATGCGCAACTTTTTTTTGGAATTATGTGACTCCTTGATTCATTAATAATTTAAAAAAATGCAGTTGAAAATTTTAACAAAAATTATCGAGTACGAATTTTTTTAGACATTAAAGTAAAATTTCATTGTTATATGAAACGTTTTGTGGCTCAGTATTGAGCAGATTTATAGTAAATTTAATGCTCTTTCGTTTGAAATAAGCAGATTTGTTGTTGGCTAAAGGATAGAAAAGTTACGGTCGCTTTTATGGTGAAAAACGCGAATATCGACGGAAAAGTTAAAAATGCAAATATCTTGGACACTATTGAGAATCGGGCCAAAGTGAACAGAATATTTTTTTGTTACATTTGAGCTGCTGAATCACCACCCGAAGTTTCGACCTCTCCTCCGTGTACACCCTGTATGATAAATAGGATTTTGTAATCGCTTTCCATTATCGTATACAGGTGCAACGTACCTCTTCCAACAGTTAACCGGCTCTTTATATTAATTATACTGGGTACCATTGGTCGTTCTTGAGTACCCTTGTTACTCGAGCCAGGGAGGGTAAAAGAAAAAGGGCTACGATTCGAGCATCCGCAAGGCGCGTCAAAAAGAACTTTACGGACAATATCATCGTTCATTGCAAGAGTGATGGAGGCAACTTAAAAGAGGTATTAATTTGCTTAATTAAAGATTACAAATTAATGCTGAAATATCAAAGGAACATTAATAGGAGTGGGTAAAGAGCGATCTTAGGAGAATTTTTCTTTATTAACAAAAAGAAGGGGTACTCTCTTTAAGAGGGCACTAATTAAAGATGGAAGTAAGGGAATCTTTCTTAGGTTAAATAAATAATATTAATTTAAAAAAAGAAAAAGAAAAGGGTTTTAGCTGTACTAAGGGATCAACATATAAAAGGGTTGATGTAATTACATCTCTCAAACCTTGCGCCATTGGGCCAATTATGTTCTCATTAAATATTTCTAATAATGAAGTATAATTTTCAATTCTTCCTTCCGTTTACTTAGAGGAAATATTGAGTTCCGGTTTAATTTTTACCGTGCCCGCGTGTACGTAAGCATGAGTGCTTGTGCATATGTGCATGAATGAGTGTGGAGTCCAGCATTAACTGTGCGAGAGAAAGAGAGGAGATGGTCTGTAGTAACTGGATAACGCTAAATCGTTGGATATTTGATTATCCACAACTTGTAATAATAATCATCACATCATTTTTGGAGTTTTGATGATCTTCTGAAACTCAAAATAATCATTTTTTCACGATTTGGGGAGGAACCGATTAACTAATTAATTAATCCTTTATTTTTATAATACATTAATAATATTTTTATTTTTTTTAACTTTATTAGCCATATTTACAACTACAACAAATGTTGCATCAAGTAAATCTGATCGTACAACAGGTTAAATACACATGAAAGTCGTGATAAGAGTAATCACCCATTGGTGAAACTCTTTCTCGGTGGATATTACACTCAAATCAATAGGTCCCTAGGCCACTTCCGCTTCAAGCGAAGAGGAGGATTGTCGGGAAGGTGAGGAGAGGAGAGTTGTTGGACAAGAGGATTAGGATGGAGAGCTAGGAGGCTGTGAAAGTTGCGGTAGCGAGACTTTATTAGATCAGAGACAAAAGGGATGTGAAGGTCAGTGCGTATAGTATGGGTTAGAGATGTAGTATGGAGCATTCAGGATTTTTCGTAGGATTTTAGACTGTAGTGTCTGCAAGCGTTTGGAGTTAGAGAGAGTTTGGTTGAGCCCCACACTTCTGCTCCGTATGTCCATATGGGTCTTAACAGTGTCTTGTAAATTGTCAATTTGTTTTTAAATCGAGTTTGGATCTGCGGTCAAGTAGTCTAGTAGCGTCTGTAATACTAATACAAAATACAAAATTTAGGAAATTGCTTGGCTATAGCCGTCTGCAGGAGTTAGCCTTAACATAAAGAGGGAAAAAACTGAATAAATAAATTAAAATACGTAAAAAATACAAAAAATAAGGACATGATTTAGAAGAAGATGAGGGTTGAAGTACAATGGAGAGCCAAAGAAGAGCAGCAAACCAAATTCTAGAGCTTTTACAAAAGATCGAAGTAAATCATTAAACTTCTTGAAAATAAAAGATATTTAAATTGTCGGCTCTCCATTTATAATTTTATACCTTACATTCCAGGCCCTCCTGGCAAAAGTAATCAATGGAAGGTAATCCCAGGTGGACAGCAAATTAACAACATAATGGCCAGAAAGACTGGAACTACCCACGATTCGGAGTCGGAGCTCACGTGGAGTAGGGAACATATTGCTAGAAGTGATAGAGATCCTCCTGTATCCCTTAGGAGCACAGAGGGCACACGCTATCATCCCCTTGCCGCTCTAACCACAGGACACTATTGAGCCTGAGTAGCTCAGCTCGAATTCATAAAGAGACAGCTAAGGTCCCTAAAATTTAATTATGCGTTGGCTATATGTCTAAAAAGCGAACTGCTTTCATCTATGTCCTCCATAAGTGTCCTGTAAAGGAGGAAACGCTCTATCTCTCTGGCCTTTCTCACAGACTCCTCCCGAAAAGCACCGACAACGCCGCTAATTGTGATTGGAACATAGTCTGTTTCTTTTTTTGTATTCTTGGTTTTAATGGTAAATCATTCCTAGAAGAGTTGATTGGACTTATCAATTAGAACGCTATGAAGTATATTCTGTGTAAATGAAACGTCAAAATGCAAATTTTTGATTGAATTTCAATTTAATTGTTTCATAATTTTGCAAATATCTTTTAGTTTTATGCTGTGTTTGCATACATGTTTGTATAATTATTTATTTATAGCTTTTGCTGTAGGCTTTTGCAACCAGCCAAATTTGTATCCGTAAGGGAACATAATTTCTGAACATATTTACTTGTGGCAATATAATGAAAATTGTAAATTTAAAATATATAAAATAATAGAAGGGATTAGGTGATAGGTTAGCGAATAATGTATTCTAAAGAGGAGATCACGGGTTCGAATCCATCTGCTGGCCCTTAGATTTTCTCTTACTAGGAACTTCTTACAGCTCATTGTCCGGTCTAAAATGCATCTACAAAAAAATCCGGGAAAAATGCTCCAGGTTCCAATGACCTCAGATAATGACGTGCCTTAAATAAAACTAAGATAAAATCTGATACTAAACTATGAATGCAAAAATAATTTTGAAAAAAAAAATAGAAAACATTTTAATTGGAGCAAATTGGTTGGTCTAGTGGTTTAGAACGTGGCTTTGTAAGTAGGAGATCCCCAGTTCGAATCTCGCGTACAGCTTACTTTTTATTTGTTAGGAAAAAATGTTAATAGTTAACTATTTACTTTCGCCCTCTTAGTTACAAGGTACCACCTAATTGGCCAAGCCTCGCCCGAAAAAATGGGATTACTTTACTCGCTTTTTTTAGAAATAACTTAAAAACTACGGTACAACAACTTCGTAAGAGAAATACTCACTGGATGAGTACAAAAGTACGCCACTACCGGGTTAAGGTCTTTACAATGGTGCATGTTCTCTCAGATCACATTATTGAACTATTTGCCACGAAAGGTAATGAAATATTTTAGGGAGCCCTCCTTACTATAATATTACAAATAATTAATTTAAATAATTACTGAAGTCTTTTAGGATCGGATTTCGTGAGGTCGGTGTTACACTTCACTAATGAAAAGAATAATAATGTCAAAGGAGAAATAACTAAAAAGAGCACATTTAAGAACTGAAAAAATGTAAATATAGTAAATTTAAATGAGAATTAATAATAAAATATCATTTTTCTGCAACCATGTAGGGAAGTTCTCATTACTCAATTAAAATCAGCTGTGTAATGCCCAACTTCCCACACTAGTGGGGGGAAATTCCCATTAGTGTCACTTTCCGCACAAGTGAGTGGAAAAACTTTATTGTGCTTCCTTGATATAAGAAGTTTTGTTATTAACATAAATATTTTCTGTAAAACTCTAATAAGCTTATTTAAATTTATTTTATTTAAATAATTAAAAAACGAATATTAAAAAATAAAATAAAAATTGAAAGGAATATAGAAATAAAAATAATACTTTAATAAATAATTAGATATTTTTAATTATAACAGTTAAAAAGGTTATAGTGTTACCTTATAGAAATTTAAAATGGATTCTAGTGATTCCTGTTTAGAAAACACTCCTCCATCAATAAAAGAAACAGCAGAAAATGTAATAAGTAATGTAAATACGTAAGTAATGTAAATAATTGTAATATAACAATAAATGTTTATAATAAATAAATTACTTTTTGTAGACTGTAAAAATGGAATTTTTAATTTTATTAGTTAATAAATGGTTGCAGAAAAAATATAATATTTAACTCTAGTGTAAAGTATTTTCCTCACACTCGGCAATTTGCACTTGCACTCGCCTCGCTTCGCACGCTCGTGCGTGCAAACCCTGCCTCGCGTGAGGAAAAGTACTACTTTCCACACTTGTTAAATAAATAACTATTTTGATGAAATAAAAATAAATTTAAAATTTAGAAATAATTTTTATTACGACTTATTTCAGCAATAAAACAATTATTTAAATTCGTATATTTTTCCAATTTATCCGAAAAAATAATTATTCATGACATCATTGATTTTTATAAAAAAATTATTTGCTGTTTTATAAATTTCCCATATTTTTACATCTAAAAAAAAAGTTATTGACGAAGTTTTATAATGATGGTAATTGTTACTTCGTAATCTCTGATTTCTATTTCTAGATATTTAATCCATAAGGCTAAGACAAATACAATAATCCTGTAATTTGCAAAGTTAAATTAACCATTAAATACTAGCACAACAATATTACTAATTATTAATCACCAATTATATTACCGTTTAGGTTAATTGATGTTGTTACATTAAATTACCTAATAATAATTAATTATAACGTGTAGCAATAATTAATAGATATTTAATGATAAATTTAAATTCATTAAGCTCATAAATTTAAATCATATTTAAATATTAGAGCTAATTTAATTAATATAAGTAATTATAAAATTATTTTTGTTTTAATTAAGATACCTGCAAGTTACAAAAACAATTAACACATTTCGAATTGCCAAAACGAATCCTATTCCCCCCCCCCAAAAAAAAAAATTATTCCAATATGAACTTTTAATATAAATACGAAGTTTTGTAAAAATTCTTGGTGTTTTCGAAAACAAATCTCAAAAAAAAAAAAATCTTAAAATGAATTAGAAATCTACGAGTAAACTACGAGCTTAATTCGCGCTATTCGGACTATCCTTACGCAGAGAAAAAGTAACGAGTTAATTTGAAATAAGTATAGTATTGTCCTGTAAGTCCAGAATTTGTTATTAGAATCTATGTTAAGACTCGCCACTTTTCCAAAAATCTGCTTAATTCAAAACCAAAAATTTTCAACAATAACTTTTGGAACAATGTATAATAAAATGGATAACATTTCGTTTGATTAAACGAAATTTTTGTGGTTACTATGGGAATGAAATAAATTATTAGTGAAATATAATTAATTTGTTTTATTATTATTTGGAATACTTTTGTTGACCACTGACCACGGTGACAGTGTGGAACGTTTTATTAAATGGTAGATCGGGTAGACCTGTGCCTGTTTTGTGGAAACAATAATTTAATCAGTTTTCAACCGGACAAGTTTCAATAATAGTATTTTAACTCTTTGTTTTGAGCCTTTGCAACAACCAGACGGTCGCTTAATTTTACTTTTAATTGTTTTCACTCTTGTATTAATTTGAAATCTAGTGTATTAATTCAAACTTCATTTTCTAATTACTTGTCTCCAATAGCACTGAATTAAGCGCTAATTTTTGTACTCTTGTTTTAAATAAACGAATTAAATAGCCTAAATCATTGGCCAAAAATGTAATATAATATTTTGGAAGTTGCAATAAAATAAATCATTTTATGTCATTAATTAATTATTTGCAATAGTGGAGATTTCTCCAGAGCAGTCTAGTGAAGTTTGCGTAAACAATTGCATTGGAGAGAGATGAAATAATTAAGAATACAAATTTAGGAAAAACTACAGAAAACCGAAACTTTATATTTACATTGGATCCTGTCTGCAACCTAGCCAATAGCCAAAATCTCTTTAACCATTTTACTACGCGTATTGATAAATTTTTCCCAAAACAGGTCGCAACTAATTTGTTTGAATCTAACAAATTATGAGGAAAGGTAGTTGAGAAATTCCGCTGAAAGAAGAAAGTGATGATTATTAATAACTCTAATGTTCAATTTCAGTATAATGTACGACCATAAAGTGTTTTACAGTATAAAGGACGTTTAAATGTCTTAATAAAATTACGAGTTCCGTGAAAAATTCCAAAACCATACCGGAAGTAACCATATTACTCCAATGAATTTTCCACGTTTTTTCAGTATTTTTTACAAATTTGTTTTTCTCTTAATTTTCTTTTGGACATTTTGAGGGTTAGTAAAATGTTCTTTGTACATTAACAACACGAGAATTGCAGTAAGAAAAATTCTTGAGAGTGTTCCTGGCAGAATTTTTGAATTTGAAAATTGAATGAATCAGACTATAATTTTTGAAATATTCAATATTCGCAGATGAGATATTTGAAATTATTTTAAAATTAATATTTCCCAACGTTCCAATTCTGTACGCATTCAGACTTTACAATCAAAAATACTACGAAAACTACTTAACGCTCCATTCTATATTACTAACCTCACCATTCATAATGATCTCAAAATCCCTTTCATTAACGACCCGTTTCTTAAAATTTCATTCCTTTACAGCAGCTCATCATATTCCTTTAATTGAACACTTATCTTCTCCCACATTAACAGGTAATCCTCCAAGGAGATTGAAGAGAAAATAGCCCCGCGATCTACTCTCCTCATAAGAGCAGTATACAGGGTGACCAGAGTTATATGCTCCACCCACATTTTTTTTTAACGGCGGGAAATTTCGAAAAGATAAAAAACACGTATTTAATAATTTTTAGTCTAGTTTATTTTCAGTGATTGACCCATTTTTTTAAACCCCGGTATCTCGAGATACAGCATCCAACTTTTGTTTTTCAAATAGAACGTTATATTTTTTGTTGCATATTTTTGTAGTATTTGAGCTCCTAAAAACAACAAAAAAAATTTTTTTGAAATCGGTTAGGTTTTTCAAAAGTTATGGTAATTTAAAATATGAAAAACAAATTTCAGTTTACTATCAAAATTACGTTATTTTTTTTAAAGAATCTATTCAAACTGGGCACAACCAACGGATAGGCAAGCTAAAACTCTGGACTCCCACGCTTTGCTTGTAGCAGCACTTATGGTGGCGAAGTCAAGGTCTAGGCAGGCTAGAGTTATTCGACGTTTCAATCATCTACTGAAGCCAGGGGATTAAGGATACTTTACACTTTATTTTTTTAGGTATCCCGACAAAATATAGTCCATTTGGGTTAAGTCCGGAGATCGAGGTGGCCATTGGATGGGACAATGAGTCCTTAAGCACTTTATTAAAAGTTATATTAGGAAATTCCTAAATCCATTAGGAAATTTCTGTCCAGGTAACCTCGAACCACTCTCGCCGGGCAACCATCTTGTTGAAAATACATATCTAGCCGACGTTGTAGATGAACATCTTCAAGCGGAACCTGGCAAAATGTCACTGAAAAAAAAGTTGGATACCTTTCACCAGTTAAGTTCTCTCTGTAGAAGTATGGGCCGATTAGTTGATTTCCTATAACTCCAACCAAACGTTTATAGAAAAAACAACCTGAACGTCGAATAACTCTAGTCTGCCTAGATCTTGACTTCGCCACCATAAGTGCTGCTACAAGCAAAGCGTGGGAGTCAAGAGTTTTGGCTTGCCTATCCGTTGGTTGTGCCCAGTTTGAATAGATTCTTTAAAAAAAATATCGTAATTTTGACAGTAAACTGAAATTTGTTTTTCATATTTTAAATACCCATAACTTTTGAAAAACCTAACCGATTTCAAAAAAAAAATTTCTGTTGTTTTCAGGAGCTCAAATACTACAAAAATATGCAACAAAAAATATAACGTTCCATTTGAAAAACAAAAGTTGGATGTTGCATCTCGAGATATACTCGTAAGGGTTTAAAAAAATGGGTCAATCACTGAAAATAAACTAGACTAAAAATGATTAAATACGTGTTTTTTATTTTTTCGAAATTTCCCGCCGTGGAGCATAAAATAAGTGGGTGGAGCATATAACTCTGGTGACCTGTAGTGCATCTATTCACGTTAATGGAGTGTCGCCACTGGGTGCCTTCTCCAATCTTCATTCAAGACATTATATTACATCACATTTGCTTGTTGCAACAACCGTTGTAGTTGCAAATTTCAATAAAAGATTTAAAAAAAATATATATTTCCCAAATCACAACTGACATTATTAAATAGGAAAAAGATTAAACAAAAAAAAAATGAATAAACCGTTTTAAAGAAGGAAAACAAAAAGAAAAGAAAGAAAAACACCTCCAGTAAAGTTGAACATGGAAATTCACTTTTCAGTTTGCATTATTCCCCAGTTACTGGGAAATCCGATTAAGGCAAAACATTTCGAACATGGATTCAAATAAAAGGTTTCCAATTGTTTTATTAACTTTCATGTTTTATGTTTTCCTCAGATTACTGCACCTCGATTGATAAGAAAGTTGTGATATTGTCACCTTTTTTTTTTTTTTTGTAACAGTTCATCTACTTTGTATTTACTACAAATTACAAATTATTAAATTTGTAAAGGTTTTGTGAAGTTTATGCTTTAGAATTGTTCTTGATGCAACAATCCGTGAAATCTCAAGCAATTAGCAAGTATAATTTTGATTAGAGGTTGGTTGCAATAAAAGTCGAACTACTTCCGTATCCGTAGTCAATTAAAAATTGTAAAACAATCCGGTCTCCTTGCTCAGATAGGATAATGAATTTAGAGAAAACAGCCGAATGGTACCAGATTTCTTTTCCGTGTAATGACACTTTAGAGCAGAGGTTCTCAAACTTATTTCCTCTACCGCACACTTTGAGAATCAATTTAGCGTCCCCTAAAATTTGTTAACTTTTTCCACATCTTAAAATTCACAATCGCAATCATTACTTTAATTTAATTATAATGTGTTATATGAATGTTATCCTGTTTCTGAGTTCGAACTTACATTTAAAATGAGACCGTTCTATTGAGAGCATTAAAACGCAACTTTATAAATAATATTTAGAAAAAACTTTTATTCAAATTAAAACGAACATTTCAATTTAAATTTTAAAACTAATCTAATGTTAAGGATGAATCTGATGATTTTTAACAAGTTTGTTAATATCAGGCTCCAATTTACTCAAAGTCACCGCCGTTCGGTAACATGCAAACGATTTCACTTTCTAGTTAGCAGCGTTACCATAGCACTAAAAATCCACGTTCACCACAAATACGACGATGGGAATGCTCTCAAAAAATCGTTGAACAATAGACAATAATCCAGGTTACAATTGTGGGATTGGCTTTTGTAGCCAAAATTTAGGAAAGAACGAAATAATCGATGTAGCTGTGTAAAATATGCAGGTTTTGATTTTAGTTTAAAATATTAGAAAAACACAAATCAACCATCTCCCCTAAACCGCTTCAACACCCACCAATTTTCTCTGACAAGGGGACGTTATCACCCACTTTGAGAAAGACTGCTCAGAGTAACAGATACCTAATTAAAGTACTTCCAGCAAAAGAAAAATCTTATAGAATATGCCTACGGCGTCAAAAATGCTAAAAATAATGAAACTTAGAAAAGCTTTTGCATTTGAGATGAGTAACTTTATAAAGCAATTCTAAAAATGATAGTGAAAATCATTTCCGTGAAAAAAAGTTTATAAAGCTTCACCAAACTTTATAATAAGTATTCAGAATTTTATTAAACAAGTAAATATTTATTTCAAAGTCTTTGGACAGTGGAAGAGCCGATTGTAGAAGGATGGGGGTTTTATTTGTGTTAGTAATTCAAAACTTTGAAACCAAAAAGTCATCCCCTGCCACGGATAATAAATCAATGGTACATTTGGTCTCTTTATAAAATGCTGCATCCATAAAGAGTCTGAGGGATTCACATAGTACTATCTCTGAATCCATAAAGAGCCGGAGAGAGCCACATAGCATACCGTCCCCAGCATCCATAAAAGGGGGAAAAATACAACCCTACCAAATTCACTTTGTGATCCATAAATAAAAAAACCGCATTCGTCGTATACTAACACAGAGAGGACCATGGAACAAGGACAGAGAACGGTAGAGCGAACAGACGATGTCTAGATGTCAGTGACAACCGCTGGAGTACGAGAGTCCATGGTAGGTATATTTCCATATCAAAAAGGGTTGTAGGTGAAATTGTAATTGGCAAATGGGGGTGTTTTTTGTAATAGAATTATGGTAATCATTAAAACCAGAGAGGACCAGACAAGGCTAGTTGTAAAATATGCTTTGCAAGCGGAAAGATTTATTATCCCCAGTTTCCAGAAATCATGATGAAATCTTTAAAGTTCGATCTGTTGCGGGAATTTAAAAGACTAACTGAAAAAAAAAACAGCGTAAAAAATAATAAAAGCGAAAGGGAAATAGTAAAGGTTTGTTTGTGAGTAACTAACGTCCAAGAGTTGGAGAATCTAAGGACGTGACGGGGATGTAAGCAGTCAATACTTGAGAAGGAGATCACGTAGCCAGCATCCCCCATCATCTCCACTGCAAATTAAAACGTCAGCCACTAATTCTGAACAGACCTCATTTATTTATTATTATTTTTTTGGCGATCTTTTTATTTTATCACTAATATTAAAAAAGATTTCCATTTTCACTGGTAATTTATATTTATTTCAACAAACATATGTTCAAAAGCTTAATAATTGCAGTTACTCAAACAGATAAATCGAGGTAATTATGTACTACAAAAAATTGGTCAAACAAAATTAACTACCGCATTCACATTTAAAAAAACATAATAATAATAAAATAAAATTTGCTTTTATGAATCAATCATTTTCAACTGAATTGTTTCCAGCTTCCAAAGTATCTGTCAACAATTTTGTTACTCATTAAATGTACGCTGAGAGAAACGTGAAATAATAAAACATTGCAAGACGACTACGTTGACAAAAGAAACGTGAAATTTCTAAGATTTCATCTCGTCATTATGAATCTTGAAAACAATACGCACATTATATTATTAGAACAGTCAACAGTCCCCACAAGGGGGTTCCATATTGAAATCGATGCTCTTGAATATTTGTGGAAGCGATAGTATTTAAAGTAATGCCTATTTTTTTTTGTAGGCGGGCTTTACGTCCAACTACCTATTAGGTGTCGCGCACGGAGGCGATTAGCAAACGTACTTTACTATATAGTTCTCACATTAACCATTAAGGCCTAGTACGGGAATCAAACCCAGTAATACACATTAGCTTTACAGGTCTCGCATCTCTAACCGCTCGGCAACCGTGGCGCCTCGATAGTATTTATACTTAGCACTATTAAAATAATTAGAAATGTTGATAATGAGTTGTTATGGGTATGGGTATGTAGGATGTACTCCCTCTCTCTATATCTTAATGGCACCAGAACCCAGTTAGTTGGGTCCTGGCCTCCTCGAGTTTACTCCGCCAGTCGTCTCCTCTCTCTTGCAGCCGCCATCCAGTTCCTAGTACGGAATAGCTGCCTGGGCATCCTGCGCCACACTGTCAAATCATATCAGCCTTGGTCTCCCAACTCTCCTTTTACGGTCAGGAACTTCCGGTAGAAACCTGTACAGGATCTCTTCCTGGACCATTCTTGCGACATGTACAGCCCTAAATCTAAGCCTGATTAGCTTAATTAACGCTATAATATTCGGCTCTTTCATCAGAGCATACAGCTATCTGTTTGTTTTGCGACGCCACGTTGTGCTCTCACGTATTGGACCGAAGATTCTACGCAGTATTTTCCTTTCGAATATTAAAAGGTGATGTTCATCTGCTTTCGTGATTGTCCAGGTTTCGGAGGCATATACCAGGATAGGGCGAATAAGAGTTTTATTAATTCTTAGCTTGGGTTGCTTCGTCCAACTTACTTCTCATGGGCCTACAAAGGCCGAAGTAGCACTTATTCGCGGATATGATCCTCCTGCTGATCTCGCTCTAGACGTCACTACTAGCAGTTACTAGAGATCCCAGGTACACTAAGCTGTCGACTTTCTCAAATGAGTAGCCGCCGACTCTTAAGGAGGCCTTCAAACCTTCGATAGTTAAAAATTTGTTTTTACTTTCGTTTACACGAAGGCCCATACTTCTGCCAGCCTTTTCTATTTCAACAAAAGCGGTTATTACAGCATCGGCAGATCTTCCTATAATGTCGAAATCAGACTTATGAAATATAGTTCCAGTGGTTTGTATTCCGGATTTTCTAACAACCCAAACCAAAGCTAAGTTAAACAATAAGCAGTATGTAGGATGTCCAGTTTAGGATTTAAGTTCACCACGTTACACATTCTTCAGTAATCATATAACTGGTTCGTATTACTAGATAATGTACATTTGTAGCATTAAAATTTAAATTACTCGTACTTAAGAAGTAGTTAAATCTCTTAAAATCCTCCATCATTAACATGTTACGTGCCTTGCATCAAAGACTTGTGAATAAAGTTAAAATTAATTTCGGTTTGTACTTTTGGGGTACACTAACAACCCAGTAAATGACCCTATTCCCCTTTTTTTAAAAAAAACTTTGAATTATAATTCAAAACTGAGGGTATATCCCCACAACTAAAAAGAATAATGTTAACCAAGAAGTGAAGGTGTACAGGGGTCGATGTGGTGGTAATTTTAAAATTCCAGAGGTTACACACTAATTGCACCATATCTTACCGCTAACAATTTACCATCTGTTCCTCTCCTAGGCTTCAAAATACGAGGAAAAAAAACTTAATAAAAACAAGAGGCGTACTTAGCGCAAACTTTTTCTCCATCTGTTTGCCTTGATGGTTGCGTATTACCGACCGACAGAACTACAGTGCTGTTTCCTTAGTTGGGCGGGTTGGATGAAATGAAAGCCCGACGAATGAAGGCAAGGATTGTGAAGTGAACAAGTTAGTTGTTGAAGAAGCGCTAGAGTCTGGGTAGATTTATACGCCACAACTAAGCTATTATCTCATTCTCAACCGTACATTTTCGTCCTACTATAATAATTTTTCTCTCACCTATTTACTAATGCGGTTCCTGCTCATTCTCTACCAACACCTTTCAGTTCTGCTTCATTTTCTTTCTTTCCCACTTTTGCTGATTTATTTCTTGACAGAAATTTCACTTTCAGAATTGCTCTCTAGATACAAAATTAAAAAGTTCAACGCTGAAATGTTTTGCCGGTAATAAAACATAAATCATAATACTATCGTGAAAATAATTCCAGAATTCAGACGAGAAAAGAAGTGTGAGGTAGCAACAGTAAGACATTTTACAGTATTAAGAAATTCAAAAATAAAAATAATTTGGTAGGACAGTTGTATAAGGGTTGATCGTAAAAAACTGCACGAAAAAGCGTAACGTTGAAAAACACCCAACTTTGACAATTTTTTTCTCTTTTTCTATAAAAGATAAAATTTCCAAATTTTCTTTAATATAAAGGGCAAATCCTCGTTTATAACTGCAATTTATTTGCAACAGCGTAGATTTAATAAATTTTGAGAAAAATGTTGCACAAAAAAGGGCATTTTAAAATTTTGTCTTCTTTTCCTAGTTACCTTAATTGCTAAACAACGTAGCGCCTAAACGCGTGAATTCATGATTTTCATGAATGAGGTTTCATTCGATTTGGAGTTTCATGTAGATGCACCTTTTAGGGGTCACAAAGTAGTATCTGCAATAGAAGAGGAGTTAGCCCCATTTATGTAAGGCCTCCTCTTGATCATTTATTACTGTAAATCCTATCCTGATTTTGATAAAATTTGGCTGGATGATTGGTTTTATAAATTACAACTTACTAATATTAACGTGACTTAAAAGTCACGTTAACAAAAAGACATCACAAACGAGTTAAAAATGCCGCCGGTAACTGGCCGCGGTGATCAGCTGGTAAGTGAAGTTTGTCTAAGGATTGTACAATTTTGTTTTCATTTATTTTCATTCATAATCTACAAAAATAAAATGTAATTAGTGAATGAGTAATTAGCGAATTAGGGATTTAATTTCATTCGTAAGTGAAAAAAAAATCAGTTGGTCACTCTGTTTGATAACCTTCACTCACCAGCTGATCAGCCTGGCAAGTTACCAGCGGACATCTTTAACTTGTTAGTGTGGTGTCTTTATTAACTTAATTTTTAAGTGAATATTAGTGAGTGTTAAAGTAACATTCTATTTTATAAATTGTGTTTAAGTTATACTTAGTTTTTGAGTAAGTAGTGTTGTGAATTATTTTAACTAGTGTCAAATGTCTAATGCTATTGTACTGGTAATCTATTGAGATGCTGATGGACTTTTATACTTCTTAAACAAGGTAAGACTTTATATTTTTATTATTGTTCCATGAAAACAGCATGTTATCATTTAATTATTACTTATAAATTAATATTAATGCTATGTCTTGACAAAGTTCATTGTATTCTTTTCTTTTATCTTTTTAATTAGCTGTAAATTCTAAAATATCATTTTTTATTGCCCAAATTAAATTCTGATCCTTTTTGATGCATTCGTTAATATGTTATTCTTTTTTCTTTTCTTTTTTTGACTAAAAATTGAAAATTACTTTTCTTTGTTTCAACAAATTGAAAATCATGTTTAAGTTAATGTATCATTACTGCAAGGAAGCTCCTATATGGTTTATCGGTAAATGTAAAGAATAGCGCCCGGAGGTGTGGCCTAATTCGAAGTGATTCTGATTCGCTGTTACCATATAAATAGTTATTTATTTAACAAGTGTGGAAAGTAGTACTTTTCCTCACGCGAGGCAGGGTTTGCACGCACGAGCGAGCGAAGCACTGCGAGTGCAAGTGCAAATTGCCGAGTGTGAGGAAAATACTTTACACTAGAGTTAAATATTATATTTTTTCTGCAACCATTTATTAACTAATAAAATTAAAAATTCCATTTTTACAGTCTACAAAAAGTAATTTATTTATTATAAACATTTATTGTTATATTACAATTATTTACATTACTTACGTATTTACATTACTTATTACATTTTCTGCTGTTTCTTTTATTGATGGAGGAGTGTTTTCTAAACAGGCATCACTAGAATCCATTTTAAATTTCTATAAGGTAACACTATAACCTTTTTAACTGTTATAATTAAAAATATCTAATTATTTATTAAAGTATTATTTTTATTTCTATATTCCTTTCAATTTTTATTTTATTTTTTAAAATTCGTTTTTTAATTATTTAAATAAAATAAATTTAAATAAGCTTATTAGAGTTTTACAGAAAATATTTATGTTAATAACAAAACTTCTTATATCAAGGAAGCACAATAAAGTTTTTCCACTCACTTGTGCGGAAAGTGACACTAATGGGAATTTCCCCCCACTAGTGTGGGAAGTTGGGCATTACACAGCTGATTTTAATTGAGTAATGAGAACTTCCCTACATGGTTGCAGAAAAATAAATATTTTTATATTTACATTTGAATTTGGCGGGTTATATGGTAACAGCGAATCAGAATCACTTCGAATTAGGCCACACCTCCGGGCGCTATTCTTTACATTTACCAATCCGTACCAACAAAATTGTTTGTTGGTACGGATTGTTAATCCTTTTTGATGTATTCTTTAAACTTTTCTGTAATCGACTGAGTTTAAAATTAAAATTCATGTTTTCCCTCTAATTGCTTTTTTTTTTAAATTAATTTCTAAAAGTTTGTGATGTATTCTTTAATCTCATCTTTTTATTCGATATAAATAGGAAAATATAGTTTTGGTTTACAAATTGTATTTTGCAATAGATTTCTTAAATTTTTAAAAGTATCCTTTAATCTTCCCTTTTTAACCGGCTAATTAGTCTAAATTAGCCAAATTGTTTTTTGCAATGGAATGCTAACTCTATTCGAAGATTCTTTAACCTTTTCTTTACTCGACTATGAATTTAATATTAGAATTCATGGTTCCCCCCATTTTTTGTTTGTTTTTAGAATTGATTTGAAAACCTTTGCAATATAGTCTTTAATCTTATCTTTTTATTCGAATATAAGTTTTAAAATATTGTTTTCGTTTCCCTAATTTTTTTTTTTGGATTTTATTTCTAAACCTTTTAATCTGATCTTTTTAATTGTTTATAAAAAAGTTTGCTTTATACAAATTTAAAAAAAATTGTATGGATATCTGGTTTATATAATACATATTTAATAATATGTAAATTACATATAAAATAATAATATAATAATAATAATAGTATAATTGTAAAGTAATGGCTACTATTTTCGGTTAACTAAATTTCTAAATTCGATCAAATGTCATGAACGGTTAGACGTGATTATTCAATTAAATAATTTACAAAAATCAATGAACGAAAAATTCCCAATTGATAAAAGCTGACTTTGGAGAAAAACATTTAGTTTGCTTTGAGATCTTAAGGCTGGCGAATGAAGTGACAAAATACCAATCCAAATATACAGGATTATGCAAAGAGGCTGCTTAAGCTATTGCACATATTTAACTTTATTTATAGGAAAGTCAGGAAGTGGTAATACGAAGATCTTGTTTACAAAGAGAGGACAGAATAACTAGCCCTTCCTCGTTGCTAGACATGTTTTTGTTGAGAAGCAGGCGACAAGAGAATTCCGATAAGGGCTTTAACAGTCCCTTTTTCTTAAGTCTTTGACTTATAATCTTATATTCTATTCTAACTAGTCCATTAGCTGATTAACAAAATACGATTAGAGCCGAGTCTTGGGAAGTTTTTTTTTTTCCTTTTTAGTTTATTTAGCCCCCGGCACCAAAACAATACTATTTCACAAAACAGAGGATTTAATCAACTAAATCAATGAAGAAAAGAGAAAATGCCAAGTTATTTGGTTTGGAGATTGCCTGCAGAAAGAAAAGTCTTGTGACACATTAACTTTGGGTAACCAACGAGTGTTTAGCAGAATGTTTAACCAAAACTTTATTGACAAACTAAAATGTTACTTATTAATTTGTGAATGTATCCCTGATGAAGTCTACATGCGTAGACTGCGCTAGTATAATTCTAGATAACTTCATTCCCAAATTTCACAGCCAATCAACAAGCAACATTTCAGTTTCAACCAATCAGGTGCGTATTATAACAATAATATTCCGTCTTCATAATAACTACATTAATCAGCTGATAATTATATTAGATTATTGCCACCATATCAGTTGCAGTTTTTGGAGTAATTTAGGCTGGAAACATAGTGGAGCGGCGGGCAAAGCGGCGATGATAGCTGCTTCAAATCAAAGAGAGCGACGAGCAGCGAGCAAAGATTCGCATGCACATAGTGACGAGTTTAGTCGCGTTCTCCTTTTGACAAAACAAGATGGAGGAACTATTTTTATATGAAAATTCTTTGTTGAAACTTTGGTATTTGCAGCAGCTTAGTAGTAGGAGCTGCAGTGTTCATGACATAAATAAGTTTAGAAATGAACTTGGTGAATTTCATCACTTGTACCAACAACTTCGGGAGCATCCTGGAAAGTTTCATGCGTATTTTCGAATGTCTATATCAACATTTGATTACATATTAGCCCAGTGTAACCCCATTAATCAAAATCAAATTTTATTGTTTTTGAGTAATACAGCTCATAACATGAGTTAGGCACAATATAGAAAAATTAACTATTTAGGTTATTTACTAAATACAAATCTGTGTAACCCCATTAATCCTAGCAGTTACTTTAAGATAAGAAAATCAAAATAAATAAAAATAAAATAGAAATATATGCAGATAAAAAGAAATTAGTCAATTAAAAAAACAATAATTTTATTAAATCACTACTCCATGATTTGTCATAAATTAATGTTGTTCATCTGAAAAACTGGAGTAGTACGACGCTACAGAAGAAGGATTGGAGAATTCGTCCTGATCAGAAGTAGTAGGACGTGAAAATGTAATTTAATTTTGCCTAGTATTTAGATGAAAGTTAGCATTAAGGGATTGAGAACCAAATTAAATGTAGCAAAAATTACCTGAATTCTCCATTAACTACTAATTGTTAATTAATTTAAACTATTAATTATTAAAAACTATTGTAGCTTCACAAATACTATGGCCCCACAGAGGTTTCTTTAAACAAACAACCAATAATGTATCAATATCCATAACCTTTGAAAAATAACCTTTACAAATTGAGCGCGATGAGAGCGAAGAAATCAAACATGTCATAACGCTTCGCTCTACTCTCTAGAGATAGCGTTGCTCTATCTTCGCTTTGCTCGCCACTATGCGCGGTCCCATATGTTTACTTGTGTTTGATTTCGCCGCTTTGCTCTTCGCTATCATCGCCGCTTTGCTCGCCGCTCCACTATGTTTCCAGCCTTACTGAACATTTAATTGTAAATGTTTTCATTCACTTTTTTTAAATTTTTTTACTTTATTTATTTTCACAACTGCAGTATATTTCTGCAATAAGTGAAACTGATACATGATAATAGATAAATACTGCACACTTCCACCGTCAAATCAAAATTATTTAAAAATATTTTACCATAGAAACGATGAATCATACAATAATAAATAATTATATGTATCTGTCAACGAATATTATGCAAAATATAATGTATGAGTGAATTACATTAAATATAATTCATTGCCTAACAGACAACTTGACAGTAACCTACCTCCTCTATAAAGGCTATACATTTTATTTTCATGCAGTACCTAGACAGTTATTAATTTACTGTTTTTATCAATGCAAATTTTGCAGTAACTACACGTTTGTTTTAAAGGATTTTAAAACATTCTTCGCTACAACTGCAGTAATGTGTCAAGTAAAAACATTGCAGTATACATCTCTACGTAATTTAGATTCAGTGGTTGGTTGGTATTGCTAGTTCCAACATTATTACTAAATTGCAAGTGCATAACGTGTGAAACATTCAACTTTGTTAGAAGCGTGAAATACGCTTTTGAGTCAGTTAACTAGAAACTTGAAGGCGTTAACTTTGAAAGTAAGCATGTGGGTTACGCCACTGTTGTTAGCGAAAGACAAATGATAAAGACACAAATCCTGCAAGACATCTACTAGGTAAATCAATCAATGCTTTACTAAATTCTTTTTTTGTACAGAATTCGAAACCCTTTACTCAGAAAACAGTCCTGCTAGATTAGTACCCTGTGTGGAAGGGAGTTAATTCCCCTTTATGGAAGCCTTTACCCTAAAGACACATCGTTCATACATCGTACTTTCTTTTAACAAAGACTAACCATCTGCACTCTAATACAGATGATGTTCATTTCATCTCCTAATCCCCGGAGACTGTAAGACTAAATGTAACGCACACACTAGATGGGTAACTCTATAATACTTTGAACTTGCATTTTTTTTTTTTTCCAAATTAAATATGAGCCAGCTCACTTAACAGGACATTCCATCAAAGCTCTTGATATGGCTTCGGTTAAAATCTTCAAGAGGCAGTAAATTCACAGTGGTAGTGACAGCAATATTCCTTGCAGAACATCTTTACTTATCTTTCAGAATTCATCGCATATTTTACTATTTACGTTTATTTTATGAAAGATTGGATCTGCATAATATAAAGGATCAGCAGATTCTGTAGTCATAGTTACTGCTGAGGAGACCTAGTTTGCCTATTAACAAGTTGGGAAGAGGGGGCACATTTGAACAGAATTTACATTTTCTGTTACAGAGTGCACAGAATCTGTATTATTGAACCTTTTTATTTTGTTTTCTACAACTTTCAAGTCTTCTTAAGAGATCTATACCAATAAACAGTTGGTACTTAACATACATATCTACATTTTTTTAATTTAAAAATTTTGTGTCAAATGTTAATATCTGCCCCACTGGTGAGGTACCTTTGAAAACATTATAAAATAGAAAGAAATGATATTACTTTACTCTGAATCTACCTTCTATCAGTTATTTCTCTCACTACTACATTACTTTCTCTTTTAAACCACTGAAATCTAGTTCAAAAATCAATAATAACTCAGTTCGGGATGTTCTATCCGAAGTGATGGGTTTAGGAAGTTTGAACAAAATATTCGGTTTGTTGCGCTTCTTAATGTAGCTTCGGACCACTTTCCCCTTCTCTGCGATTAAACAAAAAAAAAAGTCACAAACTTGCAGGTCGGTAGGGCACATTTTAACTGTGATGTTGAAAAGTGCCCCCTCTCCTTCTATAAAAGAAAATATAATATCCAACACTTTTTGCAAGCAAATAGAAGTTTGTAAATACTAGGTTTAAAAATACGAATTCCAAATGTTAATATGGAATAACAATACTTACACCTTGTCCACTACAATCTTCACAATACACTTCCAAAGCTGCAACACAAATTTTACTTCCACCTTACAAAATAAAACATTTCTCAATTCTGACTTTACAAGCAATGAAAACGAAAGGAAACTCGTGACAATTATACAACAGGTCTACCACAAAATATGGAGAAAATTACCAATCATAAATGTTTAAAGTATTTGGCGAGAAATTAAAACTATTCAAAGGTGCCCCCTCTCCCTTACATACATGAAAGTTTTTAAACTGTTATATTCAGTGTAAATCAAAACGCTTGTAGAAGCAAATTCGAAATGAAGAAATAATTTTGTTTTATTTTTTTGGCCAATAACATTTGAATTTCTCTCGTAGTTAAGCCACTCACAACTAGAGATGCACTCTTAATCATAATTAAGCGATGATTTAGTGTTCAAATTGCAATCAATTCCGGGGACGCTAGTGTTTCATGCTTAGACTGAGCACCCCTTTTTTTGATACACAGTTTGCAGAAAATATAAGCTTGATAATCACCGTTAGAGAAAGGTTATATTTGTAGATAATTATGTTTTATCCAACTGCCTGAAATAGGTAACAAAAGTTATATAACAACTTGAAAATCTACTTATAAAATTTTACATAATTATATGTTTCAAAAAGTAGGGGAGGACCGCTTTTACTATGATAATTTTTATTTCTGTTAAAGTTCATAGATTGTAAGACAGTTGATAGAAATGGTTCGCATAATGGGACAAACGAGTTGTTATTGTTCCTAATACATCTGTCGCGCAAATGCCAACTAGACGCGCCATCTGATCGATCCTGTTTCTTTCCTTGACGATGACAAACTCTTGCCTCTGTTTCCATCCCTACTCTGGTAACCTTTACCCTCTAATATACTGTATACAGTCATTCGATCTGCCTGGAGAAACCCCTGAAGGGTTTTATGACTGATTATAGTACAAGGCTCCCAGATCCCGGACTCCATCCAGGGGTCTCCATTTTACATTTAAAAGAAAAAAAATTCTTCCTTATCCTTTATTTTTTAAAGAACTCCTTTAACTCGCCCTCTTCTTCTCCGTATCCGCATTACGCTTATAACCTTTAAGAGAAGTAAAGGGAGATTGCTTGCATTAAAAAATAGTAACAGAGAAGATGCCAGACCAAAGTAAAGTTTTTAACTCTATGGTTACAAAACAACAGCGGCACCAACTATACTAAGAATACAGAGGTTCCATTAAAAACGTTTACCAACACCTGACACCACTGGCTGCCTATCCTGTTGGCCGTTACAGAAAGCCACCACGTACAATGGCAGAGTGGCTAAGTGCAAACTTTAATTATTTCTTTATGTTATCATAAAACTGTACATCACAAAAACCAACCGTGTACATAGACTTAAATCCATGGCTATATATACCACATTTATTTAATATGGCATACACCTGATGTTCCATCATCAGCGTCAGAACCTGGGGCCTCTATCATCAAAAAATATTTACAAAAAACTAATATTACGTGTTGAGTAATTTATACAGGCTTTTTTTTAAGACCTAAAGTAGATCCCCGCTAAAGTGTTAGTAGATAATTTAAATGTTTTAAAGACAGTCATTTACTAAATCATTTCAAAAATCTTTCACATTATTATCATTAAAGTATAACTTCGATCTGAGACTGCACAGAAAATAAGAACAAAAAATACTAAAATCGTCAATCACTCTAAATTACCTTCTTAGTTTAAAACTCTCCGTCAAATCTGAAAAATTTTAAATTATTTCTACACATGGAAATTGTTTTGACGCTCACAAAAATCGCGTAAATATATTTTTAAAGGAGATGAGTTAAATGCTAAATAAAACGGCTACGTAGTTATCACGAAACAGACTGAATATTATAAAGGAAATAAGGTTCCTACTTATCTTTACGAGCCAATCTTTGGTCGTAAATAAAATTCAATTACAGACTTAAATCTTCACCTTCCATCGCACTGAGTGGATGGAATTGAGAAGAATCTCATATGAAACCTAACTGTAATTCTGTAATGCATTCGGAGTGCATTCTTTGAACAATTTAACATTAACATTTTTCGATGTAATTCTAAAGACTAGCAGTGAGTTGACTGAGTTTTAAGAAGTAAATAATGTTTTTGTAGGCATTCTAATAGATGTTCTCCTAGAAGCAAGCCTTCGATCGGGATCTTGGGCTGTTCTCGAAGCTAAAGAGCGTCGTTCTTTTTCCTCATTGCCTTAACCACCAGGTTTATCTCTCTGACCTTTACTTTTTAAGTAATGGGTGACTGTTTTCTCTACTTTCCAAAGATGGTGTTCCACAACTTAGGCCCTTAACCTATACACAAGTACACAGCAGAGGTTTCCAATCAACCAAATACCATTCTCTCTACCTAAGCAGACGGTCGCCATTGCTAAACTCTTCTTAGATCGAGATGCTTGTTCCCCACAGTAATATTCAGAACCATCTCTCACTTTTAGAAACAAAATGGTTTAAAAAATTAAGTAGAACGAAAGTAAGTATCAGCACGTTAATTTTACACATAGAAGAATTACTTCCCTCCTCTCAACTTCAACCAAATTCCTCTTATCGCCTCCGCTACCTCAGAATGTACATCGACAAAAGACTTACTAGGAACCCCACGTTCTACTTAAAAAACAGGAAATAAACAATCGCTACAGACAATTAAAACGACTCTTAGACAGCAAATCTAAACTATTATGTATCCAATCATATCATCTATCATTACCTGAACATTTCACTTTCTATCTGAAGGAAACAAACTGAGATACCCAAGATTCCGAAATATCCTCTCATTACAATCCTCTAGTCGGTCGACTCTCATCAATGACTCGCTCTGAAATGAATCACTAATTAGGAGTGCTACCACTGGGCCACAAATTATTTATATACAATACGAGGGTCGTTTGAAAAGTCCGTGCAAAGTCAGAGAGATAGCACTACTGGCGCGTATCGAGGTTATGTTTAGTTAGTAGCATCTCTTGGAAGAACACACACCAAGTTTCAGCCAGATCGGTCTATTTCTTTGTGTTTGGCATTCGTTTGAATCGAGGAAGTCGAGTGATTTTCAAAAAATGGACGAAAAAGAATTTCGTGTGTTGATTAAACACTACTTTATGAAAGGCAAAACGCCTCAGGAGACTAAAGAGAAGCTTGGTAAACATAATGGTGACTCTGCACCTTCGATTAGAACAGTTTATAAGTGGTTTCAAAATTTTCGGAGTGGCCATATGGGCACAAGTGACGCTGAACGTTCTGGACGCCCTGTTGAGGTTACTACTCCAGAAATCATTGATAAAATCCATGATATGGTGATGGATGACAGAAGAGTGAAGGTGCGTGAGATTGCTAGTGCTGTGGGCATCTCGAATGAACGGGTACATAATATTTTGCATCAACATTTGGACATGACAAAGCTATCCGCAAGATGGGTGCCGCGATTGCTCACGCTTGACCAAAAACGAAATCGTGTGAAGTGTTGCAAGGACGGTTTGCAGCTGTTCCAGAAGAATCCGCAGGACTTTAAGCGTCGTTTCGTCACTGTGGATAAAACATGGATACATCACTACACTCCTGAGACCAAAGAACAATCTAAACAATGGGAATCCAAGGGGGAATCTGCGCCAAAAAAGGCGAAGACCGTTCCTTCGGCCGGAAAGATTATGGCGACTGTCTTTTGGGATTCGCAAGGAATAATCCTCATCGACTATCTGAAAAAGGGTAAAACTATTACAGGTGCAAATTATTCATCGTTATTGGACCGTTTGAAAACCGAGCTGCAAGAAAAACGCCCACGATTGGCCCACAAAAAAGTGCTTTTCCATCACGACAACGCACCAGCTCACACCTCAGCAGTTGTGGTCGCAAAATTAATGGAAATAGGGTTCCAACTCGTTTCACATCCCCCCTATTCTCCAGACTTGGCTCCCTCGGACTACTATTTCTTCCCCAATATGAAGAAATGGCTGGCGGGAAAAAGATTTTATTCAAACGAGGAGGTGATTGCAGAAACGAATGGCTATTTTTCAGACTTGGACAAATCCTATTATTCGGAAGGGATCAACAAACTAGAGCAGCGTTGGACGAAGTGTATAAGCCTAAAAAAAGGAGACTATGTTGAAAAATAAAAAAGGTTTACCCCAAAAAATTAAGTAGTTTTTATTTTTGCACGGACTTTTCAAACGAAGATCTAATTATAAATTTTAATAAAATTTAATTACGTTAATTGAATTTAGAGGAAATCAGTTTTCATTTTAGATTTTATAAAAAAATATACGAGCATTGAGCAGACCTCTCTATTGAGGAAACATTTTACCCTATATTGGTGGGAATATAATTAGATTAAAACTAAATAAAAGGCTTTTAATTAATACTCTTCTATAAATTATATTCTTCCAATGGTAAATTTCATAGATACCAAATTCGTACGACCATAAACCAAAAAATCATTTGGTATTTTTCAGAAGCAATTTCATTAAATGAATGGTATTCAATATATTGTGATTGAATGTTCAACTACTACTTTGAATATAATCAATATCCCATCCAAATACATTTATTTTTATTTTTATTATTATTATTAATTTATTTTTTGAAGTTTTATCGGCATTCTAGTGTCACAATATGTACACAAAGTACGAGGGTCGTTTGAAAAGTCCGTGCAAAAATACACTTCGTCATAGTCTCCTTTTAGGCTTATACACTTCGTTCAACGCTGCTCTAGTTTGTTGATCCCTTCCGAATAATAGGATTTGTCCAAGTCTGAAAAATAGCCATTCGTTTCTGCAATCACCTCCTCGTTTGAATAAAATCTTTTTCCCTCCAGCCATTTCTTCATATTGGGGAACAAATAGTAGTCCGAGGGAGCCAAGTCTGGAGAATAGGGGGGATGTGAAACGAGTTGGAACCCTATTTCCATTAATTTTGCGACCACAACCGCTGAGGTGTGAGCTGGTGCGTTGTCGTGATGGAAAAGGACTTTTTTGTGGGCCAATCGTGGGCGTTTTTCCTGCAGCTCGGTTTTCAAATGGTCTAATAACGAAGAATAATATGCACCTGTAATAGTTTTACCCTATTCCAGATAGTCGATGAGGATTATTACTTGCGAATCCCAAAAGACAGTCGCCATAATCTTTCCGGCCGAAGGAACGGTCTTCGCCTTTTTTGGCGCAGATTCCCCCATGGTAACCCATTGTTTAGATTGTTCTTTGGTCCCAGGAGTGTAGTGATGTATCCATGTTTCATCCACAGTGACGAAACGACGCTTAAAGTCCTGCGGATTCTTCTGGAACAGCTGCAAACCGTCCTTGCAACACTTCACACGATTTCGTTTTTGGTCAAGCGTGAGCAATCGCGGCACCCATCTTGCGGATAGCTTTGTCATGTCCAAATGTTGATGCAAAATATTATGTACCCGTTCATTCGAGTTGCCCACAGCACTAGCAATCTCACGCACCTTCACTCTTCTGACATCCATCACCAAATCATGGATTTTATCAATGATTTCTGGAGTAGTAACCTCAACAGGGCGTCCAGAAAGTTCAGCGTCACTTGTGCCCATATGGCCACTCCGAAAATTTTGAAACCACTTATAAACTGTTCTAATCGAAGGTGCAGAGTCACCATAATGTTTATCAAGCTTCTCTTTAGTCTCCTAAGGCGTTTTGCCTTTCATAAAGTAGTGTTTAATCAACACACGAAATTCTTTTTCAAACGAATGCCAAACACAAAGAAATAGACCGATCTGGCTGAAACTTGGTGTGTGTTGTTCCAAGAGATGCTACTAACTAAACATAACCTCGATACGCGCCAGTGGTGCTATCTCTCTGACTTTGCACGGACTTTTCAAACGACCCTCGTACAGTACCTAACGTGGCAATTTGGAGGACAGCTTCAATTCTTCCCCTGAATATTGTTTTCTGGAAATATGTTTAAGAAAATATTTAATAGTCCTACAAGTATTTAGACTATACAAACAAAATAAAGGCTAAAAATTGGAAACTACTTCAGCAAAGGTCATTTCCGTTAAGACGATTCAATTTAAATTTGAAATGACATTAAAATAATCTATTTGATAGAACTAAATAGAATTACAGTGTCATGTGAGACTTATGTTCGCGTATTTTATCTATTCTATGTACAGGGTGCAGCAGCATAACTTCCTTTTTTCAAAACTTAATAAAACCCCTTGTATGAATCAGAACATTTTTATTTGTTTTTTGTATAATGTAGGTTCATGCCTAAAGTTTTGTTTTACGTAGTTTTGAAGATAAAATCAGATAGGTGACGTCCCCCATTGCTCTATACACTGAGTAAACCGATTTCTGGCGTTTTTCGTGACTCTTGCCATTATAGCAGGCGTTATGTTGGCAATTTCTTCCTGGATATTGGTCTTTGAATCTTGTAGGGTGCTTGGACGGTTCACATAAACACGGGGTTTCAAAAAACCCCATAGAAAAAAAATCACACGGCGCCAAATCGGGAGAGCGGGCCGGCCACTCCAAATCGCCTCTAATTGAGATGAGGCGCTCTGGGTAGTGTTCCCTCAAAACAGCCATCGATGTTGTTGAAGTGTGTGCCGTTGCACCGTCTGGTTGGAACCAAATGTCCCCTAAGTCCACCACATCTAGCCGTGGGGGGAAAAAATTCCTGTAACATGTTTACATATCGGTCAGAATTCACTGTCACCGCGACTTCATTTTCCTCAAAGAACCAGGGACCAATAATTCCAACTGGGGAAATTGCAACACCACACTGTGACTTTAGGTGAATGCAAAAGCCTTTGATGCAATTCAACATCCAGGAAGAAATTGCCAACATAACGCCTGCTATGCTGGCAAGAGTCACGACAAACGCCAGAAATCGGTTCACTCAGTCTATGGAGCAATGGGGGACGTCACCTATCTGATTTTATCTTCAAAACTATGTAAAACAAAACTTTAGGCATGCAACTAGATTATAAAAAAAAACAAATAAAAATGTTCTGATTCATACAATGGGTTTTATTAAGTTTTGAATAAAGGAAGTTTTGCTGCCGCACCCTGTAGATTGACCTGCATATATTATTATAAGTAATTTACACATCTTGTGAAAACCATCCTAATTCAATAATGAACACATGTGTTTATTTTTAAAATATATCCAAATAATGCTGGTGCATTCTATACAGTCATCCTCGTTGCACTTACTGCATATCTGATTTTGCAACCTACACTTTCTTATTGGGCACAAATAACATAATTCTTCTAATTTTCTGATTTGGTTAAAGATTTGATTGGATCTAGTATTCTCTATGTATGGAAGATACATGCCTGATCTTTGATGTTTTGAGGCAACATTTATCTTTAATATTGCTTTCCAAACTCCATTAAGGCCTTGGGCACACAGAAAGCGGTCTGTCACGGCGGGCAACGATCTCCGACCGAGCCGGTCAGGCGGTCTAGTTGTATTACACAATGTTGTATCATCTCTGTCAAACAGAACGCGGTCTAACGCCGAGGGCTAGTCTTGGTCGCGACGACAAGCGATCTATCTGGTAGTACAAAATTACAGATTTCAACGTGACCGCCTTGCCACCTAGAAATAGGATATAAAGATTCCAATGTTGAGAAATTTTATTACACATTTTTTATTTCATTCTCGCGACATACGAAAAAATACTAGAAGAACCTATCTTCATGTGACTCCAGTTCGATACATAAGCGGTGGTATTTCCCTAATTGTTCTCTCTTCTTATTGATTTCATGCACCCAACTTCGTCTTTTCTTCTTTTTGCTTTGCAAACTAATAGCAGAAGGAGTTGTTCTTCGTCCGATCTCATACCCAATATATAAAAATTAAACAAATAACAAAAAAACGCACTACTACTTCTCAAGAAGAAAGCGACCAATCTGGACCGCTCTAACAAAGATATCGCGTCCTGTGGGACGTCCCCATATCGCAGACTGCCGCAAAGACCGCTAGATCGCTGCCCGCCACGACAGACCGCTTTCTGTGTGCCTAAGGCCTTAGTGTTTAACTGCACTACATACAATATACGGTGCTAAAACCATAACTATCTACTTTATGGCGGGTGTGTAACTGTCTGGAGTTCGGCAGTGCGCTAAAAAAAAGGTTCCGGGCGCCAATGACCTTCTAATGTTGTCGCGCCTTAGATAAAAAAAAGGAAAGAAACTTGTTGATCCGTCAACTTTGTTGAAGCCACTAAATTTTTTGAGTATGTTTTTTTGGGTGATCAATTATTTAAGTTAAGAAAATAAATGATCGGAGTATAAAATACCAATTACTAAAATGTAGAACTCTTAATTTTTAGAAGGCACAACTTATTGAGGAAGACTGTTCCTCTTTGTTGACTGACAGCCAGAAAGAAGAAGGCAGGGCTACAAGATCGCAGACAACATCATCAGAAATATTGACGGCAAAGCTAATTTCAAAGAGGTTTCTTGTATCCTTTAGAAGAGTGAACTTTGTGCTCTTTTCCAGCACTGGAGTGGCTGGAGTGGCACCCGGAGCCGACTTGCTAATGGTTTTATAATCGACTGATATTCCCAACCCGGGGCATCTTCTTCCCCGTTCTTCACTATACACTTTGTTACCATTATTCTGTCCAAAACAATTTCACTTAACTTGGTTCTCTCTTCGGGCGAACCGCCGCTTGGCTACTTCGCTAAAACAGTTAGAAATTCTCTTTAATTGCATCATCGTCATCATCGCCACCCAAAAGGGGTGGTTCTCTCGGTCGGCTTTGCACCGGGTTGGTCGCTCTTTGGTCGATGTTTTTATTCTCTTTCTTTAACTTTAAAGTTTTCACCTCAAAAAGAATACACCTCTTTACGATTTGTATAATTGTAAGTTATGCTTAATATTGTTCTACGTTATTCTTAAAATTGTTAAGTTTTTTTTTTCCATTATCAACTCCGGGACATTAGGAAACAAGTGTCGCTGTTGAGGCAGCGCGAGATGAGGCTTCTTGATTACTCTTCCTGCAGATATCCTGCTCACGTTGTAGAACAGAGTTTACCGGTGCATTTTAAAAGAAGACCGGTAGAATTACAAGAATTCTTGGATGGTTCTTTTCGTAAAGTCCATTCAATCAGATTAGCTTTTCTTCAGATAGCCGAACTCAGGAAGGACCGGTTATTTTGAAAATTACACTTTTCGACAAATTACTGATATAATGACTAAATTCTGCAAATCTTTCAACATCTAATCTGATACTTATATCAAGATTAACATCTTAAACCTCTTAAAAATCCTTACTTTTGTAGAAGAGTCGTTTAGAGACATTTTGAACAAGAAAATTAATTTACCAAATTACTGTAAACTGTAATTTAATTACATTACAGTGGAATTTACTGTAATCTTTGACGCTAAAAGAAACAGATCTCTGCATAGTCAGATTCAATCAACAATCTTCAAAGTCAATTTTGTCCACCATCAACAATGATTCTCTTAACTCTCTATTATTTAACCAACGATTGTTGCTCTTTACCGTACGGTGCGACTGTATTTCTTCATACGGCTACTTCATATCACTCTTATAATCAATCATTTTAGCTAGCTCGGTCAGTGTAATTTAGTTAAGAATATAGTTAGTGTAAATTTATGTGTTTCTTGCGTTACCTAAGGGTTTCTCACGCTACATTGAATTTACATATCCCTATTTCTTGAATCACTTTTGCACATTCTCTTCACTTTCAATTACACGTATTCTCAAACCACAAACCGAGACTACTTTTATCTCCATTACTCCTCTATTTCAAAACTTTTCAAACATTTATTCATAGGCTACTTTTTATATACTATTTGTAAGTCTCAAGCGATACCTGAATGAAAAAAAGATTGTGTAAAAAAACAACTAGAAGTTTGAAAGTTTTTTATTTTACATCTTTTAAAAATTTTTAATCTATTTTAGGATAGCGCTACAGATATGAGATATTTTTCAAGTCGAAAGATATTTAAATTTTTTTATAACTTTAGATCAAATGAAACCGTAAGATTAATTTGCTACCACGTCAAAGCTCTTATGCGTGACATATCCCCTTGAATTGTTTGATATTGCACTAAGTCCTTATATGTAGGCAACTAAATGATTTATAAAGACTCCTATCTGAAGAAAAAAGGCAACATTATAACTCTCTACAGAATGATGTGCTAGATCTTTGCCTAGCTAGTTCATCAGCTTTTTCATTGCTCTCGATCTCTGAGTGTCCAGAGATCTAGGAGGTTATCTTCATGCTTCTACTGAGTGTGAACTGGATTAATTTAGGCCTATATGTTTGGGTTCGTGAAGCTGTTATAGGTTAGCTGCATCCGATGCTGTTTTAGTATCTTAAAAGTTAAACTAAAAATGAACTGTGGCGGAAAGCATGGAAGATACTCAACTTCTTTTTCTTGTTTATATTTTGAACGCCATTTTATATATTAACTATTTCTTAGAATCTGGAAATGAAATTTAACATAAATTTTATGTATGAAATTATATTCTTGGCATAACGTAATAACGAATGAATGAATAAATGCTTTTATTTTACAAAATATATAAATACAAACACAAATATGTACTGAAAAACGTACAAGACAATGGCTTTACGCCGTCTGTCGAGTTGCCTAATTTAGGTTTAGCCTCTAATTACAATATTTATTATTTTAATTATTTCAGAAATATTGTATATTCATACATTTTAATTTGAAATACAAAAGAAAGTACATTTAATACTCAATATTACGAATTATATTTCCGAATTTAATTGTCTTTTTCAGATATTAATTTAATTGTTATCTTATTGGAAATGGTCAACCAGGAACTACCTATATTTATACATTTATTAGCAAGTGTTGTCCAGTTGGTACCATTTAATCAGTTGACCACCTCCTCTTGATGTTATAAAGGAGGATTTCCTCTATATTATAAAGACAACTTGGAAATTTTATATTTTATAGAAAAAGAGACAAAAATTGTCAAAATTTGGTGTTTTCAACGTTCCACTTTTTCGTGCCGTTTTTGTCGATCAACCCTTACACAACTGTCCTACCGGGCAGTTTTAATTTAAATTAATTTTACCAAAACATTTCTTTCTAAATTCCCCTAGAATTGGGCATATTCCCAGGAAGTGACTAGTATCTTCAGGGGCAGTTAGATTGCACAAGGAAGCACCTAAAACACCCTATTCTTACTCCAAAGGTTGATAGTTCAAGTCTAATAGTTCGCCTCTAGCTTTTAATATAAGAGATTTACTGTAATAGAATTATTGAATTATTAGTTTTCCACCCTCTTATGATCATTCCAGTCCTCTTTTCTCGAGTTGTGCCCGTCATGGTTTGTCTTTCCTAGACCTCCCTGTCTATCTAATCCTGTTGTCCATTTTTAAGAAGGAACATTTTTTTTATTCATTAGTCAGAGCCATTTAAACTACGTAAGCGCATAAACTAAAACAACTATTTTCGCTAATGGTTTTACTAAAAACGGTAGATTTCGGTCTAATTGTAGTTGATTGATGAAAATTGTAGATCGATAAGGATTAAGTTGATTGGCTAGAATTGTAATCATTGCAAAGTGAAAGCGATTGAATGTGTAAAGATTTGAGTTTGATAAGATAGAAATGTTGTTAGTACATTCTGAATTAATCGTTAAATACTCTAGTTTGATTTCGACAAAGTAGTGCCAGAGGAATTTGTACCTAATTAATACAAAATTTAAAGTAATAAAGCTCCATCTTAAAAGGTGCCTTGGCATTAAAGTTGATGCTTTTATCTCGCCTTTGTTTCTAATAGCACTCTAAAGGAAATAAAATTAACCAGCTCAAAGTTAATTTATAAAGGGTTAATCTGGGTTAAATAGCAAAGCAAAAAAAAAAGCCTGTATAATTAATTTAAAAAAATTTCTCTCGTAACAATTTTTGACAGCGCCAAAGACTAGATGACAGGGAAAATGGGTGTGAAACATTTTAAATAAAACTGTAAGCTGTTGGCGGCAATGATGTGCTCCTGGCGGTGGCTACTAGAAAGGCTAAAAGGTTTTAGATTGGATCAAATATAATCCAGCGGGCTTTGCTGGGAGGGCTTTTGAGTTTTCCACGGATACTGCCAAGTTTTTAATACCATTTTGATAAAAGCTCACCATAATGGGTTCCCCCGCTCAACCAGAGTGTCGCTTCAACCCCCTTTTCTAAATCACTTGGCTTATTATTATTTTAATTCTTTACTCGGATAGAATAATTCTTAATTCCGGAAATAAACCGCATGTTAATGATGTTAGTTTTAATATATTTACAAAAATTCGGCCATTTTTCCATTTAGAATATTTCAGACCAAAAATTTTGATGTAATACTTTTTGGAAACTAATTGGATTTATAAAAAATGTATAACAACTGAACAAGAATTCATTAGCAAGTCTTTGATATACAGGGTGATCCATTTAAAACGCAACCAATCGCTAATAACTTTCTAGGAAAGCGGAAATCCGGAAAAACCCATTAAATAAACTTTCTTGGTCTAGTTTTCAAAATTTTCCACCCACGATAATGTATCTTCAATTTTAGGCGGAGTTATGGCCAAAAAACTGATCGGGTTTTCATAAGGACCACTGGTTTTGACAATGTTTATGAAAACTACATAAATAGTTGTGAAAAATGACGTACGCCCCGTTTCAATATCCCTAATATTAGTCGAGATATTTAAGATCAAAATTACAATTTTATCTATTCGTGATCGGTTTTCAATATTAATTTTCCACCAGAAATACACGTTTCGGGAGGTTCTCTGACTGCAAAAAATGTTATTTGTGCCGCAAAGAACAACAATAATAATAATTGAAGATTTAAAAAAAATGTAGTGTAATGTAATGGTTGTGGGTGAATCAAGATAAATTTGTTTTATTATCAAATAAAAGCAACCATCGCGTCATGTATGTAAAACTGTACCTCGTATGTACCTCGTATGTAAAACTTCTTGACTTATGATTACGGTAAGAATATTTTTGACAGGGTGTTCGTCTAGTGGTCAAAAGTGTGGCTTTGTAAGTGGGAGATCCCCCAGTTTGAATCCCGCATTTCATTAAAAAAAAGTATTATGAAGTATTAAGTATTGTAAATTACTGCATCTTTGCCAAGGAAGGGATTAGCTTTGCGGTTAGCGTATTAGGTTCGAATCCAGCTGCTGCCTTCTCTTCCTAGGAACTTCTTACAGCTCACTGTGACGGTGATGGACATGTCTATAACGTGAGAACACTGTCCAGAGAGGCCGGCAGTGCACTGAAAAAAAGCTCCGGGCGCCAATAACCTCAGATGTTGACGCGCCTTAAATCATTAGGGGGAAAAAAAAGAAAACACCTTTGCTTCAATTGCTGGAATACAAGTAAAATCACACTTCAGTTTACCACAAATATTCTTACAATACACGTAGGGTCTGCTGATGTTGATGCCTCTTACGACTATTTGGGTTTAACAAACCCATAGGAAAACTCTAGCACATATCAATCGAATCGAGCGGTGACCAAAATCGGATGGATGCTGGCCGACCCGGCTTTGAAGGGCTCCAACAACTCCGCTGGGAATTAAGTTGTCAAACTAAAAGAATTAAATTTATTGCTAATTGTATAAAGTTTAAGGACATGATAAGAAAATCTATTTAAACTGTAATTATTTTTATTACTAACTTTAATTGGATATTTAATAGCGTTACATGGTGAAAGTTTGTTATCTCCAACAAGATTTAATGATAAAGGGTAGCTAGTTGGCCATTGGTCAAACTTTTAACTGAAATAAAACACATCTTGTAAACAACACAATAAAAGTTTATTGCAGTTTAATCCAATTTCAGCTTTATTACCCTAGAAACAATATTGTACAATATAATAAAACGTTCTATTAAAGGCCTTCTACTGAAAGAACATAAATTGTGTTATTATTACTGATGTACAGATTCTTTCATTTTAATGAAAGGATGGCAACTGCTCAGTGTAAGATTCTGCTCCTTGTCTGCAACCTTCAAGTCTTTATTAACGAATATGTTATGAATGGAATCTATAGTCTGTTTCCCTTAAAAAATTGTATAAGTTCTGATAAATTCTGCATGGATATCTCTGCAATAATGAGTCCTTTTATTCTGTGGAAGCGGGTGTTCCTCAGGACAGTAATCTTGGTCCTGATCTCTTCATTATAAACACCTCAGGTGTTCCATTACATGCTTCAGCTATACACCCATCAATCTTCACCTCATTCTCATTCTGACGCAGTGCAATAAACTGCATCTTGCTGCAACATACTCGTATTTTCTAGAATGTGCTGGAGAATCAAAGTTAACTCACAAAAACGCTAAGACAATATAACTTTTCCCTTTCAGAGATATAACTTGTCCTCGGGTTTATCTAAATCTGATTGTATTTTACTTCTTTAGGCTGTCACAAATACCTTGGACTTTACATTTATCAACAGCTGACTTGGGAATCGCTTAAAACTCTTAAACCGCTAGGACTAAAGAATTGTTTTCCACTTACAAGCGCAACTAAGTGACAGTCTTTCAAAACTAACATTGACATACAAAATACGGGCATTCACAACTCATTATTGAAACTGATTCGTAATTATAGACTTGAAATATGGGGCTCAGCCAAGCTATCATTAAAAACCGAAATTCTTCGCCGAATACCTAACACACAATTTTACATCTCCATCCTCTTTGGGTACCATTTATCAAGGACTGTAGGCGCCACGTAGCCGAGCGGCTAGAGACGAGACCTGTGAAGTAAATATTTATTGTGGTTCTGGGTTCGATTCCCGGTCTTAGGCCTTGGATTTTATTTAATGGTTAATAAAAGAAATTTAAAGTAAAGTATGTTTGCTAATCGCTTCCGTCCACGATACCTAATTGGTAGTTGGACGTAAAGCCCTCCTGAAAAAATAGGCAATTACTTTACGCGGGTCGTTTGAAAAGTCCGTGCAAAAATAAAAACTACTTAATTTTTTGGGGTAAACCTTTTTTATTTTTCAACATAGTCTCCTTTTAGGCTTATACACTTCGTCCAACGCTGCTCTAGTTTGTTGATCCCTTCCGAATAATAGGATTTGTCCACGTCTGAAAAATAGCCATTCGTTTCTGCAATCACCTCCTCGTTTGAATAAAATCTTTTTCCCGCCAGCCATTTCTTCATATTGGGGAACAAATAGTAGTCCGAGGGAGCCAAGTCTGGAGAATAGGGGGGATGTGAAACGAGTTGGAACCCTATTTCCATTAATTTTGCGACCACAACTGCTGAGGTGTGAGCTGGTGCGTTGTCGTGATGGAAAAGGACTTTTTTGTGGGCCAATCGTGGGCGTTTTTCTTGCAGCTCGGTTTTCAAACGGTCCAATAACGATGAATAATATGCACCTGTAATAGTTTTACCCTTTTCCAGATAGTCGATGAGGATTATTCCTTGCGAATCCCAAAAGACAGTCGCCATAATCTTTCCGGCCGAAGGAACGGTCTTCGCCTTTTTTGGCACAGATTCCCCCTTGGTAACCCATTGTTTAGATTGTTCTTTGGTCTCAGGAGTGTAGTGATGTATCATGTTTCATCCACAGTGACGAAACGACGCTTAAAGTCCTGGGAATTCTTCTGGAACAGCTGCAAACCGTCCTTGCAACACTTCACACGATTTCGTTTTTGGTCAAGCGTGAGCAATCGCGGCACCCATCTTGCGGATAGCTTTGTCATGTCCAAATGTTGATGCAAAATATTATGTACCCGTTGATTCGAGATGCCCACAGCACTAGCAATCTCACGCACCTTCACTCTTCTGTCATCCATCACCATATCAATGATTTCTGGAGTAGTAACCTCAACAGGGCGTCCAGAACGTTCAGCGTCACTTGTGCCCATATGGCCACTCCGAAAATTTTGAAACCACTTATAAACTGTTCTAATCGAATGTGCAGAGCCACCATAATGTTTATCAAGCTTCTCTTTAGTCTCCTCAGGCGTTTTGCCCTTCATAAAGTAGTGTTTAATCAACACACAAAATTCTTTTTCGTCCATTTTTTGAAAATCACTCGACTTCCTCGATTCAAACGAATGCCAAACACAAAAAAATAGACCGATCTGGCTGAAACTTGGTGTGTGTTCTTCCAAGAGATGCTACTAACTAAACATAACCTCGATACGCGCCAGTACTGCTATCTCTCTGACTTTGCTCGGACTTTTCAAACGACCCTCGTACTTTAAATTTACTTTATCAAGGGCTTCGTATCATGTCCTTACCAAAAGTTTCATTCTCATCTCCTTGATCATCCTAATCCATTAGCTCTCATCTCATACTCTTCCTATTCGGAGTCTGTGGCTTAGTTGGATGCTTGATTTTCTTGGCGATGAATATTATTTTTGGGGAAGCCATTACTAGGTGATGATTACACGCACGTTTCTATTGGAGGGTGTAATTTTCAAATAAATTAACAAAAATTAATTCTTTTTGTAGAAACTATAGACCAATAATAATTTAATAAAGGAACTTACAGCCCTGCAGGTCTCAGAGTTTGCATTACCAAAGGAAGCGTAATTGTGTAAGTTCTACTAGATCGCAACGGTTAGTCTCACTGGCACAGTGGAAACTGTTAAATAGAGAAACTAGTTCCATAATTATTTAGTAATTGAATCCATTGTACGCATATAAATACAATAGATCAATAGCTTTTTAAGTATTGTATTTTAGATTGAAGTTCATTAAGAAATCATATTTCATTAAAAACTAAGAGTTATTACAGTTAATTTATGCAGGCATCTTGTTACGAGCAACTCTCAGACTTGGTTTCAATAGAAACGTTAATTACTAAGTTGAATAGAGGGGGAGGAGCGGACCTTTAGAAGACCAAAGTGGTGGTGTGACGTCGCCATGAGTGGTATTGCACAAGTGGCTCCGCCATCTTGTAATGCACACTTAAGAACAATAGACCAAAAAAAAAACAAAAACAAAGAAAAAAGAGAGGGTAAAAGAAGAGGTCCTACTTTTGACGCGGCCATCATGAATTTGTTCCAATTTTTAGAGCAAGGCATAGTTTTAACTTATTTTTGTTACTTTATTTTTTATTTTTGCTTTTTTGGCAGCGGTTTTCACCATTCAGACTACGAAATTGAGTTATATCCATTAACTTACCTACATTTACGAAAATTAAATATTATATTATAGATTTTTAAGAACACCTAATCCTTCCAAGTACCCGGTATTTACAAATAACATAGGTAGCACCCTCAAATCATTCGATATCATCACCAATATACCTTCGTGGCGCCTCGGGTTAAGAGGCGAGACCTGCAAAGCTAATATGCATTGTGGTACTGGGTTCGATTCCCGGTCTTGGCCTTGGATTTTATTTAATGGTTAAATGAAAAATAGTAAAGTACGTTTGCTATTCGCCTCCGTCCACGACACCTAGTAAATGGTAGTTGGACGTTAAGCACCGCCTGAAAAAATAGGCGATTACTTTACTTTACTTTACCAATATCCCTTCGTGTTCTCTCATTGCATTCGCCCCTTCTATTTACACCGTTTCGTATTTATTGGTATGGAATCAACTCCACATTGAAGTATGTATCTGTTAAAGTAGAACATAATTTTCCGAAAGGTCGCCTCTAAATATTTGGAAAAAGCGTCGAGCATTTCTTTTCTTTCTGTTGTATATCGTGAACTGTCACTATTATAAGTTTAAAGATCTTCTACACCTTTGCACTCTTCACATAGCTGTGAACATCTCCTATTCATTCTGACCAGAATATGAGCCACAAACTGATGATTAGGTCTCAACTTACTTATTTGCCTAACAACTTTTTATTTTACTCAAAGCCACTCCTTTGAACGATGGTAATTCAAGTATCTTTATTGCTTATTGTAAGTCTCCTGCCATTCCTTCAATACTTTATTTTGTAATCTGATAGTTTTATTTTATTATTATCTTAATTGTCTCTTATTAGGTATTGCGAAAACGGAGAATTTCCGATAATGAGTTTGCGTCAAAATTATCCATTTTAAGGATATCCTGAATCCAAAAAAGGTGTCTGAGTGTGTGACTGATAAATTTTAAATTTGTAATAAAACTTTAATTAAATTCGGCACAAACTATAAAAAGACCATTTTCTTGAAGAGATGTAATAATAACTTGTTAAATAATTAAAACAGCGATGAAATGTATATTGTAACAATTCCGTGGAGTTATCACATTACAAGATGAATTGCACAAGAAGTAATTAAAAGTTACAAATATAATGTAGCACTAAGAGGGTGCTCAGAGTATTGTAATACAAATGTAGCACTTTCTAGCTCCTGCAGAACAAACAAATGTACAATTACTCGCTTTGCTCTCTTAGACTAGGAACGTTACCTGGTGTCCCGTTTTTAAAACTTTTAACGTTTCTTAATAAAACTACCTTTGCCATATTTCATCATCAAGTGAATACAATGGTTTAAGGCGACTATTTGCTGCGTCCGTTCCATATTCCTCAGTTTCACAGATATCCTCTCCCTTTAATTATCCTAAATATGTACTTTAAAACTTAATCATCCCTTCTTTAATACAAAAAAAGAAAAATAAAGGAAAAGAAATATAAAAAGGCTTCAACAGGATATTTCTGTAAAAGGACACAACAAAAAGGACAAACTATACTCTGTCACTTCATTTTCACGCTTTTTCCTTTTAATTTTCACGAGCTCGCGCGCCATCTCTTATTCAGTACCTGTTACTAAGGAAACTTCTAAAATACTCACACTTGGGTATTTTTTTTTTAATAAAAGACTGAGTACAATTTAAAAAACATAAGTAATTGGTCGCGGAGACGCACTCTACTTGGAAGAACAGCTTTTCTATCCGACTTCCTTCTTTTTAATCTACTTTCTATTTTAAATGAAAAAAAGAAAGTCTTGTTTCAATTATACTCACAATCCTTGAAAAGAACGCATTATCTTAATAAACTTGCATAGATTCTGAACTTAATTAAAGTAAAAAACAAGAAATCTGGTATGTTCACTCATACCACATTCTCCTCAACAACTTAAGTAATTAAATTTTTTTGGAATACATTATTTTTTTTCTAAAAAAGTTGTTTTAGACATTAAATGTCTTCGCTTTAAAGGTACCATTTTCGAAAAAAAAATATACTAATTTAAATTAAAAACTATTCCATTAAGTGGCACTTTCTATCTGCTAGCTATCTTTTATATTTACAAATTAAATTTGAGTCAGCACGCTAAGAGCCTTGCACAAATTGAAAATGGAGTTCAATTCTTCAAAGATCTTGATACAGTCTTGGTTTCAGTCTTCTTGAAGCTGTAGACTTGCCAAGATGGTAATGAGATGTAGATCTCAGAGTGTGAAGGTTTAAGAAAGAAGTTGCCTATTAGTTTGGTCATGTGAGTGTGAATGGTTTGAATGTCCAGTTCTCTGGGTATTTGTGTGACCCTAGTAAACCATTTAGGCCGTTCACTACAATTCGTAGCACTTTACTTTTGGAAAAGTCTTTAGTTTAATTCATCAGTGCTTTGCTAGCTGTAATCCAGACTGGAGAGGCGAATGTTAACACTCGGGGAAATGTCTTCCGTTTTGTAAAATGTCAGTTCACGACCGATCGGGGAAATCTCCCCGTTTGACAATGCAATGCAATGGAGTACTGAATACATGGTTTTATGTTATGTATATTAAGTACTTATATATTTTGATGCCCGCTTCTCTGCGTTGATTGCTATATATTTATTATCACTATATTTTTTTAAATAATAGAAAGTAAAAGAATTAGGAGATGAGAAAGAAAGAGATATTGCTAAAAATAATGCTGATAAACGGTTCATGAAATTTTCAAAATAATATACGCCATATTGGATTACAGTTGATAGCATAGTCATCTACAATTCCAGTCTTACAATTTTTGTATTCAGCATAACAACTCCATATCTATTTTGTAATTTATCTTTGTAATATAATAAAAGACTTTAATAAAATGTCCCAGGAAATTGAAGATGCTTTTAATGAATTTCATCTTGATACTGCATCAGAATGTTCAGAAGACAATTTTGATATCCATGATGGGGACATTATCAAACCAGGAAATAGATCTACTCGTAGAATAATTTCAAGCGATTCAGAGGGTAATTTGGAAGATTCAACTATATTGAGTTGCAACTCATGCGGTCGGCAATGTGTTAAAAGTGGTCTAAGCAGCGTCTTCTAGAGCAGTAAAGTGTACGATTGTATCTACTTAAAATTTGGGAATTCGCTTACATATTTAATTCCTAACAAATATTTACAAGGTGGTGAGCCCATACTTTACACTGAAATGACAATTTTGAGACAATAGAATATTATTTATTCCTAAAGTGGAATTGTCGATGGGATACTTTTTTAAAATTTAATTAAAGTTGTGCAAGTAAGGAACTTGTTTAAAGAAAATTAAAGAATTGGTTCTCGAAATAGCTGAAAAACTGAATTGGAAGGCTAATTTCGTGTCTAGAATCCTAGGGGGGTGTAATACGTCTTGCAGAGCCTCTCCATCCCAACTCCAGTCTCATCTTCACGCGGAACACCAGAGCAATCCTCACCAAGGTTGTGGTAAACAATTCCCTCAATGGTCTGGATCAGCAAACAAAGGAAAGTAGGAGATACTGGTCAGTTTTAGTATTTAAACTGGCTGTAGGAATTACATCTAGGTAGTAGTAGCGGATAAACTCGAGAGCCAACGGCAGCCTCCTGGACAAGTTAGAATGTCTACTGCGAAACGGGTAAGACAACCATGGTGAAGGCAACTTCTAGGGAAGGGCATTTCCAAATCAAAGCCACTGGGTCCTCCTAGGTTGGGTGCTAAGCATGGGGCCAACTCCCTTGATCTTGTAAAAAAATCCATATGTTCCAAGACGTGTTATTTGGAGAGGAATTTTCAGGGAGGTCAATAGCCACATTGGACTGTAGAACCAGTTAGGGAAGTAACTTTGTGTCCGACTAAGATCTAACTAATCCAGAATCCAAATTTGAACTGTTTGCGATCATTATTTTTTAAGTTCTGCGAATCACACACTGCGCAAACAAATTGGATGATATAAACCATGGGAGAGACCTTTAAAGAATTTACCTGATTAACCTTTACTAGGATGCTGAATTGGACCACTAGTAACAGTTTACGCATTGAAGGAAAATTATCCGAGTCCTGGCGCAAAATAGCCACTGGCTCTTTTCAAATTCATACAATGGGCCAGCATCAGTTAAGTAAGAAAGGCAAAAACTGCCGCATAAATATTCCATACATCCGCAACAGCTTGTGGGAGGATGAACCACGGTTTGATAATCCCCTTAGGGAAGTTTATATTTCTTTATTAAATTTTTAGTTTCCTCACGTTTTCAACTTGCTCAGTTGCATGAAGAGATGGAGCAGAAAAATAATTAATTTTAGGGCCTTTACAACCAAGCAGTTACAGTACTCTCCAAATATGCTGTAAATCAAGCTGTTACATTACAACTACCAGAAATTCTGTGTTACACAGTTACTTCTAGCTATAACTGCCAACTGATTATCGCCAAGAGTCACGACATTAATATTCTTCTGGAAGAAAGTTTCTATTTTTATTGCACTAAAATATTTATAACTTCAAAATTTTATATAACTTTTTTTTTATTGTCATGTTTATTTTTAACCATAAAATATGATGCAATTATGTACGAAGTTTTTAAAGTTTGACTTTTATTGTTCTGGAACTTACTGGAACGAAGACAAACCATGGTTAATGTACTATTTGTTGAATAATTTGTATTTTAAATAAAATCATTTAGACAAGCAATGACAATGAGTGCGCAACTTCTTTACAGACTACTTGGACGATGCTCCAAATTGTCCATGGAACTCGATCGCTTAATAAAAAATACTATCCTCAAACCTATGTGGACTTACAGACTAGAGCTGTGGGGTTCAGCCAAACCTATGACCATACGGACAGTACAAACATTTCAGTCAAAACTCCTACGACAGATAGCTGACGCTCCTTTCAACGTCACTTAACCTTAATCTTCACAACGACCTCGAACATTCCATTTTTACAACAACTTGCCTAGACTAAATATCACAAGCGCTCTTAATGCTGCACGAGAATAGAGACAAATCTCGGTCTCGGTCTCGGTTTTTCAAATATTAATTTTTAGCTACAAAATTATAAAATTGTGTAAAATTAATAAATAATCGTTACGGGTATTGAATTAATTATTAAAAGATACGATTTTATTATATATGTTCAATAATACTACATCTATTTGACTTCGAATTACATAATTTTTACATAAATTCACTAAATTTCACTATTCATATCATTCATTCATTCAATTTCATAAATTTCACTATTAATAATCTAATACTTTGAACTTAGATATTATTTGAATTATATTTTAGAATTTTAGAATTAATCAATTTGAAAAAAAAGACTATCTATGCACCTAAAAAATATTGCCACAAATTTTCGTTTTTAAGTTAATCTTTGCCCAAGCATTGATACATAAAAGAGCTTTTACTGAGTCAGAAGTTAGAGAAGATCTTCTATTGGTCATTATCATCGCAGCTTGCGAAAACAATCTTTCAGATGGCACTGAAGTTGCACAGATACTAAAAATATCTTTTATTAATTATTATAATATATTATATTATAACTTAATAATTATATTAGAAAATAATAACAATTTTTGAAAAGATTATTAATAACAAACCATTTTTTTATTCATTTTTAATACTTAAATAAAAATTCAAAACAACCGAGATATCTCGACGAGACCGAGAACGAGATTTGAGCGACCGAGACAAAGATCGAGACGAGACACTTGTCTTATGAGACCGAGGCGAGATCTGCATAAAGTCTCGCCTCGTCACGGTCTCGTGCAGCACTGCTCTCTCTACTTGCTCTACTCAATCCTCTCGTAAAGTCTCTCGCCTCCTCTGACATTCCTGACAATTCTCCTCGCCGTCTGAATCGTCTGTGGCTCCAAGACTTCTTTAATATCTGAAGATTATCATCGATTTCCTGTAGAGTGCTACCACTGGGCAGTTTCTAGTTTTTATCCTCCTGCCCTTCACGCACCATTTACATCTACACCGTCTTATTTACAGTAAATATTTATGTTAATTTATTCAAATTTTCTGATAACCAATTTTTTAGTTTTTAGGAGGCCTCAAAACGGACATTTTCCATTGAAAAGTCCATACCTAAAATTAGACATGATCGCAATTCTATCGCCAGGTGTAAGAAAATAAAATGAGAAAATAATATATAAAATATAAAATTAATTAAATTTTAATATTAATAAAATGTTTTATCCTCTACTATTAATGTAGGCATCAAAGGAAATTTATCAAATTTAATGTTGTGGCTTTCCCCCCAGAAATGCTACCTCCAACCCCACCTAATCGTGAAGCTCCTGGATATTAGTTCTCACCAAACTGAGTCCAGAATGATTCCAGAAGTTTTAATGAAATACCAATAGTCTATAACATGAAAGGAACCCAAAATTTGAATAATTTTCTACTAATATTGCATTCATTATCGACCCAAAAATTATTATTTTATTTTTTTTTTAAGTTTTTCATTGGCTTTTCAGGCGGTCAGCTGGACTAGATGGGATAGGAGAAGATACCGAATAGAGGATTCGAGAGAATTAGAAAAGAAGTTTAAGATCATTGTTTAGAGATAATAACAATGTATAGTAGTAAGAAGCTTTGAAGAATTTGCAGAGGATTTAGAATAGTAAGGATTGAATTCTTTTGGAATTGGAGACCTAGACTTCAACCCTGATTGTCTCGAGCGCAAAACTGTTTTATAAAACAGAAGATTGTTAAGAAGAACGTCTTTCTAATAGTCTAAGAAGTGGTCTGTATCATGTGAGTTCTTGTCGTTTCAGTGTTGTATGAGATACTCCTCGTGAGTATTTTGCCCAAGAACAAACTCAAGTATTCGACGGGGTCATCAGCCAAGATGAGGATATTGTCATAATGTACATAGTGTAGGAGACCACCAGTAACTCAGCAATGAGGAAACTTTACGTCCGCGATTTGCTTTTGTTAACTTTCACTTTCCAATGCTTGTATTATGCTTCAAGTTCAGAGAGATAGATAAATGTATGAGGATTTGGACCAGAAGAAAAACAAAGCTGAGCCAACCGCAAAAGAGAGCTTGATTGTGTGAGACTGCGATTGTGGGATGTCCGACATGTAATGTAATGTAACTTACATAAAATAATTCTATGCGGTACTCCGATATTTTTTTTTTTTTTTTTTTTAAGCAGTTTATAAGAGGGAAACCAATACGATTTGGTTTCAAGCAATGGGTCATGTGCTTTGCTGGAACCAGTTTCGATTTTCGGGTTGAATTATACAAAACCAAACAAAAATCTGCAAAGAAACTTGTCCTGGAAGTTGTAAGAAAAGTGTCTGCAGATCATTACTTAGAAAGAACCCATGAAGGAAAGCAAAGGAAATGTGCAATCTGTAAAAAGAACGCAAGAAAGCATTGTGGGAAATGTATTGTAGAGCTTCATGTAGAATGTTGTCAAGAATGGCATAAATGATTCCACTAAGATGAGTCTTTTATTGTACATTTGTACAAATTTTCTATTACTTAATAATGAGAAAAACGTACCTTAAAACTCGAACTTGAAGGGAATCATAGTTTCGAAATTTGACCGAACTATTTCGGTAACAAGAGGAAACAAAAATACGCATTTCTTTTTATTTATTTATACATATATATTTTTTTTAGTGTTACACATGAGGACATTGAAGGATGCAACTATAATGGTCAACATGTTAACTCATCCGTCTAGTGTTTCCGGTTGGAGGGCACCAGAAAAGAGGAAATGGCAACCAGAGAGAGATCTGTCAGAGATAAACTTGACAACGGTTGATTACCCTTGCTTGGTACGCAATACCAATTCATCGCCTCCATTTAGGGACGAAGGTTAGATTCTCATTTTACCCAATATTTTAGATTTCAAAAAGCAAATTTTTTATTTGGACAATTGATTTATTTATGAATTATTGTAATTTTTAATAAAAATATACGTGATTAAGTAAGACGCGACAGTTACGGCGTTCAATTCGAAACAAATGCATCCCAACAATACTAAGGTGCTATTTTACTTTAATAATTAATAGCAATTTCATTTTTAATAAAAAAAAGGAAGTTCTAAGGGATCAGGCCTGGATTCTTGTCCACGAGATTTTTGTCCTCGTATTTTGTAATTACTGCGGAGGTTAAATATTAGCTCCAAGTGTCGGAGAGTGCTCAGTGAACCGTTCACTGCACAACTCGATTAAAACACCATAGTACAAAAAAAATGGAGAAATGCGATGAAATAGTGTACATTGTTTTTTATAATTCTGTTTATAATATAAATTCAAAAAAATTTACCGTTATCATTTAGCCGACTGCTTCTGAGTTTGACTGTATTATTCCAACGATTTACATTAGAGGACGGAGTTAATCAAATTGACTTCTAAAATAAATTATTTATTATTCAATGGCCAAAAACGTTTTGTTGGTAAATGGTGTTAATCTTTATTATTTGGGAAACTTAAAAATATAAAAAGCTATGACAGAACCAAGAGCTTTGACACTTAAATTTAAGATATTTCAAAAATTTTGTAATTACTGTAGATAAACTCATACAGCGGAGGTTAAATATTAGCTAAATAATAGATTAAATTAAGGCGGCCTCAAGGCCTAAGCCACTGCGACCCTTTTGGATCTATTGTGGCTCCCCGACTTTATAGCTCGCCCTCCAGACCCGTTCGCTTAATCAGACTCTTAATTCTGGAGAGTGGCTCCTGGGTAAAGCTCTCTGGCCTTGGTTTTTCCTCCCCGAGAAGTAACATCCTTAGCCAGACAAGCCCCTCTCACTGACACAATACGTGCAGTGCCGTTTCCTCTTCTTCCTGACAGAACCTACAAAGGCTATCATCTGTCAGGCCCATGCGATGCTTGTGTTTTCTGAGCCTGCATTGGCCAGTTAATAGGCCTACAATTATCCTTATAGCCCCACGGCCTTGACTATCTATCTAAATCTATTATCTATCTAAATGTTAGCTCCAAGTGTCGGAGAGGAGTTATTCGATTTGTGCAGTGTACGGCTCAATTATTGTTTTCAGTTTTAAATTATTTTTTTTATTTAAAAATCATAACTTTCCTTAGGGAGTTTGGAAAATATAACTTATAGGGCAGAGTGGGTACTAAGAGCCACTTGTTTATTTTGACAGCTTAAATCAATATCTATGAATTCCATTTTGCTACATCTAATACATATTTATTATAAAAGGATATGTATATATACGTAAAATATCAAGGGTTAGGGTTGACATCTGTTTTTTTATATATGAATTTAAACAAAATATGAATCAGAAAAAATTGGACTCCTTTTTTTTGGGGAGCTTTCAGGCTGATGGACATTTTTACAGTTAAATATGTGGAGTTTGGTGCGCATGTGTGACGCATACAACGTGTGCAGTGTTAAAGAAGAGTTATACGCAGAATTTGGACATGAATCACGAAGCTTATTGGAATGGCATAACCAGTAGCTAGCTGGCTGGTACGAACCACTCTCTCTTACCATAAAAACTGATTGCCAAGCACTCCCTTTACCCCTTTATGCGCGCACGTGTGTGTGTGTTGCGCATGTAGCTGCGCATATGTCAAAGGACAAAAAAAAAAAAAAAAAAGGTGAGTGATATGTGGGATAGATAAAGCGATACATCGAGGAAGCTGAGATAGGTAGATGTAGATAGAGATTTATACATGCGAGTGTTCTGAACAAAGAATTAGATACATCGATACTAACGATCGATTTTTTTTTTTCAATGTCCGATTTACCTGTAGAGTTTGTTTACATTAGTAGGAGCTCAGAATCACATTTGTTGATACCATTTAAAGTTTTTTCCACATCATAAATAAACACAGCTGATGAAATTTAATTGGAAAATTTGGGATTTATTTTTTAAATCTCCTTAACAAAAACTTACAGTTTAAAAAGTTAAGTATAAGGGTTGATTAAACGCCAAAAGGTACACAAATCAGCAAGTACCCAACATTTCATTCAAGCTTAGTTGATATAATTTAAGTAATTTTGCTGCATTAACTTTTCCTTCACATTTTTTAGAATTTATTAGATGTCACAGACCCTTATGCTGGCCAGTTCGTTCATAATATTATTTGGTTATAATTATGATAAAATGTATATTATATCTTCGTTTTTAAATAGGTACTTTATTTTAACTCTATTCCAAATTATTCTTCTGATTTATCTTTAATATGCCCTTTATTCTGAAGTTGTAACATCTTATACATGCAAGTTAAAGTAGAAGAAGACAAAGTTAGAGTCGGCTACTGTTTAAATTTGAATCACGGAGGATTTAAAACAATATTTCAGACTTGAATTCGTCTTACCGAAATATTCGTGAGCACAAATAACACACAGTTAATAACAAGTAGATTATTCAACAACAATTATTCATTTCTCAATTGTAATTTAATTTTACTTACAGTAAAATACTGGAATAATTAGCTGTCCTAAAAGTATGCAATACTTATTTATTTTATATTACATAACATATATATAAAACATTGTGAGAAGAACAGCTACATTGAGTGTGATTGAAGAAAACTATATTATTTGCGATAAAGCCAGATAATTATTACCTATTATTATAAACGTTTGACTACTACATAAAGTAACAATTACTTTAATCGAAGAATAAACTTAAACAGACGATTTTTATTAAAAATAAAATATTCGAAATCATTGATGTATGTTGGTGTAAGCATTTTTTTAAAAAGTTTTTAAATTTTGCAGCTTCGTAATTTTTTTTATTTTTTATAACGTTTTCTTTTTAACCTGTAATTAATAGTTTGATTATTATAGATTAATAGATATTACAGTCAATCTACAGTGCTACTTGAACAAATTTTTTGTAGATGAAAATGGCCAGCATAAGGGTCTGTGACATCTAATAAATTCTAAAAAATGTGAAGGAAAAGTTAATGCAGCAAAATTACTTAAATTATATCAACTAAGCTTGAATGAAATGTTGGGTACTTGCTGATTTGTGTACCTTTTGGCGTTTAATCAACCCTTATACTTAACTTTTTAAACTGTAAGTTTTTGTTAAGGAGATTTTTGTACCTTTTGGATAGATTTTCATTTTTGTCTATTTTGCTAAGTTACATATCTGCTTTACTGTTTTTTTTTAAATTTGGAATAAGCAATTCTATCATTATAACCTGATAAGGTGTTAAGTAGGAACCGTAACTACCACTGGAGAGATCTTTTTAAAGAATGATTATAGTTGCGGTCCCCAAACCATCCTCAATAACAATTTTTTTGAGAAAGCCTTTTTATATAAAATAGGAAGGTATTTGTACGTAAAAAGCAAATTTAAACTGCGATTTCAGACCTTCCTTTTAAGAGGAGTAAGAAAAATAAACGGGCGATTACAGTACTTCTCCCTAAAAGGCAAAGAGGCAAAGATTTTGAATCGAACGACAATTCATTAATGTAAATAGGTTCACCCATTGATAATTTTAACGATTTCAGTACTTCCTCTTAGTAGGTGTAAGAGCATGATGGCACTTCACAGCCATGTAGAGGAGCTTTAATCACTTCTTCGTGCTAAATTTTATCAAAATCGGACAAAGCGTTATAGAAATATTGGTAATAATAGTTTTAGAAACGGCCTTACTTGGGTAGGGCAAACTCCCCTCCATATGAGGCGTAGCGACGAGACTTTTAAAGTGCAAATCTGTACAAAATTTCGATTCGAATGACACTTCATTCATGAAAATCAGTTCACTTGTCGATAATTTGAAACGATTGCTATACTTCCCCTTAACTAGTGTAAGAGCAGATCGCCGCTTTAATGTTACGTAGGGGAGCCCTAACTCTATCATCCTACCAAATTTTATCAAAATCGGGCTAAGATTTACAGAGTAATTATAATTAGTAATAATAATTTTGAAGGGGGCCTTACATAAAGGGGGCTAACTCCTCTCTAATTCGGTGTACAGCGTCGAGACCCTCAAAAGGCACATCTACATAAAATTCCGAATCGAATGTCACCTCATTCATGAAAATCGGTTCTCGCGTTTAGGCGCTACGTAGTTTACAAAAAAGGTAACAACAACAACAAGAAGAAGAAGAAGAAGAACAACAACAATTTCTGAAAATGCCGTTTTTGCTCATTTTCGGCAACTTTTTCCTCGAAATCTATTAGGTCTGGGGGGTTGCAAAAAAATTACAGTTATAAAGGAGGATTTGCCCTATATTTTAAAGAAAATTTGGGAATTTTATCTTTTATAGAAAAAGAGAAAAAAATTGTCAAAGTTGGGTGTTTTTTAACGTTACGCTTTTTCGTGCACTTTTTGACGATCAATCCTTATACAACTGTCCTACCGGACAGTTTTAATTTATAAATTATTCATTGTATTTATTCCTAAACTTTTAATTACCTCCATTTAGGTTCTTCCTACGGTATGACACCATGAAAGGTATGTTTAATCATTAGTTATTTAATGTATTTTTGCTTTGTGCTGTTATGTATTATTAAAACTATCCGGTAGGACAGTTAAATAAGGAGTTGAACGTCAAAAACTGCACGAAAAAGCGTAAAGTTGAAAAACACCCAACTTTGACAATTTTTTTCTCTTTTCCTATAAAAGTTAAAATTTCCAAATTTTCTTAATAATATAGGGCAAATACTCCTTTATAATTGTAATATTTTTGCAACAACCCAGATCTTAGACAAAATTAATGTTGGAAAGTCATCCCTAAATCTCTAAATTATATTTTATATTGGGCGCTGAAATATAATGCACACAAGCGCCTTTTACCGACTCGGCGGCAATATAAATGAACTACGAGGTGTGGCTACCAAATAACGAGACTATTGCTGTAAAACATTTTATTTTAAATGTATACATATTTAGTTATTATCACCTTCAATATACACCCCTCCCCTATCCCTACAACGCTCCATGCGAATTTACCATTGTTCGAAACAGTGCTGGAAGTCTTTTTTGGAGCTCCTGCATGAAGCTTGCCGCTTTTTCTTTCACAGCTTCAACGGACTGAAATCGTGTACCTTTTAATGCAGATTTGACTTTGGGGAACAGATAAAAGTCACATGTGGCCCCAGGTCAGGCGAATGAGGCGGGTGGCCTAAAACTGGGATGTTGTACTTGGCTAGAAACGTCTTGACAGACAATGCAGTGTGAGCCGGTGCGTTGTCTTGATGGAGAACCCAAGACTGATTCTTCCACAAATCGGGTCATTTTTTCCTTACTCTTTCACGGAGTTGTGCAAGCACCTCACGGTAGTAATGTTGATTAATTATAATCGATCTTTTCAACCTTTTTGGACGTTATTATCTCAGACGTCTTCTCGGCCATCTTGGAAACGCTTAAACCACTCAAAAACTCGCGCATGTGATAAACATTCATCGCCATAAACTTCTTTTAATAAAAGATAAGTTTCAGTAGCGGTTTCATCAAGTTTTGATGTGAAATTTCACGACAATTCGTTGCTCTAATGTAGTATTATGTTTTCGGTAAAACGAAACTAACACCTCTTACACAAACGTCGGTTCCGGTCAGACAGATTTCTCTACAAACACGTGAGACGCTGCAATCGAAAGAGAAGGCTTTACGCTGCACAGCTGTCGGTCGTTAGGACTTGGCGCATGCATATGTTAGTTCTTGTGTAGCAGCATCAGTCTCGTTATTTAATAGCCACACCTCGTATATCATCAATATTAAACCAAAATTTTAGGCCTTATTTATTTCTATTTACTTAAAAATGAAAAAATCATTACGTACTGTTTTAACAGAATTGGATCACAACGTAAAATTGTTTAAATACATCACGTATAAATTACTGGAGCATGTACTGGAGAAGTGACTGTCTAATTAACTTGCCTCCAGGATAAATTGAGCTTATAAATACAAGTATATATTATACAAACGTAGAGATAACAGTTAATTGTACCAACGTCAGTCAAGTACGAGACTAGTTGTCACACATATACGTACGTAAGACATGTGTCTTAGACGACTAGAAGGTAAACATCTCTGTGTTCAGATAGCTGAACAAAGGGCCGCATTTTGGACCAACTGTGAGCAAGTTGCCAGTCACATAAGTGCCCGACCTGATAGTAATAACAATTTAGAAAACGGAGACGGAATCACATTAAGCAAATCTCGGCCAATTTATTTAAATTTAAGATAAACTGTGCGATTTGTATAATGTATATAATGTGAAGATTTCAATTAAACATTTCCTGCGCTAAGTTCTCTTTTAATTATAAAATACGCTGCCTTCAATTAATTCACGTTTCAACATCACAGTATGCTTTACAAAACTTTACTTTTCCGATTGCCGTAAAGACAAATTTTATCTACATTTTATAAAGTTATTTTCCCCTTTTACAAACTGCTCTCTAGTTCGCTTATTATTGTTTTATGCACAATGCTGGAGACCATCTCACTTCATCTTTGTAGTTATTCATCAGATGTCGCTGTTTGCTTCGTAATTAATATAGAGACTAGATACATATTGAATTTAATACTAACAAAGTGGTGGTATGCTTGATTTGAACTTCTTAGTAACATATGTAAATAGACTAGTTTGAATATGGAAGGCAGTGGAGGGCTGTTCTCCGCGAGCGCGCGCCATATAAATTGGGAGGGAAAGTTTAATTGGAGGACAATGTTGGCGCGGAGGATTTAGAATTTTTAATGAAATTATACTCTTTGTAATACATAAACTTTCATTTTGGTGAGTTCCTACACTAATTACATTATCTAGTGGAATTTAAGACGGCAAACTGTGAGAAGTTAGAAATCTAATAACAGAAATAACATAATTCTGAGCGCAGAGAAACATTAATGTTTCTTTTAAAGAAAGCAATAACTACAAGAAATTAGTTCTAATTAAACTACAACAGTCGTTGTAATACCTTTTAATAACTAACATACACATTTATACAAATTTTTGAAAAACTCAAATAAATTTCTCTGTACGCTATTTACGTAGTAAAATTTTATTGGAACTATTTTGTACGAAAAAAAAAATAGTTTAACTTTCCTACAGGGAATAACAAGTACAACAGTTGGATATGTACATAAAGTGTGTAGGGTGTAGCTTAAGGCCGGACGACTCCACAATCTCTTGGACTTGTGAACGGCGAACATCCAGCGATTGCAGTCGTCGTCAGGCTTACAGATGGTCGCATAGCCACAGATTTATGGCATTAGTGGGGGATAGTGGGTGGTTGAGAGGTGTTGGATGAACGGATTAGCTAGTGGAGCCAGTTTGGAATGGAATTTCTGGAAAATGGAATCTGGCTAAGTCGGATACGAAAGGAATTCTCAGGTCGGTAAGAATGGTTAGGTTATATGAAGAGAGCATTGACTAAGGTGGGTAGGATTTCGGATTTTAGGGATTGAATGCGTTATATGTTAGGCAATTTCGAATAGTTCGGAAGTTATGGTAATTTAAAATATGGAAAACAAATTTCAGTTTATTGTCAAAATTATGTTATTTTTTTTTAAAGAATCTGTTCAAACTGGGCACAATCAACGGATAGGCAAGCCAAAACTCTGGACTCCCACACTTTGCTTGTAGCAGCACTTATGGTGGCGAAGTCAAGATCTAGGCAGGCTAGAGTTATTCGACGTTCGGGTTGATTTTTCTACAGAGAGAACTTAACTGGTGCAAGGTATCTTTTTTAAGAGACATTTTGCCAGTTATGCTTGAAGATGTTCCTCTACTACGTCGGCTAGATATGTATTTTCAACAAGATGGTTGCCCGGAACATAATGCGAGAGTTGTTCGAGGTTTCCTGGACAGAAATTTCCATGAAAAGTGCTTGGGAACTCATTGTTCCATCCAATGGCCACCTCGATCTCTGGACTTAACCCCAATGGACTATTTTTTGTGGGGATATCTAAAAAGTAAAGTTTACAGTAACCTTAATCCCGTGGCTTCAGTCGATGATCTGAAACGTCGAATAACTCTAGCCAGCCTAGATCTTGACTCTGCCACCATAAGTGCTGGTGCAAGCAAAGCGTGGGATTCCAGAGTTTTGGCTTGCCTATCCATTGATTGTGCCCAGTTTGAACAGATTCTTTAAAAAAAAATAACGTAATTTTGACAGTAAACTGAAATTTGTTTTTCATATTTTAAATTACCATAACTTTTGAAAAATCTAACCGATTTCAAAAAAAAAAATTGTTGTTTTTAGGAGCTCAAATACTATAAAAATATGCAACAAAAAATATAACGTTCCATTTGAAAAAACAAAGTTGTATCTCGAGATACAGGGGTTTAAAAAAATGGGCCAATCACTGAAAATAAACTAGACTAAAAATGATTAAATACGTGTTTTTTATTTTTTCGAAATTTCCCGCCGTTTAAAAAAAAAGTGGGTGGAGCATATAACTCTGGCCACCCTGTATACAGTTGTCTTTTGTTGCGCAATGTTGGAGCTTTTATTTAACAGTCTAACATGGAATCCTCAGACTCTACTTAAACGTGTTAAATAAAATGATTGTTAAAGGGTGTTAAAGTTGTTTCGAAACTATTTTCCTCGAAAAAAAAATGCATATAATTAATCTGTAGAACTGTTTTTCCGCCCAAATATTTTTTTTGGGGGGGATTTCTTTCATTATTATGCAGTTAATGAGGATGCTCTTTACACCAAAATGAGAATAAAAGAGAGCTTCCCTTACAGATCTGGCTCAAAAAGGATTTCGAAAACCCACTGCTTTCGAGTCAAACTGAATACACACACACATCTGAAATATCTGCAAGAATACATACCTTTTCTTACTTGCAACGTAATAACAGAATATACAAAGAAAAAATAATTAACTAAATAATTAAGGGCATAAAAGCGATTATAAGAGGTTCAGCGAGATAATTAATTAATAGCGCTACAAAATTGTTATCAAGGTGGCATTAGGGATTTCCTGTGTTGATCCCGGACGAGAGTAAATTTACTGACGCCAACCTCTTACTAAACCGCTTATGGAAATTGTCTCCTTTTAACAAGGGAATCTACAGAACAAATGACAAGTAGATTAGAAGCTACATCAGTCGTAGAGGGGTGGGCGGGAGTATTTTCACTAGTGGTTGTAAGCGAAGGGTGTACGAAGTGAAGGTAGCGTAACTACGCGGTATAAAGCTGTAACTACCCCTAGATCACTGGAGTACACCCAAACGGTGAATGGTCGAACTATTGGAGGCGGCTGAGAATCATCGTTTCAAGGTTTCTAGTTTAATACGTTGGAGGCAGCACTTTCAGCTTTCAATAGGATTTCATTCATTGAATACCCTAAAGATTGTGTGCTTGTACCAAACAGAATTTTTGCTTTTGTTTTCATTTTTCATTTAAAAGGAGTGTTCGCATTTAAATTTAAAATTTCAGAACACAATTTCAGAGTCGTGTTCTAATAAGTAAAATTTCGGTCTATATTATTATGAGCTGAATGGAATAATTAGTTTGAAGTAGTTTTGCCACGATTACTGAGTTGAAATCGGAACAGTTCAAACTAATCAGAACAATGAAAGAAGCTCATTTAGAGTTGTGCGAAGCTGAGAGAGATCTCCCCAACATTATTGAAAGAATGAAAGAAAATAAATTTGTTGTTTATTCTTTTTGGTGACTGATTCATAGTTCCAATAGGATGAAAAAATAATTGCAATTTCAGTCGTGATACATTTATTCTGCCGAGCTTTCGACCTAGGGACTAGGTCATCTTCAGTCCATGAACAGACAAGACAGAAGACACACCAACCCTGTAATGTAAAAATATTACTTTGTAAACTAGCCCTGAAGATGACCTAGTCCCTGGGTCGAAAGCTCGGCAGAATAAATGTATCACGACTGAAATGGCAATTATTTTTTCATCCTATTGAAAATAAATTTATTATTCTGGGACTACTGTCCCCTAAGAATAATTACTTGTACAGTTTGGAGGCCATATTGTTTTGGCCTGTATTTTAGTTATTTAAAAACAAAAAGTAAGCAAGTATTTACAAAAAATAAGAATTAAAATTAAGGAAATAAATGAATTCAATTATTATTTCGGAGGGAACTGAGTAGAAAGGAGATAATTGTACAGAAGGGATTTAAAGATGGATAGGGTAGGAGCATAACGGACAGATGATGGTAAGGAGTTCCAGAGAGAGGTAGCGCGAATTAGGAAGATGTGTCAAAGGATAAAGTACGGTGTGAGGAATATAGAGGTCCCAGGGACGAGATCTTGTATTGCGAGAATGGATCGAGGATTTGAACTTGAACATTTGCGAGTTATTATTGATCTCGCCATTACTGAACTTAAAATCAAGCTTACGAATTTCAATTTTTAGTTTAATTGATACTTATTGGTTAGATTGATGAACCAGGCAAGGTTCCTTATATAAAAACTAACTTTACAAACATTAAAACGTAATTAAGTGGCTCAGAGGTTAGAGTGCGAAGTTCTCCTGGGTAGATCTCCGGTTCTAATCTTGCCACCGGTCTTTACATTCTTTCTTCCTTGAAGCTATCTGCAGCTTATTAACCGTAAACCACAAAAAAAAGGCTAGAGACAAAAGATGCTTCATATAATGAAGCGCCTAACATACAAATTAATTTATAAAAATCATTTTTTAATGTCAGACGATATCGAAACGGTTATTGCCTGTGAAACGCCAAAGAAGAAAATCTACGCGATATCAATATCTCACTAAGGAATAAGAAATGAACAAAATCAAAATGAATAATATTCTCTCAGTAAGGAAAAAAAGCTACAAACTGATACTGATAAAAATTTGGAACTCTCATTTTCCGAAAGAAGAAGCATTTTTATTGCGGGATCGGCGATTTCTATTTTACCAATGAGCACAAAAATGCACAAAATACTGCACATTGTGAAGCTAGTTTTCTTGCTAGAACGAACCAGAAAAACTGAAAATATCACAAATTTGTGTTTAACAGAGTTCAAAGTTTGTTTAATAAATAATCATGGACGCTAATCCCCCAGTAACTTAAGGAAGTTATCGAGTCTAAAACATCCGTAGAATGACGGATAAAAAGTAAATAGTACAAAAAAGAATGTCCGGTTGATATATCGTCTAAAGCTGGTGGCATGGCCAACATTCGCTTAATGAATTTATGTGGTTCACAATTAATCTTTCAATATCAGCTTCCCATAATTGGTCGAATAGATTCGCGATACTTCTTTATTTTTTTTTAAAAAAGATTCCATTGTAGAGATTTACAACTTTTGTACTCGTCTTTTGAAATTTTAATAATCTTTTACAATTTTTTAATGCTCAACTTTTACAACGTTTGTAATTTCAATATTTCTTTTGGCCTTCAAAAAAAGATTTCTTTCCAATTCGGCCCGGAGGTAAAAACTGCTGATCACGCCTGTGGTCTAAACCATGGCCAGGATCTGTTCTTGAGAATGATGATTGTACGAGTTGTATTCAATGGAACTCTGCTCACAAAGAACTCCCAGAAGTTGTAATATAAACCTCTCTGTGATCTCATCTTTTAAAATTAACCTTACCTTGAGATAAACTCTCCAGATATTGATTGATAATTGTACCTCAATTATAGCCTCGAAAATTTTCTGTTTAATTTTTTTTTTTAATTTATTTTGTAATTTACAATCTTTATACAGTTGGATACAATCAGTAAATATGGAGAATACGATGAACGGGTGCGGGAGGAGAGCAGGAGGAGAGGAACTACCCAGTGGTAGCACTCTTTATAGGAGAGAGGAGAATAATGATTTAGGTCTTCAGCCTACAAGGAAGTCGCGGGGACACTGGCGATTCAGTCGGCGAGGAGTATTAGGGATGTCAGAGGAAGCGAGAGACAGTACAAGAGGATTAGAGCTAGTCGAGAGAGTAGTATGGAACTTTTGGTATTTAGTCTTGGCGAATTGGTCTATGAAGGGAATGTTGAGGTCGGTGTGAAGAGTGAGGTTACTATAAAGGAGCGTCAACTATCTGTCGGAAGTGTTTTGATTGAAATGTTTGTACTGTCCGTATGTTTGTAGGTATGGCTGAACCCCACAGCTCTTGTCCGTAAGTCCACATAGGTTTGAGGATAGTGTTGTATATTCGTCCAAGAAGTCTGTAAAGCAGTTTCGCACGTTTTGCCATTGCTTGTCTTTTAAGTCTAGTGTGTGGGTTCCACCGAGAGTCGTTTGTCTATGTAGAGCCCAAGGTAGCGCACCAGATTTGTACAAGGAAGAGGATTGCTGTTGAAGAGGACAGATGGACAGGAGCCCCGCCGGAGAGTAAACGTGGCATGCTGGCATTTCTGTGGGTTCATTTTAATCCGCCAGTTTGAATGACATATCGCGTTTAACTGTGTTTTTCATCGTCTTATTTTTTTTAAGACTACCAAAAACTATAATGCCCATGCCAAGGATGTAATTAAGGCAAGCTTTTTATTTTGATAGCAACATTAACTGCATCAGCAGGTGTGTATGTAGTTAAGTTGATGATGGTGCGGCTATCAAGCCTTAAAAGGACTCTACATAGTAGTAAAACTGAAGGCAGACTAGAAATCTGCAACATAAAATAAAGAATCTACTAAAACGGCTGCAGGTTTTTACAACATAAATTACAAATTATTAACTTTTATTTTGCATTTAATATTAAATACGTAACGCCCTAACTATTTAAAGCCAGCAAGAAATTGAAACGATGACTTTAAACGTTATAGCCTTCAATTGAAAGCGAAACGTTACGTTAAGTACTACTAAAGTTTAAGTTCTCGCTTGATACAATTACAATTAACTCTAGAATACGTATTGTGCTAAAAAGTAAATAAAAACAGCTATAATGTTTTTGCCAGTTTGAGGCGTTCTGTCTATCATGAACAGTTAGGAATTGCAACACCTTCAGCAGTCCAGGTGCTCTAGTCTTCTTTGATGCCACTTATCCTTAATTCCTGTACTAAATTTACATGTCGATTGCAAAATTTATTAGGTACTTGGAATTTAATTTTATTTAAATAGTTAACTGTACTAAAACAGTCAAAACAAATATACTGTTACAATATTAACAATTATTATAGTTGGTCTGTTTGTGACGCTATATTTCTCTTAATAAGAGGTACTGAATTCGTGCAGTTATTCCATTTTGAAATTACACCAAAAAGATCCGTTTTTAGGTCTCCTGAATACAAAAAATCATTTAAAAATTGATCTGTACTTATGTCTACGTATATAAGTAGGCATCACCAGAGGATACCACAATGACGTATAAAATCGCTCTACCGGCAATTTATTGATTAAAATTGATTTTTTAAAATTTTCAAATACGAAAATAAATTTTAAAGTTTGAAAAAATCTGGTTGACCCGAAGTGTCGCTTAAAGAACAATTTTTTCGATATTTTGAGATTCTTTCGAAAACGATTCTTTCGATTATCTGTAAACTTAGTGTACTAATATACACATAAAGATAATAATTATATAATAATTATATAATAATAATAATATATGTAATATATTTATTTATTACCAGGCTGCCCAAAATGGTGAAGACTTGTAGGCCAGTGGAGAAAAGATTAAAAGACCGAGGCTAAGATGGTTGGATGATGTTGAGGAAGATCTGAGAAAGATCGAATTAACAGGATGGGGTAGAAAAGCCGAAAATGCGCAGGAATGACAAGTTATCTTGGAGGAAGCAAAGGCCTAACTAGGGCTTTATTCTTTTATTTTATTGTTCCCTGAAGCTTCCAGACAACCGCCTGCCTAAAGTTGCTCCCTTGGAAGTAATTAGACATAATTCTTCCTGGTTTGCCCACTGGAATGTACTCTGTAGTAAATATGATTGCTCATTTAATTTTAGCAATAGTAATATGGCTGATTGGAAGCTCTTTTTCTCCACCTTACTTTCAGCTATCGCATCCCGCTCCCGGGAGGAGGCTGTAATGTCAGCCCAAGCTTCAGGCCGCTTTCTATTGTACAAGGTTCTTAGTCATATCTCCCCTACGAAGGACATATTAGTTGAAAAAGGTTACCCTCTACTAACTGCGTTGGTTTTTTTAAGTTAAGGTGTGAGTTGTTGTGGTTAAATTACACCCCTTGGCTAGAGCTATAGTGATGTGTTCATTATGTAACTCTCGTGCCAGGGAAGATGTTTTTCATTTTCTCGCCGAGTGCACCATACTAGTCCAGCTCAGGCTGCTTTACATGGGTTGCCGGTCTCTATCCAGGCCGCTACTTATAATAATTCTGAATGGCACCACTATTCAGCCGATTGTTCAGTTTGCCCGCCACGCCTGGGCTTACAGATATCAATTAGTGCAGGCCTTTAATTTCTAAGCCATAAAACAACTTGTTCTCTTCAATGTTAGCTTTATAAAAAAAAATTCTCATTATTTATTTTATCTGTTTATTGTGCTTATTATTATTTAATTTTAAATTGCATTCTTTACTTTTTTATCTGTATTTTAATTATTTTTATGTTCCTTTTAATCATTTTCTGTCTTAAAATTTTTCCATTTTCACGTTTAGTTGCATTTTTAGTTTAGATTAGATTAGATTGTTTAAGACGGGCGGTTCCACCAAAAAAGGGGAAGGGACGCAGGCAATCCTAATGCCCATTGTTCCCCGCCCACCCCTCATCACATAAGAGATACCGGGATTTAAGAACAAATCCGGCCAAAAGTTGCCAGTTGCTAATATAATAACCTAACAAAGTAGCAACAGGGCACTAAGGAGCTTGACGACTCAATCGCCCAGTGCACTGAATAAACCTAGAAAGTTCATTAAGTTTACCAGATGCTACAATCTCCGGTAGGGAAACATTTGACCTTCCGAAGACGAGGAATCTAGTTTTAGAATAAACTGGACACACCTCAACAAAATGCCTCACAGTTTCATCGGACTCACCACAGCCAGCAAAATTTGGCGACTGGATAAGGCCACATTTAAAAAGATGATATGCTAAATTCGCATGTCCACTCAATACCTGAACCAACTGGCGGATCCGGGACCTGCTAAAACCAACCATATCCGTTCTTGACAGGCCAAGGATTTCCTTAGCCTGGCGGCAGTCAGTTCGGGATCTCCACCGTTTCCGATGTTCTTTCAAAATCCACTGCTCCACCTCTGTTTTACAACGTCGATAGGATACAGGGATAATGGGCTGAGGAGTCATTGTTAACATCGCAGCTCCTTCCTTTGGTGTTTCATCAGCAAGTTCGTTACCCGGAATCCCAGAATGACCAGGGGACCAAGCAACCGAAACAGTATTCAGAACTCCTAACAAATTGAGAGCAACGTGACAAGAATCGACCGAGATTTGATTCTTACTAGGAGAGGCCAGAGCTTTAATTGCATTTTTAGTTTAATAAGTGTGTTCTTTTTTTAAATGTATCTTCTTTTATTTTATGTTTGATTGAGGCAAATTGTTTATTTTTGATTTCTTTATCTTCCTTTTTTCTTTCAGTTTTACTTTTTAAATTTAGTTCTTTTCTCAATTTTTAATTTGTAAACTCTAATTAAGTTTGTAATTCTAAATACTAGCGACCTCCGGCAGACGGATCTTCCATGCCGTATGGTACTTTTTCTTATATTCTTGTACTTTCCTACGTGTTTAATAAAGTACTATTATTATTATATTCTTTTATTTCATTGTTCTTCAGGATGTTAAAGATGGTCGTCAAACCGGTGAATTTGCTCCTACTTTAAACTGTAACAGATGTAATGAATGTACATATGCAATAAAATATCTAAATTCCTGATCTGTTTGCTAGTTGAGTAAAAAACAAAATAATTGACCAAATAAATTCACTGATGGGACGACAAGAATTCGTGTAACAACGTTTTATGAGATAATAAAATCTTTAGAAGTGAAAGAGTTGTAAGAAATAAGTTCATTTAGAGCCTTTTCAGTGTTGAAGTAGAAGCCTTTAGGTAAAGGTTAGGTTGTTTACAAGTTTGGCTGAAATTATCTCTGTTAGATAATTATTTATATAATTAAGGTGAGTTCTGTTGTCTGCAGTTGTTTATTATATATAAGAAGAGGAAGCGAGCCCAGCCTCATCTGTCTGTGCGTGGAACTACCGTCTTGATGAACAATGTAACCTGCTCAATGATTAAAACCATCGTAACAAAGTTAAAACTCACTTCACTTTACTGCCCATCTCCACTTCTACTCGCGTTCATTCAAAGCTTGCTAGTATCCTCTTTATCTCTGCTGCTGTTTACAGCGCTCTACTTCAATGGCTCCTAATAAACACTTGACGCTTTAAAACTTTTATGTAAATTTTTATAGCTTTACTAGATAATATTAATTTTTTATTGATTTAATTCCATTGTTTATAAACGCCTTTAGAGGAAACTTTATCTTTAAGCTGCTGTAGAGGAATGAAATTTGAGAAAACGAGTGCTAGCAAGATCTGTAATGAAAGGGATTTTTGAGGTCATTATGGATAGTGTGAGGTTAGATACATAAAACGGAGCGCTAAGAAGTTTTCGAAGTATTTTTGACTGTAAAGTCTGGAGGCGTTGTGAGTTGGAACGCTTAGTCGATCCCCATATTTCGATGCCTTATGACCAAATAGGTCGCAGTAACAGTAGATATAAGAGTCTTCTTGTTATGCAGGTTAAGTTTCGAACGTTTATCAAGTAGTCTGGCGAGAAGTTTGTAGCGTTGGTTAGTTTCTTGTATTTTCAGTCTAGTATGAGGATTCCATGTCAACTGTTTGTCTAGGTGCAGTCCAAGGTAGTGTACTTTGTCCACAGTCGGTATAGGTGTTGGTTCAAGAAGATGGGAGGTAGGATTTTCCGTCTGAGAGTAAATACTATAAATTTTGATTTCGTAACGTTAGTTTTGATTCTCCATTTGAAAAGCCAGTCCTGTAAGTGCTTGATATGTGTTTGTAGAGCTCGTGTAGCGATAAGAGGATCGTGATGAGGAGATAAGATTGCAGTATCGTCAGCAAAGGTAGAAAGAATGGTATTTGGATGTTGAGGTATGTCTGCTGTATATAAGGAGTAAAGAAGAGGACCTAGGTCACAGCCCTGAGGAACACCAGCTCGGGCTAGATGGATGTCAGAGTCTGCTGCTCCACTTTTAAAAAAACAATCACGTAATTTCTCTGTTACTTCATCACGGCACTCATTTACAAGTTCCGAATTGGTACATGAGTGAATTGTAACAAACTTATATTTTGATTTATTTAAATAACGCATTTAATTTTCTCATCCGTTGGTTTTGAAGCTAACGCTCCATCAGGCGGGCCTTGTTTGCGACATCATTAGCTAAGGATTCTAGGTTAATCAACGTCCTTTTCTTTATCCTATATATCCTATTTGGGGAAATCTGGCAGAAAAAGTTGTGAGCGCATTTGGATCAACTTACATTTGCATTTCGAAAATGAAATTTAACAAACATAAAGGTAAACAGTAAACATTCCGAAAATATGGACAATTACAGTACATTTCTACCGTGAGGTGCTTGCTTAACTCCGTGAAAGAGTAAGGAAAAAAAACCCGATTTGTGGAAGAACAAGTCACGGGTTCTCCATCAAGACAACGCGCCGGCTCACTCTGCATTGTCAGTCAAGACGTTTCTAAACCAAGTACAACATCCCAGTTTTAGGCCATCCGCCTTATTCGCCTGACCTGGGTCCCCATGTGACTTTTATCTGTTCCCAAAAGTCAAATCTGCATTAAAAGGAACACGATTTCAGTCCGTTGAAGCTGTGAAAGAAAAAGCGGCACGCGTCATGCAGGAGCTTACAGAAAAAGACTTCCAGCACTGTTTCGAACAATGGGTAAATTCGCATGGAGCGTTGTAGTCATAGGGGAGGGGCGTATATTGAAGGTGATAATAACTAAATATGAATAAATTTAAAATAAAATGTTTTATAGCAATAGTCTCGTTATTTAATAGCCACACCTCGTATTTGTGCAATTATAGTACGAGTACTCTTTTACTATTGTGCACAATCACAGCTTTCTAGCTCAATTTTTAAACCACTAACTGAATTATGTTCACATGCTACTAATTTGCTTTTTTAATTTAATATTTCATAGATTATCCAGATTTGCAGTTGTACCATCATTTAATTTTATTTTTGTTTATTAATGTTATTTTCATAACTAATGTCTAACAAGAGGCGATAATAATTCACACTCTATAGTCATATTTTCTTTGTGTTCATTTTGTTTTTAGTAATTTGATTGATTTTTCTTATGATTATAATGGTCATCCCATTCTCTTTCTGGAGACAGCTAAGTTTATAAACTAGAAATAATTGGACATAGCAGAACTGTTTCATTAAGTTAATTGGCAGCTAAGTAATAACTCCGTACCATTGTTCTTCCTTTTTCTTGGGTGCCTTATATTAAAAATAGCGTTATAAAGTTATTTATTAAATCATTTGTTATAGTTTAGCACAAGATTCAATGCTTTTTCTTTTACGTTTCGCAAATGAACGTAAAAAGTAAAGAATTGCCTGTTATTTCAGATCGGCTTTACAGCCAACAGATCTACTAACTACAGATTACTAACTACAGATCAGATATTATGGACAGAGCCGGGTAGCTAACGTACTTACTGTGCATTTCTCATGTTATAACAATAAATATAATCTAAAGCCAATACCAGAAATCAAGCTCAGTACATTACACCTTAGCTTTGTGTGTCTATCTAGCCTCTATTTAGGTTGTGTCGAATTTGAATCAACGATGAGTGCTCTATGAAAGAACTTATCCTGAGATGAAAACAGATTTTATAAAAATAATTTACATCTTGTTTGATTATTGTGAAGGGAAAAGCCCGTAGGGTTATCTTTTTTGTACCCAAGAAATTTTCAGGAAAGTAGATCTAATAATTTTACTTATGTTTCGAATTTGGGTAACGAATGGCATTTTTTGTAAGTGAATTTGCGATTCCACTTGGATTCAGTCAGATAGTTAAGTGAAATGATGAGTGCCCACCAATCCATAACACGAGAATGATGGTAGATGAGCAGTGTCCTAACATTTTACTACTTGATTCTACTAGCGCACGAGGATTTGATGTGAATAGAGGATATAATGGGGTGAAGGTATGGCAGTGAAGTATTTAGCATTGTGCATAATGAGGTATTTATTTTGATTTTTAAGGAAACAAATTAATCTGAAGTTCTTCTATATTTTATACAGGTGGTTTTATAAAATTTTAAGACAATTTTTTTTTAAACATCCAGTCATTTAAAACTTAAACCCGAAATTCTCAAGAAGTCAAAATCCCAATTTTTAATTTAAGGAGAAGAAACCTTTCTTCAAAATATTATGTCAGTGTCAGAACCTCCTAAAAAACAAAAACGGACACTTCTAGAATCTAAAAAGTTTGTCATGAAAGAAAAATAAACTTTTGAAATAAATTTTACTTAACCCGCTCGACTACCGTGGCGCCTGGCCTTTAAATAATAAATAATTTACTTCAGAAGCTATTTTGATTAATTCCGTACTGTAATTTAAATCGTTGCAATCTTATCATAGATCATAGATTCTTCGTTCTCAAATTTTGACCAGCCACAAACAAAAAGTGTATATCGTTAAGAATACGGTCATACTTTTCTATTCCACGGCTATTCTGTAAAAGGAAATCTTTACATTGGTTCGAGCACAAATCTCTATTGTTGCACAGTGAATTGCAGTCTAAATTAATGCAGATTACCCAGAAATAAACATGTAGAATGAAATATTCAATCGATTCTCTCTTTTTTGTACTTTCAGAAACTTTCTTGTGCGAACAACGAGTAGTGCTGAGAGTTGGATAATACTTTAAGCTAGAGTGAATTTGTATAACATTTATTTGTTGTCTGAACATATGGAAATTTAAAAGGTTCGTCCACATCAAAGTAATAAATTTCTTAAAATAAGATAACGTAAGCCTAAGTAAATCACTATTAATGTTATATTTATAAATAAAATCTCCAATAAGAAATGGTGTTAAACTTTAATTTATTCTTCGAGGATAAAAATAAATTTTAAAGGGAAAAATAGTTGTTTTCTTCTTCATTGCTACAAAGCGTCCTTTTGACTTTTCTAAACCTGGTGAAAAACAATCCAAGAGAGGCGGTTACAAGTTATACCCTGGTATTATTAATCAAGCACGGATTACTAACGTATACAGCTTCCAAGATCTAAAGTATACCCGTGCTAACCCAATATTTTTATGCTTTTTTTTTTGTCTCCTCTCCTGAATTAAGCTGTAAACCCACAAAAATTTACAACAGTTAAAATCTAATGAATGTATAAATAATGGCAAAGTTGGAGGAAGGATTTGGTCAGGGAATTACTGCAGAGATTACCGGCAGATACCACAAAATCCAATGTTCCATATCGTTGCAAAACGATGTTTTTTTCTTTTTTTATTTTTTTTCATTTCGCAACTACGTGTGTTTCTAATTATATCATTATTAAGGGATTAAATAGTTCTAATATAATTATTATAGCTGATTTTGTTTTATTGACTTTAAGCAATAAACAGCACAAATAGAGTGGAAAAGGTGAGAAGGTTGTACAAGAAGAAGGGAGCCTCACACTATTTGAGACGGTAGAAGAGGCGTACAAAATTCAGATGATTAGCAAACTACTCTTGTCTTCTGCATTTATAAAAAATAAAATAAATAATAAAACATTTAAGCGAGGAGTGGAATATCGAGAACACTCCTCCAGATTGAATGTAGAAAGCGTGTATGTAATTAGTAAGAATGTATTTTCTAGTATGAATGTACTTGCTGGTATGAATTCATTTATTTGCGAAATAGTTAGTGCTCTGTACTATTAGATTCTGTACAGTTGAGGTAAAATGATTACTTAACCAGTTAAGCGTGGAATTTAGTTTTAAAAAACACCCCACAGTGTGCGGAATTAAAATCAGACAATGGACGTGTATACACCGTCGAACGCAGGGCAAAACAACCAAAATATTACAATAGTCGTAATAGTCACTGCAAGCGACTTTTTCTACAATCTCTCTAGGGTCTTGGAGATTACCTACCAGAGCATTCTGTGCTCATTCAAAATCTTGCACCACTTCACGTTATGCATTGCTCTAGTTAACTAGGGATGCAAAAGCTTTTACAAGGAAAAAAAGAGCTATGAAATCTAGCTCGTACTGAGGTCTGAACCTCTATCTAAAAGGTAAAAACGGCATTGCACAAGGGTTGAGAGCTTCTATTTGTGTGCGTAATTCCCGAATCTCTAATGCGGAGACCAAACATGTACCAACCACTTATCATTTGGCTGACTCCCACAACCCCACTCCGTATCAAATACTTGGTAATCCTGTAAGTTAAAGGAATCATCCCACCAAATAATATTCTTATGGTATTTTATTAAAATTTCTAGTTTTTATAGTTAATGGCAATTTTATATTTTTCACAACGGGTATACACGTCGAACACACCGTAATAGAGATTTGGTTTGATGTGTATACACGTCTAACACGCTGAATTGGTTAAGTAATCTCCTATTAATAGCCAAAGAATGGCGCGAAATGTTAAGCTGATTTTTCTCCGTCGTTGAATAAGTTGGTAAAGAGAGGAAGTCAGGAACATCACACCATACAGGTACTGGCTGTACCTCCCTAGCTCCTTCCGCCTTTGAGCATTCAAAGGCGTTGTTTCGGATGCTGGGTACTTTGGGCAAGCGCCATTCTAGAGCTTGAGATAACTTCGAGTGGAAAGACAAGAGTGTGAGGCGCTAGTAACCCAGCAGTTGATGCGCCAACAAATATTAATATAAAAGCCTTACATGAACATAAGAAATTTAATGTAGATTTACTTGACAATTTTCAAAAAATGTCTTTAAAACATTATGTCGCTATTAAAAAAATAAAAATAAGGAACCAATTCCCTGCGTTAGTTAAAGACGACGGTCAGCAACAGAGGAAGGAAAAAGAGAAGAAGTAGAAACTTTCATTCCTTTGTGGGTTGCAATGGGGTGGTGGAGTCACCCAGCTTCCGCCCGCATTCGTCTCACCCCCATATCTTGATTTGATCTTTTGATCTTTTCCTGATTGTCTAAATGATCCTTGTTCAAATGAATCGTATCTGTTTTACTACAAGTTACACCTTAATCCCAAAGATTACTAGCGTCCAACACCTTTTTTGTTTTTATCAATTAAGAGCAACTATCTATGTGGTCACATCTAGTTGCATCTTGCAGATGCATTTGATTGCACATTTACAAATGACTGGGCAAATATAGTTGAAGTTGGAATTAATTTTGCCAGAGAAAAGAGTTGACAATACAGAATTAGTAATAGTTAAACGTTAATTGAAGAAAAGTTTTTTAGTGATTCAGGAGAATAATTAAGGAAGACACATTTTTTTTTTAGCAGTCACAGCGCTTTTAGTTGTTTGATCGTTGATGATGTAGAAGTAGCGTATGGGGTATATTGTAGATCAAAGGTTTAGAGATGTGACTTCGAGCGAGAGGAGAGTTTACTGGTCTCACATTTTATCCGGAATGTAATTATCTGGGAAGTTTCTCATTGAAGTGGTAACATAGACTTTACTCCCCGAAAAGGCCAAGATTCGGCCAGTAGTACCAACATTATTTTTAATAACGATTTAGGTTGGTAGATTGATTGCTAATGGAAGTCTCTAAAGCCAGTAAAATAATAATTTTATTTGTTTTTCCTTTCTTAATTCAATATGGAGTTTAATATTATTTTTTTAGATTCTTTTGCGACAGTAACCGACAAGATCTTTTCAATTATTTGAGGAATTCATTTAATAAATTATTTGTAAACGACACACCCTTCTTTTAATTAACTAATCACCTAATTGCGGTCATCTTTAGATTAAACCGCACGTTTGTATTCAAGCTTCATAAATAATAATAAAAATAAGCTCCTATGAGTGTTCTGGCAAACTAAAGTGTATATATTTTTTACAACATCTAACTAAAAATTTAACACGGAAGCTTTTTCCATTATCATTAACTTTCCCATTTTTCATTTATAAGGCAGTAAAATGAGAAAAGTACTTAAAGCGGACATAAGGGTGAATTACATGATAGGGCGGTATCAAAGTGCCCATTAACTGTACTACGTTCTCACGGCTTACTATATTGAAAGATAAAACACACAGTATCAGAAGATAGTTTCGACTGAATTTAATAATAGCCATAAAAGTTATAATTGAATTTCCCTCGCTCTTGTTGTTTTTTTGCGTAACCCGAAGTATTACCAACATCATTTCCAAAACCTATAAAAAAGTTTGTTAAAGATGGTGGTGATCGTGGTGGCGGTGGGTGGAATAAAAATAAAAGTTTGGGAGTGGAAAATATGTTCAAAAATTCATCTTCTTAAAAAAGAAAAATTGCTGGAAAATTAAATACAGGAGAATGGTGGTTATGGAAATAGATTGTAATCAACCCTGAATGGGCTTGAATCTTAAATGTGCTTAAAAGCAAAGAAGCGGAAATTTCTTTAATGATGGTGAAAATAAACTACAGAATATAAGATCTTTGAAGGAAAACGTTGGAAATTGTTTAGCCTTTGATTCATACTTTCTATAATTAAGATAACAAATTAATTTAAAAAAAAAAAGATTAAAGATAATTAATAAGCCGATAAACATCAAGGTAGTGCTCTGAACATATTTCAGAATCTAATAACGGATGAGGAAAAGAGAAAAAAAAAAATCTCCGAGCCTCAAAACACTGTCCTTACCGTGCCTTATTTGGTGCAGATGCTGTGTAGAGCCTGAATCTGACAACTGAGATATTAAATAAAATTTAAACTGAATTGGAAGAGCAAATATATATAAAAAGTAAAAAGGTTTTCTTCTTGCAGGAAAATTTTGCAGAGGATTTTGGTTAGAAAAGTACTTTTAACTTTGTTAGTAATTACTTTCTACTCTTCAATCCCTATTCTACGATGAAATTCCTAAAGTTACACAGAAAAAAAGAATGGCCGAAATTAAAGTTCTCTTTAAATAATGTAAGGTACATGAAATCTTTGTTAAACACAAATATTATTCAGTAGGAATGAATAAATATTGAATCATTTCCAAAAATACGAACTAATCAGAGATTTTGAAGGATTATTTCTACTTTTAAGTCAAATTTGATAATAATGTGACACCTGATCAATTAGGAAAAGAATTATTAAGTATTATTGAAAAAAATATATTGTAACGAAGTTGACCTGGGCAGAGAAGAAAGGCCTAGATTGTTCTAGGGGTTAAGCGACCAAAGCCGGTAACAGGCCACCACTGTGTAGACAAAAGGGCCGGTCTCTACCTGAACTAGAAAGGAAAGGGCTAGATTGTTCAAGGAGTTAGTGACCTGTGTAAAAGCCAGCTAAGAGAAAGGCCTCAGTTGGGGTGGTGGCATATGTGTTTTCCCAGCCAGTGATTGACAGGTAGGAGCGAGACAGAGTGTAGGAGGAGGGCGGCCCCAGCTGAGGGGGTGGCAGTATGTTTTCTCCAGCCAATGAACATCAGGAGGGCGTGGAAACTTATGCTCAGAGAGTTGGAGGAGGGTAGTCCCAGTTGGAGGGAGGCACGCAGTTAAAAGGAGGCAGACACAGCTGGAGAAGTCAGTTTTAAGAGTTTAAAGGAGTTCTTAACGAGTTCTTAATGAGTTGTTAATCAGTTTTAATCAGTTAGTTTTGAGTGAGTCTTGGAGAGACGTTAGTTTGGAAAGACACTTTGGAAGTGCCAGTTTGAAAGAGTCAGTGTTGCGGAGTGCTTCAGAGATAGCTAGTCAGGCGGTTAGTCAGTTAGTGAGTAGAGCTTTGTTTGTGTAGCAGAGACTAGTGCAATTCGGTGCAGTGTGGACCAGTGGTCAGTCGGGGAACAGTTTTGTGGCGTTACGTAGTGAGTAAGTAACAGTAAACTGTTGTGACTGTTGTAAATGGTGACTGTAATGAATAGCGTTAGTTGCTAGTAAATGTTAATGTGAGTAAAGGTAATATGTTAATAAATCAGGTTATTACTTACAACTTTAGCGAGTTTTATTATTTAATCAAACCCACATATTTAACGTAACTAGTGGCAGGCATTAGTTGTGTAAGTAAAGTTCTTTCTTAGTAAAAGGACAAGAAAAACTTTACAATATATATTCCACAAAACTGCCACATAACTAAAGCATAAAAAACATAAAAAAACCTGAAAACTCGCAGAGTTTAAAGTTAGTAACTGGATTAAATGCTAAAATTGGATAACCAGTGAACAATTTAGTAAAATGGATTTTCCATTTTTATGGAAGCTTTTTTAACCCTGAAAATGGAACCAAAAGTTTTCCTTTTAAAATAAAAATAACAGATTTACCGTCTTTTTGAGGCTATCATTTGAATTTGGTTTAGGTTATTCATCACTCTGGGTTAGTTCTATACTTAGGTGTACAACTTTTTTTGAATGAACATTGATTAATTTCGGATTAGTAGATTTCTTTTTTTAACCAGTTAAGCGTGGAATTTAGTTTTAAAAACCCCTCCACAGTGTGCGGAATTAAAATCAGACAATGACGTGTATACACATCGAACGCAAGGCAAAAAAAACTAAAAGTTTACATCGTCGTAATAGTTTCTGCAAGCATTTTGTTTCTGCAATTTCTGGAGCTTGAGATTACAGAGCATTCTATGCTCATTCAAAATCTTGCACCACTTTACAAGGAAGTAAAGAGCTTTGAATTCTGTGCAAAATGAAATCTAGCTCGTACTGAGGTCTGAACCTCTATCTAAAAGGTAAAAACGGCATTGCACAAGGGTTGAGAGCTTCTATTTGTGTGCCTAATTCCCAATCTCTAATGTGGAGACCAAACATGTACCAACCACTTATCATTTGGCTGACTCCCATCAGATCCCTCCGTATAAAATGGCAATTTTATATTTTTCATGACGAGTATACACGTCAAAACGTGTATGCACATCAAACACGCTTAACTGGTTAATCAAGAAAGAAATTAGGAACTTTTCCCTGTATTACCATTGTTACCGAAGGTACAAAAAACCTTAGATATACTAAATAAAATTTTTTAAGCTCGGTACATTCCTAGATTTTCTGATTTTTGGTTACTTCTCTCTCTTTATCTCTCCCTTACATACAATCCTCTCTCAAAGCAAGCTCCGTTCACTTCTCATAGCCCAAATACCCAAAATAATTAGCAATACTTATATTTTCCCTAAGAATTTATTGATTTCGAAAGATAGAACAGATTGCTATACTTAAAACAGATGCAGTAGTGCTCTTACGAAAAACATCTTTCCTGAAGCATTCATATACATACTACCCAATTTTCAAGTCCGCGGATCCACTTAGCACGCAAAAAAAACTGTAATTCCTTGACTATAGGTACTGTTTAAATGTAAAGCATATAAATACATTCAATTTCCTGAAAATAGAAGAAGAATGCAGTACACATTTAGATGAAGAAAAACAAAAATCGATTAGAGAAAATAGCCAATAGTGCGTAAAGTATGATAGTATGCAAAGAATGAATATTCAAATTGTATTGCAAGAACTTTACAGGCTAAAGGAAGTGTAAAAAATAGGGGGGATGAGGGCCAGTAAAGAATAGGGTAGCAAGAGGAATCTGATAAGAGTTGCAAAGAAGTTTCTCCAACAATGGGGGCCAGCATACACCAGCAAGACTTCCCATTTAAGGACATCGATTTAATGGTAGAATGGGCATGAAGAGAAGGTTGGGGATGGAGAAACGGTACCAGTTTATGTTTAAAAAAAAAAGTCCTTGGGGACATTACTAAAGGGAGAAGGATCCTGTTGTTGCCTAAGGTTGAAGAAAAAAAAAAAAAACGTGAACATAAGGATCTAAAGGAATAACGGAAAGGAAATTTTCACGTGATCTGCGTAACTTAGCAGCTCCTTAAAATGAATAGAAGGAATCATTTATTTAAATAGATTTGCAAATGATTGAATATTTTATCATGAAATTTATTTAGCATAATAACTTGCTAATTCTTGAATAAACTAGCGAATTGAAGTCATTTGCTGCTAAATTTTTCAGGATGCAGAAAGGATAGGAGGGAATACGATACGATTAGCTGCAGGAACCCCCCCAAAAAAGAACAATTACACTGTCCAAAAGTTTCAAATAAAAGCAATACATTCAACGATAGTAACAAGCTCGTATATTTTTAATCATGAACGATTTTGGTTTGTATTCATCTTCAGTGATTTAATATGTTAAGAAATTTACGTATGAGAGAACTAATTTGACTAGAATAGTCACCATTTGAATCGGCATTCTTTTATATTACATTCAATTTCATTGTACAATTTTAACTTCTCCTTTATTATTATTATTAAGTGAATAAAATTTATCGATTACATCGAAACCTTTAAATTCAAAGTTGACCACAATGTGATTCACAGAAACTAAACTCTGGTTTACTTAAGAGTGATTATTAATATATTATTATTCGCTAGTGGTAAAGGAAAAGCTGCTCCCTTCTAGGGAAACCTATTTTATTTATTCATATTTAACACTGAATAAACTAGTTTTTAATAGTACCAACAGCAGAATAATCCTTAATGTAAAACCAAAATTCTAGAAATATTAAATTTCAAGAAAACTGAATATAATAATAAAAACTGAATTTATGGAATACGATTGATCAAAAATATTTAAATTAAATTTAATTGTTTAATTAAATGACTAAAAAATAAAATAATGTAAATTAAAGGGTTTATTATATTTTATAATTTTTAATTATTAAGTTTAATATTTTTATCAAGGGGGGCTTCAAAATCTGAGTCGTTGGTATCCGGAGTCTATTTGAGAGCATTGCTGATCTCCAGATTGTGTCAGCAAGTGGCATTTAGAGTCAGCAAGTCGTGACGCGAGACGGAAACATAAAGTGTTTAATCTCTACACTGAACAGATTAATAATTTATCTCTGACAATGGGTGTAAATCCGAAACTGGACAGGAATATAATAAACCTACGTGTTACGACGAATAAAATAAAAAATAGTATATAATCCTAAAAAGATTGCTTTATAAAATAAAACACTAGAATAGTAAAATCAAACTGTGGAATTCAATCAATTATTCCAACACCAAAAAATACACTAAATATCCTCTGCATGGATATTTAAGTTAAGGAGAGAGTCCAGTTCTCCAAGCCACTACAGTCAAAGAGGCTATTTGTAGGCAACGCTCCAAGCATTCCCTTAAAATCTCTTGATGAAAACAAATCCATTACTTAACGTACAATTCGAATCTGTCCCACACACTCTATTTTGCCGATTCCATCAACATCTTACTCGATAGCTCTCTCCGGAGACACAAACGGTAATGGCTTCAATTTACGAGGGTCGTTTGAAAAGTCGGTGCAAAGTCAGAGAGATAGCACCACTGGCGCGCATCGAGGTTATGTTTAGTTAGTAGCATCTCTTGGAAGAACACACACCAAGTTTCAGCCAGATCGGTCTATTTCTTTGTGTTTGCCATTCGTTTGAATCGAGGAAGTCGAGTGATTTTCAAAAAATGGACGAAAAAGAATTTCGTGTGTTGATTAAACACTACTTTATGAAAGGCAAAACGCCTCAGGAGACTAAAGAGAAGCTTGGTAAACATAATGGTGACTCTGCACCTTCGATTAGAACAGTTTATAAGTGGTTTCAAAATTTTCGGAGTGGCCATATGGGCACAAGTGACGCTGAACGTTCTGGACGCCCTGTTGAGGTTACTACTCCAGAAATCATTGATAAAATCCATGATATGGTGATGGATGACAGAAGAGTGAAGATGCGTGAGATTGCTAGTGCTGTGGGCATCTCGAATCAACGGGTACATAATATTTTGCATCAACATTTGGACATGACAAAGCTATCCGCAAGATGGGTGCCGCGATTGCTAACGCTTGACTAAAAACGAAATCGTGTGAAGTGTTGCAAGGACGGTTTGCAGCTGTTCCAGAAGAATCCGCAGGACTTTAAGCGTCGTTTTGTCACTGTAGATGAAACATGGATACAAAGAATAATCTAAACAATGGGTTACCAAAGGGGAATCTGCGCCAAAAAAGGCGAAGACCGTTCCTTCGGCCTGAAAGATTATGGCGACTGTCTTTTGGGATTCGCAAGGAATAATCCTCATCGACTATCTGGAAAAGGGTAAAACTATTACAGGTGCATATTATTCATCGTTATTGGACCGTTTGAAAACCGAGCTGCAAGAAAAACGCCCACGATTGGCCCACAAAAAAGTCCTTTTCCATCACGACAACGCACCAGCTCACACCTCAGCAGTTGTGGTCGCAAAATTAATGGAAATAGGGTTCCAACTCGTTTCACATCCTCCCTATTCTCCAGACTTGGCTCCCTCGGACTACTATTTGTTCCCCAATATGAAGAAATGGCTGGCGGGAAAAAGATTTTATTCAAACGAGGAGGTGTTTGCAGAAACGAATGGCTATTTTTCAGACTTGGACAAATCCTATTATTCGGAAGGGATCAACAAACTAGAGCAGCGTTGGACGAAGTGTATAAGCCTAAAGGGAGACTATGTTGAAAAATAAAAAAGGTTTACCCCAAAAGATTAAGTAGTTTTTATTTTTGCACGGACTTTTCAAACGACCCTCGTACAAATAGTAGCGTTCTTCCAGCGAGAGTGAACGACGGATAGATTCCTCTAGTCCGTCCTTCTAACAATAGGTAAATTGTACAGAGTATAATTCAATATATAATAATTTTAAAACATAGTAAAAATCATGCCTAAACTATACCTAGTTTGTACCTGGACGGATAAGTCTGGCAGCAAAAGTTTTCGTTACTCAACAAAATACATTCTAAATTATGTTAATATTCTGCATTAATTATTGATAATTTGTAATAAATAACAACGAGAGAGTTTTCGCTAGCTCCCAGCCATTGCCTATGGACTGTTTTATTATTATAAAGCAGCACTGCATTGTGGACACGACGTATTGTAGTTTGAAATCTGTTTTTGTTGCTTTTGGATCTGATTGTTGGTTTCATAGGATTGTGATAGAAAAAAAAACCTCTACGTTAATTAGTAATATGACCACAAAGTTTACTGTAGCAACGATTTTTAATTAAACAGTGATGTGGTACGAATTGGATTTGTAATAATTATTTAACTAGAAACAATTATTGTATATTTTAGCTATGTAACCCCTTTTTCAAATCATTAAACTTCTGTTCTCTATTTTTTCTAATTAATTAATTAATTTTTTCGTTGCGTAATCAAATCCAAAGTATCTGGATAGTAGCAAAATTATAATTGAAAAAGAGAATTGAAAAACAGACCAAGTTTTTCTGCGTCACGGATTTTATTGGATGTTAATGGCAAGCAAAACAATTATTAACAATTTATTCTTAAATCTCAGCAGACTAAATAATTTTTCCCGTTTTAATTTTCTTTTTCCTCTTTTAGACCCTGACAATTAGTCAGTGAGTCAGAAAGGCACAAATAAGTCGCAGAAGAAGCCGAGGAGAGCTGGAGGAGAGAATCTACCCAGCGGTAGCACTCTCTATACGAGAGAGGAGAATAATGGCGTTCAGGCCTTCAGACCTCAAGAAAGTCGCGGGGCCACTGACGATTCAGTCGGCGAGGAGTATTAGGGATGTCAGAGGAAGCGAGAGACTGTACAAGAGGATTGGAGCTAGTGGAGAGAGCAGTATGGAATTTTTGATATTTAGTCTTGGCGAGTTGATCTATGAAGGGAACGTTGAGGTCGTTGTGAAGAGTGAGGTTAGTCACCGTAGAAAGGAGCTTCAGCTATCTGTCGGAGGAGTTTTGACTGAAATGTTTGTACAGTCCGTATGTTTGTAGGTTTGGCTGAACCCCACAGCTCTAGTCCGTAAGTCTACATAGGTTAGAGGATAGTACTGTATATTAAGCGTTTAGAGTTCAATTTGAGCGTCGTCCAAAAAGTCTGTAAAGAAGTTTTGCACGTTTTGTCATTGCTTGCCTTTTAAGTCTAGTGTGAGGGTTCCAAGTGAGTCGTTTGTCTATAAAGAGCCCAAGATAGAGCACCAGATCTGTACAAGGAAGAGGATTGCTGTTGAAGAGGACAGGTGGACAGGAGCCCCGCCGGAGAGTAAACGCGGCGTGCTGGCATTTTTGTGGGTTCAATTTAATCCGCCACTTCTTTGCCCAGGATTGTATGTTGTGTAAGTGTGTCTGTAACTTGTTTGAAGCTGATGAATGATGTGTACTTGTGGCTAGTGTGGTTGTGTCATCAGCATATGTACAGAAATTTAGATCTTAAATCATAAAATCAACAACATAAATAAAAATGTTTTAAAATATCTATCTCTCATACACGATGGCCTAGGAAGTATATTATCAAAACTATGTGCTTGTTTAAGCAAACTTTAGCCAAAAATATTCTAAAAAGAAAAGTATGCTCTGGAAAAACTTTTTCATTAAAAACAAAAAAGAAATTTCTCTATTTTCTTCTGATTTGCTTTATCCACATGTGTTACATTATATGAAGGTATTAACTCTTGAAAAGAACGAGGAAAAGATAAAAAAGAAGAGAACTAGACCAAACAAGATAAAGTATTGGAAAATTCTCAAGAGGAAGGGTGTGTCCCCTGACCTGGCGAAGAATAACTGCAACTAGCTTCTTTTCTTTATTTTTCACGCCTTTTGTTGAATGAAAAGTAGAAGAAAAACCCTTTTCCAATTCCATGAACTTCTAAAAACTAGAATACAGACTTCAAGAAAACTTACTTAGGGCTAATACTAAGAATTTAAAAGGAAAACTGTTTAGAAAAAAATGTTTCACTCAATCGATTTTTCAGGTTTTAGTTGCTGACTTGCACATTTCTTGATTGTGCAAATGATTAGAAGTTTCAGTTATAAAATATTGATGTTATTGAAATAAGAGAACCTTTTAGAACTAACAATAGTTATATAACCAATAATACTGAGATTAATGTTTGTGGATATTGTATTTCACCCTAATGCACTCTAAATCTATATCGTACTCTGAAGATGGTGTTAAACACAATCAGAATTAAGAAAGAAAATCCATAACAATAGTGAATTTTACTATCCCAGACATCAAATTCACCCCCCATATGTTCAAATGAATCTCTTTTAATTCTTTCAAAGTTATTCTTTGAATATTTCAAAATTTCATTTTTTACGATGTTGAACCAGGGGTCGGCAACCTGCGGCTCGCGAGCCGCATGCAGCTCTTTTACCTAAATTGTGTGGCTCTTCAGTCTGCCCAAAGTATATTTTATATTTTAATTTTATTGAAACGAATGAAAATTCCATTTATTAAAGGTATTTTTTCAAAAATAATTTTAAATGTGATAGGTTCGAAATTGAATGGAATTACATCAAAATAAAGTACTTGATTTATATTGTAAGACTGCCGCCTTTTCATTCGTTAAGTTATTATTTATTAGTTTATTTACTTTGTAATAAGTGAAAATAAATATATAAAACATTTAAATGTTATTGAATATCATAAAATAATAATTTGTGAATAAAAATGATCTACAGAATTTTGTACATTATCTTCCTTACGGCTCTTGGTAAGATTTATTAAAATTATTTAAGGAGAAATGGCTCTCTAGTTGAAATAGGTTGCCGACCCCTGTGTTGAACCTGTCAGGTTAACCTTTTCAAGGTAATTACATATTTAAAAATATGTACTTTCACTAATAATTTGACTCTTAAAGTTATATTGCCTCTTTTTTGACAATGCCGCAAATTAAAGCATTTCTCTGAGACTAATAAACTAATAATAATAATAATAATAATAATAATAATAATAATAGTGTTTTATTAGGGAAGGGATTAGCTATGAGGTTAGCGTACTGGACTCCCACGCGGAGGTCCCGGGTTCGAATCCAGCAGCTGACCCTTAGATTTTCTCTTCCTAGGAGCTTCTTACAGCTCACTGTCCGGTGATGGACAGTGTTGTCTGTAATGAGAGAACACTGTCCGGAGGCCGGCAGTGCACTGGAAAAAGCTCCGGGCGCTAATGACCTCAGCTGTTGATGCGCCAAAAAAAAAAAAAAAAAAAAAAAAAAAATAATAATAATAGTGTTTTATTGAACAAAAATAACATATTTACAATACGAACAAATTTACAAACACTTTAGGCATGGACTCCAGAGTCCGTCCGCCATGTTGACCAAGTTGTCTAGAGCAAAAATAAAAGTTTATAACTAAAGATGTTTACTTCTTTTTCTTTCTCTTTTCTACAAATAAATTTACAGAATATAAATATAATAAACTAAAATTGAACTTCTAAACCCTAGACTTCGATACTTGCCTCTACTTATACAGGGTGTCCCAAGCTATATGGATAACGACTTTTTCTCGGAAACTAAGATAGCTAGAAAAAAACTAAAAAATACGTGTTCCCTTAGTTTTTTGTTAGGAATCCAAATTTACTTTGTAAATTTTTTTCGGTGCTTCCAGAAGCGAGATACAGGCACCAACTTCATTTTTTCAAATAAGGAGGTGGGGTTTTTATTTCAGAAATTGATTCCTCTATTTTTTTAAAGAAACTTTTACTCGAAAGGTTTTTTTCTGTGAGCGATATTTTAGAAGTTATGAATGAAAACATGATTCTTATAAGAAATGTCAAAATGATATTATAACGGTTTTTTGATTGAATAAGAAGAAAAGTACTATTTTATCATAAATTTTACTCCTCATTAATATTACAGATCATGCTCGAAATGGCCTCCACCATTAGAGATGCATAGACATGCACTTTCCTGCCCCTTACTGCCAAAGAAATAGATTCAGCTTTAACCGACTTACAGGTATCTATTATTCTCTGCTTTAGTTCATCTACAGATGCAACTCCGACTTGATTCTGATACACCTAGATTTAGAAATGCTTTTAGATAAGCAGAAATAAGAAAAGAAAGAAAAAAGTTATGAATAATCACCTTGTTTTTCAGGTATCCCCAAAGGAAATAGTCCATAGGTGTCAAGTCCTGTGAGAGAGGTGGCTACTGAATAGCCCCCGTGTCGATATAACATGCCCATCAAATTGCCTATCGAGATATCTCTTTACATGCCTCATGGTATTATATCGACACGGGGGGCGATTCAGTGGCCACCTCGTTCAACGGATTTGACACCTATGGACTATTTCCTTTGGGGATACCTGAAAAACAAGGTGATTATTCATAACTTTTTTCTTTCTTTCCTTATTTCTGCTTATCTAAAAGCATTTCTAAATCTAGGTGTATCAGAATCAAGCCGGAATTGCATCTGTAGATGAACTAAAGCAGAGAATAATAGATGCCTGTAAGTCGGTTAAAGCTGAATCTATTTCTTTGGCAGTAAGGGGCAGGAAAGTGTTGAAATTTCTTATAAGAATCATGTTTTCATTCATAACTTCTAAAATATCGCTCACAGAAAAAAACCTTTCGAGTAAAAGTTTCTTTAAAAAAATAGAGAAATCTATTTCTGAAATAAAAACCGCACCTCCCCATTTGAAAAAATGAAGTTGGTGCCTGTATCTCGCTTCTGGAAGCACCGAAAAAAATTTACAAAGTAAATTTGGATTCCTAACAAAAAACTAAGGGAACACGTATTTTTTTAGTTTCTTTCTAGCTATCTTAGTTTCCGAGAAAAAGTCGTTATCCATATCGCTTGGGACACCCTGTATACAAAACAAATAAAAACGAAAATATATTTATTTTAAAATAAAACTTAAAACTGAGTTGTTACTTTAAAAGAAAAGGAATTAAATTATAATACTTTCATTAAACTAAAAATTAAACTCCTTTATAAGAAAACTTCTATATTTCCAGGCATACTCGGTGTACTTATATAAATTTTCCCAACCATAATCACCATTCAGATATTTTATGACTTCATCAACACTTATGAATTTATTACCTAACCACCTCATTCTGAACTCCTGCAAAATTGGACAAAGTCCTAAAAAGTGTACCAAATTTTCTGTAGCATTTAGATTACACAATGCGCATTTATGTGCTCTCTCTTCTCTAGTGATGTTATAATTTAAGTACAGCGCCTCGCCCCGCAACTTAAAGATTGTTGACATCACCCGAACACTGTTTACATCATTAATATAATGATTTTCAAGTAAATTGGTATCTAAAAGTTTATACAGAGTATGAAATCTCGACTGATTAGCGTTGCACATTAAGTTTTGTTTAAATTCTAGATTTACTCGTTCTAAAAAGTTTTCAAATGAATCTAGATTATTACTATTTATATTAATTCATGAAAATCGGTTTACGCGTTTAGGCGCTACGTTGTTTACAAAAAAGGTAACAACAACAACAACAAGAAGAAGAAGAACAAGAACATTTTTTGAAAATGCCGTTTTTGCTCATTTTCAGCATCTTTTTTCTCAATATCTATCAAATCTAGGTTGTTGCAAAAAAAATTACAGTCATAAAGGAGGATTTGCCCTATATTATAAAGAAAATTTGGGAATTTTATCTTTTATAGAAAAAGAGAAAAAAATTGTCAAATTTGGGTGTTTTTCAACGTTACGCTTTTTCGTGCAGTTTTTGATGATCAACCCTTATACAACTGTCCTACCGGACAGTTTTAATAATTAAACATTGGCAATCCGTATTGATTACATAACTCTTGGCAATCCTTATACCAATATATTTTCTTATTAATTATTTTTTGAGCTATTATTCTTGGGAAACGGTGCTGCGGCATTGCCATAACTTTCTTTTCGTTTAACAAACCCTTATACTTCACTTTCTAAACTGTAAGTTTCGGTTGAGGAGATAAATATTATTATTAGTATAGATGAATTTAAAAATTATTAGAAAAAAGATAAAAATAATAACACTGTTATTAGCCAACGACGAACATAAAAAAATAAGAAACAGAATTTAGTGAGGAAATACCATAAGATCGGCGACCCTCACTAAATCCCTAGTAAATTCATGGCATGTTCGCCGCCAGAGCAGTTCATTAAAGTAAATAACCCATTATATTACAATTTACAAAAATAAAGGCCAGCGGTTTTTCTCTTTGTTTTGTGACCTAATTAGACCACATAAATAACTAAGTGCAGTTATTACCTGTATAAACAATACTCCAGGCTCCACGTAACTGCTGGGCAAATGTAGTTTGGGCTTGAGTTATACAGTATGTGGCTGTATACAAGTTAAGGTGGACGTGTAGATATATATATACACAGAGTGTATATTTTATATAAATATATATACAAAAACACACCTTAGTGTTTGTACTTTAAGAAATTAGTGTTGTAGCCACAAAGAACGACTTGTTGCGCTCCCTATATATTTATTATACTAATTAAAGTGGGAGAAAAACTACTAGTTGAATGAAAATCTTTATGGCAGACAACACTCTCTCCTTATAAAGGTGAAAATAAATTTTCGCTACAGAACGCCTTAAAAATATAAATTTAAGTTTCGTTGCTGGAAATTGTCTTGTAATTAAAATTGGTGAGTATGCAATACCGTATAATCACCCTACTCATAAAAATGGGGGTACACAATTATATCTTAAAAATAGAGCTTCAGCCAAATATGATTCTTTTTTTTTTTTTTTTTTGTTCGGAATGATTTTGTTCGCGTTTATTTTTGCTACAATCAGCGAGTCAGCGCTATAAGTAACAATGATAACAATAGAGAAACAAATGATTAGGTAAAGAGTGGAGAAGTTACCCAGTGGTAACACTCCAAAAGACTAGACTGTTAGTCAATCTCTTCACTAGAGAGGAGGTCACGAGGCCACTGTCTCTAAGGACGTCTTGTCAGGTTGTCAGGAAGAGTTCTAGAAGAAAGATTTTGAGCTAGAGGATTTATATGAGATTGCAGGAAGAAGTGGGGTTTCCTGTATCGTGTTTTAACAACTTGGGTGACAAAAAGAATGTTAAGTTCATTGTGTATAGTCCAGGTTGGAGACATAAAATGGAGCGTTTACGATAGTTCGAAGTATTTTTGATTGAATCCTTTGGAGATCCTACGGAATGATAAAATTCAAAACATAATGCTTCATGTATTATTTTCTCATTATTGCCTGGAAGTCCTGTAAGGACACAGAATCGAGAAGTGTGATTGTTGCGCGTGATAAACAATGGATAGATCCTTAAAGGAAAATTAATGTTTCGGCTTAATAACAACTTTTATTTTAAAGTTCTCGAATTAAATTCTGAGTACTGAGATGCTGTGAGGTTACTCGCGTATCTGTTTAGTTTCCTTTACATTGCTGACTGTGAAGGAAATGGTGCTCTTGCCCGAGCATTACGGACAGTGTTCATGGGGTCAGAGAAGGATGCACTCAGCCATTTCGATGGATTGTTTAGGATATGAGAAGCTTAGTTTTAGGATCATTGGTTCGGAATAAGTTGATTGTAGAAGATTTCAGGCTGTTCCCCAAGTTGTGTAACAACACCAGATTTCTGTTTATTAGAATAACATCATCAGTACCAGAAAATCCAACTCCAATCTTTGTGCAGCTAAACAAATTTGATAATGAACGTCATAGGCACATTTATTTTCTAAATAGACAATTTTTTTCGCTCTAAAGACAAGAGACTCCAAATATTATTAAACGGCCTGCAATAAATTCATTCAGAAGAGTTTGGCCACAAAGAAGTGTCAAGAATGTAGAAAGAGCACTGAGTGTGGTCCAAGAACTGCAGCTGCCCCCATTGCATAGTTTCTCTAAAGGAATGCAATTAGGAAGAGAATACGATCAGCATTGCACAAGAATTCAAACTGTTGGTTAGAGGGGGGGAACTGTCAATTTAATTGCTTAAAAATTGCAGCGCGTCAACTCAAGATGCAAAGAAGTTGAAAGAATTCAGAGCGGTGAGCTCTTGAGCGGTGAAGAATTGCAACAATAAGAGCAGGATTGACACAAAGTTAGAAGGGAGAGTTGTGAGATGTATTGGAAGTCAAAGAAAGACTGGTTGAGATAGCTGTTTGCCCATCAATTTGATTTTGAAGAAAGGCAATTTGGAATTAAACAAAAAGATTTGGGTAAAAAATAATTGATTGCTAAAATATGGTTTGATCAAGTGAAATTTGCATCTCCTTTACATGTTTTCTAAGTTAAAACATCGAGCTTAGAGGATATTGTTTTCTGTAGGCTGAAATATGGCTTGTCAGCCAATTGAGGGCAGTAGTCTAAACACTCGAGTAGCTTAAGGAAAGATTCTTGCCTAGGAATAAACATTTAGAGCTGAGGTCATTGGCAGAAGCTCCAAGCAAGTATAAGTAAGTAAAGTAATTGCCTATTTTTTCAGGCGGGGCTTAACGTCAAACTACCAATTAGGTGACGTGGACGGAGGCGGCTAGCAAACATACTTTACTGTAAATTTCTTTTATTAACCATTAAATAAAATCCAAGGCCTAAGACCGGGAATCGAACCCAGTACTAAAATACATATTAGCTTCGCAGGTCTCGACCAAGCAAGTATACTGGGTACCCGATGAATCCCTAAGATAATCAACTGAAACTGTTATTTTGCAGAATTAGTTTTTTAATAATTGTCATAAAAGACTTGAAACGATTTACATTTCGTTGGGCATATAAATCCAAATTCTTTAAATGGAATTATCACTTTACTAAAGGTATTTTAATTGTGTAGATTCTTTCGTCCTGTGTTCCAGTCACCTTAATTCTTTATCTCTCGTAATTTCTGGAGCCGATAACTTGGTTCTGGAATAGCCGTCATAAATCCATCCACTTCTGCTAACACATCTCCATTCGTAAACCCAAGCTTTCGACGTTTTATTATTATTAGTATTAATAAAAGGCGATAAACGTGTACAGTTACACACTATTGTTGTTCAACTGGAACATTATATTAAATAACTTCATTATACATTAGACGACCAACATTTTACACATGTAAGGTTTAATGGGAGTTACTCGAACTGGTTTTTAAGACAGGTTCCAAGAGATGAGTATAAACTCAATTCTTAACTTTATGAATCAATAGTTCACAAAATCACGTATGGAACTATTCTTTAACCCAGGTGCTATCAGTTTATAATCAGAGTATCGTAACAGAACTAAACTTGTCTTTGTGATTGTGAATTTAGTGAAGCTTTCAACAGCGTTGCGAGAAGGTGGCAACGATTCAAACTCTTGTACGCAAGAGAGAGAACGATAGCTAGGGTCGAGAGAGTGAGGAAGCAAAGAGACTTGTGGAACGTGCGAGTGTGTTTGGAGGTCTTGGTATAGGAAGGAAGATTAAATCGGAAATAGCGGGCTGGAACCGGAATACAAAACAGATACACCATTGCCAACACAACTGCTATCTTACACAAATTCCCTCTTTCACTCTGACTATCTTACTCTCTCTGTCTTTCTCTCCTCCCCACTTACACACACAAATTTATCGTATTCTGTATGCTGCTCTACATTGCCCGCATTCAACGGTGGTTCGTTCTCCAGTAAGCAAATACATATTGAATCAAATACTCCACACTCTACTATATATTTACATGTTCGCTGTGATCTTGCCGTTCTCCAACTTTACAATGATATAGACACACTTTAAATAAGTTTTTTCTATGTCTCCTATTTCATTACTATAACTAGTGCCATACTACAGCTTCTCATTTAGCTGACATCTGATCTTGTGATTTTGTTGTCAGAGTGACAATGATATTTTCTCAACAACACTATTGTTATGGTAATTTTGTTTCATCCAAAGTTGAATAATTATTCGTCTAGACACTTGCCGAGTAACTCAACTTCATAGATTCAGTGATAAACTTCCAATTTTAACTCTTAAGTTATAATTTAAGTTTAGAAAGTTGTACCATTCAAACTGAATGTAAATCTTACGTATCTAGTTTACTATTTAATTATAGGAGAACAGATATCTCTCTCTCTATATATACGTCACTTGTTTCTGCCCCTTTTGTCATTGAAAACCTTAATAGATCTGCATATATCCGGCATAAATGCATTGGATTTATTAGCTATACTTTTAAATCACTTTTTTTTAAATTATGTGTATGGTTTTATCTATATGAGATATTTCAGGGTTATCTGAGCAGCAGCAGATTCTAGAATTCACCAAAAAAAAGTCAGGAATTATAATATTGAAAACTATTTTTTAATAAAAATTGTATTAATTCATCAAGGCTCATCTTGATATTTGAACCCTTGTTCCGCAAGTGGAGAATAAAGATCAGTGGTAATAAATCCCAAAGCTTAACCTCTTATCCTCTTCACTGTTAACAGAAAAACACTCCCTCCAGTATACCTGGATCACATTCCGATTTCTGTAGCGGATACCGTCTGTTATCTTGGAATATACCTTGACAAGCGACTCACGTGGAATCCACATACTAGACTCCAACGACTTGAACTAAACCAGAGATATTGTATGCTCAAGAGACTACTTGACAAACGATCAAAACTGACTCTTACAAACAATAAACGACTGCATTCAGCCTTACTTACTCCAATCTGGACTTACGGGCTTGAACTGTCCGGAACAGCTAAGCGTTTGAACCTAAAAAGGATCCAAAACCTTCCAGTTCATAAATCCTTCGAACCATCACTGTGATGCACCCTTCTACGTGAGCAACCAGACCATCCACACCGATCTGCGAATCCCATTTGTTTCTGACCTTGCCCAGTCCCGCTACATCAAATTCCACTCCAAACTTTCCATAATCCCTTAATCAGCAACTTGTCCCTGCACTAACCTCCCGTCAAATCCTCCTAGCAGACCCTCGCGAACATCTATCATTTTCATCATTGTCGATAGATAAACAAGGCATCCTTCGTACTTAATCCATTAGGTACTTTACTTTAACCTACAATACTTATGATAGTCATCGTTGGATGGCCTTCATTCGAGCCCTTCCAGCGATTTATTTTATTTAATTATTTATTTTATTTTCTTATTTTATTTTTACTTTATTTTATTTTTGTTTCTATTTCAAGCTGTATTATACGTTCGTCACATTTGCTTGTTACGTCAATGTATTATGCAGTTGCGAATTGATCAATAAAGGTTCATAAAAATAAAAAATAAAATAAATAAAATAGTGGTAACATAAAGACGTTTGAGTGTTCAAAGCACATTTCTTTATTTTGTAAACGGAATATATTTAATTTATTTTTAATCGCGACAAATTTTCGTTCAATTGAATCCTAAACAATGTTTTGGGAGAGTTTTTTACCCGAGAAATTTATAAATTAATATTAATACATTTACTTTGAATATTCTAACATTCATTTTCATCATTGGTGGAAACTAAATTTGTTAAAATGTGGAAGCTGCAAAGGAGTGGTGGAGAAGGAGGTTGAAATGAGTGACATGGTAATTATGCCCGAAAACCAACGTACTAGTGGTAGACGTTTACAATTGTGGTCGTTGGCTTGCTGCAATTACACTAGGACAGTGGCAACAGTAAAATGTGCCGACACTAAATGTTAACAGATCGCACGACACGCCGTGGTAAATGTGTTGTGGGCTACAGAATACACACAATTCAACAATTTTATTGCCGGCTAGGAATATTCTGAATCGTTTCAGCATAGAATTTACAATAGAACTGGGGGGTTTTGTATTCATCCAACAATACATGTTGCAAATATTAATTTAAAATTCTAAATTTAATTTAAATTACTTTTTAAAGCAATGTTTGCGTACGTGAGACGGAGAGAGAATAATGAAAAAAACAAAGAGACAAAATATCATGCAGGCAAACAAAAAATGAAGCTGGAAAAACTCACTCTAAGCTAGGAAGGAAGAGAAATAAAGAAGTATTATTCGTAATAGAAATAAAGGGAGACTTACAGAAATAAAGGGCAGAAATAGTCTCGGAGCAAGCTAAAGAGAAAATGAATTACAAAGACAGAGAGAGTAAGGACAAATGCGGCGAATATAATGTACATTCTCATTGGCAACCCACTCGTCGCTGGTAGGAGAATTCAGGGTTCGATTCCCTTGAACGCGAGTTTAACGAAGGAGCTACAGTGGCTGTATTCATAACTTTTTACTTCTTTCTCACGTTCCTCTTAAGAGATCGTTTACTCACTGATACCCCTCAATCATCGAAGGAGAATTATCACTGATAGATGTCAAGGAGCGCTCATTGGTATAAACGGATTGTGATGAAATTGTAAAAATATATTCAGTCTTGACATTGGACTATGGAATATGGTGGAACTGAGAGGATAGTCATGTCAGGTAGGCAAAAAAGAGTATTGTTAATAAAACGGTGTGACGTTGATTGAAAGGTTTAAAGGCGGTAGATGTAGGCCCTTAATTAATCCCTACAACTCAACTTGTACTCAGGCTAAATTGGTTTTAAAACCTTGTCTTCTGCATTAATACTTTATTAGAAAATATTTTAACACAAATAACAATAAAAAATGTTAAAAAAATTTTGTCGAAAAATAGTACGAACTATTTTCTTAACTTAATACATTGTTACTTAATATACAGTAAAAGCTCTTTATTCGCGGGGTATATGTTCCATAAATATGCCGCGAATACAGAAACCGTGAATACGGAATGGTAATTTATATGGGATTATAGGGGATACGTTCCTAGGTGACAAAATAAAAAAAAACAAATATATAAAAAAATCAATTTAATTGAAGTTTTTGAACATTTTGATTAATTATCTTAAGGCTTAGGCAATGGTTTGAAGAATTTTGTAATTTTCTCTTGCTTGGCAGTTTTTAAAAGCTTTTGTTTGCAGTCAAAGTTTGAACTTGCCACTACAACTACCATCAGGTTCTTTAAAATGAGCGTAAAGATACTTTGCCTTCTCCCGGACCATTGGACCACTCAGGGGCACCCTTTTTTGGATGCGGTCTTCGATCCATAATGACAACGCCACTTCCATTTCTTCTATTGCTGGATCACGAACAATTGCTTTCATTCTGTGCGTTTACATTCTCAAAAACATCGATCGCGGTGAAGGCGGCTTATGTCAAAGTTCTCGGCGATATCATTTAACAACATACTTTAGGCAAAGTTGTAATACTAAGATCTATTTTACTTTTTTTATTTGTCCATTTGACGGCATTTACAAAGGATATTGGGTTGGATACCTATTGGAATCCTTTTATTATCATAGTGTACTTCCGCGAATATCCGCGAATATAGGAATTGGGTCGCATTTTTTTAATCCGCAAATAGTGAAAACGCGAATGAAGGAAGCGCGAATAAGGAGCTTTTACTGTATGTACAAGTTTTAGGGTCTACATCGGTCTGACGGCTTAGTACCAATGTTTGGTGCTCAAAATAGCGGAGGGCAACAATCTTATTGTAGGTAATTACCTTCTTCATCCTTCATTACCTTACCTTAAGTGGTACTTGTTTCTAAAACATTCTCCGGTACATTGTGTTCGGAAGTTTGTTTTTTCTTTCTTTTCCTAGTGACAATTTATTAGCATTATTATTAACTTATATTATGTGACAATTATTATTTTTAGTGAGTATTTCAGTTTTAGGATCTAATAAACTATATAAATAACAGCAGTGTATTAAAAAAGTAATTTTATAAATTTAACCTGGACAGTAACTTTAACATTTTTTTTATAATTATAATCATCTGTAAAATTGTAAATATTATTATTAGTGTTAGGCAGTGTACATACGCATATAGTTCGATTTTCTTTTTTGTTTACTAACTTTTTATTACTCTCTTTCTGTTTATATTGTTATTCTCTTATTTATTTCTCTTTCACGATGAGCAATTCTAGTGACCGCACAGTAATAGCGACCTCCACGGACAACGAGTCCACTACGTCCACTTCTTACAAGAGGAACTATCCTTCCGGTGTCTCCCCCAAAAAATGCAAAAAAACCAAAAGCACACGGAATGCCTCTGCCAAGAAAGGACCCCAGGGCCCCATTGATCAACCACAAAACCTTCCTGCCTTTTTGCAACCAGCGACGCCCTCAGCTGAGAAACCCGAAGTAGCTCGGGGCCTAGCAACTGTTACGGCTCCTCCAGGAGTGCTGACTAATAATCCCTTCGCTCCTTTGACTGATCTACAGGACATGGAGACTGCAGCGCCCGCCTCAATACGTGTCCACAAGCCACCTCCTATTTACGTGAAAAACCTCAGTCAGTACAGTGTTTTATGCGCTGCATTATCGCAACTCGTGGGAAGAGATACCTTTATATGTAAAGCAAGAATCTCAGATCTAGTCATCCACGCAAAAACAATCGACAGCTACAGGGGTATCATCAGGTACCTCAAACAAAATAATGCAGACTACCATACCTTCCAACTGGAGGAAGACAAACCCTACAGGGTAGTCTTAAGACACCTCCATCAAAGCGTTCCCGTCGAATTCATAAAGGAAGAACTAAGTGAGCTGGGCCACACTGTTCGAAATGTGGCTCCAGTTATTCATCCAATCACCAAACAAACTTTGCCTCTCTTCTTTGTGGATCTCGAACCACGGCCAAATAACAAAGATGTTTTTAATATAGAAACTCTTTGTTACTCTAGAATAAAGGTTGAAGAGCCACACAAGCAACGGATTGTTGTGCAGTGCAAGCGTTGCCAGGAGTACGGGCATACGAAGAGCTATTGTCAGCACAGACCAAGGTGCGTAAAGTGTGCCGGCGAGCACTTTACTCAAGATTGCGGCAAGATGCCAACCACACCAGCCAAGTGTGCTCTTTGCAGCGGCGACCATACAGCCAGCTATAAAGGGTGTATGGTGTACAGAGAGTTGCAGCGAGCTCGGAGACAGCCTCCCGTGTACGAACATCGGTCAGCACAACGGAGTACTCCACAACCACCTCCAACACAACAGTCAAGAAACTTTCCTCCTCTGCATACTCCCTTCAATAACCAAAACCTATCATATGCAAGGGTGGCCGCGGGACCTCAGCCGCCTCCTATTTCTCAAATGCCCACAACCTCATCCACAGGAGACATCAATACACTTCTCACAAGCTTCTTAACAGACTTCAAATCCCTCATCACACCTCTGATATCTCTCCTTACAACTGTCGTTTCCAGACTCCTTCCTAACCAATCTCCTTAATGGCTCTTTCACAACACTCTCTCACCATCATCCTCTGGAATTCTAATGGACTGATTAACCGCAGACATGAACTAGAAATATTACTACGAGACAAACGTATTGACATCGCCCTTATAACTGAGACGCACTTCACTGACAGATCAAGATTTTTCATCCCAGGCTACACGACTTACAAGACCAATCACCCCGACGGAACTGGACACGGAGGAACTGCAATACTTATTCGAACTTCTTTACAACATTTCTTAATTCCCTACAACGCTACACCCTTCCTACAATCTACAGTAGTCTCTTTACTGACAGAGCCCTTCTCCTACACTTTTGCAGCTGTTTACTGTCCTCCTAACCATAATATCCATCAAAACGATTTCTCATCCTTTCTCTCTTCTCTCGGTTCTCGTTTCATATGTGGTGGCGATTACAACGCTAAGCATCCCAGTTGGGGCAGCCGGGTGGCGAATCCGAGAGGTCGAACTCTTAGCACCATCCTCAATCAAAATAGTTACATTTCCTTATCCCCTTCTCAACCGACTTACTGGCCAACTTCTCCACGCAAAAGACCTGACCTTCTTGATTTCTTTATCTGTTCCAATATTACCTCTTTACACACTGACATACACACATTAAACGACTTGTCTTCAGATCATAGCCCCGTCATTCTAACCCTTGACATTCACCCAAAACAAGCTCTTCCCCGACAAACCCTAATAAACGGAACTGTTGACTGGGACTTATTTCGAGAAACTCTTGACGAAAAACTGAACTTAAATGTGTCCTTAAAAGCTCCTCAACAACTAGACGATAACGTGGCATACTTGACTACCGCTATCCAGCAAAGTATTTGGCATTCTTCTCAACGGACTTCACCCAACAGAACTGCACCATTACCTTTAAATCTACCTATACACTTGAGAGAACTGATAACGCGCAAACGTCGCGCAAGAGCTCTTTGGCATCGCACCAGATATCCCTCTCACAAAAGACTGTTTAACCAACTTACTAGAGAACTGACAACAAAACTAAGGGACTACTTTAACGACCAATTCTCTGATTATACACAATCACTCACAACTGAAGACAACTCTCTGTGGACAGCAACCAAAAGAATTCTCAAATACAAAAAAACTTCTCACCCACTAAGACGCCCGGACAATTCTTGGGCTAAATCCGACGAGGAGAGAGCCCAGTACTTTGCCGAACATCTTTCTACAGTCTTTACTCCTCATCCCGACGTACAAGACTTACAACATACTGAACATATTCTCAAAGAACTGGACATCCCTTTACAACTTTCACCTCCTCCCAAGCCATTCACTCCTAAAGACATCATGGACGTAATCAACTGTCTTCCCAAAAAGAAAAGTCCGGGCTATGATCTGATTACTGCTAACATCCTTTTACAACTCTCCAAGAAAGCAATAGTATTTCTTACTACTCTTTATAATGCTGTACTTCGAACCACTTACTTTCCTATTCTCTACAAATTCTCTTCTGTAACAATGATCCCTAAACCAAATAAACCTTCTCATATCCCAAGCTCTTACCGACCCATCAGCCTTCTACCCATCCTGGGGAAAGTCCTGGAAAAACTTCTACTACTCCGCCTCCAAACTGAAATAGCCCCTTTAAATATCATTCCTGACCATCAGTTCGGTTTTCGGAGTTGCCACTCGACTGTTCTCCAAGCACATCGAGTGGTGGATGTAATCGCTACTTCCCTTGAATTAAAGCAGTATTGCCCGGGTGTCTTCCTTGACATATCTCAAGCATTCGACAGGGTATGGCACACGGGACTGCTTTATAAACTCAAACGCCTACTGTCTTCTACCTTTTACCTCATTCTTAAGTCTTATCTCTCCGACCGTTTCTTCCAAGTCAAACAAGGTTCTTCTTCTTCTCTTATCCTTCCAATACTCGCTGGAGTTCCTCAAGGAAGCATTCTAGCCCCCTTACTTTATATTCTCTATACTGCCGACTTACCAACTAACCCGACTACAATTACTTTCACATTCGCCGACGACACTGCAATTCTTTCTCCTCATCTAGATCCTGTAATAGCATGCCGTGCCCTCCAATCACACCTCAATCTTCTAGAGCCTTGGCTGCAAAAGTGGAGAATCAAAGTGAATGAAATGAAATCTAAATACATAGTATTTACCTTAAACAAGAAAACTCTCCCTCCTCTCTCCTTCCACAATACTTCCATACCAATGACTAACCAAGTACGATATCTCGGACTACATCTTGACAAACGACTAACATGGAACCCACACACGAGACTCAAACGAACTGACCTCAATCTGAGGTATAAAATGTTGAAAAGACTACTCGACAAACGATCAAAACTGACCCTGACAAACAAACGAACACTATATACCGCTCTACTTGCCCCAATATGGACGTACGGAATACAACTTTACGGAAGCGCCAAAAAATCGAACATCAACCGACTTCAGACCTTACAATCTAAAATTCTAAGAACAATAGTTAACGCTCCCTTCTACGTCTCCAATCATACTATACACTCTGATCTCAATATTCCTCTCGTTTCTGAAATAGCCCAAACTCGATACACAAAACTCCATTCAAATCTACACGGTCACTACAACCTTCTGATTCACAACATGTCTACCACAACACTTCCTTCTAATCCTCAACGCAGACTAAAGCGGCGGTGGCCACGCGACCATCTCAACACAACGCCGACCTCCTAGGATGGTTGCTGTGTAAGCTTGCCAATCTGGCGAACTAACGGCTTCCATCACTGGATGGTCGTCGTTCACTCCAATCACGCCCTTGGTGCACATGCATGTGCGCGTATGTGTATGGATATGCATATACGTGCATGTGTATTTGTGCCATCCCTTTTCACTCATCACTTTTGCTTATTGTACTGCATACAGTTGCAAAATAAATAAACAAATTAAAAAAAAAAAAAAAAAAAAAAAAAAAAAAAAAAAAAAAAAAAAAACTTTGAATATTCTAACATTCATTTTCATCATTGGTGGAAACTAAATTTGTTAAAATGTGGAAGCTGCAAAGGAGTGGTGGAGAAGGAGGTTGAAATGAGTGACATGGTAATTATGCCCGAAAACCAACGTACTAGTGGTAGACGTTTACAATTGTGGTCGTTGGCTTGCTGCAATTACACTAGGACAGTGGCAACAGTAAAATGTGCCGACACTAAATGTTAACAGATCGCACGACACGCCGTGGTAAATGTGTTGTGGGCTACAGAATACACACAATTCAACAATTTTATTGCCGGCTAGGAATATTCTGAATCGTTTCAGCATAGAATTTACAATAGAACTGGGGGGTTTTGTATTCATCCAACAATACATGTTGCAAATATTAATTTAAAATTCTAAATTTAATTTAAATTACTTTTTAAAGCAATGTTTGCGTACGTGAGACGGAGAGAGAATAATGAAAAAAACAAAGAGACAAAATATCATGCAGGCAAACAAAAAATGAAGCTGGAAAAACTCACTCTAAGCTAGGAAGGAAGAGAAATAAAGAAGTATTATTCGTAATAGAAATAAAGGGAGACTTACAGAAATAAAGGGCAGAAATAGTCTCGGAGCAAGCTAAAGAGAAAATGAATTACAAAGACAGAGAGAGTAAGGACAAATGCGGCGAATATAATGTACATTCTCATTGGCAACCCACTCGTCGCTGGTAGGAGAATTCAGGGTTCGATTCCCTTGAACGCGAGTTTAACGAAGGAGCTACAGTGGCTGTATTCATAACTTTTTACTTCTTTCTCACGTTCCTCTTAAGAGATCGTTTACTCACTGATACCCCTCAATCATCGAAGGAGAATTATCACTGATAGATGTCAAGGAGCGCTCATTGGTATAAACGGATTGTGATGAAATTGTAAAAATATATTCAGTCTTGACATTGGACTATGGAATATGGTGGAACTGAGAGGATAGTCATGTCAGGTAGGCAAAAAAGAGTATTGTTAATAAAACGGTGTGACGTTGATTGAAAGGTTTAAAGGCGGTAGATGTAGGCCCTTAATTAATCCCTACAACTCAACTTGTACTCAGGCTAAATTGGTTTTAAAACCTTGTCTTCTGCATTAATACTTTATTAGAAAATATTTTAACACAAATAACAATAAAAAATGTTAAAAAAATTTTGTCGAAAAATAGTACGAACTATTTTCTTAACTTAATACATTGTTACTTAATATACAGTAAAAGCTCTTTATTCGCGGGGTATATGTTCCATAAATATGCCGCGAATACAGAAACCGTGAATACGGAATGGTAATTTATATGGGATTATAGGGGATACGTTCCTAGGTGACAAAATAAAAAAAAACAAATATATAAAAAAATCAATTTAATTGAAGTTTTTGAACATTTTGATTAATTATCTTAAGGCTTAGGCAATGGTTTGAAGAATTTTGTAATTTTCTCTTGCTTGGCAGTTTTTAAAAGCTTTTGTTTGCAGTCAAAGTTTGAACTTGCCACTACAACTACCATCAGGTTCTTTAAAATGAGCGTAAAGATACTTTGCCTTCTCCCGGACCATTGGACCACTCAGGGGCACCCTTTTTTGGATGCGGTCTTCGATCCATAATGACAACGCCACTTCCATTTCTTCTATTGCTGGATCACGAACAATTGCTTTCATTCTGTGCGTTTACATTCTCAAAAACATCGATCGCGGTGAAGGCGGCTTATGTCAAAGTTCTCGGCGATATCATTTAACAACATACTTTAGGCAAAGTTGTAATACTAAGATCTATTTTACTTTTTTTATTTGTCCATTTGACGGCATTTACAAAGGATATTGGGTTGGATACCTATTGGAATCCTTTTATTATCATAGTGTACTTCCGCGAATATCCGCGAATATAGGAATTGGGTCGCATTTTTTTAATCCGCAAATAGTGAAAACGCGAATGAAGGAAGCGCGAATAAGGAGCTTTTACTGTATGTACAAGTTTTAGGGTCTACATCGGTCTGACGGCTTAGTACCAATGTTTGGTGCTCAAAATAGCGGAGGGCAACAATCTTATTGTAGGTAATTACCTTCTTCATCTCCCAGCATCATTTTAGACTCATTACGTAGATTGTAGATCTGCGTTTGTTATCGTAATACTAAGTTTAGATAAACTCTTCGTAAATAGATACTTTCGGTCGGCGAACTTTCACCGTATAGCTACATCTACTGTTAGCATTTAGGCTAATATATCAAATATCTGCGAAATTTTATCGAAATCGGGCTTAGATTTATAGAGTTATTAAAACTGTCCGGTGGGACTATTGAATAAGGATTGATCGTCAAAAACTGCACGAAAAAGCGTAACATTGCAAAACACCCAACTTTGACAATTTTTTTTCCCTTTTACTATAAAGATCCTCCTTTATAATAATAATAATATTTTAAGAGGGGGCTACACTTATGTAGAGCTAACTCCGCTCAAACTGCCTGTAATACGACGAGACCCCCCCCCCCCCAAAAAAGGCACATCTAAAGAAAATTCCGAATCAAATGACTCATCATTCATGAAAATCGGTTCGCGCGTTTGGTCGGTACGTTGCTTACAAAAAAGGTAACAAGAAGAACAAGGATATTTCCTGAAAACGCTGTTTTTTTGTTATTTTTGGCCACTTTTTTTTCTAGAAATCTGTAAGATCTGTGTTTAATTTATAGGAAAAGAGGGAAAAAAGTTTCAAAGTTGGGTGATGTTCAAACGCACGTTTTTTCGAGCAGTTTTTGTCGATTAACTCCGGACAAATCTGATTTAAATTATTCGTTTTTGATTTATGGTGGGTTTAAACACCAAAAACATTTAAATTAAAATTCTTTTTAAATCTGGTGAGATCTCTAAAGGATATTTGCAATGAAAAGACGAAATATAAAATCAGAAAGAGTTGAATACTTTAGAGTAAGCGTAAGAGAAATGAGAGAAGACTACCTTGGTCTCAGCTCTGTAGACGGTGAATGTATACAAAACCCATCGTTGCTATCATATTTCCATGTAGACATGGTTAAATAACTTCTAAAAAAAGCTATCTCATAATAAAATGCACACCTGAGGCGAGAAAGTGATCCAAGAGGAGCTGTCCCGCAGGTACACACACAGTCTCCTAGGGTAGGACATAACAAAAAAATGGAACAGTACAGAAAGAAATAAAAAAAAAAACTTAAGCGGCTAAGATGTTTGGTTGTTCGAAGCTATGTGAACAAGTGTAGTCAAGTATTAGGGTTACTCGAGAGTATCCAGTTTCGCCTCATGAGCGCCGGCACATCTACTCACACTTTTACCCACTTCTCACTTCCAGTTAGAAGAAAATGTCTCCACCTCTTGCCAAGCATAGCATCTCTTCTACAACTTCTTCATAACTGGCTAACACACCAGGTAACCGGCTAACTACAAACTGATAGCGGCACCTTGTCAACTCAAACTGTGTGTGATATGAGATTTTATCGCCATCTCTTCACTTGACAACAATTCTCTAATCCCACCAGAAAAACATGTCACTTTTAATTCCAAATAACTTTTATAGTTTTTAATCTTTTTATTTATATTATTTTTGCTCTAAATATACTTCAGAATTTCTTATTTTTAAACATATACCAACTAGGCGAACAATTTATTGTGCGGTAGGACAAAAGTGGAATAATATTAATGATGTTTTGTTATAAAAATTTTACTCTGGGAAACGATAGCACTGAATTCACAAATACAAGCGCATATGCTCACTCAGGAGAAGATACCCAACAACGGAAACACACCCATTTTTCTGAGCTAATCCTCTCGTCATCATGACAAGTAAATCGCGAAATCACTGACGTTTCAAACGCCTGGTAGGGGTTATCTGGGGATTGGTGTAAGATGAGAGGGATTCTGGTTGGATTGCAGGGATTGATGGAATTTTTGATTACGCGATCGGGCTACTGAATTGGCGCAAGGAATTCTAAAGTCTCTTGTGGATGGTTTAACGTAGAAGGAAGCATTAACTATATATTGTTCAGTGGATTTTAGGGATTTTGAAGGGATTGGATTCTCTGGCGATTGCAACGTTTGGTTGGTCCATAAAGTTCAATTCCATTCGTACAGATATGTTTTAAAATGGTATTGCATATAAATCGTTTGTTGTATGTTCAGCGAGTGACGGTATCGTCTGTTGAATTCTTTAATCGAGAGTGAAGGTTCCAGCTTAGGGTTTGTCGATGGCAGTGGACGACATTGGTGTGAGGAACAGGGGTTAAATTGTAGTAAATTGGAGGGAGAGTGTTGCGAAGCAGGGCAGAAGAAATATTATGGGAAATTCATATTTTTGTAATACAAAAACAAATAGATAAAAAAAACCTGAATAAAAATATAACCTCTAAGAATAAAAACCAAAATATCTTCAAATAATGGGAGCAAAGTACTTCTGGCCCGGAGCCAGTCCTGGGGATCACTAGGGGGCAGTTCGTGAGGCTCTCACAGATTGGATCTGGAGAGAACAAGAAAAGTACTGGGTCAAACGTACGTAGCAAGAGTGACACGCCCTAGCTGTGCAAACAAAGAACCAAAGTGACTCTGGGTTTGGGCAGAAATCAGATTACTCCTGATTACAGGCCTATTCACAGGGCATGGCAGGTTCAGGAAGCATCTGCACAAGATAGGGCTTATTAGCTCGGAACCGTTGTGGTGATTGTGCCAGGAAGAGGAGGAAACGGCCTCTCACTTGATATTCGATTGCGTTGTAATCGAGAGACTGCGCTACCGATATCTTTGGAACTTTGAGGCCAAAGGAGATTGTAGCGCAGAAGGAACTGGTAGGGAAAGCCTCCTTAGAAGAGGAGGTTTCCTCTACTAGACTTAAAGGGGAAGGCACAATAAGCCTCTGGTGGCTGCGGTGCCTTGGGGCTTGGGTCCCGTCCCGCCATTCAAAATCTAAAATCTAAAAATCTAATGGGAGCGAAAAACAACAAAAATTAAAAAAAAAGAAGGGTAACGAAAAGAAGTAGAGAACCTCTTTATTAATTCCAAGACCAGAAAGTGGTGATCTTGCTTTCAGCCTCCACATATTTACACAATTTCATTTTCATTAAGGTATATTACTAATTCTGCCTCCGAAATAATTCAATCTGAACTCACTTAACTCAGGACATATTGCAAGAAAATGTTTCCCATTATGTGTAATTTAAAGGAAGAAATGACAAAATAATATGCAGAAATGGTACTTTAGTACACAAAACCAAATTATCCCCATTTTCATAAAGTGCCGTTAACCAAATTTTTCTGAAAAAAAAAAGGAAATGTTTTAAATAAAATTTGTAGAAGTAAATTCTAGATGCAGTTTTTGAGAAAATTGAAAAAGAATAGGAAAATCAAAGTAATAAAGTGGTATAATTAAGGTTTTTAACCAAAACTTTATTGTGGCCTCAATGTACTTACAAATATCGTAAACTAACTTAAGTAATACGCTATGGACTGTGAATTTTTGGAATAAAATTTATGTAAGTAGCCATTGTAAGCTGGCAATGACTCAAATTCAAGAAACGGAGCAAAATTCTGAATGCTAGTAACATTACTAAGTCATTTTTGTTAAACTAATTTAGTTTACGCTGTTAAAATTTTCCATATAAATAATTATATTAGTTTATGTATGGATTAATTTCAAATGAATTTGAATGCGAAGTAATTTCAATTTGTGTATACGCTGGATTGCCGTTGGAAATGCATTTGCATGTGCATTAACGCTAGACTAAACTAATGGAACTCATCTCGGTGCACAACCCCTTTCCACCACTACCCAGGTTCAGCCTATTTATTAATTCATTTGCAATCTGCGGCTGAATTCCATATAATGAAAACATACCAACGAAGGACGAACTCCACTTGCAATTAGTAATTATAATTTTATGGCCAAGTAACTGTGCTTTCATTTAAAAGAAGGATCAAAATCTAGGATTCTGGTTTGTGTTCGTGGTGTAGAATTCACATGTACATACACACACAGAGGAAATGATGGAACCAATTCTACTACCCCTTCCGCAAAGTTCATCAGCCCTATTCTTACTAATGATTAGCGCAGTGTTGGTGCAAAACGTGGAATAATTTCTCTTTTGTCTCATCGCTGGGGGGATTGCTGCAATAAAAAGGGGGGAGAATACGTCGTTTATTTCCTGTAGTTATTTATTTATTGCTATGGCGCTGCTGTAGTAGAGATTGGTGCGATGCAGCTTGCCTCCCTTTGGGAGAGCTATATACTAAAACCTCTTCGTAAATTTCTCTGATTACAACGTCATCTGAATCTACACCAGTTAATTTAAATATTTTTTCTACAAAACATTCGTTAATATTCAATTTTTATATTTATTTATTCTTACTTTTTTTTTTTAATCTTTTATTGTAATTTACCACCGCAACAGTTGTTGCAACAAGCAAGTATGGTAAAAGAAAAAAAGAAATAGAAGAAAATCTTGAGTGGAGAAGGCACCCAGTGGTGCCGCTCCAGTAACGTGCTTTGCTCTCACGATAAGAGAAGATCACGAGGCCATCTTCTCTTCAATCTCCTTAGAGGATTACCTGGTAATGTGGAGGAAGACAGGTGTTCTATGAAAGGGTAGGATGAGCTGCTATAGAGGAATGAAATTTGAAAAAACGAGTGTTAGCAAGATCTGCAATGAAAGGGATTTTGAGGTCATTATGGATAGTGAGGTTAGATACATAGAACGGAGCGTTAAGAAGTTTTCGTGGTATTTTTGGACTGTAATGCCTGGAGGCGTAGTGAGTTGGAACGCTTAGTCGATCCCCATACTTCGATGCCGTATGACCAAATAGGTCGCAGTAACAGTAGATAAAAAGAGTCTTTTGTTATGTAGGTTAAGTTTCGAACGTTTGTCAAGTAGTCTGGCGAGAATTTTTAATGTAAAAACAAATAATTATTTCTTGGTAGATAATATAAAGATTTAGTTTTTAAATTGAGAGGACTTCATAGTGCTGCCAACAAAGTGGCTTTAACAAAATGTTTCTCTCACTTTCTCAATTTTTCTCCTATCTTTCTCCTTCATTCTACCTCATTTCAACTTTTTTGATTGGCAACAAAAGGAAGAGAGAATATTCCCAATTTCAGTCATTATGTCTTTATTTGTTGCCAAATTCGTCCTGAGGACTAAGTCATGATGGGCAAACTTTTTTAGGAACGGGCCAAAATCTAAAAGGAAAAATTTTGACAGACCATAATAATTGTTTGTATTTAAAAAAAATACAGTAATTGAGTAAGACCTTTTTATATCAAAATTAAACTAATGCGATGTATGAAGCTGCGAGTGTTTTGATAATAGTTCCGCCCATAATTTGGTCCAAATTGGGATGTAGTTAATCTTAAGAGTAAATTTAGTTGGTTCATTCGTCAATCTATTTCTGGCACAGCTTTTTCTAAGTTTCGTTATTGAGAAAAAGCTGCTCACAGTTATTTGAAGATGCAAACATTGCACAAATTCTTTGAGCATGAGATATTAAATTTAAAAAACTGCATTTCGGCAAGCCTTTGTAGAACTCTAATTTTGGAGCATTTAGAAATAATTGTTCGAGATGATTATTAGATCGGAGTTCAATTAATTCCAGCTGCAGGTAAGGTTTCACTAATTCACAGTTTACATTATAAGGGCATGCTGCAAGTATCTAAATCTTTTTCTATTTCACTGAAATGTTGAAATCTACTTTCAAATACGCCATGAAATTTCCACAAGTTATCTTCATAACGCCTAAGCTTGTCTTCAAAATTCGCAATATTACCCCAATTTTTCAACTAGTATTAAAAACTTGAATTTTTACATTGTAAGTGTAATTGATATTTTTAATTATTATTATAAAATATGTGAAAGGCCGGATTGAACCCTGCACTGGACTAGACTTAGCCCGCGGGCCGTAGTTTGCCCATCGCTGGTCTAGGTCATCTTCAGGGCTTATGCTATTTAGTGTATGCCCGCGACTCCATTGAGCAAGTGAGTTTTACTTTAAAATGTTCATTAAAGGCCCAATTTGATCTAAGTAACACCACTCCATTCTATATTTCTCTGGAGAGATAAGTTACTAGCAAAAATTCATTCCTAATTCAATCCTCTTTATTCTGGAACTCCCTATCTTCAACTTTAATCAATAAAACAAAAATAACATGGTTTAAAAGTGAATTATATACTTCATTGAATATATACTTCATTGAATGCAGCTACTCTAAGATGACGCCGTTTAATAAGTTTAGTTGTAATTATTTAAATTTAATGCAATAATTTATTAATTACTAGCTGTACCCGTTCACACGTTGCTGTGTTTGAACAAAAAGGCAGTTTTGATACCTCAAACATAATTTATTAATGACCAAATGTATACAATACATCGAAATGAAAATTAACAATAAAATTATCCCTACCTCAGAGTACAGTAGTGTCCTTGCAAAGGTATCATTTCTACATAATGTGAAAAATTCAGTTAATGTTGTTGGCGGTGGTGACATTGCTCTTGCACGTACATTTTCTGATGTAAAATACACACGCTGTCCATTTTCAAGATGTACTGCTAAATGAACAACCGTTGAATATCGTTCATGAATGGAAAATGATATACAGGTAATACGCCATACAGCCTCATTGCTACTTATGAAGCGTCCCAGTTGATATTGGGTGACTTCATTGTTAGATGCAGTTGTATTTTCTACTCCAAACATTGCCATATCGCTTCCTTTGTTCACATATTTGCAAATATATATTATAGCTTTCACTGAATTGCAGTACTCAGCATTTATGTGTGCGTTATACGTTTTTAGTAGTAATGGAGAATATGGTACTACCCAACGATTATCAACGTCAATAGTATTGTTGAGTACTTTTAGTTTAATGGATTTTCCACCATCTTCGGTATAATTTATTCTCGTATTAATAATTACAAAAAATGGTTTTTCATGGTTTTCATGGTTACTTTTTTAACAAATATTACTAATTAAATGTTATTTTGATATTTTTGGGATATTTGTTCGGGTGCACCTAGAACCCCAACTCTGATTTAAAAAAAAAAATTCCAAAAACCTTCCCGGGGATATACGAGTACCTAATTTCCCAAATTTTCACGGCGATTGGATGTATGGTTTTTGAATCTATCGAGTACAATCAGACAGACACACATTCATTTTTATATAATATATATAATCTATATATTATATAGATTTAGTAATATGTATTTTTTATTAGTAATTGTTTGAATTTTCAAGCTGCTTACCAGTTTACACAGAGAAGTTATTGTATATAATTTCTTAAGTGAAAATTACTTTTTCGTAGTCCTCAAAGGATATTATCCAGGTCAAAATAAAAGTTTCTTTCTTCCTGTTTCCATGTGGGCTTCTTTCCACAACGGCTAACTAAGGTTCCCACAATGAGGCTTTGATTCAAATCGTTTAATCGAAATTATAACTTTACAAAATGAATTTTTCATTTTTTTTTCTTTTTAGTTAGCCCTATTTTTCCGATTATATAAAATAGAATAACGATAATATTTTGATATTCAAACTAAAATCATATTATTTCAAATAGTAGATTTTAAACACGATTTATAAAAACTCTTTGTCATGAATAACAGCAGTTTAATGTTTGCTAAAGTGAATAGATCATCTGCGATTGACTAAGTGAATGTGGGTGTATCTCTGTTTGAGTATATATTTCTGTAGTTGACATCAAAAGAATCTGTTACCTGAGGTTCGTTTATTGAAAAAGTAGATTAGGATATGGAAGCTGGTACAAAGAGAGAGAAACATGTTCTGTGAAAGAAAGAGGCTACACTGACAGACAGAAAGAAAAAAGTACAGACAGAATATAATCAGCTAGTTTTGTTTATACTGGAATGTGTATAAAGACATCTGACAGAATGGCGCATTTATACTCAGCGCTATACCTAAATATTGAATTAGCATATATGTATGTCCCCGGTTTAGTGCATATACGATATGTATTCCAGTGCAAGTTGTTTTTTTTTTTCATTTTGCAAGAGTAAAATGTAAAGTGAAATTGAAATATTTCCACAAACCAATCTATGTTATTGTGATTATTACTCTATTTATTTCTCTATACTAAGGTAATTTTTTTGTTTTTTGTATTTTTGGTTTTGGCACAAGAAATATCTTATTTGAAATTCTCTAGGTCCGAAAAAGTGGTGTTTACAAATTGGTCAGTGCTTTGAAAAATCACAATAAGTTTGAATTCGATATTTAGTCTGATGCCAAAAGAGGATGCTACAATCTGATTTTGATTGAGAGCTATTACGGGGCATTTCAAGATTAACACTAGAACTACCACACCAGTCAAAATGACTGGTTTTGCAATTATTTTTTAAAATTCCTACTTCATGTAAAAAATTTTCTCGCAACAATGTCATGACGTTTGCAGAGATAACTCAAGAAATTGTATAATATAGCAATAGTATAGTAGTACGATAGTATAGTATTTAGTACATAGTAGTAGTATAGTATATACGTAGTAGTATTTATAGTAGTATAGTATAGCTATTTGCTTACCGATCATGAATTAACAAGTTTACTCGTTTTTTCTAACTATACAAAGTGTTTCTTAGAATTTTTGTTGCGTATCATTCAGTATGATTATCAGGGAAAATCAGGATCGAACATAATGCTAATGCAAAACCTAATACATTCATCTCATCACCCACTATCATTCGAAAATATAATTAGTCGTTCATTTAGATCTGGAGACGTAAAATATGTCATGAATATTGCACTCACATTTTATAGTACACTCAGTGACAAAAAAAAAACCGGACACCTGTAGTTATTTGTTTATCTTCTTTAATAATTAGGTACAAATGTTAGCAATGATCTTTGAGCTCAAACTAATCATTGCAGACTAGTTGTTTACCATTTATCAGTGATACTTATTCTTTAAAGTGTTTAAAACGGGTTAACAGATTTTTTTATTTTTTTCTTGAGTCAGCTTATCAAGTGAGTTTTTTAATTTTTTCAAATTATATTCTTTGATTAAACATAAATTTTTGCAAAAATTTAATTAAATTGACTTTTTCCCCTAAAAGGATGGTTTTAAGTCGTGAAGACCTTGCCCGGGCAGATGCTTTGGCCAACGAAGGGCGTAGCGTACGGTACATCGCTCAAGTCATAGGTGAGCCGCGCTCTACCATCCAAGATGGCCTTCAACGACTTAGGACCACCGGAAGTCTCGATCGAAGAGAAGGTAGCGGTCGACAGCGATGTACGACGCCTAGAGACGATCGTTTTATTACTCTTACAGTACTGCGAAATCGTCATGTGACCGCTCCCGAGATACGTAGCGAACTACAAACGGTCCGTAATGTCAGGGTGAGCTCTTGGACAGTCATTAGAAGGCTTCAAGAGAATAACTTAGTCTCTAGACGTCTCACATCAGGTCCTCTTCTACTGGAGAGGCATCGAGTAGCAAGGAGACTTTTTGTAAATCAGTATCTCCATTGGACACTTGAGCAATGGGGGGCTGTTCTCTTCACAGATGAGTGCCGGTTTGCTTTGTGGCAATCAGATGACCGGGACCGTGTATGGAGAAGACCTGGTGAGCGCTATGCTTCATGTACCATGCGAGAATCCCAACCTTTTCAAAGGCAGCCAATTATGGTAAGAGGTGGAATCAACACCCAAGCCCGTACCGAACTAATTACTATACAGAATGGATCTTTGACTGCTCGATGGTACATTGAAGAGATTCTTCAGGAAGCTGTTGTCCCATTTGCTCCATTTATTGGGGATAACTTCGTGTTAATGCAGGATAATGCTCGACCGCATGTTGCTCGAATTGTTACCCATTACTTGGAGGATGTTTCAATTACTACAATGAATTGGCCAGCACGTTCTCCAGACATGAATCCCATTGAAAACTTATGGGACATGTTAAAGAGACACCTCAGGCAACTTCCGTCACCCCCAAAAAATGTTATCAGCTAGAAACTGCTGTTGGTGATGGGATGCTGTTTCACAAGATGAAATTCAGTCGCTTATTTACTCGATGCCTAGGAGACTGGAAGCCATCCGAAGGGCCAGAGGAGGTAATACGCAGCATTAGAAATCAACAAGGTAATAATTGTTACTTAAATTTCAATTTATCACTATAAAGATTTTCCGGTGTTTACATAATTTTTCTGTAACTTATGAATTTCTGATCTGATTGCATTAAAATTAACTTATTCAGTAAATTATTACGTGCGTTATAATTAATACATAGATAAAAAATTGGAATTAAACGAATAAATACAAATGTGCGGCTTTTTTTATTATAAATATGTGTCCGGTTTTTTTTTTCACTGAGTATAATATAATAAATAATAATAAAATAGTTATATAATTTATAAAAACGACATTATTTCAAATGGTAAGAAAAATGATTACCAAATATAAACTTTATGTAATCACTATTTCTGATTTTATTTTTATAAGCCCTGAAAATCGCAAAACGATCTCTGAATTTTGGAAAACCTGAACGATATAGGAATGGAATGAGCTCTGATATTGAGGATGATGAACTCTATGAACAGTGAAGGTGAATCAGAAGAAATGGAAAAATGAACTATGCGGTACCCACGATGAAGTTTTTGACAAGGAAAATAGTGATAATGAGGTTTTAGACCAGAGTTCCCCAAACTTTTTTGTGTCGTAGACCCCTTGCCATGTTTTTCCGTGTTGGGTAGACCCCCTACTTACCTGATATTGATTTCCTGTAAATTTCTAACTGTAGTGAAGTTTAGTGTTAAAAACTTAAAGTAAAAACACATGTTAATTTATACATTTATTAATTGAATTTAAATTAAAACTACTCAAAATAAAATTTTGTATCTGTTATGTAAAATATACGTAACATTGAATAAACATAAAATAAACTATAAATAAAATAACATAAGCAATAAGTCAATATTTTTAGTGAGAAGGATGAACCTGATGCTTTAATAATAAATTATCAACATTTGGCGTCAATTTTGTAAGGGTTAATCTTAAATCTCCTCGGCTAATGATGTCCAGCCTGTTTCTTTTTTTCGTTAGGAGATTGATAACAGCGCTGAATATGTTTTGATATTATAAGATAGTATGATGTAAGTAAATAGGTTCTATCAGTGTATGTGTTGAGATCCACTATCGTGGACCCCCATTTTCATTTCATGGACCCCCAAATTTTTTTTGCGCTGAGGTAGACCCCTTGCAGGTTGTCATAGACCCCTAGGGGTCGATATAGACCACTTTGGGAATCACTGTTTTAGACGAAGAAAATGTTCAGAAGTCCTCAGAAAGTGATATTGAATTTGAGAGTATTTTGAATTCTAGTAAAGGAAGATGTATTCGAGGTGCTTTCAAGTTCTGAAAATGAAGATGAAAGTATACAGACAAGATAATGAAAATGAAATTGCTGCAGACGGAACTCGTTGGGAAAAAAATACAAGAAGGGTCTAGTCCTAGGGAAGATTACCCATTATGGAACAAAAAATGGGGGACCAAACTTCTTTGCAAACACCATGAGTAGAAATATTTTACAGAAATTTTGAGCTTTATTCGCTTTGATAAAAAAAGTGAGAGAAGTCAACGTCTACCAGGCGATAAATTTGCTTTAGTACTATCATCAGTATGGGATAGGTTTATTGAATATACGAGAAGTATGAATTGCTACAGACCAGAGCCAAATATTACATTTCATTCAAATTTTTATTATTACATATTTTTTTAAGACCAGTCATTTTGACCGGTTTTGGTAGAAATAGTTTCGTCTTAAGTGTCGGTAGTTCTAACGTTAATTTAAAAAATGGCCAACAATATATTTATATTAATTTTACAATAAATTACAATTAAATCAAACGCGGCACATAAAATACTGAATTGTTCACTGTTTTGGGTGACTGATTCATTAATCCAAAATGAAGGAAGAATAAAGCCAATTTCAGTCATGATCATTTTATTTTGTGCCAAGCTTTCGATCTAGGAACTAGGTCATTTTCAGGACTTATTACCAATATAATATTTTTACATTGTTACTCTAAAGTGCCTGGGGATCACCAGGGGTTCGATTCGTGCGGCCCTCAGAGACTGGATCTGGTTGGGAGCACGAAAAGAACTGGGTGATGTGTCCAGGGGTTAAACACAGTATGACCATGATGCCTTGGCTGTGTAAGCAAAGAACCAAAGAGACCCTGTGTTTGGGTAGAAATCAGATTACTCTGATTACAGGCCTATTCACGGGGCACGGTAGGTTCAGGAAGCATCTACGCAAGATGGGGCTTATTAGCTCGGAACCATTGTGCAGATTATTTCAGGAAGAGGAGGAAACGGCCTCTCACCTGCTGTTCGATTGCGTTGCAATCGAGCGTTTGCGCTATGAAATCTTTGGAACGCTGAGGCCGAAGGAGATAGTAGTAACTAGTAGGGAAGGTCCTCAACCTCTTTAGGAGTGGAGGGTTCGCTTATTAGAACTAAGAAGGGGCTGGCACAATAAGTCTTCTGTGGCTGCGGTGCCGTGGGGCGTAAGGTCCCGTCTCATCTATTATCTTATCTTATCTTATCTTACTCTAAAGTTGGTGTATCTTCTGTCCTGTCTACTGACTGAACCGTGTTTAAGTGGTAGGAAAGTATTTGATATTTTGGGCGCTTCAAGCTATTAAGACTATAGCGCCGTTCTGCCATCTAAATAATGCTGGGATGGTGCCTACATTTCTCAATTTTAATGAACTTGACGAGCCAATTAATTCGGAGCTGATCTACCCAGTTCTTCTTCCATTTAACCACCAAACCATTCGAAGAACGGAAAAGAGCTGACATTCAAGCACCATCCTAGGGTGTACTCTTGGATATCGTCGTTGTCGCCAACATTACTACATTTCAATTTTGACTCTCTTCCATATTTACAATTAACAAAGGCATTTCTAACTTGTAGTAATCTTACTTACACATATATTAACATTTATGATAACATTATTGCTAGACGAATTTACTGAAAGGCTATTTGCTTTGAGAAGGTAGGATCATTTTGAGAGTAATTTCTGCTACCCCACACTAAGATTACAATGCCTAATCTAATTACACTAGTAATTAGGGTGAAGTACTTTAATAAACAATTTCTTGAAGTCCCAGATAAGAGTTTAACCAAAAAATAGAACAATCATAAAGTAAAGTAATGCCTATTTTCTTGTAAGGAGAGGTTTTTCGCCCAGCTACCAAATTATGTGTCGCGGCCTGAGGCGACTAGCAAGCATAATTTACTATTAAATTCTCATATTAAAAACTTTAAATAAATATTTTTGATTTCATAACTTGCGTGCAACGTGGGACAAAATCAGAGATATTATCCAGCATTGAGGATGATATCAATATTTTCAATTAAAATAAATAATTGAAGGCAAATCCTCCACAACAGCAAAGTTACAGATAAAAAGTAATGTAACAAATTATCAAAAATAATGAAGCGCTAAAAAAATAAAATGTGCGATTTCATTTAATGTTCTTACCAAGAATACATCCCAAGAATGAAGAAATACATCTGAAGAAAAATAGACATTGAAAATGGTGGCTTACGAGCTCGGCTTAAGATAAAGAAGCACACGTAAAATAGTAATTGTTTATCCCAAAGGATATATAGAGGTACGCGAACTAACACTCCATGTGTAGATGTCAGAGTATCTGCTGAGAGAAATAGCTGAAAAGTAGGTAGAAAGAGAAATATGTGACAATCTACTATCTTCTCTAGACAATATATCCGCAAATATCTCCGCCAGAGATATAGGACACACTAACGCCAAAGCAAACACAATTGGCTGTACACCGTTAATATTTCACTTGGGAAATTTACTAAATAATATTATACTATTGAAATACTGATTATCAATTATTTAATAAGAATTACTCATTTAAACTTTTAAGCAATAACTTTTTACTAGAGAAAGACTTTAGAGTTCATGTTGTTCAATATCAATCCACCATTTCATACTTTTATACAGTTTATTTGTTTATGTTCTTAATTGATTTTTGAATGTTGGCTTTCTATTGGCTCAACGGACCGCCTACTTTTCCCATTTTCAATAAGCCACTTTAATTGGCCAATTCTTTCTTGTTTTTCTTTTTAATTTTTCCTCGATTGGTGTTACTGAATTGTCGGAGCTTAACCAAAAAAATTATCTCAAAAGCATAAAAATTGAAGATGTTTTTGTCTTCTACTTTTTAGAGGCGAAAAAGTGAGGACTGCAACTATTTCATCGAAAAATTTTGTAAATGACATTCATGGAAGTACTTCAATAGACCAAATATCGTTTAAGGATATCCTACAATGATAAAAAGATATCTAAATACAGCTTCGACGTCGAAATTGGTTGTCTGAACGGTGTAGATTAGTAAAATGAGTGTTTCACCAACTCAAAAGTGCTGAACTGCCGGTTGTAGTTTCCTAATTCTTAATTTCATCCAACATTGAATATGTGACATAATGAAAAATTGGGAATCAGCCTTTCAATTGCTCTTGATGGACATCAATGTAGTCTTTTTAAGACTTAGAAGTTTACAACAGACTAATTAAATAATGGATAATAAGTTTTAGAAAAAAGAAACCAAAGGTCCAATCAAAGGTCTTTTTTTTCAAATGTTCCTCCTCTAAAGAGAGATTAAAGTTGATTGGTCCAAAGAGGTTTGATTTATTGTATAAATCACGGATGGTTAATTGTAGTGGTCTCTCCATAATTAGTATGATATGGGCAATCATTAGTTAGCACTAAAGTTGACTAGAAGTTAGTACAGTGATTGAGACGCTACATCTACAATCCTCTTTTGAGGTTTCAACTTAATGGAACTTACCCTCCTAGATTGGCCAGAGTCCTACCACTTCGTCCCCACATTGGTATTGGTGGCTAGAAACCGTAATTGGCAGATCTACCACTGTACTGAATTATTCCCGAAGCCAATAAGAAAGTGTACCCATCTTCATTGCTTATATCGTATATATATATTTAGTTTCGATTTGGCTTACTAAAATAATTGCACAGATTTGTTTGGCCACTAATTCTGGTTAAATAGAACCATTCCTTTTTTTATGTACCCTTTATTGAACTTTAGGTTCTAGTTAGTAACTCTGAATCGTTTTAGTGAAGAAAAAGTAACGCCGACGCTAGATATTCATACTCGGAAAAATAACTAATATTCGTTCCATGAGTTATAATAATAATTTCACTTGAAAGGGAAGGGACTAGCTCAGTGGTTTGCGCACCGAATTCCCACGAAGAAATCCCGGATTTGAATCCAGCTGCTGACCTATAGATCTTCTTTTCCTCGGAAGTAGTTACAGCTCACTCTGCCAATGACTCCCAATGATGAAGCGCCTCTATTGACACTCAATCTGTTTGCAATGTCTGCAATTTAAATTAGTGTGAAACACTAGAACACTTTTTACTAGAATGCCCTAATTATAGCCCATTTTGGAAGCGTTATTTTTCTGAGTTTATTCCCGGTTTTCATTTGCTCTTAAGTATTCAAAATAGGAACCATTTAGACAAAATGTATTTTTTCATTGTAGCAGCTTTGAAATTAAGGTCGGTCTGTTTAAATGAATGAAAATAAAACATAAATAATAGGAGCAATTAATTTTATTAAATATGTAAAGAAATTTTTAAGTTCAATAAAAAACCGTGGTCGTTTATTTTTGTTTTCATTTTTATTTTTAAGTTTAAGTATTGAGTAAAATTTAAGTAAAATTAATGTACTGAGAGTATTTTGATTTGCAATGTTTGTTTTCAATTTGTTTTATTTTATTTTTATTTGTTCTTGTGGAAACTATTATTTTCTTTCATTGCTAGTATTATTAATATTCATTTTTATGTTTAAGTTGCCACTGCAGACTGCAGCTATTATTATGTTTATTATTTCAATTTATATTATATTTATGATATTATCAGTTAAACTTTTGTAAAATACTCTATGTAACACAGAACCCCTGTAATGTGTATATATACACTAAATACAGAATATTATCTATCTAATTAAAGAATAATAATAATAAATTGTTAATTAAATATACATTCTTCATATTTTCATCATTGGAACGCCAACAAAAGGCAAAATAAAATGTAGTCACGTATTCCACCCTCTGAGTTGCAAATAATAATTTTTCAAAATTTTAGAATAATGAACATGACAAAAGCAAAACTGAATAAATGAAATACAAAATGTATTGTGAAAATATACATGTTTAAAAATAGAACAAAATTATTCGACAAAATAAAAGAGTCACATTAAATACAAAAATAAATAAAAAAAAATAAAATTAATAATTTATATTTAAATTGATTGATTAAAATCATTCTATAAATTCTCAGCTGAACAAATAAATTCGTTTCCATTTAAATAATAAATGAGTTCTATCATTGTTCTTTGCTCCAAATACTTTACTCTAAACTTCCTCAGGATTAGGCAAATCGCAATAAAATTATTAGTGTTTTCTATTTGTCAAATTGCAAATGGAAGTAAGTGCTGTTACCAAACGAATTACAGTGTAATTGAAATTAAGTCCTTTAAATTTGTTTTAAATCAAGCGCTAATAGAACTTTATCAGCTGAACTGAACCAAAAAAAAAAAAAACTTGCAGTGTTTTTTTGCCTTTTTTCTTGGCATTGGCTTCCGCCATACAGCCACCATCGTCTAGGTGTTTATCACTAGAATATCACTCACTCTCCATTCTTACCTACAAATACATTCGCTTCACACATTCATCCCTCTACTATATACAACTATTTACATAAACTACAGCTAATGGATGGATCAGTACTCTGTGCTTCTGCCATCCTTATAGCTTAACCGAAATTAAAATCACCGTAATCCTTCTCTAATCATTTTCTTGCATTCATTCTATAACTTTTAAATACATTCATATTTCAGTGCTAGCTCTGCTATAGATTTAAGCACATAAATGTTGGTGGAGAATATTATGTCTTCGTAGCGAAATGGTGCATCTAAATACCTGTATGTCGTCAAACATTCGTTTCCTTTCTACCACATAACGTGGACATATCATTATTACATGTTTGAAATCCTCCTCCTCATTGCAATCCACGCAAAGAGGACCTTTTGTTGATCTTGTGAAGATACGATCCACACACCGAGTGGTTTGCTCACAGCCTGCTTATTGTCGTAACAACCCATTTATTAGTGACAGTTCCCTTAAACCATGGTTGTCTAGGTAACTGATCTGCCATAGTTTCATAGAATCTCCCTTTTATTACCATTACTGTAATCTGTCTGCCATTTTTGTAGTGCTGCTTTTGCAATTATACACTTGATATCGGTGTGTGTTAATATTTGCAGTGTTAATAAAGTGCTGTGTTATAATTGGCAATTAAGTTGATTGAGTTGATTCTTCACGGGAAGAACGTGGTACATATTAATCAATGGTAGGATTAAGAAGTAAAAGGTTAGTGAAGGCTTAACTCAGAGTTAGCACCTCGCGGAGGTACCGAATTCAAAACTAGGGCCACTGTTAGAAACTGTTTTCCAAAATTCTTTAGCTTTAAAAATTTAGTAGTAATCTAACTTTTAACTCCGCTGATGAGACTGCTATCCTTTCTTCTCACGCTGAACCTACCTCGGCCTCTAGAGACACCTTTAAGAGAATCTGTCCTTAATAGAAACATGGTGAAACGTACCTGAAAGCGTACGATAACTTGGGAAACACATGGTCAGACAACTAACTTGGAATCCTTACATAAAACTGAACAAACAAAATGGAAATCAACAAACGATTTTGTATGCTATCAATACTTTTTCAAAAAACGATCTGAACTCACATTACGAAAAGCAACTACATTATACTAAAGATTTCTGCGATCTGAAATGGAGGTCTACGGCACTAGAGGTCTTAATTCCGCTGGTATTCCAATTTTTACTGAATCAAATCCTTATAATCCGATATCTTAAGAAAAATCACGAATAATATTCCTTATAACTTATTTCTTCAACAAAATCTAAAATAATGGACCTATTTATTTCCTTTGTAACCTCTATTATTATTGTTAAATGCATTAATTAATTCCACTAATTTTGATTCCACAACTTCTTTTACTATCGATTCCACTACTTCTTTTACTATCGTCAGAATCATTTGAACTATCCAACGTTATGAAGAGACATTCACACGTACAATTTTATTCTTTACTGGATAAAATAGTGTTCTCTACGGCTCATATCTCGGTAACGTGTGAACACTGTCTGAAAGTCGACAATGCACAGTGAAGTCGGCTGTTCAATGCCTCAGATATTCATTGCGCCAACCAATTGAAACGTTCCTTCCTGTAAGTACTCCAAAAGTTAACTGAAGCAATCTCTTAAATCTCTAACCAGTTTAACTTGCAAATTCTGCTTCGTGTTTACAGGATCATCCAACTATCCTTTACCCTAAAAACAAAGCAAGACAATCCTAGTATTTTCTGTTGCGATTTTTTCCAAGTCTAAGCTATGTACCACCATTTTGATAACTAGTTCTTATATTTACTGTTTTATAGTTGATCTCAAGTTGTCACCATTGCAGATGAAGAGCCCGCAGAGGCAGTTGATGCGCCAGGTTATTTAGTCATTCGTACAACTGCACCCTAACGGAACTTGTATTTATGCTGCGAGAAACACTGACTTCCGGAATCACTGGGGATAAAAATAACTTTATTTTATTTATTTATTTTTAAAGTGACTTTAAAATTATAGGTAAAAGTTCTGTCATCTAGATTAAAAGTTCAATATTTAATCTTTTAATTTGAATATTTATAACCTGCACTATAACCATTACGATTTCCCACTCATAGTGGATTTCTTTTTTTGCTTTTTTCCTCCCATTTAAAAGAAATATTTTCCCTAAAACTAAATTTTATTCTATGCTTTTAATTTATTTTGCATTTTAAATTCACCTAGGTTTATGTCGTCTGTTTTTCAAGTGATGATAAACAACCAGCCACCAGAAAAATAACACGTGGTGATCTTGTGTGACATACGTGGGTCTAGAGAAAAACTGGGTCTCTTTTTTCTCCCGTCTGCCATTATACATTTATACAGCAGCTAGGTGTCACATCGCTCGGGAATTTCTCTTCTGTGCATTAAAGTGCTTCATGCACTCTAGGTTTACCATTGGATGTGTTTTTGTTTTTGCTGCAGTGCATTAGAGCCCTAGTTACGGCTCTACATCACCTCAGGTAATTCTTTATTTTTTTTATTCAGTTTTATTTCAACATAAATTTCAACTGAACATTCATATCTCCACAAATAGTTTACTGATGAACTTGGCTGGTGTAACGGGTTCAGTGGTATTTTGAATAGACCAATTTTGGAATTTTGTCCGTCATTTGACGTTGTTTAATGAATTAAATTTAGAGGTTTCTACTTCGTTTCCAGCAACAATTCTCACTATCAACTATTTAATTTGAACTAGTGTTTAGATTAACACTCTAGTATCAATGAAATTAGATTGTAGATACTTAGCTATGTCGTGTTGACCAGGGAAGCTATGACATTACAATTTTACTTCCTTTAACCGCTCTTAGTGCGATCTGGCAGATTGTTTGTAATTAATAAACTTCCTAATTTAAGTTTCATTGTAGAGTCATTCCAAAGGGTGTCTTTTTAAATAAAGTTAATTAATAATGCTGTGTGTACTTAAGGCATAATAACGGCTGGAGGTATATCACGTGGAATAATGGCTGCAAGTTTGATTTACGCCTTTGTAACCTATTGTTATTCTCAGGAGATTGTAGTTAACATATGACGACAGTTAGCTACTACCATGCAGGTGTATAGAGAATGGACCCTTTATAGGACAAAGCCCTTGTCCTGACCTAGATTGTTTGAAATGACAGACTTAGTTACATTATACTATATATGTTCGTGTACATTCAAAGACTATGCTAGTACTGAGTTTAGTTTCTCACATTTGATCCCTAACATTTACTAAATTCAACCCCCAACATCCTGTTTGAAGTATTTCAGTTCCTTACAGCCACTTTTGCTCTCAACTTTACAAAAAAACAAAAAAGAGTTAGCATTTCTCATTTTTTAGAATAAGAAATAATTACTTATTTTACATTTTCAGAATCATTTCTGTCATTTTATAAGTTGAGATTATTTTTTATTTAGTTATATTATATTGTACGAGGTGTGTTCAAAAAGTAACGGGAATTTTTAAATTTCGCGGGTTTGGAGAGTCTGATTGTAAATTTTTTTTTTTATTATGTTGGTACACATGCCCCTGAAGTACGATAAAATTTTCAGTAATATTCATTGTTTACTTCTTAAGTGGCAACCGTTAAGGTTAGACGTGTTTTTCGAGCTTGGCGATTTTTGTTTGTTAAAAAAAATGGATCAAAGAATTTGTATTAAATTTTGCGTAAAAAATGAAATAAAATGTGTGAAATGTTAATAAAGGCATATGGTGAGTCTGCTATGAGTAAAACAAGGATTTACGAGTGGTATAAGCGTTTCCAAGATGGCCGCGAAAACGTTGAAGATGACGAACGACCTGGACGTCCAAGCACATCAACAACCGATGAAAACGAAAAAAGTGAAAGAAATGGTTATGAACGATCGCCGAATCACAATCAGAGAAGTCGCTGATGATGTTGCCATATCAATTGGCTCATGCCATGAAATTTTTTCGGATGTTTTGGGTATGAAACGTGTGGCAGCAAAATTTGTTCCAAAATTGTTGAATTTCGAACAAAAACAGCGGAGAATGGAAGTTGCTCAAGAGTCACTCAATGAAGTCGACAACGATGCGGATCTACTGAAACGTGTTATAACAGGTGACGAAACATGGGTTTACGGATATGATGTCGAAACTAAGGCTCAATCGTCCCAGTGGAGGCATTCTGGATCGCCAAGACCGAAAAAGGCTCGACAAGTGCGGTCGAATGTGAAGGTTATGCTCACTGTGTTCTTCGATTTTAATGGCATAGTGCATCATGAATTCTTGCCACAAGGTCAAACAATCAATAAGGAGTACTACCTACAAGTTCAACGCCGTTTGCGTGAAGCAATCCGAAAAAAACGCCCGGATTTGTGGCAAAACAATTCATGGATTTTGCACCACGATAATGCACCTGCTAACACTTCATTGCTTGTTCGTGAATTTTTGGCAAAAAACAAAACTTTAACGATGCCCCAGCCTCCATATTCGCCAGACATGGCTCCATGTGACTTTTTTCTATTTCCAAACATAAAGAGAACATTTAAAGGCCGTCGTTTTACAAGCATAGATGACATTAAAAGCAAATCGCTGAAAGAGCTGAAAGCTATCACAAAGATCGAGTTTCAGAAGTGTTTCGAGGATTGGAAAAAGCGCTGGCACAAGTGTATTGTATGCGAAGGGGACTACTTTGAAGGCGACAATATTAATGTAGATGAATAAATAAATATTTTTTTCAAAAAACGAAAATTCCCGTTACTTTTTGAACACACCTCGTATATAGAGGCGACAACATCTCAACCATTTTATGGAAGAAAATACTGGCGGTGATTGGCTTTTTCTCTTATCAAAGTAAGAAAAAGCAAAAGTTTTCTCTTTGTGGCTAGTATTTGCAACAAATATTATATTTTCCACAAATTAAATAAAATTGAAGTCGCTCTAAAAGAGATGTGTATTTTGGTACATTTAAATAAATACATCCTCTCAATGGAATGGTTGAAAAGAAAAAGCCGTTTCTTGCTTTATTAACTTAGAATATTTACTTCACTCTGATGTCTGTTTATTTTCGTAAACCAGTAACGTAAGAAATATTATCGCAATCCTTTACTTTTAAAAATAAATTATTTAATCTGAATTTCAATTCTGATAAGTCAGTTTTGATTTAACTTCAGTTTGTTTAATGCTATATTATAGAGGAATGCGAAATTTTAGTCGTAGTAGGCTTTAGAACCGCATTGTAGGCTTTAGAACCGCTATTTTTCTACTAGAGCAACCAGAACTCTCGTAAAGCTGTTCAAAAACACAAAAGTGAGTTCACCAAATTAACGAGAGATACCAAAAAGTTACTTCATTTGGGGCGGGTCAATACCCAGACCAATGTCTAGTGATCAAGAGCATGGCTTTGTAAGTGGAAGATCTCTAGTTTGAATTCCGCGTAAGACTAGTTTTTATTTATTAGAAAAAAATTGTTTATAGTAAAGTATGAGCTTGCGCCTTCGTCCACCATACCTAATTGATAGTTGGACGTTAAGCCCTGCCTCAAAAAATAGGCAATTACTTTACATTTTTTAAAAAAATCTTCATTTGTTCACATGTACGAGGTCTGTTCAAAAAGTATCGCGAATTTTGAATTTCTGCGAATGACTTATATTCCATTTTCGATTTTTTTGTAGCGTTATGTTGGTACTCATGTCTCTCACTTAAGCCGATAAGATCGGTCATTTTGAATGTTCAGTTAATTTTTGGCAGCTGCTTTCAATTGCACGTGTTTTGGCTCGCCTTCGATTTTTGCCTATTCCAAAAAATGGATCTAAGAATCTTTTGTGTGAAAAACAAAATTAAGTGCGCGGACGCATTCCGAACGTTGACTGTGACATATGGTGAAGCTACCTTGGACCGAAGCAACGTTTATCGGTGGTACAAAATGTTCTTAGAGGGCCGAGAAGATGTGAACGACGAAGAGCGTGCGCCCGAGCACGTCAACAACAGACGAAAACATTGATGAAGTGAAGAAATAGTATTGGCCTATCGTCGAATCATCGTTAAAGAACTTGCTGAGGACCTAAACATATCGATTGGCTCGTGCCATTCGATTTTTACCAATGATTTGGGCATGAGACGGGTCACCGCGAAATTCGTACCAAAATCGCTCAATTTCGACGCGAATTTTTGGCCAAAAACAGCACACTAATGATGCCGCAGCCACCATATACCCCAGATCTGGCCCCCTGTGACTTTTTCTTGTTCCCGAAACTGGAGAGGCCCATGAAAGGACGACGCTACGCTACGATTGAGGAGGTAAAGACGGCATCGAAGGAGGAGCTGAACAAGATCACAAATAATGATTTTTTTGAAGTGCTTCGAGGATTGGAAACAACGTTGGCACAAGTGTACAATATCTGATGGGGATTACTTTCAAGGGCACAAAATAGATATCCATGAATAAATAAATAATTTTTGAAAAAATACAAAATTTTGAACAGACCTCGTATACTCTGAATGAAGATATATTTTAAAACTGTTCTGAACTCAAAAATAATTGGCTTTAGAAAATCCTAAATCTATTATACTTCCTACAGGATTATATAGCATATCAATCTTCGAATCTGATCTTGCAGAAAATTCAAGAATTTGTAGGAATTGAATTGTAACCTCACCCTGTACTAAGCCCCATATTTGACACCTCCAGGATAAATGCTTTTTGCGATCAATGGCTAATTTTTATTCGAAGCCGTGATTTCACAAATTTACAGAAAATCATAGTAGTGAAAAAATCCTAAGGGATCATATAAGTATATGGAGCCCAATTACACGCCAAAACTTGTGTACAGAACGTGATAGGATTTATTCAGATAATTCACTCACAAACTCAACAGCCAATCAATTTGCACCACTTCAATAATTTTAACCAATCAGGTGCGTATTACAGCAATAATTCAGCTTCGTACAGTATTTCCACTAAATAACTGAAAATAGCGTTATGATATAGTACAATTTCAACAGCTACAATTAATAATAATAAGTAAATATCTATTTGTAAATATTTTAATTATTAAAATTTATTAAATGCGTTTAATAATAGATCCAATTTTGAATAGTATCGAATGAACCCTAAACCTTATTAATCAGTAGTTCCAAACAGTTGAGTGTCTATGGCAGTGGTTCTTAACAGTTGTTCCGCGGTACACTGGTGTTCCGCGAATATGGTCCAAGTGTTCCGCGAAATTTCAATTTTAAATTGTATTGAAAATTAGAAACTTAAGAAAGCAAAAACTCGTTCCTTTTTTTGTTAATTTGAATTTTCTACTACCAAAGCTGGCCTATCTTTTTAAGTCAGTCTTTTACAGCATTTGTTATTTGTAGCAACGTACTTTTATGTTCATTATTTGATTAATACCATTTTCAGAATTTATTTTTTAAAACTATGAAATAATTTATCCTTTTTAATTTTAATTAATACATATTATTCATTAATTTTAAGATCGTGCTAAATACCGAATTTCAAATTTTTTAATGTTAGTGTTCCGCGAGAAAAATATATACATAAGTGTGTTCCGCGTCTTTGAAAAGGTTAAGAACCACTGGTCTCTGGATTCACCTAATTAAATACTATAGGTGCAATACGATATTTTTCTATCCTAATTTTGAGTATTCGATTGTGCGCACTTGCCTCATTTCTATTAACCAATCATATTCAAGCAATTACACAGAAACAAAGCAGTAATATAATCTTCTTAAAATTACTACAAATGATTAGCAAATATCCATAAAATAAAAATAGAAATTTATAATACAGTTAATTGGGCTAATGCATAACAAATTGCAGACGTTGCTTTTCAAAGATAGTTGAATTCAACGGCGGATCTGCAGTTGATTATTGAATAAATAACTAATTCACTTTTACAACCGTAAGTATCAACTCCATTAAGGACATTGAACGTGACATCCAGCTAATGCTTGCAATGTCCCCATCACATTCTATTGGACTACTTTAGGCCACTAAATTAGTTTAGGTATCCATGCAGGCCCGGGATTATCTGGGGCAGATACTGCTCAGGTGTAATTTACTTTATTCCAACAACAAATTGTGCTTCGTTTTCTTAGCTCTTAATTGGACAAAGTCCAGTCAGTTTGAGGATAAGTAATTTTTTATACCATAAAAAGCTCTTTGTAAAATTGTTATCTGTAGGCGATCCGACTTTCATTCAAATATCAAGCTTTGAAAATGTATTATTAATTTTTATCTATAACAATAAATAATACAACAATAAATACCTACTTATTACTATATTTGTGGAATAACCTCAATGGCAAAAACTGTAAGCAATTGATGTATGAACAGTATTGAGGATTTCTAATCAAAGAATGCAATTATTAAACAAAAATTAATAAATAAAATGAATAATTTAAATGAATTCCTGACAGACGGATTTACATTGCCAGACAATGCTAATAAAAGTAGATTTTAGTTTTTTTTTTTTTTTTTAAATTGAGTTAAAAACATTTCATTTAGATGTTTTAATTACTTGTTATTGGAATATAGCAAATTATTTATCTATCTATCTTTCAATTCTTCTTCTACATCTGGTTGATTCACTTATTTATTTAACAGCTTCACAATTTCTTTCAATTCAATCTAAATCTTTTACTGACTCAATTATCATTTTATTTTCAGCTCGCCAACCAAATCTGGGGTTAACGAATGTTTTAAAGTATCTCATTTTTTCACAATTCTCTGAATGGATTGCTTAAACGCTCTTTACCGTGCATTAAGTATTTTTTAACCAGTTTACTGTTTTATGACGAAGATATTCGTCATGAGTTTTCAGTAGCGACCATCGGCAGTTAATTTTGCAATTTTAGTTAAAACTAAAATTATATTCATAAACTGCAAGAAGTTTGGAATATTTTGAGGCTATTTCGAAATAAAAAGAACTAATAGAAGATATAGTGTGAATTAGTCTTCGTAAATGTATCCTTGTCTTTTATTAGTCATCACTGAATCAATAACGAATTCATAATATTGTGTTAGGCTAGACTAGGCTGTAAGTGGCGCGCCTGGTAACAAAAAACGGGATAAGGATCCTTTTGTTCCCTATTTACCTGTATTCAAGAGGCGGAGCTTTTTTTTGGCTCATGAGCGGAGATTTAACGATCATCCAAATTGCGTCGTGGGCTACTATCCTGCCAAGATATTTCCCTGCATAATTGTTTGTATTTTATCATCGGGTCAGGGATTCATTTGCATAAATACCAGTCTGTAATGTTGCGATCTACTCGGGATAATTGCAGCAGTGTGCATTCTTTGAAATTTGGTATTTATGCAAGCACAGTATTGAGTAAGCTGGATTTCCTCAAAACACTATCATTTGAATGCGTATTTGAGATAATAAATATCAAACATACTCCGGGTTTGACGAATATATTCGTCATTGCTTAATTTGTACGACGCACATAGGGGACACATTTTCCAACAAGGTCGAAACAATCGAATCTGGTTAAAGGGAAACTAAGCTTTACCTCCTCAAGATATTCCTAGAACTTAGAATCTTTTCAAGCACAGGCACCTTCTCTGTCTGCTATTCTTTGTACTTTATTTCGTTATTAAGCTGGTTACCAGCTCTTGAGCTGGTAATTTTTTGAAACGTCTTAAAATTCTTAAAAGCTGAACCAATGGTTTTTCCTCCCCTTTGTTTAGCAAACCCTACTTAGCAACACATTTTAAATACTGCCTTTTTGCTATTAAAAGATTATCTTTTTCTAGTTTTAGAACTATTTTCTGAGTACTTCATATTAAATGTGAAGTAAAACCATTTTGTCGCAAATACATCCTCTTGCCGAAAAACTTGGATTACAAGAAATTCCTTAAAGTAGAATCTCCTTATCCTAATTTAGCTCTAGCTTAAATATTCTTGTCATGAACGAAAATTTATTTTTATATAAAAACCAACTCTTAGTGATTCACCTCGAAAGTTACGAAAAGAAGAAGAGGAAGAAGAAGAGGATGATGAAGAATCTTTTCTTTAAAGAAAAAATATTAAAAAGTAATTTCAGTTAATAATAAAATAATTTGTCAGAAATTTTACAAGAAAGTTGCCAATAAACTCTCCGGCTGACATCCTTTTTGCTAAAAATATTCTCATTACTCGTATTGCCTTCTTTTTGCCTCCTCGCTTCCTGTTTCTTTTCGTCCTCATTAGGAGCCTGTTTTTCCACCACTTTCAAATGATTTTTTTTCGCCTCTTTTTGTGCCTATTTTTCATTCCACTGCTTTCTTCAAATACATTTTTTTCTATTTAATTTTTCTTCATTATTTTATTTCTTTCCTTTTTCCTAAAAATTTTTTTTACTATCTATAATTTAAGCAAATGTTCACTTTCGAAGCAAATAATGTTTATATTTATTTATTTTTTTGCGTTTATTTTTGCTACAATCAGCGAGTTAGCAATGATAACAGAGTAACAATTGATAAGATAACGAGTGGAGAAGTTACCCTGTGGTAACACTCCAAAACATTAGACTGTTAGTCACTCTCTTCACTTGAGAGGAGATCACACGAGGCCTCTGCCTCTTAAGGCGTCTTGTCCGGGTTATCAGGAAGAGTTCTAGAAGAAAGATTTTGGAGCTAGAGGATTTCTATGAGATTGCAGACTGAAGTGGAGTTTTCTGTATCGTGTTTTAGCATCTTGGGTGACAAAAAGAATGTTAAGGTCAGTGTGTATAGTCCAGGTTGGAGCGTTTACAATAGTTCGAAGTATTTTAGATTGTAGCGATTGAATCCTTTGGAGATTGGAACGTTTGGTTGAATCCCACAGCTCTATTCCATAAGCCCAGATGGGTTTCCAAATACAGTACAATCTCGATTAACCGGCCCCTCGGTTAACCGGGATTCAGTTTAACCGGTATCATGTTGAGTCATCATAAGAACACCTGGATCGGCGCCGAAACAAAAGTTAATTTTCGGTGGCGACAGGAAAATTTTTTTGTCTTCCGATGTAACATAATTGTAGGCGTGGCAGCAACTCTTTTATACCTGATTTTCTTTAAGGGTCATTATGTATGTATGTAGTATGTAAAAATCCAAAATATGGTAAATTGGCAATTAGTACTGAATTTCTTGATCTTGCAAAAGATCTTACAAAAGACCATGGGATTTACGTGTCTCGTAAATGGTTGATTTTCAACTTCTCGGTTATATGTAATATTTTTAATTCTCGGCATTATTTTAATCTTTCCAGAGAGCAGCCTAATCTCAAGCTAGTCTTCAGTGTTAATCAGTTCGTCCTACAGAAAACATCTTTCGTTTTGCCCTTTCGGTCGAATTTTTATTTCACTTACCCAATGGAATCCGTTAAGAAAACTGGTGATAAATGTAAAAATGTACTATGTAATACTGTGTATTCGGTCTAACCGGGATTTCAGTTTTCCGGGGTGGGTATAGCCGGAGGTCAGCCCGGTTAATCTCCGGTTAATCGAGATTGTACTGTAGTAGTATCAATCAGTCTTTTGTTGTCCAGAGAGAGTTTTAATCTATGGTCTAAGATTCTTTTAAATTGTCGATAACGTCTGTTTGTTCTATTATTTTAAGTCTAGTGTGGGGGTTATTTATTTTTTAATTTTTAAGGGCATCAACATTAGAAGTAATTTTTCAGTGCACTAATGGACTCCGGGCTTTAGGAACAACAGAAGAATGCAGAAGTAGCTTAGACTATCTTGCTCACGGAAGGCGAGTTTGACCTTGATTTTTTCGTAGCTCTAAGGGAGGATGTATGTCTGCTAAAGATCCCCTCCTTAGTGATGCTAATAATGTAATTCAATCTGAGGTTCGAAAACATAATATTGGTATTCAAGGATTCCAGTGAAATGATGGTACAATCTACACTTGTTAAACGTAAAGAGATATTTATTATTAAAATATAAAGTGGAGAACATGATGAAAGTAACAATTATTTAAATTCTAGAGCACAAAAATAAAGTAAAATGCAATAATTATTTTTGGATAAAGAACTAATGTACCTTAAATTTATAAGTACAGTTAAGTATAAAGCAGGAGGATGGGTCCGTAGTCCGGTAAGACAGTAATGAAACGGGCAATCAATGGGCCGTATCGGTAAAGTGGCCGGGCTCTTCCACGGCCATACTAAAGGCAAAGCACATCACCTGCCTGAGCTGAATATTAAACAAACTCTTACCTCTTTGGATAAGAGCCACATTTGAGACTGCGTCAATACAAACTGTCTCTTCTCTTCTACCCAGTCTAAATTGAAACTGTAAACCCTTATCTATGGTCTTTATTCTCTTTAAGTATAATATAGAATTTAATTTGATTATTTCATAATTAGTGAACTGTAAAAATATATTATTATAGAGGGCTTTTTGATAAATACGATTGAGTTATTTAAATCTCAATTAAGAGCTCTTTTTTGAAGCTTAATGATTAGAATTTTGAACGATATCCAACCGCCGTTAATGAATCATAGTTTATTACTTATATATACGTTTATGTTGTTCGTCAAAATGTAAACGCATAATAATTAACAAACTTTTTCCCAAATTCGGAAGATTAATCGGAACTCCTTGCTGTAGATTTAAAAATGGGAGATTGTGGATATAAATGTATTGGCACCGTGTTTAATCAGACGTAAGTTTAACATATCTAACCAATTTTGGCTTTCCATTCTTTAGCAGAAGTTTTGAAATCGAATTCCTCTATACGAAACTGCTTATTCGAACTCTGTTAATGGATGAAAATCCGAAATCAGTTGGAAATATATATGTTATAGTGAAACACCGAAATCTGGAGAATGTCGACTTTCACCGGTGAATGTCAACATTCACATAGTCGCTTGGTGTATGTCCGAAATATTTGCTAAATACCCTTATTTCTGACTTACACCGGTAAATGATGACATTCACCATGCTCTAATGTTGAACATGTTGGAGATTTATATTTTCTTCTCCGTAATTCAGTCGCTATAAAACGCCACAAGGCCACTTTTCATCGCATGTCAATGCCGTTTATCAGCATTATTTTTAGCAATATCTCTTTCTTTCTCATCTCCTAAATCTTTTACTCTCTATTATTTAAAAAATATAGTGATAATATACGAGGGTCGTTTGAAAAGCCATTCATCTCGAATGAACGGGTACATAATATTTTGCATCAACATTTGGACATGACAAAGCTATCCGCAAGATGGGTGTCGCGATTGCTCACGCTAGACCAAAAACGAAATCGTGTGAAGTGTTGCAAGGACGGTTTGCAGCTGTTCCAGAAGAATCCGCAGGACTTTAAGCGTCGTTTCGTCACTGTGGATGAAACATGGATACATCACTACACTCCTGAGACCAAAGAACAATCTAAACAATGGGTTACCAAGGGGGAATCTGCGCCAAAAAAGGCGAAGACCGTTCCTTCGGCCGGAAAGATTATGGCGACTGTCTTTTGGGATTCGCAAGGAATAATCCTCATCGACTATCTGGAAAAGGGTAAAACTATTACAGGTGCATATTATTCATCGTTATTGGACCGTTTGAAAACCGAGCTGCAAGAAAAACGCCCACGATTGGCCCACAAAAAAGTCCTTTTCCATCACGACAACGCACCAGCTCACACCTCAGCAGTTGTGGCCGCAAAATTAATGGAAATAGGGTTCCAACTCGTTTCACATCCCCCTATTCTCCAGACTTGGCTCCCTCGGACTACTATTTCTTCCCCAATATGAAGAAATGGCTGGCGGGAAAAAGATTTTATTCAAACGAGGAGGTGATTGCAGAAACGAATGGCTATTTTTCACACTTGGACAAATCCTATTATTCGGAAGGGATCAACAAACTAGAGCAGCGTTGGACGAAGTGTATAAGCCTAAAAGGAGACTATGTTAAAAAATAAAAAAGGTTTACTCCAAAAAATTAAGTAGTTTTTATTTTTGCACGGACTTTTCAAACGACCCTCGTATAGCGATCAACGAAGAGAAGTGGGCATCAAAATATTGTATATAAGTACTTAATTTACTTAAAGCCATGTATTCAGTACTCCATTGCATTGCATTGTCAAACGGAGAGATTTTCCCGATCGGTTGTGCACTGACATTTTACAAAACGCAGAGATTTCCACGAGTGATCGGCAATGTGTTAATATAAATACATCCGCTAAAGATTTAATCAAGCTTTTTAACGCAGGTGATTGCGTCTTCTACCAAACTACATCAGTTCATCAAACTATTAAACCACCACGCTTGATAAAGAATTCTGTGAGTGGCTGACACAGCCAGGGAATTTGTTAATTTCTTTTTAATTTAGTAATTGCCTTGCACATCTCGTCAGATCTGCCCTAATCTCCGTCCCAGATTTCACAATTTTGTCGCAATCATAATTCTACTTCTAATCACCAGAAAGGGAATGAATAAAATGATTGAAAAAAGGTTTTAAGTATTTCTTAAAATACGAGATGAATTTTTTATTACATTTATTTTTATTTTTTTTTTAAAGGATGGTAGAAAACGTCGCCATTTTATAAGTACTTTGTATCTAATTTTCAACAAGACAGGATTACCAATCCAATTTTGTTGTGAATTACAAAAGTTTCTTCCATTATTACGTAAGAAAATAACGTTTTAACGCCATGATGGATATGTAGCCTACCTTTCCTCTAAACTTTTACTCTAACGAATAAAGTTTTAAGTTTTCCATTTCCCCAATGAAACTATGGTCCTCCGTTCAACAGTGCTCAACTTGGTTGAAGAGGTAATTAGAAAATTTATGATAAAGCAAGAAAAAAATAATAATAAAACAAAAACAAAAGCCAGCGCAGTTAATTTGAATATAAGTTAGGCTGTCTGGAAATTGCTAGGCAATATATTTACTGTGATAAGATGCCAGTGCCTGAATTAGTCGGGGATCTTGTAGCAAGAGGGTAGGTAATAGCAGGAAATGGAATTGTTGTGGAATGATGTTATCCGACTGGACCATACTCTGTTTGAATAATATGAAAAATTGAAAAGGAAGGAACATGTTAACTGTATTAACAATGTCCAATAGGGGAGCACTCGTTATATCCACATCGTTTCCAATCAAATGAGAGTAATCAAAACCAAATTAAAAGAGGCACTGATTTTATTTTTCAATTTTTCAGCAGAAAATGGGGTTCAGCGAGATTGGACCGCTTTTCCAATCCTTTTATTCTCACCTACACACTCACCCACAGAAAAAACGCTCTCATAAATAATATAGATTAGCTTTAGCAATATGTCCAAACGTTTAACAGCTTTAAATTGACTGTTCTATAATTAAAAGTCTATTTGTCAGGACATTATTTATTTTATCGATTTTTCCTAAAGATGAAAACATTGATTAAGTACATCACTCTTAATAATAATAATAGTCTTTATTTTAGGCGCCATGGTAGCCGAGCGGTTAGAGGTGAGACCTACAAAGCTAATATGCATTGTTGTACTGGGTTCGATTCCCGGTCTTAGGCCTTGGATTTTATTTAATGGTTAATAAAAGAAATTTACAGTAAAGTATGTTTGCTAGTCGCCTCCATCCGCGACACCTATAATTGGTAGTTGGACGTTAAGCCACTCCTGAAAAAATTGGCGATTACTTTACTTTTTTTAAGTCTTTATTTCATTAAAGCCTTGTCTCCCGGTCGGTCACCGACCATCGGGGGAGTCGGTCATCTCATACATTACATAGATTAAGTAGATTTGATCCAATACTGATAAAGTACAAAAACACTTCAATAAAGAAATAAACAATTTAAACAAAAATTAATACAAACTATTCGTAATAAAAGAAAGATACTCGAAATAAGCAAAAGAAAAATAAATTGATTTGTGTGCTTATGTAAAAAAGAAAATAAACTAAATAAATTAATAAATAAGAAATAAACAACTAAAATAAATAATTAAAACTGTCCGGTAGGACAGTTGTATAAGGGTTGACCATCAAAAACTGCACGAAAAAGCGTAACGTTAAAAAACACCCAACTTTGACAATTTTTTTCTCTTTTTCTATAAAAGATAAAATTCCCAAATTTTCTTTATAATGTAGGGCAAATCCTCCTTTATAACTGTAATTTTTTTGCAACAACCTAGATTTGATAGATTTTGAGAAAAAAGATGCTGAAAATGAGCAAAAACGGCATTTTCAAAAATTGTTCTTGTTCTTGTTCTTGTTCTTCTTGTTCTTCTTGTTCTTCTTGTTCTTGTTCTTCTTCTTCTTCTTCTTGTTACCTTTATTGTAAACAACGTAGCGCCTAAACGCGTGGACCGATTTTCATGAATGAGGTGTCATTCGATTCGGAATTTTATGTAGATGTGCCTTTTGGGGGTCTCCACGCTGTACATCGAATGGGAGAGGAGTAAGCCCCCTTTATGTAAGGCCCCCTCCAAAATTATTATTACTAATTACTCTATAAATCTTGGCCCGATTTTGATAAAATTTGGTAGGATGATAGGGATAAGGCTCCCCTACGTAACAATAAAGCGGCGACCAGCTCTTACACTTGTTAAGAGGTAGTATAGCAATCGTTTCAAATTATCGAAACGTGAACCGATTTTCATGAATGAAGTGTCATTCGAATCGAAATTTTGTTCAGATTTGCACTTTAAAAGTCTCGACGATGTGCCTCATAATAGTATAATTTAAAGGGAAGGGATTACCTATGCGGTTAGCGTACTGCACTCCCACGCGGAGGTCCCGGGTTCGAATCCAGCTACTGACCCTTAGATTTTCTCTTCCTAGGAGCTTCTTACAGCTCACTGTCCGGTGATGGACAGTGTTGTCTGTGACGAGAGAATACTGTCCGGAGGCCGGCAGTGCACTGAAAAATGCTCCGGGCGCCAATAACCCTAGATGTTGACGCGCCTTAAATCATAAAAAAAAAAAAAAATAGTATAATTTAGATAATGAACCAAAAGAATTTTAGCTACTAAAGTTTTAATACGTTTTGTAGCAATCTTACAGTAATTGACAACTGAATTCCAGCCACAGTCTCCATTTAAATATTTTTTTTTTTAAATCATCTTTCGACAATATCTTACATCACTATTAATGATCTTTAAATTTTGCAAATAGCAAAGTCGTGGCCGTCGAATCTGAAATTGTCTTTTCGCTGAAATGACATTACATTTTGCCTTTAATCCAAGGTTTTACTTTTTGCTAAATTTCAAATTTTATTATTTAAAGCACGTTAAAGCCGCCGGTAGGCAATGTTGTCTCTTGGCCAGAAATAGGGCAACAAGAACTTAAGGAGAAGAAAATAATAGATTAGCAGTTCTACCAACTGACAGCAAATAATTAAAAACACAGGTGACCAAGATTTTGTGACTTTAGAAGAATAAGATCTCTTGTTAGACGAGTATAACACGTTCTTACTGCTATCTCAAAACTATTATATCCGCCAATGCCAATAGTAATTCCATCCTCTCCAATGATAAAAAGATGTTATCCCCTAAACTAAATATTCAGTCCCACCTTCTATCTATAAAAACATGGTATAAGAGATAGGAAATGAAAATATTAATAGAAATGATAACAGAAAATATTCCGGCGGGAAAAGTGAGTCCCATTATACCAACAGGAAATTTCTTCACTTGCAGAGCACGTGTTGTCCAGCCCCTTGGGTTCTTCATTCGCAAACGTCTGACAAGGAAACCTTTGCGCCACAAACTGAACTTACTCAACAAATCATTGGTTTATAACACAAGTTTTTTAAAAAAAACTTCTGGGTTAGGATAACCTTTACAACCTCCCCCGAATTCAATACTTTTACTCCAAAATACTATGCTTTAACAACTGTCAGAAATAATCCTTCCCGGAATATTTCGGAAATGGTTCTCGTCGCCTTAAATGTTAGCGGTCTTAAGATTTATTTTCAGACAGTAAGAGTGAATGCATGATGAGGTATTGTTGAATTGTTTCAATGCTCATTAGAAATTAATTCACATTCAGAATATAAAGAAAACCAAAAAGTGAATTCAAAAATGGGTCTATAAACCCATTATATCAGGTCATATCTTTACTATGGCCCAATACAGCTGGACAGTTTTGAGGTTTAATCCAATGGTTTTGTTAGGAAAAGTTCGGTTTTGAGTTTCCACCAATCACTGCAAATCCCTCGCATTAATCCTCTTCTATTCATCCCGCAAGCGTAAAACAAAATCCTTAAGAGTTAATCTTACAAGTTCATAGTTAACACTCAGCACTCCAAATGTTTAATAGTTAACACAAAACCAAAAACCACTCTTTTCATTGGTAAAGGGAGTTTGGTGAAAGAGAAGAGTTTATTGGAGGCAAAGTGGAGACATCACCCAAGGGTCAGTTCAAACTCCTAAATAACATTGGACGCTCGGATTGGCAACGCCTAAGACCACCCTCTTTACTACTGAAGTAAACTGTGCCGATCAACACTAGGAGCTTGTAACTGTTTGAGTGGAGAGTATTAACAATGGTTTGAAAAAGTTAGTTTTCACGTATCAAACAAGTTTTTGGTAAAGCGAGGGTGAGACTGCGTGTAAGTGAGTGTGTGACGTGGGAGTAAGGGTGACGTAATGAAGAAAGTACAACTTCTAAAGCTACCACTACAATGCCACAGTTTACAGTCACTTACAGTAATCTAGGAGAGCTCGTTCCGGCCGGATTTGGTTTCCTTTTCTGCTTCTCAACATTTCTTTCACCTTCAACTTGGCAATCATTGAGTTATGTCCATTACTAATAACCATTAATAGCTAAAACATGTGTGCGTTGGTTAACGTACTTTCGAGTATTTGGAAACTTCGGCTTTCATCTCTAGTTTTTCAGTCAGAAAAAGTAGAAACAAATCCGACAGAATTAACAGATATAGAAAAAGCGTGCAAGTGGTGACCCTATAACTTTGGTCAACTATGCTGTTACGTTGTAAAGTTGCTTAGCAGTTATAATTATCCCGTTCTGTATTTTATATGGCTAATAAATGGCTATTTTTCAAAGAGTTCCCTTTCTATTTCTTAACCAGTTAAACATGGAATTTACTTTTTAAAAACACCCCCTACAGTGTACGGCATTAAAATCAGACAATGACGTGCATACTCGTCGAACGCAGGGCAAAAACAACCAAAAGTTTACAACGTCGTAATAGTCACTGCAAGCACTTTTTCTGCAATTTCTAGGGCTTGAGATTACCAGAGCATTCTGTGCTCTATCAAAATCTTGCACTGCTTCACGTAAGCATTGCCTAGTTAACTATGTTGCAAAAAAAATTACAGTTATAAAGGAGGGTTTGCCCTTTATTTTAAAGAAAATTTGGGAATTTTATCTTTTGTAGAAAAAGAGAAAAAAATTGTCAAAGTTGGGTGTTTTTCAACGTTACGCTTTTTCCTGCACTTTTTGACGATCAACCCTTATACAACTGTCCTACCGGACAGTTTTAATAGACGCAAGAACTTTTACAAGGTAGGAAAGAGCTTTGAATTGTGTGCCAAATGCTCGTACTGAGGTCTGAACCTCTATCTAAGGTAAAAAAGGGCATTGCACAAGGGTTGAGAGCGTCTATTTGTGTGCGTAATTCCCAATCTCTAATGCGAGGACCAAACATGTACCAACCACTTATCATTTGGCCGGCTCTCTCCACCCTCTCCGTATAAAATACTTGGCATTTCCGTTGGTAAGATAAAGGATACATACCACCAAATAATATTCTTATCGTATTTTATTAAAATTTCGAGTTTTTATGGTTAATGGCAATTTTATATTTTTCACAACGAGTATACACGTCGAACGCACTGTAATAGAGATTTGGTTTGACGTGTATACACGTCGAACGCGCTTAACTGGTAAATAAATTCCGTTCGTGTGAAACTAAATTTAAAGTTTATTTTATTTTTTTTTTTATTTATTTATTTACAACCTGTACATATATACATCATGTAAATGTGGTCTTTATCAAGTTAAGCACAGATTGGTTGCTGATTCCTGGTGGATCCAGCGCCAAAATTGGTAAGGCATGCTGAGAGGGGCCATTCAGCGCTGGAACTTTCTAGCGGTTGGCAGGAAGTTTAGGAAATTGGTAAAAGGTTGCGAGGACAAAGGCGTTGTGGAGGACTGTCGGGATGGGCTGTTGTGGATAAGGCTTGTGCTGTGGAATTAGGATGTATGGTTAGGCTATTATGGAAATTAAGGAAGCCGAGAATGTTAAAATTAGGTCATTGACAAAGGGGATACTGAGGCCTGAATGGAGGGTTAAATTGGATACATAATAACGAGTGTTGTCGATATGCCGAAGGACTTTAGATTGAAAGGATTAGATTCTTTGGATGTTGGATGGTTTCGCTGAGCCCCACAGCTCAGCTCCGTAGGACCAGATGGGTCTTAGTAGTGTCTTGTATAGAGGTAACTTATTCTGTAACATTCATGGCTGATCTCCGCCCTAGCAGTCTTCGTAATTGTCCGTATCGTCTATTTAGTTCTTGCCTTTTCAGCCTTTTCAGTGTTGGTTCCATGTAAGTCGACTGCCTAAATACAGTCCTAGGTAGCCGTACTTGTGTGGAGGTCGGTATTTCTTTATTGTGTATGAGTAGTGGGGGGCAAGTTTGTGAATGTAAATAAGGTGAATGTAAACTGTTGGCATTTGTGTTCGTTTAGTTTAATTCTACATTTTTGGCACCAAGAGGAAATGAGTTCAAGGTGTTGTTGGACATATGAGGAGGCTTCAGAAGGGTTGGAATTTGAGGACAATATTGCGGTATTGCATAAGTTGTGATTAAGGTATGTTGGTGCAGCAGTGTACACTAGATATAGGACTGGGCCTTAAAAGTAAAGTAAAGCCTATTTTTTCAGGCAGGCTTTGCGGACGGTGACAATTAGTAAACATTCTTCACTACAAAGTGCTCATATTAACCATTAAATAAAATCCAAGGTCTACAAGACCAGGAATCGAAACCAGTACCCACAATTCATATTAGCTTTGCAGGTCTCTCCTCCAACCGCTTGACTATCGTGGCACCTAACTAAGTGGCTATTCTAAAATACTTCCAAGTAATCGTCCAGTCCAGTCTAGCCAACCCTACAATCTACCATAGTGGAAAAATAGAAATCATTACCTTGAACGTGAACAGTGAAACAGATATTTAAATAACATTGATTATATCTGCCGTAGTACGCATGTTTATTATATTTCTAACCAATTTCGGACTTTTATACATTATCAGAGATAGATTGAGTAGTTTGGTGTAGAGATTTCGACTTCACTTTAGTTACCATCTCACCCTGTACTTGCTGACTAAGTGAGGAAGGTTACATTAAATGCTGAAAATGGATTGGTACAAAATAAGTAAAACTTTTGTTGCTTAAATTTCTTTAGAGGAAGCCATGCATATTATTGACTCATTTATTCCTTTTCTAATTACAAAAAAATTCAAACAGCTTTTAGCTTAGAACGAACTGCTTTTCGTTTGTTTTTCTCTCTCACTTTCTCTCGTCCAATCTTTTTCTCTCTCACTTTCTCTCGTCCAATCTTTTTCTCTCGCACTTTCTCACGTTCAATCTTTTTCTCCCGCAAGAGAAAAATAAATTGGCTAAATTGAATTTAAAAGTAATTTTTTCCTGTATTAATTTTCAAATAAATTTGTTCATGCAGAAATTGTTGGGAGTTCGTTATAAGTTAGTAATTACTAATTGCTAATGGTTACAGATCTTAATTAATGCCATTAATAATTTTGCATCATTCAGTAAGTTTATCTAATTAACAAAGTTATGAATTATAAATGTTTTATTACCAGATAGTTATTGTACAATTTAGTTTCTAGACCTAACAATTGTGAATTTAACCTCTCTTACGGTTTCAACTACCAGTGGATAATTACACAGGTCTACAGTGATTTTGCTGTTTTGAGTTTTTGAGTCATTTTGAAGTAATATGCATGACCTGATACCAAGTATGATACCCGTTTACTTGTATCACATACCATTTTTTTTTTAGTCAGTCTTAATTTTTTAGTCTTAGTAGCGTTATTGCATACTTCACACTATCTTTTATTTTAATATTGTAACGAAGTTGACCTAAGGAGCCTGGCAAGCTTTTATAGATGTAACCAAGAAGTTTTTAGGAAACACTAAAGATCCTTACTAAGCAAAATTAGTAGCCACAATGCTTGAGAAATTCAGAATTCTCGGATGCAATATGAGTCTTAAGGTGCACTTTCTATTTTCGCATTTGGATGTATTTCCTGAGAATCTGGTGGCGGTGAGCGAGGAACAAGGCGAACGCTTCCATCAGGACATCCGGGAGATGGAACGACGGTACCAAGGACGATGGAGTATATCAATGATAGCGGATTACTGCTGGACGCTTCAAAGAGAAGACTCTGCAGCAGGTCATAAGAGAATTTCCAAGAAAAGATCACTGGAAGGCAAACGAAAACGTTATTATTGATTAAATAACATTCTAGTGAATCAACATTGCGCAGTTCCAAGTAATACAACAAGCATTTTAATCAAAACTGTGTAAAGTTTTTCTTGTCCTTTTACTAAGAAAACTTTACTTACACAACTAATGCCTGCCACTAGTTACGTTAAATATGTGGGTTTGATTAAATAATAAAACTCGCTAAATTTGTAAGTAATAACCTGATTTATTAACACATTACCTTTACTCACATTAACATTTACTAGCAACTAACGCTATTCATTACAGTCACCATTTACAACAGTCGCAACAGTTTACTGTTACTTACTCACTACGTAACGCCACAAAACTGTTCCCCGACTGACCACTGGTCCGCACTGCACCGAATTGCACTAGTCTCTGCTACACAAACAAAGCTCTACTCACTAACTGACTAACCGCCTGACTAGCTAACTTTGAAGCACTCCGCAACACTGACTCTCTCAAAACTAACTCATAAACTTGACTGATAACTCTAAACTCTAATAACTCTTTAAAACTGATTAACAACTCCATCTGTGTCTGCCTCCTTTTAACTGCAACTGCCCCACTCCGTCTGTGTCACGCCTACCGGCCGGTCACTGGCTGAGGAAAACACATACTGCCACCACCCCAATTGGGGCCGCCCTCCTCCAACCTTCTGACACACTCCAACTCCGCCTGTCTTGCTCCCACCTGCCGCTCATTGGCTGGAAAACACATACTGCCACATTCACCACTAGGGCCGCCTCCTCCAATTCTCTGTCTCTCTCTAACTCCGTCTGTCTCACTCTCACCTGTCAATCACTGGCTGGGAAAACACATATGCCACCACCCCAACTGAGGCCTTTCTCTTAGCTGGCTTTTACACAGCGGTGATACGTTACAGGCTACGGTCACTGAACTCATACAACAATCTAGCCTCTTTCCTTTCTAGTTCAGGTAGAGACCGGCCCTTTTGTCTACACAGTGGTGGCCTGTTACCGGCTTTGGTCGCTTAACCCCTAGAACAATCTAGGCCTTTCTTTTCTCCTCAGGTAGAGACCGCCCTTTTGTTCACACAGTGGTGGCCTGTTACCGACTTTGGTCGCTCAACCCCTAGAACAATCTAGGCCTTTCTTCTCTGCCCAGGTCAACTTCGTTACAACTGTATCAACATTTGAAAAGAAATGTGTATTTTTTGCAATTAACATTGAATTTTTCATTCTCGATTTGTAAAAAAACCTGATGTGATAGGAGAAAAGGGGGGTTATTTTTAAAAATGGCTGTACGCAATTGTATATAATCACTTTTCAGAAGTAAAACAGCTCTCAAAAAGTGTTATTGTGAAGTGCCTTCAACTGGTTTTTCTGTTATTCAAGGGCATGTGATAAAATCACTCTTTAAGACCATGCTTCTCAGCAAAATCTGATACTTGATAGCGTAATAAATTCCACAGGTCAATATCTAGCAAAAGGATTCTTGCCAAAGCTGAGGCGCAGATCTGGGCCGAGTGGGTTTTTAAGCAGATAATAACAACCAACTTGTTCTAGTCCAATGGTGGTCATCGCATATATTGTTTGTTCGAGAGTTACAGGTTGTCTTTTTTTATCTTTTTTTGTCTTTGTCTAGATAAAACTGTGGTATGAACAAAATATTCGTAGAAAGTATTAAATTAAAAAGATCTTAAAATATCAAAGCTCGGACAGATTTAAAGTTCAGAGATCATATCCCCGGTGGAAATCCATAGATTACATACATGTAGCGTGTCTACATTTATCTAAAGCGCTGCGGAAAAACTTGTAACTTCCTGTGTACCTAATTCCTACCCTCATATACGAAGTATTGTAGACTATAACTTAAGTTCCCTTAGTTATAAAAAATATAAACATAAAAGGCTAAAGCATATTTTGCTTTTAATTAACTAAATGTAGAAAGTTTTTTTTGGGTTTTTTTTTTTGCCTCAGTATTAAGTTTGACAAATCTACCAATGTAAATATTAAGGTTTGTGGAGTGTATATAGGCACTGCAGCTTGAAACCTCCTTTTGTATACCTATTTTAAATTGTAAATAAACTTTTTCAAATTCAAATTCAAAGTTCAGAGATGATTTTTTTTTAAATTTTACTGGCGAAATGCGGGACATGATCGCTTGGCAAAGATGGGAAAACTGTCTATTTTTCTAATTTAAATTTGACCTGATTGGTCTAATTCTGCAATTTACAAAATAATATTATGCAGTAATACATTTATTAATTATTTATTAATTATTAATTTACATTAATTAATGTATTAGTAAATTAATTTGGGGAAGTTCAAGGTTTTAACATACTGCAATTTCATGTTCTTCGCAATTACGCGAGTTTGGTTGGAACAATCATCCTCAAAATGGGTCTTCGAACATTGGAAATCGGTAATATTCCATTCTATCTTTTTCCAGCTCTTAAAATTCTTAAACCACCGCCTCAAAAATCAATTTTTTATCAAATTTTTAAAAGGAATTGTATTGGTAAATATAGTGGCAGGACTTAATTTCATTTTAATACGTGTATCCAGCAGCAAATAATGTTGATATTAATAGCAATTTAAATCAAAAATTCTGTTGAAAAAAGAGTTTTACTGGAAGAAAAAAGTTATTAAAAAAATAATAGAGGATTCTGTGGAAATAAGATTACTCTAAAATTTAAATAAAAAATAAAAATTGCCTTTAAAAAAATGGGGCAAATTGTAATGATTAAATGAACAGAAATTTAAGAAAATTTTATGATTACGAGAATTTGATTACACAAGATTAATATGGTAATATTAAAAGATTAAAAACTTATTAATAAACGATAAAGATTTAGTAGAAGTTTCAGACAATTTGAATTATGCTCAACATTATGCACAATCAATAAAACATTGATTAATCAAAACTCATCTTCTGTAAACTAGTTATTCTGATCAGACTTTTTTTTTTGTAGAGAAGATGGAATTCAATCTTAACTCACCCAGGGTATTTACTTAGGAGTGGAAGATGCTAATGTGTTTCTACCTTACCAAGCAATTTCCGAACTCTACCTTCGGAAACCATTTTACTCCTTGACACGAAGTACCAACTACCTAAAACTCTTTAATATTAAACACGCTCTGAAAATAGAAGCTAAGTACATCATAGTATTATCATCTAATTATACTATTTTCAATGTTAATAAATACTTTGCAGATAGATTAACAATTTAAATATTGCTGAAGTTTTAACAACGTGAATAGAAAGTATCTTATGCTGGATATTTTCAAAAGATTGCTATGTACGAGTAATTGAATACTGTAGATACCCATGTATATTAACGTCCATTTACCAAATTAATGCCGCGTATGGGACGCAACTTGCAAACATAATTTACTATAAAATTCTAATCTAAACCATTAAATAAAATGCAAGGCCCACGCCGGGGAATTGAACCCAGATCACATAATACATCTTAATTCTGCGGGCTGATGTCTCTAATCGCTCGGCTATAGTGGCCTCATTATTTTCCCCAATAACAGTGTCCAGTTACTCCCCAATAACAGATTGCCAAAGATCCTGGCAGAGGAAATTATTATAAGGAACTGTTTTTGGTATAAAGAATTTAAAATTACTTGCCAGAAATATGATTGGGGAAACAGTAATTACTTGATTAACAGAAATAAATAAAGTTTTGATGGTTTATTTGAAAATATTAAAACTGAATTTAGAAATGACTTAATTTCGAAGACCCAAAACTCTACATATCTCGCATTATATATAAAAGTAAAAAAAGTAGAGCAGAACAATTATTTTTCTAATAAATTTAAAATAAATTTTATTAAAGTTATTTTCAAATTAAGAGGGCAGTCGTTGAATCTGAATTTTAATGTTGCCAGTGATGAAATTGGTACATTTGTGTTCTATGTGTAACCAGTCTGTTATTGATTACATAAGTATCTCGTATCCTGCATTATCTGCTTTCAGAGAAAGATGGATAGGAAAGAAAACGTTAACTGAATCAGAGTGTATTGAATATTTAAATGGTCGCGACTGGGGTAAATTATATAATTACCATATTAGAGCTTGGAAATACGAGAACAGAAGTTTTCTCATACAATAATATAACACTTAGAAGCTATTAGTTAGAATATATGAATAATAGAATAAAACTGAAATTATGCGATAAGTTCTGGCTGCTATTATAAATTGTAAATTTTTAAATAGAATTCGAATTGGTCAAGCAGATGGACTGCTGTCCATGCTTTGTGTAAATATGATTTGTTGGTTACCGGTTGGCCGGAAAGATTATGGCGACTGTCTTTTGGGATTCACAAGAAATAATCCTCATCGACTATCTGGAAAAGGGTAAAACTATTACAGGTGCATATTATTCATCGTTATTGGACCGTTTGAAAACCGAGCTGCAAGAAAAACGCCCACAATTGGCCCACAAAAAAGTCCTTTTCCATCACGACAACACACCAGCTCACACCTCAGCAGTTGTGGTCGCAAAATTAATGGAAATAGGGTTCCAACTCGTTTCACATCCCCCCCCCCTATTCTCCAGACTTGGCTCCCTCGGACTACTATTTGTTCCCCAATATGAAGAAATGGCTGGCGGGAAAAATATTTTATTCAAACGAGGAGGTGATTGCAGAAACGAATGGCTATTTTTCACACTTGGACAAATCCTATTATTCGGAAGGGATCAACAAACTAGAGCAGCGTTGGACGAAGTGTATAAGCCTAAAAGGAGACTATGTTGAAAAATAAAAAAGGTTTACCCCCAAAAATTAAGTAGTTTTTATTTTTGCACGTACTTTTCAAACGACCCTCGTATTATGTATACAGGGTGAACTAGTAACTAACGTCCATAGGCCTACTGTGTGTAGTACGTACATCTGAAGTGGACTTCAAAGACGTATTGGCCAACTTCATATTTTCCACTGTTCTTGAGAGGAAATTTTTCCAGCATCCGGAGGAAGATTGAGGCTGTTTGGAGAATAACATGCTTCGAAATGGTGTCAATTTTTAGAAAATTTATCTGTCTTTCTAACCGTGTCATCAGAATCGAATTCGGGCTAAAACTTTTTGAGTAATAACATTTTTATTGCAAAAAAGTAATGATTTTAGAAAAAAAAATTAAAGTCACGTCACTCAAGAACAGTTGAAAATATGAAGTTGGCCAATACGTCATTGAACTCCACTTTAGATGTACTACTTGCAGTAGGCCTATGGACATTACTTACTGGTTTACCCTGTACATTAATTAAAAATAAAACAATTATGTTATTATTTCTATTATTCTCATAATTTGGGTGAATGAAATAGGTTCTCATAATGAAAATTATTTCAAAATACAAACGTATTCTACGCACATTTACTTATCTTCATCTACTAAAAAATGCTAATTAAATTGTAATATTAAGTATAAGCTATTTATTTAAAATTTCTCTAATTACAAAAAGTTTTGTTAAAACGTTCGCAATCTAGAAGAAACTGGTTATCTAAAAGAAATAAAAAATTATGCACACTTTATCTTCAATATGGAAATTGGAATTTTTATACTTAATTTGATTTTGTACTTTTTATTCAGTTTTAGATCTATTTTATTCAGAAAAAAGCTATTAAATACAGAACTTGTTTAAACATTCCAACGCTGTTCTCCATATTGAAAGTAACTACAACCAAGTTGGGTCCATTTTACCATCTGTCTCTGATTTTCCATGAACGTCATTATGGGATCGTCATCTAAATTCAGAACCCCTCTAGTTCAGCACAGAGTTAGTAATAATGGCTTACCCAGATTCCCTCTTTTCAAATAATAAATAAAAAATAAAACAAACAAAAATAAATAATATTCATCCAATTTAAAGAAATAGAACTTAATGATGGCGCAGAGTTTTATCTATAACTTCAATTTTTTTTGCTTTGTTTTGTTATTCTATCAAAACAGAAAGCGTCAATTTAATGATTTTAGTGTATGTTCAATATTTCATTTTTATTACCAAGCCACACAAGCATAAAACATATACATATGTTATGGGAAGTATACATTTAATTGGGCGAAATAATATAATTGCCTCTTTATACCACTTTTTTGTCACAGCCAATTATCTCGTGTTGCTAACACTTATACTTGTTTCAAAGGCTAAATAAATTCATGTGGAAATATACTCGTACATAAATAAATTGTGTACACGTTGTGAGATTTCCACTAAATTCATTTGAACAAGAGTCTTGTTTCCGCGGATAACTTCTTTTAAAGTGTTTCAATGAATCAATTGAAGAAATTTACTGTTAGCGTTCAAAATTGATGTAAATCAAGCAATATTTATAATTTGAAAGATAAAATATGATCACCTCGTAGATATAATCTGTGTTTGCATTTATTGTTCATTTGTAATTATTGAAAAACAAATTAAAAAATATGGCGATTAACACTGCATTGCCAATGCTCGAACTTAGTCAGTTATTGCCAATGTTTTAATAATAAAATTTGCATTAAAGAATGACAAAGAATAGGAATTAAGAACGGAAAAACAAATTTTGCCCACAAATCGGCTTGTAACATTTCTCGCAGAAGGAATTAACTTCAACTTAGGATCGCAGTAATTTCAGTATTTTCTAGAACCCTGACTGGACTGCCTTCTGATCAGCGACTTTTTCATTTTTTCAATTACTTTGCGCTGTTGTCACGGATCGGTAATTACCCAATTCGCTACAAGTTTTTGCTGCAATTCGGACAGAAAATCAATCCTAGAAAGAGGCTTTTTTTTTGTGCCTTGATACTTTCTATGAAAATTATGTAAATTTATCAAATAAGCATTTAGGCAATAATCTGGAGTCAAGTTAATAACAGAAAAGCTACTTATATGACCAATCAGGAGTCGAAATGACTCCGATATATTTTTACGTGTAACGCCAATCTGGAGTTAAAATGACTCCTTTGATTCAAGTAAACTAATCTGCAAAAAGAAACTAATAATTCCAAGGTCTTCAGCACAGTGACTGTCGAATGGTGAGAGAGTGGGGATAGCATATCTAAGAGCATTTTGGGATAGCTAAGAGATGTGGGGAAACAGAGACCATTCCTATTTTTTGGAGTCAAATTGACTTCGGATTAGCAATGCAGTGTTAAAAATGTTTTTTATGATGAAAATAAACTACGAACTAATTCCTTACCGGTTAAAAGGAAGTTGACATCAAAGATTTATATAAAATTTTATTTTCTTAGAATACTTTTTTTGTGTGGATTGTCTGACAAGGGTAGGCGCGCTAAATAAAATATTTTTCTCCATCCGGACTACTAACATTCCAAACAAGTTCATTACGATCCGAAATAGAGGCTCTAGATAAAGTTTTGGATCAAAGTTACTTCTCCATTAGCCGCCGTAATTCATACTGGATATTCCCGCAAAAGTGGTGGGGAAAGAGGCGCGTTTGGTTTACTACTCAAAGAGCGGGAGAAAGAGATCGTATTTGCGGGGGGTTGGGCAAAAAGTGTGTGCGGCAGTTTGTAGGCCTGGGCGGTGGTTATGTTGGGATAGATTTTTGGGCGTTCTTGTCCAGTTCTTTAACGACGTTCGTGGTTTTGTATGGGGCCGTGCGGTGATGTAAAGCAATGGTTAGAGTATCATAATTCTGGTGCGTGTGTGTGTGTGTGTGTGTGTGTGTGTGTGTGTGTGTGTGTGTGTGAGAGAGAGAGAGCGCGCGCGTGCGCGTGTGTGTTTGCTTTCGGCAAACTAAGGGCAGCCCTACGGTTACACCGGAACCGGAACATAAAAGTTCATGGGAAAGAAAAATGTATTGCGCTACACTTCCTGTTCATACAGACGCACCACGGCCGGCCTACAGTGCTAGTTTGGGTGTGCGTGCTCCTGTAGCTACCTTAGTCTTCGTAAAACTCGCCCAGAGCTTGCCCAGAGAGGACGAGCCACAGAGGGTGTAAAATAGCCTTGTAAATCCTTTCTTTATTTCCCACATATTACTTAGTAACTACATGTACACCTGCGTATACATGTCATCTGTTCTATCTTCGGGAAACAAGTCAATGCTTTACGCGCTCTCCTACTTTATAGTAATAAACCATAATTTCTTTATTTTATTTTAAAAAAAGATATTCAATTCACTACCGAAACGCATTCAACACAAAGATTATGGAATTTATCTCTTTTTATTCATTTTTTATTTTAAATAAGGCTCCAATTGTTTTGTCTTCAAATTTTTAATATTTGTTTTAGAACGAAAATGTGTCGACCATTCGCCTGATTAGTCAATTTTTACGTCGAAAAATAGCTTTAATGAATCAATAATTGTTTCCACATTTCGGAACACATATTAAGGAATTATTTCAAGTTTCTATGTAAAAAAAAAATATGTGACACCTATATAAATATGTGACAGGGTGTATACGGAGGAGTGGTCGAAACTTCGGGAGGTTATTCAGCAGCTCAAATGCAACAAAAAATATTCTATTCACTTTGGCCTGATTCTCAATAGTGTCCAAGATATTTGCATTTTTAACTTTTCCGTCGATATTCGCGTTTTTCCCCATAAAAACGGCCGTAACTTTTCTATTCTTTATCCTACAACAAATCTGCTTATTCCAAACGAAAGAGCATTAAATTTCCTATAAATTTACTCAATACAGAGCCTCTAAACGATTCTTATAACAATGAAATTTTTACTTGAATGTCTAAAAATTTCGTTCTCGTTGATTGTTTGTTAAGTTTCGACCACTCCTCCGTGTACGAGGGGGTACCCAAAAATAACCGGAATTGCGTTGCCGCGCATGGAGCTTATGTAGTACGCATTTCTGCCGCTAGACGTGTATAGCGCAATTCCTTGCCAGTTCAGTCCTGCCTGTGTTGTCTGCCTGGCTTGTTCTGTTCATCTGCAGTGATTGTTTTTACCAGCGCTGTTTTGTTCTTTTTTCGTTTTTTATGATGGCAAGTTTAAGTGAACAACGTGCAGCTCTGAAATTTTGTTTTCTACTCGGCAAAAATCTGATCCAGACTTTCTGTCAAATGGTGATGAGTCATGGTGCTATGGTTATGACCCAGAAACAAAGCAACAGTCGAGCCAATGGAAGACGTCATCTTCACCCCGACCAAAAAAATGTCGTCAAGTCAAGTCAAACATCAAAACAATGCTGATTTGCTTTTTTGATGCCAAAGGCGTAGTCCATTCAGAGTTTGTCCCCCCAGGTCAGACCGTCAATCAAACCTTGTATTTGGAAGTTTTGAAAAGATTGCGCAATAGTGTTCGCCAAAAAAGACCCGATTTGTGGCAAACAGGAGACTGGCTTCCACCACGACAATGCACCTGCACACACAGCCATCTCTGTTACACAGTTTTTGGCTAAAAATGGCATGGTTCCGCTGCCCCACGCACCTTACTCGCCTGACCTGGCTCCGTGCGAATTTTTCTTATTTCCACGCATGAAAAAGGGCATGAAAGGTCACCGATTTGACTACATTGAAGAGGTCAAGAAAAAAACGAAGAAGGAGCTGTCAGCCATTTCTAAAGATGACTACAAAAAATGTTTCGAACAGTGGAAGCACCGGTGGGACAAATGTATTAGTTGTAATGGAGAGTATTTTGAAGGGGATAAGGTTGTTCTGTAAAAAATTTGTAAATAAATAGCTTTTAAAAAATAATTCCGGTTTTTTTTGGGTACCCCCTCGTACACCCAGTATATGTTTTACGCTAGAATAAAATGTAAAATATTAGGCTTTTAGACTTGAATACGTCTTTAAATTTGCAATCATAAGGAGGCAATCCAAAAAAACCTAATGATAACAAAATCGGGTGATACAGTTTGGCATTATAGTTTCGAATCTATCGTCTACATCCAAAATTAAATTTGCTTTATTGCAACAAGCATTTGCTTGTTGCAATAACATAGTTGTTGCAGTGGCGAATTTCAATAAAACATTATAAAAATATTATTATTATTTTGACGATAAGTGTGGGGCTCAACCAAACCTTCTAACTCCAAACGCCTGCAGACACTACAGTCTAAAATCCTACGGAAAATCCTGAATGCTCCTTACTACATTTCTAACCTTACAATACACGCTGACCTTCACATCCCTTTCGTTACTGACCTAATAAAGTCTCGCTACCGCAAATTTCACAGCCTCCTAGCTCTCCATCCTAATCCTCTTGTCCAACAACTCTCCTCTCATCACCTTCTCCTACAATCCTCCTCGTCGCTTGAAGCGAAAATGGCCTAGAGATCTGTTGTGATTAATCATTGTGAAAGAGTTTCACCAGTGGGTGATTGCTCTAACCATATCATTACAAGTGGACTGCACCAGTAAGATCAAATTTACCTGATGCAACAATTGTTGCAGTTGTAAATATACAAATAAAGTGAAAAACAAACAAAAAAAATTTTTTTGACGATTTCGTTTACAAACTATGCAGAAAACTGTGACAAATTAAAAACACACTAAAAAATATATTTCCTTAGTTGTTCTCTCCTCAAAAAAAAAGAAAAAGAAATCAGTAAAAACTTTGTTCTTAAAGTTTGACGCAGTATATTTTATTTATTTTTATTTTTTCGCAGCGTTAAGAAGACGTGAGCAAAGTTTATATTTTCAATCAACAAAGTTAAACAATACATGTCAAAGTATTTCAAAGTAAGAAAGAAAATACAAAAGCACGACCTTACATATAGTGAATGGAGGCGAGAGGGCCTGGAAAGATTCCTACGATTGCCCTTCCTCTTTGGCTGACATACGCTTGATTGGTTACCAATTCATGCGACCGGGAGCTTAATCGTAGCAGGAGCTCTTGTTGACGTTGAGATTGGCACCAGGTGCCGTGTTAAGCCCTTGCTTTAATTCAAGCGTGATGGAGAAAAAAAAGTAAGCACAAAAAAAAAAAGGAAAAAGGAAAACTTTTTCGCACAATGGAGAACGAGAAAGTAGAGAAAGTATTTCTCCTTAATAAGGGATTTTCTGTAGGGAACTTTTTCTTCAGCAATATGTGAGATTTACTGAAGATTTAATATTCCAAGCAAAATGAAATTTTCATATGAGAATATATGTTAAAGAAAAATACATTTTAATTTTGTTCGCTTCCACGTGTACAAACCTCTCCACGTGATCAAAGTGCTTGTATAAAAGAAAGTAAGTTCGAGATTTGTAGTGGAAACACAAAAATAACTTCCGAGCCGACTCTATGACCATTAAAAACATATACGTATTAATATGTACACAAGGTGAACCAGTAAGTATTGTCCATTGGCCTACTGTGTGTAGTACGTCTAAAGTGGACTTCAAAGACTTATTGGCCAACTTCATAGTTTCCGCTGTTCTTGAGTTTTTTCTAAAATCATTACTCTCTTTTGCAATAAAAATGTTATTACTCAGTAAGTTTTAATCCGAATTCGATTCTGATGACACAGTTAGAAAGACAGATCAATTTTCTAAAAATTGATCCCATTTCGAAGCATAAGTTATTCTCCAATTAGCCTCAATATTTCTCCGAATACTGGAAAAATAAAAGTAATCGAAATTTTTAAGAAAACTCATTAGGCCCTTATGTGATCATTATCACACCTAGGTGCTGGCCACTTTTTATAAAAGTTTCCTTGTCTAATGGGCTTTCAAACGGTATATCATTTTCCAGGATTCCTTTTATCTTCGTATGAGAAATTAAGTTTGTTTTGCAAGAAAACGTGTTCACGAGCACACAATAGTGTTAGTTTATCAAGTTGTTTAATTCATTGAAAACTCTTTTAGATGGGCCAGTAGTCAATTTTCAAAGTAGGCTGTCTAACTAGCTCCACCGACCAATCACGTTTTGTTCATTACTCCGGTAAATTTTGAAATAATTAAGAAATATTTTCAGATCTTATTTTAGCCTAGCCTGGGCCACAAAATACCAGTCTGTTCAAATTTTTGTTCCTTGAAGCGGAAGCGTTTGTTGGCACAGCGAAATGGCGATCGTTGACTTTCGGTAACTTCCGCTTTTCTCCAATAGAACATTCATAGAGGAACTGGCCGAACGATTTCACCACCTCGGTGTACTGTAGGATGTGGGGACTTATACGAGTATACGTAAGTGTAGATCTATTTTGAACGTAGAGCAGAGCACTTTGTTAATAAAAGAACAAAACAAAATACAGTTAATGGAGACAAAATTTCGAAGCAAGAATGCTTTACTAAAATGGAATCCCTTGGCAACGAAAAATAGTACACTGAAAACTTTTTGGCGTGCCAGGTTGAATGAATTGCAGAATTTGGCGTGCCATGGGTTGCGGAATTTTGCTGAAGTAGTCGATATTTAAAATCCAACTAAAATTGTCATTTTTAAATTTGTTTGACCGCATTTAGGCAAAATGAAGAAACGATTCATTTATATTTATAGATGTATGTTGGCTATACTTATTAACAGATAAAACAATAATATAAAATAAAACATTTGCCCACTTAGATGGATATGCGCAGGGTATAAGTAAAGAGAAATTTTCTTTAACTCCTTGTTTAAATAGATTTAACATTTTTGAACATACAACTGTCCGAAAACTCTTCTACTTGTGCCAAAAATTGTTCTTGGATAAATTGATATACTGTGCTAACCGGAGCAAGTAAAACCCATGCCATGTGAAACCTTTAAAGTTATGGTAATGCGACCCACTTCCACTTGAACAAGCAAATGTCCACATGTTTTCCGTCTGTAGCAACAAGCCAATGTTGAGGCAACTTCTAACTTACTTTGAACAATTTAACAGAAGCTTCAGTCATAAACTGTTCTTGGGCAATTTTATCAAATGAAATTTATTACAGACTGTTTTTACATACATTTTATACCACTCATTAAAATGTGTAAAGATGGTTGGATGGATTTTCAGTTAAATGATGTGTCTAAATATCCAGTACTGCAATTCAATGAAACAAATTTGTAATTAGTGAAATTACACTATCGATGTTTAATTTGTGTAAAGTGTAGACCCAGCGAACAATTAAGTTATTATAACGTTTATAGCGACGAGCAGTTTACATCTTAAAATATCATGAAATTCATGTCGAAATATCGTATTACCCTCGTAGCGTATTCTGTGGTTTTATTTTAACTCAGAAGACTTCATTAGCACAGTTGTGGAAACCTTTTATGAATATCATTCTTCTATGCCAATATTAAATGTTCTTAGCTGCAATTTTTTTTAAAAATTTATTTGTTAAGTTAAATCAGCGCTAGATGCACTATTAATAACAATGACAATAACTGACTCTACGCACTCCTCAGAAGAGAGTAAATCGCGAGGCCACTGGCGTTTTAATCGTCTGGGAGGATGATCTGGATGGTGATGAGACGATAAATGGCGGACAAGAGGATTGGAATGAGAGTGCAAGTTCTGATGAAAACTTTTTGTAGCGAGTTCGTGCAACCTGGACAAACAGAATTGCCAAGTCTGTGTAGATAGTTAGATTTGAAACGTAAAATGGAGCGTTAACGATAGTGCGGAGAAATTTAGATTGAAGAGATTGAATTCTGTAAAGATTGGAGCGTTTCGTTGAACCTCACAGTTCAATATCAGTTCCTCCAGGCGGATTTTAGAGAAAGATTTGAACGTTACTACCAATTTTAGACTAGCAAACCACCTCTTCTATTCTTCAATGTTTTGGCGACGGTTTCGGTTGGTAGGAACAGTTGAAGTATCATTTTGAGATTGAAACAGGATTTAAAAGTAATGCTAAATTGGCGTCAGTAAATCAAACGATTATTTTGCCCAGTGATAATTGCACGATCGCGCAAAATGCACGATTGCGATGCTCAAATGGGATCAAAGAAGGAGGATGCACTGAAAATTACACGAACGGCATTTAATTTGATTTTTTCAGGAATACTCAAATGATTGGTGTAAGGAAATTACTTATTAAAGTGGTAATTTTGAAACAGGCTTAAGCAGATCATTTTAAACTAAATTCAAAATAATTTTGTTTGCATTTAAAAGTTTTTAAAAAAATAAAACTTTGAAGTTAATTAAAATAGAAGAAATACAAAATTTAATTGATTAACTACAGATAAAAGTTTTTCCAATCCGTTCTTTTTTCCTTCGCATTATTTTCTGTTTGCTTTTAATAAAATTCCTAAAAGATAGCAGGAAAGTAGAGTTTTTACATTTATATTCAATTGCTAAATGGAAAAGTCGAATGGGGGAGCTAATGCAGCGAGTAAAACTCATTTGCGAATTGAAACTATAAAACAGAAAACTGCGTTTGAAAAGTACTTAGTTCAGACAGAAACCCTCCAACAGGCAACTCAATTTAACCCTTACTAAAAAGTTAGTTAACGCTGTCCCTCCTCCAATCCTGAAACCGCATTAATCTACTTTTATTTTTTCTACTATTTTGTTTTTTAAAATTAATTATTTGATTAGACTTTTTTTTACTTGAATAGCTTCAGCATTTGAAGACAATGGTATCCGTAGTATCTTTTGTGTGTTGCAAGTATACTGACCTGTGTTCTCTTGTAGACAACATTGTCCTTCGCCGGAGCTGTAAGAAGCTTCTAGAAAAAAAAAATCTAAGAGCTGGCAGCTGGATTCGAACCCTGGATCTCCGAGGGGGAATCAGTATGCTAACCATTTGTAACTTTATTTAATCTAAATCTTCACTTGTATTAAGCTAAGGCCTAATCATATGTTCTAAGTGATTAAAAAATTATAAGTTCCAAGCTCATTTTTTTGACGAGATTATTGGGTTTTGTTTAAAAATATTTTGCGGATGGTTTTTAGATTTGTTTTCGAATTGATTTTCCCATCATTTTAATTTTATATCCTTCCAAAGGAATCAAAACATTTATCTTCATCGTGTCCAATTGATGATCCCTTTCTTCAAAAGAAGTAAGTTCTTCATATCTAAAAAACTTTTTAGAATGAATTCCCAAGTCATCATCTATAGATCGCTTTCACTTCGGCATTCTCACCATCGTAACATTCGCAAATCTATATTCAATTCAAATCTATATTTTTTTTCTAAGAAGTTTTTGATAGTTAACAAAATGAACATATTCTGATTTTAAAGGTTTAATAATTAGAAAAAAATGTGCAAAATAGCCATGATATTATGTGAATATATAGCTAGATTCAAACTCCAAGCCTATTAAAAAAAAGTAAAGTAAAGAAACCGCCTATTTTTTCAGGCGGGGCTTAACGTTTAACTACCAATTAGGAGTGGTGGGCAGAGGCGACTAGCAAACATACTTTACTGTAAATTTCTTTTATTAATCATTAAATAAAATCCAAGGCCTAAGACCGAATCGAACTCAGTACCACAATACATATTAGCTTCGCAGGTCTCGCCTCTAACCGCTCGGCTACCGTGGCACCTTCCAAGCCTACTATTTTTGTATAATATTTAAGAATTTTCAATATAAAAACTGTTTGAATCATTCAGATCTGGCTCTACTTCCGCAGAGTAAAATTAATATGAATGTTATGTCCAGCAACTAAAGAAAGGTAACATGGTCTATTTAGTAAATATCTGAAAAGGAAAAAAATAAGCAAACATGTGTATAAATTTCTAGCAAATATTGAACTAAATAAAATGAAAAGGTCGAAAAACAAAAATGAATGTTTTAATATGTAGAGCACGTAAACATACTTCCGTTAGAAAGGCTCCGTCGGGAACCAAGCGGCTACTATCAAGTCTATATTATACCCTTAAGGCTTTTGCATGACTCCTCATATTTATTTGCGATATCAGAAATAGGTTAGAAAGAGTGGCGTAGAGAGGGGCCCGGCTAAAGGGACCGTAAGGTTTTGCGCTTTAATGTAGTATGGGATGGAATATTAAATTGAATATTTGTATATGACATTGGGAGGCGGGTGAGGGGGGGCGCCCAATGGGTTAAGGTGTTGGCGCGCGCGGTAAGTGAAATAGGAGGAATATTGAAGCGGTAAGTAAATTGGTAGGGTCAGCCACCAGTAGCAAGCCTACCGACCAGCTGCTTGAATGGGTTTGGACTTGGCTCACTTGGCGCAGGGTTATCAAGGATATGGGACTTCCAGGGCGGCTCACACACTCACTGTCTTCTGCTCCACTGGGCACTTCCTTCTTCAACACCCAACTTCCCTCACGTTACCCCTCTAATTCTCTCAAAAGAGTTACTCTCTTTCGGCACACAGCTCCTCTCTCCCTTCGCCAGGGCACACTTTTCCTCTACTTCCTTACTTCTATTTATTGATTCGTTACATAATTCAAGCAGCACGAGCCTATTATTGCTGGACCATTAGCGCTGGCCAGTTACTTCCAAACTTGCAAAGCTTTTTTCCCTCTTCTTAAAAACCACCTCACCGTCCAGTTGCCATATCCTACTATTTGCTGTTTCTACTTCTTGATTAACTGGCCTTTTACCATATTCTTTCCAACAAAAATTGTTTCTTCTTCTATTTATCCACCTCCCTTCCTGTGCTGTGCACACCATTAAGAACTTCACGCCCTTTGATTTTTCTTTTCTTTCCTTTTTTTTTTCTCCATTTTCCAAGTCAATGATTATTTCCATGACTTAGTGACTTCAGACGCCATTTTCATTTATTACTTTAGAAAGAAAATAAATCACGCCAAACTGTTATTGCATTGTCATAAAAGTATTGGTAAAAACAGATAGATATATTGTTGTAAGTTCACAATTGCAAAATTATTACAATAGAGCAGATATAATCGTTATTGTTCCTCGGATACTTTTGAAATTATGGTAAAGGTCCACAAACCTTCATCTCCACACACCTTTCCTTACTCAACAAACAAAACATTCACATGAACTAAATTAATAACTGCTTCATTGAATTATATTTTCCCATACAGAAAACTATATCTTTAGATGCAATTTCAATAAATGCAACATTGCGGCTTGCGAGTCCCATCGCATTATTCATGTTAGTAAAACAGTTCCCTTAACTTTATCTAATTTACAGTTGCCTGAATGAATTACCAGCCCTTAGGTTTTCTTTTGCCAGGAGCCTTTCTAAGAACTCACTGTTTGATGATACGTAGTGTTTTCTGTAACAAAAAGGACATTGTCTGGAGGTGACAGAGACCCCAGTTACTGACAGTCTTAAATTAAAAGAAAAAAAAGAAATATTGAAACTAATTATCAGTAATTTAGGGGTAGATTACAGTTAGGAATCCATAGATTGCTGCGCTAGTCCAGTACCATAAATTTAAGCACTCATGAAATACAGCCAGACTATAAGGTGTACAATTCCTCTTTACAAAACATTCTGTTCTGAAACATTTGCCTCTAACACAACAAACTCGACGTCGAAGGTTTCTTAGAGTCTGTACGTACCGAGAAGAATTTACCGTTGCCCCTGGATCCAGAAGATCGGTCACCTAAACTTGGTGAGCATCCCAAACACAGAAGTCAGAAGAATTTTTTTTTTTTTTTTGCAGACGGTTGTATTTTGAACTTTTTCGGCCGAGGTGAAGACGCATCTCGATATTCAGTGCTCTGCCTTTTCTCTTCTGGGTCGTAATAATGGACCCATGATTCGTCCCCTGTCTCAATATTCAAAAGAAAGTCGGTAACAGCACGCAGTGACAAGGTACCAGTAAACGTGTCCATACTTCGGCATCTAAAAATACACTTGCTGAACGCAGAGAGTTCAAACTGCGCATACGTTATAAGGCGGAAACGTGACTTCCAAATGCCACCTCGCGCGCTTTTTGGAGCTCTTCGTTCGCGCTCGGCTAGCATGTGTGCATTACTTTTCAGCCAACCCTCGTACTTTCTCTAGTAATAAATTAAAAATACTTTTTCGTCATTAAATTAAAGATTTTGTAGGCGCCTCGCTAGCCAAGAGACGAGACCTGCACAGCTAACATTTGTTGTGGTGCAGGGTTCGATTCCCGGTCTTAGGTCTTGGATGTTATTTGATAGTTAATAAAAGAAATTTACAGTAAAGTATGTTTGCTAGTCGCCTACGTCCACGACACCTAATTGGTAGTTTGACGCAAAGCCCGCCAGAAAAAATAGGCATTTACTTTACTATTATTTATTTATTTGAACGTTTATTGTACAACAGAAAAACTACTTTAAAAAAACTAACAAACGTGAATGCCTTGGTCAAAGACCGTCAGGCGAGAATAACTTTACTACACTTTACTTAAAAGATTTTGTGTACAGTAGTCGATTCGAGGCATGATATAAATTAACAGAATTATTTTGCTGTTTAAAAATAAACATTTTTTTTAAAAGACCGTCTAACAATTAACTAATTACTTCGTTTTCTAAAAATTTATTAAAGAATCATGATTATAAAATTTCCTTTTAAAAGTAAATAAAGGCAGCAATTTTTCTTTTGAAGAATTCTGCTGAATGGAGAAACCAAAATGATGCAGATGAAAAGCCTGTATTTAGGGAGTAACTAGCCTTCTTTCATGCTTTTAAAGTAAGGATCTCCTATTTACTTGAAGAGCTGAATGGACGGGAGAAGTCGCGGTGGAAATGTGCTGACCAATCCTCTGTCTGTGTTATCAGTATCTCCATTCACTAAAGAAGATCCTCCAGAAATGACCATGCAGTTGGCGGAGGAGATGGCTGGAAATTAGATTCTTATAGCCATTAATTAGCCTCAAAAACTCCCAATGAACTCCCAACATCTTCTTTGGATTAACTTTCCTTCTTCAATGGTCGAAATGAACTTGATGGAACATAATACAGCTTCATTAAGATATAGAGCTTCGGTAATCATTCTTCCTCTTTTTAATATTTTATTTTGGCTGAGTACAAGGCTCGTTATTGCAACCAAATTCAACAAAAGGCGCCGATTACAAAATCTAAAATTGATTAGTTATATTTATTCAGTGATTAGTTCAGTGACGAATCGCCTATCACTCCACCTACCATTATTCAATAGAGACATCAATAGTGACAAGTCATGTCGTTACGTTACATTTTTTTAACAAATCAACCTGCCATAAAACATTTTCATTGTTAAAAGAAAAAAGTACTCTACAATTAATGTATAAAGTACTCTAAAATATATTTCATTAGAAAATTGTGACGAATACTAATAAGATCCAATACTAACACTAACACGACCCACTACTAATACTAACACCATACAATACTAATACGATCCAATACTAATATTAACACAACACAAAACTAATTCTAACACGATCCAATACTAATGCTAACACAACCCAATACTAATACTAACACCATACAAAAATAATACGATCCAATACTAATATTAATTCCGTCCACGACACCTAATTGGTAGTTGGACGTTAAGCCCCGCCTGAAAAAATAGGCGATTACTTACTAATATTAACACAACACAAAACTAATTCTAACACCATCCAATACTAATACTAATACGATCCAATACTAATACTAACGCAACTCAATACTAATACTAACACCATACAATACTAATACGATCCAATACTAATACTAACGCAACTCAATACTAATACTAACGCAACAATACTAATACTAACACCATACAATACTAATACGATCCAATACTAATACTAACGCAACTCAATACTAATACTAACACCATACAATACTAATACGATCCAATACTAATACTAACGCAACTCAATACTAATACTAACACCATACAATACTAATACGATCCAATACTAATACTAACGCAACTCAATACTAATACTAACACCATACAATACTAATACGATCCAATACTAATACTAACGCAACCCAATACTAATACTAACACCATACAATACTAATACGATTCAATACTAATACTAACGCAACTCAATACTAATACTAACACCATACAATACTAATACGATCCAATACTAATACTAACACAACCCAATACTAATACTAACACCATACAATACTAATACGATCCAATACTAACATTAACACAACACAAAACTAATTCTAACACCATCCAAAACTAATACTAACACGATCCAACACTAATACTAACACGATCCTATACTAATACCTTTTTTAAGCGAAATAATCTCTTCCTTTAAAACAAAACAAAAATTGTAATATTATTATTTGAATTATTTTCTCCAAAATTCTTAATTTCCCAGAATCTTTATGGTTTCTCTAAACTTTACTATATTTTCCAATATTTTATAAATTTAGAAAAACGTTTTAGTCTGATAAATTCTTTTTCATTACTGATCTACGTACAATAAATTCACGACCATGCGCCAGTCATTCTAAAATTCTGAAATCTATGATCTAATCGTCTATAAATCTTCTGAATTAAACCAAACTGCACTAATAGATTTCTCTTAAGTCGATCAATTATTAATGTTGGAACGTTATAAAACCCAGAAAAAAAATAAGAGAATAAATAAATAAATAAAAAGGATAAGTTAACAAAATATCCATTAGACAAAATAAGTACCAACCATCTTTGAAAATAAACACAGCACATCTCTTGGAGAGAATGTAAGCGAGACATTATCCGTATAATGTATATATGTAAATGTATTAAAATGACGGGTTTAGAAGCGAGTATGACGGTAAACCTGATGAGAGAACACTTCTTGCAGCTTGCCACATATTGAGATGTGTCACATGTCGAGAAGCACTTAAAAAGACTATAAAAAAGCCATTTTGGCCAGAACTGAGAGGAATCTACTCCTTGACTACCTTGAGGTAGTCGCTCTTATCTCATACTATCTCTGGCTTTTATGTATTATATCCCATTATATAATAAAACTTATATATATAATCCAAATTTATACGTAATTTTTATTATTATAAAAAAATGTGCATGCTTAAAAAAGAGATCTTAAACCTTAATGTATTGCATTAATTATAAATACTTTTATTTTTTTATTGTTAGTAAATTGCCTCAATGTAATGTCAGATTTAGTAGTTGCATTTAATCCCTTAATATTATAATACTAAACTTCACTACTTAATGTACACTAGCACTACCTGCCAGCCAGGTCAGCAGATGCCTTCAATACTCCTCACTTTTGCTCTAGGAGAGACGCGTAGATACTATGTTTCAAATTTTAAAGTTAAATTTATTTTAGAAATACTTATTTCGAATTTACTACATAAATAAGACATATTTAGGTAGACTATTTTGCTTTAAAACTCAACAACCAATTAATTTGCACCATCTCGTACATTGGATACATTAATTCCATTTATCAGCTGATAATTTGGGCTGTAGGTAATTTATGAAATAATTTACTGAATATTTAACTGTAAATATTTTATTTATTTAAAAAATGATTTAAAGTGAACAAAATAAATAGTTCGGATAAAAAATAAACAAAAACAACGGATTGGGTAAACATTTGATGTTTTAAAAGATAATTTGCTTACTCTAGTCATTTGTTTTTTGTTTTTTTGGTGGAATCCCCAGTCCATATTGAAAAAACAAGACATTACCAACTACTACAACGTTTTCCAAAGAGATACTTCTATCACTACAGACAGACTAACTAGACAATTGTAAGATCCATCTGGAATTACGACGCTAGAGGTTAGAGATATCCGTATATATCGCGCAAAGCTCTTCTTCTTCTTCTTCTTTTTATCCTTTTGTCAAGCACCTTGATCCTGTACAGATCCTTAAAATATTCTCTCATACAACGGCCACCTTATTTTTAGACCAAGATTCTCTAATCTGTATCGTGTAGTCTCATTAATGTTATTTATTTTACATGGGATTTTGTTGTCTAAGTAATTCAATTTGGCTTCAAATTTTGGGATAGACCAAAATAGCTTCTAGCTGAGGATTCGTCTCCCTTTCCCTCAGGTCAACGTCACGTAAAGGCTTAACTAATTCTTGGACACTTTCAAAAAATTTAATCAACTATTTATAAATATGTCACTTCTGGTTTATACCCCAAGACTATACTTGTGTGGTCTAATCCGTGTTCATAACTAACCCTATTTGCTTTGCAGATATTTCGAGGGCTTCATATTCCATCGTCTGTTTACAGCAAAAATGTAATACATAAAAAACAAATACAAACAAAAGAAATTTGCATTGTTTGTCAGTCAAACCGTTTGATCGATCATGACAGTTTGAAATGAAGTCTATATTGTGTATGACAGTTTCCTTAGTTTGATTTTAGATCAAGAAATCAATTTCCTATAACCTTTCAACTTTCCCAACCATTCTATTTCACCCCTCCATTCTTATAGTACACTTTGTTTTCAATATATTTTATTTATATAATTTCTCTAGCAATGTTTTCGACATGTTGAAGCGATGAATTGATAAACAATAGCGTTTACAACGTGCTTAGTGCCTACCAGCGTTACTTGAGGGCGGTATTCATATTTCTAACACTTCAATCAAAATTTTAATGTATGCTGATGATGTGGTCCTTCTTGCCGATAGCCAAAGAGTCTACAGAGAAATATTAATATTCTAGCAAGTTATTGTGACTTATGGAATCTCTGTGTCAACCTTAATAAATCTAAGGTTATAATTTTCAGAAGGGGAGGCAGACTGGCCGCATCAGAAAAATGGTACTACAAAAATCATACAGTGGAGGTTGTTAATAGATATAAATATCTGGGTGTAACCCTGACGCCTCGTCTTCCGCTCAATACCCATCTTGTAGAGAGGGTGGCATCCTCGAAGAGAATCCTTAATCTCATCTGGTCTGGCTATCTCTCGCAAGGTACTATACCTCTTCCATTTAAATTCCAAGTTTTTAACTCCATCTGTCGTTCAGTGGTATGTTATGCTGCCCAGGTCTGGGGATTTCAAAAGTATGATGTTGTAGAGAGTCTCCAAAGATTTTTTATTAAAAAATTATTTGCACTTCCCTCATCTTCGCCTAATTATATGTTATATATTGAGACCGCTGTGGACTTGTTGGAGGTATTTACTTTGAAACTCCATTTTAAATATATTTTAAGAGTCTTAGATCTTCCCCAGTGCCGCTTACCGAGAATCTTAGCGTTGGAGATTATCAATAAAAAGATTTTCTGGTTTCGACATTGGATAGACTTGGCTCAGAAGTATTCCTGCGATTTTGTGGCCTCTGTGGAAAATATACCTGCGTGGAAGGATCAATTAGCCTCCCTGTTGATTAAGATGAAAGCAGCTCATCGTCGAGGGTTTCTGGACCGCGTCTCTCTTTCGTCCCGCTTCCTTTTATACAGAGAACTTGACCATTCATTTAACCTTTGTCACCTGAATGAGGATCATTCCTTGGGTCTAACTCTAACTGAACTCCGCTGGATCTTTAAGTTAAGATGTGAGCTTGTCTACCTGAATCATACGCCATGGCTGCCTAGGGAGATTGAACTTTGTTCTCTTTGTAATTCAAGGTGCATTGAGGACGTGGTTCACTTTCTTGGTGACTGCTCAATTCTTTCTGAGATCCGGAGACTCTATGTCGGACGTTCAGTACTTACGAGAGAACAACTGATTTCTTTCCTAAATGGAACGCGAAATTGTCAACCTCTTATTAAATATGCTCGCCATGCCTGGTCTTATTGTTATCAGCTGGTTCAGGAGTTTAATTATTAATTTATAATTCTGTTATATATTGGTTATTTCGTTTTATTTTATTTCTAGGTCGGTTATATTTTTTGTTTATTATTGCTATTATTATTATTTGGTTTATTTGTTTTTCCTTTTCCTTTCTTTATCATTATAGTAACATCGACTCCGGCTGACGGATTTTCCAAGCCGTACAATATTTTCATTTTGTAATTTGTAATTTAGGTATATTTCATATGAAGAATAAATATTATTATTATTATTACGTGCTTAGTGCTAGACAAACACGAGAATAACTGCTCCTAATCTTCTTTCCAGTTAATATTTTTAAATTTCTTTTTAAAATTATAGAATTTTTTTATCCAGGGACATAAAATTTAAAGTATTCAGTTGTTATGTATTTTTTGTTCATTAGGTTATTAGATCACTAAGGAAAGAGTAAAAATTTAGATTATAAGAAGAGTGTTACGATATGAGAAGCTTCTGAAATTGCTTTTAATGAAATAACTTTCCATTGGCCCAATGCATAGAATTCACTAAGTCGTCCTTAATATTTGCTCTTATCCCTTTTATGATAAGAATTTTTTAACTAGATTTCGGTCTTGAAAATTCGTCTCCTGCTACATGACAAATCTTATTGTAAATAACTAACACTAACTTTTTCAGGTTTAGCGAACTTCTAGACAAGCTCTAGTACAACACGATAAGCTAATTCACATGTACTAAGAGATATTACAAATACAAATACTAATATTAAAGTAAATAACTAAATTACTCCTCATCTACCAGACGCAGTATCCTCGTCTAAATCCACATTCAGATAACGCACTACATTCTCATAGAAAGATCAAGCAACTATGGTAGACAAATACACAAATTAAGTACACGTTTATTACAGCGTAAAATGTGACAGAATATTGTTCATAGTTTTCCGTGACTCGATCATTACTCCAAAAAGAAAAACAAAAAATTATTACCAATTTCAGTCATAATTTATTTTATTATTTTTGCCAAGCATTCTACCCAGGGAATATGTCGGTGATGGCGAACCTATGACACGCGTGTCAAAGGTGACACGCAAACTCATTTTGGGTGACACGCATCGACAGAGAAAAAAAATTATATAATTTTAAAGAATATCGTGATTTGTGGAGTGCTTTAAAGAAATTACGGTATTTAGGCCATTTAATAAATCATTTCTTTTCATTATTCTTAGAGATTCTTCAGTTCTGACCCATACAATATGAAGATATTCAGAATTGTATTTTTTGAGTCATAATTCATAATAAAATTTGACCACCCATATCAACTCCCTATGTAATCAACATCTTATTATGAAATTTTGTTCTCTTATATACTATACATTACTCAGTGTAGCTATAACCTATACTGTTTTTAGATACAGATACATAAACTAGGAAGATATTGAGAGTTGAAATTTTTTTGGGTCATAACACGCTCCAAAATTGCGTCTGCTACATCTCTCTTTGATATCAACGTATTAGTATGAAATTTTGTTCTCTTTTACACTACACTTTACTCGATTATAATCAATAGTTCTTTTGGGTACATATTCATAAGTTACAAAGATATTGAGAGTTGAAATGTTTTAGGATCATAACTCCCTCTAAAATTGCGTCCGCTATATCTCTCTCTGATATCAACATATTAGTGCGAGATTTTGTTCACTTATACACTGTACTTTACTCAGTTATAATCAATAGTTCTTTTAGGTGCAGATTCATAACTTCGAAGATATTGAGAGTTGAAATTTTTTTGGGTCATAACACGCTCCAAAATTGCGTCTGCTATATCTCTCTTTGAAATCAACGTATTAGTATGAAATTTCGTTCCTTTTTACACTGCACTTTACTCAGTTATAAGCTATAGTAGTCCAAATATTCATAAACTTCTAAGATATTGAGTGTTGAAAATTTTTTGGGTCATAACTTGTTTTGCGATTCTACCCGCCATATCTCCATTGCAAACAAAATATAAGTAAAATTAATGAAATTTTGTACTCTTATGCATTATACCCGTGATAGCTATTCTGTTGCACGCCTTTCAGCGGTGATAAGCGGACTTATTTTTGTTGACTCAAAGCGTCAGCGGTAAAAAAAAAAACAAACATATAATTTCAATGAATATAGAGATTTATGGAGTACTTAGAAGAAATTGCGGTATTTATTGAGAATAAGGATCTGGTAATATTTCCTGGGTCAATGATAATATAAGTGGGTCATTTAATTTTACTGTGGTTGCAAATATCAATACATTATGAATATTTATATATATTACTCGGCACTAGAATTAAGTTAGGGTTTTTCACAATTCTGTCAGGCGAAGCTCAATTGGTTCGCTATCTCTGGACTAGGTCTTCTTCAGGGTTGTGGAATATATTTAAAATTAACAGAGTTATAATGTACATTAATTTGGTATGTAACAAACGTTTTTCTGTGTTGTGTCAGACGAGTGTTGGTGAATTTGAAGTCTATTATTGAAAAATTAATGGATTCGCAAGTTAAAAACTCTTACCATAAGGATGGTATAAAATAATAAATCTAATATACAATAATAAATTTATATTGCCCTGTTACTATATATACAGGGTGACCAGAGTTATATGCTCCACCCACTTTTTTTTAAAAAGGCGGGAAATTTCGAAAAAATAAAAAACACGTATTTAATCATTTCTTGTCTAGTTTATTTTTAGTGATTGACCCATTTTTTAAAACCCCTGTATCTCGAAATACAGCATCCAACTTTGTTTTTTCAAATGGAACGTTATATTTTTTTTTGCATATTTTTATAGTATTTGAACTCCTAAAGAAAACATAAAAAAATTGTTTGAAATCGGTTAGGTTTTTCAAAAGTTATGGTAATTTAAAATATGAAAAACAAATTTCAGTTTATTGTCAAAATTACGTTATTTTTTTTAAAGAATCTGTTCAAACTGGGCACAATCAACGGATGGGCAAACCTAAACTCTGGACTCTCACGCTCTGTGTGTAGCAGCACTTATGGTGGCGAAGTCAAGATCTAGGCAGGCTAGAGTTATTCGACGTTCAGGTTGTTTTTTCTACAAACGTTTGGTGTGGAGTTTTAGGAAATCAACTAATTGGCCCATACTTCTACAGAGAGAACTTAACTGGTGCAAGGTATCTAACTTTTTTTAAGAGACATTTTGCCAGTTCTGCTTGAAGATGTTCCTCTACAACGTCGGCTAGATATGTATTTTCAACAAGATGGTTGCCCGGTACATCATGTGAGAGTTGTTCGAGGTTATCTGGACAGAAATTTCCATGAAAAGTGCTTAGGGTCTCTTTGTCTCATCCAGTGGCCACCTCGATCTTTGGACTTAACCCCAATGGACTATTTTTTGTGGGGATACCTAAAAAATAAAGTGTAGAGTAACCTTAATCCCGCGGCTTCAGTCGATGATCTGAAACGTCGAATAACTCTAGCCTGCCTAGATCTTGACTTCGCCACCATAACTGCTGCTACAAGCAAAGCGTGGGAGTCCAGAGTTTTGGCTTGCCTATCCGTTGATTGTGCCCAGTTTGAACCGATTCTTAAAAAAAAATAACGTAATTTTGACAATATACTGAAATTTGTTTTTCATATTTTAAATTACCATAACTTTTGAAAAACCTAACCGATTTCAAACATTTTTTTTTTGTTTTTTTAGGAGCTCAAATACTATAAAAATATGCAAAAAAAAAATATAACGTTCCATTTGAACAAACAAAGTTGGATACTGTATCTCGAGATACAGGGGTTTAAAAAAATGGGTCAATCACTGAAAATAAACTAGACTAAAAATGATTAAATACGTGTTTTTTATTTTTTCGAAATTTCCCGCCGTTTAAAAAAAAAGTGGGTGGAGCATATAACTTTGGTCACCCTGTATATATATATATATATATATATATATAAAGAAACAGATTAACGAGAGATGTAACGTCCAGATAAAATTGGCTAAAGACTGGATATCTCTCCCTGACTTTTCCATCTATCACCCTTCCTTTATTCTTAAGGATTTCTACTAACTGGGGCTGAAAAAGCTGCTGATTCAGAAGTACTGGTCGAGAGTGCAAGAGGCAGTGAAGGGAACATTGGCTTCTTGCACTCCTTCCGTACCCAATGGTCACAGAATGCAGTAATTGTTTAGGGTCGGCCCAATTTCCTGGGCTTTGAGATGGAAGATGGAAAATCTTCTCAGAAAGGAGAAGATGCCAAGAAGAAATGACATCTCCTCTCAGTTGATTCTATAGACTCCCTTCTCCTGGATATCTTTGATTCTCTATACTTCTTATAGCCCTACAACTTCTAGCTTTACTCTTTATCATCTATTGATGGAGCGACCAATAATTTTCCAGAAATGTTTGTACAGAAATCATTTATTAAAACTAGTTTGTCTTACAGCTAGTATTGCACAATTTGCTACCTCAAGAAGGTCTTGTCCATTTGATGTCGCGGTGTGCTTTATTTCGCTCATACAATATATATTTAAACATATATTGATAATAATATAGAATTATTCAAAATCGAGCCCATCGATAAATAATAGCACTAACTGTTAAGCTCGAACCGCCATTAACATAAGAAATTTAGGCATAAATTTCAAATTAGCAGACTTGCGACTTACTCTTCACAACACCCTAGTTATCTAACATAATTCCAGTACACTCTTTCATCCTAAATCGTCTTCTGAAATTCCCTCCACTTAATATTGTCATTCTCACCTACTCAGCCACAAAATAACCACCTATGATCCTTCCATTCCATACAGACATAAAAGACAAACTTATTCTTTTTTTAACTGAGCCGTTTATTTTGAAAGTGGCCTAACTCCATTTATCTTCAAATCGAGATATTTAGGGGATTGTGTTTCAATGAATTTAAAAATATACCTACAGGACACTAATGAGTCATACTGCTTAAGTGTATCTAAGGGTGTTAAATTTATAGTTCCTATTAAAATAGTGGCAATTATGAAGTGAATAATATGCGTTTTCTCATCAAGAATGGAGTTAGGCCACTTTCAAAATTAACATCCAGATTCATTATAAAATTTGAAGGTGCCTAAGTCCATTCAACAAAATTTAAGATGCTTCAAATTGAAAAAAACTATACTTAATTTATTTTACATATCTTTAAAACTATTTCTTCTTCACTATCTGAACTAAATGGTCTTGTTCTGTTCTTCCCCATGGGTGAAATAATTTTTAAAATTTTATATTAAATTTTAAGTTTTATATTAATTAAACGTACTGGTTATTCAACTAACGCAATTGTCCAAAAACTGAGGTTAACTTGTTAAAGACTAATTAATTAAAATTACTGCTTTCAGACATTATCAATAATATATTATTATGTTGATTTAAGTATAAATGGGGTTAGGCCACTTTCAAACAACACGGTTCAATTATTGAACGAACTCTGGAAACTTATGTGTCAAGAATTTATCCTATTTGCTCGGAATATGAGCAACCTGAATTGCTTTACTGATAAATAACAGGAAGTTGTACATGTAACCATGGCAACCGGAAAAAATTGACAAATGGAGTTAGGCCACTTTCAAAATAAACGGCTCAACTATTTCCTTTAGCTGTAGATTTTTAAAGGGTCATCACAGAACCGTATCCCAACTCTCCAATAAATGTGCTTTGAATATTATATTTCATAAAAAAAGAAAAACCTTAAATTTAGACGTACATATGTGTAAACAGTATACCGTGTTAGAAGATATCGTTCAAGGTATTTTTGAGGAGAGATTTTAGTAAAAATTGTCTCAGAAAAGCAGCAACTCTGGCAGATCGTTTATGGTAAAAAAAATTATTAATGTGCCTATAAGTAAACTTTACGGAAGAATCTAGTTTGAATTCTCTGCTAATTTCTCTATTTCCTTTTTGAATTATTCTGACTTCTTATTGGTGGACGGCCCCAAGAACTAATGAGCTGAATCTAGAGTTTTCATGTTTAGAGATTTTATATCGTGAATCAGCCGTGGATATGCAATATCCCAAATCTGCTGGATTACAATAATTTTTTTTTTTTTGAAAATGTGGTAAAGTCCGCCATGCTTGATAATATATTTGATTTTATTCAAATATATTTGGGTAAAATGTTTATTGTGCATCCCTGACCGGTTTCGAACTTCAATGTAGACTTCACAGGTTGATAAATCAGTTCAGCGTGGAGATTTCGACTTCACTTTTGTTTCACCCTGATTCTCTTAGGGTCACCAAGTGTGTTGCGAGATAGAAACGTAAGTGAAGGCGAAATTTCTACCCTAAACAGATTAATCTACCTCTCATAACGAATGACCAACCGAAACCAGTCAGGGATACAATCCCAAACTTTGACGCATAAAATCAAAGATGTTTTCTTCTTTACAAGAAGTAAGAGCGAATATAAAAATCGATTCAGATGAAATTGTACTACCAGCTGACCTGATAATCGATTCAAACGGAAACGAAATTTATGCTGACATTCCCAAACAAATCTTTAAAAAGCATTTAATCGTGTTTCGAACGATTTATTTACGAAAAAAAAACATAATTTCGAAACTGTAATATTTGAAATCTTCTTAACCATCGATAAGTTATGAGAATTTTAAGATAAAATCAATAAAATAAAGTGAAATTTTAAGCTCATTAATGATATAATTTTGGAGAAATTATGTGACAAAGATTGATTGTGATGTTCATGTAATCCGATTGTATAAATGAAGTAATAAGTTTAAAGAGATGGTTGGTCCAGTATGGCCGTGATGCTGTGAAGGTAAAGTGGCGAACTTGTATAGTATGGATGTGAAGGGATAACTATGGGTGTGAGAGACATTTTGAGAAGGGCGAATCGGAGCTGCACAAGTGTTATAGACCTTCAATCAGCACGTGCTCTCAGTGTTCTAGTACCTTCTCGTCCTTCCTAAAATCGTCCTCGCTCCTGTTGGAACCGTTCAAAGGAGAATTTTCCCTCTATCCACTCTTTTCCAAAGCATCCGGTACAAACTGCCTGCATCACTTCACTCTCCTTTACCCGGCCCCTTATCACAAATACGTTTCCCACCCTAAACATTTCTTATGAAATATCCCCTTTGTTTCTATACTTCACTCCTTCTTCCATTGAAAAAAATGTTATTACAAAATATTATTTAAAAAAAGTGGAAGAAGTTATCTATATCTATATATTCACCTTCACTTACCCAACAATTAAGGAAAGATGCAATCGTGGAGAACTTCAATTTTCAGTTTTCACTAAAAATTTTGAAGTTCCATAAAGGACGAAAAAATGGTTTTCCTCATTGGTTCTGTGTGTTCGCGGTGTATGCCATTAATCCACTGTAAATTAAAAACGAAATTCGAATAAAGCTAAGATAATGTAAATGATTAAAAATTTATATTCTACTTAAATGCCACAATGACGTCTAACTTGTTTGTCAGTTTTTTGTAAAACTTTTTTCACAAACGGCTCCTTTGATTTTCTTATGCTAGTTGGACCTATTGAATTGAGTTTAATACTGGATCTTTCATTTACAATGATCAGCCAAATATTTAAGTTTTATTTAAGTAATATGTTGACGTCCAACTTTCATTTCCAGTTGAACAGCATTAAAGTTTAAATAATAAATAATTATTAATATAGCTATAATAGGCCCATTAAAATTAGCCCAACCCGTTTTATTATTTCATATTTTTGTTTTTTAAAGCGAGGGAACAATATGTGCTCATAATAGCCTTTTCTTTCCTTTTATTAGTAGAGCAGCATACTATAATAGTCCGCAATAACGGCAGATAGGTGATAAATAGGAGCAAAATAATACATACCAACAAATTCAGGGATGAAAATGAATAGCCCTGTACAAGAGAAGAACAAGGTGAATAGGGACAATACCAAAAATTGAAAAGAGTGTATGCCCCCCCTTGCTAGCCCTTATTCCAGGACCTGACCAGAACACTGATGGAAATACAAAAACGACCTCCCACACCATTTTGCAGTCATTAAAATAAAATATGAAGCAAATAGTAATATATAAATGGGAGGGGCAGGAAGACAAATAGAGCCTCTGGTATGTTATGGCGCCAGAGATTGTAGAAGAGGAAATGAAAAAGAGACATGCAATTCTATGAGATAGAATGAGATAGAAAGAGGATGATGAGCCGTGTACTTTGGTGTGTGTTATATTTATTGAGGTGTGCCCTAAATAGAGTCCCTCCAGAAGGGCAATCCCTTCGCGCTGCCTCATTGCACATCACTGGCATTATTGCCCTGAAAAAAAAGAAGCTATACCACAAATTTAAACTTTAAAATTCAACTACGATGCTTTCAACGCCAGTTTTATTTCTTGTTTCAAACGGAAAACATGCTACTAACACTCCCTAACATTACTATACACAAGACTATATCTCTCGTTAAATAAATCTATTCCGAATAATTATTTTAACAAATTGGAGTTCAATAAATCCCCTTTTAAAGTCTCTTTAGTTGATCTCTAGCGAATCATAGTCACTATATTTAACTTAAACTAAACTAACATATTTAATTAATAAATAAAATACTTAACAATTTCTCATTATTTTTCTGTATTTTTTATCTTTTAAATTTACTTTAAACGTTGCACCAGCGCTGCAGATGCACTCTAAGTAAAAATGACAATAACTGACTCTACGCACTCACTGAGGAGAGAAGTTACCAAGCGGTAAACTCCCTAAGTAGTCTCCAGGATTAGCTATTCTCTTCAGAAGAGAGAAAATCATGAGGCCACTGTCTTTTAATCGCCTAAGAGGATGATCGGGAAAGTGATGAGAGGATAAATGGCGGATAAGAGGATTGGCAATGAAGAGTGTAAGTTCTGATGAAAGCTTTTATGGCAAGTTCGAGCTACCTGGACTTACAAATGGAATTTGGTGTTCGGCAAGCTCCCTAATCAGTATTTTTGGAGATTTTTGCACATTCTTCTTCTCTAGACGTTTTTACATAAATGTAACGTAAATTCACTCACCCTAATAAAATCTGGCACAGTGCTCACCTGAAACAAATTCAAAATAACAACCTATTAGCATTATCGTTTTTTTACAAACAATTTTAATATTTTTTAGCAATTATCTTCACTTAATTCCATAAAATTTACAGGTAATGAATGACGGGTACAGTTTTGATATTATTTAATACGATATTCTATTATTTTAACAGATAAATTCTTCTGAATGAAAATGGCCAGCACAAGGGTCTGTGATATCTAATAGATTCTAAAACATATTAACGAAAAGTTAATGCAGCAAAACTGCTTAAATAATATCAATGAAATAATGAAAAAAGAATGAAATATTGGGCACTTGCTTATTTGTGTATCTTTTGTCGTTTAATATACTTTTTAAACAGTACGTTTTGGTTAAGGAGAATATAAATATAATAAACTTTTTAAATAGTGCGTTTTGGTTAAGAATATAAATATAATAAACTTTTTAAACGTAAGTTTTGGTTAAGGAGAATATAAATATTATAAACTTTTTAAACAGTACGTTTTGGTTAAGGAGAATATAAATATAATAAACTTTTTAAATAGTGCGTTTTGGTTAAGGAGAATATAAATATAATAAACTTTTTAAATAGTGCGTTTTGGTTAAGAATATAAATATAATAAACTTTTTAAACGTAAGTTTTGGTTAAGGAGAATATAAATATTATAAACTTTTTAAACAGTACGTTTTAGTTAAGGAGAATATAAATATAATAAACTTTTTAAATAGTGCGTTTTGGTTAAGAATATAAATATAATAAACTTTTTAAACGTAAGTTTTGGTTAAGGAGAATATAAATATTATAAACTTTTTAAATAGTGCGTTTTGGTTAAGAATATAAATATAATAAACTTTTTAAACAGTACGTTTTGGTTAAGGAGAATATAAATATAATAAACTTTTTAAATAGTGCGTTTTGGTTAAGAATATAAATATAATAAACTTTTTAAACAGTACGTTTTGGTTAAGAATATAAATATAATAAACTTTGGCTGGAAACATAGTGGAACGGCGAGCAAAGCGGCGCTGATAGCGAAGAGCGAAGCGGCAAAAACAAAAACTAGAAATAGATAGAGTTGCTCTATCTTCGCTTTGCTCGCCACTATGCGCGGTCCCATATGTTTACTTGTGTTTGATTTCGCCGCTTCGCTCTTCGCTATCAGCGCCGCTTTGCTCGCCGCTCCACTATGTTTCCAGCCTTATGGAGAATATCGAAATCAGGCAAAAAGTAAGAGTCGATAATAATTTTGAAAAAATTCGATATAACATATGACTCGGTTGTTATAACATTCCAACAGTTGAATAATAACTTCTCATATTTGTCAGCGAAATTTAAACGAAAATTGAAAAGAATTTCATTTTCATGTTTCTGGAAAATCAGAAAATAGAAATGTAATTATAACTTCCAAAATGAAAATAACTTCCCTTTGGAAGTTACATATATAAAAATAAGAAGAAAAAAACAGAAAGAGACATCTGGTAAGTTATTTTTATAATATCTGGAGAATAATGTAGGTAATTTAATAAGAATGAGGTGGCTCGGCAGGCACAGGATTAAGAAGGAAAGTCAAACATTTAATAAAGACATATTCGTCATATCATCGTGAAATTAACCGAATCTCCTCCATCAGAGTGGAATATTCTTGCCTACTCCATTAACTGCATTTATATAAATATATATCGCTGGAAGAATGCTAACAATGCACGACTCCCTTACAACTTCGCTTTCTTGGACCAACAAATTCCTAAAATTCTTCCACAACTACAACTGAAACAATACATCTACACCAAGAATAAATAAATTTTGCGCCTCATTGACAATAATTGTTTTTAATATAACTTGACGGTGAACAGGTATTTTGTCGGCAAAGAGGGAACATTATCTGCATTATATTGATTAAAGCTTCGAGCGCTAAAAACTTCAAATTTTTTTTAAAAGCTTTAAATTTTGAATAGCGGTATCGCTAGGTTATCGTTTTGCTGACATGATAGCAGCTCCAGACTATAATACATTTTATAAACGTTAGCAAATTATAGATAAGTCAATTATAAGTCAACGGAATAAGTCCGGTTTTTAAAAACAGGGAATAAAATATCAACTAACTCATCCTACATTTAGAGTACCACTCGAAAAAAAAAATAACAATCAAGAAAGTAAAAAGTCTTTTATGTGTTAAAAAAAAACAAGTTTATCATTTTTTGTCAATACTGATCAAAGAAATGCAAGACAAGAACTGCTATGAGTAGAAGTATTAAACCCTTAGATTTGGCTGGCTCTGATAACTGAGTTTCCTGGCCAAGTTACAAGACCTGGAGGATTTTAGTTTGCCAAGGGTTCATCAGAAGAATTAGCGATGTATGGCGCATAGTGTATGTGCTTGGAGATCCCCATCCAAGTGTTTAACTCTCGCCCCGCCTTATATGGCTTTAAGCTTTACTATGGCTTAATTCCAGTCACGTCCTGGTTTTGATCAACGGTGATTGCTACCAACTACTTGGTGCGTGCTATGGGTCCTCTGTACCGCAGCGCAGGTGACATAGCCCTTGGATGTTTAAGCTCTAATATTAAGCAGTGGTTGTGCCTTTCGGTCGTTCCTAACCACCAGCTACAAATGTTACAACAATTAAATGCTGCAACCTTCATGAAATACATATGAGCAGCATGCGTTCAACATAATTAATCATTATGCACGCTTCTTGGGTGCATTCTCTTAGTAAATTATCTTGTTCCACCCATCTCAATCTTGGGCACTAATTATACATTTTATATTCCTCACTTTTGCTCACATTTACTGCATTTTTAATTTCTCTAACTATACTAGGTAGTCCCGAATAGAAAATTCCCGTTTTGTGGTCCCTTGAGTGTAAGTTGTTATTACAAATTCTTCTGCATATTTTGTGTTTGATTCTGTCTGCCTGGTTATCATAACTGAAAACGAAAAATCCTAGTTAATTCCATTTTCATATCTGGTTTAATTGAACTGAAAATGGCCTTTTAGACAAAATTACCCAACTGAAAGGGGAAACAATCCCATCTTATGGAAACAATTTAAAAAAAAAATAGATGTTTGATAATTTCTCAACTTGCATAATTTGCTAACCAGTTTTACGTAAAGACTTTCCCCGAAGAGGGGAGAGGATTAGCTACACCTACCCAAGCTGAGATAGGAACTCCTGTCGAAGCTGAATGCGTACAGGGTAGTAAAATATATACTTGCGCTAACAATCACCTTGGGGCACCGGGCCCTAATATTGAAACCCCAATATAGCCTTTCTGTGAAAGTGGGGGCTCTGCCGTAGGTGACTGTTGATCCCCCAACTCATGTGGGACTAAAATGAATAGAAACAAATTCAAAATAAAAATTCAAAATCACCAGCTAGTGGTGTTCCTCAGCGTTTCTGAAGAAAATACACCGGCTGGTTCTGAACTTGAGGTAGGTATTTTGCCAGACGTTAAGATGGATGTGGTGAGACCACAGGAGAGCAATGCTGAAGGGAGTGGAAACGCTGACCTTCCAGAAACGGAGGCTGTTGCTAGGGTTTCCCAGAAACGATTTTCTCGTTCGCGCTAAGAAACCTTTGGTTCTTTGAGACCAAAGGAGATAGTAGCGCAAAAAGAACTAGTAGGGGAAGTCCTCAACCTCCTTAGTAGGGGGAGGTTTCGTCTACTAGATCCAAAGGGGTGGGCCCAATAAGCCTCTTTTGGCTGCGGTGCCGTGGGACATAGGTTCCGTCTCGCTTTTTTAATCTCATCTAATCTTCGTAAAGCTATATTGCAACACCAGAACTTTTATATGAAACATTTTCCCAGATAATTTTGTTAAAAAGCACCTCTAAATTAACTCTAACGAAAAAAGAAAAAATATACAATATCTTACTCGCTCCAACGGACTCGAACTAACCTCAACCGAATACTAACCCTCCAATCCAGAATCCTAAAAACCACAGTAAAAAACCCCATTTTATGTCCCCAACCGCACCATCCACACAGACCTTTGTAGTCCCTCTGCAGCAGGCTTAGCCCAATCCTGCTACTTATAACCCCAGGCCCAATTAGCTTCCCATTACATTCCTCTAATCCGCTCTCTTTCACGCAGAACACTCCCGGACTAACCCTTTTCGCAGACTCAGGCGTCAATGGCCCCATGACCAGTTAACCACATCACATCAATCGTCCTATCTTGGCTGACATGTCTGCCGTAAAAGCTGTTGACTAATGGCTACCAAAACTTTGACGCCTTTCATGTCACCACGCTAATGCGTGTACGAGTATATGGGTGTGTGTGTATTCTGTCTGTATGTAGGTACATTCTCACTTATTCATCATTTTTGCTTTAAATGTTCACAATGTTCAACAAGATAATTCACAGATTAATGTTGAAGACGTTGCTTTATACAAGCAGACCCTTTCTAGACAGACAAATTCGACACAATAAGTGTCTCAACTTAACTTTGGAAAGGCAAACTCACTTCTACTTCACAGGTACAGGACAAAGTGAACTCCGGTAAACTGTCCTACCAGAGTACTATTTCCTTTGATCTCAGGAGACTCAAAGATGGATGTATAGAACAAACTCCTTCTCTATAAAATGGTCATTAGGCCTTACTCTATGCCTACTCCACCTGGAGACTGACCTGTTGTAACACCAAGAAGCCCCAGATGACACAGAACAAATTCTCAGACTCGCAGCAGACACTCTTCGACGCACTAAAATTGACTCACTCCACGCCTATATCCAAAATCGTCTGCTAAAACGGTTTTTCAATCTAGATTGTCATCCTAACCAATCTGCCGCGACAAAGCCACCTACGAGATCCTTCCATTTCCAAGCAGACACAAAAGAATTAAACAAAGTCTTTCTCTTTCTCCTCTAGGTTGCAGGTTTGCCATTCTTTTTCCCTGCATATGTAGGGCAAAATTTTTTTATTTTGCTTTTTTTTGGCATTGGCTTTCGCCAAACAGCCAGCATCGTCTATGTATACAGCCAGCATCTTCTAGGTGCTTATCACTAGAATATCACTCTCCATTCTTACTTATAAATACATTAGCTTCACACATTCATCCCTCTACGATATACAACTATTTACATAAACCTTACAACTAAAGGATGGATCAGTACTCTATATTCCTGCCATCCTTATAGCTTAACCGAAATTAAAATCACGTAATCCTTAGTTTACAGCGGTATTTCATCTTTGTAGATAATTTTATACAGTATAAAGTTTACTTCACAAATTACGTCTATCTCAAATTAAAAATTGGTACGTTAGGAGTAACCTATCATTAATATCAGCTGATTTAGATTAGATTTAGATTGTTTGATCGTGCGGTTCGACTAAAAAAAAGGGAAGGAACGCAGGGCAATCTAAATGCCCATTGTTCCCCGCCTACCCCTCATCTCATAAGAGATACCGGTGTTTGAAACAAATCCGGCTAAAAGTGGCATCTGGCAAGATGCTAATATAATACACTGAAACAGTAGCAACAGGACAATAGGGAGCATGGCGACTCAATCGCCCAGTGCACTGAATAAACCTAGAAAGTTCGTTAAGATTACCGGATGCTACAATCTCCGGCAGGGAAACATTTGACCCTCCGAAGACGAGAAATCTAGTTTTAGAATAAACGGGGCACACCTCTACAAAGTGCCGCACAGTCTCATTGGACTCACCACATCCAGCACAAATTGGCGACTGGGTAAGGCCGCATTTGAAAAGATGGTACGCTAAATTCGCATGCCCACTCATCACCTGAACCAACTGGCGGATCTGGGACCTGCTAAAACCAACTAAAGCCGTTCTTGACAATTTCAATTGCCTGACGGTAGTCAGCTCAGGATATCCACCGTTTCCGATGTCCCTTCAAATTCCACTACTCCACCTCTGTTCTACAACGTCGATAGGATACAGGGATAACGGGCTGAGGAGTTATCATAGCAGCTCCTTCCTTTGCCGTTTCATCAGCTAGTTCGTTACCCGGAATCGGAATGACCAGGGGACCAAGCAACCGAAACAGTATTCAAAGCTCCCAACAAATTGTTAGCAGCATGGCAAGAATTAACCGAAATTTGGTTTTTACTAGGAGAGTATCTGCTGATTAATAGAATTACTAATAATGGTGGTTTATTAACGTATGCGATTCGTAGAAATCTTTGAAATAAAGCAAATTAATTGCCTAAAATTACCTCGTGCAAAATAATGATCATTTGATGAACTGACGTACCCCTTTATTAATGCTTTGAAGCGTTTACATATCCGAAAAAACTAGGATTTGTAAAGACGTGCTTTGCTTTACAGGAGGACACAAAGGTAGTCTGAGAATGTGATTGTCAATCTGTGAAAAATAAAAAAGGCACGGAAGAGAGGAGATCGGTGAGAAAGTGTATCATTAATCAATCTGTGCAGGATATGAGCACATGATAGTGTTTGGCACAACGGAACCACTCCTTTCCTAGCGCCCTCTGTTCAGCTTAGTGCAATCTATATCCTATATATATATATAACAATCCGTCCTATATTGTAGAGGTGTTCAATAAATGGGACCATGGTTCAGCACATTTCTCCTCAAATTGAACATTTCTCCTTCTTATATATAAAAGAAATAATAAGGGCTTAGGAGGAGGTAGTTTCGCCGTCAGAATACGATCTAAGATTATGATTCAATGATTAATCGTTAACACTGGTTTCATCTTATATTGAGGCTAGTGGTAGGAGTCCATGTCCAACAGGCCAAAGTGGTGCTCCTACCAATTTATAGCCATATATAATACCATCTGAACGAACCACCACAAACTTATACTCAATCCTTACCAATCTACACGATAAATAATTCCATTTATATTTACCCAGTTTTCTGCTGCAGTTATTCGTCACAATTAATATGAATATGAATTTAACAATCGAATAGTAAAAATCTCTCCAATCAATTGTGTTTAAATTTTTGATTGCTTTTTTATTAACTTGTTAAATAATAAAAAAAGTAATGTCTATTTTTTGGAGGCGAACTTTACGTCCAACTACCAAGTTAGGTGTCATAGACGGAGGCGACTAACAAACATACTTTACTACAAAGTTCTCGTATTTAACATTAAATAAAATCCAAAGCATAGACCGGGAATCGAACCCAGTACCGCAGTAAGGCTTTGCGGCCTCGCCTATAACCTCTCGGTAACCGCTTATGTCTATAAATAGGTCATTCAGCCTTTTAGTTTTTTCTTTTTTACTTATGTTAAGAAAATCAAAAATAATTTTCTTCAAATACCAACAAATTAATGCTTTCTCAACTGTTGGTAAAAGTTTAAAGCGGCTGCCTTCTAAATTTAGTTTTAAATCATGATGGCCACCTGCTCTTTTTAATGAAGTAGGTGCCAGTGAACAGTGAAATGCACTTTTTTTTGGGACGTATCACCAATGGATGTTGTCTCCGTTCATGCTATTCACGAATTAAAACATGTGCACCACGTTGTATCAGCTTCACTTGCAGCAAATCAATTGCAGCAAACAAAACAAAAATCTAACACTTTAAAAAAAATGATTCTATGGTTTTATAAAGCTATACTTGCATACTTTTATGCGGGTTTTACATAGTGACTTATTATCACAATGAAATAATTCAACTTAGTTACTGTTATTTACCTAAATTAACAAGAATGCTTAGGAAGAACTTAAAAATAACTTATTTAATACAATAAGATTGGAATTTGGCAGCTATTTAGGAGTATATTTGAGCATTTAGGGAAATTTTCCGGTAATAAACAATTATAATTATTATTTTAATTATTTCTGGTTTTAATTAAGTCGCTGAGATCTTTAGTGCTGAGGTCTTTTGAAAGTACACTGCCAGCTTACAGATAGTGATTTCTCGTTACAACCAATACCAGGGCCGGATTTTCCTGTAGCCTAACTAGGCCTCAAGATCAAGAGGGGGCCTACATTCAAATTGTTAGCAAAATTAAAATTACACTATTCTAAAAACATAACATATTATAAATTAACATTTAATATATTGATATAAATCACAGTAGTGATGTATTTTATTATCTCTCATGTAATTTACAAACTTAAAAATGGGAGGTGAAAGGTCCTCCATAAGCGGAATAGCCTAGGGGCTCTTTTCATCTAAATCCGGCCCTGTCCAATACCAAAGCTAAATATCAAAATTGAACATTTTGCAATTATCAAACACGAAATCGAAAATCTGCTCGATGGCAATATCTTTTCTTACAACAGTAGAGTGAAAATAAAAAGCGATCCAAAAATGTGTTATTCTTTTCTTTTTTTGGACCAAATTTTCTTATCTGAAAAGTTATTTTCCCTTTACATTTAACGTAAAAGTCGCTTTTCACAAATCTACATTTTCAGAACACCAAACGTAGCTGTGCAATAATTCTACGCTCAATATAAGTAAACCCTCTCAAATAAGAAATATCTCTTCCATCAATTAGTCACCTCCAAAATGTGACTTGCTTGGTTGTAAGTTTGGAGCAAGTTAAAGCTCTTAGCCACTTTCCAAAAAACCATATGTTATATAAATGTGTAACTGAAGGAAGTCATTGTTTAAACTTATACGAATTCTTTTTTCTACTTTTTCTCTATCAAACTTGATGAATATGTAAAGGCGTAAAAGTGAGAGAGACTGAAAATGAAAGAGAAATGAGCCCTTTTCTATAACCCGAAGGGACATTGAATAAAAGCCTCTATTATTTCTTGTCAAGAGTCATGTGCAGCCCTTTAAACTGGTATTACAACAAAATCACTTCTAACAGAAATAAAGCAAGATATAAATAATCTGATGGAGCTACCAATGGCCCTACAAAAATATTAGATTTTAGTATCCACTGAATTTAAAAATTACAACTGCACAAATTTATTTATTTATTATAAATTTTAATCTGCAGCCTCTTTCACTTCTCTCTTCGCCATGATTTCCACTGTCTCTCTTCCACTGCTTCCTTCTTCGTAGCTTTCATTAGATAAGGATATCTTGAGCACTGCTTGCAGGTTTATTCCTTCCTAGAAATAACGCAGTGTTAACAGACTTTGACTTGTATTTTTTTGAGATAGTAATGAGAGTATAAGAGAACTGAATGTATTGTAGAAACCAAGAAGTCTTCTGGCTTCGTAAATCCAATAATTCTATGCGATTCTCTTTGATAAATTTATAAATGCTTCAAAGCACAACTCCAATTCATTTACGAGTACTCTTCTCCATTGCTTTACTTCCATTCTCTCTAAATCCTCCTCTTCATCTTGGAGGCATTTTAAGCGAGCCCTTCCCCACGGTCTTTTCCCTTAAGGATGCCTTTCATATCGTCTTTTTTTTTTGCTTTTTAGATCGTTTTCATTTGGCAATTTCGTATCCATGAAACTTTTACATGGTAGCGGGGTTGACCCTACGCCTAACCTCCAACTTGGAAGACCAGAGACTTTTGTTTAAGGGCCCTTACCCCCTAGGCGAGTTGTCTCCATCACGGCTAAAGAAGCTCACCTCCCCTGGGTTTGATTTCGGAGTGACCTCCTAGCCTTTGAGAACCCAAAACTCCTATACAGCAAGGCAACACATTGGTGTCCTTTTAGTCGCCTTCTACGACATCCAGGACAATGGGCAGGTCTATTCTTTCACCGAACCTGCACGGCCAAATAAAATAAAATAAATAATACCGATAAAAAATAAAAGAATTGTGTAAAAGAAATAGAGAAGTTTATATAATTCTTTATCCGATTGTTTAGGTTGGCACCCGCTAAGAATTATTGCTTCAGTTTGATAGTGGAACCAAACGATCAATAAATTAAATAGCTTTTCAATTAATACCACATAGTTTCTATTTTTGACTTTTTGCCAAATAGATTTTTCTAGCCACATTTAAATTCAGTTCACAGTAATAATGGTATAAAAAACATAAAAATATTCTTAGTATTAACTAAGGAATAAAATCGATAAACTGGTTGCCATGAAATTAATATAAAATATTTTTTAATTACAAAATAATACTAAAATTAGGGATTAATACAATAAAACCTGTTTTTTTGCGGTAGGTAGGGACTGCATAAAAAAAATTACCATTCAGAAATCCTGTCAAAACTTTACGAAATAGCGAGAAAGTGCTTTCCAAATAAAATAAATAATTAAATCACCATGGAAACAGTTTTTAAAAAAAAATTTATTTCTCATTTTAAACAATTCAATATTTAGAATCTCGATACATATTCAGACACCCTTCAAAATCAAAATCGCATAAAAAAGACCGCACAAAAAAACAAGTTTGACTGTATTTTACTCTTTTTTTTATACCAATTTAATTATCCAAATGTTATAATATTTACTTCATTATTAATTAATATTTATAATAACCTAATTAAAATATGTAAAACTAAGAAAATATTTGCATTGGAATAACCGACTTAACTTAGAAAATAAACAAAATATGTTTAATTTTGAAAGTAATATGAATTAAGTAACAAATTATTTTGAATTTTAATAAAACAGAATTAACAAATGTTATTAATCTAAATAATAGTTTTAATGGAAGGTAACAAATAACTTGGTCTATGCCAGTGATCCTTGCCTTGCTCGCGTATTAAATAATTGTAATTATACGAGGGTCGTTTGAAAAGTCCGTGCAAAGTCAGAGAGCACTACTGGCGCGTATCGAGGTTATCTTTAGTTAGTAGCATCTCTTGGAAGAACACACATCAAGTTTCAGCCAGATCGTTCTATTTCTTTGTGTTTTTGCATTCGTTTGAATCGAGGAAGTCGAGTGATTTTCAAAAAATGGACGAAAAAGAATTTCGTGTGTTGATTAAACACTACTTACTGAAAGGCAAAACGCCTCAGGAGACTAAAGAGAAGCTTGATAAACATTATGGTGACTCTGCACCTTCGATTAGAACAGTTTATAAGTGGTTTCAAAATTTTCGGAGTGGCCATATGGGCACAAGTGACGCTGAACGTTCTGGACGCCCTGTCGAGGTTACTACTCCAGAAATCATTGATAAAATCCATGATATGGTGATGGATGACAGAAGAGTGAAGGTGCGTGAGATTGCTAGTGCTGTGGGCATCTCGAATGAACGGGTGCATAATAAATTGCATCAACATTTGGACATGACAAAGCTATCCGCAAGATGGGTGCCGCGATTGCTAACGCTTGACCAAAAACGAAATCGTGTGAAGTGTTGCAAGGACGGTTTGCAGCTGTTCCAGAAGAATCCGCAGGACTTTAAGCGTCGTTTTGTCACTGTAGATGAAACATGGATAAATCACTACACTCCTGAGACCAAAGAACAATCTAAACAATGGGTTACCAAGGGGGATCTGCGCCAAAAAAGGCGAAGACCGTTCCTTCGGTCGGAAAGATTATGGCTACTGTCTTTTGGGATTCGCAAGGAATAATCCTCATCGACTATCTGGAAAAGGGTAAAACTACGTATTACAGGTGCATATTATTCATCGTTATTGGACCGTTTGAAAACCGAGCTGCAAGAAAAACGCCCACGGTTGGCCCACAAAAAAGTCCTTTTCCATCACGACAACACACCAGCTCACACCTCAGCAGTTGTGGTCGCAAAATTAATGGAAATAGGGTTCCAACTCGTTTCACATCCCCCCTATTCTCCAGACTTGGCTCCCTCGGACTACTATTTGTTCCCCAATATGAAGAAATGGCTGGCGGGAAAAAGATTTTATTCAAACGAGGAGGTGATTGCAGAAACGAATGGCTATTTTTCAGACTTGGACAAATCCTATTATTCGGAAGGGATCAACAAACTAGAGCAGCGTTGGACGAAGTGTATAAGCCTAAAAGGAGACTATGTTGAAAAATAAAAAAGGTTTACCCCCAAAAATTAAGTAGTTTTTATTTTTGCACGGACTATTGAAACGACCCTCGTATGTACAGTAAATATATAATTAAAAGTTTGATAAGTGAGGTCACGGGCTCACAGAGCTTTTTCAGAGGCCGGTAACGCACGGATAAAAAGTTTCTGGCGCCAATGACCTTTAGTTTTTGTCGCACCTTTAATTAAAATATATACCTAAATAAGTAAAATAAAAAGTAAATAAATGTTATAAAACACAACGTTAACTTTACATTTTGCAGTAACAATACCACAATGAGCAGCTATGCTAATAACTGTTATGTGGCGGTATGTATCAATGCGATAGCGGTAGGAGATGCCGATTGTTAAATGCATTTTAAAGATGCGATTACTGAAATTGTTAATTATCTTGATGCACTGTATCAATTAAAAAACAGCGTAACAAAAAAATTCATCCGTGTCAATATCGGAGTAGGAATTGTAAAAAGTGGCACCTCACCTTTGATGTTTTTTTTCAAAATGTTGATCAACACTCGTCAAATTGTATCACTTATTTCTAAGCCAGTCGATTCAAAACGGTTAACAATTCTTTTATTTTTAATCGGTATTATTTATTTTATTTGGCCCTGCAGATTCGGGAAAAGAATAGACCTGCCCCTTGTCTTGGGTGCCGTAGAAGGCGACTAAAAGGACACGAGTGTGTTGCCTTGCTCTATAGAAGTTTTGGGAACTCAAAGGCTAGGTGAAGGTCACTCCGAATTTAAACCCTGGGGAGGTGAGCTTCTTTAGTCGTGGTGGAGATAACTCGCATAGGGAGTAAGGGCCCTTAAAAAAATGTCTCTGGCCCTCTAAGTTGGTGGTTAGGCGTAGGGCCAACTTCCATACCCTGTAAAAGTTTCATGGATACGAAATTGCCAAATGAAAACGATATAAATAGCAAGAAGACGGTATGAAAGGCATCCTGAATGGAAAGGACCGCGGTGAAAGCCTCGCTTAAAATGGCTCCAGGATGAAGAGGAGGATTTAGAGAGAATGGAAGTAAGGCATTGGAGAAGAATTGTGAATGACAGAGTCGTCTGGTAGCAAATCTTTCTGGCGAAGACCATGGTTCTTCAAGGACCATAGAAGCAATGGAAGAAAAAAAGAATACGTATGATTTATTTATTAAATATGTCGGAGGACATGCGGCCCACAAACCGGCTACCGGTTGTGTCTGCCATTATGCTATGGATTTGGAAGCATCCACTTAGATTTGCCAATACACAATTTCAGATTATTGGTCTCTACTATAACCAAAATGCCATTTTCAAAATAAAAGTAGAAAACTAGAAACACACTGATTTAATTATTTTAAACAAGATTTATATTACCAAAATTTCAGTAGGTAATCAAAAAATATATATTTATATAAATAATATATTTAAATTTATAAGCGTAGAAGTTAAGTTGGCAGCAATAATCATTTATTTTCATAAAAGCTGAAATTCTTTAGGAAGGTAATATCTATCTGTGCACGTCGTAGATCAAATGAGGTAAAATTCTTACAAATAACATCATTTCTTCAAAATAAAGTAACTAAATTTATGTCCAGACTTTCTGTGCGTTCCAATGAGAACTTTATTATAATTTACGTAACTGTGGAAAGAAAACTTAATATTTTCCGTTGATTGAAATAAATGCTTTTTCCTACTGTTACAAAATTTGCGCACTTATTACACTGATTTGAAGTTACACTAAAAATATTTCTTTTCAATAGCAAACTGTACGTACGCTCACTAGTGAGAAGTTATGTGATGGAAGCGATAAATTAGCAACTGGAGGATTAGGATTTTGAATAACATATATTTTGTAAAACCCAAGTTAAAGGAGAAGTTAGAACGGCTGGGTGGCAATTAGGTCTAAATGAGAACAAATCTCCTTAGTATCCTCCCGCTGTATAAAAGATCCAGACTCCAAATACTTGGGATTCATTCAGTCATCGTCTCGTAGGTTGCTACTTGTCTGTAAAACACAAAAAATAATAATATTGGGTCTACGTTATTTTTGATTGGTGTAATTTATGTTGGTGTTCTAGTCAAATTGTAATAATTAATTTAAATTATTCAGATGGACTTGAACGGAATATTTCATTAAAAAATAATTACAAGTAATAATTACTGACTTTAACAAAAAATATGAAACGTAGAAGAAGATTTGCTAAAGAGTATGTCGTTGGAAAAGTCTAACATCTGATTAACATATATACAGGGTGTTCATTTTAAGACGGCTCAAACGCATTTCATGCTTAAACGGTTAATCTGAGCAAAAAATGGTAGAGGAAAAAGCCAGGTTAGCCAGGGGGTTATCAACTGCTCTCTGTACCTGAGGAGGCACCTTTGAAGGCACAGTACATGCTGCACAAGTTGCGTAAAGTGCATTATTTGATAAATTAAGGAATAAGTTTTGATCCTTTACATGAAAGATATTGATCACTTAAATATGTGGCAGGAGGTTTCCACTTTTTTTGGTAATTAAACGCAACTCTCCCAAAATTACCAAATAATTATTAAACCTTCTTGTTTGTAACAGATGTAAAATTAATTTTTAACCATTTTGTGTATGCTTGAGAACATCTTAAGCTCTTAACATTTGATTTTTCTTAGAAAAATCACTCGGAAAACGACTTATTTCACGATATTAAGAAAAATACTAGCTTTACTGCCTTGGCAATATTTTTAGTAGACAGGGGATGGAAAAATACATAAAAATGACCTATCGCGTGCTCTTCTTTCTCTTTGATAACAAGTTAAAAAATTGAAAGATGATTAATAAATACCAGATTTCGAAATGGCCTAGCACCTTTAATTTTGAAGATATCGAATTGAGGTTTCCTGTTTCTTTCATAACATTGTATATTCTTTAAAACTGTGTATATGAAAATGGGGGTCCACTGTGAACCCTCACAGTGTGCGGGCAGGAATCTAAAATCAAGTCACATATTCTGAAACTAGAGGTGACGGGCAACAAATTTTTCCTCTACCATTTTTTTTGCTCATATTCACCGTTTAAGCATGAAATGCATTTGAGCCGTCCTAAAAAGAACACCCTGTATATTGATATTAAAAGTTAACAGAGGTGTGAGTGGCGGGAGAAAATGTTATGAATTCAAAGGTAAAAAAAGGAAGGTAAGAGGAAAGCGATGGCGTGACGTAATTGAGGAATGACAGGAAGGTGATTGAAGGAGCCCACAAGCACCAAACGTTACCTGTGAGCACAAGAGGAGCACCCACTGAAAGGGCCTAAGATATATTGGCTGATGAATGATTGAATACAACATTGAAGAAACCTAGCAGCCTCTTCTACAAACTATCAACATCAATTCATATTCATGCTGGCCTCTTTCATGATTATTGACGTTTTCCCCTTTATTAACTCTAAACTATACTTCTTACTTCCTCAATATTAGTTTACATCTTTCATTGCTGGTAATTTATGGCTCATATTACATTTTGGCATATTATTCTTTAAAGAGAGCCGACAAATGATTAATAGACCTATACTCCACAATATTAAAAAGCCATCATGTGATTTACCACTAGAAATGGCAATGATAAACGTAATGATTCTGTATTTGCTAAACTTGATTTGAATTTTAAATGTTTTGCGATGACATTGGAGCTATCGTCTAAACCAGAGATGTCAAACTGGCGACCCCTGAGGTAATTTTTTGTGGCCCACTTTGTTCTGAAATAAAATGAAAATATAAAAAATTGTTATGACTAAATCAGCGCTTAGGAGAAAATCAAGGCAATACCGTACACACAATTGCCGTCAACCCATTAACTGCTGAAGACGAGTATACACGTGGCCAGGGGCTTTCCTGGAGGCCTGCGGGCATGTATAAACATGCTAACTCAGTTCTGGCGACGTTTGGAAGCGATATGTCTGCCATTCTACGTGGTATTCCATAATGATTCGGTTTTAAAAAGACAAAAAACAAATAGGAATTCCCAAAATATATTCCTCCGTTCTCAGTCTTTGAAACCAGATATAGCAAAACTTGTTCGAGGGAAATCGCTGGCCAAGTTTCGAGTAAAAAAAGAATAATTTTCATTTTATAAACACAATTATATCCTAGTGTTTCAAATATTCTATACACATTCTTGAATATATAAATTTAACAAAATTTGTAAATGTGATGTGGTCCTCGTGAATCTTGCCTGTAGCACCAATTGGCACGTGTTTTAATAGAGTTTGACACTCCTGGTTTACATAGTATACACCTGCCAAAGAATTTCAGTCCTGCCTACGAAAGGAATTTAATATTTCCTTAAGGAATTTTAAACCACTACCTTAGAGTGGAATTTGGGATGCACTCGCTGAGTACCTCAATATTCAAGAGAGCGCTTGCTTGGTGGAAAAAATTGCTTGATATGGGCTCTGAACGTCTGCCAAAGAAGGCGTACCTAAAACTGAAAGATATGGAGTCGTTAAAAGATAATAAGGTGGACTTTAATTGGGTTACACAATTACACTTCATGTTTAGTAGAATAGGAGCGGATGATGTCTGGGAGAGACAAAAAGTATCTCATGCCGAGTCGGAGGCTTTGGTAGAGCGATGGGCTGCGAATAGCATCTCAAGTGACATTGAGAAAGTGTGCAATTCTAATTTTAATCCGGTCTTCAGACACGTTAGTAACCTGGGTGCCGGGGAATATTATCTTAAATTAAATGGCCCCATTCAAAAAATTAGGGTGATCTTGCAGTTACGACTAAGCGGGGCTGAGAGAATACATTTTTATATAAATGGTCATTCTTACTTCATCGATGCCACATTATTGTGCACTGTCTGTAACCTACATGAGCTGGAGACGTTAGAACACATCCTCTTGAAATGCCCTATTTATGCACCTGTCAGGAGCCATTACCTATCCAAATACATCCAAGGCGAAGTTGATTGTAACACACTAATTGATGTTTTGCAGGTGGACAGTCTTCGGAAGTTGAATGACATCTTCTGTTACATTGCGAGCGTCGTGAGGCTGAGGTCCTTCGCGCTCGACGAATGAAGTTATTTTTATGTTCTATATTTTTTAATTTTTGGTTATTCGTTGGGTGCGAACGATCTTGCTTTCTTGGCGCCGCTGTTGTGGAGTGTCTTTTGACTTTGGGAGCTGCCCTCTGGCTAGATTTTCCGTTTGGGGGTTGACTGAGGCAGACTATTTTTCACTGTACCTCTTAATTGACTACAGGTTATGTTGGGTTTATTGAATTGCTACTAAATTTAAAACATTGAAATATTTGATTTAAATATTATTTAATTAAAGTATTTGTATTGTTATTTAAAATATTAAAATTATGTTCAATCTAGTTTCGTCTGGTGATATTTAATTGGCTTTGTATAACTAATTTTGAGTTCAATTAATTTTGTATTTTGTTTTAAACAATTTATGTTATATGTTATTTGAAATTGTACCCTACTCCTTGCTACAAGGAATTCCCTTATAAGCAATAAAGTTTATTATTATATTATTATTAAGGAATTTTTCCCAGGTAAGTTTATTGATAATTAAACAACTTGTGCTTACAAAGATTTAGAACTAATTCTTAAATAGATCTATAACTAACAGAAACCGCATTCAGGTTGATCACGATGCAAAGAAATAAGACCGATTTGATATAACACAGGTGGATCAGTTTTAACAAATAGCGCATGGAAATGGAGAAAAACAAAATTAATTTAGTGGTATTTTTCTAATGTTCCATATCTATAACTAATGTTCCATATCTATAACTAATGCTCCATATCTTGTTTTCATAGACATCCATAATGATTTTAACTTACCATCCATCAATGACTTAATACCATATCTCGCTGCAGTTTCATTCACATTTCTCTGATCATCCTAATCCATTAATCCATCAGCACTCATCTCATTCACTTCCCGACAACCCTATTCGATGTTCGCAGCTGCATTGGCTGCACAATTTCCTCGGCAATAAAGGTCAGAAATACGAGTATGTTACTCTTAGAGAGTCATCCTGGTATTTATTATTCCTCTCATGTCTCTGGTACCAGCCGATTTACAAGTTGCTGGACTTGATGTCTCTTCAGTTTTAAATTTATGTATATAGGGGCGGGTGTTGGTTTAGTGGTCAAGATCGTGGCTTTGTAAGTAGGAGATCCTCAGTTCGAATCCCGCGTATGACTACTTTTTATTTGTTAGAAAAAATTGTTTATAGTAAAAGTATCAGCTTCCGTCTCCGTCCACGTTACCTAATTGGTAGTTCGACGTTAAGCCCCGCCTAAAATATTGGCGATTACTTGACTTAATGTGTATAAAATAGATGTTATCGTTCTGATTTTTTGTTTTAAAGAAATCCAAGTTCCATCTAGGCGCATAGAATCGAGCTACCAGATCCAATCTTCAAAACATTTCAATCTAAGTCACAGTTACGATCTAAAATACTTCGATCCATTGTAAACACTCCATTTTACGCCCCTAATCAAACTCTACAAACAGATCTTAACATTCCTTTGATCACCCAAATCGCCAAAATAGTTTTATTTTCAATACAATATTGTTCCTACAGTATATATCTAGGAACGCATCATATAATCTTCGAGCCTTGGGCATTTCAGTGAAATAGCTGAAGACATTTTGATAAAGATCCGAGTCTGAAAGTGTCAGATTTCGATGGAAAGAAGGTTGAATAAAGTGGAAACTAAAAGAAATGTAACACAATTCAAAAATTGGTGACGTACATACTAAGGCAACATACATACATCAAAATAAAAGTAAACATATAGATGATATTTCCGAGTTGGTATTTTGTACCAATGTATGTGTCTTGAGTTAGTGAAGGTAACAGTGTGTATGTTTGCTCACGAAGAAGATAAGTACAATGACAAGAGTTGACTTTTATATCATGGAAGTAGAGGGTGGAATGTGACTGTGAGCGAACGCCATTAGAGGACTAGATGCTCAAACTTTGGATATAAATAAAAGTTTATGTCTTGTACACTGTACAGACTTTACTTTCATTCGCATACTAACACGCAGATTCTAGATTATACACCGCCCGCGCACAAATACAGCCAGAGGTTGGAAGAGCTGGGCTCCAGGTAAGTTTTGACGGCAGACTAGCCGGCTTGCCTAACACCAACTTCGCAGAAGTTACGTTAATAGCACAACTTTATCCTTTAACCTTCTAGTACAGTACAACGTCTCTAAACTGAAATGGGTTTCATTATTTTTATTGCTTTATTATTTTCAATACTACTGCGATAGTAAAAATAGAGAAATTAATTAATATTTCCTACGTTAGCGCAGAAATAGTTATCTCAGGTAAATTGAATTTCCAACTCATCGAATCCAGGTGCTATTCCACGAGCGTAGAAAGTGAAAAAGTTACCCTCAAGTCTGCGCTACTAAATTCTTTCCACAATTTTTTAATAATTTAGAAGATGAACTCAAATTTAGACAAAACATTCCCAATTGAAGATTATTGAATACAGAACTTTTTATTGAAATGGTTTACTTACAGAACGTTTTTTTATCTGGTAATGGTAGATAATCTTGCTGTTAATAAGTTGCAACTGTTGTATTTATAAGCTTTAATTAAATCGCCTATTAGTTTTCTGCAGCTGATTTAGTTTTTTCAGAAAAATATTCCTATAATATGGACCAGTAAGTAAGCAAGTCCCTCAAGACGGTGCAGAATAGTATTGTTTAAAATTTCTTATCATATTTATAAGTATTACTAACTTATAATTTTAAATTTAAATTGGGTGAATAATCCGGTATCAACCGTATATGGACGTCCGCCTCACTCGAAAGATGCTCCAATACTTTGTCTGCCGTCTCTCCCCTCTCTCGGCCGCCGCGTCCACCAGTTTCCTGCGGCACAATTTCCCCCACCGAACTAAGGGGTTTCCGGCCTATTCTTTATACGAGTATTAATAAAACAAAATAAACCATATTTCCCGAACTATATTCGGGTAATAGTAGGAAGAAAGGCAAAGCACTATAACTAAACCGGACATTGGGCCATCTCATTAGCGAGGCGCCACGGTAGCCGAGCGGTTAGAGGCGAGACCTGCGAAGTTAATATGTATTGTGGGTACTGGGTTCGATTCCCGGTCTTAGGCCTTGGATTTTATTTAATGGTTAATAAAAGAAATTTACAGCAATGTATGTTTGCTAGTCACCTCCGTCAACGACACCTAATTTGGTAGTTGGACTTAAAACCCGCCTGAAAAAATAGGCAATTACTTTACTTTACTGCGAACCATTTGGTCATACAGCATCGAAGTATAGGGATCTACTAAACGTTTCAATTCTCTGCGCATCCAGACTTTACAATCAAAAATACTATGAAAACTACTTAATGCTCCATTTTATAGTTCTAACCTCACCATCCATAATGATCGCAAAACCTCTTTCATTAAAGATCTTGCTAAAACTTGTTTCTTAAAATTTCATTCCTCCACTGCAGCTCATCCTAACCCTCTCATAGAACAAATAACTTCTTCCTCAATACCAGATGATCCTCCAAGAAGATTGAAGAGATGATAACCTTGCGATCTACTCTGATCGTGAGAGCAGTATAAATTAGTGACCACGATAATGGAGTGACACCACTGGATGCCTTCTTCACTCGTATACCCTGATATTGTTTTATCATGTAACACATTTTATCTTGTCTCCAAAATCTGACATCATCTTAGTAAGTGGTTGGGATAAATTAAAAATATTTTGATTGAATTCCTAACTATAAACTCCGTAAGTTAGTTTTGCTTTAGCTAGAATAATGTAAGTTATATTGAAAGTTGGAAAAGTTTTAATACTTTCTCGCATTTAGCGACAAACATAAATATGTGAATAAAGTTCATATGCATGACTATATTTCCTTCATATTCTGGCAGACAGATAAGCAGAGACAACTTTTAATTGTCCATTGTGTGTATATATGTGGATCTCACGTATCCTCTCTCAGGGAATTATCAAACTTTAATAACAGTTCCCCTACATTTCTCCTCCCTCTCGGCTTCTCTGACGTAGTGAAACTTTATTTAAGGAGCTGTACATGAAGTTGTAAAATAACTTGATATACGCTTTAGGTGGAAAATAAATGGTGTATAAAGCATTTTATCTGAAAAGTTATATGCATATTTAAGTAGAAACGTTTTAAATATTTTACAATTAACTTTCTCTGATAAGTTAGTTATTATTATAACTAAAACCTACGCTACTTAATTTCACCCTTAATGAAATTATAGGATTATAGTTATAGTTAGTTAGTGGATAAAGTACATTCTTATCTGAATTACAAATTTTATAGGAGGTTGATTTTGTAAAAAAAAGGTAACGTAACGACATGAGTATTGATGTGGTGCTGAAAAAAATAGTTTTTAACTGGTAAAAAACCGTCTTACGGATTGTGTGGGCGGTCTTAGTGGAGATGAAATTAACGTAGAATTATTTCTTTATTGCTCCGTGTTCATTAAAAAAAATAAATCAATACTGATTTTCTTGAATATTTTAATTTTAATTTTTGGTGACTTCGACTTAAGATATTTTATTTTTAACTACCTGATTTAGTGAGGGAGATTATATGGTGTGTATATCTTAAAATGTTAATGAACTGCACGATATTTTTGTAAAATTAGTAAAATAAGATTAATTAAAAAACTGGTATTTATTTAAGGGATTTGAGCGTGGGTATTGGTATTAGAATTGTAAAGTTGGATTAGATTCTACAAGGGTTTGTCCTGATAACCTATGCCAGTGCAACTCAAAGGGCCCCCTATTTTGTTCTGTCTGTTCGACTGTACTCAGGAGCGTGAAGAGAGCCTCCTGGATTAAGTATTACGGCGTGGATTTCTTCCTTCTCCGAAGAGCCAAACCCTGAGCCACAAAACGTGCAGTGCTGTATCATCTTCTTCCTGACAGAACCTACAATGGCTGCCTTCTACTAGGCCCATGCATGTCTTTATTCAATCTACAATGGCCAGCAAAGGGGGCCTACGACCATCCTAATAGCTAAGCTCTCCCGGTCTTGTTAAGAGTAAAGCCGCAGTAAGTTTAGGCGAGTAGCTGCTAATGAACTTGGCCACCTTCCTCTGGCCAGGGGTTTCCCCCACTACTCCCGCAACTTATTATGCACCCATGCTTTGATAGCCGCTCTGAAGAGCCATTTTGTAAAGCCACAAAAGGGTTCAGGTCCAATTCAAGCCGCACAGGGCTCTTCCAGTGCAAGCGATCCGCCGTCTCGTTACCCCTAAATTACTAGTTCATTGCACTAGAAAATAAGTATTTTTAAATGCAATATTTAAAAAGTGATTTATTAAATTTTTTATTATTTAGTTTTTATAATAATTGAATATTTAATTATTTATTTTTAGAGCTCCTAATTTTAGTATAGGTACCGCCGAAGCGACTTTTAGGCGCCACGGTAGCCGAGCGGTTAGAGGCGAGACCTGTAAATTGTTGTTTCTGGGTTCGATTCCCAGTCTAGGCCTTCGGTTTTATTTAATAGAACCTGTTAAGTGTGTTCGACGTGTATACTCGTTGTGAAAAATATAAAAATGCCATTAACTATAAAAACTCGAAATTTTAATAAAATAAAATAAGAATATTATTTGGTGGGATGTTTCCTGTATCTTATCAAAAGAAATGCTGTGGGAGTCAGCCAAATGATAAGTAGTTGGTACATGTTTGGTCTCCGCATTAGAGATTGGGGAATTAGGCACGCAAATATAAGCTCTCAACCCTTATGCAATGCCCTTTTTACCTTGAATAGAGATTCAGACCTCAGTACGAGCATGATTTCATTTTGCACAGAATTCAAAGCTTTTTTCTTCCTTTTAAAAGCTCTTGCGTCCCTAGTTAACTAGGCAATGCAAACGTGAAGCGGTGCAAGATTTTGAAATGCACAGAATGCTCTGGTAATCTCAAGCCACAGAGATTGCAGAAAAAGTCGCTTGCAGTGACTATTACAACGTTGTAAACTTTTGATTGTTACGCCCAGCTTTCGACGTATAATGCACATCATTGTCTAATTTTATTTCCACACACTGTGGGGGGTTTTTTAAACTAAATTCCACGCTTAACTGGTTATAAAAAGAAATTTACAGTAAAGAATGTTTGCTAATCGCTTCCGTCCACTTAGATGTTATGGAATCCTACTTATATCTAGGAATAAAGGCGCCACGGTAGCCGAGCGGTTAGAGGCGTGACCTGAATTGAGGTACTGGGTTCGATTCCCTGTCCCTTGGCCTTGGATTTTATTTCATGGTTAATAAAAGAAATTTACAGTAAAGTATGTTTGCTAGTCGCCTCCGTCCGCGACACCTAATTGGTAGTTGGACGTAAAGCCCCGCCTGAAAAAATAGGATATCAAGCAATAATTTTCTCGAGCACAAATATATTTATTTCAGCTGTTAAGGACATGATTGGAAAATCTGTCTCTGCCATTGGTGTAGCCGAAAGTGCATTTAGTGAAAGCTAAAAGTACTTCATGGGGTCCTAAACTAAGCTTCTTCGCTACCGTGCGTTCAGTTTCCTTTATAGTAGTGAACTAGGTATATTTCACTGTAAATAGAGATAATCCAATCAAATTATATTAAAAATCTGCTTTGCCTACCATAGAAATCACCGGGTAACAATTGTTGAGCCTCCTTAAACTGGAATTTCATTTTTTTTGTTTTTAATTAGCTCTGAATTAACTCATCAATCTGGTTTTAAATACGACTAGCAACAAACTTCAGAGACTGTGTTTTGATAAGCTGCACACTGTGGCTCGAGAAGAACAAATAATACTAAACTATAATTGGGTGTGTTAATTAAAAGTTTTGCTAAGAGCGGCTGGTTGTAATGATCTGATTGATTTGGACGTCAATGAAATTAAAATCCTTCAATAGAATATCCTGAGGGATTACAGACTTACTGGGTTAGTTCAAAATTATTGGATTTAAAGCATTAAATTAATCTTATTGGTTAAACAAAAAAAACTGTGGTTTATTACGATGCATTAAATTTCTACTTATATATGAACTTAACTTAAACCGCTTACAGTAAATGCTTTTAATTATTATTAATTAAACTTCCAATTAAGTGATTTCGATTACTTAAAATGATCTGGACTTAAAGACTCGAATTATAGAGTTCCACCAAACTTTTGATTTCTCAAAAAAATCCAGTCCTTTCAATAAAAAATGTTTCGTCAGACTGGACAGTTGCTCCATTTTATGTCTCTCAAATGTTTCGTCAGACTGGACAGTTGCTCCATTTTATGTCTCTCAAATGTTTCGTCAGACTGGACAGTTGCTCCATTTTATGTCTCTCAAATGTTTCGTCAGACTGGACAGTTGCTCCATTTTATGTCTCTCTAACACACATTACCCTCCATAACGACCTCAAGATCTCATAAGTAACTGAAGAATCAAAATCTATATCTAGAAAATACTTCGACACTTCTTTTCTACAAGAAATTCCCTTGTTCAAGATCTTGCCTCCACAACGATTTGAGGTCATCTTCTACGTTGATTTAATCGCTCGATTTAACTCGACGAGATCATCTCCGAGAGCAATGTATGAAACTCCAGCTAAAGGGTTGCCACTGGGGCAGCTTCTCTACTCCAGATAATCTCAGTACTTCAGATGTAAGAAGGTTTACTAATTATACGAGGTGTGGCTATTAAACAACAAGACTGATGCTGCTACAGAAAAACTATGCATGCGCCAAATCTTAACGACCGACAGCTGTGCAGCGTAAAGCCTTCTCTTTCTCGATTGCAGCGTCTCACGTGTTTTTAGAGAAATCTGTCTGACCGGAATCGTCGTTTGTGTAAGAGGTGTTAGTTTCGTTTTGCCGAAAACATGATACTACACATGTAGTAGAGCAACGAATTGTCGTGAAATTTCACATGAAACTGAGTAAAACCGCTACTGAAACTTATCTTTTATTAAAAGAAGTTTATGGCGATGAATGTTAATCACGTGCGCGAGTTTTTGAGTGGTTCAAGCATTTCCAAGATGGCCGAAAAGACGTCGGAGATGATGACCACCCGGGTCGCCCTTCCACGTCCAAAACGGATGAAAATATCGATTATAATTAATCAACATTACTACCGTGAGGTGCTTGCTCAATTCCGTGAAAGAGTAAGGAAAAAACGGCCCGATTTGTGGAAGAACAAGTCATGTGTTCTCCATCAAGACAACGCGCCAGCTCACACGCATTGTCTGTCAAGACAAGTTTCTAGCCAAGTACAACATCCCAGTTTTAAGCCATCCGCCTTATTCGCCTGACCTAGCCCCATGTGACTTTTATCTGTTCCCCAAAGTCAAATCTGCATTAAAAGGAACACGATTTCAGTTTGTTGAAGCTGTGAAAGAAAAAGCGGCACGCGTTATGCAGGAGCTCACAGAAAAAGACTTCCAGCACTGTTTCGAACAGTGGTAAATTCGCATGGAGCGTTGTAGCTGATAATATCTAAATATGTATAAATTTAAAATAAAATGTTTCACAGCAATAGCCTCGTTATTTAATAGCCACACCTCGTACTTTATTTTTGCAGGTTATAAATTGTAAATAAATAAAAGAAAAAGAACTAGTAGTTCACGGAAATAACCCAATTTCCACGTGAAATCGCAATTACACCCGACTGCTGTATTTCCTCTTTTGAACTCTAAAAGGGAGTAAAAAAACTTGTATTATTTTTTCTAGCAAATATAAGGGAAAAAACGTCCACAAAAAAGGTATTAATAAAAACAAAATTAAAAGATACATTTGACTGTGTCAAATGATAAACTCTGTAGTTTTACACAGCTGCAAAAGTGTGTGCTTGTACATTTACCAACAGTTTAATTCTGTCTTTAATTAATTCAAGTAAATCCTGTGTAGTGGCCTCCATAAAGGAGCGCTTAGATCCATGGAGCATGAGAATTGCTCGTTAGGTACATATTAATGAAAGGTGGATATGATGGTAGCACTGGCACTTCACTTTATATTATATAGAAGGAAGCATGCTTTTTGGCACATATGCGACACTAAAGACGCGGGTCTTCACCATTTCGGACAAAAAGCTATTTTCAATTATAATTACTGTAAGAGGGACTGAAGATAAAATATTTTTATTTAACTTTTCTTTCTGAAAACATGAAAACACATACTTTTATGCTAATTATAATACATCTTTATTAATTAATACGTACAATATAACCTTCTTTTATTTCATGCATTTATTAGCCTCAAATAGAAATGAGGGTTGCATTAAAAGAGCTTGTGATTCTTTACAACTTCTTTGTGCTTGTTTAAAGCTAATTTTAATCGTTTTACACAAGCAAACGGTTGAACAAATTACTATAATTATTAATACCTGTTTCATGTTCAGTCTGATGTTAATAATTTGTACTTAATATGGTGGACGAGCCTAGTTACATCGAGGTGGGGGTATGAAGTCTTTTGGATCTAGTACTTACCACGGCTGAGTTGACCATTTTCATTTAATTAGTATTTGACAATGAACTGCAATTTTATGTTGCAGGAAGTTATGAAAAACAATACCCAAAAGTAACAGGAATTGGGCTGTGGTGGGGAGTGAGATTGGGGGAACCCATTGCTCGACCAGGTATCCTTTAGGGTCACGTCTCCTGAGACAGTGAGCATAGTTGTGTGGCTGTAATTGTATCGGTTCGCCCGTGTGAATTTTTTTAGTAACACAAGTTTTTCCATTTCGGCGAAAACGTGATGGCAGATTGTCGAGAGCAACGCGAGGCTGTGAAATTTTGTTTCTTCTAGGGGAAATCGTCTGCGCAACCTATTATAATGCTCAAGACTGCTTATGGGGATGCTGCCTTAAGTAAAACCAGAGTCTACGAGTAGTTTTCACGTTTCAAAAATGGAGAAATGTCTATTGAAGACCAACCCCGTTCAGGACGCCCCTGAACGTCAAGAACTGACGAAAACGTGGATAAAATCAATACCCTCGTTCGTGAAGACCGTCGCCGAACCATTGATCAACTCTGTGAGATGTCTGGAATATCATGGAGTTCTATTCAGAGAATTTTATCCAAAAATTTATTCATGAGAAGGGTTGCAACCAAATTGGTCCATCGCATTCTCACCGACTTCAGGCAAGTTTTCAACTTCTAAATCAGCTCGAAGAGGACCCTGAATTTTTTTCTAAGGTTATTACTGGTGATGAAACTTGGTGCTATGGATACGATCCTGAAACCAAGCGGCAATCAAGCCAGTGGAAGACATTTGACTCTCCTCGTCCCAAGAAAGCTCGCCAAGTGAAGTCCAACATCAAGACAATGCAATTGTTTTTTCGACTATAGAGGTGTTGTGCACGAGGGAGTTCGTACCCCCTTGTCAAACTGTCAACCAGAAATTTTACTTGGAGATTTTGAAAAGATTGAGGAAGAGTATCCGGAAGAAAAGGGCAGATCTTTGGCGCGCAGGCGACTGGTTCTTCCATCATGACAACGCGTCGGCCCACACCGCCCTCTCCGTGAAGCAGTTTTTGACAAAAAAAAATGGCATGACACCGATTGTCCATCCCCCCTAATCATCGGATCTAGCTCCCTGTGACTTCTTTCTTTTCTCTAGACTCAAAAAAGGCATGAAAGGAAAGCGTTTTTCCACTGTAGAGGAGGTAAAACGAAAATCGCTGGAAGGCCTAAAGGATATCCCGAAAAATGAATTTAAAAACTGTTTTGAACAATGGAAGAATCGTTTGCAGAAGTGCGTTTTGTTCAATGGAGAATACTTTGAGAAATAAAGAAGTTATAACGAAATTCCCGTTTATTTTGGGTCCCCCCTCGTATAACATTGGATTGAACAATGAACAGTTTATATTTTTTTGCAGTGAAATTTCGCATCACAAAATAAATTGACGAATTCAGCAAAAATACATATTATAGAAAATAATTGATTTTTTTCCCCTCAAGCAAATAATGTTTAAATACAAAAAAAAAAATATAAGGTGCACAAAAAAAAAATAAATGAAATGAAATGCCACACGTATGAGATCTAAGGAACATAATGAGTTCGGCTAACTGGTAAAGGTTAGCCACAACCTCAAATAGTATGAATTAGAGCAATCAGCCGATTTCAGCCATGTTGTTAAAAGGGGGCTGAAAGTGCTGAAGGTCCCCAAGAATGAATGTGGGGATATGAGTGAGGTGGGCGGCTGGGGCTAGAAATCAGCTCTGGCTCGATGCCAGCGTATAAAATGACACCATCTCCTTTCTCTCTGCACAGCCTCTCTACACAGTTCTCTCTACTGTTACCATTCTTATGCCACTTTGAACCGCCTCCAAGCTTTCTGATTTAGACTACCATTGCTGGTGTAGCAAAAAAAAAATACAACTATTTTTTATAAATTTTTTTAAATATACAACTACGAGTATATAGGGAGAAAACACTTCTTTTTTATTCTTAATTATTTAAAAATTGGAAATATTAGAGAAAAATGAATTACCAATGGAAGAAAACCCTTCACTCCCAGCCATTGGTCCATGATGGAGCAAAAAGGATGTTAATGTGGTAATATAATAAAACCTTCCAGAGTTGTTGTTTGGCACTTGAACCGAGTAGATGTGCTCGTATAAGTCACGAGTTTTTTGAGTTGTCAAGGGGTATTTCTTTTATTATTTTTTATTTACATGTACTTCTAGTGGTACTGTACCACTAGCCAAATCGTGGGAAGCTCTTCATAATGTAGGAGTCAAAAGATACCTCATTAGAGCAATTCAAGGGCTATATCAGAATGCTAGTGGAGCAGTAAAAGTAGGTGGGCGGATCGCCGCAAGTTTCCCGGTAAATAAAGGATTGAAGCAGGGTTGCTGTTTATCCCCTCTCCTTTTTAATATATATGTAGAGCAAGCCCTCAAAGATCCTGCTGCGAAATGGGTGTACCTGTTGGTGATAAGTTTATCCACTCCCTCCAATAAGCTGATGACCAGGTAATAATAGCGTCAGAGGCAGAGGATGTGAGCTACATGTTCAGGAAATTAATAGCCGTGTTTTCCAGATGGGGACTAAGCGTTAGCAAAAAGAAAAGAGAATATAAGGTGTTCAATACTCCTCCCGTTCCGGTAGAGATAGATGGCTGAATGCTATATCCAAGCAAGGAATTTAAATATCTTGGATACTGACTGTAATCTGCAGGAACAAGCGAGACAGACATTGAACACAAAGTAAATAATGGCAAGAAAATTATAAATGCAATAAACGCGACCCTCTGGAGCAAGGAAATAGGAATAGAAACAAGAAAAGAAGATTTACCACTCATTTGTGGAAAGTGTAGCCACATACGCAGCAGAAAACTGGACGTTGTCCAGAAGAGCTGAAAGTAGCCTGTTAGTCCTGGAAATGGACTTTTGGAGGAGAAGTTGTGGTATATCCAGGCTCCAGCGAGTTCCCAACTCAGAAATTAGGAAGAAAGCCAAAGTCGAGAAGACCATTCGCTATACAATAGAGACCAAAAGATTGAAATGGTATGGCCACGTAATGCGGATGAATGAAGATCGCTGGCCCAGGAGAATCCACAGCTTCACTCCACAGGAAAGGAGAAAACGGGGCCGACCTAGGAAGCGGTGGATGGAGGATGTGGAACAGCAAGGGGATTGAGAGAGGGTGACTGGGAGGATAGAGAGCGCTGGCTATTGGGTATCGCGGATATGACCACACAGGTTGTAAACTACCCGGGAGAAAAAAAAAAAAATATATATATATATATAGTATATACTTCCAGTGGTTGTGCATATATTGGCGCAGATAGTTTTGTTGTTAATTTTTCGAAACTAATGAAAAATTTAAAATTAATTAGTATTAATGAGAATTCATTCATTCATAAAATCATAAAAGGTACAAAGTCACTTATCATGGTTTGTAGGGAATATGTTGTCAAGATAATGAAACCTTTCTCTTGGTTAGTGTGCGGTAACAATTGCCTTTAACATGGAGATAGTAATTATTGTATTATAGTGGTATATATGCTTATTTAAAAAGTTGAATAAACAAAATTATTTAGCTTTTAGATTTGGGAATAAAATGAAAATATAAATCTAAAAGGAAATTCGCTCGCTGCTGTTCTACATTCTGTTTCCCTCGCTGCAGTTCTACATTCTGTTTCCCTCGCTGCAGTTCTACATTCTGTTTCCCTCGCTGCAGTTCTACATTCTGTTTCCCTCGCTGCAGTTTTACATTCTGTTCCCTCGCTGCAGTTCTACATTCTAATTCTCTCGCTGCAGTTCTACATTCTAATCCAGACTTTACAGTGATTGTAATCTGTTTCTGTAAAAACATATGTTCCACTGCCCTGAAGATGACCGAATCTCTAGGATGAAAGCTTGGCAAAAAAAAAAAGGAATAAAAATTTAAGACTGGTATTGGCAATAATCTTTCTTATCTTTATTTACTTATTATTTTAATTTAAGGCGCGTGAACAGCTCAGGTTATTGGTGCCTGGAGCTTTTTCCAGCTCTATGTTGGCCTCCGGATAGTTTTCTCTCGTTAGAGACAGTACTGGAGATGCTGGAGACATTGAGCGGTAAAAAGTGCTTAGGATGAGAAATCTGAAAGCTAGTAGCTGAATTGTAACCTAATTTATTTTTTTTTTTTGGTTGCTTCCAGTGTGATACAAGCATTAAATAATCACTTATTGCGCCTAAGTGGTTATATTTAGTTCCTTGTGACTCTAATGTATTAGGGCCGTATCAAAGTGAAGTGAGATGAATTAGATATCAAGTCTCTTAAGGCAGTACGAAGGAGCTTCAATGTGACAGAGTTGTTAACAAGAAAGGGATGGTGCATACAGGAAGTGAAGATTAACGTTTAAGTGAAAGGCGGTTCTGTGGCAGGAAACCTTCTTAACACCATCAAACGTCACACGTTAGGATTTCTAGACTGAGAAGAGGGTTGGATCTAAGACTATTAAAAGTAAAGAAGTTCCCTAATTGTTAATGTAAGGGTGACAGTGGGCGGGGGTTTTTCCAAAAACCATCAGCGGAATACTGAAGTGAAGTGCAGGGAAGTGAAGAATGTAGCTGCCAAAGTCGTACACAAGGTGGATGGGAAGCATGGATGCTCCCTAAACAGTACTCACGTATTGATCTTCACTTCACGCCAGGATAACCAATGCCGAAGTACATATCAAACCTACTACACCCTCGCCTCAGTCATTCTCCAACATCTACAGACTATTCAACCAACCCTCTTGGTACTGACGACAATTAGTAAAATCTGAACTGGTGATTGTACTCACTGATGATTGTACAATGTTTTCTCTTTCATCCCAAACAATTTCTCTCATCAACAACTTCGACTACCGTTCCCAGAGGGAAGTAAGAGGGACTTCCCTTACAATCAGAGGAAAGCAAATTTAAAGCAAATTATATTCCCTAAAACCAGACACATGGAGTATTAAATGACGAATATATACTAAAATACTATTTACGCTTGCACTATTTCCCCAAAGCATGCTTTTTTATTGGATATTATTGTTCTGATTAATTTTCTATGCTTATCCATTCTTAAAAATTGGGTTTTCTAGATTTGTATGCAAAACTTTGAATTTAACTATCGTGCTCTTGTTTATAATCTTTGTTTTTTGAACGGTATTTTATTTAATGGGAAATTACAATGGACAATAGATAAATGAATTTTCATAGAAATTAACTTATCTGTGAAAAATATTTAATAAAAGATTTTAAAACAGGGGGTGGCCCATGTGGCCAATTTGAATAATTTTATGGTTCGCGAGATTCAAACTATTTTTACAAAATTTGTTTATTATTTCTAAATGGAACTGATTGACTTACAATGTAATCATGAACTAGAACAAATTAAAACTGTCCGGTAGGACAGTTGTATAAGGGTTGACCATCAAAAACTGCACGAAAAAGCGTAACGTTGAAAACACCCAACTTTGACAATTTTTTTCTCTTTTTCTATAAAAGATAAAATTTCCAAATTTTCTTTAAATTATAGGGCAAACCCTCCTTTATAGCTGTAATTTTTTTGCAACAACCCAGATCTAATAGGTTTTGAGAAAAAAGTTGCCAAAAATGAGCAAAAACGGCTTTTTCAAAAAATGTTCTTGATGTTGTTGTTGTTGTTGTTGTTGTTGTTCTTCTTCTTCTTCTTCTTCTTGTTACCTTTTTTGTAAACATCGTAGCGCCTAAACGCGTGAACCGATTTTCATGAATGAGGTGTCATTCGATTCGGAATTTTATGTAGATGTGCCTTTTGGGGGTCTCTGCCCTGTACAGCAAATGGGAGAGGAGTTAGCCCCCTTTATGTAAGGCTCCCTCCAAAATTATTATTACTAATTACTCTGTAAATCTTGGCCCGATTTTGATAAAATTTGGTAGGATGATAGGGTTAGGGCTCCTCTACCTAACAATAAAGCGACGATCTGCTCTTACACTTGTTAAGGGGAAGTATAGCAATCGTTTCAAATTATCGACATGTGAACCGATTTTCATGAATGAAGTGTCATTCGAATCGAAATTTTGTACAGATTTGTACTTTAAAAGTCTCGACGCTATGCCTCATAAGGAGGGGAGTTCGCCCCACCCAAATAAGGCCCTTTCTAAAACTATTATTACCAATATTTCTACAAAGCTTAGTCCGATTTTTTATAAAATTTAGCACGAAGAAGTGATTAAAGCTCCTCTACGTTGCTGATGCTCTTGAACCTACGAAGAGGAAGTACTGCAATCATTTAAATTATCAATGAGTGAACCGATTTAAATCAATGAATTGTCGTTCGATTAAAAGATCTTTGCCTCTTTGCCTTTTAGGAAGAAGTACTGCAATCGTAGTTTATTTTTCTTACTCCTCTTAAAAGGAAGTACTGAAATCGCAGTTTAATTTTGCTATTTACGTACAAATACCTTCCTATGTTATTCAAAACGCTTTTTCAAAAAAATTGTTATTGAGGATGGTTTGGGGGAACGCAACTATAATCATTCTTTAAAAAGATCTCTCCAGTGGTAGTTACGGTTCCGACTTAACACCTTATCAGATTATAATGATAGAATTGTTTATTCCAAATTTTAAAAAAATCTGTAAAGAAGATATGTAACTTTGTAAAATAAACAAAAAGGAAAATCTATCCAAAAGGCACAAAAATCTCCTTGACAAAAACTTAGTTTTTTTTTTTTTTTTTTTTTTTTTTTTTTTTTTTTTTTTTTTTTTTGGCGCATCAACAGCTGAGGTCATTAGCGCCCGGAGCTTTTTCCAGAGCACTGCCGGCCTCCGGACAGTGTTCTCTCGTTACAGACAACACTGTCCATCACCGGACAGTGAGCTGTAAGAAGCTCCTAGGAAGAGAAAATCTAAGGGTCAGCTGCTGGATTCGAACCCGGGACCTCCGCGTGGGAGTCCAGTATGCTAACCTCATAGCTAATCCCTTCCCTAAAAACTTACAGTTTAAAATGTTAAGTATAAGGGTTGATTAAACGCCAAAAGGTACACAAATCAGCGAGTACCCAACATTTCATTAATACTTCATTTCATTAATACTTCAGTAATTCTACTGCATTAATTTTTCATTAATAAGTTATTTTTTAGAATTTATTAGATGTCACAGACCCTTATGCTGGCCACTTCATTTATAATATTTTTTTGTTATAATTATGATAAATCACATAAATATGTACATGCATGTTAAAGTAGAAAAAGACAAAGTTAGAGTAGGCTACTGTCTTGAATTCGTCTTACCGAAATATTCGTGAGCACAAATAACACACAGTTAATAACAAGTAGATTATTCAACAACAATTATTGATTTCTCTATTGTAATTTAATTTAGTCCCCCTAATTTTACTTATAGTAAAATACTGGAATAATTAGCTGCCCTAAAAATATGCATATCTTATTTACTTTATATTACATATATTCAACATTGTGGGATGAATACCTAGATTGAGAATGTAATTGAAGAAAACTATATTATTTGCGATAAAGCCAGATAATTATTACCTATTATTATAAACGTTTGACTACTACATAAAATAACAATTACTTTAATCGAAGAATGAACTTAAACCGACGATTTTTATTTAAAAATAAAAATAAATAAATAAAATAAACAAAATCATTGGTGTAAGTTTTTTATAAAAAAAAGTTTTGAAGCAATTTTTAATAAAGTTAATGAATTTTTTAGCCTCATATTTTATTTTTTTTATAACGTTTTTCTTTTTAACCTGTAATTAATAGTTTCATTATTATAGATAACTAGATATTACAGTCAATCTACAGTGCTACTTGAACATATATTTTGTAGACGAAAATGGCCAGCATAAGGGTCTGTGACATCTAATAAATTCTAAAAAATAACTTATTAATGAAAATTAATGCAGTAGAATTACTGAAGTATTAATGAAATGAAGTATTAATGAAATGTTGGGTAATCGCTGATTTGTGTACCTTTTGGCGTTTAATCAACCCTAATACTTAACATTTTAAACTGTAAGTTTTTGTTAAGGAGATTTTTTTGAAAACATTAATCGATTTTTACAACACTTATCGCATAAAAGAAGAATTTTTCTAATTTAAGAAATCTTGCACAATCTTGTGACCACATTTGGATCTCGTACTTACGCCTGCGAATCGTTTTTCACGAAAATGAAATTTACCAAACATAAATCATGCTTGAACCTAACGGATGATAACCTGCGACATCAATTACATTGTACCCAATACGCGCTTTGAGTCTGGATTTGCAACAGATAATAAGTGGAAGAGTTGAGATACAAATAACATATCTCACTAACTGAATAAATTAAGTATTATTCGACCATCTGATTATTATATTATATTATGTCATTATTATATTATCTATATCAGGGGTCCCCAAACTACGGCCCGCGGGCCACATGCGGCCCCCTGAGGACATTTATCCTGTCCTCGCCGAACTTCCGGAAAGGGCAGCTCTTTCATTGGTGGTCAGTGAGAGGAGCACTGTATGTGGCGGTGCTACAAAGCGCTGCGTCGCTTATGTACAGTACTACTTCCGATGACGCGGGATGCACGCGTCATGGCTCCGGAAAATAACAGCAGAAGTAGGAAGAAAGGCAAAGCACTATAACCAAACCGGACATTGACCATCTCATTAGCCAAAAGCAGGCCCATAATTCCCGCAGAAATACTGGGCAGTTTGGTGATTTAAATTTAATTGTTCTTTATTTGAAATATTCTATTTGTTCCCGTTTTGTTTACTTTAAAATAGTTTGTTTTATAGTCCGGCCCTCCAACGGTCTGAGGGACAGTGAACCTGGGACCCCTGTGTAAAATGTTTGGGAACCCCTGATCTATATCTATATATTTTTTTCCAGCTCCGGAAGTTTTGAGTCGCACGTAATCTTACAAATTTTGAAACAAAAATAACCACACTCTATTTCAGAACTACCCTTAATAAAATGTTTCCAGTAAAATTTATAGATTTATGTGCTTGTAATTATTACAATTAAAAGAGTTCAATTAAAATTGTAGGAGTCACTTGCGTACAAATCGCAAAATATGGTAAATTCTACTCGGTAAAGTAGCTGATTTGTTTTCATCAAATTTAGATTTTCAGTCCTAAATTGGATTTTTATATGTATTTCATACGTGGTAAACCAGTATAATAAACAATAATGGCATTTTATAGGAAATTCCAAACACTTCTCTCCATCTTAATCGAATTTTGCTTGAAAAATTTTGGGAAATGTAGAAAAACTTCTTTCCCAGACTAACGACCGAACTGATATTTAATTTGGTTTAATATAAACAATTTTATGAAAGATAATAAATAAAGAAAATATTGTAATACATAATAATTATTTAGATTAAATTTTATCATGTGTAAATAAATGATAAGCATGGAAGTGAAGGTCCCTATTTGTGATGGTAGATTATATCTAATCCCAACCTAAACTATTTGTTATCGCAGCATCCCCTTCATTTCCAATCCCTATCTTCCTAACTTTATAATTAATCCGGATAAGCAGAATACATGTATGTGAATGTATATATATATATAGTGTGAATGTGTACTCCTACTATTCAATTAGGTTGCATTATCACCATTTCGCTCCCAGTAAGCAGCGACTCAAGATAAGCTCGTCACTCTGCACATTAATGCCTGTATTGAATGTTTTACATATATTTATAAATTGTATGCAAAAATTGGTCAATGATTTCGGTATTAACTTGTCTGCAGCTTCCTGGGCGTGGCATTCTCACGAGTTCCTAGCCCACTACTCTACGCTCTTACACTGAACAATACGGAAACCAATACATTTACGCTACAGTCACTGGCAAACAAGAGCAATAAGGCACTTAAAATACCTTGCTTCGGCAGAAGGATCAAACTTTTTCAAGGTTCTCCATTGTTTCAGAGGTTGGGTCTAGCGGCCGACAACTAAAAACATGCAAAACCTGAATTGGAAAATTGAGGAGGCCATCCATGGCTTTAATGTCAAGAAAGGAGGCGAAGAAAGGGATACAGTATAACCAAATAGCCGACGCTCTGGCAAATGGGTAAAGCGCCTAATCCAGTTTTATGTGTTCTGAACGTTTCTACGGTGATAGGGTGATGGTTTTCCCCTGGTGGGTGTTGAAGAGGGTGAAGAAGGCTCTCTGTTTCTGATGGAAGATTGGTTAGAGCGAGTAAGAAGAAGAAAAATTTGCAAACAAGTATGGAGTATTGTGTACCAAAGTTATTTAAGTAATTACTAAAAGTTGAATAGAATAGAATAGAATAAATATTTATTTCAATGAAAATATATACAAAAAAAAAAAAATAATAAATGAAGTGTAGTGTACAAAACATTGTAACCTTCTTAACATTGCTACTAGAAAGGTTAAAATGAGCAGGATAGGAATGCAGGGAAAAAAGGAGAGGAAAAATCTGCAGCTAGTGTAGAGAGTTAGAGGAGTATCTGTTTTATTCTTTTGTGCCTGTAGGCACAGTCGCGGCAGAGTGGATTAGGATTGACAGTCTAGGATGGAAAGGAGTTTGAGCAGACGATTTTGGATATAGGAGTGTATGGGGGGATAATGGACGCAGTCTCGTGGAGTAAGTCGATTCTAGTGCGTCGTGGAGAGTCTGTTGCGAGTCTCAGAGATTTGTTTTGCGTTGTCCTGAAGTTTCTCGATGTTGCTACTACAAGTCAGAGCTTCAGGCGGAGCAGGCTTAGAGCAACATCGGCCTAATGACTTCTTAGTATAGAAGGAGTTTGTTGAACACAGTCATTTTGGAGTCACGTGAAAGTAAAGGAAATAATAGTCGTGTAGTCCAGTTTGCCTGAGTTTACTTTGTCCTGAACGTGTCTAGTGAAAGTCAGTTTGTTGTCCAAAGTTAGGCCTAGGCACTTAACGTTGGTAGACCACGGGATCAGAGAATTATTATGTCTAATTTGTCGATTAAAGGAGGGTCTGCGCTTGACAAAGAGTAAAGTAATTGCCTGTTTTTTTTCAGGCGGGGCTTAAAGTCCAACTACTAATTAGGTGTCGCGGAGGGTGGCGACTAGCAAACATACTTTACTCCTCTAACCGCTCGGCTACCGTGGCACCTGCGAAGCTAATATGTATTGTGGTACTGGGTTCGATTCCCCGTCTTAGGCCTTGGACTTTATTTAATGGTAAAGAGTATAGCGTTAGTCTTGTTGTGGTTAATTTTAATTTTCCACTTAGTGCAGAATTTTGTTAGTCTGTACTAAAAGTTGATTACAGACTGAAGACCTGATTAAAATACCGGAACAGAATGGATTTTATCCATGGAACCGTGGAATAAAAATGCTTGTGTTATGACAGTCTCCTTTAAGAATGATGACGGACACATATGCAATGAAGTAAAGAAAAAACTTATTTTATTCTCATCAAATTTATCGTGTGTCAACTTTTCTACTTTGTACTGAGTGGATTCATATTTGTGAATATTTTATATAAGACAAGTGCTCTGGGACGGCATTGAGGAGAAGCGTCTAGTAGCGGCAAGAAGTATGGTAATGTCTGGGGCTCAGTACAACGAGTAACTGGCGCAACTTTACATCATCTATAACGTCATACCGACTGCAAGCAAATACAGAGCCAGAGAATGGCTGCAGGAAGCATCCTTTCTCTAGATTAAGTATGTATCCTTGCACACATGGTTTTTTTCCTGTATGCAAGTTTGATCTATTTTGTTACCACATCCTTCTGACTGGTTGGTTGGTATTGGTCCTAGGTCATGCGGACAGCCTAATATCGTTCTATGAATTTAAATAAGCATTTCTCTGTAAAATGTCATTATTCAATGTCTCAAGCTTATGAGGATCGTCTATATTCTTGGATAAACTTTTAGAGCAATTTTCGTTGGATAACACTTACACGATTTGCTCCCACTGCAATATCCCAAGTTCTATCCCATAAATTTTATTAAAAGTTGGAATTTCGAAACACATTCAACACTAACCTTTATTAAAAGAAAAACCCTACATTACCATGAAGTAACACAAAGGGAAATTTCCCTATCCATTCCCCAAAATGAATTCTATAATAAAAATGATTCAAATAAAAGTTCTACGAGCACAGAAAGAACACATGAAAAGTGGATCATAGAAACAATTTAATTGAATATTTTTTTAAAAAAGAAGAACTCACTAAAGTGGCACCGGTTGATGCATTTCTTTCACTTTAGATTTTTACCTAAATCATTAATTTCCATGTCGAATCCCACGAATGACTTCATTTTATTTAAAAAAAAGTATTATGATGTATTAAGTAATATGAATGACTAGATACATGGGATTCGATTTGGGGATCTCCCATTTACAAAGCCACGCTTTTGACCACTAGACCAACACCCTGGCAAGATATTCTTACCGTAATCATAGGTCAAGAAGTCCTGCATACGGAGTACATTAACATGATGTGATGGTTGCTTTTATTTGATGATAAAACAAATGTATCCTGATTCTCCCACAACCATTACATTACACTACATGTTTTAAAATCTTCAATTATTATTTATTTTCTTCTATTTCGTTTTCTTCAATTATTATATATTTTTGTTCTTTACGTCACAAATAACATTTTTTGCAGTCAGAGAACCTCCCAAAACGTGTATTTCTGGTGGAAAATTAATATTGAACTTTGATCTTAAATATCTCGACAAATATTAAGGATATTGAATTAGGGTCAACGTCATTTTTCATAATTTTTATGTAGTTTTTATAATTATTGTCAAAACCAGTGGTCCTTATGAAATCTCCATCAGTTTTTTGGCCGTAACTCCGCAAAAAATGAAGATACAGCATCAGGGATGGAAAATTTTGAAAACTAGACACAAAAAAAAACATAGTTTATTTAATGAATTCTTCCGGATTTCCGCTTTCCTAAAAAGTTATAAGCGATTGGTGCGTTTTAAATGGATCACCCTGTATAGTACGATATAAATACATAAAACCAATCGGAGAAACAACTCAGAGGTGACAGCCACACAAATTAATCTCTTAAGAGATCGCTAGGCCATATCCCTCGAAGACGTCTAGAAGAATTATCAGAAAATGCTCTAGATGAATAAGGGAATTAGAAATGAAAAACATAAATGAAACTAATACCTGCCTTTTCCTGCAAATCTAAAGATTATTTTGAATTTTTTGACCCACTGGGTGGGTAGCCAATTAAACCAATAAGGAAAGAAGGAAGACGAGGATTCCTGAATGTCAAAACATTGTGATAAGAGAGGTGGATAAACTCATACCATGGTCAGCAAGTCTTTTCGTCAGTGCTGGGGGTTTAGTTTGCCCGAGAGAAAATATGTTGTCAAGAAAATGCTCGAAAGGATTTTGAGCTAAAGGATCACTTAAGATATCACTGATTTTCTTCTCCGAAGAGCCGAACCCTGAACCAATGCTTCAAATAGAAGGGCCTTGATGAAATCTCTTCTTCAATGAATAAGAAAAATCTTCATCGATTCATCGATAATTCATTCACATTCATCGATCGTAAACCATAATTTTTATTGCTCATCCGGTAATTTATGAAGTTCTATTAAATATTTATTTTTCTTTCCTAAGATTAAGAGAAACTAAATTTAGAGAATTTATTTTCAGCTCAATTTTTTTTAAAGTTAAAATTAGAATTAATGGATAAAAACAAACTGTTATCGGAAACTTTTTTTCCATCCATTTTATTTCTTGCGAACGGAAAAAGATTTGTCTTGTAAATTCCTGAAGACAGGTAAGTTAGGGAATGTGGGTTAGAGTGCGGGTGTTAGTTAGGGGTAATAAAGAGGTGAAAGTTAGGGAATAATACCTCCTCCTTCCTTACAGCCGGTATATACAATGTACATCAGTACCCGCTTGCTGATAGGGTTCACTCATAAATTCTCGGCTCCTATCTGATAGGCAAAGTTCCTAACCAAGTATTCCTTTTCCTTCCTAAATCTACTTTACGATTTCTCTCAAACCACTTTCTCCTGCTTTAAATCTATCTTACTTCCTCAAAAGAATTAATAAGATTAAATTATTCCTTGCTAATTAGCAAATAATGCTTGGCCGTATTTTATTTTTTCCTTTCTTTTATTTAAAACAAAACTTTTTCCAGTAATAAATCAAATAAAAACTTTTAGTCTTATTTTTTGGTGCTGAAGCAAGATGCGCTGAATATCCGAATTTGAGTCCAAAGAGGGGTTTTCAGGTTTATTAATTTTTCCCATGTTTATTCATTTACAATTAAAGATAAAAGATCGCAAAGATAAAGATAAAACCGCACATAAATGCGGCACTGACGAAGTACACTCCCTTTGGAGTGCTTCCCTAACCAAAAAATGGCATTATTGAATGAAATGGTCCCTAGGCCACTTAGGCTTTTCGGGAAGAATGTTAGATGATAATAAGAACACCTGGTATTGGCATGGGTGAAAAGGCTAGAGTGGAATTTCCTATATCTAGCTGAAAATCGAAAGGGAAATCGATAAATCATTATCGATGGTAAGGTAGGCATCATAAAAGAGAGCGACTATGATTCAGAGAGATGATTGGACGGGACGGGAATTGGAAAGCTTGGATTAACCCCCGAAGTTCAGCTCCATGAATCCAGAAGGTCGAATAATAGTCAAAAGTAAATCGTTCATTGTTTTGTCGTGTTAATATTGGGTGTTTAACTAGTGAACGTTGTAATAGTTTGTAGCGAATTGAAAATAAGTGCATATAGAACAAACTTTTTAAAAATAATTTAAACCGATACCTGCATTATACAAACGACGCATAGACTGGGATCTAGCTGTCTCTAGTTCCTCAAGGATTCACCCTTGCACAAGTTCACTTTACAGACGCTTGCATTCTACGACTAAACAGAGACACTAACCATCCCTCAAATAGATCTTTCTGGTCACATTGGATTTGAGTGTTGTAAATAATCTATGACTTTTGTTTAAGACGCGTCAACATCTGAGTTTATTGGCGCCCGGAGCTTTTTTCTTCAGTGCACTGCCAGGCTCCGGACAGTGTAACTCTTGTTACAGACAACACTGTACATCACCGTACAGTGAGCTGTAAGAAGCTCCTAGGAAGAGAAAAATCTAAGGGCCAGCCGCTGGATTTGAACCCGGGAACTCCGGGATTTAAGCAACTAAACAAAGGACCAGCTATTCATAGCAAACGTATTTTTCTGTTATAAATTTTATCTAAATGAGCAGCTTCCAACCTACTATCTTTTCAACTCCATCACCTCCAAAAAATCTTTCTGAATCAAGACACTAAAAAACCTTTTACAATTGTAGATGGTTTTAGGAATTAGTTAGAGCATCTTGTGAATCCATAGTCTATTCTTATTACCATATATCTTTTAAAAGCGTAAAATGATTTCTGATATAATAAACATCAATATTATTTTGGATTTTTCAAAAACTTTTTAAACATCAGTACAGCGCGGAATTCAGGGTAAACCTGCATTATACAAACGACGCATATTCCGCAGCAGTATTTGTGCAACGTAGATTGGGATCTAGCTAACTCTTCTAGCTCCTCAAAGACCACAGCCTCACCCTTGCACAAGTTCACTTAACAGACGCTTGCATTCTACAGAGACACTCACCATCTTCAAATAGATCTTTCTGGTTATAGGATTTGAGTGTGGTAACTAATCTATGACATTTGTTTAAGACGCGTCAACATCTGAGGTTTTTGGCGCCCGGAGCTTGTTTTAGTGTACTGTGTAGTTCAAATTTTACAATAAGAATTATATAATATAATCTCAAAGGGATAGGGCTCGAAAGGAACACTTAAGAACAGGGTCCCTCCCGTCATAAAATTCCATCATCGGACATTGAATTGTTAAAAGCTCCTAGAAAGAGAAGCTAAAAATAAGGGCATTACAAGTAGATCCATTTTCTTTTACTGTGATAACAATAAAAATGATTTTGTTTTTTTAATGGAGCTATTAGATCACGAAATACTTCTTCGGTAGGGGAGGAAATGCAAGAGCAAGGAAGTAAAATGCTATCATCCACAGTTCGGGTTTTTCTTTATTTTTATTGAAGGATACAAAGGTTGCACCTTATCATCATTATCAGTGTTAAAATATGACGTAAAAACCAAAAATGGAGAGCGAATAATTATTTTGCATTTATCATTTCTTTGCGAACAATGTACGAATGAATACACATACTATATTGTCTGTTATCATTTACATGTTTATTTAAATTCTCACTAAATTTATGTATATATATATTATGTGGGAAAAAGAAGTAAATGGCAAGAGGAAAAAGAAAAAATGGTGGTACGCTTTTTATGCAAAATACCTATTTATAAAAAAGCCGGGAAAAAGGTAAGAAATATGAGTTGTATTTTATTTTCTGAACTAAAGCAATAAGTTAGGGTCATTACACGGAGGTGATGTGTAACTATGCAACAACTCACTCTAAACGAACCCAGTTTGTTGCATGTCACCCACTTGTATCAGCACTAATTCACTCACTACATGCATTCAGAAAGAAGCAAGGAGTTTTGTTTTTAAAAAAAATTGCATCCGTAATAAGTGATTATTTCATTACAACCAATGGTTGATACTCCTTGATTTTGTCTTAGTGCATCAAGATAGTTTTTTATTTTGAAATTTTCATTATATCGAAAGTAAAAGTTTTGATCGATTGCATGTTGAACATTGAACCAAGCAGGCAAGCGCACACAAGTAATTGCATAACTTTAAAACTAGTTATTCATTTCATTTTGGATATAGTGGATCAAACACACATTCTTATTTAGCGATAAAATCAGCTGTACACAATCTAAACCAGGCATGTCAAACTCATTTTGATTTTGATTTGAAAATTTTGATTTACTATTATTAACATAAAATGTTCATTGAAAAAATAAAATCAAGTCAAATAATACAAAGTCGTATAAAAAATTATAAAATCATTTTTTTTTTTTTTTTTTTTTAAAGAAACTAGACGTTTTTCTTGAAACCAAATCTTCGAAATTTGGTTGAACTTCCTTTGGCAGTTGTGATTTTTAAGATAGATTGAACATTGATCTGGTTGATCTGTTAATCTTGATCTTTCAGGCGTTTTATTATTTTTTAATATTGAAATCAATTTTTCACACATTTTTGCTTCCGAATATGGCGAAAACATGCTTAGATAATAATAAAATATTAGGAAATGGTTGATTGATAAATAAGTTATAAAATTTTGGTACTCCAACTTCCGTGAATTTTAGTTTCAAAACAGAATCGCTCTGAATTATTTACTCGTAGTAAAATTTCATCAGCAGCAGTTTAAAGATCAACTGAAAGAGGAGAAGTAAATATTTGAAGTTGAGTTGCACATTTATTAAAATCCAAAAATCTTGTTTCAAATACATTTTTTAATAATGTAATTTGATTTTGAAAATTTCAAATTCGGCAATTTTTGTAGTAATGATTGGCAGCATTCAAAATGGGATAAATTATCTTTTTGAAGTTGTTTTACCCAAAGTAATAATTTTTATTTGACTCACTGACAGTACTGCCGCAGAGAGCAAGAAGCGAGTAAGTCCACATCGAGTCATAAACCGTAATGCTAGCTACTGCGCATTTTGCTGGACGCTGCTGCTACTCTTCGGACAATGGTTTGTAGCTGTTTCGGCTGCGATGTGGACTACGTTTCATTGTAAACATTAAATTGTATAATTTCCAAACATCGTGACGGGCCTACCGTTTGACATGCCTGATCTAGAGTGAGGCTAGTCAATACCATGGTAGCGATATCATTTAGAAGTCATCCCGCACCCTTAAAGAAGAGACTTGCAAGGCAGTCAAGTCTGAAGACACTTATAACGTACTTCGCGAGGAACTCCACCAATATCACCACACTAACCATGTTTAAACCATTAATAATAACAAATTGTAGAGTATTGTTCATCGTTTTTGGGTGACTGGTTCATTAATCCAAAAGGAAGAAAGAATAACGCAAATTTCAGTCATTATTTCTTTATTTTTTCCAATTTTTCGATTTTGGGACTAGTCCATCTTGTAAGATTTCTTACACAGCCTAACTAACATGGATGCACTAAGAGATATTACAGATAATGATATTAATATTAAAGCAAATAACAAAATTACTCACTATTACCACCGAAAGGGTATCCTCAGCATCTAACTTTTAAATTTCATCGATGTAATTTTTTCGAAACATTGACGGGCAAATGTATAAATTAAAGATTTATTATTAAGACGGGGTTAGAAAAAGTTGTAATTAAAATGGTGCGTCAAATATAAATCTACTTCGTGCAATACTTGCTTCATTATTTAACTCCAAGTTATTTCTTCTCTTTTTTCTGAGACTTTCATAGTGGTGCGCGGCACAGCAAGGATCGTCTTGGTCTCCGCTGCAAGATGAACATTAACCCATTAGTGCTCAGAATTATAAGTTGTTAGGAATTTTGTTTATGTCGGTTATTTTCTTTTCTAAAGGCATTCTAGTTTAAGGGAAAAATACTAAAAAAAATTATTTTGTGTGCCATCATATAAAAAACCCATGGCAACTATAGTTGCCACTGAGCGTTAACGATATAATTTTGGTTGAAGGTTCATAAAAATAAGAAGTAGAGTTAAAACTAAAAAAACTTTAATTAAAATCGATTTTACAAGCATTATAAAGTATTGTTTAATGTAAATACACAGAAAAAAGAGAAAAGTATAAAATATAAATTTTTAGTGGTGGAATGCCTCAAAACATTCAGGATGAAGTGGAATGTTACACTTATTGCATAGATATGTTGTCCTCCTTGAGCAAGTCTTGCATCTTCTGTATTTTGATTCACCTTTTATGATGAGGTGATCCTTTCTGTCTCTTCGGATGTCTTCTATGGCCGATGAATTCGTTAACGAAGGTAACGATGGTCCTGATCTAGATCGACCAGTGCCAAAACTTGATAAAATTTGTAGCACAACTTGCCTTCTAAACTGCAGATAAGGTATGATGTGCCCTAAATTTCTGTATGTCAGCCAACCTTGGACACAGCTCACATCCACTGACCATGCAAAAAAGGCCCACCACCATTTTTTATTTCTTATTTTCGTTCTATATTGACGACCATAATATGGAATAATACTTTCGTCTATGGAAACACATTCCTTCGGGGAGATCATTTTAAATGATTGATTTAAGTATTTAAAAAGAGGACGAACTTTATATAATCTGTCACCAGTGATCTGGGAATTGTCATTTAAATGAATACATCGCAAAATATCCTCAAACCTTCTTCTTCTCATGGCTTCTGCAACAACTGCTACTTTGCAATCGGGCTCTTCCTGCCAATACATTCTCTTACTAGGGAGTTGATGATATCCCGAAAGAAGCATTATCCCAATAAAAGTATGCATTTCCTCATATGTAACGTTCAGGCTGTGGTTACCTTTTTGGCCTGAATATAAATTTGTTTGTAGAACTATATGATTTATTAAATCATTACTGAAAAATAATTTAAATGTATCCAAGGGCGATGTTACGGTATTCTTTATAAAGTCTTCAGTAGAAGGCTCAAAAAAATTCTTATAATGATCCGGTAAGACCCATTTCATTTGGTTGGACACTGACCATTCGGATTTAGAAGGTTTAATCTTAGGTACATTTTTTTTCCTTTTCTTTGGAGGTTCATCAGATATAACCTGGGTCTCTGCAGTAAGTTCAGTTTCATCTTCTTCGAACTCCACACTTACTTCCGTCCTCAATATCCGGCCTGGCAAATGTGATGCATCACCGACAACTTCGTCATCAGATAAATCCGAATCTTCGTCAGTAACTACGTCACCAAATTCAGCTGGTGCTATAATTGCTGCCGACCTTATCCCTCTAACACAGTCTGGTCTATAATATTCCTCAAGGGAATTTAGTAGCCCATCAACAGTGTATCTCGTATCTCGAGACCTAAAATTAAAAAAAATAAGAAAAAAAGAATAAGTATATCCCCTGCAAAATATATGCGTAGTGAAGAACAAGTTTTAGGAACAAAAAGTTAAATGCTATCACTTGTGCTCATTGGCAACTTTAGTTGCCACCGAAGTTCAACACTTTATTTTGAAAAGAAAAACATTCATTTTTGTTGATAACTTAGACCAAATAATAGATTATACATCCATCTAAAATAATGCAACATAAAATTTAATAAATTTAAAAACGAAAATTGAAAGTACTTACATTTTTTTAGGTTCCAAAAGTTGCAGAAAAAACGACCATCAAAAATAACAAAATTTCTTAAAGAAAGAAAAACTTTCACTAGCAAACAAAATTATTACAGTGAAGGGAGGTTATATCCTCAATGCTACCAACGAAACAAACCTTAAAAGTCCAAAAGCAATTATTCCAGAATTTTTCAAAAATTTAGGCAACTACGGTTGCCACTGAGCACTAATGGGTTAATGTATATTTTTATGTATCCTTACATTTGTTTGTTTGCACTAAGAATGTAGGACTTACATTTATGGCAACTAAATTCCTAACTTGCATTCCTTAGTGTATTTAGCCGCTCTGTGCCTGGCTAATTCCTTAATTCCTAAAATAAATGAAAAGTAAAAGACTTTTTGGCCTTTATATGAAGTTTGTTTCTTCTTAATTAGGTTTTATGGGCTTTAAAGTTAAAACAGCTGTTTAATCCAGCGATGCCAACCATTTCTGGAAATCTAGTTATATTATGGCTATAAAAATTTGTATGGAATTCCTCCCAGGCTTAAATTTCAAGTATATCCTAAATAAGTTAACATTTAAATTATTTGCATCCATCCTGTGGTATCCTCGACAACTCCCATTTAATTTATTTAACTACAATTTCATAGAAACGTTAAGCAAACTGTGATGGGCAAATTTACAAATTAAACGCGTTTTATTACAGTGTAACAAAAATAACTACTCCATAGCTTCAGAGATTTGCTTAATTCAAAACTTGTCTCGTTATTCAACTCCATTATTTGCAAGTTGGTGAGCGGCAAATTGAGGATTAACTTTGTCACTCCTGCATGATGAAGCTTTTTTTTTTTTTTATGGTTTTTGTATTCTACGTCTATCACTGAGGATAAAGGAGTTAGTCTTACCACTTTCTTGTACGGGCTCGTTCACCAATTTGTCGCGTAAAGCACTTTTCTTATTGGTAAACGCTGTTCCAATGGCAGATGTTGGTTGTTGATTGCTCCATAGTCCACTTTGAACCACTTTGCTCTCGCAGAAACATTTAAAGTAACTTTTAGCGGCAAACAGAGAAAATTTGGCATCTCCAAGATCTGTAAGATTGGTAGAGTGAACGCGGGTTACTTTGGAGCATAAAGATCTTCTAAACGGAACATTAACACCTTAAACTACTTTTCTAAAATCCAGCACTAAAATAATCTGGTTAGTCACTAGAAATACCAAGGATTTAAAGAAGATGTGATTCAATACTTTGCGAAAGAGCGAATGGCAGCGAAATATTAGAAAGAAAAGAGAGCACAGAATGGGGAGTTATTCTGGCTGAGAAAATTACAGGGAAGTTCGTTTTAGATTACGTAATTCGCATAATCGGATACTAAAATTCGCCGCTAAAGCGAGGATTTACTTTCATTCTCTTTATTAGATAGTATACTCCTACTGCACGGTCCATGGTAAGCTAACAATAAATTAATCCTAGTTTAAATAAGCGGGACTCTTTTGTTAAAAAGATATTATGCTCTATCCTTTCACAACGGATTAAACAAAATATACAATTAACTTTACAAGTTGTAAAACAAATAAACGAAAGAGAGCGTTAGCATAGAATGAGATAGTGAACAGGTATAGGCTAGGGTTGCCTGCCTACTTCTGCCGCAGACTACTTCACTGTGCTGGTGAGCTCCTCTGCAAAATAACAGATATTCATTAGCGCCTGCCTCTTGTATAATTGTACTTCATTAACAGAACTCTGTCAATATTGTTTGTCATCTGCTTTTTCTTTCAACGGTCAAACAATGCTCTAAACACCATTAAATTACAAGAATGGTTCTTTAATGCTAATTTTTGCATAATCAATTTAAAAGAGTCAACTTTTGTTTTTATATTTTAATTTTAATATTTTAACGTTCGAAATCAAAATATAAAGTATTTACTCTAAGACGAAAAATCCTACCTCCCATCATCTTGAACCAAACTCCTATACCAACTGTGGACAAAGTACCCTACCTTGGACTGCACCTAGACAAACGGTTGACATGGAATCCCCATACTAGACTAAAAAGACAAGAAACTAACCAACGCTACAAACTTCTCGCCAGACTACTTGACAAACGTTCGAAACCTAACTTAACAATAGATTGTTTTCCTTACTGTTACTGCAACCTATTTGGTCGTACGGCATCGAAGTACGAGGGTCGTTTGAAAAGTTCGTGCAAAGTCAGAGAGATAGCACTACTGGCGCGTATCGAGGTTATGTTTAGTTAGTAGCATCTCTTGGAAGAACACACGCCAAGTTTCAGCCAGATCGGTCTATTTCTTTGTGTTTGGCATTCGTTTGAATCGAGGAAGTCGAGTGATTTTCAAAAAATGGACGAAAAAGAATTTCGTGTGTTGATTAAACACTACTTTATGAAAGGCAAAACGCCTCAGGAGACTAAAGAGAAGCTTGATAAACATTATGGTGACTCTGCACCTTCGATTAGAACAGTTTATAAGTGGTTTCAAAATTTTCGGAGTGGCCATATGGGCACAAGTGACGCTGAACGTTCTGGACGCCCTGTTGAGGTTACTATTCCAGAAATCATTGATAAAATCCATGATATGGTGATGGATGACAGAAGAGTGAAGGTGCGTGAGATTGCTAGTGCTGTGGGCATCTCGAATGAACGGGTACATAATATTTTGCATCAACATTTGGACATGACAAAGCTATCCGCAAGATGGGTGCCGCGATTGCTCACGCTTGACCAAAAACGAAATCGTGTGAAGTGTTGCAAGGACGGTTTGCAGCTGTTCCAGAAGAATCCGCAGGACTTTAAGCGTCGTTTCGTCACTGTGGATGAAACATGGATACATCACTACACTCCTGAGACCAAAGAACAATCTAAACAATGGGTTACCAAGAGGGGATCTGCGCCAAAAAAGGCGAAGACCGTTCCTTCGGCCGGAAAGATTATGGCGACTGTCTTTTGGGATTCGCAAGGAATAATCCTCATCGACTATCTGGAAAAGGGTAAAACTATTACAGGTGCATATTATTCATCGTTATTGGACCGTTTGAAAACCGAGCTGCAAGAAAAAGCGCCCACGATTGGCCCACAAAAAAGTCCTTTTCCATCACGACAACGCACCAGCTCACACCTCAGCAGTTGCGGTCGCAAAATTAATGGAAATAGGGTTCCAACTCGTTTCACATCCCCCCTATTCTCCAGACTTGGCTCCCTCGGACTACTATTTGTTCCCCAATATGAAGAAATGGCTGGCGGGAAAAAGATTTTATTCAAACGAGGAGGTGATTGCAGAAACGAATGGCTATTTTTCAGACTTGGACAAATCCTATTATTCGGAAGGGATCAACAAACTAGAGCAGCGTTGGACGAAGTGTATAAGCCTCAAAGGAGACTATGTTGAAAAATAAAAAAGGTTTACCCCAAAAAATTAAGTAGTTTTTATTTTTGCACGTACTTTTCAAACGACCCTCGTATGGGAATCGACTAAACGTTCCAACTCTCTACGCCTCCAGACATTACAGTCAAAAATACTACGAAAACTACTTAACGCACCATTCTATATTTCTAACCTCACCATTCACAACGATCTCAAAATCCTTTTCGTTAAAGATCTTGCTAAAATTCGTTTCTTAAAATTTCATTCCTCTACAAACAGTTCATCCTAACTCTCTAATAGAACACATATCTTCTTCCTCAATACTAGGTAATCCTCCAAGGAGATTGAAGAGAAGAAGGCCCCGCGATCTACTCCCATCATAAGAACAGTATAGTATACTCACGTTAATTGAGTTACACCTTTGGGTGCTTTCTCCGATCCATATTCATGATATTCTAATCAAATATCACATTTGCTTGTTGCAACAGTTGTTGCAGTTGCGGACTTCAATAAAAGATTAAAAAAGATATACATATCCTAATTCCACATTACTTCTTAAAATATTCCACAACAGCAGCTCATCCTAACCCTCTAATAGAACACCTACCTTCTTCCACAATACCAGGTAATCCTCCAAGGAGATTGAAGAGAAGATGGCCCCGCGATCTTCTCTAATCGTGAGTGCAGTTTAATAAGTATTCATGATAATGGAGTGACACCACTGGGTGCCTACTCCGATCCATATTCGCGATATAGTTATCATATATCACATTTGCTTGTTGCAACAATTGTTACATCTGTAAATTTCAATATTAGATTTTAAAAAAATCCAAAATACGAAACATGTCAACATATTATTAGGTCACCTCGTCTTCTTTCTTGCCTTCTAAATTATTATAATGATTGAAAAATAAAAATATATTACTTGAGAGAAGTGCTTTCATACCCTAGTTTTAGAGATACCTTTCTCGTGTGTGCATTACTTGGACTCGAGTATGAAAAGCAAGCTGCCCTCATGAGTTCAATAAATAACCATTTCACTACAAAACAATGTAATCTAATAACAAATTCAATGATAATTAATTAAAGAAAGAGAAATAAAATAGATTAATCCGAAATATTATTTAACGTGCAAGAGGTTTCATATTATCTATAATACGTTTAGTATAAAAGCGTATATGTGTGCCTATATATATATATATATATCTACAATGAAGATCGAAATCTTAATTACAGACTGAATCCATTTAGAAGAGGGTTTAGAATTAACTATAAGTAACTGTGGGTGAATCCTTATAAGATAGGTTATTATACTCAAGGGTATCAGTGTCCGCCTCTGTAAATCGTTAAGTAGCTTTCGTTAGACGTTGACCCGCCATATTAACCCACCACTAAAGGAAGTATTTACCCATTAATTCTGCCATTATTACTGCCAAGAAGTCAGGTGATATTCTTGTCTTATTTAATTATCTTTTTTATTGGAAAAGTTTGCGTTTCTTTCTAATATTCTATTACTTTTACTGCTGATAATTAATTGAAGGCGGAGGTTTTCAAAGTAATTACATTAATTTGAGATCAAAGGTATCATGTTAATTTTATTGGCTCTTTAATTTTTGTTAGGAAACCTATTTGGCTTCTATGTGTATAGCAGCCATTTTATCCCTAGATAAAGTTCAATAATGGGTACAATATGTTAGAATAAAATTAGAATTAGAAACGGGACAGGACCTATACCCCAAGGCACCGCAGCCACAAGAGGCTTATTGTGCCTTCCTATTTTTAGATCTGGTAGGCGAAACCTCCACTACTGAAAACGTTGTCAGGAATTTCCCTACTAGTTCTTTTTTGCGCCACTATCTCATTGGGCCTCAAAGTTTCGAAGATATCGTAGAGCAACGCAATCGAACAACAAGTGAGAGGCCATTTCCTCCTCTTCCTCACACAATCTGCACAACGGTTCCGAGCTGATAAGCCCAATCTTGCGCAGATGCTTCCTGAGCCTGCAGTGTCCCGAGAATAGGCCTGTAGTCAGAGTAATCTGATTTCTGCCCAAGCACAAAGAGTCTTTTTGGTTCTTTGTTTACATAGCAAAGGCATAATACTCTTGTCGTGTCAGGTGAGACCAGCAAAGCTAATATGTATTGTGGTATTGGGTTCGATTCCCTGTCTTAGGCCTTAGATTTTATTTAATAGTTAATAAAAGAAATTTACAGTAAAGTATGTTTGCTAGTCACCTCCATCCACGACACCTAATTGGTAGTTGGACGTTAAGCCCCGCCTGAAAAAATAGGCGATTACTTTAATTTACTCATTCTTGCCGTGTTTAACCCCAGCAAGCATCACCAAGCTCTTTTCATGTTCTCTGCAGATCCAGTCTCTGAGAGCACGAAAAGCACCCTTGGTGATCTCGAGGACAGGTTCCGGGCCAATGAAGGGAGTACTAGCTCCATTCCTGGCCAACTGATCAGCTATTTCATTCCCCTTAATCCCCACATGGCCCGGCACCCACTCAAGTCGGACTTTATTGTGCTAGGCCAGTTGTTCTAGGGCCATTTTACATTCCCAGACCAGGGAAGATGTAGTTCTGAAGGAAGAGAGGGCCTTGAGTGCCGCTTGACTATCCGAAAAAATGCAAACCTCCTTATTTCTAAGATTCATTCGCAGTTTTAATAGCAAAGACCTCGGCCTGAAAGTCGATGGCTCCCAAGAGCTCTCTCAATGAGTATCTCAGGTTTAACCCCATACAGTCCAGCTCCGGTCCCATAGGAGCCATTTTGGAATCATTCAAATATGTTAAGTTCATTAATATATTCATCTTGATAAAGATGTGAGTTAATCTTGAACTGACCTGGTACCCAGGCTGATAGCTCGTTAGTAATTTTTGAAAAACCAAAAATTTTATGTATAACATGTGTGGTGTACATGCAAACAATTGTTTCTCATTTATAACTTTGGATTTCCTTACAAGTATTCAACTAAGTTGCCGAAGTATAGCATTTCGCTAGCACATATGTATTTCCTGTGCATGTATGATGAATCTGTGGAGATGTACACCTACTAAGCAGTTTATATGGCAGTCATTTCAAGTTTAAATTGCTTTCTAGCAAGTCTACGTGCGGGCCAGAGTGAGATAGTTGGTAGAAATTACATAACCACTCCTCTATTCCCTCTAACATTTGCACCTAAATAAGATCAGACATTGTCAAGTTTGGTGAGCGATTCCATTTTCAATGTTATAGCATTCTGGTGTATTTTATAAAGGAGTCAGTCAGGGTAAATGGGACAAAACTTCCCCTCACCAATATCTCCTTAACTAGGCGAGATAGTTATCAATAATTAGAAATACCTCTCAATACCAGACACAGAGCAAGCTTGCCAACTTTAATATGGATTTATAGAAATGTCGCTGGTGGAAGATGAAAGGATGGTAAAATCAGTTTTCCCTTAATAAGGTAACTCATTGCAAGCTGATGAATCATCGTCCAATTTTCATCTAGCACCTGCTCTATTCATGTTACACTTGCCAACAACATTCAATAGAAAAGCTCCTTGATTCTACTATTAAGGGCATCAATCCTATTGCTTTTGAATCCTGTCTTATCAAAGATCTTCGAACCTTTATATTCGACATCTGAAAGCTTTCATTATTCATGGGTTGCTAATCTTTAGCTTGCGTCAAAATACTAATAAATCCTTTTTTTAACGTTTGTCTGTACACAAACAGTACAGGGATTCCCAACCTGTGGTACGCGTACCACTGATGGTGCACGAAAAATTATCAACAATGGCGGACATAAAAAAAAAAAATAAATAAAATCATAAAAATATCACAGAAACGTTTTTTCTATTGTATAATTCTTAAAAATTATTTTAATTAATTTAATAACATTATTCAGTAAAGTTGTTAATATGTACAGTAATAAGGTTAGTCTGTCTCAAGATATACGAGAAAATATAATAGCACATTTTACAGGATTAAAATTGTCTTTCAAGGAGTATTTTCCAAAACCCGAAAACACAAATGATAATTGTATTTCAAACCCCTTCTAGAATTAGAATTGCTCATTAGAATGCTTATATCACAAATCTAATATTTCTATAATAAAATAGGGAACATTTGCACTTAACTGATTTAAATAAAGTAAATAACATTATGTATAATATATTTTGGAATTCACAAAATTTATTACAAAATGGTGGTCAACAATATTTACGTTTCAAGTTAAGGGATTCTTTAAGATTGGGTGGCCCTTATGTTATTAAATTTAAAATCAATAAGAACGAGTCGAAAACATTAATTTACCTGTTTATCAGCTGCCCAGTCTATAAAAGTTTTAGAAAACAAATATAATAATCTTAAAAAAAGTTTTAAAACTAAGATCTTATATTTTACAAAGTTTATAAAGTGAACATGAACTTGAACTCCATTGTAACTGATACATTGTTTCTCTTTACAAATAAAGATAATAATAATAAAATAACACTTGGAATAACAAATTTCATGAAATACAATCATTTTTACGAAATGGTACAATTTAACATGATGTACTACCAAGCGCTAAGCGAGCCAAAAAAGGTTGGGAAACGCTGGAATATAACATCCAATAGAAATATAATTGCTATAAGCATCAATTTCTTCTAACAATAACTGGCAACAAATGGACGGGGCCTCTGAAATGAATCCAAAAAGCTTCGTCTTAGTTCATTCTGTGACTTTTGTCAAGTGCCATGAAAAGTTCACGTCTTGCAGAAAGGAAACAATTAATCACCATCAAGTTCATTGAAGTAACTGTTTTTCATCAATTAAGTTTCCTCAATGTTTGTAGAAAATGAAGCGTTTGTACGCTTTTTGATGAAAAATACCCTATCGCATACATCCTCGCTTATACATCTACCTTACTATGCAAGTTATATGTACAAAGGGGAAAGTTTTCTGCCACATTGATCCTTTGATAACTCTTATTAAATAAAAACACGTGTAGGAGTGTATACTCAGTATGTTGAACTTATTCTCTCGCAAGGTAACCAATCCTTAGCGACGCAAATTTTAGTTTATCTTTACCGTTTGCTTCATTAAAAGTTCCTTTTACGTTTTGGAAGGAGATAAATAAAACTTTGCGCATAATTCGAAATTCTAAGTTAGCTGAAATTTTGACTGGAAGATACATTGCCTTGACTGCATTGTCTTTTTTTTTTTTTGTAGCCGTGGAAATGAGTTTTAAAGAACTAAAAATTTAGATGCAAAGGAGATTAACTTCGAATACAGCTGGCTGTCCATAGGTAATCGTTTTTCGATTTCCGGTGATTAGTTGTTTTTAATGAGAGAACCCTGCCCTGAGACCGACAATGCATTTGAAAAGGCTCCGGGAGCCAACCGTAATCAGTTGTTTACGCTCTTAAAAACAAAAGTAATAGAAATTTATAAATTATTCAAAACTTTATGTATTTTCTTATACCTTTTCATCTTCATCTTATTTTGCCTTTAAAATAACTGAAACTCATTTTTTTCAAACAATTATTGAATTTTAACCTTTTTGCCTTGTCTTTAATTCTATACCACAAACGTGTTATTCATTCAGTGATGCCAGTTCTTATTTTAGCCATTCCTGAACGGCTATTCCTGGCAATGAGTAGTCTCGAACGATTCTTTCCATGACAAAAGGCCGTTATCATGACTTTTCAGCACTACTTGACCTTCTTTATAGGAAGGTTCGAACTTTACATTCTTAGCACCAAGTAGCGATAATTTCCTATTACAGCCACGATCATGTATGGACCAAGGCAAAGGGGATTAATAAAGTCCCCTTTCAAAGTCAAGTTCTTTCCTTTTAACTAGCCTTCTTTCTTCTTACCTCATTTCTAAGTCTCCTCTTACAGCTTCGCAATTGACATGTTTGCCGTATATTATAAATGCTTCTCGGCGCTTATTAATTAATTACTCACATTACTGGAGACTTCTCCAAAGGGGTCTCAATGTTACAATTCATTGGAGAGAAGCAAAGCAATTAAAAAAACATATTTAAAAACTAATAAGCGTCATACTCAATACAATTATTTTTAACGCTGATTTTATAAGTCGTAACACTTTTCGCAGCAAGTTTTGGATTTCCATCAATTATCAGAGACTGATTAAAGAATTTGGTGCGCGGAATTCGACTTCAACTATGTTTCCGTTCTTACATTCCATTTGCCAATCAATCTCTGATGATGTTGAAAGACCCAAACCGGTCACAGAGATACAAACAACATGCGTGCTACGACGAATGAGAGAATTATCATATTAAGCAGTAAAAATTCTATATGATAATATCTATTCAAGTGAATTTATATTTATTGGGTTATCATATCTGTGCAATAAAAGCTATATTTGAATGATTTTGGCAAAAAATAAGGGTAAACTGAAATCTGCTTAGATGTTAGCTAGGAGAAGTAAGTCCGCCATGTTCTTATCTTAGATGTTAGCTAGGAGAAGTAAGTCCGCCATGTTCTTATCTTAGATGTTAGCTAGGAGAAGTAAGTCCGCCATGTTCTTATCTTAGATGTTAGCTAGGAGAAGTAAGTCCGCCATGTTCTTATCTTAGATGTTAGCTAGGAGAAGTAAGTCCGCCATGTTCTTATCTTAGATGTTAGCTAGAAGTAAAAAGTAAAGTAATTGCCTATATTTTTAGGCGGGGCTTAACGTCCAACTACCAATTAGGTGTCGTGGACGGAGGCGACTAGCAAACATACTTTACTGTAAATTTCTTTTATTAACCATTAAATAAAATCCAAGGCCTAAGACCGGGAATCGAACCCAGTATCACAATACATATTAGCGTCGCAGGTCTCGCCTCTAACCCGCTCGGCTACCGTGGCGCCTAGCTAGAAGTAAGTACGCCATGTTCTTATCTTAGATGTTAGCTAGAAGTAAGTCCGCCATGTTCTTATCTTAGATGTTAGCTAGAAGTAAGTCCGCCATGTTCTTATCTTAGATGTTAGCTAGAAGTAAGTCCGCCATGTTCTTATCTTAGATGTTAGCTAGAAGTAAGTCCGCCATGTTCTTATCTTAGATGTTAGCTTTGCAGAGACAATATCCAGGAGCTAATCATTTTTTCAACATCATTTTTGTCAGTAAATAAATATGGTACCCATTATGGGACAAGCGTTCAACCCGATTAAAAATTAAAACAAATAATTTTTTTCACCAAAAGGTCTGTATCAGTGATAGCTGTTAATCACTATTAGGTTTTAAAATAAATATTTTAAGAGCTAAATAAAATAAAATATAGTTATTTCATTTCTTTAATAGAATTGACTCACTCACAATATTTATAATCAAAGTGTTTTTTATTATTATTTATTTCATATATTTTTTTTCAATAACTTTGAAATGTGGACTGCTTTGTAAACAATGATGTTTATTTAAAATGATGAAGGGAGAAAGTGACCGAACAATAACATTAACACAAAGCTGGGAGTTTGTCAACACAAGTGGGATAAAACGTTGCTTATATGCATGACATTGAGAGCTTTTGGTGTGTGATTGACAACATAACAATTATCGTAGAGAACGGACAAACTCCTGTACCATATCTGCTTTAGACCGAGTATATTTTGAAATGAATAAATATTCTCTTTTGTTATTAATAAAAAAAAAGAAGTCTATGCTTCAGAATTTGATTTAATTGCTTGAATTATTGAATTAATTTCTGCTCTCTGTGATTGCGGTAAGAATTTTTTTAAGAAGACTATAAAAACCGTAAAGAACTGAGCCTCTTTTAGCTAAAATAATTCAATGAAAATGGTGTTTTGATTGCCAACGGGATACTATCAAATGTCTAGTTGGATCCCTTGCAGGTCATCAGTATCTTACAAGAAATCTTTACATAATGGAGCTCATAAAAGACTTTATTTTATAGTGGAATTTGTGAAAAGAAAAAGGTTACTTTTAATAATCACTAAAAAGCAAGGGATGAGGGAAGATCAAGTTCAAGGTCTTCTGTCTGATAGATGTTTTGGAGAATTCAGTTGATTTTCTCTGAAGGTTATTATACGAATCGTTTATTATTGGATATTACCCATCATTGAAATTTATCAATCATCTTTACAATTGCTGCTGTAAATTCGATAATGTTGGAAAATCTGTTTTTACTATTTTCCTAGGAAAAAAACATGGCGGACTTACTTCTCCTAGCTAACATCTAAGTTAAGAACATGGCGGACTTACTTCTAGCTGACATTTAAGATAAGAACATGGCGGACTTACTTCTAGCTGACACTTAAGATAAGAACATGGCGGACTTATTTCTCTTAGCTAACATCTAAGATAAGAACTTGGCGGACTTACTTCTAGCTAACATCTAAGATAAGAACATGGCAGACTTACTTCTAGCTAACATCTAAGATAAGAACATGGCGGACTTACTTCTCCTCGCTAACATCTAAGATAAGAACATGGCGGACTTACTTCTCCTAGCTAACATCTAAGATAAGAACATGGCGGACTTACTTCTCCTAGCTAACATCTAAGATAAGAACATGGCGGACTTACTTCTCCTAGCTAACATCTAAGATAAGAACATGGCGGACTTACTTCTCCTAGCTAACATCTAAGATAAGAACATGGCGGACTTACTTCTCCTAGCAAACATCTAAGATAAGAACATGGCGGACTTACTTCTCCTAGCTAACATCTAAGATAAGAACATGGCGGACTTACTTCTCCTAGCTAACATCTAAGATAAGAACATGGCGGACTTACTTCTCCTAGCTAACATCTAAGCAGATTTCAGTTTTTCCTTATTTTTCGCCAAAATCATACAAATATAGTTTTTTTTGCCCAAATATGATAACCCAATAAATATAAATACACTTGAATAGATATCATATAGAATTTTTACTGCTTAATATGATAATTTATGAAATACCTACGGGGAGAAGTTAGTTAAAGGATTAGAAAAATCCGTCGTGTTTTTCTGTAAAATAATCAGAGTTAAAGGATTATGATTTGCAACATTAAGCTTCCCTTTGTGGATCGCTTTTGTTTTTTTTTTTATAACTATTTCTTATTCTGTATCTAAAAAATATGTAGGGGCAAAGTATAGGAAATGCAATTTTGGGACTTAATTTCAAAGCTTCCGAAATGTATAGAATCGTATTCCATCAAACGAAGAAACTTTGTTTTTAATACTACCATTCACTAAGATCTCTTTGTCCACTTTCTACATGTTCAAACCTGCAAGAATTCATTACTCCATGTTCCACGTCTATGTTTCCAAACATTTTAAGATTCTAAATTTCCAAACTTGCTGTGAAATAGTCAGGAAATTTTCTAAGACTTAGGCTAAAGCGTCAAAAGAGTTTTTTTTTCCTAATTAGTAAACAAAGCTAAGGGTTTTTGATTGGTAGAATTAAATTCTATAGGTATAGGAAGCTTGGAGCTTTAGTTCCAAAATTCCATTCCGCATGTCCAGGCCTATTGGTGAAACTCCCAAAGAAGTACAGTCCACTATTGTGTACTGGCACTCACTTCATTGAGAAGATCACGTGGCCACCTACGCTTCAGCCGTCTTGGAATATTTCCAGACAATGCAATAAGTTGAGATGCTAGAGGATTGGGATGTGAGGTAATTGATGTGTGGAATTTAATGGTAACGGGATCTTGCAGTTTCTGTAACACAGGGAACAAGGAAATCTCGGTGCAAGGTATAATTAGAAATAAAGTAAGGAGCATTAACGATTCGACGGAGTGTTTTTGACTGGAAGGATTGAATTCTACAGGTATTGGAAGCCCAAAGTTCCATTCCATAAGTGCAGGCAGGTTTCAGTATCATTTTATAGATAGATCGTTAGTTTTGAATCGTCTGTTTAGTTCTTTCGGTTTACGTCTAGTAATTAGATACCTCATCAGGCGTTTGTCCATGTAGAATCCTAGGTCCTTTACACAATCTGTACAATCCTTTAACAGATAAAGGATAGTTCGCCTCACATTAATGTACTTACTTTTGTTTTTATTTCTTTCAATTCGTCACCATTTAAACCAAGACTCAAGGGATTCTTTATGCAAGGAGCGGTTCTTTGCTAGGTGAAAGGAATGCCGTGCCTTCGACGCAATGAATAGAAGTAAGTGAGATGAGTAGCGATATTAGCAGTTATATTAGAGTACAGAATACAGTATATTACAGTACAGTATATACAGTATACAGTGTATTAGAGTACAGTTATATCACAGCAGTTAATATTAGAATACAGGCTCAATGGAATACTTCCCAGAGGATCAATAAAGATCACGTAATTTTCAAAAACGGCCACTTTCTTTTTTTAAACATTAGACCAAAAACCAACACTCTGAAAGACTGCCTTAAAATGAAATTAAAGTAATGAAAGAATAAGGCAGAGGAAGAAGGAAAAAGAGAGGAACAGAACAAATTAAATATCGCAGTCATAAAACTGAAAGAGTTAAATTTATGAGTCGCGGTAGAAAGATTTAAAGGAAATGGCTCATGTGACGCATTGTTACTACCACCATTTTACCACACGCACGGCCATCAGACCTCTAACGTAATGAATTCCTCCCTAGATTCCTGTCTAGCGTTTCTAGTATAGTGACTGCGGTTTCCTTGCCGCAATGTGTCGCGCAACTGGCTTCTTGCGGTCTCCTTATCTTGACGCCATTCTCTACCACACATACATACATTTCTGTATAAAACCTACTTTTATAAATGGCAGCGCTATTATATTATAAGAAATGAACTGTCCTTTGTCACAGCTATTCATTCCTAAACTTCACAAAGTATCCTCTACAAATACTCTAGCACTGTATCCATCACAAACACCACCTACCATCCGCAATAAACGGTTTAATAACCCAGTATAATGTAAAAGACCCACACATCATGAACTATCAAGATAATTGTGTAATGATTATTATTTATAATGCCTATATATGCCTTAATGTTTAATTAGATAAAACGGTAATTGCACTTTTACATATGGCTGTAGTACAAAAACTTTACTTTAAAAATTAATCAAGTACAAATTTTTAAGAAGAATTTTGGAAATACAGAAACTTCGAAACCCATCTCTTTTCCCATGAAGAATTGTCAAAAAAATGGAAAATTAAGTTTGAAACCAAATCTCTACATATTACTTTTACTCTCCGCCGCATCACTTTACCTCCGATCTAGTATGACTCGGTTCTATTTCTATGTATATTGTATTCCTGCAATAGTTACCAGTTGAAGGGAGCTCAATTTTTTGACTGGCTGCTGGTCATTCTAGCTAGTATTTACCATTATTCCTTTGTTTATGAAGTTCTATTTTAATATAAAATATATAGAACTATACAGAGTGAACCAGTAGGTAATGTCCATAAGCCTACTGTGTGTAGTGCATCTAAACTGGAGTTCAATGACGTATTGGCCAACTTCATATTTTCCGCTGTTCTTGAGTGACGTCACTTTAATTTTTTTTTCTAAAATCATTACTTTTTTCCAATAAAAATGTTATTACTCGGAAAGTTTTAGTCCGAATTCGATTCTGATGACACGGTTAGAAAGACAGATAAATTTTCTAAAAATTGATACCATTTCGAAGCATAAGTTGTTCTCCAAACAGCAAGGAAGTCAAAGGTTACAAATTGCACTTAAAAAAAAAAAAATCTGATCGCTCTGAAATATTTGAGAAAATGTTAGAAAACATTTTCAAAAAGTACTATTTTTATAAACAAAAATTCATACGTACTCCAAATTACAATTTTACATACAACTACACTGTTGAAAAATTAAGAATGTGAATAAACCTTAACCTTTTTTTTTTTGCAATTTGTTACCTTTGACTTCCTTATTTTAAGACAATCTACTTTAAAAATTGACTACTGGTCCATCTAAAAGAGTTTTCAATGAATTAAACGACTTGATAAACTAACACTGTGTGCTCGTGAAAACGTTTTCTTGCAAAGCTAACGTAATTTCTCTTACGAAGATAAAAGGAATCCTGGAAAATGATATACCGTTCGGAGGAAGTCAAAGATTGAGGTTGTTTGGAGAATAACTTATCGTATGCTTCGAAATGATATCAATTTTTAGAAAATTGATCTGCCTTTCTAACCGTGTCATCAGAATCGAATTCGGACTAAAACTTTCTGAGTAATATAATTTTTATTGGAAAAAAGTAATGATTTTAAAAAAAAAAATTGAAAGTGACGTCACTCAAGAACAGAGGAAAAGACTGAAGTTGGCAATACTGTTTCTTCCTTTCGGGTTAATGAATCATTCATTAAAAAATATGTCCAATACTATACATGGAACCTATAAAATGCTCATCTTAAAACTGAATCCTATTTATAAAACTAGAAAGAAAATCTAAAATTTTAGAAATGCCAGTAAATTTATAATCGAAATAATTATCTGCAGATGGATATCAAAGACATTTTATCAAATTACCTCTGGCTATGACAGCGGTGAACTTGTTAAAGATATTCAGTACGGCTTGAGAATGTTCAAAACTTCGAGATCTTCTCCGATATAGTTTTCTTAAACAAATTTGGAGATAATACTTCTCTAATTGATTTTCCTCCTTAGATTCACATAGAAGTTTTATTCAACTAGAAACAGAATTATAGTATTTTGTAGTCAATTACATGATATTATCCTACTAAATTTGATGTTCGCTTAATGGAAACTAAAGTAAATTGTTTTCCTATAGTTTAGAACTCTTTACAGTACATAGAATTTTAAATTCTGGGTATTCAGTTTTATTTTTAAAATTTGGAACAGATTTTCACTGGATTTTGTACAAAGTGCATACAATGCACTATTGTTAATGGGTCGTCATCATCATTCATGCTTCCTTAATATGCATAATTCATCAACAAAATATTTGGTGGATCACTCGCATAACTTTTATCTGCTGCTATTCTCTAGGATCTACTTCACAAATATAAAATCAAACTTTAAACATTAAATGTCAGGACATAAATAAAATTTTTACCAACTTTATACGGTTTGTATAAAAACCTATTATTAAACAGAAATGTAATTTACTGTGCAAGCTTTTCTCAACCCACCTCTAAAACTGGGCCTAAAATAAATTTTGGTAGACAGTAGATGAAAGTAAAAGCAATAATTCTTTTTGAAATTTTTGTAATACATATTTTGGTAAGTACTCCAATTATTAGATAGATTATTGTTAAGTAGTTTACCATAGAATTTATTATTTTATTGCAAAAACTTAACTCATTAATGATTTGGGGTTAGGGGGAAAGCAGAGGCCGGCTGAATGGCATTCCAATAATTTCGCCCTCTTGGAGGAGGTTGGCCCAACTGGAGAACTTTATAGCATCTATATTACCCGGTAGCCGACCAAAGAATGGAGCTGGTCGGATTCAATAAAGGAAAAAAGGTGGATAGGGTTGGCAGATAGGGTTTTGTTATGAACATTGTATAGCTAAAACTGGAAACTAATAGGGAAAGGTTAGTTGGGCTTAGCAAAGGGTGAACTGGAAGATGTAGTGAAGTTAGGTTGATGGACATAGAGCATGTAAGGATAGATGTAACAATAGGATTGGCTAGTGGATATCAAAGGGAAAACACAGGGTCTGGAACTAAGCGTATCATAGAGGAGAGGTAAGGTAAGGGTTTGGTTAGGCGAAGAGAGAAAGTGAACCCTTCAAGGGAGATTCTTTGGGCCTCTGATGGAAACATCCCTAGGGATCTTACCATCGCTTCCCTACACATGTATATTTGGTGAAAGGGGTAGGGAGGAAATTCATCAAGAGGAACTTTGAGACAAGGTGGTCCCCCTATTAATGGTTCATATTCAAAACGTGGTTTACACTAAATGTAGTCACTTAAATGAGCCTTTCTGAGTTATGTCTTACTTAATTGATCACAGTTTAGTAATACACTTCATACGACAAGCGCGCTTGCCAAACAGTAATGAAAGCAGGTTGTATCTCAAATTGTGGAACCTCCCTCTAGTAAGTTGTGTAATGCCTCAAGAGAAAACAAGCTAGAGCTAATTGGGTGGCTTTTCTTTTTGTGACATCAGTTTTGAGATGGGTTAATGAAAATGTATTCCACTGTTATATGAGCCGTTCACTGCACAAATAGATTAACTCAATTTTTTTTTTTGAAATATATTAAATTTAAGTGTAAAAGCGGATCAGCTGTGATGTGTGTGCTAGTAAACATTACAAAAAGTTTTGCTCGTAGATATTTATTTAAAAATTAGTTTTTATCGTCTTAGTACGGTCTTAAAGTGAACTAGTTTTTCTCTGTAGTGTTTTTCCTACATGGAATTCAAACTAAAGAGCATGTGAGACTCTCATTTAAATTTAAATTTTTCTAGAAAACTATTATTATTAACATAACCTTAACTTGACTCTTTGTTTAAAACTTTTTATAATTACTTGTGTATATAATCTTAGTTATTTCTATTTTTGTATTTGTAAAAACAAAAAGAAACATTTGATTAACATTATTATTTCTTATTATTAAACTTCTTTCTTTACTTTATTCCTTAATCAAAACCTTAACCATATCCTTTGTGTTTTTCTTACAAAGAAGTAAAGCAAATCTTTAATTAATTAAATTAAAGATGAGCGTAAGCGATCTAGATCAAGACGGTCACTCTCACATGAGTGATGACGCCTCTTCAATTGCATCCTCCCAGGTCGCTCATAAAAGAACAGCTCTCAATGCCAGTCCTCCAAATAAAAAGAAGAAGAGCCGCAAAGTTAAATCAACAAAAATACGCGAACCATCCAATAAACAAACTTTGCCTTCATCAGTTGATGCTGACTCAACGCCAGTAGGACATGATCATCTTGTCTTAACAAGCAATGGTGCACAACAGCCACCCTGCTTTATTACTGCAAACCCGTTTGCACCACTAGCTATCAATATCGACGAAGAAAATAATATCATTGAACAGGAAAAAGAGAAATCATCAAAACCGCCTCCAATATTTATTAAAAATATTACCAACTACGTGGGAATGTGTAGAGTACTCACCAGCTTAGTCGGAGATAATAACTTCTCTTGTAAAGCACGAGCTAGCGACACCATGGTAACCGCCTGCACTGTTGAAGGATACCGAACAATCGTTAAGTACCTAATGTCACAAAAAGCAGACTACCATACGTACCAACTAAAAGAGGACAAGCCTTTCAGGGTGGTTCTCCGCCATCTCCACCATACCACACCCGTCACTATTATAAAGGAGGAACTGGAGAAACTAGGTTTCTCAGTCAAAAATGTGACAAATGTCATAAGTACTACTACCAAGATTCCTCTACCTTTGTTCTTTGTGGACTTACATCAAGGTCCCAATAATGAAGAGATCTTCTCACTTCACAGTCTCCTTTACACCAGAATCAAGGTGGAAGAACCTTTTAAAAAACGACAAATCCCTCAATGCAAGAGATGCCAAGAGTTTGGACATACGAAATCTTATTGCAACCACTTCCCAAGGTGTGTGAAGTGTGCAGGACCACACTGGTCCACTGAATGCGTTAAACCCCGAGAAGAACCAGCAAAGTGTGCCAACTGCCAGGAGAATCATCCTGCAAGCTACCTCGGATGCAACACCCACAAGGAACTGCAACGACTCAGAAGAGGATCGCCCGTCACAAACAGAAGAAACCAGCCATCTCCAACGTCCAGGCCAAGCGATTTTCCTTCAATTAATGAGCCTTCTTCTCAACAGGTTTCAACTCCTTCTCCATTAGCTCACTCGTCCAAAACTTATGCTCAAGCCACAGCAGAAAGTCATAAACCTTCGACTTCTCACTTTGTACCTCCACCACCTGCAGCGACTGACATCACCTCACTTCTAACCACTTTCCTCAGTGACTTCAAAACAATGATCAGCCCACTGATAACTCTCCTTACTACAGTAGTCACCCAAATTCTGCCCAAGATGTCATGAACACTCCATCAAAACAACAGTCTCTCCTCATTCTTCTCTGGAATGCCAATGGTTTGAGCGCTCACAAAGACGAACTGGACTTTTTACTGCACAATAGACGAATAGACATAGCACTCATTACAGAAACACACTTTACGAGTACCACTTACTTTTACATTAAGGACTACATAATCTACCGAACAGACCATCCTGCAGACCGACCTCAAGGTGGAACAGCGATTCTCATTCGTCGATCTCTATCACATTACGTGAATCCTAGCTCTCCCACTGACTCTTTGATGGCTACCTCCGTTTCTTTAAATATCCTACCTCTCCAAATCACAATAGCAGCAGTATACTGTCCTCCCAATAAAACCATCTCTCAAAATGACTTCCTTTCCTTTTTCCAATCTCTTGGTTCTCACTTTCTAGCGGGCGGGGACTACAATGCAAAACATCAGCAGTGGGGATGTCGTGTCACAAACCCACGTGGACGGACTCTTCTAAACTCACTATCAACCTCTTCCTATTCCGTAATCTCACCTTCTAATTCCACGTACTGGCCTACATCTCCACGGAAATCACCAGACATTTTAGACATTTTCATATCATCTAGAGTACTTCCTTCCTCTTGTGACATTTCTACTACATTTGACCTATCCTCTGACCACTCTCCCGTTTTACTGGCTTTAAATTCTCAACCCACCTTCAATTCTAGTTCTCCTTCACTTATCACTGGACCGACAAACTGGGACCTCTTCAGGAATATCGTTGACAAGCAAATAGATTTACGCACCGCCTTAAAAACTGCAGAAGACATAGACGTAGCAGTCGACCAACTTACTAAAACTATTCAACAAGCAGCCTGGACAGCTACCTCTTCTCCAAAACCAAGAAAAGCGCCCCAGAACATATTACTGCCTCTAAATTTAAGGACTCTACTGACAGAGAAAAGGAAAGCGAGAGCAAGATGGCAACGGACCCGATATCCATCCGAACATAGACGACTAAATCAACTAACAAGACTTCTCAAACGGGAACTGTACAAACTAAAGTCAGACATTTACAGTCAATACACATCATCCTTAACAACATCAGACAAATCTCTTTGGTTCTGTACTCGCAAAATTCTGGCATACAAAGACTGTTCTCCTCCTTTACTGCATGACAACTCTACCTGGGCGAAAACAGACCAAGACAAAGCTAATCTCTTTGCCACTCACCTATCTAATGTATTTATTCCACATCCGGACATGAACGATCAGCTGCACGAACTAAACATTGAAGAGGACTTAGACTCACCCCTACAACTCACCTTACCTCCTAAAGCCTTTAATCCTTCAGACGTAAAGTACATTATTAAGCAACTACCGACTAAAAAATCTCCTGGCTATGATCTTATAACTAGTAACATTTTACGCAACTTACCAAAAAGTGGTATTCTCTTTCTAACTTACATCTACAACGCAGTTTTACGAACGACTTACTTTCCAATGCTCTGGAAATACTCTATAGTGAAAATGATACTGAAACCCAATAAACCTGCACAACAACCTAGCTCCTACCGTCCAATAAGCCTTTTACCTGTTTTTGGGAAAATACTGGAGAAGCTTCTGCTAAGGCGTCTAATACCTATAATAGAGGATTTGCTACCTGAACATCAATTTGGTTTCCGCGCATTTCATTCAACAACTCAACAGCTGCACCGTGTAATAGATACCATATCCTCTTCCTTGGAGCGTAAACAGTACTGTTCGGGTGTCTTTCTCGATGTGGCTCAAGCCTTTGATCGGGTCTGGCACTCGGGTTTACTGTACAAACTCAAAAATCATCTTCCTTACACCTACTATCTGATCTTAAAATCTTATCTAACCGATCGGTACTGCCGCGTTCGTCAAGGGCAGGCTCTCTCATCCGTTCTACCTATAAAAGCTGGAGTTCCTCAAGGAAGCATACTGGGCCCTTTCCTTTTTCTAATATACACTGCTGACTTACCTCTTTCTCAAAATACAATAGTTTCAACATTCGCTGATGATACTGCTATACTTTCATCTCACTCCGATCCGGTGCAAGCCAGTCAGAATATTCAAACTCACTTAAAGCTTCTCGAAACCTGGTTCCGAAAATGGAAAATTAAAATTAATGAACAAAAGTCAGTAAACATTACGTTTACTCTAAGAAAATCTGCGAGTCCACCAGTTCAACTGAACGGTGTAACGATTCCTCCAGCTGACTCAGTACGATACTTAGGACTGTACATTGACAAGAGACTCACCTGGAACCCACATACTCGACTGAAACGACAAGACGTGAACAGACGCTACAAGCTACTTAGTAGACTACTTGACCGCAGATCCAAACTTGACGTGAATTACAAACTGACTATTTACAAGACCCTGTTAAGACCCATATGGACATACGGAGCAGAAGTGTGGGGCTCAACCAAACCCTCTAACTCCAAACGCCTACAGACATTACAATCCAAAATCCTAAGGAAAATCCTGAATGCTCCTTATTACATTTCTAACCTTACAATACACACTGACCTACACATCCCTTTTGTCACTAACCTAATAAAGTCTCGCTACCGCAACTTTCACAGCCTCCTAGCTCTCCATCCTAATCCTCTTGTCCAACAACTCTCCTCTCCTCACCTTCCCGACAATCCTCCTCGACGCTTGAAGCGAAAATGGCCTAGAGATCTGTTGTGACTAAATCATTGCGAAAGAGTTTCACCAGTGGGTGATTGCTCTAATCATGTCATAACAAGTGAACTGAACCAGTAAGATCATGTTTACTTGGTGCAACAATTGTTGCAGTTGTAAATACACAAATAAAGTGAAAAAAAAAAAAAAAAAAAAAGTGTAAAAGCACTTGGCTCACTGATAGTTTTTTATAAATTAATATTAAATTTCCTTAAAAATACAGATTAATACAATTAAACGGCAAAATTTTATGGTTCAATGGTTAATAAATAATTTATTTCAGAAGCAATTTTGATTATCTCAGTGCTGTAACGTAAATCGTTGCAATAGTTCAACTCAAATTCAGTAGCAGGCACTAAATGATAACAGTAAATTTACTTAAATTTATACGATCAACGGAATTTTACAAAACATTGTACATTATTACATTGCATTTAACCATTTTTTTGTTTTATGCAGTTAATCGAGTTTTGGAGTGAACAGATCATATACAGATTCTAGCAATGTAAACACACAGACTTTTTTACTTAAATCCTTGCGATTTAACTCAGTTACTATAAGCTTCAATTTTCAATATAAGGTTCAATAACAGTTCAATATTCGTCAGAGAGGAGATCGCGAGACCAGTAATTAGGAGTGTAATCTGTAATTGTCCTGTAAGATAGATGTTGTACAAGTGGATTGTGATGCTAGATTGTTAAGATGGAATAACGGATTTTAGCCAATGGTGTGACGAAAGGAATGTTTAGGTCTTTGTGAATGGTTTGATTGGTGACGTAGAAAGGAGTGTTTACTATAGAGCGAAGAATTTTAGACTGCAAGGACTGGATCTTTTGGAGGTTTGAGCGTTTAGTTGAACCCCACAGTTCGATGCAATAAGCCCAGACTGGCTTTAATATACTTACATATATAAGTCTTTTGTAGTCAAGAGTTAGTCTTGATCTGTTGTCTAACAGTCTTTTCAGTTGTCGGAAGCGTCTGTTGAGTTCTGATCTCTTGTCTTTATGAGGATTCCATGTAAATCTTCTGTCGAAATAAAGCCCAAGATAGCGGACTTCGTCGAAGGTAATGTTTTGCGATTATGTTTCATTCACTTTTGAAAACCTTAGCTGCATAGGCTCTTAGGAAAGAAAAATATAATCGCCTGGAATCTAAATGCCTTAAATCTCAATTATTTGCGTGAATCCACTTTGTTTACTTAAAATTAGGACTTCTTTAGTTTGAAAGAGAATATAAATATATTGGGCAGATGTTGCACTTCGCGTTATCGTTATCCCTGTAGAAAAGTGGATCAAACAAATAAGCTCCTTTAATAAGATATCTTCTTATTAATACTGGATACTGGAGAAAATGATGCCAAAGACAAGAAGAAATGCGTTTATAAGGAAGAAGATGGACGTGAAGGAAACAGAGGAGAATGAATCTAAAAATACTGATAATAGTGGGCACCTTAGAAGAATGCGTTTAAGAAGACAGCCAGAAATAATGAAAGCATGGATCCTGCAGAGAAGCAAGAAGAACTGGCAGGCTATCGAGTCTGTGGGAGGAGAAGATTGAGGAGCCGCTAGTTGGAAGAGGGAAGGACTAGTGGCTGGACGGGGAAGTTTAGTGGCAAGAAGTGACCCAAACTTTGGCAACTCCGGGAAAACTATTAGGCGGGAAGAAAAGTTTTCTAACTTTTGACATGTGCGCTTTTCAAAAAGTTTTTCTTCAAGGAAATATTTACCTAATCCTGTGTTATTGGTAGACTATCTTATAGAAAATTTCCTGTTTTTTAAGGATGCATTTTTCTTTTTTTTTAACCACTACGATAAATCGAGGAAACTATTATTTCCTATTATGAGTTCAAATAAGGGGCCAAGTTGGTAATTTAGATGGTACGACTAAATTGATAGGTTTAAGATTTCTCATAAATGTCCAACTAATATGTATTTTATTAAAAGTTTTATGAGCGGAGTAAATTTTTTATTTAATTTAAAAGAACAAAAAATACCGGAGGAAAATGTACTCTTAACTAAAGGTTTGAACTGTAGAGCTGCAACTAATTTTCTTTTGAACAGTGATTGATTGCCGGAAACCATGAAAAACATATAAAATGAAGGCTCAGAAAATAACTACTTTGAAAATTATGGGATCAGATTAAATTGAACCCGTTTTTATTTGCCAATTAACTCCAAATAAGTATTCCAAATGGAAATAAAATAATTGAAGCAACCTGAAACATTAAAAAACCAAAAATCAATTCAAATTTTATAATGAATGAATATAAAATAAACAAAATATTGCCTTTAATATAACTCTTCATTAAATATTATTTTTTAAATCTCAGAATTAGGGTGCAGGAATCCCCCTTTCATACTGGAATATTTTTAATATCCATATTTTACTACTTACATTTTATCTCTTATAAAACTATTGATTCAATTCATTTTCAAATTATTGGGCACAGTCATATTTCATTTAGGAATGATTGCTATGATTTATTCCTTCTCATTATAAATCACTAATTAACCCTGATTTTTTCAATTTTACTAATCTATCCCGATATTTAGCCCACATAACCAGTTAACCTATTTACTGACTCCTAATTTAATTTTGGTTTACCAAAGCAAAGTGTTCGCAGAAATGAAATCGATTCACTGAAATTTAACTCAGGGATCCGTTTCGACAACCTGTTTCTGCTCTCATTAGATTAAAATCTGATTCTGTGTTTAACATTTTTGGGATTTATTATTTAACAATTTGATTATTAATTTCTATTTGACAATAGTTACAATTTCTAAAGTACATTTACAACAAGATCTGTCAGTTTGTTTGAGTGATTGATTTTAGAATGGATTGTAACACTTGGAGGGTATTAATAAAATGTGGTTTCATTTGGAAGCGCTTTTAATGGTGACATAGTGATTTCTAAATAGAAGAGTAGCACTCCAACAACAGTTCAATATTCGTCAGAGAGGAGATCGCGAGGCCATTGTCTAGGACTGTTACCTGTAATTGTCCAGTAAGAAAGGTGTTATAGCACTGGATTGTGATGAGAGATTGTTTGTTAAGATGGAATAATGGGTTTTAGCCAATGGCGTGATGAAATGAACGTTTAGTTCTGTGTGAATGGTTTGATTGGGTGACGTAGAAAGGAGCGTTTACTATAGAGCGAAGAATTTTAGATTGCAAGGACTGTATCCTTTGCAGAATTGAGCGTTTAGTTGAACTTCACAGTTCGGCGTCATAAGCTCAGACTGGCTTTAATATACTTACATAAATAAGTCTTTTGTAGTCAAGAGTAAGTTTTGATCTGTTTTCTAATAGTCTTTTCAGTTTTCGGAAGCGTCTGATGAGTTCTGTTCTCTTAAGTCGAGTATGAATATTCCATGTAAGTCTTCTGTCGAGGTAAAGCCTACATTAGCGAACTTCGTTGAAGGTAATGTTTTGAGATTATGATTCGTACAGTTTTTGACAACCTTATGTTCATAGGCTCTTAGGAAAGAAAAATATAATCGCCTGGAATCTAAATGCCTTAAATCTCAATTATTTGCGTGAATCCACTTTGTTTACTTAAAATTAGGATTTCTTTAGTTTGAAAGAGAATATAAATATATTGGGCAGATGTTGCACTTCGCGTTATCGTTATCCCTGTAGAAAAGTGGATCAAACAAATAAGCTCCTTTAATAAGATATCTTCTTATTAATACTGGATACTGGAGAAAATGATGCCAAAGACAAGAAGAAATGCGCTTATAAGGAAGAAGATGGACGTGAAGGAAAGAAAAATATAATCACCTAGAATCTACAATTTCAATGCCTGGACTCTAAATGCTAGGAAAATTAGTATCTTTTTCCTGTGTTCTTAAAAATAATTAATCTTATTTTCTGATTTGGGGAAAAAACTATAAAAAAAATGTCCTCCATTTAGATCAATGATTCAGTTCCAAAAACGATAAACAGTATTCTTCTTTAACTGTTGCATAATAAATAAATTTTTACTCCGACTTTTCTGTCCCTTTTGTCGCCCGTTTGTAGTTGTTGGTGCTCCTGAGCGGTCCAGTAATATTATTCATATTAAATTAGGTCTACTCAGTAAGCTATTAAAGTTGTAAGCTCTGTGGATATCTCTAAATGTAATATAGCAAAGGTAGGACGGGGTTACCATTAACATTATTAAGAGAAACAAATCTAATAGCAAAGGCAATAAACTGTGCGAGTATCAGAATATATAGAGAAAAGCGGACTTTACACAGTACACTGTCTCAGGCCTAAGTTTGATAAACTTACAGGAGCGCCTTGCCAAACTAAAACTTACCCATTTTATTACTCAAGTGGAAGCACATTAACGCTGACTAGCATTAGTTAGTTACTGTAGCAACTACTCGGACATAACGATTTACTTTTTTATTTATTACTGGCACAAGTTTTGTCGCTATCAGAAGATGGCTGACTGGTGAGTTTAGAAATAAACTTGCCTTTTACTGCTCTAAGTAGACTTTTCAGATATGTCAAATATTTGACAAGGAAGAAATCTGAAAAGAGATTAACTTATTAAATATCTTACTTTTATTTACTCTTTACTCTACTAAGTCAGAGAAAATCTTGTAAATGTGCAACTTTTCTCCAGTAAATATCCGCTTTAAGATTTCCTCATTACGGGAAAAGAGGTTCATACAAACTGGTCAATTATGTGCATTTTTTATGTGCAAAAATCAAAATCACAGAAAGTTAACTGTTTTTGGGGAAAATTGGCGAACCGAAAGAATCACATTACTGAAAGATTTTTTTTTTTTCAGTACTTTTATATCTTCCTCCAGTCTTCTATAACTTAACACCTCTACCAGTAGTGAATGTTGCCCGCTACCTTGGGCTTGGATTAGACCGAAGACTTTCTTGGAACCCCCACACTAGACTAAAAAGCACAGAACTAAACAGACCCTATCGGACTACTTCAAAGACGATAGATCTAAACTCTCTCTGGACAATGACTGATTTATACTTCTATTTTGAAATCCATCTGGGCGTATGGAATAGAGCTGTGGGGTTCAACCAAACGCTCCAATCTCCAAAGGATTCAGCCCTTCAATCTAAAATACTTCGAACTATTGTACACGCTCCATTTTATGTCTCCAACCCGACTATACACACTGACCTTAACATTCCTTTTATCATCGAAGTTGCTAAAACACGATACAGAAAACTCCACTTCAGCCTGCTATCTCATATAAATCCTCTAGCTCAAAATCTTTCTTCTAAGACTCTTCTTGACAACCCGACAAGACGTCTTAAAAAACAGTGGTCTCGTGTTCTCCTCTCTAGTGAAGAGAGTGACTAACCATCAAATGTTTGGGAGTGTTACCACTGGGTAACTTCTCCACTCGTTTCCTTATCATTTGTTACTCTGTTATCATTGTTACTTATAGCTAGCGCTGATTGTAGCAAAAATAAACGCAAAATAAGAGAAAAGTATTTTTATAGTTTCTCGAAAACGTTCGATTTCCTTTTAACTTATACTGCCTACAAATAAGCAATTTTTTTTACCGAAAAATGTAATTAAGGATACTCTTGTAAAAGAAAATGGATAGATTCCTTCTAAATAGCCTTTCCCAGTAATGCACGAACCAAATTCTTCTGACTGTTAAAGGAGATAAAATGTGATATTAAAATCAAGTTTGACAACAATTACTCATACGTAAGTAACTTTTTGTTTAATAGATTACTCACTTTGTAGAAACAGCTCACTTACATCATCATTTCTCCTGTTTAAATGGATGATTGTCTACGGCTGCAGCAAGATTTGTTATGGTCACAAGTATTACTTCAATCTCTCAAATTCAGTCGCATTACAAGAGCCTGATTGCACACTCCAGCAAAATTGCATAAGTATAATGATATTTAACACAACGCTTTTAAGAATCCGTAACATTTCACGCGGACCTATTGATGAACAGTTTCACCCATTTTTTGTGGTCCAGATCCTAAACAGCATGCACTCCTTAATCGCAAAATTCTCAAAATTTAAGGGAATTAAATAATTAAATACATTCCTCAAAAACACAAGTGAAAATCAAATAAAGTATATTCCTAATTTATGTAATTACTCTGAATTATAAAGAAGTATCGCTTACCTTGAGTTGAACTTATTTCTTTTTAACGGTCTTGGTAAATTCTGAAATAAAATACAAATTATTTTTAGATTATAATATTTTTGGTCTAAACTATAAAAGATAATGTGTAAAATTATTAAGATAATGTGACGATAGGTTTTATTGTAACTGCTAGTACAAGAAATCGTAATTCTAGCATTAAGTAAAATTATTTTTATTGCATGATAATGATTAAGTCTCTTTACTTTAATAAAAAGACGAAAACTCCTACTTCAGTTAACTAATATTTTACTTTTTCGTCTTCTTTATTTTTTTAAATTATGTAATCGGAACAACAATGTTGTTACAACACAATGTAATATACCACAATTATATTTCTATCACTAACGTTCAATGCCTTGCAGTTATTTCTGCAAAGAAACGTATAGCAATCAATATCACTGCTAACAATATCAACCAATTAGAAATAACACATTCGCTAAAAAAATTCTCGAGTTTGTAACATTTTTTAGAAAATATATCTAACGATTTCCCTTAAAATTCGTTCCCTTGTTGCATATTGTAGGTCATTTAATTATAAAATATAACTGGAGCTAGGAGAGTCAGAGAAATAATAAGGATTAGCTTTTAAACAGTCTTATAAGCGTTTTGTGCGACTCATTATCTGTACAGTTATAATAATTGAGATTGAATAATATAATATTAGAATTACAAACGAGGAAAATTTATTTCCCGGAAGAGTCAAGTTGTTGTAATATAATAATAATAAGACACTTTATTGAGAATAATTACAAACTTTAGAATTGAAAACAAAACAAAACAAAAGCGTATACGGCTTGGTAATCCGTCAGCCGGAAGTTAGGTGCTTTTTTAATATAATATAATTAAGCAAAAATAATATAAGAAGTGACTTAGTGAAATGATAATTGTATAAAACAAAACCTATTATTAATAAAGAACAAGAAAATGCATAATATTACAAATAAGATAAAGAAAAAAGAAAAAAAAAATCGCATCCATAAAGTACAAATAGCCATTCATTGGAAAAGTAAATAGAAAATTAAAAATTAAAATTAAAACAAAAATAAAATTAATAAACATCTTCATAAACTAATAATTAAACTCTTGAATTAATTGGTATCTGTACAACCAGGCAGAGCGAGCGTAATTAATAAGATTGAGACAGTTAGTAGAGTTTAAAAGCTCCCTTAAATTGGGCAAAGTTAGAGAACGAACACCGAGGTGTCGCACTCTAAATTCTGCCAAGATAGGACAAATAGCCAAAACATGGCATATGTCCTCTCTGGCCTTTAAATTGCATAGTGAGCACAACTCTACCTCCCTGTCAACCCAAGGGGTAAAATTCAAAATAGAGCAGTTCGCATCTCATCTTAAACAGCCAACGTAATTCTTTTAAATTTAATTCTGTAGTCTGAGATGAAAAAGAAAATAGACCAGCATTAACATTAAGCTCTCTATAAAAAAGGTATCTATTAGAATTTTTGGCGCTTGTAACACACACTTCCCGATGAACTATCTTTATTTTATTTGACAGAATAGCAAACTGATTCTTCCACAATGAAACATTATTATAGGAGAAACAGAAATTAAGATTGTACTTTTCAGCCAGTTTTATCCAGCTGTCAAACCAAAAGGTTTTGTGTTTAACGATTTCTAGTGCAACTACTCTAGGGAGTCTATATGCCGGTAATTCAAGGATTTTCAGAATGTATCTGAAATGGAGCCCTAAAGTAAACGTAAATAACAAATCGACACCAGTTTCAAGATACAGCATGAAGTTTGGAGTAATTGAAGGCAGGGAATATAATTTCTTAATAAAAAAACGCAATAATTTCTCCAATCCATCATACTGCTCATACCCCCAAACCTGAGCAGCATAACAAGCGATAGATCTGAAAACAGTATTAAAAAGTTGGAACTTATGGGACAAGGGAACCATCCATTGAGCAACAAGGACTGACCAGACTGTATTAAGGGCCATTTTAGCCATAAAGACTCTCTCCTTAATGTACGTTTGGAAGGAAAGGCGAGGTGTCAGAGTAACCCCCAAATATTTATATGAATTGACCACATCTATCAGCATATCCCCATATCTCCAACTTTCCCTTGACGAAAGCCTACCTCCTCTTCTAAAAACAACAATCTTGGACTTCGCCAGATTTACCTCCAAACCCCACTGTTCACAGTATTTTTTAAGGATATTAATATTGTTCTGAAGTTGGAGTGGATTCTCGCTCAGGAGCACAATATCGTCAGCGTACATAAGTACTTTGACAGTAGTGTCAAGTTGTTGTAACTGTTGCTGTTACTAAAATTAAAGTTATAATTAGTTAGTTATTAAAATTTAATTCGCAAATAGTTGAAACAAAAGGTTTTATGTTTTGTTTTATCTTTTCCTAACAACTTATGGCTTCATACATATTCAGACTCAATATTTTTCCTTCATTACCCTGACTGCTTTACACAGTATTTATACGATTATTATATTTTATATTGCAACATTATTATATTATTATTACACAGTGTTTATCTCGAAAACTACTCGATAGATTTTGTTTATATTTTACCTGTATATAGAGAGTACTATTGTCTATAATTGTGTAAAATTTAGTAAAAATCTATCTAGAAGAAAACGAGATATTTAGGGTTAAAGTTTGATTCCGTTCTATAAAGATAAAACTTTAACGTCAAAAATCTAGAAAACTACTCGATAGATTTTGTTTATATTTTACCTGTATATGGAGACTACCATTGTCTATAATTGTGTAAAATTTAGTAAAAATCTATCGAGCAAAAAACGAAATATTTAGGGTTAAAGTTTGTTTCCGTTCTATAAAATGAAAACTTTAACTACAAATATCTCGATAACTACTAAATAGATTTTGTTTATATTTTACCTGTATGTGGAGACTACTTTAGTCTATAATTGTGTAAATTTTAGTAAAAATCTATCGGGCAGAAAACGAGATATTTAGGGTTAAAGTTTGTTTCCGTTCTATAAAGTGAAAACCTTAACTTCAAAAATCTCGAAAACTACTCGATAGATTTTGTTTATATTTTACCTGTATATGGAGACTACTGTTGTCTATAATTGTGTGAAATTTAGTAAAAATCTATCGAGCAGAAAACAAGATATTTAGGGTTAAAATTTGTTTCCGTTCTATAAAGTGAAAACTTTAACTTCAAAAATCTCGAAAACTACTCGATAGATTTTGTTTGTATTTTACTTGTATATGGACACTACTATTGTCTATAATTGTGTAAATTTTAGTAAAAATCTATCGGGCAGAAAACGAGATATTTAGGGTTAAAGTTTGTTTCCGTTCTATAAAGTGAAAACCTTAACTTCAAAAATCTCGAAAACTACTCGATAGATTTTGTTTGTATTTTACTTGTATATGGAGACTACTATTGTCTATAATTGTGTAAATTTTAGTAAAAATCTATCGGGCAGAAAACGAGATATTTAGGGTTAAAGTTTGTTTCCGTTCTATAAAGTGAAAACCTTAACTTCAAAAATCTCGGAAACTACTCGATAGATTTTGTTTGTATTTTACTTGTATATGGAGACTACTATTGTCTATAATTGTGTAAATTTTAGTAAAATTCTATCGTGCAGAAAACGAGATATTCAGGGTTAATGTTTCTTTCCGTTCTATAAAGTGAAAAATATTTTACTTCAAATATCTCGAAAACTACGCGATATTTTTTTATATATGGGGGCTAACTTCTCTTTCATTCGATGTACAGCGTCGTGATCTTCTAAAGGCAAATCTACATAAAATTCCGAATCGAATGACATCTAATTCATGAAAATCGGTTCGCGCGTTTAGGCGCTACGTTGTTTACAAAAACGTTAACAACAACAAGAAGAAGAAGAACTAGAACAAGAACTTTTTCGTTTTTTCTAGTTTTTGCTATCTTATTTCTCGAAACCTATTAAATCTAGGTTGTTGGAATAAAATTACAGTCATAAAGGAGGATTTGCCCTATATTTTATAGAAAATTTGGAATTTATACTTTTATAGAGAAAAAGAAAAAAATTGTCAAAGTTGGGTGTTTTTCAACGTTACGCTTTTTGGTGCAGTTTTTGACGATCAACCCTTCTACAACTGTCCTACCGGACTGAAGTGTGTCTTTTGTCTTGTCTGTTCATGGACTGAAAACTGGCATTTATTTTTTCATCCTATTGAAACTATGAATCAGTCACCAAAAATAATGAACAGTTTCTTTTATCTGTGACTTCATTTCTGGTCCCCAATTTTCTATTCTTTTACGCTGCCTTTAGGCTAACTTCCCTGTTGTGATCACTGTTGACTGTTGGCTGTGATATTGGACTAAGAAAGCTCCAAATTCCTATGAAATCTGATTCTATTGCACTAATTAAACAAATAAAAAAAAAATAATAGATTAGTTCAGCAGTCATTGCGCAAAATAATAAACATGTAGGATATCCAATATCTTGAATTTATTCCTTTATTAGCCAACAAATCTGTCCAAGGTATCTTCTTTGCACTCCTTTTCGGTTAAAACTAGCTGCTGCTTTGTTGAAAACAGGGAAGCTCTAGTGTCAGAGCGATCTCCATTTACAAACACGGCCTAATTATTAATCACCAGATTTCCCTGTTATAAACGGGTACGACCACAACACCTAAAATCTGTAACTATTACAAGAACATAGTCTAAAATCATTCCCGGACTTAATTTCAAAGCAGATTTTCCTGTTGGCTCTCTTTCTCCACTGAAGATGGTTTAGATTTAAATCAAAGGGTTCTCCAGAACTGAAAAGGTGCCTTTGTCCTAAAAGTGTGATTCAAATAAAGTAAAGTAAAGTTCTCGACCTTTGTCGTAATTTAATTCTTTTTGTAACTGTTTTGATCAACTTCAGATGTGCTTTTTTTGATTTTGTAATAATTGTAGTTTCATCTCTCTCTATCTTAATGACACTAGAACCCAGTTAGTTGGGTCCTGGCCTCCTCGATCTTACTCCGCCAGACGTCCCCTCTCTCTTGCAGCCGCCATCCAGTTCCTAGTACGCAATAGCTGCCTGGCATCCTGCGTCACACTGTCAAACCATCTCAGCTTTGGTCTCCCAACTCTTCTTTTACGGTCAGAGACTTCCTGCAGAAGTTGTACAGGATCTCTTCCTGGACCATTCTTGCGACATGTCCAGCCCATCTAAGCCTGATTAGTTTAATTTAACGCTATAATATTCGGCTCTTTTATCAGAGCACACAAATCTCTGTTTTTTCTGCGACGCCAAGGGCCGAAGATCTTACGCAGTACTTTCCTTTCGAATATTAAAAGTCGTTGTTCATCTGCTTTCATGATTGTCCAAGTTTCGGAGGCATATACCAGGGCAGGAAGACCAAGAGTTTTATAAATTCTTAGCTTGTTCTGTCTAACAACTTACTTCTAATAACACTTATTCGCGGATAAATCAACTGATTACAGAACCTCGAAACAATAATTGTAATTCCATAATTTCTATAATAGGTGTAAAATCAGCTAACTAACCATATATACCTAATCATCCTCTACTTAATCTTCGTATAACCAACTGGTAGTTTTGTTTTTCATTTATTTTAATTTTTTTGACGGCAGCGTCAATAAAATGTCTTTAATTTGCCGTCTCGCCATCAAATATAATTTCGACAAGCTTTGGGGTCGTCATGTGAGCACGACAATGCTGTCAAACCCATAGATCGTTGAAAATATTAAACAGAATAGAAATTTATTTACAATTTAAAAGTATAGTTACAAATCGTTACAAGAAAAGAGGTTTCAGGCTGCAGTATCTATGTTCACTCAACTAATTTACTATTTACAAGGAAAAATAATAATTAAAAAACCTTAACTACATGGATTTATTAAAGCAAGCCGTTTGTGCTTATATTTTTTTTATAACTAAAGGAACTCAAGTTATAATCTACAATACTTTTTATGTATGGATAGGGGCTATGTACACAGGGAGTTACAAATTTTTCCGTAGCGATGAAGATAAATGTAGACAGGCAACATCAAGTTCTCCATGTACGTAGTCTATAGGTGTCCACCGGGGATATGACCCAACTAGCCTTAAACATTTGTTTTGGACTCTTTGTAACCATAGCAAATATTAAACGTCTATTTCTCATTGCAGAAAAAGTAGACAAAAGGGACTAGCGGTTACTCCGAAACTATGTGCTTCTGTAAAGAAAATTGTGCCCAGTTAACATCCAGAATGCAGTCACCATCTCAGTTTGGTAGCGAGTGAGGCAAACGTCCAAAACATTTTATTTACGCTGTTGCCTAATTAATAAAATGTGAATTGTTCTCACCATATGTTGCATTGACTTTTCATTTGATTTCCTGCTGCTGAACCTTTTTTTTTTTAAATCTTTTATTGAAATTTGCAACTGCAACGATTGTTGCAACAAGCAAATGTGATAAAATATATTATAATGCCGTGAATGAAGATAGGAGAAGGCACCCAGTGGCGACACTTCATTAACGTGAACAGATGCACTATACTGCTCTTACGATGGGACTAGATCGCGGGGCCATCTTCTCTTCAATATCCTTAGAGGATTACCTGATCATGTGGAAGAAGATAGGTGTTCTATGAAAGGGTTAGGATGAGCTGCTGTAGAGGAATGAAAGTTGAGAAAACGAGTGTTAGCAAGATCTTTAACGAGAGGGATTTTGAGGTCACTATGGATAGTGAGGTTAGACACATAGAATGGAGCGTTGTTTTCGAAGTATTTTTGACTGTAATGTCCAGACATTGCCTCCAGAGGCGTAGAGAGAGAACGTTTTGTCGATCCCCATAATTCGATGCCGTACGACCAAATAGGTCGCATTAGCAGAAGATATAGGAGTCTTTTGTTATGTAGGTTAAGTTTCGAACGTTTGTCAGATAGTCTAGCGAGAAGTCTAGCTGAAACTTGCTGTGGAGAAACGAAGTGACAAAGATAATGGATCCAGACGCCTTCAACAATCTATCAAAAAAATAATAGGGCTCAACTATAGGCAAATAACCAGTTTAACATAAAAAGATAAAGGGCATACGCAATAAATTATGTAAATCAAAAGTATTGGTGGTTATCGATACGTAATTGCCATAATAGTTGTAATTGCCATAATAGTTGTAATCACCATTGTTGCTATTATCGTTGTAATAATTTAGAAGAGGAAACAAATGAAATAGTGTGTTTTGACGAAGCGCGCTCATCCTCTTAAACATGTTTAGATGTATTAAACATAATAATTTATAAATTAATTCTGTATATGACATCATATGCTTTATAATTCATGCCTTACATTAAATTATAAACTCATGACAGCAACTGTCAGTGGATTTGTACACATAATTACTCTAAGTTCTAGATTCCCAGTGATGGGTAGCGAGGGGGTTTACCAGGTAACTAGCCTATCTTTTTACCTTCTACCTCTCTGGTAGTTTTAGCTTTGTACAGCCTTCATATTCGCCCCATTATCTTTAGCTACTTATATAACCATTACAAATACATTGTATTTACGCACGTAATTTTGAATATTTTGTAAAGTGTAATAAAGCGCTTGGAGGGAATGGTATTTGCCTTGAAATGATTTAGTATGAAGGTGACAGGTCGACTGAGAAGTATCTATAATTTAATTATGAAAGTCTAGCTGAAGGAAAACATGCCGAAAAACTGAAAAACTGCTTTTTCCCCCAATATATAATAAGAAAGGAAATGAGCTTAAACACACCAGTTACCGACGAATTTCCTTACTAAGAGTGATGTGCAAAATACGATCTCTGTGAGAGTAGAAATGGTCCCCTGGGCGAATGCCAATGTGAATTTCGTCGGCTTTGTAAATACCATAGACATCCATCAACTGTTCTTGGCAGTGGGTCACGTGCAGGGCTAATTAAGTGCATGTTGGCAATGAACCTTCCGATCGCACTTGTCAAAATAGTGATTATGACATTGATAGACAGCGCGGCAACGAGTAATAGTGTAGCATGTTTTGGAACAAGAATTTCCTATGGCAGTTGGTTCAAGACAAGTGGAGCTACTATCGCTAATGCTATTAGTGTATAATATAATTTGATTTAATCGTGTTTGGCATTACAAATATAAAAAATAAATACGTGACTTAATGTTAGAGTCTCTATCTAGCCGACGCATAGGATGTGGCACTCATTGCTAGAAATGCAGCAGCAGTTCGGTCAATCAATTTGGAGTTAGGAAACGGGCCAGGAGATTTTAGGTTACAGGTAAATCAGGATAAGACGAAATATGTGATGGCAACTAGATAATGAGTAAATTCGAGAATTTATAAGTTGGGGAACAATGTTCCAGAGTGACGAGATATCTTGAGTAACTGGTACCTATAAGATAAGATTTTAATAGGGCGGCCCTAGGCCTACGCCAGTGCGACCCCTTTGGAATCTATTGTGGCTTCCACCAATCTAGAGCTCGCTCTCCAGACCCGTCATTTTAATTCAGACTCTTAATTCTGGAGAGCGGCCTCTGGGTAAAGCTCTCAGGCCTTGGTTTTTCCTCCTCGAGAAGTAACATCCTTAGCCAGACAAGCCCTTTACACTGACACAATACATGCCGGTTCCTCCTCTTCCTGACAGAACCTACATGAAAGTGCTTCCTGAGCCTGCATTGGCCAGTCAATAGGCCTATAATTATCCTAGTAACCACACGGCCTTGGCGGATTAATTCTGCAGTCTTCCCAGCTTTGGGTAGACCTTAATGAACTACTTCGACTGACTCTGCCCAATGGTGGTCCCAACCACCAACCTGCGACCTCTTTTGCACCCATTATTTAATGGCCGCACTCTTAAAGCACTTGGATACCCCAAAATAAGGCTCCAGACTGATGATGTCTTCCGCAGCGCCTTCACGGGCCACTTCATTTCCCCTAATCTCCTGAATGACCGTTACACAAACAAGAAAAAACCTTATTTTGGTCACTGATTTCCGCCAGGGCGCCCAGACAATCCCATACCAGCCTTGAGTTAACCTAATAGGAACTAATAGCTCTTAGAGCAGCCTGGCTGTTCGAGAAAATCACGATCCTAGATTTAATTATTCCTCGTCTAATAATCTCCGCAGCATAGAACTTAATTGCAGCTAGCTCCTCCTGAAAGACTGTGGCTAGTTTGCTTAGGCTAACCGGAAAGCTACATTTCGGTTTAGCGCCGTATACTCCCGCTCCTACACCCCTCTGTCTTGGAGCCTTCCATGTACCACACTGAGTTCCCCACAACTGGGGATCTATGCTTCCAAGCCTCCATGTCCTACAGACTTTAAAAGGCTTGATAAAGCTATATTTGGGAAACTGGTACCTATTCCCAACAATAACAATGATATCGGATACAAAATAAAAAGAAGAATTGCGAGAAGTAGGTATTTCCGGAATTTAAATGTATCTAGAACTGCAATCATCACTATTTATAATGAACTAAATGTTTTAGACACATTTAAATATAGGAGCAGCGTAACTATTAAAAATTCTATATCTATTGTTTTTAAATAGCAGTCAGAAAGGATAAACGAGTACGAGATATTATCTTATGCAGAGACAGGGAGTGAATATATTTTACTGAGAGAGGAACTGGAAGAATTTATCGCATCCATCTCTATCTGAGCAGAGTTAATTACTTTTTTGGGAGGTAGCCGGGTCTAGGGTAACGGAGGCGGGATTATCTACCGCTGGCTTGAGGGATGCCCCAAAAGTTGAGCGGGGGAAGGAATTTATTTTTATCTTTTTATTATTATTAAAACTGCCAGGATCACGATGTGTAGTACACTGAATAAACCGCTTAGTGTGTTTATGTGTGGGTAAACTAAACAGTTAATCATCAGCATTGTGGTCCTAAGGGTGGTCACTGCTTAGGAGATTAGTTGTTTCAAAACCAGGAGTGAAAATTCACACGACTACAACAGTAACTCACAAATTTTGTTCAAAACTTTGAACGCAAAAAAAAACCTCCTCACATAAAGTAACCTTAATCAAATTACCGGTGAAAATCATTCTGGTAGCAGATTTCGATATTCGTAAACAATTTAAAAAGTTTGAATGAAATGATTATAGCCGTTTGCTAGTAATCCTTAAAATACGGAAAATTCTATTCGATAAAGTGGCAAATCCGATTTTAAACTGATTTTAATCAATTTTGGAAACTCAGACTCACATTTGATTCTTACTAATATTATATAAGTTACATAACAGTACAATAAACTTTAATGGAACATTAGAAGGAAAGCAGTAAAGGAAAAGTATTTTTTTCGGACGAGGCTTAACGTCCAACTACCAATTAGGTGTCGTGGACGGTGGCGGAAGCTCATACTTTACTATAAACCATTCTTTCCAATAAATAAAAAGCAGTTATACGCGGGATTCGAACTGGGGATCTCTCACTTACAAAGCCACGCTTTTGACCACTAGACAAACACTTATAATAGGTGTTCACTGAATCGAATCATGGAATGTATTCAATAATAGCTATTATGTGTACTATGGACATTTTAGCGCCCTAAGTTATGACATATGTTGAAAAGACTACTCGACAAACGTTCAAAACTGACCCTGACGAACAAAAGAAAACTATACACCGCCCTACTTGCCCGGAATATGGACGTACGGAATACAACTCTACGGAAGCGCCAAAAAATCGAACATCAACCGACTTCAACCCTTAAAATCCTGATAACAATAGTTAACGCTCCCTTCTGCGTCTCTAATCACACAATACACTCTGAACTAAATATTCCTCTCGTCTGTGAAATAGCCCTGATCTCGATACACAAAACTCCACACAAATCTACCCAGTCATTACAACCCTCTGATCCACAATATATCTACGACAACACTTCCTTCAAAACCACAGTGCAGACTGAAGCGGTGGTGGCCACGCGACCATTTCACAACACAACGCCGACCTCCTAGGATGGTTGCTGCGTAACCTTGCCAACCTGGCGAACTAACGGCTTCCATCACTGGATGGTCGTCGTTCACTCCACTCACTCCCTTGGCGCGCATGCATGTGCGCGTGCATGTGTATTTGCGCTATCCTTATCACTCATCTCTTTTGCTTGTTGTATTAGATACAGTTGCAAAATAAATAAACAAATACAAACAAAAACGTTTTGACATAATCTTAAAAAAAAAAAAAAAATAAACATTTGCTTTGGAAATTGGTACAAAAAGTCGATATTAAATTAGAGCTTTCTACAGTTTTTATTTTTTGAATCACGGTGGACAGAAAGAAATACTGATTCAGGGGACCCCAAAATTTATATTTCTGGTGAAAAATAAAAATCTAAATTACGCAAGGTTAATATTTTCTTCTTCTAAAGTAAAGTAAGAAAAAGTAAAGATAATAAATAGATTTCTGTAAGGAATACCATTTTCACATGTAAGAAAACTTGTGCGGTGTTTAAGCATTAAGAGTTTTAGATCTTGTATGAAGTAGGGTAAGTATATGAGCGAGCCAATGGTAAAATACCGCCTGGAAAAAATAAATATTATTTGTTAGTGGCTCCTTTCCAAGTGATGATTGGAAAAGCAAGTTATTTTTCAACAGAAGAATGGAAGGTTACAACTTGACAGGCTTTACTAAAAACAGGAAATTATGGCGACATGGAGTTTGAACTGGAGCAATGCTGGATGATTGACATCTCAGGAAGTGGTGGCTTGAATCTGGTAAAAGCAGACAATTAGTTGGAGGAACTGCGAGTAGTATACAGCAAGATCTGTATAACTTATTGATTTTGGTCTCAAAGTTTGGGGGTGCCTCTGTTATGTGCCCTCTGTTCTGGTTTGATCGAATTGTAGCCGGTAAATATAAGGTTTTGATACAGATTTCCAGTTAGTAAATAATTCTATCATTGGAACACATCTTGCATCAAATTACACATAATGATCAACTAGCATTTTACCATTTTACTTAATCAATTTTCATTATTTCACTACACATGCTGACACAGTGATACCATAAACTTGCGTTCTACGGCGGATAAAAACCAACGATAAAATCCAGCATTGCGCACCTAAACATATATTCAACGCATGTTTATTGTTTACCTGAAAGGTTTCGGTTTAGTGTAGAAGTTTCCACTTCACTTATGTTTCTGGGGACGTACTGCACTTGCTGACTACGTGCTACGTGCTTACTACACGATGCAGGTAAAATCAAAGATAATATCCAGCACTACGAACGTAACCACCTTTTCAACAATTCTGTGAATCAGTTTTCTATTTCTTTTATCCAGATTTTCTGAAAAAAATCGGCTAACAAGCTTAAATTGTTATAGTTAGATTTGTGACTAAAAATTTAGTTCCATTTTTGAATTTTTATTTTTATTGTACATTTGCCCACAAACATTATGGTGCAATATAAATTAATGGGACTTTAAAAATAAGACTAACTCTCCTAATTAAATTAAATTTTTTTAAACCAAAATATTATTCCTAAAATTAAAGTAAATTATTTTAAATAAGTTGAATAAGAAAGAAAAAAAAAGTATTATCTAAGGACATATAATTTCTAAAAAACAGCAAAATACAAAGAAAAAGGAGATTTGTAACTAATTCCAATCTAAAAACGAAGAAAAATGCAAATTTTGTATCAGGGCAACATAATGCAGTAGGAGCTCGCTACAAATGCTTGGTGAATAGGTACATTAAGATTGGAAAGACCTGCCAGCCAATCAGAAGCAGCACAGCTGGCCTTTATTTTGCCAAGTCCGATTCCTATACCTCATTGGCTAAGTTGAAACCCCCCACTCATTCATCCCTTCCAATGTAGATTTCACAATGAACTCCTATACCATTATGTCCTACTGATACTAAAAGTGAATTTTACCTTAACTTTAGATAGGAATTTTGACAAATTTCGCAATTTCGAAGGTTTCTCTGTGTTTAAAAGGTTTGATTGATGCATAAAACACAATCTGTGTTTCATTACACAAAAACTTAGTAAATAAAATTGATATGGTGCAGTTATTAATATTTGCTTTGTTAATTTAGTAAAAACTAAATTATGTTCCTTACCTAAATGGAGAACCTATTTTTCTCCAACGTAATTTAAAACTAAAAGTACTATTCAAAAAATTAAAGCATATATTGTTAAATATGTTTATTAATAAAATAAATTAGAATTCCTGAAGGTTAATAATTCCTATAAAGCATTAGAATGTAATATGTCACATCAGTTCCTACTTAAAATCAGAAAAAAATACAAATTTTAGAACCTAATGCAGTAGAGGCTCCCTTTAAATTGATCGTGAGAAGATATTTTCACATTGGAAGATACCGTCAGCCAATTAGAAGTATGAAAGGTAATGTTCATGTTGCCTACCATAATTCCACTATCACATTGGCTAAGTTGTAAATGGGTAAAATGGAGATCAGTTGTTTGACGCCTGACTGGCCGGTGATTTCCACCAATCATATTTGCCCTTGCCAAGTACATACCACAACGAGCTCCTTTACCATTATGTTCTACTGATACTAAAAGTGAATTTTACCTCAACTTTGGATAGGATTTTTTGACAAATTACGCAATTTTCATGGTTTCTCTGTGTTTAAAAGGTTTAATTGATGCATAAACCACTAGATGAGACTAAATTTAAACTACATGTGAGTTATTATATTATATTTATAAACATACATTGTATAAGAATACTACATTCTACGTCGAATTCAAATATTTAACATCAATAAACTTATCATGCTCTGTACAATAAATAAACTTAATATATTTATAATTTGAATACACTTTTTATACTAAATATTGATTACAACCTTTTGTTTAATTACACAAAAACTTAGTAAATAAAATTGATATGGTGCAGTTATTAACATCACATACATTAAAAAAGTACGTAAAAGACAAAGTTAGAGTTAGTTACTGATGAAATTTGAATCACAGAGTTAAAACAATATTTCAGTTTTGAATTCGTCTTACAGAAGTATTAGAGAGCACAAATTACACAGTTAATATACCAATAATTATTCATTTCTCAATTATAATTAAATCTAGCCCCTTCGATTGAGTACTTGTGACAATATACTTTAATAATTAGCTGATCTAAAAATATACATTACCTTTATCTTATTTTATATTACATGTACATAAAATTGTGGGATGTACACCTAGATTAAGAATGAAATTAAATAATATTAGATTACTTATTATTTTAAACCCTTAACTACTAGTTTGATTATTACAGATTAATATACATTACAGTCAATCTAAGTTAAATGGTGAACTGCTTGAACAAATATTTTTAGATAAAAATAGCCAGCCATTTTCGTTTTGATTGAAATAAATTATTTTAAATTAAAATAATGAAAATAAAAATACTTGTATTCCTTGCTTGTAACAGGACACTCTAAATAAGAGCTTTCCAATTGCCTTGTTGACTTTGTTTTCTTTGAGGAATGTTGATAAGCGCTGCGAGGGAAACCCCCTGACTTGTATAGACTTTATCTGTTTACTAATCAGGGATTAGTAACCTGAAGCCGTTCTAAGCATGAAAAAACATGTCTCATCCTGTTTCTATTCACTGTTTAAAGTCAGCTAAATGCAGCTATAGAAATATAATTAGTTGTAACGTAATTACGAGTAAAAATTTAAATCATTGTGAGGTAAATGCTAATGAGTGGCAACGCCTTCGGAGTAGATTAGATTAGATTAGACTAAGGCGGCCTCAAGGCCTACGCCACTACGACCCCTTTGGATCTATTGTGGCTCCCCTAACTTTAAAGCTCACCCACCAGACCTGTCCTTTTAATCAGACTCTTAATGCTGGAGAGTGACTCTTGGGTAAAGCTCACAGGCCTTGGTTTTTCCTCCCCGAGAAGTAACATAATTAGCCAGACAAGCCCCTCGCACTGACACTACACGTGCAGTGCCGTTTCCTCCTCTTCCTGACAGAACCTATAGAGGCTATCATCTGCCAGGCCCATGCGATGCATGTGTTTTCTGAGCCTGCAGAGGCCAGTTAATAAGCCTACATTTATCCTTATTGTCCCACGGCCTTGACGGATTAATTCTGCAGTCAGCCTCGGCGAATAGCCTTTAATAAGCTCCTTCGCCTGTCTCTGCCCAGTGGTGGCAAGCCACTACTCCTGAGACCTACTCTGCACCCATAAGATAATGGCCGCAGTCTTAACAAACTTTGGAACCCCAAAACAGGGCTCCGGGCCAACGAAGTGTTCCGCTGAGCTTTCCCGGGCCAATAAATCTGCCGCTTCGTTTCCCTTATGTCCTGAATGACCAGGTACCCAGACCAGAAAGACCTTATTTTGGTCACTAATTTCCTTCAGGGCACCAGACAGTCCCAAACCAGTTTTGAGTTAACCTGATAGGACCGCCTTCGGGTTGAGATGGTCAAATAACTTGGAATTTCAAGGATACTCTAGCTACTGAAAGGGGGTACTAAGTTAGCTTGGTGGTCGAAGGGTTTTTAAACATGTACCACTAAAGAGAATTTACTTTCTAAAATTGATTACGATCGCGTACATCCACTCGCAGAAGTAAGAAAGTAACAGCCTTCTAAACAGTGATCACTTCCTCTAGTAAATTAAAATGTCAGGAAGTAATTTCAAGGATTGATAAAATATTGCGTCTGTATTTTAATATATAATGTTACATTGATATACAAACTTATAGAAAGAAAAATATATGTATTTCTAGTTCAATAAACATGTGAATAAATATAAAAAAAACACACGCGTACGTTAGTATCCCCCTACTTCGCAGTACACTCAGATCTCGAGGGAAGATAAAAAAAAAAATACAATAAAAAATAGAGAGGATAAAAGGAAGGACTGGGGAAAGAGCGGAAGAGGTGTGCAATCTAACGAGGGTGATTGCAAGGACCCTCACCTACTGGAGTTCCACTGTAGCAGGAACAAGGAGTCGCGTTCCTGCACCACGTACACATCCTGCTATCCTCCACTCTATACCCTTCTGTCTTCTCTCCTTTAAGATTTCCTCTGTTTTATTTTTAACTCTATCCTTTTATTTATTTTTTTTTTTGTCCGCCTTAAATCTAAATAAAAAAGAAATAAATTTGGTTTGTCTTCATAGCGGTGTTACTCTGGACTTCAGACGTTTACAGGAACTCACTTGTTCCGGAAAGAGTTATTTATTTTTGCATATAAAATAAATTAAAATGTGCACGAGCAATAATTAGCTCCAACGTCCCTAGATGATAATAATAATTATAATACATTTTTTAAAAAAACAATTCAAAGAACCAATCAAGAATGTCGGTCTAACTCAGGGGGTCCCCAAACTACGGCCTGCGGGACATTTATCCGGCCCCCGCCGCACTTCCGGAAGAGGCATTTCTTTCATTGGTGGTCAGTGAGAGGAGCACTATATGTGGCGGTGCCGCAAAGCGCTGCGTCGGTCGTGTACAGTACTACTTCCGATGACGCGGGGAGGACGCGTCATGGCTCCGAAAACAGTGTAAAATAACAGCCAGAAGTAGGAAGAAAGGCAAAGCAATCGAATTATAGTACTGCCTCAGAGTACATAACAGGTACTCGTACAGGTTAGCCAGAAATCCTATGGCACTGCTAAAGAGGTGTTTAGGAGTTGTTCTGCCAGAGAACAGACCCTCCTCTACCCATAATCTCCTTAACCAATTAGGAGCAATGTGAACTAACATACTGGAGAAAAGGTCTAACTTGAATTTGGACTAGAAACTGCATTAACATGAATATATTTGATTTAGAAAGATACATCAAAGTTCCATACACATCGAAATATTCTGTTGTTACTTCTAAGTTAACACTTAAAATATAATTTAGATCAAAATATTATATCGTAATGAATTTTTGAACATATTTCAATCATTTCAAATGAAGGTTTGATAATGTGGGAAAACCAATAAACCCTATGAAGAAGTTGGCTAATTTTAAATGAAGCCAGAGTTTATTTAGATGTACGCGAGAGCCCGGCGCCACGCGGAAAAATTTTTTAAACACTTCATGCTGCTTGGAAAGAAATTTTTGTTAATGTTTCCCATATGGAAAATGGTGTCCAATTATCTAGGATCGGAAAGGGATTAGCTGGATTCCTGCGTGAAGATCACGGGTTTGAAATCAGTTACTGGCCGTTCGTTTTTCTCTAACGAAAAGCTTTTTACAGTTCACAGTCCCGGTGATGGACAGTATTGTCTGCAACAGGAGAACACTATGTTGAGGACGGCAGAACACTTAAGGTCCTGGCGTCAATATCCTCAGATGTTGAGAAGCCTTAAAAAAAAAATATCTAGGACGATTAAGATCCCCTTTGATGCTCCGAGTTCTTTCGAATTGATCAGGATTCAAGTTATTGGTCATTAGAGACTGTTTTTGGCAATAAATCGACATTGCTAACCATTTCTTGTTCAGTAACGTGCCATTTCATAAAGGGGACGCTCGGGCAGGATATCTGCATGTCTTCACGTGAAAGTTCCTGATTTCAAAGCTGGAGCCGAAAGAAGAACTTTATTTTAATATTTAATATTATTTCACAGAAATAATTGGATCATGAGTTGAATATGAAATTAAAGAATCTGAATAAATAATTTCTTTTTACATGCTTCGTGCATAAAATATTCTAAAAATAAATAGTTATTACTATGATTATTATTATCGTTATTGAATGCTGGTTTGAGTTGAAAGAAATTCAGCTAAAAGTCAGGCAGAGTTAGCGTTTATTACATGTTCACCACTACTACAAGTACATGGATGATGTAGCGGAATGGGTTTAGCCTTCAAAAAAGGATAAAAGTGAGAGTACAGCCTAGCGATGGAGAGTGCCGGATTGTTGGTAGCTGTATATAGTGTAACAGCAGAGAGCCAGAGAGAGTTGTAAAGCCTGTTGAAGCAGTTGGGGGAGTTAAAGAAAGTCTGAACCACATCAGAGAATGGAAATACTGTGTTGTTGCGTAAAAGCTTTCAGGTGAAATCTCGCTGTTTCCACCTCTCCGGCTGGATGATGTCTGGGCAAATAGCTTACAGTTTCAACATACTGAAGCCTACATCAAATATATAACACATCAAATTGGATATGTATATATACAAATGTTCAAATAATCTCCTTTTTTTAAAAAAAATATCTTTAATAAAAGTACTTTTCATATTTAAAAAAAAAGATCGATTGTAGATCGTAACAAAAGGACGGCTCCACCAAAAAGGGGAAGGAACGCAGGCAATCCTAATGCCCATTGTTCCCCGTCCACCCTTCATCTCATCAGAGATACCAGGGCTTTAAAAGAAAAAATCCGGCTAAAGATTGCCAGAAGTCAATACAATAAACTGATAAAGTAGCGACAGGACACTAGGGAGCATGGCGACTCAATCGCCCAGTGCACTGAATAAACCTAGAAAGTTCGTTAAGATTACCAGATGCCACAATTTCCTGTAGGGAGACATTTGACTTTCCGACTAGGAAGGTCGTTAAGATTACTAGATGCTACAATCTCCAGTAGGGAAGCATTGAACCTCCGGGAAGACGAGGAATCTAGTTTTAGAATAAACGGGGTACACCTCTACAAAGTGCCGCACAGTCTCATTGGACTCACCACAGCCAGCGCAAATTGGCGACTGAGTAAGGCCGCATTTGAAAAGATGGTACGCTAAATTCACATTCAACACCTGAACCAACTGGCGGTTTGGAAACCTGCTAAAACCAACTATTTTACAGGCCAACGTTTTTGACAGGCCAAGAATTCCTTTAGCCTTACGGTAGTCAGCTCGGGATCTCCACCGTTTCCGATGTTCCTTCAAAATCCACTGCTCCACCTCTGTTCTACAACGTCGATAGGATACAGGGATAATGGGCTGAGTAGTCATTGTTATCAACGCAGCTCCTTCCTTTGCTGTTTCATCAGCAAGTTCGTTACCCGGTATCCCGGAATGACCAGGAGACCAAGCAACCGAAACAGTATTCAAAGCTCCCAACAAATTGAGATCTCCCAACAAAAACGATCGATACTATGTCTAAATAAATAAATGAATCGATCGAACGAAACCATTTCAATTGCAGAAGCAATTTCTTTGAAAGATATTGTAAGACTGAATATCACAAAAGTAGCTGGTAGAGAATTGCGAATAAAATTATGCTATCGTGTGTATTATGCACGTTGCAGAAACAGGTGGTGACAAACAAGTGAAGCTGACCAGACAGCTCACATTTATGGGACGCAGTTATTCATTCTGCCCTAATTATTTTACAGCATTGAAATATTCGACATAATACGTAACGCTTCATCATTTGACTTGCATCCAACTTTAATGTCTCACGTATCTCATATTGTTTCCTTTAGCCATTCTTACTAATTTTCCCAAGTTATAGAGTAATATCTCTCGTATGAGCTTCAAGTTAATACTAACAGTTAAAATATTACTTCTACCTTGTATCTATTCAGTTTTTTCGTTTCTAATATTTACAATACGAATATTATCTTGTATTATTATGTACTGGGATTTGATTTCTTTGACCTTTATGCTCAGTTTTCGGAATTACAATTAGAGCACATTAAACCAGGGCTGGGTAGATCGGATGACAATTACAGGATTTGCATTATTGGACCTACTCTAGGGCTATAACCTAGTCCATGAAGGACCCAAGCCTCAGCCACTACAGCTCTTCACCTAACTCTATCCCTTGCCGACGTGCTCCATCTCTGCTGACCAAGGGCCTCTAAATCGTCCGGCACATTGTTCAACCTTCCAAGTAGGGGCCATACAGTGCTTTCCTCCATCCGAGGGGGCCTGTCGTCTCCTCCATCCGGTGCAAATGTCCCAGTCATTACAGTCTACCAGACTTTATAGTGTTTGTTTCATTAATCAGCCAAATGCAGAGTATAGAGAAGGGGTGCGCACCAGGTTCCCTTGAACTATAAGTCTAACGATTAAAGTTTTATTTTTGAACCTTCCAAATATATGGGTATTATTAATCTTGCAAAATACTAGGACTGTGGTACATAAGCACTTGTAAAAAAGGAAATAGGTCTGCAAAGCCCTTCAGAGAAATAAGCCTATTACTGCAAATAGGCAACGCAACAAAGCTCCAGAATCATTTACACAATTAGTCTTATAATATTGTGGAAGCATTGATTTTTTTTTTTTTTTGTGTGGAACATTTTGGGTTTAGAAGGAGATTGATCTCATTTTGATGTCATGAATTCAATATTTGAATCTCAAACTATAGAAAAGGGATTCGAGCATGATAACTGGAAAATGCTATGACGAAATAATATAAACACTATTTTAACAGTTAGGGCGACTGTTTCACTTTTATGGTCGTCCTTCGGGCAAGTACCTTTTGAATAAACATTTATCAGCATTTAAATTAGAAGGGAGGACTGTAAAGAACGATGGTCGCGTAGTGGTGGATGTTGGATTATAATTCAGTCCCATGGTGGAAACACCGAGAGAACCTTTTCCGCGCACTGTTACTCTTGGATATCCATTTTAAATTCAACCCACATTAGCCCAACTCCAAACACTTGAACTATTTCTCCACGTATAATCTCATACTGTGTTTGTACTTGAGAATTAGGAATACTTTACCACTTTATTTTTTGGACGAATGCCCTTATATACTTTCCTTCATTTTCACCCGCATCTTTGTATATTTATGTAGAGCCTTCAAAGTACTTTTTATAAATAAAGTTCACTGCAAAATGTAACTTTTTTTTTAATTTTATTTTTTTGTTTGTAACAAAAAACTTGATAACAAAGCAATTATCCATCTGGAACAAAGCTTATACAGCCACAGTCTTCATGAGAGAATGAGCAGCTTAAGATTTAGAAAAGATTTAGAACTTGCCCGCATTCGAGGATGCAACAGGGGAGTGTTGTTAGTTCATTCCTAATGAATTTTAAGGATGGCCTTACGTTAAAAATGTTTCAAATAAAAGCGACAGACTTTGTCTAATTGAATTTAAATAATTTTCACAAAAATATAGTCGAATCTTTTACTCCAATCAGTCATGAAAACCTAAAAATTCCATGCAGTCACACCAACTTTAAAAAAAAAGAAGAAACATTTCACTAAATTCTTAACAATCTAATTCTTTTTTAAAAAATGGACAATTTAGTTGCCTTGCGATTCCCAGTCATTCCTGTTCAAGAATCATTCTCCTGGTTTCATTCCAAGATCTTCGGGCGCAATCTAGTTTTTCTTCCTTCCACCTACGAATCTTCCAATAATTTTCTGTTGTTGGCCATTCTGACCACATGTCCGTTTCAGCTGAAGTTGATTGTTCTTATAGTTTCTGTGGCTGGTCTTTATCTTATCTCACAGCAACTTTATTGTCTAAAGATGACATTTTTTATTTATAGGTTAGAATAATAATAATAATTTATAATAATAATAATTTATTAATAATTATTATTAACAATATTAATAATAATTGTACATTTAAACTAGTGGTATTCCTCCAAAACTTTATACTTGTTTTTCAGAGATTTTTTTTATTTAACTTTTATTTAGATTTTTACAACTGCACAGAAATCAATGCAATAAGTAAAATAGATGGTCGATAATAGAGTGTGCTGATAGGCTAGGCCAACAAATGCACATTGACATGACTAACATGAACGACGGCCATCCAGTGATAGCAGTCGTAATATGCCATAATAGCAGGAGAATCGCGACTGTCACACTAGACAGCCGACGCTACATTCGCAGATGGTCTCGAGGCCACCGACGCCTCAACCGTCGTGGAGGATTAGTTGGGAGGGTGGTGGTTGAGAGGGCTTGGACTAAAGGATTCATGTGAGAGGATAGTTGGGAAAGGAATTTTATGTAACGGGATTTGGCGTGGACAGAGACGAAGGGAATTTTAAGGTCATTGTGGATAGTATGGTTAGAGACGTAGAAAGGAGCATTGACTAGGGTACGAAGGATTTTGGATTGAAAGGATTGGATTCGATGAAGGTTCGAGTGTTTGGCTGTCCCGTATAGCTCTATTCCATATGTCCATATAGGGGCTAGTAATGAGTAGTACAGCTGTTTTTTGTTACGTAGCGTCAGTTTTGAACGTTTGTCTAGTAAATTTTCAGAGAAATCTCAAAATCGAAAAAACTACAGAACTTTCTCTGACGAGAATAAAGAGAATGTAAAACAAAACAAAAAAATCGATTGCATTTTGTCACAAAAAAAAATATAAATAAATAAACTGTTTCGATAAGTTTTTTAATAGTCTACATTCATTGATCTGATTCAGACGGCAAACATTTATTTATGTATTGCATAAAGGACAGATGTACCTGACATCACCAACTTACTCTGAGAATATTAGAAGTGAAGAAAGTTGGAGAGAACAAGATGAAATCCCTGCCCTGGTGCAAGGTTCATAAGTAGGCAAATATGAGTGCCGCTTTAAACAGCATACAGACTGTGACAACAGTGAACATGACTATAAATTCTATTTTGAAAGGCAATAGAATTGTGTTAGCGTTTCACTGCGACATTGCTTTTGAATTATTTTCTGTTTTCTTCATATAATATGGATTATTATTTAAACTTGAAGACTAGGCTTCTTTCTTTGTCAGATTATCGTCTTCCCAAAATTTGATATAGCAGATTACTGGAATAACAATACAACCAAATTACCTCCTTTAGCTGGACGAGGGAAGTTAGTTCGTGCTGTTTTGGAATTGGTGCGAACATTGAATGGCCAGCCAAAGATGTTAATTTCATAAATTCTTTATATAATAATAAATCCTAATTCAGAGATGTTAAAATTGAATATTAACTTCGGTTTTGAGCGTTTGTCGAATAGTCTTGCTAGAAGTTTGTATCGTTTGTTTAGTTCGGTACGTTTAAGTCTTGTATGGGGGTTCCAGGTAAGTCTCTTGTCTAGGTACATTCCAAGGTACCGCACATGGTCGGCTGGTGGGATTGGTGTATGATGTAAGAAGACAGGTGGCGGAGTTTGACGTTTGAGTGTGAAGACTATGTATTTAGACTTAGTTGGGTTAATTTTTATTAATTTTATCAAGGTTCTATTGAGTGAAGGTGGGACTGTAGTGAGCGTACTGCAAGGATAGGGTCAGAATGTGTGGAGAGAATGGCAGTGTCGTCATTTAGAAGGACGTCACTACAGAACAAACGACGACTCTATACAGCTCTACTCATACCAATATGGACTTACGGACTCGAAGTTTACGGAACAGCTAAAAAATCCAACATCAATAGACTGCAAACCCTACAATCCAAAATTCTCCGCCGCATAGTAGACGCTCCATTCTATGTTAGCAACCACACAATACATACAGATCTCCAAATTCCACTCATCTCCGAACTTGCCAAAATACGATATAAAAATTTTCACCAAAAACTCTCACTTCATCCCAACCCTCTAGCTGCAAACTTATCTTCAACTACCTACAATCCTCGAAGAAGGCTGAGGCGCCGTTGGCCCCGTGACCAACTGGGTGACTAATGGCGGCCATCACTGGATGACCGTGATTCACGTCTGCCACGCTATTCATATACACTTATCGCATTTACCTATTGCACCCTGTAGGTACAGGTGTAAATTACATTAAAAGGATTAAAAAAAAAATCACTTCGGTTTAGGGCTACCCAAATAAAATAATCACGCTATTCTACTACCAAAAACAATGTAACAGCAGATATTTTTGCACAAATGGCTGGTGAGCTCTTCAAACGGTGGATGAGCAGTAAAACTTTATAAGACAGTTCTCACGCCGCAAAGCTTACGAAGGGGGGAAAGAAAAATTTTGAAAAAAATATTTGGAACTGCGAGGACCAGAGAAAGGCTTTAGGTTTAGGACAGACCAAGGAGTGGCTGAACTGTTTGGGGAATATAATATTGAGTCTTGTAAGACGCCACGGTAGCCGAGCGGTTAGAGGCGAGACCTGTAAAGCTAATATGTGGTACTGGGTTCGATTCCCGGTCTTAGGCCTTAGATTTTATTTAATGGTTAATACAAAAAATTTACAGTAAAGTATGTTTGCTAGTCGTCTCCGTCCACGACACCTAATTAGGTCACGACACCTAACTACCAATTGGTAGTTGGACGTAAAGCCCGCCTGAAATAATAGGCATTACTTCACTTACTTTTTTTATTGTGTCTTGTATAAAAAGCTGGTAGATTGGTTAGGACACATTCACCTGATGATGGGGCCCAAAAAAAGCTTTATATGGGCATCCTGGTGGGAGCAGGCGTCGAGGCAGATGAAGGCTGAGATGGCTGAGGCATGTGGTGGACGCCTTGGAGGTTGGAGAACAGCGGCGAGGGACCGTAGTGGCTGAGGATCAGGCCCTTCGGGTCAGAGAAGGAGTACGCTACTAGGAAGCAGAAGTTTTAGTGGAAATTGTGGTGAAAGAAACCAGGTACGCGTGTAAAGAGAGGTGGGTTGGAAGCAAGCCAAGCACCAGAAACAGCGAAGAACACCTCAATTGGCCATGAAAAACCCTGGCACCCAGAATTGGGACATAAATCCGATTTTCTTATCTTATTTAATAGAATACATTACTGAGCTACTGTTGGCAAACTCAATAGATATGTCTCTAACTCATCTGCATGTTGCTATGGTAGCGACAGGAAAATGCTGCTGCGTCAAATTTCAGACTGTCTCTTCAATTTTCAATATATAAGTACGGTCAGACAGAGATAGAGGTTGCAGAGGAAGGAAGTTCTGGACAATGAAGCTGTCGGCACGGTCTTTCACATTGCTTGATACTCTATTTGATTTGAATTGAAAATCACGTTTAGAGGTAAGTTCACGAGGTTAAGTGTGGTTGCGTTTGGTATACGTGCACAGCGTTTGTTATCGTCAAGCTTAAACCTTACTCCTTATTTCTTTTATCGCAAGGTCCACAGCCTTATGCAGAGTACAGCAAAGTCACACTAACCTTTTTTTCCACGCACCCTGTCTACTGTACGCCCTGAGTCTTCTCTAGGGTAAAGGACGTAATTTATGCACCTTTTTTTTTCTTTTGCCGGCGCTACCCTCCTGTTGTGCATTTTGCCAACACCAAACTCCACTTGCTCCAGTCTCCCTACCGTAGATCCTGATATAAATTCGATTTGAATATTTCTGTTTATTCTGTAAATTCTGGATTTTCACGTGTTTCAGGCCGCACATCTTTTTCAACAAAACAACAGCCAGTCCTCCATGCTCTCATTCTAAAGGACTCAGTCCTGGAATAATGAACCTGTAAGCTGATTATATGTGACTCAGGTCTGCTTCCTGTTTCCAATCTGCATATTTCCTCATACCACAACCCCTCTCATCATAGTTTCCTATCACAACCCTCTTCTTCAACAACAAATTCGTGTCCCGCTACCTTTCCTGCCTTGTATTAAAACCGGCATTTCCACAGAAATACTAATTCTCCAAACCAATTCCCCTCTTTTATTCTATTTCTCTCATTATATTAATTAGCAAATCAAATCATTTTTACTTTAGTTTAAAAAGCTTAGTTTCTGAAGTTCTAGCTTGGAGTATGCCCGCAATGCAAATTGGAGGTTTACGGAGCAGAAGTGGCTCAAAATGACTTTTTAGAACCGGATTTTGTAGGTTGAACCTGTGACTGTAAACTATAAGGTTTTCTACCAAGAGCCATTCTAGGCCTAGAACAACCAGAATGCCAGAAGGAGAAACTAAGGAACTGCTAGCGAAACTAGAAAAGATATTTTTCCATTTTTCTCTTTATTCCAAACTTCTACATCCAAAACTAGCCGACCTAATGTGTATGATCTAACCTTGGCATAAGATTTTAAATGCAGAAGTAGAAAATAAGGAAATTCTTGTAAAACTAGTAATAATACTCCTTTTACTACCAATTTCCCGTACCTCTACACCAGTGATGGCACCCTAAATTTTTAGGAACCGGTTCTATAAAGTCAAAGTGAAGTGATATCTAGGAACCTATTCTTTATTTTTTAAGAATGAAAACAAATCACTTACCTAGCCTCACTTTGCATTAAAAATACCATTTTTTCACGCAACATATCATTAAAATATAAAATCTTATTTCAAAAATAAAGTCTACCCTACTAACTAAAGCGAAAGTTCAACGGATCGAAAAAGAATTAAATATCCCTAGATTTTTACAAAATTTTATTTATTTATCGCTGGCATACAGACATCAATATTGCAAGGTTAATATGATACATAATATATTACAGTTTTACATCAATATTATTTATGTATTCTATTGTATTTACAAAATATATTTGTAACCTAGGGTTCTTTGTTTTCGATCCGTTGTACTTTCGCCCTAACCTCTCCAGTGTACACTATTACGACACAGATTAAGGTGCGGTTGCAATTTTGTACGGCTCCCCAATTAGGCAGACTACAGTTGCAACAATGCAGGGCATAGCGCAAGATTCAAAACTGAAGTCTAGAGTAATTTATTTATTTTTAATAACCGGTTCTCTAAAGTTTCTTAATATTAAAAAACGGTTCGCGCGAACCGGTAGGATGCCATCACTGGCTCTACACCCAAACTGGCTCGAATTAATGATTTTTCCCAACCAACTCCTTTCTTTTGTTCTATTTACCCCATTATATTCACGTCATTAGCAAATCAAATAATTTTACATTAATTTAAAAAGCTTTTAATTAATCAAGATTAAAGTTTAAAATATTTAACACGGACTTTCTTTAGTAAAATCCTTCCTCCTTGACAAAAACCTATGACAGATTTTAGACATTTAATTAAAAACCCAAAAGCAGGAGGGGTAATTCTACTTCCTCGGTTTGGGTGGGGGAAAAAAGGAAGTAAAATGAGCAACAGTTACAAAGTTCTGTTTCTGTATTTTGGTGAAAAGCGGGAGGGTTTGGGAAAACTTTTCATTAAAAAGCTTTTCCTGACCAAACACTGAGTTTCACTGGTTCAGTTATACGATTCTTAACAGATGCTTCTTTTTTACACATTAACAGAAATCTGTAGAGTCAAAAAACGATTCGAGTAGTGACTAAAAGTTTTATTATTGTCAAAATTTGTTGAGAAATTTTGCAATAAAAAGCACGAGTTGAAATTGTTGAGGAACATTTTTTGTATTTATTTGATCAAGATTCAACTCATCATTTTTTTACTCTCTTATAAGTTCTTGGTGACTGATGGATTCATCCAAGAGAAAAGAGAAATGATTCGTCACTTTTCAGTTTTATTATTTTGTCTTAGAATAGAATAGATTAAATTAGGGCGGCCTCAAGGCCTACGCCACTGCGACTTCTTTGGATCTAATGTGACTCCCCAGCTTTAGAGCTCGCCCTCCAGACCCGTCCGCTTAATCAGACTCTAAACTCTGGAGAGCGACTCTTGGGTAAAGCTCTCTGGCCTTGGTTTTTCCTCCCCGAGAAGTAACATCCTTAGCCAGACTAGCCCCTCACACTGACATAAGGTGCAGTGCCGTTTCCTCTTCTTCCTGACAGAACCTACAAAGACTATCATCTGCCAGGCTCATGCGATGCATGTGTTTTCTGAGCCTGCAGAGGCCAGTTAATAAGCTTACATTTAGTCCCACGGCCTTGACGGATTAATTCTGCGGTCAGTCATTATTTTGTCTTAACATACACTAACAATAAATTTTAATCGTTTTTCACGAAATAGCCGTCCTGCAGAATGGGTGTTCTTTAGGGCTGATATGATAAGTAAAACAATTGTTTTGATTAAGTACTTAAACTGTACGTTAGATTCGTAATTTCTCTAACGGTTACTAAGTAGAAGAACGTACTGTTTTCAGGCAGATTTTAGAGTTCCAGTTTCAGCAGGAAATATTTGTTTTCAGCTTCCTTGAGCCCAAAAAAGAGTTTGTGCGTGTGAACAAATAATCGCCTATTTTTTCAGGCGGGCGTCCAACTACCAATTAGGTGTCGTGGACGTAGGCGACTAACAAACATACTTTACTGTAAATTTTTAATATTAAATATTAAAATAAAATCCAAGGCTTAGACCGGGAATCGAACCCAGTACCACAACGCATATTAGCTTTGCAGCTCTCGCCACTAACCGCTCGGCTACCATGTGATTCTGTATGTACGAGGGTCGTTTGAAAAGTCCGTGCAAAGTCAGAGAGATAGCACCACTGGCGCGTATCGAGGTTATCTTTAGTTAGTAGCATCTCTTGGAAGAACACACATCAGGTTTCAGCCAGATCGGTCTATTTCTTTGTGTTTGGCATTCGTTTGAATCGAGGAAGTCGAGTGATTTTCAAAAAATGGACGAAAAAGAATTTCGTGTGTTGATTAAACACTACTTTATGAAAGGCAAAACGCCTCAGGAGACTAAAGAGAAGCTTGATAAACATTATGGTGACTCTGCACCTTCGATTAGAACAGTTTATAAGTGGTTTCAAAATTTTTGGAGTGGCCATATGGGCACAAGTGACGCTGAACGTTCTGGACGCCCTGTTGAGGTTACTACTCCAGAAATCATTGATAAAATCCATGATATGGTGATGGATGACAGAAGAGTGAAGGTGCGTGAGATTGCTAGTGCTGTGGGCATCTCGAATGAACGGGTACATAATATTTTGCATCAACATTTGGACATGACAAAGCTATCCGCAAGATGGGTGCCGCGATTGCTCACGCTTGACAAAAAACGAAATCGTGTGAAGTGTTGCAAGGACGGTTTGCAGCTGTTCCAGAAGAATCCGCAGGACTTTAAGCGTCGTTTCGTCACTGTGTATGAAACATTGATACATCACTACACTCCTGAGACCAAAGAACAATCTAAACAATGGTTTACCAAGGGGGAATCTGCGCCAAAAAAAAAGGCGAAGACCGTTCCTTCGGCCGGAAAGATTATGGCGACTGTCTTTTGGGATTCGCAAGGAATAATCCTCATCGACTATCTGGAAAAGGGTAAAACTATTACAGGTGCATATTATTCATCGTTATTGGACCGTTTGAAAACCGAGCTGTAAGAAAAACGCTCACGATTGGCCCACAAAAAAGTCCTTTTCCATCACGACAACGCACCAGCTCACACCTCAGCAGTTGTGGTCGCAAAATTATTGGAAATAGGGTTCAAACTCGTTTCACATCCCCCCTATTCACCAGACTTGGCTCCCTCGGACTACTATTTGTTCTCTAATATGAAGAAATGGCTGGCGGGAAAAAAATTTTATTCAAACGAGGAGGTGATTGCAGAAACGAATCGCTATTTTTCAGACTTGGACAAATCCTATTATTCGGAAGGGATCAACAAACTAGAGCAGCGTTGGACGAAGTGTATAAGCCTAAAAGGAGACTATGTTGAAAAATAAAAAAGGTTTACCCCAAAAAATTAAGTAGTTTTTATTTTTGCACGGACTTTTCAAACGACCCTCGTATGTATGCATCAACCCAAAAAAAGAGAAGATATTTCTGTAAGGTGCCAACAGGAATTCCATCAGACCTACAACTTTTTGTTTAACGACTTCAACCATTTGCATTGAACTCGACATACTAAGTATGCATGTACTTGTACTTAAGTATGTAACTTTTCTATAAAACATAATCACGACTCTATTGCATGATAAGTTTTTGGAGAATTTCATTCTTCGCATGCTTATAAAAATTATCATTCTAATGGGGCTTCCAAACGAATATTTTTGATGAATTCCCAAAATAGAAAATCATCACGATTTTGAGAAATAAGAGAAAGTGATAAGATGATGCAATAATTCTTCTCTCACTCTCTGTAATAGATTCGCGAAAAAACAAAAATTAAAAAAAATAATAAAACATCGAAATATATCCACCTTGCTAATTAGTAAGGAAACAGGAGACAAAACATACTTGCTATTTAGAATTCATGACACAAAGCACATGCTGGTCTAATATCACGCTTACTTTGGCAACGGGGCAACGTCTTTGTTCTCGTTACTAAATTACGGCACGCATTAAAATGGGTCACTGTATCCAAATAATTAACATTCAAAAAAAGAAAGTATAATACGACGCCACATTCCCCTTTCTTCGTTTCCAAAAGATAAACTTGCTAAATTACATTAGCATAAAATACGTTTAATTGAAACTATCTAATATTGCTATGAATCCGTAATGCTGTCCATTTTTGCTAACTAGGCATCCATTTATCTTTACGATTAGCGTTTAACCTCTATTCCTACTTTGAATGAAAGTAAATAATTGTGAAAACCTGAATTTTGGTCAATTTATAAATCAAAAATCTTTACGCTAACGTTTCGAACTGTATGTAGTTCTTCTTCAGGGCTACAGAGAAATCAGGGTGATTACAATGCCCTTACGGAGACTATTCATATTTATTTTATAAAATTATAAAACATTATACAATTATAAAAATGGAAAATACAATAATTAATTTGATACTTCTTTTGGCGGAAGGTAATAATACTTTACTGACTCCCAAATTCCGTTTAAAAAAAATTCATTTGCATCGGCTGGGATACGTTTCTCGGCTCAATGTTTGGGTGCTGCATGAAGTAACCGAGGTCAACTTAGCCACTCGCATATCCATTCGCGATTCGCTGCGGAAACGTCAAGAAAACGACCCATTTTTAAAGAGGATGGTAACGGAGATGCAAAGGATCGTCTACGATAATGTAGTGCATAAAAGATCATGGAAGCACTGCAGTGAGCTGCCGCAAACAAGCTCGAAAGCGGAATTGCATCCGAAGTAGATTATGCACTCCGTATGGTGGGATTATAAAGGTGTCATCTACTACGAGCTGTTACCGTCAGGCAAAACAATTGATCCAATCGCGTACTGCTTGCAGTTAACCAAATTGGACCATGCAATCCGCACAAAACGTCCAGAATTGGCAAATCGCAAAGGTGACGCCTCCCACCATGACAACGCCAGACCGCATACGTCATTGACCACTCGGAAAAAACTGCTGGGATCTTTTGCCTCATACTCCGTATTCAGTGAACCTGGCACCTTCTGATTATCATTTATTCTGTTAGTTGCAGAACTCCATGAACCGAAAAACTTTTGATAACTAGAAGACTGTCAAAAAACATTTTGATTAGTTTTTCGACGATAAGCCACAGGCGTTCCGCGAACATGGTATAACGAAGTTGGTGGAAAGATGGCAAGAAGTTATCAATAAGAATGGTCAATATATAATTGATTAAAATTTATTCTGTGTTTCAAATAAATTGTTATTTATTCCACCCTCAAAAACCTAACGAACTTATTTGCCAACCCATTTAATATTAATGATATTATTAATTAATACTATTAATTATTAGTAATCTCTGATTAATAACAATATCGGCAACTTATAATATATTAACTAATTATAATTAATAATGTTACTAATAATACTTAGTTTAGTTATACTGGTCAATATCTCCACATCCTTGGCGTACTCGTATAATGTACTACTCTATGCATGTTGAAAGGTAATAAATTATTCAAAATTTTTGTGCTTTTTATTACTATATTTTTTATTGCTAGGGTGTTACTTACAAAATTTGCATTTCTGTTTTGTAATTCTAGTCTCTCGATATATTAGGAAAGCCCTTCATTATTTTTTGTCGTTGTTGTTTTCTTCTTAACTTTTTCTACGTTGTATTTATATTATATTTTTACTCAGAGTCGAATATTTGATTAAATTAAAACATTTTTTCCTTGAGAATATAATTTATTTGATTATTACTTCGGTAGAATTTCGCTACAAGTAATACAATACGAGGGGCACTACTTATATTTTGAGCCTTGGCAAAACACTGAGTGTTGTCACGTGCTATCTGACGTTTCCACTTGAAAGTTTGACGTTTTTGACCATAACCTTCTTCAGAACGTTTGGTTATTAGAGCGCGATTTGTGTTGCTTACAGTCACTTGAAAATTGTGTCTCAGCGAAAAAATGGAATTAACTCGTGAAAATTTTCGTGCAATGATTTATTACGACTTTCGACGTGGATTATCAAGACAGGAGTGCATCGATCAACTTACTTTTGGCGATAAAGCCCCCATCCTTTGCCACTGTGAAACGCTGGTATAACGAATTCAATCGTGGTCGTCGTTCGCTCACCGACGAAAGTCGTGAAGGTCGTCCAAAATCAGTTGTTGTGTCAGAAAACATTGATGCTGTGCAAAAACTAATAATGCATGATGATAAAATATTGCATGATCATTTAGCCGTGAAAAAGGTTTGTTCTCGTTGGAGCCCACATAATCTGACAAAATCTCAAAAAAGATGCTCGTGTCGATTGGTGCAAACAAATGCTTAAGAAATGCAATGGCGGTGCTTCAAAAGACTTGTATAAGATTGTAACAGGTGACGAATCATGGATATATGCGTATGAGCCGGAAACTAAACAGGAGTCGACTGTATGGGTGTTTCAAGATGAACCAAATCCAACAAATGTTGTTCGCGCTCGAAGCACTTCGAAACAAATGGTCGCCTGTTTTTTCGGAAAAACTGGTCATGTGGCAACAGTGCCTTTAGAGGAACGTAAAACGGTCAATTCTGAATGGTACACAACCATTTGTTTGCCGGAAGTCTTTGATGAAATAAGGAAAACAAACAAGCGCCGTCGGATCATTCTTCATCAAAACAATGCCAGCTGTCACACATCTCCTCTAACAACCGACTATTTGAGCTCTCAAAAAATCGAATTAATGGGTCATCCGCCGTTCAGTCCTCATTTGGCACCAAATGACTTCTTTTTGTTTCCGAACATCAAGAATAAATTACGTGGACAACGATTTTCGTCGGCAGAAAAAGCCGTTGATGCATTCGAAAACCATGTTTTGGAGGAGTCTCAAGCGGAATGGAAAAAATGCTTTGACGAGTGGTTCGAACGCATGCAGAAGTGTATAGATCATAAAGAAGAATATTTTGAAAAACAATAAAGTCATTTTCAATGACAAATTACTGTTTTTTTACGATTATTATTCTTCTTAAACTCGTATTATTAGGCTCAAAATATAAATAGTGCCCCTCGTATAATTAATTGTAGAAAATTAATAATGAGGGAAAAACTATCCTGTGGTAGTGGCAAAAGAGATTTGATAGCTTTAGTTCCATTTGAGCAAATCAAGTGGCCATTGGCGTTTAAGACTTCTTGAAGGATCGTCAGGAATTGTTTGAGAATAGAGGCGACAGACTAAAAGGGTTCAAACGGCAGATAAGGTGTTGAGGTTATATCAGATTGAGGTTATGTCGGACAAAATAGGAAGATCGAGGACATAGAAGGAAGCATTGGCAATTGAACGAAGAATTTTGGATGGCAAGGTTTGGATTATTAGGTGCTTGGAACGCTTGCCAGAACTCCATAGTTTGTCTTACTTCAGGTCCATATTGGTTTAAGTAATTGTTGAACAAGTTTCGTTTGATCTCTAGTAGATAGTCTTGATCTATTGTCTAACAGAACAAGACTATCTATATTAAAGTTATTCAGTCAGTTCAATAAAATCAAGTATAAAAAAGAAACGGTAAATTACACCGGGCTGCGTTTTTTAACTTTTGAAAAATTGTTTTAAATTTGTTACTTGATTTTTATGTATTTTTGTGTGCTAAATCCAAATATGAACTTCATTTTCCACCATCACGTAAGAATGTTTCACAAAATCGCTTCACATTTCACACAAAATTTGTGAAAACGCAACAGTATTTAAAATTAGATTTTATTTGCAAGTGATGCGACAAGTAAAATTCCTTTAAAAAGCAATTAAATATAATGAAAATACTCAGTAAAATACTACTTAATTCTTTAAAAGTCCTTGTAGAATCTTATCCTTATCATTTCCAAGCTCCTTTTGGTGCTTTGTCTTCGGTGGTCTCGAAGCAGGTCGTCCCTTTTCAACATCCAACAGAAGTCAGCTATCATGCTTACATTCTATTTTCCTTGGTATCTCCTCTCCATTTCTTTTCTATTTTGGTGGAATCTTTCCCCCTGGTCCTCACTTACTGCACCAAGATTTGCAGGAAAGTAGTCAAGGTGCAAATGTAAAAAATGCACCTTTAAACTCATGTTACAGCCTAAATTTTTAAATTTTTCTGACATATTCTTTACAATATTTTTATAATCTTCATCTTTTTTGTTGCCAAGAAACTTAGTAACTACTTCCTTGAAGGCTTTCCATGCTTGTTTTTCTGCTTCCTCCATTTTAAATTCAAAATTTTCTTTGTTGTTTTTTAACCATAAAGTTACCACAAATATAACAAAAAGAGTAGGCGCATTGACACAACCTCTTGAAGCGATTGCAATTTAATTTAACACTCGTACAACAAATAAATAAATAAAATTTTGGTGGCGGGAGGGAGACGCGCAGTAACAGGATCAGACATGTCTTGAGGGAGGTTGTATTTACAGTTGTGTTATAAATTTACCATTGCTTTTAACATCTTTATCATTATAATTCACAATACCTTATTCAGAGTATTACTTTCTTATATCATCACGACTAAAAATACTTATTATTATTCATTTAAATAATTGTTTTACAAAATTATCCTTTACAATATGCCAACACCTGTAGTATACAAAAAATCCGGAATTGTGGAAAAACCTTACGTGATGGAATTTTCTAAATATTTTTCCCATTTTCAGCACCAAAAAATCTATTGAAATCACACAATAGATTCCATACAATTTTTTCATCGCAGGCCTGTGTTATAGTTAAAAAAATAAAACGAAATTTTAAATTACAAGTAATTAGTAAATTTAATAAATTTCGGGTATGGTACAAGAATTGTGCGCATGATAGATAATTGATTAAAGATAATGACTTTTCATGACTATAAATTATTTTGTTTGTGCTGCGTATCCGATTGGCTGAAAGCAAAGGGAGTTAAACCAAATAGCGGAGTGTATAAAACATAGGCGCATCCTTTGAACATTAAATTTAGCATTAAAAAATAATATTAAAATGATAGTTTGGTAATAGATTTCGCAATAACCTCATGAATAACAGTAATAGAAATCCAAATTATTTGGCAGAAAGCGTTTAGAAGCAGCAGTATCCGAAGAGTTTTGAGTGTAGAGCTGCTAGAGTTTGATGCTGCTACGTTCTGTGGCTCTTATTCCTTGGTTGGTACCGGTGCTTTATGGAAAGTATAAATCTTTCGCAGGCCCTAAAGGGCGGTGAAGGTATTAAGGTTATTTTATTGTCTAGGTGAGTGTGTGATGGCAGTGGTTAGTAGTTTGGCTGTAATAGAGTGATGTGTGTACGTGTGTTAGTAGTCTGGTCGGGCTAGGGCCTCAGTAAACCTTAATGTTGTTACCTCTGATATATGAACGACTGAAAGACACAAGTTACCATTGTTGTCGCTCTCTAATATTAGCAACGGGGCCTTTTCATCTAACCACACCATTAAGTCCACAGCCCAATTCCAATTGTACAACACAAAATAATAAAGTACAATTAAGACCAAACTGCTGTAAGCTTCTAAATAAAAATAAAAAGCCCATTTATCCTAAAACTGTTATACATCTTATTCACTTAAGATCTTGCAATAATTTATATTAATGGCTTGCATCTTAACACTTATTATATAACATTAAAAACTATTAATTACTGAAGGCAATTTTAAACTCACTAAATTTCCCAATTTTGGGTAAAAATGATTTTGAGTTTAAGTAACTTGATAACGGTAGTATGAATGATTTCAACTGATTTTTCTTTCTGGCAGTTGCAAGGAGCATTTTCATGAAGTCTGTGCAATGCATTGGCCATAATGTTGCAACCAATTTTTGCATTTCCAGTTACCAATATCTCGAAGTTCAACTAACTAGCCAATAGTCTTAAATAAGACTACATTAGTCAATCTTTTTGACTGAAGTAACCATTTTAACGGACAATTCTACACTCTATTTTGATAAAGCTATCCTTACGGTAAAGCAATCAATCACCAGCAAACACTAATCATGTCAACGTCGATTACTTTAGCCGCCCCATTCTCCTCATTGACTGAACATTCCTCTGACGATAAAAGTATTTTGTTGCACAATTCAAACCATTTACTGTAACGTAGTGAAAAGATAATATCGCATTAATACAATGCTCTTTCTTGGAGTTTAAATCAAAATTTAGTATTTCAACACATAATAATACCCGCACTTCATATACTATTTTCCCATTATCCGAATTGTAAAACCATATTAAGTTGAGTCATATTAAATCAAATTAAATTCATACATTTAATTTGGTGTATATTTATATTATGGATTGACTATAATATTATTAATTGAGGACATTCTTACGTTTTAGTGATCCAGATTGGTACAAAAGGATAGAAAAAAACTTGTCAACTAAAACAAATGGCCAAATCATTGCTTGGCCAACGGTCCTAATAGTCTACCCTGAAAAAGAAACCTCTACTCAGCCCAATAGCCCCAAATGGACTTACATAAATGGTACGGTCTAAGCGCTCTGAATTTTAACCGCATTAAATCCCTCCAATCTAAAAACCTACGCATTAAAGGTTAACTTTCAGACCATACACACGTGATCAAACCTAATCACGTTATACCTTATTTAAATCAAAACTATTCCAACACTACTACCCGCTCATTCGCAACCAATCTCTCCACTCCTTCCTGAAGGATGATGGCCTCGCGATATCACCTTATTGCATGTTAGAAAAGCGTTTCATTTAAACAGAAGTATAATATAATTGCCCAAATTTACGTGGAGATTACATAAATAGGAAAGGAGATGCAGTAATCAGAAATATGAACGAAATCTAAAACACTCAAAATTTAACACCTTATATCTCCTTCAAAAATTGAGCTAGAAAGTTGCAATTAAGCACTATATTAGAGGTAAACGAGTACTATCATCGCCCATGTATTCGCAGAGATTACTCTAGTAGATTAGAGGATAGAGCAGTTCGAAATATGAAGGAAATATAAAGCTCCCAAACATTATCACCTTATAGCTCCTTCATAAATGCAGCTAGAAAGCTGGAATTGTGCACAATTGTACAGTTAAAGGAGTACTATGATTGTATACATTTTCACAGAAATTACAAGAATAGGACAGGAGATACAGCAATTAAAAATATGAAATGGATATAAGATTCGCAAAATTTATTCTCTTTTATCTCCTTTAAAAATTGAGCTAGGGAACTGTCATTGGGCAAAATTGAAGAGATTAATGAGTGTTATAAATGTAAATATTTTCAGAAAGTTTACAGTACAACTTAATAGTTGGGAAATTTCATTTTCGAAAAGAACGGTTGGCAGGTGTAAGTTGATCCAAACGTGTTCAGAACATTTTGTGCCATATTTGTCAGATTTGATAATTTTTTTTTTTTTCGTGACGTGTTATAAAAAAATTTGACGTGAATATGTCTTTAAATTTGCTATCTTATGGAGGCAATCCAAAAAACCTAATGATAACAAAATCGGGGGATACAGTTTGGCATTATAGTTTCGAATCTAACGTCTACATCCAAAATTAAATTAGACCACTGGATAGCTAAACGATCAAAGAATTCATTACGATAAGCGAGGACTGTGACTCATGGCGCGCGGTGGAGGGGGAAGCGCCGCCATTTTGAGATAATTTTGCTGCGTATCGAGATTTGCAATTAGTATAACTTTTGACTCGGAAAAGTTACGATGTTCGTTTAAGTTTTAATCGTCAGCTATCGTCACAATCTATCGATTGTATATGAAACATTAGTGTAAAATAGTGACAGTGAATATAATAAGGTGTTAGAATAAAAAAATATTATCAAAAATATATAATGTCGGCTTATACGCGTCGAAAAGCCAAAACCAAATACAGAGAACGTATACGATTGGAAAGGGCTTCTCAAGAACAATCGAATGGTAATAATAAAACATCACATGACCGAGTCAAGCTGTGCCGGGAACGTAAAAGAATGAATGCGGCCGAGCAGATCAGCGACGGAGTCAGTACATCTGCAGCTAGAGTGGTTGAAATTATGCAAGTGGATGATGAAATAGCTTCTACATCGACAAAGGACTGTATCGCACCACTGTTGGGTTCTAAATCGCGACTCAATGAGTTTAATTTCATCAACGTCGATAAATAATGACAAATTTGATTTCATCCTAAATACATAAATACAAATATTTTATATAAAAAATATAACCCGTTACGTAAACGTATTCACGTACAACACGGCCGAGTCCATGACACAGCCACAGTGTGTAAAATGTGTTTTAGTTCATTATTGGTCATCTTGGACCAAACTCCTATACCAACTGTGGACAAAGTACGCTACCTTGGACTGCACCTAGACAAACGGTTGACATGGAATCCCAATACTAGACTGAAAAAACAAGAAACTAACCAGCGCTACAAACTTCTCGCCAGACTACTTGACAAACGATCGAAACTTAACCTAGATAACAAAAGACTCTTATATCTAATGTTACTGCGACCCATTTGGTCATACAGCATCGAAGTAAGGGGATCCACTAAGCGTTCCAACTCACTACGCCTACAGGCATTACAGTGAAAAATACTTCGAAAACTTCTCTAACCTCACTATCCATAATGATCTCAAAATTCCTTTCATTACAGATCTTGCTAACACTCGTTTCTTCAAATTTCATTCCTCTATAGCAGCTCATCCTGCCCTTTCATAGAACACCTATCTTCCTTCACATTACCAGGTAATCCTCTAAGGAGATTGAAGAGAAGATGGCCTCGTGATCTTCTCTTATCGTGAGAGCAGTATAGCAATGCACGTTACTGGAGTGACACCACTGGGTGCCTTCTCCAATCATGATTTCCTGTTATTTCTTTTCCCTTTCACCATATTTGCTTGTTGCAACAACTGTTGCAGTGGTAAATTACAATAAAAGATTAAAAAAAAAAAAGTTCATTATTACATTGTATGTCAATCTGTTCCATTTGAAGATAATACACAAATTTTGTAAAATTAGGGTGAGTTTCGCGGGGCATAAAATTATTCAAGGCTGGCCACATGAGGCTAAAAAGACACTTTTTTGATGTCCTGTATTTGCCGACTCATGTTGATAGTCTTTAAATGTCTTTAAAGCCATTTTTATTTATGTATCGTATGTAATCATATATACTTGTTGCCAGTAAGTAGCTTTAAGTAAAGAACGTTACAGCGAATAAACAAAAATTAAGTAACAAAACTTCTTTCTAAAGTTAAATTCATTCAACAAATGATATTCAAAAACTGAGTGAGACGGAGGAAGGTAATAACATTCAGTATTCATTAAAAACATTAGCATACACAGAAAAAAGGACGAGTAACTTGGATGAATAAGGGGCTCTCAAGATTGATGACCTTAAAATGGCACTGAAGGGCTGGTTTTAACCGTTTATCCTCCGTTAGTCTGGAGTATCCTACTGCTAGGTAGGAGAACTAGCAGCAGCAGCAGGAGGAGGACGAAAAGCTTGTTTAGGCACGCAGGAGAGAATGGAATATACACTGCAGGTTTGTCCTCCATGCTAGCACAGTCCCATAAAGAGATGCCGATACTCAATATATTACTGAACGTACATTCTGTCCTGAATGGTTCCTACATTCTTAAACTGCCTCTACTGTCTCTCTCAATATAATGTATTCCATTCTCTCCCTTACACATCCCCAACTCCTGTGCGCAACCCTTCCAGGACATGTCCTCTAAAATGAACAATATTGACTACATGTACACATACGTTGTAAATTCGTTTTAAAAATAGCATATTAAATGTTAACTTTAAAAATATAATGAAATGTTTGATAAATGAAGAACATTTATTTAGTTTCTATATTCAACATATTATTAATTTAAAAAAAGATTTAGGTATTAACCTAATATTTCCTAAAGATAAAGAATCAATAATATTTAATTATTATTTTTTCTTTAACTTTATTTATTTTCATAACTGCACTACATTTTTGCAACAAATGAAGCTGAATGCAACTTGATACCACTCAGTGGCGAAACTCCTAAAGAACAGCATCCACACTATCATGCACTGGCACTTACTTCTTTGAGACGATCAAATAAGGTGCGATATCTCGGAATTTACCTTGACAAACGCCTTACGTGGAACCCCCATACTCGACTCAAGCGACAGGAACTATACTTACGTTATCGAATGACCAAAAGACTAACCGACATGTGCTCCGAATTGTCTCTTAAGAACAAAAAGATTCTCTACACAGCTCTACTAGCCCCAATCTGGACATACGGACTGTACGGTACTGCAAAGCGTTCCAGTCTCAATAGTATCCAATCCCTTCAATCGAAAATCCTAAGCACAATCCTTAACGCTCCTTTCTACGTAAGCCATCACACCATCCACACTGACCTAAAAAATCCCTTTTGTCCTTGACCTAGCCAAATCCCGTTACATCAAATTTCATTCCAAACTTCCCCAACACTTCAACCCGCTCATAAAGAATCCATCCCAAACTATTCTTCCTTCAAATCCTCGCCGAAGACTGAAGCATCGATGGCCTCGCGATCACCTGATCGCATGATAGAAAAGAGTATCCTTCGAATTCACTTCAATCTTGTGTTAGTCGACTCATGATGGGTATCGTTGGATGGCCCTCATTCAAATCTTTCCAGCCATGTTTATTTATATATTGTAATCCGATTTACTTGTTGCCGATAGGCAGTTGTAAATTAAATAAAGAGAGTTAAAACACAAAAAAGAAAAGACCATCAGTAGCCAATGGCGCTGTTGGAGGATTTCCTGGTAAGGCAGTAAGTTAGGAAACTAGAAGGTTAGGAAAGGGAACAAGGAGATATCTTTTTTTATCCTTTTTTAATTAGAAAAACATAGATAATATAAATATTTGGTTCTCACATTCCTCAAACTCCGCGTGGAGACAGATCAAAGTATATAACAGAAGATGAAGTTCCCAACTTGATTCAATGAATAAACTTAAACAACTAATAAGTTATCAACATACGTAATTTTATTTTATTAAACACAAAACAGACGTCGCAAAGTAGAAACCCAACACACAGAAATCTTAAAGCAAGTTTCTTACCGCTGAAAATTGTATCCATGCTTTACACGATGGATTTACATTATTGAAGTGACATCACTAAAGTATTCACTCAAGTATTTAGTGCTTAGCTTATTCTCTTCCATTCTGTGACTTGTTTGGATCTTACAACTGAAGGTAGAAAGCACTTAGGCTTGAAAATGGGTCCATTGTCTATTACCCTCTCAGTTCACTATATCTCATAACATCTCTTGCATTAATAATGTTACTAACGTTAGAGGTAATTAGGATTTACAAATTCGGCTTCAATAGTAAGCTAAGTTTTGAAATTGTCTTTAAATATTCCGTATAAGCGCGAATCAAAATCAGATCCTCTGGAAATAATGGCTGAGAGTTTAAAAAAGACTTTGTTTGGGCCTTGATTCGCTGAAATTTGCAAATCTCTTTACTCATACCCAGAAAAAGGAACACGAATCATAAAAATACTTTTGCGCCCATCTCTTGGTTCAATAAAGAGGCGTTAACGATTTAGTTATTAAGGAACGCATTTGAAAATTGAATCCAGTTGCGTGCACTCCATAAATGCATCTGATAAGACGCACTCTTGGGTTTTTACTATGATAAACCAAAGTAAAATAAAGTAATGCCTATTTTTTTCAGGCGGGCGTCCAACTACCAATTAGGTGTCGCGGACAGAGGCGACTAGCAAACATACTTTACTGTAAATTTCTTTTATTAGACATTAAATAAAAACGAAGGCCTAGAACGGGAATCGAACCCAGTACGACAATACATATTAGCTTTACAGATCTCGTCTCTAACCGCTCGGCTACCTTCGCCTTTTGTCTTCGCGTAATTATATGATGGTTCATCAAATTATGGTACAACTGGAACACTAGCTTTGCGGGCTTTCAGAATTAAACAAGAATAATAGAAATGAAAGAGTAAACGAATCACCCACCCTCCTTGTAAGGATGTGAGCTGTGCCAAATAAAGACCGCTTAAAATAAAAGTATGCCAAAAATACATTCACCCATAATCTCTTGGCAAGGCGTAAAAAATATGCTACAGTGCGTCTTACAAAGTTATTTTCACATTTTGGTGCTCTTATTTTAAAAAGAACAGTATATAGAGCCCCGGAAGACAATAAAGCGGTCTCGTCTTTGTCCTTAATGCGCGACACACCTTTGTATATTAAAAAGGGAGACACCCTGGGCTACATTACAATCTTCTTTAAAGTGTCACACCACTATTGTTTAAAATACTTGTGAAAAAAAAGTACCTGTCAACCCGTTACTATTATTCCTTTAAATATGGAACAACTAATTCTGCTGAAATGTTTATTAAGTTGTTGAACTCTTCACTAGATTATATTAATCTGTCCAGCTACTGAAATTGATTTTTAACATGTATTTTGCTTCTTTCTTCTGCGAAGAGTGAAAGAATTGGGAAAATATAATTAAGAAAACTCGGGAAAACAATTATTTATAGGATCTAAGCTTGTCTTCTGAACTATCCTGAACTGAACTGAAATAAATTCAGCATTATTTTCAATCCTAGAGCTAACAAGGATTCATATTTATATAGAATAAACTAAAATTTATTCGAAAGTTCAAACTCTTGAACCTGTTATTCACAGACAAGCACGCGAGCAAGTCCACAGGCAATCGCATTGAGTCAGAGGAAAATGGAGGCAAAAATAAGTGAGAAAATGATTCCATTTTTATCTACTATGCGCATAATAATGTAAAAGATGTTTTATATGCACTTTATTTGACAACTAAAGAGCACACGTGACTGACTGTCAACAAGTTGAAAGATGGCAGCATTATGATAAATCACCTACTTGCTTTAAATAAAAATATAAATCTTTCTTTATATTGTATCTGTATATAAACTGATATTAAGTCAGATTTAACTGGGATGTGAATAATATTTAGCGCGATTCTGAAATTATTAGATGTGATTAAATAACGATTAGATGATTAAAAATTATTATTAGATGAATAATTTTAATCTGAAATTGTTAGGGTTTCTTTTGATTTAACCAGAATTTCATGAGAAAAAAAAGATAGAATTGTTTCGTGAGTTAGTTTTTATGACGTAAAGACTTTCATGTTTTATATTATACAAGGATTAGACTAAAAAACCAAAAGATTTGGTTTTGCATTTAACATTACACCAGAAACAGGATTATAAGACTGTCCAGCTGCTTGCATACGCTGAAGATATCGATATTATAGCAAGATCGATAAATGCCATGAAAGAAGCCTTTCTGGCACTAGAAATGGCAGCCAGAAGGTTAGGCTTGGTTGTTAATGAAACCAAGACAAAATATATGCGCACGGGATATATGTAGCTCTACCAACCAGGAACAGCAGCTGACGATTGCGCACTACAAATTCGAGTTGGTTAACGGGTTTGGCTAACTAAGGTCCCTAGTTAATAGTGAAAATCAAGAGAGCCTGGAAATTAAAAGAAGAATTATGGCCGCAAATAGGTGCTATTTTGGCCTAGTAAAGTACATTAAAAGCAAGCTTATCTCCCGCAGCACGAAAATTTAAATGTACAAGACGTTGATCCGGCCAGTGCTTATGTACGGCTCCGAAGCATGGACTATGTCAAAAGTAGATGAGCGGTCCTTGGCGGTATTCGAGTGGAAGGTTCTTCGTATGGACCTGTACGTGATGGACAGAGTTGGAGAATCAAGGAAAAACTGGGAGGTATATGCTTTGTTCAAGGAACCGGATATCGCCAAAATTCAGAAAACTCGGAAGACTGCGATGGGCAGGGTACGTGGCAAGGATGGGGGATGAATAATTAGGTCCCAGGAAGGTAGCCAGACCAAGAACGCGACAGCAGGATTGTTTGGCAAGAGATGCTTTAGCGATGCTTGGATTCCGTAACTGGAGGGCGGCTGCGCGGGAAAGAGACGCCTGGCGGGCACATCTTGAGGAGGCCAAGACTCTTCATGAGTTGTAGCGCCCTTTAAGAAGAAGAAGAAGAAATAGGATCATGCACGAAATTTACCACTATTGCGGTAACGAGAAATTATAAAGCAAAATAACAATTCATGTTTGAGTCAATTTATACGAATTTGTCAGCTTTCTAACTTTTTTTTAAATAAATTAAAATTTCGGGAGTAAAAAAATACAATAGGGGACCAAGTAAAAAAGATTCACTGCCCACACAAAGATCTCGAACATGGAGAACACTAAAACGGTTGGCTGAGAACAACTAAACTGGTGTAAAAGGAAATAAAAACCTGCACAAAACGAACCGATTAGTTCGTAACAACCATTAAATACGTGCTAAACCGAAGTAGTACATCTGAACTTAATATTTTTCTTATTATGTTTTTGGTTCTGTTTTCACATTAACCATCTATTATTTACGAGGGATGGAAAAGACCAACATATTGGTATTCACAGCTTCTAAAGACTCAATTTATTAAAATATTAGAGGATAATAACCAGCTATATCTTTTCCAATGTTCATTTATTTCAAAAGAATAGTTGATCTGCAGCCTCTTTTCTCTTCCATCTTCTCCATGACTTCCACGAGACCACAGTGTCTCACTTCCACTAACATCTTCTTCGTGGCTTCCATGAGATAAGGATAACTTAAGCGCTGCATGTAGGTTTATTGCTACCTAGAAATAACGCAATGTTAACTGACTTTGACTTGTATTTAGTGCATAGTGCTGAGAGAGCTAGTGTTTACTGTGGGTATATGAGAACTTCATGCAGAAACTATGCAGTCTCTCTGCATCGTAAATCTTATATTTTTATTCTGTTCCCTGTAATTAATTAGCAAATGCATCGTAGCGCATCTTGATTCATTATGGCTAAAATGCTTTTAGCGCTGCAAGGAAATCGTACCTGTGCTGCTGACCATTCTTTTGAAAATTTATCCACTACTTTCACTGCATCTACTGAGGAGATGATTCATCAATCATCTGATGGGGACATCTCTCCATTCTTTCCGCTACTGCAATCGCCCTTGGGTTAGTCTAATAACTTAATTTTATACAGGTACAGATTCGTGAGGTTGTAATTGAACCTAAATCGTATTTTTTTTTTTTTTTATGATTTAAGGCGCGTCAACATCTAAGGTTATTGGCGCCCGGAGCTTTTTTCAGTGCACTGCCGGCCTCCGGACAGTGTTCTCTCGTTACAGACAACAATGTCCATCACCGGACAGTGAGCTGTAAGAAGCTCCTAGGAAGAGAAAATCTAAGGGTCAGCAGCTGGATTCGAACCCGGGACCTCCGCGTGGGAGTCCAATATGCTAACCGCATAGCTAATCCCTTCCCTTAACCTAAATGGTATTATTATTGCGTAAAAATGCCTTTCTCCCATAGAATCTAATTTTCCAATTCCACCTTTATAGTGGGAAACTTTGTGATTTCAAACTTATTTTATTCTTATCTAAAGAAAAGAAAGAACGATATGGTCAATACGAGGAGAAGAAGAATATCCCGGAAGAATTTAATTATTTGGGGGCAGTTTTAACCTCTAATAACAGTGTTAGGGAAGATCTGTGTGAAAGAATCGCAGCCGGTAGCAGATGTCACTGGGCGCTGTAGCCAGTTTTTAAAAGGAAATGCTTGTCCCGAGCTATAAAGATAAGAATATACCAGACGACACTGCGTCCAATCGTTACCTACGGTTCGGAAGCACGGGTATTAACCAAAGCGGACGAACAAAGGTTGTGCAGATGGGAAAGAAAAGTATTAAGAAGGATTTTCAGACCTGTAAGGACGCAGGATGGCTATAGAATCAGGACGAATCGAGAAGTCGTTGAACTGTTCGGTGAGCCTGATATAGTAGCCACTATAAAGTCTAGTAGACTACGATGGCTGGGACATTTGCACCGAATGGAGGAGACGAGAGGTCTCGTTGTCTCTGGTGGAAAAAGGCCGAGGGTGTAGGACCTCGACTAGGATGGTTGATCGATGTACAGGACGATTTGGAAGTCCCCTTGATCAGCAGAGATGAACGTCGGCAAGAGACAGAGGTAGGTGGAGAGCTGTAGTGGCTGAGGCTCGGGTCCTTCATGGATCGTTATAGTAGCCCTTGAGTAAGTAAGTAGTAAAGAAAATAGAAAAATCAAAATTTTTCGTAATAGGAACAACGTTATAGGAGTGTAAATACACCAATGAAAACAACGCTGCTGTAGAGAAAAGCCCTGTTTAGCATTACCTTTACAGATTACTATTTGTGTTAATTTTATCTACATTTTTAACTTTTTTTTCATTTAATTTTTGTCCATAGCGGAAATAATGTGAGCGACTATTGCGGAAATTATTTCAAAGACTCTCAATACTAATAGTGATTTACAGTAATTTAGATAGAAAAAGAAATCTAGCTAAATAAATAAAAAATAAATTAATAAATAGGACGTAGAATGTTCATACATATATAATGAATAATTTATTGCTATAACAGTTAGGGTAAATGTGTCAGTTACATTTGTTACATCATTTAGACTTACACTTCTACGTTATATATGTTCCATATTACGCAATGTAGAAATTATATATAATACACATATAATTTATGGAACTTGGATGCTTTATAAAGTAATAAATTGTGCACGAAAAATACTTTTTTTGGGGGATGAAAGCTGAAAAAAAAACGATCCAAAATGTTGACTAAATTATTGCGCTGACAAAATGATTTATAATTAAATAAGATATTTTCTTCTAATGGGAAACATATTGTCGCCACTGCAAGTCGCAAAAAAAGGTTAAGGGCAGTTATGTGCTTCAGAAAGGGCACTTCCCGGCGGAGCACCTAATATTTTGTAACTTTCTCATATAAAAACTATAATGTAATCTAAGGGCTACTTCATAAATAGAAGTAATTTTTTTTTTCTTGAAATCAGTCAAATTTTGACACAGAAGGTTATAGAAGTGGGCTAGGTTATAAGGCCAAACCTGTTCGAGCTAAATAATATGTCAGTGTATGGTATCAGAGTTGCTACCTACAAGGGTAAAGGTGATTGAGTGGATAGGTGATTAGCTTGGCTATTTGACGTAGCCACTCTGTGCAAAGTGGTTGCACGCCTCATCAAATGAAGCAGACCTCAAGTGTTCTGTTAGGGCTGTTTGACTGAGATAGTCGATGTTCTTATAGAAACGGCTTGACTACAAATCTATACTGAATTTGTAGTTTCAAAACTGTTTAAATTTTGTTTTAAATATTTGATTTTATTTTTTAACTTGTAGGGATGATTTGGACCTTGATTTCCAGAGTTCTCTGTACCATACCGGCCTATACGTTCAGAAATAGCTCTCATTGCAGAAACAGACTCCACCACAATGTTCTGCAAGCATTATGACGGCTTCCCACACTAGAATTAGAGAGCATGGCTGAATTCACCGCAGCTACTGCAGACCAGCTGTGATGGAAATAATGAACAGTAAAGCTGAAGTTAGAGGTTTTGGAAGAACAGGTGATTCTAGCTGATCAGCCGTTCGAAGCCTTATCTATTCACCACTATTGTGTCCACAACTATTGCTCTAATCTCCACCTTCATTCTCTATTAATATAATGCATTTATTCAACAATAATTCAGCTTTGTATTAATGTTCAAATGAAAATAAGATTCGAGTTTAGTATATCTGTGTATCTCCTATTCTGCACCTTAACCATCCTAGGAAATGAACATGTAAAGGCAGCCACCTGGACTTAAACCTGCGAACTCGGCACTATTACTGTTATTAAGACAAAAGCAGGTCCTGCTCCTGAGGTTTATTATACCATCCTTTAGAGAGTCTAAGAGGGAAATCCTTGTTTTCCTTTTCATATCAACTCTCCGTTGCTGACACTGCGCTTCCCCAAGCACTGTTAGTTTGAAAAACAGTGCCACAACTCCCGCAAGTACTTAATGATGTACCATACTTTACTATGAACGAGTCTAATTCACTTGATATTATCCAAGAAATTTTTGGGATTAACTTTTTGCATTTAAATCTTTCAGTTGAAGTACACGTCAAAAGTTGGTAGTACCTGTCATTCCCATTTACATTCTTTTCTTTGATTCGGTTAGACCAGAATGTCTTAGCGCCGGACCAAGAAATGTTTAGTTAAACCAGCGTTTCCAAACCTGTGGTACCCGAGTTGTTAGTTGGTGGTATACGAAAAATAATCAGTAATGGCGGACATAAAAATTTTTTAAAAAAATGAAAACATCAAAATATCACAGAAAGGTTTTTTCAGTAATACATAAAAATTGTTTTCATTAAGAATATAATATAGTATAGTATAATATAACAGTAAAGTTGTTAATATGTAGAGTAATAAGGTTAGTCTGTCTCAAGATATACGAGAAAATATAATAGCACATTTATCAGGATTAAAATTGTCTTTCATGGAGTATTTTCCAAAACCCGAAAATACAAATGATAATTGGATTTCAAATCCCTTCTATAAAGAAAATTTAGGAAAAGCTACAGCATTATCTATAAAAGATAAAGAAAATTTAATAGAATTATCATGTGACAGAACTTAAATGATAACTACGAGGGTCGTTTGAAAAGTCCGTGCAAAGTGAGAGAGATAGCACCACTGGCGCGTATCGAGGTTATGTTTAGTTAGTAGCATCTCTTGGAAGAACACACACCAAGTTTCAGCCAGATCGGTCTATTTCTTTGTGTTTGGCATTCGTTTGAATCGAGGAAGTCGAGTGATTTTCAAAAAATGGACGAAAAAGAATTTCGTGTGTTGATTAAACACTACTTTATGAAAGGCAAAACGCCTCAGGAGACTAAAGAGAAGCTTGATAAACATTATGGTGACTCTGCACCTTCGATTAGAACAGTTTATAAGTGGTTTCAAAATTTTCGGAGTGGCCATATGGGCACAAGTGACGCTGAACGTTCTGGACGCCCTGTTGAGGTTACTACTCCAGAAATCATTGATAAAATCCATGATATGGTGATGGATGACAGAAGAATGAAGGTGCGTGAGATTGCTAGTGCTGTGGGCATCTCGAATGAACAGGTACATAATATTTTGCATCAACATTTGGACGTGACAAAGCTATCCGCAAGATGGGTGCCGCGATTGCTCACGCTTGACCAAAAACGAAATCGTGTGAAGTGTTGCAAGGACGGTTTGCAGCTGTTCCAGAAGAATCTGCAGGACTTTAAGCGTCGTTTCGACACTGTGGATGAAACATGGATACATCACTACACTCCTGAGACCAAAGAACAATCTAAACAATGGGTTACCAAGGGGGAATCTGCGCCAAAAAAGGCGAAGACCGTTCCTTCGGCCGCAAAGATTATGGCGACTGCCTTTTGGGATTCGCAAGGAATAATACTCATCGACTATTTGGAAAAGGGTAAAACCATTACAGGTGCATATTATTCATCGTTATTGGACCGTTTGAAAACCGAGCTGCAAGAAAAACGCCCACGATTGGCCCACAAAAAAGTCCTTTTCCATCACGACAACGCACCAGCTCGCACCTCAGCAGTTGTGGTCGCAAAATTAATGGAAATAGGGTTCCAACTCGTTTCACATCCCCCCTATTCTCCAGACTTGGCTCCCTCGGACTACTATTTGTTCCCCAATATGAAGAAATGGCTGGCGGGAAAAAGATTTTATTCAAACGAGGAGGTGATTGCAGAAACGAATGGCTATTTTTCAGACTTGGACAAATCCTATTATTCGGAAGGGATCAACAAACTAGAGCAGCGTTGGACGAAGTGTATAAGCCTAAAAGGAGACTATGTTGAAAAATAAAAAAGGTTTACCCCAAAAAATTAAGTAGTTTTTATTTTTGCACGGACTTTTCAAACGACCCTCGTATGTAAAAATCTGCTTAAAGAGGCTGATTGTAATGAGTAAGCTCTATCCGAGCAATATTACATTTAATTGGTACTTACAGGTAGTTGAATGCTTAAAAGAAATTAATTTAGAAGATTTGGGCACAAATATAATTATCCTAAGGAAGAACATGGTAAATTAATTAATAATTTTGAAGATAAAAATATGTATGAAATTTTTAATTATGTTAAAAAAAATTTAAAACTAAGAGATCTTACAGTTTACAAAGTTTATAAAGTGAACATTAACTTGAACTCCTTTGTTACAGATACATTGCATCTCTATACAAATACAGATAATAATAATAGAATAACACACTCGGAATAACGAATTTCACGAAATACAATCATTTGTACAAAGTGGTACAATTTAGCATGATGTACTACCAAGTGGTACGCAAGCCAAAAAAGGTTGGGAAACGCTGAGTTAAACCATTAAAAGTCTCTCTCTTCTAATTGCCATGGATTCCCATACTATCGCGGTTGGAACTAGAAAAGTTTAATTAATCTATCTGAAGCCATAGATTCTTAGATATAATATTGTAGAATCGCAAGCTGTGATTCCCATCGTTTTGCTTCTTCCCATCAGCTAAAAAAAGATCTTCCAGATTTGATCTAACATACGCTCGATTAAATATAATGTCTCCAAATTTACATTCGTACTTCAGTCAATAATCTACGCGTAATATGGCGGAAATCAAGACACGGAAAAGTTTAAAGGAGCATGATGTCAAATTAATTATTATGAATGAAGTCTTCGGAAAGAAATTTCATCAAACAATAAATTGATTTAAATGAATTTACACCTAATTATGATCAATTAAACTGTATTAAATTTCTCATTAGGAGATAGAGAATAGAGAGATAGGAAATAGAGAATAAGCTGAAGGCATTCATGATTTGAGGTGATCTTATTAGGTTAGTGACGAATGTAAATTCAATTTCAAATGAGACAATTCATTTATAATAGGAAAAGTTGGCCATGTTCTTCCACTTTAGTTAGTCATTCTAATTTATATGAAAGATGCTTACCGTCAGATAAAACACTGGCTTTTTGAATCAATATTACCTAATTGTTAATACTTCTCGCACAGTCTGAAGTGGTAGACTGAAAATATTGTGTATTAATTAATTTAAATAATTAACTTAGTAAAAGCTTTATTTTGCTAATCAATTTTCATTCTGGATTAAGGTGAGTTTGAGTTTTACGTACTTCTGAAGGATTTGTTAGCTTGGTCCATTAGATCATTTTGTTCGTCTAAGAATCCTTTGGTTTGTACAACAAGAATCTTATTGAAGAAGACAAATATGATTGCACTTGTTTAGCGAACATTGCAATTGAGCAATTTTTTCTTCGAATGATTGTTTATAGAACACAATGAAGTAGAAAACAACAAAGTCAACTCCTCTGCCGTAGAGAATAAAATGTTCTGTTCCATTGTCTTCCTGGATATAGCCTCGGTCTTTGATAAGTTATGGCATTTAGTTCTTCTAAAAATCACGCTTCAAAAATTATAACACACTTATTTTTTTGATTTTCCGAATATTCTCCAGTTATACTTAAGGTAGAAGTTCCACAAGGCAGCATCCTTATTCCCATCGTTTACACCACATATACTGCTGATATTCTTACCTATCTAAACACCCTAATCTTTCTCCCATGCTGACGACACCACTATCCTTTTAACCCACTCACAATCTAAACCTCCAAATTCCTTCAAGTACACCTCAACCTAATAGAAAGCTTAAAAATGCATAAAAATTAATGGAAACTAAAGTGTCCACATGGGTTCTTACTTAATATTTCCATAACCTCGAACGCAGGGTTTCAATTTGGACAGTAGACTCACATAGAACCCACACACGAGACTCAAAAGACTACAACTAAGCAAAATGTACGGACAACTAAGACGCATGATCGGACCTAAATCTAAACTAACCATACCTACTAACCCTCTACAAGACGTTACTTCAACCCATCTGGACTTACGGATCAGAGCTGTGGGGTTCTACTAAACCTTACAATATTTCCCGTATCCAATCGCTTCCAATCAAAAGTCATCCACCTTAATTTGCCACATAGATTTCGCAGCTTCGTAAATAATCATACGAGGTGTGGCTATTAAATAACGAGACTGAAGCAGCTACAGAAGAACTATGCATGCGCCAAATCCTAACGACCGACAGCTGGGCAGTGTAAGGCCTTCTCTTTTGATTGCAGCGTCTTACGAGTTTGTAGAGAAATCTGTCTGACCGGAACCGTCGTTTGTGTAAGAGGTGTTCGTTTCGTTTTGCCGAAAACATGATACTACACATGTAGTAGAGCAATGAATGGTCGTGAAATTTCACATGAAACTGGGTAAAACCGCCACTGAAACTTATCTTTTATTAAAAGAAGTTTATGGCGATAAATGTTTATCTCGTGCGCGAGTTTTTGAGTGGTTCAAGCGTTTCCAAGATGGCTGTAAAAACGTCGGAGATGATGACCACCAGGGTCGCCCTTCCACGTCCAAAACGGAGGAAAATATCGATTATAATTACTACCGTGAGGTGCTTGCTCAACTCCGTAAAAGAGTAAGGAAAAAACGACCCGATTTGTGGAAAATTTGTGAAAAAGGCCATCCTGACGTGGCCCCAGGTTAATTTTATCTGTTCCCTAGAGTCAAATCTGCATTAAAAAGAAACACGATTTCAGTCCGTTGAAGCTGTGAAAGAAAAAGCGGCACACGTCATGCAGGAGCTCACAGAAAAAGACTTCCAGCAGTGTTTTGAACAATGGTAAATTCGCAAGGAGCGTTGTAGGGATAGGGGAGGGGTGTATATTGAAGGTGATAATAACTAAATATGCATAAATCTGAAATAAAATGTTTTACAGCAATAGTCTCGTTATTTAATAGCCACACCTCGTATTACCTGAAGTTGTCAGAATACTCCGAGCAAAATTGTCGAGAATAATGAAATATTAGCTCATTCTTTTTCCATTAAATCACTTTGTTCGCTTAATATTTTTAAAAAAAACTATCTCTTAAGTTGGTAACTATATTTCTTTCAACACTTTTATGTAAAAATTTTACAAGGGAGTTAAACTCATGAGAAAATGCTAGACTTGAAAATTAGTGTCATATTTATATTTCAGAACCAAAATAGTCTACATTTTGTTGCGGGGGTGTGGGAAATAGAAAATCTTCGTCAGAGAGTTCGTTCACTCATGAAGTTCCCGTTTTAAATCGCATTAAAAAGTTTGCCCTACCACAATTTGAGTACTCCATTTAATTGTTTACTTCAAACTAAAAAACAAAATATACTTATTTATTCGTATTTGGAATTATTTGTAAAAATGATTCCTATTAAATTAATTAAATTGAAATAGGATCCTTTTAAAAGTTATGCTCTCAATTAGTTATTTAAAAAATAATAATATTGTGGCAAGAAAATTGTTCTAATCAAATAATACTCTATTTGGCCAAGTTATAGCTCAGTAAGCCGAGAGCAAGAGCCGAACTTGATGCCAAAGAAAACTGATATCCCTTCCTTCTTTTGTGCCATTGGTTTCAAATAACAATAACCATCTCTATAATTTTAGCCGTTGGCCAAAACTTAATCAACTCCATTCAAAATATTGTATAGCGAAAGAAAAGCTACACAGGAGGACCTTGTAGAGGGCTTATATTACAGAAAAAGGTACCCTAACTCTTTTAATGGAGGCTTCTCATTAGGGCTTGCTTACTTGGCTGCAGTCCTATTTCCCTAGACTGTTACCGGGTAAGAGGACGGCCAGTGAGAGTAAATTATGAAATGTATCCCCCATAGAAAGAGTGAACGGATGCGGAAAGACGACTCTTCTCAGAGTTTTAATTACTTTGTGGACGAAGCGGAGTAATTACTTAACAGTTTTTCGTTGGCGGTTTGGTTTACTTGTATATAAGAATATAAAGTAGAAGCAGCACAAGAAGAAGAATAAGCGCTACCAGTAGTAGCTTATATTTACACAGCTTTGGGCTTATTCCCAAAACCCCATGTAAACAATAACACGATCAGAATTGAAACAAATTTCATAATCAACAACTGTAGAATAGAATAGAATATAATAATTTTATTTGTTTTAAGGGCTCTACCCTATACAAATGAAGTTTGGTTAAATAATACAAAATAAAACCTTATAAAACATAAATAAAAACTTAAATTGAAAACTAAAAATATAAATTCCAATCGAATGAAAATAAAAAAGAACCAAAATTTAAAAACATAAAAAATTATAAGCAAAACAAAATTATAAAAATATTTTTATAAACTTAAAACGAAATTCCTCATTTTGAAGGCACTTGTTATAAAATAAAATAAATTATTTAATTTATCAATATCGGCTTCATCTAATAGAGCTAGAACTTGAATATCTACATCTGAAATATTAGAGATGTATTTATTCAAGTATTTATCTCTATAAGATTGCAGCCTCATACATTTTAATAAAAAGTGTTGTAAATCCTCTCTTTCGGGAATACTGCATATAGGGAAATTGTAGATATCTACTTGAAAACTGTTTCTGAAACCAGAAGATGTAATTTGAAAAGAACGAGGCTGACATAATCTCATTTGACTGATTAATTTATGCTTTATAACTGGCACCCTAAGAGACAAATATTGCTCACCCAGCGTTAGACTACTTATCTTTCTGAAGTCTGGATTGTAGTTTGAATGCAGAACAGCGTTAATGTCTAAAGAAAATTTATTATTCCGAAATTTCAGAATGCTACTGCTAAATTCATCCCTAAATTGTGACATTTCGCTAGTATTTAGCAAGCTAACTGCATCAATAGAATCCAATTTTCCTTTTAACTGAGTATACCAATTAAATTTAACCACAGATATTCTGTCATTACTGAGGGATTTTAAAATATTCAAACATATCTTTGGGAGGCGGTTACCATCCATTAGTTGAACTTTATACCACCATCTAACCATCTTTTTTAGAACCTCAGTTTCAATAGACTCTAACCCAACTTCTATACGTACATAATGATTAGGCACATTTCGTGGCCAATGGAAGATTGATTTAAAATATCTGGTCTGAACACATTCTAACTTACTGCAATATAATGGAGCCCAAATTTCTGCGCTGTATAATAAAACGGAATTAATCATAGATTCTAATAATTTTTTTCTTGTCACTAGCGAATCCGATTTTGACTTTATTAGAATTTCTCTAACTTTACGGGATGCTAATTGTGATTTTCTAATAAAATGGTCAGCTGTAAGTGAGAAAAGGCCTGAAGAAGAGAAAAGCACTCCGAGTTCAAATGTATTGTTTTACTATTTCAATTTTGAAGTTATCGTAAAAAAGGGGTTTCATAGATTTCACTCTACCTCCCCTTTTAAAAATCAATATTTTAGATTTATCAGGATTTACTGTTAAAGAATTTTGGTGACAATAAACAGAAAGTGATTTTAGTTTTTTATTTGCTGCTGCCCAATTATCATCAAGTAATACAAGATCATCGGCATACATTAACGCAGTAATCTCAGTATGATGGTCAACATTAACGCCATTGCAATCACTGTTTTTTAGGTGAACAATCAGGTCCGAGATAAATAGGGAGAATATTAGAATATAAATTTCATAATCAACAACTGTTAAGACTGCACATTCTTACATTTTATTTTTTTTAATCACATTTTTTTGAAAAAATGGATTGAAATTTTTAAAAAGAGCCTGCTATCCACTGATGACAGGCTCTTTGAGCCGTTAAATTAACCACATTCACCTTTTTAGAAAGTTGTAAAAATTGTAACAAGATATTAAATTTTTAGGTCAGTTTATTGCGTCATATAAATCTATAACGATGAAATAACGCTTGACAATACCTAACTCAAACCTAAGTTTTTACTACCAAAAACAATAAAACAGAACATTAATTTCTTGAAATAAATAATTATGTACAGGTAGATTGTCCGCCTGAATGAATGAGTAGTAAGAGTAAAGGTAAAGTAAAGTAATTGCCTATTTTTTCAGGTGGACTTTACGTCTAACTACCAATTAGGTATCGTGGACGGAGGCGACTAACAAACCAAACTTTACTGTAAATTTCTTTTATTAACCATTAAATAAAATCCAAGGCCTAAGACCGGGAATCGAACCCAGTACCACAATACATATTAGCTTTGAGGACCTCGCCTCTAACCACTCGGTTACCGTGGCACCTTGAGTAGTAAGAGTGTGAAATACACTTTTGTTTATAATTTGAATGAAGAGTTATTGTTATAAGGGGTGTTCATTTTAAGACGGCTCAAATGCATTTCATGCTTAAACGGTTAATCTGAGCGAAAAATGGTAAAGGAAAAATTTGTTGCCCGCCACCTCTAGTTTCAGAATATGTGACTTGATTTTAGATTCCTGCCCGCATACGCGGCTGTCGCGCGACCAAAAGTAAGGGTTCGCAGTTGACCCCCATTTTCATATACATTGTTTTAAAGAGTAATAAAAGATATGAAAGAAACCGGAAACCGCAATTCGATATCTTTAAAATTAAAGGTGCTAGGCCATTTCAAAATCTGGTATTTATTAATCATATTTCAATTTTTTAACTTGTTATCAAAGAGAAAGAAGTGCACGTGATAGGTCATTTTTATGTATTTTTTCATCCCTTTTCTACTGAAAATATTGTCAAGGCAGTAAAGCTAGTATTTTTCTTAATATCGGGAAAACAGTCGTTTTCCGAGTGATTTTTTCTAAGGAAAAAATGTTAATAGCTTGAGATGTTCTCAAGCATACACAAAATGGCTAAAAATTAATTTTACATCCGTTTCAAACAAGAAGGTTTAATATTTATTTGGTAATTTTGGGAGAGTTGCGTTTAATTACCAAAAAAATTGGCAACCTTCTGCCACATATAAATATCTTTCATGTAAAGGATCAAACTTATTCCTTAATTTATCAAATAATGCACTTTACTTAACTTGTGAAGCATGTACTGTGTCTTCAAAGATGCCTCCTCAGATACAGAGAGCAGTTGGTAACCACCTGGCTAACCTGGCTTGCGAGCCAGAGGAGGCACCTTTTACGAAAGATATTGATCTTTTATTAAGAAAAATACTAGCTTTACTACCTTGGCAATATTTTTAGTAGAAAGGGGATGAAAAAATACATCAAAATGACCTATCGCGTGCTCTTCTTTCTCTTTGATAACAAGTTAAAAAAATTGAAATATGATTAATAAATACCAGACAAAATGTTCTTTTCCTATTTCTTTCATATTTAGGTAGTAATATAGTGTAAATAAATTCAAGTATAAATAAATTTAGGCAGGATGTTTTACGCCGGAACTATTACATATGTAAGGTACTAAATCACACAGTTATTAACACAATCCTGACTATATGTAACTAATTCTGTTCAGTTTCCACTAAATAATTCATTCTGCATTGTTTGGTTGTTGTTGTAGCTTTGGAAACAGATAGTTGGTACTGTTCGCCTCCACCGTTCAACTATTAAGTTTGAACTGGTGTCCGATAGTTGTGTAGTTTAGGTTGCATAAACATAAGGTACACATTTATTAAGGGTGAGGTCGAGTCTAGATCCACAATATAAGGGCGCCAGGTTTGTAGCTTTGCTATGGTTACAGATAACAATGCCTTTAAATTCCACCATCCTGCACAACTACAGCCTGTAATCGTATTCACCTAATTTCGCTTAGTTCCAAAACTTCTAGTTTGTTGTCGCCTCTCTATTTCATTCCACAGTGTGCTACTCTTTGTATAATATTGCAATTTCGTGGACCATTGTCCGAACTACTCACTTGGGGTGCATTAAATACCCAACTCTCGTAAAAAGAACTTACTGTCTCAGACTCTAGCAAAGTTCTGTCCGCACAAATGTCCCTTGGTAGCCCTTCAATGCACACACTCCATTGACCTATAATTTCTTCTTTATGTATTTGCTATTGCTTACAAGTCTTTTTGAATTAACTCATACATAAGCGAATGTCATTCAGAAACTGAAGCCATTCGACGCTAAAGTTTCATTAAACTAGTTACTGAAGATTTTATTTTTTTGCACCGTTGTGGTTGTAGGAAAATCTGAAATCGTAAGTAATTAAATCAAAAATTTGTTTTGGATACCATCATTACTTTCTTGATTAAGCTAAATTAAGAATAAAGCTTCAGACTCGAATTTATAATTTGTTTGAAATTTTAATATTTTAGAATTATTCATAATCATTTCTAAATTACATTTTTAATGGTATTAAGCTACACAACTATCGGACACCAGTTCAAACTTAATACCATCAAAAACCATCAAATGACCTAACCCCTAAATAACTTTTGTAGTTTTTTAATTTACTGTTGTTTTATTTTTTAGTTTTAAGTAGGGACACTACTTCTATTTTGACCCTTGGCAACACTGAGTGTTGTCAGGTGCTATCTGACGTTTCCACTTGAAAGTTTGACATTTTTGACCATAACCTTCTTCAGAACGTTTTGTTATTTGAGCGCGATTTGTGTTGTTTAGAGTCACTTGAAAATTGTGTCTCAGCGAAAAAATGGAATTAACTCGTGAAAATTTTCGTGCAATGATTTATTACGACTTTCGACGTGGATTATCAAGACAGGAGTGCATCGATCAACTTACTTTTGGCAATAAAGCCCCATCCTTTGCCACTGTGAAACACTGGTATAACGAATTCAATCGTGGTCGTCGTTCGCTCACCGGCGAAAGTCGTGAAGGTCGTCCAAAATCAGTTGTTGTGTCAGAAAACATTGATGCTGTGCAAAAACTAATAATGCAAGATCGTCATGTGACATTCTGTGAGATTGAGGCAACCTTAGGCATTAGTTCCACCAGCATATATAAAATATTACGTGATCATTTAGCCGTGAAAAAGGTTTGTTCTCGTTGGAGCCCACATAATCTGACAAAATCTCAAAAAGATGCTCGTGTCGATTGGTGCAAACAAATGCTTAAGAAATACAATGGCGGTGCTTTAAAAGACGCGTATAAGATTGTAACAGGTGACGAATCATGGATATGAGCCGTATGAGCCGGAAACTAAACAGCAGTCGACTGTATGGGTGTTTCAAGATGAACCAAATCCAACAAAAGTTGTTCGCACTCGAAGCACTTCGAAACAAATGGTCGCCGGTTTTTTCGGAAAAACTGGTCATGAGGCAACAGTGCCTTTAGAGGAACGTAGAACGGTCAATTCTGAATGGTACACAACCATTTGTTTGCCGGAAGTCTTCGATGATATAAGGAAAACAAACAAGCGCCGTCGGATCATTCTTGACAAATTACTGTTTTTTTATTATAAGGCTCAAAATATAAATAGTGCCCCTCGTACAAATAATAGTTTTAAGATCCTGGCCTTCGCTTTAGAATCTTTAGTTTAGATTAAAGTAGGATTTATTAATTGCTTATTTAATTGCTTATCAGGGTATGTAGGAAATTATCGCACCTTCCAAGCTCAATAGGATGAAAATGTCTATGCTGAAATTATCATCTGTATCCAATCCGGAGTATTCCTTAAATTTAAGACAAATAAAGAGCTAAGGCAAGGCTCTTGTCTGCCTGCTAAAATGAATTTGGTCTTACGGAAGGTAATAAGGAACTCCGGAATACAAAATACTTGGATCATTTGAACAGTTGCAAACGCGAATTATGTTGCTAACATAGCTCACACATTGACTAATTGGAGAAAAAAGGCTTTTCTTGTCGTATAAAAAAAGTTGCCACCCACATGAGTCTTGTCTTAAACCAGGGCCAGACGAGGTATGTGTTCCGTTGGAAGTGCCAATGAACCATCAAGAGACAACATGCAAATTGGCTTGCACCTTAAGTGCAGGAAATGATTTGAATATCGCACAGTAAATAGATAGAAGGATCATGATTGCTAATAGATACTACTTTGGCCAAATTGTATACTTGAAGAGCAGCCTTCTATCAAGAAAAATTAGGCTTTACTATTTGTTATTTGAGCCCAATGCTTTGCGACTTAGACTATATTCGAAACAATGAGAACCGAATCCTTGATTTCGAAGAGAAAATACTCTGATTCACATTTGCCACCTAAAAGAAAGGATACACACAAGGATTGTAAGAGTTTTATGGAAAAGCAGATGTCGCGCTTACTATTAGGCGGTCATGACTGATCCATGTGATGATGACGGAGGAGAGAAAAGTGCTAAGGAAGTAATGTGCAGAAAGGTTAAAAGACTAAAACTCAGATGTAATAATGGGTTTGAGCGACTACGGATGGAATCTTTAAGCAATTGGAAAGGAGCTGCAATAACCAGATTCTTCATTGAGGAGGCCAGGATTAAGTAGAGCTATTTAAATGGGATGTTCCCATTTAAACGACTGCAGGCAAAAAAAAAATTATAATAATTTTTCAGGCTGGATTTAATAACCAATTGCAGTTAGGTTAATCGAACGGAGGGTAAGTACATATACACTATAACCATTTTTTCCTTACAAATAACATAAAGTTGCTGCACGTGGGATTCGATTTGTGGATTCCCTACTCAGAAATCCTTTAGGATCTTATTGTTTCAGTGAATTGCCTTTACTTTCAGTGAAACTTGTATGTTTAAATAAATTGCATCGATTTGATAAAGTCGAATGGTAAGTTTATACCAGATATTTTATTTGTGTACATAAATAAATTGTACAATAATCTAGAATCACTTCAATGTAAAAGTAACACAGGTTACAATATATCCACACATAGTAGAAGAGTTCTACTCTACACAGTTGTGTGAAAAAAAAATATGGCTTCTCCTTTATTGCTGTTACGGAGCTGCTCTAGCATTGTGTGAGAAGACTAACGCGGAACCATCTTCTTCTCATGTCTCCTGAGTTAATAAAGATCTCAAGCGACAACCTTGTTTACTATTGTGGCCAGATGTCCTTCAGAATTCAGTGAACGTTTTCTGTTAGTAAAATACCGTGACGATGGTACAATAAAGTTAGAAAACTTTTTTCTTATTTTTTTACTTATTTTTTCTAAAAGGTAAAAAACTGACCGTCACGTTCACATATCTAGATGTCATCGGTTCATGTACTAATATAGAAAAGAATCTTGGGTAAAAAACTATATATCAAAATTATTCTTTATCATACTGCCTATGCTATAAAAATATGAATTCTAGACCAAAATTTAGATACCTAAATTAATCTGGATTTAATTGAGTAAAATTTCCTTAATCAAAAATAAAGTCTAATAAAGTCTCGCTACCGCAAATTTCACAGCCTCCTAGCTCTCCATCCTAATCCTCTCGTATAAAAGCTCTCCTCTCCTCACCTTCCAGACAATCCTCCTCGACGATTGAAGCGGAAGTGGCCTAGAGATTTGTTGTGATTAAATCATTGTGAAAGAGTTTCACCAGTGGGTGATTGCTCTAACCATGTCATTACAAGAGAACTGAACCAGTAAGATCAAATTTACTTGATGCAACAATTGTTGCAGTTGTAAATATAAGTATGTTAAAAATAAAGTAAAAAAAAAATCAAAAAATATTTAAACAAAAAAGTGACAATCCTAAAGGTATCAACTATGGTAAACTCGGGTCATCCTACTTGAACTGGCTTCCTTCATGCTCTAAATTTTGAAATATAATATTATTTTAAATGCTAGAGGACAGATATTACTTACTTGATACTTATTTGACAGTCGCCATTCACGCACTTCGGGCCAAATATCCTTCTAAATATTTATCCTTCCAAAACCCTGAGTTTCCCCCCCCCCTTTCCTTGCTTAGCACCCACGTTTTACTGGCATATGTGACGATGGGTCTGATAATGGTTTTATGGGCTATTGTTTGAGCCTTACGGGATAAATCCTCAAATCGCAAAAGCTAGATATTTAAAATCACTGCACACTGGGGAGCTGTGATTACTCAAATGGATTTGACCTTGTCCATCCGACTGGGTTTTTGGGGTATGCGTGTATTTGTTCTTTACCTTGTTGATTTCGGACAGTTTTTCTTGCAAGCTCCCACTTAAGTCCGCGCTATGATCATGCGCATAGGCCAGGTGTTGCGTTAATCTGTTGTAATTAGTTGTAAGAATTAGTGTAGAAGGTGATTCATATCTTGAGTGTGTGGAATATTGCGATGTGAGCCGAAGAGAATGAGGTAACACCAATCTTCACTAGTTAAGAAATAATTTTTCCTAATTTCCTACAGAAAGTCAGCGTTTACCTCACGGTGACTAGTACTTCTTTAAGACAAGAATTTCGTTTCCGCACTGATATCAATAAGCTTGCGGAAAATGGCCACTTTCCGTTTATCGATTTTACTTTTGAAATTATATTACCAAATTATATTTGATACTTTGTTTAGTTCACTTCGGCTTATTTATTTCTACAGAAAAGCAGTAAAAAATAGTGTTTTATTTGAGTTATTTAAAAACATAAAATAAAACAAAGGAACTATAGTTAATCTAATCTTCAAAGTTAGTGTAAATTAAAGAGCATTCTTGAGCGTTAATATTTAATTCTGCTTCGTTTCTTCTTGTGTCTATTAGAACTTTATTTTGTTTTTATTATTTTAAGTAGATAAGACATTTAAATTGGCAAATATCGGTTTATTATTCAAGGATTGTAGGGGGCCACGGTAGCCGAGCGGTTAGAGGCGTGACCTATAAAGCTAATATGCATTGTGGTACTGGGTTCGATTTCCGGTCTTAGGCCTTAGATTTTATTTAATGGTTAATAAAAGAAATTACAGTAAAGTATGTTTGCTAGTCGCCTCCGTCCAAGACACGTAATTGGTAGTTGGACGTAAAGCCCGCCTGAAAAAATAGGCAACTTTACTTTTCACTTTACTTTTTTTTTTACTTTGAAGAACTGTATTCAAGAAGGTAGAATGTGCACTAAAACCAAAGGGGAGCCTGTTGTGCACAGCTCGAATGAGACCCGAATCATTAAAAAAACGCCAGACGGAAGACTCCGAAGACCGATTCCGGATTATTGGCGACAAACATTAGGAATCGTTTGAGAAGATAATGCGTGCATTCCCCAAGGAGATGGGACGGAGATTTGTCACCGTGGTCACACTTTCTACTCAGTGGTCCCAGCCTATGTAGATGCTTCAATGTCTTGTAACTAGCACTAATTTTTTCTCAGCTCAGGAAAATATTGGAGCACCCCGCCACACCTCGCCATTAAAAAAGTATATTTTTGGGTTTGCTATTCTTCAGGGCACATTTATATGAAATGAGCACGGTACGCCCCAGATTAGATTAAATTTGGGTGGCCTCAAGGCCTGCGCCACCGCGACCCCTATGGATCTATTGTGGCTCACGGTACGCCCCAGAGAACTTAAGTAAATTGACAACTTAGGAGTATCTGGGTTATCCCAGGAAAGCTACTTTCATTCAACTTCTTTGAAGACCCTGCTTACGTTATTATGGAGAAAGGGAGCGTCAAATGTTCTAGCGGCATACGTGGAAGAATGTCTACTGCCTCAAGAAGTGGTTGTCGGCTTCCTGCTATTCCTGGTACTTCTTTAGAGTTACCCCTGATGTTAGAGGCACTTATCTGTATATACAGGGTGAACCAGTAGGTATTGTGCACAGGCCTACTGTGTGTAGTATGTTACATCTAAAGTGGAGTACTATTTTTATAATTTTTTGTTTTGTTTTTTTAAAGTGCAATTTGTAACCTTTGACTTCCTTATTTTAAGACAATCTTCTTTAAAAATTGACTACTGGTGCATCTAAAAGAGTTTTCAATGAATTAAAGAACTTGATAAACTAACACTGTTGAGTTCACATGAACAAGTTTTCTTGTAAAACAAGCGTAATTTCTCATACGAAGATAAAAGGAATCCTGGAAAATGATATACCATTTAAAAGCCCATTAGACAAGAAAACTTTTATAAAAAGTGCCAGCACCTAGGACTGATAATGATCACATAAGGGCCTAATGAGTTTTCTTAAAAATTTCGATTACTTTATTATTTTTCCAGCATTCGGAGGAAGATTGAGGCTGTTTGGAGAATAATTTATGCTTTGCAATGGTATCAATTTTTAGAACATTTATCTGCCTTTCTAACCGTGTCATCAGAATCGAATTCGGACTAAAACTTTTTGAGTAATAACATTTTTATTGAAAAAAAAGTAATGATTTTAGAAAAATAAAATTAAAGTGACGTCACTCAAGAACAGGGGAAAATATGAAGTTGGCCAATACGTCATTGAACTCCACTTTACGTAGATGTACTACACACAGTAGGCCTATGGACAATACTTACTGGTTCACCCTGTATAACCAATCTAGGAATCTCTCAGTTTCTTTTAATGCGGAACAATCTTCCACAGTGTATTTAAAATTGTTCGGTAGTCTTAAAAACAATTTTCCAGCTAGATGGTTAAACTCCAGGATACATATCTTGTTTATTTTCACTTCCTTCCACTGCTTGAAGGAAAGAAAATAGAAGGTGATCCTGTAAGGAGAGAAACTTGAGTAGTATTTGTAAAACAAGGATGCCGGATAATGGTTTGTTTTCAAGTTTAAAACAATGAAGACCAATGTAAACTAAACGACATCATTTCTTACCAACTGGGAAACATTTGCCCAGTTATCTGGCATTACTTTCTTTTCAATGGGAGAACACAACGAACTAAAAACAAAACACTTCCTTCCTTAGTTTCACGACGCTCTTTCATTGCCCACCTAGTTCTTTAATTTTCTTTCTTCTAAGGAAATCCTTTCACTGAGAGAAAAAAAGGAAATTCTCCAAAATTAAAGCTAATTTAGTGGAAATGAAGGTATTAATAGAAATTTAAGAACACCTTCATAACCCATTAATGTGATTTTATGAAGTAGAATAAATGTATTTAATGAACACCTAGATGACAGATATTCTTGCTAAATAACAGCTACACTTCCACAGCATCTCTTTATTGCATTTTAAGATGTGGGAAATGATAAAACCTATTCAACATTATTGCACGACTAAACCACTCATTTTACATTTTCATGTCCCATTTTATGGTCGACATTAAGTCTAACTAAAATTCACTTTTAATAAAATTACAATATTTCAACTTTAAACTAGATCATTGCAGCTTGAAAATTATTATTATTATTTTTTTTAAATAAGAGAAGATTTTCAAACACGAAAAATCTACAAAATTTCGAATTTGAATGCTCCAACCATTTTATTTAAAACTTAGCGCACTAATTGTACCTACATGAAGTACATAAATTGATCATGATGGCAATGAGAAAGCAGATAAATTAAAGAGGTAAAACTAAGAACTTTAAATCGTTTAATGAAAAAATATTTAATACATCAATATTCGATACATCGAAGAAATCGATATAAAATAAAAGTAATTTCCATTAATGAATTAAAAGTGAAAAAAGAATTTAATCCTGTTTTAGGAATTTATGCTGTTAAAAGAAACAACGTTTTTGATAAAATATGTTTTGTTTAAACATTTTTTTATTAATTTTAAACGTATTATTAATTCTTAATTAAAATACAAGTTAATAAATTTGTGTTTGATGAGAAACAAAGAGGCAAAATTTATTGTGTCATTCAAATCTAAAAAATACTTCTTTTTTTGTTTACCACTCAATTAATAACAGAGGGTGTTAAAATATTTCTGTCAAAATAAAATATGGATCAATGCAAACAAATTACTCAGCACAGCTACAATTTACTGAATCTTTCTCCAACTAATACACGATATTTTATACATTAAAATAAATAAATTAAAATGAAATACGTTTTGTTTTATAAATATTGTCAATCGTTTTTGGCGTCTGTATCATTGATTTAAAAGGAAGTAAAATTTAAGCCATATTTTTGGATATTATTCAGTGCCAACCATTCGACCCAGGAGTTAGGTCATCTTCAGGGATTATAGGGTGAAAAAATAAATGCCATTTTTCAGTCGTGATACATTTATTCTGCCGAGCTTTAGGTCATCTTCAGGGCTGTGGAACATGTTTACAGATTGTTAACAATGATTCTATTAAAATAATAATATATTATGTATAATATAATGAAATTTACAAAAATTATTTACCTAGATTACAAAGTAATATTTTACATTACAGGGGTGGTGTGCCTTCTGTCTTGTCTGTTCATGGACTGAGTGTGATCGGTCTGTGTGTGATATGTGTTAGGTTGTGTGGAAGTCAGTGTTGCCAATTGTCAAGTATTTTGCAGTAAGTTGGCGTATATGTTGTTTAAATTGTTGGTGTCAGTTTTGAAATTTAGACTGTTTTCTGTCTTAGATATGTATATCATTTCTAGAACTTTCCTTTTTTGTGTGTTGGTTTCTGATTTAAGTATCTTTGTGTTTGGGAAATCGAAAGTGTAATGATTTTCTGTGCTATGTAAGGAAAGTGCTGTGGTGTTCTTCTTTAGTTTAGTGTCGTAAGAGTGTTGGTACAGTCCTGTTTTTTTTGTAAGTACTGTGATGTTTCGCCAATATATTTTTTGTGACAGTCTTTACATTCTATTTCGTAAATAAGGTTTGATTGTTTGTCTTTTTCAGTCAGTTAATTTTTTCATCCTATTTTAAATTTATAAAATTAAAACGAATAAAATTGAAGGGTTCCTCCCGACGGAGGTACTTTCTCGTTATTTTAAGGGCCACGGTAGCCGAGCGGTTAGAGACGAGATCTGTAAAGCTAATATATATTGTGGAACTGAGTTCGATTCCCGGTCTTAGGCCTTGGATTTTATTTAATGGTTAATAAAAGAAATTTACAGTCTACATAGGCTGAGTGTGATCGGTCTGTATGTGATATATGTTATAGGTTGTGTGGAAGTCAGTGTTGCCAATTGTCAAGTATTAAAACTGTCCGGTATAAGGGTTGATTTTGTAGTAAGTTTGCGTATATGTTGTTTAAATTGTTCCTGTCTGTTTTGAAATTTAAACTGTTTTCTGTCTTAGATATGTATATCATTTCTAGCAATGATAGAAATGATGTCTAGAAATGATATATGCATCTAAGACAGAAAACAGTTTAAATTTAAACAACATATACGCAAACTTACTACAAAATACTTGACAATTGGCAACACTGATTTCCACACAACCTAACACATATCACATACAGACCGATCACACTCAGTCCATGAACAGACAAGGCAGAATATTACTTTGTAAACTAGGTAAATATAAATTGGTAAATTTCGTTACATTATACATATTCATTTTAATAGAATTATTGTTAACACACTGTAAATATGCTCCACAGCCCTGAAGATGACCTAGTCCCTGGGTCGATAGCTCGGCAAAATAAATGTATCACGACTGAAAACTGGCATTTATTTTTTTCATCCTATTGGAACTATGAATCAGTCACCAAAAATAATGAACAGCTATTCAGGGTGCAGGTTTGTTCACAATTACAGAGGTTATCTCGGTTTTTCGAACGACTAGACTTTCGAACAAATCGGTATTCGACCAAGAAATTCTAGAAAATATTGTCCATTTGGAACTCGAACAGCCGAGATGAGCCAAGTTGTTATTATATTTACACTTTTAGATCTTATTTCTTGTATAGATAAATGTTTTTACATAAAATACAAAAAATTAGGCCAGTAAAACGGCATATTTCTGGGGCTTAGAAACGAAATAAACTACATAGTTTACATTATTTCTTATGGGATAAATTGTTTCGGTTCTCGACCAAATTGGTTCTCGACCGCACTTCCGGAACGAATTGTGGTCGAGAACCGAGGTACCACTGTATAATATCTTATATATTTTTAATATCAAAGGTCGGTTTATCATCTGTCCCCACAGTTTAGAATAGATTTTTGATTTTATAAATTACTAATAGATTTACGTTGAAATAATTGAAAATCTCGTTCGCTTCAACTGAAACTCGTCTTTTCCGTACTCTAATATCAACAGAAAATGTGTAACTAGAAAAACTTCTCGAACCGTCTGATATGGTCGCAGGACTTCCGCTTCAACAATATTATAAAGTAAATATTTGATCTTGTTAGAGTGCTTCAGGGGAACAGAGCTGCTTGGTACGGAATATCAACTTTACTTAGTATATAATCGAACCAAATAGGGTGCTATGAGAGGAATGGAAGTGATAATAAATTATCAATCAGATAATCAAAAGAAGTAATAGTATTTAAAAATCTATTTTATAATAAAACGTTTCAATATTTGCACAAGCTCGAATTATTATTTATTCCAACAAATTTTCTATTTTTACATAATATGTGTCTAGATTCTGAATATGCAGGATATTGTGTGCGACAAGTACCACCAGCCGCGCACTCACAAAACTTCTAGAAATGAAAATGAAAATGTCTAGACAAAAATATAATAAAACAAAAATTTAAATATTTATAACGATTTGGTGAGAATGTAAATTTTGAAGGAAATTATTCAGAAAAGATCCAACATCCAATTCACCACTTTATGCGTCTTACACCCAAAATTTACGTATTGCATCAAAATACCTTACTTAACTGTAAATAATAAACTGTAATTAATGTAGTATTGTTTAAAATACAATTTTTTTTTTAAATTAATTTTGTAATTTACAATCTTTATAAATATATACAATAAGTAAATGTGAAGAGTATGATGAACTGGTGCAGGAGGAGAGAAACTACCCAGCGGTAGCACGCTCTATAGGAGAAAGGAGAATGTGTGGAGGAGAATACGAGGAGGAAAGAGGAGAGATAGGAGAATAATGATGTTTAGTTCTTCAGACCTCAAGGAAGTCGCGGGGCTACTGGCGATTCAGTCGGCGAGGATGATTGTCAGGAATGTCAGAGGAGGCGAGAGACTGTACTAGAGGATTGGAGCAAGTGGAGAGAGCAGTATGGGATTTTTGATATTTAGCCTTGGCTAATTGGTGTACGAAGGGGATGTTGAGGTCGTCGTGTAGAGTGAGGTTAGTCACCGTAAATAGGAGCGTCAGCTATCTGTCGAAGTAGTTTTATACAAATAATAATTTGTATAAATTAGATATTAAAAATCCTAGTAGGCTGTTTTAGAATTCAAAAATGCCACATGCAATTTATGAAGAATCAATAAGAATAGATTTTTGAAAAAGATTTTTTTTTATCTAACCGAATCTAAATAGAACAGAGAAGGCTTTAAGCTCACATTGGTCGCCATCTTCAAAAATTACGCAATCGAAAAATTTCTCTTCCTTCTTCAAAACCGGAATAGCGATCTGTTTCCAGTTCACCGACTGGAACATCGGAGCCCCAATACAGATTAAGTTGATTTTCAATAACGAAAAGCTCGCGTAAAATTTTATGCTTACCATTTTCAATACTTAATTCAGAGATTTGATATAAATAACAACAATTATAGAGATGATATGTACTAACACACCCACTAGGCATAAACTAATAAAAAGTAAAGAGAAAATTTTACAAGATAAATCGGAAAATTAACGGGGTAACAAAATCCCCAACTAGTTTCAAACTGATTTGTGATCGATCAGAGCAGACAGAGAACTAAATCATATATTTACTAAGGGTGGAGGCAATGCACAGTGAGCTGCAATTATTTGCCTGCTCTAAAAAGATCTAAAAAAATTATTTAAAATTATAAAGTTTAAACAGAATTTAAATTCAAATTAAATTCTAACCACTGTATAGAGCGCGCATGTGTACTAAATAATGACAAACCAATTGCCAGCTAATCACAAGTTGGCTGATGGAACAAATCTACTCTTAAAACCTTATAATCAGTTCCAGAACAGTTTCTGAAATAATCATAAAATTTGAGTTTTCTACTTATTTGTTTTGTTTTTGGTTTAAATGGAAAAACATTTCATCAGTTTTAACAAATTATTAATGATATATTAATTTTTGATAAAACAAATAAGAGAGAAAATGTTGAACTGTATTACTCTTCAACCTCCTTAAGATGAACGAAGATGAACAAGATCCAAGACATCTTCTTCAAGAGAACTTTCATAATAGCCTAACCTTACGATTGTTTTCATTTTAATGAAGTACCTTCCCTTTCATTCGGAAAAACTTTACAGATCGGAGGGGGAGGCTGTCAACCACAGCATTTACTTCAATTGACTCAGATTTGACAAGCTCACAAGTGCTCCGTTTTTCTTTAGAGAGTACTTTGGCTTTTTGAAGTATTAGACAATAAAGTTACGATTTTGTACAGTAAATCAAACGCCTTCCTCTTGTTTTTCAATCTCTCCAAAATTTCAACAAGAATATAAAGCAAGAATCTTTAAGTTTTAAGACAGCTTTGAGCTTTTATTTTGCTAAACAGAAAGAACTTTTTTTTAAAATCAAATATCAAAGGTGCAAAAATAGCAGTCTAATTACGTACTATACTACGAGGGTAAATCAAATATAAACGGTAATTTTGCTATTCTTCTTAGAGTGCAGGTCCTACCTAGATAATGTTGTGTGGAGTAGATGTTTGGTTTATGAGTAAGGGGGGAACCGGTCTGGTTAGCCTTCATCGCCATTGACGACAGTACAGCCATAACCGAGCAAGAGGTCCCTCCGTCTGTTGCGCAGCGGATTATCATAAAGTTCTTAATCAATGAAGGCATTAAACCGTTGGAAATTTTAACTCGTTTGCGGGCACAGTTTGGGGACAGTACACTGTCTCAGAATCGTGTGTTTGCGTGGGCGACCTGACCTGTTTTTGGTTTTCAATCAACAACCTCGGAACCCATCGAGCACCAATTTTTCTGAAACCGAGTCTATCAGTGATTATGGATTGAACACTTCCATAGCTGATACGCACTTCTGATGAAATTTTTTCCACGGTTAACCGGCGATCACGTTCAATAAGCTCTCGAACGGCACGAATATTGTCATCTGTAAGGCTTGTCCTTGGGCGTCGATCATGACTTTCGTTTTCAACCCGTTCTCGTCCGCCCTTAAATTCTCTCGCCCACGCAAACACACGATTCTAAGACAGTGTACTGTCCCCAAACTGTGCCTGCAAACGAGTGAAAATTTCCGACGGTTTAACGCCTTCATTAATTAAAAACTTTATGATAATCCGCTGCGCAACAGACGAAGGGACCTCTTGCTCGGTTATGGCTATACTGACGGCAATGGCGACCTTGAACGCTAACCAGACCGGTTCCCCCACTACTCATAAACCAAACATCTACTCCACACAACATTATCTTGGTAGGACCTGCACTCTAAGAAGAATAGCAAAATTACCGTTTATATTTGATTTACCGTAGTAAATGATTTAGAACAAGAAGTAGCTGGAAGCGTAAGAAATTGTTATTTATGATCACAACCTCAAATAGCTTTTCACATTCTTCTACATACAGATCTGCAAGGAAGTAACTGCGATTGTTCTGATGAGTCTGTAGAGTAAAGAGGATATTCAGAGGAGAGAAATTGAGACACTTACTTGGGTACTCTAGCTAGACTCTAGACTAGAGAATAATCAGGTTGTCTTGAAAGATTCTGCAAGTTAGAGTAAGAGTCCTCAAGCATGAGGTTGATGGAAAGTCTAAGAAACTTCTGTAAAAAAACAAAACCATTTTTAGATCAAACAAAAGGAAAAGAAATTTACGCACAAGAGAACTCACGGATTTCGAGAAGGCATTTGGGCATACACCTATCAGCACATGAATGAACGAAAAAAAATCCACGAGATTTGGGAAAGAAAAGTACTCAGAAGGATATTTGGCCCAAAGTGTGTGAATGGTGACTGGAGAGTCAGAAAAAAAATGAAGAATTGATGGAGATTTGGAGATTTAGGTATATATACGATAGCCAAATAAAGAAAGTGAGATTGAGAAAGTTAGGGCACGTGGAGAAGATGCCTACGGGTAGGTTACCTCAATAATCATTTAACGGAAACCCAGGCGGCACCACAGTTCGAGGGCACCTTCGACTTAGATGGTTGGATGACGTAGAGTAAGACCTCCGCCAGATTGGAGTGAGAAGATGGCGCCTTAAAGCCGCAGGCCGAAACGAATGGGAACTACTTATTGAGAAGCCCCAGATTCTGTTCTTTAAGGACTGTTTCACCGAGTAGTAAAGTAAGTACTAATTTGTGGAAACCCATATTGATTGGATCTTATTGGCTTAGGATTTTTGAATTTGAACTGGGAAAACCGTTTTGGTGTCTCCGGAGTTAAACCAAAAAGAAGGAGCTTTATAAGTTGGCCTTTGTGAGTAATTGTATAGAAACAGCAAAGCTCAAAAATCGGTGAGATCAGTCCAATTTTTATGGTTAAAAAACCGGATTTTGAGATAAAATTGGAAAATGTATTATTCTCATTAAATAATGATTAGAAAAAATTGAAAAAACATTAGATTATTGTTCATCTGTGTCTTTAATTAGTTTTAAACTTTTCTTCTCTATTGAATTTAATAATTAGTATGCTGAATATGGTATAGCAGATGATCACGTTTACCTGATGATTAAGGCAGATAATCTGTAGAGAAGAAGTAGGGCGGTTTAAAAAGCTTAATGGGCCTCAAGTGGAGGCAGCAGTGGAGGCAGTAGAAGGAGTTTTTCAATTTTCCACGGAATCTCACCAGATTCCACATTCTTAGGCTAGCAGGTAATCTAATCATTTATCCCTCTTACCGCTCTCTCTCTTACACAATTCACGCTTACTTCTGGCAACGTAATACCTTTAGAAATACTTCGCATTATCATTTCCATTACCATCGATAGTACCATCGATTTCTCACCAGTTTAGTGCTACGTTCCCCCATCGTAAAGCAGACTTATTTAGCTTTTTTTGGCTATATTATACTTTAAATAGGAGGAAAATACGAATTTCATTTTCAACCTAATCTTCTACCTAAACTTAAACACTTTTAAAAGTGGTGGAATAAATATATTTCAATATTACTATAAAAATAAATCATCTTGGTCAAATCATCACTGTTTTTACTTTTATTTAAATGAAATATTTCAGTACAATTCAGCAAAATAAAAATAAAAAATCCTACGCGAACACTGACGAGACTTTTTGTTATCGCCTAAAGTATATTTAAAAAAAAAAAAAAATACTTTGTGTGACAAGAAAATTGCTAAAATTAATTCAATCAATTCCCTCAGTCGATTTTCTAATATCGCTAATTTTATCCATCATAGCAAGCGTTTTTATAAATTATTTTTAAAGGGGGAAAAAATTATTTTAATTTTACTATAAAAAAGAATTAGGCACTGATTGTTTTTATTACAAATCAAAAATTTCTCTTTTATTTTTTGGAGCTAAAAATATTTTATACGATGTAACATATACATCGTATAATGTATGTATAATATATATGTATGTATATAATATATTATATGTATTATACGTAGGGTAATGTCGGGTGAGATGGCCAATCGGGAGAGATGGCCAACAGCCGAAATATCGTCCGACGGCGCTGCGTGGCCTCTCAAGTGATAAACCTTCATGTCTGACTACAGTGAGTTCATTTTGGTCTGCGTCAAAGCGTTATTAATTAACTCAGAGAATAAAAACATTATCGTCTCCACAAAAACTTTTATGATAGTTGCATATTGCGTGCTGCAGCGAATGTATATGTCGAAATTTTAGTGTTGCTTTTTACATATTAGGAAAGTACAGTATACATTAATGAATCCTAACTTCTAAAACTGTCAAAAACTACGCGTTGAGTTATGTTTATCATGTTGGCCATCTCTCTCTAGCATTCGGGACAGATGGCCATCAAACAGATGGCCAATTATTATTTTTTTTTTTTTTGTTATAGTTTGGCTCAGTTTCCAATTCACAGCAGAAAAATGCCAACTCAGCATAAAAGACAGAATACTAACCGCGGAAATTATACTGAAGAAAATTTGAGATCGTATTAACCCCACACCCAAACTGTCGTCTCTGCAAGAATACGAGCCAAGTATGTTGCCACTTTATTAACTTCTCTCGAGCACATTACTGTTGTAAAAAACAGAGTTGCAAAGAAATCCAAAACAACAAGAAATACCATCCCCAAAGAGACAATTCTGAAAGAAAGGATTGTCCGAAAAAGAAAACGCTCACCTTCCCAAAGTTCCGATGAAGAGGACGAAACAGGAATCGAATTTGAAGAGGAAAGTGATGCTATTTCAGTAATCGATGAAACTGAATGTACAGGATATGGGGAAAGCTACAGCAAGACCAGAAAAAAAAGATTGGTTGGAATGCATAATATGCCGGAAGTGGTTCCACGAAAATTGCTCTTCTTTTGCATACGCTTGCCAAAATTGTGGTAAAAGCGCATTTAAAAAGAAGAATAATAAGTAAATATTAAGTAACCATTCATTTTTTTCTGTTATTTTTACGTTTTACTAGTGCAATTTCATTTACAATATGTGGCCATCTCTCCCAAGCTACATTGGCCAACTCACCCAACCCAGTGGGGATAGATGGCCAATTGCTATTTTTTTTTTTTGTAAGAATAACAAAATGTTTCCCTTAGCATTTTTTTCCTTATCTTATGTTTGTGAGCGTATGAGGTTTCCAAAAATAATAATAAATTAAGCCTAGCCCTTACCAAAAATTTGCAGGCACCCTCCAAATAAAATGGTGGCCATCTCACCCTACTTTACCCTATGTATAATAAAAATATGAAGATAATATGCCAATTTTTCCGATGGGCTTTAATTTCAAATTAGGTATCGGGAACGGAGACGTGCAGCAAACATACTTTGCTGAACATTTCTCTTATTAACCATTAATTACCTTATATTTCAGTTATCTCTTACTTCTCTTTCCTGAATTAGAAATTAGCATATAATTTTGAAATATAGGAAAGTTAAAGGATATAGTATATAGTGATCAGTTACGTTCCTTAACCACCTGTAGCGACACTTATTCAACAAGGCGGTATACAGCTAAAAAGTGATACCCATCCTCTCTTTTACAGCGATTGCACATGGTACGAAGTCTGAGGAAAATGGTTTGTAATTTAAGTATTTGAACAACTGGCGTTAAATAAGTCTGAGTATTTGCTCAAATTTTTAAGTAAGCAGATTGGAGTTTTCGCAGAATGTAACTCTGAGTTAGCTGTTATTTGTAGAACTGAATGTTTAATGCTGATTTTTTTTTTTTTTTTTTTAAATTAGTGAACTAACTAAGCAGATACTTTAGAAACATAAACTTTCACTTTTATTTGAACATTTTTCTGTAAAAATACGAAGAAGAAAGTTTGTAGTAGAGACTTCGAACGAGCTGCGGAGGAGTAACTAATTCCATAGAACGAAGTCCACACCTACGCAGCCTAACAAAAAGTCAGTGATCGCCCACTTCTAAATTTATGACTCCTTTACATTTTTAAATTTAATAAATATTTTCCAAAAAAAACTGTTAATTAGAGTAAAAGAGTTAAAGAAATTTCAAATTTCATTTTAAAATTTAAAATATTTATTCAGTAAAGAGTTGCACACAATTAAACTTTGATTGTAATAGAAGGTATGTAACTATTAACTATTAAATCCTTAAAAATCGTTGAATGACACCCATATGCAATTAAACATACAAAATGGCGGGGGTGAAATATTACCCACAATTCGCATTCACCTATTTCACAAGAAAATAACCATTATTCCCAATTTTCTGTTTTCCCTTACACATAATCAGTATAGGAAACAAGACATTAGGACCTTATTTCTGCATAGGATCATTTCTACAGTAAGTGGTTGATTGCAATTTACGTAAAATTTTGCATGAAAAGAAAAATTTGGATTGCATAATTTGATACTTCATTAAATACCTATGGAGGAAAAATTAGTAAACAAAAAAAATTGAATTTTTATTTTTGATAGAAATAATTAGCCATAAAAATTGCAATGAAGTATGGTGGTGCATGGATGTTTTGATACCTCCTAAGTTAAATGAGCGCTACCAGTATAAGGGTTTGTGACAACCTAATAAATTCTTAACAATATTAATGAAAATTGAATGCAGTAAAATTATTTAAATGATATTATTGTTAGAAAATTCGAATAAAACACATAAGCCTTCTCACACGTTTCTAAATGGCTGAAATTACTAGCTGAATTATTACTGAAATCTTGGGAACTTGCTAATTTGTGTACCTTTTGTCGTTTAATCAACCCTTATACTAAACTTTTTAAACAGTAAGTTTTTGTTAAGGAATATTGGTTGTTTGGTTAATAATTGTACTGGTTATTGAATATGAAGTGTGTTCCATCAAATCAATCTGACTGATTAATATACTCAACAATAGCTAATTGCAACCTAACAGTCCCATAGCTGACAAATCCTCCAATTGTCATGGGAGTCATACCCGCATTAATTAGACAAGTGACAATCAGTCACATTCTCCCCAAGCGACACATCTGCGACTGTTCAATGAACGATTATCTGAGAAGATTGCAGTGATTTCTGATTATATCATAGAGTAGGTACACGGTTACTAATTTATTGCAGTAAAGATAAATACAGAATCTGGCCGTTAGGTAAGTAAAGTAATGCCTATTCTTTTCAGGCAGGCTTTACTTCCAACTACCAATTAGGTGTCGTGGACGGAGGCGACTAGCAAACATACTTTACTATCAATTTCTTTTATTAACCATTAAATAAAATCCAAGGCCTAAGACCTGGAATCGAACCCAGTACCACAATACATATTATCTTTACAGATCTTGCCTCTAACCGCTCGGCTACAGTGGCGCCTCAATCTAGCCTTTAGTATTTACAATGTAAATAGCCTAGCTAATTAATACAAGTACCAAATTCTTCTGAAGCCCTTACCAATGATGGAATTGTTGTAGCTGAGACAATAACTTCACCAGCGTAAACCATTCGACAGTTTATATATAGAATGCTTGAAGTAGTGTGTACATTTAAATTTCAATAATTTCTGACTTTTTTGGGGGGGGGCATTGGCTTCCGCCATACAGCCAGCATCGTCTAGGTGCTTATCACTAGAATATCACTCACTCTCCATTCTTACCTACAAATACATTCGCTTCACACATTCATCCCTCTACTATATACAACTATTTACATAAACTACTGCTAATGGATGGAGCAGCACTCTGTGCTCCTGCCATCCTTATAGCTTAACCAAAATTAAAATCACGTAATCCTTCTCTAAGCATTTTCTTCCATTCATTCTAATTCGGCTATAGCTTTTAAATACATTCATATTTCATTGCTAGCTCTGCTATCGACTTAAGCACATAAATGTTGGTGGAGAATATAATGTCTTCGTAGCAAAATGGTGCATCTAAATACCTGTATATATCGTCAAACATTCGTTTCCTTTCTACCACATAACGTGGACATATCATTGTTACATGTTTCGTTGAAATCCTCCTCCTCATTGCAATCTACGCAAAGAGGAGAGGACCTTTTGTTGATCCTGTGTAGATACTATCCGTACACCGCGTGGTTCGCTCTCAGCCTGCTTATTGTCGTAACAACCCATTTATTAGTGACAGTTCCCTTAAACCATGGTTGTCTAGGTAACTGATCTGCCATAGTTTTATAGAATCTACCTTTATCACCATTATTGTAATCTATCTGCCATTTTTGTAGTGCTGCTTTTGCAATTATACCCTTGATATCGGTGTGTGGTAATTTATAATTAGCCATTTCCCCACTATTGGTGGCTTCCTTTGCAAGTGTATCAACAATTTCATTCTCTTTTATACCACAATGACCCCTTACCCACAAAAAATTAATGCAGACTCCCTTCTCTTTAAAAATGGCAATAGTTTCTACAATCTCAGCGATAATGTGATTCATTCCTGTAGACTGGTTGTGTATATGTGATAATTTACACAACGCACTCTGGCTGTCACTAATAATGGTATATTTTTTCTCCGACAACGAATAAATATATTTTAAAGCCGTTAAAATAGCAATTAGCTCCGCTGTATAGATGGACGCCTCATCTTCTAATTTAATTATCGTAAAATAGTTCCGAACCGGATCATACACAGCACTTCCGACTTTATTATTGATTTTGGACCCATCTGTAAATAAACGATATGAGCCCGGATAATGGGAAGAAATGTAATTTTCGAAGGCCGCGGTTCTCATCTTTTCCGGTACCTTTATCAAGTCGAAGGAAGTGTTAACACTTAATTCGCTCAATAAATGTTCGTATTTTAAGTTGTGCACATCTAACTTATTATTAGAATATACCTTATCTCTAAAGGTAGAGATTCTAATAAAACTTTCCGTGTAAATGGGGCCTTTCTTGTTTGTCCAATATTAGTGGCTGAGGACTTCGGTATTTAATTGGCTTATTTTATTATAAATTATCCGGTTCGCGGCTGATTTTTTTAAGACATATCGATCTGCTTCCTTTTCTGTTTACTAACTTTTTTTTTTTTAAGTTTACGGAGGACGAATACTATGAAGTTGGTACGAATTGTTAGATAAAGAGGATCGACGATCCAACGCAGTTTCTTGCATAGATGGATTGGATTCCGCTGATATTAGTTCATTTTGTAGTTCTTTGAAGTTTGAATTTGTAATTTCCAACCTTCGGACATATTAAGATCTATGTACTCGGGTAATCTCAGTTTAGAGTTTCTTTTTTAAAATTATTTTTAGTTAAGAAATATTTTTTATCGAGGTGGGTAGTTGAGGAGACATTTTTGGATTTACTACTGGCGCGTCAACGTTCCAAAAATGTGTAAATGGCATTCTGGGTTGACGAAGTTCAAACAAAAAGCAGGGATTTGTAATATAATTTGCAATACACGGCACTTATAGGATGCACTGCAGTTTTTAGAGGTTACAGTGGTTATGCATTTACAGTCGTTCTTTCTACATTCAATCTAAATCTAATCATCCAGGATGCTGAGATGTCAGTTGAATTTGCTGAGATTAATGATTGTGAATAAGTGTCTCTGATGACACTAGTTTTGTTAATTACACACTTATAATTTGTTTTTCACATCTTAGCAACTAAATAAGTGAAAACAAATCAAATTCTTGCTAGCAACACGACAATGGCTGCCTGTACTGTAAGGGTACAGAAGGCTTTGCTTTGCTGTAACCCACATGCTGCAAACAAACATGTATTTTAGAGCTGTTTCTCTTCACTACGGCTGAACCCATTAACAACGCTTGGTGGCCAACTGGACCATAACCCTCTAACTATAGTAACATGAAAATTAGTGACGCTCATGTGAACATACGACCAAACCGTTTCAAAAAAAAAGCCACAAAGATGAGCTTTTAATGTATATTTAATTAATTTGCAAATTGATTAAATATACATTTCGTCCATGATGTAGGTATTTTATTTGATCCAATAATAAAGTTTATTAACCGTCCATGATGAGAGGGCTTCTAGATTTATATTTATTTTTAAATATAAATATATACAGGGTGATCCATTTAAAATACCCCAATTGCTGATAACTTATTAGGAAAGCGGAAATCCAGAAAAACATTATACGTAAACTATATAAACTATATAATTTAGTACAGTAAAGATAAATACTGAATCTGGTCTTCAGTAAAGTTAAGTAATGCCTAATTTTTCAGGCGGGTTTTACAATACAAAGAGAGATATAGTGGTTTCAAATTTGAACGATTTACAAAACTTCCAAAATTTAACCTTCTATACCCCAAAAACTATAATCACTAAAACATTGCTATTTATCCTAGTTATAAAGAAGAATTTCCTCTACAATTTGGTAAAGAATTCATTAAAATCGAAGAAATACAAAGAGAGATATAGAGGTTTGAAATTTGAACGATTGCTTAAAAATCCAAAATTTAACCTCCTATATCTCTCTACCAATTATAGCTAGAACATTGATAATTATACCAGTTATAGAACTGACTTTTCTCTATAATTTGGTACAGTAATCATTAAATTCAGAACAATAAGAAGAGAGATAGAAAGGTTTGAAATTTGAACGATTTGAAAAACCTCCAAAATATAACCTTCTAAATATATTTCAATAACTATTATCACTAAAACATTGCTAATTTTACCAGTTTTAGAGCAGAAATTTCTCTACAATACGGTAAAGAATTCATTAAAATCTCAACAATACGTATGAAGACATATATGTAGGTTTAAAATTTGTACGAGTTACAATACCTCCAAAATTTAGCCATCTCAGTATCATTACTAAACCATTGCTACGAGGGTCGTTTGAAAAGTCCGTGCAAAGTCAGAGAGATAGCACCACTGGCGCGTATCGAGGTTATGTTTAGTTAGTAGCATCTCTTGGAAGAACACACACCAAGTTTCAGCCAGATCGGTCTATTTCTTTGGGTTTGGCATTCGTTTGAATCGAGGAAGTCGAGTGATTTTCAAAAAATGGACGAAAAAGAATTTCGTGTGTTGATTAAACTCCTCTTTATGAAAGGCAAAACGCCTCAGGAGACTAAAGAGAAGCTTGATAAACATTATGGTGAACTCTGCACCTTCGATTAGAACAGTTTATAAGTGGTTTCAAAATTTTCGGAGTGGCCATATGGGCACAAGTGACGCTGAACGTTCTGGACGCCCTGTTGAGGTTACTATCCAGAAATCATTGATAAAATCCATGATATGGTGATGGATGACAGAAGAGTGTAGGTACGTGAGATTGCTAGTGCTGTGGGCATCTCGAATGAACGGGTACATAATATTTTGCATCAATATTTGGACATGACAAAGCTATCCGCAAGATGGGTGCCGCGATTGCTCACGCTTGACCAAAAACGAAATCGTGTGAAGTGTTGCAAGGACGGTTTGCAGCTGTTCCAGAAAAATCCGTAGGACTTTAAGCGTCGTTTCGTCACTGTGGATGAAACATGGATACATCACTACACTCCTGAGACCAAAGAACAATCTAAACAATGGGTTACCAAGGGGGAATCTGCGCCAAAAAAGGCGAAGACCGTTCCTTCGGCCGGAAAGATTATGGCGACTGTCTTTTGGGATTCGCAAGGAATAATCCTCATCGACTATCTGGAAAAGGGTAAAACTATTACAGGTGCATATTATTCTTCGTTATTGGACCATTTGAAAACCGAGCTGCAAGAAAAACGCCCACGATTGGCCCACAAAAAAGTCCTTTTCCATCACGACAACGCACCAGCTCACACCTCAGCAGTTGTGGTCGCAAAATTAATGGAAATAGGGTTCCAACTCGTTTCACATCCCCCTATTCTCCAGACTTGGCTCCCTCGGTTTACTATTTGTTCCCCAATATGAAGAAATGGCTGGCGGGAAAAAGATTTTATTCAAACGAGGAGGTGATTTCAGAAACGAATGGCTATTTTTCAGACTTGGACAAATCCTATTATTCGGAAGGGATCAACAAACTAGAGCAGCGTTGGACGAAGTGTATAAGCCTAAAAGGAGACTATATTGAAAAATAAAAAAGGTTTACCCCAAAAAATTAAGTAGTTTTTATTTTTGCACGGACTTTTCAAACGACCCTCGTATTTATGGGCTATAGAGTCTATAGAGCAGACTTTTCTCTACAATTCGTTAAAGATAAGCTGAATAATTTACAAAGCCTCCTAAATTTAAACTTCTATATTTCATTACCTAAGTATGTTGCAATTTTTATATTTGTTAAAAAAAAAAAAATACTTAAAGTTAAGTATTTGCTTCCGTTCCTAATACCTAATAGGTATCACGTATCACATAGAGGTAACACAACGCCTGAAAAATTGATGATTACTTTTCTTAACGTGAATGCATTAAGTGATTTGAGAAATATTAATTCTAATTTTAAGGCAAAAAACAAAATTACTCACATCAGACTTTTGTTTATCTTTAGTGTATTATTATTACGTTTTTATAATTATGAATAGGTGATGGGGAGAGCAAGTACACATGTAAAAGACGAAGCGTTACCTTTTATTACTTATAACCTTTCTAGAAACCTACACAAGAGTTAGCTAAAATATAGATGGCGCTACTTTATATTACACCTCCTCACGGAGCTAATTAATAATAAAAGAACAGAAATAATCTTCAAATTGAAAAAGAAAGAAAACTTATGATAGAAAAACAAATAAACTTATTATGTAATTATTATAAATCAAGTTTCTTGGGCTTACGGATAACCCGCCCACTCTGTGTTGTTGTTGTCGCATCCGAGTTAAGAGGCAATGCCTGCTCACCAGGGGATGGCAGGGCTGGTCCATCTTGTGCGATGCTTCTCTGTAGAGACTGGTCTTCAGGCTGTTCTTCCAGAGTCGATGGTGGAGGTAGTTTGCTACCAAGACCTGTCTTACTTGGTGTCTGCAGCACTGACTTTTGAGGAGACAATACTAGAGAGAAGTTATATTTGTTGCAGGGAACCCTATTACTTTTAAATTGGATACAGCATCTGACGTAAATATTTTGCCTTTAAACATTTATAATAATCTGCAGGATAAATCCAAAATTGAAAAGACGAATGTTCGACTGAGGTCTTATGGAGGTTTTACTACAAACCCAATAGGTAAAGTAAACTTTAAATGTACTTATAAACAAGTAAATGAGGATTTAGATTTTATAATTGTGAACTATGATTCGTCTCCTATTTTAAGTGCCAATTCATGTCTAAAATTAGGACTTCTCAAAAGACTTTATACAATTAACGCCGATAATAAAGACTCAGGCAATACAGTAAAAATTGTTAATAAAAAGTTTACTAATCCAATAAATAATAAAATTAGTGCGAAACCACAAGTAATAAATTCAAATAAAGATAGGTTTATAGATAAGAACTCTGATTTATTTACAGGAATAGGGAAACTACCATTTAAAATTAAAATACAACTGCGTGATGAAGCTATACCTGCTGTCAAAAGAACTCGTAGAATACCCGAATTTCTTAAGAAGAAGTTAAAAAATGAACTGGATCGCCTTGTGAAACTTGGAATAATCCGTCAAACAGACGAGCCCACTGACTGGGTTCATGATATTGTCATTGTCGAAAAGAAAGATGGGAGTGTTAGACTGTGCCTTAACCCAATACCTTTAAATAAATATATCAAACGTGAACACTATAGTATTCCAACTCAAGAAGAATTAATTGCAAACTTAGGTGGAAAAAAATATTACACCTCCTATTCTATAACTTCATATAAACGTTATGCAACGATGAGTGCAAGTACACAAATTAAACGCGTATTTATTAATGCAAATTATGATAATAATTAAAGTACAACAATATAATTTTGCTTCGAGCAAAACTTGCTCCTAGATTTCTTCTTGATTTCTGTTTGTACCTACTTCATCGCCAATTAGCCATTTGGAAGTCTGGTAAATTCAAAACATTGTTTCAACAGTTTTCTCTTATTACAGAACACAGTTCATCACCGGAAAGTTATCTGTTAGAATATCCTAGGAAGTTCTGAAGCGAGAAGCTGATGGTGGACACTGTTTTGGGTCTGCCTAATGACATGGTAGCTCCCAGTTACAGCTTCGGCATGCCTTTTAAAGTTCTTACTCTGGACCGAGTGACTTGCGAAGCGCGGTCTGCGGTAATGTCAGGTGATTTAGTCTCTGGTTGCACTACGCCCCTAAGAAGAAGTGTACGTGGCTAAATCGTAGCCTAAATAAGCAAGACAAAAATATTTTCATTTATCATTCTGTTAGAGCAAGGTTTCCATTCTTTGCAAACTCAATAAAACATATTTCGCAACTTCATTTTTTTTCTCCAAGTGAAAGCAAAAAAAGAAGCTAAATATAAAGATGTCGCAGTTGGTTATCTTTCATGCGGTTAGTTATTAATGAAAGTATGACATGTGTCCCGAAGAAAAGATAAAGCAAAAGAAGATAGAAAGGAATTATCCGGGTCAAAACAAAACAAGAAAAAACATCGAGAAAGTATTTACTCTTGGTATATGCATTTATCATGTTAGGTTCGCAGAGATTAGACCGGCTCTTTCAAGAAAGTACTATAAGTAATACTGGTGAGGACATTCTTATGTAACCAAAGAAGCGACAGGCTGCGAAGGCCGATTACCATGGGAGAATTCAACATTTTTTGTTTTATTTATACTTTAGAAGTTTGTACTATTTATAAAGGGCATCTGAGTATTACGTAGGATATACTTATCTTGTCCAGTCTGTCCTTCAACCACGTTTTTACCACATTCTTATTTTGCTATTCCAGCACACTTTTACTCTCTCTGTCTTCCTCACTCACCATCTTTATTTCAACGGACGACAATCATACTAGGCCATGGCAACTACAGAAGAAGACAGTCTTATTCCAGTTACCAAGAAGAAGAATAAGACCAAAAACAAAAAACCTCAAGGAACTTGCCAACCTTGTTTGAATAATGGATCCCCAGGATTGTTGGATTCCCAACAGTATACCCATTTTTACCATATCAGACATGCCGACATCTCCTTCTGTTTCTATATGGACAACAATTTTAACTACTATTCTGTTCCATAACATTTTATTCTAGTATACCTTTATTTTTATTTGTTATTTCTTTATTTCAAACACTTTGTCTTTGGTTAAATTTGGTTTATTTAAATAAATATGTTATCAGTTTAGCAGATAGTTACTAAAAATATTCACCATGTTTGAAATATCATAATTACGACATTTAATTAGCTTTTAGTTGAATCAAAGAATTTTTTTGGCGCAATAATGGTGATAAAGGTAGATTCTATAAAACTATGGCAGATCAGTTACCTAGACAACCATGGTTTAAGGGAACTGTCACTAATAAATGGGTTGTTACGACAATAAGCAGGCTGAGAGCGAACCACGCGGTGTGCGGATCGTATCTACACAGGATCAACAAAAGGTCCTCTCCACTTTGCGCAGATTGCAATGAGGAGGAGGATTTCAAACATATAATAATGATATGTCCACGTTATGTGGTAGAAAGGAAACGAATGTTTGACGATATATACAGGTATTTAGATGCACCATTTCGCTACGAAGACATTATATTCTCCACCAACATTTATGTGCTTCAGTCGATAGCAGAGCTAGCAATGAAATATGAATGTATTTAAAAGCTATAGCCGAATTAGAATGAATGGAAGAAAATGCTTAGAGAAGGATTACGTGATTTTAATTTTGGTTAAGCTATAAGGATGGCAGGAGCACAGAGTGCGGCTCCATCCATTAGCAGTAGTTTATGTAAATAGCAGTATATAGTAGAATGATGAATGTGTGAAGCGAATGTATTTGTAGGTAAGAATGGAGAGTGAGTGATATTCTAGTGATAAGCACCTAGACGATGCTGGCTGTATGGCGGAAGCCAATGCCAAAAAAAAAAAAAAAAAAAAAAAAAAAAAAAAAAAAAAAAAAAAAAAAAATACATATCTGCAGATATACATATCTGCACTTAGAAGTTATATCTGTTGAGAAAAAGAAATATTATAGGAATGAATGAAGCTCATTACATTTTATGTTATTAATTCCGGGCTTTCTTCTGTTGAAGTTGGTGGATGTACAGTGAAAGCAAAAAGTACTGTTAGCCTTCTTTTATTGTAAAGTACATTTGCTAGTCGCCTCAGTCCTTAAGAACTAATTTGGTAGAATTTATAGACGGCCTAAAAAAAAGAGACAGTATTGTTAAGTGTTAGTGGGAGATCCCCAGTTCGAATCCCGCGTATGGCTACTTTTTATTTGTTAGAAAAAATGTTGTTAATAAAGTATTTGCGAAGGCCACAGTCCAATACACTTGATCGGTATTTTGGTCGTTAAGACCATCCTGAAAAAAATAGGCGATTACTTTATTTTTGTATTTTCTATGCTTCAGGACATACAGAATTTGGTTTTCGCTGATTCTTTAAATCCATCCAAGATTTCCGCAAATATGCAGCCTCTTTATCTGCAGAAATGAATGATAACAACAGGTTAGAAGGTACTGTTTAGAGTGGCTATGCGGTTGCAAGATATATTCCAGAACAGTCAGTTAATTTGGCACAAGCGGTTTAATTGATTTAATGAAATAGAAATTATTAACTAAGAACTTAAGAATATAAACCTCAAGAACAATTTCAAATAACTTAATATTAATTTATCGTAATTACTTGAATAACTAGAATAATAAAGCTATTTGCAAAAATAAAATATAGAATTAGACAATTGTAACGGCTAGACAAGATACCGAGGGTCGTTTGAAAAGTCCGTGCAAAGTCAGAGCATCTCTTGGAAGAACACACACCAAGTTTTAGCCAGATCGGTCTATTTCTTTGTGTTTGGCATTCGTTTGAATCGAGGAAGTCGAGTGATTTTCAAAAAATGGACGAAAAAGAATTTCGTGTGTTGATTAAACACTACTTTATGAAAGGCAAAACGCCTCAGGAGACTAAAGTGAAGCTTGATAAAGATTATGGTGACTATGCACCTTCGATTAGAACAGTTTATAAGTGGTTTCAAAATTTTCAGAGTGGCCATATGGGCACAAGTGACGCTGAACGTTCTGGACGCCCTGTTGAGGTTACTAGTCCAGAAATCATTGATAAAATCCATGATATGGTGATGGATGACAGAAGAGTGAAGGTGCGTGAGATTGCAAGTGCTGTGGGCATCTCGAATGAACGGGTACATAATATTTTGCATCAACATTTGGACATGACAAAGCTATCGTATAGTAGGGTTAACGGTAGAATTTAAATTCTTTTCTCCGTTGGTGAAATCTTTCTATTTATCAAGATGGTCCATTGTTTTCTTTGTTAGTTTTATCCCATGGGGGAAAAACCCCTAATTCAGTGGTAGTAAGTCTGTTTTGTCTTTTGATTCCCTTCCACCCGCATCGCAACTACGTCTAAAATTGAGTTTTATAATTTTTAAGTTATTTCTAAATTTGTGAATTTTTTTTTTTAGAATTCCCATCACGAACTAACGGCTTCCATCACTGGATGGTCGTCGTTCACTCCAATCACGCCCTTGGCGCACATGCATGTGCGCTTATATGTATGGATTGTATGTATGCGTGCATGTGTATTTGTGCTATCCTATCATTCATCTCTTTTGCTTATTGTTCTACCTACAGTTGCAAAATAAATAAACTAATAAAAAAAAAAAAAAGAATTCCCATCTGTTCATCTGATCCTTTTGCAATTACAAGTGTTGTAGAAATGGTAAATTAAACTCTTTGAAAAAAAAATTAAAGGAAAAAAAAATATAGATCCTACATTGAAATGCAGAAACTTCGAAAGTTCGCAGGAAAAAACAAATTGAATACAAAATTGTCAGTGGCCAAACAAAGTGAACTCACACCGAGCCTTTACTCATCAATATTCTTTCTGCAGAAAACACAAGTTCTCCAAAACATCCTTTACGCTTTTCTCAACCTCGTTGCTAGCACACTCACCGAACTAGAAATAATAAATAAATCAATCAATAAAAAAATATATGTATATACCATAAAGAAGTGGGAGATAAAATAAAATATTTTTTAACACTTGCCTGAATTGTTGAGTTCACAATGCTTTTAGTAAATCAACTTTCGAGTTTGCTTCAACAACTACTTCTTACTTTTCGAGGAGGTTTGAGAGTTCTTTCAGCAGATCCTCAGGGATAAGACATCACTTGTTCACAAGTACCTAACTTAGAAATAAATCCTTCCAAGTGTGAATATAGTGGCAGAGTGGACCCGGTGTTACCAAGCAGAACTCAATTCCATTTCATAACTTAACTTTTTCATTTAGTAACAAAGAAAGCATCTTTTAACAACAAATAATACGTTATCGCTTTTGTTTTGTTTTTTATACACAAAAAAGCTGTAAAGTTTTGAAACTTATGCAAAACTTTTTTTTGCTGAAGTTATTCGATGTCTAATAGTTTGCTTCAATCAGGACCGGATTTAGATGAAAAGAGGCCCTAGGCTATTCCACTTATAAGGCCCTTTCACCTCCCATTTTTAAGTTTGTAAATTACATGAGAGATAATAAAATACATCGCTACTGTTATACAACACAAAACAGTGTTTTATTGTTCACTGTTTTTAGAATAGTGTAATTTTAATTATGCTAACAATTTGAATGTAGGCCCCTCTTGATTTTGAGGCCCTAGGCTGAAGCCTAGTAAGCCTATAGGAAAATCCGGCCCTGGCTTCAATAAAGGAGTAGTTATTGTTAGCCTGCTACAATTCCCGAGCTCTAGATATCCCAATTATTTCCTTAAGAGCAATTCTATCCCAAATACATTAAACCTTGGTCACCGTAGTAAAGTGAACACTTTTTTTGTAGCCATTTTCCACTTTATTTTAATATAAACCAATTTTGGAAAAAAAATATTAAGTCACTTACAAGTTGGCCGCGGACTGGTTGTCTAGGTTGTGAACTCCATCTGACTCACTCCCATATTTGATTTATCTGAAACATTAAAAAACAAAAATCATATAAAATGAACATAGTTTCAATATTTTAGGGAAGTTTTAAAGAAAAGGATTCCCCACACGAAGTTCCCCGATGAATTCGAGCTCGCTGCCTAGAGTTTAAAACAAATATCAGTTAAACGATAAACTAAAGAAACACATAGTGTTCAGTCGAACTCATCTTTTCTTGGCGCCCCTCTTTTAAATTTCCCGCCATGCTTTTCCCGCGTTTTGGTTCCCGCCAAACTTCTGTAGCCTCGCATCTTGTAACCTTATTGTGTTTTCACTTCTCTTCTTTTCAGGCTACTGTGCATCTCGTTCATCGGCAAGAAGAAGAAGCAACAACCGCCCTCCTGTATCCTTTACTTTACACTTCTCTTCAGCATCAGTTTTTCTCCATCTTCATCTGCAAGGGTGGTCTGGTCTCGGTGTCTTTTAATTTGCTCTCTTTATGGCCCTGGCCCTGCCAGCCTTGACCCCACTTGGTGTCCAACCTTTTCGAGTGGTGGGGCTTACGCACTAAGGGCACTAGAGATTAACCCTCTCTAAAACTCTCGCGTTTTCCGCTTTTGGGTGTAGGCGTCTTCGCGCGCCTACACTTAGATACAATCAGCCCATCATTGCGTTGTACAAGCAAGAAAGATAATAAGGAATGTCCATAACCCACAGAGAAAGGAAAAGATACCTGGTGGTTACATTCCGACATTACACGTCTATGGTCACTCGTCAGAGAGGAGGTCGCGAAATGTTAAGACGTCTCAGGATGTTATCTAGAAGTGTTCTGAAAGATTGGTTAGGATGAATGAGTTAGGATGAGATTCTAGGATGAATGAGTTAGGATGAGATTCTAGGATGAATGAGTTAGGATGAGATTCTAGGATGAATGAGTTAGGATGAGATTCTAGGATGAATGAGTTAGGATGAGATTTTAGGATGAATGAGTTAGGATGAGATTCTAGGATGAATGAGTTAGGATGAGATTCTAGGATGAATGAGTTAGGATGAGATTCTAGGATGAATGAGTTAGGATGAGATTCTAGGATGAATGAGTTAGGATGAGATTCTAGGATGAATGAGTTAGGATGAGATTCTAGGATGAATGAGTTAGGATGAGATTCTAGGATGAATGAGTTAGGATGAGATTCTAGGATGAATGAGTTAGGATGAGATTCTAAGTTATAACGGGATTTTCTGAAACGGATTTGTATAATTTTTTTTTAAGGAAAACAATGTTTACCTCTGTGTTAGTAGTTTGAAAAGGAGCATTAGCTTTGGAATTAAGAATTTTTGATCTGCAAGAACTGGATTTTACGAATGTTTGAGTATTTTGTTTATTTTGTCTAAACAAAGGCCCAAACGCCTTGCTGATACTTATTTAAATTTAGTTTCCAACTGTGGCCCAGTAGTCTTCTAAATTAAAGGATGGAAATTAAAATTATAGCAATTCGTGTATGAGGTATTCAATTAAGTAAAGCACAAGGCAGTAGATCACGTTGTCTGATGGTAAAAGAATTTGAATTTGAGAACAGAGGGAAGAGTGATATGTCAAAGAGTGAAGGTAAAGATTCTGTATCGTTCAGATTTATAGTCAATTTTTTAACAGATTTGAGGTGGGATTTAGGATTTCCTGAACTGTTATTTAAAATTAGATGATATTTATACTCCTGTGTCATCGGCATGGGTAATCAGAAAACAGATAGTTAGAAGGATATCCTTGAGCTCCTAAAAAAAAGGCCAAAGCGTCTAAATAAAGAGAAGTTAGAAAGGTATAGGCTTACCAAAAATTTATTTTTGATAAATCATTCCAAAGCAAGTACGGTGGTAACATTTGCAATCAGTTCACTGCTGGCCTCTGAAAAGTGTTCTCTCATTACAATTTCTTTCACCTGATCTGTAAGAAGCTCCTAGGAAGAGAAAATCTGAAGGAGTTAAACCCGGGATCCTTCGCGTTGGAATCCAATACAAGCTAACCTTGTAACTATTGAACTAATTCCTTCCCTAAGCTGTTTTCCCTGAAATAGTGTGGTCTCGACTCTAAGTTCTCCTTCGCCTTGTATGTTCATATTATTTGCTTGTTGCTGGTTTCGCTCAAACCTGCTTCCGAATATTTTCTCGCCTTCGTGTTGAAATTTTATCCAATTAAATCTATAATTCGAAGTGAATCAGATTTTAAGGCAGTTCTAGCAAAGGATAGAGCTAAGTTCCTTCTAAATCGATATTTAATTGAACGTAGGTTTCAAAACGTTTTATCTAATTTATTTTGTAATTTAAAATCCTTTACATTGTATAGAATCAGTAAATATGGAGAGAGTGATGAACTGGTGCGGGAAGAGCAGGAGGAGAGAAACTACCCAGCTGTAGCACTCTCTATAGAAGAGGGGAGAATCTGTGGAGAAAGGAGAGATAGGAGAATAATGGCGTTTAGGCCTTGAGACTACAAGGAAGTCGCGGGCCCACTGGCGATTCAGTCGGCGAGGAGTATTAGGGATGTCAGAGGAACTGGGAGACAGTACAAGAGGATTAGAGCTAGTCGAGACAGTGGTATGGAACTTTTGGTATTTAGTCTTGGCGAGTTGGTCTATGAAGGGAATGTTGAGCTCGGTGTGAAGAGTGAGGTTAGTCACTTAGAAAGAAGCAGTCTTGACTGAAATGTCTGTACAGTCCGTATGTTTGTAGGTTTGACTGAACCCCTCAGCTCTAGTCCGTAAGTCCACATAGGTTTGAGGATAGTACTGTATATGTATTAAGCGTTTGAGTTCAAAGAATAATTTGGAGCGTCGTCCAAGAAGTTTGTGAAGCAGTTTCGCATGTTTTGTCATTGCTTGTCTTTTAAGTCTATTGTGTGGGTTCCACGTGAGTCATTAGGTTTCAAAACTTAGAATTACATATGTTTTAAAATAACGTGATTGCAAAAAAAATTTAGGCTAGATCTTCGGAGACAGTAATCGTGTGAGGGATCACATCAGTATTTATTCTTTATCAGAGTTCCCAAAGCACTGGAAGGAAGCCTTCTTTCAACTTTTCCAGAAGGCTATGTTTTCTAAAATCAAAATAATAAATATTGAAGAGGAAGATGATGGAATTACCAATATTAAAAAGAGTCTATAATATATTTTAATAAATTGAACAAAACTGAATTAGTTATGACCCCCTGAAGCTAACCGTCACCCTTCTTTAACCTCCTTCTATGCTAGAAATAAAGTGTAAAATTAGGAATGAAGAGGAAATAACGAAATCTTCATTTTATTAGAGGCAGTACTGTTAAAAATGCTGAAACGCTAGTACAAGGAGCCACTTCTCAGTGTACTATTTCGGTCCTTTCATTTTATTAACTTTCATTAAACGCTGGCTGTGTCAAATTGCTTTTTAGAACCTTCTAGAATCTTTTTTTTTTATTTCCCCACAGGTTTCCTTTACATAGAAGTAGCTTTTCCGGCCTCTTTTCTGCATACCAGTGTTATTATTCCCATTGTAATCGTTAATATTTTGTAACTTTTATTGCATGTTCAGAGTGCCTAAAATTACACATCCTCCATTAGCAAGCTCTGCTTGTACCATGGCGGTAATATTTCTACTTTTAAAGGTTCCCAGTTAATAATATATTCAAAATATCTAATTTTATAGATAAAAATAAAATAATTCGGATTGGGGTTTTAAATTTGTGATAATAAATATTTAGTTTTTCTGATGTTTGGACAGAATATTAGAACCGTTGGATGGCGGTTAAATTCCCTGATTCCGTTGCACAAGATTTCTATTGTTCGAAAGAAAGTTTAAGTTAAAGTTATGCCAATTTTTTCACAAAAATACTTTACTACAAAGTTGTCATATTAAACATTAACTAAAATGCAAGGCCTAGGACCGGGAATCGAACCCATTAACCAGTAATACATTTTAGCTTTGCGGGCTATTAACTTTTAAAAAATACAAACCAAAACTTAGAATTACTCTACTAGAAACAAGAAGGCATTATATGATCGTGCAAATTAACATTTTGAGTATTTTGGCGAAAATATCCAGTTTAAGGCCCCTAGGTTCGAAAATAGATTGAGGAGTGCGTAGCTAGGGTAACCCAAAAACAAAAATTGCCGAAATTTCCAATTTGATATTTCAAAATCGGTGATAATGTAGGTGGGATTCAGTAATAAGGTGTGGAACGAAATCAGCCAACCTAAGGTAAATTGAGATAAAAGTAAATCTGGTGAGTTTTTGTTTTTGTTTTTTAACTAAAATTATAATTTTTTAGAAAAAAATTTAAAGCTAAATAAAGTTATAATTGTTTATTTTTTCATTTAAGGCGCGTCAACATCTAAGGTTATTGGCGCCCGGAGCTTTTTCCAGTGCACTGCCGGCCTCCGGACAGTGTTCTCTCGTTACAGACAACACTGTCCATCACCGGACAGTGACCTGTAAGAAGCTCTTAGGAAGAGAAAATCTAATAATAATTTTTTTTATATTATTATTATTATTATTAATGGCTCCTTTTTATTGTTTATTTAATTTGATTTCTTTATAAAGATACGAGTATTTACCAAAATTGTGGGCAATGGATTACACGATTTAAAAAAAGAATTGAATAAGAAATTATAAATAACACCGTATTAGCAATAACAAGCCAGTAAATTCCAGATTAATATCTTTGAGATTCGAGTAATGTTTGTATAATGTGCATTATCAGAGAGCAATAATATTAGGTCCCGATTGGGATTCAGAATACATCTTCTCTACTACATCATTACACATTATTGCAAAGCCTTACCCATAATACCTTATTCTGGTATTGTACATTAGATATCATATCCAGAATACAACGATCCCATTATTATGATTGTAAAAAAAAAATACTGATATTTCTTTATCTAGAAATAGTCTTGAAATCCGATGTGAATATCTAAGATATCAATGTAATAATTTCTTTTCTTCCAGTTTAATTTGTATTGTTTCATTTATGAGATTAATATTAAAAAATAAAACGTTTCATTATAACTAAATGACAAAAGTTAATATAGTTTTTCAACCTGGTTTAACTTTTGACTACAGATCGAGTGGCGGACAGTTCACTACCATAAAGTTCTCACATTCATCCCGTTTCTAGAAATAGATTTCTGACGACTGTCAGCAAGATTGTCAAGGATGCGCAAACCGATATGTCAAATAACATGCTTTAAAAGAAATGTGTTCCAAAAAAAAAAATAAAAAAAAAGACAATCTTGGTTTGGGGAGATCGAAGAAATGAGTAGCGCTTTGACTGGAAGACACCAGAGATGCTGCGTAACTAGAATTGCCATCATCAAGAGAATCTCCCATCAAGGGAGAACAACAAGATGTTCTCATCGACTAGTGTGGAGAACTGGGCAATGCTGTTTGATTGAAAATTGCAGCAAATTAACCAAACTAATATGGTTCAGGTTCAGAGGAAAAACAGTGGAGAATTTTGCTTTCAACTGCTTAAATCTTCGGTGAATTATAATAAAATAAGTAAAAAATACCCATTTTATTCAGTGATGACTACCAACCGATCACGAGGTCAACAGTATCTCACTCAACTTCCAGTGCACTGAAAAGATCTGCTGCAAGAGAATTTGGATGTGAAGAGGTACTCGGTGAAGCGAGATTTAGAAATTTTAATAATAAAATTATGGTAGGTGGTTAATAACTCGCACAAAAATGTTACATGAGTTAAAGGTGTCCTGAGACTGTCCTGCAATGAACATAATCTCTGATTTTACTCCCTAAAATAATGAGATACTGCGATATCTTTAGCTACTTCATTTGTACCAACAATTGAAGTTTTTTCAAAACGTTTAGTAAGTTCAAAAGTCTTTCAAAAATAATTAAATTTATTAATCGTATACGAGGGTCGTTTGAAAAGTCCGTGCAAAAATAAAAACTACTTAATTTTTTGGGGTAAACCTTTTTTATTTTCCAACATGGTCTCCTTTTAGGCTTATACACTTCGTCCAACGCTGCTCTAGTTTGTTGATCCCTTCCGAATAATAGGATTTGTCCAAGTCTGAAAAATAGCCATTCGTTTCTGCAATCACCTCCTCGTTTGAATAAAATCTTTTTCCCGCCAGCCATTTCTTCATATTGGGGAACAAATAGTAGTCCGAAGGAGCCAAGTCTGGAGAATAGGGGGGATGTGAAACGAGTTGGAACCCTATTTCCATTAATTTTGCGACCACAACTGCTGAGGTGTGAGCTGGTGCGTTGTCGTGATGGAAAAGGACTTTTTTGTGGGCCAATCGTGGGCTTTTTTCTTGCAGCTCGGTTTTCAAACGGTCCAATAACGATGAATAATTTGCTCCTGTAATAGTTTTACCCTTTTCTAGATAGTCGATGAGGATTATTCCTTGCGAATCCCAAAAGACAGTCGCCATAATCTTTCCGGCCGAAGGAACGGTCTTCGCCTTTTTTGGCGCAGATTCCCCCTTGGTAACCCATTGTTTAGAATGTTCTTTGGTCTCAGGAGTGTAGTGATGTATCCATGTTTCATTCACAGTGACGAAACGACGCTTAAAGTCCTGCGGATTCTTCTGGAACAGCTGCAAACCGTCCTTGCAACACTTCACACGATTTCGTTTTTGGTCAAGCGTGAGCAATTGCGGCACCCATCTTGCGGATAGCTTTGTCATGTCCAAATGTTGATGCAAAATATTATGTACCCGTTCATTCGAGATGCCCACAGCACTAGCAATCTCACGCACCTTCACTCTTCTGTCATCCATCACCATATCATGGATTTTATCAATGATTTCTGGAGTAATAACCTCAACAGGGCGTCCAGAACGTTCAACGTCACTTGTGCCCATATGGCCACTCCGAAAATTTTGAAACCACTTATAAACTGTTCTAATCGAAGGTGCAGAGTCACCATAATGTTTATCAAGCTTCTCTTTAGTCTCCTGAGGCGTTTTGCCTTTCATAAAGTAGTGTTTAATCAACACACGAAATTCTTTTTCGTCCATTTTTTGAAAGTCACTCGACTTCCTCGATTCAAACGAATGCCAAATACAGAGAAATAGACCGATCTGGCTGAAACTTGGTTTGTGTTCTTCCAAGAGATGCTACTAACTAAACATAACCTCGATACGCGCCAGTGGTGCTATCTCTCTGACTTTGCACGGACTTTTCAAACGACCCTCGTAGAAAACTAATTTCCTGTATATGTAACTAAATATACTCTGTCTATAGTTTAAACATATACATATTACATATAATTATGTATAATAGTTGGTGTGAATGCACACAGCGAAAACCATAGTCACGCATACCAGAGCTCGTAGCTGGTATAATTAATTTGTATGCCAAGTATGCCAAGATAGTGGAGACTGGAAGTGTATAGCCTCTAACCACTACAATGTTGTCCATTGTTTAATACAGCATCGCAAGGGCTTAAGCAATACCTTTGTTAGTAAAGCCACTAATGGTAAATTAATGGCCAAAATGTTCATTATATGATTTCTAAACATATAATTAATATGATAATAATAAAATCAATATTTTATTTATATTTGGGGTTCGTTAATCAAAAAATTCGTGCACTACACCTATATTTGGTGTTTAATTATTTTAAAAATTAAAACTGTCCGGTAGGACAGTTGTATAAGGGTTGACCATCAAAAACTGCACGAAAAAGCGTAACGTTGAAAAACACCCAACTTTGACAATTTTTTTCTCTTTTTCTATAAAAGATAAAATTCCCAAATTTTCTTTAAATCTTACTCCAAACTCTCCTTTATAACTGTAATTTTTTTGCAACCACCCAGATCTAATAGGTTTCGAGAAAAAAGTTGCCGAAAATGAGCAAAAACGGCTTTTTCAAAAAATGTTCTTGTTCTTGTTCTTGTTGTTGTTGTTGTTGTTGTTGTTGTTGTTGTTCTTGTTGTTACCTTTTTTGTAAACAACGTAGCGCCTAAACGCGTGAACCGATTTTCATGAATGAGGTGTCATTCGATTCAGTATTTTATGTAGATGTGCCTTTTAGGGGTCCCGACGCTGTACATCGAATGGGTGAGGAGTTAGCCCCCTTTAGGTAAGGCCCCCCCCTCGGTTTAAGTTTATTCTTCGATTAAAGCAATTGTTATTTTATGAAGTAGTCAAACGTTTATAATAATAGGTAATAATTATCTGGCTTTATCGCAAATAATATAGTTTTCTTCAATTACATTCTCCATCTAGGTGTTCTTCCCACAATGTTGTATATATGTAATATAAAGTAAATAAGATATGCATATATTTATATATTTATATTTAGGACAGCTAATTATTCCAGTATTTTAGTATAAGTAAAATTAGGGGGACTAAATTAAATTACAATAGAGAAATGAATAATTATTGTTTAATAATCTACTTGTTATTAACTGTGTGTTAATTGTGCTCACGAATATTTCGGTAAGACGAATTCAAGACAGTAGCCTACTCTAACTTTATCTTTACTTTATCATGCATGTACGTATATGTGATTTATCATCATTATAACAAAAAAATAATATAAATGAAGTGGCCAGCATAAGGGTCTGTGACATCTAATAAATTCTAAAAAATAACTTATTAATGAAAATTAATGCAGTAAAATTACTTAAATATTAATGAAGTATTAATGAAATGTTGGGTACTCGCTGATTTCTGTACCTTTTGGCGTTTAATCAACCCTTATACTTAACATTTTAAACTGTAAGTTTTTGTTAAGGTAGTTAAATGGTTTGATTAATTCTGTAACTTTCCAGATCCGCAATTGTAAAAAAAAATCGTTAAAAGCTACAAAATTAATTTAAGTGAAACTTGAGCTTCACCAATTTTTTTAAAAATGTGGAATTTCACTTGTATTAAAACTGTCCGGTAGGACAGTTGTATAAGGGTTGACCGTCAAAAAGTACACGAAAAAGCGTAACGTTGAAAAACACCTAACTTTGACAATTTTTTTCTCTTTTTCTATTCCCAAGATAAAATTCCCAAATTTTCTTTATAATGTAGGGCAAATCCTCGTTTATAACTGTAATTTTTTCGTAATAACATAGATTAATTAGTTTTCAAGAAAAATGGTGCCAAAAATGTGCAAAAACTACATTTTCAAAAAATGTTCTTGTTCTTGTTGTTCTTCTTCTTGTTGTTGTTACCTTTTTTGTAAACAACGTAGCGCCTAAACGCATGAACTGATTTTCATGAATGAGGTGTCATCCGATTCGGAATTTTATGTAGATGTGCCTTTTGGGAGTCTTGATGCTGTGCATCGAATGAGAGAGGAGTTAGCCCCATATACGAGGGTCGTTTGAAAAGTCCGTGCAAAGTCAGAGAGATAGCACCACTGGCGCGTATCGAGGTTATGTTTAGTTAGTAGCATCTCTTGGAAGAACACACACCAAGTTTCAGCCAGATCGGTCTATTTCTTTGTGTTTGGCATTCGTTTGAATCGAGGAAGTCGAGAGATTTTCAAAAAATGGACGAAAAAGAATTTCGTGTGTTGATTAAACACTACTTTATGAAAGGCAAATCGCCTCAGGAGACTAAAGAGAAGCTTGATAAACATTATGGTGACTCTGCACCTTCGATTAGAATAGTTTATAAGTGGTTTCAAAATTTTCGGAGTGGCCATATGGGCACAAGTGACGCTGAACGTTCTGGACGCATTTGGAAATAATCTTAAACGCCTACCTAAGAGACATGTTCCTTGCAAATAAATGATCTAAATAAAATTTATAAATTTACTAAAAATGAATATAAGAAGGTTAAGAAAATTCTCAAGATCTGGAAAATCGATACAACGGTATCTCAGGATGACTGATTTTGTTAAAAAGTACTTCAAAAAATTGTTGCTATGGTTGCAGAGATCCAAAATGTCTGCATAACAAAACTTCTCGCAAGAACATTTTTGAGAGACCCCCAAAGCTCCAACTTGAATAACTACGGTTGCTCTGACCTGTCAAGGTTAAACGCCATCAAAGAATGAAGAATACTCCCTTAGTTTTTTAGTAGTTAACCTCTCTCTAACCATAACGAAATCAACCAATCTTGTGTTTTTAAACAAAATATAATCTGCAAGTTAGACATTCAGTACTACTTTTTATATAAATTATTTAAGAGAATATATACACACAGGATACAGAAAAGAATATATATTTTTCTAGTGTGGGAGCAGTCCAACGTCCGAGCGACCCTTACTAGAGGGTTCACGTCATACGGCTGCCTGCGCTTGCAAGCCATGCGGAAAAATTGTCGGAAAAACAGAAAATTGTATATATTATATTATTTCATAAAATATCATATGATAAATGGATATCCTCTTCCATTCAAAACTTGTTTTATTCTTTTTTTTCAAAATTAGTATGTTAGAGAAACAATGCACTCGTTAGGTTCAGGATATACACAAATATTATTTTTATGAAATATTGTTATCTGAATAAAAAATGTTTTTGCAGGCAACATAATATTTAAAAATCTTTTTAATTATTACTAGATTGTTATTTTTCTTTTCCTCATTAGTGGAATTATCCAAGTGAGATTATGAATTCATTATACGTAGGGAAAAGTCGGGTGAGATGGCCAATCGGGAGAGATGGCCAACAGCCGAAATTTAACCGAAATGTCGTCCGACGGCGCTGTGTGACCTCTCCAGTGATAAACCTTCATGTCTGACTACAGTGAGTTCATTTTGGTCTGCGTCAAAGCGTGATTAATCAACTCAGAGAATAAAAATATTATCGTCTCAACAAAAAATTTTATTATAGTTGCATATTGCGTGCTGTAGCGAATGTATGTGTCGAAATTTTAGTGTTGTTTTTTTACATATTAGGAAAGTACAGTATACATTAATGAATCCTAACTTCTAAAACTGTCAAAAACTACGCGTTGAGTTATGTTTATCATGATGGACATCTCTCTCTAGCATTCGGAACAGATGGCCATCAAACAGTAGGGATAGATGGCCAATTATTTTGACTTTTTTTCTGTTATAGTTTGGCTCAGTTTCCAATTCACTGCAGAAAAATGGCAACTAAGCATAAAAGACAGAACACTAACCACGGAAATTATACTGAAGAAAATTTGAGATCGTATTAACCCCACACCCAAAACTGTCGTCTCTGCAAGAAAACGAGCCAAGTCTGTTGTCACTTTATTAACTTCTCTTGAGCACATTGCTGTTGTGAAAAACAGAGTTGCAAAGAAATCCAACCCAACAAGAAATACCATCTTCAAAGAGACAATTCTGAAAGAAAGGATTGTCCGAAAAAAAAATGCTCACCTTCCCCCAAGTTCCGATGAAGAGGAGAAACAGGAATCGAATTTGAAGAGGAAAGTGATGCCATTTTAGAAATCGATGAAACTGAATGTACAGGATATGGGGAAAGCTACAACAAGACCAGAAAAAAAAGATTGGTTGGAATGCATAATATGCCGGAAGTGGTTCCACGAAAATTGCTCTTCTTTTGCATACGCTTGCTAAAATTGTAGTAAAAGCGCATTTAAAAAGAAGAATAATAAGTAAATATTAAGTAACCATTCATTTTTTTCTGTTATTTTTACGTTTTACTAGTGCAATTTCATTTACAATTTGTGGCCATCTCTCCCAAAGTTACATTGGCCAACTCACCCAACCCAGTGGGGGGATAGATGGCCAATTGCTATTTTTTTTTTTTGTAAGAATAAAAAAATGTTTCCCTTAGCATTTTTCTGAAATTTTTTCCTTATCTTATGTTTGTGAGCGTATGAGGTTTCCAAAAATAATAATAAAGTAAGCCTAGCCCTTACCAAAAATTTGCAGGCTCCCTCCAAATAAAATGGTGGCCATCTCACCCTACTTTACCCTATATTAAAACGTGTTATGAGCATAGAGACCCAAAAAAAATGTTGCGAGAAAATTGAAATGGGGTCTTCCAAGGATGTTTTTAATAACTCAAGTTATTGTAAGAGACTTAAAAGCGAATTTCAAGGATCTTCTCTCACAATCGAACAATTGCGTGGCTTTCTCCGTCTTTCGAAAGTATTCGAAGTTGGTTATTCTTTAAAAAAAGGTTTTAGAGTTAAGACAGTTTGGAATGATATTTGGGCATTGGCATAAGGCTAAATGAAATATATCAAAATTGATTGGTCAATGGTGGTAGTCTGATTAATGACAGACTTAAATGTGTACGAAAGAATTCTGATTGGACAGCTAGAGATGGTGGATCTTTCACCAGTTCCTTAACGGACTTGTTCGGTTCGAAGTTCAAAGAGGAGTATGGCTTTATACATATTTTTCCCTTTATTAAAACTGTCCGGTAGGACAGTTGTATAAGGTTCTTTTGTCAGCAGGGTCAATTTAGATCGATTATTGAATAGAACTTCGATCATTCTACAAAGTGCACAAGTTGTATCGCTCGAGTGCAGAGAATCATTCTGTAAATATTGCTCTTTATTGATTTTAATTTGTTTAAGATTACTAGAGCTCGTCTTTACAGTAAAATTTATTTCAAGTAAATTGAAATTTTGAAGATATTGTTTGATGAGGAATCTATTTCAAAAGTTTTTCAATTATTTTCCTCTTCTAAGATTTGTGTTTCTCCTAGCTTGAGCCTGCCATCGCGTAAATCTTCAATTTGATATCAAAAATGCCGTGCCACGAAAAAGAATTCTCATCTATTCTGGCACATGGTTAAAAACATGGACCTTGATGCTAAGAAGTTAACAGATTGGAGTGCTGTTTCGGCGTCATTGATTACCGACCTTTATTCCCCATTTTTAGAATTCAATTTGAATAATTAGTACCTATTATTGGTGGTAAAATTGTCCTTTTTATTCATTTTATGACGCAGGCAAAAGTGTGAATTTCCTGGGTTTATTTGTAGGGGAAGAAATGCCATTTTTCCTTCAACAATAATCTATTTTTGCAGTGAATTTAATTAAAATAAACCACTTTTCGAGAACTGATACCAAGTTACGAGAAACTTTAATTATGTAAATCGGGTTTATATTAGATTTGTTTTATTTAGTTTGCATCTTTTAAAAGATTAATTAGAGCTTTAATATAAAAGGGCGTTGAGAAGTAACTCCAGTAAACAATGTAATACTTGATTGAAGTTCGTATTTGTTTCAACCATTCTTCTGGTTTTCTTCCTCTGCCCCACAACGACCTTCTATCATTACAATCCCAGAAGCACCTTCATTCTTAAGAAATAACAGTGTAGTAACATGGCTAGGTGAGTAAAAGAGAAGCCGTTTACAACGTTTCTAACGTTTCATGGCAAAGTTAATTGGAAAATACCCTTTGTACTGTAAGGTGTGTTGTTAGTAGAAACTCCACTCACTACTCTTCTGTACTATATCTGTTTTTACTGCTAGGACGTTGTACGTATGGAAGGGCCGTAATTAAAAGTTGACTTAAGGTAAACTGTACAGAGTTGCTGGCTGGCTCGTGGTAAATATTAGAACTGCCAACCTAAGGGACTTTAACCGTACCATCTTTCTATATATACACAAACACCTTAGAAAGTGAACAGCTACAATTAACAAAAACTGCTACCTGTATTTACAAATTGTTCTACCTGCTTAGAAGTTTTAATTATTGTTATCATCTTTTCTGCTGATTCATCTCACCGCTAATGCCGACACAAATCTAAAATAAATATCGTTACAAGAGAAATAGACTTATTCTTTAATAACTAAGTACTCAGATACGTACATCATTAGTAGATGACCAAACAGTTTCTGAAATAATAAGATCTACGTCAGTATTCGTTGACTAATATGAGAAATATCTTCACTTGGTATTGCGATACGAGACAATGTTGTCAACTAATTAAACCATGGTGAAATTGCATTACAAACAAAGTAGAGATGTTTTAAGTCTCTAGAAATGCAGATGCAATTTTAATGAAATTCGTTTTAGTCATTTAAATCTTATCACTTAAGAGTGGATCTACCTGCTCCTCTTTTTAAAGAGATGATAGTAAATTTATGTGGTTGAACAGTTAAAATAGAATCGTACAAGCCGATTGCTAGAAAAATCTGAAAATACAGAAAAATCTAGTCGGTAAAACATTTTATCTTTTTTTAAAAATTAGGACAACTTTTCTCGACATAAAAAATTTAGTCCCTGGATTGACTTTATGAATACTATATATGTTATTAGGCTGTACTATAAATAATAATAACACTTCATAGAAAAGATTAACTATCCTTGCAGAAGTGCACTTAATCGAATGTTCTAGGAAAAAGGTTTTTAAGACAAAACTTACAGTTTTGGATTGTTGAAAAAAATTACAGTTATAAAGGAGGATTTGCCCTATATTTTAAAGAAAATTTGGGAATTTTATCTTCTATAGAAAAAGAGAAAAAAATTATCAAATTTCAGTGATTTTCACGCTTTCTCCTGCACTTTTTGACGATCATAAATGCACTAGTTCACTAAATTTATAAAAAAAATGTTTTTTGGTTGGCTTTTATTTAGGAAACTCTAAAAAATTGAATAAATGATGGCGGTACTTTTGGTTGGCCAATTTTAACGAAACCCTTTATTCAAATTTGAAATTTATGCGCTTTTTTGATTTGTAATTACAGTGGATAAGCCTTCCACGCGGACCAATTTGTAAAAAACCAAGAAATGGATTTTTCCTTATGGATTAAAGGAAATTCTCTCACTTAATAGAATGAGAGAGTCAAAAATCAATTACTTCAACTTTTTCTTACCAGAGCGTGATTTTCAGTGTTATGAAATTCACCACCAATTGCGGAATTCTCTGCTTTATGTTGCCAAAGGCAAGAAATAACCAAAGTCTTCTAAGAGGAGAGGAACTGTGGAATCGACCAAACACACAGAGGATACAGTCCTTCCAATCCAAACTCCTCAGACGAGTCGTCATTGCTTCTTTCTTAAGTTTCCAACGATACCACCCTCAATAAAAATTTGACAAATTTTATTTGTGGACTGATTCGCTCTACAGTCCATACTTATTAAAACTGCCCGGTAGGACAGTTGTACAAGGGTTGATCGTCAAAAACTGCACGAAAAAGCGTAACGGTGAAAAACACCCAACTTTGACAATTTTTTTCTCTTTTTCTATAAAAGATAAAATTCCCAAATTTTCTTTATAATATAGGACAAGCCCTCCTTTATAACTGTATTTTTTTTTTAATCAACTCAGATCCAATAGATTTCGAGAAAAAAGTTGCCGAAAATGGGCAAAGTGGCATTTTCAGAAAATGTTCTTGTTCTTCTTCTGTTACCTTTTTTTGTAAACTACGTAGCGCCTAAACGCGCAAAACAATTTTCATGAATGAGGTGTCATTCGATTCGGAATTTTATGTAGATGTGCCTTTTGGGGGCCTCTTTGATGAACATCAAATGGGAGAGGAGTTAGCCCCATATATGTGAGGCCCTCTCCAAAATTATTATTACTAATAACTCTGTAAATCTTAGCCCGCAATTGATAAAATTTGGTAGGATGAAAGGGTTAAGGATCCCCTACGTAACATTAAAGCGACGTACTGCTCTTACGCCAATTAAGGGGAAGTATTGCAATCGTTTCATATTATCACCGCGTGAACTTATTTTCATGAATGAATGGCCAATTATTTCGAAATTTTAGATAGTTTGGCATTTTAGAAGTCATGATGCTGTGCATCAAAAGGGAGTGGAGTTCTTACTAATCGTTCTTATTAGATTGCTCAAGCCCTCTCTTCCACTTTCTATCCGTCAATCCACAATGTCACTTAAAATGGCAATGGCCTTATGATCTCCCAATATTATCAATCTTGATTGCTGAAGAGTTCCAGCATGGCTGACAGCTCTTACACGTCCCCAGAGCACGGTGTGACTCCTATTCGATAGACTATCCACTTCCGTGCATATTTTTTTGTGGCAAGATTTGAACTTTATAAAACTTCGTGCATAATTTCTAAAGCTACGCGTCTGCAACAAAATCTAGGCCCAGATTATTCGCTCATTATGTTTTTATCGCTATGAATAGATGGAGCCAGATTTAAATACTATTTACTGTTAAATAACTTCAGCAACATGGAGAAATAAAGCAATTAGTAAAATGACTGGCATGGAAGACATTCAAAAGAATATTGAAAGATTAAAATGGAAATGGGCAGCACAAGCAGCCAGATATCAAGTCAGCGCATAGACGAAGTTGGTCGTAGAATGAAATCTAAGTTATACAAGAACAAGAAAAGGAAGCTAGAACAAAAGATGAAACAAAGACGCAGAAATAATTGGATGAGAAGAACAAATCCGAGCAACAAAATCCAGATTACAGCAACCAATTAGCACATAATCAGAACTTAAGTTTTTTTTTTTTTTTGTAAGCGAAGGAGGCGGTAATCTTAACACGATTTTGTGTCCTTCTGCGCCGCAAATATAATCCCCATAAAAAACATTTTATGAAAATAATCAGTACCAGTTTAACCATCGCTAAACCTATCCAAACAGATTTTTATGAGCCTTTAAGGACGGGATTTTCACTTTGTTATTTCCAAGTGTTATTAAAATAAAATCAGGCTCAACAACCTTGAGCACGAACGATCAATTGAGCCACTGCCATCAAAATGGTTGACTTTGCCATTAACTATACAACGAGTTGAGGATTTTTAACCTGTAAGGTACAAAAAATAAATAAATAGGGTGAACAAAAAAAGAAATAAAAGGAGAAAAAAGTAGTATAATGGAGAGATAATATGCAAATTAGGTAATGCAAATGTCCTAAGCCTGCATGCCTTTTTTGGCTTCCACCACCTGAAATAATTTTATTTAAGTCGTTATAGGTCGGACGCATCCTTCCAACAAAGAGATATAAACACCTTTATTGAGTTTTTAGTAGATTTTTATTTCCAGTTGTCTTATGCACACCCAATTTAGGGAGGCCCCAATTTAGGGGCTTTAAAAAATATCTTGAAATATCAGAAAATTTAGGGGATTATTTTTTCTTTATCTTTTTTCTTTGATTAAGTAAGGAAAGTAGTGCGTCATACCAAATTTTCGGTTTGCATTCTTTTTGCAGAAATAACCGTTTCAAGTGGTTTGTAAATATTGGTCGGGTGTGTTTAAAGAAAAAATTTGGAAAATAGATAAGCGCCGAATGTTGAAATTTTATATTTTAATTTGGCCCTAAAAGGCGACCCGACTGTAACAATCATGCGAAGGTTTGAGTGTGCTTGACATGGTGGAGGCGCATAATAAAAAATAAAATAAATAAAAATAACCTTTATTAATTCCAAAATAATAAATGAAACCAATTACATAAAATTTCATTTAAAAAATAGAAAAATTAATAACTAAAAAGAAATGAAAGTTTACACTTAATTAAATTGATATACAAAAGAACTAATCCACAAATAATAATAAAATAATTATAGTAATAATATAATTGAAATAATAATATAATTGAAATAATAATATAATTGTAATAAACATAAGTTAAAACTTTATTTGGAATTAGGCCCATTTCTGGGCAAAGGCCTCTCCCATAGTTGCCCACTCCTCTCTAGACTTTGCTTTTCTACTAAAGTCCATGCCCGCTACTCCTTTCAGCTCATCGCGCCACCTCAGAAATTGTCTTCCTCTTCTTCTTTTCCTGTCGAAAGGGCACCATTCCACGCAAGTTCGTGTCCACCTTTCATCTTCAAATCTACACAGATGACCAGCCCACTTCCATTTCATTTTTTTAGCTGTCATTACCACATCTGTGAGACAAGTCTTCTTTCTAATTACCGTTGCTCGGACTCTATCCTTCTTTTTTACACCTAGGATGCTCCTCTCCATCGCACGTTGTGTACAACGTAGACGTTGTTCATTTTTTCTCGTCAAAGACCAAGTCTGAGCACCATATAGTAGACAGGGAGTTATGCAACTGTTGAACACTTGCTTTTTTATTTCCATGGTTAATGGGGCTTTAAAGACGTGCTTGAGTGACCAGAATTTTCTCCAACTGATGGAGATTCTCCTATTCACCTCCTGCGTGGTTCTGTTTTGGAATGAAATTGTTTGTCCTAAGTATATACTTTCGGACACCCACTTGACTTCTTCTCCATTTATTGTTATGGCTGATTCTGGTCCGTTTGTCAGTAACTTAGTCTTTTGGGCGTTTATACCTAAACCTGCTTTTGACGCCTGCTGAAGGAGGTCCTCGATCATATTTGACAATTCCTCGGCAGAAGCAGCAAACAGAACTACATCGTCTGCAAACCGTAGATTATTCAGTTTTCTGCCATTGATTTTTATACCTAAATTTTCCCAATTTAGCTCTCTAAATACTTGCTCCAGTACTGCATTAAAAATATTGGGAGATAAGGGATCCCCTTGCCTTACTCCTCTTCCCATTTCAAATTCTGATCCAGTTCTATCCATTCTTACTTGAATCTTCGCATGAGAATATACATATCTTAGGATTCTTATATATTTACAATGCACCCCTTGTTTATAGAGAGCTTCATATATATAGCTGTGACGTACACTATCAAAGGCTTTTTGAAAATCAATTAATGCCATATATATTGTAATTCTATATTCTCTCGCTTTTTCCAGTATCTGGTTTATTGCTTGTAAATGATCTATAGTGGAGAACCCGCTACGAAAACCAGCTTGCTCTATCGATTGGTTCTCATTTAATAACACTATTAACCTGTTTTTCAAAGCCATCATAAATAATTTATAAAAATTTGAAAGCAAACTTATTGGTCTGAAATTATTTAAATCTTGCGTATTTCCCTTCTTTGCAATCAGTATAATGTTAGATTTGTCCCATTGTTTTGGCATCATTTCCGTTTCCAATATTCTATTAAATAATAGTGTCAGAGGTTTAAGAAGGATCGGTGCACTTAACTGAATTACTTCATTAGTTATACTATCTTCCCCTGGGGTCTTATCTTTCTTCAGCTTCCGGATACAGAACCGAATTTCTTCTTCCAAAAATTTCTCCACCACCATTTCATCCTCATCCAGGAATGACCGATTTTCCGACGTTGCATTAGGTTCTTTTTCAGAATATACTTCCCTAAAGAAAGAAGTAGCTTCATTTATTATATCAATTCTGTCTTGTAATGTATTATCGTTTTTATTTTTTATACCAGTTATCCATTTTTTATCTGTATAAAGGAGCTTATTAACTTTTTTGATTGAATTGTTGCTTTCTAAAATCCTCTGTACCATATCATTATTCCACTTCTGAATGTCCTGTCTTATATGAATTCTTGTTAATTTACAAAGTTGATTAGTCTCAATTTTCTCTTTTTTATTTTTATTCTTTTTGTTTCTCATTTGTTGTCTTCTTCTAATTAATTCCTTTGTTTTATCGGAGAGCTTTGAAATCTTCACCTTCTTGGTTTCAGGTTGATTATTAATTGTTAATTTGATTCCATTTTCTACATCATCATATAATGTTTGTACATCCACATCCGCAATAAAATCTTTCAGATCGAAACAGTTTGCTAAATTTATATTAAAGTTAACTTCTTCAAGATTTTTTTGAATTTGTAGAGTATGTTTTATAGGTACTGGTATAATTTTATCTAATTCTATGTTGCAGACAACTGGCCTATGGTCCGAGTAGAACTCAAAATTAGTCAAAACCTTGTAATTTTGCACTATAGCTTTACTGTTTGTGAGGATAAAGTCGATTTCGTTCTTATATTGACCGTCTGGCGACTGCCACGTCCATCTTCTTCCTCTCCTTTTCTTAAAAAAAGTGTTGACTATTCTCAACTGGTGTTGCTGACAGAAACGTAACAATTTCCAGCCTCTTTTATTTCGTCTACCTATACCATAAATCCCCGCTACCTGATTTTCCTCTTTCTTACCCATACCTATTTGGCTATTAAAGTCTCCTATTACTAATAATCTACTTTGTGATTTCTTTTTAATATTCCTAATAGTTTCATCTAACTGGTTGTAAAAAAGTTCTATTTCCTCTTCCTGTGCAGTGGATGTTGGTGCGTAAACCTGGATTATGTTTACTAATTTCCTGCTGCCTAGACTCATTCCCAAAACTGCAATTCTATCCGAGATTGGATTAAAAAAATTAATATTTTTCTTTAAATTTGCCTTAATTAGGAAGCCAACTCCATTTCTACCCTTCTTAGTGCCACAATGATAAAAAATGTATCCACTTTTCCTAATAATAATGTTTTCTTTATCTCTTCTTATTTCTGATATACCAAGAATGTCTAGATCTGTTTTCAATAATGCATGCTCAAGCTCAACTAAACGATCCTCTGCAATCAAAGTCCTAACATTAAATGTACCAATATTAATAGATGATTTAGCATATGATTTGTACTTACATTTTTGGGAGGATATGGTCTGACTCTCCCTCGGTGACCAGCCTTTCTGGGAGGTTGTTAATAAAGTTTCGTTCGATTCATGTCCGATATTGCCAATGTCGAGAAGCCGTGGGAGCCTAATTCCTTCTATTTCCTATTTAGTTTCTGTTTTCGTATTTTTAGTGTTTTTAGTGGAGTACACAGAACTTGAACTGCTTTCCGAATTCGTACGATCTCTGAAGAAAAATCCTAAATCCTTTGAACCTCTAGCCTCCTTGTCTTTCACTCTCTTTACTTTAATTTTTTCTGCACTCTGTTTTCCTCCCCTTTCTTTTTGAGGTGTACCACTTGAAGCTCGTCTTTTTTTCTTTCCGCTATACTCCCTTACTATTAGTTTATCATATACAATAATAGCAAATTTTCCCTTCTTCCTTTCCTCCAGCATCTGCTCTTTTAACTCCTTTCTCTTTTCAATAATCTCTTTAGGATAATCTTCTGAAATATAAACGTCTTTATCTTTCAACTTGTTTTTATTTTTTAAAATCATTACCTTTTTTCTATATGTGGTTAGAGCGAATAAAACCGGCCTTATTTTGCCCTCAGCTCTTTTTCCTATTCTCCTTACAAAATCTATTTCCTCTTCCTTTATGTCCACCTTAACTTCCTCTTTCACTAAGTTCAAAATCTGTTTTTCTAACTCGAAGTAAGTATCATTCTTTATTTCCTCAAGACCATGCACTACTAAATTATTCCTCCTAATTTCCCTCTCCAAAAATGCATTTTTCCTTTCACAGGTTTCAATTTTTTCAATAGTTTTATTCCAATTTTCTTCTACTTTATCTTTAATTTGATCTACCTTAACTTCTAATTCTTTCTTAATTTCATCTTTAAATTCTGTTAATAATCGCACTAATCTTGATTCATCCATAGTACGAGTATAATATTCGTTCTCAATCCGAATAGATGTTACAGTTGAATGTAGTTTGACCTACACTAATGTTTCTAACGTAAATAAACGATAGTATTCTGATGGACTGACCTTGATACTCAGAAGAGGTAGGTAGGTGAAGTATTGTACCTTAAACCCCACTCTTGCCACGCCTATAATCCCGCTGATCGCTGCGTTAATTTTATTAAAATTGAATAATTTCTTTCTTAAATTTCTCAGTAATTATTCGATAGTTTTTTTTTTCAGACTTCGCCAATTTAAACTTAAAATTTAGCACTGAAAGCGCACTTAATTTTATTTGAAAAAACCGACAATAACCACACTTTTTTAATTATTTTAAACATATACTACACTGAGATGTTTACTCCACCACAGCTCCACTTCAACCGTGTCATCCTTGCGCAGGGGCCATGCTAATCTTCTCTGTATCGTTCCAATTTTAGTATATGTACCGCGAGGCGCATAGAGGTGAAGAAATTCGCCAGACTGCCACTTGAAAACATGCAGTGTTTACTCGTTTTGTGGTTACCACCAGTGAGTTGCGTACTTACCCAAAAATTTCTATGGAAACTTTGTTAGGATTTCCACTTCTTTTTGAGGTGATGATAGAATAGAATAGAAAAGCTGGACGGGACTTATGCCCCACAACACCACAGCCAAAAGAGGCTGTAGAGAAAACCTTCCCTACTAAGGAGGTTGAGGACTTTCCGTACTAGTTCTTTTTGAGCTACTATCTCATTTGGTCTCCAAGGTTCCAAAGATTTCATAGCGCAACCACTCGATTGTAACGAAATCTAACAGCAAATGAGAGGCTGTTTCCTCCTTTTCCTGACACAATCTGCACAACGATTCCAAGCTAATAAGCCCCATCTTGTTCAGATGCTTCCTGAACCTGCCATGCCTTGGTTACAATAGGCCTGTAACCAGGGTAATCTAATTTATGCCCTAAAGTACAAAAACTCTTCGGTTCTTTCTTTACACAGCCAAGGCATAATTCTCTTACCGTGTTTGATCCCAGGACACATCACCCAGATCTTTTCATGCTCTCGCCAGATCCTGCCTCTGAGAGCCATACGAACTCCACTTTTGGTGATTAAGGAGATGATAATCTTGGCAAGGAAAGCTTATTAAACAGACACGCATTTGACAAGGTAGACAATATGGCCATTCGTCCATTGATCGCGGGATGTATAAGAGACTTCCTAACAGATAAAATAGTAAAAAAAAAAGTTGCCTTCTAAACTTAACCGTGGGCCCACTTAGTGTGTTACCTGAAAATGATATGAGCTGTTAGGCTCTCACGGGAATCGCTCGGTATGCTCCTTGGGAAGCGATCCCTGTTATCCAGCCATAGGTTTATGCACTTTTTTTTCTCTGTTATAAGCGAACGAGTTATTTCTCTTTAAACACGTTCGCATCTGTTCAGACAGACCTGGGTAGTCACTTTCGGACTGGTAGTCGTTTTCTAGAAGACAGAAAGTGTCAGATGGACGGACTAAGATAAGATAAGATTCTAACAGGGCAGCACTTAAGGCCTACACCAATGCGACCCCTTTGGATCTATTGTGGCTCCTCCACTCTAGAGCTCACCCTCCAGACCCATCCGTTTAAGGAGAGCGACTCTTGCGTAAAGTTCACAGGCCTTAGTTTTTCCTCCTCGACAGGTGGACGGACTAGCATCATTACGGAGCTTGAGGGCTCCTGATAGTCCAAAAAAAATGTTCGTTCGCGACTCGTCCTAGGTTCTTAATGAGATACTTACTATGAAAGTCTCTGAGAAACCTCTCACAGGTACCCGTTTGATTCTCTCATTAAAGAGACACCTGTACAGAATCCTTGCCTGACAAAATCCTTTTTTACCATGTTACCAGATAGAGGAGGAAAATTCCAACCATTATATGACGGATTGTTTATTAGGGTGTATGGAAGAGGCTAGGTTTAGAATCTTTGGTTGGACTAGATTGAGGGTGGTCGAGCTGAACTCTTAAGCAGCTAGTTCAATTTGTTTGGGAAGTTGTGAATCTCAGATGGTTCAGGTTTAGGGTATACCGTTTGTTTGGGGTAGTTGTATGGCCCAAAAGTGGCTTTGCTAGGGTAGCGCCATATTGGGAAAGAAAGAATTGTTTTCCTTACAGAAACATTCGGCTACAGTCGAGAAGATTAAAAGTAGTAGTTTCTTAACTGAAAAACGTTGCAACTGAGTTCGAATAGTCCTTTAAAAGTAGGCAACTTTGTTGAAAGTACATTTTTGGGCATCTGATTTCTAAACTGGTATATCACTCAGACCTATAAAGAGATCAGATAAAAATGATTTTTTGCCATGTAATATTATTAATAAGTAGGGGAGATAAGCAATAAAACCTTGAAATGGTATTGTGCAAGAGAAGAAAGCTGTGCTAAAAGTAACTGAACATAGTAGTGAAGGAGCAGACTCGGAACAGTTCCCTGTTTTATTTCTTTTTGGCCCTGATCATTGCAATTTCTCTTTACGAGGAATTCTTTGAAAGGAAAATGTTTACCAAAACAACTCTAGCAGAATTGAAGGGAAAAAAAAAGCAGTAGAAACGAGGAAATCACATCACTAGCAAGAAGGTAGGACCATTGTTGTATAGTGGAAGGCGAACAAGCCAACTTAGCCAACCTAAGAATATAGGTAAGAGACCAGACCAACTTTCTTTCCTCAAACCACCTGCCAGTTCTCTGCGTACACTGTGCTAAACTACTACCAACAACTTCTTTCTTCTGCAAGCACATATCCTAACTCTTTAACAATAATATAACCTTTTTATACCTTTAATAGTAATAAAAATATTTATTATAACCAATTCAAATTTATAGTTTTTTTTTTCATTATTTAATCTCTTTATTGGTACTTCTTCATGCATACTTCCGCTTAATTTAACTTTATTTTACTCTCTTCTGCAATAAGAGAATTTATTGTAATCGTGCTATTACTAGTTTTCACCGTTATAAGAATTTTAACTTTACTCAGGTACTAAGTCTGCAGGACGGAAGTCTACGGAACGAAAATGGAACTAAACTGATAGCTAAAGTGTTGAAGTTTCATTTCCGGAATATTGCACAAATTTACATTATTTCCCATACCCATCTAGTTTTAGGAGTAAATTAATTTTTATCAAGGAGCAATTTTTAATATTAGTCTGAGAAAGAAGAAGGTACTGTTAGAGAGAAAAGAGAGAGAGAGATATGAACTATGAAATTTCAGCCAGACCATCTTTAGGACCAGGTGAATGAGGTAGTACAAATTTCTATCACGTAGTCCGAGCGCAACTATATCAGTACCACTAAACTTCGTATCCGTTTGTACTCTAAAAACTGAGAAGCAGGCTTGGACGAGAAAAGGAAAATATCCGATCTAGTGCAAGTATACAGCAAGTAATTGAATATATAAAACCCGGCTATTGGCGAAGATTAGAATGGAGAAAAGAATTTTTTGTTTTTTGCGTTAAAAACGGTCAGCCATTTTACATTCCAGCACCTCTTCCAAGTTTTTATTATTTCCCATTTACTACTTTCAGCCTCTTTTCCCCAACAAACGAGAAACGAATATAAAAAAGAAAAAAAAGTATCCGGCCTGCCAAAGGGCGAAGCTAATAAACATCTTGATGACGAAACCGTTCAGGTTGGATTAATCCAGATTAAAATGTCAGAGTAGTATAAAGAAGTCGTTAAAACAAAAAAGGAGGCCCGGGGGAGGAATGTTTCAGCTTTCATTTCTGTTGGGGCTCCGCCTCCGACCCAACTACATCTAATGTTTTCATTTCTTCATCCTGCTCACTAAAATTTACTTCCCCTGGGTTATTCAGGTGTGGGTGAAAGAAACTAAAATAAAAAACATTTTAATTAAAAACACGGATTTTTCCCGGTACTGCACAAGTTTATTATCTCTTGTGTTTAAAAGGGCGAACTTTTATCGTAGCCACAATTTAATTCTTAACTCGTATGTAACAAAATTAATGTGCTTTAAATAGTAAAATATTTCTGAAAAAATGCATCGTAATCTGAATTTACGGAATAAAATATTTAAGAGTTAGCGTAGAGGCAGTTAATTTATATAAAGTGCCAGATTGTCAGACGGAAGAGATATCCAGCGTTCTGGAAGCAGAAATTTAGCCCAAAATAAGAAATCAGAAACTGAAAATAATTTAACCCAAAAACGCTTAGCATAGGGTTTGCAGTGGACCTGAATTGAAAAAAAACAAGTTACATCCTGGCGTGACAGAAAGGAATCAAAAGATTAAAAGAATGTGACTTAATTAAGGATTCAAAATTGGCGAGGAATCGGTCAAATAAAAACAACAACTCGTCTTTTGGTTCTTATGTTATTTAGTTCATAAGGGTTTTTGGTTTTTCCGGCTTTTTTGTATTAAAAGAAATTTACCAATATCTATTTTATTGTCAAAATTGAACAGTGTAATTACTCTATTGTATCTGTCTCATTGTCATTACCAAAATTCACGTGTAAGTCCCGCCATATCTGTATATATATCTCCTTAACAAAAACTTACAGTTTAAAAAGTTAAGTATAAGGGTTGATTAAACGCCAAAAGGTACACAAATCAGCAAGTACCCAACATTTCATTCAAGCTTAGTTGATATAATTTAAGTAATTTTGCTGCATTAACTTTTCCTTCACATTTTTTAGAATTTATTAGATGTCACAGACCCATATGCTGGCCAGTTCGTTCATAATATTATTTGGTTATACTTATGATAAAATGTATATTATATCTTCGTTTTTAAATAGGTACTTTATTTTAACTCTATTCCAAATAATTATTATTCTTCTGATTTATCTTTAATATGCCCTTTATTCTGAAGTTGTCACATCTTATACATGCATGTTAAAGTAGAAAAAGACAAAGTTAGAGTCGGCTACTGTTTAAATTTGAATCACGGAGGATTTAAAACAATATTTCAGACTTGAATTCGTCTAACCGAAATATTCGTGAGCACAAATAACACACAGTTAATAACAAGTAGATTATTCAACAATTATTCATTTCTCAATTGTAATTTAATTTTACTTACAGTAAAATACTGGAATAATTAGCTGTCCTAAAAGTATGCAATACTTATTTATTTTATATTACATAACATATATATAACATTGTGAGAAGAACAGCTACATTGAGAGTGTGATTGAAGAAAACTATATTATTTTCTATAAAGCCAGATAATTATTACCTATTATTATAAACGTTTGACTACTACATAAAGTAACAATTACTTTAATCGAAGAATGAACTTAAACAGACGATTTTTATTAAAAATAAAATAATCGAAATCATTGATGTATCTTGGTGTAAGCATTTTTTTAAAAAAGTTTTTAAATTTTGTAGCCTCGTAATTTTTTTTATTTTTTATAACGTTTTCTTTTTAACCTGTAATTAATAGTTTGATTATTATAGATTAATAGATATTACAGTCAATCTACAGTGCTACTTGAACAAATTTTTTGTAGATGAAAATGGCCAGCATAAGGTTCTGTGACATCTAATAAATTCTAAAAATTGTGAAGGAAAAGTTAATGCAGCAAAATTACTTAAATTATATCAACTAAGCTTGAATGAAATGTTGGGTACTTGCTGATTTGTGTACCTTTTGGCGTTTAATCAACCCTTATACTTAACTTTTTAAACTGTAAGTTTTTGTTAAGGAGATTTTTGTACCTTTTGGACAGATTTTCATTTTTGTCTATTTTGCTAAGTTACATATCTGCTTTACTGTTTTTTTTTAAATTTGGAATAAGCAATTCTAACATTATAACCTGATAAGGTGTTAAGTAGGAACCGTAACTACCACTGGAGAGATCTTTTTAAAGAATGATTATAGTTGCGGTCCCCAAACCATCCTCAATAACAATTTTTTTGAGAAAGCCTTTTTATATAAAATAGGAAGGTATTTGTACGTAAAAAGCAAATTTAAACTGCGATTTCAGACCTTCCTTTTAAGAGGAGTAAGAAAAATAAACGGGCGATTACAGTACTTCTCCCTAAAAGGCAAAGAGGCAAAGATTTTGAATCGAACGACAATTCATTAATGTAAATAGGTTCACCCATTGATAATTTTAACGATTTCAGTACTTCCTCTTAGTAGGTGTAAGAGCATGATGGCACTTCACAGCCATGTAGAGGAGCTTTAATCACTTCTTCGTGCTAAATTTTATCAAAATCGGACAAAGCGTTATAGAAATATTGGTAATAATAGTTTTAGAAACGGCCTTACTTGGGTGGGGCAAACTCCCCTCCATATGAGGCGTAGCGACGAGACTTTTAAAGTGCAAATCTGTACAAAATTTCGATTCGAATGACACTTCATTCATGAAAATCAGTTCACTTGTCGATAATTTGAAACGATTGCTATACTTCCCCTTAACTAGTGTAAGAGCAGATCGCCGCTTTAATGTTACGTAGGGGAGCCCTTAACTCTATCATCCTACCAAATTTTATCAAAATCAGGCTAAGATTTACAGAGTAATTAGTAATAATAATTTTGAAGGGGGCCTTACATAAAGGGGGCTAACTCCTCTCTAATTCGGTGTACAGCGTCGAGACCCCCAAAAGGCACATCTACATAAAATTCCGAATCGAATGTCACCTCATTCATGAAAATCGGTTCTCGCGTTTAGGCGCTACGTAGTTTACAAAAAAGGTGACAAGAAGAAGAAGAAGAAGAAGAAGAAGAACAATTTCTGAAAATGCCGTTTTTGCTCATTTTCGGCAACTTTTTTCTCAAAATCTATTAGGTCTGGGGAGTTGCAAAAAAATTACAGTTATAAAGGAGGGTTTGCCCTATATTTTAAAGAAAATTTGGGAATTTTATCTTTTATAGAAAAAGAGAAAAAAATTGTCAAAGTTGGGTGTTTTTTAACGTTACGCTTTTTCGTGCACTTTTTGACGATCAATCCTTATACAACTGTCCTACCGGACAGTTTTAATATACCTGTTCTCCAGTTCTGGCTCGTAGTTTCTGTAACTCAACCAACCTGCATAGCCACGTGTTTTCAATAATTATAAAGAATTTTTTGTATTTTACTTTTTATTTTATTTCATCTTATTTTTATATTACTGTTTTTTTACTGATTTTCTGTTACTGATTCTCTAAATTGTTTGTATTTTTTATTTGTAATATCCAGGCCCTGAAGAAGACAATAAATATATTAGTCGAAAAGTTAGCAAAAAGACTAGTTGTTGCTTTTATTTGGCCGATTCCTCGCCAATTTTGAATTCTTAATTGAATAATTTAATTAATAATCTTAGATGTTGACGCGCCATAAATCATTTAAAAAATAATAATAATAATAATAACTGTATTTACATTTCATAAGCATATAAATTTTAGTTAAATAATTTTTTTTTTTGTAAATACGCGATAAGAATGGAGGGAAAATTCTGAAGAGTAATTGCTTTGTGATGTACACTTCACGAACTATATGCGCATGGCAAGTAAATGGACTTTTTAAATTAAGAGTTCTATGAAACTGTTTAGGTTACAACTTGAGGAATTGTAAATAAGTAAGTGGTACGAGTGTTCACAACAGACTTATTTTTGTTAAATAATACTCTTCAACTCGTTAAGAAAAAGTCAAACTTCCATAAAAACGATCGATTTATTGATCGACTTAAGCGCTCTTCAGTGGTAGTATTTTCAATTACCAGGGATTACCAATTTGTTGAAGGAAAACATAAGCTGTATTTTATTATTGAAGTATGTAATTACAAATAATAAAAATACCAACCGCAAAAGCTCAAGTTGTTAAGGAATAAAAAGGAGAAGATATGCTTTATTTATAAGTAATAACTTATATATCTATATACAAAGAGGGTTACCTCTTAAGTAAGAGGGGTTACATTTTTCAGAAGAAGATGGTAAACTAGAGAAGGAGGTTAAAATAATAAAGAGACGCTTTTCTGATGATGGAGCGGGCAAAAATAAAGGTTGTGGGCAAAATCAAGGAAGGGTCAGGAATAACGTCGGGGAATACTTGGAGTAGAGGATGAAGAATAGAGGAGGCTGGAGCGGAGAACAAGGAGGACAGGAGAGCCAAGAGAGAGAGCGGATAGGCAGTAATATCATGTCTGAATTCCAACAGGCACTAACGGTGGAATGTTTTGGGGAGCAGTCGTGAGAGGAGACAGCGGGGGCAAGTCCGCACACACCATTTTGGAGCAAAGAATTTCCTGCACAACCACATCCTTCCGATATCTCTCCCTCCGCCAATATTCACATCCTATATATAGTATATCGTCATCAAACACAGGCCTATCCTTATAATATTGATTCCCAATATGTCGGTATATTGACATATTTGCATGTCGCGCTGGTGTCGCTAGATATTTTAGAGAAAAGTTTGGCTACACCGAACAATAAGCTAGCCCAATAACAGCACATTTTATTTGTATATACGTATTTATAAGCAAGAGTGATAGAAAACAAATAATATAAAACAGCATTCACGATAAACTGTCATGTTTTTGTTCTGTTTCCAAAAATTACGAGCTTTTTTTATTATGCATTGATTTCTCTGCTGTTGACGTTTAGTTGCAAAGCCTAGGATATTGTGCAATAAATGTAGGAAATAACTTGGCGTTCTGTATTCATGAAGAAAACGTTAAGTATTGAAAGAGTTATTTGTGAGGCTAGTAACAATTCAGCGCTAGAAACACACAAAAATTCTTACTAATACATAAATTTAAAAAAATGTATTTATTTAAAATACAAATACACAACGTATTTGCATTTTAATGCAGAGTATTATTAACCTTTTTGGTGACTGATTTTTTTGCTTAATAACAACCCGGTGATGTGTCTTCCGTCCTGTCTGTTTATGTAGGAAAGAGGGGGACATATTTGAACAGGGAGCACCTTTGAACAGTTTTAATTTCTCGCCAAATATTTAAAACATTAATGATTTGGTAATTTTCTCCATATGTTGTGGTAGACCTGTTTAATAATTGACAGAGTTCCCTTCGTTTTCATTGTTTGTAGAGTCAGAATTGAGGAATGTTATATATTTTGTAAGGTGGAAGTAAAATTTTTGTTGCAGCTTTGGAAGTGTATTGTGAAGATTGTAGTGGACAAGGTGTAAGTATTGTTAGTCCATATTACCATTTGGAATTCGTATTTTTAAACCTAGTATTTACAAAAGTCTATTTGCTTGCAAAAAGTGTTGGATACTATATTTTCTTTTATGGAAGTAGAGGGGGCACATTTCAACATCACAGTTAAAATGTGTGCCCTACCGACCTGCAAGTTTGTGACTTTTTTTTGTTTAATCGCAGAGAAGGGGAAAGTGGTCCGAATCTACATTAAGAAGCGCAACAAACCGAATATTTTGTTCAAACTTCCTAAACCCATCACACTTCGGGTACAACATCCCGAACTGAGTCATTCTTGATTTTTTAAACTAGATTTTAGTGGTTAAAAAGATAAAGTAATGTAGTAGTGAGAGAAATAACTGATAGATGGTAGATTCAGAGTAAAGTAATATCATTTCTTTCTATTTTATATTGTGTTCAAAGCTACCTCACCAGTGGGGCAGATATTAACATTTGACACAAAAATTTTAAATTAAAAAATATAGATATGTATGTAAAGTACCAGCTGTTTATTGATATAGATCTGTTAAGAAGACTTGAAAGTTGTAGAAAACAAAATAAAAAGGTTCAATAATACGATTCTGTGCATTCTGTAACAGAAAATGTAAATTCTGTTCAAATGTGTGCCCCTCTTCACTACTCTATGGAGATGACCAAGGTTGAAAGCTTGGCAAAAATAAAAAATACTGACTGAAATTGGCACTAAACAACAGTTACCATAATAACGGGATTAGCTGAGGGGTGAGCGAATGCTGCTTTCGAACGCGGAGATCATAGGTTCAAATCCAGCTGCTGGCCTTCAGATTTTTGTTTTTTCTTCCTAGGAACTTCTTGCAGCACACTGTCCGGCGATGGAGAGTGATTTCTGCACTTAAAAAAGCTGCGGGCGCCATTAACCTCAGATGTTGACGCGCCTTCAATAAACCCTCAAAAAATTGTAATTACAAACTGACAATCTCCAATTAAAAAGTGATATCTACTTAAAATTTGGAATAGATAAAATAAAAAAGGAAAACATCTTAACTAGACTGAACATCTAGGTGCTAAATATTAATTTTCAATGTAACTGAAATCAATTCAATCTAAATAAATATGATCCATTTAAACATCAGTAAAGATCAAGTTAACAAAAATTTCTTTTTGTTATTTTTGGTCAAATAAATTTAAATAAAACCTTACTTTGTGTGTAGTTCTATTAATATAGTTAAGCCGAATTTTAAAAAATTGATTTGAGCAAAGTACGAGTCGTATAACGTGGAAAATGGTATTATATAAATTTCATGCGCGAAAAGTAAATTAATGTCGCTATAGTAACAGCAGGAATAATTGCTGACACATAATTGAACAATGTTAACCAATAGAAATGATGAAGCTGTACAACGCTTTCGAATAGAAAAGCATATTTGTAGGTAACAAGGCTTTTTGAAATCAGTTCGCCAATTCACAACGCAGGTAGAGTATATAAAGTTTACCTTTTTAGCAGATTCTGTACCACGTAGCTTTGCTTAAGTTACTACCCTCTCACCACTTAAGAGAAGCGAGAGAAAACTGAGCCACATAAAGCGTCAACTGCTCAACACTATATAGACCGCAAAAGAAATGATACTTCATCTACATCTATGCTGCATGCACAGCATACATTGTGTAACTGAAAACTTAAAATTTTTTAGATAGAGCAGCACGACATCTAATCGAAGCTTTAAGAATCCTTCTTAAAATTCTTTAGTTAATAATTATTTCTAAAACCGAAGGGAAGTTCGCTGTAATGCGGAGAGAACCGAACTACGAACTTCTAGAACAGATTGCTCTTAAAATTGTTTTCTAAGTAGGATAAAACTATTACTTCGCAAACTGAGAGAATACAGGTTAAATTTCAAGCAATTTCAATAAATACACAAACGTAGGGTAATTTATAAAAAGAAGCGTCCGTTATTAACTGCTTTTTAATCTAAATTAATAAAGTGCGTAGAGAGAGAAAAGAATTATTGTTTAAGGTAGAGCTATAAAAAAAAGTAATTCTAATTTAAAGCTTATAATGCCTTCAACCGAACTAATTCCAACAGTTTTAATTTGAAATAAGAATGGAAGAATCGTTTATCAAAAAGTAACAATCTGAATTCAAAACAATTGTGAAAGAAGAACTTTCTAATTTTCTTTTTTGTTCGCCCGTATTATTCTTCTGTTTTTTAATTCTAAATAAACCATTGTAAATTTAAGTCTGCTACTTAAGGGTAATTCTACAAATTTATCTCCTTACAATTAAATTTAATTAAAGCGATTACGCAAAGCCGGCCATTGCTAATAATTACAATTTTTTCTTGATATACATTTTTATTTCCATCTTATTAATTTGAATTAAAAAAAAGGATAATAAAATTAAAAAGAATATCAATATTAATTAAATAATTAATTACCACAAAAATTATTAAAATGATATAAATATTACCCCGACCTACAAAATCAATAATTCTTAACGATTTTTTGTTTTGTTAAGATCAATAATAACAATAATAAACAGTTTGTAAGGGGATGGATTAGCTAGATGGTTAACGCATTGGATTCCCACCGCGGAGGTCCCGGGTTCGAATCCAGCTGCTGACCCTTAGATTTTTTCTCTCTTCCTAGGAGCTTCTTATAGCTCACAGTCCGGAGATGGACAGTATTCTTTATAACAAGAGAAAATTGTCAGAAGGCCGACAGTGCACTGAAAAAACTTTCGGGCGCCAATAACCTCAAATCTTGACGCGCCTTAAATAATTAAAAAGACAAAATTGTTATTCTGTTCTATTTTTAAAAAATACAACTTTTTTTTTTACATAATTTGTGCAATACCCCTAGATTAGGGGTCCCCAAACTTTTTACACAGGGCCCCAGGTTCACTGTCCCTCAGACCGTTGGTGGGCCGGACTATAAAAAAAAAAAACTATTTTAAAGTAAAAAAAACAAAACGGGAACAAATAAAATATTTCAAATAAAGAACAAGTAAATTTAAATCACCAAACTGCCCAGTATTTCTGTGGGAATTATGGGCCTAATTTTGGCTAATGAGATGGTCAATGTCCGGTTTAGTTATAGTGCTTTGCCTTTCTTCCTACTTCTGCTGTTATGTTTCGGAGCCGTGACGCGTGCGACCCGCGTCACCGGAAGTAGTACTGTACATGAGCGACGCAGCGCTTTGCGGCACCGCCACAAATAGTGCTCCTCCTCTCACTGACTACCATTGAATGAAAGAGATGCCCCTTCCGGAAGTACGGCGAGGGCCGGATAAATGTCCTCAGGGGGCTGCATGTGGCCCCCTGGGCCGTAGTTTGGGGACCCCTGGTCTAGATAGAACATTTTTGTTTACACCAAAGCTAAAATTTTCACTGTACGCAACAATTTTTTATATTCATTTCATAATATTTTTCCTACGAGAATCTATTGCCCATTCAAAATAACTACACATTTACCGAAAATTTCACTGATATTAGCAGATAATTTTTGACCATGTGTCCAAAATACTTGTCGAAGCTATCTGATTCCAATAATTTCAACTCTAAAGCCCCATGATTTTGAGAATTTGGGCAGATTAATCAGATAAAAACTACACAGATAAATTGACGGGCAGTATTTATTATCTGAAGAAACTAACTTCTTAATATTGATAATGTTTGACGTCTATTTAAATGAAAGTTCTTCAGTTATGGTACTCTCTATTTGTAGCTAAAAAAAGGGGGAAAAAAATGATAATAGAAAGTTGGTTTGCCCAGAAAAGAGAGAGGCTGAGACTCTGATAGTTCCCGAACAGAAAAGTGAAGAATCCCACAGTCTCCATGTGACACTTGTTCCATCTGCTTCCTTTACAGCAATCCAAACCCCATCCTCCATGCTATTCTACTTCTTGTCCATTTCTTCAGACTAGTTTCTTGATGGAATAGCCCTCAGGGTGGGGGCAGGAAGGAAATAAATATAAAAAAAAGAAAAAAGAAAACCTATCAAGTCGACATTGGAAAAATAAGGAAAACTGCTGTAAATGTCGGCATGGTCGACAGCTAGGGGACGGAGACCGGCCCAGCTTTGGAATGGTATATTCCAGTAAGTAAAAGCGGAATGAAATGTCTTGTACTACAACATCCTAGTTTAGCTTTGTCACGATGCTGTCCATATTTTATCACAACCATTAGCTCTCGTCTCTTCTTTCATACACCATCCTTAAACTTGAAATTATTACCAAAATTGACACTAGTCAGACCAACACTTGAAAAAAGCAGTTATTTTAAAGTACTTCTGCATTAATCTACTAACCCTTGGCAAACCAATCATCACCATATTTTGTACAACATAAGAACAAAGTATTTTTTTTCTACGTTTTGTTCCTCAGAATCAAATTCCAATAAATTTAAGGACAAGAGTTTAAAAAACGCCTTTATAAATGATAGTACTCGTACATCTACAAAATCTCGTATGGCCATACCGAAAGTCTATAAGAGACAAAAATAACTTAACCAAGAAACTACTGTTCATTATTTTTGGTGACTAATTCATACTTTCAGTAGGATGAAAAAATAAGTGCGAGTTTCAGTCATAGTATATTTGTATTCTGCCGAGCTTTCGACCTAGGGACTAGGTCATCTTCAGGACTGTGGAACCTATTAACAGATTGTTAACAATGATTCCATTAAAATGAATATGTATAATGTAACGAAATTTACAAAAATTATTTACCTAGTTTACAAAGTAATATTTTTACATTACAGGGGTGGTGTGCCTTCTGTCTTGTCTGTTCATGGACTGAGTGTGATCGGTCTGTGTGATCGATATGTGTTAGGTTGTATGGAAGTAAGTGTTGCCAATTGTCAAGTATTTTGTAGTAAGTTGGCGAATATGTTGTTTAAATTGTTGGTGTCAGTTTTGAAATTTAAACCGTTTTCTGCCTTAGATATGTACATCATTTCTAGCACTTTCATTTTTTGTGTGTTGGTTTCTGATTTAAGTATCTTTGTGTTTGGGAAATCGAAAGTGTAATGATTTTCTGTGCTATGTAAGGAAAGTGCTGTGGTGTTCTTCTTTAGTTTAGTGTCGTAAGAGTGTTGGTACAGTCCTGTTTTTTTTGTAAGTACTGTGATGTTTCGCCTATATATTTTTTGTGACAGTCTTTACATTCTATTTCGTATATAAGGTTTGATTGTTTGTCTTTTTCAGTCAGTTAATTTTTTCATCCTATTTTAAATTTATAAAATTAAAACGAATAAAATTGAAGGGTTCCTTCCGACGGAGGTACTTTCTAGTTATTTTAAGGGATAGAGAAAATGAGGAGGAGCTGAGTAATTCAAGGGGGCCAGCAACGTTTTAATCTTCTGGGGGGCAATGCCGAGGATGATGGGCTAGAAAGGGCGTCTGTGGAATCAAGGAATTTCTTGTAGCGGTTTGTTATTAGCTGAAGGACAAAGGGCGCTTTAAGTTCAGTGTGAAGTATTAGATTTGAAACTTATTAAAGAGTAATTGCTATTTCAGGGAAGGACTTTCGACTGGAATGATTGGACACGGTAGAAATTAGTATCCTTGGTTGAATCCCTGACATCGCATCCTATATCTATAATGGTTCAACGACTGTAGTATGTTGTCCATAAATCTTTTGGAATCTGAAAAGAATTTTGGAACATGAGTCAAGTAGTCTAGAGAGTAGGTACAGTCTGTTTAGTTTTTGTTTCTTCAGTCTACTGAGTGGGTTCCAGGTGGGTCGCTTATCAAGGTACAGTCCAAGAGAGTCAACTCACTTATCAGGGAGGGGGTATATGGTTCCAGGAAAGAATATTGGAAGGATTGCACGTCTGAGAAGGAAGGAAACACCATTTGATTTGGCATTAGCAGAATATAATTAGATTTTCCAGGCGCCACGGTAGCCGAGCGGTTAGAGACGAGATCTGTAAAGCTAATATATATTGTGGAACTGAGTTCGATTCCCGGTCTTAGGCCTTGGATTTTATTTAATGGTTAATAAAAGAAATTTACAGTAAAATATGTTTGCTAGTCGTCTCCGTCCACGACTCCTAATTGGTAGTTGGACGTAAAGCCGGCCTGAAAAAATAGGCAATTAATTTACTTTAATATACTTGGGTTTTCCAAACTGTAAGCAAAATTTGTAAATTTATATGGATTTACTAAACATAGAGCGAAATAAATTCCGACAGAGTCTGGATTGGGTGCAATGACACAGGTATCTTTTGTGTAAGAGGTTTCTTTCTGGACCGGACAAGAAAGGACACTTCTGGCGTAGATTAGGATAACAGAGGAAATCCTGCCACTTTCTGTACAGTTACATTTCCTGTTAATCCATCATTTCAAAGCATTTTAATCTCTGTAGGATTGTAGAATTTTAAAAATCAAAATCATTGCGCTAGTGTTCCTTCAAATCTCCAAAATTATTCTGTGGACCCTGAATTCAGCTGTAACCCCGCAGGGTCAGAGTTCCCCGGTTAGACAACTTCTGCATAAAGCGAATCCTTACACCAGTGCAGAATTTGTAAGTTCGTCAAGAAGAATGAGCATAACAAGGACTGTTTGAAATCCTGCCAGCAAGATTTAAAAAATTTTTGATTATTTTTCCTTATTATTATTTTATAGTAATAATTCATAAAAATTGTTGTCACTTTATCATTTGTAAGGGTAAAATATCGTAACTATGGGCAGCCAATAACTTCATCACGGTTGAACATAAAGTTGGCTAACATGGCGCTTAAAAATGCAGACATCGAATGAAGACTCCAATAAACATTCAACTGATATAGTTTTCTGCCCTGCAGGTAATTAAAAATCATTCTGTATAAATAAATTCTGACCCTTGTGCGTACTTTCTCACTGTATGAATTTCAAACATCGCTGAAATGGAGGCTGTTTTTTGCTTTTAATGGGCATCGAAAAACAGTTTTGTGCACAGGAAGTGAACAGTATACTGTTTGCAAAACCAGTCTGGAAATGGTACAAAGTTTCAAGGGATGGGAAGCAAACATAGTCATGTATACACAAGTCAGCGGTGGGTAGGTTTCGTGTTGATTTATGAATCTGCACTTCATTATTAGGTTATAAAGTGTAAAGTAAACCAATCTAGCAAAGTGATACCTCCCTTGCCGCCAGCTATAACCTTCCCCTTAGCTAGCAGGTTCATGCCACTCCAAACCAAATCTGAAACGGAAAACTAACCCACATATTAAATGGCTGGCCAAACTTTCATTAGTTATATAATTGATTTAATAAGTGATAAATCAAAAAAGATTTTCACTCACTACCTTTAAAGTCTGGTTAGGCCATAAATAGTCTCTAGTTTTAAGTGTCGAATTTATCACCATCTGTAATCCAATTACCAGCACTAAAGTAGGAACATTATTTTATTATCCTATTTTAATTTTAAGGATTTCAACTACACTTTCCAATTCTCAATTAAAAATCCAGTCCTTTCAATCAGAAATACTTCATTAGATTACGAATTCTCCATCTGATGTCTCTAACAATACCCTCCATAACAACCTCAAGATCTCAACTGAAGAATGAAAATCTAATTCTAGAAAATACTTTGACTCTGTTCTTTTCTGCAAGAAATTCTCTTGTTTAAGTTCTGGCCTCTGCAACGATTCTAGGTCATCTTCCACGTCTATAGAAACGCTGTTAGCTTCGTGATAAACTCTGAGAGCAATGTAAGAGACTCCAGCAAAAATGTTGCAAGAGGACAGCTTCTTGTCTCCAGCTGATCCAGACAAGAAGTCTTCTTACATCAGATTCACTGATTCACATTATTATTATTATTTGAGTAGATCGTAAATAGCAAATATTTTTTTAAAAAAAAGGTTGTCGACATCTAAGGTCATTGGCGCCTGGAATCTTCTTAATATAGTGCCAAACCACAGACAGTGTTCTCTTGTTACCAAGTAGAGATTAACAATTCATAAATTACTTTTATTGGTAAGGAGGGTTGGATTCGTAAGGATCTGGAATTAATTGATCCTTTATTTAGTTGGATAGCTGCGAAAACAACCAAAATCGCAATAATACCGAAAACCAAAGGGAAAAACCACACATTGCTATACAAAATAAAATATATTTCGAGTTAGCTGACACACAAAGAACAATCACAAGTTTTAAGTTAGATTGATTGTAATGATTGCAACAAATCAAATGTAAGTTTCACCTCTAGTTGTCCAAACTGCAGCATTAAACTGCATGAATGAGATCTACCCGAGAGTACATACGTAAACAGCACGACATCATTCAAGGCAGAAAACAAATAGTAGTTAGGTAATAATCAGGGTAATAATCTTGGCATCAACACAAAAATCCGTAGCTTTTAACTCAGAAAACTTTTCAACTAATAATGTTTATATTATTAATTTTTCAAAAATTTAAAAAATAGTGTTATTTTATTCATTGAAATAAAACAAGTAACATGAATTAATCTATTTTTTATTATCATAATGTTGTGGCTGTACATCGGCCAATGACTGCCTTATTAGGCCGAAGTGTCCTATGAATATAGAAGAACTAATTCAAGAACCTTTAATATTCAAGATTATTCTACAATTTGTATGTTTCATCGTAAAAAATAACGCACTTAATTATAATCAGACACTGTAATTTTAACAAAGTGGTCGATATATCAATAGATAAATTATGTGGATCTAATGTCGAAGTAAAAGCAGAAAGTTCGTGGTAGTTTCCTGGTCAAAACGTTTAACCAGTGCGGAATTAAAATCACGACAATGACGTGTATACACGACGAACGCAGGGTAAAACAACCAAAAGTTTACAACGTCCTAATAGTCACAGCAAGTGACTTTTTCTGCAGTTTCTGGGATTTGAGAATACAGAGCATTCTGTGCTCATTCAAAATCTTGCACCGCTTCACGTTATGCATTGCTTAGTTAACTAGGGACGCAAGAGCTTTTACAAGGAAGGGAAAAGCTTTGAATTCTGTGCAAAATTGAAATCATGCTCGTACTGAGGTCTGAACCTCTAACAAAGTAAAAATGGCATTGCACAAGGGTTGAGAGCTTCTATTTGTGTACGTAATTCCCAATCTCTAATGCGGAGACCAAACATGTACCAATCACTTATCATTTGGCTGACTCCGACCAATCCCCTCCGTATAAAATACTAGGCAGTTCTATTGGTAAGATAAAGGAAACATCCCACCAAATAATGTTCTTATAGTTTTTTATAGTCAATGGCAATTTCACATTTTTCACAACGAGTATACACGTCGAACGCACCGTAATAGAGATTTAGCTTCAAGTGTATACACGTCAAACACACTTATCTGGTTAATAGGAACCAATGTTTTCGGAGCCAATTGCACCGGAAACTAAATAAAGACTGGACAATAATTAATTATCTTGTAATCTCCAAGAAGTTGAAGGTATTTGTTAATCCTAAAGAGTCTATCTCAGCTTCTCCGCTGAGAATCCATCGATTTGTTGTATTTTGATAAAAATATTTTCAAATTTTTAGATTTTGTTTTGCCAAGTTGGGAGTTGTAAAACAATTTTTCAAGGGTATGATAATGGTAGAGGACTATAGTGAGAGCCAGATGTACAATTGTGCGTACACGTAACATATAAGTTGGCCTATATTTGTGATGTAAATTTTGCTACAGTCAAAGTTTACTGTAGCGAAATTCATTCATTCTCCCCAACCTAACGTTAACTTCATAAAGTTAGAGAACGAGTTACATACCAGAACTGGTAATGTAGGCACAGAATGTATAATATGCATCTAAATTATAAATGTGATACCACTCTGAGTTTGGAAAAAAAGGAATTTTTGTTTCATGTTAAAACAGTTCAATTATTTCCTTGTAAGAATTTAAAGAAAAATAATAAACTTTACCTGTTGTACGATCAATCTGACTTGCACGTTAGTTCTTAATTTTGCCGACTTTAAAAAGCCTCGAATTTACAGAAGACTGAAGAGTTCAGGTGAAAAATCGATGACGCTTAAGAAGTCTGATTTAATTTGGTATGGAAATCGCTTTTTCCTTAAGACCCTAAGGCTGAACCTGTCCAAAATACTTTTTGAAAAAAGAAAACATTGCTGAAGTTTCTACAATAGTAGCTTCTTTTTCGGTTTTACTTTATTTTGATGACCAAGATTTTGATAATAAATTTTATCGTAATTCAAATTCACAATTGTTCGTTCTTAGTCATTAGAAGCCATTACTCAGCAGCTGTGGCTAACAACAGTGTTTGGTCACCGTTTACGCTAATGCTTCCCTATGTATGTAAGTATATTTGTATGTACGAGTATAAATGTGGATTTGGATATCGTTTCGTAATCCACTTTGCTTGTTACACACTGTATTCAGTCGCAAATAGAAAAAGTCTTATTATATTATCTTTATTTAATTATATAGGGTTGGCAAATAAGTTCGTTCGGTTTTTGAGGGTGGAATAAATATCAATTTTTTTGATACACAGGATAAATTTTAATCAATTATACATTGACCATTCTTATTGATAACTTCTTGCCATCTTTCCACCAACTTCGTTATACCATGTTCGTAGAACGCCTGTGGCTTATCGTCGAAAAAACTATCAAAATGTTTTTTGACAGTCTTCTCGTTATTGGAAGTTTTTCTGTTCATGGAGTTCTACAACTATCAGAATAAATGATAATCAGAAGGTGCCAGGCTCGGTGAATAAGGAAGATGAGAAAAAACATCCCAGCAGTTTATTCCGAGTGGTCACTGATGCATGCGGTCTGGCGTCGTCGTGGTGGGAGACGACACCTTTGCGATTTGCCAATTCTGGACGTTTTGTGCGGATCGCATGGTCCAGTTTGGTTAACTGCTAGCAGTATGCAGTTGAATAAATTGTTTTGCCTGACAGTAACAGCTCGTAGTAGATGATACCTTTATAATCCCACCATACGGAGAGCATAATCTTCTTCGGATGCAATTCCGCCTTCAAGCTTGTTTTGTGGCGGCTCACTGCAGTGCTTCCATGATCTTTTACGCACTACATTATCGTAAACGATCCATTTTTCACCTCCTGTTAACATCCGCTTTAAAAATGGGTATTTTTTAGACGTTTCCGCAACGAATCGCAAATGGATATGCGAGTGGCTAAGTTGGCCTCGGTTAATTCATGCAATCCAAACATTGAGCCGAGAAACGTATCCCAGCCGGCGCAAATGAATTTTGGAGCTCGTATATGATGTGTTAAGCTTTACGCTCTTGACATCATTTGAATTAATCTCAGTCGGGCGACCGGAGCTGGGCGCATCATTAATGTCAAACTCCAGAACGGAATTTGGCAAACCACTTTTGGCACACGCGTTCTGTTAAGGCATCATCACCATAAACACAACATATCTAAAAAGATAAAAATTTTATCTTAAATTATCTTTAAAAAAAATTCATAAAAATGAGCCTCTGCAGCTCGTTTGCCCTTTTTAAAATAACAGAGCAAAATATGACGAAAATGCACTTTATTTTCTTCTATCATTACAGCTACGCAGCAAGCGCAATAGTAATGTTTGTTAAACCGAAATCCATAGAAAGGTTAAGCTTAACATAACCTTTCAAATGAACAATCGAGTTCTGCGCTTGCAGATAAAAAAAGAAAATCGGAATGAATCTGTACCAAAATAAAAATCGAACGAACTTATTTGCCAACCCGATAGTTCGAGAAATCAATGTTTAAATACGCCTTTTATAACTGTCTATAAAATTTAGTCTAGCTTTGATAAAAAACATCATTTCTAATTTACAAACTGTACGCAAAAATGAAGCTTGAACGTTCAATAATTATACCAAAGGCTGACGCTTTTTGCAGCCTATTGAACTTGCGCATTTCTCCACTCCTGTTCAGTGGTAACTGCTTGATGGTGTTTGATAATCCGAACGGTTGCCTTTCAGCTTCCTGCTGACGGATAGACAAAAAGCGCTTTCGCCATATTGTTATTAAAAATTAAAAACTTTATTTAAATTAATTATTCTGTCCAGAGTCCAGTCAAAAAAATTAATAAATATTAATTAAATTAATAAATACAAATTAAATAAATCTCATAGGAGCAGTCAGCCGAGATGAAGTTATTGGTCATTATAGTTCCTGTCTGAAAGTACATTTGCAACTAATAAATGAAGAGTAACTTCGGAAAGAAACTTAGAAGTCTAAGTTGTTGGAGTTGTCACAAACTACTGGAAACGAATTGGATTAAACTAGTGTTTATTGATTTAGTCTGCTGCCAAACCCAGTATTATCAACTAATTTTGCGGGCAGGAGAGTGCTCTTGTAATAAATATTAACTTTAATAATGCTCTGATTCTTTATTTTTATAAAGTAATGCCTATTTTTTCAGGCTGACTTTACGTCCAACAAACAAATTAGGTGTCGTGGACGGAGGCGACTAGCAAACATACTTTACTAAATATAAATTTCTCATATTAACCATTAAATAAAATCCAAGGCCTAGACCAAGAATCGAACCCAGTACCACAATTTGAATTAGCTTTGCGGGCCTCGCCTCTAACAGCTCGGCTACCGTGACACTTTCTTGTTTTTAAATATATGGTTATTTACGAGTATATAGGTTAATCATTCAACCAACTCTTTCGATATTGGAAAAAGCGTTTATGGGCATTATTTATCCTTTTACTCTCCTAACTTCATGTTATATTTCTCTTTACAATGTAACACACTTTAAAGGAAAAAAACCTATAGGAATAAGTATTTATCATACTCATAGACTTTCTACTTTTAGAAGCTTCATACAATGTCTGGTATGAAGGCTGTGAAACTCTGTCCGAAGGCCGACAGAGCATCGAAAAAAGATCTCAGCACTAATTACCTCAAAAAAAATATTTCCTTCCTCGCAGAAGAATCAGAAAGGCCCTGAAGCCTAGAATGAAATCTGCTGTAAATTTATGACAAGACTGGAGACGAAGGAAAACGTTCAAGTCAGTTTGTAAACAAGATAAAGTTAGATGCGGAGCGAGGATGGGAAGAGCGTTAGTTGTGATGCTGCAGGTTTGATTGAGTCTGAGAAGTAGATGGCAAGCGTTAGTTGTGAAGCTACAGGTTTGATTGAGTCTGAGAAGTAGGTGGCAAGCGTTAGTTGTGATGCTGTAGGTTTGATTGAGTCTGAGAAGTAGGTGGCAAGCGTTAGTTGATGCTGCAGGTTTGATTGAGTCTGAGAAGTAGGAGGCAAGCGTTAGTTGAGGCTGCAGGTTTGATTGAGTCTGAGAAGTAGGTGGTAAGCGTTAGTTGTGATGCTGCAGGTTTGATTGAGTCTGAGAAGTAGGAGGCAAGCGTTAGTTGAGGCTGCAGGTTTGATTGAGTCTGAGAAGTAGGTGGCAAGCGTTAGTTGAGGCTGCAGGTTTGATTGAGTCTGAGAAGTAGGTGGCAAGCGTTAGTTGTGATGCTGCAGGTTTGATTGAGTCTGAGAAGTAGGTGGCAAGCGTTAGTTTGATGCTGCAGGTTTGATTGAGTCTGAGAAGTAGGTGGCAAGCGTTAGTTGTGATGCTGCAGGTTTGATTGAGTCTGAGAAGTAGGTGGCAAGCGTTAGTTGTGATGCTGCAGGTTTGATTGAGTCTGAGAAGTAGGTGGCAAGCGTTAGTTGTGATGCTGCAAGTTTGATTGAGTCTGACAAGTAGGTGGCAAGCGTTAGTTGTGATGCTGCAGGTTTGATTGAGTCTGAGAAAGGAAATGTTCAGTGGCCGTCATTTTTTTTCTTTTTAAACAAATTTCTGTGAGAAAATATTAGAAAGATTCAGACCAGAAATTAGAAAGGATAAGTTTATCGCAACCTACCTTTCTATTTCAGTGTTGCCACTCACTCCCTTAAATGCACGTGTTGATTAAACCAGCTCCTGCAACAAAAATAAATAAATAAATAACTTTTTTTTTCTTTTTTTTTTCCACTTTATTTTGATATTTACAACTGCAACAATTGTTGCACCAAGTAAATCTGATCTTATTGGTTCAGTTCTCTTGAAAAGTCATGGAAATAACTTAATAAAAAAAATTGAAATGTTATCAATAAATCAGTTGTTTTCATAAATATGTATAAATTCATTTTTACATTCATTAATTTCGATTATTATCGCATTTGAAAACAAAATCATTGAATTCAACTCAGAAGTACATAAATTTATATTTAAATTTGCCATCTCTTCTATCAGGTTATGTTCTGTATTCTTATTTTTCCGCTGTGCAGTAGTCAACTCTAACAAATACCGAAATTAAAGCGTTCTTAGAGAAAGTTAGAGATATTCCACCATTTTCCAAATATTCTACTACGAGATTAGGTTACGTTAAGGATGTTCACAGTAAAAATGCCCTATGTAAAACTAAGTTATAGATAAAAACTTTGTAGATTAAACACAGGCATGCCTCTAGTAACTTTCTATGAAAGTCGTGGCAAAACTAAATTGTGGTTACCCAAAACTAAATTAATTTTAAATTTTACTTATTTCTTTTTGTAAATGTTGGTTTCCTTAAAGGTTTAAAACACACACACAAAAAAAAAATCTGGTATTGCTGAATGAAATTCCAGAATCCAAAATTTAATCCAAGATAAAAACGTATAGAAGTGAAATTCAGCGAGAAAACATTCTCCTGCTATTATTCTCGAAGTTCTATTTCAAAAATTGTCTTTAATCTCCGAACAATTGTTTCATATTTAATTCTTATCTCTATCTACCTAACCTATGGCTTAGATCCTATGTGAAATTTATTTTAAGTAAAATTTGTTGATGTATTATTGATGATTATTTAATGCTTAAATAAGATCGTGGGAGCCGTTTGTGACGGAACCTCACATTCTCGTTAAACTAGCAATTCTGGCCAGCAGATTATTTCAATTTTACAAATTTAGCTCCATATTTATATTAATTATTATACTATTCAGATGAAAAGCCAGTTCAATAAACAATAATGGTATGTTCTTCCTGGGGAAATAAAGCTTTCTTGAGCCAAGAAGTGATTATCTCTATTGCCAGTACCCTGATCTCTTGGATTTCATCAGAGTTACTGAACTAGTTTCTAGGATTAGAAGGATGATTACACTCAACTTAGAATAATACCCAACCTTTAATATGAAACCAATTTAAGAAATTTGAAGATGTTTTTGTGGTGAGGGGTGCATTAGAGACCCCCTCCAAAATTATACCTAACACTGCGTCTTCGCTCTCTTCATAGAACATCCTATGAGATCTTCGTTCGTTCTCAATCTGTGGAAGCGATCCTTGAAAGATTTTCGCATCACCTTTTTTGAGGAACAAGCACGCTTCCTAGAGTTTCTAGGTAGTTTTCGGGTCCAGAGGGAAATATACGAGGTGTGGCTATTAAATAACGAGACTGATGCTGCTACAGAAGTACTATGCATGCGCCAAATCCTAACGACCGACAGCTGTGCAGCGTAAAGCCTTCTCTTTCGATTGCTGCGTCTCACGTGTTTGTAGAGAAATCTGTTTGACCAGAACCGTCGTTTGTGTAAGAAGTGTTAGTTTCGTTTTGTCGAAAACATGATACTACACATGTAATACAACAACGAATTATCGTGAAATTTCACATGAAAACTTGATAAAACCGCAACTGAAACTTATCTGTTATTAAAAGAAGTTTATGGCGATGAATTTTTATAACGTGCACAAGTTTTTGAGTGATTCAAGCGTTTCCAAAATGGCCGAGAAAACGTCGGAGATGATGACCGCCCGGGTCGCCCTTCCTCGTCCAAAACAGATGAAAATATCGATTATAATTAATCAACATTACTACCGTGAGGTGCTTGCTCTACTCCGTGAAAGAGTAATGAAAAAACGGCCCGATTTATGAAAGAACAAGTCATGGGTTCTCCATCAGGACAAAGCGCCGGCTCACACTGCACTGCCTTTCAAGACGTTTCTAGCCAAGTACAACATCCCCAGTTTTAGGCCAACCGCCTTATTCGCCTGACCTGGCCCCATGTGACTTTTATCTGTTCCCCAAAGTAAAATCTGCATTAAAAGGAACACGATTTCAGTCCGTTGAAGCTGTGAAAGAAAAAGCGGCACGCGTCTTGCAGGAGCTCACAGAAAAAGACTTCCAGCACTGTTTCGAACAATGGTAAATTCGCATGGAGCGTTGCAGAGATAGGGGAGGGGTGTATATTGAAGGTGATAATAACTAAATATGTATAAATTTAAAATAAAATGTTTTACAGCAATAGTCTCGTTATTTAATAGCCTCACCAGGTAACCCAGTAAAATCCTATTAGGGGATTTTTCTTTTGAATCCTTAGGAAAGGCAATGTTGGCTCTCTGAAATATCCCTTGCAGCCGGTTAAGACTTCTCCTGCTCGAAGTTTTCTCTGCAGTACCTGGGTAAGTTATTTCATCTCCAGCAATTCTGGTCTATTCCGGCGCCTGTGCGAGGCACAATAAGTTTGCTAAAATTACCCTCTCCGAGAAGTACCATTAAACAAATATTCTTATAGTAATGTTACTAATAACTGTTTTAAACCATTATGAGTGTAAAATCTTGCTTCAGGTTTAGAAATTTTGGTTACTAAGATATTTAAGCTTCCTGGAGGAGACCAAATCGAAACATTAAGTACCAGCTACCAACGATAATTGGTTTTTGAGATATTTTGTTCACAACATGCACACACATATTAATTACAAAAAAAAAAAAATACACTCGATAGGAACCTAAAAAAAGAATCTTTCCGGGAAATCTCGAGACAGACAATTTAGTAGCGATCATTTAGAGATAATAAATATGAGCACCGCTCTATTTTTATTTATTTAATTTCTAACTTTTAATACATTAAATATTTATTTTAGAACCTCACTTTGCAACATAAAAAATTCTCAAAAAAAAATATTATCTAAGAGAAAAAATTTATATTTAAAGAAAAAAATGTAAATAAAGAAGCTAAAAAAAACAAAATTAAAATGTTGAATTAATGTTGCCCAACTCATATAATAAACATCTAAAAAATTCACAATTTTTTAAAGAACAATTAATTACGAAATGGAAACAACCTTTGGAAGATGTTAAAAAGACAAAAAAACAGCATTGTTCAAATTAATTAAAGTGACAATTTGTCAATTTTAAGGCAGACAGGTTTAGACAGGTTAGTGTAATAATAATCTACAATAAATAATAAATAATAATAATACTAAATAATTAATAATTATTAATTATTTATACTAAATTAATAATAATAATAAATTAATACTAAATTAATAATAATAATATTAAATTAATAATAATAATAATAATGAATAATAATCTACAAATGCATAATCTTGCTTATAAGATCCATCATTGATCAGTGAGCTGAGAAAAAGAAAATAAAGAAAAACAAAGTTTTTCCACACCGCTAAAGATGAGAAAAACTACAGGTAGCAGTTGAAAATGTGGTTAGATCCGCAGTGCTGGAGATAAAGTCAAAGATACAAGGTTGGGGTCGGAACTGTGGATCTTCGACTATTAATGGAACCGATTTCCTGACACGGAAGCAAGAAAGTATTGTATTATATTGTTTATTCATTTAATCAAGACTAGGAGGGACAGTATCATAGAAACACCACATTAAGTACCAAATAAGTACCACATTAAAATAGTTGCAAGTGGTTCGAATATGTAAGCAGGATGGTGGAGTATTGGGCTACCTAGGAAAGCGATGTACACTAGAATCTGCGGCAGGTGACCCAGGAGAAAGAAGAAGGATCAGTTGGTTGGTCAGTGCTAAGAGAGGAATAAACGGACGAGTCTTAGGATTCGCAAAGTCTAGGAAGCTGTCGATGGATAGAGACACAGATGGCGTTCTTTCTGTCAAAAAACCTTAACACTGCACGGTAGATGAGGTGGAGACTAAGTATTTAATAAGTAGTAATATGAAGTAAAAAAAAAAGTAATCGCCTATTTTTTCAGGCGGGGCTTAACGTCCAACTACCAATTAGGTGTCGTGGACGGAGGCGACCAGCAAACATACTTTACTGTAAATTTCTTTTATTAACCATTAAATAAAATCCAAGGCCTATGACCGGGAATCGAACCCAGTACCACAATGCATATTAGCTTCGCAGGTCTCGCCTCTAACTGCTCGGTTACTGTGGCGCCTAAATTTGAAGTATATCGTAATATTTAAGCAGTTTAGCAAGCACGGAGCGTATTATATTTTAAGAACTAGAATTACTAACTAATTAATGATGTAGGTAATAAAAAATTTAAAAAAACTTTTTGAAATAACTGTCAAACAGTTAAAAAACTAACAAAAATAAAATGTAGAGCTAAATAAAAATTATAAATGCGTAAAAGAACTGGCAGCAAAATGGCGAGATAAACTGTTTAACTTAACACTTAAAATGTCTGGTTGTGAAGTCTTGTTTTCATGTCTAAGGATGGTTCATTGCTTTTCTTTCTTTAGTTTTCCCTTTGGAAAAATCAAAGTTTTTCCAAGATAAATCTCTTTTGTTTTTGTTCTTTGACCTGAATTACCTGCCAATTGCATAAATCTTCGTCTAATTTTTGAATTTTATTTTCGTTTTCTAAATTTTTAGATCGAATTATCAGCTTTACGAGTGGGTTTTGTTTCCATTATAGTTTTCATTTTAGGCTGTCAATGAAAAACATTTGGCCAGGAATGGCTCATGATTAAGCTTTTCATATTTCTTTCACAACTGTTTCCGGCGGAACAGAACGGTCATCAGCAAACTGTGCATACTTGATTACCTAGTAAAAGTAAAGTAATCGCTTATTTTTTCGGGCGGCGCTTAACGTCCAACTACCAATTAGGTGTCGCAGACAGGGGCAGAAGCTCATACTTTACTATAAACAATTTTTTCTATCAAATAAAAAGTAGCCATACGCGTGGGATTCGAACTGGCGATCTTCCACACACAAAGCCACGCTCTAGACCACTAGACCAACACCCGCCCTTATTTAATACTAATTTATTGAAGCACTTAAGTAAAAAAGAAATCTCATAAAATCAAGAATTCTTTTTTAATACTCTTTATATTATAAAGAGTATGCATTATACATTGGGGACTCAGTAAACTGATTTGCTTACACTCAAATTCAAACGCCAAGCTACAAAAAAACTAGAGTTGACTTCTTCTTGGCGCTTAATGGTTCAGGTTTAGAACGGATATCCTGCAAGGAGTTATTTCTAGGCAAGAAAATTCGTAATTCTCTCTCACTTTGTCTCCCATTTGCTTTTCTTTTTTTTTTCTTTGAATTCACTTTTCAAGCGGTTTCTTTGTTTTTGTTTTGTGTGTGTATGTGTGTGTGTGTGTGTTTTTTATTTTTTTCAAACTCTTTAGAAAATATCAACGGAAAGGAAAGGGAAGAAAAGGCTTTAGCAAAATAGCTTTCGGGTTTATCCCTTAGTTTTTAAGATAGGGCAAACTTTTTAATGAAAAGACCCTTCCACAAGACGACCACGAAGCTTCTAACTAAATGGGCTAAAGCTTATTCAGAGGATGATGAAGGAATTGAGAGGAGGGAACAGAAGGAAGACGAAGAAAAAAGTTGGGAAAGAAAATAAACAAAAGGAAGTTGAGGACTTAAGTTTGAATCATTTACATCGACTCTAATTTTTATACAAAAAATAAAATAAAATAAAATAATAATAATTATAGTAATAAATTGATTAAAAATATATGAAAACTGAAAGCAGTATGCAACATACGAGGGTCGTTTGAAAAGTCCGTGCAAAAATAAAAACTACTTAATTTTTTGGGGTAAACCTTTTTTATTTTTCAACATAGTCTCCTTTTAGGCTTATACACTTCGTCCAACGCTGCTCTAGTTTGTTGATCCCTTCCGAATAATAGGATTTGTCCAAGTCTGAAAAATAGCCATTCGTTTCTGCAATCACCTCCTCGTTTGAATAAAATCTTTTTCCCGCCAGTCATTTCTTCATATTGGGGAACAAATAGTAGTCCGAGGGAGCCAAGTCTGGAGAATAGGGGGGATGTGAAACGAGTTTGAACCCTATTTCCATTAATTTTGCGACCACAACTGCTGAGGTGTGAGCTGGTGCGTTGCCGTGATGGAAAAGGACTTTTTTGTGGGCCAATCGTGGGCGTTTTTCTTGCAGCTCGGTTTTCAAACGGTCCAATAACGATGAATAATATGCACCTGTAATAGTTTTACCCTTTTCCAGATAGTCGATGAGGATTATTCCTTGCGAATCCCAAAAGACAGTCGCCATAATCTTTCCGGCCGAAGGAACGGTCTTCGCCTTTTTTGGCGCAGATTCCCCCTTGGTAACCAATTGTTTAGATTGTTCTTTGGTCTCAGGAGCGTAGTGATGTATCCATGTTTCATCCACAGTGACGAAACGACGCTTAAAGTACTGCGGATTCTTCTGGAACAGCTGCAAACCGTCCTTGCAACACTTCACACGATTTCGTTTTTGGTCAAGCGTGAGCAATCGCGGCACCCATCTTGCGGATAGCTTTGTCATGTCCAAATGTTGATGCAAAATATTATGTACCCGTTCATTCGAGATGCCCACAGCATCGAGAAACGCACCTTCACTCTTCTGTCATCCATCACCATATCATGGATTTTATCAATGATTTCTGGAGTAGTAACCTCAACAGGGCGTTTTTTTGAGCTCTTACTGCAGTTGCAGCAGATTTTTTTTGTACATATTAGAAAGGTATAATTCCGCGAATCACACTGTTGCATCTAACCATTTTGGTAGCAGCCTTCGAAACCACAACTTTGGGTAACCCCATGAGGAACATTTTCTACTCTAAAGTTAGTAGAATTTTGATTTTTGATTTTGATTGACGCATTACTCTTTAAATATTTGTCATATTGGTATCCTTTATTTTGACCGTCTCACCATATATTATAACCTCCACTTCTTACATAAAAGTTTAACCAATTAAGCGTGGAATTTAGTTTTAAAAACCCTCCCACAGTGTGCGGAATTAAAATCAGACAATGATGTGTTTACACGTCGAACGTAGGGCAAAACAACCAAAAGTTTACAACGTCTTAATAGTCACTGCAAGCACGTTTTCTGCAATCTCTAGGGCTTGAGTTTACAGAGCATTCTGTGCTCATTCAAAATCTTGCACCGCTTCACGTATGCATTGCTCTAGTTAACTAGGGACGCAAGAGCTTTTACAAGGAGGAAAAGATCTTTGAATTGTGTGGAAAATAAAATCATGCTCGTACTGAGGTCTGAACCTCTATCTAAGGTAAAAAGGGCATTGCACAAGGGTTGAGAGCTTCTATTTGTGTGCATAATTCCCCAATCTCTAATGCGGAGACCAAACATGGACCAAACCACTTATCATTTGGCTGACTCCCACCACCTCCCACCGTATAAAATACTTAGCAGTTCTATTGGTAAGATAAAGGAAACATCCCACCAAATAATATTCTTATTGTATTTTATTAAAATTTCGAGTTTTTATAGTTAATGGCAATTTTATATTTTTCACAACGAGAATAAACGTCGAAATCACCGTAACAGAGATTTGGTTTGACGTGTATATACATGAATTGAGGAAAAAGGCTCTCGGTCAGCCATTTTTATTTCAATTTATATATGCCTTTCTAAATTCCCCTAGAATTGGGCATATTCCTAGGAAGTGACTAGTATCTTCAGGGACATTTAGATTGCACAAGGAAACCTAAACACCCTATTCTTACTCCATGGTTGGTAGTTCAGGTCTGACAGTTCGCCTCTAGCTTTAATATGAGGGATTTACTATATAGATTTATTGCATTATTGTGGATATGGAATTCTGCTTGGTGTGGATCTAGTTTTGAATATAATTTATGAAATTCATTTTTATCAACTCTGGTTAGCATTTCCATTTTATTATTTAATTCAAGTTCATTTATTAATTTTACCTAAATTAGCGATCAAATTTGATTTTCCGGCCATTTCAATTTTCAAGCAACGCTGACTACTTTGTGAAACACAGTTTTGTTTACGTTGTGGAATTCAGGGTGAAAATTTATGAATTGTTTATTTCCCATTGAATTCAACTTTTCGTTATGATATGCTCGTATAACATCAGGAGTTGTTTTTACCAAGCAATTTTCTGTGTTGTGTTTGCCAGTCTATAATCTATGTGGATCAATTAGCAAATCTTCTAATAACCCAGATTTGATTAACTTTTAGAATTTTGTAACGTATGTTAGCCGAACTTTTGGATTAACGTACTTTTTAAACGCTCTTATTTTATTTTGAGTTTGAATCAACAATAAACTTGAATAAGAAAAACTTAGTAACACCATTTAACTCCAATGTGCATATATCTTTTCTCCTTTTACAAAAATTTAACAGTTACTAATCACAATTATTGGAGGCAGTTTGCTTTTCTCATAGCCATTCACAGTTTGCTGTAATGTACATAATTTTTAATTGTTATTAACTTTTAGAAAGTGTAACCAGTGTTGGTGAAGGGCCCCTTTTAAAGCGATTAATAGATGCAGGACCAAGTATCTAGGCTTTAATTTGTCCGTGAACCCACAAAACTGAATCTTGGAAAATGTAGGCCATTAGAAACACCTGGCAGCGTACACGACACAAACTCACCGAGTCGAACGGTCATGGCAGAGTGTCCTATTTGCGCTCTATCTAACTTAGTATTATAATAAATCTGCATTTTATACGCACCAATGGTAAATTACCTAACACTGTACCTTCCAAAGCTGGTAATTAATAATGTAAAGTAATTAGTTGCAAGTTTTTGCTTAATTGAATCACTATGCTTCTTTTTTTTTTTAAATGCTGATAGAGTAGGTTTTGTAATTTGTCAAATTCTCAAAATCCATCATAGACGCTACTAACGCTGCACGTTCGCAAAATTAATCAAGATACAATCTGTTAAGATACAATGGAATCTCAGCTCCAGCATTTACAATTTACTTCGGCACCATCACTAAATAATGATGAAAAGATTGACAAAACTTTTGAAGGAAAAGGGCGGACCATTTTCACAAACATCAGAAAAGAGCGTTCATCAATTTATCCAAACTGAGACGAACGATTCAAAGTATTGTCTAAAAGGGTTATCAGCAAGTAAACGTTTCATCTGGAATAATTTCAGAATATGAGTTAGAAGAACTGAGTGTTGGAAGTAAATGGTTAATGGTTTGGATGGAGAGGAATAATTCCCAAGAGATACAAGAGTTCTTTGATTCTACGTGTACAGATCGTGGTCACCAGGCATTCCAGACTAAGTCGAATAGTTGTCGAATCTCTAGAGATATTTTACACCATTCTAAATGTTCTAGATAAGTAACAGTCTCTTATGATCGAATGGAATTGGACCAAACTGCCTCCAATGGCGTAAGGGTTCTATTTGTAGATCTGTATTTTTTACTTTAAATCAGGGATCATCAGAGTGGTCGTTATAATGTAATATAATTAGGGGTCGATGTTTACCAATGCTATTCAATCGCAAAGTTATTGACAGCAACACAGTATAGACGAGAATAAACTTGTTTAGATCTTACATAAAAATTTTCAATACTTACCCAATTTAAGGTAATTGGATAAAACTGGCGAAGAATTGAAAACATACAAATCATCTCCAAAAATTAAACGATGAAAAATCACGCTTTGGATATATTGTAAATATGGATATCCTCGAATGGATTATCGCGCCACTTTATGCTCGAGTTGAAAATATCAACAGTCATTTGTAAGATGAAGTAATTAAATCGAATCAGCTGACCTTGAAGCAAAGATGGTATTTTAATAATTTAACTATGAGTAAATTTTGGACGAATATACAGGGTGCGGCGCCAAAATACGGACAAAATACAAATTAAGATTCCCGCCTTTCTATACCACTGGTAGATGTCGCGGTTAGCGTTCGTATAGCTTGACGCATGTACTAAATCATCATAACCTCTAAACAGCCGCAATGCTGAAACCAAGTGCGGAGTATAACCGTAGAGTTGCGATTATCGCAAGTGTTCGCGCTGGGCCCTCGGCGACAGAAATAATTCGGTTCTTCGGGTACCCGAGATCGACTGTGTATGATGTTATCGCGAAGTATGAGTCGGAGAAGTCCAACGAAGGTTTTGCAACACCGTTGAGAAAAGCCCACTCGAAGGAGCACGTTGTTAGGATGCCTGACACCATTCAACGGGCTCAGTAGCTGATTTTTGAAGATCCAGGGCTGTAGATCCGAAAATTGTCGTTGGTTGTTGATGTGAGCGAAAAAACTATGCGTTGAATCGTCGAGAAGGACCTCCGCTAAAAGTCTTACACAATTAAAGTGAAACAGATGCTTTCCGAAGCCGCCAGAACGAAGTGAGTTGAACGCTGCAATCTGCTTTTGTGTTCTTTAAGAAACTGTGCTGTCGGACGACTCAGGTTTTTTTCTGACAAGAAATTTTTTACTGTGGATGCGAAAATCAATCGAAGGAATGACTGTAGGCTCGCCCACGACCCTGAAGATGTCCCCATTGTTGCAAGAACGAAATTTGCTGCGAATGTTCACATGCTAGGAGTTGTGTCCAGTGAGGGGGAAATGTCACAAAAGAAGTTTATTTGCGTGTTCTGACAAATGTAGTGAAGCCGTGAATGGAGACTGTGTCGCCTGGAAAGCCGTATGACGCCCTCACAAGTCATTTGGTGCAAAATTGGTTGTCGGACAACTTCGACATGTTTTGGTCGAAAGAATACTGGCCTCCCAACAGCCCAGATTTGAATCCTTTGGACTACTACGTATGGAGCGTAGTTGAAAAGGGTCACTAACAAGTCCAGACATCCAAACGTCGCATCATTGAGAGCCGCTATTGAAGCGGCATTCGCCGGTAAGGACCGTGACACATCAAAGTGCGCCCGCACATGCTTCATTGTAGGCGGTCATTCAAGGTGGCGAGGGATCTATTGAGTAAATGTGTTCTTTATGACCTTACAAACAATGTGGATATTTTTTTTTTTTTGTAAACCTTTTCGTTTTTGCAATAAAAAATATGTTTGGAAAAAAAAAATATTTTGTCCGGATTTTGGCGACGCACCCTGTATATTATGCAAAAATATCCAAAATTTTGTAATGTGGCATCCCAAATTTTTATTGCAATCTTAAGCTTCTAGATGGTTGAATCCTGGCTTCAGTCTTGTTAATTCCATATTAACAAAGCAGAGCAACAAAATGAAGGTAAAGCTTCGAGACGATTTAAATGGAAACTAACCAAATTTCGAACCAAATTCTTGTCAAGCCTCATCGAGCACTCATACTTCTCAAATTTACGTAAATGATAAAGAGAATTCGCAAATTTTTTAGGGGTCGATAATAAAAAAAAAAAATTGGCGGCCCCTCGTTAACAAATTATTTGACTTCATATATCTTTGTGATTGATTAGCAGACTCTAACCTAAGCAGCAACCTTTAGAATCTGTGAAATACTACTTATATTACCCGTAAGTTTCGTGTGTTTGTTATTTATTAAAAATTACGATTACCTTCCCAAAAAAATTAGCCAATAAATAACAAAATATAAGCTAAATTCCGTTTCTTTTAGTGATGGTTAAAAAAATGTTTTAAAAAATATGACAAAAACTTTTAACAATTCACAATATGAAATAATAACAAAAAATTTTTTTTGCTCTTTATTCGAGAACTTAATAAAAGGAAAGAAATCCAGGTATTTGTAAAAGGGTAGAAGAGAATTTCCAGAGATAGAGAGACCTAGAAGGGCAATATTAGTTGGCTAAAGGGGTTCTTCTTCTTCATTTCTCACCCTCAACATTTCCTACAGCAGTAGAACAGAGATTGGTGGAGGCTACTGTTGCCGCTGACAACCAAGTAAGAAAGAAGACCAGCAACCACCTGGCAATATTACTTCATCTTGTACATCTCATTTTACCCACTTGTCATTGCTACTATTCCAAGAATATTATCTTTTAGTTATGACGTACAAGTTTTTATAACGTTTAGTCTATATAACCTTTATCATTTATAACAGACGTTTATTACGCCGACCTATTTATTCGCGCTTTAGCATTCAGGCAGTAGTCAACAGACAGATAGTCAGTAGAAAGATAGTCAATAGACAGATAGTCAACAGACAGACAGTCAGTAGAAAGATAGTCAATAGACAGATAGTCAACAGACAGATAGTCAGTCAATGAAGCTGATAGTACTCGTACAAATATCGCAAACTAAATTTGTTATTGCCATATGTAATAATTAAATGTCCTAGAGAACAGTAGAAACAAAAAGTCATCTGAATGTTCACATTAAATGTAAAATGTGTCCATTTTTATAACTTCTATACTTTAGTTTATTTTTAATATCGGTTTTCAACTTTAGAATAATAATAAGGCTTTGTTATCGTACTTTACATTCATTAGCCTACTGAACTGATTCTGCGAAAACAATGGATGTAATTTTATTGTTTGTGTTTTGAATAGGGCAGATAATAAAATTATTGTATTAATACTGTACACAGACATAATTCGCAGAATAAGCTTATCGTTGTTAGTTTATGTGTGCAATTTTATGTTTTTCTGATTCAAAATATAAATGAACGTAACAAGTTTAAATGCGCCATTAATATGTTAATTTTCAGAAACTAACAAATCTGACTAAAAATATTACAATAAAATAATATTTGAAAAATACAATTTAATAATTAAACGAAATAGATGTGCTCATATAAATAAATTAATTAGAAGTAAATACAGAATTAAATTTACAAAGAAATTACAATAAATGTGCTGCAAACGGAATTATAGAAATTAATCGTCTAAAATTGGGAAAAACTATTGATTAATTCTGATCTGAATTATTTCTTCAGAATACATACTGGGTTGTAGAGCCAACAAAGGAAAAGAAAAATTGAAAAACATATTACCCACTCGTTTAGTTCAAGTTTATTATTTCGTTTGTTTATAACAAACGAATGTCACAATAAGTTTTTCAGTTTTTATAGATTTTCTCAGAAATATCTAAAACGATATCCTTTAAGCTTTGTGAGCTAATTGCATAATACTCGTAGATCTATGACTTTTAGTTGAAACATTTTGCGAGAAAAACTTTATTAATGACATTTCTGAGAGAGAAGAGATGGTTAGGAGTCTCTCTAAGGTGCTAAAGTTGTATATTGTACGGATTTGATAGCTGTATATTAATAATATTCAAATTTCGTAATAAATTTCTAAATTTAATTACTAAGAAAATCGGCTTACTGAATATCCATTTAATGAATAGATTTTTAAGATTATTATCTCCAAAATTAGCTCTTACGATTTCTTTTTGTATACTTGGTTCACTAATTGTATAGATGAACCTTTACCTTTCTTTTGCAAAATATTTCTCGGAAAATATGATTAAAAGTGCTTCCATTAGAGAGGTTGGTAGATTTCCTGGAAAGGGCCATTTTTATTAAATGTACGGTCCTATCTCTTGTTCACTTTTAAGGGATGGAGGGGGTTTACCATTTTGCTAATATTCCTGAGATTAAAGAAGATTTTCGACCCAATCATAACTTTATCTACGCTCAGGAAGTACAGCAAAAAGTAACACCGCTAACTTGTGTGCTTAGTGGAAAGGATACAACAATTTGACCTTGAGCCGCCAATTCATTTGGCTACCACTATATTTCTACCCGTTCAACGCCAATCACCAATTTACCATTCCAGCTAGTAGTTTATTAAACACCACTTCACGAGTAACCATCCTAGAAGCCGCATCTACTTCTGCTGTTCATCCATTATTTCATAATAATCTCACATTCATTATTTAGTTCGCAAACTAAGTCAGCTCGGTTTATAGTCAGTATTATTGTCTATTGTTTTTACTCTTTTATAAGTAATTATTTATTTACGAGGTGTGGCTATTAAATAACAAGACTGATGATGCTACAGAAGAACTATGCATGCGCCAAATCTTAACGACCGACAGCTGTGCAGCGTAAAGCCTTCTCTTTCGATTGCAGCGTCTCACGTGTTTGTAGAGAAATCTGTCTGACCGGAACCGTCGTTTGTGTAAGAGGTGTTAGCTTCGTTTTGCCGAAAACATGATACTACACATGTAGTAGAGCAACGAATTGTCGTGAAATTTCACATGAAACTTGGTAAAACCGCTACTGAAAATTAAAAGAAGTTTATGGCGATGAATTCTAATCACGTGCGCTAGTTTTTGAGTGGTTCAAGCGTTTTCAAGACAGCCGAGAAGACTTCGGAGATGATGACCGCCCGGGTCGCCCTTCCTCGTTCAAAACGGATGAAAATATCGATTATAATTAATCAACAATACTACCGTGAGGTGCTTGCTTAACTTCATGAAAGAGTAAGGAAAAAACAACCCGATTTGTAGAAGAACAAGTCATGGGTTCTCCATCAAGACAACTCGCCGGCTCACACTGCATTGTCTGTCAAGACGTTTCTAGCCAAGTACAACATCCCAGTTTTAGGGCCATCCGCCTTATTCGCCTGATCTGGCCCCATGTGACTTTTGTCTTTTCCCTAAAGTCTAATCTGCATTAAAAGGAACACAATTTCAGTCTGTTGAAGCTGTGAAAGAAAAAGTGGCACGCGTCATGAAGGAGCTCACAGAAAAAGACTTCCAGCACTGTTTCGAACAATGGTAAATTCGCATAGAGCGTTGTTGGGATAGGGGAGGGGTGTATATTGAAGGTGATAATAACTAAATATGTATAAATTTAAAATAAAATGTTTTACAGCAATAGCCTCGTTATTTAATAGCCACACACCTCGTATCTTTCGTATTCATCGTCTCATCGCTATTTCTCATATCAACTCATTCATTGACGTTTACTGCATGCTGTTTTCATCAGATAGGAAGAGGATCTAAAAACTTCATATTTGGATATGATTGTGACAAGTGAATAAGAGGAAAGACGAAACAAACGAAACAAAACGAAACATGGCCGTGTACACGGCTGCACCATATACACCTGCTTTATGATTTATTACTTTATTAACTGACTACAGTAACAAAAATGTTTTTGACAAGAGAATTGAAATGTTAGTATAATGAAAAAGCACTAGCCTGGGGTTTAGAGGTATTAATGCCACAGCCTAGTAGATAGGTATCATCCGCAGTTGTACACACATAGCGTACCCCATGTGACTTCCTTACTTCGTTTGTGCTTTCATACAATACTGTCACCCTTCGCCCTTCCTTCCTTTTCACCCAGGCCTCACTTACACCATTATGTGTCTTCCTTTTTTACTGTATCGTCCGCTTCCTGCTATTCTTAGGGGAAATTTACGCCCCGGAACTTTCACCCCCTCTACTTCTCCTTCATTCTCTGTAGTAAATTACCTTTGGGATGTCAAACAGCCTAAATTCTATTAAACTTATACATTATTGAATGAAACTTTGTTTTATCTTCAATTTTATTACTTTTTCTAATTACTTGACTAAGTAATACAAGTGATTGTAACCAAATAGATTATCGATTTTGAGTATCCATAAGCAGAAATTTCCTTTTTGTTTTTGCATGTGGTACAGCAAATATGTGAGGTGGATTTGAGGGGTACCCAGAATTTTTTTCGGTTGAATTGACTTTTTTTTTTAAAAAAAAATTACCGGGGATTGCTTGCTAAACTCAAGAGCATCTCACCAACTACATATTTTCTCATCCTCTAATCTTATCTTTCTGGACGCTTTTTTAGTGTCGTCTGTGGAACCCTCCTTTCCCAGTTCGTGTAGGTGTTACCCCGATGATACCGCAATCCTCTCTCCTCATAAAGACTCGGTCCTTGCCTAAAAGCTCCCTTCAAACCCATATAGAATCTCTTGTGCCTTGGTTAAAGAAATGGAGAATTAAAATCAATGAAAGCAAATATAATTACATTACATTCTCCCTAAGGCGAACCTTCTACCCGTTTACCTAAACTTTACTCCTCTTCCCGCAACAGATTCTTTTAAGTACCTACGACTCTTCATGGACTAACGCCTAACCTGGAAACGTACTAGACTCAAACGGAAAGAACTGTACAGACGATTCAAACTTCTCTCTAGACTTCTCGACAAGCGATTTAAACTCTCACTAAAGAATAAACGACTTATCTACACAATGATACTGAAACCTGCCTGAACTTACGGATTGGAACTTTGGGGCTCAGCCAAAGCTTCCAATATCTATAGAATCCAATCCTTCCAGTCAAAAACACTCCGTCGAATCGTTAATGCTCCTTACTTTATTTCTAATCATACCTTGCACCGAGATTTCCTTGTTCCTTATGTTTCAGAAGCTACAAGATCCCGTTACCATTAAATTCCATACATCAATCACCACACATCCTAATCCACTACTATCCCCAACTTACAGCATTGCCTGGAAATAATCCAAGACGGCTGAAGCGAAGGTGGCCACGTGATCTTCTCTATAAAGTAAGTGCCAGTACAAAATAGTGAACTGTTTTTCTTTGGGAGCTCCACCAATGGGTGAATTCTTCCCTCACGTTACTCATGTTTATACTTGTGTTAACGTTATCTCTTTAATGACTGACAGTCATAGATAATTATTTTAAGCTTCGAGCGGCTCTCAGACGGTACCAGAACAGAAGATGGGAGAGATGGGAGTATTCGTCACCAACCCGAGGTGTTTAACTCGATAAACCTAGAAAACTAGCCTTTCAGATGGAGAAAGTTGTGGTACACTAGCGCTATTGAATTATAAAAGATGATATGCAATTCGTAATTTTCTCAGTTATCTAGAAGGTTCTGTAACTTATCTAGTTTTACTTAGTTAATTCAAGGAGTGTAAGAGTGTCACTTCTAGAGAGTCCGGTCATCGAGGACAGTTGGCCAGGCCAAATAACCCTCCAGATCAATAAAAGGCTTTTAAAGCGAAGAATATAATGAAGTTAATACAACAAAGCTTTGAAATAAGAAAAATAGTCGAGGCAATCGGTGGATAAAATCCCAGGCCAAGGCAAAAACTTCTCTATTAGCCTAAGTTTACTACGATATTACTCCAAATAGGCTGAGGCGGACGATTGCGACCACTATAAGGACTATGGCAGACTGAATCACCGCTTGCATCGCATGTCGTTTTCAGCAGACGTTTTTAAGTTTGTTAGAAAGAAGGGGAAAAAGTACTATACGTAATAATTATTTCCTGTCATGTTAAAGGAAAATTCGGCAATAAAAACTTGAATTTTTAAAGGATACCCTCTCGAGACTCTAAGTGCAATCTAATAGACATAACTCAAATTTGAGGGTAACACAACAAATAAAGATGAAGTAGGCTGACTAACCAACTCCATAGAATCTAATCTTAACTTGTGCCCAAATTTAAGATTAAAGAAATGTTTAGAATGTAAAAACATTTATGAATGAATTCATGTTTCATGCAGATTTAGGAGAGTTCAGCCATTTCAACTTGTCATAAAGCTGGAATTTCCTAAAACAGAATTATATTATTTAATAGGATATTCTTAAACTGTGTTTACGTAGAGCGCTGCATTGCGGTTGAAAACTGGAAGCCAAGTTTAATATTTCAGTAGCTTGTCTATAATCACCAGTTTCTTAAATCTGTTGCAAATTGGCTTCTTTATTACCCTGCAAAAGATGACCTTAATTTTACGACATGAGGGGCCAATTCTCTCGTAACGCTAAACGATGACGTTCTTTGTTTTCAGTTAATAATGTTCTGCAAAAAGTTATCTTGCTTGCAATAAAATTTTTTCATGGGATAATAAAGTTGAAAAAAGAGGTAAATTGCATTAATACTGTATTTCCTTTTAATGCACTTAATTTGACGACAGTTATAGCAGCATCAAAGTTACTGTGTGCAGATTATTCCTGACAAATGCATCAACATAACCATGTAACCATCAAAGTAACCACTTTGTCAAGTAGGAAAGAGTAGGGAATTGATCCTGCGGGAATATGCAATTTCTCGTAGTTCTACAGACCACCAGCATAAGAGCAAATCCGAATATAGGTTTAATGGAATCGAATTCGTAGCTGCCAGCCAGGATGTTAGAGGCAAGTACCGCGAAATTAGTTGGATTCCCCGGTAATAGACTTCGAATAAGTTTAATGGGTTCTATTAAATTGTATATTATAGGGGTGGCCAACAAGTCGATCGCGAGACTAGTTTTGGTCGATGGTCGATCGCTCGCAATCTCTGGGATGGGATTCCGTGTACCCATGGACTTTGAAGCAAACTCAGTCTACCTATTAATGTTAAGGCAACAAAGTAAATTCTAAATCAATCTTCATCTGCAGCTACTTTGAATTAATAAATATTGTTAATAATTATCCATGTTCTTTTAATTCCCTTCGATGTGAGTTTTTTGGCCCTTTAAATAATTATTGTTGTTGTTTACGCAGGTAGATGAGCCGTATATCTATATTTCAGTACGAGGTGTACTCAGCGAGCTATTGATAGATTAGCAAAAAGTAAGACATATTATTCTTTCATGATAAATTTTCCTGGCCCCAAAAAAGAAACGCGAATATGAAATATTGAAATCAAATTATCAGCCATACTGTGCATTTTTATAACAACTTTCTCGTATTTACGAACTAATAGTACAACAACTTATACATTGCAGTTGTTAAAAAAATTAAATTGCATTTTAAGTTAGTAAAAAGCTATCTTGAAAAAGTGTCGGAAAATCGAATATTTTAGGTACCGCATGCAAGTAATGCTGCTATCAAAAGTCGGGTCTGGAAATTTATTTTCTTCATGAGTCTATATCTCGAAAACTTAATAAGTGATTTAAAAAAATAATATATTTTACTTATCTACCCATATCTCGCTGGAATGCACCTTATACTGAAACACAGTGTATAAACATAGTGTAAAGTTTTTGTCCTTTTACTAAAAACTTTAACTACAACTAGTGACTGCCACTAGTTATTAATATGTGTGGGTTCGATAAATAATAAAACTCGCTAAACTTATAAGTAATCTGATTTATTAACACAATAATATTTACTAGCAACTACCGCTATTCATTACATCTACCATTTACTACAGTCACAACAGTTTACTGTTACTTACTCACTACGTAACGCCACAAAACTGTTCCACGACTGACTATTGGTCCGCACTGCATTGAATTGCACTAGTCTCAGCTGCACTAACTCTACTCACTAACGCTCTACTCACTAACTGACTAACCGCCTAACTGGAAGCACTCGGCAACACTGACTCTCTCGAACTGTCCCTCACTCCAACTGTCACTACTCACTCCCACCTGCAACTGTCTTACCCCCATTCACACTGGGGCCGATCCCTTGGCTTTTACACAGTGGTGGACCGTTATAGGCTACGGTTACTAAACTCCCTGAACAATCTAGCCCTTTCTTCTCCAGCTCAGGTAAAGTCTGGCCTTTTGTTTACACAATGGTGGTCCGTTATAGGCTTTGGTCACCCAACTCCTAGAACAATCTAAGCCTTTCTTCTCTGGCTCAGGTAAAGTCTAGCCTTTTGTTTACACAGTGGTGGTCCGTTATAGGCTTCGGTCACCCAACTCCCAGAACAATCAAGGCCTTTCTTCTCCGGCTCAGGTAAAGTCTAGCCTTTTGTTTACACAGTGGTGGTCCGTTATAGGCTTTGGTCACCCAACTCCCAGAACAATCTAGGCCTTTCTTCTCCGGCTCAGATAAAGTCTAGCCTTTTGTTTACACAGTAGTGGTCCGTTATAGGCTTTGGTCACCCAACTCCCAGAACAATCTAGGCCATTCTTCTCTGGCTCAGGTAAAGTCTAGCCTTTTGTTTACACAGTAGTGGTCCGTTATAGGCTTTGGTCACCCAACTCCTAGAACAATCTAGGCCTTTCTTCTCTGGCTCAGGTAAAGTCTAGCCTTTTGTTTACACAGTGGTGGTCCGTTATAGGCTTTGGTCACCCAACTCCCAGAACAATCAAGGCCTTTCTTCTCCGGCTCAGGTAAAGTCTAGCCTTTTGTTTACACAGTGGTGGTCCGTTATAGGCTTTGGTCACCCAACTCCCAGAACAATCTAGGCCTTTCTTCTCCGGCTCAGATAAAGTCTAGCCTTTTGTTTACACAGTAGTGGTCCGTTATAGGCTTTGGTCACCCAACTCCCAGAACAATCTAGGCCATTCTTCTCTGGCTCAGGTAAAGTCTAGCCTTTTGTTTACACAGTAGTGGTCCGTTATAGGCTTTGGTCACCCAACTCCCAGAACAATCTAGGCCTTTCTTCTCTGGCTCAGGTAAAGTCTGGCCTTTTGTTTACACAGTGGTGGTCCGTTATAGGCTTTGGTCACACAACTCCTAGAACAATCTAGCCCTTTCTTCTCCAGCTCAGGTAAAGTCTGGCCTTTTGTTTACACAGTGGTGGACCGTTACAGACTTCGATCACCCAACTCCTAGAACAATCTAGGCCTTTCTTCTCTGGCTCAGGTAAAGTCTAGCCTTTTGTTTACACAGTGGTGGTCCGTTATAGGCTGCGGTCACCCAACTCCCAGAACAATCTAGGCCTTTCTTCTCTGGCTCAGGTTAACTTCGTTACTTTTAGTATGCATTCCACACCCCTTCTTCCCCTTTAGACTACGCCTATGACAACAAGTCGATCGCGACACACTTTTAAGATAAAAAGTAGATCTTATACACAGAAAAGTTGACCACCCCTGGTATATTGTATTAAAAACTATGATAGTAATACTATGATATACTACTATGATAGATATTTGACCATTACAATTGATTGGTAATTGGACGTAAAGTATACCTTGAAAAAAGCTGGTCTTAATTTGTTTTACTCAATGTGTGAGTTACTGGAGCAACTATCACTTAAAAGTAACTCCTGAAAAGAATCTAAATACCCAACGACAAATAAATTCAAGGTTATTTTCTAAAATTAAGAAGAAATTAAAATTTAGTAAATAAAATTTCAAGGTTGCAGGATTTAACAATTTTTGTACAATTACAGTCTTCTTTCAACAAAGTGAAAAGAACCAGTGAAATATTAAATATTAAAGGCTCATTAAAATAAAAAATAATATTCTTTTGAAGTCAAAACGGAAAAAATAATAAGGAGATATGAACAAAACAAGCAAACAATAGGAATTGTTTCTTTTTTAGCGAGAAAATACAATCTCTTTTGATAAAGAAAGACGTAATTGGTTGAGAGAAAGGAAATATTCAGAATATTGGTGGGTAAAAAAAAAGATTTACTCCTGAAAACATAATTTCTTATTTATTGGAGGTTTTCTTTTATTTTCTTTTTTAATTTTAAAGGAAAGCTCTCTCCTTCTGCAATTTCCTTACACCTAAATCTGTAGTAATCCTTGAGATCTGACGTGCAGGATCACACCTTAAGGATTGGACTATTTTTTCCATCCTTTCACTTTCAAAAGGAAAGCTAAACATACTGAGAAATAAGATTTCTGATAAGATAGGAATATATATATATACATTTTATATTATTATTAAGTAATAACGGGTAAAAAGGAGCACATTGAATCCGCTATAGCCGCACATCATCTTTAATATTCTGCAGAGTAAGATTATATGAGATTTGATTTACTTGCAGAGTCCTTGGTGAACATCAATAGGGCAGAAAGTGTATTAGGTTTAATTTAATTCTTACTTTCTCAATGCTTGCGTAAATTTGTTGGCAGCATTGCAAAGTCTAATAAAAAAAATTGCCTTTCATTCATCTACTTACTTCTTGTGCAAGCTCAAAACACAAAAATTAATATGGTCACCTTTAGTAGTAATAAAAAAAAGTTAAAAAACATATTTATTTGTAATTTTTTTCACTACCGGTTTAACCATATGCAAGTCATATTCACGTTTTTAAAAATAAGTTTTTGTTCTGTACCGCTTTTGGTACAAGCACATGGTTCCGTACATCCATTATAAGCATCTATCGTGTACTCGTATATACAGTAGCATAATATATGACAAGGTCATATCAATAACAATATAATAGCTAAATTGATATGACTGCGGAATCATGATGCGTTATCTGCATATTAATGGCCTCTGTAATAGTCATTAATGAGTTACGTTTGATAATTGCATAAACAATAATATATTAATATGAACGAGCTCAAAACCCAGAATGTAAATTCTAATTGAAATAATGTAATAGTAATTAATTTCTACATTTACATTTTAATTTAATCCATTAATTAATAAATTATACCATATATTCTTTTACTAATAATTCATTATAGAAGGAATTTAAGCGACCGCTAAGTTGGATTTTATAAATTTCCTTAATTTTGTATGTATGTTTGTTCGTTTCTACTTAATTTCTAAAAACTGTGAATTGAAGCACCTAGCTTTGTGTAAAGCTGTTTTACAGAAGTAATTAACTCAAGGCAGAATACGAGGTGTGGCTATTAAATAACGAGACTGCTACAGAAGAACTATGCATCACGTGTTTGTAGAGAAATCTGTCTGACCGGAACCGTCGTTTGTGTAAGAGGTGTTAGTTTCGTTTTGCCGAAAACATGTTACTACACATGTAGTAGAGCAACGAATTGTCGTGAAATTTCACATGAAACTTGGTGAAACCGCTACTGAAACTTATCTTTTATTAAAAAAAAGTTTATGGCGATGAATATTAATCACTTGCGCAAGTTTTTGATTGGTTTAAGGGTTTCCAAGATAGCCGAGAAGACGTCGGAGATGATGACCTCCCGGGTCGCCCTTCCACGTCCAAAACGGTTGAAAATATCGATTATAATTAATCAACATTATTACCGTGAGGTGCTTGCTCAACTCAGTGAAAGAGTAAGGAAAAAACTACCCGATTTGTGGAAGAACAAGTCACGGGGTTCTCCATCAAGACAGCGCGCCGGTTCACACTGCATTGTCTGTCAAGACGTTTCTAGCCAAGTTCAACATCCCAGTTTTAGGCCATCAGTTTTATTCGCCTGACCTGGTCCCATGTGACTTTTATCTGTTCCCTAAAGTCAAATCTGCATTAAAAGGAACACGATTTCAGTCCATTGAAGGCGTGAAAGAAAAAGCGGCACGCGTCATGCAGGAGCTCATAGAAAAAGACTTCCAGCACTGTTTCGAACAATGGTAAATTCGCATGGAGCGTTGTAGGGATAGGGGTGGGGTGTATATTGAAGGTGATAATAACTAAATATGTATAAATTTAAAATAAAATATTTTACAGCAATAGTCTCCTTATTTAATAACCACACCTCATATCTATGAGAGAGTAGTATTATGTGCAGATGGGTCTGCTACTACAACCTTTAAATGAAATAAAAATGATAATAATTTCTGCTTCTTAACAAGTAGGATGAAGACTACGATAAAACTCCTCAACTAACATAAGGCTGGAAACATAGAGGAGCGGCGAGCAAAGCGGCGATGATAGTGGCTTCAAATCAGAGAGAGCGACGAGCGACGAACAAAGAGTAGCGTGCACATAATGGCGACGATGGAGGAATCATTTCTATACGAAAATTCTTCCTTGAAAATTTGGTATTTACAGCAGGTTAGTAGCAGGAGCTGCAGTGTTCATGATATAAACAGGACTAGACATGAACATGGTGAATTCCATGACTAGTACCAACAACTTCGGAAGCATCCTAGCAAGTTTCATGCGTATTTTCGAATGTCTATTTCAACATTTGATTTCATACTAACCAGTGTTGAAGGCATGTTAATCAAGAAAAGGCCGAATTTCAATGTTAACCCCATCAATCCTGTCCTATTTCTTATCCAACACAAATCGGTTGTGATGTAGAAGACCCTTTTGGTCCCACAGAGGTTTCTTTAAAATAAAACTACACCAATGAATGCAGCAATATCCATTTTAACCTTGAAAATTGATGGCGCGAAGAAATCAAACATGTCATAACGCTTTGCTCTACTCTCTCTTGGTAGCGTTGCTCTGCTCCCTCTTGGTAGCCTAAACGCACAACAAGCACGTGGGAGTCAAAAACTTTCCAGTGTTTTCTTTTTTTGGCATTTTCTATTAAAAAAAAAAAAAACAGATTTAGAAATAGCTAAAACAAAATGAGCAACAGAAAGAAAACTAAAAAGAAGATATCCTATAGAATGAAGAAATTATAAATTTAGGCGAAAAAAAAGATGTGAAATTGGGCAGTAGTAAAAACCAATGTAGCTACTTAGAGTTGGAAAGAATTAAGAAATCATAAAGGGATGCCAATAAATGTGCCCCCAAATGTGGGTAAGGGACAGAGCTAGTTAGACCTAGAACGACACCAACTGGGGAGACCATCGCAAAATATGAAGGATGCCACCAGATCTGCGATGTACCACATTCTACTCTTAGTGATTACACAATTACTCTGCCAGCTATGAAAACCGCTTAGCCGTTTCATTTATTAACAGTTGTATACTTTAGTTTACCCAAGATTAGTTATTGAAAATTATGTCTCGTTAGTTGAGTTGCGTTAATATCAACTCATTACATCACTATTAATAGATTACATTGTTTAATATTTAAACAATCTTAATTTCTACTAACCTATTCTAACCTTCATAACTTTAACCAATGCCTCATGATTATTTATCCGCTCGGTTAAAAATAAAGCTACTTTGGAATTCGATCAACTACAATAACTCGCAAGTTTACAGCATAGATAGATAAATAGTATTCGCACCATGACTTATAAAAAAATTGTCTATATCACTAATATAGTGGTTAAACGCCCATGGGCTTAAAACGTTTACAGCATTCTTTCTGAGGAACATATGCTAGTGCCTCACATGATGTTCATGAAAAGAGTAAAAATAATTACAACAATTAAAGCTTTGAAAATAGATTGTATCTCCTTTACTAGCGCCATTTTGTAGTCTTGCAAGTCCATTTTGGCAAGCCCAGATAACTCAGAGAACAAACACTGCGTGTTGCTATCAAAATAGCAGTCATTTGTTAATAAAACGCAGCTCTTGACGAAGGAAAAACTAGACTCCAGACGCCCCCAACTTTTGTATACTTGGACTTATAATTAATTTACTGCCATTACAGTCCTTTTAAGGGCTACAGATTTACCTAGCGACAAACCGGTCATTATTTTATTTGTTTTTTTACTAAGCGAGCCGGTTATTAATTGATTGAAATCCTGGCGAGAAGGTTGTTAAAAACAGCTGTGCAGAAGCAGAAAGAGGTTTCGGCTTAATGAACGAAATATGTACAAAAAATACTAGGGAAACAGAGTGACGGTAGAATATTTTTTATTTTTTGGCAATAATTTTATTTGGTAAAGAATTAAACGAACTGGACGCTACGTTTTTTTCAAAATTTATAAAAAAAACAGGCTTCTCATAAATGAAAGAACTCTAGAAAAAAATAAAACATACAAAACACTTAAATGTAAGTATACATCCGCCAGAAAAACCTTAAAATTTCAGCTTCGGAGGCGCACCATATTAGAACTGCAAAGACCATGAACATAATACTGGACATGCCTCGTAAAATCAATAAATATAATTAATGAGCAGTGTAATTAAACGAAAAGCTGCGAATGCGAAATTGGAATTTAAACATTTGAAGTTAAAAACTATAAAAATTCAAGTTTGACAAGAGTTTAGGTGTGTTCAAAGGTAATTGAGATCAAAGAACAAAGGAGATTCACCCAATAACTATAGCACTTCTCTTGGGAGTAAAATCACTTAAAGAAGACAAAGTAGCAGCTTGTTGTATTTATATAAAGGGCTTTTGTCGCAGAAACAAGAGTTTAAACCTAAAACCATTTCACTAGCTAACCATTTGTCTAGTTTTTTATTTTAATTTTTGCAAGCTTGTACTGTGTTAAGTCTGCGGCCATTAACCTATTAATGGTGCTGAGTAGGTCTCAAGAGTGGTGGCTGGCTACCGCAGGGCAGAGACAAGCGAAGGTGTTCATGAAAGGCTATTCGCCGAGGCTGACCGCAGAATTAAATTAATTGAGGCTATAAGGATAATTGTAGGCTTATTAACTGGCCATTGCAGGCTCAGAAAACACATGCATCGCATGGGCCTGGCGGATGATAGCCTTAGTAGGTTCTGTCAGAAAGAGGAGGAAACGGCACTGCACGTGTTTTGTCAATGTGAGGGGCTCGTGTGGCTAAGGATGTTACTTCTTGGGAAGGAAAAACCAAGGCCTGTGAGCTTTACCCAGAAGCCGCTCTCCAAGGACTGGTCCGGAGGGTGAGCTCTAAAGTTGGGGAGCCACAATAGACCCAAAGGGGTTGCAGTGGCGTAGGCCTTGAGGCCGCCCTAGTCTAATCTAATCTAAGCTTGTACTGTTCTAATCATATAATTAGATTTTTCTAGTCTACATCCCTAAGCCTTATTTAATAAATTATATTTCTTTAAATTAAGTGCCACGGTAGCCGAGCGGTTAGAGGAGGCGAGGTCCGCAAAGCTAAGATGTGCAGTTGGTTGGTGGGTTCGATTCCCGGGTCTAGAACTTGGACTCTATTTCATGATTATTAAAGGGAATTTATAAAAGTAAATTCACGATACCTGATTGGTAGTTGGACGTTAAGCCACACCTGAAAAAATTGGCGTTACTTTACTATCTTTAAAAAGAAATAGTGTGTTTTGCAATGAGGATGACAGCTAATTGGGCCATTGATAAAAGTTACAACTAAGGTAGACATTTTTCTTGTCACTCATTGCAAAAAAACTGAAGGAAAAATTAGGAACTATCATCCATTTTGGTCAGAAGAAGTGTGTTTTAGGGTAAAGACAACGACTATTTAAGCCAGTGAAAAGGTTACAACCTAAATACCGCCAAGTATCACAGGCTAGACTTATACATTACAGAATACAGGGGCGGCTCTAGCTCGTGTAGCGCCCGTCTGCAATGAAACCCTGGCGCCCCCTAGGCCTGACCCCCCCCCCGCGGCTATAACTATTAACTTTGAGTTGAAACAAAATGTTCGAAAAAAGATGCCGCCCATAGGGCGCTCGCGTTTGATAACTGCCGCCACCGCGCTGGCTGGCCGCTTCTGTCATATCATTGTTGTACCATGATGGTCCAAGACGATGCTCTTAGCTGTATCAGGGAGCGCCGCGGCGCCCCCTGAGACGGCGGCGCCCGTGTGCATTGCACACCCTGCACTATAGGTTAAGCCGCCCCTGACAGAATACACCTTTTAAATATTTCAATTTACTATTGAAGTTACAAGAGAAAATATATGAAATTACAGAATACCTCCTGCCAATTCTTCACTAATTTTAATTTTAAAGATTTCCTTTCGTACATCTTATTAACCAATGTTGCTCTACAAATATCTGATCAGTTTCAAGATATTCATTCGCGTATAAGAAAATTCATTTTAGAATATTTCTTCTTAAATCAATAATAAGTAATTAGCGAGCGTTTAATGATTTTATCATAAATCTAATTTAAAACTTATCAACTAATTACTGAAAGAATTTAAACTTTTATCCAGAAATCCAAACTAATTAAAACTAATTTAATTTTAAGCGCCCAATCACCAGATAAAATAAATCCCATCCATTTAAAATGGATTTATTAAAATTATTTTAGAAGGATTACATGGAGAGGAGTTAAGGTAATATAATGGAACAGTTTCACCTAAACTTTAGGATTGTTTAAGCCAGTAAGTTGAGCAAATAATGTCTGCGGATTAAACCAATTTTCATTCGGTGGCCGGAAAAATGCAGTAGCTTTTAATGCTCAAAGTGCTGTCCCATTCTTCTTAAGATGTACGGCACAAGTTTAATTCATGCAGGAACTTTTATTTTATAGGTACTATAATAGCCTCATATTAAATACATGTAGAATAATACATTTTATTAGAATAGTCTAAAACAATTATTTTTAGAATATTCAGAGGACAGAAGTACGAGGTGTGACTCTTAAATAACGAGACTATTGCTGTAAAACATTTTATTTTAAATTTATACATATTTAGTTATTATCACCTTCAATATACACTCCTCCCCTATCACTAAAACGCTCCATGAGAATTTACCATTGTTCGAAACAGTGCTAGAAGTCTTTTTCTGAGAGCTCCTGCATGACGCGTGCCGCTTTTTCTTTCACACCTTCAACGGACTGAAATCGTATTCCTTTTAATGCAGATTTGACTTTGGGGAACAGATAAAAGTCACATGGGACCAGGTCAGGCGAATAAAACGGATGGCCTAAAACTGGGATGTTGAACTTGGCTAGAAACGTCTTGACAGACAATGCAGTGTGAACCGGCGCGCTGTCTTGATGGAGAGAACCCATGACTTGTTCTTACACAAATTGGGTCGTTTTTTTCCTTACTCTTTCACGGAGTTGAGCGAGCACCTTACGGTAGTAATGTTGATTACCAATAATCGATATTTTCATCCGTTTTGAACGTGGAAGGGCAACCCGGACGGTCATGATCTCCGACATCTTCTCGGCCATCTTGGAAACGCTTGAACCACTCAAAAACTCGCGCACTTTACTCGCCTCGTATGCGTGAGTAAAGAAGAATTTTAAAGTCTTATACAGCCATGACATCTTAATATTGTTAGTAATAAATATGTTAGGGAAGGGATTAGCTATGCGGTTAGCGTATTGGTCCCGGGTTCGAATCCCGCTGTTGGCCCTTAGATTTTTCACTTCCTAGGAACTTCTTAAAGCTCTGAGTGAGTAACAGTACTGTCTGTAATGTAAGAACACTGTCTAAATAGGCCGGAAGTGCACTGAAAAAAGCTCCAGGCGCCAACGACTTCAAATGTTGACGCGCCTTAAATCATTTAAAAAAGGAATTAATAATGTAAATATTGTTTTAAAGAATTGTATAAGTTACAACTTCGAGAATAGAAAATATATATTAACACCAGACTTTTCAAAAATTTAAATTCATTTTCTCTAAAATAAATAAATGAAAGAAACTGCTTCACTTTAAAAACTCAAAACTACCACAGAAATTAAATTATTTTCCAGGCTGTAGACGTGCGTAAACACCCTAACTAAAAGTCTAAACAGACGAAAACTGTATACAAGCACTTTTCCTTTGAAGAGTGACGTCAAGAAACGTCACAACCATTCCTTGTAAAAGGGACCACGCATGGCTGGAGTACTTTACACTTTCACCCAGTGCGCTAACCACTCTTCTGCCTCACGAGCTACTTTTTTTATTTTTTTGTTCACTCGTTTATCTTGCTATTGTTTGAAAAAATGATGGAGGTACCATGTTAATATTAATAACGGATGGTTTAAGAAGTTTTTTTTTTGCCTTCATGACCCGAAACGAGATAAAAATTTAAAATAAATGATATATATTAAACAATAGTTATTTATTTAACAAGTGTGGAAAGTAGTACTTTTCCTCACGCGAGGCAGGGTTTGCACGCACGAGCGAGCGAAGCGAGGCCAGTGCAAGTGCAAATTGCCGAGTGTGAGGAAAATACTTGACACTCGAGTTAAATATTATATTTTTTCTACAACCATTAGATTTATTAACTAAAAAAAATTAAAAATTTCATTTTTACAGTCTACAAAAAGTAATTTATTTATTATAAACATTTATTGTTATATTACAATTATTTACATTACTTACGTATTTACATTACTTATTACATTTTCTGCTGTTTCTTTTATTGATGGAGGAGTGTTTTCTAAACAGGAATCACTAGAATCCATTTTAAATTTCTATAAGGTAACACTATAACCTTTTTAACTGTTATAATTAAAAATATCTAATTATTTATTAAAGTATTATTTTTATTTCTATATTCCTTTCAATTTTTATTTTATTTTTTAATATTCGTTTTTTAATTATTTAGTTACGTTAAATAAGTTTATTAAAGTTTTACAGAAAATACATATTTATGTCTTATATCAAGGAAGCACAATAAAGTTTTTCCACTCACTAGTGAGGAAAGTGACACTAATGGGAATTTTTCCCCACTAGTGTGGGAAGTTGGGCATTACACAGCTGATTTTAATTGAGTAATGAGAACTTCCCTACATGGTTGCAGAAAAACATTATTACGTACCCGAAATAGAGTTATTTTTGCCTGGGGTTATGATATTAGATGTCATTAGAGAGGTAGTTTTGTTTGATGCAGCAGGAGATATTTAAAATTAAAACCTACTTCAAACTATCGTATAATCTAACATTAAATCTTTTATGTTTTCACTTTGAGTCTTTGAAAGACATTAAGTAGGAAAATTGAAACAGCAGCATGTAGCAGTCTCTTTGACAGAACACTGAATGTCTGATCAGTTCGGGATTCAGCAAGTACTCATTGTTCTTTAAAATTTTTAAGATCTTATTTTGAAAAATAAATCGAAATCACGTTCAATAAAATCAATTTTGTCCAAATCAATTACTAGCTCCACAACGGTAGTTTGAATCGATGTATCAAATTTGAATGAACGGATAAGGTTGACCACCCTCAGATACTCAAAACAACCCAAAAGGATACCCATTGAAAATTTAAAACAGAAAATTTTGCACTATTATAACACCCTATTTTGTAAGAATAACTATATGTTATGCTTTGTAAGGGAGTCTAATGTTATTGTGTGTTATATGGTGGGTAGGCAATATTTTTAATTTTGCCTTGCCGGCATGCCACAGGGCAGCATACTTGGACCAATCCTATACACCATCTATACTGCTGACATCCTTACCCATCCCCAAACCCTAATTACACCCTACGCCGATGACACCGCCATACATCTTTATACATATTTAGTTATTATCACCTTCAATATACACTTCTCCCCTATCACTAAAACGCTCCATGCAAATTTACCATTGTTCGAAACAGTGCTGGAAGTCTTTTTCTGAGAGCTCCTGCATGACGTGTGCCGCTATCTTCCCACCCTGATCCTCTTCAAGTCTCTAACACTGTCCAAGAACACCTTGAGCTCATAGAAACATGGTGCCGAACTTGGAGGATTAAACTTAACACTACCAAATGTATACAGGTGACATTCAAATTATGAAGGCAGACCTGCCCTCCACTAACTATTAATAATACTGACCTACCGACTTCCACACAGGTTCGTTATCTAGGGCTTTACCTAGACAGCCGTCTAACCTGGAACCCTCACACAAGACTTAAAAGACAAGAACTGAACAGACGTTACGGACTACTAAGGAGACTCCTTGGACCGAAATCTTCCACGAACGTACAAAACAAACTTACACTTTACAAAACACTATTACGACCAAAATGGACATATGGAGCAGAATTGTGGGGCTCCGCCAAACCATCAAACATCCAACCTATCCAATCTTTCCAGTCTAAAGTCCTCCGCCGAATTGTTAACGCACCATTCTATGTCTCCAACCGCACCCTCCATCATGATCTCAATATTCCCTACGTAAATGAGTGATTCCACACCCGATTCCTAAATTTCCACAGCAAACTCTCTGATCACCCAAATCCTCAGGCTCAATCACTATCCACATCGTCCCATCTTGACAATCCTCCACGTCATCTAAAACGATGTTGCTTCCTAAACCCCAATAAGTTCCTAGAGAGTTCCAGCGCTGGCTAGTTTCTCTCATCCCGTCATCCTGGTTATGGCACTGAGCCAGCTCTGTGGCACAATCAAATGTTCCTTTTGCAAATGTTACACTTTTGCAAGATGAATATTTTGTACAGTTGCAAATAAGTTAATAAAAATTTGCCTTAGTCTCCCACTTTAATTGGCACTCTAAGAAATAATGCAGCTCAAGTGAGCAACAAGAGCAATTTGTAAACACTTAAAGAGAGGTTGGTAGGGATGGTAGCGCTATGCGTTGAGGTTATAGCCAATAAGTAGAAGGTTATGCATGACAAATCAGAAGATGCCAGGAAATAGGTGAAGGAAGATGATGTCCAGGACGATTTAAGGAAGCTACTAGCTCGAAGCTGGTGGACGGAGATGTGCAATAGTACAGGAGATTGGAAGTCTAGTTTAGCAAGCCTCAATGTGGCAACCTCTTCAAGAAATGTTATTGCTACATCTTGATGCAAACAGCGGAATGGGGCTAAAGTTTTACAAAATGAATTTGGCGTGCAGAAACTATACAAACACACAATTTTTGCAATTAGAAATGTGAGTATAGTTTAGTAGATATATAGGACACAACTGGGTTGTCACATTCGACGAAAAGACTATGTAGTTTAGTCATTAAAAATCCTACCCTCGTAGAAGTGTAACGCCTGAAAATGACATAGTGACAAGTTCATATGCAGCCAATTTCAAGTTATTATGTGGCGTACAGTTCATCTTTGATTAATTCCCATTCTGGCGCTGTTGCTAAGTTACTAGTTGTCAAATACAACGACCAGCCACAATTCACTGAACTGTGCAACAGTCTTTTTTGCCCTTTTAATTCAACTTATCCCGTATTATTTGTCCTTTTCTTATTTTCACTTCAGTAGATTATTTCATCAAATGTTGTTCTAGTGCAGTGATCCTTCAAACCATCAATCTTCACTAAAGATGATCCCTTTATCTTCCAATTCCATACTTCAACAACTTCTTGAGGGTAAGTTTCAACTTCTTTTTTACAAACATCAAGTTGCTAACTGAGGTCTATATTTTACCGTTGCAATCTTAATGCTAAAAAATATACTTTTTGTCTCTATCAATTTTATGTGACATTCACCCAGTAGGATGAACGTGATAATGTCTGTCAAAGCCGTTTCTTTTTTCTTCAGGTTTCAAAGTTCGTGCCTCGTCTTAATCATACGGTTTGCTGGTTCTTGGAGAGACTTAAGAAAGCCAGCTTCATGAATGATCCATTGCATTTTGTTGATGATATTAAACTTGAAATAAAATTTATTATAAATATGATTAATATCTTTTGTACACCATTTTTTTTTTTAATGATTTATGATTTAATGATTATTAATGATTAATGAGTGATGATTTATGATTTTAATTATTTAATAATGATGTTCACGTCATATCATGACGTGATTTTTTGTTTACCTTAGAGGTTGGTTAATTAGGTTTGTTTATATAATGTGAATTCCACTTAAAATAACTGTTGACTCTGATTTTGTGGTTGATCCAGATTTGTTTTTCGTTTAGATAATTCTTCGAATACTAATAGGAGAAAATTAGTTAGATCAAAATTCACCGTCTTATTCACAAAAATAATTAGCATTAAAGAATTCACTAATCACAGTGAAGAAAGAAAAATAGAGGCGGTTTGATGGACCTATCTAAACCTGGGATTAGTAATCTGGGTTACGCCCACATTTAGAAGTCCACGCCTTTTTTTCCCCCCCAATGAAAACGTTGATGTTTGACTCATCTACTGAATTCCTTTCAGAGTACTCGTATTTAGTTAATTTTTTGGCGAATAGACCGTTACGGTAATTAGCGCCCTTTTACTATGATTGCTTGAATTTAGGGTTTTTAACTTAGAACAGACTTATCATTTTGGTTTAAATCTGTCTCTAGATGAATATTAATTTTAATGGAGATTCACTTACTACGTATGTTTCAGTTTTAATTATCGACGCTCATTCAATTAGTGAAAACTTTTATTGGCTACCGCTAAGTGATTACAGTCAACATGTAAATATGGAAGCCAGCTATTTCATTTAATAAACAATGCCAGAACACTTAATTAATGCAATGAAAAAGAAGAGTGTTAACTCCAGCGTTTTCTTCTATTGTTACGCTTACGCTTACCAATAAACTTAAAACAAAAAAATTAGTGACAGTCATAATTCAAGCGTAAAAATTCTCTTTTATACTCAACCAGTTCCAACAAATTTGGAATTTTTGATAAAAAATAATAAATGCCAGTAAATAAATTGTAAGGTCCTCTTTGTACATCGTTTACAGTTAAATTAACAAATGCCAACCAGAAAAAAAAAAAAGAAAATTTTATTAATTGTTAAATCAACAAGAATTATATTTTATACAATTTACATTAATTTAAAATAGAATATTTGTATAAAATGTAAATTTCCTGTAGACAACCATGATCAAATTTAATACAAACCCGGGTTCAATTAATCAAATAAGCTTAATTAAAGTGCATTTAAAGTTAAACAACACTCTAGCCAGTTTTAGAACTGCTACAAACACTAACACGTTATTCCTAGTTAACACCCACACGACAACATTCGAGTTACAAATGTATGTATATAACGGCTGAATATTCATGGAATGTTTAGCTTTCAAATTGATTGCTGTTGTCCCTGGCTAAGTATTTATGCTATATTCCTTAACTAAATTAATTTAATTAATATTTTATGCTTTAAGTACGTTTAAATCTTTTATTACAACTTCAATACCTTATTTGTTATTCTTTATTAATATACTGATATTTAATACATTTATTCCAAGCATTTCTACATTTTAGGTGATTACCGCCCGGAGATTTTTTTTTTGAATAAATTGCCAGCCTCCGTACAGTGTTCTCTCGTTACAGACAACCCTGTCAATCACAGGAGTGTAAGCGTAAGCAGCTCCTAGGAAAACAAAATCTAAAGGCTAGATTCGAACCCAAGGAATCCAGCACGCTAATCACTTAGCTACTATTACGATAACTTGCTTTCTAGTAAATAACTTTTACAACCTTTAACCTCAAGGTCAAACACTCTTTCAAAATTGTTTTGGTAAAACAGGAATTTATAATAAATAAATTTGCGAATTAATGACCGTCACACCACAATTATTTTGATTTATTTAGTTTTGAATAGTTATTTGTTCTTTTCTTGGGTAGCAGCTGATAAAATATGATAATTTACACAGCGCTACAACTACCTCTTTCAGGCAATAACCTGTTAAGCACAGAATCACTTCAAAATTGGACGCATCCAATTAAAACTTATTGAATACATTTTTTTTACACTATTAGACTTCGGTTACCATGGTGAACATAAATTGACGACAGAACTTCATGTGAGTTTTGATTGAAAATCAAAACCTATCAGCCAATCAGTATTCGATTGCATTCCATCCTTGTCTAGCTTGTAACTAAATTAGCTTTGTATAAACATCTGTTCCAATTTAATCTTGCTGATTCAAGAAAAAAAGTCAACTTTCTCAGTAATTATAAACCTTTTTTTGCATCAAAGATTTCGATGTTACAATAACTTATTATTACAACTGTTTTCCAAATTTATGTAAACAACATTAGCGCAATAACTTTAATGAAACAATTCATAGAAATTATAAATCAAACTTTTGCAGAGTTTATGCAATAATCTCTTACAGGAGAAAACAATTGAAAGATATTTAGAAAAAAATAGGGGCAAGTATTCGAGAATTAGCAATATCGATTTATTTGTTTACATCAGACGATTCCACTTAAACAAATTGAATAGAATTCATTTACATTGTGTTAGACCCCTAATTATTTGGTAACTTCTCCATTATTTCACTATTATTATATTAGATGAGGCTGTTATAATTCGATTATAATTATTATTGTTCTATTTCTAATATTCTAAGAAACAGATCCCTTTTCAGTTTATTTTAAAGTGCTTTATTTTTTTTCTTTCTTATTTTATATTTGTTTTCTCTGTAAAGAATTTCTTATAATTCTGCTTTATTCATAGTTTAGGCTGTTACAATTCGATTATAATTATTACTATTTTATTTTTAATATTCTAAGAAACAGATTCCTTTTCAGTTTATTTTAAAGTGCTTTATTTATTTTCTTTCTTATTTTATATTTGTTTTCTCTGTTAAGAATTTCTTATAATTCTGCTTTATTCAGAGTTTAGGCTGTTACAATTCGATTATAATTATTACTATTTTATTTTTAATATTCTAAGAAACAGATTCCTTTTCAGTTTATTTTAAAGTGCTTTATTTATTTTCTTTCTTATTTTATATTTGTTTTCTCTGTTAAGAATTTCTTATAATTCTGCTTTATTCAGAGTTTAGGCTGTTACAATTCGATTATAATTATTACTATTTTATTTTTAATATTCTAAGAAACAGATTCCTTTTCAGTTTATTTTAAAGTGCTTTATTTATTTTCTTTCTTATTTTATATTTGTTTTCTCTGTTAAGAATTTCTTATAATTCTGCTTTATTCATAGTTTAGGCTGTTACAATTCGATTATAATTATTACTATTTTATTTTTAATATTCTAAGAAACAGATTCCTTTTCAGTTTATTTTAAAGTGCTTTATTTATTTTCTTTCTTATTTTATATTTGTTTTCTCTGTTAAGAATTTCTTATAATTCTGCTTTATTCATAGTTTAGGCTGTTACAATTCGATTATAATTATTACTATTTTATTTTTAATATTCTAAGAAACAGATTCCTTTTCAGTTTATTTTAAAGTACTTTATTTATTTTCTTTCTTATTTTATATTTGTTTTCTCTGTTATGAATTTCTTATAATTCTGTTTTATTCATAGTTTAACTTAAGTATTATCATAACTTAAGCATTAACTCGCCTTTTTGTTTTTCTTATAACTTACTTTTAATTTTCTTTCTTTAGAAATGTATTGAACCATGACTACGCCGTAAACCACATTTCGCGCTTCTATACCCAGATACTGTGGTCATCTTGCTTTAAAAAAAAGAAAGTGTTGATAAATATATTGCTGCATGGCATAGTTAGATGAATAATAATACAAAATAACATCCAAAGATATAAAATTGTAACTGATAAAAAAGTAATGAAATTAAAAACCTCTGCTTTTCGTTCAAAGAAGAAAAGTTTGGTTTTTCGTTGAAAAAGAAATTCGTGTAAAATGAAATTTTCTTTGAACTATAAATTTGTGAGGGAACAGAAATACATTTGAGAAAAATGAACTTTTGTGTTATTTTGACGGTCGAAAGGTTTGAAATGTTAAAGAGATGGAACGCAGTGAATGATATAATTTCCTTTGAATTATTTTTACGCTTCAAACTAAATAAATCTTTTTTTTTTATTATTATTTTTTTTATGAATAAACCGAAATATACATATAATATTATTGAAACATGAAGCACTTTCAGTAAATCAACTAAAGTTTTGCTGAATGGGGTAAGTTGTCGTGAGGAGAGAAACTACCCAGTGGTAACTGATGATCGCGAATGATGTCAGTCTCGGAGAAAGTAGCGAAGTTAACCGCGACCCAGCCGACTTTGAATTCTAGTAGAAGCATGGTTTTGTATTTATGATTTAAATCAGAAAAAAAGAAAATGTATCGAATTTTTGATAACTTAACCCTTCACTGCATGAATATTTATTTTTCGTCCAAAAACTTACAGATGATCCTTCAAACCCTCTATTTCATGGGAAAAATAGTAAAAAAAATCCTGATCATCTGTAATTGATTTTATTTAGTTTTTTTTGCTCGTACCCCATCGGGGTAATTAATTTCTTTTTTAATTAAGTACATCTTTCTTAAGAACTTAGCTAGGTGTATAAGGTTACGCTAATAATTTATCAAAATTCTTAAATGAAATGCCCTTTCTGAAGTAGCATGTGACGAAAAAAAAGCAAATGGGAGGACCGATACAAAAAACACTACCGTTTCTCTACCAGTGCATTCTGTGGGACAACCTTTGGCCTACACAAACAAAAACGTCTATTCTAAATGGTAAATGCATCAAATAACCGATGGGATGCAGTAGTTGAGAAAAATTCCAGTACAAAAGGTACGTAGCCGATTGGCTACACCATGCAATGAAGGGAATTTGCCTGGTTCTATTTGAGAGGATGCGCTCACAGTACATATCAAATTGCATGTTCTCAGAAGTGCATGTTCCACACTTGGCCAAGAAGAGGTTTTAAAAATTAACTTTTTTGTTTCGCGAAACTAATTACAGATTATCTTGACTACAAAAACAAATTCTTTTATATTAAAACAAATAGTATAAATTTATGCGCTACCTTATGTAGCGATTCAAAAAATCAAATCACATAATTAATTCCAACTTGAGAAAGACCTATACATTATAATAGAATCAACAAAGACAAATACATAAATTACTGGACAGACTGTGACTTAGCGTGTCTTACTTAGATTATTACTGCGTCTGAGTTGATAAATTGGGCCGTCCAAAGTTGAATTGACTTCCTTTGTAATAGAAAACTAGAATGGAGGTTAATGTTTCTGATAAGTGAAGTTTGCATCGCCCATTACTGTTCCCAATTTCTACGGTTCTTCATTCTATTTCTGTTTATCCATTATCTATCTCATTTCTACTGGATATTTAGTATTAAAAGAATAGAGAATAGGCATAAAGAAATACAAAAATGTTACTAATTGGAAATGAAAGGTTAATAATGAAAAATACCAATTGAAAAAAAAAATGAAAATTACAAAAATAAATAATTTTCTAAATTTAGTTCAAAATGTTTGTGGTGTAATGCAATAGTAGATCATGGAATCAAAACTAGTTGAGAGCTGCCTTCTTTGTGAATTTGAACAGAAATAGCCCGTCCAGACTTCATGAAAGCCTTAAGTCCAAACTTTATGAAAGCCTTAAGTCCAGACTTTATGAAAGTCTTAGTCCAAACTTTATGAAAGCCTTGAATCCAGACTTTATGAAAGTCTTAGTCCAGACTGTATGAAATTCTTAGTCCAGATTTCATGAAAGTCTTAGTCCAGACTTTATGAAAGTCTTAGTCCCGACTTTATGAAAGTCTCAGTCCAGACTTTATGAAAGCCTTAAGTCTAGACTGCACGAAAGTTCAGCCCACAGCAACTTTTCATTTTAATTTTATGATGGTAAAACATTAATAAGTAAACTGTGAGTTCCGCAACTATTGCTAAATGTGGTAATTTAGCTTAAAACCCGCCTAAGGAAACCGACAATTACCTAATTTATCTTTCGCACATGAATTATAATATTTAGGAACCCTAGAGCGAGAAGGAAACATAAATGAAGTCGAAATCTCTATACCGAACTAAATAATTTACTCCTGATGTTGGATGGAAGTCCGAAATCGGTCCGGGAGGTTCCGGGCTAAGATGTATAAAATCTAAGACATTATCTAACCCTGCGGACCTATCCACCTATCCAAATTTTCAATAAACTGTATTATAATGTATAATCTTAAGTTACTCTTTTCTGACAAATATGTAATATAGCCCAAAAAATGAACAAAATGTCAAATGACAAAAAAAAAACCGTAAATTTAGCCAAAATACATAAAAAATAATTATAAAAATAGCAATAATGTTATTTACCGCAATAGAGAGATTAAAAGCGGACAATATACAAAAATAGCACTTTAGAAATGTGTATAATTTTACCCTGATTTCTGGGACTCTACTTGGAAGATTTTTTTCTGATTAAATGTATTTAATAGAAGTGATAGACCTGAATGTAGGCGGTGCTTTTTAAAGAAAAACGTTGGAGCGAGTTACAAAATAATGAAAAAGCTAATTTTTGGCCAACCTTATCCGAACGAATTAGCATTTCACTTAGGCAAAACTTTAAATTTTATGAACTTTTTCTACTTATCGGTTTTTGAGTGATACTTATACTACAATTGGGCACTTGTACCAGAAAATGAGATCTATTGCTTTAAAAAAAACGCACATTTAGCACTCTGAGGATCTCAAAGCTCGCATTTACTGTAAAATCTCAAAATTAGTGAATACTTTTAACTTAAAAGAGAAGAAAATAAGTAAAATGTTTACGAGAAAATTTTTACTTAAGAGATGTAAAAATGTTTTGGCTTTTTCTTGCAAGATTTGTTTTTTATTGGTTTTAATCAATTTAATTTCATAAAATATTTGCAGTTGCTGTTTATAGGAGATGAACATAAAAAATGATATTAGAAAGAATATTTGCAGAGTGTTAAAGTGAACAATGATTATAGCAATCCTAATTCTTGCAGAGTCTCTTTCTCTCAATTTAACTAGGACGAAACGCTTACATCAGCGGTTTACGAGTGTGCTACTACTGGAGTACTGTGCTATATAGTAACTGCTGCTAGCTGCTTACCCAGTAAGATTACCGTTCCTTCTCATCCATTGCCGCACCATTCATCGTGAGCGGTGCTGGCAGAGTTCGGCTGGTTCCCCCTATTGCCCTTTCTCTAAATACTTTTACCGTTTGCGTCTCCATAATCTAACTTCACCGCCATCGCTCCCTATTTCATGGCCCTTCTATATCTTTGTTTAACACAATGCAACTTTCCCTTCTGACTCCCTTCACTGGAAACTTCCAGCCGGCGGCTTTAATTTACAGAAAAAAGGATATCCTCCATTTTGCAAGTTCACTGTAGCACATTTTACTTGAAGGGAACATAAACTTTTTTTACAACATAACAAAATTGAATACATTTTTATTAGTTGAACAGTTTAAGTAAGTTTATATTATATTTAAATTGGTAATTTTATTACTAAAATAAAATAAGAAATTTTAAGATTTTTGCAAATCTGGACAAATAAAATGGGAAGCATCTAAATACTTCATTAGAGTTAAATAAATACTTGACGCAGTTACTTAAAAAGTTTTAGCTTAACTTCAGAGTTTTCAAAAATCCTTCGAACCATAACTGATGCACCCTTCTACGTGAGCAACCATACCATCCACACCGATCTGCGAATCCCATTTGTCTCTGACCTTGCCCAGTCCTGCTACATCAAATTCTACTCCAAACTTTACCTACACCATGATCCCTTAATCAGCAACCTGTCCTGCACTAACCTCCCGTCAAATCCTCCTCGCAGACTGAGGCGCCGATGGCTTCGCGATCATCTGGTCGAACGATAAAATGGTCATCCTTTGTATCCAATCCATTCGGTATTTTACTTTAACCAACTTATGATGGTCATCGTTGGTTGGTCTTCATTCAAGCCCTTCCAGTGATTTATTTTATTTACTTATTTATTATTTTCGTTTGTTTTTATTTTACTTTTTTCTTTATTTTATTTTTATTTCTATTTCATATCTATGCTGTTATACTTTCGCCATATTTGCTTGTTGCGTCTATGTATTACGCATTTGCAACGCAGTTGTTGTATCATGCAGTATCAATAAAGGAGGAAAAAAACTTAACAGATTGGGTGAGAGTTTTGATTCTTGGATTGGCAATCAACAATTTTGTTTGCTGTGCCACTGCTTGAGAGCCGTTCTCCACTGCATCCTTAGCCATGCCAAGGATAGATTCTTGACATTAGAATAGTGTAGATGCTCCATTCCTAGCTAGCAACTTCGTAGCTCCCACTGTTATTAACATAATATTATTTCAGCCTCCAATCAGCAATTACTTCATTTTACCGGGGTTAGCTGCGTTAGGGATTCCCATTTCCAAACTAGGGATTAGATTGTTTTGGAAGCAGCTAGTTACTTTTAGGGCAGCCTTTCAAAAAAGCGATATACATACAAAATTATTTTTATCACGCCATTAATAAAAAATTAAATGTTATATCCGCCGACCAAGATGATAGCTGTACGAATGGTTCTATATATTAAACAGCACTTTAATCTATTCTTTACTCATAATCTTGTACTAATAAATTATTTGCCCATATTATTTACTTAGTTTCAGTAACGATGTTTACAATAATTTAATTATTATTTACTTTTCAACTGAATTAGAACGAATCAGCTCTTTAAATTGTAAAACCAAGCAAAAACAGTTTTGCTAAATTCACAGCTTTCTGAATATAATACGAATTTCAATTAATTTTAAATTTTTAAGTAAACTGCAATTTGTTTTAGGGAATACATATATATATAAAATGGGACGGGTGTTGGCCTAGTGGTCAAGAGCGTGGCTTTGTGAGTGGAAGATCCCCAGTTCGAATCCCGCGTATGGCAACTTTTTATAAAAAAAAGTATTATGATGTATACTGCATAATAACTGCATACGCGAGATTCGAACTAGTGATCTCTCACTTACAAAGCCACGCTCTTGATCATCAGACCAACAACCTGGCAAGATATTCTTACCGTAATCGCAGTTCAAGAAGTCTTGCGTACGGAGTACATTAAAATGATGTGATGGTTGCTTTTATTTGATGATAAAACAAATTTATTCTGACTCACCCATAACCATTACATTGCACTACATTTTTAAAATCTTTAATTATTATTATTTTTTCACTTTGCGTCACAAATAACATTTTTGCAGCCAGAGGACTTCCCAAAACGTGTATTTCTGTTGGAAAATTAATATTGAAAACCGTTCATGAATTGTAACTTTGATCTTAAATATCTCGAGAAATATTAGGGAAATCGAAACGGGGTTAACGTCATTTTTCACAGTTTTTTATGTAACTTTTCATAATCATTGTCAAAACCAGTGGTCCTTATAAAACCTCAATTGGGTTTTTGGCCGTAACTCCGCTAAAAATAAAGATACAGCATCGGGGGTGGAAAATTTGAAAACTAGACCAAAAGAAACATATAGTTTACTCCATGTTTTTTTTCGAAATTCCGCTTTCCTAAAAAGTTATGAGCGATTGGTGCGTTTTAAATGGATCACCCTGTATAGTACGAGGGATTAAATTATGGATCACCCTGTATGTATATGTAAGCGATAAGAATAGAATACCATAGAATAAATCTGGATTACAATAAATATGTACAAAAGAAATAAATATACAAAGTATCAATGTGAAGATAACAAGAAAGGTTAAGATAAGAATGCAGGGAAAAAGGAAGGAAAAACCTGCAGCTAGTGCAGAAAGTCAGAGAAGGATGTGTTTTAGTCTTTTGTGTCTTTAGGGTATAGAAGGATGTGTAGGAGGCTATGTCGCGGCAGAGTGGATTAGGATGGCAGTCTAGAATGGAAAGGAGTTTCAGCAGACGATTTTGGATACAGGAGTGTACGGGGATAATGGAGGCAGTCTCATGGAGTGAGTCAATTCTAGTGCGTCGTGGAGAGTCTGTTGCGAGTCTGAGAAATTTGTTCTGTGTTGTCCTGGAGTTGTTCTTGATGTTGCTACTACAAGTCAGGGCTCTAGGTGGAGCTGGCGTAGAGTGACATCGGCCGAAATGACCACTTAGTAAAGGAGGACTTTGTTTGTCACAGCCATTTTGAAGTCACGTGAGAGTAGAGGAAATAGTAGCCCAGTTTACCTGAGTTTACTTTATCCTGAACGTGCTTAGTAAAAGTCAGTTTGTTGTCCAAAGTTAGCCCTAAGTACTTAACGTGGGTAGACCACGGAATGAGAGTGTTATTATGGCTAATTTGTCGATTAAAAGAGGGTCTGCGTTTGGTGAAGAGTATAGCGTTAATCTTGTAAGCGATAAGATTGTTCATTACCCTAAAATACCCTTTCAAAAATTAGACTACTGCAGAATAGTAGTAGAACGGAATAATTTACTCAAATAAATAGTTACTGCAGAATGGATGGACCAAGTATCTAGTCTGATACAAGAATGATTGGAAGAAAATGATTAGAGAAGGATTACGAGATTTTAATTTTGGTTAAGCTATAAGGATGGCAAGAATATAGAGTACTGATCCATCCATTAGTTGTAAGGTTTATGTAAATATTAATCGTAAATATAGTATTAATAGTAAATATAAATTTTATTGAAACAAATGAAAATTTCATTTATTAAAGTAAATAATTTTTCCAAAAGAATTTTAAATGTAATAGGTTTGAAATTGAATAGAATTACGATATATTAAAATACAGTACGTAATTATATAATACTTTCATTCAAACACAGGTTTAGTTATTATTTATTCGTTTATTTACTTTGCAATATGTGAAAATAAATATATAAAACATTTATATGTTATTGAATATCATAAAATAATAATTTGTGAAAATACAAATGATCTACAAAGGTTTTTACACTATCACCCTTGCGGCTTTTGGTAAGATTTATTAAAATTATTTAAGGAAAAATTGCTCTCTACTTGAAATAGATTGCCGTCCCCTGTAGTAGAGAGATGAATGTGTAAAGCGAATGTATTTATAAGTAAGAATGGAGAGTGAGTGATATTCTAGTGATAAGCACCTAGACGATGCTGGCTGTATGGCAAAAGCCAACGCCAAAAAAAAAAGAGAAAAAAAGTATCTAGTTCAAATTGGGAGAAGTAAAGGGGAATCTATATGCGAATATCCTTACCTTCAAGGAAAAAAATACTTGAAAGCAGATATGGGCACAATAACAATCGATTACGAATCACTGTAGCGCGACAGCAATTAATTTTATAACAGAACCTTTATTGGCACATACTAAAGCGATCCGCACAGAAAATCATGCCACATCTCGCTTTATAAATCATTAATTCATGCATTTAATCATGCATTCACAATTAATATTGTCGAAACGTTGGCAACAAGACGAGTTGTTTTATTTGGGCCGATTCCTCGCCAATTTGAATCCTTAATTCACAATTAAGTTAGTTTATTACTTTTCCTCTCATATTTATCAAAAAACAGCACATTTCTCAAATCATCTCTCTCAATAAATACTTTAGACAAGAACAAAGACGATTAGTTACATTCATTAAATGATAAAAACAAAATTTGCTACACAAGAATCACACCCCAGAGACAGTCGATATGCTCATAGAATTTCTCTTTACATAGCTCTCCAAAGAACTTAGTCACTGGCTTCTTCTTTTCCCATTATTCGAGATCTGGGAAATTGGTGCATGTGTGAGACTGTATAAGGAAATATATAGTCCATTGGGAGCGGCAGAAGAGATCTATTTGCCACACCGCTCGTCCCCATCCCCGTTCGCCAGCTCTCTGGAGACCGTTCTTGGTGACAATATAGTGCTCCTCCTCTTGTATGTACGAGCAACTACCCAATAAAACGTTTTGTCATTTTATTTCCATTTGCAATTCAACTCCCTTTCACGCTTCGAACAGGAACACAGTTTTTAAGAACTATGTTGAACAAAAAGACACTATTCACACTCGTCATTTCTTCTCCACTAGATTTTTGCATTACTACAAAGTGCTTATGTCCTTTATCCTAGAATTTAATACAAATTTGATTATTACAAAGTGCTTACACGTACTGTCACTTGAATAGTAGATACAATTTATTCTTTAGCATCCGTTATGGAGAATTTGAAAAAGTATAAAATAAAGATCAACTATTCCATTTAATGTAGACAATTTAATTACACTGCCATTGTTTTTTTAAAAGAACACTTTGAAAAAATTGGTAGAAATGGGACTTAAACATTATTTGCTCAAATTATTTTCCCGGTTTTTTTTTTCAGTACGTATTACGCGTATTAGTATTGAACTTGTGGACAAGGCTAATTCAATGAATGTAATTGTAAATCAGAGCATAAATTTAATGTATAATAAATGTAATTATACTAGAATTATATTACCGTAAATACAATTAGAGCTACTGCTGCAGTATTGTTGTGTGATGGAGTTTGTGGTTGTGCTGTCACAAGATGAAGTAAATTCAATTTAGCCACTGAACAAGACAATCATCATTGCCGAAATATACGGCAAAACTAACGCATATTTAATATCTGCAATGAATAATACAAATTAAAAATTAAAAGAAATACGCATTAAATAATGTAATTTAACACTAAACCTCACACCTGTGGACGTAATGTACGCAGAGGCTGGCGAATTACCGCTCGCTTATAGAATAGAAGTACTGTCCGATCGATATGTCTTAAAAAAATTAGCCACGAACCGAATAATTTATAACAAAATAAGCCAATTAAATACCGAAGTCCTCACTCACAAATATTGGACAAAAAAGAAAGGCCCCATTTACACAGAAAGTTTTATTAGAATCTCTACCTTTAGAGATAAGGTATATTCGAATAATAAGTTAGATGTGTACAACTTAAAATACGAACATTTATTGAGCGAATTAAGTGTTAACACTTCCTTCGACTTGATAAAGGTACCGGAAAAGATGAGAACTGCGGCCTTCGAAGATTACATTTCTTCCCATTATCCGGGCTCATATCGTTTATTTACACATGGGTCCAAAATCAATAATAAAGTCGGAAGTGCTGTGTATGATCCGGTTCGGAACAATTTTACGATAATTAAATTAGAAGATGAGGCGTCCATCTATACAGCGGAGCTAATTGCTATTTTAACGGCTTTAAAATATATTTATTCGTTGTCTGAGAAAAAATATACCATTATTAGTGACAGCCAGAGTGCGTTGTGTAAATTATCACATATACACAACCAGTCTACAGGAATGAATCATATTATCGCAGAGATTGTAGAAACTATTGCCATTTTTAAAGAGAAGGGAGTCTGCATTAATTTTTTGTGGGTAAGAGGTCATTGTGGTATAAAAGAGAATGAAATTGTTGATACACATGCAAAGGAAGCCACCAATAGTGGGGAAATGGCTAATTATAAATTACCACACACCGATATCAAGGGTATAATTGCAAAAGCAGCACTACAAAAATGGCAGACAGATTACAATAATGGTGATAAAGGTAGATTCTATAAAACTATGGCAGATCAGTTACCTAGACAACCATGGTTTAAGGGAACTGTCACTAATAAATGGGTTGTTACGACAATAAGCAGGATGAGAGCGAACCACGTGGTGTGCGGATCGTATCTACACAGGATCAACAAAAGGTCCTCTCCTCTTTGCGTAGATTGCAATGAGGAGGAAGATTTCAAACATGTAATAATGATATGTCCACGTTATGTGGTAGAAAGGAAACGAATGTTTGACGATATATACAGGTATTTAGATGCACCATTTCGCTACGAAGACATTATATTCTCCACCAACAGTTATGTGCTTAAGTCGATAGCAGAGATAGCAATGAAATATGAATGTATTTAGAAGCTATAGCCGAATTAGAATGAATGGAACAAAATGCTTAGAGAAGGATTACGTGATTTTAATTTTGGTTAAGCGAGAAGAATGGCAGGAGTACAGAGTGCTGCTCCATCCATTAGCAGTAGTTTATGTAAATAGTTGTACGTAGTAGAGGGATGAATGTGTGAAGCGAATGTATTTGTAGGTAAGAATGGAGAGTGAGTGATATTCTAGTGATAAGCACCTAGACGATGCTGGCTGTATGGCGGAAGCCAATGCCAAAAAAAAAAAAAAAAAAAAAAAAAACACTAAACCTACCGACATTTGTGTATAACTATTCCTAGCGTGACCAGTCAAATGACCGGACTTTAAAATTTTAAATTTCTTATCGTAGTATCTTATTTGACTATTTTCCGACCACTTGTTCGTGGACTGATATTTGTCATGCTTTTGCAATACTAATATATAAAGGTTTGCCTTGAAATTTCACTTCCGGTAGTTTTTGATACACAATCCATGCATTTATCCCGGGGCTAAGTCTAGGATATTGAAAACTATTTGTTGAGACCATCTCCGAGATTTTCCACGGTTATATTTCTTCCACGAGCTGTATACATTTCTGCTAATTTCAGAGCAACAAACTCCCCAAGCGGGGAACTCTCTGCCTTCCCGTTTTCCCAAATATGAAGAGCCTTTTATTACATCGAACGCTAGCGAAAATTTGATACCAAATTTGTCCAGTTTACGAGGGTCGTTTGAAAAGTCCGTGCAAAAATAAAAACTACTTAATTTTTTGGGGTAAACCTTTTTTATTTTTCAACATAGTCTCCTTTTAGGCTTATACACTTCGTCCAACGCTGCTCTAGTTTGTTGATCCCTTCCGAATAACAGGATTTGTCCAAGTCTGAAAAATAGCCATTCGTTTCTGCAATTACCTCCTCGTTTGAATAAAATCTTTTTCCCGCCAGCCATTTCTTCAAATTGGGGAAGAAATAGTAGTCCGAGGGAGCCAAGTCTGGAGAATAGGGGGGATGTGAAACGAGTTGGAACCCTATTTCCATTAATTTTGCGACCACAACTGCTGAGGTGTAAGCTGGTGCGTTGTCGTGATGGAAAAGGACTTTTTTGTGGGCCAATCGTGGGCGTTTTTCTTGCAGCTAGGTTTTCAAACGGTCCAATAACGATGAATAATATGCACCTGTAATAGTTTTACCCTTTTCCAGATAGTCGATGAGGATTATTTCTTGCGAATCCCAAAAGACAGTCGCCATAATCTTTCTGGCCGAAGGAACGGTCTTCGCCTTTTTTGGCGCAGATTCCCCCTTGGTAACCTATTGTTTAGATTGTTCTTTGGTCTCAGGAGTGTAGTGATGTATCCATGTTTCATCCACAGTGACGAAACGACGCTTAAAGTCCTGCGGATTCTTCTGGAACAGCTGCAAACCGTCCTTGCAACACTTCACACGATTTCGTTTTTGGTCAAGCGTGAGCAATCGCAAGACCCATCTTGCGGATAGCTTTGTCATGTCCAAATGTTGATGCAAAATATTATGTACCCGTTCATTCGAGATGCCCACAGCACTAGCAATCTCACGCACCTTCACTCTTCTGTCATCCATCACCATATCATGAATTTTATCAATGATTTCTGGAGTAGTAACCTCAACTGGGCGTCCAGAACGTTCAGCGTCACTTGTGCCCATATGGCCACTCCGAAAATTTTGAAACCACTTATAAACTGTTCTAATCGAAGGTGCAGAGTCACCATAATGTTTATCAAGCTTCTCTTTAGTCTCCTGAGGCGTTTTGCCTTTCATAAAGTAGAGTTTAATCAATACACGAAATTCTTTTTCGTCCATTTTTTGGAAATCACTCGACTTCCTCGATTCAAACGAATGCCAAACACAAAGAAATAGACCGATCTGGCTGAAACTAAACATAACCTCGATACGCGGCGGTGGTGCTATCTCTCTGACTTTGCACGGACTTTTCAAACGACCCTCGTATTTGGCATGCACTGAGTAAATCTGCATCTTGAGTTTGTTGGGAACAAATGTCCTTGGAAGAGATATATACTCTTGGTTAGAACTTTGACTATTCTCTACGCATTTGTTCCAAAATTTAAAAATCAAAGCACATTTATTGGATTGTAAGCGATGATTTCTTTGATCCGATCGAATAAATCTCATAATTCCGTCTAAACCTTTCTGTTCATAGTGTTTGAGAAGAATGCCCGTCCCTATTTTTTGTTCCATAGTAAAGGGCAATAATCGTACATTTTTGGCCTCATATACACAACATGCAAACAATAATTCGATAGATGCATTATCAAATTGAGTTTTCGAGAGAATTCTGTTACAAAAAAATAAATAAATAAAATAAAATATTACAATAAGTAAATAAAATTCAGTAAAATAAATTCAGCCTGTCAAATGACCGGTCGCGGTAGTTAAGACGGACTACAAATTTTTCTCAAAAATCAAATATTAGGAAAAGAAGTGATTATTAAAAAAACAATTGTACACATATTTTAGGAAAAGTCGTGAAGTTTAATGGCGGTAGGATGACGCTGTACTTAGAAAATTTAAACCAAATTTAAAAAGCGGTCAATTGACCGGTCGTGGTAGGTTTAGTGTTAAACATTAGACAAAAAAAAAATTGATATGTTGCTTTTGTAGCTTCTTTAATCATCAATAAGACCCATTCATTAGCAAGAAATTAGCATTTCAGTGTCTTGAGATGTGGAAACTGAAGGCCTCGTGATTGCATCGAAAATCCTCTTCTTGGGAAGCCGTACAGTAGCATTTAAATGCACCTAAATCACCTAATATCGGAGGCATTTGATAAATTAAAATAAACATAATGCACGTGGAGGAAACGTAATTAGATATATAGAACCTCGTTCAAATTGAAGGACTCGAATTTCCTTCCCTTTACACATCTAATAAAGGAACCTAATAATCTTCTTACCTTAGAACATATAAAAAGAAGATATTATCGAATATGTGGTTAGGTCCGCAGTGTTGGATTTATATTTAATTTTAACCCTCGTAGGATGCCCTGAACTGTCACGGACTTACATCCGACTTGCACTGAGATAGCAGGTGTAGCACAAGACGGTAACATAAGTGAAATCGAAATCTCTACACCAAACAGATTAATCTACTTCTAATGATGAATGAAATTTCGAAACCAGTCAGGGATACAATAAACATGCATGTTACGACATGTAAAATCAAAGAAAAGATGTTATATTTCAGAAGCTTTGAATACTGTCTCCTGGGAACTAATCCTATTTTATACTATTAAGGATTCAGAATTGGCGAGGAATCGGTCAAATAAAAACAACTCGTCTTTTTGCCCACGATTCGACAAATATATTGCCTTTTATTAAATATATTTGTAATATCCAGGCCCTGAAGAAGGCAATATATTTGTCGAAACGTTGGCAAAAAGACGAGTTGTTGTTTTTATTTGGACCGATTCCTCGCCAATTCTGAATCCTTAATTTAATAATTTACGGTCAAGAAACCAATATTTTATACGTTGAATTTGGGTCAATAAATTAATTAAAAACAGCGATATGGGCGTTTTCCCTTAAATAGACACATTAAAGGCAATTTCCACTTTTAATTAACAAAATTGTTCGTCACATAAGTGGTTAAAATTTAATAATAATATTTATGTTTGGTGATGGTTGATGTCTGTCTCATGGTGATTAACGCCACATTAACCTAGATGTTATTTAAGTTGTATAATGTAATTTTGTGTATCTGTAGCTATCGCACCAACCTGTCATTTATTTAAACATATGTCCATTATTTGTTCTATAGCCCATTTTATAGTATTTAGAGAAATCATGTTTGCAATTTTCGTATTCCAAAAGCCAACATTTCCTCGCTGACATTTGATCGTTCTTTTTTCTAAACCAGTGGAATCGATGTAAATACGTTTGTAATATTTAATTTATTTAGCTCTTGGATATTTTTCACTAATTATTTGAAACAGTGGTTTCACTTGACATCTCTGCATTCTGAACCTCATACCAGATCGCTTTTACAGAGGTTTTTTGGGTAAAAATACGCTAATCTCATTGATATCTGACAGCTTGGGATTTAATAAGTCAGGTCCAAGGGCAGATAGCTGTAACATTATGGGTATTTCCGATAAATTTTACTATCAGAATCGTTGTTATTACTTTGATTAGATATAATCCATCACTGAACAGCTAACCACTTCTTTAACTATAAGTTTATTCAATAATTTTTGGAAAATCAGTTTTCATTAAAGGCCATATTGAAATAATATGTTGGACTTACGAGGGTCGTTTGAAAAGTCCGTGCAAAGTCAAAGAGATAGCACCACTGGCGCGTGTCGAGGTTATGTTTAGTTAGTAGCATCTCTTGGAAGAACACACACCAAGTTTCAGCCAGATCGGTCTATTTCTTTGTGTTTGGCATTCGTTTGAATCGAGGAAGTCGAGTGATTTTCAGAAAATGGACGAAAAAGAATTTCGTGTATTGATTAAACACTACTTTATGAAAGGCAAAACGCCTCAGGAGACTAAAGAGAAGCTTGATAAACATTATGGTGACTCTGCATCTTCGATCAGAACAGTTTATTAGTGGTTTCAAAATTTTCGGAGTGGCCATATGGGCACAAGTGACGCTAAACGTTCTGGACGCCCTGTTGAGGTTACTACTCCAGAAATCATTGATAAAATCCATGATATGGTGATGGATGACAGAAGAGTGAAGGTGCGTGAGATTGCTAGTGCTGTGGGCATCTCGAATGAACGGGTACATAATATTTTGCATCAACATTTGGACATGACAAAGCTATGCGCAAGATGAGTGCCGCAATTGCTCTCGCTTGACCAAAAACGAAATCGTGTGAAGTGTTGCAAGGACGGTTTGCAGCTGTTCCAGAAGAATCCGCAGGACTTTAAGCGTCGTTTCGTCACTGTGGATGAAACATGGATACATCACTACACTCCTGAGACCAAAGAACAATCTAAACAATGGGTTACCAAGGGGGAATCTGCGCCAAAAAAGGCGAAGACCGTTCCTTCGGCCGGAAAGATTATGGCGACTGTCTTTTGGGATTCGCAAGGAATAATCCTCATGGACTATCTGGAAAAGAGTAAAACTATTACAGGTGCATATTATTCATCGTTATTGGACCGTTTGAAAACCGAGCTGCAAGAAAAACGCCCACGATTGGCCCAGGAAAAAGTCCTTTTCCATCACGACAACGCACCAGCTCACACCTCAGCAGTTGTGGTCGCAAAATTAATGGAAATAGGGTTCCAACTCGTTTCTCATGCTCCCTATTCTCCAGACTTGGCTCCCTCGGACTACTATTTGTTCCCCAATATGAAGAAATGGCTGGCGGGAAAAATATTTTATTCAAACGAGGAGGTGATTGCAGAAACGAATGGCTACTTTTCAGACTTGGACAAATCCTATTATTCGGAAGGGATCAACAAACTAGAGCAGCGTTGGACGAAGTGTATAAGCCTAAAAGGAGACTATGTTGAAAAATAAAAAAGGTTTACCCCAAAAAATTAAGTAGTTTTTATTTTTGCACGGACTTTTCAAACGACCCTCGTATGTTGGACTTACTTCTTCTGGACCTCATCTAAGCAGATTTCAGTTTTTATTTTATTATTTTTCTCCATAACGTCATAAAAATCTATATAATTTTCAAGTTCCCACATGAAATTCTCTCTTGACTCCCTCAAGTTATGTTAAGGTAAAAAAAAATGGATATTTATATATAAAAATTTAAACTTGAGTCTTGGACATAATGTAGCTGACATTTCTTTATGAAAAATATGGGATCGGTGAAAAATAAGTAAAAACTTAAAAAAACCTCTAGAGCAGTGCTTCCCAACCTATGCGTCGATACGGCAGTAGTGTGCCTTGGCAAAAAATTAAGGTAAAATAAGTTAAAAATAGTATAACCTCATATTCCTATAATGAAATAAAACACGAAATGATGCGGAAATACCTTTAGTTTCGACACAAAACAAACCTCACTTCATCAGTTCTGCTTGGTGGTGGCCCTCCAGAACAATTTCAATAGTGATGGGCAGAACGAGTCCACCTTTGGAGTCGTTGGTTTTGAATCAGTTCCAGGGTTGGAATCGATTCCAACAACGCGTTCACTGATCCCAGTTTCTGTACTTACCCAATGCATTAGTACAAATGTCACGCAATTTATTAAAATATATCATTAAAAGTTAGCTTCCTCAGTTAATAACAAAACTATATTTCTTTAACACACATTAAGTACTATCCCTAATTTCCAATTGCTCTGATAAATATAAAATTAACATCGTAACACAAATATTAACACAAAAATAGGCTAGACAAATATAAAAATTAAAGCAATGCAGTCTGAAGCAATGAAGACTGGACTTAACTTGCTTCAAGAGGATTCAAGATAGAGAATTAGTAAAATATATCATAGCTTTCGTTCTTCTTTATTGACTGTTTAGTTTTTGTAACTTTAATCTCATTTAGAGGTGCTTTTAATCACTTTCTTTTAGTTACGGATTTACAATTTTACACGAACTACAGGCACTTCTTGACATCAATAATGACATTAAAATAAAGAATTTTTTTGACATAAGATTCATTGCTACTGTATACATGTAGTTTAATTGTATTGACAGAGAACGGTACAGACGGGTGAAAGATTGGGTTTGTTATTAATGTTACAGCCTGCCACGAAAACTTGTATTTTTGTAGGATTGTAATAATGTTGTTATTACATCACTAGTTGAGCATAATACATCATTTTAAAATGATATGGGAGCATTTCAGCTCCAGTGTGACGTTTACTGTTTGGTATCTGACTGGTGTGCCATGACCAGAAAAAGGTTGAGAAGCACTGCCCTAGAATAAAGGTTACCTAGAAATTACCAACACCTAAATGTACAAATATCTATTTAATACAAAAATTTATTTAATACTAAAGGAAAGAATAGGATATTGGGATCTGCAAATTGGGGTAGTCCTAGAAAATATAGGAAAAACATATTTAGTTTTGAGTTACAGGAAAAGTTGATGGTATTACAGAAATAGAGATAGAAATAGTAGAGTGTCTGAGAGGTGGAAAGAAGTAAAAATAGAATCCAACAGATTCATCAATTAGTTAAGAAAGCAGAAGAGATAATGACCGTAATGAGAGTCTTGGCGTTGGAGGAATTATTAAATAGGAAAGGCAGGTGATAGAAGAAGAAAGAATGAGTCCGTTGAAGAAAGTATCTCAAGAGGATGAAAACTTAAATAGATCCAACTGCTGAGATAAGAACTACAAATGAGTTTAGCCGTTAGATAAAGTTCATTAAAAATAATTCAATAGTAATGAAATAATTAAGAAATTATTTCAAATCATTAGTCATACTCGTTAGACAGGAGGTAGGTGAAATTGAATTGATTAAAACATTTAAAAGAAGTGAATTAAAACTGTCCGGTAGGGAAGTTGTATAATGGTTGATCTTCAAAAAGTGTCTGAAAAAGCGTTAACTTTGAAAAACACAAAACACCCAAGAACAATTGCAATGCCAAATAATAATAATCTATTATTTTCTCCTTAAAACATTAACCTATGGGGGTCCTGCATCCTCAAAGCACTTTGACTAGAAATGGCTCGGGTTTCTGCGGTAAACAGCTCCAGTTTTGTTAATGAAACATTAAAGTGGTAAACTTAGGATTCAAGATTGGCGAGGAGATCGGTCAAATAAAACAACTCATCTTCTTGCTAACGTTTCGACAAATATATTGTCCTCTTCAGGGCGTGGTTATGCGGGTTGGTTGAGTTACAGAAATTCACGCCCTGAAGAGGACAATATATTTGTCGAAACGTTGGCAAGAAGACGAGTTTGTTTTTTATTTGACCGATTTTATTTGCCAATCTTGTATTCTAAGTTTAACAATTTACGGTCACGAAACCTATACAGGGTGTACACGGAAGAGTGGTCGAAACTTGGGGAGGTGATTCAACAGCTCAAATGCAACAAAAAATATTCTCTTCACTTTGGCCCGATTCTCAATAGTGTCCAAGATATTTGCATTTTTAACTTTTCCGTCGATATTCGCGTTTTTCGCCATAAAAACGGCCGTAACTTTTCTATCCTTTATCCTGCAACAAATCTGCTTATTCTAAACGAAAGAGCATTAAATTTCCTTTGATTATGATTGATTTTTTGATTGATTGACAGAGCCTCAAAACTATTTTTATAACAATGAAATTTTTACTTGAATGTCTAAAAATTTCGTTCTCAATGATTTTTGTTAAAATTTTCAACTGCATTCTTTGAATGGTTAATGAATGAAGGAATCACATAATTTCAGAAAAAATTGCGCATTTATTGAGCTTCAAGGTCATATGGATTTTTTTGGTTTTTAATAAAACCCTACCCCGATTAGAGGGGTGTAAATGCAGAAAACTGGGATTTTGAGAACTGACTTTTCATTACTAATTTACTCTTTTCTTCATTTTCCGTTTTGGACACCTGTTTCGGTTTCCCAAATTCTCCGCTCTGATAAGTTCCTTCTCTTAAAGTCACAAAATTTAGTTTTCATGTGAAGTTAAACCAAAACACAGTCTTTTTGCACTTTTCGTAACGATTCCTTTAAGAATAAGAAGAAGGTAAGAACTTATCAGACCTTTATCTAAAAAGTTAAGTCATTTTAGAATTTTTGAAGTTATTGCAATGTTTCTGCCACCCAAATCTTCATTTCATAATGGACTATAAATTTACTTAATTAATTATTTGTCCAATAAAAAGTGAAAATTTGCAAGAAAAGTTTTCCTTTTTTATAATCTAGGACATTTAGTCTTAGGGAAAAAATGTAACTCAATATTCTCACTTAATTAAATTCTAAAGTGGAAAGTGAAAAAGAAAGAAAAAAAAATAGAGACAGAAAAAAAGGGAAAAATTATGAAGGGTTTGTTTGAGAAAAGCCGTGCAATTGAATTAAGGGACAGTGAAGCACAGCGGGTAAAGGTTCCCTCGCTAGAATTACAAATTTGTTTTCAAATACAACTCTTGGATTTAGTTTCTAAGCTCAGAAGTGAAATAAAATTAGATTCTTTTAAACTTTATCCACCCAAATAAATCTGCAATAATTAAATAGCCCAAAAAATTAAGAAATATTTTTTTAAAAAAGTGAAAGAATATTAGTTCTTTTATTTATATCTCTTAGGATGTTGTAATCTTTTAGTTTTTAGATTGCAAGTTTTTTACTAGACAAAATACTCATTTTGTGGTCGGCTAAGTCCAACAAAAAGTGGTTCCACATATTGGTCAAAAAGTGGTTGCAAGTTAAAAAAAAGATATCAAAATAATAAAATAAGTAAGATATTCAGCATGAATTCCAACAGAACATATTTGGTATGCTATCTGCGAAAGATAGAGATGGTTATAAATCTCTCTAAAGTGTCATTACTAAGGAACGGATTTTTATGTATTTAAAAATGCCAAATATTTAATTAAAATGTGCATTTATTTTCGTCAATTATGTGGAAAATATGTGATTTTCTTAAAATATTTTCTGGAATATTTAAGTAAAATGGACATTTTTTTTTATGAAAATGGATTTTTTTTGGGGGGGGGACAAGTTATAATTATTTATACAAGAAAAGAACATTTTTACAATTTATAATAATTTATTAGGAACAAAATAATTTGTTTTTACAAGTTATAATGATTTATACAGCAAAGAACATTTTTACTATTTATAAAAAGATGTGTTAAATTTTCAATTTTGAAAACTTCACTCTTCGAAATTGTTTGCAACCACATGAAATTTCAAATGTTGGAACGTAAAGTGACGACGATCTGGGCGTAAGATGGACTTGTAACGACTAAAAGATCGTTCAACATCTACAGATGTTATAGGTGCCTTGCTGAAAGAAGTTATCTCGTTGGTCGTAAAGGGTACAGGATGTTCTGAGGTGACTTCTGTTCCACTGATAATATCAGAAATCTTGCAGATGGTCTCCCACCATTTGTTCTTGCTCAGTACTTCTACCAGTTTTGATCTGATCAGATCTCCCTTACTCCCAGGAAAAAGTTCTGCTGGAAACTTGCGAAGATATTTAGCAACCAGTTGTTTGTTTGAGGCCGATGTTCGTGGCATTTCACCCAAAAAAGAATACACTAAGTGACCGAACGAAATGAATTGGACACTTCAACGAACGAGCTGAAAGAACAGACAACGTCAGACAACTTCAAAGAACTAACAAGTGCCCGTCACTGTTTAGCAGCATTCTGTGTGAATTACAATAACCATTGTACCCACTGTGATTCACAGCCCTACAGTCTGTGGTTCACAGTTCCTGTCAACCACCTCCCAATTGTGATACTTTGATTAAATATGTAGAAATATTTATTTATTTTAATCAAATATGTATAAATATGCGATAACATCCAAATATGTGGAAATATGTGAAATAAAAGTAGACTCAAACGGCTTAAAAAGTGTCAGTATGAATACTTCTAGTTGAAAAACGTCTGTAAATTGCCTAGAAAAAAATATGTAAATAGATACGAATCCGTTCCCTAGTCATTACTGATTATTGTAATCTCTTGCAAGCTATATTAATAAGAATTAGAAGTTGGACCAAATTTCTGTATTTGGAGGAGCTGTCTTCTACCACTTTCTCGAAACTTTGTGTAGTCATTACTAAACACATAAATCTACAAATTTTACTTGAATAATTTTGATCGGAAATTTTGATTAGGGTTATTTTTAAGAGAGGAATTGGGTACGAGTAAGATTCCTCTCTAAGAATAAAGAATAAAATTTGATCAAATGACCAGAATTAGAAAAAACTTTTTGAGTTAGAAACTTTAGAATCAAGTGAGAGTACACTGTACAGACAAACCGGCAGTGCATTGAAAGATGCTACGGCTAATAAGAAGCCAATAACCTCAAATGTTGACGCGCGTCAAATACAAATATATACAAATATGGATCTCGTACAGGGAGATCCACTTAAGATGCACCAATCGCTAATAACTTTTAAGGAAAGCGGAATTTCGAAAAAACCCACGAAGTAAACTATATGGTTTTTTTTAGTCTAGTTTTCAAATTTTCTACCCCCGATGCTGTATCTTCATTTTAGGCGGAGTTACAGCCTAAAACCTGATCGGGGTTTCATGAGGACCACTGGTTTTGGCAATGATTAAGAAAACTATGTAAAAAATTGTGATAAATGACGTTAACCCCGTTTCGATAACCCTAATATTAGTCGAGATATTCAAGATCAAAGTTACAATTTTATCTATTCGTGATCGGTTTTCAATATTAATTTTCTACCAGAAATGCACGTTTTGGGGGGTCCTCTGATTGCAAAAAAGAGAGTTATTTGTGGCGCAGAGAACAATAATAATAATAATTGAAGATTTAAAAAAAAAGGTAGTGTAATGTAACGGTTATGGGTGAATCAGGATAAATTTGTTTTATCATCAGATAAAAGCAAGCAATCACATCATTTTAATGTACCCCGTATGCAAGACTTCCTGACCTGAGATTACGATAAGAATATCTTGCCAGGGAGGAGTGGGTGTTGTTCTAGTGGTTAAGAGAGTGGTTTTATAAGTGGGAATTCCTCGGTTTGAATTCCGCGTATGACTACATTTAATTAAAAAAAGTACGAAGATACGAGTATATTAAGTGTTATCAATAACTGCATACGCAGGACAAGTTGTTTACAACAAGGGAACACTGTCTCGAGGCCGGTTCTGCAAAAAGCTCTGAGTGCCAATAACCTCAAATGTTGACGCGTCTTAAGCAAAAAAAAAAGTTATGGCTGAAAGAGCATTTCTTAGTCGCAATTCCCTGTTACAATGATAAACAGTTTTGAGCAGCCCCCCTCAAAATTCCATTTTTGCAGACAAGTTATCACCAGTTTTTAAAAGATAACAAACTCTTGTAGAATCTCAAAAATCTTTCTCTTGGGTAAAATTATCGTTTGGATTGTTGTCAGATTTTACTAATTCTATCAGAAGTAAAGATTTTCTTTTCTGAGGCTATCACATTTGGTAAATTGCATGCATTCTCAAGTGTTCATTCAAAATACCTGGGAGTATGAACCACAATTTCTACTAGTTTACGCGCCTCTAGATCCTCTAGTATGCGGTGATTTCAGGATATTCTACCTTCTACTGGTTGGATGAAGGACCCGTTAGAAGGTGAAGGATTGTCGGAGAACAATAATTAGTATCTGCCCTCGTTCCTTTCCTTGAGGGAGCTCCCTCACGTACGTCTAATCTAATGCTTGTTGGAAGACAATAAGGAAGTTTTGATGGTCCAATACCTAAATTTATTAGTAGAATTCAAGTGAATGAATTGATTGTTTCAGAACTAAATTTTGTGTTTTGTTTTTGCTCTTTCTCCCAAAATAAAATAACAAATCAATAAAAATATAAAAATAAATAAAGGCGAGTTGTTCCATTTTCAGTGGAGCTGCTGAAAGGACAGAAGTGGTGGGAACATAGCCCATCGTCTCTACGTGGAACGAGCAGAAACTAGTACAAATACTAGCGCTAATCCACTCTGTAAGTTGTTCATTGTCAACAGCAGCTAGTAAAAGGGCCTCTGCGGTTCCGGCAGGTGGAACTTAAGTTTACTTTGGACCCTGGCTAAATTCATTAATTCGGTCACGTGTACAAGCTGGCCTTCTTTAGAGAGTACACCCACACAACCAGCACTTCAAAATGAATCTACTTTCCCAGCCAGCTCGGACCAGAAAAAAAAAGAAAAAAGATTGACCTAGTAGAATAGAGAAAGATTCTATAAAGTGCCCCTTCAAAGACAATGCAAATAACAATATGTGTCGCTTGACACAAAGAAGAGCATTTTTAAAGCATTGAAATTAGCACCTACAACCTAACATTTATTTATTTTATTTATTCATTTATTTTTTTTATAATAATGTGTATATGTTTATTTGCTACCTGTATAAAAATACATACACATTAGGTAAAGTGTTAATACAATAAATACAGGATGCGAAAGCTCCCCGGCATAGCCGAAGCACACCACAACCGTAAGGACACAGGAAGAGAGAAATCAGCCAGTGCTGACTCTCTCGGGAATTTTAGTGAAGTGTGTAGGTTAGGAGCTCACACGGCCAACGTCATTTTAGGCGTTGAGGAGGATTGTCAGGATGGGTTGATGAGGAAAGAGTTTGAGCTGTTCAATTGGGATGACAGGATAGGCTTTTGGCAGGAAATTGAGGAATCGTGAATGCATTGTTTCTGTGACAAAAAGGATATTTAGGTCTTTGTGAAGGATGATGTAAGAGAACATTACCAATATGGCGGAGGACTTTTGATTGGAAGGATTGGATGCGGGAGATATTGGAGGGTTTAGTTGAGCCCTACAGCTCTGATCCCTAAGTCCAGATGGATTGAAGTAACGTCTTGTAGAGGGTTAGCTTGTTAATAAAAAAAAATATGTAAATCTTTCAAGTATCTCATAATAACATTAATTCAACGATAAAAGAGTTTTACATTTATTATTAGCCTTGTCCTCTGAATTAGAAACTAAAATTACAGTTACTTTAGAGTTCTAAATTAAATAGTAAATTGCAATAAATGTGAAGACTCTTTAAAAGTGATAAATTCTATGTGTAGAATGGGGTCAATGAGAATTCGCTCAACAGGAACCTGAAATTCATGTTAGTTCACCTAGCTTTTCTTTCTGTGGTCAGCAAGTTGGATCAGTTCAAGCCACCGGCAGAGCAGGAGTCTAGCTTACATTTTATAAACAAACTTGAGGGACAAGAAACTTTATACCTGTATTTACTCAAATATACTCAGTTCATAAGCAGACAAGACGGAGGATACACAAACAACAATAACCATGTAAAATTATCACACAGACAATTAGCCCTGAAATTGACCTAGTGCCTAGGTGGAAAGTTCGGCAAAATATATACTTGACTGAAATTGACAATTATTTTTTCATCTTACTCAAATAGTTTCGACAAAAACTTACCAGCTAGACTGTATAGTGGAGGGAGAAGGTTTGAGACAGAGTATGCGTGTGTATTTGTGTGTTAGTGTGAGTGAGAGAGGCAGAAAGTAATCAATGATGATAGAAATATTAAAGAACTAAACACTGAATCTGACTTCGAGTAAATCGAAGACCATTGAGCAGATTGGGAGTGAAAAGTGTGGAACAAGCATCAGCCTCGTAGTAGACGGATATCTGGATTTCGAAATTAGAGAGATACAAGGTAAGTCCTGTAGGAATTTGTAGGACAAGACTTAGAAATCTATAGTGGGATTCCTGGGCAAAGCATGAAGGCAAGGACTTTGTCTTCTCCGGTGAGCCGTTCACACTGTCAGACCAAGAGAATGGCTGCTTCATCTACTTCCTAACAGAACCCAAACAGGCCCATGCGATGCATCTACAATGGCCAGGAAAGAGATCTACGATCATAATGGCCGCCTCGCTTTGTTGAAGTAATGCTGCAGTAAATTTGGGTGACGTCCAGCTTTCTGAGAAAAATTACCGACTTAGTATTATTTCCAAGACCTTGCTAGCACAAAGCTATATTGAGTCTAGCACCGTCTGAAAGAAGGTAGTCTACCAATATTTTATCGAAATATAATTCCTCGGTTTAACTTCTTTCATCATCTGCCTAGAAATTGTCCCATACACTAAATTGCTTGTCATGGTCCGCCCTTAGATTACTCGTAGATTAGATTATCGGGGTGGGACCTATGCCCCACGGCACCGCAGCCAAAAGAGGCTTATTGTGCCATCCCCATTAGATCTAGAAGACAAAAACCTCCCCTACTAAAGAGGTTGAGAACTTTTCCTACTAGTTCTTTTTGCGCTATTATCTTCTTTGGTCTCAAAGTTTCAAAGATTTCATAGCGGTACCACTCGAATACAACGCAATCGAATAACAGGTGAGAGGCCGTTTCCTCCTCATCCTGACATAATCTTCACTAATAAGCCCCTCCTTGGACAGATGACTATACCCTACGTGTAATGAGTAAATATATTGGGGTGTAACAGAACATGTTGTTCATTTTCATGTTGTCAGGCTGGGATACCCGCAGGGGCGCCAATTACCCTGAAGAAGTCGCTAATCCACCTTTCCCTACGGGGTCGGTCCACCCTTACAAACCTCTCTGTCCGAAATAAAAACTATGAAAGGCTTGCAGAAGCTGGATGTTATCCCGAAAATTACAAAATACTTTCATCGAACTTTTAATAAATATGAGAAGTAATGCAAATGATTGTTGGAGCAATTAAGCTTAAATTTACGATGGTATTTACATCGGATTGGATAAGCTTTTACGAGTACAATGCGCTTTCCCTTTATCTTAAAAACTGATTCCTTTTAAGAAACATGATATGGGGAAGCTTCCAACCAAGATCAAGAGGAAGATAACAGACTATAATGGAGATAAAGTTTGGGAAATTACAACAAGGGAACTTTAGTGAAGTATTCAGACAGGAAATGCCTATTTGTTGCTTTTTGAAGAAGAAAAAAGAAGTAACCTAAAAGAGCAATTTATATGTAAGCAGAGGAAAGCTTCCGTTATTCAATTGAATCTTTATTAGATTGGGAAGGTGGGTGTTAGAAGACTATGATAGTGACAGCAGGATATCGATTGTTTAGCTGAGTGGGAGTCTCCTAAAACGCCAAGACTAAAATGCACTGAGGCAGTTTATTACCTGAGATAAGTGGAACGGACACCAGCGTGGTGGTTAAGGTGCTGATAAAATTAAATGTAGTACTAGGAAGATGGTCGGACACTAAAGATCGAGAGGAGACTGTTACTATAGGGCATCTGACCTCCTAGGGCGCCCACCAAAACCAGAACTTCACTATAGATGTGCCCTTTAGCCTAAACAATATCTAGAGTGCGGGGCGCTCCTACTGGACTAGCATACTAGAATAGCAATAAACTCGTTGTACTAGCATGCTATAACACTGGCTAACCCGACTCTCTCACCACTAACTACGGACTTACCAGATAACATAGCTCCATTGTAATTACACAGGGCTTCTGAACACTCATTTACATAAACTAGATGTGAAACTAGGGTATTAAAATCTATTTCTACCTATACTACTGCCAATTTAACTTTTCTTCACTTCCAATAGACGGAATAACTATAACAACTTGGGTATAAAGGAAGCAACTTGTTGGTAAATTAGCCATTGATCTTAATTAAACTATGCCTGAAATGTAGTGATTCTCTAAGACCAAACTTTTATGCATTTTAGTGACTACGATGTTTAAAAGAAATTCTCGTAGCATAAGTAATATCGGCTGGATCAGAGACACAAAAATGGAGAATACAAATTAGGGAATTTAAAAAATATAAAGACTCAAGTTAGACGGAATTTGGAAACTATTGGCAATTGGTTGATTTCGTTGATTGGTTGAGGTGTTAAGGTGAAATCAAAATTTATTCCCACAAATATTCTAATGGGAAAACCGAACCTTATTATCACGAACTTGTTGAAAAAAAAAATCCAATCTACAAAGAAAAAATACACGCCCATCAAATTGGCTATCGAGATATCTCTTTACATGCCTGGTGGTGTTATATCGACACGGGGGACGATTCAGTGGCCACCTCGTTTACCGGATTTGACACCTATGGACTATTTCCTTTGGGATTACCTGAAAAACAAAGTAATTATTCATAATGTTTTCCTTCTTTTCTTATTTCTGCTTACCTAAAAGCATTTCTAAATCTAGGTGTATCAGAATCAAGCCGGAATTACATCTGTAGATGAACTTAAGCAGAGAATAATAGATGCCTGTAACTCGGTTAAAAGCCGAATCTATTTCTTTGGCAGTAAGGGACAATTGGCAGGAAAGAGCATGTCTATGCATCTCTAATGGTCGAGGCCAGTTCGAGCATGATCTGTAATATTAATGAGGAGTAAAATTTATAATAAAATAGTACTTTTCTTCTTATTCAATCAAAAAACCGTTATAATATCATTTTGACATTTCTTATAAGAATCATGTTTTCATTCATAACTTCTAAAATATCGCTCACAGAAAAAAACCGTCCAAGTAAATTTTTCTTTAAAAAAATAGAGGAATCCATTTCTGAAATAAAAACCACACCTCCCTATTTGAAAAAATGAAGTTGGTGCCTGTATCTCGCTTCTGGTAGCACCGAAAAAAATTTACAAATTAAATTTGGATTTCTAACAAAAAACTAAGGGAACACGTATTTTTTAGTTTTTTTCTAGCTATCTTAGTTTCCGAGAAAAAGAGCCTAACTGTGTAAAACCAAATTGGTGCGTGTGTTTTGTTACAAAATATCGATGGACCGTAACTTAAGAAATCCAAAATTTTCAACTGGAAACACCAATATCCATAAATCATATTTATCTCGAAAGAAATAATAAAAATTAACTTTTTACAACTTATCGTTATAGATCATTAAATGTGTCTCTTTAAGCTTGTTGTTCGATGATACTATTTTACAATATAATAAAATGAACTAAGGAACTATAGTTTTATAAATTGTATAAAACCACAATATTTCCTTATTATTTAAATAATTTCAACGAATAAACGAAAAAGAGCCACTTGATGAACTTTATGCATGAAAATAAAATAATAATAATAATTTAAAAAAAAAAAATCTTTTATTGTAATTTACCACTGCAACGGTTGGTGCAACAAGCAAATATGGTAAAAGAAAAAAGAAATAACAGGAAATCATGAGTGGAGAAGGCACCCAGTGGTGTCACTCCAGTAACATGCTCTTGCTATACTGCTCTCACGATAAGAGTAGATCACGAGGCCATCTTCTCTTCTATCTCCTTAGAGGATTACCTGGTAATGTGGAAGAAGATAGGTGTTCTATGAGAGGGTTAGGATGAGCTGCTGTAGAGGAATGAAATTTGAAGAAACGAGTGTTAGCAAGATCTGTAATGAAAGGGATTTTGAGGTCATTATGGATAGTGAGGTTTGATACATACGAGGGTCGTTTGAAAAGTTCGTGCAAAGTCAGAGAGATAGCACTATTGGCGCGTATCGAGGTTATGTTTAGTTAGTAGCATCTCTTGGAAGAACACACACCAAGTTTCAGCCAGATCGGTCTATTTCTTTGTGTTTGGCATTCGTTTGAATCGAGGAAGTCGAGTGATTTTCAAAAAATGGACGAAAAAGAATTTCGTGTGTTGATTAAACACTACTTTATGAAAGGCAAAATGCCTCAGGAGACTAAAGAGAAGCTTGATAAACATTATGGTGACTCTGCACCTTCGATTAGAACAGTTTATAACTGGTTTCAAAATTTTCGGAGTGGCCATATGGGCACAAGTGACGCTGAACGTTCTGGACGCCCTGTTGAGGTTACTACTCCAGAAATCATTGATAAAATCCATGATATGGTGATGGATGACAGAAGAGTGAAGGTGTGTGAGATTGCTAGTGCTGTGGGCATCTCGAATGAACGGGTACATAATATTTTGCATCAACATTTAGACATGACAAAGCTATCCGCAAGATGGGTGCCGCGACTGCTCACGCTTGACCAAAAACGAAATCGTGTGAAGTGTTGCAAGGACGGTTTACAGCTGATCCAGAAGAATCCGCAGGACTTTAAGCGTCGTTTCGTCACTGTGGGTGAAACATGGATACATCACTACACTCCTGAGACCAAAGAACAATCTAAACAATGGGTTACCAAGGGGGAATCTGCGCCAAAAAAGGCGAAGACCGTTCCTTCGGCCGGAAAGATTATGGCGACTGTCTTTTGGGATTCGCAAGGAATAATCCTCATCGACTATCTGGAAAAGGGTAAAACTATTACAGGTGCATATTATTCATCGTTATTGGACCGTTTGAAAACCGAGCTGCAAGAAAAACGCCTAAGATTGGCCCACAAAAAAGTCCTTTTCCATCACGACAACGCACCAGCTCACACCTCAGTAGTTGTGGTCGCAAAATTAATGGAAATAGGGTTCCAACTCGTTTCACATCCCCCCTATTCTCCAGACTTGGCTCCCTCGGACTACTATTTGTTCCCCAATATGAAGAAATGGCTGGCGGGAAAAAGATTTTATTCAAACGAGGAGGTGATTGCAGAAACGAATGGCTATTTTTCAGACTTGGACAAATCCTATTATTCGGAAAGAATCAACAAACTAGAGCGGCGTTGGACGAAGTGTATAAGCCTAAAAGGAGACTATGTTGAAAAATAAAAAAGGTTTACCCCAAAAAATTAAGTAGTTTTTATTTTTGCACGGACTTTTCAAACGACCCTCGTAGAACGGAGCGTTAAGAAGTTTTTGAAGTATTTTTGACTGTAATATCTGGAGGCGTAGAGAGTTGGATCGCTTAGTCGATAAAATAAATTTAAATTTTCTTTTAGGAATAATCAATTATTATCGTTTTAATTTAAAGTCAAATTTTGTATGTGCATTAAAAGTAAAAAGTAAAAGTAAAGTAATCGCAGTACCACAATACAAATTAGCTTCGCAGGTCTCGCCTCTAACCGCTCGGCTACCGTGGCACCCAAGTGCATTATTCAAACATGTTATCTCATTAATGTTTAATTAGGGTGACTGCAATAGACTCGTCTATTAAAGAATAAGAATACTGAGCGATGAAATTAGTTCAGTGGTTAATGTACTAACCTACGCGGATATTCCAAGTTTGCTACCATCTTTTAGATTATCTCTTGCTCGGAAAGGAAACAGAGCCAGTGAACCTTTAACCCTCTTGGGTGCAGTGCCTTGAGAGTTTAGAAACCATCCCTTGCCCAACAATATTAATAATAATAGCCAGATAGTGTGATGAGAGAAAATTAAAAGTCATTTTTACAAGATATTTCAAAGAAACTTTAATCGTAAATGAAGGGTCCAAAATAAGGAACCCCTTTTTAAGAAAAATTAAAATTGAAAATCTGAGGTTTTATAAAGTAATGTTAACAAACTGGAAATACAAAAAAGGAAAAGCTGATGGAGGTCGGCCTGAAAAGTCGTTCGACAAAAGTGACACACGAAGCGAAAGATAAAAAATTACACAATTAAAAGTAAACTTCAGAACGATTGATACCTTCAACGGCCCAATCAATAAAACTAAATCAAGGCCCTCAGGATTTTGATCTGAATAAGATGACCCCCTCACTCGAAACTTCAGTAAAAAAAAAATTGTGAAAAATCAGCAGAAGGAAAACGATCTAACAGAAATTTCTTTCGTTTAACAGAGTGTTAAAAGTAAAACTGTAGTATAGTACAACCTCAATTTACCGGCCCTCGGTTAACAGGGATTCGGATTAACCGGGATCACGTTGAGTCATCTTAAGAACACCTGGATAGGCGCCGAAACAAAAGTTCATTTTCGGAGGCGACAGGAAAATTTTTTTGTCTTCCGATGTAACATAATTGTAGGCATGGCAGCGACTCTTTTATACCTGATTTTCTTGAAGGGTCATTATGTATGTATGTATGTAAAAACCCAAAATATGGTGCAATTAGTACTGAATTTCTTGGGATTTACCACGGTCTTACAAAAGATCTTACAAAAGACCATGGGATGGCAAAAAAATTTTATTTTATTTATTTATTTACATTTACCTCTGTTCTAGTCAACAAGACATACAGAGGGGGGTTGGCCTATTAATTAAACAATTCATAGAATAAAAAGACAAAAAAAGAAAAAAAATATAAATACAGAATAAAAAGAACAAAACAAAAAATAAATAAATCAAAAAACAAACAAAAATGCAAATTCAATGCAGAAAAGATAAAAGAATGCTAACTAAATTTGAAATGTACAGAAAAGAACAAAGAGTCTATAACTAAGAATTTTTCTCTTATTGATGTAAAAATTGGACAAATTAAAATGCTATGAGCTAAATCATCAGGTTCATTTAAAGTGCACAGCTTACAGGAGTGGCTGGAATCGAACTGAAATTTATTTTTATTCAGATAAATACTAGAACTTTTTTTGTAAGCTAAACGTATTTGGGCTATCAATCTTAGTTTATTGATGTGAGTATTTAGTCTGAGATAAGATTCGCAAGAAAAAGAAAAGCTGCAAATATTTCTATAGACAGTATTGTAGCGACTGTTTAAAACTATATTGATATCACGGCTAAATAGATTATTTCTAAAAGAATCCAACATATTATGTCGATTCTCTTTAAGTGACTCAAGATTCTGAGATTGCCAAATATCTTCTGCACCGATGGAAATCAGATACCTTCTCAATTCTGTCACCCAGTTATATGGCATACTGAAACTTCTTAATTCCAACAATCTGGAGTAGCACAACTTAGGTAGTCGGTATTCAGGCATCTCCAACAAAGATTCCCACCAGTTTAACATCCGCGTAAAGATTTTACACTGAACATGACGTCTGCCAGCTTCAAGTCTGACATATGAGTCAGGCGTACATTTGGGCAGGTGTAACAAAACCTTTATAAATCTTAATTGCCCTCTCTCTAGGATATGATTATAGCTCGAACCCAAATTTCCGACAGATAAAGAAGCACACTCTCAGAGATAGAATCGTAGAGATGGACTTTAGTTTTCCAATCATCACTCTTACATGACTTTAGTAGAGACAAAACAGCAGATGTGGCAGAGGCATTCTTAGCAAGAAAATATTCGCTGGTCTTAAGAAATTTAGCAGAAGAAAAGAACGGAACGCCCAAATAAGGATGACAAAAAAATAATATATGTATGTAAAAAATAAAAAAAAAGGATTGCCGTCTAAGATAGGAGTTGATCTCTGGGGCGAAACAGTAATGTATTACTACGTAATACTGTGTATTCGGTTTAACCAGGATTTCAGTATTCCAGGGTGGGTATAGCCGGAGGTCAGCCCGGTTAATCGAGCTTGTACTGTATTACCATGAAAACGATGAAATCAATAAGACTAGAACCATAGTAAGCCTATAATCATTGCTGCTACCAAATATAAGATAAAATTGCACCAATTCAATTTGACACGAGTATTCGCACGTACGCCGTTTCACTAAATCCCCTACGTCCATAGCAGACTATTCTGCATCGGTTTATTGCACTCCTTGCTATGTGTCGTCTGCATTTTTAACTCACGTTACTTTTAAGATTTCCATCCATTCACCGAACTTTTTAGACGCATCTTGTAAATGGAACATAACATTTTTTTGAATGAATTTTTCTGTAATCTTTTAAATAATCTTGAATATGATAATGAACATTTGTTTATTTTTGATTCAAGAAAAATAATATACAATATAATAATTAAACGTTTCGCTAAAACTTCGACTTTTGACAACTGTGCGTCGATAAAGAAATACAGATGAAATTCAAGAAAAGCCCAGTGATGCATAGAATACGAAGAAAAATCTAAAATATACGAAAGAGTTGCTTGTTTAAAGAACTGATCCTGCTTTGCAATTTCCAGCCACAGTAGATAAGAACAAAATAAGACGAATAGTTTACTCTGAACAAAATTGAGATAAAAGTTTACGTTGTATCTCGTTTTAACTGAGATCCAGGTCTTCTGGGGTCAGCAATTTTTGTTTACCCTAGTTTTCTGGACTTTGGTGTTTACTTTACCCGTTATTTGCTTTTCATTTACTTTCTATAAAAACAGAGAAAGGAAATCTATTATTTATCTAAAACTATTAAATTCTTAGGAACATAGAATTATACTTTTCTATAATAATCTGTGGGCTGCCTGAGGAATTTACTATTTTTCTTCTATTTTGGTGGAGTGGTTTTGCTGAAAATTCATTCATTCATTAATAAACATACGAACATCTGTTTTATTTTTTGTTTTTTTTAAATTTATTTATTAAGTTACACCAGCGCTAGAAGTAACAATGACAATAACTGACCACTATAAACTCACTAATTGAGGGGAGAAGTTACCCAGTGATAACACTCCCTAAGTCGTCTCCAGGATTAGCTACTATACTCAGAAGAGAGAAAATCGCAAGGCCACTGACGTTTTAATCGTCTGGGAGGATGATCTGGATGGTGATGAGACGATAAATGGCGGACAAGAGGATTGGAATGAGAGTGCAAGTTCTGATGAAAACTTTTAAAGCGAGTACGAGTAACCTGACTTACAAACAGAATTTCTAGGTCTGCGTGGATAGTTAGATTTGAAACATAAAATGGAGCGTTAACGATAGTGCGGAGAATTTTAGACTGAAGCGATTGAATTCGTTGAAGATTGGAGCGTTTTGTTGAACCTCACAGTTCAATACCGTCCGTTCAGGCGGGTTTTAGCATAGAATTGTAAATCAGTCGTTTGTTATTAAGTGAAAGTTTTGAACGTTGGTCTAGTAATCTTTTAAGTAGTCGATAACGCCTGTTAACTTCAGTTCGTTTAAGTCGTGTGTGCGGGTTCCAAGTCAGTCTTTTTTCTAAATACTGCCCAAGATAACGGAATTGGAATTGAGTCATAGAAGATTGGAGGAAGGGTGATGCGGCGGAGAGTAAAAGCAATATTTTGAGATTTTGTTTCATCTGGAAATTTAAAATATGACTTTAAAATTGGAGTATAATTCAAAAATTATTAAAAATCAAATTAAACAGAGATTGGTTCAGAAATTACGAACAAATTTAAACATAACCAGTTTCACTGCCAGTTTGTTCTGTTATTTTTTGTAATTACCTTCAGTTCTATACTTTATATTTGTAAGCTACTCGTTTTGTTCTAGTCATTAAATTAGTTATTTCAAGTTCTTAAAAAAGTTGATTTAAATAAATTATCCTCTCTTGCCAACTCGGCTGTACCAAAGTACATCAAGCACCATTCAGCCATATTGCAATATATATTGTAATAACATATTTATCAAACTGTTTCACTATTTACCAAAACAGAAAATACATTTTTAGAGAGGGAAAACAAAATAAGAAGTTGCTAAAACCCTTGTAAGATTTACTTTCATATTTCCACCATCATACTTAGCACTGTCTGCGATGAGTGGAAATTGTTCTGGAAAAAGTTTTTCCAACGCTTTCCTTAAAACTTCAACACTTCCACTTCTTATTTCTGCTCCAGCAATCTTCCCATTATTATTCATTTTCAATTCATGGATATTTTCGTCTTTTTTATCTTTTTTTTTTGGTAATAAAAAGAAAAAATATTAACAGATACGAATCCGAATCGTAGGCAGCCAGAAACAATTTATCTTCCTGGCAACTTAGTGCTAACATAAAATTTAAAATACATTATATTAATACCAACAGGAAATATGTACATTAATTTCTTAATAGCAAAAATCTAATCAATTTGTTTTGCTTGCGAACACCACAGCCTCCGTTATTTAGTGAAGTAGGGTACAATAGAAAATTTTGAAAAACCAAGCCTAGCAGATCAGGGAAGTTTATTTGTTAATTTGCTAGTTGTATTGGTTAATTCCAGATTCCGATATAAGGATTATCTGTTTGTGTTCAAAGGATTGTTAAGGCTTATTCACATTTTTATCTTTTTCAACAGAGCAGTTATGTGTGAAATTGTACTTTGGAGTGCAACAAACTATATGAATTTTTGTTTAAGTACTTGTTTAAAATATTTCCTAACAATTTCTAATATATTTCAGAGAGATCAGAAGTAAATGTTTAAATTAAAGGGCAATCTGTAACCTTTGACTTCCTTATTTTAAGGCAATTTACTTTAAAAATTGACTACTGGCCCATCTAAAAGAGTTTTCAATGAATTAAACAACTTGATAAACTAACACTGTTGTGTGCTCGTGAACACGTTTTCTTGTAAAACAAACTTAATTTCTCATACGAAGATAAAAGGAATCCTGGAAAATGATATACCGTTAGAAAGCCCATTAAACAAGGAAACTTTTTTAAAAAGTGCCAGCACCTAGGTCTGATAATGATCACATAAGGGCCTAATGAGTTTTCTTAAAAATTTTCGATTACTTTTATTTTCCCAGTATCCGGAGGAAGATTGAGGCTGTTTGGAGACTAACTTATGCTTCGAAATGGTATCAATTTTTAGAAAAATTTATCTGTCTTTCTAACCGTGTCAACAGAATCAAATTCGGACTAAAACTTTCCGAGTAATAACATTTTTATTGGAAAAAAGTAACTATTTTAGAAAAAAAAAATTTAAAGTGACGTCACTCAAGAACAGTGGAAAATATGAAGTTGGCCAATACGTCTTTGAAGACCACTTCAGATGTACTACACACTGACTGTAGGTCTAAGGACATTACTTACTGGTTCACCCATAAGTCGAATTTAGAAAATGCTAGCGTTTTCTTTAGTTGACTTTAATTGGTACAGTTTTAACTTCTAATTACGAAAATCAATTCTCTATTTGTACTTCTCCTTAAATAATTTTAAATAAAAAATGTTACATTATCACCTTATTATTAATAGTAGAATTTTTCAACAATATGCGTAATTTTTGTATTTGATAAGTGGCCTTATCGTTTCAAAACTTTCCATTACACATATTGTTGGTATAACTAATCTTTTTATTATTTATTTATTATTAGAATAATGGGCACTCTATTTAATTTAATAAAAGTTGAGATGCAATCCACCTAAGTGATTTTGATATAAATTGATTTGGATGAAAGAAACCATTGAATGTAACATCCTTCCTTTCACAGATGAAAAGTGCTTTCACTAATCCTTCAAATTGTATCTTTTCCTTTTCAACAGCTTCTTCCTTCCAAATAAATGGCAATAAATAAAATATTTGTAAAGTATCGATACTCAAATATTCAACTACTGTAAATATTTTATTTTATATTTCTTTGATTGAATATTTTAGGAAAACTTATTCAACAAGTTGGTGTGTAAAGAAAATGTTTTTGCTTTTAATTAGATAAGAAAGCTTAGATTGAATGATCTGAATAATAACAGTTTTCACCCCGATTTTAATATTTATCTCCGAAGCAAGCACCTTCATAACTTCTCGCGGTGATCTCAAGATTGAGTCCAGCTGGCTAGATTCAAATTTTATTTCTAAGCTACAACTTCTAGCCAGACTACTTGACAAACGTTCGAAACTTAACCTACATAACAAAAGACTCTTATATCTACTGTTACTACGACCTATTTGGTCATACGGCATCGAAGTATGGGGGTCGACTTAGCGTTCCAACTCTCTTCGCCTCCCAGACATTGCAGTCAAAAATACTTCGAAAACTTCTTAACGTTCCGTTCTATGTATCTAACCTCACTATCCATAATGACCTCAAAATCCCTTTCATCTCGTTTCTTAAAATTTCATTCCTCTACAGCAGCTCATCCTAACCCTCTCATAGAACGCCTATCTTCCTCCACATTACCAGGTAGTCATCTAAGGAGATTGAAGAGAAGATGGCCTCGTGATCTACTCTTATCGTGAGAGCAAAACACGTTACTGGAGTGGCACCACTGGGTGCCTTCTCCACTCATGATTTTTTTTACCATATTTGCTTGTAGCAACAACCGTTGTAGTGGTAAATTCCAATAAAAGATTAAAAAAGAAAAAGATCTTCTTACTACTGATAATGTTGTCTGGATAAAGAGAAAACATAGTCCAAAAGTTGGCAATGTTCTCAGAAAAATGAGCGGGTGCCAAAAAATAAAAAATAAAATAAATAATAAATAAGACTTTAAAAAGTGGAAATAGCATCTGTTATTGTACAAACAACTGTCAACATGTGTTAGGGATAAAATTTCCCATAATTCCTTAGCTTTGATGAAAAGATTTGGGAGACCGCACAGCTGCAAAGAGAGACTTTGTAATCAAAAGAGTTGATCTCAACAAGCATTCACCATCCTTCTGGTCTCCAACTACCCCATTCTTTATCTTTTATTCATAAAATTCTTAAATTTATTATTTAGCTTAAATTTAGTTAGCTCGGTTTATGGAAATTTATGATAGAATATAGTCTTTCAAAGGTACTTATCAAATGGTCCTTTGGTATTCTTCTAATAATCAGAATTTTCTGTTACCATCGCACTCATTATAGCTCAGAACATGAGTGCAATAGTAAAGGAATACAGGAAAGCATGAGACGCTTTCTCAAAGAAGAATTCTTGAGCGTCTACCAGCTATACTGGGCAATAAAGTAATGTACTGAATGATTCTTCTTCGAGAAGTAGAACCGAATACAAGTTTGATTTCATTGAGAATCATTTTCAGCACTAGTCTCTCAAATAAACTAATTTTCTATTTACTTAATATCTGCGAGGAATGTGAGTTCATGACGCAATCAAGGAGTTTCTGCTCTCGAACCCTTTGGTAAACACCAAATTCCTGTATGACTCTTGGAAAAAGAAGTTTTTATTAACTAATGTTTCTAAAAAAAGATGTTAAAGAATTTTAGTCAGTAAAAGAGAAAATTAAAATTAAATGACAATAAATATAGTGGGCTAGTTTTTGAAATATAGGTTTTTAATATATACCTTTTTTTTTAGATGCCAATTAAAAAGGTTCAAATATGGGCTTACTACTTGAGCAGCAAATGTTATTGTCGTGTGGGTGAACACTACACAGAGATCCACAAAACTAACACAGCATCATACAGCCAAGCAATGAATCAAAATGATGATTGTAACTCTGGCGAGTTGCACTGTTGCTCTGGTCGAGTGAACATCGTTCTCTTTGTGTATATCTGTTTTTCAGTAAAAACCCTATCCTGCTCGGGTTTGAACAGTGAAAATTGGTGTAAAGTTAGAGTGTTGTACTTAGAGTGCGGGGTGGAAATTTGAGAAAATTTCATCGAACAGTTTGTTATTTATTTTAAGTTGAAAATTAATATTTTATTAAATTTGATATAACTTTGGCGAGATTTATGTGAAGGCGTGGTCAGGGTGGGGATACGACTTGGATAGGAGTTACCCCCGCCAGGTAATTACTGTTTATTAAAGGTAAATATTAAAAGTGAACTTATCCACAAAACATTATCTTGGTGCCATCTAGAATAATCTGCCTGCTGTCAGTCAATAATATTTGTTTTTCTTTCACTTATTTAATCTGTGAAGATGGCTGATTTAGAAAAGATTTTCAGCGCAATCAGTTCATTAAAAATGAGTGTTGATGACAACATAAAAAAAACCGACGAAATTAAAAATATGTTGGCTGAAACAAATAAAAAGTTCGACTTAATGGAAAAGGAGATTACAACGATAAAAAAAGAGTGCACCGAACTAAAAAAGTTAAATAAGAGACAGAGTATAAAAGTAAAATTATTAGAAAAAGAAGCTCGAGCAAAAAATTTGGTGTTGTACGGTTTAAAGATCGAGTCCGATAATATGAAAGATGTGTTAGCAGAAATTGTACAAGTATTTAATTCTAAATTAGAAGTCAGTTGTTTGGAATCTGATATTACTTACATTCGTAAGCTGGGAAACAGTCCTAATAAGCCCACTTTGTTGATTAGATTTGAAAGTGAAAAAAAAAGAAACGAGATTTTGTATAAGAGATTTAGTTTAAAAGGAACAAATTTGGTTGTAACGGAGGACTTCCCCAAAGAAATTAGAGAAGAAAGAAGAGTTTTATATAAATATTATCAACTGGCTAGAGAAAAAGGTGAAGATACGAAGATGCGTTACGATTATGTTGTTGTCAACTCAAATAAATTTTTCTATGAAGATATAGTGAACGCCAGCGGGGCTACCAAAACATCGCAGAAGAAGAAAAAAATAACGCCAAAAAAAAGATCTACAAGGAAAAGGAGTAGTGAAAAGGAAACATCGCAGACAGAAGACTCCAGCCGCCCCTCTACGCCGAGAACTAGCCAATTAATTCAATGGTTGAACACACCAGATCGAAACAAACTAGAGCAGGTATTGAAAAAGGTAAAAACGTCAAGGGATAGGCCTATTTCGGAATAGCAACTAACACCTCATTATCCAAAAAATAGAAAGCATGAAAAGAGTAATACAACTGAACAGTATTCCAAAACAATATTTCTAAAGGTAGCGTTTCTTAATATAAACGGCTTCAATAATATGTTTAACTTAGATAAAACGGAATGTATAGAATTTCAGTCATTCGATGTTATCTGTTTGTCAGAAAGTTGGTTAATTAATGAGCCCAAACCCCTTACATATTTGCAAAATTATAATTTAATTACAGCCAGCGCAATAAAGGAAAAATCTAAAGGTCGCCCAAGCGGAGGCCTAATGATTTATATTAAGAAAGAATTCAAATGTGAAGTATTAGAGATCTCCCTCTTTTGGATATTTATAAAAGTTATGTTGGGTAACTCTGAAATGATAATAGGTAGCGTCTATTTCAGACCAAGCGATAACATCGAATATGTATTGGAAATTTTAGTCAGTAAAAGAGAAAATTAAAATTAAATGACAATAAATATAGTGGGCTAGTTTTTGAAATATAGGTTTTTAATATATACCTTTTTTTTTTAGATGCCAATTAAAAAGGTTCAAATATGGGCTTACTACTTAGAGCAGCAAATGTTATTGTCGTGTGGGTGAACACTACACAGAGATCCACAAAACTAACACAGCATCATACAGCCAAGCAATGAATCAAAATGATGATTGTAACTCTGGCTGAGCACATAAATTCCACAATCAATGACCTATGTAAACAACCAGATTACAAAGTAATTTTATGCCACCACCACCACCACCACCAATACCACCATATAGTTAAATGATTTATTGCGCCGGGAAGAACGGACGGGTCCAAGCCCTACTATTTCGTGTATTCGGCTGGCTTGCCAGTCAAAAAGTTAACACAAGCAAATTACTAACTAGCACGTGCAACTCGCAAATATACTAACAAACAAACAAAAAGTAGCCATTGAAAATCATTGAACAAACATTGAAAAAGTGCTGACAATAAAAAATAATTGGAGATTTTATTTTACAAAACAATTCTGTGCTAGATTGCCTGGGAATTCTCTTTAAATTAACGTAATATACGTCATTTGTAATTTAAATTGCTAAGCCTAACTTATTTATTTGTAATTCCATCATCTATTACAAAATACTGAACTATTTTTTTTTGTAATCTAAAAAATACTGAAACAAAAGGGGAAAAAGAGATGATTTCATTAAAAAGGTTATGGATACATTTCGAATTTCGGTTGGGAGGCGCATCAACTTCTGGGTTAATAGGGCCCCCCACACTCCTCTTCACTAGAACTGATTCCTCTAAATCTAGAATGGCGCTTGCCCTAAAATTACCCTGCATCCGGATCAAAGCCTTTAAAAAGTTACAGGCGGTTGGAGCAAGGGAGGTAAGATGTTCCTGACTTCCACTCTTTACCATCGTATTCAACAACGGGCAGTAATCAGTTTAAATGTTTGGCGACATCCTTTTGGCTATTAGGAAGTTAATGAAGCCATCATAAACTTCTTCGCAAATAAATACTTTCATACTAATAAATTGGGTTGCAGGCTCAACGCAAATGGAATGCCATCGGCCAGTTTCTTTAAATTTTTAGCGTTTCTTTTTATCAAAGTGCACAACTTGAAGGAACAAATAGTTGTGAAGTTACCCTTTTTCCTTTTCATGATGAAGAAGCGGGCCGAATCCTAAATCTAAAATGGAGTAGTTTGTCTTTTCTTGATTGAGTTGCCTCCCTTTGCTTTCTTTCTTGGCGGGGAAGAGGTTGCGTAAGGTTGCATTGTCTGTGCACCTTTAGGCGGTTCTTCAGCTATTACTTGATCGTTAAGTGAGTCATTATTCTCGCCAGAGTCAGTAATTATAGAATTAGACATTTCCAGTGGGGGATTTGGAATAGGTAAAGGAAGGGGATGTGAATACGGAAGGGAAAGAAAGTATGGCTTGAGCTGGTTGTTGGAGGAATTTGGGTAAGAAAGGGGAGTGAATTAATTGTCCTGAAGAAGAATTTTGCTGTTACATAACAAAATTTTGGAGGCAACTCAATAAAGAAAAAACAAACTACTCCATTTTAGATCTAGAATTGGGCCCACTTCGTCATCTTGAAAAGGGAAGGGTAACTTCTCAACTATTTGTTCCTTCAAGTTGTGCACTTTGATAAAAAGCAGTATTTAGGAAACGCTAAAAATGTAAAGAAACTGACCGATGAACAATTAGCATTGAGCCTGCAACCCGATTTATTAGCAAGAAAGTGTTTATTTGCGAAAAAGTTTGTCCCCGCCTCTCCAAGGTCGCTCAAGTGGACCTGGTTACCTTCCAGGTGGTTCATCATTCCTACATACAACCCGGAGCCGCGAAAGACAGCGTTTCCATACGTAGTATCGCTAGCCGATACGGGATTTGGGTGTTCTGCTGTGGGTCTTTAAATTTTTGAACCTTGTAACGGTTGAAGTGTGAGCGTGGGGCGGGTGTGAGCTAGCGCTCAGGGACCGCCCACAAAAAAAAAATCGCTAGCCGATTTCCGGAAGTAGGGGATATCCTCCAGGCGGGGCACTTGGGTGAAGCCAAGGCCGAAGTCTGGTGTTGGGATAAGAAGCCCGCAGGTCAACGTCTCCCTCAATGCCCAGAATCCACTTTTTTCACCGTCGAGAGTCAGAGATATTTACTCTGACTCTCGATGAGTGTGCGTCCATGTTCGTGCAGTGGGTGTAGACGTCTGTAAAGTGTGAGTTGCGAAGGTGTAAATGAGTGTGTGTGTGGTGGGAAGCTCGAGTTTACCTGTGGGTTCGCTAAACCCAAGTAGCTGCACACATCAACTACCTCTGCAGGTCCTAAGTGTAGATTAGAGAGTGTCAGTATAGGTGTTGAAGTGTTGTTAGACTGGGCGACCCGCAAGGAGGCGCATCGACAACTGTGGTCACTAGTGCCCTTCAGCTTTTAACTCCTCGACAGGATCCTCACCAGCTGTAATGGTTTTATAATATTCCACCTATTTGGCATCCGACACGCGGTTATCTTGTTCCAGTCGCCAGGAAGGAGTATCAACTCCGTATTTATGATTATTATTGCTTTACACGTTTCTTTTGTGTTCAAACAGGCCCTCAATCCATCTTTACATACCATGCCCTACTTTAAATACCCTAAACCGAACTCTTTTAAACATTGAATTACCTTCATTAAGTTAGTATTGTGTAATGGGATCATTATTTAGCGATTATGGCAAAAAGTTATTTTTTTTAATTATATTTCTAAGATTTTTTTTTAAAGATATCTTTTTTGAGAAAAACCTAGCGGCTATAAAGGAACAAACACACACTTGTACAGGCAGCCATGTAAAGTAAACGCTGTAAGCAGTTAGCACAACATTAGCGTGGCCTGAGTGAAACGACAAAATCGTGCTGCCTAGCGGGTTGAGGAACGGCCGTGATTTAAAGCTGGATACTGGTGTTTCATTATTCATGTGACGTTCTACGAACGATTCGGAACAAATGAGGGCCAATAAGGTGGAAATAAATATTCAAAACAGTGAGCCCACCATCAGCTATAGGATCTAATAGGCAGAATCTTCGGCGCAGGATGTATCCTGTTTCCTTCTCCGCTCTTCCGTTTACATTGCCCTATTATATACGTATTTATACTGCGCAAAATACTAGCAGTATTTCTCTTTTATTTATTAGCTTGAAGTTAATCTTCCCCTATTAAGCTCCGCCTCCCACCAAGAGTGTGTCTACCCTTTTGTAGGTTCTACTCAATAACGAATAAAAGTAAAAAGTCAATATAATTTCTTTGTTTTGTAAAAAAGAACCAGGATTTAAAACAAAAACTGTCCGATTGTCATCAACTTGATTAATTTCTAGGTTTCTACAATTGGCTCCAGCAATATTCTTTATTCTTGAAATTTTTAACCAAATGTTGCAATAAAACTTTACTCCCAGAAACAAAAAAATAATATTTCAGATCTGTCTTCTTCATAAATGAAGATTAGTGGGACGGTGTGATTGCTGTCAGTATTTTAGAACAGCCCCAGGTAATTTAAGTAGACTTAAGAATTTAGCGACTCTTTGAATTAAGTAATACGCTGGCTTAAATGATATAAACAACTTAAAAATACAAAAACAGAAATAGATGAACAATGATTAGTGACTACAGCTAGAGAGATTGGCAGCGTAACGGTCCACAGTTGAAATTAGACTTTGTGATTGCTGACGAAGACTCGAATTTTTTTGTACAAACTAGTTCGTTACTTTCCAAACAACGGTCTTTTTTTTCATAATTCTAATGAAAGAAAAAAGCCTATGAAAAATAGAGAGTGCTCTTGGGAGATATGCCACCGTCTTTCAGGCCGAGGTCTTTGATATTAAAACTTGCGCTGAGGAAAATCTGCGAAAGGATCCTAGAAATAGGGAGATTTGCAATTTTTCGGACAGTTAAGCTGCACTGAAGGTCCTCTCTTCCTTCAGAACTACCTCTTCCCTGGTCTGGGAATGTAAAAAGGCCCTAGATCAACTGGCTCGGCACAATAAAGTCCGACTGGAGTGGGTGCCGGGCCAGGTGGGGATTAAGGGGAATGAAATAGCTGATCAACTAGCCAGGAATGGAGCTAGTACTCCTTTCATTGGCTCGAAACCAGTCCAGGGGATCGCTAGGGGGTGCAGTTCGTGAGGCTCTCAGAGTCTGGATATGGAGAGAACATGAAAAGTACTGGGTGATGCTTCCAGGGGTCAAACAGAGCAAGAGAGTTATGCCCTTGTTGTGCAAACAAAGAACCAGTGACTCTGTGCTTGGGCAGAAATCAGATTACTCTGATTACAGGCCTATTCACAGGGCACGGCAGGTTCAGAAATCACCTGCACAAGATAGGGCTTATCAGCTCGGAACCGTTGTGAAGACTATGTCAGGAAGAGGAGGAAACGGCCTTCCCACCTGTTATTGGATTGCGTTCTAATCGAGAGACTGCGCTACGATATCTTTGGAACTTTGATGCCAAAGGAGATTTTAGCGCAGAAGGAACTGGTAGGGAAAATCCTCGACCTTTTTAGAAGGTGAAGTTTCACCTATTAGACTTAAAGGGGAAAGCACAATAAGCCTCTTGAGGCTGCGGTGCCATGGGGCTTGGGTCCCGACCTGCTTCTAATCTAATCCAGAAGGAATTAGGAATTGATAGTAATTGATTAATTGAATGATAGTCTCAAAAGAAAAAGCTCCTTCATTAAAATGGACAGGCCATTTATTCCAAAATATAATACTAAAAAAATGGGCTACAAGTAGTTCTGGAAAAGGAGAAGAGGTCAATAACTTTCCACTGGAGGGACGTATTGCCACCTAAGAGATGGATTGCAAAAACTGGACAACTTCAACAAATAGAGAAACCCTGGAATATTTTACCGTAGAAGTTGTTTTGAGTTGTGGTGACTTAAGTAACATAATTATTGTTCAGTCGAACTCATCTTTTCGCGGCGCCCCCATCCTTTTAAATTTCGCGCCATGCTTTTCCCGCGTTTTGGTTCCCGCCAAACTTCTGTAGCCTCGCATCTTGTAACCTTCATAGTGTTTTCACTTCTCTTCTTTCAGGCTACAGTGCATCTCGTCACCGGCAAGAAGAAGGAGCAACAACCGCCTTCCTGTATCCTTTACATCACACTTCTCTTCAGCATCAGCTTCTTCTCCATCTACATCTGCAGGGTTATCTCGGTGTCTTTTGTTTGCCCTCTTTATGGCCCTGGCCCTTCGACCTTGACCCCACTTGGTGTCCAACCTTGTCGAGGTGGTGGGGCTTACGCACTAAGGGCACTAGAGATTAACCCTCTCTAAAACTATCGCGTTTTCCGCTTCTGGGTGTAGGCGTCTTCGCGCGCCTACATTATGGTCCTCCGGGCCGGATATACTTCCGGTGCTTCATCTCAGGTCGCGCGGTTGATTGAATACTTCTCTTGTCTTTTCTTCGCATCTTTTACGCTTATTATTCTTAAGGGGGAGTAACTTGTATTTCAAGGAAGACGACCCATTCAGTGGTGCTTAACAGTCGTATTCCGTCCTCATTTATGCTTCGCCTACGCCCCCCGCCCACTCGATGCAAATCGCTGAAGCCGAGTCTTCAGGGCGGGCGGGATGTTCAGTCGAACTCATCTTTTCGCGGCGCCCCCATCCTTTTAAATTTCGCGCCATGCTTTTCCCGCGTTTTGGTTCCCGCCAAACTTCTGTAGCCTCGCATCTTGTAACCTTCATAGTGTTTTCACTTCTCTTCTTTCAGGCTACAGTGCATCTCGTCACCGGCAAGAAGAAGGAGCAACAACCGCCTTCCTGTATCCTTTACATCACACTTCTCTTCAGCATCAGCTTCTTCTCCATCTACATCTGCAGGGTTATCTCGGTGTCTTTTGTTTGCCCTCTTTATGGCCCTGGCCCTTCAGGCCTTGACCCCACTTGGTGTCCAACCTTGTCGAGGTGGTGGGGCTTACGCACTAAGGGCACTAGAGATTAACCCTCTCTAAAACTATCGCGTTTTCCGCTTCTGGGTGTAGGCGTCTTCGCGCGCCTACAATTATATTTATTGAAAAAAATAATTAGTCCTACTTATGCTTTCAAATCTACTTTGTTAGAAGGTGAAGTTTCTTGTAATATACGTAAGATACAGGTACACATTGGTTCTTAACATTATTGGCTTCCGAAATAAGAAAGAGTTTTGAAAAAATTTAAGGCCTGCTTCTAACAAACTAGATTTCAAAGCACAAAAGAAGAACAAGATATGTCCCGAAAAAGTAGCGTCATATATCAGTTTTTTTGTTCGAAAAGTTTATTTCTAAATTATTAATTGCTTTAATTTCATTTGGTTTATTAAATTTTTGCATTTGTGTTATTTAATTGTGTTCGTTTAATTATGTCTGGCTCCAATTTCCTATTTGTTCTGTATGTATTTGTACATATTTAATTGCTAGTACTTGAAACCTAAATGAAGCTTTTGCTCTAAAAGGGCGTCAATTATGTTTTTTACTTTTTAAAATAATTAGTATTACGGTAAATGAAAGCGCGGAAAACTAGCACATTATGCGTGCAATTTCAAAACCACATTTAACACTCTCAGAACAAATAGTCCTTCTTGCAAATTAAGCAATAGGCAGGATTCGATGACTTTTCTTATTGTTTTAATAAATTGCATTCCATTGAAATGTACCTCATGTTTCGACTTGAACTCTGTTAGTGTATTCTAGTTCGGTCTGTACTAAGCATGAAGTTTTTGAATGAACTTTGGTGCGGTAATTTCACTGCTTTATTTTGCTGCATTCTTTCTTTTACTTGAGAAACTTTTCCTAATTCCTTCCTTTAATGAAGATCTTGATTTCAAATCTCCAGTATTTGAATTGTATGGAAGTTCAAATACAAATCAATCAAGTTTAAGCTGAGTAGGTTTGAATAATTACGCAACAAAAGTTATTCTTCCATTTGTAGTATGAAGTTCAGAATGCTTATTTAAGCTTATGAAGCATTATAACTTTTTTAATCCCTAAAGAGAATCCCTTCACCTTCTAATTATAGTTTGTTTTTTTTTAATCATTGCATTATTCTTTTAAGATATCAATTAGCTTATGCTTAATAGAGAATTAAAACTTCGTAAGCAAAAAGTTTGAATTCTGTTAAAATCCTAGGATTGCATTAATGGTTACATCTGTGATTTTGAGCTTATAACTATTGGAGACGGTTGCTTTAAGGCAGCGGTGTCAAACTTGCAACAGGCAAGATTCACGCGGGCCGCAAACATATTCACAAAATTTTTCCTAGTTTCCCAATATCTGTATTCAGAGACTGAGAACAGACAATCTTCATTAAGGCAGATAGATGTTTATCAGTCATTCTTGATCTGTACGCCGTTTTGTTTAATTTATTAGACGGAAATAGGTGCTCACACAAAAACATACTCCAAAAATAACACAAAATTTGTGCAGCCAACATTTTTGGATATTTCTCACGTAAATAAGTATATATTTTGGGAGTTCCTACTTCGTCTTTAAAAACCGAATGATTCTGGAATTCCACTGAGAGTGGCAGACATATCGCTTCCTTACGTCTCTGGAACTAAGTCAGCGAGTTTATACAAGCCCACAGGCCCCCTGGAAAGGCCCTGGGCCACTTGTATACTCGTCTTCAGTAATTAACGGAAACTGGGAATTGTGTGTACACTATTTCTTTCATAAAAACTTTGTCTATTTTCATTTTATTTCAGTACTTCGTGGGCCACAAGAAATTGATACTCCTGCTCTAAGGCATAGAATAGAACCTAAGCCATGAGAGGGTCCCTATCCTGCTCAACAGAAAATTCTTACACTCTAACGTCCAAATTCTGTACAGATTTATCTTGAACCTAACAGTCTCGTTGCAGTACCTTCTCAGTGTCAATCATTTCGTCTGTTATAAACAACGAGAATAATTTCCCTCCTTCAAAAAGCTCTCTGGCTTCACCCTTTGGCCCTAGGAGATGTGTAACAATGTTTCTTTTAGGAGTTTTGGAGAATTTTGATTTAAGAGGTTTCTCAGACCATAGAGTTTCCAAATTCTTTCCTAAAATAAAATTTCTTTCCTCTCTATCTTCGTCTTCACAAATCTGTTAGAGACAGAATTGTTAACTTGTCCTGTTTTATCACTACATTAAATAACCTCTACAATCTGCATTGTACAAAGCGATGGCATTCCCCGATTTAGTTGCGCCACCGTCACTCTAGCACTCTCCAATTCCACAATGTTAACAATGAGCCAGCTGAATTACCTTCATGTTGAACAATAACTCGTGAGTATATAATTTAAGCAGAAATGTTAGCAAGAAAAATGCACTTGTGCAATTAGAAGTCTGTAAAGGAACCTAAGTTTACATTACTTAATATAAATCTTCTGTTTCGGTTTGTTGCGCCCTTTTTTGCTATTACTGCGTGTAAAAAACTGTTAAGATTCTGCTTCTTAAGGGTTCTTGTCCTCTTGCAGGAAACTCTAACAAGATCAGAGAACAGTATGGTTAGGCCTGCCGCAGGGTAGGTAATATCACCGATTTTATCCGCAGAGAACATACTACAATCCCTCTCTTTTTCCAATAGCACCCTCCGTTGGTTCCAATCCTTCCTGTCTAATCGTTCCCAATTCGTTGTCACTCCCGATAGTAATCCTTCTTCACTTCTTCCTTTGTCACGCGTTGTACCTCAAGGTTCTTCCCTATCTCCCACCCTCTTCTCAATTTACATCAATGACCTTCCTCTTTCCATCTCTCATTCCCAGTATCACCTCTACGCTGATGATTTTCAGATTTACATATCCTTTTCCCCGTCGGATTTGTTTGAAGCTGTATTTAAACTTCAAGAAGACCTCAATAACATCTCAGCATGGGCCACGAACAATAAGCTTACCCTGAATGTAGAAAAGACCAAAGCTATAGTTATTGGCTCCAACCCACTCCTTAAATCATTGGCTCCTCTTCCTAATCTTTTCCTTTACAATACCCCAATAAAATATTGTTCCTCTGTGAAAAACCTTGGTATCACTTTCGATCAAAACCTATCCTGGAAAAACCATGTTTCCCAAATCTCTCGTCATTCCATCCATATCCTTAAGCAGTTTAATAGTTCCCGTCACCTTTTTCCAATTAAGACCCGGCAACTCCTAGTTTCCTCTCTTATATTCCCCCATTTCGACTATGGTTGTTTAGTGTATGGCGGTCTATCTGGTGATATTGAAGCTAAGCTTAAGCGCCTCATGAACTGCTTCATAAGATTTATTTTCAGCATTTCCAGAGACTCTCGCATTTCGCACTGCTACGATGAGTTGAAGTGGCTTTTTCCTGTCTATCGCCGCCAATATTTTTTGGCTTCTTTCCTTTTTCAAGTCATCCAGTCTCAAAGGCCTTCCTATATTTTTCAACTCCTTAAGTTTAAATCCTCCATCCATTCCCGTAACACTAGATCTCGCTCATCTGATCTTTATATTCCCTCTCACCGTACCTCATCCTTTGACAAGTCCTTCCTCATACGTGCTACCTCTCTATGGAACTCCTTGCCTTCATCTGTCCGCCATGCTCCTACCCTATCCATCTTTAAATCCCGTCTATTCAGTTATCTCCTTTCTATTCAGCTTCCTCCGAAATTCTAATTGTTTTAATTTATTTCCTTAATTTCTGCTGTTTTATTATTTTATTTTTACTTTCATTTTCACTTATTATATTTTCACTTTTGTAAATATTTATTTATTTATTTAATTTCTCTATAATCACAGGCCAAACTGTTAAGGCCTCTATTTGTTCCTGTATTTATTCTTAGGGGACAATTGTCCCAGAATAATAAATTTCTTTTCTATTTCTATTTCTATTTCTACTTTGAACTATGTTCCTGTCGCACACTAAACTTGCTCACTGAGCAAGTGAGCCTCAAAGAGCCAACGATTGTTGTCGAGCGAGATGGAAACATTGTTCAAGTTAAATTCTCTACACAAAACAAATTAATCAATATCTGAAGATGAATGAAAATCCAAAACTAGTGAGAGATACAACAAAAAATGCATACTACTATGTTTAAAAATCAGTAACTGTACAGACATACAAAACGCTCCCTCAGTAAACTTATACCCTATGTCCTAGCTAAATGCGTGTACAGTGGGCGAACGTTGGAAATACTGTGCCTTCAGGAAGATATGATTGTGTCGTAGAGCGGAGTGCGTGATACGGACGGCTCGCCATTGAAAACGCCCTTTACATTGTGTTGATTTTCAAACAGACTTGATTTCCCTTACACAACAAAATGGAAATACATGAAAGAAATTTTTTATCTCGCTACAAAGATAGATTTACTGTCAATAAAGAATAAAATTCTGGAGCTGAGAGATAGTAGCTTTTAAGCTAACATTAAAAATTGTATTAAAAATGTCTGGTAATCATTATAAAAAATTAAATGTGATTTATTAAAATCTATTAAGAAAAGAAGTTAAATCCTGATGTCCCTAAATATAATGAGATTGTTACTTTTATAAAAGAACATTATTAGCAACAGTTACTTTAACGTAATTATATAATAATTCTGAATTCATCTTATAGTTACAGAGGAGCAAAAACATGTTTATTTGCAATATTATTCAAAGGTTTTGAAAAAGTTTGTATTTATCGAAAAGTTGGAAAATATAAAATATTATTTTTTTTTTTTTGAATTGTTTTTCTTCCCTCGAACTTCTATACTTTTAAAAGAGCAACTTCTAAATTGAATTCTATGATAAATGGCGACAAAAGATATTTCTGTCTCTCTTAATATTTTTAATTAAATTGAAATGCTTTCTGTCAATACAAAAAATTGAAAGCTTTAAGTTGGACGCAATTACTTTAATTAGGATAAAATCGATTGCAGTTTTCCGCACGTTTTTATGTTCGGACATGGATACAGTAAACACAATTATTCTTCCTGAACCATGCGCACTCTTAATTTGGCTAGAGCAGGAATTTTGGAGGATTTTGGAGTCCTCAATTGGTACTTAAAAAGGTAATATTAAATTGGAAGTAGTGATCTAGTATAGAGAGTTAGAGTAGGATATGTTTTAGTATTCTGTGTCTGTATGTTGTAGAAGGATCTGTAGGAGGCTATGTCGCGGCAGAGTGGATTAGGATGGCAAGGAGTTTGAGCAGACGATTTTGGATATAGGAGTGAACGGGGATAATGGGTGCAGTCTCGTGGAGTGAGTCAATCCTAGTGCGTTGTGGAGAGTCTGTTGCGAGACTGAGAAATTTGTTTTGCGTTGTGCTGAAGTTTCTTGATGTTGCTACTACAAGTCAGGACTCCAGGCGGAGTAGGCGTAGAGTGACATCGGCCTAATGACTACTTTGTAGAGGAGGAGTTTGTTAGTCACAGTAATTTTGGAGTAAATAATAGTCGTATAGCCAGTTTGCCTGCGTTTACTTTGTCCTGAACGTGTGTAATGGAAGTCAGTTTGTTGTCCAAAGTTAGCCTAAGTACTTAACGTGGGTAGACCACGGAATGAGAATGTTATTATGTCTGATTTGTCGGTTAAAAGAGGGGTCTGCGTTTGGTGAAGAGTATAGCGTTAGTCTTATCGTGGTTTATTTTAATTCTCCACTTAGTGCAGAATTTTGTTAGTCTGTCTATTGCACGAGTAAGTCTGTTGGCGATGGTGTCCATTCTCCAAGATGACGTGTAAAAGGCCACGTCATGAGCGTACAAGGCAAGGTTGACACGAGGAGGTTTGGGTAGAGGCTTTATGTAGGTGATAAACAGGCTAGGACCTAGGATGGAACCTTGGGGAAGGAAGTGTTGATTATTGTTTTGAGTGACTGATTCATTAATGCGATAGTAAGAAAAGAATAATGCCAATTTCAGTAAGTATTTCATTATTGTGCCGAGCTTTTGACCTAGTCCTTATGACAAAAGCTGAGCACAATAAAACATGATGACTGAATTCGGTATTATTCTTTCATTCCTATTAAATTGCAAACTTTGTGCAATTCTTCAGTGTTCAGTCATGCACAGCCTTCTCTTAGCGGTACCTTTTATCTGTCCAGCCACCGCGTTACGCAGTTTACCGTGGATTCACCTTCATTTCTATAACCTTCAAAACATCTGTAACCTTTGTTGTTGTGTTTGTGATCCCTTCGCTTTCAGGCTACCAGACAGTGTTTCTTGTTCGCAGATTCTACAATGGTGAGACGAAGGAACAACAACCGCCTTCCTGTATACTTTAAATATTCATCAATTTTCATCAACAGTGTTTTTTTCTTTCCATCATTGTTTGGTTTTGTCTCTTTGGTGTTCTTATTTTTGCCCTTTTTATGATGATCCTGGCCCTTCCAGCCTTAACCCCCACTTATATCCAACCTTGATGAGGTGGTAGGGCTTGCGAACTGACACGAGAGAGTAACCCACTCTAAATTTATTCTCTGCATCTGGCGCAAAACGTGCCTGCAGTTAGTTTTAACCCTCTGCCCACAAAGTTTTTTTTTTTTTAGCAAAAGTGCAAAAATACTAGTAACATTCGATTGTGCCACAGAGCTGGCTCAGTACCACAACCAGGATGACAGGATGAGAGAAACCAACCAGCGCTGGAACTCTCTAGGTACTTATTGGGGGTTTAGGAGGCAATGAGGTCACGTGGCCAGCGCCGTTTTAGACGACGTGGAGGATTGTCAGGATGGGACGATGTGGATAGTGATTGAGCCAGAGGATTTGGGTGATCAGAGAGTTTGCTGTGGAAATTTAGGAATCGGGTGTGGATTAACTCATTTACGTAGGGAATATTGAGATCATGATGGAGGGTGCGGTTGGAGACATAGAATGGTGCGTTAACGATTCGGCGGAGGACTTTAGACTGGAAAGATTGGATAGGTTGGATGTTAGATGGTTTGGCGGAGCCCCACAATTCTGCTCCATATGTCCATATTGGTCGTAATAGTGTTTTGTAAAGTGTAAGTTTGTTTTGTACGTTCATGGAGGATTTCGGTCCAAGGAGTCTCCTTAGTAGTCCGTAGCGTCTGTTCAGTTCTTGTCTTTTAAGTCTTGTGTGAGGATTCCAGGTTAGACGGCTATCTAGGTAGAGCCCCAGATAACGAACCTGTGTGTAAGTCGGTAGGTCAGTATTGTTAATAGTTAGTGGAGGGCAGGTCTGTCTTCGTAATGTGAATGTCACCTGTATACATTTGGTAGTGTTAAGTTTAATTCTCCATGTTCGGCACCAAGCTTCTATGAGCTCAAGGTGTTCTTGGACAATGTTAGAGACTTGAAGAGGATCATGGTGGGAAGATAGTATGGCGGTGTCATCAGCGTAGGTTGTGATTAGGGTTTGGGGATGGATAGGGATGTCAGCAGTATAGATGGTGTATAGGATTGGTCCAAGTATGCTGCCCTGTGGCACGCCAGCGTGTATTGCATGAAGATCAGAGACCTCTCCACCGCATCTCACTCTGAAACAGCGATCGGTAAGGTAGGATTGCAGGAGTTGGTAAAAAGGAGTGGGGAGGAATTTTTTAAGTTTAAATAGTAGTCCTGGGTGCCAAACTCTGTCAAAAGCCTGGGCCACGTCGAGGAAGACATCCAGGCAGTACTTCTTTTGTTCTAGAGCCGAGGAAATGCCCACAAAGTAAATAAGTAAATCATCGTTCACTTTTTCACAAGGTGGGTTCGAATCCGACCCTGTACATTTTTTTATTTCGCCTACTTCTCATTTTGCTTTTTTAAAGTAAATGTTAACTAATAATTAATGATTAATATCTGTTTGTGTGCAGAGTTTTTGGTTGCTTTATACCACTGTTTAGTCTTATATTTTGACATCTCATTTCTGTTTCTCTATTTGTAAAACTAACTAAGGTGTCTAATCATTTCGCCTGTTATAAACAACGAGAATAATTTCCTTTCTTCAAAAAGCTCCCTGGCTTCACCCTTTGGCCCTGGGTGTAACAATACTTCTTTTAGGAGTTTAGGAGAATTTTGATTTAAGAGGTTTGTCAGACCATAGAGTTTCCAAATTCTTTCCTTAAATAAAATTTCTTTCCTCTCTATCTTCGTCGTCACAACTATAACTTACTTTCTCACCTCCTGCATCGAAAACTTCGTCCTGATTATCATTATTTGATAAAAGGTCATCCTCTTTCTCAGAACATGTTTCTTCCGCAGATTCAGTCTTTTGACTTCTCCCTTAGTTCATCCTTGTGATAAAAATTTTTTTTTACTCATTATATTTGAATAAAAAACAATGTAGTTGTCTTGGAAGACTTGTATATCAAAAAAAATTTCGCACTTTACAAACAAGGTGGGGTCTTATCCGACCCCAAGAGACAAACTTTTGTAAAAATGATATTAGAACTCAGTTAACAGAATACTAAAATCATAACCTCCCTACTGAACGTGTTTATCGATATTGGGAGAAAGGATACCTGAGTACATTTTGGCGCCAAAACGCTATCACGTGCGTAGTTCACAGAAATGTAAGAGCTGGGTCGTAACCGATCCTAGCCTTGTGCGCCATTCTAAACTCTATGCTTGCAACTGATGATGGCAGCATTTTACTCAGAACTCCTTGAATTCATTAAACACAACAGGATAACTCTGTAAATATTCAAAATACTAAAGACGCTCGTCATGTATGGGGTTTATGGGCTAGACAATTAAGGAATCAAAAACCCAAACTCAAAATATAACTTCTATACTATACTCTTCACCAAACGTAGACCCTCTTTTAACCGACAAATCAGACATAATAACACTCTCATTCCTTGGTCTACCCACATTAAGTACTTAGGGCTAACTTTAGACAACAAACTGACTTTCACTACGCACGTTCAGGACAAAGTGAACGCAGGCAAACTGGACTACACGACAATTAAACAACGGATGTAAAAAAAGACAATAAAGTAAACATTTATAAGAATATAATCATTGATTTTATCTTGGATCTATTAATATTCAAAGATATTTGAACACCCAAAATGGCTGATTTGCTAAGTACAAGAGGCCAAAAAACAAAGGAAAAAAAACGTATTGTGGTACCAATTCTTTATGTTTCTGTTTGTTTTTCCTAAGCCATTATTGGTATAATTTCATTTTTTTTGTCATGATTTCTTATTTTGATAAATGAGATTATAAACTATCTTTTAATATCATCTTTTTAAGTGCTTAGCATGGAGCTCGCGACGTACACACATGCCATAAAATTAGGCGCACCTCCTGCAGAGTTTAGGGTTAATCTAAGTGTTCACCTCCTAACACCACAGTATTTACTGTAAATAAAAAAAATTTATGTTTAAAAATAAATAAATAAAATAATAATATAAGCATTTAATTGGGAACTTTGACCATCTTCATCTTTGGTTGATTTTATGGTACCTTCATCTCCTCTTTCTCTAAGTGATGGCTGGAGTTTGAGAACACCAACTCTGCGGGATATCTGCCTGTATAAGGAGGGGATTTGCCGCAAGGTGGGAATCAGTTTAATTTATAAGACAGTAATAATATTGTAATATAGAAGGAAATGAGTTGGAGGAGTGTTATTAGTTTGGGTTCCTGTGGTGAATGCGTGTGTATTAGTAGAAAGAAGAACAGGAGGTAGATGGATGTAGTTTGTTAGGATGAATTAGTTTTCTTGCAGGCAGCGTACTCTACAGAGAGAGGCGTACAGCTTGAAGGGGCAGCGCACAGTTTGTAAAGTGGGGTACTGTTGAGTTATTCACCTTTACAATTTGTGGCCTTGTGGTAAAGGCATTTACTAATATCTCTTGCGGGTAGCTGCCGATCTAGGACCAGTCTTTTATTTTCTACAACACAAGGAGGATTGGGTAAGGCGTTCATCGGTTACCACCTTTTATCTCCATAGTTATAAGAGGCCGCCTGGATACTTAAATAAAGAAATAAAACCTAGGCTAACATTCTTCCACACTATCATTACTTTGGACGTCTCAATCAACTGAGAGATGTAGGCAACTCCTTTCTCACACTAGCATAACATACCACTCTCACCGAAGATCTTACTTGGGCTAGCCCCCCCCCCTTCCTCTTATATCTTACCGATAGATTTAGGTACACTCAGGCTCCAAACACTATGGATATTAACCACTTCGTCCTTTCTAAGGATACTAACAAAACAAAAATCTCTTCATTATCTTGAGACCCTATGTTTATATAACTTCCTCAGGCAACATAATCACGTATTTCTATCTCCTCTCTCTTGAAGCATTCTCCAAACTACCAACTATCCTCCTCCTGATAATTCCTTTGATTAACGTGAACATATATGTACACAAGAAGAAGTAACGCGGCTATCTACCAATCCCCCTATCCTTTACAACTTGTTGTCTACTTCATAAATTACTCGCTCATCAAAAAGGAACATAACTAACTAACTATCTTAAGCCGAATGATTTCAGTGCCAGCTTCTTTTATTATCAATTCTTATTACTACTTTTAAGACTATAACTAATCTAAATCCATTAACTCATCATTTCTCACTTGAACAATAAAATATACGAGTACAACCCAGCTTATTATCTTCCACTTTCTCACATATAATTTTTTTCTCTTATTATTGCAAGAGTAAGCCCAGATCTATAATTTTATTTGACATTTGTTAACGGATATGCATGTTCCAACAGGAATGTTGTAAGCGAAAGAGAGAATTTAGAAAACATTACAGGTAATAATGCGTTAAACGCACAGCGTTTAATGAGGTACGAACGTTACAATTGCTTTGAGGTTTTACAATTGTATTTGAATTATTTGTTACTAAAAATCTAAATATTTACGTTGTTTACGAGGTGTGGCTATTAAATAACGAGACTATTGCTGTAAAAAACATTTTATTTTAAATTTAAACATATTTAGTTATTATCACCTTCAATATACACCCCTCCTCCATCCCTACAATGCTCCATGCGAATTTACCATTGTTCGAAACAGTGCTGGAAGTCTTTTTCTGTGAGCTCCTGCATGACACGTGCCGCTTTTTCTTTCACAGCTTCAACGGACTGAAAACGTGTTCCTTTTAGTGCAGATTTGACTTTAGAGAACAGATAAAAGTCACATGGGGTCAGGTCAGTCAAGCGAATAATGCCTAAAAAACTGGGATGTTGTATTTGGCTAGCAAACGTCATGACAGACTATGCAGTGTGAGCCGGCGCGCTGTCTTGATGGAGAACCTCGTGACTTGTTCTTACACAAATATGGTCGTTTTTTCCTTACGCTTTCACGGAGTTGAGCAAGCACCTCACGGTAGTAATGTTGATTAATTATAATCGATATTTTCATCCGTTTTGGACGTGGAAGCGCGACCCGGGCGGTCTATCATCTCCTACGTCTTCTCGGCCATCTTGGAAACGCTTGAACCACTCAAAAACTTGCGCACGTGATTAACATTTATCGCCATAAACTTCTTTTAATAATAGATAAGTTTCAGGAGCGGTTTTACCAAGTTTCATGTGAAATTTCACGACAATTCGTTGCTCTACTACATGTGTAGTATCATGTATTCGGCAAAACGAAACTAATACCTCTTACACAAACGACGGTTCCGGTCAAAAAGATTTCTCTACAAGCACGTGAGACGCTGCAATCGAAAGAGAAGGCTTTACGCTGCACAGCTGTCGGTCGTTAGGATTTGGCGCATGCATAGTTTTTCTGTAGCAGCATCAGTCTCGTTATTTAATAGCCATACCACGTTCAATGGTTACAATGTTAACTGTATCCCGTATACCATCAAATACTTTTTAATTCTGTTCTCTTGATTGCACTCAAAAAAATAAAAAAATGGATTTACTAAGTAAGAACGTGTTCATGTTACTAAGCTCTAATAAAGCGCTGTTGACAAAGTAATGCCTTCTTTAAAAAAACCTATTTGCAGTGAAGATAAACAGTATTATATTCAAAGACAATAAGTGGATTAATAAGAGATACAAACATGAGTGAACATATGGGACCGTAAGGCAGTGTTACCATCTGAACAATGTACGATTTAATAATGAAGACTAGCACAAGATTACATCGTATTGCTACTATATCTGATACACCAGAGATAATATTAATGTAAACAAGGAACAGTTGGCAATAATGTTGATAAACTAGACGGTCTGTAATTATTCCCTAAATTAATCAGATCATTATATTTCATAATAAATGGATAATTTGATTACAAAGTGGATTCGAGTGAAAATCAGGATTAATAAATTAAGTTCAGGATTAAAACATAAGATTTTTATACATTTACTAATAAAAATACAAAAAAGGAACAACAAAAGGAAAATAGAGTTTGTTTTACTATAATTCTTATGAAAGTGACAAATTTAATCGGAGGTGAAGATTTTCTGTTTGAGCTTGCGTCGGAAATATTAGTTTTAAATGTGTGTCCATCTGTCTGTCCATATCCACCGTAATTTAAAATTGAAAACTCGCTGTAAGTTCAAATTTAAGCTAAGTTACCAACTTAAGGCCTTTGGCACACAGAAAGCGGTCTGTCGCGGCGGGCAATGATCTCCGACCGAGGTGGTCAAGCGGTCTAGTTGTATTACACAATGTTGCAACTTGCAACATCTCTGTCATACAGAACGCGGTCTACCGCCGCTGGCTTGTCTTTGTCGCGACGACTAGCGATCTGGTAGTACAAAATTACAGATTTCAACATGACCGCCTTGACACCTAGTAATACGAAATAAAGATTCCAATCTTTATTACTCATTTTGTATTTCATGCTCGCGAAAATACTAGAAGAACCTATCTTCATGTGGCTCTAGTTGTCTAGTTCGATACTAGACCAACTTTCTGACACAAAGTCCAATCTTTAAAAAAATACACTTTTCTTTTATACTCAGAGAATCTGAAAACGGATATAGCCAGTGATATCACAAGATCTAAAATCCAGACAAGAATGAATTGTCTAGCTAGTAGAGAAACCGAAGTTAATATAGTGATTGCACTTGGTAAATAATATTATGGCCGTAGTTCTGTGCTTAGAAATAGCAAGCTTGTTTATTTCTGGCGTCTTCGTGTTTACACTCTATTAGAAAGAAAATAATCTCTTCTACAGCTGATTAATTTGTACAATGCTAACAATAATATAATTCACCATTTATAAAACTAACTAATTAAATAAAGGTGAAGTTAAACAGAAAAAGATTGAGGAATAAATGAACAAAATATGTCTACTCTCTGTTTGCTTAAACTGATTTACAAGAATTTTACTGTTTCTTCCAGCTTTAATTCAATTATGTTCCAACAATTTGTCATAGCAAATTAGATTCTTATATTTATTATGGAACTTTGTTGTACAGAATGGTGAAGTATTATTTCTCCATTTTCAGAACTCAATTAGCATAATTTATAAAACTTTCTCTTCTCTATTATTTCATTTTGTTTCTATAATATTTTTCTAATAATTTAAATTATTGATAAGCGTCCAAAGTTTGAAGGAAATGGTCACAGATTTCTTCACTTAGTTCAGTGAACTTGTGAAACTGCCAATTCCTGTGATTTTATTATTATTTAATGCAAGGCACGTCAATGTCTAAGGCAGGGGTCGCCAAACTTTTTTGATCATTGACTACTATATAATTTTTCGAAATCTCTATCGACTCCCATAACAGTAATTTTCAGTTAATTAAAATAAAACTATCTATTACTGTGTTTGTACATTTATTTTATGATTTTAAACATTTATTAAAGTAATTTTACATTGTGTAACAATAGTTTTATGAAAAATATCTTAATGTTGAAATTTATATACCTTAATGTTTATTAAATAATAAGTAATTATAAATAAGTAAAAATAATAAGTATTGCTTCTTAATTAATGAGGTAGGCGCCACGGTAGCCGAGCGGGTTAAGAGGCGAGACCTGCAATGCTAATATGCATTGTGGTACTGGGTTCGATTCCCGGTCTTGGCCTTGGATTTTATTTAATGGGTTAAATGGTTATTCGCCTTTTATTCCACGACACCTAATTGGTAGTTGGACGTTAAGCCCCGCCTGAAAAAATAGGCCATTACTTTACTTACTTAATGAGATGGGTGTGTGCATGGTGTTTCTTTGCAAGGTTCGCTATATTGGATTCGAAATTGTTCTTCCTTCGACCCCCAATCGACCCCTACTTTTGTTAAATAGACCCCTGGGGGGGGGGGCTATATAGACCACTTTGGCGACCTCTGATCTAAGGTCATTGGTGACGCATTTTTATTCTCTTACTCTACCAAGTGATGGTATTGTAATCGTGGTGGTTTTCAATTTAGATTATTTATCAGCAAAGTCCTCTTTGATGTTTCCTTTGTGTCCAAAAAAGTGTACTGCAATTGTAACATTTTAATATTTCGTTCTACAAATATGTAAGTTTTATTTTTAAACAAAGACTTCTTCTTCTGCAGGATGATGTTCATTAGGCTTACCAATATCTTGAAGCTCTGAGCGTTCTCACAGCAAAACCACTCTCACGACAGTGTTCTCTTGTTATTGACAACATTCACCATGCCTATGGACTTTGAGATTTAATAGGCTTTTAGAAAGAAAAAATCTAAGGACCTGCTGCTGGATTCGAACTCGAGATCACCTAGTGGGAATCTAGTACCTGACCACTGGGTTAATCCTTTCTTTACCAAAATTAATCCAAAGGAATTATGATAAAAAAAAAAGCTATAAAGAAGTTTAAATTGAGTTTAATTCTGATAGCATATTTATTGAAAGATTCCACGTTGAAATTAAATGAACTATGTATTATTTACATAAAATTCTAGCTAGCTTTTCTTTCCTTCATTTTATGGCTAGCAATATATTATTTAGAGAAAATTGGGATGGAAAATTTCTAGTAAAATGGAAATTCTTTGGTGATAAATTCTTTGCTAAAGCTCTCACTGCTGGCAAACAAATTGTTCACTTACTGGCGAAAGGAACACAATTATATTACCCGAGACATTAGTTGTCTTCAGTGAATGCGCCAAGTCCGACATTTTACTGCCAGTTTCAAATACACCTTCCATAATATGGAAACTTACTACAGTTAAATTACATAAAATTCTTTACTTGAAGAATTACTTTTTTTTTAGAGGTACTATACGCGAGCTTTTTGCCCTCGATTTGAACATTTTCTTAACTTCACAAGTGAAAGACAAAATAAACAATTTTAATAACATAATTATTATTGTGGGATCTAATTTGATTAAAAGTTCTTTTATCTTTGAAAATAAACGAATAGAAAAATATTTTATATTATTATTATTTTATTTAATACGCTTCAAAAGCGGTGGTTATTGGCGCCCGAAGATTATTTCAGTGCATTGCCGGCTTCCAGACAGTGTTCTCTCGTTACAAACAACACTATCCATCATCAGTGAGCTGTAAGAAGCTCCTAGGAAGAGAAAAATCTGTGGGCCAGCAGCTGGATTTGAAGCCGGGTTATTTTATTATTATTATTATTGTTGGGCGCAAATCCTAAGAGCCATTGCTTTAGAAATCAGGCTGGTGTGGTGTACCTTATTTGGAACTCAGATTAATCTCTCCGATAATTTTTAGGTTGACTAAATTATTTCTTTCCATCCCCATTCGACGCCGAATAAATTGATTGAAACATAGAGTTGGCCCACTTTAGAAAGGGCATGCTGGGATAGTTGATAACGAGAAAGTCGACGTGCTAGCAAAAAGAGCGATTTTGTTATGGGAACATACTCCAGTGCTCAATTTAGCGGATTTCGAAGGTGCTTTAAGAAAGCGTTGTTATGACGCATGGCAAAAGCTCTACGATCTGGAAAAAGAAATTAAGGGTAAATATTACGCTGATTTACAGCCTAGGATTCCCAACAAGCCATGGTTTGTAGAAGTACTGGAGGGGGAAAGGCAATTTTACACAACAATAATGCGACTGAGGTTCAACCATAATCTCAAAAATCCGCATCTGCATAAAATTAAGTTATTAGATAGTCCCAAATGTGATTGCAATAGCGGGGAGGATGGGGACATCGATCACCTCCTCTTCAGATGCAGCAGATATAATAGAAATAGAGACAAGTTCCTAAAGGAATTGGCAACACATGTACGATTTCCCTGTAGCGCTAAAAGTATTTTAGCTATAATGAATCCTGATGCGCTACGAATTATTTACAAATTCATTAGAGAGAATAAAATAAAAATATAGGATGCAGCTAAACTCCATAGTTGCGATTTTAGTTCTTAATTACTCACACAAGTACTATCATAACTACACTACTAATTACACCACTCTAAGCTCACATCAAATAACGAAGTCACATTCAGAGACCATTGTGTTGTTCTAGGAAGGAATGTCAGTACGCAGCGCTCAAGATATCCTTATCTCATGGAAGCCACGAAGCAGAATGTAGTAGAAGAGTGGCTGGCATGACGAAGAAAGAAGGGAAAGAGGCTGTGCTATTCCTCAAATTGAATATTGGAAAAGATAGGGCTGGTTTTTTTCCACCAACATATTGGTAAATTGAGGCGCTAGGAGCCAACTGTAATTGTTCATACCAATATGTTGGTTTTTTCCAGCCCTCATATAAAGTAATTGGTTAATGTGCAAACAAGACCACTATAACAATAAATAAATAAATAAATAATAAATAAATAGAGTTGGCCGTATTGATCTGCTAAGGCGACGCCAGGAAGCACTCATTTATGTATGGTGGTAACACAAACTGCTGGTATCCTGGTGCCAGTAAAACATAAGTGGCAATCCTATAGGAGCAGCCGTTTGAGTTTCTAAGTATGATTTCAAAGGACACAAGCTGGACAAAATAAATTGTAATGGACAAATAGAAAACTTTAAGCAACGAGATTTGGCACGAATATTTTTGAAATTATTTAATTAATAATTGAAATAAATCAAAGAGTAAAACTGAATGAGAAAAAGCTCCTTCAAATTTGCATTAAAAAAAAGAAATATTGAAATTGAATTTTAAATATAGCCGACTCCGCATTTTTGAAATAACAATCAACACTTTGGACTTCTACTATGTAATGAATTGCTGATATAGTTCAGAGAATTTAATTGAACAACTCAACACTAGAGTAATAAAATTGCGCGAACAGACGGAGTAGGTTTACCAATATCTGGCTCATACCAAGCATTCATAAAGTTCCATACTTAAACTTCCATTTTTTCAAGTCTGAGGCACACTAAAAAGATTAATTTAGATATGATAGAATAAACAATATGGCGCTTGTTTTTTTCGTAATAAATGATAATTTGACTAAAAGTTTATTCAATGTAATTGATTGAAAAGTCTCAATCATTTTTTATTAGAAAAAAACTATTGCAAAGTTTAAATAACATTATTGGTCGATAATAATAATAGTAATAACAATAGGGAAGGAATTAGCTATGCGGTTAGAGTATTGGATTCCCACGCGGAGGTCCCGGGTTCGAATCCATCTGCTGACCCATAGATTTTCTCTTCCTAGGAGCTTCTTCAGTTCACTGTCCGGTGATGGACAGTGTTGTCTGTAACGAGAGAAAACTGTCCAGAGGCCAAAAGTACACTGAAAAAAGCTCCGGGCGCCAATAACCTGAGATGTTGACGCGCCTTAAATCATAAAATAATAATAATAATAATAATTTTTGTTTTTTATCTGAGGGGGAAAATGCCACAGGCACCTTCCAGATTAAGACCTGGGTTTGTGGGGTTCTACCAACTAAAAAAACCCTCCTCTTCAGGCATAACGTCCACCCCGGAACCGCCATAAGCATTACTTCAGGGTGGTGCCTCGTATTGAATGCAACTATCTTTGATTTGGGGTCGTTGGGTATAAAGTTGGCATATGAACTGCCACAGAGAGGTGAAGGGCATAATAACCACCCAGGTTCATTGCCTTGAAAAAAAAAAAAACTATCTTTGATTTGTCTAATTGTCTGGACCGTAGACCCTAACGACGGTCTAGCTCCCTCTCCTTACTTTTTAGCATAGACCTAACCAAGTACGGAACTTCCTCCCATAGGTCTAGGCTAACCAGCATAGTATCCACTATGTTGTGCGGTGAAAGCGTACCAGTTCTTTCCTACAGTCTCGCTCTTTCTTCCGCCCATCTTTCTACATTCGAAGAACGTATGATACACGCATCATCGTGAGCTGAATCCCCATTTTGCCAAGATACGAGCAGAAGTATCCATGGCTGGTTACGAACTGAGTTCGATAGTAATCTACTTCGCCGTGTCTCCTATCCGCCCAAGCTGCAGGATCTCCGAAGAGTCCAGCTGTCCATCGATCCCCGTGTATCAGCCAACCATCGTTCGCGCCAATCCCGTTTAACAAACTCTCTTGCACCTTAGCCACGCTTTTCCCCAGGACATCCTTCTGCGAGTAGATTAACCTTCTAACCTGAGCGAGCCAATCTATAGGCCACCACTAAAATCGCCAGTTCAGACACCGTTCTATATGCACTAGCTATTCTAAAAGTGCACCCCTTTTTTGCACAACAGCCAACCGTATACGGTACTTTTCTTTGCTGAGTGCATCAGCCCAGATCTCGCTACCGTACAGCAAGATGGTATTGGCACTGGACATCATTAATAATAGTAATAATAATGATTAGCTATGCGATTAGCGTACTGGACTCCCACGCGGAGGTCCCGGGTTCGAATCCAACTGCTGACCCTTAGATTTTCTCTTCCTAGGAGCTTCTTACAGCTCACTGTCCGGTGATGGACAGTGTTGTCTGTAACGAGAGAACACTGCCCGGAGGCCGGCAGTGCACTGAAAAAAGCTCCGAGTGCCAATAACCTTAGATGTTGACGCGCCTTAAATCATTAAGAAATAATAATTATAATAATAATAATACTATTCCTATTTAAAGTGATGTGAATTAGTGAGAGCGTTCACCTGACTGGTGCTGATAAAGCATCAACATTTTTAGATAGAGTCAACTTTGTTAAGCCGTACTTAGCAAAATTTTCCCTTTGAAAATTTGGAATAAAGTTTTTCAATTGAAGTAAAAAAGTACAAAGTCTCTAGTGAGTGAGGCATTTTATTTTATTTTTTTAATTAATTATATTAATGTAATTACGAAGGATTTTACGTTAACAAGAAATTTCATTTAATTTAAATTTCATCTCTATTTTTTTGGGGGGGCGCAATTTTTAGATGGGTACAGATTACATTCAGTAAAAATACTAATTAGGGCGGACGATATAATTAATTCACTTTAAATGGATTCGTTAATCTCGTTTATTCTAATCAGTGCGTTTTGAAAGGGTTTAATTTCATAGTAATGAATGTGTGTTAGCTTTCAAGATGAGATTTTTCCTCTGTCTTTTTTTAAATTTCTATTTCATCTTAATTCTGTTGTAACAGAATGTAATGCAATACAGTGGATTTTAGATTTTGAATTTAAACGGGAAATATCTCCCTTAATTCTCCGAAAAAGTGATTTTTATAAGTGAGTTTGTGTTTATTATAGCGGAAAATAGTTCCAAATAGTTCAAAATAATAAGCTATTGGAAATAATGAAAGGGCAAATGTTAGTAAATAAACGTTTTCAATTATTATTTTTAATTATTTATTTCCTCGTTAAGCTGCTGCAACGATTTTTTCCCAAACTTTGTTCATGTAGATCTTATATTTAAAATGTTTTCTCATGATAGCACTACGTAAGGCAGTTCTGGAGAAGTGATTGCACATTAGTTCTCTCTAAAATACCTGCATTGTGTAATGTGCATTTATACTAAACCGAAATCGCCACAAAATATGTGAGACCAAGGTTACCATATTAGTTATTTGGTAAATCAGATTTGTTTTTTTCAAGAGTTTGTATTGAATCCCTTCTGATCGACGAAAACTACTAAAAAAACTGTCATTTCTCCTGAGAATTCTGGATTTAAAATCGACCTAAATAGCAATAAGGTCCTAGAAAGAATCACTAAGTGGTAAGATAAGATAGACTAACGCTATACTTTTCATCAAACGCAGACTCTCTTTTAATCAAGAAATTAGGCACAATAATTCTCTGATCCTGTGGTCTACCCACGTTAAGTACTTAGGCATAACTTGGGACAACATTCTGACTTTTACTGAGTACCTGAGCACGTTCAGAATAAAGTAAACTCAGGTAAACTGGACTACTATTTCCTCTACTCTCACGTGACTCCAAAATGGCTGTGACAAACAAAGCTCTCTTTTTTTCTAAGTGGTCCTTTCGGCCGATGTCACTCTACGCCAGCTCCACCTGGAGCCCTGACTTGTGGTAGCAACATCAAGAAACTCCAGGACAACATAGAACAAATCTCTGAGACTCGCAACAGACTCTCCACGACGCACTAGAATTGACTGACTCCACGAGACTGCGTCCATTATCCCCGTACACTCCCATATCCAAAATCGTCTGCTGAAACTCCTTCCCATCCTAGACTGTCATCCCAATCCACTCTGCCGCTACATAGCCTCCTACAGATCCTTCTTCAACATACAGACACAGAAGACTAAAACACATCCTTCTCTAACTTTCTACACTAGCTGCAGGTTTTGTCCTTCCTTTTTCCCTGCATTCTTATCTGACATCTTAACATTTCTACTAGCACTTGTTATGAAGGTTACAATGTTCTGTACATTGACGCTTAGTATAGTTTCTTTTTGTACTTACATAATATGTTATAATAAGAATTGATTCTATTCACTACATTAGATTAGATTAGATTATCGGGGTAGGACCTCTACCCCATGGCACTGCAGCCAAAAGAGGCTTATTGCGACATCCCCCTTTGGATCTAGTAGACGAAACCTCCCCTACTAAAGAGGTTGAGGACTTACCCTTCTAGTTCTTTTTGGGCTACTATCTCCTTTGGTCTCAAAGTTCCAAAGGTTTTGCGCTCGCAATGAGAGGCCGTTTCCTCCTCTACCTAACACAATCTGCACACCGGTTCCAAACTAATAACCCCCTCCTTGTACAGATGACTATACCCTATGTGTACTGTGTAAATGTATTGGGCAGTAACAGTATATGTTGCTCATGTTCATGTTGTTAGGCTGGGATACCCGCAGGGACGCCAAGTACCCTGAAGAAGTGGCTAATCCACTTCCCCCTTACGGGGGTTCTATTCACTAAGTGGTTAAACCAGGAAAAAATGCAATATTGTTTGCAAAAAATGTACAATTTTTAAAAAGCAATATCAATAAGGAGAGATGTTCATTAAAATGATTTATATCTAGATGTGAGGGTACATTAAGCATTCTTCCCTTTTGTCCAGAGTGTTACGACTGTACACAAATCATTCTAGTTTTAATGTCCGTCCATTTCAAACACACAAATACAAAGAGAAAAAAGAAAAACAGCTAAGGACGAGTGTTACTTTTCCTGTTTTTTTCTTTTTATGGCGTAATTTATGAAATAGTAAACATTGTACTCCTTCTTTTATGACAACAATAAAAAGATCTCATCGCGTATTAAAAAATGGGAGCGGAGACAAGAACAAAAAAGTGAGTATAAAAGAAATAGTTTTGGAGCTGTGCAATATCTAAAAGTATTTTGTTGCAACGTCAGTATTTTTGTGTAAATATTATTTTACATTCAATATACTCGTATTTATTCTGTATTAAAACCAGACCTATTTTGAGCTTATTTACTCGAAGGAGACTCAAGCAATGATGCAGTTTTTATTATAATACATTGACGTAAAACTTGTACGATCTTTTTGTTGATTAAATACTTTTTGAAGCATTTATTGCTTTATCAGTTCCAACGGAACTTGCACTATTTTTAGGGGGTAAAGTCAATGAAAATAAGGATCACAGATAAACAAAAAGCAATCAAATCTTTCGAAGGAAAGCAAAATGATAATGTACATTGTATAAGATGAAGATGACCAAATAGTTCAAGTGAAACCTGTCTTAGCTCTTATGCCTTTCAGCATCGAGCTTCAGATAGATTAGGGTTTTAACCATCGGATCTACTCTTCTCTATTATTAGCCACTCTTCGGATGGATGACCTTGTCTGACCTCCGATATGCTCCAAATAGCCCAATCTTGGTCTGCGGCCTTCAGATTTCGTTTCCATCAAGCACCTAATCTTCTTCTCTCCACTTCTCCTGCAGACGTAGCGAAAACACCCTAACTGCCGATTCTCCAACTTGGTTACGAAGGATTGAATCTCTAAGCTGCTCCTTATTGATTTATTTCTGATTTTATCACGCTTAGATTTTTCCTTCGATTCGGCGGTGAAATCTGGCATGCATATCCAGCATAGTCCAGGAATCTGTCCCATACTGAAGAAGAGGTAAGTAAGTTGAAGACGGCCATTTTTAATTTTGCTAGCAATTCATGTTGTGAATTAATGGCAGAAAGGGTTGTTTATTGACAATGCCTTGAGTTTAATCTTGATAGATATTCTTTTTACTTCAATGCTGTATTATTTAACCATATCTTTTGCTATTTAATTTCTTTTTTCAAATTTTCATTTGTTTTTCTCCTAATATCAGATTCTATAAACGCAGTGAACAAATTTATCCGGACATTATTGCGAATTCTTTGTATACGAAAAAACTAATTTTTATTTTTTTTAAAAAAACATCTAAGGTTATTGGCGCCTGGAGCATTTTTCAGGGCACTACCGGCCTCTGGACACGTTACAGACAGTACTGTTAAACACCGGTCAGTGAGCTGTAAGAAGCTCCTAGGAAGAGAAAAATCTAAGGACCAGAAGGTGGATTCGAACCCGCGACCTCCGCGTGGGAATCCAATACGCTAGCCGCACAGCTAATTCCTTCCCATAAATAAAAAAACACACAAATATTTTAGTTTTTGGTTACGTTCATTGCAGCATTATAATACAAAGCTTGTGACAAAAGTTATTAATCATTACTTTAGATATTGTATAAAATTCTATTATACAGGGTGACCAGAGTTATATTATACTCCACCCACATTTTTTTTTTTAACGGCGGGAAATTTCGAAAAAATAAAAAACACGTAATTAATCATTTATAGTCTAGTTTATTTTCAGTGATCGACCCATTTTTTTAAACACCTGTCACTCGAGATACAGCAACTTTGATTTTTCAAATGGAACGTTATATTTTTTTTGCATATTTTTATAGTATTTGAGCTCCTAAAAAAAACAAAAAAACATTTTTGGAAATCGGTTAGGTTTTTCAAAAGTTATGGTAATTTAAAATATGAAAAACAAATTTCAGTTTATTGTCAAAATTGCGTTATTTTTTTTTAAAGAATCTGTTCAAACTGGGCACAATCAACGGATAGGCAAGCCAAAACTCTGGACTCCCACGCTTTGCTCATAGCAGCACTTATGGTGGCGAAGTCAAGATCTAGGCAGGCTAGAGTTATTCGACGTTTCAGATCATCGACTGAAGCCAAAGGATTAAGGTTACTGTACACTTTATTTTTTAGATATCCCCACAAAAAATAGTCCATTGGGGTTAAGTCCGGTGATTGAGGTGACCACTGGATGGGACAATGAGTCCCTAAGCACTTTTCATGGAAATTTCTGTCCAGGTAACCTCGAACAACTCTCACATTATGTGCCGGGCAACCATCTTATTGAAAATACATGTCTAGCCGACGTTGTAGAGGAACATCTTCCTGCAGAACTGGCAAAATGTCTCTAAAAAAAAAAGTCAGATACCTAGCATCAGTTAAGTTCTCTCTGTAGAAGTATGGGCCGATTAGTTGATTTCCTATAACTCCACACCAAACGTTTGTAGAAAAAAACTACCTGAAACGTCGAATAACTCTAGCCTGTCTAGATCTTGACTTCGCCACCATAAGTGCTGCTACAAGCAGAGCGTGGGAGTCCAGAGTTTTGGCTTGCCTATCCATTGATTGTGCCCATTTTGAACGTGTTTTTTATTTTTTCGAAATTTCCCGCCGTTTAGAAAAAAAAAAGTGGGTGGAGCACATAACTCTGGTCACCCTGTGTACAGCTCTTTTGCTAAAGTGACTAGCTCAGCAAGAGAGTGTGAAGTTTATTTAAAAATCTTTTCACATATTTTTCAATCTTGTGCCAATTTTTATGTTCACCGTCACAGCAGTATTTGCAAGTGCAAGTTCTTTTTTATATTAGTTTACTTGCTTTATTGTTGTACAGCGATATATCTGTAATATTGGCCGAGGTAACCTTGTGCAGAACTAGGTTGCGCTTTCTACAGCCAAATCATACCTCTAGTCGAAGAGAACGGCACTTGTAAATATATATAAAAATCTACATATATGTGCATATTCCAGTGCGGATGGGGTGACAGTGGAAATGTATTTCCAATAAACAGCGAGCAGACAAGACCAATAAAACAGGAATTGTTATAGAAGTATATTTCTTGTTACAAATCAATGTTCTTTTATTCTTGCTTTTATTTGTTAGATATTATTTCAAAAGATTTCCCTTTTATTATTATTAAAAACCAGCAATTGACAATTTTTAGCATATTATAAACAAGAGCCGTAAGTATTATTATAACTTGCAAATATTGCAATAATAACCTGAGCTTTAATTGGAATTTCAACTGGTTTTTAGTACAAATTAAAGAATCCGGTAAGTGGACGCGAGCCCCGCCATAAAATTTAGGAATTATTTATTTAATTTTATAAAAGGGCATCCGATTTGTTTTTGTAGAGATATGTCACATCAACTCATACCCAAAACTCACTTTTTTTTATGTGAGTGTTTTTTTATGGAGTGTGACGTGAATAAACTTTGTTTTTAAGCAAATCATTCAATTCGTTTTCGAAAACAAAACAAAGAATCGATTCAGCAATGTGGCATTTCTAGTGGATCGATTTTATTCACAAACTATTAGTTTTTAATATAAAATTTATATTAAAGACAAATTAAGGTATCTCATTAGCTATATTCACAGGTTAGGATATTTCTATTGTAGTCATCTTAATAAATGTTAAATTACGCCTTTTCAAATTCAGTATCTTCTCAACTAATCGTATCATTCATTTCCGTTCTTTCAAAAATTGGAAATTTGCCACAGCAGTTAGGCAAACTCCAACAAAAGGTATCTTGTAATAGGAATTCTTCGGTTTATTTTGGAGAAATGTTTACTTGAATACGTTTACGTAACGGGTTATATTTTTTATATAAAATATTTTTATTTATGTATTTAGGATGAAATCAAGGAAACAAATCGACGATCGAACACAATCTATACCAATACAGTCCGTTGTCGATGTAGAAGCGATTTCATCATCCACTTGCACAAATTTCAACTGCCCCAGCTGCAGATGTACTGACACCGTGGTTGATCCGCTCGGCCGCATTCATTCTTTTACGTTCCCGGCACAGCTAGACTTGGTCATATAGTATTTTATTATTACCATTCGATTGTTCTTGAGAAGCCCTTTCCAACCGTATACGATCTCTGTATTTGGTTTTGGCTTTTCGACGCCTATAGGCCGACATTTTTTTATTCTAACACCTTATTATAGTCACTGTCACTATTTTACACTAATGTTTTATATACAATCGATAGATTGTGACGACAGCTGACGATTAAAACTTAAACGAACATCGTAGCTTTTCCGAGTCAAAAATTATACTAATTGCAAATCTCGATACACACCAAAATGATCTCAAAATGGCGGCGCTTTCCCCTCCACAGCGCGTGATGAGTCACAGTCCTCGCTTATCGTAATGAATTCTTTGATCCTTTAGCTAATTTCCAGTGGTCTAATTTAATTTTGGATTTTGACGATAGATTCGAAACTATAATGCCAAACTGTATCCCCCGATTTTGTTATCATTAGGTTTTTTGGATTGCCACCATATGGTAGCAAATTTAAAGACGTATTCATGTCAAAAAAAAAAAAAAAAAAACATGAGATTTCTGGCACATTATTTTTAATATAACCTCTTATAATTTATTAAAAATAAGTCGCAGGTTGCACATAGTTTATAAAAAGATTTTGAACCATAATATAAGAAAATGTAGTTTTTTGAAACCTAAAATTCTATGATAAAAACAGTTGAAAGACTTCTTTTTATTATTATTTTATATACATATCTACCATAATAAAATAATAATAAAGAGAAGTATCAGTTTATATATCAGTTTATATATCAGTTTATATATCAGTTTATATATCAGTTTATAAATATCTGAATATCAGCTTATAAAAACTGTCAAAAAAAAAAATTATATTCCATATTTGTGTATTGTCGCTTATATTCAGTCCGACGTAGCTATCAATTAGAGAGAAGCTTTTTATATCAATTTTGCTATTGAGATAACTTTCTACTGGTTATTTCTGATGATACGATGGTATCACTGATTTAGGGCAAGAACCTTGATTATTGTTTTAGAACTGGACAAGAGACCTTCGCTGTGTGGAAATCAAATCCTTTCTCTAATCATTAGCCAAGTGATTTTTCTTGTTATAGGGATGAGAAGTATCAGCTGGTAAAGATATATTTAAAACGTAAGCTAAGAGCTGGTAAATCAATCTCAATGTATTGTGCCAAGCGAATTTAACACTAGGATTATCACTCGTTAAATATTTAAACACGGTTTAACAACTCGCTTTTACATCATAAATAGTAATCCTATCTGTAATTAGTGGGAAACGCGGGATGTGTTAAGTTATAACCATTAATGGTCTTTTAAGGTTTATCTTTAGTGCAGTAAGAAGCGGAAGAGTTTTCGGTCTGCAACCTCAGAAATTCATTACTGCGGTAGATTTATTAGAGCGGAAAGAGAGAACAGAACCAGCTCTCTCAGTCTGTACATATAACTTTATTTCAGATACTTCTTTGCAGCCAACAATGAAGGAAATTTCAAGTAATGTTACAATATAAGAGAAACTAACATCAAATAATTTCCTCACAACTTAAAAATCCCACAAAACACATATTTAATGAGTCAGAAATGAGTCAATCGATAGAATTAATCAATAAATTATTGAAGAAGCCATAATATAATAAATTTCAGTCATCATATGATAGTTTTCAACCAATAATTTACAATTTTGGAACATTAATGTGGTTAAATTATATTAAAAATGGTTTAGCTTAATCTAAATAAGATTTCACCGCTGACTAGATGATGATTGAAGTTTAAAACATTATAATGGCCGAATTTTGTCCAAATTTTGCATAGAATCATTTATAGTACTCTTATATCTAGCAATATATCAGGATCTAAGTAGGGATTAAAAAATCTACGTAATAGAGTAGAGGATATGCGAATTAGAGAATCAAACGTTAAGCTGGAGTACAAGAACAATACGTTTTAATTTACACCAGACTACATTCTTAACTTAATCACATTAAGCGAGCAAATTAAAATGTTTAATTAAGAGGATGATACTATAAAGGTAGCGGAATGAAATCATATAGTCGAACAAGGTAAGGGTGGATGATAGATGATCCAAATGCTGGATGTTTGACGCCTATTAGAAGGCTTGCCTATTAGGATAGCCTATTACAGTAGCTTATTTTCAATTATTTGTAAGAAATGTGAATTTTTTTTTTTTTGCAAGAGATTATGAAGTTAGTTTTTCTTCGAAGTTACTGTAAGTATCACGCCAATCATATTAACTACAGGGTGTTCATTTTAAGACGGCTCAAACGCATTTCATACTTGAACGATTAATCTGAGCAAAAACAAGTAGAGGAAACATTTGTTGCCCGTCACCTCTAGTTTCCGAATATGTGGGCTATACTCTGGCTCGCAAGCTAGGTTAGCCTGGAGGTTATCAACTGCTCTCTGTATCTGAGGAGGCACCTTTGAAGGCCCAGTACATGCTTCACAAGTTGAGTAATGTGCATTATTTGATAAATTAAGGAATAAGTTTGATCCTTTACATGAAAGATATTGATCACTTAAATATGTGGCAGGAGGTTTCCAAGTTTTTGGTAACTGCCTTGGCAATATTTTTAGTAGAAAGGGGATATGAACAAATACATAAAAATAACCTATCGCTTGCTCTTCTTTCTCTTTGATAACAAGTTAAAAAATTGAAATATGATTAAAAATACCAGATTTTGAAATGGCCTAGCACCTTTAATTTTGAAGATATCAAATTGCGGTTTCCGGTTTCTTTCATAACTTTTTATACTCTTTAAAAGTGTGTATATGAAAATGAGGTTCAACTGCGAACCCTTACTTTTGGTCGCGCGTCAGCCGCGTATGCGGGCAGGAAACTAAAATCAAGTGACATATTCTGAAACTAGAGGAGACGGGCAACAAATTTTTCCTCTACCTTTTTTTTGCTCAGATCAACCGTTTAAGCATGAAATTCATTTGAGCCATTTTAAAATGAACACCCTGTACATTGTTGAAAATAATTATTATTTGTCTAACCTAATACGTAAGCTCAAAAAAATAATTAAAAAAAAAAGACGTTTTCCATCTTCTGGAAGTTTTATAACCTCCCAAAAAACCTGCGAGCTATAGATTACTCGGAGAATTATCAGAATGGCTGGATGATGAGGATAGAGTTTATGTAGTGGAATTGGTAGACAAAATTCTTAGGATTTTCTGGAATTTTCGGGATGGGAAGGTGACGTCTAGCTGGATCACTCCGATTTCGGATTTTGGAGCAAGAAAGTTAAAATTTTGAATTAACTTAATGCAGAAAAATGGGTAGCTTGGTAGGGCTACTGTGGGTCTTTAAATTTGAGGCATATTTAGAATTAATGAACTTCTGGATTATCTTGGAACTCAGAATTTAATCAAGACATTTGACCACTCTTACTAATATAAAACACGCAGAATGGTACAGTAAACTGAAATGGAACTTAAGAGCAATGAATAGCCATCCTTTTTCCAAGAATCATTTTAATCAAAACTGCCCTGGAAAACATGATATATTGCAACGAGAACAGAGAATTATTAGCTCGAAGAGAAGAATTTGAAGTTTTCTTTTAAATTTATCTTCACGCTTAGAACTAACTTACAACTGATTTTGTTTAAAACTAATTCTTAAATTATTAATTAGTTATATCTTGAGTCGTTTCTTGGTAACTGTTCCGTGTTACTTTTACCTATCGAGTGTTCAACATTCTTCAGTCTTTTCATGCTGGCTGAATGGTCTTAGAAAGAAATCTGGCGAAGTGAAGGGAAGCCAGAGCCGTGACTTTGCTAAAAGGAGAGGCCCAGCAAACTTCTAGAATGGCTAGGATTATAACTGACACTCAGACCCAAGTTCTCTGGCCACTATAACTGATAGAATAGAATAGAATAGATTAAATTAGGGCAGCCTCAAGGCCTACGCCACTGCGACCCTTTTGGATCTATTGTGGCTCCTCGACTTTAGAGCTCGCCCTCCAGACCCGTCCGTTTAATCAGACTCTTAATTCTGGAGAGTGACTCCTGGATAAAGCTCTCAGGCCTTGGTTTTTCCTCCCCGAGAAGTAACATCCTTAGCCAGACAAGCCCCTCACACTGACACAATACGTGCAGTGCCGTTTCCTCTTCTTCCTGGCAGAACCTATAAAGGCTGTCATCTGCCAGGCCCATGCGATGCATGTGTTTTCTGAGCCTGCAGTGGCCAGTTAATAAGCCTACAATTATCCTTATAGCCCCACGGCCTTGACGGATTAATTCTGCAGTCAGCCTCGGCGAATAGCCTCTGACGAACTCCTTCGCCTGTCTCTGTCCAGTGGTGGCGAGCCACCACTCTTGAGACCTACTCGCACCCAAATTAATGGCCGCAGTCTTAACACACTTCGAAACCCCAAAACAAGTCTATGGGCCAACGAAGCGTCCCGCAGAGCCTTCCCGGGCAAATAAGTCTGCCACTTCGTTTCCCTTATATCCTGAATGACCAGGTACCCAAACACTCTAACCGATGGTACTTGCACAATGAGGCTAGTAGGGTTCCGAGCTACAGTGCGAAATAAGATTGGGAGGGTTCAACTTTTACTAAGTTTTAAAAAGAGAGCCACTACATAAAGCATAAAATTCTGAACGGAAGCCAACAACCATCGACTCTTTAATTTTCTAAATTCGAAGTCGCCGCACTCATCATCTCCTAATTCGTGAACTTCTTGTTGATTACTACTTCCTTTATTTTCCATTTACTTGTTCTCTCAATGGTTTATAAAATAAATAAATAAATCAGGATTTAGTAATAAAATAAATAAGAAAGACAAGTTAAAAAAAGCTATTCAATGAAGACAAATATTCCGACATCTCATCAAAAAAGTAGGAGAACATTTGTTCACATTATAAAGTTGAAGTCTGAAGAGCCATCAGTTTGTTTGTTGTTTGATCAAGGCAAAGTGATGGAAATAAAGTTTTCTAAGTAATTTCAGTTTGCGAAGAAGAAAGTATTATAAGGGATGAGGGCCAAGGTTTGGTGGAAGGGCTGAAGGACCAGTCATACAAGTTGGACGGGCCCCAGCCAAAGGGGCGTTTCCATCATTAAATATCCATATTTCTTGCTTTCTTTAATTCATAATTTACTTGGCTCTCCGCACCAAGTCACCCCCCATAAATTATTAAGGTCGTCCCAGTTTTTATTTTTAAAGAACACTTTAATTTTAATTACTCGGACGTATTTATGAAAAAGGAACTTTTTAAAATAATCTTAATTAGTTTTCAATATCGAAAACCTGGTAAAGCTTTATTAAATAGTTTGAACACTTAAAGACTTTTTTCCTTTCGTCTAGCTTTATCTGAATTTACAAATTTTACGGTGAAAAGGAACTTTAGAGAGAAGCCCGATCATTCCCGCGCAAAGAAGTGCCCTTCATCGAAATTTTCCTGGGAATACGCTTAAATAAAGGTTCTAGAAGAATTGCTCATACGAAATATGTAAATATAGCAGTTTTGGGGGAATAAAATTAAAGTAAAGTAATTGCCTATTTTTTCAGGCGGACTTTACGTCCAACTACCAAATTAGGTGTCGTGGACTGAGGCGACTAGCAAACATGCTTTACTGTAAATTTCTTTTATTAACCATTAAATAAAATCCAAGGCCTAAGACCCAGGAATCGAACCCAGTACCACAATACATATTAGCTTTACTGGTCTTGCCTCTAACCTCTCGGCTACCGTGGTGCCTTTTTGGGAAAATATAAATAAACTGAAAAAATTGATTCAGTACTGTAGCAATTTCGGTCAGTTGATTTTGTCCATAAGCTTATTGTCGGGTACGATATTGGCAAGCAAGATACCAAATTTGAACTTTATGACATATTTTTTTCTGTTTTGGGAACATACTGACCTCAAAACTAACGCACACATACACAACACCTTAAAAAAATTGTACGTCAGGATAGCTGTATAAAGGGTTCTTATATATGTAAAAGTGCCATCAGAGGGGGGGTGCCGACAACGCCACACAGCTTGAAGGTTAGGTTATAGTCTAGGAAGGTTTAGCGTCATTTGAGATTGTTTACGTTACAGTTTTTCATAGTGTTTAACGACGGTGAAATATAACTAATAATTTAATTATTCTTTACAGGTACCATATTGTTTTAATTATTTATGTATGTATGTATTAATGTTTTGTATTAATTTATTTATAAAATTATATTCTTTACAGAATAATAAAATCTGTTTTCGAAAACCGTCTTACAAATTAAATTACTAGTTATATTTCACCGTCGTTAAACACTATGAAAACTGTAACGTAAACACTCTAAAATGACGCTAAACCTTCCTAGAACATAACCTAACCTTCAAGCTGTGTGGCGTTGTCGGCACCCCCCCTCTGATGGCACTTTTACATATACTATACAGTTTTTAGAAATACTTTTTTCGAAATAGGGTACCCCAAAGACAGTTCAGAAAAACTCCACAATCCTTTTTTTAAATTAATGATATTCGGAAGATATACAACAGTTTTAGTTCAAAAAGAATTTACGTCTTGAAAATTAATTAAGTGGCGCCTCATTTTGAATTGGAGAGTTTATTTAATGATAATTAGTTTTTCCTCACTGAATAAGTACAAGAATATATTGCTTGTTTTCATTGAAGTGAATTTCTAAAATAAATCAGAGTAAAGTTGAAAGGTGAAAGGTTATGGGCAGGATGACGGAGGTTGGAGGAATGAGGTAGTGCTAAAGCAGTGGTAATGTTGTTCCTAAGAGATAAAGAGAGATCTGCAAAGTACCAAGTGGCAAATTTTATTACTAGAAGAAGAGACGTTAATAAGTTCTCTATCCATAAATCAGTACTCAGAAAGAAGAAGACTATCAGGGTGATCAACTGCAGAACAAGAATAAATCTTAGAAACACGCTGGTTTTTCAGAAGTAAATCAATTTACTTCAGGCAGAAACAAGGATCCAATTATATATTTTTATTTAAGTAGAGCAATTAAAAAATTAAATATTAAATTATAATTTTGTCTCGCAAGATTCACAATCGCAAGAAATAAAAACATTTTGTGTACACACACATTATTATATAGTCTCGTATGTGTAAAGAACGCAAATATGTTATTAATATTTTATTATTATTATTATTATTTTCAGTTCCTTAGGTTGCATTTTATGTTTTTTAAGTTAATTTAAGTTTTTTTTTTTATTTTATATAACATATACATAAAGTGGGGGGAAGATGCCTCACTAACACTTATTTCCGTTTTGTAGGAAACTGGGTTATCGAAAAACAACACCAAAAGTATCAACGTCCAGGTAGTTTTTTACTCTTTAATTACATATATATATTAGTATATTTAATTAAATGCAAAACCATTAAAAATGCATTTGAATGAAATTTGTCAAAACTGGCATCTTCCCCCATCATGTGGGGAAGATGCCAGTTGATGCGGGGGAAGATGCAACGATATCTTAAGATATAAATTGAGAAAGAAAAAATTACAAATTTAATGTTAGGTAAACAGCAAAATATTCTCATTAAACACTGAGGGGAAGGAACACCGAACAAAAGACATTTTTTGTTTAATTTTTAACATTTTTTGCAATGCAAATTGTCTTTGCTGCAAATTTCATGTAGCCATCTTTTGCATGTTATGCATTGAAGCCAATCGCATTTTGGGCCCTTCCTATCATAAAAATATCCTTTACACTCAATACAAAAATCATCGTCCTCCTCTTCAATGTCACTCTCACCACTGGTCATTACCAAATTATCGGGAGCGGAGGATGCTGAAGATGAATGTCCTTCCTTTTCTTTTCCTGCTGTACTTTTCCACCTTTTTTTTGTCGGCAGAGCAACCTTTCTTCTCAATGCCTCCCGTTTCTCCACCGTCGTAAGGACTTTAGCAGTTTGTTTCTTTCTTCGAGTTTGCTTGGGTTTCTGAAATCTGGGGATAGGACTAATTTCTTCAAAAGAAGTGATGGCACCGCTGCTGCTTGTTGAAGCTATTGCCAGAGGCGCGTTAACTTCTTGTGTGGCATTCAAATTTTCTTTCATATTGTCAGAAATGGTATAAGCATGTTCTGGAATTTTTTGCGGATCGTATAGATAAATTCCGCATGCAGAAAATCCCACGCTGCCATTTCCAACAGTGGCTGCCCTATTCCACACGGCGCTCAGCAAAGACCCAAATTGAAGTCTGGTAATTCTGCGTCTGGTTAGAATGGATCCAGTTGTTAAGGGCCTGCTGCCAAAAAGTTTTGTCTTCGATTTCTATTCCCTATAACATGATATTAGTTAGTTTTTCCTTTTTATTTAATAGTTTTTAATGCTGGGTCAATATGACCCGAGATGACGGCTCAAGGGTTAATAATATTAATGTATTATACAAAAACTATATTTCGGGTGCCAGTAATTGTTTTATATTGATTTTATATTATAAAATATATCATTATAATGTAATAATGAATGAAAATCAATATGAAATTGAAACACTTCAATAGGTGGCATCTTACCCCAAGCACTGGAGGAAGACGCCAGATAGGTTAATTTTTGTACTAAGGCTTCAGTCATGTTGTTTCAAGCTAACACGTACTCACCAAGATGTACACGACACAAATATCACGGAATTATTACGTTTAATCTAGTCAATCCGTCACCAAACCTTAATTATCGACAACGAAATATTACAACATGGGTACTCACCAAGTTCAGAGAGTTGAATTTTCAGTTTAACGACGATTAAACTAGATATAAATAGAAATATTCACAAGCAAGGTATTCAAAGTTGTTTACTACACACTTTAACGTAGGAATTGCTGTCATCCAGTTGTAGATTGCAAAATCTGACGATACTTGCATCTTCCCCCCACTTACCTTATAGTATATCTTGACTAGAAGTTTAAAGGCTAACTTGGCAGACGGACGTAAGTCTTCTCAAAAAGTGTATTTTTATTTATAAGGATTTTTTTATTATGTTCTGATAAAATAAACACTTATTATTATTATTCAAAGCTAAGAGAAATTTGTTTACGTCATTTTTGTGCAAATTGCAAAAAAAATTAGAAACTGTTGTTTGTAAGGTGTTGCTTTTAGTAGTTGATGGATTTCTTAGCAATAGAAACAACATTAATTCCAAAAAAATACATCAAATTTGAATGATTATTTCCATAAATAACACTAACAACAAAACTTATTAGCTTCCGAACTTATTATTATTTTTTCGTAAAAAATTGTGAATATTATGATGAAAACAATGTTGTGAACATTTTCACATTAATTTTAGGTATTTTCAACTTTAAACTTAAAATTACATCCTAATCCAGATAAAGGTGATGAAGCTGTAAGTGATTACCTTCTTCAAAGAAGTTGTATTCCTAAAGAACATGATCTTGCTACTGGTTGATGGGTTGCCAACTAAACAAAAGAGAACTAACTCCGTGACTCTAAGGAAATGCTACTTTGTTGCTTGTAGTAAGGTGGAAATACTTAAATAAGATTCACCATTTTACGGCTAGACGAACTTTTTGATCATCACTGATTACAAACTTGTCTTCAACAAGCATGCTAATAAAACTTCCTTCTAATAAGAATTTCAATAAGTTTAGGGGTTGTTGGTGCTGTCACTTTCTTCGTCTAATCGGGATGGTTTTCTTATTAGAGGAACAGAACATTATTTTTTTGGGGGAAAATAGTTTCTTTTTTTTTGCTACAAATTTTTGAAAATGTGGTTAGGTTGGCAGCGCTGGATAATATTGTAACGAAGTTGACGTGGGCATAGAAGAAAGGCCTAGATTGTTCTAGGGGTTGAGCGATCAAAGTCAGTAACAGGCCGCCACTGCATAAACAAAAAGGCGGTATCTATCTGTGGCAGAGAAGAAAGGCCTAGATTGTTCTAGGGGTTAAGCGACCAAAGTCGGTATCAGGCCACCACTGTGTAGACAAAAGGGCCGGTCTCTACCTGAACTAGAAAGGAAAGGGCTAGATTGTTCAAGGAGTTAGTGACCTGTGTAAAAGCCAGCTAAGAGAAAGGCCTCAGTTGGGGTGGTGGCATATGTGTTTTCCCAGCCAGTGATTGACAGGTAGGAGCGAGACAGAGAGTAGGAGGAGGGCGGCCCCAGCTGAGGTGGTGGCAGTATGTTTTCTCCAGCCAATGAACGTCAGGAGGGCGTGGAAACTTATGCTCAGAGAGTTGGAGGAGGGCAGTTCCAGTTGGAGGGAGGCACGCAGTTAAAAGGAGGCAGACACAGCTGGAGTCAGTTTTTAAGGAGTTATTAGAGTTTTCAATCGAGTTCTATGAGTTTTACAGTCTTGTAGTTTCTAGTCAGTCAGTGAGTTTTGGAGTTAGTCTTGGAGAGTCAGTGTTGAGACATAGTTAGAGAGAGTCAGTGTTGTGGAGTGCTTCAGTGGTAGCTAGTTGGGCAATTAGTCAGTTGATGAGTAGAGCTGTGTTAGTGCAGCTGAGATTAGTGCAATTCGGTGCAGTGCGGACCAGTGGTCAGTCGTGGAACAGTTTTGTGGCGTTACGTAATGAGTAAGTAACAGTAAACTGTTGTGACTGTTGTAAATGGTGACTGTAATGAATAGCGTTAGTTGCTAGTAAATGTTCATGTTAGTTAATGTTAATGTGTGAATAAATCAGGTTATTACTTACAAATTTAGCGAGTTTTATTATTGATCAAACCCACATAGTATTTAAAGTAACTAGTGGCAGGCATTAGTTGTGTAAGTAAAGTTCTTTCTTAGTAAAAAGACAAGAAAAACTTTACAATATCTTCGATTTTATCCGTCGAAGCTTGATTATTGTTTGCAGGACCGGTTTAATCAGTTAGCCGAAGAGATTTCGATTTCACTTTCTCTTACAGTCTTGCAATAATTCTATTCAATCTTTCGAAGACTCTGAGCACATTTTTATGGCGTCTTTCTTCCAGCAGCCTTACGGAAATTCGATTATCGATAGCGGTAATCGAACTCGATTTGCCAGCTCAATTTATTAATCACAGGGTATTACTTTTTGCTACGCCGAGCAATCTTTATTTACTTATTTATTTTTTACCGCAACTCTTTCCATGTTGAAAGCCTCACAAACAAGTTGTGGACAGTAAAATATTCCATTGTTTTTTTTTTTAAAAAACTAGAGTAAAATCTTTGCCTAAAATATTTCTTGCTGTCAACAACTTGTATGCATACATAACGTTTATTAAAGCGGCTATTAGCACAAAAAGAGCAACAAAAAAAAAGATCTGCAATGTTACTGCAGCGTAATGAGGCAGCTCTGGACACGCCATTGACTATGTTAATGCCGCCCGATACGCTCTACTCGTTTTCACTTGAACAAGCCATGTTAGCTTGTGCTAATTCACATTACGCTCATATTTTTAATATGTTCCTTTAGTTCAAATAAAATTTACATGTTATATTAGTATCTGTAAGTTCTGACATTATTCTTTTTTATATTCTTTGATATATTCATTTTTAAACTCGACATGTTGGGAACCAAATTGTTTAATTAGAAATAGTCTTTTGATGATCATTTAAATTTAATAAATAGTTTTCCTTAAAATGGGGATAATGTGTTGGTCAGCACTTGTTTCTGAGTCACTTCAAAGTCGCCACAAAAAAAGGAGATAGTTAAAATGTGGGTCTTTGGTCCATGACATTTATCTTAAATGTTTTAGCAATATCTAGAAAGTGAGAAGCTAATTCATCTAGAACCACAATCCTGGCTAATTTTTTGTTTTTCTCTTGGCATCTGTAAACACTATTAGCCAGAAAAATATCTTCATAGATCCTAATTTAATTAAAAAGAATTTTTTTTTTTAAATCTTTTATTGCAATTTACCACTGCAACAGTTGTTGCAACAAGCAAATACGGTGAAAGGGAAAAGAAATAACGGGAAATCATGATTGGAGAAGGCACCCAGTGGTGCCACTCCAGTAACGTGCTTAAGATAAGAGAAGATCACGAGGCCATCTTCTCTTCAATCTCCTTAGAGGATTACCTGGTAATGTGGAGGAAGATAGGTGATCTATGAGAGGGTTAGGATGAGCTGCTGTAGAGGAATGAAATTTGAAGAAACGAGTGTTAGCAAGATCTGTAATGAAAGGAATTTTGAGGTCATTATGGATAGTGAGGTTAGATACATAGAACGGAGCGTTAAGAAGTTTTCGAAGTATTTTTGACTGTAATGTCTGGAGGCGTAGTGAGTTGGAACGCTTAGTCGATCCCCATACTTCGATGCCGTATGACCAAATGGGTCGCAGTAACATTAGATATAAGAGTCTTTTGTTATGTAGGTTAAGTTTCGAACGTTTGTCAAGTAGTCTGGCGAGAAGTTTGTAGCGTTGGTTAGTTTCTTGTCTTTTCAGTCTAGTATGGGGATTCCATGTCAACCGTTTGTCTAGGTGCAGTCCAAGGTAACGTACTTTGTCCACAGCTGGTATAGGAGTTTGGTTCAAGATGACAGGAGGTAGGATTTTCCGTCTGAGAGTAAATACTATAAACTTAGACTTCGTAACGTTGGTTTTGATTCTCCATTTGAAAAGCCAGTCCTGTAAGTGGTTGATGTGTGTTTGTAGAGTTCGTGTAGCGATAAGGGGATCGGAATGTGGAGATAAGATAGCAGTATCGTCAGCAAAGGTGGAGAGGATAGTATTTGGATGTTGAGGTATGTCTGCTGTATACAAGGAGTAAAGAATAGGACCTAGGACACTGCCCTGAGATACACCAGCTCGAGCTAGACGGATATCAGAGTCTGCTGCTCCACAGTTGACTCTGAAATATCGATCTTTTAGGTAAGATTTGAGGATGAGGTAGTAAGTATGAGGAAGAATCTCCCTCAGCTTAAACAGTAAAAAGAAAATTTAAATATTTTTTATTGTACTCAGTTTATATCTATGTCTGTGTAACATTCCTTCTGTACAGACCCTGAAGAAGGTAATAAATTTACCGAAAAATTGGCATGAAGAAAGAAATTTGTGAATTCATTGTCCGCACCTCATTATTCTCAAAAATCAAAAATAATAATAAGGGAAGGGATTAGCTATGCGATTAGAGTATTGGCTTTCCACGCGGAGGTCCCGGGTTCGAATCCATCTGCTGACTCTTAGATTTTCTCTTCCTAGGAGCTTCTTACAGCTCACAGTCCGGAGGCCGGCAGTGCACTGTAAAAAGCTCCGGGCGCCTATAACCTGAGATGTTGACGCGCCTTAAATAATTAAAATAATAATCATCATCATCATCCAACGGCACTACAACTCATTGCTGAGTCTTGGCCTCCTCAACCAGTTTCCGCTAGTCAGCCCTGCTCTTTGCTGCCGCCCTCCAGTTGGGGATATTCAATAGCGACTTAGCATCACCTGCAACACCGTCCGCCCAGCGCAGCTTCGGCCTCCCAACTCTCTTAACTCCATAGAGGTGCTCATCCATCACCTTCTTTGGGATGTCCTCGTCCCTCATTCTAATCACATGCCCAGCCCACTGAAGTCTAGCCAACTTCATGAATTTACCCACATCTATATCTTTATACATTACATATAGCTCCTGATTCGTCCGAGGCCTCCATTCCTGTCCCACGCGTACTGGGCCGAAAATTTGCCGTAGTATTTTCCTTTCAAAGACTAGGAGGCCTCTCTCATCTGTTTTAGATGTGGTCCAGGTTTCAGAGCTGTATGTCAAGATTGGGCGGATCAAGGTTTTGTACAATCGCAGCTTCGTCTGCCTTGATATCAGGTGACTTCCCAGATGCTTCCGAAGCCCAAAGTAGCATCTATTAGCCGCTACAATCCTTCGCCTTATTTCGGCTGACACGTCATTATCTTCGTTTACCAGGGAGCCCAGGTGAACGAACTCGTTCACATTTTCGAATTTGTAGCAGCCAATTGTCACCTGACTCGTGGTTGGTGTACTCCGCCCTGTTACCATGTACTTGGTCTTCTTTTCATTGAGGACGAGTCCCATCCTTCTAGCTGGGCCTTCCAAAGCTAGAAACGCTTCCTCTACGGCTCTGAATGACCTTCCTATTATGTCAATGTCGTCGGCATAGGCAAGCAGTTGAACAGATTTGTTAAATATGGTGCCATCTGTTTGAATGCACGATTCTCTAACCACCTTTTCCAGGGCCAGGTTAAACAGGAGGCATGCTAAGGCATTGCCTTGCCTCACACCCTTCCTTGTCTGAAACTCTTCGGAGAATCCCGCTTGTACCCGTACCATACGCTGTACTCCCGCCATAGTTGTCCTAATAAGACGAATAAGTTTTCTTGGAATTTGAAGGTCTTCCAATGCTTGATACAGCTTCATCCTATTTAGGCTGTCGTAAGCTGCCTCAAAATCGATGAAGAGATGATGAGTTTGTACCTTGTATCCTCTTCCTTTTTCGAGAATCATCCTCAGAGTGAAGATCTGGTCGGTAGTCGATTTTCCTTGACGAAAGCCGCATTGATACTTCCCGATTTCTCTCTCTGCATACGGGAGTAACCTCTGGAATAAAATATTAGAGAGTACTTTATAGACACATGGAAATAGGGAAATGCCTCTATAATTTTTGCAATCAAGCTGGTCCCCCTTCTTATGTATTGGGCAGATGATCGTCCCAGATGATGATATAATAATAATAATAATGATAAACACTGAATCAATCAATTATTTCAAATTAAAATTGATTATTTACATATTAACAAAGTTAGAAAAATATGTATTCGTCTCCCTAAAACCTTCAAAAGAGATTCATTAAATATTATAATGAAAAAGAAAAGTCCTTCATCTGAACTAATAAAGTTCTAACTTGACGATAAAAGGGAGCACTTGGGTTTTTATGCCCATACGTCATTTATGAGATCCCTAATTTTATATAAGAGGATTTACTGGAATGAAGCATCGCCACATGAAATGAGGACTTCCAGCAGTGCTCTGGCTGTTCCAGTATTTTATTTCCTACAAGACAAGGATTTATTTAGTTTTATTTATTTATTTTCTTTATTTCCAATAAAGCCAGAAGTGGACAGGCAATAGGATGTGTACGTTATTTTTCTAATAAATTGAGAAGGATATTATTTTGTAAAATCTAAATTTCTAAAATAGTTATTTATCAGAAAGGGAAGTTGAATTTTCGCCAAGCAAACAAAGGTGATGAGCAAAACACGAGCGTAGCTAGCAGCTGGACGAGGAAATGGAAACATTTCCCTAAAATGAGCAATATTCATTTTTTGCTGACATCATTTCGTAATTATATAGATAATAAACTATAAAATTAGAGGAAAAACTAATTGCTGAAGATTAGGTAAGTGATTCAATTTAGAATATTAGTTTGACTTGAACTTTTAGTAGTGTAAAAATTTGAAAACCAAAATGTTTAGAAATACAATACTTTTTTTCAAATTTATGTACTTAAATTTTTTCCCTTAACTACGAGTGGTAAGTAACACCTTGTTAATCTTGCTAATATTATACTAATAACTAATTTGTGCATTTCAATTAATTTAGGTAGATTTTCAATAATATATTCATTACTTAAGGTGAAATTAGACACCGTAATGTGAAATTAGAAGTTAGATCAGTTATGTTAGAATTTACAAGGTAAAGCAGTGATTCTCAACCTTTTTTTTGGTCGCGGCACACTTTTAACAATTTCAAAATTTGGCGGTACACTAACAATAAGTTAAGTTTACAAGTATTTTACTTGCCCATAATATACTTTGTGAAATAGTTTAGGTTTATTTTCAATATAAAATAATATGTACTACAAAAACAACAGTATATGTTTATTAAGGGATTAATTACAAGTTAATAATAAGAATACTTTTAATGAGAAATTTGAGCTTGATGTTTTTTGATAATTTCGTTTATATTTGGTGGTATAAATGATAATGCTAGTCTCATATCGTCTTCTACATTTAATATTTTTAATTTTTATTGTGTGCATTTCTAAAATTTGGCGACACACTTCAAAACTTTCGCAGCACAATTTGTAACATTTAAATGGCATTGTTATGATATAACATTAAATTAAAATTCTGATTTATTAAAGTGAACTTAAAAAGTGTTAAAACTAAAGAACCAGAGTTGAGACCAAAGAACATTTCGGTTTATCGATTCCAGATCAATAATTTTGTGGTTAAAAATGATCAGGTAGCTGCAACATTTTGGCGATATATTCTAAAATTTGGTGAACTGGGGCGGTGGTACTGCAAATAACTTTTTGAGAAAAAATAATCAAAACTTTACTGCCTGGTATTTTAGATACCCTGAAACCTAGCAAAAAGATTTGGCAGACTGAGTAAAAGAATCTAAATTTCACTGATCAAGATACTATGTCTGCGTTGATTAATATAAAAAAATTCTAAAAACTGAGATAATGCTGGCTGTGGCTAATATGAATTCTAACGGAGTTAAGAGGTAAATTAAAAACCTAGGCACTTCTCTTTCAATTAATTGAGAATTCTTTCATTCTTTGCGAAATAAGTTATAAGGTGAGTCTTATAATCTCTTGAAACTGGGCCAAATATATCGGCAGTTCCTTAAACGAGACAATAGTTGAAGAGAGGGCTGCTGTATTGATCATTGTCCTAGAACATCTCCTTCTCCTTTTACACGCACAAACTAAAATAATAATATAGTTTGGTAATAAGCACGCTTTTTCTAAAAGATATATCGATATTGAAAACGATTTATTTATTTAATTGCGCGAGAGGAAAAAATAAAATAAAATAAATAAAAAAAATAGTAGAATTTGCTTTGAATCTATTTCTAGACCCATGGCTTTATAAATCGTAAATCACATTGAGAAGTAATGTTCTAACTAAGCCCAAAGAGCTTAAAATCCTTGGGACTTTAGAGTTCATTTTATTTTATTTTACCCGTAAACCAATTGGGGGGCGGTTAATGGAATGCCCTTGTAGCGGAGGCGGAAATAAGTGCTCTACCAAATCAAATGGTTTCCTGAAGTTTTTGTGATCGCTAGGTTACTGCTTTCGTGCTTCATACGTTTGTGTCAGTGTGTTTTGATATTTATTATTATAATTATTTTATTTGATTCTTTTTTCTTTTTTCTTTTATTTTTGATATCTGTGTAATGTTACTGAAAATACTTACAAGATTTAGCTACAAAGATCTTTGCATGAAAACCTCTACATTCTTTAGTTTTAAAGCGATTGATACTCGCCGAACTTCATGATATTTAATAGCGAATTCTGAAAGTTCTAGCTAAATCTCAAATATCTCTTTGAAAGTGAATTCCACCAAAATAATCCTTAGACGAAAAATAGAAAGAAAAGATCATTTGGTATAAATTTGTTTTCTGTCGCCTTTGAGGTTTATTATTTTACCGTGAAAGGACGAAATTGGAGAATGTCAAGATTCTTTTGGTGAATGTTGAAATTCACATAGTCGCTTAGTGTACTCGTATGTCCGGAATATTTGCTAAATATCTTTACATCTGACTTAAGTCGGCAAATGTCATAAGTGTTGAATACATTTTATTTTTGTTACATTTTTAAATCATACTTTATTATTAAGACATATTGTGATATATGTAAAAATAGGAGAAAGGTTAAGTAAAAGCACATATAAATTAACTGTTGAACTTAAAACTAACAGAAAACTAACCTGTAACTAACTTAACCTAATTCGAGAAAACGCAAGCACCTTGCATAAGACTGACAAAACCACAGTGTCCCAGAAGTAAAACAAATGCCCTCAATTGCGGCAGAACAAAGGATTTAACAACAGACGGGCTACTCGTTTCGACTTCCATCAAAGCATAATCTGTGCTTGTCGACAAACACCATTGATGGTCCGAATGTATGAGAATATTCCCAAATATGGGCGCCACGGTAGCCGAGCGGTTAGAGGCGAGTCCTGCGAAGCGTATTGTGGTACTGGGTTTACCGGTCTTAGGCCTTGGATTTTATTTAATGGTTAATAAAAGAAAATTTACAGTTAAGTATGTTTGTTAGTTGTCTCCGTCCACGACACCAAATTGGTAGTTGGACGTTAAGGCCCGCCTGAAAAAATAGGCGATTACTTTACTTACTACCTTTATTCCTAAAAATTCGTTCTTTCACCGATGTTGGTAATAACCAAAAAAAAGTCGACCAATTTCCAATTTCAATTTCGAGTTCAATTTCAAGTTCCAATTTCGGTCTTTCATTTTTCTTCACGATATTATTATAATTAAGAAGAACGTATTGCAGAGAGCCAATTTAGAAAATAAGAGATCGCAATAAGATATAATAATTACTAAGACATATTTTTACTGCCTGTTCTATTTTATGTAATATTTTTCGTTGTAAATTCTGCATATTATATTGAGTAGTTTTCGGTGGATTGCAAACATAGCTTTGAATTTCTACTTGTAGTAGATAAAATTTAAGTGTACACTTGAACAATTGAAAGAGTCGAATTGTCTTAGTTTAATCTACAGTAAAACTCCGCTTGGAGGCCAGCCATAATAACTAACACTTAGTTCTAAAAATAGAAAGTGTCTGAAATAATTTACAGATAATCGTGAAAAGCGACAAAACAAACTGAAGACTTTTTACAGAAAAAGAGTTAATGAAGCGTTATGACTTTCGATTAACATTAAATATTCTCAGAAGCTGCTATAGGAAAAACTTCTTCTTCTTTTTTTTTCTACTTATTTTTTCTGAGAGAATCTCGAGCAGTTTGTGGTTGGCGAAGATATTGGTGCCGTTGAAGTAGTTTGGAAGTAGCGAGAGAGAAGGGATAAATTTAGATAAGAAGATGTATTGTGAAGAAAGTTGTCAGGTGCTGCAGAGTTGTTGAAGGAAGCACGGCCCACTGATCCAAAGAAGCAAGGGCCATCAGGCACCTCTGCTCCTTCTTTGTCTTCTTCGCTGTCTACCTTCGACCTGGATCACAAAACAATCTGCTCGCAAGATAACGAGAAACTTTTGACAACTTTTCCCTGGCGGAGTTCTTTTTTTTATTATATATTTATATAATGTTAACTTCAATAAAATGTGATGGAGGAGTAACTCATTTTCTTCATTATATAAGTTAAAATTGTCCAATGCAAAAATGAGATTAATTAATTTAAAAAAATTAATTAATTGGCCAGCATTGTGCAGTTTAAGAAAAGTATCAGACATTGCTCTTTTTAAAATCACCCATTTATGCGATATACTTTAGGTAAAGCATAATTAGGGATTACGAACACTTGAAGGACCTTTTCTCATTGGATCTTGCCTTATAACTTTATCCTAAGGGATATAGAGTAACCTGGGCAACGAGAAGAGGTGGTCGAATTGGACCTGTAAGGTTCTAGCGAATCTCTATTTGTCCCGTAACGTTACTGCTGTCTCTGTGACATTCTGGAGTCTTAGTAGAACTGCTGACTTGACATTGCAAATTCAGAAAACCAAAAAATATCCACAAGATTCACACGAACCTTCTGGGACACCGCTTTAAGACCTATGCAATTGTAAGGACCTAACAAGAAGAAGATTTTGCTAAGACTGGGCCTTGAAACACCCAAAGCGTTGAATTATGCGAAGTTGTCTCTCAGGCGGTTTTTAGGCCTTTTAGACTTGCGTAAATGCTCTGAGCCATCGGTGAGTGCTAGCTAACAGTAGAGCATCACAAGCTCAGGTGACTGTTGGCCATTTGATTAACTTCTCGTCTTATGAATTCCACATTCTATTCTCTAAGTGCAAATTTTACCATTCAAATTTATTAATTTTCTTAGAACTCAACCTAGAAGAGTTCATTAGAGTAGGTAGCTAATTACAAATTTTTGATTTAGATTAGTTCTACTTCAGGTCATTAAGGGGCCATTTCTTGTCCCTTAAAATGGAGCGATTTTTCTAAAAAAATAATGATAATAATAAAGAAAGATGGATGTCACTTGTGAATGTGTCGAAAACGAAGTCTCCGAGTAAGATACTTAAACGAAGCTCCATCGAAGTAAGTATCTTTTTCTATTTAACGCGTGCTTATATAATTATTTGATTGGGAATTAGATTAAACTCTCTTTCCAGAACTTTTTTCGAGAAAGCAGTTCTCTTTTGATTTTGGGAAGCTTTTTCCTTAGATCAACCAAGGAAGAAGATAAATAACCAATAACCCTTTCTTTTCTTCTACCTAGAATCCTCTTGAGGGAGCTTCCTACTGACTATTTAGGGAGGCCAAGAGACAAATCCCTTAGAACCGGCTCCAATTTTTCCTCCTCGAATTTCCACTGGTAATATGTTGGGCGTTGCAGGGTCTCTCCTAGCACTAGTGGAGCACAGTAAAGGACGCATTGCAAAGCAATCTGGATAAAACGCCCACACAATTAAAAAAAAATAAAATAAAATTGAACATTAAAGAAAAGTTTTATCTTTATCTTCTGATTTGTGCGATAAAAGCAATGTCCAACTGGAAACTAGATGTAATTTTTAGCTGTTATTTCTACTTCATCTTCCCCGAGAATAAGATTTCAAGATGCACGCATATTTCAAGATAAGAAGCAAAACAACTATAGCCTGGAACTATTTTAAAGTCAATTGTTTTGATTGCAACTTGTGCCAGAAAAGTTACGAAAACTTCTTGAACCATTGTTGTTGAACTTTCTCAGTAACTTTACCATTTCTCTTAATTTTAAATTTCAATTTTTGCTTTCGATAAAAAAAAGTTTCTGTGTCACTTTTCGATTAATGTTTGGTTCCAGAAAAAAGTTTAAAAACATTCTTAATTTTTAATTCTTGCCAATAAAGAAAAAGAAAAAAAAGGTAAGCGAGTCTTTTCTGTTCCAAGTTAAATTAGAACTTGGTTTTAGATTATTCAATCGGAAATAATGTGGCCATAAAATACAAAAACTGTTCCTTCATAAAGTATATTTATTTTACGAATGATTTTTTTCTTTATTTAATTGAAAACGGGCAAAAATTAAATATGATTAGGTGCGTGTGAGACAAAATATAAATTAAATAAATTGAAAGAACTGAATGGAAGTCATCCATCGACCTTCATGAGTCGGCTATCGCAGGATACCGATGAATTGAATTCGAAGGATGCTATCTCCTAGCATGCGAACAACTAATTGCTAAGCCTTCGACGCTTCAACCTTCGGGAAGGATTCTAGGGGAGGTTGGTTTAGGACAGGTTGTATGTGAGCAACCTGAAGTTTTAAGACAGTTTGGAATCTGAATTTCGTGTAACGGGATTTACACATGAAGGTCTAGAACAGTGATGGTGAACCTATAACCCGTGCAAGCTTTTTCACTGACCCACAATTGCTAGCCAACCATTTGTTTGTTTACGCGGGATGATTTAGATTTTCTAATTGTGTGGATAATTTATATTCTATCTGTATTTTTTTCAATCACGCATTGACACAAAAGCAATTTAAATGCTATCTATAACCTTTAATTTGATCATTACAGTTCGCAAATGACGACAATGCTTTTGTAGTATTTGAAATAAAGCAAAAGTGTTTACCAATCTATATATATAAAAATGAATGTGTGTCTGTTTGTTTGTACTCGATAGATTCAAAAACCATACATCCAATCGCCGTGAAAATTTGGGAAATTATTAGGTATATCCCCGGGTAGGTTTTTGCAATTTTTTTTTTTAAAATCAGAGTTGGGGCTCTAGGTGCACTCGAATAAATATCCCAAAAATATCAAAATAACATTTAATAAGTAATATTTGTTGAAAGTGTAACCATGAAAACCATGAAAAACAGTTTTTTTGCAATTATTAATACGAGAATAAATTATACCGAAGATGGTGGAAAATCCATTAAACTAAAAGTACTCAACAATACTATTGGTGTTGATAATCGTTGGGTAGTACCATATTCTCCATTACTACTAAAAACGTATAACGCACACATAAATGTTGGGTACTGCAATTCAGTGAAAGCTATAAAATATATTTGCAAATATGTGAACAAAGGAAGCGATATCGCAGTGTTTGGAGAGGAAAATACAACTGCATCTAACGATGAAGTCACCTAATATCAACTGGGACGCTACATAAGTAGCAATGAGGCTGTATGGCGTATTTTATCATTTTCCATTCATGAGCGATATCCAACGGTTGTTCATTTTGCAGTACATCTTGAAAATGGACAACGTGTGTATTTTACATCAGAAAATGTGCGTGCAAGAGCAATGTCACCACCGCCAACAACATTAACTGAATTTTTCACATTATGTAGAAATGATACTTTGCAAGGACACTACTGTACTCTGAGGTAGTTTTATTGTTAATTTTCATTTCGTTGTATTGTATACATTTGGTCATTAATAAATTATGTTTGAGGTATCAAAACTGCCTTTTTGTTCAAACACAGCAACGTGTGAACGGGTACAGCTAGTATCAAATAAAATGTATAACATAATTTTACTCATATTTTGTTTGTTAAAAAAATCGGCAACCCTAAGCAAATAACCATATTTAGATTATTCTTCAGATAAACACCCTTTTATAAGGTTTTGTTCAGTTATGTTTGTAAAAAGAGACTTCCATAGCACTTGTTTCGTCCCGTTTTACCCGTTAAGCCAACTGAATGTTTTAAAGATGTTTAGTTTTGAAAATATTCAGTTTAAAATTTTTAAACTTAACTCTTGTGCAAATGGGCATTAGTGACCCAAGAGCTAGTACTAAAAAAAAAAAATGAACACAATTTGCCCCACGTCTCAAAAAGGTTCGCCATCCCTGGTCTAGAATCACTAAATAATGGGTCCGTGATAATATTAAATTTATTGGTAAATTCCAAATTTCTATGTCTAGTGAATAAATTTCAGCATTTATTGATTCTTTTAGATCTTTATTTAAATTAAGCATTTGGCTCCACCACATACTTTTGCTACGCAAGGCCAATGCCTAACACAATTGTTAGATGTCACAAGAGAGGAAAAGCTACCATCCTAGCTAGTACGGTCACCGCTCAAGAAATGAAATAAGATGGTAAGAGGCCAATGGCTCAAGAAGTTGAAGCTCTCTTCTAGAATTAAGAGAAGGAATTATTCAATAATGAACTGTCGAAGAAAGTATCTTTTTCCAGTATTGGTAACTTCCATATTGGTCTTAAATTGAATTTGAAATATATTTACAAATATATAAAAACACAGCATCAAGAGCTGTTTCAGACAGTTTGCTGAATAAACAAAAAATAAAATTTGTCTAAAGTTAAATATTTAATAGGATGAACAAATTAATGCCAGTTTCACTCATTATAAACTTTATTATGCCGAGCTTTCAACCTAGGCACTAGGTCATCTTCAGGGCTGTCGAACATATTTACAATGTGTTAACCATTATATTACCGATTAATTATATTACAATGAATATGTACGAGGGTCGTTTGAAAAGTCCGTGCAAAAATAAAAACTACTTAATTTTTGGGGGTAAACCTTTTTTATTTTTCAACATAGTCTCCTTTTAGGCTTATACACTTCATCCAACGCTGCTCTAGTTTGTTGATCCCTTCCGAATAATAGGATTTGTCCAAGTCTGAAAAATAGCCATTCGTTTCTGCAATCACCTCCTCGTTTGAATAAAATCTTTTTCCCGCCAGCCATTTCTTCATATTGGGGAACAAATAGTAGTCCGAGGGAGCCAAGTCTGGAGAATAGGGGGGATGTGAAAATTTTGCGACCACAACTGTCGAGGTGTGAGCTGGTGCGTTGTCGTGATGGAAAAGGACTTTTTTGTGGGCCAATCGTGGGCGTTTTTCTTGCAGCTCGGTTTTCAAACGGTCCAATAACGACGAATAATATGCACCTGTAATAGTTTTACCCTTTTCCAGATAGTCGATGAGGATTATTCCTTGCGAATCCCAAAAGACAGTCGCCATAATCTTTCCGGCCGAAGGAACGGTCTTCGCCTTTTTTGGCGCAGATTCCCCCTTGGTAACCCATTGTTTAGATTGTTCTTTGGTCTCAGGAGTGTAGTGATGTATCCATGTTTCATCCACAGTGACGAAACGACGCTTAAAGTCCTGCGCATTCTTCTGGAACAGCTGCAAACCGTCCTTGCAACACTTCACACGATTTCGTTTTTGGTCAAGCGTGAGCAATCGCAGCACCCATCTTGCGAATAGCTTTGTCATGTCCAAATGTTGATGCAAAATATTATGTACCCGTTCATTCGAGATGCCCACAGCACTAGCAATATTACACACCTTCACTCTTCTGTCATCCATCACCATATCATGGATTTTATCAATGATTTCTGGAGTAGTAACCTCAACAGGGCGTCCAGAACGTTCAGCGTCACTTGTGCCCATATGGCCACTCCGAAAATTTTGAAACCACTTATAAACTGTTCTAATCGAAGGTGCAGAGTCACCATAATGTTTATCAAGCTTCTCTTTAGTCTCCTGAGGCGTTTTGCCTTTCATAAAGTAGTGTTTAATCAACACACGAAATTCTTTTTCGTCCATTTTTTGAAAATCACTCGACTTCCTCGATTCAAACGAATGCCAAACACAAAGAAATAGACCGATCTGGCTGTAACTTGGTGTGTTTTCTTCCAAGAGATGCTACTAACTAAACATAACCTCGATACGCGCCAGTGGTACTATCTCTCTGACTTTGCACGGACTTTTCAAACGACCCTCGTATAATAGAACGAAAATTTACATAAATATTTACCTAATTTACAATGTACTGTTTTCCATTATTAGAGGGTTGGTGTGTCTTCTGTCTTGTCTGTTCATGGACTGAATATGATCGGTCTGTGAGTGATTGTGTTTGGTTGTAAGGAAGGACCTAGTCCCTAGGTCGAAAGCTCGGCATAATAAAGTTTATCATGACTGAAACTGGCATTAATTTTTCATCCTATTGAAACGTTGATTCAGTGACTAAAAATAATGAACAGTAAATATTTAATGTTATCTATTCTTACTTAAGAATTCAAATTATTAAAAATGTTTCTATAAAAGAATGTTAAGAGTTAGAGACAATTACAGAGCAGGGCAGTTCTTAAATAAATAAGTGTTCGCTAAAACTTCGATAAATTCAATTTATCTCGGAATGTTCGTAGAGAACTAGTTGTTAAATTTGAAATGATTGGAGCAATAATTTGGAAAATTAGTTTTTATGATTTATTGCAGGTGCAAACTTTATTAACTTATTATTTTATCCTCAACTTCCAAACTCACTTCTTGTTCCTAGCACAAGAGACGACGCAAAATTAGCATTCACTCCAAGCGGGGATATTTACTTGTTGCAGAAAATGCTAAATGGTTTTTCGCGCGTCGACAAATCCACCACAAGCCAGCTAACAGAGCCAAAAAGGAGAGAAAAATAAAAAGTCCAGAAATGAAGACGCCAAACCTAAATTAGAATGCCAAAATAACAGCGAGCTAGATGAGAAGTAGGCGTGTGGAAACTTCATGGCCTAACCAACCCCGGCGGATTAATTTATCACAATCCTTTAAATCCTTTTAAACTTTTTGGGACTGAATAAATAAACAGGACTCTGGCTGAAATCCGAGTGAAACTTTTCAAATGGAAATATACATTTTTTTTTTTGCTGAGTTTCAGTTTTGACGGCCTACAAAAAAGGCATAATAATTCTGATTTACTAAATAACTTTTACTCAGTGAATGTCAAAGATATATCTGGTGAAGCACTCAACTTAGTTAATCTTAAATATTTCTCAAATTTCTTTCGATACAAAATTTCCTCTGAACGATATAAGCTAAGATTTATCACCTAAGAGAGCCAGAAAACAATTTTGAGATTAGAGGAGCCTACAAGCGTAATGAAGGGAGCCACACAGCTTCCACTCATTTCACTTTGATCTTTAGTTGCAATCATATCTGTAAGGATGTATCTATTTGATAAAAAAAATTGCTTAATTCAATAATTGAGTCATTTTACTAATTACATTAATAGAGAAATAAGAAAATTAACCTCAATTGTAGTTATTTTAAAACGTAGTATTCTTTGTTCTGCGCTTTCTAATTTTTTTTCTGAATTTGGTTAAAGTCGCTTGATGTGAAGCATCTCTTACGCTTTTTCTTGTTAATTTTTGGACATCTTCTGTCAAGATGAAGGATAATTTCTTTTGTTTGAAATTCTGTCCATGAAAATTTATTTTATAAAAGAGTTTTTGGATTCTTTATAGCGTCCTCTAGTACTGTTAATTAAAGAAATTGCCTATTTTTTAAGGCAACCTCCTAACCTCCTAATACCAGTTAGGTTTCGTGGACCGAGAGCAAAAGCACTTCCTTGGAGTTTTATTATTTTTTTTAATCATTTATTTGTTACTTACAATTTACAAAAAGAGTGTAATCAGTGAATCTGATGTAAAAAGACTTCTTGTCTGGATCAGCTGGAGAAAAGAAGCTGCCCTCTAACAACATTCTCGCTGGAGTCTCTTACATTGCTCTTAGAGATGATCACGAAGCTAACAGCATTTCAATCGACATGGAAATTGTCCTACAATCGTTGTAGAAGCAAGAACGTGAACAAGAGAATTTCTTGCAGAATGGAAGAGAGTCAAAGTATTATTTAGATTTAGATTTTGATTCTTCAGTTATATTTTGAGTTTTTGGCGTCTTATGGAGGATAGCGTCCAAGACATAAAATGGAGAACTCGTTATTTGACGAAGTACTTTTTATTGAAAGGACCGGATTTTTTTAATGAATTTTAAAGTTTGGTAGAAAAGTTTTAGTCCGTAAGTCCAGATCGGTTTGAGTATGCTATTGTATATTATTAGTCTTTTATGTTCCATTGGTAGTTTTGATTGTCTGCCAATTAGTTGCGTTAGTACTTTGTTCCGTCATTTGAGTTCAAGTGTTTTTATACTATTGTGTAGGTTCTAGTTAAGTTAGTCGTTTGTCGATGTACTTCCCAAAGTAGGGAACTGTGTTAAGACTTATAGAAGGACAACAGTTACAACGCAAAGTGCATATTATCTGTTGTCATTTTTGCGTATTGAATTTGATTCTTCTTTAATATTAATATTTTTCTAAAAAAAAAAATACACGCGTGATTCGATCTGAGGATCTCCCACTTACAATATCACTTTTCAAAACCATTACACCAGATCCTGACCATTCCTTTTGTAATAAAGAACCTACATTGAAGAAAGATGTTATTAAAAATACGAAATTTGTAGTAAACTTGAGGAGTTTTAGTAAAAAAAAAGAAGTCAAGCGTTCAGGCAAGATTTGATGGGTCAATCACATAAACGTCAAAATAATAAAAACATCCTTCATTATTCTGGAAATCCTTCAATCCGCCATATTTAAAAAGTTTGAGGCGATTTTATTTTTATTGTTACAAGCCTTAAAAAAGATAACCTTACACTTCATGTATTTAAAGTTATTAAGGAAGTGAGACGTTAAGAAGTTATGAGGAGACGCCCCGCCCAGTTAACCATCTATACAAAAAGATGTCTCTATTATTAAATGTAATAAATCAAGAGACCATTGGCTGATTAGTTAATGGAGTATTACAAAGTTAATAAAGCAATACAGTAAATATCTATGGAGATATATACACAAGAGTGGATGCAAAGATAACAGTTACTATAGACAAAACTAAATATGTAGCTTGGCAGGGCCAGTTATAATTGGGTTGAATATCTGTTCTACAGATTATAATTATTACCACTAATTTAAATTCCATTAATACCTTAATATTACTAATCTTTTTAAACTATAATGGCCGTTTCTAGAATTCCCAATTTCTGTGCCATTTAGCCCTTAATTATTTTAAGTTTTAAATTATTCTTTTCATTTTTTCTCAACATAAAAATATTTTCTTTCATACATAATTACGAAGACATAATCTGGAAAGATATTGCTTTAATTAAAAGCAGATTATAATATTTTAGGTGAAATTTATGTTGGTATTTTTAAAAACTGAAAATCTTGTAGGTTAAACCATTATAAAGTTAAAACCAGTGTCACCAATAGCGCTGTTTGCTAATGTAGTGTATATTTTAGTCGTTTACTTCCAATCTGTTCGCATTCTACTGTGCACAATACTAGGATCAACTTAGAACTTTAGAATGAAGGGTTAGAAGTTTAGTAAATGTTAAACTTTGAGAAGTTACAGCTCAATTAGTTAGAAACCAAATTGAGAGACCTTCAAATGGATTCATTAGAAAACCTCTAGAAACCCTAACGCAGAAGTTAGTATACAACTTCTAAAAGTAAATTAAGTATAAAAAATTAAGAATAACTTTTGATAATCGCCATTGCTGGACGATGTCGAAGAGCTTAACTTTAAAAGTCAGTAAGATTGCGCAAGTAAGTTGAAAAAGCTGTCAGTGACTGGGTACGAAATGTGTTTGACGACAATATAAAACAAATAATTGTACAATCTAAGTAAACATACGTATTAGCAAAGTAAATAGAAGGAAACTTATTTACTTTTCCTAGACTAATCACTACGTAACACAGGTAAAATGCTAATCACAATTCATAGCAACTCAACTATAATTTAGCAATCTAAACACTTCAACCGTAAGTATTTAATTAATTGTATTTTTCAATTTTTTTTTTAGAATTTCTCAAAAAACTCTAAATTTTGGGAGAGGGCATTGCGCTCATGTTGGTTTAAAACTTTTATTTAAAATATATTTCTAGGATTTCTGTTTCTAGGGAGAATGTCAAGGAAATTGCCTAAATAGACTTCTCTCTAATTTTCATTTCATTATAATGTACCTTCCTACTACAGTGCTGTCTCTGAATACAAAATGAAGAAAAGATAAAAAGGATGCTGTTAAAATTCTAAGATTATAGAAAATTCTCCAACCCAGAACTAGCCAATAATTAGCTAATAATTTCAATCAAAAACATAACAGCCAATCATTTTGCAACATTTCAATGTTTTCAACGAATCACGGGTGTATTAAATACCGTTGTTAATAGTAATTCCATTAATTAGTTGATACTAATTATTCCTATTCCTATAATACTAGCTGTAATTTGAGAAATCATTTACTGATTTTTTTTTTTTTTTTTTGTAAGTATCCTATTTAATGGAAATTAAAATGTTTGAAATTTTCGCTTCCTACTTTGTAATGCATAGATCTGGTAAACAATATCAATTAAAATAAGTAATTTCCTTAATTCAATTATTTGAGTGATTTTGAAATTATCCAATTCTTTGGCAACTTTGAATAGATTATTAATTTTGCTTTAGACAATCGCACGCATGCAGCTCTTGCAATTATCACGGAAACAAGGCAGTCTATTTTGCCTACTCAAAATTACCGGAAAAATGATCAGCATTTGTGGTATTATCATTAGATAGATTTTTGTCATTAAATGGTAATTGAATCACAAACTAACAATCTACAAGATACTGTTAAGACCGATATAGACTTACGGAGCAGAAGTGTGGGGCTCAACACAAATCCTCTAACTCCAAACGCCTGCAGACGCTACAGTCTAAAATCCTACGGAAAATCCTGAATGCTCCTTACTACATTTCTAACCTTACCATACACACTGACCTTCACATCCCTTTTGTCTCTGATCTAATAAAGTCTCGCTACCGCAACTTTCACAGCCTCCTAGCTCTCCATCCTAATCCTCTTGTACAACAAATCTCCTCTCCACACCTTCCTGACAATCCTCCTCGTCGCTTGAAGCGGAGGTGGCCTAGGGACCTACTGATGTGAGTACAATCCACTGAGAAAGATTTTCACCGATGGGTGATTGCTATTACAAGCTTGAACTTAATCAGATTATCAAATTTACTTGACGCAACATTTGTTGTAGTTGTAAACATGGCTAATAACGTGAAAAAAAAAAGAGGTAAAGTTACAGTTTGACAATCTGGATGTTAGTATAAATTAAATTTGTTCTTAAATTATAAGATATTAAAAAAGTTATGCTATATATGAGTAAGAATCTGGAAACTTTGGTAATAAAATGCAGGACACCAGATTTTTTAAATTACAAAATCGTGGGTGTAATTTTATCACTGTTTAAATCCTAACATACATTTATTCACTTATAGACGAAGTAAAAAGAAATGATATGTTTCAGCAGCGTACAGTCTATGTCCATCAAATTCTCGCATTATAGAAGGCTATTGCAGCTGCAGTAGTGAATGCAATCCTGGAGTGTTTAATTAGCAGTATACATGGGGTGGCTAAATATCTGCAGTGTGTCCATAATCATGGCCTCCTCAATACTGGGGACTTATTTCGAGTGGTTCAATACCCATTCTCTGTAGAAATACTCGTATGAGGCCATCCTTGGAATAATAGTTACCACGCGACCCAAACCCAAAGATCCCGTACCTAGAACTCACTGTTCACAAACCGCCGACGGAAACATCTGGACAATAGAGAGTACAGTATTCTGAAATCGATTACTTTTCTAGGTGAATATTTTCAGCCTGTTGCTGTTTGTTGTTTTCTTTCCGCAGGTATGGTCGAATATGCTTGCTATTTCTTTTATTAGTGGGCTGTTGCTGTTTGTTGTTTTCTTTCTGCAGGTATGGTCGAATATGCTTGCTATTTCTTTTATTAGTGGGCTGTTGCTGTTTGTTGTTTTCTTTCTGCAGGTATGGTCGAATAGGCTTGCTATTTCTTTTATTAGTGGGCTGTTGCTGTTTGTTGTTTTCTTTCCGCAGGTATGGTCGAATATGCTTGCTATTTCTTTTATTAGTGGGCTGTTGCTGTTTGTTGTTTTCTTTCCGCAGGTATGGTCGAATATGCTTGCTATTTCTTTTATTAGTGGGCTGTTGCTGTTTGTTGTTTTCTTTCTGCAGGTATGGTCGAATAGGCTTGCTATTTCTTTTATTAGTGGGCTGTTGCTGTTTGTTGTTTTCTTTCCGCAGGTATGGTAAAATATGCTTGCTATTTCTTTTATTAGTGGGCTGTTGCTGTTTGTTGTTTTCTTTCCGCAGGTATGGTCGAATATGCTTGCTATTTCTTTTATTAGTGGGCTGTTGCTGTTTGTTGTTTTCTTTCTGCAGGTATGGTCGAATATGCTTGCGTAATTCTTTTATTTGTAGGCTACTATATCTGCATATAATCACCGCTTAAGTTGCGTTAGAACGTTATAAACCAGGTGATATGAAGTCGCAAACATGAGAGAGATGAGAAACTAGCTCCTTTTGATATCATTTTACTCAATGAAATATTATTTAGAATGAGTTATGTTCCTAAAATTCCAAATTACGGAACATTAATTGTAGATCTAATTTGGACAGTTGCCAAGTGGCGTTATCTGGTGGTTTAGACTCTCGGCCGTATTTACAAAATATTATTTAAATATAATCAACTCATTGTCGTGACAATTATATTTAAAACACCTATCCCCTCAAGTTAAAAGTTCTGGGTTCTGCCTTTGCGGGATATATCGTATTTAGCAGACCCATCATGCATCCTTTATCCTCAAGCATAAATCCAAGTTAATCAGCAACTCTCTTTGTGCTTCCAGATGGTTTGGACGTCTGCTTTAATCTTTCTCATCCTCTTTTTATCCCCTTCTTCCGGCGACTCATTCCAACAATAACTTGAAGTGAAGCGTAATTAAGAGTTGTAACATTTTGAAGAAACTGATTCGCCCAATATGTTTTTTGCTTAGTAATTGTTTTGAAAAATGATATTGATTAAAACTACTTTATGATCGGATTCCATTCCCTTGTTAATTACTGAGACTTATTTACAAAGTATTTAACAAACAAAATTTCAGAAGTACGATATGTACTAATCTATTTTTCCGGGTAGGCTGCAGTCCAACTATTGATCTAATGTTCTGGACAAGAGGAAGTGTACCAATACAATTCATATAGTATTATTTGTATAAATATGTATATAAAATACAGAGCATTGTCCGTGGAATCAAGTATAGGCGCAAAATCTCGCGTAACCATAGCAATGTGTTAGTTCACGCTTTTGTCCGATAAAAACCTTTTGTTTAAATAATCCTAAAATTGAATTTTGTTATCTAAATATTGAATTTATTTTAATCTAAACAAAATTTATCGTATCCATAGGTTTTAAAGTCTGTGACGTTTTATTCAATGTATTTTACTTTCATGTTTTATGATTATCTCGTCGTGTTAATTTGATCACCAACTTATATAAGAAGCCCACTAAATAAATTCTATTGGCCTCGACATCGACATGTTGGGCTCAAGCGAACCAGTAAAGTAATTGCCTATTTTTTCAGGCGGGCTTAACGTCCAGCTACCAATTAGGTGTCATGGACAGAGGCGACTAGCAAACATACTTCACTGTGAATTTCTTTTATTAACCATTAAATAAAATCCAAGGCCTAAGTCTGGGAATCGAATCCAGTACCACAATATACGAGGGTCGTTTGAAAAGTCCGTACAAAAATAAAAACTACTTAATTTTTTGGGGTAAACCTTTTTTATTTTTCAACATAGTCTCCTTTTAGGCTTATACACTTCGTCCAACGCTGCTCTAGTTTGTTCATCCCTTCCGAATAATAGGATTTTTTCCAAGTCTGAAAAATAGCCATTCGTTTCTGCAATCAACTCCTCGTTTGAATAAAATCTTTTTCCCGCCAGCCATTTCTTCATATTGGGGAACAAATAGTAGTCCGAGGGAGCCAAGTCTGGAGAATAGGGGGGATGTAAAACGAGTTGGAACCCTATTTCCATTAATTTTGCGACCTCAACTGCTGAGGTGTGAGCTGGTGCGTTGTCGTGATGGAAAAGGACTTTTTTGTGGGCCAATCGTGGGCGTTTTTCTTGCAGCTCGGTTTTCAAACGGTCCAATAACGATGAATAATATGCCCCTGTAATAGTTTTACCCTTTTCTAGATAGTCGATGAGGATTGTTCCTTGCGAATACCAAAAGACAGTAGCCATAATCTTTCCGGCCGAAGGAACGGTCTTCGCCTTTTTTGGCGCAGATTCCCCCTTGGTAACCCATTGTTTAGATTGTTCTTTGGTCTCAGGAGTGTAGTGATGTATCCATGTTTCATCCACAGTGACGAAACGACGCTTAAAGTCCTGCGGATTCTTTTGGAACAGCTGCAAACCATCCTTGCAACACTTCACACGATTTCGTTTTTGGTCAAGCGTGAGCAATCGCGGCACCCATCTTGCGAATAGCTTTGTCATGTCCAAATGTTGATGCAAAATATTATGTACCCGTTCATTCGAGATGCCCACAGCACTAGCAATCTCATGCACCTTCACTCTTCTGTCATCCATCACCATATCATGGATTTTATCAATGATTTCTGGATTAGTAACCTCAACAGAGCGTCCAGAACGTTCAGCGTCACTTGTGCCCATATGGCCACTCGGAAAATTTTGAAACCACTTATAAACTGTTCTAATCGAAGGTGCAGAGTCACCATAATGTTTATCAAGCTTCTCTTTAGTCTTCTGAGGCGTTTTGCCTTTCATAAAGTAGTGTTTAATCAACACACGAAATTCTTTTTCGTCCATTTTTTGAAAATCACTCGACTTCCTCGATTCAAACGAATGCCAAACACAAAGAAATAGACCGATCTGACTGAAACTTGGTGTGTGTTCTTCCAAGAGATGCTACTAACTAAACATAACCTCGATACGCGCCAGTGGTGCTATCGCTCTAACTTTGCACGGACTTTTCAAACGACCCTCATATATTAGCTTTACAAGTTTCGCCTCTAATCGCTCGGCTCAAACGAAACAGTATGCATCCCATTTAGCGTTCGCGTACTCTTTCTGTTTGGAAAATAACAATTTCTATTTTCATTGATATAAAAAGGCGATCATTATAAATGTAGGCATTGAGAATAAGCTTCTAGAAGCTTTGAGCTTCTTGTCAGATTTTTCAGACAGATTGACAGATTAAACAAAAAAGCCAATTTAAAACTATCTGTTACTATAAATTAATTACTTTTATGCCTAGGCTTATTTTCCTTGGAAAGAGCACTACAAATCCTAAAAATAAATACGGTAAGAGGCTTATATGTCCACTTTGTGAATATCTAACCTAACGGTATCTGAGCGGACAGAAGTGGTTTGGAATAAATGTGATTTTTAGTCAAATATTTTCAGAAAAATTTTATTCTTAAAGTGGTTACAAGAGAAAGTAATTGAGTGTTTCTCATCTGGTTTCGTTTTATTTTTTAATTAATTTAAACTTTATCTGTGAACCGAACAATCAGGATTGCAAAAGCAAATTCTGAAATATAATTGCACAATTTTCCTTTACAAAAGAAATAAAATGTAAAATTAAATAATTACATGCCATTTGCACAGAGACTGAAAACAACCGCAGCAGTGTGTGGGCTGAATTGCCTGAATGGTTTCAGGCTTTGTCGAAAACACTCTTACCACGTTCTTTCACAACTTTATTTTATCACTACAGCAAAAGAAAAAGTAATTGGTTAAAAAATAAATTTTATCAGGACGTTATTTTATTTCTATTTTTTATAAAGGATAAATATAGAATTTCTATCGTAATTAAAAGCTTTCCAATTGCCTGTTACAAGTTCAATGTTTAGGAAATGACGGAAAATTAAGGGATTCTTCTATCTAGGGCTAAACCACCCAGAATTGTGATCTAACTTTACACAGGCACAGTACTCGTAAATCTAAATCTTCTATAATCTAGAAAACACAATGACATGGTAACAGAAATAAAAGCATGGATTGCTGCAAGGGATTATTGTTACTGTTCAGTTCAGAACAAGATTTCAAATCACTATCTCTTACTGCGAGAGTTTATTAGTGTATAAAACCATAACGCGACCGGTGGACATGCATAGGTACAAAGAATTGCTTGAGTCCTCACTAAAGCTAATGGAAGACTTCTCAACGTGTGTGAAAAGAAAATATTATGAACAAATACGAGTATGGTCCGAAATGGATCAACGGTAAGGTAAAGATTTTGAGTAAAATTCTGAAAACTAGAGAAAAATAGACAGCAGGGCATAGTAAAAAGGAATAGGTTAATATGGTTGGGAAATGTGGAAAGAAGTGTATAGGAAGAGTCCTCCAGGAAAATGTTTGGCAAGATGGAAGGGATGGGAAAGACAGGAAGGTTACGTATTAGATGGGTGAAGGACATAGAGGAGGATTTGTGAACGAATTTAGTGAAAAGGTGGAGGGGCAAGGTAAGTAAGAAGAGTGGAGAAGGATTGATGAGCAATCCTTAGTCCTTAATGCGGCATAGCGCTAAGGAGACAGAGTAAGTTTCAGCGTATACTCTGAAGAATAAGTTGATGAAGTATACATTGGTTCAATAATTATGATAAACATTTCAATGAACTAGGAGATAAAATAAAAAAAAACGAAGAAACGGAAGTACACAAAATTAAAAAAAAAAGTTAAAGTAAAAAATGTAAGTAAAGACTGATAAGGACGCAGCAATGGACAACATAGTGGCAGCGGTCCCCCAAAGAAGATGGCCAAACAATGCAAAAGAAAAAGAAAATGGCAGATATGGTGCAAAAGAAATTTAAGAATTGGAAAAAGGATGGGATTGACGAGGCTATGGAAGAAGGAGATTGTAACAAACATGAAAAGAAGGATGAGAAAGATGAAGCAGACAATGGTGTTTAGGGATGAGCTCAAACCTATTGGAGAGATTAGCTGATTAACTTGGTCTTGGGCTGGGATGAACAATGCTGGAACCGAGTATACCCACAAAGCAATACCAGAACTTTAGCCTGGGACGGGGAATAGGAATATAATTGCAATGGCAGTGTATTGATTATGTTTAATCCAAATTTTTCATTTAAGAAACACTCTTCACAACGACCTCAGGCATCCCATTCGTACAACAACTCGCCTAGACTAAATACCAAAAGTTCCATACTTCTCTCGACTAGCTCTAATCCTCTTGTACAGTCTCTCGCCTCCTCTGACATCCCTAACAATCCTCCACGCCGACTGAATCGCCAATGACCCCGCGACTTCCTTGCAATCTGAAGACCTAAACATTATTATACTCTTATAGAGAGTGCTACCGCTGGGTAGTTTCTCTCCTCCTGCTCTTCCCGCACCGGTTCATCATATTTACTCATTGTATATGTTTATATAGATTGTAAATAAATAAATAAAAAATCATTTAAGTAAAACAAAATTATTGTTTACAAATTTTCAAACGTTCCAATTTCTAACTTAAAATTTAATATTTTTAAAATGTGTTCATTATTCAAAAGACATTAAAAGTTGGAAAATATTGCAGTAATTTTTGTTCAAATTAGGCGAGCTACTATCCCATTTTTTCAATAATTCCCAGTTCCCACTTTGGGATTGCTGTGAAACAGAAAGGTTTGTTTAAAATAGTGACTGAAGTTTCTCCCGAGCGCTTACTTTTCAATATGCATCTTAAATATCTCTACACCATAATAATCTCCAGAGTTACTGAAATTTAAAAGTGCTATCTCTAGACTACTGAGCCAGCCAGAGTATTGGGAAAAAATTCATTCCGATTAAGACGAGCGATGCCATAGATATTGTAAAGTTTTTCTTGTCCTTTTACTAAGAAAGAACTTTATTTACACAACTAATGCCTGCCACTAGTTAATTTAAATAATATGTGGGTTTGATAAATAATAAAACTCGCTAAAGTTGTAAGTAATAACCTGATTTATTAACACATTACCTTTACTCACATTAACATTTACTAGCAACTAACGCTATTCATTACAGTCACCATTTACAACAGTTTACTGTTACTTACTCACTACGTAACGCCACAAAACTGTTCCCCGACTGACCACTGGTCCGCACTGCACCGAATTGCACTAGTCTCTGCTACGCAAACAAAGCTCTACTCACTAACTGACTAACCGCCTGACTAACTAACTTTAAAGCACTCCGCAACACTGACTCTCTCAAAACTAACTCATAAACTTGACTGATAACTCTAAACTCTAATAACTCTTTAAAACTGATTAACAACTCATTAAGAACTCCTTAAAACTGACTTCTCCAGCTGTGTCTGCCTCCTTTTAACTGCGTGCCTCCCTCCAACTGGCACTGCCCTCCTCCAACTCTCTGAGCATAAGTTTCCACGCCCTCCTGACGTTCATTGGCTGGAGAAAACATACTGCCACCACCTCAGCTGGGGCCGCCCTCCTCCTATTCTGTCTCTCTCTAACTCCGTCTGTCTCACTCTCACCTGTCAATCACTGGCTGGAAAAACACATATGCCACCACCCCAACTGAGGCCTTTCTCTTAGCTGGCTTTTCCAAAGCGGTGGACCATTACAGGCTACTGTCACTAAACTCCTTGAACAATCTAGCCCTTTCCTTTTTAGTTCAGGTAGAGACCGGCCCTTTTGTCTACACAGTGGTGGCCTGTTACCGGCTTTGGTCGCTTAACCCCTAGAACAATCTAGGCCTTTCTTTTCTCCTCAGGTAGAGACCGCCCTTTTGTTCACCCAGTAGTGGCCTGTTACCGACTTTGGTCGCTCAACCCCTAGAACAATCTAGGCCTTTCTTCTCTGCCCAGGTCAACTTCGTTACAATATAATGGGACAACATGAATCTTCAAATCATGCAAACGAGAGGCTGAAAAAAATGGAGAAATGAAATTAAGAAAGGAGCAATAATAGTTTCCTTCTATTAATCACACTTTCATAACTAGGCGTACCACACAATTCACAGCCGTCCATAACATGAAGGGTCCACTCCTCTAGCAAACATTCAATCCTCCAGTTTCAAAACCGTGGAAGGGGTGAGAGGAGCTTTGTACAATAAAGTCAAGCACCGATATAAATTACTTCAAGCGCATGAATGTAAATGGTATGAAAACACAAGCTGTGACATAATAGCGCCCATAAGTTACTGAAGTACAACATGGTTGGATATTTTGGTTATTCGGTTCATAGTTTGAATGAGTGATGTGGCTAATGTTGTGATCTCGGCAGCTTAAGATTCTGTAAGATACGAGTAGCAATAAACCTCAAATTAATGGATTAAAAACCAAAAATTAAAATTGAGCATGAATTCGATATTTTCTGTTTTCTAATATTTGTTGTATAGCATCGGTGCCATAGATATTTGGAACAGTCAAGATCCAGTCTTACCAAAGAACAACCTCACCAATTTAAAAATTGCATTTCAGAATAACCTTTTGTGTAGAGATGTAGGTAATTTTCTGAATTCTAGGTTTAACTTCCACTATAGGATAGTAAGTGCTTTAGGCATCGAGGAGCATTTTCTTAATGTCAACATGAACATAGCCGTTTTAAGATTATTTGTACAGTTAAGGCTTGTTAGCAATAAATCTCCTAGTTTTTTCACAATGGGGAGGAAATTTAAATTTAAGCCAGAAAACCTCTGTTTTACCTGTTCCTTGTTTAAATCCGACAGGTTAGAACATTTCTTAATAGAGTGCCCTTACTACAGTCCCTTAAGGTATCAACATTTAAATAAATATACATTGCAAATAGTTTCTCTTCTGTCTTTCCGCTCTAAATTTAGAGTTACAGAATTTGTACCATTTTGTAACTCAAGCTTTGGAAAAGCGGCAAAAAGCAGGTGTAATATTAGGGCTCAAGTAAAGTTCTCTGTTGAGTTTATTAATTCAAAAATAAATGAAATGATAATAATTTTTTAGGTAAAGGTATCATTTTATTTTTGTTTATTTCAATATTATTATTATTTATTTTTTTTACATTATATTCATTTCATGTAGTACATTGCAGTTTATGTATGTTTAGCCAACTCATTGCAGAAAGTTGTAAACTTATAAGTAGGGAACGGATTCGTATGTATTTACATATTTTTTTCTAGGCAATTTACAGACGTTTTTCAACTAGAAGTATTCATACTGACACTTTTTAAGCCGTTTGAGTCTACTTTTATTTCACATATTTGGATGTTATCGCATATTTATACATATTTGATTAAAATAAATAAATATTTCTACATATTTAATCAAAATATGTACATATTTTTCATTTTGAGCATATTTTCATAATTGGGAGGTGTTTGACAGGAACTGTGAACCACAGACTGCAGGGCTGTGAATCACAGTGCGTACAATGGTTATTGTAATTTACACAGAATGCTGCTAAACAGTGACGGGCACTTGTTAGTTCTTTGAAGTTGTCTGACGTTGTCTGTTCTTTCAGCTCGTTCGTTGGAGTGACCAATTCATTTCGTTCGGTCACTTAGTGTATTCTTTTTTTGGGTGAAACAACTGGTTGCTAAATATCTTCGCGAGTTTCCAGCAGAACTTTTTCGAAGTGATGGAGACATTTTGTACTGCACAGCTTGTGACAAGCGCGTTTCTTGCTCTCAACGTTTCCAAGTCACCCAACATATTGCCACCGGATCGCACATAGAGAATAAAAACAGAAAGAAAGAGAGGACGTCCTATGAAGCCTTCCTTACATCTCCATCATCAAGTAAGTCTACTCTGAGTACAGATCTGTGTCGGTCTTTGGTTAGAGCAGATATCCCTTTCCACAAACTTAAAAATCCTCATTTCAAAGGATTTTAGTCGTTACAAGTCCATCTTACGCCCAGATCGTCGTCACTTTACGTTCCAACATTTGAAATTTCATGTGACTGCAAACAATTTCGAACAGTGAAGTTTTCAAAATTGAAAATTTAACACATCTTTTTATAAATAGTAAAAATGTTCTTTGTTGTATAAATCATTATAACTTGTAAAAACAATTATTTTGTTCCTAATAAATTATTATAAATTGTAAAAATGTTCTTTTCTTGTATAAATAATTATAACTCCCCCCCCCCAAAATTCTATTTTCATAAAAAAAAATGTCCATTTTACTTAAATATTCCAGAAAATATTTTAAGAAAATCACATATTTTCCACATAATTGACGAAAATAAATGCATATTTTAATTAAATATTTGGCATTTTTAAATACATAAAAATCCGTTCCTTACTTATAAGCAATAAAGTTATTTATTTATTATTTATTATGATATTTTCTGAAATTTATTTAATACTCCCTTCTGATTTAAAAATAATAATAATAGAAAAAGACAAACTTGAAAAATTTATGGCAAAAGTGGTAATTAAAACTAAAAAAAAGTCAATCAAATATAAAAAGTTGTTAACAGTTTTTTCTGACTACAAAATAAAAATATAGCATACAAATGAATAAAATATATAATAATAATAATAAACGAATCGTAAAGATAACGCCATTCGTTCGTTCAAAAAACAAAATAGGATCGTATCGTACTCAGGGAGGAAGCCTGAACTTGGCTTAAATATATGGTTGGCAAGATCATTCCAATAAAACAGCACATCTTGATTGATGGCCTCTAACACTGATATGGAAGATTTGCGATCCTTTTGAAAAAAAATTACATTTTTCTTTTTTTAATAAGTTAAATTTATTTTGTTGCCGTTATTATTTAGTCACACACAATACATACTGATATACTATATTGTAAAATTTTTGTCCTTTTACTAAAAACTTCACAACTACAACTAGTGCCTGCCACTAGTTAATTTAATAATATGTGGGTTTGATAAATAATAAAACTCGCTAAATTTGTAAGTAATAACCTGATTTATTAGCACACTAACATTACTCACATTAACATTTACTAACAACTAACGCTATTCATTACAGTCACCATTTACAACAGTCCCAACAGTTTACTTACTCACTACGTAACGCCACAAAACTGTTCCACGATTGACCACTGGTCCGCACTGCACCGAATTGCACTAGTCTCAGCTGCACTAACACAACTCTACTCACTAACTGACTAACCGCCTAACTGGCTAACTCCGAAGCACTCCGCAACACTGACTCTCTCAAAAACTATTACTTCCAGAGTGTCTCTCCAAAACTAACTCAAAGACTAACTTCTCAAAACTCACTCAAAGACTCTGTCTAAAAACTGATTAAAAACTGACTTCTCCAGCTGTGTCTGCCTCCCTTTAACTGCGACTCCGTCTGTATCACGCCCACCGGCCACTCACTGGCTGAGGAAAACACATGCTGCCACCACCCCAACTGGGGCCGCCCTCATCCAACTCTCTGACTCACTCCAACCTGCCGCTCATTAGCTGGAAAACACATACTGCCACCCCCTCAGCTGGGGCCGCCTCCTCCAATTGTCTGTCTCACTCCTACCTGTCAATCACTGGCTGGGAAAACACATACTGCCACCACCCTAACTGGACTAGCTGGCTTTTACACAGCGGTGGTTCGTTACAGGCTACGGCCACTAAACTCCTACAACAATCTAGCCCTTTCTCCTCTGGCTCAGGTAGAGACCGGCCCTTTTTGTTTACACAGTGGTGGCCTGTTACCGGCTTTGGTCGCTCAACCCCTAGAACAATCTAGGGCCTTTCTTCTCGCCCAGGTCAACTTCGTTCCAATAAAGTTACTACTCATGGACAAAATTAGCGCAACACTCAATTTTTGTTTAGTTAAAATTAAATAAATTATCTTCCGCTTTTGTTTTGGTGAACTATTGATTTCTAGGTGATATTAGTGTAAACATAAACCATGAATAATACTTTGTTTTATTCTTCGTACATTTTTATACTTTTTTTAATCCCTTTTTCACAAACAGTAGTCGGTGATCCATCCAATCTGCACATCATAAAATTCATTGTTCAATGGCCACAGTAAGGAATTTAAGTGAACATGATTGCTATAAAGCTATGTCTTTGCTAGAGGAAGGGTACAGTCAGCGTGAAGTCGCTAGGAGACTGGACGTACATCACTCGTCTATAGGCAGGGCACTAAAGCGATTTAGGGAGACAAGAGGTCATTCAAGAAGAGAGGGGCAAGGTCGGCCTAGATGTATAGCAGAGAGAGAGACGATAGGTACATCCGGCACCTGGCTTTGCGAAACAGGAGCATAACGAGAAATGAGATAAAAAAGTCTCATAAGGCAAGTCCGAAATGTTTCCATCTCCAGCAGGACTGTTAGAAGAAGACTTAATGAAAGTAATCTTAGAGCCCGACATCCTGCTCGTGGCCCCCTTCTTACCACAGTTCACAAATGACCAGGCTTCAGATAAACTTGGATTTAGGCTTGAGGGTAAAGGTTATGTGAACCTTGGGTGCCCCTGAATAATAGCTATACCCACAAAAGCCTCTAATACCGTATTTTTAATTCAAGTATTTTTAAACTCTGTAAACGTGCAAAAATAAAAACTACTTAATTTTGTAAATACGGCCGAGACTCTGTAAACCACCAGATAACGCCACTTGGCAACTGTCCAAATTAGATCTACAATTAATGTTCCCTAATTTGGAATTTTAGGAACATAACTCATTCTAAATAATATTTCATTGAGTAAAATGATATCAAAAGGAGCTAGTTTCTCATCTCTCTCATGTTTGCGACTTCATATCACCTGGTTTATAACGTTCTAACGCAACTTAAGCGGTGATTATACGCAGATATCGTACATTATTTATGTGTAGAGCAACTTTTTATTTGTCTTTACTCTAAAAAAAATTATTTTTTGGCACCTTGAAGTGGGTCCTGGGAATAATAATAATAATAATACTTTATTAGGGAAGGGATTAGCTATGAGTATGAGGTTAGCATACTTGACTCCCACGCGGAGGTCCCGGGATCGAATCCAGCTGCTGACCCTTAGATTTTCTCTTCCTAGAAGCTTCTTACAGCACACTGTCCGGTGATGGACAGTGTTGTCTGCAACGAGAGAACACTGTCCGGAGGCCAGCAGTGCACTGAAAAAAAGCACCGGGCGCCAATAACCTTAGATGTTGACGCGCCTTAAATTATAAAAAAAAAATAATAATAATACTTTATTAAACACATAGGAAAGTACAAGAATATAAGAAAAAGTACCATAAGGCATGGGAAATCCATCTGCCGGCGGGTTCTGGGGATAAATTCTCTTTAAGGTCTTTTTTCCACGAAATTGACCAATTTTGAAAATGTTAATAAGAATTCAATTTTTTTCTTTTTTTTTTTGAGATTCAGTGTTGAAAAAAAGGTAAGTCAGAACATCGAGAAATAGAAAAGGCCGTGTAATTTTTAGGCAAAGATTGATCATTGTAGTTACTTATAATAAATTAATACATTTTATTAATTTTATCTCTAATAATAAATTTTATTTTATAAAAATCTAAACACAATTAGACTGGATTATAAAATAGTACGCCGGACAGATAAATTGCCAGAATCATAACAAGTTTGAACGTGTGAGTGTGTAGATATATTCGCATACTACACTTGTATGGCTAGATTAAGGGTCCTAAGAACGTAGAAATTAGCGTAAGAGCAAACTGATAGCATTTATGTAGCAAGTAGTAGTACTATGGCACTCCAGTACTCGTTACGAGTTTGCATAATGAGTTTAACTCATGTCATGAATTTCAATGAACGAATTGTACGACGAGGAACAGCAGATATGGAGGAAGTGGTAGAAGTTTGCACTGCAATCCATGAGTTTGAGAGTGTGTTTGTGTAATATTTGTGAGTTAATATGAGGCCCCAGACTAGTGAGTGAAGTTCACCAACACTCACAGCCCCAACGTGAGTGTAATATTAGTGATTACTGTACTTGGCGCACCAACACTGATAACTCAGTTTTGATTGAGTACTTTGATAATACCAAACTTATTCAATCAATCTTTTAGTCTTAAATTATCTAACATGCTTAAACTATCTATTTAGTCCTTTGAATGTGGAAATGAAATGCAAAACCAACAATATATCACTTTCAAAGACTTCCGAATAGACGGCTGCAATATTTAATATTTTGAAAGGTAATAAAGCTGCCAGTGCCGATATTTTGTTCAAGTGATTTTGAGTAGATTAAACGACCGCGCTTTCCATCATAGAAACGAGGAGAGAATCAATTTAATCTCTAAAAAATCGCCAAATGATTGGAGTATTGAATTCGTGATGTTTAACAACACGATACTTTTTTTTAAAAAAGAAAGTATTTATTTTATGCCTATTAATTAATTATTTAAGAAATAAATAAAATATTTACTATTCGATATAATTACGTATAAATAATAAATTAATAGCTAATTTGGTAGTATTTTAACTTAACATTAATTTGATTTGTGGAAAAATTGCAGGGCGTTTATATTACTCAAGTGATTGGTTGGAATCATAGAATTGGGACAAATTAATTGGCTGTTTGATTATGAGTAAAATTATTGCTATGATACGCACCTGATTGGTTGAAATCATTTAAATGGTGCATATTGATTGGTAGTAGAGTTTTTGCAACAATAATAACACGAAAGCTGATTATTTTTTAGGATCTACACAAAATTACCGAAGATTATTTTGCAAGAATGGGTATTTAATTAGAACATTTCGCGAGCATTCAAATGAGATTAAAGAAAGAGCATTACTTATTAAATGGCATGTTAAACTAATCGATACTTATCATGGAAAATAAATGCAAAGTATTAATTCGTACATTTTATTTTTTGGAGTATTTAAAACCTTTATTAGTAGCAGCAATAATGGTAAGCAATATGAGCTTTAAAAAAAAATTAATATTGGGTTTGAGAAATATTTAGGAAAAATTTAAAAAAAAAATATATATTTTTAGGAATAAATAATTTAAAATAATGATGAAGAAATATTTTAAAAAAATTTGTCCCTTCTTTTATTTAAATATAATAAGGGATTCTGCGGAATTAGGTCGTATGATTAATGAAAAGAAAATTCAAGTATCAGCTTTCATTGTTTAATCACTTTGTTATTAAATTTTAACAAAGCTTTGAACGAAAATGCTGTAATGAAACAAGAAAAAAAAAAGAAAAAATAATAAAAAGATAACAACGCCTTGAACAAAAAATGTATAAAATCTCATTTTTTTGTATTTTCATAAGGATTATGTTTCCACAAAGTTTAAATACAGAACGTATATGGTTTGAAAATATTTCTTTAATAATTTAGGTAAAACTTTTTAAAGCAATTATTAAATATATCTTTTCGCAAATTAATATTGAATCCAGTATTATGGAACAATTGAAATTGTTTTCTTCTTTTCGCACACTAAATTATTCTTTTACTTTCTACTCAAATAAATTCTAAATAAAATATTTGGAACATATAATGAGAATAAAATTAATTTGGAAAGGAATGGTTGCTTGCGTGAGGCTTATTTCTAAAAGCGAGTGTTGTCATTGATTTTATTTATTTATTTAAACCGCGTTAACACCAGGAGTCATGCGCTGACCACCTCCGTACATTGTTCTCTCGTTGCAGACAATTACCGTACAGTTAGCTGCAAGAAACATAAATAAAAATGTAAATGTTGGTTTGTTCTAAATCTTAAATCTCTGAAAGTTCTTCGCCGATGGCTTTCGAAATTTTGACACAAAATTGCATTCTGCAATAATAATGTTGCAACAACATTATTGTTGAAAAATTTCACGCAAAAACTCTACTACCAATCAATGTGCACCATTTAAATGATTTCAACCAATCAGGTGTGTATCATAGCAATAATTTTACTCACTAATCAAACAGCCAATTAATTTGTCCCAATTCAATGATTTTCACCAATCACTTGAGTAATATAAACGCCCTGCAATTTTTCCACAAATCAAATTAATAATAAGTAAAAATACTACCAAATTAGCTATTAATTTATTATTTATACGTTATTATATCGAATAGTAAATATTTTATTTATTTCTTAAATAATTAATTAATAGGCTTATAAATACTTTCTTTTTACGGGCTTGTTATTACATACCGATTATATCGTATAGATGTCACCCCTGAGACCGGAAAATACATGCTTTTTTTGAAAAACAGCGCCATCTGTTGGACTTAAAAGCAACACTCGCTTTACTAAATATTTTACAATTCCATTTCAATGTTTCCTGTTTATGATCCACTTACGATTTGCAAATTTCCAATTTTTCGATTCCATTTCGATGTTTCCGATTGCACTGTTAAATTGAATGTTCATAGATTTCAATGTGCAACAAATAGCCCTAAATCCACCGATTACAACGTTAACTGCTTTCTTCTCATTATGTCAAAATGGCGCTTTCACGAAAACATTACTGTATTCGAAAGTGCCTACGTATTACGTATGGAATGCGAGTAAGAAAATCATTCGAACGACGCAAACGAGGAGAACGAGTCAACGGACAACCTGGAATATTTATAGAAACTGCGATAGGCGGACTGTACACCGTGCATCTCAATCAAAATGAATGCTTCTTTCTTCGCTTGCTGTTCGTAAATGTACCAACAATTGAGAATTGTAAACGGCGTTACAGATGCCACTTTCCACAGTGCATGGCAAGCCCTGAATTGATTGGAGAACGACCGTCACTGAGATGAATGCATTAATGACGCGTACAGCAGTCATATCTAAATCATATTCGTGCATTGTTTGCAATCATATTGACCGCCTGATCACCTTCACCTCCAACAGAGTTATGGGAATATAAATCGCACATGGCTGAAGATATTTCACGTCGAATACGCAAGAAAAAGTCAAATATGAGAATGGATTTCACTGCATAAATCTACAACGAAGCGCTGATAATGATTGAAGATTTGTGCTTAGAAATCGTGAACAAAATTTTCAATAATTCGGGAATGTCATCACTAAGAAACGGATTTTTATGTATTTAAAAATGCCAAATATTTAATTAAAATATGCATTTATTTTCGTCAATTATGTGGAAAATATGTGATTTTCTTAAAATATTTTCTGGAATATTTAAGTAAAATGGACATTTTTTTTTATGAAAATGGATTTTTTTTTTGGGGGGGGCAAGTTATAATTATTTGTACAAGAAAAGAACATTTTTACAATTATAAATAAGTTTGTGGAAAGGGATATCTGCTCTAACCAAAGCCCGACACAGATCTGTACTCAGAGTAGACTTACTTGATGATGGAGATGTAAGGAAGGCTTGATAGGACGTCCTCTCTTTCTTTCTGTTTTTATTCTCCATGTGCGATCCGGTGGCAATATGTTGGGTGACTTGGAAACGTTGAGAGCAAGAAACGCGCTTGTCACAAGCTGTGCAGTGCAAAATGTCTCCATCACTTCGAAAAAGTTCTGCTGGAAACTCGCGAAGATATTTACCAACCAGTTGTTTGTTTGAGGCCGATGTTCGTGGCATTTCACCCAAAAAAAAGAATACACTAAGTGACCGAACGAAATGAATTGGTCACTTCAACGAACGAGCTGAAAGAACAGACAACGTCAGACAACTTCAAAGAACTAACAAGTGCCCGTCACTGTTTAGCAGCATTCTGTGTAAATTACAATAACCATTGTACGCACTGTGATTCACAGCCCTGCAGTCTGTGGTTCACAATTCCTGTCAAACACCTCCCAATTATGAAAATATGCCCAAAATGAAAAATATGAAAAAATATGTCATATTTTGATTAAATATGTAGAAATATTTATTTATTTTAATCAAATATGTATAAATATGCGATAACATCCAAATATGTGGAAATATGTGTAATAAAAGTAGACTCAAACGGCTTAAAAAGTGTCAGTATGAATACTTCTAGAAAAACGTCTGTAAATTGCCTAGAAAAAAATATGTAAATACATACGAATCCGTTCCCTAGTCATCACCAAATCTATCTGCTGCTGCATCGCTGCGGACTGAGCCGGGCACAGCTAGTATTAAATAAAACTTGTCATGCCAATGAAACTTGCAATTTTTGTTCATTTCCTTTCTAAATTACTTCCAATACAAAGCACTCATATTTAATAACAAAAACTTACAGTTTAAAAAGTTAAGTATAATGGTTGATTAAACGCCAAAAGGTACACAAATCAGCAAGTACCCAACATTTCATTAATACTTCATTGATATTATTTAAGTAATTTTACTGCATTAATTTTCATTAATATTTTTTAGAATTTATTAGATGTCACAGACCCTTATGCTGGCCATTTTCATCTACAAAATATATGTTCAAGTAGCACTGTAGATTGATTGTAGTATCTATTTATCTATAATAATCAAACTATTAATTGCAGGTTAAAAAGAAAACGTTATAAAAAATAAAAAAATATGAGGCTAAAAATTCAAAAACTGTTTTTAAAAAATGCTTACACCAACATACATCAATGATTTTATTTATTTATTTTTATTTTTAAACAAAAATCGACGGTTTAAGTTCATTCTTCGATTAATGTAATTGTTACTTTATGTAGTAGTCAAACGTTTATAATAATAGGTAATAACTAATCTGGCTTTATCCGCAAATAATATAGTTTTCTTCAATTACATTCTCAATCTAGGTATTCTTCTAGGTATATATGTAATATAAAATAAATAAAATATGCATAAATAAAATTAGGGGGACTAAATTAAATTACAATTGAGAAATGAATAATTATTGTTGCACAATCTACTTGTTATTAACTGTGTGTTATTTGTGCTCACGAATATTTCGGTAAGACGAATTCAATACTAAAATATTGTTTTAAATCCTCCGAGATTCAAATTTAAACAGTAGCCGACTCTAACTTTGTCTTTTTCTACTTTAACATGCATGTACATATATGTGACAACTTCAGAATAAAGCATATTAAAGATAAATCAGAAGAATAATTTGGAATAGAGTTAAAATAAAGTACCTATTTAATAACGAAGTTATAATATACATTTTATCATAATTATAACAAAAAATATTATGAATGAACTGGCCAGCATAAGGGTCTGTGACATCTAATAAATTCTAAAAAATATTAATGAAAATTAATGCAGTAAAATTACTTAAATAATATCAATGAAGTATTAATGAAATGTTGGGTACTTGCTGATTTGTGTACCTTTTGGCGTTTAATCAACCATTATACTTAACTTTTTAAACTGTAAGTTTTTGTTAAAGAGATTTTTGTACCTTTTGGATAGATTTTCCTTTTTGTCTATATTGCAAAGTTACATATCTGTTTTACAGATTTTTTTAAAATTTAGAATAAGCAATTCTATCATTATAACCTGATAAGGTGTTAAGTTACTACCGTAACTACCACTGGAGAGATCTTTTTAAAGAATGATTATAGTTGCGGCCCACAAACCATCCTCAATAACAATTTTTTTGAGAAAGCGTTTTGAATAAAATAGGAAGGTATTTGTACGTAAATAGCAAAATTAAATTGCGATTTAAGTACTTCCTTTTAAGAGGAGTAAGAAAAATAAACTGCGATTACAGTACTTCTCCCTAAAAGGCTGAGAAGCAAAGATTTTGAATCGAACGACAATTCATTGATGTAAATCAGTTCACTCAGTGATAATTTTATCGATTGCAATACTTCCTCTTAGTAGGTGTAAGAGCATGATGGCACTTCACAGCCAAGTAGAGGAGCTTTAACCACTTCTTCGTGCTAAATTTTATCAAAATCGGACTAAGCGATATAAAAATATTGGTAATAATAGTTTTAGAATGGGCCTTATTTGGGTGGGGTGAACTCCCCTCCTTATGAGGCACGGCGTCGAGACTTTTAAAGTTCAAATCTGTACAAAATTTCGATTCGATTGACACTTCATTCATGAAAATCGGTTCACTTGTCGATAATTTGAAACGATTGCTATACTTCCCCTTAACAAGTGTAAGAGCAGATCGTCGCTTTAATGTTACGTAGGGGAGCCCTAACCCCATCATCCTACCAAATTTTATCAAAATCGGGCTAAGATTTACAGAGTAATTAGTAATAATAATTTTGAAGGGGGCCTTACATAAAGGGGGCTAACTCCTCTCCCATTCGGTGTACAGCGTCGCGACCCCCAAAAGGCACATCTACATAAAATTCCCAATCGAATGACACCTCATTCATGAAAATCGGTTCGCGCGTTTAGGCGCTACGCAGTTTACAAAAAAGGTAACAACAACAAGAACAAGAACAAGAACATTTTTTGAAAAAGCCGTTTTTGCTCATTTTCGGCAACTTTTTTCTGGAAACCAATTAGATTTGGGTTGTTGCAAAAAAATTACAGTTATAAAGGAGGGTTTGCCCTATATTTTAAAGAAAATTTGGGAATTTTATCTTTTATAGAAAAAGAGAAAAAAATTGTCAAAGTTGGGTGTTTTTCAACGTTACGCTTTTTCGTGCAGTTTTTGACGATCAACCCTTATACAACTGTCCTACCGGACAGTTTTAATGCTTTGTTAATAACCATGTTCCTTAATTTTAAAATGATTGGTATTAACCACTCCAGTAGATTACCACAGTTTTCTTTCCTTCTGTTTCTTTAAGACGTTTTGAAAGCACAAATTGACCAAACTCTTTTAACTTCTGTACAATACGTCCAGGAATTTTGTTCTTTGGTGATCTTTTAACAATTACAATTACCCCTAAGGGAATTTCATTAACTTTTTTTCTTGTTTCTGAGAAGTTTAGAGGGTTTAATTGTTGTTCTTTCCAGTGATTTCTCTTACGTTATAGCTGATGTTTTTCTATTTAACCTTCGACCACAAATCAAGCCTTTTTTAGTTTCTCAGTATTTTGGTATTGTTGAGACACCACGGATAATTGAACATTTTAATTATTATTCGCAATTTTCCTCCCAATCCAGTTAATATGGGTATACTAAGAATTATTATTTAAAAAAAAATTCAAATATTAAGGGCGAATAACAAAATTATACCCATTAAAAGCAGTATCCTCGGAAGCTCGAAATACTGTAATTCTATTTAAGAAGCATTGTTAAATAATGCTAATAAAAAAACTATAATAACAGTTGTTTTCGCTAATAAACTAGAGAGAATAACAATTATTCTTTGGTACATTTGACTATTATGGTGATAATTTCAGTTTAATTTATTCTTTATTTCCTGCAAAAGCGAAAAAACTGTAAGGCAATAAAGGCAATTACCCTGAATAAAAGCATCGTTAATCTATTTTTTTAAATTCCATAATCCAGTTTGCCCTTCTGTTAGCTTAGAACGCAGCTGTATCTTCTATTAATCAGATTAACCCAGATTTCTACCCATTAAATTAAGTAAAAAAAAAAAAAATTTAACGGTTTAAGTAGGCCAAAATGCACTAATTACACTGGTAAATCACTATCTCTGACAAGTAACACAAAAAACAAAAAACACGAAGTATTTTAGATAAAGGAAAAGGTTTTCTTTTGAAAAAAAGATTCCAGCCTCCCGTTACTAAACAAAATTAAAAATAAATTAAAAAAAAACGACCAAAACAGACGTAGTACAAAAAAAAGGACACAACAGCTTTGATACTGCTCACAGAGTCCAGTTCGTTAAAATTCTTGAAGTGGTTCGTACATTGGTTTGGTATCCACTTGAACGGAGCCTGTCCAAATGTGGTCAATGATCAACTTGGAACAGTTAAATAATACGATTACTCAACGGACAAAGCTAACTTTTTTTTAAAATGTAATCAGTCTCTAAATTTAAATCCTTAAATTTGTATACTTTTGAGGATATTATTTTTTCTCGATAATACTAGAAACATTTAGAAGTTACCATTTACCAGTTAGTAGTCTACGAATACAAGGTTTGTGGATACAGTATTCTACGTTCAGTTTATTAATTTTGGGCCTTTTCTTTTAAGAATTTCGCCTAAACAGCACATATAAAAACGCTACGGCGGCCGAGGTGATTATTGGCTTTCACCCGCATAAATTATTAGCAAAATAGCAGTAATGATCACAACAGTGATTAAACGTAGCAAACCCCTTAGTTACGAGGGTCGTTTGAAAAGTCCGTGCAAAAATAAAAACTACTTAATTTTTTGGGGTAAACCTTTTTTATTTTTCAACATAGTCTCCTTTTAGGCTTATACACTTCGTCCAACGCTGCTCTAGTTTGTTGATCCCTTCCGAATAATAGGATTTGTCCAAGTCTGAAAAATAGCCATTCGTTTCTGCAATCACCTCCTCGTTTGAATAAAATCTTTTTCCCGCCAGCCATTTCTTCATATTGGGGAACAAATAGTAGTCCGAGGGAGCCAAGTCTGGAGAATACGGGGGATGTGAAACGAGTTGGAACCCTATTTCCATTAATTTTGCGACCACAACTGCTGAGAGTGTGAGCTGGTGTGTTGTCGTGATGGAAAAGGACTTTTTTGTGGGCCAATCGTGGGCGTTTTTCTTGCAGCTCGGTTTTCAAACGGTCCAATAACGATGAATAATATGCACCTGTAATAGTTTTAACCTTTTCCAGATAGTCGATGAGGATTATTCCTTGCGAATCCCAAAAGACAGTCACCATAATCTTTCCGGCCGAAGGAACGGTCTTCGCCTTTTTTGGCGCAGATTCCCCCTTGGTAACCCATTGTTTAGATTGTTCTTTGGTCTCAGGAGTGTAGTGATGTATCCATGTTTCATCCACAGTGACGAAACGACGCTTAAAGTCCTGCGGATTCTTCTGGAACACTTCACACGATTTCGTTTTTGGTCAAGCGTGAGCAATCGCGGCACCCATCTTGCGGATAGCTTTGTCATGTCCAAATGTTGATGCAAAATATTATGTACCCGTTCATTCTAGATGCCCACAACACTAGCAATCTCACGCACCTTCACTCTTCTGTCATCCATCACCATATCATGGATTTTATCAATGATTTCTGGAGTAGTAACCTCAACAGGGCGTCCAGAACGTTTAGCGTCACTTGTGCCCATATGGCCACTCGGAAAATTTTGAAACCACTTATAAACTGTTCTAATCGAAGGTGCAGAGTCACCATAATGTTTATCAAGCTTCTCTTTAGTCTCCTGAGGCGTTTTGCCTTTCATAAAGTAGTGTTTAATCAACACACGAAATTCTTTTTCGTCCATTTTCTGAAAATCACTCGACTTCCTCGATTCAAACAATGCCAAACACAAAGAAATAGACTGATCTGGCTGAAACTTGGTGTGTGTTCTTCCAAGAGATGCTACTAACTAAACATAACCTCGATACGCGCCAGTGGTGCTATCTCTCAGACTTTACACGGACTTTTCAAACGAACCTCGTAAATTCTCAAAGATGGATGGAAGAAAGAACAGTTTGGCTTAGGTTATTGTGTAAACAAAATTTGGTTTTATCAGAATCAGAAGGTTGCAATCACACTGTCGTTCTGTAAAGAATGCATTTTATTCATTGTTACTAACGAGTCATGCTATCTTGAGGGCCCGAAATGTATACCTATGAAAGTACCTTTGATTCTTAAAGGCTGCAAAAATTTCAGCCTGAAATGAGGTCCAGTGATAAGCTAACAAAATTCTGCTCCAGATATAGATCAATAATTGGAGCCTGTTTTAATTGCTATCATTTCTTTTGAACCAGAGAGCTTGTCTCCGGAATAATTGAATTTCTCAGACATGATGAATAATTGAATTCATAAGACATCATGAAATTAGATATAAAATGAAGTTCTAACTGTCAATTATGTTTATATCCCAGATTTATTTTTTGAACTAATTTCTCTATTTTTTTCCAAATGTATTGCTCATCTAATTAATGAGTTGCATTGGATATTTGCTTCAACCCACACAAATTATCAGCAAAATATTGCTAACGCGCTATAACAGTAATGGTCAGAAGTGTTTGAACATAGCAAACCCCTTAGTTAGCTCTAGGACATCCTCGCACATTCTCAAAGATGGATATCCAGGATAAAACTTTCTAGACGTTTTATCCAAAAAACAGGCCGTGGTATTTTTAACCAGGAAGGGCAGCCTGTCTGGGTTAAGCCTGCGGTACAAGAAGCAGTTTAAAACATAAAAATAAGACAGTTTTAAGGCAGTTTTGCAATTAAAGAAAACTTCGTATTATTGATTAGATAGGTAGATTGAGTTAATTCTTTTAGATCTGCTATCATGGAATCCTTAAATATAAGTTTTAATTCAGCTACGTTAAACCCACTTCCCAGGAGAGGAGAGGAGAAATATAGGTTTTATTGATAGGTCTTCCGTTTCATTGATGTATTATTATTATCAGGAGCCAGGGTAACCGAGCGGTTAGAGGCGTGGCCCGTAAAGCTAAGATGTGTTGTGGTACTGAGTTCTATTCGCAGTCCAAGCCTTATCAGTGGTTAATAAAAAGAATTTGTAGTTAAGTACATTTTGCTCGTTGTCTCCGTCCATGACACCTAATTTGTAGTTTGGACGATAGAATCTGCCCCAAAAATAGGCATTAGACTTAATTTTTAAATTGAGTGCAAAAAATTAAATATTGGCTTTAGGCAACTATCATCTGAAACGAAATCTTCAAATTTTCCCGATATCAAACAGCTTCTAGATTCAGGCTTTTCCTGCACTTTCCTTTTATTGTATAATTACCCAGTAGTTAACTTAGTAAAATTTATAACCTCGCATTCCGTCTTCAACCACTAACATAACCTCCTTCAACAATCTAATCGAGAGCGATCGATTCTTTCATAAATATAAATAAAGGAATAACAAAATTCAGGAGACTAAAGAAGGAAAAAAAAACTGTTGCTGAGGCAATACGATGCAATATGATTAAATATGAATAATTTATATTTACTAAAAATTTATTTATAAGAAATACTTCTTTAAAAAATAATAATGGATTTATTTCAAACACAGTATCAAATAAAACTCAACGCCGAAGAAATGCGTTATTTTTATAACGATGTAAAAAACTGGGAAGACAATATGAAAGAAATGGATGAACAACTTCGTAACTTGAAGAATGATAATGAAGAAGAATTGGATGAGGAAAAGGGTGATAGGGATGATCTCTGTGAAAATGCACGAAATGAGGAAAATAAAGAGACAGCTGAAAAGTATAAGGAAAAAGGTAATTCACTGGTGAAGTCTGGCCACTGGGAAGAAGCAGTAGAAGAGTATGATAGAGCCATAGAACTAGATGGCCGTGTAGCTGCTTACTATGGTAATCGAGCTTATTGTTATTTACAATTAAATCAATTGAAACAAGCGGAAGAAGATTGTACATTAGCTTTGAAATTGGATAGTAAATACTATAAAGTTTTACTGAGAAGGGCAATAATTCGTAGAAAACTAGGAAATTTAGTGGATGCTGCTATTGATCTTGACAATCTTCTACAAATGAATGTAGAAAATGTAGCAGCTTGGAAGGAATACCATGATCTGTATCCACAACTGAAAGATCTAAATTGTTACAATATACTGAAAACTAAACTACCTCCTCAAACAGTTGAAGAACCCAAAACTTTGGCGATTTCCAAAAATGTTATTCCAAATAAAAAACCTATTCCAAAGCGAACCCCGGAAGTTGAGGAATTGGTAAAATTGGAAATGAATGGACCACAAACTGAAGAAAATGAAACACAAGAGGTTACATTGAATAAACCTTTAAAACAGAAGAAAAATTTCGCTGCTGACAGTTTGTTTGCAGAGATAACTCCATTAAGGACAAAACCAGCTCACAAACGGTCTAAACTCCCTCTCAAAAGAATATCTATTGAAGACTGTTTTAAATAGTAATTAAGAAATAGACAAATCATTTTGCTAGACTATTCAAAGACAATTAAATTATTAATATTATTATTATTTTGTATCTTGGTGCACTGATTATTATTATCTTTGATTTTATCCATTATGGCATGCATTTTATTGTATGTATGTCCATTCTCCTGAATAACCTTTAAAAACGTAAATTAATTCTGAAGAAATAAATAAAATTTCTCGAAATATTGGCCCAAGAGAAAGACAGTTGGTTGTAGCTGATTGTCCTCTCACCGAAACGAGAGGCGCAACTTCGAAAATAACGTTTTAAGTGATTAGAAATGTGTTCAATAGACTTTTTCTCCTGTTATGCAGAAAAATCTCATAATTTTATTATTATTATTTTTTTTTTTTTTCTTTGCGCATCAACAGCTGAGGTTATTGGCGCCCGGAGCTTTTTCCAGTGCACTGCCGGCCTCCGGACAGTGTTCTCTCGTTACAGACAACACTGTCCATCACCGGACAGTGAGCTGTAAGAAGCTCCTAGGAAGAGAAAATCTAAGGGTCAGCTGCTGGATTCGAACCCGGGACGTGGGAGTCCAGTATGCTAACCTCATAGCTAATCCCTTCCCTCAGATCTGTGCCATAATTTTATCATTATTATTATTTATTGTTACTTGCTTATAATACAATTGTAGCAAGGGGTTGACCCGAGCATTTGCAGATATTATACAAAAAAGAGAACAAAAACGACTTAAATTAATTCACTTTTACAAGTGAATAAAAAATGAATAAAATCTCATAATTTAGACATAGATAGATAATTTAGACTCAGATTTAGATACTAAAAACGAATTTAATTATTTGATTCATTTATTTATTTAATTATTTATTTTGACAGCCATGAACGCAATTTACCCATAAGTTCTGATTTATTTAAAATTAGTAAATAAAAATGTTAGTTGAAATTTGAAGTCCAATATTTTTATAGAATCTTTAAATAATTTTCATTTTCACTAAATTTTAAAACAAGAAATAACCATTACCTTAACTGTGCTGGTCTGTGGTTGGCCAGATATTGTATGCGCTGGATAAATTCTCTCTAGCACAATTATGTATGCTAAATGTTACCTGAAAAATAAATTTAATAATAAATAAAGACTGACAATGACAAACATTTTCAAAAATAAAGAGCTAACTTATTTAATTGTGAAATACCATATTTCGCTTTGAAATATTTTATTTATATAAATTATTTAAAAATAAAAAATAAATATTTATTTATTTTGTAATAAAATCTATCTAAAATCAATGTCGATTGATTACTTAACTTCGGACGGCGGCATTCAGTTTTAGTATGTACGCAATGCAAGCAAATGCAACTTAAACCAGCACATCCAATAATAATAATAAATCGAAATATCTGTGAACTCAAACAACTAAAAGATATTCAGAGAAATGCTAGTGTACAGAAGGTTGCAAATCCAAACATCATGTAAAAAGTAAGTGAAGCAAAGTAATCGCCTATTTTTTCAGGCGGGGCTTAACATCCAACTACCAATTAGGTGTCGTGGACGGAGGGAGGCGACTAGCAAACATACTTTACTGTAAATTTCTTTTATTAACCATAAAATAAAATCCAAGGCCACAGACGGGAAACGAACCCAGTACCACAATACATCTTAGCTTTGCAAGGTCTCGCCTCTTAACCGCTCGGCTACCGTGGCGCCTCAAACATCATGTAGCCAACCACTCAATATGTAAATATAAATATCTACAATGATTCGTAAATTTTTTCTGTCGCAATTTCGGATTAATTATTAAAGTAGTGGATAGGGGACACCTTTGAACAATATTTCTCGCCAAATATTTTAACCATTTATGATTGGTAATTTTCTCCGTATGTTGTGGTAGACCTGTTGTATAATTGACAGAGTTTCCTTTCCGTTTTCATTGTTTGTAAAGTCAGAATTGAGGAATGGTTGTATTTTGTAAGGTGGAAGTAAAATTTTTGTTGCATCTTTGGAAGTGTATTGTGAAGATTGTAGTGGACAAGGTGTAAGTATTGTTAGTCCATATTAACATTTGGAATTCGTATTTTTAAATCTAGTATTTACAAAAGTCTATTTGCTCGCAAAAAGTGTTGGATATTATATTTTCTTTTATGGAACGTCAGGGGGCACATTTCAACATCACAGTTAAAATGTGCCCAACCGACCTGCAAGTTTGTGACTTTTTTTTTGTTTAATCGCAGAGAATGGGAAAGAGGTGCAAACCCACATTAAGAAGCGCAACTAACCAAATGTTTTGTTCAAACTCCCTAAACCCATCACCACTTCGGGTACAACATCCCGAACTATTCTTGATTTTTGTACTAGATTTCAGTGGTTTAAAAGAGAAAGTAATGTAGTAGTGAGAGAAATAACTGATAGAAGGTAGATTCAGAGTGAAGTAATATCATTTCTTTCTATTTTATATTGTGTTCAAAGGTACCCCACCAGTGGGGCAGATATTAACATTTGACACAACATTTTTAAATTAAAAAAATATAGATATGTATGTAAAGTACCAACTGTTTATTGATATAGATCTGTTCAGAAGACTTGAAAGTTGTAGAAAACAAAATAAAAAGGTTCAATAATACGATTCTGTGCACTCTGTAACAGAAAATGTAAATTCTGTTCAAATGTGCCCCCCTCTCCACTGCAGGTTTTTGGCATTTATTTCCAGCCTTAGCATACAGGATAAATTTATTTTATCAACAAACTTCTTGACCTACGATTAGGTTAAGAATATCTTGCCAAGGGGGGGCGTGTGTTGGTCTAGTGGTCAAGAGCGTGGCTTTGTAAGTGGGAGATTCCCAGTTCGAATCCCGCGGGTGCAGTCATTTATAATTTTTTTTTTTTAATAAGATATAGTCATTTATAAAATTTATCCTGATTCACCTACAGCCATTACATTACACTAAATTTTTTAAAATCTTCAATTATTATTATTTTTGTTATTTGTGATCAGAGGACTTCCCAAAACGCGTATTTCTGGTGGAAAATTAATATTGAAAGCCGATCACGAATAAGATTAAATTGTAACTTTGATCTTAAATATCTCAACTAATATTAGGGATATCGAAACGGGGTCAACGTCATTTTTCACAATTTTTTTTGTAGTTTTCACAGTCATTGTCAAAACCTGTGGTCCTTTTGAAACCTTGATCAGTTTTTGGCCGTAACTCCGCTAAAAATGAAGATATATCATCGGGGGTGAACAATTTGAAAACTAGACCGAAAAAAACATATAGATTAGTTCGTGGGTTTTTTTTCGGAATTCCGCTTTCCAAAAAAGTTATTAGCGATTGGTGCGTTTCAAATGGATCACCCAGTAGAATGTGCCTTTAAGTATATTTTTCCCCATTTATTGTAGAACAAAACGAGGAATTTCCGTATTCAACGATAATTTGACACCCTGGATGTTACAAGAATACAAAAATTTTCACCAAGACGATGTGAGACTTCATGATAGATGTGAATTCCGGAAAGGCTATTAAAATTCTCCATTTTTTTTCCAGCTTGATAAAACATATCAAAATACAGATTATTTTGGAAATATGTGGCCTAGAGGTATTATTTATGATGTAAGGAAGGGTTTAAAAAACAAAAAACAAAAAATGTCAATCTGACAGTGAAAAGCTGCATACTTAGATGTGAAGAGAGCGAAGGCTCAGTGAGATGATGCTAAGATTGAATAGCGCGCATCATTCTACAGCGGATAATACTTAATAAATATGTATGCCAAGCCAGGAATACATCAAGTGGTACTTGGCCGAAGTTAGAATTCGTTACCTCCAGTCTCCAACTACAACCGCAAACTCTCTCATACGCACATACATAAGGTTGTGGTTCCTGTTGCGTCACTAGATCGCACCATCGGCCTTCCCTTTTTCTCCCAAACCTCCTGTCTATCACTCCTGTCAAAAATATACATATTAAAAAAAGGAACTCCTAAAAATATTTAAACAAATTGAGCTTCCCCTTTTGGGAGAGGAGAAGGAGTATGATGAGAAAAAGTCCAAAAAAGGGGCCAAAAAGCAACAAAACGTGTGGCCTGATGCAAAAGTGTTTCAGAACTATGTAATCCCAGAAAGTTCATAAATATTCAGAAGTTTGGTAACCAAGTTCATCTGCTTGCTGCTGCGTCCCAAGTCTAGCACCCACACATCCATCTAGTATGCCGTAGCACTTCTAATTCTCACTGGTGAAATTAATGTCTAAGTTTATATGTAACAATATTATAACAAATATGTAATTAATTTACACTAATTTTAAAGAAAACTCATGCAAGAAATTAACATTTTTGTTAACTGGTAGATTCCCAAAGTAGTTTTGAAGTTTGTAAGAAATAACAGCAATTTCAATGAACTTCATCGAAGATAAAATGCCATTTCACTTTACGGGGAATTAACCGAAGCGCGATAATTTAAAAAAAAAAAAGAGTTATCTGTTAGTTGCCAATGAGGCACAAATCTAGGGCTAGTTGCCTTCTGCTTTATCTAGCGGCTTTTATTTTCGTCTTGGTTTCGAGCACTTAACAGAGCATTTAAAAAGGCATCTCATCTTTCAAAAGAATCGTTCTGAACGAACAACGCTCCAGATGAATGGAGAATCGCGCAGTAAAGGAGGCTAAGATTGATCGTGGGATTCGGTCGTAGTTCGTGAACCTTTGAACTTCACCAGGTCTTGGTACAAAAATCAAGCTGATCCAACCTGCGTCCGTCCATTAACACATAACAGTACAAGGTATTTTTTACATATACAGGGTGTTCCAAGCTATATGGATAACGACTTTTTCTCGTAAACTAAGATAGCTAAAAAACTAAAAAATACGTGTTCCCTTAGTTTTTTGATAGAAATCCAAATTTACTTTGTAAATTTTTTTCGGTGCTTCCAGAAGCGAGATACAGGCACCAACTTCATTTTTTCAAATGGGAAGGTGCGGTTTTTATTTCAGAAATAGATTCCTCTATTTTTTAAAAGAAAAATTTACTCGCACGGTTTTTTTCTGTGAGCGATATTTTACAAGTTATGAATGAAAACATGATTCTTATAAGAAATTTCAAAATGATATTATAACGGTTTTTTGATTGAATATGAAGAAAAGTACTATTTTATTATAAATTTTACTCCTCATTAATATTACAGATCATGCTCGAAATGGCCTCCACCATTAGAGATGCATAGACATGCTCTTTCCTGCCAATTGTCCCTTACTACCAAAGAAATAGATTCGGCTTTAACCGACTTACAGGTATCTATTATTCTCTGCTTTAGTTCATCTACAGATGCAATTCCGGCTTGATTCTGATGCACCTAGATTTAGAAATGCTTTTAGGTAAGCAGAAATAAGGAAAGAAAGAAAAAAGTTATGAATATCACCTTGTTTTTCGAGTATGGCCACTGAATCGCCCCCCGTGTCGATATAACACCATCAGGCATGTAAAGAGATTTTTCGATAGACAATTTGATGGGCGTGATTATATCGACTCGGGGGGGCGATTCAGTGATACCTCTCTCACCGGATTTGACACCTATGGACTATTTCCTTTGGGTATCCCTGAAAAACAAGGTGATTATTCATAACTTTTTTCTTTCTTTCCTTATTTCTGCTTACCTAAAAGCATTTCTAAATCTAGGTGCATCAGAATCAAGCCGGAATTGCATCTGTAGATGAACAAAAGCAGAGAATAACAGATACCTGTAAGTCGGTTAAAGCCGAATCTATTTCTTTGGCAGTAAGGGACAATTGGCAGGAAAGTGCATGTCTATGCATCTCTAATGGTGGAGGCCATTTCGAGCATGATCTGTAATATTAATGAGGAGTAAAATTTATAATAAAATAGTACTTTTCTTCTTATTCAATCGAAAAACCGTTATAATATCATTTTGACATTTCTTATAGGAATCATGTTTTCATTCATAACTTCTAAAATATCGCTCACAGAAAAAAACCGTTCAAGTAAATTTTTCTTTAAAAAAAATAGAGGAATCTATTTCTTAAATAAAAACTGCACCTCCCCATTTGAAAAAATGAAGTTGGTGTCTGTATCTCGCTTCTGGAGGCACCGAAAAAAATTTACAAAGTAAATTTGGATTCCTATCAAAAAACTAAGGGAACACGTATTTTTTAGTTTTTTTCTAGCTATCTTAGTTTCCGAGAAAAAGTCGTTATCCATATAGCTTGGGACACCCTGTATATTTTTTTTTTTTTTTTTTTTTTTTTTTTTTTTTTTTTTTTTTTTTTTTTTTTTTTTTTGGCGCATCAACAGCTAAGGTCATTAGCGCCCGGAGCTTTTTCCAGTGCACTGCCGGCCTCCGGACAGTGTTCTCTCGTTACAGACAACACTGTCCATCACCGGACAGTGAGCTGTAAGAAGCTCCTAGGAAGAGAAAATCTAAGGGTCAGCTGCTGGATTCGAACCCGGGACCTCCGCGTGGGAGTCCAGTATGCTAACCTCATAGCTAATCCCTTCCCTCTGTATATTTTGAATAGACTGACTTGGACCTCAACTGAAAACGGCACTATTCCATTAAAGAAATTCTTCTTTGATCTGTTAATCGTAATAGAATAGCTATAGCTTAATATCATATTTAGTTTGTCAATTATTCGATGTAATAAATTGAATTTGCCTATTATTTTTCAGAGCGGCCGAGTGAATTTATTTTTTGGTGAATTAGAAGGGAATTAAGATTGAGCTTGAAGAACGGTAGGTTGGTGGGGATGCTGTTATTTTTGAAGAAAACTTCAGGAAATGTACACCAAAGCTTGAGGAATACCGTTAAACGACAAGCAAATAGAGTACAATATTGTAACGAAGTGACCTTGGCGCCGACTCTTACTATAGGGGATGGAGCCTATGGTTCGTTGAGGGCTCGCTGGGAGGGGCTAACAAAAGTCCAGACTTTACCTGGGCCAGACAAAAAGGCCTAGATTGTTCTGCAAGTTTCTGGCAAACTCTAGAATGTTCCACTACTGTATAAAAATCCAGTGAGCAGCCCCAGTGATTCAGTTCTAGTTTTTTAAGGAGTTTCTCTGAGTTAGCCAGTTAGGCGGTTAGTGAGTAAGCAGTTGAGTTGAGTTGAGTTTTGCTAGTGCAGTCGAATCTAGTGCAACTCAGTGCAGTGCGGACCAGTAGTCAGTCGTGGAACAGTTGTTATTGTGTAGTTATGTAGTAAGTGTGTAACAGTAAACTGTTGTGACTGTAGGGAATGGTAAATGTAGTGAGTAGTAAAAGTTGTTAGTAAATGTTAATAATGTTACTGTGCTAATAAATCAAGTTAGTTAAAAAGTTATGCGAGTTTTATTCTTCACGAACCCACTTATTAATAACTAGTGGCAGTCACTAGTTGTAGTTGAATAGGATGAAAAAATAATTGCCATTTCAGTCGTGATACATTTATTTTGCCGAGCTTTCTGCCTCGGGACTAAGTCATCTTCAGGGCTGTGGAACATGTTTACAGATTGTTAACAATGATTCTAATAAAATGAATATGTATAATGTAACGAAATTTACAAAAATTATTTACCTAGTTTACAAAGTAATATTTTTACATTACAGGGTTGGTGTGTCTTCTGTCTTGTCTGTGTGTGATATGTGTTAGGTTGTGTGGAAGTTGTGTGTTAGGTTATGTGGTCTGTTATCACACACAACCACATTTATCCACACAACCTAACACATATCACACACAGACCGATCACACTCAGTCCAAGACAAGACACAAGACACACCAACCTTGTAATGTAAAAATATTACTTTGTAAACTAGGTAAATATTTTTTGTAAATTTCGTTACATTATACATATTCATTTTAATGAAATCATTATTAACAATTTGTAAACATGTTCCACAGCCCTGAAGATGACCTAGTCCCTAGGCAGAAAGCACGGCAGAATAAATATATCACGACTGAAATGGCAATTATTTTTTCATCCTATTGAAACTATGAATCAGTTACCAAAAAGAATGAACAACAGTTGCAGTTGAAGTTTTTCAAATAGAGAAAGATAGAAAAAGGAATAACTTTACATCGTATAATAATGTTATAATTAGTAATAATAACAATAATAATCCATCTGCTGGCCCTTAGATTTTCTCTACAAAGGAGCTTCTTACAGCTCACTATCCTGTAATGAACAGTGTTGTCTGTATCAAGAGAACACTGTCCGGAGGCCGGCAGTACAACTAAGAAAAGCTCCAGACGTCAATAACCTCAGATGTTGACGCACCTTAAAATTGAAAAAATAAAATTATATTTCATAATATAATTCAAGTCGTCAACACATTTCCACATACAATAATATTAATATTTTGGAATTTTACCTATTGTTTTCTTCAGATCTGCATCACTGCATCTTCTTATATTGTACTGGTAGAACATGGGTTTACAGCACTCTGTAGCTACCCTGGTTATTAGCGTAAAACAAGAAAGGACTTTACCAACTGGGGGTATATTAGATTAAACCAGGCTACAATGGGGAACTTCAGATATGGGAAAATTTCTTAATTAGGTCGGTGGAAACTTTTGTTCTTAGCGGTTTTCATCTTTTTCCTACTTTTCTTCTAACCTTCCTCACATTCCAGTCTAACTTTTTCGTTAATAGGAAAGGAAAATCAATATAATGGAACTTTTGATCTAATTAAATTTTGCCAAACTGTCATATAAAGTCCCATAATATTACCTTTAATTAAATAAATTGATTAACAGAATGCAACCTTTAATAGGAATTTTTTAATTAATATAGTTCAACAAAATCAATATAAATGTACTGCCAAGTCCATAAATTAAGTGCAGAAGGTAAAACCGTTATTAACTTTCCCTCATAGAGAGGATGTTAGTGTGCGAGTGAGAAAGAAAATCCGTTGTGACGTACTTCCGCTACAAAGTTCAGTTCTAAAAATTAATTTCTAATTTAGGAGGCCAAGACGAGATGGGAAAACAAATGGTATGACTTTTTTTATACTATACAGGGTGTTCATTTTAAGACGGCTCAAATGCATTTCATGCTTGAACGGTTGATCTGAGCGAAAAAATGGTAGAGGAAAAATTTGTTGCCCGTCATCTCTAGTTTCAGAATATGTGACTTGATATTAGATTCCTGCCCGCATACGCGGCAGACGCGCGACCAAATGTAAGGGTTCGCAGTTGACCCCCATTTTCATATACACACTTTTAAAGAGTATAAAAAGTTATGAAAGAAACCGGAAACCGCAATTCGATATCTTCAAAATTAAAGGTGCTAGGCCATTTCAAAATCTGGTATTTATTAATAATATTTCAATTTTTTAACTTGTTATCAAAGAGAAAGAAGTGCACGCGATAGGTTATTTTTATGTATTTTTTCATCCCCTTTCTACTAAAAATATTGCCAAGCTTATATCGGGAAATAAGTAGTTTTCCGAGTGATTTTTCTAAGAAAAATCAAATGTTAAGAGCTTTAGATGTTCTCAAGCATACACAAAATGGCTAAAAAATAATTTTACATCTGTTACAAACAAGAAGGTTTAATAATTATTTGGTAATTTTGGGAGAGTTGCGTTTAATTACCAAAAACATTGGAAACCTCCAGCTACATATTTAAGTGATCAATATCTTTCATGTAAAGGATCAAACTTATTCCTTAATTTATCAAATAATGCACTTTTCTCAACTTGTGAAGCATGTACTGTGCCTTCAAAGGTGCCTCCTCTGGCTTGCAAGCCAGGTTAGCCTGAAGGTTATCAACTGCTCTCTGAATTCGTTTTGTAGTTAAGATTATTTATTTATTATTTTTATTTTTTTGAAACATTTTTTCAAAGTGATTACAAAAACATCCGCATACCAATAACAGTAATGCTACTGTATTTGCATGAGATAATAATGCAATATTAATGGCTGTAAAATTAGCTAAAATACGAAAGTATGCCACACTAATTAGTTATTTACAGTAAATAATAGAGGTTCTTAATGAGTTTATTTAGTTAAATACTTCGCTTTCCAATTGGGATAAATAGCCAAGCTAAATAGTAAAGACAAGACTAGAAATATTATTTTATCTTACTAGGAAAAGGAAGTGTAGTGACTAGGCCAAGTTTCAAAATTGTCACCTGATATATCCTGTTTTGAATTCGCCAGAGTTTGAAAGAGGAGAGGCCCCACATTCTTCTTGTGCGAAAGATGGACGTACCTCCTGTGCCGATGAGAATGAGAGAGTTCCGCACGACTAGTATAAAAAAGGGCAAAAGAATGATAGGCGGGAAGATACCTGGAACCGTGCGCTGCAAAACGCCCGGGAGATTCTCCGGGCTAAGAATGGTAATCTGGATCAGCCTTAGGGAAGATAATGGAAAGAGCTAGTGAGGAGCAATAAGGATCTGGCCGGAAGTAGTGTGATGAAAGGTTCTGATTAGCATTTCACCGATGAAAGGGTGTTTATTTTGTTTGGATACTCGAAACGGAAGTCCCAAATGGTAGATCGCTTGCAAAAAGGCATTGCATCTCCGCTTCAATAAGTAAATAATAGTAATATACATCAATAAATGAGCTCATGAACATTCGAAACATGAATGAGGTTTTCTCCCTAACCGTGGCCTCAGAAAAATTGAGCCTCAAATGACGTGTTTGTGCATAAGTCTTAACCTCAAACCAAGGGCCATTGCGTAAGATTAAACTAAATATTGCGATTTATTAATCGTTACCGCTACTTTTTCAGATCATGCTTTTCTACTTCGTTAAGAAGTTCCACAGTTCAGATATTTATTCAAATATATTTTTGAATATATACATATATATATTTATATATATGATGTTGGGGCAAAAGGAGAAGCCTTACATCAAAGTTGAGAGGTCAGCCCATCCGTGGGTATATGATCCATCAGTAAGGTAGAGTTTGGAGAATGGTCTAGCCTTCTTTGATAACAAATACGTGCATTGTATCCTAACAAGCCCTTCTATTTCGGGACCCCCTACAGTGGGCGAATGTACTAGCCTCGTTATCCAAAAATAAAATAGCCCAAAACCTTTCTGATTCAAATCTCTTTGCCCATTACTTCAACTATATCGCCGACCTCCTTACCTCCTACTAAATACACCTTTCTTTCCCTTTAGCAAAATGTAAAATTCATATTAATAAATAATGATCAGAGACTCAGAAAACTTCTGTTTGAAAACGAAACAAGAAACGCAATTGGAGTATATATTGAAGTAAAATTTCGCCCCTTGACTACAACGAGAAGTATTTATCACAATCAAGTCCACTAACGAAGTATGATATCGATCATCCTACAATCGATATCGAGTTTTACTATATTACGGCGTATAGCAGGCAACTAAGAAGCAGATTAGCTCAATAGAGACAGGAGATCGGGATAAATCAGGAATAATAAAAACAAAGAGAGATACAGTGGACTCTCGATAAATCGAAATCCAAGGGACTACAAGAAAAATTCGAATTATCGAGATTTCGAATTATCAAGAAGTTTGAATTATCAAGAAGGGGAAAAAAAATCGAATTATTAAGAGTTATTATTATGTATATATGTATGGACATACGTATATTGAAAATACGTATGAGCTTACCTAAGTTTTAGACATATATAGCCTCAAGTAAAAAGGTAAAAATAATGAAAACGACAAAAAAGAACAAAAAAATTACATATGTATATACATTTCAATAAATAATAATATACATATGTACCTAATTAAAAAAATGAAGAACAGTTTTTGTTTCAATGTGGCTTGACTTAGTCAAGTGACTTAGAATTGTAGAAAGCGTTGATGGTGGAATATTGAGAGTTTTGGCGATATCTTTTTCCACTTTTCACGGCCGCGATAATTTTTTTTTGTTGGAGACGTACTTCCCATCGTGACAAACTAAGAAAGAGAATTGGAAAGTTAATCTGGGCTGAAAGGAGGGAAACATTACGCAGGAAACGAACAATAAGCGGAAAATGAGAAGTAAACATTACTAGGGAAAATTCGAATTATAAAGAGGGGAAGCGGCCTTATTAGTCCCCGTTCCAGCCAAACAAATCGGTAAAGGTCACTGAGTTCAGTTTAGAGCATTGTGGATTCATTGGTGTTCACCCGTTTAATTAAGGAATCGAGCTGTCTCAGAATTTAGTAGATTTGTCCTAATTTCTGTATTATGCATAGAGCCTAGGTAAGATCTTGGGATGGTTCACCACAATAAAGATACTATTAATGGACGTCCTCCTGGTGGTTTTGTGAGGAGAAGTTTTGGAACGAAGAGTTAAGCCATGGAGTAACAGGTTATGTGGTATAACTTGCTTAAACATCATCGGCAATTACCCAGCTAAATAGAAGATGGTCCAGTTCTCCTCACTAGTTGGTTTAGCATCTTCGCTTTATCTCCAGCTGTATTGGTATTCGTGTATTTACGGACTCATTTTAACACTAATCCCATCAACACACACATACTTGGCCAATCTCCCTTCTACCCCCGAAACTGAGGACACAAGTGCAAGAATTAACTCTATTGAGCTAAAGGCGTAGCAAAGCTGGTGGCCACCCCAATGCCAAAGAGCTTTCCGGCACCATAGTTGTGCGTTTCCCTTTTATGCTTTCTTTGCCATGGTTAATCACCGTCCCTTGTTTTCTCTCACTTCTTCTTCTTCTTCTTCCTTTTCGATCCCAGGAAATCCCGCTTTATTATTAGCCCTCTTTTGTTTCCAGTAGTGTATGGGCCGTCTACCCTAACCCAACACAGTCTCCAGGCCCGGACTGTCGCTATTCCCACACTTTCCTCTATCTTCTAGTATACATTCAATGCCCCACCTTTTGGCACTCTAAAAAGTAATTAGCGCTTCCATCTCGGTCTTCATTCAGCGCCAAACCTAAAGATTCGTTAATTAGTGAGACCCTGACGAAATGCAAAGTTCAATATTTATGGAGGTGTTTTTTCCTTTACAAACGCCTAACTCCACAGCTTGTTCATGTTCTCACCTCCATTTTTATTCAAAAAAGAAAAGAAAATAATTAAAATTAAAATGAGTGTTTAATTAAATAATGAAATTACTTTTGTTTTCGACCTTGCCTTCAACCTTCCTTTTTTCCCCCTTGATTTTCGCTAACATCAATAGAGTTTTGTATTTCTAGTACTTCGTCATGTCTCTCTTGCACTAAAAGGAGAGGCAGATAGTTTGGCCTTGTTTTAAAATGAGAATCTAGACAGTGAGAGTTCAGAGAATAGAATTATCAAAAATAAAAAATCTTATTTACTTCGGAAAGCGACAAGAAATATTGGTCAAAGTCTGATAAATATTAGACAGCCAAGTACCAAAAGCCTGCCAAATATAATTGTACATCTGGTTTGGAATATTTGAAAATTTTGCTCGAAACAAAAGAAGATAATTTGAGAGAGCTCTAGAGGGATAAACTTAGCAAATAACCGAAAATAGTTGACAGTTTTATAAAAATGGGCCAGCACTCTAGAGACCAAAAAAAGATCAGGTTCCTCTTCTTAATAGTAAAAAGGAAGGAGCTGCATTGATTACAATGACTTCTCAGCCAATTATCCCTGTATCCTATCTACATCGTAGTACGGAAGCAGAGCAGTGCATTTTAAAGAGACACCGGAAACGATGGTGATCCCGAGCTGATTGCCGTCAGAAAAGATGTCTAAAATGGCTGTGGTTGGCTTTAACAGGTTCCGGATCGGCCATTTGAGTGGACATGCGAATTTAGCGTACCATCTTTTCAAATGTGGCCTTACCCAGTCATCACCAATCAGCGCCGACTGTGGTGAGTCCAATGAGACTATGCGGCACTTTTGTAGAGGTGTGTCCCGTTTATTCTAAAACTAGATTTCTCGTCTTCGGAAGGTCAAATATTTCTCTACCGGAGATTGTAGCATCTGGTAATCTTTACCAGAACTCTCTAGGTTTATTCAGTGCACTGGGCGATTGAGTAGCCACATGCTCCCTAGTGTCCTGTTGCTACTTTATTAGTTTATTGTACCGGATTTGTAGGTTTTGAAGCCCCGATGTCTCTTATGAGGTGATGGGTGGGCGGAGAACAATTTTGAATTGCCTGCGTCCCTTCTCTTTTTTTGGTGGAACCACCAAATAATTTTCATTTTCACTAAATTTAAAAACAAGAAATAACCATTACCTTAACTGTGCTGGTCTGTGGTTGGCCAGATATTGTATGCGCTGGATAAATTCTCTCTAGCACAATTATGTATGCTAAATGTTACCTGAAAAATAAATTTAATAATAAATAAAGACTGACAATGTCAAACATTTTCAAAAATAAAGAGCTAACTTATTTAATTGTGAAATACCATATTTCGCTTTGAAATATTTTATTTATATAAATTATTTAAAAATAAAAAAGAAATATTTATTTATTTTGTAATAAAATATATATAAAATCAATGTCGATTGATTACTTAACTTCGGACGGCGGCATTCAGTTTTAGTATGTACACAATGCAAGCAAATGCAACTTAAACCAGCACATCCAATAATAATAATCAATCGAAGTATCTGTGAACTCAAACAACGAAAAGATATTCAGAGAAATGCTACTGTACAGAAGGTTGCAAATCCAAACATCATGTAAAAAGTAAGTGATGCAAAGTAATCGCCTATTTTTTTAGGCGGGGCTTAACGTCCAACTACCAATTAGGTGTCGCCGACGGAAGCTACAAGCAAACATACTTTACTGTAAATTTCTTTTATTAACCATTAAATAAAATCCAAGGCCTAAGACGGGAATCGAACCCAGTACCACAAGATACATGTCTTCATTCAGCGCCAAACCTAAAGATTCGTTAATTAGTGAGACCCTGACGAAATGCAAAGTTCAATATTTATGGAGGTGTTTTTTCCTTTACAAACGCCTAACTCCACAGCTTGTTCATGTTCTCACCTCCATTTTTATTCAAAAAAGAAAAGAAAATAATTAAAATTAAAATGAGTGTTTAATTAAATAATGAAATTACTTTTGTTTTCGACCTTGCCTTCAACCTTCCTTTTTTTCCCCTTGATTTTCGCTAACATCAATAGAGTTTTGTATTTCTAGTACTTCGTCATGTCTCTCTTGCACTAAAAGGAGAGGCAGATAGTTTGGCCTTGTTTTAAAATGAGAATCTAGACAGTGAGAGTTCAGAGAATAGAATTATCAAAAATAAAAAATCTTATTTACTTCGGAAAGCGACAAGAAATATTGGTCAAAGTCTGATAAATATTAGACAGCCAAGTACCAAAAGCCTGCCAAATATAATTGTACATCTGGTTTGGAATATTTGAAAATTTTGCTCGAAACAAAAGAAGATAATTTGAGAGAGCTCTAGAGGGATAAACTTAGCAAATAACCGAAAATAGTTGACAGTTTTATAAAAATGGGCCAGCACTCTAGAGACCAAAAAAAGATCAGGTTCCTCTTCTTAATAGTAAAAAGGAAGGAGCTGCATTGATTACAATGACTTCTCAGCCAATTATCCCTGTATCCTATCTACATCGTAGTACGGAAGCAGAGCAGTGCATTTTAAAGAGACACCGGAAACGATGGTGATCCCGAGCTGATTGCCGTCAGAAAAGATGTCTAAAATGGCTGTGGTTGGCTTTAACAGGTTCCGGATCGGCCATTTGAGTGGACATGCGAATTTAGCGTACCATCTTTTCAAATGTGGCCTTACCCAGTCATCACCAATCAGCGCCGACTGTGGTGAGTCCAATGAGACTATGCGGCACTTTTGTAGAGGTGTGTCCCGTTTATTCTAAAACTAGATTTCTCGTCTTCGGAAGGTCAAATATTTCTCTACCGGAGATTGTAGCATCTGGTAATCTTTACCAGAACTCTCTAGGTTTATTCAGTGCACTGGGCGATTGAGTAGCCACATGCTCCCTAGTGTCCTGTTGCTACTTTATTAGTTTATTGTACCGGATTTGTAGGTTTTGAAGCCCCGATGTCTCTTATGAGGTGATGGGTGGGCGGAGAACAATTTTGAATTGCCTGCGTCCCTTCTCTTTTTTTGGTGGAACCACCCTTCTAATACAATCTAATCGTTTCTTGACCATACAGAAATAGAATCTAAGAACTAGAGATATCTTTCGAAACTTCTTCTTTTATTATAACAAGAGTGGTTTAAAAGAGACATTCTTGACTAAGAGCTAACTTGAGTTCTGGAAATTAGGATCCCCACACTTCCTAACATTTTTTTTTTTAAATTAAGAATTTTAGATCTAATCACAAAACAACCCCTTTAGGTTCAACGAATATTTTTTTAGTCTTCAATTTTATCTTGAAGGCGCCTTTGCAATAGCAGCACAAAAACTTGGAGTTGGTTCTTGTTGGTTTCTATAGTTTATAGTGAATCTTTTGGTAAAGTTGCTGTATTAATTCTTTATTACGAATGATATGTTTTGGTCTAACATGTAAAGAAGCCATCTTTGTAACACATGTAAGGACAGTTGTTTGGGTAAGTAAACTTTTGTTATGTAGCCCTTGCATTCGTTTAGCAGTCCCCAAGAGATGAAGTCTGTGAGTCCAAATTGCTCCAATTATGGCTTTGTAAAGATGAATTTTATCTATCAAGGTCAGTTTAAAAAGTCTATCAAACTATTCTAGATAGAAGGAACCAAGACACCTTCTAATACTAGAATTTTCCATGACAAGTATGCTGATTTATTGGACAATTTTTTGGTTGATCTAAACGGGCGGACAGTTGAAATTTTTGAGGGTAAATTTTACATATTCATTGATTTTATCCATTGCAGCGATCCTTGATTTTTGTATCCCTAATTGGTTTCGTAATTCCAACCATCAGAAGAAGTAGAATAAATCAGTTTGGTGACTTCAACTATGTTTCCGTCTCATGCTTCACTTGCTTTTAAATATTAAGCATTGTGTGTTACATTGCATTACTCTTTTAGATGGACCAGTAGTTAATTTTAAAGTAGGTTGTCTTAAAATAAGGAAGTCAAAGGTTACAAATTGCGGAATATAAATATAACGGAAATAAATTGATTTTCTATCTTTAACTTCCTATTAAATAATAATAATAATAATAATAATAATAATAATAATAATAATAATAATAATAATAATAAGGGAAGGGATTAGCTATGAGGTTAGCATACTAGACTCCCACGCGGAGGTCCCGGGTTCGAATCCAGCAGCTGACCCTTAGATTTTCTCTTCCTAGGAGCTTCTTACAGCTCACTGTCCGGTGATGGACAGTGTTGTCTGTAAAGAGAGAACACTGTCCGGAGGCCGGCAGTGCACTGAAAAAAGCTACGGGCACCAACAACCTCAGATGTTAACACGCCTTAAAAAAAATATGTATAAAAAAGTTAGGATTAAATATTGATGAGTTATCATTTTGTATTGTGAGACTAAGTTGAAGTCAAATTCTCTATATCAAATGGGACATCCTCTGTTGATGGATGAAAGTACGATAAAGGTAAGATATTTAAAAAAAAAATAGGCGTGTCATGACGAATAAAAATCAGGGATATTAAATATGGTGACAAAATTTCAAATTAGGAGAAATATGGCTGACTGAAGGAGCCATTAACATGAATACATTTCAAGTCAAGTTTTTTAATTCATTGAAAACTCTTTTAGATGGACCAGTAGTTAATTTTAAAGTAGGTTGTCTTAAAATAAGGAAGTCAAAGGTTACAAATTGCACTTTAAACAATTAGTATAATAATTTGAAACTAAGCAAATTAACCTTCGATTATAAAAATAGTACTAGTTTAAAATATTTCCTAACATTTTCTCAAATATTTCAGATAGATCAGAAATAAATGTTTACTTTAAAATTTATCTAATGGTCCATCTAAAAGAGTTTTCAATGAATTAAAAAACTTGATAAACTAACACTGTTGAGTGCTCGTGAACACGTTTTCTTGCGAAACAAACGTAATTTCTCGTACGAAGATAAAAGGAATCCTGGAAAATGATATACCGTTTGAAAGCCTAATAGACAAGGAAACTTTTATAAAAAGTGCCAGCACTTAGGTCGGATAATGATCACATAAGGGCCTGATGAGTTTTCTTAAACATTTCGATTACTTTTATTTTTCCAGTATTCGGAGGAAGATTGAGGCTGTTTAGAGAATAACTTATGCTTCGAAATGGTATCAATTTTTAGAAAATTTATCTGTCTTTCTAACCGTGTCATCAGAATTGAATTCGGACTGAAACCTTCTGTGTAATAATATTTTTATTGGAAAAAAGTAATGATTTTAGAAAAAAAAATTAAGTGTCGTCACTCAAGAACAGGGGAAAATATGAAGTGGCCATTGAACTGCACTTTAGATTACTACACACAGTAGGCCTATGGATAATTCTTACTGGTTCACTGGTTCACCCTATATAAAAGAACTCTATTAGTAAATATAAAAACACATGATGTAAATGATGTAATCCCAAAAAAAGTTAGCACTGCTTTCTGATTTTTATCGGCTTAAATAATAGTTTTGGGTTGAAGACAAAAATATATATATAAAAAATGTTATAATTAATAGTAGAATTAATATTGCCGCAAACATTATGATCCAAGACATAAAACTAATATGTGTCCATATTAAAAGTAATAAAGACCAATACCTCCACAGAATACAGAATCTCTAAAAGCTATCAATGCTAAATAACACACAGACACTATCTCTATAAGGCCTTGCGTTCATTATGATGTACCCAGTTAGGGTAAATATTTAGACAAGATCTGCGGTTGAACATTGAGAGAGGTAAGTAGTACACTAGGGGAATATCATCATAGCTGAAATAGTCGGCTATAGCCTGTATTAATTGCTGAAAATTAATTAAGCAACCTCTCTTATGCAATAAATAGAATATATATATATCTATATTCTGAATTTATAAGTAGGAAAAGGACTTTATTACTATTCATTCTATTCTTTATTCATTAAAAAGTAAAAAGTAGATAAATATTTATTTAAAAATTATACTATCTGTTAAATGTCACCAAACTAAGGTTTAAATTAAATTTTATTTGTATTTGATCCTTTTTGATAATAACAAATGCTTTTAATTTATCTTTTATTTATTTAACTTCATTTGTTTGAGGTTTTTTAAAATGAAACAAAATTATAAAAAACAAAAGTCTACAATGATTAAAAACACAATTTAAATAATTAACATTTTACTGCTGAAAAAAAGATCAATTGTAATTGGCAGAAATTTTAAACAATCACTTATCATGATAATTTGATTACAATATAAAATAATGTCATTAATGCTATTAATAATGTCATTAATAATTAATAATGTAATTAATTATACAGGGTGTTCATTTTAAGACGGCTCAAATGCATTTCATACTTAAACGGTTAATCTGAGCAAAAAAATGGTAGAGGAAAAATTTTTTGCCCGTCACCTCTAGTTTCAGAATATGTGACCTGATTTTAGATTCCTGCCCGCATACGCGGCTGACGCGCGACCAAAAGTTAGGGTTCACAGTTGACCCCCATTTTCATGTGCACAGTTTTAAAGAGTATAAAAAGTTATGAAAGAAACCGGAAACCGCAATTCGCTATCTTTAATTAAAGGTGCTAGGCCATTTCAAAATCTGGTATTTATTAATCATATTTCAATTTTTTAACTTGTTATCAAAGAGAAAGAAGAGCACGCGATAGGCCATTTTTATGTATTTTTTCATCCCCTTTCTACTGAAAATATTGCCAAGCCAGTAAAGTTGGTATTTTTCCTCTACCATTTTTTCACTCAGATCAACCGTTTAAGCATGAAATGCATTTGAGCCGTCTTAAAATGAACACCCTGTATATTGTAAATTTTGCGGTACACACAGAAACTTAGTTAAATCTTGATTTTAATTTGTAATGATTCGATTTTACTTATATACGTCATTAAATACATAGTACATACGGCAAATTATTGGACGTAAAGCAATCTTTAGAGAGTTTATACAGTGTTGAAAGAAAGTAATATTTAATCTGACTTATTAATTTCTACTGGTTTATTACTTAATTAAATTCTTTTGCTCAATTTATTTGTAAGGCTTCTAAGTAGAACTGTCAGCTACTTGCAACTACTTAAGTCACAGCAATCCACTACATTCTCTTGTAATGTGAAGAAGTCTGACTATAAGCTTTCAAAGTTGATTGATTGGGGTTCGTTAAATAAGGATTCCATTTCAGTAGCTTGTCCAAGAAAAGTCTGTGGTAATGAAAGGATTAGGTACGATTTACGGAAAGAAAAGAACTCATATTATTAAGTATCCTGAGCTTATTTTTTGGGGGGTTAAACCCAAAAAAATCCCTAATTATCACCATTTTTTTTTTAATTTTTTTAGTTTTTAAGACAAGAATCGAATTGAAAAATAGGAAATATCACTTTCAAGTTCCCCTAAATCGAAAAGTCGGTGGATTGAGTGCACGGCGTAATTCTCAAAAACCAAAAATCCCACCAGGAAATTCTAATTTGATACATCTGATGACTTGGACAATTAACTTTTGGACAAAATTGTCAAACTACAAGTACCATTTAGCTAAAACAATATTTTAGTTATTTGAGATTCGCTAGCAAACTTCTTTCTATTATTTAAAAATATCTATTCTCAAAACTATTTTCCTTAAATTTTGCTAATAGTGCTACAAATTTTATTTGAAAATGTTCACCGTAAAATTTGATTAAGGCCAGCACTGGGCAAAAGGGATGGTTGGGATTCAAAAGGGCTATTTCGACGATGAATAGACTTATTTTTTACCTACTAAATATTAATAATGAAGTTTAAATAAAGATATAATTAAATTTCAAATTTGAAAACGATTAGCTGAAAGGTCGGTGCTACTTTAATAGTTTTGGTGCACATTTTTTAAAATTAAAAAACGATACGTTGCAAGTAGAAAACTGTACGAAAATGCATATTGCAAAACACGCAAAATTAACAACTTTTTTGATATCTGGTTTTGGAACCACCGCAGAATCTTGTAATTTTTTTTTTTTTTTTTGATAAAATCAGCCAATAGAAAATGCAACTTTACCAAATTGATTTTTCATTTATTTATTTTTACTTTTATTGATTTATTATTCTTTAAAGTAGCTTAAACGATGATTATGTAACGTACCATACTTATATTGCGCGTAGATCTAAAAATCTTATCAGAAAGATTTGCCTGTAAAAAATAAAGGAATTTCTGCGGACTTCTACGGTAGTTGGACTTTTTTGCTGGACTCATATTGCTTTAAACATTAATAAGGATAAAAAAAAGGAAAGTTATTGCTGAGTTGTTAGCGTATACTGGGAATACTAAAGCGGAGATCCTGGATTCGAAACCAGCTGTTGACCCTTAGATTTTCTCTTCCTAGAAGCTTCTTACAGCTCACACTGTCCAGTAATGAGTATGTAATGTCTGTAACGAGAGAACACACTGTCTGAATGCAGGCAGTGTACTGGAAAAAGCTCCGGGCGCCAATAACCGTAGATGTTGGACGCGCCTTAAATACAAAAAGAATACATAAATATTGATTAAAATATTTAAATTTAAATATAACGGAAATAAATTGATTTTCTATCTTTAACTTCCTATTAAATAATAATAATAATAATAATAATAATAATAATAATAAGGGAAGGGATTAGCTATGAGGTTAGCATACTGGACTCCCACGCGGAGGTCCCGGGTTCGAATCCAGCAGCTGGCCCTTAGATTTTCTCTTCCTAGAAGCTTCTTACAGCTCACTGTCCGGTGATGGACAGTGTTGTCTGTAACGAGAGAACACTGTCCGGAGGCCGGCAGTGCACTGGAAAAAGCTACGGGCACCAACAACCTCAGATGTTAACACGCCTTAAAAAAAAATATGAATAAAAAAAGTTAGGATTAAATGAGTTATCATTTTGTATTGTGAGACTAAGTTGAAGTCAAATTCTCTATATCAAATGGGACATCCTCTGTTGATGGATGAAAGTGCGATAAAGGTAAGATATTTAAAAAAAAATTGGCGTGTCATGACGAATAAAATCAGGGATATTAAATATGGTGACAAAATTTCAAATTAGGAGAAATATGGCTGACTGAAGGAGCTATTAACATGAATACATTTATTTAAAGTATTAGGCGATTTCCTTTTTTGGTAATTGAAATCAACTAAATGTTAGTGAAAGAAAATTTAATTAAAAAAAACAGCAGTAATTGAAACTGTGCGGATGTTCAGACTTTTAAATTCATTTTACAGCATGTTATCAATTGTTGTAAACAAGTAGCTAGCACTTGTGTGATTTGCTCTAATGAAGTTGAGTAGCCTTTTCGGATAGATCAATGGAAGAAATCGCAATGAAATAGTGATTCATGTGTGTGTGTGTGTGTATATATACGTATGTGTGAGCGAGATAGAAAATGTGGTCTAGCCTGACTGTTCTGTCACAACACTTTTCAATTAAGTGTGACATCTGGTAGCTGTTAGAACGAGGGTAGGGTAAGGCAGGACCCTGATCTGGTCCTGGGTAGGAATTGGAAAACCACTGACCCTATATCACCCTTCGCCATTCTCTTCAAATTAACCCTTCACTCACGAACATTCCCTTGTTACTCCACTCACAAACACACACTCTTGGCCATAGTTCAGAGAAGTAGTGAAAATATTCCAAACCTTTTAACAGTTTCCCAAATCGTACAAAAAGATTTCTTTTATTTATTTATTTTTTTGTAACCACTCAACTCAAGTAGTTTCCACTAAAAGTATTTTGCTATAAACATTAAATGAGTGTGATATTATTTTTTTGTATTTTGGTTGAAAATGTGGTTAGGTTGGCAGTGCTGGATAATATGTTCGATTTTAACAATCGAAGCACGCATGTTTATTATATCACGGATCGATTTCGGACTTTTATGTATAATTAGAGGAAGATTAACCAGTTTGGTGAAGAGATTTTGTATTTCATTGACCTACCGACTCGTACTTCACTTGCTGACTGAATTTTAGTAGTAACATGTTGCGTAAAGTAAAGTAAGCAAAGTAATGCCCATTTTTTCAGGCGGGCTTTACATCCAACTACCAAATAAGGTGTCGTGGACGGAGGCGACTAGCAAACATACTTTACTGTAAATTTCTTTTATTAACCATTAAATAAAATCCAAGGCCTAAGACCGGGAATCGAACCCAGTACCACAATACATATTAGCATTACAGGTTTCGCCTCTAACCTGCTCGGCTACCGTGGTGCCTCGGTAATATGTTGTAGAAAGAAAGTAAATAAAGTAATGCCTATTTGTTCAGGCCGTCTTTAGATAGATTAAACTAAGGCGGCCCCAAGACCTACGCCACTGCGACCCCTTTGGATCTATTGTGGCTCCCCTCACTCTAAAGCTCACCCTCCAGACCTGTCCTTTTAATCAGACTCTTGATGCTGGAGAGCGGCTCTTGGGTAAAGCTCACAGGCCTTGGGGTTTTTCCTCCCCGAGAAGTAACATCCTTAGCCTGACCAGCCCCTCGCACTGACACAACACGTACAGTGCCGTTTCCTCCTCTACCTGACAGAACCTGCAAAGGCTATCATCTGCCAGGCCCATGCGATGCATATGTTTCCTGAGCATGCAGTGGCCAGTTAATAGGCCTACAATCATCCTTATAGCCCCACGGCCTTGACGGATTAATTCTGCAGTCAGCCTCGGTGAATAGCCTTTAATGAACTGTCTCTGCCCCGTGGTAGCAAGCCACCACTCTTGAGACCTCAGGCCGTTTTTACATTCAACTACCAAATTAGGTGTCGTGGACGGAGGCGACTAGCAAACATACTTTACTGTAAATTTCTTTTATTAACCATTAAATAAAATCCAAGGCCTAAGACCGGGAATCGAATTCAGTACCACAATACATATTAGCATTACAGGTCTCGCCTCTAACCCGCTCGGCTACCGTGGCGCCTTATATTCTATTATCTTCACAGAAAATTAATAATACAAATAATTGTAAATAATTGCCATTTAATTAATAAAAAACCAAATTAACACTGTAAATTACTGTTAACAATGTTGTACAAGTGAGTAAATACGTCATACCTACTGTGTAGCCAATGTTATTCGTTTTCAAAACAATTTTACATACGTTTGCAATCACAATATATATTAGATTTCAATATAATCGCCATCCGAATCTCTGCTAACCTAACTCGAGGCGTTCCAATCAATTTTAATGTGATTGAATCACTCAGTAAATTGGTACAACAGATTACGCAATTATATTGTAACATGGTTCGACAAACATATTTGTAATGTTAGTAATTTTATAACAGTGATTTGGTTGGAATTGGTTATATTATTTGATTATGTAATATTATAAGTTCAGTTTCTATAACACATCCAACATAATTGTCCGCTAGATTCTAAATATAAGACTATTAAGTAAGAAAGTATTAATTATGTCATAAGGCCATCAAAATATGAGAATTTTCAATACTAGAAACCCAAGTACATGTAACCTAATCTTTGACAACTGACATGCACTTTGGAATATGTAAATCACCTTTTGTAGTATTAAATTACAATGCACAATCTTGCTTATATGAACTGTTAATATTACACATAATATATAATATACGTATATTTATGTTTCCCTATATATATTTTTAATTCTGTACAATAATGTCAAAATGTGCATTTTGTACTTGTCAAGAAGTGAATAAATTTCATAAAACAAATTTAGTTCAGAAAAAATATATTTTACTAAACTTTTTTCAAGATAATAAACTCCGAAGATATAAAAAAAAAAAATAGAATAAAATAAATAATAATAATTAAAGAAATAAAAAATAAAAATAATAATTTAAATCAGTCACGAATATTAGCAAATGCGGAAATACACTGCTCCACAAAAAAAGTGGCGCACTTTAAAAATGCGTTATTTTTTTTTCTCTGTAACTTTTTTGTTCTACATTTCATTTTAGTTAGCAAATATAAGAAGTATAAAGTTACAGGAGGGCTAAAATAAAATAAAAAATGATCTAAAAGAAATGAAAACCTTTAATTTAACAAAAAAGTACTTCTCGGCAAAAAATGAGTTTAGAAAAAAAATGTATTTCTTCCGATTAAAAAAGAGAAAAAGAGTTTTAGTAACGCGTATTGCTCGCATTACTGCATCCAATCTCCTTGGCATACTCCTTATTAAATTTCTCACGAAATCTTGTGTTAATTCCTCCCATATCTCCACCAGAGCACCTCGCAACTCGTCTAAGCTCCTGGGAGGATTATTTCTCCATCTTAATCGCCTACCCAGCTCATCCCAAAGATGTTCAATTGGATTTAAATCCGGGCTGCGTGCTGGCCACCTCAAAACACGAATGCTAGTATCTTGTAGATATTGAACAACACAGGCGGCAGTGTGAGGTCTGGCATTATATTGCATAAAAATAAAATTCTCCCCAATAAATGATGCATAGGGTATCACATATTGCTGCAAAATTTCCCTCACATACAAATCTGCATTCAAGATTGCCCTGTTGAACACGTGGAGCTCAGTTTAAGCCCCCATAGAAATCCCAGCCCACACCATCACAGAACCACCTCCGAATGGTAATCTACCAGAAATATTGCACGGAGCGTAGCGCTCCCCAGGCCTTCGGTAAACTCGTCGCCTCCCATCGGGTGCGTAGAGAGCAAAACGGGACTCGTCTGAAAAGGGAACGTTTCTACAATCGTTCTCAGACAGTTGCGGTGTTCCCTAGCGAACTCTAGACGGGCTCTCCGATGGTCTACGGTGAGCAATGGTCCTGTGGCTTGCTCCCTAGGGCGTAAATTCATTTCAGCGAGCCTTCTTCGTACAGTTTCGGCACTGACTGAAACTCCACGAACAGTAAGCAGTGTTTGAGCAGTTTCAGAAAGAGTTGATGTACGATTTCTCAGAGTGTGAATTCTAATAAATCGGTCATCAAGTGCTTCTGTGGCTCTTGGTCGACCCGAACCTTGTCTGCGAGTGCAGAGGCCTGCCTCCTGGTAACGATGGATGGCTCTACGGACGGTGGTCTCAGGCAACCCTAACGTTCGTGCTGCGTACCGCTGACTCCGTCCATCCTCAACTATTGCAATAATACGGGCCACTTGCTCTGCAGTAATCGCCATTTTCTGAGAATTTGCAATGCTTTCAGCTTGAAAAAAGTCGAAACGCGACTGTAGAGGTCAATAAATTTATTTACTGTTGAGGTAAAGTTCATGTTGTTGTTTACACAAAAAGACCGAAGGGGATTAAACGAGGAATTGCTTCTCTATTTACAAGAAACTTTGGGCCTTGATTCGATTAATTGTTCCCTGACAGTTTATGAAAATATTAAAACTAATAATCTTTCCCCAAAATGTGATAAAACAAAAAATAAACGCTTTTTTCAAAGTGCGCCACTTTTTTTGTGGAGCAGTTTATATAGTATTAAAAAAAAAGTAAAGTAAAGTAATCGCCTATTTTTTCAGGCGGGGCTTTACGTCCAACTACCAATTAGGTGTCGTGGACGGAGGCGACTAGCGAACATACTTTACTGTAAATCTCTTTTATCAACCATTAAATAAAATCCAAGGCCTAAGACCGGGAATCGAACACAGTACCACAATGCATATTAGCTTTGCAGGTCTTGCCTCTTAACCCGCTCGGCTACCGTGGCGCCTTGTACAGGGTGAACCAGTATGTAATGTCCATAGGCCTACTGCATGAAGTACATCTAAAGTGGAGTTCAATGACGTATTGGCCAACTTCATATTTTCCACTGTTCTTGAGTGACGTTACTTTAATTTTTTTTTTTCTAAAATCATTACTTTTTTCCAATAAAAATGTTATTACTCAAAAAGATTTAGTCCGAATTCGGTTCTGGTGACACGGTTAGAAAGATAAATAAATTTCCTAAAAATTGATACCATTTCGAAGCATAAGTTATTCTCTAATCAGCCTCAATCTTCCTCCGATTGCTGGAAAAATAAAAGTTATCGAAATTTTTAAGAAAACTCATTAGGCCCTTATGTGATCATTATCAGACCTAGGTGCTGGCACTTTTTATAAAAGTTTCTTTGTTTAATGGGCTTTCAAACGGTATATCATTTTCCAGGATTCCTTTTATCTTCGTATGAGAAATTACGTTTGTTTTGCAAGAAAACGTATTCACGAGCACTCAAGAGTGTTAGTTATTAAGTTGTTTAATTCATTGAAAACTCTTTTAGATGGACCAGTAGTCAATTTTAAAGTAGGCTGTCTTTAAATAAGGAAGTTAAAGGTTACAAATTGCACTAAAAAAAGAAAAAAAAAAGTCTAAACTCTGAAATATTTGAGAAAATGTTAGGAAATATTTTAAACGAGTGCTACTTTTATAAAAAAAAATTCATTTAGTTTGTATTTACTCCAAATTACAATTTCACACACTACCCTGTTGAAAAAGAAAAAAATGTGAATAAGTCTTAACAACCCTTTGAACCCACTAACAGATAGTCTTTATAATCTGAATTAGGTACTAACCAATACAACTAGGTGCCTTACAAATAAACTTCCCTTATCTGTTAGACTTGGTTTCAAAATTTTCTATTGTACCATAACACTGTTGAGTGCTCGTGAACACGTTTTCTGGTAAAACAAACATAATTTCTCGTACGAAGATAAAAAGAATCCTGGGAAATGATATATCGTTTGAAAGCCCATTAAACAAGGAAACTTTTATAAAAAGTGCCAGCACCTAGGTCTGATAATGATCACATAAGAGCCGAATGAGTTTTCTTAAAAATTTCGATTACTATTATTTTTCCAGCATCCGGAGGAAGATTGAGGCTGTTTGGAGAATAACTTATGCTTCGAAATGGTATCAATTTTTAGAAAACTCATTCGGCGTTACTTTAGACGTTACTTTAAATTTTTTTTAAAAAAATCATTACGTTTTTGCTATAAAAATGTTATTACTCAGAAAGTTGTAGTCTGAAGTAGATTCTGATGACACGGTTAAAAAGACAGATAAATGTTCTAAAAATTGACACCATTTCGAAGCATAAGTCATTCTCCAAACAGCCTCAATCTTCCTCTGGATACTAGACAAATAAAAGTAATCGAAAATTACTTTTATAAAATATTATAAAATAGGGTGAACCAGTAAGAATTATCCATAGGCCTACTGTGTGTAGTAATCTAAAGTGCAGTTCAATGGCCACTTCATATTTTCCACTGTTCTTGAGTGACGACACTTAATTTTTTTTTCTAAAATCATTACTTTTTTCCAATAAAAATATTATTACACAGAAGGTTTCAGTCCGAATTCAATTCTGATGACACGGTTAGAATGACAGATAAATTTCCTAAAAATTGATACCATTGAAGCATATGTTATTCTCCAAACAGCCTCAATCTTTCTCCGAATGCTGGAAAAATAAAAGTAATCGAAATTTTAAGAAAACTCATTAGACCCTTACGTGATCATTATCAGTCCTAGGTTCTGGCACTTTTTAAAAAAGTTTCCTTACCTAATGGGCTTTCTAATGGAATATCATTTTCCAAGATTCCTTTTATCTTGGTATGAGAAATTTCGTTTCTTTTGCAAGAAAACGTGTTCACGAGCACTCAACAATGTTAGATTATCAAGTTGTTTAATTCATTGAAAACAGAGTTGGGCACTGATTAAAAAAAAAAAAAAATTCTAAATTTAGGGTGAAGGGACCAGTAATTGACTGCTTAAGAAAAAATTCGAGTTTAAGATAGAATAACTTCCGTTATTTTGACTCCAGGTGTAGGTTATAAAATTGTACCGCTCCAGTAGGATGTATTTTATTTTATTAATATTTTAAAAGCAGTAAATTCGATCTTTATGTCAACCAAAAATGATTTTTTTTGGAAGTATGTCAATGACCCAGTAATTGACATACCGAATTTTCGGTGGAACCAGTGTTTGACATGGGGTGGGACCAGTAATTGACATACAAATACATTCATGAAACGACATAAGGTATGCATTCAAAATCACTTTTAGATCTAAATAAATCACTTAAATCACCTAAATCACTTTTTCAATTGGATTTATAACAAAAATTAGTCTTATTCATAATTAATTACAATCAGTTTTTAAATAGGCAAACCTAAATAATCTAATATTTTTTCAACCTTACCCTTTTTTACGCAGCTTTTGACGATCAACCCTTACACAACTGTACTACCGGTAACATCACAAACATCACAAAGTCACCAACTCTCCACGTATGTTTGATTTCGCACCTGGTACTTGAGGGAGCTTCATTTTTCCTCTGGCCGTTTTCTTTGATGGAATTCTATGGTTTAGCCATTTCCTCCCTTTCTTCTTTGTCATGTGGCTAGGACCCAAAACTGAGGGAGAATGAGAGATTTTCCAACTCCGTTACGTGGGCGTCGTTTTTATTAGTCACGTAGGCCTCGGAAGCTGTTCTTCGGCGATCACGATTATTCCAGTTTGTTGTTCATAGATTGTTGTTCTCTACAGAATAATCATTCTGCATGCCCTCTTGAAATAAGGCGTACATTTGCTAATTCATTAATTTAAACATATTTTGTTGGAATTTTTACTATTTATTTTATGTTGCCGATATTTTTTATCAATGATTTTATTTTACAATGTATTGAATTTTTAATTATAATAAAATTTACCAACCTATCTTATCATTTCCCCAGGAAGTCAATCACTGGTCTCAAACAAAAAAGCTGTAGGACCAGTGATTGACATACATGTCAATTACTGGGCAGATTGCCGTTTCAAGGACCAGTGATTGACAGCCCCATTTTAATCCTCAATGCTTCTTATAATTAAAAAAAAAAACTACATAAATGAAATCTACAAGTAATACTAATTATAACAGAACATTGATAACCACACGAATATATGAACAAATAAACGAAAAATAAGAAAAAAGAAAAATTATTTTCTTATCAATCCTCCTTAGCAACGGCTTGTTTTTTCCTTGATTTTGAACTTTTAACACAAATAACCTTCCACTGATACCAAGGAACCTTCCAATAATTAATATTTTTCTGGAACTGCTGCCCAAAGGCTTCTCAATAACGAAATTGAAAGAATCACCACTAAAAACGGCTCATATCCCTTATAATACCAGTTTATTTCTGGTATGTCAATTACTGGTGCCCAGTCAATTACTGGTCCCTTCACCCTAATTGATTAAATTTTTTAATTGATTAAATTTTTTAATTGATTAAATTTTTTAATTGATTAAATTTTTTAATTGATTAAATTTTTTAATTGATTAAATTTTTTAATTGATTAAATTTTTTAATTGATTAAATTTTTTAATTGATTAAATTTATTTATAATTTTAATCAGAATTTAATCGTAATTTTAATCATATGACAATTATTTAATCAATTAAATTTCAGATTTAATCGTTAATCAAACTAATTTAATCAAACTAAACAAATTATGATTAAATCTGATAATTAAATTGAACTTTAATTTTAATCACCGAATTAGTTCAATTTCAATAGTTAATCAAACTAATTTAATCATCCACTTTTATGGCTTTACAACCAATAGTTCGAACCACGTTTTGGCGAGGCCTTTTTTCTGAGCGTCTTCAATAAATACTTTTCGGTTAATTTTTGTAGACTTGGACTTATTCACGAGTCTATAGACCAGTGGTTCTTAACCGGAGTTCCGAGGAACACTGGGGTTCCGCGAATATGGTCAAAGTGTTCCGCGAAATTTCAATTTTAAATGTATTGAAATTTAAAAACTAAGGAAAGATACGAAAACAAAAAATTGTTCCTTTTTTTTAATTTGAATTTAATTTTATGTTCTTGCTAAATACCGAATTTCAAATTATTTAATGTTAGTGTTCCGTGAGAAAAATATATACATATAATTCTGTTCCACGTCTATGAAAAGGTTAAGAACCACTGATATAAAGAGTTGAAAATTTATTAGGTCATGAAATTCTGTAAAATTATGGCCGTTCTATATCTCCCACTGTGAACCACGTATTGATATGGAATTTTTTTCTCTTATACACTTTGTTTTTCTCAATTATAAACTATAGTTATTTTGTGCACAGATCTGTAAATGTAGAAGATATAAAGGGTTGAAAATTTTTTGGGTCATGAAATTCTGTAAAATTGTGGCCGTCGTTCTATATCTCCCACTGTGAACCACGTATTCGTATGGAATTTTTTTCTCTTATACACTTTGTTTTTCTCAATTAAAAACTATAGTTATTTTGTGCACAGATCTATAAATGTAGAAGATATAAAGGGTTGAAAATTTTTTGGGTCATGAAATTCTGTAAAATTGTGGCCGTTCTATATCTCCCACTGTGAACCACGTATTGGTATGGAATTTTTTTCTCTTATACACTTTGTTTTTCTCAATTATAAACTATAGTTATTTTGTGCACAGATCTATAAATGTAGAAGATATAAAGGGTTGAAAATTTTTTGGGTCATGAAATTCTGTAAAATTGTGGCCGTTTTATATCTACCACTGTGAACCACGTATTCGTATGGAATTTTTTTCTCTTATACACTTTGTTTTTCTCAATTATAAACTATAGTTATTTTGTGCACAGATCTATAAATGTAGAAGATATAAAGGGTTGAAAATTTTTTGGGTCATGAAATTCTGTAAAATTGTGGCCGTTTTATATCTCCCACTGTGAACCACGTATTGATATGGAATTTTTTTCTCTTATACACTTTGTTTTTCTCAATTATAAACTATAGTTATTTTGTGCACAGATCTATAAATGTAGAAGATATAAAGGGTTGAAAATTTTTTGGGTCATGAAATTCTGTAAAATTGTGGCCGTTCTATATCTCCCACTGTGAACCACGTATTCGTATGGAATTTTTTTCTCTTATACACTTTGTTTTTCTCAATTAAAAACTATAGTTATTTTGTGCACAGATCTATAAATGTAGAAGATATAAAGGGTTGAAAATTTTTTGGGTCATGAAATTCTGTAAAATTGTGGCCGTTTTATATCTCCCACCGTGAACCACGTATTCGTATGGAATTTTTTTCTCTTATACACTTTGTTTTTCTCAATTATAAACTATAGTTATTTTGTGCACAGATCTATAAATGTAGAAGATATAAAGGGTTGAAAATTTTTTGGGTCATGAAATTCTGTAAAATTGTGGCCGTTCTATATCTCCCACTGTGAACCACGTATTCGTATGGAATTTTTTTCTCTTATACACATTGTTTTTCTCAATTATAAACTATAGTTATTTTGTGCACAGATCTCTAAATGTAGAAGATATAAAGGGTGGAAAATTTTTTGGGTCATGAAATTCTGTAAAATTGTGGCCGTTCTATATCTCCCACCGTGAACCACGTATTCGTATGGAATTTTTTTCTCTTATACACATTGTTTTTCTCAATTATAAACTATAGTTATTTTGTGCACAGATCTCTAAATGTAGAAGATATAAAGAGTGGAAAATTTTTTGGGTCATGAAATTCTGTAAAATTGTGGCCGTTTTATATCTCCCACCGTGAACCACGTATTCGAATGGAATTTTTTTCTCTTATACACATTGTTTTTCTCAATTATAAACTATAGTTATTTTGTGCACAGATCTATAAATGTAGAAGATATAAAGGGTTGAAAATTTTTTGGGTCATGAAATTCTGTAAAATTGTGGCCGTTTTATATCTCCCACCGTGAACCACGTATTCGTATGGAATTTTTTTCTCTTATACACTTTGTTTTTCTCAATTATAAACTATAGTTATTTTGTGCACAGATCTATAAATGTAGAAGATATAAAGGGTTGAAAATTTTTTGGGTCATGAAATTCTGTAAAATTGTGGCCGTTCTATATCTCCCACTGTGAACCACGTATTCGTATGGAATTTTTTTCTCTTATACACATTGTTTTTCTCAATTATAAACTATAGTTATTTTGTGCACAGATCTCTAAATGTAGAAGATATAAAGGGTGGAAAATTTTTTGGGTCATGAAATTCTGTAAAATTGTGGCCGTTCTATATCTCCCACCGTGAACCACGTATTCGTATGGAATTTTTTTCTCTTATACACATTGTTTTTCTCAATTATAAACTATAGTTATTTTGTGCACAGATCTCTAAATGTAGAAGATATAAAGAGTGGAAAATTTTTTGGGTCATGAAATTCTGTAAAATTGTGGCCGTTCTATATCTCCCACCGTGAACCACGTATTCGTATGGAATTTTTTTCTCTTATACACATTGTTTTTCTCAATTATAAACTATAGTTATTTTGTGCACAGATCTCTAAATGTAGAAGATATAAAGGGTGGAAAATTTTTTGGGTCATGAAATTCTGTAAAATTGTGGCCGTTCTATATCTCCCACCGTGAACCACGTATTCGTATGGAATTTTTTTCTCTTATACACATTGTTTTTCTCAATTATAAACTATAGTTATTTTGTGCACAGATCTCTAAATGTAGAAGATATAAAGAGTGGAAAATTTTTTGGGTCATGAAATTCTGTAAAATTGTGGCCGTTCTATATCTCCCACCGTGAACCACGTATTCGAATGGAATTTTTTTCTCTTATACACATTGTTTTTCTCAATTATAAACTATAGTTATTTTGTGCACAGATCTATAAATGTAGAAGATATAAAGGGTTGAAAATTTTTTGGGTCATGAAATTCTGTAAAATTGTGGCCGTTTTATATCTCCCACCGTGAACCACGTATTCGTATGGAATTTTTTTCTCTTATACACTTTGTTTTTCTCAATTATAAACTATAGTTATTTTGTGCACAGATCTATAAATGTAGAAGATATAAAGGGTTGAAAATTTTTTGGGTCATGAAATTCTGTAAAATTGTGGCCGTTCTATATCTCCCACCGTGAACCACGTATTCGTATGGAATTTTTTTCTCTTATACACATTGTTTTTCTCAATTATAAACTATAGTTATTTTGTGCACGGATCTATAAATGTAGAAGATATAAAGGGTTGAAAATTTTTTGGGTCATGAAATTCTGTAAAATTGTGGCCGTTCTATATCTCCCACCGTGAACCACGTATTCGTATGGAATTTTTTTCTCTTATACACATTGTTTTTCTCAATTATAAACTATAGTTATTTTGTGCACAGATCTCTAAATGTAGAAGATATAAAGAGTGGAAAATTTTTTGGGTCATGAAATTCTGTAAAATTGTGGCCGTTTTATATCTCCCACCGTGAACCACGTATTCGAATGGAATTTTTTTCTCTTATACACATTGTTTTTCTCAATTATAAACTATAGTTATTTTGTGCACAGATCTATAAATGTAGAAGATATAAAGGGTTGAAAATTTTTTGGGTCATGAAATTCTGTAAAATTGTGGCCGTTTTATATCTCCCACCGTGAACCACGTATTCGTATGGAATTTTTTTCTCTTATACACTTTGTTTTTCTCAATTATAAACTATAGTTATTTTGTGCACAGATCTATAAATGTAGAAGATATAAAGGGTTGAAAATTTTTTGGGTCATGAAATTCTGTAAAATTGTGGCCGTTCTATATCTCCCACTGTGAACCACGTATTCGTATGGAATTTTTTTCTCTTATACACTTTGTTTTTCTCAATTAAAAACTATAGTTATTTTGTGCACAGATCTATAAATGTAGAAGATATAAAGGGTTGAAAATTTTTTGGGTCATGAAATTCTGTAAAATTGTGGCCGTTCTATTTCTCTCACTGTGAACCACGTATTGATATGGAATTTTGTTCTGTTATTTACTTTGTATTTCTCAATTAAAAACTATAGTTATTTTGTGCACGGATCTATAAATGTAGAAGATATAAAGGGTTGAAAATTTTTTGGGTCATGAAATTCTGTAAAATTATGGTCGTTCTATATCTCCCACTGTGAACCACGTATTCGTATGGAATTTTTTTCTCTTATACACTTTGTTTTTCTCAATTAAAAACTATAGTTATTTTGTGCACGGATCTATAAATGTAGAAGATATAAAGGGTTGAAAATTTTTTGGGTCATGAAATTCTGTAAAATTGTGGCCGTTCTATATCTCCCACTGTGAACCACGTATTCGTATGGAATTTTTTTCTCTTATACACTTTGTTTTTCTCAATTAAAAACTATAGTTATTTTGTGCACAGATCTATAAATGTAGAAGATATAAAGGGTTGAAAATTTTTTGGGTCATGAAATTCTGTAAAATTGTGGCCGTTCTATATCTCCCACTGTGAACCACGTATTGGTATGGAATTTTGTTCTCTTATACACTTTGTTTTTCTCAATTATAAACTATAGTTATTTTGTGCACAGATCTATAAATGTAGAAGATATAAAGGGTTGAAAATTTTTTGGGTCATGAAATTCTGTAAAATTGTGGCCGTTTTATATCTACCACTGTGAACCACGTATTCGTATGGAATTTTTTTCTCTTATACACTTTGTTTTTCTCAATTATAAACTATAGTTATTTTGTGCACAGATCTATAAATGTAGAAGATATAAAGGGTTGAAAATTTTTTGGGTCATGAAATTCTGTAAAATTGTGGCCGTTTTATATCTCCCACTGTGAACCACGTATTGATATGGAATTTTTTTCTCTTATACACTTTGTTTTTCTCAATTATAAACTATAGTTATTTTGTGCACAGATCTATAAATGTAGAAGATATAAAGGGTTGAAAATTTTTTGGGTCATGAAATTCTGTAAAATTGTGGCCGTTCTATATCTCCCACTGTGAACCACGTATTCGTATGGAATTTTTTTCTCTTATACACTTTGTTTTTCTCAATTAAAAACTATAGTTATTTTGTGCACAGATCTATAAATGTAGAAGATATAAAGGGTTGAAAATTTTTTGGGTCATGAAATTCTGTAAAATTGTGGCCGTTTTATATCTCCCACCGTGAACCACGTATTCGTATGGAATTTTTTTCTCTTATACACTTTGTTTTTCTCAATTATAAACTATAGTTATTTTGTGCACAGATCTATAAATGTAGAAGATATAAAGGGTTGAAAATTTTTTGGGTCATGAAATTCTGTAAAATTGTGGCCGTTCTATATCTCCCACTGTGAACCACGTATTCGTATGGAATTTTTTTCTCTTATACACATTGTTTTTCTCAATTATAAACTATAGTTATTTTGTGCACAGATCTCTAAATGTAGAAGATATAAAGGGTGGAAAATTTTTTGGGTCATGAAATTCTGTAAAATTGTGGCCGTTCTATATCTCCCACCGTGAACCACGTATTCGTATGGAATTTTTTTCTCTTATACACATTGTTTTTCTCAATTATAAACTATAGTTATTTTGTGCACAGATCTCTAAATGTAGAAGATATAAAGAGTGGAAAATTTTTTGGGTCATGAAATTCTGTAAAATTGTGGCCGTTTTATATCTCCCACCGTGAACCACGTATTCGAATGGAATTTTTTTCTCTTATACACATTGTTTTTCTCAATTATAAACTATAGTTATTTTGTGCACAGATCTATAAATGTAGAAGATATAAAGGGTTGAAAATTTTTTGGGTCATGAAATTCTGTAAAATTGTGGCCGTTTTATATCTCCCACCGTGAACCACGTATTCGTATGGAATTTTTTTCTCTTATACACTTTGTTTTTCTCAATTATAAACTATAGTTATTTTGTGCACAGATCTATAAATGTAGAAGATATAAAGGGTTGAAAATTTTTTGGGTCATGAAATTCTGTAAAATTGTGGCCGTTCTATATCTCCCACCGTGAACCACGTATTCGTATGGAATTTTTTTCTCTTATACACATTGTTTTTCTCAATTATAAACTATAGTTATTTTGTGCACAGATCTCTAAATGTAGAAGATATAAAGGGTTGAAAATTTTTTGGGTCATGAAATTCTGTAAAATTGTGGCCGTTTTATATCTCCCACCGTGAACCACGTATTCGTATGGAATTTTTTTCTCTTATACACTTTGTTTTTCTCAATTATAAACTATAGTTATTTTGTGCACAGATCTATAAATGTAGAAGATATAAAGGGTTGAAAATTTTTTGGGTCATGAAATTCTGTAAAATTGTGGCCGTTCTATATCTCCCACTGTGAACCACGTATTCGTATGGAATTTTTTTCTCTTATACACATTGTTTTTCTCAATTATAAACTATAGTTATTTTGTGCACAGATCTCTAAATGTAGAAGATATAAAGGGTGGAAAATTTTTTGGGTCATGAAATTCTGTAAAATTGTGGCCGTTCTATATCTCCCACCGTGAACCACGTATTCGTATGGAATTTTTTTCTCTTATACACATTGTTTTTCTCAATTATAAACTATAGTTATTTTGTGCACAGATCTCTAAATGTAGAAGATATAAAGAGTGGAAAATTTTTTGGGTCATGAAATTCTGTAAAATTGTGGCCGTTTTATATCTCCCACCGTGAACCACGTATTCGAATGGAATTTTTTTCTCTTATACACATTGTTTTTCTCAATTATAAACTATAGTTATTTTGTGCACAGATCTATAAATGTAGAAGATATAAAGGGTTGAAAATTTTTTGGGTCATGAAATTCTGTAAAATTGTGGCCGTTTTATATCTCCCACCGTGAACCACGTATTCGTATGGAATTTTTTTCTCTTATACACTTTGTTTTTCTCAATTATAAACTATAGTTATTTTGTGCACAGATCTATAAATGTAGAAGATATAAAGGGTTGAAAATTTTTTGGGTCATGAAATTCTGTAAAATTGTGGCCGTTCTATATCTCCCACCGTGAACCACGTATTCGTATGGAATTTTTTTCTCTTATACACATTGTTTTTCTCAATTATAAACTATAGTTATTTTGTGCACAGATCTCTAAATGTAGAAGATATAAAGAGTGGAAAATTTTTTGGGTCATGAAATTCTGTAAAATTGTGGCCGTTCTATATCTCCCACCGTGAACCACGTATTCGTATGGAATTTTTTTCTCTTATACACATTGTTTTTCTCAATTATAAACTATAGTTATTTTGTGCACAGATCTCTAAATGTAGAAGATATAAAGGGTGGAAAATTTTTTGGGTCATGAAATTCTGTAAAATTGTGGCCGTTTTATATCTCCCACCGTGAACCACGTATTCGTATGGAATTTTTTTCTCTTATACACTTTGTTTTTCTCAATTAAAAACTATAGTTATTTTGTGCACGGATCTATAAATGTAGAAGATATAAAGGGTTGAAAATTTTTTGGGTCATGAAATTCTGTAAAATTGTGGCCGTTCTATATCTCCCACTGTGAACCACGTATTCGTATGGAATTTTTTTCTCTTATACACATTGTTTTTCTCAATTATAAACTATAGTTATTTTGTGCACAGATCTCTAAATGTAGAAGATATAAAGGGTGGAAAATTTTTTGGGTCATGAAATTCTGTAAAATTGTGGCCGTTCTATATCTCCCACTGTGAACCACGTATTCGTATGGAATTTTTTTCTCTTATACACTTTGTTTTTCTCAATTAAAAACTATAGTTATTTTGTGCACAGATCTATAAATGTAGAAGATATAAAGGGTTGAAAATTTTTTGGGTCATGAAATTCTGTAAAATTGTGGCCGTTCTATTTCTCTCACTGTGAACCACGTATTGATATGGAATTTTGTTCTGTTATTTACTTTGTATTTCTCAATTAAAAACTATAGTTATTTTGTGCACGGATCTATAAATGTAGAAGATATAAAGGGTTGAAAATTTTTTGGGTCATGAAATTCTGTAAAATTATGGTCGTTCTATATCTCCCACTGTGAACCACGTATTCGTATGGAATTTTTTTCTCTTATACACTTTGTTTTTCTCAATTAAAAACTATAGTTATTTTGTGCACGGATCTATAAATGTAGAAGATATAAAGGGTTGAAAATTTTTTGGGTCATGAAATTCTGTAAAATTGTGGCCGTTCTATATCTCCCACTGTGAACCACGTATTCGTATGGAATTTTTTTCTCTTATACACTTTGTTTTTCTCAATTAAAAACTATAGTTATTTTGTGCACAGATCTATAAATGTAGAAGATATAAAGGGTTGAAAATTTTTTGGGTCATGAAATTCTGTAAAATTGTGGCCGTTCTATATCTCCCACTGTGAACCACGTATTGGTATGGAATTTTTTTCTCTTATACACTTTGTTTTTCTCAATTATAAACTATAGTTATTTTGTGCACAGATCTATAAATGTAGAAGATATAAAGGGTTGAAAATTTTTTGGGTCATGAAATTCTGTAAAATTGTGGCCGTTTTATATCTACCACTGTGAACCACGTATTCGTATGGAATTTTTTTCTCTTATACACTTTGTTTTTCTCAATTATAAACTATAGTTATTTTGTGCACAGATCTATAAATGTAGAAGATATAAAGGGTTGAAAATTTTTTGGGTCATGAAATTCTGTAAAATTGTGGCCGTTTTATATCTCCCACTGTGAACCACGTATTGATATGGAATTTTTTTCTCTTATACACTTTGTTTTTCTCAATTATAAACTATAGTTATTTTGTGCACAGATCTCTAAATGTAGAAGATATAAAGGGTGGAAAATTTTTTGGGTCATGAAATTCTGTAAAATTGTGGCCGTTCTATATCTCCCACCGTGAACCACGTATTCGTATGGAATTTTTTTCTCTTATACACATTGTTTTTCTCAATTATAAACTATAGTTATTTTGTGCACAGATCTCTAAATGTAGAAGATATAAAGAGTGGAAAATTTTTTGGGTCATGAAATTCTGTAAAATTGTGGCCGTTTTATATCTCCCACCGTGAACCACGTATTCGAATGGAATTTTTTTCTCTTATACACATTGTTTTTCTCAATTATAAACTATAGTTATTTTGTGCACAGATCTATAAATGTAGAAGATATAAAGGGTTGAAAATTTTTTGGGTCATGAAATTCTGTAAAATTGTGGCCGTTTTATATCTCCCACCGTGAACCACGTATTCGTATGGAATTTTTTTCTCTTATACACTTTGTTTTTCTCAATTATAAACTATAGTTATTTTGTGCACAGATCTATAAATGTAGAAGATATAAAGGGTTGAAAATTTTTTGGGTCATGAAATTCTGTAAAATTGTGGCCGTTCTATATCTCCCACCGTGAACCACGTATTCGTATGGAATTTTTTTCTCTTATACACATTGTTTTTCTCAATTATAAACTATAGTTATTTTGTGCACAGATCTCTAAATGTAGAAGATATAAAGGGTTGAAAATTTTTTGGGTCATGAAATTCTGTAAAATTGTGGCCGTTTTATATCTCCCACCGTGAACCACGTATTCGTATGGAATTTTTTTCTCTTATACACTTTGTTTTTCTCAATTATAAACTATAGTTATTTTGTGCACAGATCTATAAATGTAGAAGATATAAAGGGTTGAAAATTTTTTGGGTCATGAAATTCTGTAAAATTGTGGCCGTTCTATATCTCCCACTGTGAACCACGTATTCGTATGGAATTTTTTTCTCTTATACACATTGTTTTTCTCAATTATAAACTATAGTTATTTTGTGCACAGATCTCTAAATGTAGAAGATATAAAGGGTGGAAAATTTTTTGGGTCATGAAATTCTGTAAAATTGTGGCCGTTCTATATCTCCCACCGTGAACCACGTATTCGTATGGAATTTTTTTCTCTTATACACATTGTTTTTCTCAATTATAAACTATAGTTATTTTGTGCACAGATCTCTAAATGTAGAAGATATAAAGAGTGGAAAATTTTTTGGGTCATGAAATTCTGTAAAATTGTGGCCGTTTTATATCTCCCACCGTGAACCACGTATTCGAATGGAATTTTTTTCTCTTATACACATTGTTTTTCTCAATTATAAACTATAGTTATTTTGTGCACAGATCTATAAATGTAGAAGATATAAAGGGTTGAAAATTTTTTGGGTCATGAAATTCTGTAAAATTGTGGCCGTTCTATATCTCCCACTGTGAACCACGTATTCGTATGGAATTTTTTTCTCTTATACACATTGTTTTTCTCAATTATAAACTATAGTTATTTTGTGCACAGATCTCTAAATGTAGAAGATATAAAGGGTGGAAAATTTTTTGGGTCATGAAATTCTGTAAAATTGTGGCCGTTCTATATCTCCCACCGTGAACCACGTATTCGTATGGAATTTTTTTCTCTTATACACATTGTTTTTCTCAATTATAAACTATAGTTATTTTGTGCACAGATCTCTAAATGTAGAAGATATAAAGAGTGGAAAATTTTTTGGGTCATGAAATTCTGTAAAATTGTGGCCGTTTTATATCTCCCACCGTGAACCACGTATTCGAATGGAATTTTTTTCTCTTATACACATTGTTTTTCTCAATTATAAACTATAGTTATTTTGTGCACAGATCTATAAATGTAGAAGATATAAAGGGTTGAAAATTTTTTGGGTCATGAAATTCTGTAAAATTGTGGCCGTTTTATATCTCCCACCGTGAACCACGTATTCGTATGGAATTTTTTTCTCTTATACACTTTGTTTTTCTCAATTATAAACTATAGTTATTTTGTGCACAGATCTATAAATGTAGAAGATATAAAGGGTTGAAAATTTTTTGGGTCATGAAATTCTGTAAAATTGTGGCCGTTCTATATCTCCCACCGTGAACCACGTATTCGTATGGAATTTTTTTCTCTTATACACATTGTTTTTCTCAATTATAAACTATAGTTATTTTGTGCACAGATCTCTAAATGTAGAAGATATAAAGAGTGGAAAATTTTTTGGGTCATGAAATTCTGTAAAATTGTGGCCGTTCTATATCTCCCACCGTGAACCACGTATTCGTATGGAATTTTTTTCTCTTATACACATTGTTTTTCTCAATTATAAACTATAGTTATTTTGTGCACAGATCTCTAAATGTAGAAGATATAAAGGGTGGAAAATTTTTTGGGTCATGAAATTCTGTAAAATTGTGGCCGTTTTATATCTCCCACCGTGAACCACGTATTCGTATGGAATTTTTTTCTCTTATACACATTGTTTTTCTCAATTAAAAACTATAGTTATTTTGTGCACGGATCTATAAATGTAGAAGATATAAAGGGTTGAAAATTTTTTGGGTCATGAAATTCTGTAAAATTGTGGCCGTTCTATATCTCCCACTGTGAACCACGTATTCGTATGGAATTTTTTTCTCTTATACACATTGTTTTTCTCAATTATAAACTATAGTTATTTTGTGCACAGATCTCTAAATGTAGAAGATATAAAGGGTGGAAAATTTTTTGGGTCATGAAATTCTGTAAAATTGTGGCCGTTCTATATCTCCCACTGTGAACCACGTATTCGTATGGAATTTTTTTCTCTTATACACTTTGTTTTTCTCAATTAAAAACTATAGTTATTTTGTGCACAGATCTATAAATGTAGAAGATATAAAGGGTTGAAAATTTTTTGGGTCATGAAATTCTGTAAAATTGTGGCCGTTCTATTTCTCTCACTGTGAACCACGTATTGATATGGAATTTTGTTCTGTTATTTACTTTGTATTTCTCAATTAAAAACTATAGTTATTTTGTGCACGGATCTATAAATGTAGAAGATATAAAGGGTTGAAAATTTTTTGGGTCATGAAATTCTGTAAAATTATGGTCGTTCTATATCTCCCACTGTGAACCACGTATTCGTATGGAATTTTTTTCTCTTATACACTTTGTTTTTCTCAATTAAAAACTATAGTTATTTTGTGCACGGATCTATAAATGTAGAAGATATAAAGGGTTGAAAATTTTTTGGGTCATGAAATTCTGTAAAATTGTGGCCGTTCTATATCTCCCACTGTGAACCACGTATTCGTATGGAATTTTTTTCTCTTATACACTTTGTTTTTCTCAATTAAAAACTATAGTTATTTTGTGCACAGATCTATAAATGTAGAAGATATAAAGGGTTGAAAATTTTTTGGGTCATGAAATTCTGTAAAATTGTGGCCGTTCTATATCTCCCACTGTGAACCACGTATTGGTATGGAATTTTTTTCTCTTATACACTTTGTTTTTCTCAATTATAAACTATAGTTATTTTGTGCACAGATCTATAAATGTAGAAGATATAAAGGGTTGAAAATTTTTTGGGTCATGAAATTCTGTAAAATTGTGGCCGTTTTATATCTACCACTGTGAACCACGTATTCGTATGGAATTTTTTTCTCTTATACACTTTGTTTTTCTCAATTATAAACTATAGTTATTTTGTGCACAGATCTATAAATGTAGAAGATATAAAGGGTTGAAAATTTTTTGGGTCATGAAATTCTGTAAAATTGTGGCCGTTTTATATCTCCCACTGTGAACCACGTATTGATATGGAATTTTTTTCTCTTATACACTTTGTTTTTCTCAATTATAAACTATAGTTATTTTGTGCACAGATCTCTAAATGTAGAAGATATAAAGGGTGGAAAATTTTTTGGGTCATGAAATTCTGTAAAATTGTGGCCGTTCTATATCTCCCACCGTGAACCACGTATTCGTATGGAATTTTTTTCTCTTATACACATTGTTTTTCTCAATTATAAACTATAGTTATTTTGTGCACAGATCTCTAAATGTAGAAGATATAAAGAGTGGAAAATTTTTTGGGTCATGAAATTCTGTAAAATTGTGGCCGTTTTATATCTCCCACCGTGAACCACGTATTCGAATGGAATTTTTTTCTCTTATACACATTGTTTTTCTCAATTATAAACTATAGTTATTTTGTGCACAGATCTATAAATGTAGAAGATATAAAGGGTTGAAAATTTTTTGGGTCATGAAATTCTGTAAAATTGTGGCCGTTTTATATCTCCCACCGTGAACCACGTATTCGTATGGAATTTTTTTCTCTTATACACTTTGTTTTTCTCAATTATAAACTATAGTTATTTTGTGCACAGATCTATAAATGTAGAAGATATAAAGGGTTGAAAATTTTTTGGGTCATGAAATTCTGTAAAATTGTGGCCGTTCTATATCTCCCACCGTGAACCACGTATTCGTATGGAATTTTTTTCTCTTATACACATTGTTTTTCTCAATTATAAACTATAGTTATTTTGTGCACAGATCTCTAAATGTAGAAGATATAAAGGGTTGAAAATTTTTTGGGTCATGAAATTCTGTAAAATTGTGGCCGTTTTATATCTCCCACCGTGAACCACGTATTCGTATGGAATTTTTTTCTCTTATACACTTTGTTTTTCTCAATTATAAACTATAGTTATTTTGTGCACAGATCTATAAATGTAGAAGATATAAAGGGTTGAAAATTTTTTGGGTCATGAAATTCTGTAAAATTGTGGCCGTTCTATATCTCCCACTGTGAACCACGTATTCGTATGGAATTTTTTTCTCTTATACACATTGTTTTTCTCAATTATAAACTATAGTTATTTTGTGCACAGATCTCTAAATGTAGAAGATATAAAGGGTGGAAAATTTTTAGGGTCATGAAATTCTGTAAAATTGTGGCCGTTCTATATCTCCCACCGTGAACCACGTATTCGTATGGAATTTTTTTCTCTTATACACATTGTTTTTCTCAATTATAAACTATAGTTATTTTGTGCACAGATCTCTAAATGTAGAAGATATAAAGAGTGGAAAATTTTTTGGGTCATGAAATTCTGTAAAATTGTGGCCGTTTTATATCTCCCACCGTGAACCACGTATTCGAATGGAATTTTTTTCTCTTATACACATTGTTTTTCTCAATTATAAACTATAGTTATTTTGTGCACAGATCTATAAATGTAGAAGATATAAAGGGTTGAAAATTTTTTGGGTCATGAAATTCTGTAAAATTGTGGCCGTTTTATATCTCCCACCGTGAACCACGTATTCGTATGGAATTTTTTTCTCTTATACACTTTGTTTTTCTCAATTATAAACTATAGTTATTTTGTGCACAGATCTATAAATGTAGAAGATATAAAGGGTTGAAAATTTTTTGGGTCATGAAATTCTGTAAAATTGTGGCCGTTCTATATCTCCCACCGTGAACCACGTATTCGTATGGAATTTTTTTCTCTTATACACATTGTTTTTCTCAATTATAAACTATAGTTATTTTGTGCACAGATCTCTAAATGTAGAAGATATAAAGAGTGGAAAATTTTTTGGGTCATGAAATTCTGTAAAATTGTGGCCGTTCTATATCTCCCACCGTGAACCACGTATTCGTATGGAATTTTTTTCTCTTATACACATTGTTTTTCTCAATTATAAACTATAGTTATTTTGTGCACAGATCTCTAAATGTAGAAGATATAAAGGGTGGAAAATTTTTTGGGTCATGAAATTCTGTAAAATTGTGGCCGTTTTATATCTCCCACCGTGAACCACGTATTCGTATGGAATTTTTTTCTCTTATACACTTTGTTTTTCTCAATTAAAAACTATAGTTATTTTGTGCACGGATCTATAAATGTAGAAGATATAAAGGGTTGAAAATTTTTTGGGTCATGAAATTCTGTAAAATTGTGGCCGTTCTATATCTCCCACTGTGAACCACGTATTCGTATGGAATTTTTTTCTCTTATACACATTGTTTTTCTCAATTATAAACTATAGTTATTTTGTGCACAGATCTCTAAATGTAGAAGATATAAAGGGTGGAAAATTTTTTGGGTCATGAAATTCTGTAAAATTGTGGCCGTTCTATATCTCCCACTGTGAACCACGTATTCGTATGGAATTTTTTTCTCTTATACACTTTGTTTTTCTCAATTAAAAACTATAGTTATTTTGTGCACAGATCTATAAATGTAGAAGATATAAAGGGTTGAAAATTTTTTGGGTCATGAAATTCTGTAAAATTGTGGCCGTTCTATTTCTCTCACTGTGAACCACGTATTGATATGGAATTTTGTTCTGTTATTTACTTTGTATTTCTCAATTAAAAACTATAGTTATTTTGTGCACGGATCTATAAATGTAGAAGATATAAAGGGTTGAAAATTTTTTGGGTCATGAAATTCTGTAAAATTATGGTCGTTCTATATCTCCCACTGTGAACCACGTATTCGTATGGAATTTTTTTCTCTTATACACTTTGTTTTTCTCAATTAAAAACTATAGTTATTTTGTGCACGGATCTATAAATGTAGAAGATATAAAGGGTTGAAAATTTTTTGGGTCATGAAATTCTGTAAAATTGTGGCCGTTCTATATCTCCCACTGTGAACCACGTATTCGTATGGAATTTTTTTCTCTTATACACTTTGTTTTTCTCAATTAAAAACTATAGTTATTTTGTGCACAGATCTATAAATGTAGAAGATATAAAGGGTTGAAAATTTTTTGGGTCATGAAATTCTGTAAAATTGTGGCCGTTCTATATCTCCCACTGTGAACCACGTATTGGTATGGAATTTTTTTCTCTTATACACTTTGTTTTTCTCAATTATAAACTATAGTTATTTTGTGCACAGATCTATAAATGTAGAAGATATAAAGGGTTGAAAATTTTTTGGGTCATGAAATTCTGTAAAATTGTGGCCGTTTTATATCTACCACTGTGAACCACGTATTCGTATGGAATTTTTTTCTCTTATACACTTTGTTTTTCTCAATTATAAACTATAGTTATTTTGTGCACAGATCTATAAATGTAGAAGATATAAAGGGTTGAAAATTTTTTGGGTCATGAAATTCTGTAAAATTGTGGCCGTTTTATATCTCCCACTGTGAACCACGTATTGATATGGAATTTTTTTCTCTTATACACTTTGTTTTTCTCAATTATAAACTATAGTTATTTTGTGCACAGATCTATAAATGTAGAAGATATAAAGGGTTGAAAATTTTTTGGGTCATGAAATTCTGTAAAATTGTGGCCGTTCTATATCTCCCACTGTGAACCACGTATTCGTATGGAATTTTTTTCTCTTATACACTTTGTTTTTCTCAATTAAAAACTATAGTTATTTTGTGCACAGATCTATAAATGTAGAAGATATAAAGGGTTGAAAATTTTTTGGGTCATGAAATTCTGTAAAATTGTGGCCGTTTTATATCTCCCACCGTGAACCACGTATTCGTATGGAATTTTTTTCTCTTATACACTTTGTTTTTCTCAATTATAAACTATAGTTATTTTGTGCACAGATCTATAAATGTAGAAGATATAAAGGGTTGAAAATTTTTTGGGTCATGAAATTCTGTAAAATTGTGGCCGTTCTATATCTCCCACTGTGAACCACGTATTCGTATGGAATTTTTTTCTCTTATACACATTGTTTTTCTCAATTATAAACTATAGTTATTTTGTGCACAGATCTCTAAATGTAGAAGATATAAAGGGTGGAAAATTTTTTGGGTCATGAAATTCTGTAAAATTGTGGCCGTTCTATATCTCCCACCGTGAACCACGTATTCGTATGGAATTTTTTTCTCTTATACACATTGTTTTTCTCAATTATAAACTATAGTTATTTTGTGCACAGATCTCTAAATGTAGAAGATATAAAGAGTGGAAAATTTTTTGGGTCATGAAATTCTGTAAAATTGTGGCCGTTTTATATCTCCCACCGTGAACCACGTATTCGAATGGAATTTTTTTCTCTTATACACATTGTTTTTCTCAATTATAAACTATAGTTATTTTGTGCACAGATCTATAAATGTAGAAGATATAAAGGGTTGAAAATTTTTTGGGTCATGAAATTCTGTAAAATTGTGGCCGTTTTATATCTCCCACCGTGAACCACGTATTCGTATGGAATTTTTTTCTCTTATACACTTTGTTTTTCTCAATTATAAACTATAGTTATTTTGTGCACAGATCTATAAATGTAGAAGATATAAAGGGTTGAAAATTTTTTGGGTCATGAAATTCTGTAAAATTGTGGCCGTTCTATATCTCCCACCGTGAACCACGTATTCGTATGGAATTTTTTTCTCTTATACACATTGTTTTTCTCAATTATAAACTATAGTTATTTTGTGCACAGATCTCTAAATGTAGAAGATATAAAGGGTTGAAAATTTTTTGGGTCATGAAATTCTGTAAAATTGTGGCCGTTTTATATCTCCCACCGTGAACCACGTATTCGTATGGAATTTTTTTCTCTTATACACTTTGTTTTTCTCAATTATAAACTATAGTTATTTTGTGCACAGATCTATAAATGTAGAAGATATAAAGGGTTGAAAATTTTTTGGGTCATGAAATTCTGTAAAATTGTGGCCGTTCTATATCTCCCACTGTGAACCACGTATTCGTATGGAATTTTTTTCTCTTATACACATTGTTTTTCTCAATTATAAACTATAGTTATTTTGTGCACAGATCTCTAAATGTAGAAGATATAAAGGGTGGAAAATTTTTTGGGTCATGAAATTCTGTAAAATTGTGGCCGTTCTATATCTCCCACCGTGAACCACGTATTCGTATGGAATTTTTTTCTCTTATACACATTGTTTTTCTCAATTAAAAACTATAGTTATTTTGTGCACGGATCTATAAATGTAGAAGATATAAAGGGTTGAAAATTTTTTGGGTCATGAAATTCTGTAAAATTGTGGCCGTTTTATATCTCCCACCGTGAACCACGTATTCGAATGGAATTTTTTTCTCTTATACACATTGTTTTTCTCAATTATAAACTATAGTTATTTTGTGCACAGATCTATAAATGTAGAAGATATAAAGGGTTGAAAATTTTTTGGGTCATGAAATTCTGTAAAATTATGGCCGTTTTATATCTCCCACCGTGAACCACGTATTCGTATGGAATTTTTTTCTCTTATACACTTTGTTTTTCTCAATTATAAACTATAGTTATTTTGTGCACAGATCTATAAATGTAGAAGATATAAAGGGTTGAAAATTTTTTGGGTCATGTAATTCTGTAAAATTATGGCCGTTTTATATCTCCCAACGTGAACCACGTATTCGTATGGAATTTTTTTCTCTTATACACTTTGTTTTTCTCAATTAAAAACTATAGTTATTTTGTGCACGGATCTATAAATGTAGAAGATATAAAGGGTTGAAAATTTTTTGGGTCATGAAATTCTGTAAAATTGTGGCCGTGCTATTTCTCCCACTGTGAACCACGTATTGATATGGAATTTTGTTCTGTTATTTACTTTGTTTTTCTCAATTAAAAACTATAGTTATTTTGTGCACGGATCTATAAATGTAGAAGATATAAAGGGTTGAAAATTTTTTGGGTCATGAAATTCTGTAAAATTATGGTCGTTCTATATCTCCCACTGTGAACCACGTATTCGTATGGAATTTTTTTCTCTTATACACTTTGTTTTTCTCAATTAAAAACTATAGTTATTTTGTGCACGGATCTATAAATGTAGAAGATATAAAGGGTTGAAAATTTTTTGGGTCATGTAATTCTGTAAAATTATGGCCGTTTTATATCTCCCAACGTGAACCACGTATTCGTATGGAATTTTTTTTCTCTTATACACTTTGTTTTTCTCAATTAAAAACTATAGTTATTTTGTGCACGGATCTATAAATGTAGAAGATATAAAGGGTTGAAAATTTTTTGGGTCATGAAATTCTGTAAAATTGTGGCCGTGCTATTTCTCCCACTGTGAACCACGTATTGATATGGAATTTTGTTCTGTTATTTACTTTGTTTTTCTCAATCATAAACTATAGTTATTTTTTGCACAGATCTATAAATGTAGAAGATATAAAGGGTTGAAAATTTTTTGGGTCATGAAATTCTGTAAAATTTTGGCCGTTCTATATCTCCCACTGTGAACCACGTATTCGTATGGAATTTTTTTCTCTTATACACTTTGTTTTTCTCAATTAAAAACTATAGTTATTTTGTGCACAGATCTATAAATGTAGAAGATATAAAGGGTTGAAAATTTTTTGGGTCATGAAATTCTGTAAAATTGTGGCCGTTTTATATCTCCCACCGTGAACCACGTATTCGTATGGAATTTTTTTCTCTTATACACTTTGTTTTTCTCAATTATAAACTATAGTTATTTTGTGCACAGATCTATAAATGTAGAAGATATAAAGGGTTGAAAATTTTTTGGGTCATGAAATTCTGTAAAATTGTGGCCGTTCTATATCTCCCACTGTGAACCACGTATTCGTATGGAATTTTTTTCTCTTATACACATTGTTTTTCTCAATTATAAACTATAGTTATTTTGTGCACAGATCTCTAAATGTAGAAGATATAAAGGGTGGAAAATTTTTTGGGTCATGAAATTCTGTAAAATTGTGGCCGTTCTATATCTCCCACCGTGAACCACGTATTCGTATGGAATTTTTTTCTCTTATACACATTGTTTTTCTCAATTATAAACTATAGTTATTTTGTGCACAGATCTCTAAATGTAGAAGATATAAAGAGTGGAAAATTTTTTGGGTCATGAAATTCTGTAAAATTGTGGCCGTTTTATATCTCCCACCGTGAACCACGTATTCGAATGGAATTTTTTTCTCTTATACACATTGTTTTTCTCAATTATAAACTATAGTTATTTTGTGCACAGATCTATAAATGTAGAAGATATAAAGGGTTGAAAATTTTTTGGGTCATGAAATTCTGTAAAATTGTGGCCGTTTTATATCTCCCACTGTGAACCACGTATTGATATGGAATTTTTTTCTCTTATACACTTTGTTTTTCTCAATTATAAACTATAGTTATTTTGTGCACAGATCTATAAATGTAGAAGATATAAAGGGTTGAAAATTTTTTGGGTCATGAAATTCTGTAAAATTGTGGCCGTTCTATATCTCCCACTGTGAACCACGTATTCGTATGGAATTTTTTTCTCTTATACACATTGTTTTTCTCAATTATAAACTATAGTTATTTTGTGCACAGATCTCTAAATGTAGAAGATATAAAGGGTGGAAAATTTTTTGGGTCATGAAATTCTGTAAAATTGTGGCCGTTTTATATCTCCCACCGTGAACCACGTATTCGTATGGAATTTTTTTCTCTTATACACATTGTTTTTCTCAATTATAAACTATAGTTATTTTGTGCACAGATCTCTAAATGTAGAAGATATAAAGGGTGGAAAATTTTTTGGGTCATGAAATTCTGTAAAATTGTGGCCGTTCTATATCTCCCACTGTGAACCACGTATTCGTATGGAATTTTTTTCTCTTATACACTTTGTTTTTCTCAATTAAAAACTATAGTTATTTTGTGCACAGATCTATAAATGTAGAAGATATAAAGGGTTGAAAATTTTTTGGGTCATGAAATTCTGTAAAATTGTGGCCGTTCTATTTCTCTCACTGTGAACCACGTATTGATATGGAATTTTGTTCTGTTATTTACTTTGTATTTCTCAATTAAAAACTATAGTTATTTTGTGCACGGATCTATAAATGTAGAAGATATAAAGGGTTGAAAATTTTTTGGGTCATGAAATTCTGTAAAATTATGGTCGTTCTATATCTCCCACTGTGAACCACGTATTCGTATGGAATTTTTTTCTCTTATACACTTTGTTTTTCTCAATTAAAAACTATAGTTATTTTGTGCACGGATCTATAAATGTAGAAGATATAAAGGGTTGAAAATTTTTTGGGTCATGAAATTCTGTAAAATTGTGGCCGTTCTATATCTCCCACTGTGAACCACGTATTCGTATGGAATTTTTTTCTCTTATACACTTTGTTTTTCTCAATTAAAAACTATAGTTATTTTGTGCACAGATCTATAAATGTAGAAGATATAAAGGGTTGAAAATTTTTTGGGTCATGAAATTCTGTAAAATTGTGGCCGTTCTATTTCTCTCACTGTGAACCACGTATTGATATGGAATTTTGTTCTCTTATACACTTTGTTTTTCTCAATTAAAAACTATAGTTATTTTGTGCACGGATCTATAAATGTAGAAGATATAAAGGGTTGAAAATTTTTTGGGTCATGTAATTCTGTAAAATTATGGCCGTTTTATATCTCCCAACGTGAACCACGTATTCGTATGGAATTTTTTTCTCTTATACACTTTGTTTTTCTCAATTAAAAACTATAGTTATTTTGTGCACGGATCTATAAATGTAGAAGATATAAAGGGTTGAAAATTTTTTGGGTCATGAAATTCTGTATAATTGTGGCCGTGCTATTTCTCCCACTGTGAACCACGTATTGATATGGAATTTTGTTCTGTTATTTACTTTGTTTTTCTCAATTAAAAACTATAGTTATTTTGTGCACGGATCTATAAATGTAGAAGATATAAAGGGTTGAAAATTTTTTGGGTCATGAAATTCTGTAAAATTATGGTCGTTCTATATCTCCCACTGTGAACCACGTATTCGTATGGAATTTTTTTCTCTTATACACTTTGTTTTTCTCAATTAAAAACTATAGTTATTTTGTGCACGGATCTATAAATGTAGAAGATATAAAGGGTTGAAAATTTTTTGGGTCATGTAATTCTGTAAAATTATGGCCGTTTTATATCTCCCAACGTGAACCACGTATTCGTATGGAATTTTTTTTCTCTTATACACTTTGTTTTTCTCAATTAAAAACTATAGTTATTTTGTGCACGGATCTATAAATGTAGAAGATATAAAGGGTTGAAAATTTTTTGGGTCATGAAATTCTGTAAAATTGTGGCCGTGCTATTTCTCCCACTGTGAACCACGTATTGATATGGAATTTTGTTCTGTTATTTACTTTGTTTTTCTCAATCATAAACTATAGTTATTTTTTGCACAGATCTATAAATGTAGAAGATATAAAGGGTTGAAAATTTTTTGGGTCATGAAATTCTGTAAAATTTTGGCCGTTCTATATCTCCCACTGTGAACCACGTATTCGTATGGAATTTTTTTCTCTTATACACTTTGTTTTTCTCAATTAAAAACTATAGTTATTTTTTGCACAGATCTATAAATGTAGAAGATATAAAGGGTTGAAAATTTTTTGGGTCATGAAATTCTGTAAAATTGTGGCCGTTCTATATCTCCCACTGTGAACCACGTATTGATATGGAATTTTGTTCTGTTGTTTACTTTGTTTTTCTCAATCATAAACTATAGTTATTTTGTGCACAGATCTAGTGAGTCTAGTGAGTGGTAAACATGGTGAAATGTGAGTGTAAGGTGGGCCTAAGAGTCACTAACATGGTATAGATGAGACACCAGACTGGTAGAATGAAGGTGCCAAGTTTGGGAAAGGTGATAATATTGATAGAGAAGAGGCACCAGCTAGGCGGAATAAAGATGCATTGGTCCGATTCTGGTTTAACCATTGGCAATGTTTGGTTTTAAAAATTTAATCTCTCAAATTTTGATTAAATTAAAAAATTTAATCGTCCAAAGTGATTAAAACTAAATTTGGAATTTAATTCAATCAATTAAAATTATGATTATTTAATTTTAATTTTAATCTTAATTTTTAGTTCATTAAATTCCGATTAAATTAAAAGTGAATTTAATTTTAATCAACTAATTTTGGCCGATTAAATTTTTTAATTTTAATCTTGATTAAAATTAAATTTCGGTTTAATTCAATTGTTTTTTAATTGATTTAATTTTTGCCCAACTCTGATTGAAAACTCTTTTAGATGGACCAGTAGTCAATTTTTAAGTAGATTGTCTGAAAATAAGGAAGTCAAAGGTTACAAATTTTGCACTTTAAACATTTACCTACTTTTGATTTATCTGAAATATTTGAGAAAATGTTAGGAAATATTTTAAACAAGTGCTATTTTTATAAAAAAAAATTCATATAGTTTGTATTTACTCCAAATTACAATTTCACACATAACTGCACTGTTGAAAAAGATAAGAATGTATTCGGAGAAAGATTGAGGCTGTTTGGAGAATGACTTATGCTTTGAAGTGGTGTCAATTTTTAGAAAATTTATCTGTCTTTCTAACCGTGTCATCCAATTCGGACTAAAACTTTTTGAGTAATAACATTTTTATTGGAAAAAAGTAATGATTTTAGAAAAAAAAAATTAAAGTGACGTCACTTTAGTCAAGAACAGTGGAAAATATGAAGTTGGCCAATACGTCTTTGTAGTCCACTTTAGATGTACTACACACAGTAGGCCTATGGACATTACTTACTGGTTCACCCTGTATACTGGCTTTGCAAGTCTCACTTCTAACCGCTCAGCTACCGTGGCGCCTTAGTTAAGAAGTAACTAAGATGGAAGTGTCTAAAACTGCTATCGTAGATATGAATTCAGATGAGTATTTCAAGAAAAATTACAATATCTTCAACACTTCAGTATATTTTCTAATTATAAATTTGTCAACGATCATAATACTGTTTCTCATTAAGAATCTTAGTTACATCAAACTTTTAGAGTAGAGTTGGTTTATTATCATAACCGAAAACGGTTGTGAAAATTAGTTTTATAATTATTACGGCTTATAAAAAAGTTTCTTGTATTATGTAATAACTAAAAATTAGCGAACGAAATTAAATGACGGGAACATTTTTTTCTCGTACCAACAAGAAGGAAGACAGGACGAAACAAGAAGAAGGTAGATCCCCATCCCTTTGGAGCCCGTTCTAGTACCTAGGCCTTCCACAGTAAATAAGCTTTCGAACGAATGGTCATTAAGGGATTAAAAAGTTTAATGGAACTCTCAAGGGATAGAAAAGGAGGAAATGGAGTAGCGGAACTCGTTGCAGAGTTGGCCCTTCGTGCTGGATGCAAGCCCTTCGAAAGCCGGCTCACCCTGAGTGCCCCTTAGTTTATTTGAACTCCTCTATAGGCTTACCACACTTCTTTTTCCACAACCGAGCTCTCCTCCCTTCATCTATCTCTCTGTCTCAGTCGTTCCTCCATTCCCATACTTTCTCCTCCTTTTACTGGCCAACTCTTAACCGTTCATACAAGCGTGTCTTGTTTACACAATGGGGCATGCGCAAATATAACCTGGACATTCAGCAAACATTCTGTTAGGGAAAAATGACTAGTAAACACAGCCAATCCACATTAACTATACACAAAAACACATATAGTCAAGAAAAATATTGAAAAAGGTAATGCACGAAATCTCGACTCCTTAAGTCAAAAATATTTTTGTGGTCAAATAATGCTTAGTCTTTTCAAGAGGGCTTACTCAGCACTTGACTGCAAATTTCCTATAGATATTAATAATATTAACATTAAATAAAATCGAAGCCAGCTTCGAGTACCACAGAACATGCCTGCTTTTGCGAACCGTTTTTAAAACTCAATTATTATTATTGTTATTATTATTATTTTTTATGATTTAAGGCGCGTCCACATCTAAGGTTATTGGCGCCCGGAGCTTTTTTCAGTGCACTGCTGGCCTCCGGACAGTGTTCTCTCGTTACAGACAACACTGTCCATCACCGGAGCTGTAAGAAGCTCCTAGGAAGAGAAAATCTAAGGGTCAGCTGCTGGATTCGAACCCGGGACTCTCAATTATTATTATTATTATTTTTTTTTTTTTGGGCGCATCAACAGCTGAGATTATTAGCGCCCGGAGCTTTTTCCAGTGCACTGCCGGCCTCCGGACAGTGTTCTCTCGTTACAGACAACACTGTCCATTACCGGACAGTGAGCTGTAAGAAGCTCCTAGGAAGAGAAAATCGAACTCGGGACCTCTGAGTGGGAATCTAATACTCTAACCGCATAGCTAATTTCTTCCCTCTCAATTATGATTATTATTTTTCAAGCATATTCGGCGCCTTTTTCAGTGGACCCGGGAAGTTACTGACTACACTGTCATCAACGTAGTGTGCTGTAAAAAAACTTCTAGGGCGAGAAAATTCAAGAGCCGGTAGCTGGATTTAAATACAAGATCTCCTTGAAGGAATCACTCAGTACGCTGAATACCCAGTTGATCTTTTTGTTTTTTTTATCCATGCAGACCTCAATATCCCTTTTGTCAATGACCTAATCCATTCTCGGCTTCTTTAATTTCCATAATAGCTTAACCATAGATCCTAATCCCACAGCACAAGCCTTATCCACACAACAACCCATCCCGACAGTCCTCCACGACGCCTGAAACGACGTTGGCCCCACGACCTTTTACCTATTTCCTAAATTTCTTTCCAACCTCTAGAGAGTTCCAGCATTGGCTGGCCCTTCTCAGCATGCCTTTCCGATTGTGGCGCAGCATCCTCGGGTTCAGTCTGGGCATAACTAAATGAAGATCACATTTACTTGATGTATATGTATATAGAGCTCACCCTCCAGACCCATCCGCTTAATCAGACTCTTAATTCTGGAGAGTGGCTCCTAGGTAAAGCTCTCAGGCCTTGGTTTTTCCTCCCCGAGAAGTAACATCCTTAGCCATACAAGCCCCTCACACTGACACAACACGTGCAGTGCCATTTCCTCTTCTTCCTGGCAGAATCTACAAAGGCTATCATCTGCCAGGCCCATGCGATGCATGTGTTTTCTGAGCCTTCAGTGGCCCAGTTAATAGGCCTACAATTATCCTTATAACCCCACGGCGTTGACGGATTAATTTTGCGGTCAGCATCGGCGAATAGCCTCTGATGAACTCCTTCGCCTGTCTCAGCCCAGTGGTGGCAAGCCACCACTCCTGAGTCCTACTCTGCACCCATTGGTTGTAAATAAATAAATATATATATATATATATAAAAAATAAATTGGGTCAATGGAGTGTAGAATACAAGATCTGATGGTTGAATGGCAAAAACAATTTATTGCCAGTTTTAATTTGATTTTTTAAATAGTTGTTTCACTCAAGTAGTTGACTCTCTAAGTAAAACAAAAAACTTTTTGAACATTAAAATAATTTTTATTTTAAAATTATTTGTATAATATACATATTATGTAACATTTTGTTAATAGCTTTAAATAAAATAAAATTGTGGTATGATTTGGTTATAAAATTGTTAAAATAAAACCATTAATTTGAAAAGCAGATACCATAGATTACTTCAATCAATCCTCTTCAATGAAGAGGGTCTCTGTGAATGTAGTAACAAAATGCAAGAAGTATGCTAACAAGTTTGTTTGGATCAATGCAGTTTGAGACAGTTCTGTTCACCACGAACTCATTTCAATTGCACTCAGTCAAAAACAATGGAATCCATGACTATCTTGGAATAATACTAACAAGTTGCTGAGACAATACTCGGCTCTAGGAACTAATTTACAAGTGGTAAGTACATCTGGTTTATGAAATCCAAACAATTACCATGTTTTCTGTAATAGTTTCTATAATTGTCAAGAAAGTTTCATGTAACAAAAGTCTTTTGAAAATCATTTTGAGAATGAGGAAAAGTTGATCAAGTTAGTGAATTAAATAATAAGTACTAATTAAGGTGAGGCCATGGATCATACAAAAAAAGAAGGGGGAATATGTGGGAATAATTAATTTGAATAATGATAGGATGAGAGATTTGTAAAGCTGTTGGATTTGAAGAGGGGAATTTCAGCTGGGTGGTTAATGGAGAGATAAATTGGAGGGGATAATCGCATGGATTTACAGATCCTACCGCAAACCACTAGACTGTCACTAGCTATCCAACTTAACGCTTCTGGCCGCATCACACAGCGTTCAAAGCAAACTGTACGGATATTTTTGCCTTTTTTTTTTAGGTGTCACGTTAATTGTGTCAGTAATTTCGTCATTTTTCGCGCTACACTAAAATCAAAGTTCCAGATTTTTACAATTCCAAAAACACTTCTTTTGATATAATGTTTCAAATTTAAATTTATAGAATGAAATATACATTTCTTTGAAATGAAAAATCATTGCCAATGCTCGAACTTAGATAGTTATTGCCAATGTGGAGTCATATTGACTCCATTATTTATTTTTATCTTTTTTTATATTTATTTCAATTTTAATAATAAAATTTGCATTAAAGGATGACAAAGAATAGGAATTAAGAACGAAAAAACAAATTTTGTCCACAAATCGGCTTTAACATTTTACGCAGAAGGAATTAACTTCAACTTAGGATCGCAGTAATTTCAGTATTTTCTAGAACCCTGATTGACTGCCTTCTGAGCTGGAACTTGGGTTTGAAGTAGAAGTAAATTTCCCTGTAAGGGCAGACCAAATTGGTAATCTGGAATAAAGTTACCAACAGAAAATCTACTTATATTACCAATCAGGAGTCAAAATGACTCTGATACATTTACGTGTAATGCCAATCAGGGGTCGAAATGACTCCTATGATTCAAGTAAATTAATCAGCAAAAAGAAACTAAGAATTCCATGGTCTTCAGCTCGTGACTACCAAATGGTGAGAGAGTGGGGATAGCATATCTAAGAGCATTTCGGGATAGCTATGAGATGTGGGGAAACAGAGACCATTCCTATTTTTTTTTTTTTTTGGAGTCAAATTGACTCCAGATTGGCAATGCAGTGTTAAATAAATTTTAGAAAAATTTAGGGCCAAGTTTTAGAGTAGTGAGTGGCCACGATCTTCTACAGGCTCATCTCAGAAACTCAAAAATAATTATAATAAAATAAGTTTTCATGAAAACATTTAAATAAATATAAAGTTGCATAATTAAGTGAATGGTTTTGGACAAGGAAGATCGAACCAACGGAATTTACCAAATGTTAATTCATTATTTGGTACTTTTTTAAAACTATATACAGGGTGACCAGAGTTATATGCTCCACCCACTTTTTTTTTTAACGGCGGGAAATTTCGAAAAAATAAAAAACACGTATTTAATCATTTTTAGTCTAGTTTATTTTCAGTGATTGACCCATTTTTTTAAACCCTTGTATCTCGAGATACAGCATCCAACTTTTGTTTTTCAAATGGAACGTTATATTTTTTGTTTCATATTTTTGTAGTATTTGAGCTCCTAAAAACAACAACAAATTTTTTTTTGAAATCGGTTAGGTTTTTCAAAAGTTATGGTAATTTAAAATATGAAAAACAAATTTCAGTTTACTGTCAAAATTACGTTATTTTTTTAAAAGAATCTATTCAAACTGGGCACAACCAACGGATAGGCAAGCCAAAACTCTGGACTCCCACACTTTGCTTGTAGCAGCACTTATGGTGGCGAAGTCAAGATCTAGGCAGGCTAGAGTTATTCGACGTTTCAGATCATCGACTGAAGCCACGGGAATAAGGATACTTTACACTTTATTTTTTTACGTATCCCCACAAAAAATAGTCCATTTGGGATAAGTCCGGAGATCGAGGTGGCCATTGGATGGGACAATGAGTCCCTAAGCACTTTTAATGGAAATTTCTGTCCAGCTAACCTCGAACCATTCTCACATTATGTGTCGGGCAACCATCTTGTTGAAAATACATATCTAGCCGACGTTGTAGATGAACATCTTCCTGCAGAACTGGCAAAATGTATCTTAAAAAATAGTTGGATACCTTGCACCAGTTAAGTTCTCTCTGTAGAAATATAAGCCAATAAGTTGATTTCCTAAAACTCCTCACCAAACGTTTGTTGAATAAACAACCTGAACGTCGAATAACTCTAGCCTGCCTAGATCTTAATTTCGCCACCATAAGTGCTGCTACAAGCAAAGCGTGGGAGTCCAGAGTTTTGGCTTGCCTGTCCGTTGGTTGTGCCCAGTTTGAATAGATTCTTTTAAAAAAATAACGTAATTTTGACAGTAAACTGAAATTTGTTTTTCATATTTTAAATTACCATAACTTTTGAAAAACCTAACCGATTTCAAAAAAAAATTTGTTGTTGTTTTTAGGAGCTCAAATACTACAAAAATATGAAACAAAAAATATAACGTTCCATTTGAAAAACAAAAGTTGGATGCTGTATCTCGAGATACAAGGGTTTAAAAAAATGGGTCAATCACTGAAAATAAACTAGACCAAAAATGATTAAATACGTGTTTTTTATTTTTTCGAAATTTCCCGCCGTTAAAAAAAAAAGTGGGTGGAGCATATAACTCTGGTCACCCTGTATACGTGCGTATACACTTAAGATAAGTTCAAAACCTGTTTATCGTCATTATTTTTTAATTATTCATGACAGCAAGAATCTGTAATCACTTAACTACCTTCTTTCATAATGTTCTCTTTGTTTAACAGGCTAATGGTTCGTAGGAATTTTGTCTCTCACCAATACATATTATTTTTTAAGAAAAAGTTCAAACTTTGAAATTTGATTCTTTCTTTGAAAAAAACAAAACAAAAAAGAACACAAGAAATGGACATGTGCTGCATTTGAAAAATAGATCTTGCACCACATTATTTGAATAGATTGAATGAAACCACAACAAAACAAGTTAAAACAATAGGCTAACAATAATTGGCAATTATGAGAGAAAAACAGACCATGTTTTATGGTACCAAAATAATTAAATTTACATTTCAATGTGCACTTTTCATTGCAGCCGTACCATTCAATTTTTAAGAGAATTTTTAATGGCCTTTTTTGTTTAACATAAGTCTGTTAACAAAGTACTGTCCTTCAGTTATAGATAAGGAAAGGTTTTGCAATCGTGCCAATATTTCATTTTGAGTTTTCTCATCAGACATGTCCATTTTGAGTCCCAATGAGTCTAGCTTTTACAAATTGGTCTCACTCACTCTCTTTTTCTCTCTCTCTAAATTGCGGAAATTTTTATTAAATTTGACATTTCCGCTCGAGGCCATCCTGGAACCTAACTAAATGTTTTGGGTTAAACTCGGTTTACTGGAGCTACCTTTTTTTATTTCAATTGTCTTTTCAGTTTTTTTGGAATTTTATCAAAAATGTAATATAAATCTTAAAATTTTGTTTCTTTCAACTCCTTCAAGACCTCATTGAAGACAAAGCACTTTTATTTCGCAGCCTTCTTAAGTATACCATACGGAATTATCATCTACTAAAAGTTAATAAGGGTCAAATTTTGAATTGGAAGAAAGTTAGCTGATCGAAAATGTACGAGAGTCGTTTGAAAAGTCCGTGCAAAGTCAGAGAGATAGCACTACTGGCGCGTATCGAGGTTATGTTTAGTTAGTAGCATCTCTTGGAAGAACACACACCAAGTTTCAGCCATATCGTTTGGCATTCGTTTGAATCGAGGAAGTCGAGTGATTTTCAAAAAATGGACGAAAAAGAATTTAGTGTGTTGATTAAACACTAATTTATGAAAGGCAAAACGCCTCAGGAGACTAAAGAGAAGCTTGATAAACATTATGGTGACTCTGCACCTTCGATTAGAACAGTTTATAAGTGGTTTCAAAATTTTCGGAGTGGCCATATGGGCACAAGTGACGCTGAACGTTCTGGACGCCCAATTGAGGTTACTACTCCAGAAATCATTGATAAAATCCATGATATGGTGATGGATGACAGAAGAGTGAAGGTACGTGAGATTGCTAGTGCTGTGGGCATCTCGAATGAACGGGTACATAATATTTTGCATCAACATTTGGACATGACAAAGTTATCCGCAAGATGGGTGCCGCGATTGCTCACGCTTGACCAAAAACGAAATCGTGTGAAGTGTTGCAAGGACGGTTTGCAGCTGTTCCAGAAGAATCCGCAGGACTTTAAGCGTCGTTTCGTCACTGTGGATGAAACATGGATACATCACTACACTCCTGAGACCAAAGAACAATCCAAACAATGGGTTACCAAGGAGGAATCTGCGCCAAAAAAGGCGAAGACCGTTCCTTCGGCTGGAAAGATTATGACGACTGTCTTTTGGGATTCGCAAGGAATAATCCTCATCGACTATCTGGAAAAGGGTAAAACTATTACAGGTGCTTATTATTCATTGTTATTGGACCGTTTGAAAACCGAGCTGCAAGGAAAACGCCTACGATTGGCCCACAAAAAAGTCCTTTTCCATCACGACAACGCACCAGCTCACACCTCAGCAGTTGTGGTCGCAAAATTAATGGAAATAGGGTTCCAACTCGTTTCACATCCCCCCTATTCTCCAGACTTGGCTCCCTCGGACTACTATTTGTTCCCCAATATGAAGAAATGGCTGGCGGGAAAAAGATTTTATTCAAACTAGGAGGTGATTGCAGAAACGAATGGCTATTTTTCAGACTTGGACAAATCCTATTATTCGGAAGGGATCAACAAACTAGAGCAGCGTTGGACGAAGTGTATAAGCCTAAAAGGAGGCTATGTTGAAAAATAAAAAAGGTTTACCCCAAAAAATTAAGTAGTTTTTATTTTTGTACGGACTTTTCAAACGACCTCGTAATTTAATAAACAGATTTTCGCAATTTTAGCAATATTTATATATTTTTTTAATAGTGTCTTTAAAGTGAACATAAATAATGAAGTCAATATACTTATTAGTAGATATCACAAGTTTCAAGATTATTTACGTAAACTGCTGAAAGAGAACGTTGTATGTATGAATTAATTATTTATTATTAAATAAAAAATGTCATCTGCGTTGGTGGAAAACATCATACTGTAAAATATACAGAGGCTTGGTCAGTGGGATCCCAAGAGGGAAGAAAGACACTACTTACTTAAGAGATGGACTTTTCACACAGGACAGCTAGAATCTCAGAACTAAATATAGTTAGAAATGATTCATAGCGGAATCAAATGGATGTAGCACAATTTTGATCTCAATATAGAAAGTAGAATATTGGATTGGTTTGGTCACGTCTAGAGATTTTAGAGGAAACAAGAAATAGCAAAATTGGTGATAAAATGGGATTCTGGAGGTAAGAGAGACTGAGTAAGGGGCAAGTTTGTCTTGAAGAGAAGGGTATGATAGGAAGATATGACTGGATATGGCTTGCAGGAGGAAGTGAACTCGACAGGAAACAGTGGAAATGAAAGAGAAGCTTAAAACTAGTTCGGTGAAGAAACCTTCGGGAAAACTCCTTGGAACAAGTGAAAAAGTTTTTCCTTTTTGTTATGAATAATGTGATTGGGCCTAACAATAATTATTGTTGCTGCAACGTCTGTTGTGTCTACTAGTTTTTGGTAGTTATTAAGAAAACATGTTTTTAGTTTATATTACATATTGTATGAAGACGAGAAATTAAAAAAAAAAAATTATGCAAGTGACGCTTCAAAAAAAGAGAAACTACAAACGTTAACTGTACCTTAACCATAAATAGCAAAATTTAGAATGTTTGACTAGTACACATAATTTTGAACGCGGAACAGATTTGGGGTTTTGTACCTGATCCAGGAATTAAATACATTTTTTCACCCTGAATAAAAAAGTACAGATTGCATACTCCGCATTTTAATGTTCAGGGTGTCTACAATTGATTCCCACAATTGATACCTCCTGAAAACTTTTTTCATTTGAACCACGTTTTCTAAAATTCAATCATTATTTTCAAATTCAACTAGAAAAGTTATTTTAACCAGCGTAATATCTATTAGGCACAGATGTTTGTGAGTAATTCGATGAGTTGTAGTATTTCTTCAAAAATATTAGTAAATATACTAACTTTATGCAATTTCAATTTTCTCAAAATCTATGAACTAACAAAGGCTATTTGTTTTTTAAATGTCACTAAAAATTGAAAATAAGATTTTCATATAGGAAATACCTATAATGTTCTTTTGAATGGACCAATCGTTGACGGGAAATATAATGTCCTTTTGAATGGAGCATTCGGATTGATAGCAGCCTTTCACTGAACGAAGGATTTTTTGTTGCATTTGTACTGTACAATTGATCCCAACAGTTCTCCCATTAGGATAAATGAGGCATCCTTATACATGGGAACTAATTCACCTTCATTGTTTTTATATACATTGAACCTGCACTATGAACCCAGAAAAAAGTACTATCTACTTCCGAATATCGCCAAATAAGAATTTAACACAGCCAGACTTTAATTAGATAGTTATTCTAGCACAGGGAACATTTAGATTTAAGTAATAATTACAGTTTTTCGCAAACTATAACTAGTTGTAATTATCAGTTTATATAGAAAATTGATTATGTGCTATCCATTCGCAATTTAAACACGATCTAATCAAGAATACGAATAATTACAAGTATTACAGATTAGTTTATCAAAGAGTTAGATAAAGATCTGTCAATCTGTAATTATATAGCAGATAATAATTCCCAATGGGTATGATTTAGTAACTTTGATAAACATGTAATTAACAACCAGTTGCTGAAACTAAATTCTCATGTGAGTGTGAATTAAAGTGAATATAGAAGTGCATTTGAGATATAAAGTAAAGTAATTGCCTATTTTTTCAGGCAAGTTTTAAGTCTAACTACCAAATTAGGTGTCGTGGACGGAGGCGACTAGCAAACATACTTTACTGTAAATTTCTTTTATTAACCATAAAATAAAATCCAAGGACTAAGACCGGGAATCGAACCCAGTACCACAATTAGCTTCACAGATCTCTCCTCTAACCGCTCGGATACCGTCTGCATTTGCGATATAGGAAGTACAAATATTCAGTTGGACTGTATTTTGTATTCATAATACAATAATTTTGTTATTAAAAGTGCGTTGTGCAATTTAGGAGAAAATAAAGATTTCTAGGAGATGTCTCATACTTACAGGAGTTTAGGATAGGGTTTTTAGCCTCCACAAAAACTACCTACCGACCGTCGCATAAAGTTGTTAAATAGGGAAAAATTGGGAAGGTCTTTTTAAATACCTGAAATTCATAATTATTTGTAGACAAAATTTTATTAGTGAATTTAATTTTAATTAATCTGTAAAATTAACTTCTTGGATTCTAAATTTTATTTTTGTATAATAAATTTAAAAAAATATATTAATAATAAATGAGAATTTCGGAAAGAATTCTTATTGATTATAAAGTACAATAAAAAGTTTATTTTGTAGAGTTAATATTTTAAGTTGAAAAACAGTATACAACTTGACAGTTGGTTATGACCACGTTCAAATAGTAAAGATTATATTTTTATTCCTGTAATTTGTCATTTATGTATTTTAAAAGTTACATTATGATTATTATTACAACTGGTTTAGGGAATATAGTTTATACTGTTGGACTAAGAACCATATTCAGAATAAAACGGTTTTGTAAACGGTGCATGACCTTAGAAGATGTAGTAAAATATTTTAATGGATAAAATGGATGGGAACGTCTCGGTAGATGTATCTTCACACTCAAAATGTAGAAATATAGATCGTTCCTGATTAGTGAGTTCAACATTTAAATTAGATTAACGATTATACTTTGTTCAAAACTTAGTAGATTTATTTGTGAGATGAAAAGATCTTTTTTGTTTACAGCAGCCCAGTTCGAAGAGATTCTGTCCATGTATTGCTGTGTGTAAATATTTTAATGTTTCCTCTACCCTTTTCTCATTATTTCATTATTATTAATTGCACCTTAAATAATAAATTTCAGTACTGAATTTTACAATGTTTAAAAATATCAGTCTAGGAATTGTATTAAGACCAGAACTGAGGATGAATCCAAAATGCAATACTCCTGGTTCCAAAAAAATATATTACCCGTTCCCTCAAATATTCACCTTTATTCTAGAAGGTAGACGTCTCAATAAAGTATAAAATTTATAAGCGATATGGAGGATCTCTAGAGTGTAAAAGAACCGAGTATTACCTCAGTGGAATATTTCTTAATAAAGGGTGCACGCTGGAGATGCCAGTGTTAGGGTGCTTGCAAAGCTGGCAAGCTCGCAAGTATATAAAGTCATGGAGAAATGGCTGAATACAGGGTTGGTCTTCCTTTCTACGCAATTGGTATACATAAGTTACACCCTCAGAATGTGTATTTATATGTAAGTTTGGGCCATTTATCTAAGGCCTAGTTGTTTTATAAAATTCAACAAATTGTCTAAAATGTTCTAGTAACTAGTGTGAGTGATTTTTGAAATACATAAAGTGCATCAATGGAGCATGTCCAAAAACCTGCATCCTACATTGTTTCACAAATGGATTAGTCTCCTTCTTAGCATTATTATTAGACTTATATGGAGACAAACTCGGGGTTAACGCCAAACTGTCCAACATTCAAAGAATTCGATCCTACCAATCTAAAGTCCTTCGCCATATGTCAACGCTCTAATTTTATAAAATAGGGGAGAGGGGGCACATTTGAACAGAATTTACATTTTCTGGGACAGAGTGCACAGAATCGTATTATTGAACCTTTTTATTTTGTTTTCTACAACTTTCAAGACTTCTTAACAGATCTATATCAATAAATAGTTGGTACTTTACATACATATCTATATTTTGTTAATTTAAAAATGTGTCAAATGTTAATAGCTGCCCCACTGGTGGGGTACCTTTGAACACAATATAAAATAGAAAGAAATGATATTACTTTACTCTGAATCTACCTTCTGTCAGTTATTTCTCTCACTACTACATTACTTTCTCTTTTAAACCACTGAAATCTAATTCAAAATGACTCAGTTCGGGATGTTATACCCGAAGTGATGGGTTTAGGAAGTTTGTACAAAATATTCGGTTTGTTGCGCTTCTTAATGTAGCTTCGGACCACTTTCCCCTTCTCTGCGATTAAACAAAAAAAAAAAAAGTCACAAACTTGCAGGTCGGTAGGGCACATTTTAACTGAGATGTTGAAATGTGCCCCCTCTCCTTCCATAAAAGAAAATATAATATCTAACACTTTTTGCAAGCAAATAGACTTTCGTAAATACTAGATTTAAGAATACGAATTCCAAATGTTAATATGGACTAACAATACTTACACCTTGTCCACTACAATCTTCACAATACACTTCCAAAGCTGCTACAAAAACTTTACTTCCACCTTACAAAATATAACATTCCTCAATTCTTACTTTACAAACAATGAAAACGAAGGGAAACTCTGTCAATTATACAACAGGTCTACCACAAAATATGGAGAAAATTACCAATCATAAATGTTTTAAATATTTGGCGAGAAATTAAAACTGTTCAAACGTGCCCCCTCTCTCCACTAACTAATAACAGGATTTCATTCTTCACGTACCACTACCAAATACACTAAATTCTGATACTGCCAAATAGTGTATACTTTGTTAACTTCCAATTCGTTAAAAACATGCATAAAAACGTGTTAAGTGTCAGCTGATGAATTTAAAGTGTAAGCCGTTGGGGATGTTCGAGATGCTGCAGATGATCTGAGTGCATTCTGTAATTTGTGAGAGCAAGAGGATGGGTACCATTTCTTGGGAGTGTGCGCTATTCTGAGGGAGTACAGACTGAGATGGTTTGGGAGAGTCGGTGTTCTGAAGGGGAAGTGATCGACCTTTTGATCGGTGGATACTTGGTACGCATTATTTCAGTTTGTGAGCAGGGCTTCCCGTATACAGAGAAATTTTATGAATCGTTATATTTTTAATGTACTTATTTTTAATAAAACACTATTCTATTCTATTCGTTAAAAAAATCGGTAAATAAATAAACTATAAAATAATGCATAAAATAAAACCCAACAGAGAAAAGAACAATTAGTGTTTTGTGTTATTAAATGAAAGAAATTAACAGATAATAACAGGAAGGGTGTGATTGTCAAAGGACTAGCGATGGTTCTGTCAGCAACAAGAGGTTCAGCTGGTGAGTCAGCTGACACCTAGCTAAAAACATAGAACATCCCGCAGCCGTAGCCTCCCTTTCTTCTCACAGATGACATCTGGAATGAGGTTTTCCACTGACCTATATAGAGGACACTGTTATACTAGAGGAAGTGGTATACTACCACAAATAAAGCTGAAACCATTCGACTACGTTAAACTAAACACTTTACACACTATTCGCAAAACAAAACAACTTAACACACCCACATATACAAACAAGTAGGGACAAACTAAACAAAAGCAATTGGCCGACCCAAGTGCTGCATCTACACTTATTGTATTTTCTCAAGCAGTTTAGATGGACTGTTCTTCTGGGAGTAGTTTATGTGTTCTTATGTCTCACTAGAACCGTAGCCGTTCTGAATCTCGATGCATGTTTACAGATTGTAGATTATAAGAGGAATGGCTTATAGCCAACCTAAAGGTAAGCAAAAGATCCACTGGGTATCCTTAAGTGTGTTTGATAATAAGCTAAAGCTTGCCCATGGGTTCACCAAATCCACAACTATCCTTCACAAGTCCTTATGTAATGTGTATATTGCAATGTGTGACTGTTAAGGATAACAGTCCTATACAAATGGATTAGAGTCTTGGCGGAGTTATTGTACGAATGGGATGTTGAGGTCTTTGTAAAGAATAAGATTAGTCACTTAGAAAGGAGTAGTTTTGACTTAAATGTTTGTACTGTCCGTATATTTGTAGGTTTGGCTGAATCCCCACAGCTCTAGTCCGTAAGTCCACATTGGTTTGAGAATAGTGTTGTACTCGTATATTAAGCGTTTGAGTTATCATTTGATTAATTAGGAAAAGAATTTGATTGTTTTTACTTATTTAACGAAATATTAGACTAATATAAGAACGAATTAGTACGCCGATTTTTTTTTTGTAAAGAGCTAATTTCGGTATAGAGTATAACTGAACAGCAAAAGTTAATACTCGTATCTTTTTTTTTTTTCTAATTTATTTTGTAATTTACAATCTGTACACATGTATACAATCAGTAAATATGATGAGTAGGATGAATTGGTGCGGGAAGATCAGAAGGAGAGAAACTACCCAGCGGTAGCACTCTCTATAGGAGAAGGATGACGTTTAGGTCTTCGGCCTATTAGGAAGTCGCGGGGCCACTGGCGATTCAGTCGGCGAGGAGTATTAGGAATGTCAGAGGAAGCGAGAGACAGTACAAGAGGATTAGGAGCTAGTCGAGAGAGTAGTATGGAATTTTTGGTATTTAGTCTTGGCGAGTTGGTCTATGAAGGGAATATTGAGGTCGTGGTGAAGAGTGAGGTTAGTCACATAGAAAGGAGCGTCAGCTATCTGTCGGAGTAGTTTTGACTGAAATCTTTGTATTGTCCGTATGTTTGAAGGTTTGGCTGATCCCCACAGCTCTAGTCCGTGAGTCCACATAGGTTTGAGGATAGTGTTGTAATGGGCAATTTGGAGCGTCGTCCAAGTAGTCTGTAAAGCAGTGTCGCACGTTTCGTCATTGATTGTCTTTTTAAGTCTAGAGTGTGGGTTCCACGTGAGTAGTTTGTCTATGTAGATAAAGGTAGCGCACCAGATCTGTACAAAAAAGAGTTATGAATTTTTGAAAAAAGATAAATATCATGTAAACTCCTATTTTATTTGTTTAATAAGAGCTATTTTTGGTATAAATAATGTAAAATAGAAAATTAGCATAAAACAGTTCCCTTAAAATGGGCCAAAAAAAATGGATGAGATGATAATATCTAATTTAGTTTGCTTTCAAAAGTTATGATAGCCACATAAATAAATTGCATAATTGATATTGCCGTCGTTATACTTAAAGAGCCAATAAACTGAACATTACTTTTATAAAACTTTTAAGGAAAATTCTTAAAATATACATTATATTTTTATACGATCTTTTCTTAAAACGTTTTTTTGCTTAAAAAAGAAAAACCCCCTTTTTAAGAGTTTAGGAAAAATTTTTAGAGATCAATATTATAATTTTATGACGTGATTTGCGAGAATTAGGCCACCATTTTGCTCTCCTGTAGTTTCCGATTTCAGCCACAACTGAATAATGATCGAAAATAAATTTAGTGAAGTTAATTTTTACTTTTATTATTTTCTTGGTATACAGACCTTGAAGAGTTGATATTTTAAATTGTGAAATATTAATCCTTATTTTTAACTGGTCTCCGGTTTTAACAGTTAAACTTTTATATTTTTAGCTTGCAACAAAATTGCTGCACTTTTCTGAACAACTTTACACCAACAAATGTAATTCAGTAAAAAATTTAGGAAATAAATGAAGTATTCTACTACATACGAGTATGAGAATGTACGTATAACGCACATTTTAATGTGCATATAATGTTTAACTAGCACATGTACCTATTATTTATTAATTAACAGTTTTCTTGGATTGAAGGAATTATTAGCTAAAGCAACACAATCATACGAAAAGCTGCTAATTCAAAAACCATTAAGAAATTGAGAATAATTTTAAAATAAGTACGTTCCAAAATGTCAGAAGATAACCTTTACGAGCTAAATGTCCTCCAGTTTACTAAGACAGGAAAAAAGATAAATTGTCTTTTACTAATACTGTACGTTACCTCGGACTATACAGACTAAGCATGGACAGGTGTTTAGCAAGGAATCTAGGTCTTGAACGGCAAGTACTCCTTGAGAGACGATCAAAATTGACACTAAAGTACTAATTTATAACACGCTTCTGAAACCGATTTGGGCTTACGGATTAAGAACTGTGGGGTTCAGCCAAGCATTCCTTCATCTACCGACTCCAAACGCTGCAATCGCAAATTCTGCTCTATAATACGAATCCTCCATTCTACGTCCCCAACAGAACCATTCATTGTGATCAAAAAGTACCCTTTCATTCAAGATCCTAATCATCGCGTCATACAAGGAACTTCAGTCTCGACTTTCCGCACATCCCAATCCTCTCACTGACCAGCTTTCCTTTGACACTACCTGGTAACTCCAACCGTTGAACGGAATGGCGTTGGCCTCGTGATTTGCTTGGCAGTGAAAGTCAGTAAAATCGATTCATTAGGCTAAAGCTTGCCCATGGGTTCGCCAAATCCACAACTATCCTTCACAAGTCCTTATGTAATGTGTATATTGCAATGTGTGACTGTTAAGGATAACAGTCCTATACAAATGGAATAGAGTCTTGGCGGTGTTATTGTACGAATGGGATGTTGAGGACTTTGTAAAGAATAAGATTAGTTACTTAGAAAGGAACAGTTTTGACTTAAATGTTTGTACTGTCCGTATGTTTGTAGTGTGTTTGAGTGTTATTGTATCAATTACAACATTTACTTGATTGCAGGAGCAATGTAGCTGCCGTTTTAAATTTCAATAAGTTTAAAAAATAAAAAGTATACCTCCCAAGATTTAGGGTTTTGGTAAGGTTAGCCGGTAATACGATCAACAGATAAGAAGGTCATATCCAAATCTCTCGGTTTTCCAAAACTGTAAGCTACACGAAGAAACAACTTGTTTAAATACCATAACTTTGCCAGCTGAAAACAGATTCTGATTTCATAAATGTCAACCATAATAATACAATAAGTTTTTACAATAGGCAAATCTCTTTTATTTCAACACGTTACTTTCTTTTAATTAAATACATTATTGTTTGAAAAACTATTTCAATAATTCGAAGAGAATACAGAATTCCTTTAAAAGAAACTTAGCAGACAATAATAGAACAAATATTTTCTTCCAGTAGATTTACAATTTAGTTAGCACGATAATAATGATTTGATGGTGAACGTAGTAAGATGAAGAACCAGAACAAGAATGGACTGTCAGAGAAGGAAACAAACCTTGCCACTTGTCTGCTGGTATCAGGTTTCTAACTCCCTCAAGCTATTAATACAAATTAAATTCTGTTCTCTGTTAATTCCTTAACAACAAAGATGTATCCAGTTTTGCTAGCATCAAGTTTACAAGAGTTATTTTCTGCAATATGACTCCTTTTTGTAAAGAAATTATTATTTAAATAGAGAAGTACAAGTAAAAGAAAATACAAGCCAATAAAGATAAAATTGTAAATCGAAAAAAGAGCTACTTTTAAAAATATAAAGAACCAAATGATAAAAACGTAATAAGTGAGTAGTAATGTAATCGCCTCTTTTTTCAGGCAGTCTTTAAGTCCAACAACCAAATTAGGTGTCGCCGACGGAGGCTACAAGCAAACATACTTTACCGTAAATTTCTTTTATTAATTATTAAATAAAAACCAAGGCCTAGACCGGGAATCGAACCCAGTACCACAATACATATTAGCTTTATAGGTCTCGCCTTTAACCGCTCGGCTACCGTGGCGCCTGATAAAAACGTATTATTTAGTAATAAATTAATGAAACGGAAGACCTATCAATAAAACCTACGAGGTGTGGCTATTAAATAACGAGACTATTGCTATAAAACATTTTATTTTAAATTTATACATATTTAGTTATTATCAACTTCAATAACACCCCTCCCCTATCCCTACAACGCTCCTTGCGGATTTACATTTTTAACAATATTTGCAATAAAGGATAGTCGAATTAAACTATCTTTATACTGATTATGACTGCATAGTTTGTATGAGGCGATATTGCATAAAATTTCTTTGGAATTCTTAATATATTACAATAAAAATTATATTTAATGGGCCACAAGATTAAGGGCATGTACTTTAGTTAAGGTCAATTAGTTAATAAAGGTTAGAGCAAAGGTAGAAAACTATTTGTACCTTTTTAATTAAATGAAACTGATGCGAATCCCAAGTAATTTTATTATTTTTATAACCTTCTGACAAACAGGTTAAAATATTCTCTCTTTTTAGTGGTACACTCTTTAAATCCTTATAGTTTCGCAATTAAATTAAGAATTCTAAAATTTCATTATAACTGAAATTAGAAACATCTGGCGTGCAACTTTATAATTCCAAAGGAAAACATTAAGGACTGCACTGACACTAGCAGATACCTTCCTTCCGACCATTTTCAGTGCAATTAAATTGAATCATCATTTCGTAATACCAGCTGCTATCTTCTTCAATTAAACGTACTGAAGATTAAACATTAAATAATTATCATTTTGTTTTACGTATTAAAAAGGACAAACATAAAACTGCTATTAAAATAACTGATTTTAGTGATGTTACCAATTAATTGTTTAAATAATTTATTATAATTGTTAAATTAATTAAACTTTCTATTTTTAGGTTATTAAGCTTTAAAATTTAGAAGGAAAAGAAACAAATTTCAGTTAGAACCCTTGCGCAGAGCACAATTTTGGGTTTTCTTTATCCAAATTACTGCGTACTGCGGCAGTGAAAGGGGTAATTTTAGGCTGTTGGGCGTTCAACACTATGTTTGCGTCAGAGATATCTATTTTCGTGGCCAAGGGTTAATAATGGAAAAGATAGAGTTGCTGCTTATACGGTTGTTCTGATGATATTTATCGCTTAAATGAAAGAAAAAATAATAATTTTTAAAATTTAAATTGAGTGGTTGCATTAGTTCAACTGGACGGTGTAACTATTCCTCCAGCTGACGTACTACAAATACAGAACTGTACATTAACAAGAGACCAACATAGAACCCGGATGTCGGACTGAATCGACAAGATATGAACAGATGATACAAACTACTTTCCAGGCTACACGACCGCAAATCAAATTTTGACTTTAATAAAAAACTAAACATCTACAAGACACTGTTAAGACCGATATGAACATACGGAGCAGAAGTGTGGGGCTCAACCAAACCCTCTAACTCCAAACGCCTACAGACATTACAATCTAAAATCCTAAGAAAAATCCTGAATGCTTCATACTACATCTCTAACCTTACCATACACACTGAACTTCACATCCCTTTTGTCACTGACCTAATAAAGTCTCGCTACTGCAACTTTCACAGCCTCCTTGATCTCCACCTTAATCCACTTGTACAACAACTCTCCTCTCCTCACCTTCCTGGCAATCCTTCTCATCGTTTGAAGCGGAAGTGGCCTAGAGATCTATCGATGTGAGTAAATCCATCCATTGTGAAAGTGTTTCACCATTTGGTGTTTGCTCTTACATAACTTTACAAGTGAACTGAGTCAATAACATCAAATTTAGTAGTTACAACATTCGCTAATAAAGTGGGAAAGAAAAATGAGTGTCAGCCAATCTACACACAAAGAGCTTTTACATAATTTGGAGGTAAACAAAAAAAAATGAAATTTTCAATAACTGCATCTGACAACTAGGTGCAGCGCAACCACATCAATCCAGATATGTCCAGCGAATACTTAGCCTCATTATTTAATAAATCCAAAAATCAGTACCAGTGGTACTGGTAATGGTAAGCATTTTTTCAATTCTTAGCTACGGGAAAGCGAAATCTTGGAGTGCATGCTTGTTTAAATCAACGATTCAACAGAAAACACGTTGCTTGCAAAACCAATCTGGGCATTTAGTTTAATATCCTAACGATATTGATGCGGTTAAGTTAAAAAAATTTAAGTGGCTTTCAAATAATACCAACAACCATTTGCTGAGATTTGTTAATTACTCAGAAGTTTTTCCGTTTAAGACTATACTTCTAAAACTGATGTAAGTTAGTTAATTATGGCAAAAATTGTTAATAATAGTAACAGCTCTTTAATGTATAATTGGTTTAGCTGGATTAAAAATAATTTTTTTTTTTTTTTTTTTTTTTTTTTTTTGTTATTTGAAAGGTGCACAACATCTAAGGTCCTTCGCACCTGTTTTCTTATTTCTGATGGACACTATACTGATTATGTTAAACTACTAGTTACCTAATGAAGAAAACCTAACGACAACTGTCCTAACATATAAATAAATCGCACCTATATTGTTTCTATATCTACTTGGGGTGGAGTACTTGATATTCCTCGCACCCCTCACGGATCATAGCCTAAGTAAAACTAATATGTACATTTACTCTGGTTTACACTTACGATTTCGCATTCATACAGACAAACATACCAATAAATACTTACATACTTAAATGCGCTCATACTAATAAATATTCCCAAGCAAATAAATACATACACGCATTAAAAATGGACTTTAATTTTTTTTTTTTTTTTTAAAAAATGTTTTTAAAATAAAGGGTGATTTAACGTTACGGGTTCAATTTATTTTATTTATATTCAATTTCAGCCGACGTGAACCGCTGTATGATTCAAATCTCTTTCATCAAAACATTCATGTTATAGAATTTGATTATTTTATTTACCAACAATATCACGAGCAATATTTTCAGTTTAATCAATTTTATTTTCACAGACAAATATTTCATGATTTTTTTTTTTAAAAAGTAAAAGAATCAATAATGCCTATTTTTTCAGGCAAGGTTGACGTACAATAAACACAATCAGGTGTCACGGATGGAAAGGTTCAGGTAGGGAAGCCTCAAGACCTACGCCACTGCAACCCCTTTGGGTCTATTGTGGCTCATATCGTGACGGAAAGGTTAGCTAAAATTTAAGGCAAAAACCAGGGATTGAACCCAATACATCTCATCTTTACAGATTACGCCTTTAACTTTACGGCTCAACCTTGCTATATTAACAATACATGGCTCTATAAAAGAAGATTCTTCACACATTCAGGGCATGTGAAAATAGAATCTTATTATTATTCACCTTTAGAAAAGCAAACCTCACAAACTTCACGCTATCCTGAGCCAAACTGGGGGCCAATATAGTTACTCTAAGGAGAGACAATACCTTTCGCCTGGATCAAAAGAATATACGTAGTGTATGAAAAATATAAGCAGAACAAGAAGCCACATCAAAAAAAAAAAACAAAGATGTTCGATTCCCATGCGAACATTTATAACAATATTTCACTCTAGAAGCGAAACGCTAGCTTTACAAAATGAAGTCAAAATGGCCGATGTGTGCAACAACCACATTTATTACGACAAATTGTTATGTTTCGGCCTACCATCTCATATTAATACCTATTTTGTATTAATGACCTTTTCAAGCACAGCTTGCACGCTATCCCCCAAACCATAGTCGTCCTTTCCCAAGCTCGCCTCGCCCTCATAGTCAATATTCTAAATGAGCTTTTTACGACTTCACAACGCTTCAAGCACATCGCCCCTAAAATGCTTCATTTGATGGCTATGTGTGTTAGTGGGGGGGCACACTATTACAGCCAACGACGGGGCTTTACACAATGATGGAACTCTTGCCACTAGTTACGCACTCTAATTTAAACACGTTTACAGAATTTAGTAATTTCAAACATGCATTTTCTGAAAAAAAATAATCTTTTGTTTGTCGTAATAATAGTCTAGTGAGAAGCAATCCTACGATTTGCTCTTACTTTAATCATTACAGTTTTAAGCAGTTAATGTTTCGATCTTGTTGGAAAATGTGTCCCCTACGTGCGTCGTACAAATTAAGCGATGACGTACGAGGGTCGTTTGAAAAGTCCGTGCAAAGTCAGAGAGATAGCACCACTGGCGAGTAACGAGGTTATGTTTAGTTAGTAGCATCTCTTGGAAGAACACACGCCAAGTTTCAGCCAGATCGGTCTATTTCTTTGTGTTTGGCATTCGTTTGAATCGAGGAAGTCGAGTGATTTTCAAAAAATGGACGAAAAAGAATTTCGTGTGTTGATTAAACACTACTTTATGAAAGGCAAAACGCCTCAGGAGACTAAAGAGAAGCTTGATAAACATTATGGTGACTCTGCATCTTCGATTAGAACAGTTTATAAGTGGTTTCAAATTTTTCGGAGTGGCCATATGGGCACAAGTGACGCTGAGCGTTCTGGACGCCCTGTTGAGGTTACTACTCCAGAAATCATTGATAAAATCCATGATATGGTGATGGATGACCGAAGAGTGAAGGTGCGTGAGATTGCTAGTGCTGTGGGCAACTCGAATGAACGGGTACATAATATTTTGCATCAACATTTGGACATGACAAAGCTATCCGCAAGATGGGTGCCGCGATTGCTCACGCTTGACCAAAAACGAAATCGTGTGAAGTGTTGCAAGGACGGTTTGCAGCTGTTCCAGAAGAATCCGCAGGACTTTAAGCGTCGTTTCGTCACTGTGGATGAAACATGGATACATCACTACACTCCTGAGACCAAAGAACAATCTAAACAATGGGTTACCAAGGGCGAAGACCGTTCCTTCGGCCGGAGAGATTATGGCGACTGTCTTTTGGGATTCGCAAGGAATAATCCTCATCGACTATCTGGAAACGGGTAAAACTATTACAGGTGCATATTATTCATCGTTATTGGACCGTTTGAAAACCGAGCTGCAAGAAAAACGCCCACGATTGGCCCACAAAAAAGTCCTTTTCCATCACGACAACGCACCAGCTCACACCTCAGTAGTTGTGGTCGCAAAATTAATGGAAATAGGGTTCCAACTCGTTTCATATCCCCTCTATTCTCCAGACTTTGCTCCCTCGGACTACTATTTGTTTTCCAATATGAAGAAATGGCTGGCGGGAAAAAGATTTTATTCAAACGAGGTGGTGATTGCAGAAACGAATGGCTATTTTTCAGACTTGACAAATCCTATTATTCGGAAGGGATCAACAAACTAGAGCAGCGTTAGACGATGTGTATAAGCCTAAAAGGAGACTATGTTGAAAAATAAAAAAGGTTTACCCCAAAAAATTAAGTAGTTTTTATTTTTGCACGGACTTTTCAAACGACCCTCGTATATATTCGTCAAACCTAGAGTATGTTTGAAATGAAATTGGGTTGCAATGAAATGACTTTTATATTTTTTTTCGTTATTTATTTCATGTACAATTATTCATTTATTTATATTAACATAAATAGGAACCAAAACATCAATCGAATATACTATTGTTGTTGATCTGGTAACAGCTTGCTACACACTGATTTACTTTCTTCGATCGGACAAAAATATTTTCTAAATTACCTTATTATCTCAAATACGCATTCAAATGACAAAGTGTTATGAGGAAATCCGACAAAAAATCATAAAACATGGAAAAACCTGGTGCCACTAAACAGCTCACTCAATACTCTCCTTGCATAAATACCAAATTACAAAGAATGCACATTGCTGCAATTATCCCGAGTAGGTGGCAACATTAAAGACTGGTATTTATGCAAATAAATCCCTGACCCGATGATAAAATACAAACAATTATGCAGGGAACTATCTTGGCAGGTTATAGCCCGCGATGCAATTTGGATGATCGCTAAATCTTGAACCCCGCACATGAGCCAAAAGCTCCGCCTCTTGAATACAGGTAAATAGGGAACAAAAGGAACCTCATCCCGTATCTTATTACCAGGTGCGCCACTTACTGCATATAGTCTAGCCTAACACAATATATGAATTCGTAACTGATTCAGTGATGACTAATAAAAGACAAGGATTCATCTACGAAGACTAATTCACATTATATCTATCTATTAGTTATTTTTATTTCGACAAGGCCTCAAAATATTCCAAACTTCTTGCAGTTTACGAATATATTTTAGTTTTAACTAAATAATAGTTGCCATTTTCAGTCATGATATATTTATTATGCCGAACTTTCTGCCAAGGGACTAGGTCACCTTCACTGCTGTGGAACATGTTTACAGATTGTTAACAATAATTCTATTAAAATGAATATGTATAATGTAACGAAATTTACAAAAAATATTTACCTAATTTACAAAGTAATATTTTTACATTACAGGGTTGGTGTGTCTACTGTCTAGTCTGTTCATGGACTGAGTGTGATCGGTTTTATGTGTTTGGTTGTAAGGAAGTCAGTGTTGCCAATTGTCAAGTATTTTGCAGTAAGTTGGCGAATATGTTGTTTAAATTGTTGGTGTCTGTTTTGAAATTTAGACTGTTTTCTGTCTTAGATATGTATACCATTTCTAGCACTTTCCTTTTTTTGTGTGTTGGTTTCTAATTTAAGTATCTTTGTGTTTGGGAAATGGAAAGTGTGATGATTTTCTGGCCTATGAACTCGTCATAACACAAAATTTTACCCTTTTTTCATGACTAATATCTTTGTCATAATCAGTTAACTGGTTAAGAGAATACTTTCTTTGCGAATTATGCAAATTAATAATATCATTTCTGCAATTGTTGAAAAAAAACTTTTAGTCCATGAACAGACAAGACAGAAGACACGCCAAACCCTGTAATGTTGTAAAAATATTACTTTTTAAATTAGGTAAATAATTTTTGTAAATTTCGTTACATTATACATATTCATTTTAATAGAATTATTGTTAATACACTGTAAATATGTTCCACAGCCCTGAAGATGATCTAGTCCCTAGGTCGATAGCTCGGCAGAATAAAGTTTATAATGACTGAAAATGGCATTAATTTTTCATCCTATTGAAACTATGATTCAGTCACCAAAAATAATGAACAGTAAAATTGCAAAATTAACTGCCGATGGCCACTACTGTAAACGCATGACGTATATCACGGTTCGCCTAGAACGATTTTAATTGAAAAGTTCACCAACATGAAAAATTTTTCTTTCTCCTTATTATTTGGGTCAAAACTATCCAAAATCCACTGAAAACCAAATCGGTTTACGTTGCGGATTTTTTTTTTTTTTAATTTTTCAGGTCAAAAAAACGGGAAAAACGGCTTTTTTTGCATTGTTAAGCCTAATAAATGGAAAAACAATACAGTTTTTTTGCAAAACCAATGCATGCATTTTGAAGCTGAGGGAATTTCCGACAGATTGATGTATTTTATAATTGATAAAAATAAAATTTCATTTTTATCATTTATAAAATACATCAATCTGTCGGAAATTCCCTCAGCTTCAAAATGCGTGCATTAATTTTGATTTATTAATTTTTTTGACCTAAAAAAATTTAAAAAAAAATCCGCAACGTAAACCGATTTGGTTTTCAGTGGATTTTGGTTAGTTTTGACCCAAATAATAAGGAGAAAGAAAAATTTTTCATGTTGGTGAACATTTCAATTAAAATCGTTCTAGGCGAACCGTGATATACTCGTCATAACACAAAATTTTACACTTTTTTCATGACTAATATCTTCGTCATAAACAGTTAACTGGTTAAGAGAATACTTTCTTTGCAAATGCTACAAATTAATAATATCATTTCTGCTATTGTTGAAAAAGCTTATAGTTCTAAAAACTGATTGTATTGGTGATGGTGTGAGGCGTATTTTATTTCTTTTTTTTTTAACCCTCCAGGAACTGTAAAGCGCCAATAACTCTGCACAGCTTTGCTGCCCCTTCTTTGAGTTAAAGGGGAAAGGAGGGGACCAAAAACACAATAATTTTCAATTCCCCTTCTATAGCAGCACAAAAGGCAAAAGAATGAAAACGGTAAAAGTTTCAGCAAAGTGGAGAGAGCTCCAACCTATTCCAAATATTGTATGCCATTCTTCTTGCTCCCCCTTCACAGATCTCAAGATATTTTTCACCACCTTCAGATGATATGCAGGTGTGCAAAAGTACGAGAGTGAAGAAACGGAAATACATTGATATATTCAAACAAAGCAGCATATGTCTATAAAAGTGAAAAAAAAAAAAAAAGTTACAGTTTATTCAGGAGGAGTTTACACCGGCACTGTTCGGGATGTTGGGTTGAAATGTGGCAAAAGGAGGAGGAGTGGGGGGAAATCTGTACAAACAAAATACTATACAAGACTATTTGCATATATATATGGAAAGTAAAAGGAAGCTAGGAGACGAATTTTCCCTTCAACTCGCTCTACAACTTATTTCTTACTTTTCTCCTGGAAGTGAGTATTAACTTGGGCGGTAAAAATATAAAAAAGGGGGGAAAAAAATTGGGAAGTTGGAGTGCGAAGAAATACAGAAAAGAAGCGGATGGACGTAGCATTGTGGCAAGAACAAAGGGCAGAAAGAATATAACCAGACTTTATATATATGTAAAAGACAAAAAAAAAATGAGAAGAAGTTAGTAATAACTTTTCTATAAGTTTTGTCAGAAGAGAAAATTGTGGTAAAAAAAAAAGAAATGAAAGTAACGGCGTCGAAAAAGTGTAAAAATAGGGAGCCGAGAAGTGGAGGAACTGTTGGGAAATGCTCCATGATAAAACTAGATTAAAAGAAAATAAGCAACTTCACAAAACCTGCGAAAAATTATTATTGTCCACAAATGTAGCGCACAAAGTTAGCTTTTATTCCTTGAAAATAGCTCTCTATTACTGCTTTTGTTTAGAAAACTTTGTTTTTTTAATTATTATTATTTTTTTTTTTTAATTTACTTTGTTATTTACAATCTGTTTAATTCACTATACAATAAGTAAATAGGGAGATAGAAGTATAGAGGCGTGAAAGGCAGGAGGAAAGAAACTGCCCAGCGACAGCACTTTCTACAGGATATTAATTTTAGGCCTTCAGTCTGCGAGGAAGTCGCGGGGCCACTGGCGATTCAGTCGACGAGGAGGATTGTCAGGAATGTCAGAGGAGGCGAGAGACTGTACTAGAGGATTGGAGCAAGTAGAGAGAGCAGTATGGAATTTTTGATCTTTAGTCTTGGCTAATTGGTGTATGAAGGGGATGTTGAGGTCGTTGTGTAGAGTGAGGTTAGTTACGTAGAAAGGAGCGTCAGCTATCTGTCGAAGTACTTTTGATTGAAATGACTGTACAGTCCATATGTTTGTAGGTTTGGCTGAACCCCACAGCTCTAGTCCGTAAGTCCACATTGGTTTGAGGATAGTACTGTATAGTAATCGTTTGAGTTCAAAGGGTAATTTGGAGCGTCGTCCAAGAAGTCTGTAAAGTAGTTTCGCACGTTTTGTCAATGCTTGTCTTTTAAGTCTAGTGTGTGGGTTCCACGTGAGTCGCTTATTAATTTTAATAATTATCTTAATAATTATTATTTTAATAATTATCGTGAGTCGCTTTTTAATTATAAATTAAATTAGGTCAACCAGCTGGTCAAGGGTGCCCCGGCTACTGGACACCAGAAACAATGAACTTTAAAGAAACGAGTGGAAATAAGAATCTCGTAATACAGATATACACCGTAATACCGTATACCTGTTCATGGTTCTTAGTTTTGTTTTCTGTAACTCACAACTAACTAATCATTGATATCATTTCTTATAGTTTTTTTTCTCGTATTAGATGTTATGAATTTTCATTCCTGTGTTTCAATAGTCTAATTTTTTTCAGGCGGGCTTTACGTCCAACAACCAAGTAAAGTGTCGTGGACAGAGGCAAACATACTTTACTGTAAATTTATTTTATTAACCATTAAATAAAATCCAAGGCCTAAAACCGGGAATCGAACCCAGCACCACATACGTATTAGCTTCACAAGTCTCGTCTTTAACCGCTCGGCTACCGTGGCGCCTCAATAGTATAATTGTTGTGCTATTTATTTGTAACATCAAAGATCCTGAAAAAAAAAAAACAATAAATTTGTCGAAACTTTGGCGTAAAGAGGGAGTTTAAGTTTATTTCATGGTTTTACAAGGAGAAAGTACCCATTTTTGTATATATAGAGAGAATTAGCGTTACGCAAGAAACGATTACAAATACCAGGTAAGGTTAGAGCGGCATAACCAAGCTAGGGTCCAGTTTTGGAATTACTGCCTGTACACAAGTGATGGCCGGGTTATAGCTAAATGCATTTCAAGAACAGCTACGTTGTTTGGCACGAGCGGAATTTAGTTATGAGCGGACACATTCGGCCCCTATGTTACAGAATGTCCCTACAATTTGGGAGTACCTAGAAAACCTGGCGGAGCTAAAATAAATATTTCAAAATTTACAAATAAACAAATTTGAAAATATAAAGATTTATTATTGGTAACTGAAAGCATTCTAAAATCTCAATTTATTGGATTTCCTTTCCATAAAAATATAAAATAAAATGGTTAATTCTTCCTGATAATAAAAAAAAAAAAATTAATATAAACCGTCGGATAAAAATGTTACTTACACAAAAGTACATCGCCATTTTCTATTCTGCAAATACCTGGAATACATACCTGGAAATAAAAGCAAAAAAATTAATTAATATCACTCAAACAATATAAAATAAATTAAATCAATATTGATTTTCTAATATAAAAAAAGGTGATTGTTCCTAAATTAAATTTCAGCCTAAATTTCGAATACAATTTTTTTAAATGATGATATAAAATAATTTCTTTAAATTAGAACTGATAAAGTAAGTATCTTCACGAGAAAACGTCTAACCTAACCTAAACCTAACCTAACCTAACCTAACCTAACCTAGCCTAGAGTAGCCTAACCTAACCTAACCTAAGCTAAAAACCGTTTGGCACAAATTATTCCTCTTGCCATTTTCTGAAATCGCACTCCAAGTATTTAATAATTCGTTTCTCACATAACTCTGATTCACTTCTTTTCTAATTTGTTTACAAATCAACTCTGAGAACAATAAGTACTCGTACTTCTTTAAAATGCAGCTGATGTAAAGCTCAATAAAAACCAAAGTCAACCATGTCAGTGAAAACATTTGCAAGTTTAGCTCATCCAAATTGAAACTATCTGGAATTGTCATGGATTTTTCCGTCTCTACTAGCTCTCTAAATGTATTAAATCATGAAATGAATCGCCAAACAGTTGTCCTGATAATGTTAAAAACTGGCTTGAAGTTATGGGAAGTGTATTATGTATAGCTTTTTTGGGGGCTCATCGATGTATCTTTTAATATTAGAAAGAATCTAAATCTTGAGCTTAAAGTGTTTAACGAAAAATGTAATTATTTTAATTTGGCTGGCTTGCACACATCGGTACCTCTGTAAAAGCCTCTGAAATGTGTCGTCTAAAAATTGACTAAGTTGGCAAGGATTTGTCATCGGCATGACGCGTTTGGCATAAATAAAATTTGATCTGATTTATTAAAAGATAGCTCGGAACCACGTTGCGCAGATAGTGTCAGGAAGAGAAGGAAGAAGCGGCCTCTCGCTTGTTGTTCGATTTCGTTGTAATCGAGCGGTTGCGCTATGAAACCTTTGGATCTTTTGAGACCAAAGGAGATAGTAGCGCAAATAGAACTAGTAGGGAAAGCTCTCAACCTTCTTAAAAGGGGAGGTTTCGTCTACTAGATCCAAATAGGGAAGGCACAGTAAGCTGCGGTGCTGTGGGAAATGGGTCCCGTCCCTCTTTCTATTCTATTTTCTATTTCTATTAAAAGTAGAATAAAGGAGTTTTATTTCAGAAACAGGTCGCCCAAAAATTTGAAATGCTTACGAAATCTGGACTAACGTTGTATCCCAAATCACAACTCTTTTTTGGAGTTTATTTTTATTTTTAAATGCGTCAATTTTTCCAAACTATTACCTAAAATATAACATCTAGGCTAGATTCAACTTATCTATGTTCCAAATAAGCCTAGTGTATTTCGAACAGTAAAAATCTCAGAAATAGTTCAATAATTCAGAATCGCCAGTGAGAGAAATGTACGTTTCCAAGATGGATGCGACGAGGTTTACTACAGCCGGAGATGGTTGTTCGGTGCTGGGAAGTTAGTAGTACCAAACTGCGCTGACAGAGGCCATTCTTTATTCTAGCGAAGCCCATCTTCATCGTCTACCGCAGCATCACAACCTCCGCGCCCCACTCTACCACACCACAACCAACGAATAAAAGAAGAATAAAACTCTCGAAGACTTATAACTTATCTTCAATTTTTAATCTCATTTCCACTTTGCGCATTAAAATTCAACATTATTCAACCATCGACTCTTCCACTTCTACTAAATCCATTTTTTAAATTGCTAATAGGCTTTTATTTACTGATTACTAAGTTTTTAGTAATTTATGTATTTCAATTTCTATTTTTATCGACCGTTTGTAAATATTAAAGTTGAAATTATCATTTGATTAATTAGAAAAAGAATTTGATTGTTTTCACTTAGTTAACGAAATATTAGACTAATATAAGAACGAATTAGTACGCCGATTTTTTTTTTTTTTGTAAAGAGCTAATTTTAGTATAGAGTATAACTGAACAGCAAAAGTTAATACTCGTATCTTTTTTTTTCTAATTTATTTTATAATTTACAATCTGTACACATGTATACAATCAGTAAATATGATGAGTAGGATGAATTGGTGCGGGAAGATCAGAAGGAGAGAAACTACCCAGCGGTAGCACTCTCTATAGGAGAAGGATGACGTTTAGGTCTTCAGACTGCGAAGAAGTCGCGAGGCCATTGGCGATTCAGTCGAGGAGTGTTAGGGATGTCAAAGGAAGCGAGAGACAGAACAAGAGGATTAGAGCTAGTCGAGAGAGTAGTATGAAACTTTAGGTATTTCGTCTTGGCGAGTTGATCTATGAAGGGAATGTTGAGGTCGTTGTGAAGAGTGAGGTTAATCACCGTAGAAAGGAGCGTCAGCTATCTATCGGAGGAGTTTTGTCTGAAATGTCTGTACCGTCCGTATGTTTGTAGGTTTAGCTGAACCCCACAGCTCTAGTCTGTAGGTCCACATAGGTTTGAGGATAGTGTTGTACATTAAGCGTTTGAGTTCAATGGGTAATTTGGAGCGTCGTCCAAGTAGTCTGTGGAACAGTTTCGCATGTTTTATCATTGATTGTCTTTTAAGTCTAGTGTGTGGGGTTCCACGTGAGTCTTTTATCTATGTAGAGCCCAAGGTAGCGCACCAGATCTGTACAAGGAAGAAGATTGCTGATGAAGAGGACAAGGTGGACTGGAGCCCCGTCGTAGAGTAAACGTAGCGTGCTGGCATTTCTGTGGGTTCATTTTAATCCTCCACTTCTTTGCCCAGGATTCTATTTTATGTAACTTGTGTCTGTAACTTGTATGAAGTTGATGAAAGATGTGTACTTGTAGCTAATATGGCTGGATCGTCTGCATATGTACAGAGTAGTGTAGAGGGTTGTACAGGTATGGCTGATGTGTATATTGTGTAGAGAACTGGGTCACTCGTATCTTAATCAGTTTTTTCTGTAAGGTTCGAAACCAGTACGGCTAACGTTTCTTTCCTTTCATTCATCAACAAACAACTAAATTTACCGTGTCTTTTTTAAGTGAACAGCGTTCGTACTTGAAAGTAAAATTATCTGTGACCTCTACGTGTTGCTCAGAAGCGGTTAGATAGCTAAAAGTTGTCACTGTTATTTTTATTATAATTTGACGCAATAAAGGGATTAAAACGCTTGGATTTCTGGGTTGTAATCTCTTGGACCAAAGAGCGACTGTAAGCTGAAAAGTTAAAGCCAGCTGCATCAATGGAGTAAATTTCTGTGTTAAAATAGATTGGCTCCTTAGACCAATTCCTTCTGAGCAATGGGATGCTTATAAGTATCCTACAGAGAGGTCTTAAAATGGCTAGGTGCAGTGAAGTAAATCACATCCTCCTGAGCAACGAGCTGCTTCTAATTATGGAGTGGTCTTAAATTATGTAAAAGCAGTGGACTAAATCATTTCCTGAGCAAATGCCTGCTACTTAGAGTCCTAAAATATCTAAATGATTAAAAATAAAGTACACTTAAAGTATTTATCACTTATACGAATGTTAGATAATGCCAATCACCTGAAACATTGTAATAATGTGAACTAAGGGTAATTTTTACCGAAAACAAATTAATAACATAATTGATAAAGCAATTACTCAGTAGAGACAGTGTACAATTTCAACAAGACATACCTATAAAAACACATCTCGCTAAAAGCTTTCCTTGATTATTTAAACAAATAACAATCCAATTTGTGTTACTTTTTGTAATATTCAAACTTTTCTAAAAATATCTTGTTTTTCTAAAACCATACATACTAGTATATATAGTGCATTAGTGTTTGGGAATAACATCAGTTCGAATCAGTCAGTTCTATACCGATTTTCAAAAGGAATCTCCTCCAGTGTTTTTTGTAGTATTAATTATAATTATTCATAATTTAAAGACTATGTATTCTGTTACAATGATAGTAGCATTAGCGGCCATCACTGTAGGCTTCCCTCAGAGTACTGAACGTCCGGAAGCCTTTCCATTGTTATCAAGAATAGAAACCAGAGACGAAGTTGGACAGTATGTTTTGCAGTAAGTATTTAAAGCGATGTTAATAAGCGTTTTTATTAACAATTCTTTAATAGTTGGCCGTTTTACTGAATTCTTGTTTTTTTAACTTAAAAGTTTTTTTTCAAATATTTTACCAGTTTTATTCTAATTTACCTAATCAATTCTATCCTCAGAGGAATACTCACCAGGCAATGTTTTTTTACGATCTGAGACTGAGTCTAATGACAAAATACCTTAGGCTTTGGCCAGCTTGTCACTGAACGATTCATAACCAATAAATATCAATTATCGATTCCCTTTGAAAAATATTTGATTACATGTTTTTGTTTAAGAAATCATAAAAAGTTATTTTAATTAATATTAATTAATTATTAATTAAAAAAGTTTGATATCAGTTTAGGCAATACTTCCACGCACTTTACTTTTGCGAGAGTGCGGCAGTAAAGATGTTCCTGTGTAGAAGCGCCCATGGCGTTGAGCTATTCCGAAGCGCCTTCAGGGGCTTTAAGGCTTGCCTGGGAGCATTAGGCTAGCATTTTGTCTCTCAGCCATTGGTTAACTTCAATTAACCGTGGGAATGTTACATGAAAGTAACTCTTTAATCTAAAAAAAAAAATATATATACAGGGTGAACCAGTACGAGTATTGTTGTCGTAAGTATTGTTCATAGGCCTACTGTGTGTAGTACATCTAAAGTGGAGTTCAATGACGTATTGGCCAACTTCATATTGTCCACTGTTCTTGAGTGACGTCACTTTACATTTTTTTTCTAAAATCATTACTTTTTTCCAATAAAAATATTACTCAGAAAGTTTTAGTCCGAATTCGATTCTGATGACACGGTTTGAAAGACAGATAAATTTTACTAAAAATTGACACCATTTTGAAGCATAAGTTATTCTCCAAACAACTTCAATCTTCCTCCGAATGCTGGAAAAATAAAAGTAATCGAAATTTTAAAGAAAACTCATTAGGCCCTTACGTGATCATTATCAGACCTAGGTGCTGGCACTTTTTATAAAATTTTCCTTGTTTAATGGGCTTTCAAACGGTATATCATTTTCCAGGATTCCTTTTATCTTCGTATGAGAAATTACGTTTGTTTTACAAGAAAACGTGTTCACGAGCACTCAACAGTGTTAGTTTATCAAGTTATTTAATTCATTTAAAACTCTTTTGGATGGACCAATAGTCAATTTCAAAGTAGATTGCCTTAAAATAAGGAAGTCAAAAGTGACAAATTTCACACAGTAGGCCTATGGACAATACTTACTGCTTCACCCTTTAATAGATACTCGTAAATTAATAAAAATATTTGTTAAAAAATTAACTTAGCGCACTTTCACCAAACTTCACTAAATTTTGTAGATTACACAGTTAAAGAATCAGCAACAGTCACTATAGTAAAATTTAAAAATTTAACAACTGAAGTGTATTTTTTAACTAAGTTTCACAATTGCCGAGTCTGCAGTTTTTCCAATTCTTACGAATGTAAGTATGCTTTATAAATTTGAGTTAATTACTTGCCAGTGGTTTGGTATTAATTTAATCAATTGAAAACCATCTGATAAAGGAGAAATCCCGATCTAGTAAATTGAATTTGAATTTGAAATATTTAATGGACATTTTAAAACTATTATTTTTAAACCGGTTTTCTTCAGGGCAACTGAATCAATAAAAATATCTATTTAAAAGGCTTGGCTGAAAAAAAAAAATTTTATTGTTTAAATTCTGTGGACAATAGTTACGTATATAAGTGCACTATAGAGATTTCCTGATGGAGGACACCGGTGGATGTAGAGATAAAGGTATAGCCGGAATCGTGTGTGGTAGAGGTTTACCATACTGTCCAAAGCAGATCCCATGTTAATCCCGGGGTACGTGCGCCATTGAAGTGAATAGGGTTGTACTGTGATTCATGCGACTACAGCAGAGAGTAAACTACGAGCTTAAAGCCGTCGTCTATTCTGCCGCTCTCTACTAACACCAATGTTTATCTATATATATATATATATATATATATATATATATACTGGAGGCTGATGCCGCCTTTTGGTGTATGGTGTGCAAGTGTGGAATTGGTGAGCCAAATCATCCACACACTCAACTCACTAACACCATCCACTAACAACTATGTGATGATGCTTAACGCTAACCATTATCCTAGCTAGAGAGAGCTAGAGATAGAGAGCCAATGATGATGGGCCTGTATGTAGTATAGTGAGATAGGAAGACAACAATACCATTTCTAAGCCCAATTAATGGGCTAACTACTACCATTTTCACTATGTTCTAACGTTCCTATGTCCAATCTAGGTATCAGGTAGCCGATGGTACTGTAGTCAGTGAACAAGGCATATTGAAACTAACACCGGACATGACAGACAATGTGCTTGTAAAACAAGGATCTTATAAGTACACGTCGCCAGAAGGAGTACCTATTGAAGTCACATATACCGCTGATGAACTTGGTTTTCAGCCGCGAAGTTCAGCCATACCTGTACAACTGCCTGTGCCTGAACCAGTATTCACTTAAGACAATTTTATAGCAACTTTATTAATTTTAACAATGTAAAAAATAAAAATTAAAAAAGTATTTTGTATTTATGAATACTTATTTATTGCAATGTTTATTGTAACCCATACTGGTTTCAGACTTACATTCTTTAAAAAGTAAGTAAAGCAATTGCCTATTTTTTTAAGCGGGCTTTACGTCCAACTACCAATTAGGTGTCCTGGACGAAGGCAACTAGCAAACATACATACTTTACTTCTTTTTTTTTTAATTTATTTAGTAATTTCTCCTATCTTTCAGATAGGTTCTTTCAAATTAGTACTGGCTCCGCAATCTCTTCTTCCACGACAGTGGGGGGCGGGAGTGCCGCAGGGGAATATACTTGGCTCCGTTCTCTACACAGTATACACATCAGACATACCTGTACAACCCTCTACACTACTCTGTACATATGCAGACGACACAGCCATACTAGCTACAAGTACACATCCTTCATCAGCTTCATACAAGTTACAGACACACTTACATAAAATAGAATCCTGGGCAAAGAAGTGGCGGATTAAAATGAACCTACAGAAATGCCAGCATGCCACTGGCATCCTCTTCCTTATACAGATCTGGTGCGCTACCTTGGGCTCTACATTGACAAACGACTCATGTGGAACACACACACTAGACTTAAAAGAAAAGCAATGACAAAACGTGCGAAACTTCTTTACAGATTACTTGGACGACGCTCTAAATTGCCCTTAGAACTCAAACGTTTAACATATAACACTATTCTTAAACCCATGTGGACCTACGGACTAGAGCTGTGGGGTTCAGCCAAACCAACGAACATACGGACAATACAAACATTTCAGTCAAAACTCCTCCGACAGATAGCGGACGCTCCTTTCTACGTGACTAACCTCACTCTTCACAACGACCTCAACATTCCCTTCATAGACCAACTCTCTAAGACTAAATACCAAAAATTCCACACTACTCTCTCGACTAGCTCTAATCCTCTTGTACAGTCTCTTGCCTCCTCTGACATCCCTAACAATACTCCTAGACGACTGAATCGCCAGTGGCCCCGCGACTTCCTTGTAGGCTGAAGACCTAAATTGTTACTCTTCTCTCTCCTCCTCGTATCTCCTCCTCACATTCACCTCTCTCCAGTTCATCATACTCAGTCTTCATATTTACTTATTGTATACTGTATACAGATTGTAAATAACAAAATAAATTTAAAAAAAAATTAGTAATTTACAATCTATATAAGTATATACAATAAGTAAATAGGATGTAAATAAGATGAACAGGTGCGGGAGGAGAGCAGGAGGAGAGAAACTACCCAGCGGTAGCACTCTCTATAGGAGAGAGGAGAATGTGAGGAGGAGAATACGAGGAGGAGAGAGGAGAGATTTAGTTCTTCAGACCTCAAGGAAGTCGCGGGTCCACTGCCGATTCAGTCTTTACACATACTTTACGGTAAATTTCTTTTATTAACCATTAAATAAAATCCATAGGCCAAGATCAGGAATCAAAACCAGTACCACAATTGCATATTAGCTTTGCAGGTCTCGCCTCTAACCGCTCGGCTACTGAGGCGCCTCTTTCATTCTTTATAACTGGGTAGAGAAATTTAGGAATAACAGGGGGAGATGGCAAAATCAGCGATATTAACATTTTTATTATTATTATTATTATTGATTTATTATTTATTTCTTTTATACACTTTATATGTAACGATCTAATGGAATGACCCTTCGACCTTAAACGTGCGTGTTGCTTCTAAAAGAAACCCCTCCTATCTTGTACAAGAGTTTTAAAACAATACTGTCAGGTCTTTATAAGTATAGTAAATACGTCAATATTAAAGTTACTCTAAAGTTATTGATGTAGTTATCGAGAAAATAAGGGAAACCAGTGAAACAACAACACTTTCTGTCAGCCAATTTTATTTCTTACTCAGAAATGTAGCAACATTATTAAACTTTCTTAAACTTTTTTGGTAGTTCAAACCACACAATGCTTGTGAGAAAGGGCTTTTTTTGACGGCAACCCTTCAAAACTAATTTTTTTAAAGTAAAAATGAAAAGACTATGAACGGTGGGCACGTTTTTTCTGCTACGTGATTGTACTGCCAAATCACCTGAATATCTCGATGCAAAAATCAATAATTTTAAGCACTACACTTTGATTTGTTGATTTAAAATTGTAAATATAAATAGAAGATCTGCTTAGATATACGAGGGTCGTTTGAAAAGTCCGTGCAAAAATAAAAACTACTTAATTTTTTGGGGTAAACCTTTTTTATTTTTCAACATAGTCTCCTTTTAGGCTTATACACTTCGTCCAACCCTGCTCTAGTTTGTTGATCCCTTCCGAATAATAGTATTTGTCCAAGTCTGAAAAATAGCCATTCGTTTCTGCAATCACCTCCTCGTTTGAATAAAATCTTTTTCCCGCCAGCCATTTCTTCATATTGGGGAACAAATAGTAGTCCGAGGGAGCCAAGTCTGGAGAATAGGGGGGATGTGAAACGAGTTGGAACCCTATTTCCATTAATTTTGCGACCACAACTGCTGAGGTGTGAGCTGGTGTGTTGTCGTGATGGAAAAGGACTTTTTTGTGGGCCAATCGTGGGCGGTTTTCTTGCAGCTCGATTTTCAAACGGTCCAATAACGATGAATAATATGCACCTGTAATAGTTTTACCCTTTTCCAGATAGTCGATGAGGATTATTCCTTGCGAATCCCAAAAGACAGTCGCCATAATCTTTCCGGCCGAAGGAACGGTCTTCGCCTTTTTTGGCGCAGATTCCCCCTTGGTAACCCATTGTTTAGATTGTTCTTTGGTCTCAGGAGTGTAGTGATGTATCCATGTTTCATCCACAGTGACGAAACGACGCTTTAAATCATTTAAGCCATTTTTTGAAAATCACTCGACTTCCTCGATTCAAACGAATGCCAAACACAAAGAAATAGACCGATCTGGCTGAAACTTGGTGTGTGTTCTTCCAAGAGATGCTACTAACTAAACATAACCTCGATACGCGCCAGTGGTGCTATCTCTCTGAGTTTGCACGGACTTTTCAAACGACCCTCGTATTTTGTACTTTTCAGAATTACCAACATATAAAATATGTTAAATATATTAAATGGTAAAATAAAAATAAATAATTATTATTTATTTGTTTCTGAAGATGGTCCCATAGATAAATTCATTTTTTTTTAATCAACTCAAAAGAGAAACAAATCATGGCAAAAAAAAATTTTGAACGAACCACCCACTTAAAGAAGACTTTGCCCCCCCAAATTTTGTTTTACGAAACGTTTGGCTATTTTTTGTTTATTTATTTTTTATCTGTGACATGTCAATGTCTGAGTATATCGTCGCCCGGAGCTATTTTTCAGTGCACAGCCGGCCTCCGGACAGTGTTCTCTTTTTTGCAAACAAACATTCTGTCCGAACAGTGAGCTGTAAGAAGCTGCTAGCAAGGGAATAGCATGAGCTATTCTTAAATCATTTATAGAGATTGCAATAAAATAAAATAAAAAATAGTTTACTGGAGAGCAAAGCGAAGGTAGAGCAGCGCTACCTAGAGAGAGTAGAGCAACGCTACCAAGAGAGAGTAGAGCAACGCGTTGTGTCATTTTGATTTCTTCGCTCTCATCGCGCTCAATTTTCAAGGTTAAAATGGATAATGCTGCATTTATTGGGTAGTTTTTTTTAAAGAAACCTCTGTGAGACCAATAGGATCTTCTACATCACAATCGATTTGCGTTGGATAAGAAATCGGACAGGATTAATGTGGTTATCATTGAAATTCGTCCTTTTCTTGATTAACATGCCTTCAACACTGGTTAATATCTCTTTAACAAAAACTTACAGTTTAAAATGTTAAGTATAAGGGCTGATTAAACGCCAAAAGGTACACAAATCAGCTAGTACCCAACATTTCATTCATACTTAGCTGATATAATTTAAGTAATTTTGCTGCATTAACTATTTCTTCACATTTTTTTAGAAATTATTAGATGTCACTTTGCCTTATGCTGGCCATTTTCGTCAACAAAATATTTGTTCAAGTAGCACTGTACAACAATATCTATTAATCTATAATAATCAAACTATTAATTACAGGTTAGAAAGAAAACGTTATAAAAAATAATAAAAAAATATGAGGCTAAAAAATTCAAAACCTTTTTTTAAAAAATGCTCTCACCAACGTACATCAATGATTTTGTTTATTTTATTTATTTATTTTATTTTATTTATTTTTTTAAATCGTCGGTTTAAGTTCATTCTTCCATTAAAGTAATTGTTATTTTATGTAGTAGTCAAACGTTTATAATAATAGGTAATAATTATCTGGCTTTATCGCAAATAATATAGTTTCAATTACACTCTCAATGTAGCTGTTCTTCTCACAATGTTGTATATATGTAATATAAAATAAATAAGATATGCATATTTTTAGGACAGCTAATTATTCCAGTATTTTGCTATAAGTAAAATTAGGGAGACTAAATTAAATTACAATTTATTGAGAAATGAATAATTGTTGAATAATCTACTTGTTATTAACTGTGAGTTATTTGTGCTCACGAATATTTCGGTAAGACGAATTCAAGACTGAAATATTCTGTTAAATCCGTGATTCAAATTTAAACAGTAGCTGACTCTAACTTTGTTTTTCTCTACTTTAACATGAATGTATATGTGACTACTAAGAATAAAGGGCATATTAAAGATAAATCCAAAGAATAATTTGAAATGGAGTTAAAATAAAGTACCTATTTAAAAACGAAGATATAATATACATTTTATCATAATTATAACAAAATAATATTATGAATGATCTGGCCAGCATAAGGGTCTGTGACATCTAATAAATTCTAAAAAAATGTGAAGAAAAAGTTAATGCAGCAAAATTACTTAAATTATATCAGCTAAGCATGAATGAAATGTTGGGTACTAGCTGATTTGTGTACCTTTTGGCGTTTAATCAACCCTTATACTTAACATTTTAAACTGTAAGTTTTTGTTAAAGAGATTTTTGTACCTTTTGGATAGATTTTCATTTTTGTCTATTTTACAAAGTTACTTATCTGCTTCACAGATTTTTTTAAAATTTAGAATATTCAATTCTATCATTATAACCTGATAAGGTGTTAAGTCGGAACCATAACTATCATTGGAGAGATCTTTTTAAAGAATGATTATAGTTGCCATCCTCAATAACAATTTTTTTGAGAAAGCGTTATGAATAAAATAGGAAGGTATTTGTACGTAAAAAGCAAAATTAAACTGCGATTTCAGTACTTCCTCTTAAGAGGAGTAAGAAAAATAAACTGCGATTACAGTACTTCTCCCTAAAAGGCAAAGATTTTGAATCGAACGACAATTCATTAATGTAAATAGGTTCACCCATTGATAATTTTAACGATTGCAGTACTTCCTCTTAGTAGATGCAAGAGCTTGATGGTCCTTCACAGCCAAGTAGAGGAGCTTTAACAACTTATTCGAGCTGAATTTTATCAAAATCGGACTAAGCGTTATAGAAATATTGGTAATAATAGTTTTAGAAAGGGCCTTTCTTGGGTGGGGCAAACTCCCCTCTTTATGAGGCACAGCGTTCAGACTTTTAAAGTGGAAATCTGTACAAAATTTCGATTCGAATGACACTTCATTCATGACAATCGGTTCTCGTGTCGATAATTTGAAACGATTGCTATACTTTCCCTTAACAAGTGTAACAGCTGATCGCCGCTTTAATGTTACGTAGAGGAGCCCTAACTCTATCATCCTACCAAATTATTTCAAAATCGGGCTAAGATTTACAGAGTAATTAGTAATAATAATTTTGGAGGGGGCCTTACATAAAGGGGGCTAACTCCTCTCCTATTCGATGTACAGCGTCGAGACCCCCAAAAGGCACATCTACATAAAAGTCTGAATCGAATAACACCTCATTCATGAAAATCGGTTCGTGCGTTTAGGCGCTACGCAGTTTACAAAAAAGGTAACAACAACAAGAAGAAGAAGAAGAAGAAGAACAACAACAACAATTTTTGAAAATGTAATTTTTGTGTATTTTTCGCATCGTTTTTCTCGAAAACTAATTAATCTATGTTATTACGAAAAAATTACAGTTATAAAGGAGGGTTTGCCCTATATTATAAAGAAAATTTGGGAATTTTATCTTTTATCTTTTATAGAAAAAGAGAAAAAAATTGTCAAAGTTGGGTGTTTTTCAACGTTACGCTTTTTCGTGCAGTTTTTGACGATCAACCCTTATACAACTGTCCTACCGGACAGTTTTAATGTAATTAAATGTTGAAATAGACATTCTAAAATACGAATGAAACTTGGTAGGATGCTCCCGAAGTTGTTGGTACAAGTGATGGAATTCACCAAGTTCATGCCTAGTCCTGTTTATATCATGAACACTGCAGCTTCTGCTTCTAAGCTGCAGTAAATACCAAATTTCCAAGGAAGAATTTTTGTATAGAAATAATTCCTCTATCATGTCTCGTCGAAAGGAAAAACGCGACTAAACCCGTCACTATGTGCATGCGACTCTTTGCTCGCTGCTCGTCGGTCTCTTTGATTTGAAGCAACTTTGCTCGCCGCTCCACTATGTTTCCAGCCTAAAGTGGATAGCTCATACTGTTCTCTAATAGACGACAAAATATCCACCAAAAAATAAGTTTTATAAAATCGCAAATTATGAAAGAAAAAAAGAGATTACACCCTACACTAGACATAATGCTAATTTATTTAGATACGAACAACATTAAATCAAACAAGGAAGCACATATGCAAATAATATATCTTTTTATACTTATTCTAAAATGTATAAAAGTATAGGGTTCGGTAGTTGAAGCTAGGGGTTCTTAGGGCAGCGTTTGGCTAGCTGATGATAAAGCTGCAGTATAATTAATTATGAACATGGTAATTAGCTAAATAAACCGTATTTTGTATAGCCCAGTAGTACATATTGTCCATATATACCCCAAGCTTGTCAGCTTAAGAGGATTGTATTGTAAGCGAAGGAAACAGCTGAGGACGCATTAATACTATTATTTTTAATGAGAATTTTTCTTACATAATTTTTTCTTTTAATTTCAACAGATTTTTGAAATATTAGAGACGTTATAGTTTTAATTCTCAAGTTTATTGTAATCGTGCGTTTTTTTTTTTTTAATTTGAGATTTCATTCGAGATATCGAAGTTTTGAGGTTCGAATTACTGGTTTTATTTGAAACAGTTTTCTAGGAAAATAAGATTAACCGCACTTCTAAATGATGGAAGAGATACATTTTCTTCTAAAGAGCTGATGCTGAATATTGTGCTGTCTTGCCACCAATATCATTTTACTAAAAATCAAATATTGGACTAACTTCCTGAATTTGAGGAATTCACATTACTGAAGAGATATTTTTCCAGTATTTTAGAAATTGTTCCAACAATATCTGATTTCAGAATATTGTAACGAAGTTGACCTGGGCATAGAAGAAAGGCCTAGATTGTTCTAGGGGTTGAGCGATCAAAGTCAGTAACAGGCCGCCACTGCATAAACAGAAGGGCGGTATCTACCTGTGGCAGAGAAGAAAGGCCTAGATTGTTCTAGGGGTTAAGCGACCAAAGTCGGTATCAGGCCACCACTGTGTAGACAAAAGGGCCGGTCTTTACCTGAACTAGAAAGGAAAGGGCTAGATTGTTCAAGGAGTTAGTGACCTGTGTAAAAGCCAGCTAAGAGAAAGGCCTCAGTTGGGGTGGTGGCATATGTGTTTTCCCAGCCAGTGATTGACAGGTAGGAGCGAGACAGAGTGTAGGAGGAGGGCGGCCCCAGCTGAGGTGGTGGCAGTATGTTTTCTCCAGCCAATGAACATCAGGAGGACGTGGAAACTTATGTTCAGAGAGTTGGAGGAGGGCAGTCCCAGTTGGAGGGAGGCACGCAGTTAAAAGGAGGCAGACACAGTTAGAGAAGTCAGTTTTTAATCGAGTTCTAAGAGTTTTACAGTCTTGTAGTTTCTAGTCAGTCAGTGAGTTTTGGAGTTAGTCTTGGAGAGTCAGTGTTGAGACATAGTTAGAGAGAGTCAGTGTTGTGGAGTGCTTCAGAGATAGCTAGGCAGGCGGTTAGTCAGTTAGTGAGTAGAGCTTTGTTTGTGTAGCAGAGACTAGTGCGATTCGGTGCAGTGCGGACCAGTGGTCAGTCGGGGAACAGTTTTGTGGCGTTACGTAGTGAGTAAGAAACAGTAAACTGTTGTGACTGTTGTAAATGGTGACTGTAATGAATAGCGTTAGTTGCTAGTAAATGTTAAGGTAATGTGTTAATAAATCAGGTTATTACTTACAAATTTAGCGAGTTTTATTATTTAATCAAACCCACATATTATTTAATAACTAGTGGCAGTCACTAGTTGTGTAAGTAAAGTTTTCTTAGTAAAAGGACAAGAAAAACATTACAATATTTTTCTTGACTCATCTGATTAGATTTCATAAGTACAAATCGTTCATAATACCTGGTGTCCTCGAAAAAAAAAAGTATTTGAACATACAAAACAGAAATAAACATTTTAGTGCAACGAAAATTCCGCTTTCCTAGACATAATCTTTTTAGAAAGTTTAATTTTTCTTTAATATCAATTTAATGTAACTTTAATAATTCTTTAATATAACTGTAATAGGATTGAAACTTAAATATTCTTATTAAAAGAAATTCTTTAATTTTACTATAATTCTTTGATTAAACTTGAGAAAATCTTGAAGTATGTCAAAATAATAATTTCACAGTTTTTCTTTATTTCCACAAAAATGTGGGTCGTTTGGACTAAAATTCATTTTGTAAAAGGATGTTTAAAATATTAATAATTTTATTTCTCTAATATTTAGAAATGAAAAAAAAAAATAGAATGAAATTGTCGTTTTTCAATTGAATAAATAATGAAGAAGAAAAATATTCAATTGTTTTACTTAAAGAGTGAAAAAGTAGTGAAACGCCATTTTGTGACGGCCTAACAAATTAGAAGATGAACTCCCTCCTGGCCCGCGACCTAGTCTTTCAACTACAGCTCTCGTTCTTTAGCTCTTTTTAAATGATGGAAACTCTTCAGTTTGGCCAAGTGGATTTTCTCCACTGACATTTAATAAGTTTCCCGCAAACCCGCATATTTTTTTTTTTTTTTTTTTTTTTTTTTTTTAGTGTTACTCTCTCATAGGTATTTTTTTTTTTTTTTGCGAAAGGAAGTTCAAAATCAATATAGTTTTACACAATTTATAGCAAATTGTTAACAAGGAGGTGCCACGGTAGCCGAGCGGGTTAAGAGGCGAGACCTGCAAAGCTAATATGCATTGTGGTACTGGGTTCGATTCCCAGTCTTAGGCTTTGGATTTTATTTTATGGTTAATAAAAGAAATTTACAGTAAAGTATGTTTGCTATTCGCCTCCGTCCAAGACACCTAATTGATAATTGGACGTAAAGCCCGCCTGAAAAAATAGGCATTTACTTTACTTTATTAACAAGGTATTATAGCTTACATTTCTCGCTCTTTCCTTATTTTTCTAATTATTCTACGTAAAAGTACAACAATCTAGTCAAACTACGTCCAGTAGTACCCGTTTTGGGGTCCCCTGAGTATAAAAAATGGGTTTTACAAATTAGCATGTTTCTGTTTGTCTAATTTTCATCATATCTGTGAAACAAATGGTCTAATTATTTTAGACCTTCTAATATTTATTTATCATTGTTAATATTTAAAGTTGTTCTAATCAGGAAACAATAAGAAAAATCTATCCATAAGGCACAAAAATCTCTTTAACAAAAACATAGTTAAAAAAGTAAGGTATAAGGGTTGATTAAATGACAAAAGGTTCACAAATCAGCTAGTACCCATCATTTTATTGGTACTTTAGCTCATTCTTCAGCTTGTAATTTTGGAAATAATGGTTATTTTCTTGGGAAGTAGGTAAAAGAAAATTGTGGGTCACGTTTCACCTATTGTTCGCCGCCATTTTGTATGTTTATTTGCATGGGGCTGTTATTCAACGATGCGACAAAAGCAATTTTGTAATTATAAAGGTTTAACGAAAACTATATTATGTTCACAACAATGGAACTAGTACTATTGGCCGGGATAAGTTACACGCTAGCATTTAAGTATAAATGGTAATAAATATCATTTTACTTTGAGCAGTTAAACCAAATCAATAGAACGGTTTATTGAATAAGTTTCATTTAATAACTTCAGAGATTTAATACGCTACAGTACAGGGTAACTAATAATGAATTATGTAGCACAATTTACATTGCAGTTTCAAATACAGAAAGCGCCTTATACTTCAGTATGGCAATATAGCAACTTGTTTTAATATGTACTAGTATTCAGTACTGTATACCATAAAACGCAATACCTCATCAGTTTTAGAAGTTAATAACACTTTCTATTTAGTAAATGTGAGATAACAGAGCTAAACAAGTAGAATGGAACTTATTATCTACTTCAAATTGTTGGTAGAAAACATTTATAGAATAACTTTTAGAATCTATGAGTCAATCTCGAGATTTTGCCGGCAGAATATGGTAATTGTAAATACTAGGCTATTTAGCCTATTATACTGGTAATCTCGTCAACCAATGGAGATGATAGTATAACTAGAGTGAGATAGAGAGAGAGATGCGCCTATACCTCATGAATCCAAGGCTAAACTGATAACACGACTTCACGGGCCAAGCGTCAGTATTTATGTTAAATTATTCATTTCCCATTGGGCCAAGTTTAACCCGTTTCCCTTATACTTTGCAGTAACTCTATGATGTATAACTAATTTATTATTACCAACTTTGCTTTAGACGTCAAGTTTTTTTCCCTTCCTTTCACTAATGGTAGTGGCAAATTTTAGATTTCTGGTAACCGTAAATATTAAAAGTTAATTTTATTCATGCAGCATCTAGAAGGAAGAAAGTACAATGCTATTTTCAGTGAGGATGAAGATGAACTAGTCAGGATAGTCCAGTCCCTAGGTCGAAAGTTTGACAAAATAATAATAATAATAATGCAATAATGGAGCTGAGAGGCGCACTGTTTAACCTAAATTTTAGTGTAAACAGGGACGAAAATAAGCGTTTGAATAAAATAAGTCAACAATAAATGCAATTTATTTTTCATCAAGAATTATGGATTATTCTAGAAAGTGACCACTGCTACTATTACTAAGACATCAGCGAACAGCATTTATGGTTTGAAGCTAAAAAAAAGCTTCATAGGCCAAAGGAGCTTTTACAAAGCTAAATAGTTTTCTTTGATTTTGTCAGAGAAAGTGAATATATTAAGCAAACTAAAAGACAATTATTCAAATTAATCTAGAATAATTGTAAAAAATTAAAAAAAAAAAAATATTAAGAACAAATATCTAAAATCTATTATATTGGAAGTCTCACACCGAAATCAATAATCGATTCAGAAGATAAGCTCATTTAGTTAGCGCTGATGAATTGAGCTCATTAACATGAGATTGCTGCTATCCAGTCAGCCTAACTAATAACACCTATGCTATTCATCCAATATGTGTGCTTTGTGTTTACTTACACAATCCATAGTAAGCGTGAGTGAGTGAGATATAATATAGATTAAATGTATGGTGTCTGGGTAATTTGCGTATGTACCAGGTGATATTTTAACTATAACTAAATAAAAATGAAGTAACCTTGTTTTGCACTTGAACAAGTTTGTTTTATAAAGTTAATTATAATTATAGGATAAATTATTTGGCAAAAAACAAATTGGGTGACCGAAAAAATATGTGTTATTCAAACCGAAATATCAACTTATTATTGGAGCTTTGCATAAAACTGTAAATAATAATAATAATACTAAGGAAATGGATTAGCTGAGTGGTTAGCGAGTACTGGATACCAATGTGGAGATCACGGGTTCGAATCCAGCTTCTGGCCCTTAGATTTTGTTCTTCCTAGGAGATTTTTACAGCTCACTATCCGGTGATAAACAGTGAAACAAGAGAACACTCTCAGGAGGTCAGTAGTGCACCGGAATAAGCTCCGGGCGCCAATAACCTTAGATGTTGACGCGCCTTAAATCATTAAAAAAAAATTATTATTGTACAAGAAACTTTACTCTGAAGAAGGTAAATAAATTCACCGAAACGACGTTAAAATGGAGTTATTAGTTTCACCCTACTTCGAGATCTAGTTTAACCATTATACCGAACGAACAATTAATCTAATCAAATAATACAATTTAATAACAAAATCATAAATTTGGTAGTAAGCAATTATTAGAAAAGTTATGAATTTCGTACGATTCTAAAGTTCAAGGCTACATTCATTAAAAAAATAATTCATCTTAGTTGCGGTAATAGTTAGTATTGTAATCTGGCCGTCGATAGTTGACTCTAGAAGTTGTCTATAAATAGGCACGTTCCAGAAGCATGAGTAGATTAATTGAGAGTGATAAGATAACCTGGAATAATTAAGAACTGCAGTGCAAGTGAATTACAATAATTAATGGTAAACTGTAATAATACAAGGGTTGGCTGAAAAGTAATGCACACATGCTTGCCGAGCGCGAACGAAGAGCTTCAAAAAGCGCGCGAGGTGGCATTTGGAAGTCACATTTCCTCTTATTACGTAGGCGCAGTTTAAACTCGCTGCGTTCAGCGAGTGTATTTTTAGACGCCGAAGTATGGACACGTGTACTGGTGCTATGTCACTGCGTGCTGTTATCGACTCTTTCTTTTGAATATTGTGACAGGGGACGAATCATGGGTCCATCATTACGACACCTAGAAGAGAAAAGGCAGAGCACTGAATATCGACATGCGTCTTCACCTCGGCCGAAAAAATTCAAAACACAACCGTCCGCAAAAAAAAAAAAAATTCTTCTGACTGCGTTTTGGGATGCTCACCAAATTTATGTGACCGATTTTCTGGAACCAGAAGCAACGATAAAATTCTTCTCGGTACGTACAGACTCTAAGAAATCTCCGACGTTGAGATTGTTGTGTTAGAGGCAGCTAGGCACCAATAATCTTGCAACATGACAACGCTCGTCCTCACACCTCGCGCGAAATTACAGAGGCTCTGGAAAATTTAAAGTTTGAACCCTCTGCGATTTTCATATGTTTCCTCTATTCAAGAGAGACCTCAAGGGTATTCACTACTCCTCGGACAATGAGGTGAAGGCAGCTGTCAAGTCCTGGATTCAAGAAAAGTCAAAAGAATTCTTCAGTGACGGAATGAAAAAACTTATTTCACGTTGGGAGAAATGTATTAGCGTTAATGGTGACTACATTGAAAAGTAATACATAATTGTGAAGCTTAAGAACTGTACTTTAATATACTTTCTGTCCGAACTTGATAACACTATTCTTTCCCCCTCTCCTAGCATGTGTGCATTACTTTTCAGCCAACCCTTGTACGACTAGAGTACTAAACAAAATGAATATAAATAAGAAAAAAATATAAGTTGAATTGTAATTGTGTGTTTGAATTACTACGTATTCTCAAGTATTTAACTTTTTGGACTAATCTATGCCCTAAAGCCAAATCATTCAATGTTTAGACGAGCTACGCCCTTAGGGGGAAGTGGATTAGCCACTTCTTCAGGGTACTTGGCGTCCCTACGGGTATCCCTGCCTTACAACATGAACATGAGCAACAAATACTGTTACACCCCAATATTCATTTACACAGAAAACATAGGGCATAGTCAACTGTATAAGGTAGGGGCGAAGTATGATTGTTATTTATAATTTTGTTTTTGCTTCTACGGAAATGATATCTTTAGGCTACCCTAATCTTGGAAAAAATCCAATTGGGAAATCCTTGTTCGAAAATACCAAATTTTTCGCATTCATCCCTCCAAACAATTAGTTACAGATAATAGTTACATTAAGTTTCTATGGTGCAGATCGATATTACTTATCAAGATAGATGGTCGAGACCCTTTAATGCAAGCCATTTATCTTGGAACAGCATTAAGACGCTAATAGAATTGGAAGTTCCCTCTAGTCAGAGTGCACATCTGAACTAACAGACAAAAGGAAGCCTGAATTTAATGTCGTGTTCTGTCTGTGATATGTCGCTCTGCTGAATGCGGAACCCAATCACTGTTTTAGCTATATTTTAGTAGATTTTCTTTGTTCAGTAATGTTTATACTTTTTCTAAGAAAGTTACTGCATAAACAAAAAAAAATATAAACACACACCAAGTTTCAGCCAGATCGGTCTATTTCTTTGTGTTTGGTATTCGTTTGAATCGAGGAAGTCGAGTGATTTTCAAAAAATGGACGAAAAAGAATTTCGTGTGTTGATTAAACACTACTTTATGAAAGGCAAAACGCCTGAGGAGACTAAAGAGAAGCTTGATAAACATTATGGTGACTCTGCACCTTCGATTAGAACAGTTTATAAGTGGTTTCAAAATTTTCGGAGTGGCCATATGGGTACAAGTGACGCTGAACGTTCTGGACGCCCTGTTGAGGTTACTACTCCAGAAATCATTGATAAAATCCATGATATGGTGATGGATGACAGAAGAGTGAAGGTGCGTGAGATTGCTAGTGCTGTGGGCATCTCGAATGAACGGGTACATAATATTTTGCATCAACATTTGGACATGACAAAGCTATCCGCAAGATCGGTGCCGCGATTGCTCACGCTTGACCAAAAACGAAATCGTGTGGAGTGTTGCAAGGACGGTTTGCAGCTGTTCCAGAAGAATCCGCAGGACTTTAAGCGTCGTTTCGTCACTGTGGATGAAACATGGATACATCACTACACTCCTGAGACCAAAGAACAATCTAAACAATGGGTTACCAAGGGGGAATCTGCGCCAAAAAAGTCGAAGACCGTTCCTTCGGTCGGAAAGATTATGGCGACTGTCTTTTGGGATTCGCAAGGAATTATCCTCATCGACTATCTGGAAAAGGGTAAAACTACGTATTACAGGTGCATATTATTCATCGTTATTGGACCGTTTGAAAATCGAGCTGCAAGAAAAACGCCCACGATTGGCCCACAAAAAAGTCCTTTTCCATTACGACAACACACCAGCTCACACCTCAGCAGTTGTGGTCGCAAAATTAATGGAAATAGGGTTCCAACTCCTTTCACATCCCCACTATTCTCCAGACTTAGCTCCCTCGGACTACTATTTGTTCCCCAATATGAAGAAATGGCTGGCGGGAAAAAGATTTTATTCAAACGAGGAGGTGATTGCAGAAACGAATGGCTATTTTTCAGACTTGGACAAATCCTATTATTCGGTAGGGATCAACAAACTAGAGCAGCGTTGGACGAAGTGTATAAGCCTAAAAGGAGACTATGTTGAAAAATAAAAAAGGTTTACCCCAAAAAATTAAGTAGTTTTTATTTTTGCACGGACTTTTCAAACGACCCTCGTACAGCAGTAGTCTCGTTATTTAATAGCCACCACCTCGTATACTAGGCGTTACTAGCTTTATTAATCACACTACTGATATCTTTGAAATATTTTATTGTAATCGTCTGACCATTTACTGAAGAAGAACCTGTCGAATATTTGTTCCTCACAAATATTAGAATAATATTCAGTTGAGCAACGTCAGCCTAAATTATCTCATTAATAACTAATTAAAAGTTCTTTAAGTAGACTTTACTTTTTTTTTCTTTAATTTAATCCACTTCTGCATTAGATAAGGCTGCATCAAATTGAATTTGAGGTTACCTAGATAACGATGGATTAAGGGAACTGTCACTAATAAATGGGTTGTTACAATAATAAGCAGGCTGAGAGCGAACCACGCGGTGTGCGGATCGTATCTTCACAGGATCAACAAAAGGTACTCTCCTCTTTTCGTAGATTGCAATGAGGGGGAGGATTTCAAACATATAATAATGGATATGTCCACATTTTGTGGTAGAAAGTAAACGAATGTTTGACGACATATACAGGTATTTAGATGCACCATTTCGCTACGAAGACATAATATTCTCCTCCAACATATATGTGCTGAAGTCTAGAGCTAGCAATGAAATATGAATGTATTTAAAAGTTATAGAATGAATGGAAGAAAATGATTAGAGAAGGATTACGTGATTTTAATTTCGGTTAAGCTATAAGGATGGCAGAAATATAGAGTACTGATCCATCCATTAGTTGTAGTTTATGTAAATAGTAGTATATAGTGGAGGGATAAATGTGTGAAGCGAATGTATTTATGAGTAAGAATGGAGAGTGAGTGATATTCTAGTGATAAGCACCTAGACGATGCTGGCTGTATGGCGACAGCCAATGCCAAAAAAGGCAAAAAAAAAATCAAATTGAATTCTCTTTATATGGTAAACAAAAACGGAAAGTATAAATTAAAAGATTGATAAAACTTCATATTTTTACCCATATAAATTTAGTAAACTCTGAGAGTCGCCATTTGTCATGACCTACACATTATTTTTTTCATATACGTGTTCTTGGATAGGAACTCATAAAATCACTCATAAGTCCTAAATTCTTTGTTTTTTGTGCTAAATTATAATTCTATGGGTAACACCATTGGGCGCTAAGAAAACTCTACTTCTAATAAGGAAACAAAAGTGGGCGGTAGTTGGGGAAAAGGTCAATATATCCTGGTCTAGACCAAGAATTTTAAGTGCTCAAAGGTAAAACTGTAAAGGAAGTGTTAGATTCAAGACGTTCTATTGAAATCTCTTTGTTAATATGCAGAAGGCTTTTAAGTTAATTTGAAACAGTCAGCCAAAATTGGGGTTAGTGAACCTTAACTTTCACAAATAGGACTTTTCCGCGTCTTTTTACTTGCCTAATTATTATTATTATTTTTTAAATAATTAGACTTCAATTTTTTTTTTTTTTTCTATATTAATGTAAAAGAAAAATCTTGTACAATATTTGAGTTTGGTACAGAAAAACAAGAAAAGAAAACCAAAAAATTTTAATAAAACAGCACACACCAAAATAAAGAAAACAATCTGCGCACTAAGTGACTGTAATGGCTTACAAAAGAACAAACTTAAAATACATCTACAAAGCATAATCTGTTATTACGAAGATTTAGCTGTTTTAAACATTTCTATGGTATCAAGGAGTTTAATTTCCCAACACTGTCGGTATTGTTTTAATTTTGTTATATTGTCGGCAAGTATAAAATGGTTTTCTAGGAATTTTTGGCGTGATATAGAGTTTACTCGGGCAATTCAGCACTAAATGATTTAAGGGATCAACAACGAGTTTCTGACACAGCCGGTAATCTTGGTCTGACATTAAAGTAAGGGCGGAACTGTTAAAAAATAGTGTATATAATGTAGGGAAATTGGAATGTGAGTGGCCGCCCGGTTGAGGGTATTTGAGAAGGGATGACCGCTAGGGGTGGCAATAAAGTTGCAGGTAGCAAGGGACATTCCTTTTCCCATTCCATTTCTGTGTGTGATGTGTGTTGGGCCTTGTGTTGGCGTTAGAATCTTATGTCTTAAGTGAATAAACTATACTGTAAAGTTTTTCTTGTCCTTTTACTAAGAAAGAACTTTACTTACACAACTGCCTGCCACTAGTTATTAAATAATATGTGGGTTTGATAAATAATAAAACTCGCTAAAGTTGTAGGTAATAACCTGATTTATTAACACATTACCTTTACTCACATTAACATTTACTAGCAACTAACGCTATTCATTACAGTCACCATTTACAACAGTCACAACAGTTTTCTGTTACTTACTCACTACGTAACGCCACAAAACTGTTCCCCGACTGACCACTGGTCCGCACTGCACCGAATTGCACTAGTCTCTGCTACACAAACAAAGCTCTACTCATTAACTGACTAACCGCCTGACTAGCTACCACTGAAGCACTCCGCAACACTGACTCTCTCAAACTGTCACTTCCAAAGTGTCTCTCCAAACCAACGTCTCGCCAAGACTCACTCAAAACTAACTGATTAAAACTGATTAACAACTCTAATAACTCGTTAAGAACTCTAAAAACTGACGGCTCCAGCTGTGTCTGCCTCCTTTTAACTGCGTGCCTCCCTCCAACTGGGGCTGCCCTCCTCCAACTCTCTGAGCATAAGTTTCCACGCCCTCCTGACGTTCATTGGCTGGAGAAAACATACTGCCACCACCTCAGCTGGGGCCGCCCTCCTCCTACTCTCTGTCTCGCTCCTACCTGTCAATCACTGGCTGGGAAAACACATATGCCACCACCCCAACTGAGGCCTTTCTCTTAGCTGGCTTTTACACAGGTCACTAACTCTTTGTACAATCTAGCCCTTTCCTTTCTAGTTCAGGTAGAGACCGGCCCTTTTGTCTACACAGTAGTGGCCTGATACCGACGTTGGTCGCTTAACCCCTAGAACAATCTAGGCCTTTCTTCTCTGCCACAGGTAGATACCGCCCTTTTGTTTATGCAGTGGCGGCCTGTTACTGACTTTGATCGCTCAACCCCTAGAACAATCTAGGCCTTTCTTCTATGCCCAGGTCAACTTCGTTACAATACTTATGATAGATTGGTGTTTATTTCAACCCTTAGATATTTAAAGTATTAATTTGTGTTTTGTTTTTTTAGTTTTCCTTTAACTCATTTCATATTCTACAATAAGTAGACTTCAATTTTATGAAACAAAATTTATATATTTAATGTAAATACCAAATCTAAATAATTGCCAAAAAGAAAGTAAAATCTCTAAACATCCAGCTAATTTAAATATTCTCGAAGGAGCAATTAAACCAAACAAAATAAAACAAAAAATAAATAATATAAGTAAAAAATACTGTAAAGAAAATTAAGGATGCAAAAATTTTTACAATTAGAACAAACTTCTACCCGCACATAAACGAAAACTGAGAACCAAAATACCAGCTGGAAAAAGGAAAAGTATGAATGAACAGAGACGATGAATGAATATTCAAGTCATTCATTTAAATATGCATGAATAAATAAAAATTACTAAAAATTCTTCTTATTTTTAAGAATAATATTTTTAATTATTTAAATTAGCTAAATCCTTTTTAAATATAAAAAAACGAATAATTTAAGACAAGTAATCGCCTATATTTTTCAGGCGATGATATAACGTAGTAATGCTACAGTTACTTTAAAATTTCACTACTTACAATACTCAAATCACTCCCACTCCTTAAATCATTGGCTCCTCTTCCTAATCTTTTCCTTTACAATACCCCAATAAAATATTGTTCCTCTGTGAAAAACCTTGGTATCACTTTCGATCAAAACCTATCCTGGAAAAACTATGTTTCCCAAATCTCTCGTCGTTCCATCCATATCCTTAAGCAGTTTAATAGTTCCCGTCACCTTTTTCCAATTAAGACCCGGCAACTCCTAGTTTCCTCTCTTATATTACCCCATTTCGACTATGGTTGTTTAGTGTATGGCGGTCTTTCTGGTGATATTGAAGCTAAGCTTAAGCGCCTCATGAACTGCTTCATAAGATTTTTTTTCAGCATTTCCAGAGACTCTCGCATTTCGCACTGCTACGATGAGTTGAAGTGGCTTTTTCCTGTCTATCGCCGCCAATATCTTTTGGCTTCTTTCCTTTTTCAAGTCATCCAGTCTCAAAGGCCTTCCTATATTTTTCAACTCCTTAAGTTTAAATCCTCCATCCATTCCCGTATCACTAGATCTCGCTCATCTGATCTCTATATTCCCTCTCACCGTACCTCATCCTTTAACAAGTCCTTCCTAATACGTGCTACCTCTCTCTGGAACTCCTTGCCTTCATCTGTCCGCCATGCTCCTACCCTATCCATCTTTAAATCCTGTCTATTCAGTTATCTACTTTCTATTCAGCTTCCTCCGAAATTCTAATTGTTTTAATTTATTTCCTTAATTTCTGCTGTTTTATTATTTTATTTTTACTTTCATTTTCACTTATTATATTTTCACTTTTGTAAATATTTATTTATTTAATTTCTGTATAATCACAGGCCAAACTGTTAAGGCCTCTATTTGTTCCTGTATTTATTCTTAGGGGACAATTGTCCCAGAATAATAAATTTATTTCTATTCTATTCTATTCTACTGTCACTGACTCTTGGAATCCATTTTCTAGTACAAGATGACTAAATGAAAAGATAAATAATAGCAGGAAAAGCATTAGATGACTTTTCGTCAAGGAAAACAAAGAAATTAGCATCATGGTTACCGAACCTTGCGCAATTACTCGAGGAGTATATTGCCCTTCAGTTTATTAATTATTCTTTAGCATAGAAGTTATACTGTAGCTGAATTGCAGTAGTACATTATCCTGATAGTTCATATCTTATAGTTTTTACAGAATATATAATGCATTTTATTTTCTCCTTTTTATTTGCTACCTGTATAAAAATACAGTTACACCAGGCAAAGTGTGAATGGTACAAGTGCAATACAGGATGCGAAAGCTGCACGCACACCGCAACCGTACGGACACAGGAAGAGGGGAAATCAGCCAGTGCTGACACTCTCGGGAATTCTAGTTGTGGAAAGGTCTAGGTTAGGAGATCAAGAGGCCAACGTCGTTTTAGACATCTTGGGGGGATTATCAGGATGGGATGATGAGGAAAGAGTTTGAGCTGTATGATTGGGATGGCAGGATAGGCTTTTGTAGAAATTGAGGAATCGTGAATGGATTGTTTCAGTGACAAAAGGAATATTTAGATATTTGTGAAGGATGAGGTTAGGGACAAAATAGGGAGCATTTATAATACGGCGGAGGACTTTTGATTGGGAGGATTCAATAAGGGAGATATTGGCGGGTTTAGTTGGGCCCCACAGCTCTGACCCGTAAGTCCAGATGGGTTGAAGTAACGTCTTGTATAGGCTTAGTTTGTTAGGTGTGCTTAGTTTAGATTTAGGACTGATCATGCGTCTTAGTTGTCCGCACATTTTACTTAGTTGTAGTCATTTGAGTCTCTTGTGTGGATTCCACGTGAGTCAACTGTCCAAGTAGAAACCCAGGTAGCGTACTACGTTCGAGGTAGGGATGGGATTGTTGAGTAAGAAAACACTGCGGCACGATTGACGCTAATTAACAGGCGTTTAAATTTGTGCGTAAACAAAAATAATAAATAATAATTTTTAAATAATAAACTGAATAATGTTGCGAAAAGTTACACATTAAGTTGGATTCAACTTATGCGCTACTCTCTCATACCGTCAGATCTTGTTATTACAGTAACCATTAGCAAACAACGCTGTACACAGTTGCTGAACTCAACAAAAACATTAAAATTTCTTCCAGCTCCTGAGGGCAGTAGCTCCCTAACTCCTAGTACTTCTAAACTCTTAAATCACATGTATAATAATTAAGTATTCAGGCAAGAAAACTCTCATAAAATGGAGTTCCTTAAAGTTTTCTTCGTGAAAACAAATTTCCTTTTTATTCCTATAAAATTATTGGTTTTTCTTAAGCAATAATTAATGTTTTTATTACATAGATAGGCAACACAAAATTTAAGGAAATTAACTGATTATGTTAATGAAGGCTTAGAGAGAGTAAAATTCGAAAGAAAGAATTCTCATTGTTGTTTTAGTCAGAAAATTTGATAAATATTTGAAAAGAAATTTTGCAAATTGAAATTCCATTTCTGCCAAAAGTTTGTGTAAATTTTATGTAAATAAAGTTGTAGTTGAACAACGAGCCAAGTCATTGAAATTTAGTTTCTCAATATCTTGATTTCTAACGTCTAGATTTAAAAGATTGTTGCAAACGACTTTGCAACGAACAGAGTTCTTCTATTTGCTTTGTGAAGTACCAAAAAGAATCCTGTGTGACTATATTCTTCATATTCCCTTTTACTTAATTGTTGGTAATCGTTTTGATTGATGGGTGAATAACAAACATACGCGCACAATAAAAATTTACAATTTTTTGATTCTTTGACGTTTGCAGTTTCCAAATTTGGCGTTATAAAGAGAATTCCCGTTTCGTGATATTAAATTAATATTATTTTAATAGGATGAAAAAATAACTGCAAATTTCAGGCTTATTTTGTATTTTTTTATTATGCCGAGATTTCAACCTAGGGACTAAGTCATCTTCAGGGCTAATTGACAATGTAATATTTTACATCATTAAAAGGGTTGATGTGTCTTCTCTCTAGTCTGTTCATGGACTGAATGTGATCGGTCCATGTGTGATATGTGTTTGGTTGTGAGGAAGTCAGTGTTGCCAATTGTCACAAGTATTTTGCAGTAAGTTGGCGTAGGTTGTTGCTATATATTGTTTAAATTGTTGGTGTCAGTTTTGAAATTTAGAATGTTTTCTGTCTTTGAAATATCATTTCTATTTATGTACCACAGCCCTGAAGATGACCTAGTAGTCCCTAGGTCGAAAGTTCGGCATAATAAAAATATATCAATGACTGAAACTGGCAGTTATTTTTTTCATCCTATTAAAACTATGAATCAGTCACCAAAAATAATGAACAATAATTTTAATTTTTAATTCAGCAGTTCAGTTGTCTGAAGGTTGCCATTACTGCACCAAAATTCACCTTATATAGTTTCAATTGAATCAATTGTGGGAGTGAATTCTTGATTTTGACGAAAAATTGACCAACAAAAAGTGCCAATTTACCGTTCAGATTTTTGCAAATTTTGTAATTTCCTTCGCGAACAAATCAGTTCCTAATGAATTTACTTAAACTTTGTTCAGTGATTGCAATCTCATATATTTGGGTAGATTCCTTCTTAAATTATTTATAAGAATTAATAGGATGAAAAAATAATTGCCATTTCAGTCGTGATACATTTATTCTGCCGAGCTTTCGACCTAGGGACTAGGTCATCTTCAGGGCTGTGGAACATATTTACAGTTTGTTAACAATGATTCTATTGAAATGAATATTTACAAAAATTATTTACGTAGTTTACAAAGTAATATTTTTACATTACAAAGGTTGGTGTGTCTTCTGTCTTGTCTGTTCATGGACTGAGTGTGATCGGTCTGTGTGTGATATGTGTTAGGTTGTGTGGAAGTCAGTGTTGCCAATTGTCAAGTATTTTGCAGTAAGTTTGCGTACATGTTGTTTAAATTGTTCGTGTCTGTTTTGAAATTTAGACTGTTTTCTGTCTTAGATATGTGTATCATTTCTAGCACTTTCCTTTTTTGTGTGTTGATTTCTGATTTAAGTATCTTTGTGTTTGGGAAATCAAAAGTGTGATGATTTTCTGTGCTGTGTAAGGAAAGTGCTGTGGTGTTCTTTTTTAGTTTAGTGTCGTAAGAGTGTTGGTACAGTCCTGTTTTTTTTGTAAGTACGGTGATGTTTCGCCTATATATTTTTTGTGACAGTCTTTACATTCTATTTCGTAAATAAGGTTTGATTGTTTGTCCTTTTCAGTCTGGTCTTTTAGCTTCGAAAAAAATTGTCTTTTTGAGTTGTTGGTGTTTTTTTGTAGTGATTATTGTGTTTGTCGTGTTCTGTAGTAATGTTTTCAATTTGTTTGTGAGTGGTTGTACATATGTTGGTGTGGCATATTTTTTGGGTTCTATGGATAGGTTGGTGTCGCTGTGTGTTTGTAACATACAATCCCTAGGTCGAAAGCTCGGCAGAATAAATGTATCACGACTGAAATGGCAATTATTTTTTCATCCTATTGAAACTATGAATCAGTCACCTAAAAGAATGAACAACAATTATAAGAATTAAATTAAAGTGAAACGTCCTGAGTTTAAACAAAATGTTTGGGTAGAACTTTAAGATTGGTAGTAATAGAAAGTAAAGTGAGTTTACTTAAAAGATATTTTATGAATTAGTAAAGAGAGTCTGAATAAAACATACTTTCTGGGATATGTGACATACATCTCTTTCACATAAATATCTCTTAATTCTAAAATGAATCAAAGTAATAAATGACATGAGCACCAGAAGTACATTCGAGCACTTAGTAAAAAATTAATCGTATAAATTTAAATGAATTGAGAAAAAGTAAATAAATTAGAAATTTATTGGGAGGTATCTCAAGATTAGATTACAGTTTAATTCAGTTAATGGTTCAATTTCAGTTGTGGGTAAAAAGAAGGGTGGAAGAAGTACTTCTTCTTTGAAGCGGAAATCGCGTCGTGTTGCAGAGGAACTTTGCGAGTGTCCCAGTATGAGTGTGTATGTTCTGGGTATAAGTATTGGGGAAAATATTGGGCCGCCCAGAAATGGAGAGGAGAGTAACTGAGCAAGAGAAATGGTGCAGAGGAGAGGAAGCCAAAGTGGAACTGACAAGTTATTACCGTCGAAAATTTCCATAATACATATTCACACAGGGAACGGCCGTGCCATCACCACCGTGTGGTCTATGTAGAGATGGGTAGTAGGGTATGTTCGGCGGTTGGGTGTAATAGTATAGAGGAATGGGTGGTCCGTGCGCTAGCTTCTCAGCATCTTAACCAAGACCCATGAGCAGAATGGTTATGTGTGTATAAGTGTTATCCAGAACCAAACTGACACGCACCTAAGTTAACGTGCATTGGGATAGTGGCGGCGCTATGGCTTTACTTTCAGCTCCAGAATATGGATTACACCCATTACTATCCACCCCCACTTGCCACATTGCGGCTCCATTCTCCGCCCACGTAATCCCATCACTTACCCTTTGATATAGCCGAGGCGGCTGCTCCTACACCTATTCGCAATATTCATAAACTCTTATAGCCGTATCTAGAAGAAGAAAGAAAGAAAATTGAATCTTGAAGTACGAAAGTTTCTCTCAGCATCTACTAACTCGAATTATTATGCGAGCACACTTTCAATTTTACGTTACAATCAATCAATTAATTAATTTTTTAAGGATAAAAATAATTTTAAACAAAAAAAGATGGATTGATTGCACTGAATGTGTGAAACTGGATTCAGAAAATTAATCAGATAAATAACAATCAATTCCTTCAGCGAATAGTTCGCTGGCAATAACTAAATAACATCAAGTCTGTACAGTAAGCATTTTTCTTAATTAGCAGTTTTTGCTTGCTTTCAATAGCAGATAGCGATCAATTTGATAAATTATTTTTGTCAACTGTAATTATGCTTAAATTGAGGTCCTTCATTTTTAATGAATACTTTATGTTTGATTAGTGTTATTCATTATTATTTTTTAATGATTTTTAACAGAAGTCATATTGATTTAATATTCTTTTTTATTTTAAGATGAGGGCTTATTTTTTCTTTTCTTAATAATATTAATTTATTTTAAGTTAAATAAATATTTAATTCATGTTCTTTTCTAGTTCATTATTCAACAATGTGGTTAAAGTAGTAGTTTTTGTTGTCTGTTTATACTAATTTTTAAAGATTGTTATTACTTTTACTTTTTTGTGTGTGTGTAAATACTATTTCATTTAATATGGCTTATGCTTCACAAATTATTTAATAAATAAATAAATAAATAGTAGTTTTATAAGCCTTTGTTGGAGACGTAGTATGAAGCATTGGTTATTCAGCAAGAAATTTTTCAACTTTAATGACTGTATGCGATATATGTATGTAAATATATTAAAAATTCTTGGCTGATCTCCAAAGATCGAGTCGTTATTCCTAATCGGTTTAAGGGAATGTGTAGTAAATCAGTACCTAGTTACTAAAGGAATTTTGATGTTTCTCTAGAAATGAAGCTAGTAAATGGTAATTGAGTAAAGCAATGCCCATTTTGTAAGTCGGGCTTTACGAGGGTCGTTTGAAAAGTCCGTGCAAAAATAAAAACTACTTAATTTTTTGGGGTAAACCTTTTTTATTTTTCAACATAGTCTCCTTTTAGGCTTATACACTTCTTCATATTGGGGAACAAATAGTAGTCCGAGGGAGCCAAGTCTGGAGAATAGGGGGGATGTGAAACGAGTTGGAACCCTATTTCCATTAATTTTGCGACCACAACTGCTGAGGTGTGAGCTGGTGCGTTGTCGTGATGGAAAAGGACTTTTTTGTGGGCCAATCGTGGGCGTTTTTCTTGCAGCTCGGTTTTCAAACGGTCCAATAACGATGAATAATATGCACCTGTAATAGTTTTACCCTTTTCCAGATAGTCGATGAGTATTATTCCTTGTGAATCCCAAAAGACAGTCGCCATAAACTTTCCGGCCGAAGGAACGGTCTTCGCCTTTTTTCGCGCAAATTCCCCCTTGGTTACCCATTGTTTAGATGGTTCTTTGGTCTCAGGAGTGTAGTGATGTATCCATGTTTCATCCACAGTGACGAAACGACGGTTAAAGTCCTGCGGATTCTTCTGGAACAGCTGCAAACCGTCCTTACAACACTTCACACGATTTCGTTTTTGGTCAAGAGTGAGCAATCGCGGCACCCATCTTGCGGATAGCTTTGTCATGTCCAAATGTTGATGCAAAATATTATGTACCCGTTCATTCGAGATGCCCACAGCACTAGCAATCTCACGCACCTTCACTCTTCTGTCATCCATCACCATATCATGGATTTTATCAATGATTTCTGGATTAGTAACCTCAACAGGGCGTCCAGAACGTTCAGCGTCACTTGTGCCCATATGGCCACTCCGAAAATTTTGAAACTACTTATAAACTGTTCTAATCGAACAGGTGCAGAGTCACCATAATGTTTATCAAGCTTCTCTTTAGTCTCCTGAGGCGTTTTGCCTTTCATAAAGTAGTGTTTAATCAACACACGAAATTCTTTTTCGTCCATTTTTTGAAAATCACTCGACTTCCTCGATTCAAACGAATACCAAACACAAAGAAATAGACCGATCTGGCTGAAACTTGGTGTGTGTTCTTCCAAGTGATGCTACTAACTAAACATAACCTCGATACGCGCCAGTGGTGCTATCTCTCTGACTTTGCACGGACTTTTCAAACGACCCTCGTATGTCCAAGTACCAACTATCTTATTTGGTTGGGTTTTAGTGTTGTGAACTGGGACGGCTAGCAATACCTACTTAATAATGAATTTCTCATATAAATTATTGAATAAAATCCAAGGCCTAGACTGGGAATCAAACCCAGTGGATCACAATAAAAGTTACCTTTGCGGGTCTCGCCTCTAACCGCTCGGCTACCGTGGCTGCCTTTGAATCTAGCGCGCGGATTCTTCGTCAGACGTTTGCCTAACTCTAAGGTTCGAACTGAGTTTGCGTAAATTAGTACACTCCTAAAATAAGTAAACTGGACAGCTGCACTTTTAGTATTTGGCACTTTTTTGAATATTAATTTTCAAAATTAAAATTAACAAAATTAATTCTTATAACATTATTTATTTATTAGTTTCAAATTAATACCGATAAAGAATGGACTGTTATTCTCAATAATCACTCAAACCACCGTAGATGAAAGTAAAAAAATGTTTCCCTAATAAAGAAAATATAAACATGATTTATAATACAGTTATAGAACAGTAAAACTGCACTAAGATGCATAAGTGCATGTTTCATAAGAAGTTGCAATAAGAACGTACAAGATTCAACAGGTATGTTGCACATATGAACTTTAAGTATGCACTTAACTTGAAGTACACTTCTCTCATACATTTTATTTCCTGCTAGAGTTTAGCAATGAGTATTATGCCTTTATATTATGCACTTAAGTAGAGAGAATTTTTTTTTAAATGCACTTCTAACAATGTTTGTTTGTTTTATTCTATTATAATTATTTTGTTTTTCAAAAGCTTTCAAAAATAGAAAAAAAAAAATTATTAAAAACTACTTTTGTGGTTAATACTTTGCCATGATTACCTGCCCTTTAAGTTCTAAACGCGATTTATTTAATTATAATTAACGTACATTTAAAAAAAGATTTGTATAAAAATTAATAAAAGAATATCTAGGCCACTTCAAATTGCTTCTTAATGTTTAAATTTCTAAAGCTCAGTTTAATCAGTTAAGCGTGTTTGATAGCAGCATTCCGTACATGCGGTACCTAAAAAAATTCGATGTTCCGACACTTTTTCAAGATAGATTTTTACTAACTTAAAATGCATTAAACTATTGCTAGAAAGTTTTGTCTTCTACAAACACTTCAAAGTCCATGGCACACGGAATTCCAGCCTAGACATTGCGAGCGATCGACGATCGACCAAAACTGGCCTCGTGATCGACTTGTAGGCCACCCCTGTATTAAGGAATTCCAAATATGAAGAAAATTGGTTAACTGGTAAGTGAAATAGAATTTGTGTCGAAAAAGATTCTCTAACAATTTTAAAGAAACTTAACGTGCTAATTGTTGTAAAAAATCGAATACTCTGTTTTTTCTTAATTAAAAAAATGATCCAAGTAAACTTAAGTCTTTAACTGATTTAGGCTTACCCCGAAACAAGGGCGGCTAATAAGATTGCACTGATGCTGTATGCTGCATGTTTTCCAAAATAAAATGGTACCTTGGCGAGCACTGTATGACATACAAAACCACTGTCACGGAGCTGGAAGTATCCTCTAATAAAAGAGTCGATGTTTAGGACAGCACGCATAATTCCAGAGAACCCACGGTACTGCCGGCGCCTGAGAGAAAACTGATTGACAACGGCTTAAATCTACCACTTAACTATATTTCAAAGCTTAACCAGTTAAGCGCGTATACACGTCAAACCAAATCTCTGTTACGGAGCGTTCGACGTGTATACTCGTTGTGAAAAATAAAAAAATTGCCATTAACTATAAAAACCCGAAATTTTAATAAAATGCAGTAAGAATATTATTTGGTGGGATGTTTCCTTTATCTTACCAATAGAACTGCCAAGTATTTTATACGGAGGGAGGTGGTGGGAGCCAGCCAAAAGATAAGTGGTTGGTACATGTTTGGTCTCCGCATTAGAGATTGGGAATTAGGCACACAAATAGAAGCTCTCAACCCTTGTGCAATGCCGTTTTTACCTTACATAGAGGTTCAGACCTGAGTACGAGCATGATTTCATTTTTTTGCACAAAATTCAAAGCTCTTTTCTTCCTTGTAAAAGCTCTTGCGTCCCTAGGCAATGCATATGTGAAGCGGTGCAAGATTTGATTTTGAATGAGCACAGAATGCTCTAGTAATCTCAAGCCCCTAGAAATTGCAGAAAAAGTCGCTTGCAGTAACTATTACGACTATTGTAAACTTTTAGTTGTTTTGCCCTGCGTTCGACGTGTATACACGTCATTGTCTGATTTTAATTCCGCACTCTGTGTTTTTTTTTTTTTTTAACTAAATTCCGCGCTTAACTGGTTAATCCAATACTTTAAATTCATTAATGAAACGATTGCAGCTAAACTATAACATTGAACAACGAAAGAAGCCTCACTATAAATAACTATTGTTTATGTAACTGCGTTTTAGCGTTTAACCTTTGAATTCCCATCATAAAGTACGCTAAGATTTCACTAAATCCTTTGATATTGTTCTTAAATAAATTTCAGAAAATATGATTATGTAATCATAATTTAAATGTTAAAAAAAATAAACAGAGGTGACGTAGTTGTTGTAAAACTTAAGAGGTGAAAAGTGATACAAATTTCAGATAAGGCAAAAAATAACGAAGTTAAAATACGCTTGGAACAGAAAAAAAGATTATTGCCAATTTAAGCTTTCGACATAGGAACTGGGTCATTTTTAGAGCTGTCGAAAATATTTTACGGTCAAAGATTTATAATGGTTTTTATAATGAATAGGTCAATCAATTGGCATCACTGATCTATTCACAAACCAGAACATTTCAATACCGACTACAGTCAGTATGTTAAATGGTTAGAACAGAAGACCCACCAATCCTTTGATGTTAAAAATGTAAAAAAAAAAATATTATCATTTTTCATTAGCTAAGGCGAATAAGTTTTGAAAACTGGATTTCTTTTTTTAAACCAAATTAATGTAAAATATGTTCCACAGCCTTCAAGATCACCTGGGTCCCTAAGTCGAAAGCTTGGTAAAAAAATACATAAAACAATTAATGAAGTTGGCAACAATATTTCTACCTTTTGGATTAATGAATCAGAAATCAGTAACTATGAACAACATTCTACGCTTGCATCGCTATTCCACATCAAAATATGGCTGATGATGTTAATCACGCCTTTACACTTACCATGAAGTGATGGTTAGCTCTGTGAATCAACACCAGAAATAAGTTGTTACGAGGAGAGATTAATATTTCAAGACAGCAATGACGCAACTGCGTTTTGGAGTACTACAAGATGAATTACCATTTATTCCTAGTTATTTTTTTAATCAATCAAAATTTCCTAGCATCATAAAAGCTATTAACTTGATTTCACCTAATTTTACAGTTAAAACGTTGTTCGGCTGGGTTGACGATGTTTTCTGAACAGAGAGATAAACCCCACTGTTGCCAACAAATATAATAAAACATTTCGAAATAATATAAAAAAAATTCAAAATTAATTAATGAGAAAATGTGCAAATTAATGTAAATTGTGGCAGAAAGTAATGAATAAAAACCGCATTACAATCTACATCCAATCGATACAATAAATTATGAATTCGAAAAATAAAAAAATAAAGTAAGGAACAAAGGAGTTTTCTTTTTTACTTTATTATCCAGTCTATAGTTTTCTTTAAAAATTATGGGTTATGAATTTCATTACCACGCGGTATAATTTCACGGTAGAGAAAACTTCATTTTTATTTTAACTGAACAAATTATTTTAGCCTAACCTCCAATATACTGTAGAGTGGCGTCATCACTTTTTAAATAATAAATTTTCTACTAAAATTAAATGAGATAATAAATTTAATATTGCTCTAAAAAGATACAGGAAACTAAGCGAAAAATCTGGTATTATTTTATTAGTAACCTTAAATGGTGATTTTCTGAGGTAGGTTAACTTTTTTAGTACCACTTACTCTACTAATTAAAAGATAATATTGCTTAAAAGAAGATTTTTTATTTTGGGTATTCATGAGGTCCTCAGAGTCAGAAAAATTGGTTTTTCACTGTGTGTGTACTTCCCCCGTAAATCAAAAACGAAAAATTGCGAAGTTCAAAATTAATATTGACCATAAATGCCATAATAAGATTTTAGTTAAAATCGTTAAACAGGTAGAATTCCTTTAATGAAAGGGACTTTTTAGAAAGTTTAGGATTCTCTCAAAATTGGGTACAGCGATTTTCTTCTCCAAATTTGATGTTCGAAACTGCTCATTCATCAAAACTTGATCTTTTATTGGAAAAACTTTTTCCACGGAAGAAAGACTTTCCTCTTTTACTGGTTTGTGTGACAATTCTTTAGCTCTGACAAAGGATTATCTTCTGAAGGATTATAACTGCTTGATTTCTTCCAGGGCGGTCTGATTCAGCGAAGAGTAACCCAGTCAGTACGCTACGTCAATCTTAGCCTCTACACACACTTACTTAAATGTAACAACTAAATATTTAATATTTCTCGATGACTAATAATAATAATTATAATGATTGCCGTGTTTCCGTAATAATTGCGCGAGCAAGATTGCCCAATTTAATGAGGCATGTTCTATTCAAAATGATTGTAGAAAAATTACTTCTTCTTTCAGTAACCGCATTGTGCGGTGAGGCTTGGAGTAGCACCTCCCAATCTATCCTTTCCAAATACTCTGTTTCCGTAACATTCTTCTTATACCTGTAAGGGATTCCCTCCTAGCCCGACCTAAACTTACTATCCAGGGTGTATACAGAGGAATGGTCGAAACTTCGAAAGGTGATTCAGCAGGTCAAATGCAACAAAAAATATTCTATTCACTTTGGCCTGTATTTCAATAGTGTCCAAAATATTTGCATTTTTAACTTTAACGTCGATATTCACGTTTTCCATCATAAAAACGGCCGTAACTTTTCTATACTTTATCGTACAACAAATTTGCTTATTCCAAACGAAAGAGCATTAAATTTCCGATAAATCTGCTAAGCCAAGAACCCCAAAACGTTTCTTATAATGAAATTTTTACTTTAAAGTCAAAAAATTCGTTCTCGATGACTTCTTTTAAAATTTTCGACTATATTTTTTTATAATTTTCATAGCAATTTTAGGTAGGCACCTACCTATGGTATTTTTATACTGTGTTTTACTGCTATTGATTTTTTTTTACTTCCATTAAATAGCAACTGTCCAAAACTAAAATGGTTACTTTTCCTTTTGTTCCTTCTCCAAAAATTGACATACGAGTAAATTAATAATTTGATATCAGTGAAAATTTAATGCTCTTTCGTTTGGAATAAGTAGATCTGTTGTAGGATAAAGGATAGAAAAGTTACGGCCATTTTTATGGTGGAAAACGCGAATATCGACGGAAAAGTTAAAAATGCAAATATCTTGGACACCATTGAGAATCGGGCTAAAGTGAATAGAATATTTTTTGATTCACCTCTCGAAGTTTCGACTTCTCCTCCGTGTACACCCTGTATAGATCTTGCACATATTGCGATGCTTTCTTTTCGTTTCTAAGACATTAGGTCCTGGTTCCCAGGAACAGTTTGTCCTTAAGTACAACTTTCCATTCTTTCATTTGCTGTCAAACTCAGCTTAACTGCTGAGTCTACGAAATTTGCCGCGTTGTTTACATATTTAGTTCCTCACTAATTGTCTAATTTTTCTAATGCAATTATTTTTTTGGTTTTATTTTTTTCCAGGTTACGTCAAGGAAAGTGCATTGTCACAGCTGTTACATCACTGATGCGCCTATCTACTAATGACCAACTTTCTGCCCACTGGCAGCCACACAGACTTACATACATCAACTTACAGCTTTCCTGTAAAGTTTGATATCAATAGTCAATGGTGGTTTGAACAAGTTTGAGGAACAAGGAAATTCCTTAATAAATTTGAAATGTTTATCGAATTGAAGCAATAGTTATTTATTTAACAAGTGTGAAAAGTAGTACTTTTCCTCACGCGAGGCAGGGTTTGCACTTGCACTCGCATCGCTTCGCTCGCTCGTGCGTGCAAACCCTGCCTCGCGTGAAGAAAATACTTTACACTCGAGTTAAATATTATATTTTTTCTGCAACCATTAGATTTATTAACTAATAAAATTAAAAATTTCATTTTTACAGTCTACAAAAAGTAATTTATTTATTATAAACATTTATTGTTATATTACAATTATTTACATTACTTACGTATTTACATTACTTATTACATTTTCTGCTGTTTCTTTTATTGATGGAGGAGTGTTTTCTAAACAGGAATCACTAGAATCCATTTTAAATTTCTATAAGTTAACACTATAACCTTTTTAACTGTTATAATTAAAAATATCTAATTATTTATTAAAGTATTATTTTTATTTCTATATTCCTTTCAATTTTTATTTTATTTTTTAATATTCGTTTTTTAATTATTTAGTTACGTTAAATAAGCTTATTAGAGTTTTACAGAAAATATTTATGTTAATAACAAAACTTCTTATATCAAGGAAGCACAATAAAGTTTTTCCACACACTAGTGCGGAAAGTGACACTAATGGGAATTTCCCCCCACTAGTGTGGGAAGTTGGGCATTACACAGCTGATTTTAATTGAGTAATGAGAACTTCCCTACATGGTTGCAGAAAAAAAGTATTTAAGCATTCATTTTTTGGAGAAATTAAAACATTTACAAAACAATTTTCAGTGATTATTATAAATTTCAGCTGATACGGTAATATCATAAGATTAGTATCAGCTGATTAATGTTAATAATGGATAAAGCAGCATTAATGTAATGCGATAATACCGCATCTGTTTAGTTAAAATTTATTGAAATGGTGCTAATCGATTGGTGATTGAATTTATGAGAGAAATTATCAAATTTATACATTAATAATAAATAAAAACAAAAGTAACCAATTCTTTTATGATTTTAGAACCAATAGCCTTAATCTCCAAGTTAAACGAAATAAACTGGTTCACAAATATTTTTTAAGCAAATAGATGGATGATACGAAATTGAAGCTTCGTACACCAACCTGACCCAACTGACCTCGCCGTCGCCCTCAATAAGATCTTGAGGCAACGTAAAGCGGATATATGTAAAACAGGATATTAAACCAAGTAAATTCCCGTAGTAAACAAAATAAATCTGTGCAACTATTTTACTAGGAACTATTGTAACTATTTTAGCAGTACTCTAAACGATTTTGCTTTGAGAATATTTTGAAACAAGAGGAAATTATTCTAAAATACATTTTTTTTATACAGATAGGTGAAAATTAAGAAATCTTTTACTCTGAATAATTCTCGATTCCTTTATAGTTTTTAGTGAGTTATTTACTTTAAATATATAGATTTGTAGATTGTATTAGAAGGGCGGTTCCACCAGAAAGGGGAAGGCACGCAGGCAATCCAAAATGCCCATTGTTCCCCGCCCACCTCTCATCTCATAAGAGATACCGGGGTTTAAAAACAAATCCGACTAAAATTTGCCAGATGCTAATATAATAAACTAATAAAGTAGCAACAGGACACTAGAGAGCATGGCGACTCAATCTCCCAGTGGTCTGAATAAACCTAGAAAGTTCGTTAAGATTACCAGATGCTACCATCTCCGGTACAGAAACATTTGACCTTCCGAAGACGAGAAATATAGTTTTAGAATAAACGGGACACACCTCTACAAAGTGCCGCACAGTCTCATTGGACTCACCACAGCCAGCGCAATTTGGCGACTGGGTAAGGCCGCATTTGAAAAGATGGTACGCTAACTTCGCATGTCCACTCAACACCTGTACCAACTAAAGCCGTTTTCGACTGGCCAAGAATTTCCTTAGCCTGAAGGCAGTCAGCTCGGGATCTGCACCGTTTCCGATGTTCCTTCAAAATCCACTGCTCCACCTCTGTTCTACAACGTCGATAGGATACAGGGATAATGGGCTGAAGAGTCATTGTTATCATCGCAGCTCCTTCCTTTGCTGTTTCATCAGCAAGTTCGTTACCCGGAATCCCAGAATGACCAGGGGACCAAGCAACCGAAACAGTATTCAAAGCTCCCAACAAATTGAGAGCAGCATGGCAAGAATTGACCGAAATTTGGTTCTTACTAGGAGAGGTACTTTAAATATATAACAATAAGTAAGAAAGATTATTACAATGCCCAGATTACCTAAACAGTCAGGACAGAAGATACACCTTTTGGGATTAATGATTCAGTCAGCAAAAAAGATGAACAATACTACCCTAAATACATAAAATTGTTGGATAAATTATTTTGAAAATTTTGCATTCGTTTTAGTGGAGATTTCATATTTTGTAAAACTACGCAGACATTAGGTCAATCTTGCCAAAAATTATTGTAAAAACTAATTCTGATCACTACATTTATTGTATTCAAACCTCTACTTAAGACGATAGAAGTGCAAAGCCTTCTCACTTATACCGACTGTTAAGTAGCCATCATTGATTCCATATCTAAGAAAGTGCTCTAGCCATAGAGGTATGGCGACATTAAAGACCCTACAAAGTTTGGGTGGAAAAGTTTATGGGTGACATTACAGAACCGAGGCAGGAAAGAAGCGTAACCACTAAAAGAAGAGGAGCAGCGTGTGGCTTCCGCTCTTCGAGAGTAATATCTTCCAAGATAATATCTTCATTTTGTGGTGAGTTTGTGACAGGGCTAGCCAACAAGATAAAGAATTGAATTTTTTCCTTCACTGAACAGAGGAAAACATTCAATAAAATCAACTGGAGAAGAGCTTGTTGATTTCCCTTCTAAATGACGTTCTAAATTTTCGCCTGCAGAAGTTCTACAGAAATTATAAGAACTACGTTGAAAATGCTGAATGTTAGCTCTTCTGAATTTTACAACATAAAAGGCGCAAAACAGAGCGAAATCTTGAACCTATTGTTATTCAATATTATTCTTATTTTATTTACAAATCATATACATAGCCAAAATTAATTTACAAAATAAATAAAGCAATGGCAAAGCCTTCTGCTTGAGAGCGTTGCTTGAATTTATATTAAAAAATACAAAATATTTAATAAAATAAACAGTACGAGGGTCGTTTGAAAAGTCCGTGCAAAGTCAGAGAGATAGCACCACAGGCGCGTATCGAGGTTATGTTTAGTTAGTAGCATCTTTTGGAAGAACACACACCAAGTTTCAGCCAGATCGGTCTATTTCTTTGTGTAAGGCATTCGTTTGAATCGAGGAAGTCGAGTGATTTTCAAAAAATGGACGAAAAAGAATTTCGTGTGCTGATTAAACACTACTTTATGAAAGGCAAAACGCCTCTGGAGACTAAAGAGAAGCTTGATAAACATTATGGTGACTCTGCACCTTCGATTAGAACAGTTTATAAGTGGTTTCAAAATTTTCGGAGTGGCCATATGGGCACAAGTGACGCTGAACGTTCTGGACGCCCTGTTGAGGTTACTAATCCAGAAATCATTGATAAAATCCATGATATGGTGAAGGATGACAGAAGAGTGAAGGTGCGTGAGATTGCTAGTGCTGTGGGCATCTCGAATGAACGGGTACATAATATTTTGCATCAACATTTGGACATGACAAAGCTATCCGCAAGATTAGTGCCGCTTGACCAAAAACGAAATCGTGTGGAGTGTTGCAAGGACGGTTTGCAGCTGTTCCAGAAGAATCCGCAGGACTTTAAGCGACTATCTGGAAAAGGGTAAAACTATTACAGGTGCATATTATTCATCGTTATTGGACCGTTTGAAAACCAAGCTGCAAGAAAAACGCCCATGATTGGCCCACAAAAAAGTCCTTTTCCATCACGACAACGCACCAGCTCACACCTCAGCAGTTGTGGTCGCAAAATTAATGGAAATAGGGTTCCAACTCGTTTCACATCCCCCCTATTCTCCAGACTTGGCTCCCTCGGACTACTATTTGTTCCACAATATGAAGAAATGGCTGGCGGGAAAAAGATTTTATTCAAACGAGGAGGTGATTGCAGAAACGAATGGCTATTTTTCAGACTTGGACAAATCCTATTATTCGGAAGGGATCAACAAACTAGAGCAGCGTTGGACGAAGTGTATAAGCCTAAAAGGAGACTATGTTGAAAAATAAAAAAGGTTTACCCCAAAAAAATAAGTAGTTTTTATTTTTGCACGGACTTTTCAAACGACCCTCGTGAACGGAAATTTGTTTTTCATATTTTAAATTACCATAACTTTTGAAAAACCTAACCGATTTCAAAAAAATTTTTTTTGTTTTTTTAAGAGCTCAAATACTATAAAAATATAACGTTCATTTTAAAAACAAAAGTTGGATGCTGTATCTCGAGGTACAGGGTTTTAAAAAAATGGGTCAATCACTGAAAATAAACTAGACTAAAAATGATTAAATACGTGTTTTTTATTTTTTCGAAATTTCCCGCCGTTAAAAAAAAGAAGTGGGTGGGAGCATATAACTCTGGTCACCCTGTATATCAATATATTAAATGTTAATTTATAATATGTTATATTTTTAGAATAGTGTAATTTTAATTTTGCTAACAATTTGTAGGATAGGCCCCTCTTGATCCTGGGGCCCTAGGCTGAAGCCTAGTTAGCCTATAGGTAAATCCGGCCCTGTGAAAGACCCTACAAAGTTTACAAATAACGAATAACCAAAGTAGTTTGAAAAACGTACCCATCTCGAATTAAGTGGTTCTGTCACATACGCATTTAGAGACATTTTACCTATAGTACTAGTTAGAACTAGACAATATTTTCCAATTAACCGTTTACCTGCGTTTAATATCGCTTGATATTGAACTCTGTTCTATTGTCGAAGAAACTGTAACTTATTCTGAAGTGGCACTTAATCTGGCGGCGACGAAATTGTGGATCGCAGAAATAAAAATTTGAAACTCAGAATCTCTCCTGAACAAAATGGACTTTCGGTGATAGATTTCTTCTTAAAAACCTAATGTTGGAGTGCACATTCTTTTCTAAATAAAATATTAACAAATCTACGCCACTTTTTTAAAAATGTAAAAGCTTTGCAATGTCGGCTGATACAGTTGGAAAAAGTGGGAACAAGTTCTAATAGGAAAAAACACTTATCGTGTTTAGGGAGACCTCCATACTTGTGATAATTAGCAGTGATAAGTTATTGCAATATAGTATCTCCTCAACAGAAACTTTCTATCCTTCCTAAGGCGTCCATACGTCTTCCTTTCCTTGCTGTAACAGCGTCATTGTGTTTTTGATACCGCCCGGTTGGTGACTGTATTTGATAAGGTGGTTTGCGTAAGTTGAGTCTGTTTTGTTGAATTTGTACGAACGGAAGTTTTCTTGGATCTTACCACTAACAAGGTTGAAAAATGAAGACCTAAGATCTCTATAAACAACCTCTAAATCTCCAAGAATCAGAAAGATCAAGAATTGTGCTAGCTCCACATAATTCTGGACGACGACACATCAACAAAACACCAACAATCATAACCCAATTGAGACTAACAATAACGTACAAGGTACCAATAAAACCTATTCTGATCTAACCTTGTCATATTTGGATAACAGTACACAACTTGCCTAAAAACTGAAGTCATTACAAATAATTTAATATTTGTTGACTAATACAAACATTAAATGTCATGAAATTTATTATTATTGATTTGTTGAAGGCAACGCTTTGCAAAGATGAAAATATTCTACTTTTTTCATCATTTAAGATAATTGATTAAAAGAAATTGATAGTAATTTCAGAATTTTATTTTTGCTAACCCTAGAGACTAGGTCATCATCAGGGCTTATTCTCATTGATTGATCAACACATTGGAGTTGATCAAATTATTTAAAACTGTTATTAAACCAATTTGCACTTGTTTATTATTATCAGTGCAAACTTGGTCGAAAGCTTGGCAAAAATAATACTGTAATACTGACCAAAATTTATCTTCCTTGGATGTATTGGGTGAAACCTTCCTGTTCAAATTCTATTTCCAGAAGTAATCAGAAGTAAAAAAATAAAAATAAATAAATTAAAAAAAACTAACAACAACAGAAAATATTAGCGAACAGTTTATGCAAATGAAATGATGGTAAAAGGTTTCTTGTTAACAGTAACGAACATGCCAGTCTAATTAAACATGGGGAATTGAATTGAATAGATATCTGTGGTTGTATATGAAGTAAAGTCGACAATGTAGAATCAATCAGAGCTGGTGGTGAACGTGGGCTAACACTGCAACAACAATTAGTTATAATGAAGTATTTTCAACTACAACGTTGTTTTATACCTTATTGTTGCAAACTTCAATTATTACTATTATTTTATTTATACGATTAGGAAATACAATTTGAATTACAGTAAAATATATTATTTGCACTCATTACTTAGAAATAAAAGCTCAATTGCGGTTTCTTTCCTAATCTCTGTGGTCTAAAATAAAAACAAACTCGTAGGAGGTAAAGAACTGTGGTTTATATTGAAGTTATTAGGCTGTTGTAGAACCCATGAAGGGGTAAAATGTTGCTATAAGTCAACAACTTCAGAATTGTAGAATAAGAAAACGACATAAGTGTCGGATCAAATAACTTACTTTTTTTTTGTTCAATAATCAAATTACCAAATGCGTTTGTGAAATATACGTGAAACAATTCAAAATATCTTTGAAAACACTGTTACGAGTTCCTCACTTACAATTTATATCATTAAATTTTTTAGAATTTTAGAATTTGATTTAAAAAAAATAGTCGCATTAACTTTTTAAACCAAATTGCAAGATAAAACACACGTTTTCTCTAACTTCAAAAAATTCTTGTAAATGTGCGGCTAGTTTTTATCATCCAAGTACCACTCCTGGACCAGGTTTAAAAACTTAAACCTAATGTTTTAATTATTTTAAAACATAATCAAGTTGCAATTTGAAGGAATGCAAGATTGGGGTAACTTGGTTTCATAATTAATGAAAGCAGGATTACACCTGGGGAATTTGAAATTTTGATTTAATAAGGAAAAGCAAAAGTTTTTTTTCTTTGCCAATGTAAATTGGGTTAAATGTAGTAAAGCAAGATTTTCATGAAAAAGTATATTTTATATGTTGATGCATATTTGAGATGAGTGTAACGCGCAGGATGAAGAGCGAGGTTATGTAAGGTTGCGAGAGGCGGTGGTGGTATTAAGAGTAGAAAGATACTTAGTTGGAAGAGGTAGTGGTAAGCAAAGCATGGGCGTTACCAACTCCGAATCCTTCTTGAATAAATGGTTTTCCAATGGCAAAACACATTTATCCTGGCCATTTTGCTTATTTCTTTTACATACGTTGAACATAAAGTTGATTAGTTAGTGGTACTTTGCAAATTTCACCATCATTTTTCAACATATTTTCTTTATATGTAAAAAATATGGTGCGTCACTCACGAGATATTGTCTTACTGCTATTCTCAAGGTTCTGACATTCTCAGTTTTCTTCTTACTCTGCAGCATTAAGATATAATGCAGCCTTGTTAGTACTCCTGGATAGCCATTCACAGTAAACCTCAAGTGTTGGAGCGTTCCTGGTAAAGCAGGAACTCTTGTTTTTACACTTCCGGTCAATATAGCCCCTTATGTCGGAATTTAGCTAACGATATGCTGCAGCAACTTTTCTCAAATGAGGAAGCTATAGTGTTGAAGAATTTATGGTTTGGGATGGGAATAATTTGTAACGACAAAACTGAATACATTATTTCAGGTGGTTTTTTTTTGAGTTGCTGTCAAAGTACAGGACATTCTTTCGGTGGCTACTGTTCAAAATTGTTGGGAACCACTTGTTAGGAACGAATGTTTATCCTCGGCAATGCATGATCACATTCTGTAAGAATTGTTTCCAATCATCTCGAAATTGTTCTAATTAGATGTTTAGAGTGGCAGCAATTAGTCCAGATCAAATACTCATTGTATACCTACGGTTGAGCTGTCAAGACGTCTAGACGTAAAAGAGACGTCTAGCTTTACCAATACAGCACGAAGACTTGAGGTTTGGTCATTCAAGAGATAAGGGAAACAAAGTGGCAGATTTATTGGCCCGAGAAGGCTCTGCGGGAACCTTCGTTGGTCCAGAGCCCTATTTTGGGGTCTCTAAGTGCCTTAAGAAACTATGGATGCAGATTAAACTATGGGTACAGAGTAGGTCTCAAGAGTGGTGGCTTGCCTCAGACAGGCGAAGGAGTTCATTAGAGGCTGGCTATTCGCCGAGGCTGACTTCAGAATTAATCCGTCAAGGCCGAAGGGCTATAAGGATAATTGTAGGCCTATTAACTGGCCACTGCAGGTCAGGAAGCACATGCATCGCAGCCCCTATAGGTTCTGTCAGGAAGAGAAAGAAATGGCGCTGTACGTGTTGTGTCAGTGCGAGGGGCTGGTCTGGCTAAGGATGTTACTTCTCGAGGAGGAAAAACTAAGGCCTGTGAGCTTTACCCAGGAGCCACTCCCCAGAATTAAGAGTCTGATCAAACGGTTGGGTCTGGAGGGCAAGTTTTAGAGTGGTGGGAGCCACAATAGATCCTAAGGGGATGCAATGCGTAGGCCTTGGGCCGCCCTACTAGAATCTTAATCTTAAGGCTTGAGGTTCGCTCTAAGTGAAGATAATGAAGATATCCTAAAGTATATAATCAAAACGTCATCAGATTGATCTACAAGTGATATTTACAAGCGGTTAAAAAACGCCTTATTAATATCTTCGATTTTAAAATTTTTCAAATGGCTTGTCCCTACCATATTTTAATTTTGTTGTTTTACGTCTATTCCCAGATTTCATTAAAGTTTTAAGCCCCTTTGTATACAATTTATTTATATATGAATAAAAAAAAATTAACGTGTGGCTGTGTCATGGACCCGGCCGTGTGTTGTACGTGAATACGTTTACGTAACAGGTTATATTTTTTGTGTAAAATATTTTTATTTATGTATTTAGGATGAAATCGAGAAAACAAATCGACGATCGAACACAATCTATGCCTATTCAGTCCGTTGTCGATGAAGAAGCGATTTCATCATCCACTTGCATAATTTCAATCGTCCCAGCTGCAGATGTACTGACAACGTCGTTGATCCGCTCGGCCGCATTCATTCTTTTACCTTACCGGCACAGCTTGACTCGGTCGTATGGTGTTTTATTATTACCATTCGATTGTTCTTGAGAAGCCCTTTCCAACCGTATATGATCTCTGTATTTGGTTTTGGCTTTTCGACGTGTATAGGCCGACATTATATATTTTTGATAATATTTTTTTATTCTAACACCTAATTATATTCACTGTCACTATTTTACACTAATGTTTTATATGCAATCGATAGATTGTGACGACAGCTGACGATTAAAACTTAAACGAACATCGTAGCTTCTCTGAGTCAATAGTTATACTCATTGCAAATCTCGTATCGCAGCAAAATGATCTCAAAATGGCGGCGCTTCCCTCTACACCGCGCGCGATGCGTCACAGTCCTCGCTTATCGTAAGGAATTCTTTGATCCTTTAGCTATCCAGTGGTCTAATTTAATTTCGGATGTAGAGGATAGATTCGAAACTATAATGCCAAACTGTATCCCCCCGATTTTGTTATCATTAGGTTTTTTGGATTGCCTCCGTATGATAGCAAATTTAAAGACGTATTCACGTCAAAAAGTAAAATTTTTGTATAAGCAATTATTTATTGGAAACCAATACACAAAATAAGGGGTTAGCCAAGTTTTTGTTTTGCCCTTCAGCTTATAAAAAAAAAAAAGTATTTAAGGCACAATGAGTCAAATTGGACTCATTTTTCCAGAGATTTTAAATTAAGGGGGCTCTTGAGAATTTGAGGGCTTTAGATTTCCAGCAAGATTTATTTTTATTTTAAAATCGCTTCAAGTAAAACAGTAATCTCTATTTTTCTTTCAGGCTGGACGTCTAATTACCAGATTTGATGTCCTGGACGAAGATGGAAGCGGTCATACTCTGCTAATAATTGATTCGAATTAGGGATCTTCCACTTAAAAAAAACACGCTTCGTAACTTCTACATCAACACTCGCTTCGTTAATAGAGTTTTATTTTTGTTGGTAATCTTTATCTATGTATAGAGAATATACCCATAAATCTACAACGGTTCTATGGAGAAACTCTATCTTGACATAAACATTTGCTAATAAGAAAGGAAACAGCGAGCCTTTTGTAATTCGCTCTGTTCTCACCAATGTACGCCCTCTCCCTTTACGCAGGATCTATTCTATATATACCTTGGCAGTTCTTCCTCTAACCTTCCCAAGGGCATTCTACAGCAATTACTCAACCAACCAGCTTTCCCTTCTTCGTCTTGCGTAACACTATTCCTTCTCATTTGTATTACTTAACAGTAATTTACTAGTGACACTGCAAGAGAATACTGGAAGGAAAGTTGAAGCTTGTGAAGATGGTATATTACTGCGTGAGTTTACTACCTTGCCAAAGGAAATGTGGGTAGATGTACACTTGTTGTTTGTTGATGTTGTGGCTGAGGGTACACAGATGTTTAGCCCGGCATATCAAGTGCACAATAAACTCTCCTTTGAATTCTACTTTTCTTTTTATCCATCACTTTTGTAGTTACGCTTTCTGTTTTTTATATTTTATTCAAGTTTTAGTCGATGTAATTAAAACAGTGATATTATTGTTGTTGTTTCTTTGCAACATTAACAACTCTTTGCCTTCAAACCAGGGGTGTCAAACTGTAGGCCGGCGAAGTAATTTTTTGAAGGCCCTCGATGTTCAAAAATAAAGTGAAAACATTTATTATTTATTTATTCTTATTTTTGTTTGGGCTTCTAGCCGGTACAAAAAGAGTTGGATACATAATTGAGTACAAAATACACTCATACAAATAATAGTGAATACAGAAATAAAGAATAATGAAGCACATTTTATGTGTATATACAGAACAAAATAAAAGCAATTATAAGAATGACAGGACAAGACAGCACAAAATATCAAAATTAAAAGTAAGTGAAATTTAGAATTTTAAATTGTATTAACTTGTTAAGTTAACCTAACAAATCAGACAAATTCTCTCTACAAATGCTGATGCCAAAAGTAATGAAAATTATAATTTATTCATATTTATTTAATATAATTCATAATTATATAATTATATTTATTGTTTGGGCATATTTCTCACACAAAGAGAGAAATAACTGGAAACAAAATACATTCTTACAAGTACACTGCCGGTCAAAAGTTTAGGACCACCTCAATTTTTTGAGAATATTCGATATATTTTGGAATAAATAACACAAACTAACATTGTTTTTCAACATTGAAGCTTTAATATATGTTAACAGAAGTACACAGTTCAATATACGAGGGGCACTATTTATATTTTGAGCTTAATAATAAAAAAACAGTAATTTGTCATTGAAAATGACTTTATTGTTTTTCAAAATATTCTCCTTTATGATCTATACACTTCTGCATGCGTTCGAACCACTTGTCAAAGCATTTTTCCATTCCGCTTGAGACACCTCAAAAACAAAGTTTTTGAATGCATCAACGGCTTCTTCTGCTGACGAAAATCGTTGTCCACGTAATTTATTCTTGACGTTCGGAAACAAAAATAAGTCATTTGGTGCCAAATCAGGACTGTACGGCGGATGACCCATTAATTCGATTTTTTGAGTGCTCAAATAGTCGGCTGTTAGACGAGATGTGTCAGCTGGCATTGTCTTGATGAAGAATGATCCGACGGCGCTTGTTTGTTTTCCTTATTTCATCGAAGACTTCCGGCAAACAAATGGTTGTGTACCATTCAGAATTGACCGTTCTACGTTCCTCTAAAGCAGTGGTTCTCAACCTTTCTAATGCCGTGACCCCGCAATACAGTTCCTCATGTTGCGGTGACCCCAAACCAAAAATAATTTTGGTGGCTACTTCATAACAGTAATTTTGCTACAGTTATGATTCGGAATGTAAATACCTGATATGCATTATGTATTCTCATTGCTACAAATCAAACATAATTTAAACGTAGTGATTAATCAAAAAAACAATATTTAAATTATATACTGAGAAATATTTATTACTAATTCCAACAAATAACTTATCGGCATGCGTTCCAGCTGAATAGCGCTGCTGCAGACGGTAGCACGGCTTCTCAGCGGTTGAAGCCAACGGAAATATGTATTTTCTGATGGCTTTAGGCGACCCCTGTGTTTTGGTCGTTCGACCCCCGCCGGGGTCGCGACCCACAGGTTGAGAACCGCTGCTCTAAAGGCACTGTTGCCACATGACCAGTTTTTCCGAAAAAACAGGCGACCGTTTGTTTCGAAGTGCTTCGAGCGCGAACAACTTTCGTTGGATTTGGTACATCTTGAAACACCCATACAGTCGACTGCTGTCTAGTTTCCGGCTCATACGCATATATCCATGATTCGTCGTCACCTGTTACAATCTTATACACGTCTTTTGAAGCACCGCCATTGTACGTATGCCTACCGTGGGTGTAATTAGGGTTTTGAGTGATTAAAACTTATTAATTAATATAAATAACAGGTGGTCTTAAACTTTTGAGCGGCAGTGTATTAGTAATGCTTAGGATTAGAGTAATGAATATAAATAAAGAAAAAATCGAGAGCAATGGGGAATAATGTTCTAAATTAAATTAGCTTATCAGATTCAGATGATGAGTCAATCGAGCTCTCTTCTTAAGTGCGGATACCATAAAGTAATAAAGGTTAAACAATTTATTCGCATCATCGGCAGAGCTGTATGATAAGAGCGAGACAAGACCCATAGAACTACCGAGCAGATACGTCTGAATACTTTGCTCTAAGGCCTTTGTAAAAAGGACAATATGAACAATAAAATGTGACAAAATCATCCGAGATATTCTCGAAACAAGTTGGGCGCAATAATTTTCCGGGTGCAATTTGTACTTGACCCTATTTATATAAAAAGTGGGGGAACTTGCCACTGGAAAGCCCTAAGTTGACAGAGCAATCGTAACACTTTCGTGTCCAAAAAAAATTGATTACTCGTAAATAATCCTCAACTTCACCAAAGTTAATAAAGTGAAAACATATAAAATTGTTATAAAGAAAATGGTACTTAGGGGAGATCGTGGCAGTACCGTACACACAATTCCCTCGTTAACCCTTTACACTACTGAAGAGTATACACATGGCCCAGTGCCTTTCCTGGGGGCCAGTGGGCCTGTGTTGTGTGGGCCGGCGACGTTTGTAAATTCTCCGGGTCACGTAGTGAAAACTGATCCCAATAACGAAAATCTTAAAAAGAGCATTCCGGATTTTGATGTTGTGGATCATATCTATCAAATCAATTTTGTAAATTTAATGAGGCATGCGTGAATCTTGCCAGTTGCACCTAATGGCTCGTCTTTTAAATGATTTTTGATGAATGATGTAATCAAAAATCTGCTCCAATGCAATAAGCAAAAATATACTTCAAAAAGAAATACCATGAACCAATATTCTTTGCGCAGAAGAATAATTCAAGTTCAATTTAGCATCTAATGAACATACTGTTTGCAAGTTAAAAAGAGTAAAGTCCGGATGGATGATTAACAGAAACACTGAAAGCATTACCTGGCATAAGTTTGGCCATAGTGAGGAAGCAAATTAAATGTAATTTAGTCTGTGTTACAACTTCGTCCCTTGTGTGAAATGGAAATACATGATTTAACAGGGAAATAACAAGCCGGTCCGAGGATAGCGACAAGTATGCTGCATGTCAGACGAGACCTCTGTTACATCTGATATTTTCTCTCCCACCTCGTTCTTCTTTAATTAAATATACACACATGGGAAAACAAACGTAAGGTAATTTACGTTAGGAATTTTCTAATTTTTCTTTTTCCTTTTTTTTTGGTTTAATTTCTCTTACTCTACTAGAGTGGAAGGTATTGCAATCGTGCAGATTTTCAATTTGGAGATTTCACTGAGTGGTTTTTACCTTTTTTGCTCAGTGTCTCCGTGTGTATATACAGAGTAAACCAGTAAGTATATTGTCCATAGGCCTACTGTGTGTAGTACATCTGAAGTGGAGTTCAATGGCCAACTTCATATTTTCCACTGTTCTTGAGTGACGTTACTTTTAATTTTTTTTAAAAAATCATTACTTTTTTGCAATATTCTTCCTCCGAATGCTGGAAAAATAAAAGTAATCGAAATTTTTAAGAAAACTCAATAGGCCCTTACGTGATCATTATAAGACCTAGGTGCTGGAGTTTTCTTGTTTAATGGGCTTTCAAACGGTGTATCATTTTCCAGGATTCCTTTTATCTTCGTATGAGAAATTACTTTTGTTTTGCAAGAAAACGTGTTCACGAGCACTCAACAGTGTTAGTTATCAAGTTGTTTAATTCATTGAAAACTCTTTTAGATGGACCAATAGTCAATTTTTAAAGTAGATTGTCTTAAAATAAGGAAGTCATAGGTTACAAATTGGACTTAAAGAAATAAAATAAATAAATCTAAACATTTTCTTATTCAACATTCTTCTAGAGCAGCGGTTCTCAACCTGTGGGTCGCCTAAAGCCATCGGAAAATACATATTTCCGTTGGCTTTAGCCGCTGAGAAGCCGCGCTACCGTCTGCAGCAGCGCTATTCAGCTGGAACGCACGCCGTTATGGCCGTTAATGTTATTTATTGGAATTAGTAATAAATATTTCTCAATATATAATTTAAATATTGTTTTTGTGATCAATCACTACGTTTAAATTATGTTTGATTTGTAGCAATGAGAATACATAATGCATATCAGGTATTTACATTCCGAATCATAACTGTAGCAAAATTACAGTTATGAAGTAGCCACCAAAATTATTCTTTTATGCGGTTTGGGGTCACCGCAACATGAGGAACTGTATCGCGGGGTCACGGCATTAGAAAGGTTGAGAACCACTGCTTTAGAGAAAATTCGCTACAAGAACAGTTTTCAGGGAAAAGTTGGTGTAGGTTTTCTTATAAGGTAAAATTATAGTTTTATAGTTAAAAATTATACTATAGGCATTGGTAAAGTATGACTCAAACGGATAGAATTTGAAAAAAATAAAAAATAGAAATGTTATAACCTTGAGAATAGAAGTATGAAAAAGTCTTGTGAGTCTTCACACCAGAGTTTTATATTTCCTCAGAAGTTGAGGTCAAGTAGAGAAAAAGGGGAATTGAGTATAGAATTTACTGGGAATGATGTCAAATAAAGTTTTGGTCTAAAATAAAACTAAGGGGTCCGAGAAATGGACATGTACATATTTTACCTCCATTACTAGCTCCCGAGTATTACCCGCAAACCAGAGTGGACCCCAGTCTGTCTTCTGTTTTCCTTCTACTATACAGACCAACTAACATACAGTTCTCCCGAAGAACAGTTACATAATGTATAGAGAAAAAAGATTTTTGTTAGGTCCAATTGTATATCCAATCCCTTGTGAACAGCCAAGAATAATATAAATATAAAAAATGTATACACGTATACAACAGATACAGAAAAAGGAGTAAGCTATGCATTTGTGGGACTAAAATTTACGTGAAATAATGTTCAGAAATACAATAGACTGTCAATCCGCTCACGTTGACCCCAGTACATGGCGGCGGTTTTTGTAATTTTTTTAACATAGCCCAAGGTTTCAATCTTTTATTTTTTGTATTGAATACATTTATTTTGAAAGAATAAATAATTTTACTTGGGGATACTGATCTTATCTGTTTACAATATGATGTAAAGAGTAATAATTGAATGCTTCTCTTGCCAAATCGATTAACTCCAATTTCTGAATTTTATTAAATTTTAAAGTCTAAACACTTTATTGACTCCTAACTGTACAATAGTCAAAACAAATTTCGGCTGATAATAAGTATTAACACTAATAAATGACAACAATTTTTTAGCCATTGAATAATGAATAATTTATTTCAGAAGCCATACTCTAATGTAAATTGTAATAAAAATTTAGTTAAATCACTTTATACAACGCAATTGGCGACTTCTTAAACATCTATTATACATGATTATTATACAAATTTAAGGGCAAATCAACATGACGTGGAGCTCAAATACATCTAACGAAGAAGACATCATTTACGAGGGTCGTTTGAAAAGTCCGTGCAAAGTCAGAGAGATAGCACCACTGGCGCGTATCGAGGTTATGTTTAGTTAGTAGCATCTCTTGGAAGAACACACACCAAGTTTCAGCCAGATCGGTCTACTTCTTTGTGTTTGGCATTCGTTTGAATCGAGGAAGTCGAGTGATTTTCAAAAAATGGACGAAAAAGAATTTCGTGTATTGATTAAACACTACTTTATGAAAGGCAAAACGCCTCAGGAGACTAAAGAGAAGCTTGATAAACATTATGGTGACTCTGCACCTTCGATTAGAACAGTTTATAAGTGGTTTCAAAATTTTCGGAGTGGCCATATGGGCACAAGTGACGCTGGTGATGGATGACAGAAGAGTGAAGGTGCGTGAGATTGCTAGTGCTATGGGCATCTCGAATGAACGGGTACATAATATTTTGCATCAACATTTGGACATGACAAAGCTATCCGCAAGATGGGTGCCGCGATTGCTCACGCTTGACCAAAAATGAAATCGTGTGAAGTGTTGCAAGGACGGTTTGCAACTGTTCCAGAAGAATCCGCAGGACTTTAAGCGTCGTTTCGTCACTGTGGATGAAACATGGATACATCACTACACTCCTGAGACCAAAGAACAATCTAAACAATGGGTAACCAAGGGGGAATCTGCGCCAAAAAAGGCGAAGACCGTTCCTTCGGCCGGAAAGATTATGGCGACTGTCTTTTGGGATTCGCAAGGAATAATCCTCATCGACTATCTGGAAAAGGGTAAAACTATTACAGGTGCATATTATTCATCGTCATTGGACCGTTTGAAAACCGAGCTGCAAGAAAAACGCCCACGATTGGCCCACAAAAAAGTCCTTTTCCATCACGACAACGCACCAGCTCACACCTCAGCAGTTGTGGTCGCAAAATTAATGGAAATAGGGTTCCAACTCGTTTCACATCCCCCCTATTCTCCAGACTTGGCTCCCTCGGACTACTATTTGTTCCACAATATGAAGAAATGGCTGGCGGGAAAAAGATTTTATTCAAACGAGGAGGTGATTGCAGAAACGAATGGCTATTTTTCAGACTTGGACAAATCCTATTATTCGGAAGGGATCAACAAACTAGAGCAGCGTTGGACGAAGTGTATAAGCCTAAAAGGAGACTATGTTGAAAAATAACAAAGGTTTACCCCAAAAAATTAAGTAGTTTTTAATTTTGCACGGACTTTTCAAACGACCCTCGTATATTGCTGAAGAATCAATTTAAACTAAGTATGTTAAATAATACTTGTAGTATTTGTAACAGAACAGTTATTACTAATTTTTGCTAAAATATTTAATAAAAAACGAATATAATGAAGTTTTCCTGTAATAGAAATATAAATTTAAGACTGAATTTGAATTTATCATTTTCTTTCACTTGCCAAGTCGATTAACTTCCTTAATCACGTAAAAATTGTCGTAATAATATCGATATATTCCATCTTATACTTGTAATATGTCGTTAGATAAAAGATACATCTGCAGCAATACAGTCTACATCGTGTATTAAAATCTATTGTTTAACAGGAATTCAAAAAAATAATATATACTAGGTAGTTTCTCATTTTTCTTAACTTTTTGTATTATGGAGGTAATCGATTTGGCAAGTGAAGCATCCAATTATTAAAATATAATCGCGAGTTTATTTTTTCCTAAACTTTATCAAACAATTTCTTGCTTATCAAGGTATTAAGAAATAATATAAAAAGATTGCAGAAAATTATGGAACAATTGTGAATCGTGTTCAAGAAAAATTATTGTTTGAAAATAAAGTAAGTAACTTCTTTGTTACTGATTGCTCCAAAAAGTATTACAAAGATACCACAGCCGCTAATTTAATGAGTTGTTAGCTGTAGATGAGGTGGAATCCTGATGAGTACATCTACGAAAAGAAAATTTAAGAAACTTATAGACACGAACGGATAATTATATTTGTTTAGAAATGCTGACGAGCTAAATAGAATAAAAGATAAAATTACTGAGTGTTTCAATGGCTAGCATTAACTCTTACTTAGGAACTAGCGTAAATTACAATAACTAACTAGATACAAATACAAAATACAAACGATTTTTAGAAGAATTGGTTAAACTCAGCAACGTCGTGAGTGAATGAACACGAGGTGGGTAATTTGGCACTCTTATACGAGGTGTGGCTATTAGATAACGAGACTGATGCTGCTACAGAAGAACTATGCATGCGCCAAATCCTAACGACCGACAGCTGTACAGCGTAAAGCCTTCTCTTTCGATTGCAGCGTCTCACGTGTTTGTAGAGAAATCTGTCTGACCGGAACCATAGTTTGTGTAAGAGGTGTTAGTTTCGTTTTGCCGAAAACATGATACTCTACACATGTAGTAGAGCAACGAATTGTCGTGAAATTTCACATGATACTTGGTAACACCGCTACTAAAACTTATCTTTTATTAAAAGAAGTTTAGGGCGTAATGTTCAAGCGTTTCCGAGATGGCCGAGAAGACGTCGGAGATGATGACCGCCCGGGTCGCCCTTCCACGTCCAAAACGGATGAAAATATCGATTATAATTAATCAACATTACTACCGTGAGGTGCTTGCTCAACTCCGTGAATGAGTAAGGAAAAAACGACCCGATTTGTAGAAGAACAAGTCATGGGTTCTCCATCAAGACAACGCGCCAGCTCACACTGCATTGTCTGTCAAGACGTTTCTAACCAAGTACAACATCCAAGTTTTTTATGCCATCCGCCTTATTCGCCTGACCTGGCCCAATGTGACTTTTATCTGTTCCCAAAGGCAAATCTACATTAAAAGGCACACGATTTCAGTCCAGTTGAAGCTGTGAAAGAAAAAGTGGCACGCATCATGCAGGAGCTGACAGAAAAAGACTTCCAGCACTATTTGGAACAATGGTAAATTCGCATGGAGCGTTGTAGGGGTAGGGGAGGGGTGTATATTGAAGGTGATAATAACTAAATATGTATAAATTTAAAATAAAATGTTTTACAGCAATAGTCTCGTTATTTAGTAGCCACATCTCGTAGTTTACTCTGATTTTTGGGTCGTTTCCATTGTTCCTTTTTAACACTACTAAACTTTTCTTTTTCCATCTTTTGGATTTCCTAATTCCGTGAAACTACAAGCGGAATATTGACTTACCGCCTCTTAAAACATTGCCAATATATTGTAAGGTTAATTTTACATAGACAGGCATTAAATAAATGGAGAATCTTATTGCGATAACACTGATCATATCCGCAATTTGCTTGTCGGTCCTTCAAAGGATTAGTTAACATATTTCTTGTGGTTATTCGCAACGTAGAAAGCTGACAGATGGATGCAATACATACTATATGCCTTGAAACTGATCCTTGAATTAATAAATATAAACGAATGACTAGTCTCACTTCAAAGGACTACAGAACATTTTTTAATGGTTAACATTGATTAAAAACACGACCAACTCGTCACAGTGTGTCTTTTAATTACTTCATTAAAATAAATTGCTTCAGTTTCTTATAAAAAATTGTGGGGAAAAAAATGCATATTTTTTAGTGATAAATTATAACTGAATATTTTTTTTTAGTGTATATACTAATGTATAAGCGTAAAATATAATTTGTGGATATAGATATTATATAAAGCTCCGCTCTATATGTGTATGATGCTTTATACATTCCAATTCTGGGCAAGTACGTACTCGTCATTATAACTGAAAACTTGGTATGGGTAGGCTTTATTAATTTGCGAGAAAAGGCATTAACTTAATGAATGACATACTCTCACGGTTTTTGGAGCGCCCCATTCAGACTCCTTTTTGCTTTTCCCGCTGTTCTATAACCTCCCCTTCAACCAGCCAACTTCCTTTTTGTGTAGATCGCTTTACTGTATACGGCTAGAGGCTGTTGGCTTCCTTATCAACGAATTAAATTCCAAAGCATAGCCTCTCTCTCTCCTCGGCACACACAGTTCTCTTTCTTACTGTTTTTATCATTTAATTCTAGTCGCAAGCGTTCACGTCTACTTAATTAATTTAGTAGGTACCTTTATCCTGTGCTCTTTACACTTCCTTATTCTTTTTTGCTCCTACCCAATAAGTTTTGTTAATTTAATACTTGGAAGAGTAAGATAGAAAGTTGAACAAATAGGAAGGCGGTTGTAATACTAAAAAGGGATATTGCATATCGAGTATTTTAGATTTGCCTGCGCCTATCTTGTCCGTTTTCAAGGTAATTATTCCGTGCTAGTTGGCTTTACTGATTGTACCATTGGACTACATTCTCCTTTTCCTGGTGTGGTAGTAGTTACTGGTGTTAGTACAAGAAGGCTAATGTAACAGACAAGGCGATAAATCCTAAAGCAAAGCAGTTCTCTGGAGGGCTCATTAAAAACAGGCTAACAGATGGAGAGTTGCCTTTGCCCCTCACATTGATAAATGACTTTCAACAGCTTCCCACTTCTTCTCTTTCTCTCAAACTAAAACTAGGAAACTTAGGAGAGAGAGAGAGTTACGCCACTGCCTCTCTCCTCACAACTGATATCCCTGTAAATAATTATTAATTAAAAAGTCTGCAAAACAGATACTAAACTTTACTCTCCTCAAGTACTCCGAAAGTAATTTATCAACTGAACAACAACAAAAAACAAGAAGAATCTTTCTTGTGCACTATAGTCCATAGGACCACTAAAAAAAAAGTGCGTTGGAGAGTCCTAATAAATATTGCAAAAAATTTTACTGAAGTTACCATTGTGAGATTTGTTTAAATTGAAGCTAAAAAGTGGAGATATTTTTGTTTTCAAGAATGCAATCACAACAAACCAAAAATCTTTGCAAATAATCACATAATTCTTCTCGAATTTCAATCAAGCACCCCAACATTTGAGCCGTTCACTGCACAAACTGATTAACTCCACTTTTTTTGAAATATCTTAAATTTAAGTGTCAAAGCACTTGGCTCACTTATATAGCTTTTTATATTTATAATAAATTTTCCAAATAATAAAGATTAACACCATTAAACTGTAATTATAGTACAATAGTAGTAAAGTAAAAGTAAAGTAACAGCCTATTTTTTTCAAGCGGGCTTTAAACACACTTTACTGTAAATTTCTTTTTTCTACAACCATGTAGGGAAGTTCTCATTACTCAATTAAAATCAGCTGTGTAATGCCCAACTTCCCACACTAGTGGGGGGAAATTCCCATTAGTGTCACTTTCCGCACTAGTGAGTGGAATAACTTTATTGTGCTTCCTTGATATAAGAAGTTTTGTTATTAACATAAATATTTTCTGTAAAACTCTAATAAGCTTATTTAAATTTATTTTATTTAAATAATTAAAAAACGAATATTAAAAAATAAAATAAAAATTGAAAGGAATATAGAAATAAAAATAATACTTTAATAAATAATTAGATATTTTTAATTATAACAGTTAAAAAGGTTATAGTGTTACCTTATAGAAATTTAAAATGGATTCTAGTGATGCCTGTTTAGAAAACACTCCTCCATCAATAAAAGAAACAGCAGAAAATGTAATAAGTAATGTAAATACGTAAGTAATGTAAATAATTGTAATATAACAATAAATGTTTATAATAAATAAATTACTTTTTGTAGACTGTAAAAATGAAATTTTTAATTTTATTAGTTAATAAATGGTTGCAGAAAAAATATAATATTTAACTCTAGTGTAAAGTATTTTCCTCACACTCGGCAATTTGCACTTGCACTCGCATCGCTTCGCTCGCTCGTGCGTGCAAACCCTGCCTCGCGTGAGGAAAAGTACTACTTTCCACACTTGTTAAATAAATAACTATTTATTAACCATTAAATAAAATCCAATGCCTAAGACCGGGAATCGAACCCAGTACCACAATACATATTAGCATTACAGTAGAGATGCATAAACATGCTCTTTCCAGTCAATTTTCCCTTACTGCCAAAGAAATAGATTCGGCTTTAACCGAGTTACAGGCATCTATTATTCTCTGCTTTAGTTCATCTCCAGATGCAATCCCGGCTTGATTCTGATACTCCTAGATTTAGAAATGCTTTTAGATAAGCAGAGATAAGGAAAGAAAGAAAAAAGTTATGAATAATCACCTTGTTTTTCAGGTATCCCCTAAGGAAATAGTCCATAGGTGTCAAATCCGGTGAACGAAGTGGCCACTGTGTCGATACAACACCATCAGCCATGTAAAGAGATATCTCGATAGGAAATTTGATGGGCTCGTTATATCGACACGGGGGCGATTCAGTGGCCACCTCGTTCACCGGATTTGACGTGGAGGCCATTTCGAGCATGATCTGTAATATTAACGAGGAGTAAAATTTATAATAAAATAGTACTTATCTTCTTATTCAATCAAAAAACCGTTATAATATTATCACTTTGAAATTTCTTATAAGAATCATGTTTTCATTCACTTGTAAAATGTCTCTCACAGAAAAAAGCCGTTCAAGTAAATTTTTCTTTAAAAAATAGAGGAATCTATTTCTTAAATAAAAACCGCACCTCCTCATTTGAAAAAAATGAAGTTGGTGCCTGTATCTCGCTTCTGGAAGCACCGAACAAAATTTACAAATTAAATTTGGATTCCTAACAAAAAACTAAGGGAACACGTATTTTTTAGTTTTTTTCTAGCTATCTTAGTTTCCGAGATAAAGTCGTTATCCATATACCTCGGGACACCCTGTACGAGTATATGCGAAAAATCTTTCTCTTTGTATGCTGCCAGCAAAAACAAAATGCAGAAACAGATGCTGAAGATGACATTAGGTTGCAGATTTCAACAATTATTCCCGCTGTAAAAGTGCTTTGCAATATAAAACAAGCCCAGCCAAGTTATTGAAAGTATTTTTCTTTTTATTAATTTGTTATCATTTAAAATATTGTTCTTATTGTAAATTATGTATTCATAAAATGTATTCTAGAAATTAAAACCTGATTCACTACCTCACTATTCATTGTCTAGATGTTTCCATTAAGATTAAATAAAGATACAAGAATAATTTAGCGAATTTGAGTTGAAAAAAGCCTTGATAAACTATTTTATCTCTTACATAAACGTGAGGTTCCTTCAAGAAAACCATGAGCTCAAAGGGCTCCTAAAAGTTTAAAAGGTTGAAGACTTTTGCCCTAATTACTGAGCTAATCCCTTCCTTAATTATTATTATTCCCGTATCCAATACCATAAAAAGGACCAATATAAATATAAAAGATTTTTGAATTTTTTGTGACTCTCTAAAGTATAATTTAAATTTATTTATGTGTACGAATCGAGCTGGCTGGAAAGATTATATAATGAGATCTTGGTGTGCAAACTAGAGAACATATTCACAAAAAAAAAGCCAGCTTTAGTGCTTAGAACACACCGACAAACATACTCGCTAAGCAGATATACACACTGCCACTAAACTTCTTCTAACCTAATCAATAAAACACAACGTCCATATTAAGTCGACACTAACAAGTTGCCCTCCTTAATACTCTACACTTCCCAACTTTACCGTTTTTAGCGACTTCTTTTATCGATCATTAGGCACAATATGTGTTGTTTAGTTGCTGTAGAGATTTTTTTTTATTTATTTAAGAGCTTTCTTTTTTTTTTGGCTGATTAGTATTCAAGCTCTATTCCATGGGTTGAAGTCTTTAGTGTCCGCTTGTCTTTATTTATGGCGATAAATAATTTAACATAATATTATTACTACTTGCCAAAAGAACAATTTTATTAAAGTTATCAGAGAGCTTATTAAAAAATTGAAATGTTTGGTATAGACCGTTATGAAAGTAATTTGTAGCTTTCAATTCTATGAATGGGTTGCATTGTTTAATGGTTGTCGTCTTACATTTTAATTGGTTTTTCAATTTCGAAACAAATTTGGGTGAAATTAAATATTTTAATTAACTTATACGATACTTAGGACTGTACATTGACAAGAGACTCACGTGGAAACCACATATTCGATTGAAACGACAAGACGTGAACAGACGCTTCAAGCTACTTACGAGGGTCGTTTGAAAAGTCCGTGCAAAAATAAAAACTACTTAATTTTTTGGGGTAAACCTTTTTTATTTTTCAACATAGTCTCCTTTTAGGCTTATACACTTCGTCCAACGCTGCTCTAGTTTGTTGATCCCTTCAGAATAATAGGATTTGTCCAAGTCTGAAAAATAGCCATTCGTTTCTGTAATCACCTTCTCGTTTGAATAAAATCTTTTTCCTGCCAGCCATTTCTTCATATTGGGGAACAAATAGTAGTCCGAGGGAGCCAAGTCTGGAGAATAGGGGGGGATGTGAAACGAGTTGGAACCCTATTTCCATTAATTTTGCGACCACAACTGCTGAGGTGTGAGCTGGTGCGTTGTCGTGATGGAAAAGGACTTTTTGTGGGCCAATCGTGGGCGTTTTTCTTGCAGCTCGGTTTTCAAACGGTCCAATGACGATGAATAATATGCACCTGTAATAGTTTTACCCTTTTCCAGATAGTCGATGAGGATTATTCCTTGCGAATCCCAAAAGACAGTCGCCATAATCTTTCCGGCCGAAGGAACGGTCTTCGCCTTTTTTGGCGCAGATTCCCCCTTGGTAACCCATTGTTTAGATTGTTCTTTGGTCTCAGGAGTGTAGTGATGTATCCATGTTTCATCCACAGTGACAAAACGACGCTTAAAGTCCTGCGGATTCTTCTGGAACAGCTGCAAACCGTCCTTGCAACACTTCACACGATTTCGTTTTTGGTCAAGCGTGAGCAATCGCGGCACCCATTTTGCGGATAGCTTTGTCATGTCCAAATGTTGATCAAAATATTATGTACCCGTTCATTCGAGATGCCCACAGCACTAGCAATCTCACGCACCTTCACTCTTCTGTCATCCATCACCATATCATGGATTTTATCAATGATTTCTGGAGTAGTAACCTCAACAGGGCGTCCAGAACGTTCAGCGTCACTTGTGCCCATATGGCCACTCCGAAAATTTTGAAACCACTTATAAACTGTTCTAATCGAAGGTGCAGAGTCACCATAATGTTTATCAAGCTTCTCTTTAGTCTCCTGAGGCGTTTTGCCTTTCATAAAGTAGTGTTTAATCAATACACGAAATTCTTTTTCGTCCATTTTTTGAAAATCACTCGACTTCCTCGATTCAAACGAATGCCAAACACAAAGAAATAGACCGATCTGGCTGAAACTTGGTGTGTGTTCTTCCAAGAGATGCTACTAACTAAACATAACCTCAATACGCGCCAGTAGTGCTATCTGTCTGACTTTGCACGGACTTTTCAAACGACCCTCGTACTAGACTACTTGACCGCAAATCCAAACTCGACTTCAATCACAAACTGACAATTTACAAGACACTGTTAAGACCGATATGGACATACGGAGCAGAAGTGTGGGGCACTACAGACACTACAGTCTAAAATCCTACGGAAAATCCGGAATGCTCCATACTACATTTCGAACCTTAACATACACACTGACCTTCACATACCTTTTGTAACCGTACTAATAAAGTCTCGCTACCGCAACTTTCACAGCCTCCTAGAGCTCTCCATCCTAATCCACTTGTGCAACAACTCTCCTCTCCTCACCTTCCAAACAATCCTCCTTATCGTTTGAAGCAGAAGTGGCCTAAGGACCTACTGATATGAGTTATTCCACTGAGAAAGAGTTTCACCAATAGGTGATTGCTCTAACCATGACATTACAAGTGAACTGAACCAGTTTGATCAAATTTTCTTGATGCAACATTTGTTGTTGTTGTAAATTTTGCAACAAAGTGAAAACGAAACAAGAATATCAACTTCTTTTCAACATCTTATAACAGATGGTAGTTTGAAGAAAAACACAGTTTACTAATTATGCCTAATACTTTGCACAATAACATTATAACCGACTGGGTTTAATGTTATTCTTACAATTGATTAGAAAAGTTAAGGTTCTCCTCTAACATTGCAAAGTATTGTTTATCTTTTTTGGCAATTGATCCAGTAATCTAAAAGGACGTAAGATTTTATCTTTAATTTTAACGGTCGCGTATTCATTGCATCCCTGACCGATTTCGTACTTTAATCCATCAACAGAGATAGAATTACAGTGGAACCTCGCATAACGAGCACCTCGCTTAACGAGTAATTCGCATAACGAGTAAAACAAATTGATTCTTATAGCGAGCGATGTTTCGCATAACGATAGTTTTCTAATGACATTTCGCTGACTGCGCAGTTTTCGCTGACTCATCGAAAACTGCGCATTCTTCGATTAGTCATTCCTGTTTACGCATATGCGTTTCATATTCTCCACGTATCTAATGCACTGATACAGTCGAAACCGAACTTCACCGAATGAGTGGTGTATAGGGAAAGTCCATATAGTGACATTTGTGTTTAAATATTGTAACGAAGTTTACCTGGGCAGAGAAGAAAGGCTTAGATTGTTCTAGGGGTTGAACGATCATAGTCAAGAGCTATCCACAGAGGAACTTGTTGAGTTGCAACACATTTCACAACAAGAATTGGTGGAAGAGAATTTATTAGACAAAGAGGAGAAAATATCAGAGGAACAACAATCTTCCAGCGCAATAAGAGAAATGTTGAAAGCATGGGAAACTGTTGCAACACACGTAGAAAACTATCACCCGAATGAGGCTGTGGCTATGCGATCTATAAATTTATTTAATGATAATGCTGTGTCACATTTTGAAGCGACGGCAGAAACAAGGAACATTGGACAAATTTATAATTAAAAAGGATTAATTATGAATGTACATATTTATCTCAATTAATATATGTAATTTATATTATATTACATCATATGTACATATGTATATAATTTTTTCGAAATAAATGTTATAAAAAAAAATTTTATCAATATTTTTTTTGCATGGAACCAATTATCCCCTTTTATTTTAATTTAAATGAAAAAAATTGTTTCGCTTAACGAGTAAGGTTCTGGAACGAATTATGCTCGTTAAGCGAGGTTCGACTGTATAAGTTTGGTGTGGTTTGAATGCAGCAGATAGACCTTAGTTTTTCTCTTCCTTAAGGAGCTTCTAACAGCTCCACTGTCCAGTGATGTCTGTAACGAGAGAACACTGTCCCAACACAGGGTGGCAGTGTACTGAAAAAAAAAGCTATGGGTGCCAATGACTTCTTGTTAATTGTTGACGTGCCTAAAAAAAAAAGATATTGAAAATCTATAAGAACTTTAAAACAACCCTGAATACATAATAATCATTTCTATCATTTCAAGAAACTTCGAACCTAACCCCTCTGAAATTTGTTCAAAACAGTTTCTATAAAGATCAGTAAGGGAAAATAATAACAGTTTTCTTTGACAGCATTAATAAGTGTTCCCTATTAATTCAATTATCAAATGAAATGAAGTTGGTTAAAGTTAATAACGTTCCAAATTTTTCAATGGAAATCATCTCAAGATACATAAAGAAACTTTCTATTCAGAAGATTTTAGTAACTCAAAGACTAAATTAAAACATTATCTTATAAATTGGTAACTTAATATCCAATATTTATTTAATTAATAATAACGGTTAACCAATATTAACTTCTCAATGAAGCATTGTTCTCTGAAAGACCATTATTTCTGTGGGTCTTCAGTTTGAGATGGCAATAAAGCAATAGAAAGTTCTGAACACAGTTCAGGTATTCTTAGGTTAGATTCTCAAAGCACCAAACAAACTTTAGCCATGTTGTAATTTTCCTTTGACCCGATTTCCTTCTTTGACCTTATTCTATTTCCTTTCTAAATTCATAAGGATTTAGTAGCATTAATTTCAATTTGCTGATTTGTTAAAATACTTGTAAATTTAATATTTTGCAAGAAAATTATATTAAGTTGTTGAATAGATTCTCTGTTCTACCAGTTACTCAACTTATCAAAAGTCTGTAGTCGTCTTAATAATTATTACCATTGATGAATTACTTCACTTTGTTCAAGCTTTTCCTAAAGTTGCTAGCATGGATCAGTCTCCTTCAATTACTTGTGTCCAGCTAGCCCTGGATTATCTCGTGATTCTCAGCCGGTAATGAACTCTTGGATGCAATGCAAGAGTTGCCAATTCTGCCTTGGTCTACCTACGTTTTTGTTGAAAGTAATGCTGCACGAGATTCGCAAAAAGTCTCGCCACGGTCTCGTATGACAAGTGTCTCGCCACGGTTTTTGTCTCGTCTCGGTGTTATCAATCTCGTCTCGGTCTTGCCGAGATATCTCGGTTTTTTGATTTTTTTTTTTTCAAGTATTAAAAATAAAAAAAAAAATGAACCCAATATCTGAGGTAATCAAAGTGAATAAAAAATGGTTTGTTATTAATAATCTTTTCAAAAATTATTATTATTTTCTAATAATTATTTTAATTTATATATTGGTATTGATATAAAGAAAAAAATGTGTGTAAAAGAAGACAACTACTTACACTTCAATGCACATATATTACTAATACTGTTGTATATCTTTATATAATTTCAAAAAGATGTTAAAAACGCGCCAAATGAAAGACCCTAATAACATATCTGCCAGCTTTAACAAGTCGATTCGTGAAATAAAAAATACACCTCCCAACAAACTTCCCGCATTCTAAAATATAATTCAAATAATATCAAAGTTTAAAGTATTAGATTGCTGATAGTGAAATTTATGATGTAAAAAATTATGTAATTCGAAGTCAAATATATGTAGTATTATTGAATATATGTAATAAAATCGTATCTTTTAATAATTAATTCAATACCCGTAATGATTACTTATTAATAAAGAACACAATTTTATAATTTTGTATCCCTCAAAACACGTCTCGAGATCGAGACGGAGATTTGTCTCGATTCTCGTGCAGCATTAGTTGAAAGATCGTTGCCATCCTGAGCACTTCTTCAGCCATCTAATTCCAGCCATAAGCAAAGCGTATCCTTACCAAGTGGTAAACTTCTGCTGTACACGAGTTTCTTCATCGTGTAGGATCGAATTAACAAAAGCAAGGCAACGGCCTGAGTTTCTGATCCAAGAGGAAAATGTTCGCCAACAGTGACGAGCCCTCAATGATAGCCGAGGTATTTTTTTTTTCCGTTTCACCAAAAAAGTCAAGTTATATTGTTCCTTTATTCTGTGATGTCGTCTAGTAATCAGGAAAGAGGTTGATGCATTTTCGCAGCAAATGTGTTGTTCGTGTTTCAGCCACTCTGTCGCACTTGTGAAAGAGATTCTCCACTTCTCCTGCTATTCGACAATTGACACCTGGAACTCCTCTCTAGGAAATATAGTTCGTGTTTAGTTTTAAGGCAATTACCTATTCAGTACCTGAGAGCACTGGATTTCTAACAGAACTTTATTCATTGTGAGCGTGAAGAAATTTTGGAACGCGAATCCTAAGCCCGTTCTTGATTAATTGAAACTCATTCTGAAAATAACAAAATCCGTTTTTTTTTTTTCACAAATCTGCTGCCATCATCATTAATTAGGTAACTTAATATATTATAGAAGCTCCTTTAAAAAAAAAAGCTATTTCAATTTCCACACGCCATTATGGTTTCAGTAAGCATGCAGAAAAGCACTGTTCTCAATATCTCCAAATGATACTAAAATCGATTAAAACAAAACAAACAACTTCAGTCAAAAATGTATTTTTCCACTCTTAGAATGTAGTAAAATAACTATACTTTTAAATATTATCATAACAATAGCAATTAATTTCAATAAAGTGAACAAAAGACAATTTGGAAATGAAATTTATTGTTATTACGTGCCTGAAAGTTCTGCAACAATTTCTCTTTACAAAGAATTATTTCTTCATCTATTCTTATAAAACTCCGTTAGTTCATTTTTATTGTGCAGCTGTAAATGTTCAAATATTATGAATGATATTTTTTTTCATTTAAATCCTACGAATTTTATTTTCAATAAATCGGTAGTTATTTGGTTTCAAGTGGTTTGAATCAAACAATTGAATAGAAGATGATTCAGGTTATGTAAAAATTAATGTTTATTTAAGACTAAATAATAAGGCTTTCAAAAACAGTGAACAAATCTATTGACATCATTATCTATATACAAGAAAGATAAAACCATGTTTAGAAGCGTTTTAAGCCAAGTTATTGTCGTGCCTAAGTGAAAATGGCCAGTCTACAAGTGAATTATGGCAAGAAAACTTATTGAAGTCGCAATTTCTACCCCAAAACATCAAATTGATTAAACCAACTATGATGATGGACGAAATTCCGAAGCCGATCACAGATAAAACCAACGATCTCATCCAGTACTGCCAACCTAACCACATTTTCATCAATAAATTGTTCTAAATTTGACAGTCACTATGAGGTAAGAGTAAAAGTTATAATAATTGTAGCGTTAATAAAGAAAAGCCAATTTTTCAGGCTTTCCTGAAGGAGAAGAAGTCGTGGACGGGTAAGGTAAGAAAACTGAGCATGTTACTATATATTTATCATATTAAAAAAATCTAAGACTAAGTCCGGGATTTAACGCAACACCTCCAACTTGGCGCCTTTGTAATACAGCGTTTATTTATTATCATCCTTTTAGTTGTATGATGAATGTGATAAGTACTTAAAGAATAATACGAGAAATTTGCAGTAAAGTAGTAAATAAATAAATAAAATGCCTTCTATTAAACCTAAACCTGACCTACAATTAACTAAAAATTAACTTCCTCTATCAAAGATTGCCTATAATTTAAGGCACTTACAGTAAAAATAATCAAATTCTGCTAATTCCGGCCATTTGAATATGCCAAAAAACAATTCAAATCTAACCTCTTCGCATTAAAAGCTGCCCCCGTAGAAATCCTCGCAGAGCATTCAACAGTAGCTAGTCGCCTCCATCCAAGATACCTGATTTGGTAGCTGGACGTAAAGCTCGCCTGAAAAAATAGGCAATTACTTTACAACTTATTTAATTTTAAGTAAATGACAACAACAAGCGGTACTTTAAGTCCATTTTGATGAAAGTGAAGTAGGAAAAGATTGGGATTGAATTGCTCTGTGAACAAGTGCACAATTGTTCATTATGAAATCTTTCTGCCTGATGAAGACATCTACCATTTCATTGTTGAATGCTCTGCGAGGATTTCTACGGGGGCAGCTTTTAATGCGAAGAGGTTAGATTTGAATTGTTTTTTGGCATATTCAAATGGCCGGAATTAGCAGAATTTGATTATTTTTACTGTAAATGCCTTAAATTATAGGCAATCTTTGATAGAGGAAGTTAATTTTTAGTTAATTGTAGGTCAGGTTTAGGTTTAATAGAAGGCATTTTATTACTTTAAAATAAGGGTTGTTCTAAGTCTATCTGTTCGTCTTTTGTTTGTTTTGTTGTATTCTATTGTATATATTATGTATGTAGGTAGGCTATAATTTATTTTGTTCATTAATTTCTTCTAAAATATGTAAAGGGTTAAATTTTTTAACTTTAGTTAAAGTTTTTGTTTTTAAGTTTCATCAGAGTATTCTAAAAGGTTAAAACTCTGCAGACGGACACAGTCCATGTAGATGTGAATTTAATGTATTTGTAAATATTTATTGAGTACTTCTTAAACGCAATTATTATTATTATTATTATTTTTAAATTATTTAAGGCGCGTCAACATCTCAGGTTATTGGCGTCCGGAGCTTTTTCCAGTGCACTGCCGGCCTCCGGACAGTGTTCTCTCGTTACAGACAACACTCTCCATCACCGGACAGTGAGCTGTAAGAAGCTCCTAGGAAGAGAAAATCTAAGGGTCAGCTGCTGGATTCGAACCCGGGGCCTCCGCGTGGGAGTCCAGTATGCTAACCTCATAGCTAATCCCTTCCCTCCCCTTCCCATTATTATTATTATTATTATTACTCCCTATTTAATTGTCATATCTAAATATCAACCTACTTTACTCGGGTGAGTTGAATGAAGCTACGCGACACCATTCAAGAGGATAGTGGCGAAATTCCGCGTCTTAGAGATAAGGGTTTCCCTTTCTGAGGTTATAGCTTCTGGAACATTAAACGAACTCCCAAAGTTCATTTTAAACACTCGGAAACTGAACCGTTACATCTTCTAGTACGCGGATGGGTAATATATGCCAGCGTTTCTTTTCTTAAGAGAGAGAGAATTGGATTGTCTGTGCAATCATCATAATCAAGTTCATGTCATAAATAAGTGCTTTCCTCATACTAACGGAAATTTTAGTTCATGCTATATATACAATTTTATGTTTATCTATCTATTTATCTAATTATTTTGTCTATTAGCAATAGAATTTAAAAATAAATAGATCTTAGTTTTTTCCTCAATTTTAAATTTACAGACCTGACCACTTAACTTGCTTACTGCCCGGATCTTTCTTAATTGGTTTCGTTTACGAGAATGGTCATTAAGGAGAACAACTATGACCAGTGTTGTAATTAGAATGCATTATAAGTAAGCAATGCAACTCTCTACCACTCTTAGAGGCATTAATTTTGTTGTTATTGTTAAGTCCCTTCATTACTGTGAAAGACCACTAGCGGGAGGTTAGAGCGGTATTCAAGGGCGAGAAAACCATCTACTGAACAAATGGCTGAACTCTCAGCATACAGCCTCATTCATGTAGAATTACATCAAGTTTAAATGTAAATGACCAGTTTCAAGAATGACGCGCACACATTGTTCATCAATGATCGGTTAGTTAATTCTCTGTCCTTGTCCATTGTGTAAGTTAACGTCTGCAAAGTCAAGTTAGGGGAATGGTTTGTCCCGTACAGCGTACGAGAGAAGATCCATGAGTAAATCCTAGAGTAAACTTCATCTTTGTAAGGTTATAGGAGTCTTATTCGCGCAGGAAGGGATGCAGCATGCAAAATAGTTAAGGGTGAGGTTACTGTATGTAAAGGGAGGAGAGAACTGGCAACTGGGTCTAATGGGATTTCTCTTTGGAGGACTTGAAGGCCTCTTTTCTATGGAGGGACGAAGGTCTCTCCCAAACCCCTTATCCCTTTTGTTGTACTACTCTAGGGAAATCTAGCCAACGTCTGGGGAATGTAACGAAGGGAAAGATCCACTTCCGCCAGCCAACACAAAACATACACGCACATTAACAGTGTATGCTATTTCCCTCTTTCTTTTTTTAACTATCTCACTTCTTCCGTTCTAGTTCTGGCCCCTCCGGAGACACCTTGTATCACCAAACCAATTATCTTATATTTTTCTCTTTATGTACACGCTTTTGTGTTTGCGCAAGCGCCCTAAATGAAATTTTTTTTTGTCTCTCTTTCATAATAATATTTTAGTTTGCTAAAAAATATGTTGCGTTACAAACTCACACACCTTCATCTTACTGGAATTTATTTAAAGATTTTTCTTTTAATTATTATTATTTTGTGAGAAATAAAAACGCTAAATAGCCACCTTAAAAACTTAAAACCACCTGATTCAATGACCCACTGGCAATACAGGGTGATCCATTTAAAAAGCACCAATCGCTAATAACTTTTTAGGAAAGCGGAATTCCGAAAAAACCCACGAAGTAAACTATATGTTTTTTTTTTTTGGTCTAGTTTTCAAATTTTCCACCCCCGATGCTATATATTTATTTTTGGCGGAGTTAAGGCCAAAAACCTGATTGGGTTTTCATAAGGACCACTAGTTTTGACAATGATTATGAAAACTACATAAAAAACTGTGGAAAATGACGTTAACCCCGTTTCGATATCCCTAATATTAGTTGAGATATTTAAGATCAAAATTACTATTTTATCAACTCGTGGACGGTTTTCAATATTAATTTTACACCAGAAATACACGTTTTGGGAGGTCCTCTGACTGCAAAGAATGTTATTTGTGACGCAATGAACAAAAATAATAATAATTGAAGATTTTAAAGAATGTAGTGTAATGTAATGGCTGTGGGTGAATCAGGATAAATTTGTTTTATCATTAATTAAAAGCAACCAGCACATCATGTTAATGTACCCTGTATGCAAGACTTCATGACCTATGATTACGGTAAGAATATCTAGCCAGGGGGGTGTTGGTCTACTGGTCATGAGCGTGGCTTTGTATGTGGGAGATCCCCAGTTCGTATTCCGCGTATGCGGTCATTCTTATTACTTAAAAAATCATAATACTTTTTTAAATAAAATGTAACCATAGGCAGGATTCGAACTGAGTATCTCCCACTTACAAAGCCACACTCTTGACCACTAGACCAACACCCGCCCCTCACTGGCTAGTTATTCTTACCGCAATCATAGGTCAAGAAGTCTTGCATACAGGGTACATTAAAATGATGTGTTGGTTGCTTTTATTTGATGATAAAACAAATGTATCTTGATTCACCCATAACCATTACATTGCACTACATTTTTAAAATCTTCAATTATTATTATTTTTGTTCATTGCGTCACAAATAACATTTTTTGCAGTCAGAGGACCTCCCAAGACGTAGGAGGAGTCTCTCAGAGACTGGATTTGGAGAGAACAGACACATACACCTACAGACAAATTTGTAGAAAACCCTTTTTTGGACTCAAAGAATGTTAAAATGGATTTTTTTTTCCCAGTGAAAACACAAAATTGAAAAACCAGTACTAAAACAAAGTAAAGAAAATAATCGCCTATTTTTTTTAAGCTGGGCTTAACGTCCTATTACTAATTAGGTATCGTGGAAGGTAACGGAAGCTCATACTGTACTGTCTTTAAACACACACACAAAAAAAAAGTAGTTACACGTAGGATTCGATCCGGGAATCAAGACGCTTACTTTGAACAACTACTTGCAGTTTTGTAATAAGAAGTTAACTAAAAAGTTCGCCTCACGCAGCATTAGCAAACTGTCTATTTTAGTAGAAACTGCAGATGTTTTCAGGTCTCAGAATGTTTGATTTTCTGTACCCCTTGTTGTCTAACTACTTATCGCTGATATTAATTCCAGACCAAGGTGCTTAGGAAATTAAAAAAAAAAAAAAAAAAAAAAATGGCCTCAGAGAATACAACAAAAGTTTTTCTCTCTTTATCTCTGAAGGAACACGACAACGAGTTAAAGGGACTCAACTCTAGTACGAAAAGACTATCTAAGAAGAAAACAAGTAACTTTAGTCAGAACATAGTCATGCATAGTCAGAAGACCCTTTTCAACACACTTTGCTCGCATTTCGTTTAGCATCGCTTGCCTAAAAGACTACTCCAATGCTTTCCACGTCATTTCCTTCACCTCAAGCTAGCAATCCTCATACATAATTTATTTCTACACGCCATTTCTCATATTAATTTATACGCACTGTCGTTGTAAAATTAAATATGTAAATCTACATCTCTTAGCGGTTGCATTTGTTTATTATTAATCGAAATTCACTTATTTTATAACCTTATAATCTAGGAAGGTTCCACAAAGGTTAGTCAGAGAAACAATTAGAAGTTTACTGAGTGAACATTTTGGATCTGTTTGTTTTATAGGAAGGGAGGTATTTTGGGTTCACGTGAATATGGAAGCAAAGCCGAGATGAGATTCAGCGCGCTCATCTTCTGGTTGTTTATTAATTATTGCTTGAATGAGGAATGAGTCCTTTTTTTTTTCCATCCTTTATTGTAACTTACCAGTGCAACAGTTGTTGCAACAAGCAAATATGGTGAAAGAGAAAAGAAATAACAGGAAATCATGATTGGAGAAGGCACCCAGTGGTGTCACTCCAGTAACGTGCTCAGCTACACTGCTCTCACGAGGCCATCTTCTCTTCAATCTCCTTAGAGGATTACCTGGTAATTTAGAGGAAGATAGGTGTTCTATGAGAGGGTTAGGATGAGCTTCTGTAGAGGAATGAAATTTGAAGAAACGAGTGTTAGCAAGATCTGTAATGAAAGGAATTTTGAGGTGATTATGGATAGTGAGGTTAGATACATAGACCGGAGCGTTAAGAAGTTTTCGAAGTATTTTTGACTGTAATGCCTGGAGGCGTAGTGAGTTGGAACGCTTAGTCGATCCCCATACTTCGATGCCGTGTGACCAAATGGGTCGCGGTAACATTAGATATAAGAGTCTTTTGTTATCTTGGTTAAGTTTCGATCGTTTGTCAAGTAGTCTGGCGAGAAGTTTGTAGCGCTGGTTAGTTTCTTGTTTTTTCAGTCTAGTATGGGGATTCCATGTCAACCGTTTGTCTAGGTGCAGTCCAAGGTAGCGTACTTTGTCCACAGTTGGTATAGGAGTTTGGTGCAAGATGACAGGAGGTAGGATTTTCCGTCTGAGAGAGATGAGTCCTTTAGAGATAAAAAAGAATGAAAGCATAATGAATGATTCTTTAGATTCCTATGGTTCTTTATGGAATGTAAAGATTAAAACGAACAAATCTAAAATTATGGATTTCAAAGGTAGAGTTTTAGCACCTTTTCTGTACACATCAGTTTATCTGAGGCAAGAACATCACATACTGTCGGCAATCTATTTGCGTAAATCTATTTTATTGAGTACTGGGCGAGTGAATTGTTTGTGAGGAATGAAGGTCAGGTATTTTTTCAAATATTTTTGCTTTTCTGTACGGTAACTATGTATAATACTCTCCGTGCCTCAGAAAACTCTAGATGAAGAACCCCAAATAGCACCCGAAATCTAGAGATAAAAAATAAAATGGTCCCCAACCGCAGTCACTGCCGACAAATATTTTTCCATCCTAATTTAAAGCCAAAGAAAGTTATTTATTTAATTGGTTATCTGATGCTTTTGGGTTTTTTCTTATTATCTGGGGTTTGGCAGTAAATAATACTCGTACATACTGAAGTAATAAAAATTAAAAATAATAACTGTTGAAACTGTTGATATTAAACGATGAAATGAGTATTTTCAGTATATTGGCGAATTGAGCTAATATAGAGCTACATAGATTATAGCTAGTATAATAATTATAGATTTATTTTTAAAAAAATAGCATGAAATGGTAGCAAGTCTCAGAGAAGGAAAGATGCTACCTTCTCGAAAATCTCTTAGATTGAACTTTCTCGTAGATAATTACTTTTACATACTGTTGACATGTTAGTCTGTAGACATTGTCTTTATAGGAACAATTGTTTTCTATTAGAGCTAAGCCATCCCAGAGTTCGCCTACAGGCACTCTGAGTTGATGATGAATCCCTCCTCTCGTACAATCTTTACTTGTGTGGACAGAGATTCTTGTTCTCACTGAGTTAAAATTTTACCTTCCAGACGACTTGTGTTACCTAAAATTCAGGGGTGTCCTGTTAATTATTTTTTTTACCGGAACGCTTAGGCTTATATAGACTTTCAACTTTTTTAAAATATTTGTTTATGCACCAATAAGGATTTAGTAATAGGGCAATCACGGTAAGCGTGACATGACGTTGCAGTTAGTTATTTTAATAGCCAATCATGCAATGCAATAATAACCACATAACAAGACTTACATTTACATAAATTGGAGAATTCAGAGCTGGATCTGATCTCCAAGCGACCAGATGTAGAATATTGTATTCACGTAATTTGTTTATTTTTTTTAACATATCAACCAATTTTCGTTAGAACAGAAATCATCTTTAGTTCCGAAGCGTACCTGTCCAAAAAGGAAGATGTTCCGGAGCGTTCCGGCTCGAAGACACCACAGCTAAAACTATTAGTTTGTCTCTACTGTTGCAAAACTTTTTAAAAGGTCAATAGTCTAAAATTAATTCACTTAATTTACTTAGACATTTCTCAAAACAAGAACTGTCGGCATCTTTCATCTATAATAATACTTTTAAATGAGTAAAAGCTAACATAATTTTATCTGCATACATTTAAACTCGGATACACTTTATCTACCATTTAAGAGTTGATAAGTGCTGACGTAATCCAGTTTTCAAAATGATTCAACTAATTAAAGCAATGTTCTCCTAAGTTCATTTAAACTCACTTTATTCAAGTAACTTCAAATCTCTAGAGAAATAAACTTGGTAGTACTAAATGCTGTTCAATCATACTTGCTAACTACCCTTGTAATAACTCAATTTAGTATACTGCCAAGATTGTGCTGTACACTCTTCTCTATGTGTATTAAAACTGTGCGTACTTAGGCGGAAATGCTTCTTCCATGTTTAGAGGTAGTTGGAGGAATTAGTACTAATTGCGCGATCAAATCAAAATCCTATTTTTTTAAAAAAAAGGCAAAATAAACTCTATTTTGGTATTAATAATGAGGAAATTTTGACTCATTCAAATTTCGATTTAATATTTCCATGGAGATTACCAAAGAGTAGATCACAAGAAGTGGAGGGAAGCTGTATTGGACACACAATTTACGTAATGTTTTAAAAACAAATCAAACAAAACTAGGAAATTTTATCGCCAAAATTAAAAACCTCCAATACTGTCGAGATTTTCTAAGTGAATTTCGGCTTTAAAGTCTTCCAGATCTTATAGAGCAGTTCTAGCCAAGCAAATAGAAGTGGTACTCTGTAACACGGTGACGATGAGTTCGAATCCCACGTATGACTACTTCTTATTTTTTAGAAGAAATTGTTTATAGTAAAGTATGAGCTTCCGCCCCCTGTCCACGTCACCTAATTGGTAGTGGGACGTTAAGCCCCGCCTGAAAAAAATAGGCAATTACTTTACTACATTTTTTTTACTCTACCTGTCAGGCTACAAATGTTAGGGACAATGTCATTATTAAAATATTATTTTTCTGCAACCATGTAGGAATGTTCTCATTACTCAATTAAAATCACCTGTGTAATGCCCAATTTCCCTCACTAGTGGGGAAAAATTCCCATTAGTGTCACTTTCCTCACTAGTGAGTGGAAAAACTTTATTGTGCTTCCTTGATATAAGAAGTTTTGTTATTAACATAAATATTTTCTGTAAAACTTTAATAAGCTTATTTAACGTAACTAAATAATTAAAAAACGAATATTAAAAAATAAAATAAAAATTGTAAGGAATATAGAAATAAAAATAATACTTTAATAAATAATTAGATATTTTTAATTATAACAGTTAAAAAGGTTATAGTGTTACCTTATAGAAATTTAAAATGGATTCTAGAGATTCCTGTTTAGAAAACACTCCTCCATCAATAAAAGAAACAGCAGAAAATGTAATAAGTAATGTAAATACGTAAGTAATGTAAATAATTGTAATATAACAATAAATGTTTATAATAAATAAATTACTTTTTGTAGACTGTAAAAATGAAATTTTTAATTTTTTTAGTTAATAAATCTAATGGTTGCAGAAAAAATATAATATTTAACTCTAGTGTAAAGTATTTTCCTCACACTCGGCAATTTGCACTTGCACTCGCATCGCTTCGCTCGCTCGTGCGTGCAAACCCTGCCTCGCGTGAGGAAAAGTACTACTTTCCACACTTGTTAAATAAATAACTATTTACTGATTATTCAATGAGTTTGAATTGTTATTTGTTTATTGTTACATTGCGATAACTGCTGACAATAGATGATCTGTTTTTCTACTATGATTTTTGATGCTAGATGCTGACGTCTCTGTGTGCACAATGTGTATTCTAGACGGCGTAACGGAAGTAGAACTCTTAACTCTTGTAATTCTAATCGCTCTTAAATTTCCCAGTACCCCCCTGATCTGAGAAGTATAAATTACGTAGTGCTCCAATTAAAATGGGGAAACTTCCACTTTGAAAGTTTGATATTTTATTTAATATAAGTTTTTAGTGAATACGCTTAATTCAGGAAAACTGTTTTTTATAAAATCAACAAATCTTTACAGTGGAAAGGTAATTAATGCTGAAGTGCATTGAGTTAGAGCAGAGAAACAACTAATTGAAATTAATCAATTCAAGTGATTGCCTAGTTATGATTGCTGGGCACTCCAAAAGGGTCTCAAGAGCGTTCGGTTTCACTTCACTACAGAAACATGAACCTAAATTAAATTATCTGAATTACTAAATATAAAGGAAGCTATTACGTAGTTCTTATGAAAACTACTTCTCATTTAATAAAATTAAATTTATTTCTTGATTAAGATTTTATATTTTGAAGAGATGCATTTCAAAAATACTCGGTTCCTGCACTTTGTTAAATATCAAATGGTATGTTGCATTTTACTGCATCTATCTGATCTCTCCCTAAAATTAAGGCGCGTCAACATCTGGCAATTTAGTAGTACCCAAAACGTTGCCGGCCTCTTTCGTTAATTAGAGAGCCAACCTCTCTCAATTATCTTTAGAGGCATCGAGGAAAAGAAATTCTAAGTTCTAAGTAGATGGATTGATTGTGACACAGTCCATGAGCAGACAAGGCAGATGACACACCAACATTTTATGATGTAAAATATTACATTGTAAATTAGCCCTGAAGATGACCTCTACCAGGGGTCCCCAAATTTTTTACACATGGGGCCAGTTAACTGTCCCTCAGACCGTTGGAGGGCCGGACTATAAAACAAACTATTTTAAAGTAAAAAAACAAAACGGGAACAAATAGAATATTTCAAATAAAGAACAAGTAAATTTAAATCAACAAACTGCCCAGTATTTCTGTGGGAATTGTGGACCTGCTTTTGGCTAATGAGATGGTCAATGTCCGGTTTAGTTATAGTGCTTTGCCTTTCATCCTACTTCTGCTGTTATGTTTTCGGAGCCGTGATGCGTGCGTCCCGCGTCACCGGAAGTAGTACTGTACATGAGCGACGCAGCGCTTTGCGGTACCGCCACATATAGTGCTCCTCTCACTGACCACCAAAGAAAGAGATACCTCTTCCGGAAGTGCGGCGGGAGCCGGATAAATGTCCTCAGGGGGCCGCATGTGGCCCGCGGGCCGTAGTTTGGGGACTAGTCCCTAGTTCGAAAGCTCGGCACAATAAAGAAATACAAAATATGACTGAAACTGCGGTTATTTTTTCATCCTATTGAAACAAGAATCGGTCACCAAAAATAATGAACAGCAATTCATTCATTGCATTACAAAAGTCCACTAAAGGGGCAAATTTTGAGGAAAATATATAAGGTAAGTGGGAGGAAGATGCCAGTTGGGGGAAGACGCAAGTATCGTCAGATTTTGCATATCTACAACTGGATGACAGCAATTCCTACGTTAAAGTGTGTAGTAAACTACTGTGAATACCGTGCTTGTGAGTATTTCTATTTATATCTAGTTTAATCGTCGTTAAACTGAAAATTCAACTCTTTGAACTTGGTGAGTACCCATGTTATAATATTTCGTTGTCGATACTTAAGGTTTGGTGACGGATTGACTAGATTAAACGTAATAATTCCGTGATATTTGTGTCGTGTGCATCTTGGTGAGTACGTGTTAGCTTGAAACAACATGACTGAAGCCTTAGTACAAAAATAAACCTATGTGGCGTCTTCCTCCAGTGCTTGGGGTAAGATGCTACCTATTGAAGTGTTTCTTTTTCATATTGATTCTCATTTATTATTACATTATAATGATATATTTTATAATATAAAATCAATATAAAACAATTACTGACACACGAAATATAGTTTTTGTATAATACATTAATATTATTAACCCTTGAGCCGTCACCTTATGTGAAGTGCCATAAGCCGCCACCTCGGGCCATATTGACCCAGCATTAAAAACTATTAAATAAAAAGGAAAACTAACTAATATCATGTTATAGGGAATAGAAATCAAAGACAAAACTTTTTGGCAGCAGGCCCTTAACAACCCGGACGCTGAATCACCAGACTTCAATTTGGGTCTTTGCTGAGCGCCGCGTGGAATAGGGCAGTCACTGTTGGAAATGGCAGCGTGGGATTTTCTGCATGCGGAATTTATCCATACGATCCGCAAAAAATTCCAGAACATGCTTATACCATTTCTTACAATATGAAAGAAAATTTGAATGCCACACAAGAAGTTAACGCACCTCTGGCAACAGCTTCAACAAGCAGCAGCGGTGCCATCACTTCTTTTGAAGAAATTAGTCCTATCCCCAGATTTCAGAAACCCAAGCAAACTCGAAGAAAGAAACAAACTGCTGAAGTCCTTACGACGGTGGAGAAACGGGAGGCATTGAGAAGAAAGGCTGCTCTGCCGACAAAAAAAAGGGGAAAAGTGCAGCAGGAAAAGAAAAGGAAGGACAGTTCATCTTCAGCATCCTCCGCTCCCGATAATTTGGTAATGACCAGTGGTGAGAGTGACATTGAAGAGGAGGACGATGATTTTTGTATTGAGTGTAAAGGATATTTTTATGATAGGAAGGGCCCAAAATGCGATTGGCTTCAATGCATAACATGCAAGAGATGGCTACATGAAATTTGCAGCAAAGACAATTTGCATTGCAAAAAATGTTAAAAATTAAACAAAAAATGTCTTTTGTTCGGTGTTCCTTCCCCTCAGTGTTTAATGAGAATATTTTGCAGCTTACCTAATATTAAATTTGTATTTTTATCTTTCTCAATTTATATCTTAAGATATTGTTGCATCTTTCCCCGCATCAACTGGCATCTTCCCCACTTGATGGGGGAAGATGCCAGTTTTGCCAAATTTCATTCAAATGCATTTTTATCGGTTTTGCATTTAATTAAATATACTAATACAGTCGACTCTCGATAAATCGAAATCCAAGGGACTACAAGAAAAATTCGAATTATCGAGACTTCGAATTATCGTTTGAATTATCAAGAAGGCAAAAAAAAAAAAATCTAATTATAAAGAGTTTTTATTATGTATATATGTATGTACATACGTATATTGAAAATACGTATGAGCTTACCTAAGTTTTAGACATATATAGCCTCAAGTAAAAAAGTAAAAATAATGAAAACGACAAAAAAGAACAAAAAAATTACGTATGTATTAACATTTCAATAAATAATAATATACATATGTACCTAATTAAAAAAATGAAGAACAGTTTTTGTTTCAATGTGGCTTGACTTAGTCAAGTGGCTTAGAATTGTAGAAAGCGTTGATGGTGGAATATTGAGAGTTTTGGCGATATCTTTTTTTTTCGAACCACTTTTCACGGCCGCGATACTGTTTTCTTTGTCGGACACAGTAAGGGAGACGTACTTCCCATCGTGACAAACTAAGAAAGAGTATTGGAAAGTTAAACTGGGCTGAAAGAAGGGAAACATTACGCAGGAAATGAACAATAAGCGGAAAATGAGAAGTAAACATTACTAGGGAAAATTCGAATTATAAAGAGGGGAAGGCGGACTCGTTCGAATTATAGAGCCTTCTCTCCCCCTGTTGTTATGAAAAGGATTTCGAATTATCGAGCGTATCTAAATACCCTGAATTTTTTCGATTTACCGAAGTTAGCAGCTGTAGAGTTTGAATTATCGAAAAATTCGAATTATCGAGAGTCGACTGTATTAATATAAATTAAGATCGTTTTTACCAGTAGATAAATTTTACCACTTGTTAGAAGAACTTTTTGCAAATAAATAGCTTACAATATTTAGTTGCTGAATGTTGTGCTCTGGGTTGTACAAAGAATAGCATTTAACATAGAACTATAGCATTTAATTTCCCTGCACCGTAACTATACCACAATACTTAAATCTGAACTCATTTCGGGTACCAATACTCCTTGGATATCACTAACTTCGACTTTTTTTTTATTTTTTAATCGTAGCCTTCAATATAGCCTTGAGAACAAAGGAACTATTGTTTCTCTCTAACGTGATCAGAGAGTTTGATTTTTTTCATTATTGTATCCAACCTTTCGAAATTCTAAAGCTATAATCTAAAATATTTTCTAGAATAATAATTTGTAAGCTAAAATAATTTCTTTAAACAAATTAACCATTCTAACGATAACAAGTGTACACATTACAGGCCACTAAATCAATGTGATGATGTTTTCACAAAGTAACTGGAGAAATGTGGAATGGTAGTCAAACAGTGAAGATACCACCATTAGTCAAGCAGTTGGCAGTAACGTCTTAGTCGTATAGGCTAAATACTTGAGAATGTTTTAGTGAAAAGATTTGCTGGAAGAGGATTTATGAGAGAAGACAAGGTTTTGATGGTTTTGAAGAGTAGCATGATTTAGAAACTTGAGAAACAAAAGGAATGTTGAAGTCGTATTGTGAAAGCAGTAAAATGGTGCTTGTTATTTGGCAGACTATTTTAGAAATTAGAATCTGTATTCTGATTGTTTCTTTAGTTGTCAGAAATTTAAAAAAAAATAATCCTAAAAATTATGAAAATTAATTTCTAAATTTAAAATTGTGAGAATCAAATATTTTAATTTATTAAGAAAATTCTCTTTTATCCGGAAAACTCTCAAGAGTTTTCACATCCCTCTTTAATAGTAAAAAACACGAAATAAATTTCAATTTTTCTTTTAAGATTTTTTTCTCATTATTGAATCTTAAACAGTAATTTGAAAGAATGAATTATAATTTTAAAAAAAGTAAATTTAATTAAATACATTAAATTGGCAAAAATGCAAAACAATTTAAAAATAACTACTTCAAGAGTGGACCCATTTTGATCACCATGACGACTGCTATGTCTCAGGGGCTCCTCTTACCCTGGAAGAAAGGAGAACAAAGAAGTGGCCCAGCTAAAATGAAGATACCAAAATTTTGAAAAAGAAAACACTCTGAAAATATTAAGAATTATTACGGACAGCTGAAGGTACTACGATTTTTGCTATTTTATTTTAAAAAACTGAAATTAGCTTTATTTAGTGCACTGCCTGCTACCGAACAGTATTCTCTCATTTCAGGATAGACAGTGAGCTGTAAAAAGCTACTAGAAAGAGAAAATGTAAGAGCCTTCAGCTAGATTTGAACAGGGCATCTTCGCCAGAGAATACAGTATACATATACGGTGACCACTGAGCTAGTCCCTTCCCTATATTTCAAAATTACATTATATTAATATTAAATCCCTTACAAATATGTAATAAAACGGTTAATATTTCAAGAAATATGTATGTATATATATTCATCATCATTTTATAAACAATTGAGTTACTTACTTTCATATCTTTAGCTATTTACAGTTCAGCAAACATACCTGGGAACAAAAACATTTAAATAAATTAATATGTCAAAAAAATTTGTTTAATTAAAATCTAATTGTCTAAAAAAGTCTTAAAAAAGTATTTAATACAATTGATTAAATGTTGCACCAAAATAATTTCTGTAATTAGAAATGGGTAACGGGAATCCACGGAGAAATGTCGGACTTGAAATAAATAAAAAATACTTGAACGTAAAAAACGGTACAAACTTCATCACCTCTTAGAAACGATCAAGAACTGAGATAGGAAACGATTAACAACAAACGTGTTGTCTGTACAACGTAACTACGTTACACAAACTAATTTTGACATAGGGTTTTGAAATTTGTGGTTTAGTCAATCCAATCTAATTCTTCTAAGTCTTCCAATCTATAGCACTCCATAAAATCGCTAACGATCTTTGTTTGGTATCCAATTATAGCATACACTGTTTCGTTTTTGATCTCAGTACCTTCGAAGATACTGTGCTTCAAAGTTCCAAGATTCAGTTTTCTCTCATTTTCAACTTATAGTAGCTGGAAATTTTCAAATTAGGCACATTTATGGTAGTTTGGAATACCTATTCGATAATTATCTTTCTTCTTTAATTATTGTATCTAGGCTACAAACTGGTACTATAAATTTAAAATTTAGAATTCTGAAGTTCAAAAAAAAAAAAAAATTTCACTGAAGCATGTATTGTATTTGACTAAATTTTAAATTTTCCTAGTTTGATTAATGTTCAAGCAAGGCGCCACGGTAGCCGAGCAGTTAGGGGCGAGACCTGCAAAGCTAAGATATACTCGTATTGTTGGTTAGTGGGTTCGATTCCCGGTCTAGGCCTTGGATTTTATTTAATGTTAAATATGAGAACTTTGTAGTAAAGTATGTTTTTCTGCAACCATGTAGGGAAGTTCTCATTACTCAATTAAAATCAGCTGTGAAATGCCCAACTTCCCACACTAGTGGGGAAAAATTCCCATTAGTGTCACTTTCCGCACTAGTGAGTGGAAAAACTTTATTGTGCTTCCTTGATATAAGAAGTTTTGTTATTAACATAAATATTTTCTGTAAAACTTTAATAAGCTTATTTAACGTAACTAAATAATTAAAAAACGAATATTAAACAATAAAATAAAAATTGAAAGGAATATAGAAATAAAAATAATACTTTAATAAATGATTAGATATTTTTAATTATAACAGTTAAAAAGGTTATAGTGTTACCTTATAGAAATTTAAAATGGATTCTAGTGATTCCTGTTTAGAAAACACTCCTCCATCAATAAAAGAAACAGCAGAAAATGTAATAAGTAATGTAAATACGTAAGTAATGTAAATAATTGTAATATAACAATAAATGTTTATAATAAATTACTTTTTGTAGACTGTAAAAATGAATTTTTTAATTTTATTAGTTAATAAATGGTTGCAGAAAAAATATAATATTTAACTCTAGTGTAAAGTATTTTCCTCACACTCGGCAATTTGCACTTGCACTCGCATCGCTTCGCTCGCTCGTGCGTGCAAACCCTGCCTCGCGTGAGGAAAAGTACTACTTTCCACACTTGTTAAATAAATAACTATTCTCTTACATTGTAGTTTTGAGTACATTTTCCAAAAGAGAAATCATTGCCAATAATTCAGAAGTAAGTCATCACCAAGCTAACACTGATTCACTGAGATTGTATTTAATTACATATATTAAAACTATAATTTAACATATTCAAATAGTTAAAATTTTGGCTAGTTTAAAAACTAAATATGTTTCTGCATCAAAACAAATTAAAGTTGTAAAGATATATTTTATTTTTTACGAATTACTTTTGCATATTGATGTTTGTTTTCAATCTTAATTGCAATTGTTTCTGTACTGAACCATCTTGCTGTTGATTAGTTAGCAATATTAAATTAGTGAGTTTTAAGTTCATATTTGTTAAATTTTCAAAGTCAGTTGCGAACTGTAAACTTTTTTTTTATTAAATTTCAGTTATTATTACTAAAAAAGTTTTAAAGTTAGTTAAGTGGAAATTTTAAACAAAGAATCTGTAGTTTCATTTCTATTTCTTATTAAATTCATATGTATGTAGAGATTAGGATCGACGAATACTTAAGTTTAATTTCGTCGTATTTAAATTTTCTTCGCAATGTATGGGGCTAATAGATTTCGAGAAAAAATTAGCTGAAAATTGAAAAAAAACAGCATTTTTAGTAAATGTTCTTGTTCCCTTCTTTGTAAACAACGTAGCGCCTAAACGCATGAACCGATTTTCATGAATAAGGTATCATTCGATTCAGAATTTCATGTAAATGTTCCTTTTATGACTATTAGTTCTCTGAAATTGAAGAGCTTGGTGCAAAAAGGAGTTATCTACAGTTTTATAAAAATTTTAGTAGGGACAAAAAACTAAATATGCTTTAAGATGTATTCCTTATGTTGTGTCTGCTGTAAGGATTAGTTAATATATTGTGATGGGGTCATTTGGGGCTCAATTTGAACTTTCTAGGATATTGTTTAAGCTTGCTATAAGCAAAAGTTATTTTGCAGCTAACTCTTTTTTGCACCAAAATCATAATTTTCAGTAAAATTTGAGTACATATTAAGTACTTTAGTCAACAGATTTCATGTTTTTGAGCTTTTAAATGGCATTTTTTGTCTTGTCGAAGCGAATGTTAGATATATTATGACTGTCAAAAAGAAAAATAATAATATCTACCTAATATAAACATTAAATAAACCTAATATAAAAATTTTTGTTTGATTGATTGCGTCATCTTTTCTGTTTGGAGCAAAAGATAGTTATCTGCAGTAGAAAACTCATTTTAGCTCCAAATCTAACCTAGGTTAGAGAATAAGTAATATAAGTGATAATAAATGCACCAAAAGTTGTAGAATTGAACATACAATAGGGGGCGCCACTAAACACATTTTCTGAAAAAAATGTAGATAACTCCTTTTTGCACCAAGCTCTTCAATGATTAATGACAAAGAAACAGAACTTCCGATTAAGCCCATGTAAATATCATTTCATTCCAAACTTTCTACATTCTGATTGAAATTTGAACTGTTTATTAAATTTAGTAATATAATGGGCCAACCATTAAGCGAATGCAGAAAGAATTAACACCCACATTAAATTCGAATATAAGCCACAGCCTTTTATTTAAATTTGTAAGACTTGAAATTAAATAACCATAACACCTGAGGGCATCACCCAGGTAGTTTAACTAACATATATAAGTATATACCTATAAGTATTTGAAAACGAATTGTAGGTAAAGCAACATGTACAAAGTTTTGTTAAATTTTCAACGTCAGTAGCGAACTGTAAAGTTTTTTAATTAAATCACACGGTAGCTTGTTCCATGTAAGATGGTCGTATATTATAAAGCTAAGAATATATTACTTAGCATGTTAAAGATTTCACTTGTTATTACTAAAAAACGTTGTAAAGTTAGTTAAGTTGAAATTTACGTGTAAAAACAAAAGAGGCTTCTGGGCTAGAATAGAATGGCTGATGCTTTCTTCAGTTTGAATATTATTAACCAAAAAATAAATTATATAAACGGAAAATACTTTGGTCTAAAAAAGTAATTTAAAATAAACCTTGAGTTGCCTATTTTTTATTCGTACAATAACTATGAGGTTATTCTATTTATTGCGATTATTTATTTTTTAATTCTTTAGACGAATAAGCATTGAGACTAATGGATTAAGAACCTACTTGCTTAACCGGTAGGTTAGGAAAAATACACACACTTAAGACGCCCAGATAGCCGAGCGGTTAGAGGCGTGGCTCTTAAAGGTAATACGCGGTACTGGTGGGTTCGATTCCCGGTCTAAGGCTAGGATTTTATGGTTAATATGAGAATTAATTAGTAAAGTACGATTGCTATCCGCCTCAGTCCACGACACCTAGTTTGGTAATGAGACTTAAAAGCTAGTCTGAAAAATTAGGCAATACTTTAATTACTTGAAACAGATTTCAGATTAGCCTCTTAATCCAAAGATCACCGACTAAACCATCTGCAGTTTCATTTTTACTAATTTTTTAAATTCATTTTGTAGAGATTAGAATCGACGAATACTTGAGTTAAATTTCCGTATGTATCATATGCTCGAATTTAGGATTACGGTGCATATTACGATCGACTTTCCAATCAAATCACTGATGCACCAAAGCAATGTTACTCTGCACTATTTTTATTTCAAGTTTGCAGCAAAAAGTTTGGGATAATTATCGGCCCTCAAAAAATACAGTTATATTCCTAACCAGTCATTTTAAGACACTAACCGAAACAAATATGATGTTTTTTTGCGTTTTGCATTTGTTCGTTTAACCATGTCCTTGCCAACGTTGAAACAACGTTTTTTTGCGTTCGTTTTCACGAATTTTATTCTTGTTTGGATGTATGGTTTTTGCATGCCCAAACTTCCGTTGCGTTAACATAATGCAACATAATGTCGATTCTAAATCCGCTATAAATGGGTTCTGAATGTGTTCAATTCTTTTATAATTAGTTTTTTTTTTGCAAAAGTGCACATATTGAGGCCCCACAAACCATTAAAAAAACAAAAAACAAATTGGTCTACAAATGTTTCATTTACATAACTTTACTCCTAAGTTATACTTAACACTTAATACTTGATACCTACCTATTCTAGAACCGGATTATTTACTGTAGGTATTCTGTAAGATTTAACCCAACATACTGGATGTTGTATAAATATTTTGAATTTGTTACATTTTGTAGTATAAGCCAAAGAAGATTTCAATGAAAATTTTACCACATCTGTTTACTCTAAGCAGATGAAATTCTATCCGCTTGTCTTCATGCAAATTAAATGGAATATCTCATTAATCCCTATTAGAGCTTTTGAGTTTATAGTTACACATAATTTGTGTTGGCTAAAAGCTTTTTAGTATTCTAAAACGATAAATTTATTGGATGGGGGAAAAAAATAGGCTTAAAATATTTGCATAATAAATACATTTTTGCTTCTATACTAAACCACTAGCGTGGTTTAAGGGAACTGTCACTAATAAATGGGTTGTTACGACAATAAGCAGGCTGAGAGCGAACCACGCGGTGTGCGGATCGTATCTATACAGGATCAACAAAAGGTCCTCTTCTCTTTGCGTAGATTGCAATGAGGAGGAGGATTTCAAACATGTAATAATGATATGTCCACGTTATGTGGTAGAAAGGAAACGAATGTTTGACGATATATACAGGTATTTAGATGCTCCATTTCGCTACGAAGACATTATATTCTCCACCAACATTTATGTGCTTAAGTCGATAGCAGAGCTAGCAATGAAATATGAATGTATTTAAAAGCTATAGCCGAATTAGAATGAAAGGAAGAAAATGCTTAGAGAAGGATTACGTGATTTTAATTTTGGTTAAGCTATAAGGATGGCAGGAGCACAGAGTGCTGCTCCATCCATTAGCAGTAGTTTATGTAAATAGCAGTATATAGTAGAATGATGAATGTGTGAAGCGAATGTATTTGTAGGTAAGAATGGAGAGTGAGTGATATTCTAGTGATAAGCACCTAGACGATGCTGGCTGTATGGCGGAAGCCAATGCCAAAAAAAAAAAAGAAAAAAAAAAAAAGGATTTTACTTCATTGACTAATTGCATACCGCGAGAAGGGGGCAAAACCTCGACTCGGTGAGTGGAAAAACTCAATTTCCCAGATTTTCACGATAAATAATTATTATATTAAATTGTATTGCCCAAGAAATAGGAGGAAGCCATCTCAACTAAACTCTGGAGTGACGTTCGATGAATGAGTCCATAGTAAGATCTTTCTTGGCAACTAAAAAACTCGGAAAAAAATTTAAAGTTATATCGGCGTGAGCATAAATAGGCAGTGCAATGTCATCTCTTAGTGTTTTAACTCGATGGAGTCACCAATGTAACTCCTGAATAGCCGTTTGATCTTCGGTTAACGAAGGTTTAAATACCCTGACAGTTATCGGTACAAATAACAGAAAAACTTAGTAATTCGAAATAGAAAGTTACTATTATTAAGTATTTACTATTAGGTTATATTTGTATCAGCAAATAATTAAGGTCAAAAAAGATTTAGCCTAATTTTTCAGGAAGTTAGGCCCATAAAGAAGACATAGAACAAGCTTATGTAAGTCTGAAGAATTTTTCAACAGAAAAGAGTCTTTTAACCGTGAACTATGCTGTTACTATAACAGGTTTTCTTGCCATTTACGAGTATATTGGTCAATCTAGTTCTATATGTCTGCACTACAAATAGCTCATTTTATTTGTTCTAATCATTAAATTAGTTATTTAAAAATGCACTTAAATACTAAATTCCTGGGTCCCTATTTTATAATTTGCTTTATTTTAATAAATAAACCGTTCTAAAATACAGGAACGTAACTAATTCTAAAATGTGATCAAACAACTTTCAGTAAAGTTTCATAAATTTGTAATTTTATAAATTTTCGCTCTTACAATTAAAAAAAAAGTGCAGATGAACTTCACAAACAGCGCAATATTTTGTTTTTTTAAAATTTATTATGAGAATGGAGAATTAAAATTAATGAAAACAAATGTAATTACATTACATTTTCCCTAAGGCGAACTATTCTTCCATCCGTTTACCTAAAAGAGTTTCCCACAAGAGATTGTATTAAGTACCTAGGACTCTTCATGGACAAACGCTTAACCTGAAAGGAAAGAACTAAACGATCAATTCAAACTTCTCTCTAGACTTCTCGACAAGCGATCTAAACTCTCACTACAGAATAAACGACTTATCTATCTACACCATGATACTGTGAAACCTGCCTAGACTTACTGAATGGAACTTTGGGGCTCAGCCAAAGCTTCCAATATCTATAGAATCCAATCCTTCCAGTCAAAAACACTCCGTCGAATCGCTGATGCTCCTTACTTTGTATCTAAACTCTACCTTGCACCGAGATTTCCTTGTTCCCTATCTTTCAGAAGCTGCAAGATCCCATTACATTAAATTCCACCCATCAATCACCTCACATCGTAATCCACTAATATCCCAACTTACTGCATTGCCTGGAAAAATACTCCAAGACGGCTGAAACGCCGGTGACCACGTGATCTTCTCTATGAATTAAGTGCCAGACGACTATAGTGAACTGTACCTGTTTGGGAGATTCACAAATGGGTGAATTCTACCTTCATGCTATTCATGTACTTATCTATTATGTTGTACTGAATCAGCTTCACTTATTGCAGAAATATACTGCAGTTGTGGAAGTAAATAAAGTAAAAAAAAAATTATGAAAGCGTTTCTTAAGCAGATTATGAATAAAAAATAATCCATTGAACTATAGATCCAACAGAGGTAACTAATGGCCGCCCACTTCTGGTAGAGAGAGACAATGTCGAAATGTTTGAGAAGGACAAATAGTGGCTTAGTGGTCAATGTTTACCACCACAAATTTACCCACTTCACACTTAACAAAACCTCCGTCAATAACCACATTTATTAGAAGTCAACGAAAGGTAGTGCTATCTAGATATTTGTTAAAAATGTTGCTGATACAATAATATAATGTGCCATGGAATAACTACTGTAAAAAAAAAGAAAAACTATTTCTGGAAATATTTAAAGAAAGTTTTGGAATTTTCTCAGAGAAATGAGAAATAAGTTTCAATATATCTTTATTAAAGTCAGGCGGAATGTTCAAATATTAAAAACCTAAGATCAATTTGAATAGCGCCAAACCCAAAATATTTGTGGATTTTGAGCTTGATAATTTTTAATTTATTTATTCCATAACACACTAATTTCCGGAAAACATGGCTTTATTTCCTGGTCTATACACCACTTCAAATTTGTTATTTCCAAAAATTTTATTGGAACATAAAATGTTTTTGTAATTTAATACTGTTTACACCTTATTACCAAAACGTTTAGCGAAAACAAAAAAATTAAGTTATATCGTGCAAAAAAGTTTATTATTTAGCAGCAAAGAAAGGAGTACTGATCAGGGATAAAAGTAATTGTATGATGAGATGAGAATTGTTATAAGGTAACAATATTCTGGTATAAAAGTATAAAAAGTTAGCTAACCGAGCTAACATAATTTACAAATTAATAATGAATGTAAGATTGAGAGTAAGGCTTAAAAAAATCAGCCGCGAACCGGATAATTTATAATAAAATATGTCAATTAAATACCGAAGTCCTCACCCACTAATATTGGGCAAACAAGAAAGGCCCCATTTACACGGAAAGTTTTATTAGAATCTCTACCTTTAGAGATAAGGTATATTCTAATTAAAACTGTCCGGTAGGACAGTTGTATAAGGGTTGATCGTCAAAAACTGCACGAAAAAGCGTAACGTTGAAAAACACCCAACTTTGACAATTTTTTTCTCTTTTTCTATAAAAGATAAAATTCCCAAATTTTCTTTAAAATAAAGGGCAAACCCTCCTTTATGACTGTAATTTTTTTTGCAACAACCCAGATCTAATAGGTTTTGAGAAAAAAGTTGCCGAAAATGAGCAAAAACGGCTTTTTCAAAAAATGTTGTTGTTCTTGTTGTTGTTGTTGTTGTTGTTGTTGTTGTTACCTTTTTTGTAAACAACGTAGCGCCAAAACGCGAGAACCGATTTTCATGAATGAGGTGTCATTCGATTCGGAATTTTATGTAGATGAGCCTTTTGGGGGTCTCCACGCTGTACATCGAATGGGAGAGGAGTAAGCCCCCTTTATGTAAGGCCCCCTCCAAAATTATTATTACTAATTACTCTGTAAATCTTGGCCCGATTTTGATAAAATTTGGTAGGATGATAGGGATAAGGCTCCCCTACGTAACAATAAAGCGGCGACCAGCTCTTACACTTGTTAAGAGGAAGTATAGTAATCGTTTCAAATTATCGAGACGTGAACCGATTTTCATGTATGAAGTGTCATTCGAATCGAAATTTTGTGCAGATTTGTACTTTAAAAGTCTCGACGCCATGCCTCATAAGGAGGGGTGTTGGCCCTACCTAAATAAGGCCCTTTCTAAATCTATTATTACCAATATTTCTATAAAGCTTCGTCCGATTTTGATAAAATTTAGCACGAAGTGATTAAAGCTCCTCTACGTGGCTGTGAAGTGCCATCATGCTCTTACGCCTACTAAGAGGAAGTACTGCACTCGTTAAAATTATCAATGAGTGAACCGATTTTCATCAATGAATTGTCGTTCGATTCAAAATCTTTGCCTTTTAGGGAGAAGTACTGCAATCGCAGTTTATTTTTCTTGCTCCTCTTAAAAGGAAGTACTGAAATCGCAGTTTAATTTTGCTATTTACGCACAAATACCTTCCTATTTTATTGAAAACGCTTTCTCAAAAAAATTGTTATTGAGGATGGGACCGCAATTATAATCATTCTTTAAAAAGATCTCTCCAGTAGTTACGGTTCCGACTTAACGGCTTATCAGGTTATAATGATAGAATGGCCTATTCCAAATTTTAAAAAAATCTGTAAAGCAGATATGTAACTTTGCAAAATAGACAAAAAGAAAAATCTATCCAAAAGGTACAAAAATCTCCTTAACAAAAACTTACAGTTTAAAAAGTTAAGTATAAGGGTTGATTAAACGCCAAAAGGTACACAAATCAGCAAGTACCCAACATTTCATTTATACTTCATTGATATGATTTAAGTAATTTTACTGCATTAACTTTTTCTTCACATTTTTAGAATTTATTAGATGTCACAGACCCTTATGCTGGCCACTTCATTTATAATATTTTTTTGTTATAATTATGATAAATCACTTTTATAACATATGTACATGCATGTTAAAGTAGAAAAAGACAAAGTTAGAGTCGGCTACTGTCTTGAATTCGTCTTACCGAAATATTCGTGAGCACAAATAACACACAGTTATAACAAGTAGATTATTCAACAACAATTATTGATTTCTCAATTGTAATTTAATTTAGTCCCCCAAATTTTACTTGTAGTAAAATACTGGAATAATTAGCTGTCCTAAAAATATGCATATCTTATTTATTTTATATTGCACATATTACAACATTTAAGGATGAATACCTAGATTGAGAATGTAATTGAAACTATATTATTTGCGATAAAGCCAGATAATTATTTCCTATTATTATAAACGTTTGACTACTACATAAAATAACAATTACTTTAATCGAAGAATGAACTTAAACCGACGATTTTTATTTAAAAATAAAAATAAATAAATAAAATAAACAAAATCATTGATGTATGTTGGTGTAAGCATTTTTTAAAAAAGGTTTTGAATTTTTTAGCCTCATAATTTTTTTTTTTTTTTTATAACGTTTTTCTTTTTAACCTGTATTTAACAGTTTGATTATTATAAATAAGTAGATATTACAGTCAATCTACAGTGCTACTTGAACGTATATTGTGTAGACGAAAATGGCCAGCATGAGGGTCTGTGACATCTAATAAATTCTAAAAATGTGAAGGAAAAGTTAATGCAGTAAAATTACTTAAATCATATCAATGAAGTATAATGAAATGATGGGTACTTGCTGATTTGTGTACCTTTTGGCGTTTAATCAACCCTTATACTTAACATTTTAAACTGTAAGTTTTTGTTAAGGAGATAATAAGTTAGATGTGTACAACTTAAAATACGAACATTTATTGACCGAATTAAGTGTTCTCATATCGTTTATTTACAGATGGGTCCAAAATTAATTATAAAGTCGGAAGTGCTGTGTATGATCCGTGTCGGAACTATTTTACTATAATTAAATTAGAAGATGAGGAGTCCATCTATACAGCGGAGCTAATTGCTATTTTAACGGCTTTAAAATATATTTATTCGTTGTCGGAGAAAAAATATACCATTATTAGTGACAGCCAGAGTGCGTTAGATAATTATCACATATACACAACCAGTCTGCAGGAATGAATCATATTATCGCAGAGATTGTAGAAACTATTGCCATTTTTAAAGAGAAGGGGTGTCTGCGCTAATTTTTTGTGGGTAAGGGGTCATTCTGGTATAAAAGAAAATGAAATTGTTGTTAAACTTGCAAAGGAAGGCACCAATAGTGGGGAAATGGCTAATTATAAATTACCACACACCGATATCAAGGGTATAATTGAAAAAACAGTACTACAAAAATGGCCTGACAGATTACAGTAATGGTAATAAAGGAAGGATTCTATAAAACTATGTATAGATCAGTTACCTAGACAACCATGGTTTAAGAGAACTGTCACTAATAAATGGGTTGTTACGATAATAAGCAGGCTGAGAGCGAACCACGCTGCTTGCTGATCGTATCTTCACAGGATCAACAAAAGGTCCTCTCTCCTCTTTGCGTAGATTGCAATGAGGAGGTGGATTTCAAACAAATAATAATGATATGTCCACGTTATGTGGTAGATAGGAAACGAATGTTTGACGATATATACAGGTATTTAGATGCACCATTTCGCTACGAAGACATAATATTCTCCACCAACATCTATGTGCTTAAATCTATAGCAGAGCTAGCAATGAAATATGAATGTATTTAAAAGTTAAAGAATGAATGCAAGAAAATGATTAGAGAAGGATTACGTGATTTTAATTTCGGTTAAGCTATAAGGATGGCAGGAGTACAGAGTACTGATCCATGCATTAGCTTTAGTTGTAGTATATGTAAATAGTTGGATATTAGAGGAATGAATGTGTGAAGCGAATGTATTTGTAGGTAAGAATGGAGAGTGAGTGATATTCTAGTGATAAGCACCTAGACGATGCTGGCTGTATGGCGAAAGCCAATGCCAACAAAAAGGAAAAAAAAAAAAGAGGAAAATAAAAACAGATGAAGCTGGAATAGTGTGGCGTCGAAAAGATGGTGATGGAGACTCGCAAAGTGAATACATATGAATCTTACGTGGCGCTGAGCTCGAGAATTGTAAGTCGTCTATGATGATCCATCAATTCCAAGTAACTTCTTTAAAAGTTTGTGATAATGGTAAGTGATATTCCTACAACCTACGTATAGCATTCTAGATTGTAGACAGCTGAAATACCACCACAAAAGCAAAGATACACAAGTCCCATATTAACGATAACGAAACCTATAACCTATTTTTACTACAACAGAAAGTAAAAATAAATAGTTCCATGTTCGTTGAATTAATAAAATAAAAAATTGAGAGTGACAGAGTATTTTGAAACGAGTTTAGCCCAAACTAAAAACTTTTCAAATTCACTAAGCCTTGAGCGAACCAGCCAACGGTAAGAATTTCTTTGCAACTGTCAAGAAAAGTACTACAAAGATGTCTGCTTTCTGTTTAGTTCAACTAAACTGACTTCTGTAGGCCACTTAAAAGTTTGACAACTGGACTCTCTCATTAGCTACACGGCCAGCCTTACTAACTAACTCTTAAATTTAAAGTAAATAAAAAGAAGTAAAAAAGAAAGTTATTAATAATTTGAAGTAACAACGTTGAAACGATGGCTGTAGTCTAAAAGTGTTCAAATTGTCAATTCTAATGTTGGGTTTAAATTTTATAAAGTTCCTTACAATAATTGCCATTAAGCTAGATTTTAAAAAGTGAATTCTCTCCCAGGAATTGGTTCAAGTGCAGTTTTTTACTCTCTGTACAGTTCTTTCATTTTATTTTCCTCATTAACTTTACAGGATTCATACTTTAGTACTGTTATTATTCATAGTGCCTCTACGTATTATTTGAAGTATGAACTAAAGTAATAAAATATAAGGAATAAAAATCAGGAAACAATAAAAAAACATTATCATTTAAAAGAACAAAGAATTATCATAAATAACATGGCTAAAGTTAATTGCACAGGAGGAACAAAATAAAGGAAACCGGCACAAAATGGGAGAACACAATAAACTCGCTCACAAATTGCAAAAGTGAGAAAACAGGGAGGTAAATAAATGTGAAGGTTAAATTTCTTTTAAAATGTCAGCATTCTGGCGGGAAAGAAAGGAAATTACTTAATTCATTTTTTTGATACTTTGCCAAATGAAGAAGTAATAGACATTATTTAATTCTGTTATTTTACATTTCATTTATAATAAACTAAAAATGTTTGCTAAGTTCTTTATTGTATTTCTTAAACAATAGCTTATTGTATTGTTCTTTTATCATAGAAATAACCAACTACGTGAAGAGTTTAGATGTAGAGAGTGATGATTTGATGCAACTTTAGATATTGTGCCATTTTTTCCTTCACCGAATAAGAGAAGTATTGCGATTTTTTTATACTTTTCAAATTCGAGATTTCACAAGAAATAGATTCTTTAAAGACCATAAATACATTAATAAAACCAGTCGTGACTTACTCCTTCGAAACATGGACCCTATGTACGGTTACCATGAAAATGTTGAAAGTCTTCGAAAGAAAAATGCTGAGGAAGATGTATGGACCGGTAAGTGAGGGAGGTGAATGGAGGTTAAGAAAAAATATTGAGCTATATGAGCTGTGTAATGGTGTTTGAGGAGAGGTTGGTTGTAGATGTTGATGGATAAATAACAGCTTGTATTGGTATAAGATATTATATATGTATTTGACTGACTGCCAAGGACTGTATACTTTACACTACAAGAACAGAACAGACTGACTGACGTGGCTAAAAACGATGTGTACAATTAAAGTGCAAGACTTTGAACAGAATCCCTTTTTGACTTTCCTCTCGTTTTTATATACATTCGCCGAGCCTCCTTTCTCTGTGTGCCGAGGGGGCTGTCTCTCTCTCTCTGGCTAGAGTGGGTGAGTGGTGGGGTTTCACTACCCCTACGCTAGAGTGGATGAGTGGTGGGGTTTCACTACCCCTACGCTAGAGTGGATGAGTGGTGGGGTTTCACTACCCTTACAGCCGTATGGAGAGTGCGATATTGTAAAGTTTATTAAAGCTAGAAGAATAGAATGGTTAGGCCTTATAGTAAGTATGCCGGACGACAGAATGCTGAAGAAAATATTTTTATCCGCTATGCAAGGCAAAAGAGGAAGAGGACGTCCAAGAAGACGTTGGGCCCAGGATGTGGAGAACGACCTGAATATAATGGGTGTTACTAATTGGAAAAGGAAGGTCACGGGACACGATATGTTGCGCGCCAAAATGTTCGAAATGGGCTTAGCAACGGACCCATATTGCGCTTGTGGAGACCCAGAGACAGCGGAGCACATTATTATGGAATGTGATCTTTATGATGATTTGCGCTGTATTATGTGGCGGAGAGTGGGATTTCCGTTCTGCTTGGCTGGAGACGTTTTCCCCTTGTTACTGGAGAACGCGTCTGCGTATGTGGCTTTCCGCGAATTCGCGCAGGCGGCCTTTGAGAGGCGGATGACCTCGGTGGTTGGTAGATGAAGTGGATCTGGTTGGTTGGTTGGAGGGTGTTGTTGGGAGTTTGATTTGGTGCGTGTTTTTCGAGTTTATGTTGGGTGTGTGCGAGTGTGTGTGTGATTTTATTTGTTTTATTTAATTGTAATTGTGTGATTGTTGTTGATGATTTGTTGTTGTTGTTGTTGTTGTTGTTGTTTTTGTATTGTGTTGTTGTTGTGATTGTCTGTGCCTGTTGGCTTTGTTGCTTTGTTGGCCGGGGCTTGTGAGTGTTGAGAGCTCATTTTGTGGTCGTTTGGTTGAACGGAGGAGTGTATACGTGGGGCGGGTATGAGCTAGCGCTCGGGGACCGCCCCTTAAAAAAAAAAAAAAAAAAAGTGCAAGGAGCAATGGCTTAATGTTGTTAAGGAAGCCAAGGCCAGTTACTGTGGAAACACTAGCAAAGCGTTTTTTGAAAATTCAAAAATATTATTAAAAATCACAAATATGCCTACTAAGTCAGTGAAGAAGGTGGTAAACATGACTGGAAAACGTAAAGGGACGGACAGCGGATTGGTCTCTACCAGTAGAAGCATGTTGGGCGAACCGCCGGATATGAAGGTAGCTATGAAACTGACTGAGGTAAGCCTAACTAACCAAGAAGGAAACCAGGTAAATGTTGAACAAATTTACACCAATATGGCGAACAAAAGTACAAATGCGTACCATATAAATATGGCATACCAAAGTACGGATTTGGGACCCTTTTACGTTATAGTGGAAAGCAATAACAAGGACAAAAAAGGGCTTTCGAGGGTGCACCCAATGTCAGTTGGAAAATTACTACACGAAAAACACATAGACAAAAGTAAAGTAAAGACCATAAAAGGGAAGCCATTACCATAATACAAGAAAAACTAATTTTGATTTTTAGAAAAATAAGTTTTCCAGATTCATCTGATCCCAAAACTGGCATTTATGGTAAAAAAAAATGAAATCTAAAATTTGGCATCCCAATATTACGGCAGTTATTATCAAAGTAAAATTTGAGAGCTGATGAATTTCTCAAATAATGCTCTAAATATAGAACCCTAATAATAGAACCAATTTTAAGTTTGTAACTCATTGATACAAATATTTGAGGGCAAAAATTAATCGTCAAGTTTGCTTAGCCAACCAAGACACCTAGCTAACAAGAATGAATTATCTTTCTCTCTAAAACGTTACTGGTATTACCATGAGTAATTAGTCGGAATTACCACAGTTATCTATTCTGATTTAATTTTCATTCTTCTGAGATAAACAATACAGAAACCACTCGCGGTTTTCCTTTAAATTACACTTTATTTGCCGCCAACAACTATCATGAAACAGAGATTAGTGGGTGGATAGAATTCTCGTAGGAATGACAAATGATTGTGATTTTAATTAAATAGAATTTAAAGTTTTCAGAAATAAGAATTAAAATTAATGTCAACTTTAATTTAAAAGATACTCGCAAAAAGAATCAAAATGGAACAAACAAAAAGAATTAAAACATTAACTGAGAAAACTGTCAGACAAAATAAGTGACAAGTGATTCAAGCATTTAGTTAAGTTGTTAAAAAGTGTTGAAATTTTTGAAAAGCTTAGTTGACAAGCTAACTAACCGACCTGCAGCCATGGTCGTGCTGTCAACGACGACACGACCGAGTGGTGGTATACAGCGGACAGAACATCAGCAGCAGCACCGCAAGAGACACATCAGGAGCTTTTTGGAAATGGTAGTAGGAAAACTTTTTGTCAGACATTTCCTGTGATGGAGGTGAAGTTTTGTGCCAGAGCAAGGGTGAAATGAAAAATTAGATGAAACCGTTGGCTTTTAACTCCCTGACAAGCACAATCTGTATTAATGACACCATTACTTGTTTCCTGCCCCTTTAGGCTTTTCTATCGACCTTGAAATGTAAGATTTAAATGGTATATTTAGAATAGTATAGTTTAGTGTATTCATACATTTATAAAAAAAGTCAACCTCTGAAAGGTAACGGAACTCGACTATATGAATTAACCAGTAAACGTGGAATTTAATTTTAAACCCCCCTCCCACAGTGTGCGGAATTCAAATCAATGACGTGTATACACGTCGAACGCAGGGCAAAACAACCAAAAGTTTACAACGTCGTAATAGTCACTGCAAGCACTTTTTCTGCAATCTCTGGGGTTTCAGATTACAGAGCATTCTGTGCTCTTTCAAAATCTTGCACCGCTTCACGTATGCATTACTCTAGTTAACTAGAGACGCAAGAGCTTTTACAAGGTAGAAAAGAGCTTTAAATTATATGCAAAATGAAATCATGTTCGTACTGAGGTCTGAATCTCTATCTATGGTAAAAACGGCATTGCACAAGGGTTGAGAGCTTCTATTTATGTGCGTAATTCCCAATCTCTAATGCGGAGACCAAACATGTATCAACCACTTATCATTTGGCTGACTCCCACCAACCCCCTCCGTATAAAATACTTGGGAGTTCTATTGGTAAGGTAAAGGAAACATCCCACCAAATAATAATCTTATTGTATTTTATTAAAATTTCGAGTTTTTATAGTTAATGGCAATTTTATATTTTTACAACGAGTATACACGTCGAACGCACTTACAGGTTAAACACGACAAAGAAATTTCTTACTTTTTAACGGCAAAAATTTGCCTCAAATGAACTGATTAACGATTTTACTGTCGCCTTTATCAAGATTTAGATTCCCCAAACTGCACCAAAACGAAGATGAATAAAATTTTGAATCCCTTTTGGGATAACTTAATAGTAATTAGGTTATTGGAGTTTTTAAACCTTCTTTAGAATTCAGCAACCACATGAACAACTAACGCAGCGCTAATCTTTAAACTTCATTCTGCCCTCAAAAAGAAAAAGGATTCTATGACCTCTGGATTAGCTTTGTTTGCGCAGCTTCCTCAACAGAAATCTCACAAGAGTAACAAACTAAGGAAGGAGAGAGGCAGTGTGAAATATCCTGAAAAGGAATGCATCCCAAAATATATTCTAGAATGAGTGCACTAAATATTATTTCCTTTACATTATTATTATTACTTTAATGTATTAAGGCGCGTCAACATCTGTGGTTATTGGCGCCCGGAGCTTTTTCCAGTGCACTGCCTCTCTCGTTACTGTCCATCACCGGACAGTGAGCTGTAAAAAAACTCCTAGGAAGAGGAAATCTAAGGGTCAGTAGCTGGATTCGAACCCGAGACCTCCGTGTGGCAATCCAATGCGATAACCAAATAGCCCAGGGGTCCTCAAACTACGGCTCGCGGGCCACAAGCAGCTCCCTGAGGACATTTATCCGGCCCCCGCCGCACTTCCGGAAGGGGCATCTCTTTCGTTGGTGTTTAGTGAGAGGAGCATTATATGTGGCGGTGCCGCAAAGCGCTGCGTTGCTCATGTACAGTACTACTTCCGATGACGCGGAATGCACGCGTCACGGCTCCGAAAGCAGTGTAAAATAACAGCCAGAAGTAGGAAGAAAGGCAAAGCACTATAACTAAACCGGGCATTGACCATCTCATTAGCCAAAAGCAGGCCCATAGTTCCCACAGAAATACTGGGCAGTTTGGTGATTTAAATTTACTTGTTCTTTATTTGAAATATTCTATTTGTTCCCGTTTGGTTTTGGTTTTTTTTTTTACTTTAAAATAGTTTGTTTTATAGTCCAGCCCTCTAATTTTGAAATAATTGCAATTCTTTATCTTCCGACTAATTAGAAGAAATAACATTAAAGAAGGTAGCAAAAGCTTAACAATTTTGCTAACAAAGGCGGACGACAATCAATCCACCAATGTGCAAGATACTTTCTGTTGCATCGATAAAGCCTTGCAATGCATTGGATTCACTAATTGAATTCAGTATATAATACTCGTAATTTTCTAATCTGCTTACTACGAGGGTTGGAAATTAATTAAGTGGAATTAACATCCAAATTATTACTACCAATAATAACAATGTTAATAATTTTAATTAACCAATAAATAAGCTAACAATTACCATTGCTAATACATACACATGTTCCCCTTAATGTTGCAGTTATTTGAGCATTATAATCAAGAGGATATGCGTTAATAATACGCATAATAAAAAGGTAGAACAATTTAGAGCAAATAGCTCTCATGAGATAATGCAAATATAAAATAGTTGAATACTATAACTGAATTTCAAATATATTTAGGGGTTCCGCTGGAATTTAATGAATATAATCTAAACATTCTTCACTAAAATTCCATTTTATCCACTTCCGTTTAATCTCCTTGGAGTATTATAGTGTTTGGCTGGATCATCTGGAAACAAATAAACCTGGCTAAATCTCAATTAATCTCATTAAATAGTTAGTAAATCTCAAATAATCTCATTAGCAGATCATTGGCGCCTAGAGCTTTTTCCAGTAGAGAATCGGTCTCTAGACCGTGTTCTCTCGTTACAATGTCCATTACCGAAGTGTGCTGTAAGAAGCTCCTAGGAAGAGAAAAATCTTAAGATCCAGCAGCTGGATGCGAACACGGAATTTCCGCGTAGGAATCCCAGGATACGTTAACCACCAACCTAATCCATTCCCTTATTATTATTATCTCGAAAAACCAATTAATCTGAGTTGTTTCAAAAAAAAAAAAAATTAACGTGTGGCTGTGTCATGGACCCGGCCATACGGGACCCGGAATACGTTTACGTAACGGGTTATATTTTTGATATAAAATATTTTTATTTATGTATTTAGGATGAAATCAAGGAAACAAATCGACGATCGAACACAATCTATGCCTATACAGTCCGTTGTCGATGTAGAAGCGATTTCATCATCCACTTGCATAATTTCAACCGCCCCAGCTGCAGATGTACTGATACCGTCGTTGATCCACTCGGACGCATTCATTCTTTTACGTTCCCGGCAAAGCTTGACTCGGTCATACGGTGTTTTATAATTACCATTCGATTGTTCTTGAGAAGCCCTTTCCAACCGTATACGATCTCTGTATTTGGTTTTGGCTTTACGACGCGTATAGGCCGACATTATATATTTTTGATAATATTTTTTTATTCTAACACCTTATTATATTCACTGTCACTATTTTACACTAATGTTTTATATACAATCGATAGATTGTGACGACAGCTGACGATTAAAACTTAAACGAACATCGTAGATTCTCCGAGTCAAAAGTTGTACTAATTGCAAATCCCAGCAAAATGGCGGCGCTTCCCCCTCCACCGTGCGCGATGCGTCACAGTCCTCGCATATCGTAATGAATTCTTTGATCCTTTAGCTATCCAGTGTTCTAATTTAATTTTGGATGTAGACGATAGATTCGAAACTATAATGCCAAACTGTATCCCCCGATTTTGTTATCATTAGGTTTTTTGGATTGCCTCCGTATGATAGCAAATTTAAAGATGTATTCACGTCAAAAAATACAGTTATAAACCTTTCATTAAAAATGATGATAATAATAATGAGAAGGGAAGGGATTAGCTATGAGGTTAGCATACTGGACTCCCACGCGGAGGTCCCGGGTTCGAATCCAGCAGCTGACCCTTAGATTTTCTCTTCCTAGGAGCTTCTTACAGCTCACTGTCCGGTGATGGACAGTGTTGTCTGTAACGAGAGAACACTGTCCGGAGGCCGGCAGTGCACTGGAAAAAAAATGAGAATTTTAACTTTTATAGTAAAATAAGAAAAAAACTTCAAAAGGTTTCTTGCAGTTTTTGACGTTCAACCATTATAGTTTTAATGTCCACGATAAGCATACAGGGTGTTCATTTTAAGACAGCTCAAATGCATTTCATGCTTAAACGGTTGTTCTGAGCGAAAAATGGTAGAGGAAAAATTTGTTGCCTGTCACCTCTAGTTTCAGAATATGAGACTTGATTTTAGATTCCTGCCCGCATACGCGGCTGACGCGCGACCAAATGTTAGGGTTTGCAGTTGACCCCCATTTTCATATACACACTTTTAAAGAGTATAAAAAGTTATGAAAGAAACCGGAAACCGCAATTCGATATCTTCAAAATTAAAGGTGCTAGGCCATTTCAAATTCTGGCATTTATTAATCATACTTCAATTTTTTTAACTTGTTATCAAAGAGAAAGAAGAGCACGCGATAGGTCATTTTTATGTATTTTCTCATCCCATTTTTTTCAGAAAATATTGCCAAAGCAGTAAAGCTAGTATTTTTCTTAATATCGGGAAATAAGTAGTTTTCCGAGTGATTCTCTAAGCAATAATCAAATGTTAAGAGCTTTAGATGTTCTCAAGCATAGAAAAAAGGGCTAAACAATAATTTTACTTCTGTTACAAACAAGAAGGTTTAATAATTTTGGGAGAGTTGCGTTTAATTACCAAAAAAATTGGAAACCTCCAGCCACATATTTAAGTGATCAATACGAGTATTTTTCATTTAAAGGTTCAAACTTATTCCTTAATTTATCAAATAATGCAGTTTACGCGACTTGTGCAGCATGTACTGAACCTTCAAAGGTGCCTCCTCTGGCTCGCAAGCACATCTGCATTCGCAAATGGATCTCTGAATCTGATCTGGTGGAATGGCTCGGCAGACCTCAGGATATTCTTCCGCTCATCTGATCTCATGCCAGAGACTTCCGATTTGATACCGCTAGATTTTTTACTTTAGGAGTGTATTAAAAAAAAATGAGGTTTATGCACCCCATGACATCAAATGAAGGGAAAAATATCTGAGATCTGCAGAACCATTCCACCAGATCAGATACAGAGAGTAGAGATAACCTCCTCACTAACGTGGCTTGCGAGCCAGAGACTATTGATAGGATAGTACATAGAAAAACAGAATGGAAAAAATATTGCAACAATTTCCCTATAAAACTACAGTTTAATGTTTTTCTGGAAAATATATATTAATTTTCAAAATATAAAAAGTGGTATTGTGGTAAATTTAAATGTATTGGAATGTTTGATATTTGGCAACCCTGTTGAGGGTGTAAGAGAAGGGCTGACTGTTAGGGGTAGCTAGTGTGTTGCAGGTAGTAAGAGACATTCCTTAGTTGAGTTGAGTTGAGTTTGGTCACTCTTTATGGAAGTTATGCTTTATGAATGTTATGCCTTATGAATTATGTGAATAAACTATATTTAGGTTAATTTGTGTTTATTCAAACCCTTTTGAATATTAAGTAAATTATTATGTTTTATGTGTTTTAGTTATTGTGTTATCTCCCATTTTTATTTCATTTTCATTTCATATTTTACAGTATAAAATTTTGGAACTACGATTTTATATTCTGACCGACGCTCTTCTATGGTGTTATTTACAAATTTATTGTTCGCTGATCTATTTGTATTTACAGCATTTTGAAACTAGACGGTCATAAAACAGGTGTATAGAATTATACTAGTCCAGGTTATATGCCCCTTTTTTTAGCGTGATAGTATAAGCACGAGCAGAGTATATCCGGATGGGTGTTTTACATATTTCATTGTATGTATTCTGGGTCGTTCATAAATACTTTTTTTTTGTTTTTTTGTATGAGTGTTTTTACGAGGCGACTTTCAGAAAGAACGCGGAAACAGAGTGGGCATCCCCGCGCGCGCCAACTACGATGTTACTATTGCGTGCGCGCCATAAACTTGACTAGGGTCACACACAACACAAATACAACTTCCGCCGAGTACAGTAACAGAGACACTATATAGTAACCCAGCAATAGGAAGTGGGTGTACAGACTGACTGAGTGACTCTTTTCTATCCTTAAGGTTTAACCAACCTTGCACAAATACTCGCCTAGCAATGCAAAAGTAAACATGCACACATACACAGACACGTGCGCATGATACGGTAAAGAATTTTAACACCTTGCCGAAGCACACTGGGCTATATAACTTTTGTACTAGATGGTGTTTTGTATTGGTATGTAGGTTGCAGTACTGTTTGACTGTTGACGTTACAGACATCACGTTGGCAACACTGTCATAGAGAGTGTGCCCCCCCATATTCCTTGATTGTGTGAATGTATAACATGGACGACATTCAGTACAGACATATAGCGACATCATATCCTATAAAATCCAATTGCTAGTACATACACGCTCTATAGGACGTCACGTTGTATAGTTTCACTATACAGTACTCGAACTACCCTGCCTCCTATATTAGTTACTTCTTTACACCGCTATCACGCTTAAATCCCTCACTCAATGTATTATAAAATCGTAACGAACTTGCACTTCGCAGATTCATCTACAACTTTACCAATATCTATCTCTTTTCATGTATTTTTTTTGCTCTGCATTTTAAATGCACTACCCTTAATGCACCTTGTTTTTTTATTTCCTATCTTTTTCTGGTACCCCTTTTTATCAGAGTGGTATAAAATCAATGCAGAAATAAATGTCCTTTATTTCACTTTACAGTTGGCCAACCGTAAAACTTTTCTTTTTATACCGTTGCTTTTGTTGTATTATCATTTTTTTATTATTAAATGTATGGATGGACATACAGAATATAAAGTTATATTTTAGTTTCCATCGTCGCTTTTTTTTTTATTATTATTATTTTCATTTTAAATATAAATCTGATGTTGACAGTCTATTTTATTCTTTCTTCTCTTTAAACAGTACTACACTTTTTCATTCAACAAAATATAAATGTTATTTTTTTTAAACAAAAAGAGACTATCAAAAAATTCAATTAACCGCTTGCAAGCTAGTTTAACATTTAACTGGATTTCCACTCTTCGAGTGGGTATCTTAGCAACATTATTCTCTCAGCAATGAACCAACTAAAATAGCTACAAAAATGGCAGACAGATTACAGTAATGGTAATAAAGGAAGATTCTATAAAACCATGGTAGACCAGTTACCTAGACAACCATGGTTTAAGGGAACTGTCACTAATAAATGGGTTGTTACGACAATAAGCAGGCTGAGAGCGAACCACGCGGTTAGCGGATCGTATCTACACAGGATCAACAAAAGGTCTCTCTCTCCTCTTTGCGTAGATTGCAATGAGGAGGAGGATTTCAAACATGTAATAATGATATGTCCACGTTATGTGGTGGAAAGGAAACGAATGTTTGACGATTAAAACTGTCCGGTAGGACAGTTGTATAAGGGTTGACCATCAAAAACTGCACGAAAAAGCGTAACGTTGAAAAACACCCAACTTTGACAATTTTTTTCTCTTTTTCTATAAAAGATAAAATTCCCAAATTTTCTTTAAATCTTACTCCAAACCCTCCTTTATAACTGTAATTTTTTTGCAACCACCCAGATCTAATAGGTTTCGAGAAAAAAGTTGCCGAAAATGAGCAAAAACGGCTTTTTCAAAAAATGTTCTTGTTCTTGTTCTTCTTGTTGTTGTTGTTGTTCTTGTTGTTCTTGTTGTTACCTTTTTTGTAAACAACGTAGCGCCTAAACGCGCGAACCGATTTTCATGAATGAGGTGTCATTCGATTCAATATTTTATGTAGATGTGCCTTTTGGGGGCCCCGACGCTGTACATCGAATGGGAGAGGAGTTAGCCCCCTTTATGTAAGGCCCCCTCCAAAATTATTATTACTAATTACTCTGTAAATCTTGGCCCGATTTTGATAAAATTTGGTAGGATGATAGGGTTAGGGCTCCCCTACGTAACATTAAAGCGGCGATCAGCTCTTACACTTGTTAAGGGGAAGTATAGCAATCGTTTCAAATTATCGACACGTGAACCGATTTTTATGAATGAAGTGTCATTCGAATCGAAATTTTGTACAGATTTGCACTTTAAAAGTCTCGGCACCGTGCCTCATAAGGAGGGGAGTTTGCCCCACCCAAATAAGGCCCTTTCTAAAACTATTTTTTTTTTTTTTTTTTTTTTTTTTTTTTGGCGCATCGACTGCTAAGGTCATTAGCGCCCCTAATCGTTTTTAGCTTCTCTTTACTTTTATCCACTCGAGCTGGGTCGGCACGCGTCACCTTCGGGCTTCCACATACTGCACCTTGCATAGCAAGGTAGGGTGGAGCCCGGGTATGTTGGAGTATATATCCCACCCATCCCCTCTTGTCCATCGATCCAGTCGACGAGGGGGAGAGTGGGACACATTCGTGCCTTCCCTTATCTACACAAACTAAAGATATTAAAGCAAGACCAAAAGTGTTTTATTAACAAATGTAACTAATTACTAGACCTAATCTACCATAAGGAGGCTATTTCCTTAGAACTATGATAATGTGCAGTACTTTTAACAAATTTTCCTGCACATTCTAAAATAAACTTAGTCTAAAATTAACCTAGAGGGGTTGAAATACTTTTATAAAATTTCTTTCAACCCCGGACTGTGATCTATCCTAAACATTCATACAACATTCTTGCTAATAAATACTTTTACTCAAATAAATACATTCATGCCAATAAATACATTCACGCCAATAAATACATTCACGCCAATAAATACATTCACGCCAATAAATACATTCACGCCAATAAATACATTCATGCCAATAAATACATTCACGCCAATAAATACATTCACGCCAATAAATACATTCACGCCAATAAATACATTCACGCTAATAAATACATTCACGCTAATAAACACAATCGCACCACAAGGGGAAAGTACTCGATATTCCTTTCCCCTTTAAAAGAACTTAACTATAAACTAACCTAAATTTTACAATATAAATTAATATGTTTTAAATATATAAATAGCCTCCTTATGTAAGGAGAACCCTCTTCAAGAATCGCGCGCTTGTCATGTGGCAGGCCTGCTCTTTCTCTTTGGCTACGCAGTGCCTGACACCCTTCCAACACGTGCGACACTGTCAGCCTTTCTCGGCATCGGGGGCACCTCGGCCTTCTTTCGGCGATTAGGAGGTACCCATGTGTCACACGTGTATGTCCAATCCTTAGCCTTGTCAAAATCACAGATTCGTGCCGCGGGTAGTTCTCGACTGTAGCATTCCAAACACGTGGTTTTATTTCTTTTAATTTTTCGTTTGTGCGGTCCCACTGCCCCTGCCATTTATTTCTTATTAGAAGTTTCATATATACTTTTAGGTCAGTGGGACGCACAGGGATGACTTCATCTGTAGTTGTAGAGGCGGCGCGTTTGGCCGCCTCGTCCGCTTGTTCATTACCGGACACACCAATGTGGCCCGGGACCCAAGCGAACGTCACCCTTTGACCACGTGAAAACAACTCAGATAAATAATGGCAAATTTTGGAGACCAATGGGTCCGTCGAGAACTTATCCCGGAGAGCCATGACTGCACTTAGTGAGTCAGTTAACACCAACGCTTTATTGTAATTTTTGTCCATGATTAGCTTTAGGGCCTGGCATATAGCATACAACTCGGCTGTGTACACCGATGCATAATGAGGGAGTGTCCAACTAAGGGTAACTCCCTCTGTGTACACAGCGCTACCCACACCGTTGCCCATCTTCGACCCGTCCGTAAAGACAGGTCGGGAGTCAAAGTACAAATTCATAATTTCTAATAACTTTTGTCTATAGACAACGGGGGGAGTTTCTTCTTTTTTGTGGATTGCCAGGTCCATGCGGACTTTTGCAGAGGGCAATAGCCAGGGAGGGTCGGGTGCAAAACCCCAATTCATAACCTCTCCTAACTCAATGCCCTCCGCTGCTAAAATTTCTTTTACCCGGACCCCGAGGGGCCTCGTCCGCGTGCGTTGGTGTCGGAATTCCATATCATGTGGGCTCTCAAATATGGCGGGGTACAAGGTATGAGACCGTTTCCCCCATATTCCGGCTGCGTAGGCCAGGGTGAGTTGTTCTCTCCTGAGCTGGGGTGGCAACATCCCTGACTCTACGTAGAGGCTTTGTAATGGACTGGTTCGGAAGGCGCCTGTAAATAATCTAATTCCTTCATTATAAATTCTATCTAGTAGTTTCAGGCGTGACTTGCGCGCAGAGCTATAAACCGGGGCTCCATATTCCAATTTTGAACGGGTGAGCGTAGTGAAAATACGTTTTAAAATTTCCCGCTCCGTCCCCCACTTATAGCTTCCTAAAAATTTTATTATGTCGAGGGTTCTCCTTGATTTTTTACTGGTGTAGTCTATATGATCCTGCCAGGATAACTTAGTATCGAAAATGAGGCCCAGGAAACGAACATTGGGTTTGTACTGAATGGGCGTGCCTTCCAAGTATAGTGTTGGAGCATTATGCTCATGTCTTAGTCGACAAAAGTGTAGGCACACCGTTTTGGTTCTAGAGAACTTAAACCCGTTCCTTTTGGCCTCATCAGCCACTCTGTCTATCGCCTGTTGTAGGAGTTCATTAACCTCGTGTAAGTCCTTGCCTGCTAAATAAATGGCGAGGTCATCAACATACAGTGATATTTTTAGGGGATCTCCTACAACTTCGGCTAGACAGTTGACCGCTATCGTGAAGAGTGTGACACTTAATACCGATCCCTGTGGTATTCCATTTTCCAGATGGTAATGGTCTGAGAGTATTGACCCCAGACGCACTCGAAACCTTCGTGACTCCAAAAATCCACGAAGGAATTTTGGTAATTTCCCTCTCAGACCCCATTCGTGACACTTCCGCAGGATCGCATGTCTCCATGTGGTGTCGTAAGCCTTCTCGAGGTCGAAGAACACGGCCAGAACGTGCTCCCTTCGCATAAATGCATTCTGTACATAGACCTCAAGGTGGCTCATCTGATCCAAAGTGGAACGATACCTGCGAAATCCCGCTTGATGCTGGCTGTAAAGTCCTCTTGTTTCTAACACATATACTAATCTATAATTGACCATAGATTCGAGAACTTTACTCAAGCAGGTGGTCAACGATATGGGCCTGTAACTAGAGGGATCGCTGGGGTCTTTTCCTTCTTTAAGGATCGGTATGACAATTGCTTCCCGCCAACCATCAGGATATTGGCCGGTCTCCCATATGGTATTATATAATCGGAGAAGGCCTTCTTTCGCAATTGCATTTAAATTTCGAATCATGGCATATGGGATTCCGTCCACACCTGGGGCAGAATCTCTGCATTTCTTTAAGGTATTTTCTAATTCATGTATGGTTAGCGGTTCATTGTAAGTTTCACTGATAGCGGTTTCAAATTCGAGTGGCTGTTGCTCCACGTTACCTTTTCGCCGGAGGAATTCTGCCGAGTAATTTTGTGAACTGGAAACTTGAGCAAAGTAACCAGCCAAGGACTCAGCTACCTCTCTCGGCTCGGTAACGACGACATCATTGACTTTTAATATTGGTATCGACGGGGTTTTGCGTCCGCCAGAGAGAGTCTTTATTTTGCTCCAAACCTCCTTCAAAGTCGTTGACGTGGAAATCTTCGACACGTAGGAGGTGAGACTTGCCCTTTTTGATTCATTAATTATATATCTCTCTCTGGCTCTCAGTCTTTTAAAGTTTATTAGATTTTCATCCGTCGGATACCTCTTGAATCTATTTAAGGCCTGCTTTGTAGCTGCTATAGCGTTTTTACATTCTGGGGTCCACCATGGGACGGGGGTTCGTGGGACTCTCCCGCCAGCTTTCGGAATAGAACCACCAGATGCATCTTCCAGGGCCTTGACAAACAGCTCGCTATCCAGAGTGGTATTTCCTGTAGGGGGTGGTATAACCACTCTGGCGGCATAAGCAGGCCAATTAGCCTTGTTGATGTCGTATCTCCAATGTGTCTCAAAGTCGGATCTGGAGATGGAGCTCGATACTAAGATAGGAAAATGGTCACTATTATATAAATGGTCTAATGTAGTCCATTCCAAACGTACTGCAATGGTGGGTGTTGCAACACTCAGGTCAATTGCACTAAAGCCTCCTGAGTGTGCATTAAAATGTGTTGCTTCACCACTATTGAGGAGCATCAAGTTACTATTATCTATAATCTCCTCAAGAGCTCCGCCTCGAGCATCAGTCCTAGCTGACCCCCACCAGGTGTTGTGACAGTTGAAATCTCCCATCAACAACACCGGGGCAGGGAGCTGCGAGAGCAGATTCTCCAGATCACTTCTACGCCAATAAATGTCTGGCAGATATATGCTAGCTAACGTGATCTGTAGTGGTGTAGTTAGACGCACGGCCACAGCTTGTAGATTAGTTTGTAGGTTGAGCCGCCTGCTAGGGATATTATCCCGTACACAGACGACTACACCACCGTGCGCCCTCCCACCTGGGGCAGGTTGTACCTCATGACTGTATATTTTGTACCCAGGTATGTGAATGATATGACCTGGGCGTATCTTCGTTTCCTGAAGGCACAACCCAAAAGGACGATATTCCGCCACCATTCTGCGTAGTCCTTCCTTATTACTATTGTAGCCCCTCATGTTCCATTGGATAATGGACTCAGACATCATGGTTTTCCCAAATTATTAAACCTGGCAGGATCTTTTTATTATTAATTGCATTAAAAATATTTAATAAAGGTAAGCTGTTGTTCATTATGTTATTTAATAAATTCAGAGTACGTAAATAACTGCTAAAATACATTGATGCTGTGATATGGTTTAAACTAGAATTCAATTACTCAGTGGCACACTTATCCTTGGGCTTGCCTTTAGGCCAACCCTTTTTTCTTCGTCTGGGGGGATTGTCAGAGGCATTTCCCCCCTCCGATTCTGACGCTTCAATGTCCGTCCCAAAAAGAAGCCACTGCTTCCTGGGAGAACGGACTTTGGATTGGGAGGACGTTTGTCCTTCCATTAAAGATTTTTTCCCCCTAGTCCTGGTAGGATATGGGGGTGACATAATCGTCTTTACTTTCCGCCTCAGGGAGCGTTTAGGTGGGCTTACCACTTTCCACTCCCCTTTGGAGGCGGTTGCATTTTGTGGCGGGTTTAAACCCACCTTTATGTCGCTCCCACTAGTAGTGGGGGCAGTTGATTGTAGCCTTGAGGCTACTGGCTCCCTGTGAGGGGAGCTTAGTTTTGATGGTGGGGTCGAACCCACCTTTGGAACTGCTCCCCTTAAAATTGGGGAGGTGGTTGATGGTGGGATTTCTCCCACTTTTACTATTGTCCCCTTCAAGGCTGGGGAGGGGCCTTTTATTAAGTGCCCTTGAATTTGGGCGGAGCTTGTAAAGTGTGCCACTGGTATGGGTGTCCTCAATTTTTCTGCAAAAGTTATTGCACTTGAAGCATACGCAGCACTTTCTACTATTGCCCTAGCCTCATGGTAGGGCAACTGCTGCAATGTCTTAACTTTTTGAATTTCCTTTTCTTTTATTAATGTAGGACACCCAGAGGATCTGGCAGAGTGCTCCCCGCCACAGTTTACACAGGTTATTGGTGGAGTGCATTCACCATCATGCATTGGCTTTCCACATGTGCATATTGCTTCTGAAACCTTACATCGCATTGAGGTGTGCCCGAACTTTTGACACTTATAACATCTCATTGGAGACGGTATGTACGGGCGCACCTTCAGTTTATAAAACGCTGCATCTATTGTCTGTGGCGGTTTCGGTCGATTGAAGGTGAGTACAAGAGAAGCGGTGTCCACTAAGGACCCATCTTGCCTTCTCTTGATCCTCCTCACCTCTACTACTCCTTGATCTGCCAAACCCTCTTTTATATCTTCAACCGTGCTATTTAAGAAATCCCTACAAGTAATTACCCCCTGCGAACTATTTAGTCGCTTGTGGGGACCAGCCTCAAGGTCAGCATCCATGTATTTTTGCAGTTTTAAGATTGCTGCAGCTTGCATACGGTTCTCCGCTTCTATACAAATAGAACCATCGTTAAGTTTTTTAACACTTTTGGTCTTGCCAACTATGCTCTTAATAAATTTATGCAATTTAAAGGAACACTCGTTTAAGAATGTACCCTCCTTCTTTTTAACTATAAAGAATCTTCCCCAGTTGTCCTCTTCAAAATCTATAAATTTATTACTTACCTGACTCTTGTTGCCGCCCTTGGCTTTCTTCCTTGGCGGGGAAGAAGGGCCGAATGGTTGCAAGGTAAACTGCAAACCCGATTCCGTTTTTCCTGTCGAAATGTCCATTTCCTCGCCTTGTCGTTGCCTTGTTGTACCGGTCGTTATTGGGAGATTATAAGGATGGGAGATGGGGGAAGTATAATTGGGAAGTGGCTGGTTTGGAGCTGAGAGAGGTAGAGGGAGAGGATTATTTGGAAGAGGTAAGGGATTGGGGATTTGGGTAGGGAGAATGGGTGGGCTAGGCCCTAATGGGTTGATTTGATTATCCATGATAAATCAAATGGGATTCATCGGGGCACGTGGTCCCGCCTCCACGGACGCTCAGATGGATCCGGTTACTTTCCGGATAGACCATCACACCCCGACATAGACCGGTGCCACGGAAGACAACGTTCCGGTACCAGGTACCGACCCGTGCCCCCGTGACCCCCTTCCTACCCCTAGGAACCTGTCTGAGACAGAGTTCCCTAGCCGATTTCCTGAAGTAGGGGTATCCTCCAGGTGGAGCTCTCGGGTGAAGCCGAGGCCAAAGACATGTGTTGGGATAAGCTGCCCGCAGGTCAACGTCTCCCTCAATGCCCAGGATCCTCTTTTCCACCCTAGCCCCAAAGCCTCGCCACGGCACGCGAGGGAGAGATATTTATACTCTGACTCTCGACGAGTGCGTGTCCTTGTTCGTGCAGTGTGTGTAGTCGTCTGTATAGTGTGAATGTTAAGGTGTAAATGAGTGTGTGTGTGGAGGGGAGCTCGAGTTTACCTGTGGGTTCGCTAAACCCAAGTAGCTGCACACATCAACTACCTCTGCAGGTCCTAAGTGTAGTATGTGAGTGTTAAGGGGTGTCAGTGTGAATGTTGAAGTGTTGTTAGACTGGGATACCCGCAGGGACGCCAAACTCCCTGAAGAAGTGGCTAGTCCACTTCCCCCTACGGGGTTTCTAAAACTATTATTACCAATATTTCTACAAAGCGTAGTCCGATTTTGATAAAATTTCGCACGAAGAAGTGATTAAAGCTCCTCTACGTGGCTGTGAAGTGCCATCATGCTCTTACTCCTACTAAGAGGAAGTACTGCAATCGTTAAAATTATCAATGAGTGAACCGATTTACATCAATGAATTGTCGTTCGAATAACAAATCTTTGCCTCTTTGCCTAGAGGTACTGCAATCGCAGTTTATTTTTCTTACTCCTCTTAAAAGGAAGTACTGAAATCGCAGTTTAATTTTGCTATTTACGTACAAATAACTTCCTATGTTATTCAAAACGCTTTTTCAAAACGCTTTTTCAAAACAATTGTTATTGAGGATGGTTTGGGGGACCGCAACTATAATCATTCTTTAAAAAGATCTCTCCAGAGGTAGTTACGGTTTCGACTTAACACCTTATCAGGTTATAATGATAGAATTGCTTATTCCAAATTTTAAAAAAATCTGTAAAGCAGATATGTAACTTTGCAAAATAGACAAAAAGGAAAATCTACCCAAAAGGTACAAAAATCTCTTTAACAAAAACTTACAGTTTAAAATGTTAAGTATAAGGGTTGATTAAACGCCAAAAGGTACACAAATCTGCGAGTACCCAACATTTCATTAATATTTAAGTAATTCTACTGCATTAATTTTCATTAATAAGTTATTTTTTAGTATTTATTAGATGTCACAGACCCTTATGCTGGCCACTTCATTTATAATATTTTTTTGTTATAATTATGATAAATCACATATATGTACGTGTATGTTAAAGTAGAAAAAGACAAAGTTAGAGTAGGCTACTGTCTTGAATTCGTCTTACCGAAATATTCGTGAGCACAAATAACACACAGTTATAACACGTAGATTATTCAACAACAATTATTCATTCCTCAATTGTAATTTAATTTAGTCCCCCTAATTTTACTTATAGTAAAATACTGGAGTAATTAGCTGTCCTAAAAATATGCATATCTTATTTACTTTATGTTACATATATACAACATTGTGGGATGAATACCTAGATTGAGAATGTAATTGAAGAAAACTATATTTTTTGCGATAAAGCCAGATAATTATTACCTATTATTATAAACGTTTGACTACTTCATAAAATAACAATTACTTTATCGAAGAATGAACTTAAACCGACGATTTTTATTTAAAAATAAAAATAAATAAGTAAAATAAACAAAATCATTGATGTATGTTGGTGTAAGTTTTTTTTAAAAAAGGTTTTGAATTTTTTAGCCCCATAATTTTTTTTTTATTTTTTATAACGTTTTTCTTTTTAACCTGTAATTAATAGTTTGATTATTATAAATAACTATAAATAGATATTACAGTCAATCTACAATGCTACTTGAACATATATTTTGTAGACGAAAATGGCCAGCATAAGGGTCTGTGCCATCTAATAAATACTAAAAAATAACTTATTAATGAAAATTAATGCAGTAGAATTACTTAAATATTAATGAAATGTTGGGTACTCGCAGATTTGTGTACCTTTTGGCGTTTAATCAACCCTTATACTTAACATTTTAAACTGTAAGTTTTTGTTAAAGATATATACAGGTATTTAGATGCACCATTTCGCTACGAAGACATAATACTCTCCACCAACATATATGTGCTTAAGTCTATAGCAGAGCTAGCAATGAAATATGAATGTATTTAAAAGTTATAGCCGATTAGAGTGAATGCAAGGAAATGATTACAGAAGGATTACGTGATTTTAATTTCGGTTAAGCTATAAGGATGGCAGGAGCACAAAGTACTGATCCATCCATTAGCTGTAGTTTATGTAAATAGTTGGATATTAGAGGAATGAATGTGTGAAGCGAATGTATTTATAAGTAAGAATGGAGAGTGAGTGATATTCTAGTGATAAGCACCTAGACGATGCTGGCTGTATGGCGAAAGCCAATGCCAAAAAAAAAAGGCAAAAAAAGCTCTACTGCGGCTGTGTCATGGACACGGCCGTGTGTTGTACCTGAATACGTTTATGTATCGGGTTATATTTTTTATATAAAATATTTTTATTTATGTATTTAGGATGAAATCAAGGAAACAAATGATTACTGTGTTACAATATAACTTTATTAATTATAGGTCTGTGATACGAAAAGTACGACACAAATGGCGTACAAGATACATCGAGATATCTGGTAAACGTTAAATCAATGTAGGTATTACCTATAATAGGTAATACCTGTAATAGGTACCTGTAGGTTTTGGTATTACCAATGTTGTTGGAGAAGTTTCAATATAAGACAAATTGAACTCGCTGAGCATGAAATCGGGCAATGAGCGGTTTTGTGAGACATCAACATTAAAGTCTCCAACCATCATAATTGGTGTAGGAAGATCAGGCTCGTAATCTGGTATAATTTTAGAGATGATTTTGGAATATTTTAACAACGATCGTAACATAAAGAGTTTAATTTCTGCTAACGCTGTGCCGGGATGGAATACACACGCCCAAGTACAAATTTGAAGATACCATTGGCCTTTTTCGTTTACTAGACAGACTTCACCAGCTTTTGCGTCTTTCATTTCCAAATAAATTTCCGAAATGTCAATGTTAACTCTATTACAATCAGTGAAGCTATTGATGTTACGATAAATGGCGACTCCACCGGCTTTATTTACCATTCGATTGTTCTTGAGAAGCCCTTTCCAACCGGATACGATCTCTGCATTTGGTTTTGGCTTTTCGACGCGTATAGGCCGACATTATATATTTTTGATAATATTTTTTTATTCTAACACCTTTATTGAATTCTTTGGAGATTGGTGCGTTTGGTTGAACCCAATATCTCTATTCCATAAGCCAAGATGTGTTTTAAAACAGTAGTATAAATTAGTATTTTCTTGTCTAGAGACAGTTTAGATCTATCGTCTAAGAATCTTTTAAGTTGTCGAAAACGTCTGTTTAGTTCTGTTATTTTAAGTATAGTGGGGGTTTCCAAGGAAGTCTTCGACCTAAGAACAGCCCAAGGTAGCGGACGCCGTTCACTATTGTTAGGAGTATTAGGTTATAGAAAACTGGAGCAAGAATAATGCGACGAAGAGTGAAGGAGATGGTTCGAGACTTAGTTTCATCAAGAATTAATAACTCATTTCTTAAATCGTTGACTTAATAAGGAGAGATATGATTACAGATCTCTAGGATCATGATTTGTAGAGAGTAAGGCGGTCTCATCTGCGCACGTGAGAAGCATGGTATTAGGATCAGTTGGTATGACTGAAGTGTAAATCGAATGATTAAAACCCTCGGAGCAGGCTTTTTTTTAAAAAAAAAAAAAAATAATAATCCCTAATTGGTATCCATCATCAGTTCAAGTTATCATCAGATCTCTGACTTGAGCCAGCAAGAGTTGCGCTAGACAGAAAAAAAGGTGAAGTCAAAATCTCTACACCAAACAAATTAATCTACGTCTTATGATGAATGAAATTTCGAAACCAGTCAGGGATACAATAAAAATGGATGCTACGACGAATAATATAAAATATATTATCCAGTATTGCGACATTTTTACCAGAAATATTGTATCAGAGTTAGTTTATATTTTGATATATCGGAATAATATTACAATTTTATTAACTTTGTTAAATTCGTTTTGAAGAAATTCTCACAGGCTTAACAAGTAGTTATAAAGATTTAAGAAACTCATAAAATGTTGGATAACAGTGGTAAATGAAGCTAAGTTGTTGGAGTACTCATCACTAAGTTACCATTATCGGAAATCTTTCCTACTTACCTTTATTTTCATGGTGAACTTTTTAATACTTCTTCTTGAAATATCCCACTTTAATTGTAATTCCTCCAGAATTTTATAGTTTAACACATCTTTATTGTTAAAAATAAAAAAACATAGACAAGAAAATGACTGCCGTAACAATAAAACCAAAGTATCAACAAGCCAGTTTTCCTGTGAAGGTATGGGGAGATCTTTTGTGGAAATAATAAAAAATATGAAGTGACGTAATAAGATTTTACAACTATCCTGTAGTACGGCAAAGTGAGGAGATATCATTATGTTTGAATATGTTTTTTTCAAGGTGTTTTTAGGGCAGTTTCACAAGAAAGAGGTAGTACGACAAACAAGGAAAAATAGTACAAATAAAGGTACAACGAAAATTCAAAGTTAAAATGCGGGAGATATTAGCTCCAAAAAACATGGCGATAGAGGGTATCTCATATCTAAATCAAAACCAACAAACTAAACATTCCTTCTACAACAGAAAGTCACAAATACAGCAGAGATCTCCCACTCACCGCGACACGCATATAACTAACTTATTAGAACTTAATAGTTATCAACTTATTACTTTTCAAATATACAGGGTGTTCATTTTAAGACGGCTCAAATGCAATTCATGTTTAAACGGTTAATCTGAGCAAAAAATAGTAGAGGAAAAATTTGTTGCCCGTCACCTCAGAATATGTGACTTGATTTTAGATTCCTGCCCGCATACGCGGCTGACGCGCGACCAAAAGTTAGGGTTCGCAGTTGACCCCCATTTTCATATACACACTTTTAAAGAGTATAAAAAGTTATGAAAGAAACCGGAAACCGCAATTCGATATCTTCAAAATTAAAGGTGCTAGGCCATTTCAAAATCTGGTATTTATTAATCATATTTCAATTTTTTAACTTGTTATCAAAGAGAAAGAAGAGCATGTGATAGATCATTTTTATGTATTTTTTCATCCCCTTTCTACTAAAAATATTGCCAAAGCAGTAAAGCTAGTATTTTTCTTAATATCGGGAAATAAGTTGTTTTCCGCGTGATTTTTCTAAGAAAAATCAAATGTTAAGAGCTTTAGATGTTTTCTTAAGCATACATAAAATGGCTAAAAATTAATTTTACATCTGTTACAAACAAGAAGATTCAATAATTATTTGGTAATTTTGGGAGAGTTGCGTTTAATTACCAAAAAAATTGGAAACCTCCTGCCACATATTTAAGTGATCAATTATCTTTCATGTAACGGATCAAACTTATTCCTTAATTTATCAAATAATGCACTTTACTCAACTTGTGAAGCATGTACTGTGCCTTCAAAGGTACCTTCTCTGGGCTCGCAAGCCAGGTTAGCCAGGTGGTTATGAACTGCTCTCTGTACCTTTAATTTTGAAGATATCGAATTGCGGTTTCCGGTTACTTTCATAACTTTTTATACTCTTTAAAACTGTGTATATGAAAATGGGGGTCAACTGCGAACCCTTACATTTGGTCGCGCGTCAGCCGCGTATGCGAGCAGGAATCTAAAATCAAGACACATATTCTGAAACTAGAGGTGACGGGCAACAAATTTTTCCTCTACCATTTTTTGCTCAGATCAACCGTTTAAGCATGAAATGCATTTGAGCCGTCTTAAAATGAACACCCTGTATATGTATATTTAAACAAATGGAAAACAACAATTCTCAGTATTAATGTATGTGTCAATACCAACTAATATTAGTTATTTAATTCCGTTTTATTAAATAATAATTGTGAAAAACTAAAATGGTTACTTTTCTTTTTGTTCCTTCTCCAAAAATTGACATTTGAGTAAATTAGTAATGAAAAGTCGGTTACGCAAAATCCCAGTTTTCTGCATTTACACCCCTCTGTTCGGGGTAGGGTTTTATTAAAAACCAAAAAAATCCTTATGATCTTCAAGCTCTTGAAATTATGTGATTCCTTGATTCATTAACCATTGAGAAAATGCAGTTTAAAATTTTAACAAAAATCATCGAGAGCGAAATTTTTAGACATTCAAGTAAAAATTTCACTGTTATAAGAATCGTTTTGAGGCTCTGTACCAAGCAAATTTATAGGAAATTTAATGCTCTTTCGTTTGGAATAAGCAGAATTGTTGTAGGATAAAATACAAAAAAGTTACGGCCGTTTTTATGGTGGAAAACGGGAATATCGACGGAAAAATTAAAAATGCAATATCTTGGACACTATTGAGAATCAGGCCAAAGTGAAGAGAATATTTTTTGTTGCATTTGAGCTGCTGAATCACCTCCCGAAGTTTCGACCACTCCTCCGCAAACAACCTGTATAGAAAATATTCTTATTAAAACTAATAACTAGGGAACGGATTCGTATGTATTTACATATTTTTTTCTAGGCAATTTACAGACGTTTTTCAACTAGAAGTATTCATACTGACACTTTTTAAGCCGTTTGAGTCTACTTTTATTTCACATATTTCCACATATTTGGATGTTATCGCATATTTATACATATTTGATTAAAATAAATAAATATTTCTACATATTTAATCAAAATATGTACATATTTTTCGTTTTGGGCATATTTTCATAATTGGGAGGTGGTTGACAGGAAATGTGAACCACAGACTGCAGGGCTGTGAATCACAGTGCGTACAATGGTTATTGTAATTTACACAGAATGCTGCTAAACAGTGACGGGCACTTGTTAGTTCTTTGAAGTTGTCTGACGTTGTCTGTTCTTTCAGCTCGTTCGTTGAAGTGTCCAATTCATTTCGTTCGGTCACTTAGTGTATTCTTTTTTGGGTGAAATGCCACGAACATCGGCCTCAAACAAACAACTGGTTGCTAAATATCTTCGCGAGTTTCCAGCAGAACTTTTTCGAAGTGATGGAGACATTTTGTACTGTACAGCTTGTGACAAGCGCGTTTCTTGCTCTCAACGTTCCCAAGTCACCCAACATATTGCCACCGGATCGCACATAGAGAATAAAAACAGAAAGAAAGGGAGGACGTCCTATCAAGCCTTCCTTACATCTCCATCATCAAATAAGTCTACTCTGAGTACAGATCTGTGTCGGGCTTTGGTTAGAGCAGATATCCCTTTCCACAAACTTATTTATAATTGTAAAAATGTTCTTTTCTTGTATAAATAATTATAACTTGCCCCCCCCCCCAAAAATCCATTTTCATAAAAAAAATGTCCATTTTACTTAAATATTCCAGAAAATATTTTAAGAAAATCACATATTTTCCACATAATTGACGAAAATAAATGCATATTTTAATTAAATATTTGGCATTTTTAAATACATAAAAATCCGTTCCTTACTAATAACATAATATAGGGAACATCGGCTGAGATTTACTTTCTATTTTTAATAGCAGGAATAATTAATTCTAGATTTGGTCCTTTGTTATTACCTTTACAAATAAAGGGGAAAATATGAATTAAAACAGCGAAAATAAAAGAAATGACCTTTGCTCTAAAGAAGATTTCACTGTTTTTTTCTTATTTTATTGCATTCCCTTTGGGAAATTATGGAGCATCTCTTAGTTGAACGGCCGCAGGCGTTTGGTCCTCTTCCATCTTCTGACCTCACTTTTAATTTTATTTTTTTGTTTTTTTGTTTTCCTCTTTCCGCCTCTCCACAAACAAATGAGTACTTTATCACAGATGATGCATCACCTTCTGTCTGTTTTGTGAATATTGTTGTAACTTAGAACTCCAAAGGGGATTTAGGTAAGATTATAATTTTGTTATAATAGAGTAAAATTAAACAGAAAGAGAGGAAATGTTTTTAACTGTAGCTTAGATGTTAATTTCTCACGAATATTTTATAAAGAACTAAGTTGGCAGATTGTACAGAGTACTGGCAAATATAAACTGACTTACAGGGAAAACGCCATTTTAACCTTCTCTCTTCACCTTTTTTTTTTGCCATCTAGAGAAATATTTCCCAAATTTGCATTTTTGTTTTTGTGTTTTTTACATTTAAATCATACTATTTGTTATAAAAAACATTTCACCGCTGGCGTAGTGAGGTTAATAGTGGCTGGCCATCTGGAACTACAAATTGCTTCTATCTTAGCACGTGAAGGCACGCCCTTGGCTATCGACAATCATTTTCTTACCTATACCCTTTATTTTTTAAGTTGTCTTTTAACCTGTATTTTTAGTTATTTTAGTTTATTAAATTTGTTTATCGCTAATAAATTCTTTAATAGAAGAATTAAAGCAATATTACAATGTTAGCAAATATTTAAGGCTATCTACATGATTTTTTTTTTAGTTTATTTCATAATTTACTATCTCTATACGTGTATATAATCAGTAAATATGATGAGTATGATGAATTGGTGCGGGAGGAGAGCAGGAGGAGAGAAACTACCCAGCGGTAGCACTCTCTGTAGGACAAGAATGACGTTTAGGTCTTCAGACTGCAAGGAAGTCGCGAGGCCATTGGCGATTCAGTCGGCGAGGAGTATTAGGGATGTCAGAGGAGGCGAGAGACAGTACAAGAGGATTAGAGCTAGTCGAGAGAGTAGTATGGAACTGTTGGTATTTAGTCTTGGCGTGTTGGTGTACGAATGGGATGTTGAGAACGTTGTGAAGAGTGAGGTTAGTCACCGTAGAAAGGAGCGTCAACTATCTGTCGGAGTAGTTTTGTCTGAAATGTTTGTACTATCCGTATGTTTGTAGGTATGGCTGAACCCCACAGCTCTAGTTCCGTAAGTCCACATAGGTTTGAGGATAGTACTGTATATTAAACGATTGAGTTCTATGGGCAATTTAGAGAGTCGTCCAAGTAGTCTGTAAAGCAGTTTATGTGAAATTAAAACTATTATTGCGAAAGTACATGATACAAAAGTCAAAATTATTCAAACTACATATTTGTAAAGTGAAAAAAGTTGACTTTTTTTTCAACTTTACGCTTCTTCGTGCGGGTTTTTTCGATCAAACCTTATACAACTGCCCTACCAAACAATTTTAATAAATGAGCTGTTATTTTTGAAAGTGGTAAAAGTGCAATTTTTAAAAAAATGAGTTAATGGTAATTTCAGTAAGATATAGACACATTCTTTCCATATTTATAACCATACATTCAATGGAGTACGATTTTTTTTATAAAGTCAACAAAAGAATTTTGACTACAAAATGTTATCACAAAAATATTTTTTTTGAAAGTGGAATAAGTCCATTTCTAATAATTATAATTAAAACAACTTTCTTATTGCAATTATTTTTGATTATTGCTATTTCAGTTATTTTTTTTATTTATATTTTTAAATTAATTCAAATGCAAAACCTTAAATATCTAAAAAATAACAGCTCAAATATTACACTAGTTTATTTTCGAGTTAAGCCATTATAGGATTGGCAGGAGTATTAGTCAAAAGTAATTTAAGTCACTTTCAATGGGATTGAAAAAATAACTGCCATTTCAGTCTAGTAAAATTTATTTTGCCGAGCTTTCGACCTAGGGACTAGGTCATCTTCAGGGCTAGTTTATGTCTTGAATAGACCATTTATGTCCAGAAGACACACCAACCCTGAAATGTAATAGTATTACTTTCTAAACAAGCCCTGAAGATGGCCTAGTCCCTAGGTCGAAAGCTCGGCAAAATAAATTTTACTAGACTGAAATGGCAGTTATTTTTTCAATCCCATTGAAACTATGAATCAGTCACCTAAAAGAATGAACAACAATAAGTCACTTTCTTTACTATTTAAAATAATAATCTACGTTGTCCATTCTTGAGTTAAGCTGAACGTTGGCAGACAAACACAACGCCAAAAAAAAGAGAGAAAATCAAAAACTTATTAAACCATAAAAAATGAAATAAAGAATAAAAATATAAGTAGCACTAAGCGGGCTTACAACAAATCTGCAGCAGCTTATCTCTTTTTACAAACTAAATATTATAAAACAAAACAAAAACAAAAAAATAAACAAATATGTTTTAATAATAAACTGATGGAAATTGTTTACTAAAATTTAAGATTAATGATCGCAGCGTGGGAGTTAGAGAAAAACGGTTTAATTATAAAATCTAGAATTAATAGTTCTATTCATCAATTAAACATTTCCTGCCTTCTAGATGATAATCTCTGCGCAAACTGGGCCAACATTTCCCATTTAGATAACGTCCATCCATCACTTATATGTTTGTTAATAACAATTACGTAGTTAGAACTTAGAATGAATTTTATTTAAACAATCACAGTAAAAAATAAAATATTGAATACTAGTTTTTTGTAACTATTCTGCGACAATTCTTAACATTGTGAGAAAATTTATAATGGTGAAAATATTAAGGGCAGTAACTGAACAATTAATGTTCAGTAGATGCTTGAAAAAGATTTCGATAATCTAAATATCGCGCTAACTGGAGTTAATTCTCCCATTAGGATTAAAACTTATATTTGTACAGTTCGTTTGGCTGATTTTGCGTAGATGCCTTGATAATTTTATAATTTTGTACCAGTTAGGAATTATTATTACTGATTATTAATCAGTTGCAGAGTTTTTTTAATTAAATGCATTATTATTTAGCACTCTATATTTTAACAGCACGCTGGAACATTTATGATCAATTATTTTCCCCCTTTCTGATGTCAGGCAACTCCCTTGTGCTTTTCCGCAATAGATAGCTAAGAAATACCAAGATTCAAGAGGTTTCTAAGGAGAACATTTACATTGTGGTAGCTAACTGAGTGAGTGAATCATTCTTAGGAGAAAGTAGCTTTATCGAAGGAAACCAGTTAAGCTCGAGACCAAAAGAATGCCCTCAGAGAGAACTTCTTCTGCCTCAAACAAGGAAGGCTAGGTCCAACCTCTTTCTCCTCCAACTCTTCCTGAATAAATCCGTCGTCTACTCCACAGTAAGGTTCAGCAAACAACTAGAAGAGTTTCTGGCAACTTTTGCTCGCCAGGGCGTTGGATATCTAGTTTTGCTCTAACATGTATTTGCATTTTTGTTAGTTATGGGTTATTTTAAAAAAATTTTCAAAGAAAATTTGATAATAAAATCGGCAATAATTGTAATTAATTGAAAGTTATGTGAATACCTCATATCAGACTTCCTGATTGTGAATGTGTTTTAATATCAGCTAACGGAATAGAAATGTTCTTCACAAATAAAATTATCTAGCAAATATCAGGGTAGCAGGTGTACGGATCTTTTATACAGAATTAAGTTGGATATATATATATATATATGGATATATATATATATATATATCCATTAAATCTTAGAACGTTAATTAACGGATTTTATGATCACAACATTACTAAGGGCGATATACCTATAAGAAAGTTTTAGGGCGTCAATAACTTGGGAAATAACTAAGTGAATCATAAAGCCTGTTGTTCAGCTAATGGTAATTACTAGTTACTACAATATTGATTTAAATTTGGTCAAATACGAGAATAAATTAATTTTGGAAGGTTAATTTAGGGTTTTATTGCTGTATGGGATATTTAACGAAAACAGTCGCAAACTTATGTTTTAGGGTGAAGGGACCAGTAATTGACTGGGCACCAGTAATTGACATACCAGATATAAACTGGTATTATAAGGGGTATGAGCCGTTTTTAGTGGTGATTCTTTCAATTTCGTTATTGAGAAGCCTTTGGGCAGCAGTTCCAGAAAAATATTAATTATTGGAAGGTTCCTTGGTATCAGTGGAAGGTTATTTGTGTTAAAAGTTCAAAATCAAGGAAAAAACAAGCCGTTGCTAAGGAGGATTGATAAGAAAATAATTTTTCTTTTTTCTTATTTTTCGTTTATTTGTTCATATATTCGTGTGGTTATCAATGTTCTGTTATAATTAGTATTACTTGTAGATTTCATTTATGTAGTTTTTTTTTTAATTATAAGAAGCATTGAGGATTAAAATGGGGCTGTCAATCACTGGTCCTTGAAACGGCAATCTGCCCAGTAATTGACATGTATGTCAATTACTAGTCCTACAGCTTTTTTGTTTGAGACCAGTGATTGACTTCCTGGGAAAATGATAAGATAGGTTGGTAAATTTTATTATAATTAAAAATTCAATACATTGTAAAATAAAATCATTGATAAAAATCGGCAACATAAAATATGTTTAAATTAATGAATTAGCAAATGTACGCCTTATTTCAAAAGGGCATGCAGAATGATTATTCTGTAGAGAACAACAATGTATGAACAACAAACTGGAATAATCGTGATCGCCGAACAGCTTCCGAGGCCTACGTGATTGATAAAAACGACGCCCACTTATCGGAGTTTGAAAATCTCTCATTCTCCCTCAGTTTTGGGTCCTTGCCACATGCCAAAGAAGAAAGGGAGGAAATGGCTGAACCATAGAATTCCATCAAATAAAACGGCCAGGGGAAAAATGAAGCTCCCTCAAGAGAAGTACCAGGTGCGAAATTAAACATAAGTGGAGAAGTTGGTGACTTAGTGATGTTACACATTACTTACTTTTTAATCTAGTTTTTTTTTTCATTGATGTTTCATTTATTTATTACTGTTGTAAGTGCGAATGCTTACAACCTGAGGCGGGACGCGATTAACGTGCACACAGTGTATATATAAATGAGCCCAAGAGGTAACTCAGTAATAATAAACAATCAAATACTGTTTAGATGCAGAAAATAAGAATGAATTACATTCAGATAGTTTGGTTTCGAAGCAAATGATACTGGCAGCACAGATTGTGGAAAATATTAGCGAAGCGCTCCAAAAGAAGGGAAGCGTAGGAGAAATTTTGTTCACTAGAAAGCACCAACAACTCGAACCCAAAGACACGTAGATGCCATCAGTAGCAACGTTATAGGCGGAATGGATAAAACAAGGATGTGACCACATAGTCTAATCGGAAGTAGAGAGTTTGGTAAAGTGAGAACCAAAAACGTTCCCAAAAAAAGGTTTAAGTAACAAAATATTTAGCGGAAACTTGGAAGGATAAGAGAGCGGAAGAGTTGAGAGAAACAGATAAAAGCGAGCCGACAGACATTGTGTACGATCTAACAAGTATGTTAGCTAATATCTCCGTGGTACTATTGAAAGTAAGGGCTGTTATTCAAATTACCTGTCTTGGCTTGGGGACTTAATTAAAACTGTCCAGTAGGAGAGTTGTGTTAGGGTTGATCGTCAAAAACTGCATAAAAAAGCGTAATGTTGAAAAATATTAGATTATTTAGGTTTGCCTATTTAAAAACTGACTGTAATTAATTATGAATAAGACCGATTTTTGTTATAAATCCAATTGAAAAAGTGATTTGGGTGATTTAAGTGATTTATTTAGATTTAAAAGTGATTTTGAATGCATATCTTATGTCGTTTCATGAATATATTTGTATGTCAATTACTGGTCCCACCCCATGTCAAACACTGGTTCCACCGAAAATTCGGTATGTCAATTACTGGTTCATTCACATACTTCCAAAAAAAATCATTTTTGGTCGACATAAAGATCGAATTTACTGCTTTTAATAAAATAAAATACATCCTACTGGAGCGGTACAATTTTACAACCTACACCTGGAGCCAAAATAACGGAAGTTATTCTACCTTAAACTCGAATTTTTTCTTAAGCAGTCAATTACTGGTCCCTTCACCCTATATAATATTTATTTTAAGGTGGGTTTACACCAAACATGTTCTGAGTCTGTTCCACGGCGAACTACATATTTTATAGCAACAAATGTACATAAATTTGATATACAGTGACTCCCATTAATGTTGGGACAGTACATACAGAAGTTAAAAATTGACGAAAATTAAAAGTGGCACCCATTTATTCAAATTTTTATAAATTCATTTCATTTTATAATTACTATTAATTAAATAAAAACTATTTAAATAATTACATAAAAATGTTTTGGTAGTTTAAAAAATATATATATTATAATAAGTGCAAATTCTACCTCTCATAAATATTGGGACACTATTATAATTTATAGTTTGTCCAAGGTTTTGCCCGAATATTTATACAATTTGTAAATATTTATCTTAAGCATATATTCAACATGAAATTAATAATTAAATTAGTTTATATAAATCAAGCCAGGTGTAACATGTCGCGCAAAAATACAAATACAACGATTGAACAAAGAAATATTGTAATTTCTATGCACAAAGACAAAAAAAAGTGTTAGAGAGACAGAAAAACTGATCGGACCTAAAACATCTACTGCGTGGATCATCATTCAGCGTTACCAAAAAGAAAAAAGAATTGTTTCAACCCCACAAAAAGGCCGTCCTCAACTGCTCTCTGAGAGAGAGCAGCAGAGAGCAGCGTTATATATTAAAAGAATTAAAAAAGATCACCGACTTAGTGCTCCAAAACTTCAATGTGAAATTTTTGACATGTTCAGAGAGCAAAAAAGGAGCAGAAACTGTTCGGAGAGTGCTAAGAAAACTCGACTATCATGGTAGAGTAGCCTGGAAGAATCCTTTTGTCAGTAAGATAAATCGTGTTAAGAGAGTGAAATTTGCCGAAAAATATTCCAATGTAAATAGTGACTTTTGGAATGATATACTCTAGCGATGAATCAAAATTTAATGTTTTCCAGTCAGATGGAAGGGTTATGGTCTGGAGGAAAGCGAATGCTGAGCTCGAAAAGAAGAATTTACAGCCAACATTAAAGGGTTTTAAAGCTCCACCTCCGGGTGGAGGTGGGTCAGTTATGGTTTGGGGCTGGATGTCCGCATCAGGATTTGGAGAATTAGTGTTTATTGATGGAATGATGGACAAAATAGTTTATAGTAATATATTAAAAAATAATTTGGAAAAAGTGCCGAAAAATTGGGTATTTTAGGATCTTTTAAATTCTACCAAGATAACGACCCCAAACCTACGGCTTGGGTGATACGTCAGTGACTGTTATATAACTGCCAAAAAGTTTTCCAAACCTCTCCGCAGTCACCAGATCCTAATCCTATTGAATATTTATGGCAATATTTAGCTAGTGCTTTAAGAAAACGAGTAATATCTAACAAAAATGAATTAAAACGATGTTTCCTGGAAGAATGGGAAAAAAACACCACCTGAATTAACCAAAAACTTGTTTCACCTATGCCTGATCGTTTGAGGGCAATTATTAAATTATTACCAACCAAATATTAAATAGTATGAGATTTTAATATTGAACGTTTAAACACTAGCACTTCTGGTGTCCCAATATTTTTGAGAGCTTTATTTTACACTTTTTCAAAAAGTGCTACCTAACAGTTTGGAATTTCATCGATTTATACTTATATATAATTTCCAGATGTTGCTAATGTTATTTAAAAAAAAAAAAATAATCCAAACTTTTGTATGTTGTTTTCATTTTCCTTTTAAATCATTTTGTAATAGGTGTCCCAATATTAATGGGAGTCACTGTACATAAATAGTTCGCAAAAATTATTTACCTTATGCTTATTAACAATTACTATTTGTCTTACATTGTTAACACCAAAAGTTGGTGTGTTTTCAGGGCTGACTGCTTAGGTATTGTGTTTTAAAACTACGTGTTTTGTAGTTAATATACGCTAAGTTATCTACTATAAAACGTTTGTTAATTATTTTAAAGTAAGCTTGGACGTAATAGTAGTCAATATTTTGTAATTATCATTACTACCAGTGTGTTAGATTACATACATTTACATTTCCTACATTTTTTTAACTTTATTAAATGAGTAAAGACGTGACGGAATACAATATATAAACATATCGGAGGAAGATATACCTCCAATTTTTCTACATTCTCTGGAATGAAACGAATGTACCCGATAAACAATTTCGAATATTTGCTTTCACCCCTAAACCCATGCACAGTTTGCGACGAAGTGTTTTTATAGTTGACGAGTCTTCTGTTTACCAGTTAAAGTTTTGATTATCGTTCAAGAAATCTAAGAAAGTTTACTATGTCTGCTGATAACTTCTTCTAAAAGACATAAAATAGCGGTCTTGTTCAATGTGTCAAAAGGCTGGACGCATATTTATACAACATGTCATCGGCATTTTTTTTTGTCGAATGACAAGTTTGGTAACTAGTCACAAAGATATGTTTGAAGTAAACTTGGGCAATTGACCATAGCATTTCATCGATGAGGTTGCTATAATGCTAAGAAGGAAACTAACAAACAAAATGAAGAAGGTATTTTATTCACTACAGTATGTATACTCATCTACACCGAAGTATTAAATAAAACGTTGAGTTTTTGATGATCTTATTGAAGAAATTGAACAGTTTTAAATCATTTTATGGTTGCTTTATACAAGGAACATTCATTCCACTTTTAAACGGACTAAATTATTCAATTATCAAATTTCTCGAGGCTATAAAATTAGGAAAGGGTAGATTTTTATCTTACAAACATAATAAAACATATTTAATTTTTTTTTTTTAATAAATAATTAATGAGGGGAGAAATTGCCCATTAGAAATTTGATAGCTTTAGTCCCATATATTCATTTCAGAAATCGCGAGGCCATTAGCGCTAAAGATGTCTAGTTTTTTGGTCGGTAGGGAAGATGCGGAAGTACGTACCTTTATTAAGGGTCTGGGCTGGTCTAATGATCAAGAGCGTGGCTTTGTAAGTGGGAGATCCCCAGTTCGAATCTCGCGTGTGACTACTTTTTGTTAGAAAAAAATTGTTTATAGTAAAGTATGAGCTTCCGCACCCGTCCACGACTCCTAATTGGTAGTAGGACGTTAAGGCCCGCCTGAAGAAATGGGCGATTACTTTACTTTTATTGGGTTGTCCGGAAAATAATGCAGGATTTAATGTTTTCTTTAAAATCCTCCTCCAAATAGTAAACTGTTTATGTTTGTTGGACTTTTGACTTTTATAAAGGTAAGCACTTATTAATCCTCTTTTAAACAAAACTGTTTACTTCTGTAACATTTTGCTACTTGGAAATAATTCAGTCTTTACTAAGATGTCAAAGCGTAATTTTCGCATAATTTTGTTTTAAGAGTTCAAACTCAGCCGGAACAGGGCCCAAACGGCCAGAAATATCAACGATGTCTGGGGCGAAAGCAGAATAAGTGAGGGCTCTGTTCATCGGTTGTTCCAGAGATTTAGAGAAGGAGACTTGAGCCTTGAAGACAAAGAAGGCCATGGAAGAAGTTCTGCCCTTGATGAGATGTTCTCCGAGCTTTGGTGGAAGAAAATACCAGAACAACTGTTCGAGAACTGGCAGGGAAACTCAAAGCCAGCAAATTAATCGTCGATGACCATCTCAAGGCGATTGGGAAGATGAAAAAGCTTGAAAGTTGGATTCCTCTCACATTAAACGACCGCCAAAAAGATTAGCGGCAAGAAATTTGGGCTGCACTTCTTTGCCGAAACAACAGCGATCCTTTTCTGTCTAGAATTGTGACTTGCGATGAAAAGTGGATCCTCTACGACAACAGCAGACGCTCTGGACAGTGACTTGACAAAGGAGAAGCAGCACGACATTTTCCAACGCCCCCAAATCATCAAAAAAAAAAAAAAAAAGTGATGGTTACTGTTTGGTGGGCTTCATTCGGTCTGATTCATTACAGCTTCTTGAATCCTGGCGAAACCATCGATGCCGAATCGTATTGTAACCAAAATGCATCAGAAATTTGTCAATAATGAAGCCAACTTTAGCCAATCGAAAGGGGCCCATTCTGTTGCATGACATCGCTCGGCCACATATCTCACGTTTGACTTCCCGAACATTGTTGGAGCTTGGCTATGAGACTCTGCCACACCCGCCCTTCTCACCGGACCTCTCGCCTACTGATTACCATTTTTTTAGACACCTGGACCGCTATTTACAAAATAAAAAATTTATTGACCAAAAAACATTAGAATATGCGTTTTCTGAATTTATAAATTCTAAGGATTCCAAATTCTATACAGAGGGTATGGGAAAAGTTACCCACACGTTGGCAGAAATGTATAGAAAGTAATGGAGACTATTTTGATTAATAAAAAACAGTTACAAATCATTAGTTTTTCTTTTTTTCTTTTAAAACCATAATCCTACATTATTTTCCGGACATCCCAATACATACTTTTATTACATGTATTTTTGTTTTAAACAAATATGAAACTAAGTAATTAATTACAAGCAGGATTCGAACTGGTAGAATCGATAGCAAAAAAGCAACTGAGTTTGTACGACCTGTCTCAATTATACATATACACGAATTTAAATCGAACCATAACCAAAAATATATAAATATTTTTTTTTTACCATACAAAATTTCACTTTAGGAAATTGAAAAGTATTTCCAGAAAATTGTGCAAATTAGGTAATTAGAAAAAAAAGGAAAATTCAGTGACATGGAAAAATATAATTTCCTGCACGGAAATTAAATAACATGATCAAAAGAAGAAAATGTAAATTGTGATTCTGACGGCCTTTTAAATGAATATTGGGTGTTATTTTCAACTGGTTTATATTTGAATATATAATTGAATGTTGTAGGTGGCACGTAATTATATTTGACAGGTTTAAACAATTTATTAAAATATTGAAAATAAGAAAAACTAGCGTTTTTTTTTTACATTAATTAAAAAGTTTCATTGTTTAGAATAAAATGAATTGAAACAGCGCAAGTTAGTGAAATTACTTTACACTAAACTATACAAAAACATGTTGCAGAGAATATTGACCATCAGCAAAACTTTTTATTATCATTGTTCACTTCCGGTGCTGGAAACAATAAATTTTTTTCATAAATTTTATTAACCCTGGTTTTATCACAGTTATTAAAAAAACTGTTTTAATATTTTCATTTTGTTATTAATGTTGATAATTCGAGAAATTGGGTAACTTTGCTACAAAAATGAGAGAAATTTTATTTTAAACATAACCTTACAAGAAAGTAAATATTTGTAAAAAAAGGAATAGATAACTGTAGTCCTAGATAAATAATAAATAATAACCAAACCAAATATCATCTACGATCTTTTTGTATCTCGTAACTTAAAAATTTAATGTACTTTCTTCGCAATCACAGGAAACTGTTTTAATAATTGTTATTGTGCATTTATTTTTATTGATTAATATTATATCAATGAGCAACAGGCCAGGATCAGTTCCCGGAGGCACAACAAAGAGGCTAATCGTACCTTCCCTTTGAAAGGTCTTATTGATAATACATCTTCTCTTTATGAGGTTCAGGATTTTTACCAACTAATCGTTTTTGCAACATGATCTCTTCTGGGTTCAAAGTGACAAAACCACAAGATTGCAACGCTGACTAAGTGGAAAGAAATTTCATCTCCATTCTGACGCAAACTATGCTGGGACTCTAAATTAATCAACTTTTGCTTTGTGAGGAAAAGAGGCTTATTGTGAGGACCCCTTGTTATTATTATTATTATTTTATTATGTGTATAAGTTTTAACCATTACTGAGGAGTTCATTACATGTGCAATAAAAATGTACATTAAATCACAAAAGAAAAAAGAATGAAACCAAATAAAATAAATCATAATTTGCAAAATCTGATCATTATACAAAAGAAAAAATTGAATAAAATAAAGTAAAATTAAAATAAATAAACTAAAATTTTATTAATAAAATAAATAAATTAAAATAAATAAACTTAGTGCACTATTTTAACTAATAATTTTAACTAATAACAAAGTTTCATGTTGTAAACTATATTACATAGGCAATTTGAAGCATTGAAAATAAGCATACATTAAGCCAAGGCGAACTAGGAAGAGAAAAACAGAATTAAGAAAGATAATATACTAACATAAAAGTGTTACATTTAATGTAAATAGAAATATGAAAATAAGATATTATTAAAAGAGAAAGAAACCATTTTAGAAAGCTGACAGATTATATAACAGACTTAAGCGTATCTGCTATTAACAGTTTTCTTTTTAAGTGGTGAAGACTCCTTGTACTTCAAGTAATTCTTATTTTTACAAAGTCCAGCGTTTTACCAGAGTCCTTTTTGTTATATGTCTCCTTTGGTGTCCAAATGCCAAGACATAGGAGACAATTTGAAAAGAGGGCGCCACTGTAGCCGAGCGGTTAGAGGCGGGAACTGTAAAGCTAATATGTATTGTTGTGGTACTGGGTTCGATTCCCGGTCTAGGCCTCAAATTTTATTTAATGTTTAATATGAGAAATTAAAGTATCCTAATTTGGTAGTTATACGTAAAACCCGCCACAAAAAATAGGTATTACTTTACTTTACATTTACAATTAGAAAAGAAATGAGTCTTTCCACTCCTCCTTGCACATTCTTTAAAAAAGGGGTTACGCCCAATCTATGGCGGAAGAGCGCCCCTGTGGAGATGTTCTATCGTACTTTATAAGAAGGCACAAAACCAGATTAAGTTGCACTGCTGGTCTGCGTTAAGATCTGCGATCAGTTACCCAGCGGGACTACTAGGTGCTAGGTGTCGTTTGCTTGACCAGTCGATTCTGATCGAAACCGAAGTTTATCCCCGTAACTTGTTTGACGCCTGCTAGCCCTTTGCTACTTATCTTGCCCGCTCAAATGCACCATCGGGAGAAAATGAATGCTTCCCTCGTTACAGCTATTTCTTTGCATTTAGGCAGAAAGTGCATGTTTTCACCCATTGCAGGATGCCTGACGATTTCCCTAGAGACATTCCAGATCGGTCTAAAATTAGGTAGCAAGCGTTCCTGTCAAGAAACGTACTTACATACCAGAGAGGAATGCAAAGTTAAGGATGTGAAAGAAGTAACTTGAGTTGGGAAAGAAAATCACAATTAAAACCACTTTACGGCTCTAACGTCGTACAAAAAAAAAGTTATCCTTTCCGAGAACAGAACTATCAGAGAATCTGATTAAGGTAATGCCGATCTTCACAAAAGATGGATTTCTGATCACCATTTTAAGTCCGATTCTGCGTGAATATTATTCGCAACTTAAACCGAATACTCTGAATTCTAACAGAAACATGTTAGCATAATAAAAAATTACATTGGCAATGATAAAGCTTAGAAACGAACCGAAGTGACCATTATCCTCTGCAGCGTCTTTGAAAGAAGAGTCTACTTTTCCAGCTTAAGTGGCCACAGACTGGGTAAAAACATGTATCGGGAGCAACGTGAAACAAAAACAAACAAAAAAGCGTAAGTGACTGTAAACTTTAACTGAAATGAAAGTAGATATGTCAGCGTAAAGTTATAAGATCTAGAAGGTTAGTTCCGCGCAGGGCGTGACTTGAAAATCAAATCCAATACGGAATTCGAGTGCTTAGGCAGTTAATCTTGCTCTATCATCGAGTATGGATTCGAAGGAAACTAAATCAATCACCTCTATCTTGCGTTGTTTATCAAATACCTAGTGGTAAGCGTTTACAAACCACTGACTTGGAGTTCTCTTACAATATTTGAACGATACGAACTAAAAATAAAGCTTACACTCAACAGCTCGACTAACTGTCAGACGCTCAACGTTGTCTCTGAATTAGCTTCTATGAGCGGAGAATTATAATAACGGACTAACTTCAAAGGGTTAATTCACATAAAGACAGATTAATTATTATATAATTTAATAACTAACAAAAACACTCGCTTATTAAGAAGAGATAATTACAGTAATTATACCGAGATTACGAGAATGTGGCTAAAGATATAACTAGAGTGCTGTAGTTGGAATAACTTGGTAATGATGTACTAGGAGTACGTGTTTTGACAGTGCTGTTGGAAAAGGGAGGAGTCTCTCCTTTCAAAGACGCTGCAGAGGATAATGGTTACTTTGGTTCGTTTCTAAGCTTTGTGCCAATGTAATTTTTTATTATGGTAACATGTTCCTAATCGAATTCAGAGTATTCGGTTTAAGTTGCGAATAATATTCACGCAGAATCGGACTTAAATGTAAAAAGTAAAGTAATTGCCTATTTTTTTCAGGCGGGGCTTAACGTCCTACTACCAATTAGGTGTCGTGGACGGAGGGCGGAAGCTCATACGTTACTATAAACAATTTTTTTTTTTTTCAACAAATAAAAAGTAGTCAAACGCGGGATTCGAACTGGGGATCTCCCACTCACAAAACTACGCTCTTGACCACTAGAACAACGACCGCACCGAATTGGACTTTAAATGGTGATCAGAAATCCATCTTTTGAGAATGAAATTCTCTTGTATTCCGATAGTTCTGCTCTCGAAAAGGCTACTTTTTTTTTTTTTTTTGCACGACGTCAGAGTCGTAAAGTGGTTTCAATTCCAACTTTTTCCACCTTTTTTCTTGCAAGTGGCTACAGTATTCAGCGTTGTACGAGTTGTCCTTTACTGCAGCGCTGCAAACTTCAGCATGCCCAGCTGCTTAATCATAGTTAAATTCAAGAGAGATCACATTGAATGACAGAATCGCATTGGATGGCTTAAAGGAGCTACCATATTTGCCGGAGGATCTGATACGGTAAATGAGATGAATCTAAATGTTTTTATAAGCAATATTTTGATTTAAAATTGAGGTTGTGAAAAGTAATTTTTTGAATTTTGCGTGCATGACCACATGACCAGACATCATTTCATTAATACCTACATATGCAGATTAGTAAATAGTAATTCATTAAACATGATTCCTCAAAAACACCTAATAAGGCGAAATTTCTTGCAAGGATGGCGGTGAGGAAAGGAACATAGGAGTGGGCTTCTGGCCAGTAACGACATTGTGTATAGCCTCCGATACCATTCTATTTAGCGGCTGGGAAACATGGAAGAGCGCGACTATACTACCACAGAGGCAACTTGTTAGTCTCGTCCGTCCAGGAAATTGCCAAATTTGCAAAGTCCTCCCTCTCCTTGCCTTACGCTAGAATACGAAACCAGGTCCAAACGGGTGGAGGTAATGGGAGTTTTCAACTATAACCCAAGTTGTTGAAGTAGTCGGGCGAGACGAATGGTAGATGTGAATAGCTGGCGGGTAGTCTGGAAGCTCGAGGATAGTCGAGCCACATAGTCTTCTGGCGTTTCCAAACCATCCGTGTTACCACTTTGCTAAAAGTTCCCCCCTTAGCCTAAACACGCTAAGCGACGCTTCATTACAGCCCTTCCTATACAATCTAACCTAGTCTCGTTTAGCCTCTAAGTTGGCGACAAACTAGCCACTTGCCCGTCTAGTTACTCTGCAGACCAACTAGCTTTCTCATCCTCCATCCTTTGCTCACACCCTTGCACAGTTTCCAAATCACTTCTAATTACTAGTGATTTCATAGACCAGTCAAGCACCAAATTGAATGGTCTACTACAATGTTAACTAAGAGATTCCTTACGCCTCACTCAAAATTCCATCTCGCTCGTCTTTATAGTTTAACATTTGAACTTACGACACAAGAGAAATTACTGCCCATTTCAGAATTTGTTTAAACAGTTAAAGTTCAATGAGCTGTAAACCTTTTAGTTCAGAACACTTTCTATCAATTTACCACATAAAAAATGAAAAAGTTCAACGTTAATTCTAGCACAAGCCTTAAAGTTGTCCTAGCCTCTAAAGATCGAAATCTTAGCGAAAATAAATAAAAAGACCGAAATTGGAAACAATTTTTCTTTCTTTTCGCATTATTCTTCACTTTTGTAACCATTAAGAAGAAGTCTGCAGCGAACGGTGAGCGACAATCAAGATTACAAATGGCGTGCCATCCAAAAAACCTTCATATACAATTATTAGAGTTTGAGAAATATCTGCTGGTTTTATTGGTGATCTGGCGGGAACTTTCAAGTACTTTGAGAGAGCAGTAAATAAGCTGGGATTGGAAGTCAAAAATTTGGTATGTACCGAGACACAGTACTGGAGGCAACGTAGCGAATCAAGTAGGCTTCGGCTTACATGAATACGAACTTACAGACAGTTTCAAAATACTTAGAGACGCTTCTTACGGCTAATAATGATAACAGCAAGGAAATACAAGCGAGAATTACGGCAGATTCTTGTTCTTGAGCTTCTGGTCTTTGCAGAAAGTGTTGCGCTTTAGCACCCTACCGAGAGGAGCCAAATTTCAGGCTTATATGTCGATTTTGAGACCTATTGTGGATGTACGGGAGCGAAACGTGGGCTACTACTAAGGCTGGAAACATAGTGGAGCGGCGAGCAAAGCGGCGATGATAGCGAAGAGCAAAGCGGCGAAAACAAACACTCTCTATAGATAGCGTTGCTCTATCTTAGCTTTGCTCCCCACTATGCGCGGTCCCATATGTTAACTTGTGTTTGATTTCGCCGCTTTGCTCTTCGCTATCATCGCCGCTTTGCTCTTTGCTCCACTATGTTTCCAGCCTAAGGAGGATGAACGCTTTCTTAAGGCCTGTGAGAGGAAAATTTTAAGAAGAATATATTGCCCCATTCTGGTGGGGAACAGGTGAAGGATAAGGACCAAACAGGGAAGTCAGAGATCTTTATGCTGATCAGAACCTAGTTGGCCTTAACAAACAAGCAAGAATTAGATGAATAGATCACTTGGAACGAATGGGGGGAGAAAAGAATAGCCAAGAAATTCATTCTTGGACATCCAGGAGGGGCTTTAAGGAGAGGAAGGCTCCGAGTGAGATGGCTCGACAGTGTTGAGCAGGATTTAAGAGATTTGGGCATAAGAAGATGGAGAAGAGCGGCCCAAGAGAGAGAAACGGATGGTACAACATTATTGAGGCGGCCAAGATCCTTAATGGACTGTAGTACCATACAAGAAGAAGAAGAATTGGTGAATAGAAAGACAGTAACTAAATGTTAAAAATTCCATTTCATCAGGGCAAACTGTTACGTAAACAACAAACCATCTTGTCGCAATTCAAAATTAATAATGACAAATTCTCTTATTAAGGAGAAAACTATATTTTGTCTTAGAAGCAATTTATTTTCATTTAGAACTGACTAATGCGTTTCTAAAAATAAAAAGAAGTAAAAGAAGAAAGAGCGGAGTGAAAATTTCATATCAAATGACACTGATTGCAAATTATGAGTAATTGATGACATTCCCTAACAAGATATTGATAGCTTTTCCTCACGCTCCCTCAGCAGAGGAAAACTATAATAAAGATTTAGTAACAAACATTAACCTGATTTTTTTTGTTTTTATTTTTAATAAAAGTATTATTTTTTTAAATTTAATTGTTAAATAAAAGGGTTCATTATTTTTCTTAGTTTAATGAAAGAAGAAAGAAGTTTAATTTTCAATCGTTAATAATTGGAAAAACACGATTTGTTCACTACCGCTATTTGTGTTTTTTAAAATTATTTACGTTGAAGTTTATAGTACTTATAATTGTTTCTTTGCCTGACACGCAAGATTGTAATTACACATATTTTGTCATTACACGCAATTAAAAAACTTAATAACTAAAAAAAATAATTAGAAAGTTTTGATTCTCTGACCCTATCCATCCTTGCAGTACACTCACTACAGTCCCACCTTCACTCAATAGAACCTTGGTTAGTAAACTGGCGTATAAAAATTAACATAACTAAGTCTAAATACATAGTCTTCACACTCAAACGTCAAACTCCACCACCTGTCTTCTTATATCATACACCTATCCCACCAGCCGACCATGTGCGGTACCTTGGAATATACCTAGACAAGAGACTTACCTGGAACCCCCATACGAGACTTAAAGGTACCGAACGATACAAACTTCTAGCCAGACTACTTGACAAACGCTCAAAACTGTAACTACAGAACAAACGACGACTCTATACAGCTCTTCTCACCACCAATATGGACTTACGGACTCGAACTTTACGGAACAACTAAAAAATCCAACATCAATAGACTGCAAACAACTCCAATCCAAAATACTCCGCCGCATAGTAGAAGCTCCATTCTATGTTAGCAACCACACAGTCCATACAGATCTCCAAATTCCACTCATCTCCGAACTTGCCAAAATCCGATATAAAAATTTTCATCAAAAACTCTCATTTCATCCCAACTCCTTAGCTGCAAACTTGTCTTCAACTACGCTACCCTCCAATCCTCGAAGACGGCTGAGGCGCCGTTGGCTCCGTGACCAACTGGGTGACTAATGGCGGCCATCACTGGATGACCGTCATTCACGTCTGCCACGTTATTTATATACACTTACCGCATTTACTTATTGTACCCTGTAGATACAGGTGTAAATTACATTAAAAGGATATATTCGTATAAAAAAAAAGTTTTGATCTTTAAAGAAATCAAACAAAAAATAATAATTTAATGCAATAAAACTATTGTTTAATATGCCAATCCGGAGTGTCAATTTGACCCCAAAAAAAATAGGAATGGTCTCTGTTTCCCCAGATCTCATAGCTATCCCAAAATACTCTTAGATATGCTATCCCCACTCTCTCACCATTTGCTGGCCACGAGCAAAGTGACAGATTAGTTTACTTGAATCATAGGAGTCATTTTGACTCCAGATTGGTAATATAAGTAGATTTTCTGTTATTATCTTGACTCCAAATTATTGCCTAAATGCTTATTTGATAAATTTACATAATTTTCATAGAAAGTATCAAGGCACAAAAAAAAAAGCCTCTTTCTAGAATTGATTTTCTGTCCGAATCGCAGCAAAAACTTGCAGCGAATTGGGTAATTTCCGATCCGTGTCAACAGCTCAGAGTAATTGAAAAAATGAAAAATTCCCTGATCAGAAGGCAGCCAATTCAGGGTTCTAGAAAATACTGAAACTACTGCGATCCTAAGTTGAAGTTAATTCCTTCTGCGTGAAATGTTAAAGCCGATTTGTGGACATAATTTGTTTTTTCGTGCTTAATTCCTATTCTTACTCATCCTTTAATGCAAATTTTATTATTAAAATTGAAATCAATACAAAAAAAAGATAGAAATAAATTATGGAGTCAATATGACTCCACGTTAGCAATAACTGACTAAGTTCGAGCTTTGGCAGGGCAGTGTTAATTCAGTTTAATCATGAAAAATTTAAATTAATTGAATATTAAATTCAATTTTAGACATCCCCTCCTTTGTTGCCATAAAATTTAGTGGACTAACTTCTAGCATCACGATGCGGTCACTGATTTTAAACGATAGCAAAGAATATTTTCTTTGAAAATCCTAAATTACTTAATATTTACACATATAAATAATAGCAACATTAAAAATTTTAAGACCCTAGCCTGGGTTTAAATTCAGTATCTACATTATGACAAGAGATTAACAACAAAGCTCAGACAAGGTAACAATAAACCAACTTGACGGCTGATTATTAAATCATTATTTTCACTGAAAACATAATAACGTTACATTAATACAAAAACAAAGTCGAGTCACATAAATTATTTTAAATAAAAGCAATAAACATTAAAAACAATGGTTTTACCTTCCATTTTTTGAGCTAAATACTATTGTTTGAACAATTTAACTAAACATTTTCAATTCAATCAGCATTATTCTGCATTGCTTTCAATAATCTGAATGTAAATTTTTAACGAAAAGATCTAAAATAAGCAAAAATCTTTTCCATTAAATACTTCAACGGATTTTTCATTCACTCCTATAAACAAAGCTATAGATTTCTTTTTATTTTTCTTATATTTTCATTTTTCTGGCCCGGTTTCGGATTTTCATACATTAGAATGAGAATTTCAATTCAATCAGATTGGTGCGAAAAAAATTTGACCTCCATTACGTGATCACGATTTTTTTTTTTTTTTTTTTTTTTTTTTTTTCTGGCATTGGCTTCCGCCATACAGCCAGCATCGTCTAGGTGCTTATCACTAGAATATCACTCACTCTCCATTCTTACCTACAAATACATTCGCTTCACACATTCATCATTCTACTATACAGGGTGTCCCAAGCTATATGGATAACGACTTTTTCTCGGAAACTAAGATAGCTAGAAAAAAACTAAAAAATACGTGTTCCCTTAGTTTTTTGTTAGGAATCCAAATTTACTTTGCAAATTTTGTTCGGTGCTTCCAAAAGCGAGATACAGGCACCAACTCCATTTTTTCAAAAGGGAAGGTGCGGTTTTTATTTCAGAAATAGATTCCTCTATTTTTTTAAAGAAAAATTTACTTGAACGGTTTTTTTCTGTGAGCGATATTTTAGAAGTTATGAATGAAAACATGATTCTTATAAGAAATGTCAAAATGATATTCTAACGGTTTTTTGATTGAATAAGAAGAAAAGTACTATTTTATTATAAATTTTACTCCTCATTAATATTACAGATCATGCTCGAACTGGCCTCCACCATTAGAGATACATAGACATGCTCTTTCCTGCCAATTGCTCCTTACTGCCAAAGAAATAGATTCGAATTTAACCAAGTTACAGGCATCTATTATTCTTTGCTTTAGTTCATCTACAGATGCAATCCTGGCTTGATTCTGATGCACCTAGATTTAGTAATGCTTTTAGATAAGCAGAAATAAGGAAAGAAAGAAAAAAGTTATGAATAATCACCTTGTTTTTCAGGTATCCCCAAAGGAAATAGTCCATAGGTGTCAAATCCGGTGAACGAGGTGGCCATTGAATTGCCCCCCGTGTCGATATAACACGCCCATCAAATTGCCTTTCGAGATATCTCTTTACATGCCTGATGGTGTTATATCGACACGGGGGGCGATTCAGTGGCCATACTCGAAAAACAAGGTGATTATTCATAACTTTTTCTTTCTTTCCTTATTGCTGCTTATCTAAAAGCTTTACTAAATCTAGGTGCATCAGAATCAAGCCAGGATTGCATCTGTAGATGAACTAAAGCAAAGAATAATAGATGTCTGTAACTCGGTTAAAATCGAATCTATTTCTTTGGCAGTAAGGGCAATTGGCAGGAAAGAGCATCTCTAATGGTGGAGGCCATTTCGAGCATGATCTGTAATATTAATGAGGAGTAAAATTTATAATAAAATAGTACTTTTCTTCTTTTCAATCAAAATACCGTTATAATATAATCATTTTGACATTTCTTATAAGAATCATGTTTTCATTCATAACTTCTAAAATATCGCTCACAGAAAAAAACCGTTCAAGTAAATTTTTCTTTAAAAAAATAGAGGAATCTATTTCTGAAATAAAAACCGCACCTTTCTATTTGAAAAAATGAAGTTGGTGCCTGTATCTCGCATCTGGAAGCACCGGAAAAAAAATATAAAGTAAATTTGGATTCCTAACAAAAAACTAAGGGAAAACGTATTTTTTAGTTTTTTCTAGCTACCTTAGTTTCCGAGAAAAAGTCGTTATCCATATAGCTTGGGACACCCTGTATACTGCTATTTACATAAACTACTGCTAATGGATGGAGCAGCACTCTGTGCTCCTGCCATCCTTATAGCTTAACCAAAATTAAAATCACGTAATCCTTCTCTAAGCATTTTCTTCCATTCATTCTAATTCGGCTATAGCTTTTAAATACATTCATATTTCATTGCTAGCTCTGCTATCGACTTAAGCACATAAATGTTGGTGGAGAATATTATGTCTTCGTAGCGAAATGGTGCATCTAAATACCTGTATATGTCGTCAAACATTCGTTTCCTTTCTACCACATAACGTGGACATATCATTATTACATGTTTGAAATCCTCCTCCTCATTGCAATCTACGCAAAGAGGAGAGGACCTTTCCTCAGAATTCAAAACCGGATGTCATAAAATTTAGTAGCAACCATTGATATAATTTTTGTTAGAATCTTTTTTCCCAGAGAATCATCATTTTAGGAGAGTTCATCTCTAACGTTCTATTCTACTGAACTGTATGACGTTACCACCTATTATAAAAACATGTAGTAATACACACAAAAAATATAAATTTCCTCAAAACTGAAGATTTACTCAAACGAATAACAGTTTTTGCATTTTCAAAAAGTTCTCTCTAAAAGTTGCCTCCACCACTCGAAGACCACTGTCATGCCACCATTCCACCAACAAATCCATCCAAGCCTCTTTTTTTAGCCTCCTATCTAATCCTCCCATATCTAAACCTGTTTAGACCTGCCCAAATCATACCTTCTTCTTTTCTTCTCCGTCTTTTTTCAAAATCGTTATTACATCTATCATCTCCCTAACTGAACTTTCTTGTTACTGAAGTTTTATTGAGACAACCTTGTTTGAAATTGATTTTTTTCTCCGAAGAGTGCGATTAGTGAATGAATGGATAATCGTTTCGGAAATTCAGTATTTGTTCGATCTAGAGTATTTCCCTTTACTTCACAAATACGATTGACGATTGATACAAAAATGACGATTTTTACAGGTTGAAAACAGTCAAAATGTTATAAAATAAATGTTTGAAAGAGTTGTCGCGAAAGAGTTGTTGAGTTGAAAGAGTTGAGAATGGCAATTACTGTTCACATCTCTGAAGCATATAATAGAGTAGTATGCTTCAATGATACTGTTATAAAAAATAATTTTCTTTGCCTAGAGAGTACATTACCACTTCATATGACAGGATTGAGCATCCCAATTATTTTATTATTACCAGTAAAGTAAGTCAGGTAAAGTAATCGCCAATCGCCTATTTTTTCAGGCGGGGCTTAACGCCTAATTACCAATTAGGTCTTGTAGACGAAGGCTGAAGCTCACACTTTACTATAAACAATTTTTTCAAACATACACGGGATTCGAACTGCGGATCTCTTACTCAAAAAGCCACACTCTTGACCACTGGACCAGGGGTTGGCAACCTGCGGCTCGCGAGCCGCATGCGGCTCTTTTATCCCAATTGTGTGGCTCTTCAGCCTGCCAAAAATATATTGTATATTTTAATTTTATTGAAACGAACTGAAATTCCATTTATTAAAGGTATTTTTTCAAAAATAATTTTAAATGTGATAGGTTCGAAATTGAATAGAATTATACAATATCAAAATAAAGTACTTGACTTATATTGTAAGACTGCCGCCTTTTCATTCGTTATTATTTATTTGTTTATTTGCTTTGCAATATGTGAAAATAAATATATAAAACATTTAAATGTTATTGGATATCATAAAATAATAATTTGCGAATACAAATGATCTACAGAGTTTTTTACATTATCATCCTTGCGGCTGTTGGTAAGATTTATTAAAATTATTTAAGGAGAAATGGCTCTCTGCTTAAAATAGGTTGCCGACCCTCTGCACTAGACCAACCAACACCCGCACCTTATAATTACCAGTTTTTTCTTTGAATTCTATTTCATTTACAATCAAACACACCTTGTGGACAGATACTCTGTTTTATTAGAAATTCAATTCTAAGCTACATTACTGAATGCTTACACCACCTTCAAGATTTTTTTTTTTTTAATATCTTGCTGGCCCTGGCTGCAAATAATAGGCTGTTCAGCATATTTTTTTGTGAAATTGTTCTCTGGGGCTTTGAAGAAAACTGCTATAGAGCGTAGTAAAATGATGTTTTAGACGCGAAAATTAGAGATTTGTAGAGAATCGGAGTGTTTTTAAGAATTGACTACCATTTATATAATTAATATTTAAAACGAGCAATCTCTCTTAACCGAGAATAAAGATCTGTCCCAGCCCATTAAAAAAACACGCAATATGAACTACCCAATATTTATTTATGATCTAGCCAAGAAGTAGATGAAGAAAACTCCTAATTTTAAGCAGGGTCATGCAAAATTCATGACGGAAAACTATGTTTAATGTGATGGGAAGACTTTTTCTTTCTTGCTTGAGTCAGCATTGAAATAGTTGTTGAAGTTGAACTTTGGCTCAGAAAGCTTTCGTGAGTGAGGTCTAGATTAGAGCGGACATTTTTTTTTAAAGAGCTGATAGTCTATTATACGTGCTAACTTTTATCTGATGTACTTTTTTGTTAAAAAACAAAAAAGATAAAGGGCACAAAACTTTCATTAAAATTATAAGATGTTCTAGGGGTTTTTTGTTAACACTAAAAAGACATGATGCTTATCTTTCTTTGATGTAAGTAATGATATGGAGAGAAAATGATACAGTGTGTTTATTTTAGAATGAAAAAAAAATAAAATAAATAATTAAAAATAATGAACAAAAAACTAAATTGTTGGTGAAATCCATACATGACTTGGAAAAATTTACAAGATACAGTATTTAGTCTAAACACAGGCCAAGAATACAGAAAATGAAAATGAAAAGTATATTTTTTGTGCAGAGATTGTGTTGTGGAAAATGGCAGAGGACATAGCGGTCAGGGTAAAAAGAGATCCTGTGGATGATAATACACCTAGCCAACCTACCCTTTTGCAAACCCTACAGGGCAGTCCTCGTCACAGAGCAAGCCCCCCTGACTTGCTTATCTCATGACCCACATATCATTCTCTTCCTACTATTTTAGTTTCCCTCTGAATTTGTAGTTGCCGAGAAAAACCCCCCTTTCGCGTTATATATATATATATATATATATATGAATTACTTATCTGTAGAGACTCATCATGCATTTAGTTAATTGACTTTTTCATGAGATTTATTTAGCTTTTTTTAGATTTTATTTATGTATTTATTTAGCTTTAATTTATTTTTGTTAATTAATAGGTTGTGTTTTTTGTATTTAAGGCACGTCAACATCTGAGAACTCGCGTTCTCTAAGATTTAGGCAACACTATTCATCATCAACAATGCTGTTAGAAGCTCCTAGAAATAATTAAAACTATGTGTCGGCAGCTGGATTCGAACTCGTGATCTTCGCGTAGGAATTCATCACACTATTCTGTGTGGTAATCTGTTCCTTATTATATACATTTATTGTTCATAGTTTGTTTAAATATTATTGGATGTATTTTTACTGTTATTAGGTAAGAAAAGTGTCAACAATTTGTCAAGATTTTGTATTTCAAGGGCAGGGGTTCCCAACCAAAGGTGCAAGAAAAGTCCAGGTAAATAATAGGATATTATTCAAATATTTTTCATATTTTCATTTCTCATGATTAGGATATTCATTGATCTTAATCTCATCTGTTTTCGTTTTATGAGTATATTTCACATCTTGAGTTGTTATACTTCTTTTGATGTAAGCAGATCACATACTAGGTGTTGAGTAGAATAATCTATGGTATAGTTACCTCTCTGTTCGCTTTTACAATCAGCTGAGGCGCCACGGTAGCCGAGCGGGTTAAAAGGCGAGACCTGCAAAGCTAATATGCATTGTGGTACTGGTGTTCGATTCCCGGTCTTGGCCTTGGATTTTGTTTAATGGTTAAATGAGAAATAGTAAAGTACGTTTGCTAGTCGCCTCAGTCCACACCTAGTAAATAGTAGTTGGACGTTAAGCCCCGCCTGAAAAAATAGGCGATTACTTTACTTTACTTACAATCATATATCATTGGTTCGTTATCTGTAATCACATTTTTAACTTGAAGTTATTCTTGAGTTGAATATTAATTTTAATTAATATAAATTTCAGGAGATTGAGGTTCGAGTGAAATTCCTTTAGGAGTGAGTGCAGGACGAAAAAAAGGTTGGGAACCACTGGTCTAGGGTTTGTAAGAATGAAGGAAGACAGTATCTTTTTTAAAAAAAACAATCAAGTACCTCCCATCTGTTGGCCACTTTACATTACAAAAAAGAAGATACTGGTATCTCTTTTTTATTTCCCAGAGAGTACTATCTATAGTTTTTCACCTTTGAAGTAAATAGAAACACAGAGAATTTTCCTATCAGAAAAATACCGGGGAAAAAATGGTACGTGAAGAGTGTCACGGTGTCGGGAAATCTTATCTGAATAGATTTTGGTAATTTTTGCTGGTTACCAACACATTTAGGGATAATTAACTGTTGCCGATCCGTGCATGAACAACCTTGTCTCATCCATTATTATCACAGTCTAAAGTCTCTTTACCTTCTGAAACCAAATTACGTGTCGTAGACGGAGACGAGCAGCAAACGTACTTTAATTTTACTACAAAATTTCTCATATTAACCATTAGATAAAATCCAAGGCCTGGAACGGGAATCGAACCCACTAACCAAAAATACATCTTAGCTTTGCGGGTGTCGCCTCTAACCGCTCGACTAACATGGCGCCTGAGATTAGCACTAAATACAGGTAGTATTCCAATGAATTGCACTCAGCACAATTTCATAAAATGTTAAGCTAACTTTAGCAACTCAGCTAAACATCGTATTGAAGCGGGTGTTCCTCAAGGAAGCATCTTAGGACCTATCATATATGTTATATACACAGCAGACATACCAATCCATCCTGAAACTGTCCTTCTAACTTATGCAGATGATACCGCTATACTTTCTCCTCACATTGATCCAGTAACTTCACACAGAAACCTTCAAACTCAGCTCTTTTCTCTTGAGGAACGGTTTAAAAAAATGGAAAATCAAGTTAAATGAAACCAAATCTCAAAATATTACTTTTACTCTCCGCCGCATCACTCTTCCTCCGATCTTCTATGACTCAATTCCAATTCCACCTGCCATTGTAGTCCGCTATCTTGGGCTTTATTTAGACAAAAGACTGACTTGGAACCCGCACACACGACTTAAACGAATTGAAGTTAACAGGCGTTATCGACTACTTAAAAGACTACTAGACCAACGTTCAAAACTTTCACTTAATAACAAACGACTGATTTTCAATTCTATACTAAAACCCGCCTGGGCGTACGGTATTGAACTGTAGGGTTCAACGAAACGCTCCAATCTTCAACGAATTCAATCTCTTCAGTCTAAAATTCTCCGCACTATCGTTAACGCTCCATTTTACGTTTCAAATCTAGCTATCCACACAGACTTGGAAATTCCGTTTGTTGGTCAGATTGCACGAACTCGTTATAAAAGTTTTCATCAGAACTTGCACTCTCATTCCAATCCTCTTGTCCGCCATTTATCATCTCATCACTATCCAGATCATCCTCCCAGACGATTGAAACGCCCAGTGGCCTCGCGATTTTCTCTCTTCTGAAGAGAGGGAGACGACTGAAGACGACTTAGGGAGTGTTATCACTGGGTAACTTCTCCCCTCAATTAGTGAGTTTGTCGTGATGTCAGTTATTGTCATTGTTACTTATGGCGTATCTATTGCTGGTGTAACTTAAAAAAAAAAAACTTTAGCAACTAGTAATACAAAATTAATATTTAATAGAATCTTGAGGAGTAACAAAGGTACGATTTATTCCTTGAGCTTAGATCGATGCAAAATTAATAAAATATTCAACAGAAAATAATCGAAAGGTAAGTTAACCCCATTGAAAGTTAAAAAACAAATTGCCTTCAATTATAAAATCCGTGAATTCATTACTCTTTTACTCAAGTAGCAGCCACTCTGCAGCTTGTTGTTATTTACTCCAAGTTTATAATATTTGCTGTTCATATTTTTATAATAATTATTATATTAAAATCTCCATATTGTTATGCTTTCAAAAAAGTTTGTAATTAATTTGCACACATCAGACTCCAAATTTTACAAGTGAATAATTCAGTTCATCTAATCTTGAAATCTATAGTTTAGAAAACTGTCTAAACAGAGTATTAGGAAATTCTTCGTTGGGCAAGAATTGGTATATGGATGCCAAAATTATGTAAAAAATGGCTTAGACTTATAATTAAATATGTAGTGCGAGTAATTAGCTTTTCGAAAATTTAGTTTATTATTTTTTGTATTATTAATTAACTTTTGACCTTGAATAAGGCTTTCAGGATAAAGCTAATTGCCAACGAGATGTACTTATTACTGGAGAAAGGCAGCACGAATATCAAGGCTTGAAAGAGTAAGAAACGAAGAAATAAGAAAGATGTGAATGTTTCAAAAAAAAAAGTGCTGCAGAAGATGGAGTAAAAGAATGTCAGAAGATATGGCCATTCAAAAAAAAAAAGGGAGATGAAAGAATGGCTAAGGAAATCCTAAAAACTGGGAAGCTGAAAGTAGAAGAAAGGGCAAGCCAAAGGAAAAAAGGATAGATGGCGTCTGAGAAAGCCTCCACAGTGACGGACTGAGAGAAGAGGCTATCTGGAATAGATGGACTTCCGGTAGGAAGCTGAAATTAAAAGAAATATTTGATTGAGGAAAACCTCAGTATTGAGGAAAACCCGGGGAAAAATATAAATATAAATACATGAAATAAATTTATTGACTCTTTTCTCGCGCCACTAAAAGTATTTTCCTCATTTTATTAGGCATTTTTCATGAATCGAAAACATGGCAAAAAAATAATAATTGAAATTGGCAATAATCTTTTCCCCTCATTTATACTCGTAAGTACTTAAATTGCCTACACATAAATGAGTAACTAATTCTTCTATCACTATTCGTGAATGAATTCGATTCAGGACAGTTCTTGAAGTTGTTTTGGACAAGGCTTTCTGTTAAGGTTACATTTTAATATAATGTCCGAATGTTGGTAATAATTAAATACGACTAAAAAGGTGAGAGTTTTGAAGAAAGCGGATTAAAGTATTTGATTGAGTACAATTTATTATATTGCTTTTTCTTTCTAGAAATAAAATTAAACCAGATCCCTGATTGTGCATTGTTTTGTTTTAATTTGTTCTATATTTTATTAAAACGTTGGAAAATAATTCAAAAAATTCCCACAGCCTCCATGATGAAAAAACATCGTGTAATATAGTAACCCATGAACCAGCCATTAATTACATTTTCGTTTTTTTTTAATTATTACTTTATTTATTCATTTTTTGAGTTATAAATGTATTGTATTTGACGAAAAATATGTGTATTAAAATGTCTAAAAGATTATTAAATAATTTTTCGGCCATGACTGAAAGCAAAATTAATAGCCTAACAAGCATGAGTGAGATTATCAGGGACACACATTGAACCCTTCTCACAACTCAAACAACAAATATTCAGTTTACAAAACTAGGCAAAATCAACTTTGGGGAATGGCTAAGCTGTTAAAACTTTAGGGAAATTTAAGCGTTGCAGTATCGAAAATTCGGACAACAATTGTCATCATCACATCAGTAATATTAGGAATAAAACAATTAGTAAAGAATTGTCGCCAAAATAGGTGTCGCAACAACGGAAGTTTATCAGTAAGATTTTTCTAATTAATTTGTAGTAAAAGTGTAGTTTTGTCTCTATACCCAAATTAGCGCATATTACAGCCAATTTATATTGTTTTATTTATTTTTGTAAACTGCTTAGCGCCTGAACACGCGAACCGATTTTCATGAATGAGGTGCGATTCGATTCGGAATTTGATGTAGATGTACCTTTTGGGGGTTTCGACGGTGTACATCAAATGGGAGAGGAGTTAGCTCCATGTATGTGTGGTCCCCTTCAAGATTAAATTGAACGCATTAATAATCTTGTTAGAAAGATGCTAAAATCGTAACAAGACATGTATATTATTCGTAAATATTATTCGTTATTCGAAACTCAATAACACGCTAGAAAAATAACTCAATGTTTATCTTTATTTATTTGAAAAAATGTATATATTTTTCTAATAAAACTGCAATCAAAAAAGTTCTGCGAGTGGTAAAATCAAACAGCAATTTTTTTTTCCTTAAATATTAAATAAATAATTTATTTTCTATCAATTCTAACTCACACATACTGCAAAATAAAAAAAAAAAACTGTGACTGTGACATGGACACGGCCGCGTGTTGTACGTGAATACGTTTACGTAACGGGTTATATTTTTTATAATATTGTAAAGTTTTTCTTGTCCTTTTACTAAGAAAGAACTTTACTTACACAACTAGTGCCTGCCACTAGTTATTGAATAATATGTGGGTTTGATAAATAATAAAACTCGCTAAAGTTGTAAGTAATAACCTGATTTATTAACACATTACCTTTACTCACATTAACATTTACTAGCAACTAACGCTATTCATTACAGTCACCATTTACAACAGTCACAACAGTTTACTGTTACTTACTCACTACGTAACGCCACAAAACTGTTCCACGACTGACCACTGGTCCGCACTGCCCAGAATTGCACTAGTCTCAGCTGCACTAACACAGCTCCACTCATCAACTGACTAATTGCCCAACTAGCTACCACTGAAGCACTCCACAACACTGACTCTCTCTAACTATGTCTCAACACTGACTCTCCAAGACTAACTCCAAAACTCACTGACTGTACAACTACAAGACTGTAAAACTCTTAGAACTCGATTAAAAACTCCTTAAAACTCGTTAAGAACTCCTTTTAACTGCGTGTGCCCCTCCAACTGGGACTGCCCTCCTCCAACTCTCTGAGCATAAGTTTCCACGCCCTCCTGACGTTCATTGGCTGGAGAAAACATACTGCCACCACCTCAGCTGGGGCCGCCCTCCTCCTACTCTCTGTCTCGCTCCTACCTGTCAATCACTGGCTGGGAAAACACTTATGCCACCACCCCAACTGAGGCCTTTCTCTTAGCTGGCTTTTACACAGGTCACTAACTCCTTGAACAATCTAGCCCTTTCCTTTCTAATTCAGGTAAAGACCGGCCCTTTTGTCGACACAGTGGTGGCCTGATACCGACTTTGGTCGCTTAACCCCTAGAACAATCTAGGCCTTTCTTCTCTGCCACAGGTAGATACCGCCCTTTTGTTTATGCAGTGGCGGCCTGTTACTGACTTTGATCGCTCAACCCCTAGAACAATCTAGGCCTTTCTTCTATGCCCAGGTCAACTTCGTTACAATATAATAATAATAATATGTTATTATTAAGCAGCGGTAAGTGTTTTTCTTTTGTTAGCTTCAATGAGCGCAGAAACCATAGACGATCACACACATCACACTTATGTCCGAATGGATTGTTGACAAACGTCGTAGTGAAACGTGCACTAGCTGCTGCCCAATGTGTCTTCATAATCGACGATCGAACATAATCTATGCCTGTACAGTCCGTTGTCGATGTAGAAGTGATTTCATCATCCACTTGCATAATTTCAACCGCCCCAGCTGCAGATGTACTGACACCGTCATTGATCCGCTCGACCGCATTCATTGTTTTACGTTCAAGGCACAGCTTGACTCGGTCATATGGTGTTTTACTATTACCATTCGATTGTTCTTGAGAAGCCCTTTCCAACCATACACGATCTCTGCATTTGGTTTTGGCTTTTCGACGCGTATAGGCCCACATTATATATTTTTGATAATATTTTTTTTATTCTAACACCATATTATATTCACTGTCACTATTTTACACTAATGTTTTATATACAATCGATAGATTGTGACGACAGCTGACGATTAAAACTTAAACGAAAATCGTAGCTTCTCCGAGTCAAAAGTTATACCATTTGCAAATCTCGATACGCAGCAAAATGATCTCAAAATGGCGGCGCTTCCCCCTCCACTGCGCGCGATGCTTTACAGTCCTCGCTTATCGTAATGAATTCTTTGATCCTTTAGCTATCCAGTGTTCTAATTTAATTTTGGATGTAGACGATAGATTCGAAACTATAATGCCAAACTGTATCCCCCGATTTTGTTATCATCAGGTTTTTTGGATTGCCTCCATATGATAGCAAATTTAAAGACGTATTCACGTCAAAACTATCAATATACTCAATCATAAAGTTGATGTTTATCTTTTAATTATATTCGAGATGTTTCATTTTTTCAATATTTGAAATAGTTTTCTTTCTTGCCGTATGGTGTAGTTAATTTCCATCAATATTATTTCATTTTCAAGGTAAGTCATACCTTTGAAGAAGCTAGAAATAATAAATAAAATGTTTAGATGTATGATTGGCTTAATTTTATGCGAAGAATTGAGTACTTAATGTCTCAAAAAAAAGTGATTCACAATTCTTTTTTTGTAGCTACAAAGACTCATATCGCCAAATAATAAAAATAAATGAATAAAAAAATTTGTTTAAAAAAAAAAACTTGGTATTTTTCAGTTTAGCACATTCATCTCAATTAAAATAATATTCTTTGTTTTAGTCAAATTCAGAACTGTTCTGTACACCGTTCTTTCCTGCTGTTCGCTTACTTTTTTGATGGTTTACACAAAGTTTGACGAGCTATTAAATGGTACCGTATCTATTCGTGTAATGAATAAATAAAAGTAAAAGAAATTTATTGGAGTGTTAAATATTGAGAAGAATTTAGTGTATATATGGATGGTGCAAATATATGTAAAAAAGGTACACAAGTTTTTTGCTATAGTGAGAGACATTTTCTTTTTTTGGCCAATGGACGAGAGATAAAAGCGTATGTGACGTTACATAAAATGCTTTCAAACGGGCATCCATACTCAAACTGGATTTCAAACTTCCATTTCTAAAAGTTAAACTTAGGCTAGATGGATGTTCCCGTTAAATAAATATTGTCGGACTGGTAAAGTGCCCAGAAGGTAACATTTCTACCTTTTCTAAGCTAATAACTCCAAAAAAGTGGAATTCTTTAATTAGAAATTGCAAAATAATGTTTTAACAAAATGCTAATAAAGATTGTGCTACATTAAATTTAATAGTATCATAACTACACTAGCTGACAGTGAGATGGTAACTCAAATTAAATCGAAATCGCGACACAAAATTGATCAATCTACTTGTGATGATAAAACCAGTCAGCGATATAAGAAATTTGCGTCGTTCGACGGCTAAAATTAAAGATATTACCCATCACTGCGGTTTTAATCACACATTCAATAATATTTAAGATGATTATACTAGCGATGATTTGTTCCAATAAAAAACTGCAACTCAGTTTTTACGCCAACATTTTGACAAATTTATTGTCTTCTTCAGGGCGTTGATATGTTGAGTTTCAAAAAAAAATAATAAAATAATAAAAAACTGAGTCAATTTTTGAAACGTTGGCGTAAAGACGGATTTGTTATTTTTTATTTTGACCGAATCCTCGCTGTTTGAATCCTAAATATTAATAGTTTACGGTCACTAAAAGATGATAAAAATTCATATTTTCAACATTAAGTCAATTTTTTTTTTTTTTTTTTTTTTTTTTATGGTATCAGTGCTTACACTATTAACCAATCAACAACTAACTGTATGTGTGTTTAGCAATAACTGGCTGGTAGGTTTTTAAATATTGTATTGTTTAATAAATTCTAGCAAAGACGAATACACGTAGATATTATTTGAGAATATTATCTCCTTAAAGTAGAGGGGAACAGTACAATATCTTGAGATTTCGTTAAAAAACTTTTCCCTTTCTTTACTATAATTAGGGCAAACCATAACTACATGTTCAAAATCCTCCGTTTCATTACATCTCCTACACAGAGGAGAGGCCAATTTACCTATTCTAAACAAATATGACCTACAAATACCATGGTTTGCTCGCATTCTATTTATTATGGTAACAATTCTTTTACCAAAATAACCATCTTTAAACCATACTTTATGGTTAACCTGTGGTACCATTGTTTTATAAAATAAGCCCTTATCCGAATTTTCAAATTTACACTGCCATTTTTCCATGATTTTTCTTTTGACCCAACCCTTTAAATCTGATGGCGGAAGAGGGATCGCTAAGTACTCACCAGAACTACTGGCCTCCTTAGCAAGTAAATCTACTGTTTCATTATTACTAATACCACAGTGAGCTTTGCACCAACCAAACTTAATATTATTTCCTTGATTTTTCAGATTTAAAAGAGCTTCGGCAATGTTAATTATTAAATGATTGGCTGATGCCAATCAAAGTCAATTTTCATTATCGGTAAGTTCGTGTACAATTTAATGAGTAATCATTTCCTTTCATGAATTATTGAAAGTTTATATTAAAAAATAAAATGAAAAAACTAATTGGACAACCAACTATACAAGGTGTACACGGAGGAATGGTCGAAACTTCGGGAGGTGATTCTGGGCATCATTTGCAACAAAAAATTCCATATAAACTATGGCTCGATTCTGCTCCGTTTTATAGATATTTTTAATTTTATGTTTTTTCAAGGTATCACTACTTTTTAGCAAACAGTTGCCTATATTTCTCAAACTACTAAAGCTAAAGCGATTTCAATAAGCTCATTAGAAAGAAGGTCAAATTTCCTTTTAAATAAGCTAATTTATATTTCAAAATAATAATATCAAGTGTTACATTTCGCGGCATAAGAAATAGCAAGTTTCTAATTTTTTCCAAAAACTTTAGACTATATTTTTCTCAAAAATGTTATATAAGTTTAAAACGTATACTCCTCGTGAAAAATATCTACATACAAACACCTTTCGAATGGTATACCATGAATAGTGGTTATTTTAAAAATTGATACAGAAATTGCTTATTAATTGCAAAAAATTAGGGGTCAAAACAGCTTCGGCATTATGAAAGGTATTCACCTACCATAAGAATATAATTGATCAGAAACGTCAAATCCAGTAACATTTTTTGCAAACGTTTAATTTAATAATTAATTAATTTAAGAACTATATTCAAAAATATAAAATTTACACTATAAATTATAAAATTAAATAAAAAGAAGAAAATGGTGCATGAGGTTAAATGAGAGTTAGGTACCAATTTCGAAAGAAAGGATTTTCGTTTAACGAGTTTTTTAACTGTGTGTTATTCTTTAACAGTTGATTAAAAAAAATATGCTAAATATGTGAATAAAATATAGATTTCCTTGAACTACAAAATAAACTTTTGGAATTAACAGGTAGTGACGAGCTAATGAATAAGCCGAGAACTTATTTCGCTCTAATCTAGTGAAGCATGTACTGTGTGTCTTCAAAGGTGCCTCCTCTGGTTCGCAAGCACATCTGCAATCTCAAATGGCCTCTCTGTATCTGATCTGGTGGAATGACTCAGGGATATTCTTTCCCTCATCTGATCTCTTGCCAGGGACTCCCGATTTGACACCGTTAGATTTTTTTTCTTAAGAAGAGTATTAAAAAAAGAAAAGGTTTAAGCGCGCCCATGACATCAGATGAAAGAAAACAGAGAAATTGTCGGGATAGTGGACAAAGTTGACCAGTACGCCCGATTGAGGTTATAGGATGCTGTGTCACAAGATGATATTACAACAATGACACACATTAGGTAGCCGAAAGAAGAATATTATAGGCAATAAGGAATATAAGTCACCCTTAGCCAGTAAACTCAAGGCTCAACAACATGCTGAAGGCTCCATTGATGCTTTTTATAGTGTTCTTCCAAAAACTAAATTTCCCTAAAATGATTTCTATCAAAATTCTAACCATTAAAAAATAGTCTCAAGTAAGAGAAAATATTTTACGATTTCGCTTTATTGTGAATTCATTGAAAAATAAATAACTGTCGAGCTTCATAGAGCCTTTTCCATCGTAATAGACATATTCTAAAAGATTAATAGAAAAATGAAATAGTGCATGCTATAATGGATAGAATACATTATAGGAGGACTAGTGCTGCTACGAGGCGAGAGGAAAAGGAAGTAGCAAGATTTACAATCACGCAACATTGTCATTACTTACAAATGTCTGAACTAACAATCTGAAAGATAAATAATACTAACACCGCGTTGAAATGTTTATTGTTCTGTCTTCCTGTACAGGGTAATATACAATGAAATTTTTAACATTCTTACGGCAGTTAGTGAAAAATGTTTCAATGCAAAAAAATCGTGAAATTCCAAGTTTTTAACACAAAAAATTTTGCAAATATTTTTAAATCCGTTTCCTTCCCTTATTAAATCAAGGAAAAATTTACACTATAAGCTTCAACAAAAACATATAACTAAATCAACAATTTAGGCCACATTAGGTTTGTGGTTTTCTTTGACCTTAACAGTAGTTAGTCTTTTAATAAGACTTACTGGAAGTTAATTTGTCTCAATATTTTTCAAAATGCCACACTTTGCACAATTCCGCTAAGTAATGATATAGCTAGTTATGATGCAAATTAGCTCTAAAACCTTCAACGAATTAATCAATTAATTTGTTCTCCAACAAAATTTGGTACAATTAGAGCTAGTTTTTTGGTCTTTTTTAGTCTTTGCAGAACTAGAACCTCAAGAAAAACGTAATTATTAGCCAACTGAAAGAGGAGTAGATGAAGTAATCTGGTTCTCTTACAAACAGTATGTAGATATATGTGAATTTGATTGGAAGTTTCACTAAATTTGTCATTTAAAAAAAATATTATTTGTAGAAATAAGAAGATTTAGATTTTAGATTTTTGAAAGGCGGGACGAGACCCATGCCCCACGGCACCGCAGCCACCAGAGGCTTATTGTGCCTTCCCCTATAAGTCTAGTAGATGAAACCTCCCCTTCTAAAAAGGCTTTCCCTACCAGTTCCTTCTGCGCTATAATCTCCTTTGGTCTTAAGGTACCAAAGGAGATTATAGCGCAGTCTCTTGATTGCCTCGCAATCGAATAACAGGTGAGAGGCCGTTTCTTCCTCTTCCTGCCACAATCTGCACAACGGTTCCGAGCTAATAAGCCTCATCTTGTGCAGATGCTTTCTGAACCTGCCGTGCCCTGTGAATAGGCCTGTAATTAGGAGTAATCTGATTTCTGTCCAAACCCAGAGTCACTTTGGCTCTATGTTTACACAGCAAGGGCATAACTCTCTTGTGGTGTTTGACCCCAGGTAGCATCACCCAGTACTTTTCATGTTCTCTCCAGATCCAATCTCTGAGAGCCTCACGAACTGCACCCTTGGTGATTCCCAGAACTGATTCCGGGCAAATGAAAGGAGTACTAGCTCCATTCCTGGCCAACTGATCAGCTATTTCATTCCCCTTAATTCCCACATGGCCCGGCACCCACTCAAGTCGGACTTTATTGTGCCGAGCCAGTTGAGCTAGGGCTTTTTTACATTCTCAGACCAGGGAAGAGATAATTCTGAAGGTCTGAAGTACCTTCAGTGTCACTTGACTGTCCGAAAAAATGCAAATCTCCCTATTTCTAAGATTCATTCGCAGATTTTCCTCAGCACAAGTTTTAATGGCAAAGACCTCGGCTTGAAAGACGGTGTCATATCTCCCAAGAGCACTCTCAATGAGTATCTCAGGTTTAGCCTCAAGGAATAAGAATATTCAGTTGATAATGAAATCTTCACAGCTGAGTAGCATACTTTTCTTCATGGAGTTGTTGCAGGAGCATCTGCGAGCACAATGGTAACGCATTTTAACGCAGCAAAACCACCTAAAATAATGTAATTAAAACTGTCCGGTAGGACAGTTGTATAAGGGTTGATCGTCAAAAACTGCACGAAAAAGCGTGACGTTCTAAAACACCCAACTTTGACAATTTTTTTCTCTTTTTCTATAAAAGATAAAATTCCCAAATTGTCTTTAAAATATAGGGCAAACCCTCCTTTATAACTGTAATTTTTTGCAACCACCCAGATGTTATAGATTTCGAGAAAAAAGTTGCCGAAAATGAGCAAAAACGGCATTTTCAAAAATTGTTGTTGTATACAGCCGATTATCAAATGCTTTAATAATCAAACGACCCTTAGAAGAGCTTACGCTATTCTAGTTTTTTTGCTACGATTGTAGTCTAACAATGGAAAATTTTGCAAAGCTAAAAACAATTATAAGCTGACAAATTCTGCGATCAAGTAGGTGTAGTAGAAACGGGAACAGCTGCCGACCAGCCTAAACCAAGTATTTATATGAACGGTTTTAACATGAGCTCGCTTGGAAAAAAAAAAAGAACCGTCAAATTGCTTCGTAAATAATAGTCAGGGGTGAAGAAAGAAATGATGTTTCATTTCAACAAATTTGGAGCCGCAAAGGTAGGATGGTAAAATAAAGTAATCCTATATTATAACTCAATGAACAATTTCGCTACTATTAATGAAGCTGAAAATGTAATTGATCCACACATTATCAGCGATTTCAACGCAAGGACAATAAAAGAGGTTACAAAAGATAGAAACTGCTTTAGAGAAACTTATAGCTGATCTAATCTCATTGATTAATAAAATATCTATTAGGAAGATTAATCACAATTTTTTTATCATAGAAGAGTCTTCGAGTCTTGACACAGTGATATCACATGTGGATCTGCTAATTGCCTGGAAAATGGACAAATTGAAAACCCGAATTTTCATTAAAAACATTTTCTTGATAAATTTTATACTTTAAACATACAATTTCGCTGAGATCAGTCACAATGGGTCTACTCTAAGAACATCTGTGATGAAGTTAATTACCTTTTTCTGCAACCATGTAGGGAAGTTCTCATTACTCAATTAAAATCTGCTGTGTAATGCCCAACTTCCCACACTAGTGGGGAAAAATTCCCATTAGTGTCACTTTCCGCACTAGTGAGTGGAAAAACTTTATTATGCTTCCTTGATATAAGAAGTTTTGTTATTAAATAAATATTTTCTGTAAAACTTTAATAAGCTTATTTAACGTAACTAAATAATTTAAAAACGAATATTAAAAAATAAAATAAAAATTGAAAGGAATATAGAAATAAAAATAATACTTTAATAAATAATTAGATATTTTTAATTATAACAGTTAAAAAGGTTATAGTGTTACCTTATAAAAATTTAAAATGGATTCTAGTGATTCCTGTTTAGAAAACACTCCTCCATCAATAAAAGAAACAGCAGAAAATGTAATAAGTAATGTAAATACGTAAGTAATGTAAATAATTGTAATATAAAAATAAATGTTTATAATAAATAAATTACTTTTTGTAGACTGTAAAAATGAAATTTTTAATTTTTTTAGTTAATAAATCTAATGGTTGCAGAAAAAATATAATATTTAACTCAAGTGTCAAGTATTTTCCTCACACTCGGCAATTTGCACTTGCACTCGCCTCGCTTCACTCGCTCGTGCGTGCAAACCCTGCCTCGCGTGAGGAAAAGTACTACTTTCCACACTTGTTAAATAAATAACTATTTATTAGAGAATACATTATCTTTTACGACGGCTAATGAGTATAAAGCCCCTTTATTATAGAAAAGATGGTAGAAACTTTATTATTACAAATTTTGTCAGGCCTAATTCTTCTCTAAAGTAACAACTGAAAACAATAAATTGGAATGAATGAGTTATTTAAAATGTATCTGTTTATTTAAATGGAAATCAGGTCACAATTTTAAATTGTCTTTTTATTCAATTTAGTTTATTTAGAATATTTTATCGTTTTTTGCTATCTGTATTCAGACAAAAAAAAAAACTGTGGCTGTGTCATGGACACGGCCGTGAGTTGTACGTGAATACGTTTACGTAACGGGTTATATTTTTTATATAAAATATTTTTATTTATGTATTTAGGATGAAATCAAGGAAAAGCGATAAGTGTTTTTCTTTTGTTAGCTTCAATGAGCGCAGAAACCATAGACGATCACACACATCACACTATATCTATGCCTATATAGTCCGTTGTCGATGTAGAAGCGATTTTATCATCCATTTGCATAATTTCAACCGTCCCAGCTGCAGATATACTGACACCGTCGTTGATCCGCTCGGCCGCATTCATTCTTTTACGCTCCCGGCACAGCTTGACTCGGTCATATGGTGTTTTATTATTACCATTCGACTGTTCTTGAGAAGCCCTTTCCAACCGTATGCGATCTCTGTATTTGGTTTTGGTTTTTCGACGCGTATAGGCCGACATTATATATTTTCGATATTTTTTTATTCTAACACCTTATTATATTCTCTGTCACTATTTTACACTAATGTTTTATATACAATCGATAGATTGTGACGACAGCTGATGATTAAAACTTAAACGAACATCGTAGCTTTTCCGAGTCAAAAGTTATAATAATTATAATAAAACTCGATACGCAGCAAAATGATCTCAAAATGGCGGCGCTTCCTTCTCCACCGCGTGCGATGCGTCCCAGTCCTCGCTTATCGTAATGAATTCTTTGATCCTTTAGCTATTCAGTGGTCTAATTTAATTTTGGATATAGACGATAGATTCGAAACTATAATGCCAAACTGGATCCCTCCATTTTGTTATCATTAGGTTTTTTTGGATTGCCTCCATATGATAGCAAATTTAAAGACTTATTCACGTCAAAAAAAAATTTCCACACAGAAAATTCAATGAAAGGATATCGTCACATAGGTAATAATCCTGGAATTTAGCTGATTTTGCCATCGTAGCTCGCAATTTTTTTACGAAAAGTTGCCACGACGAACAAAATCAGCGATATTATCCAGTACTGCGGTCCTAATCGTATTTTCAAGTAGCCTGTAATCCTAATCCCTACAAACTCATCTCTGATCAACTCGAGTCTTGGTGGATTAACTCTTGAATATGTGGTTAGGACCAGATAGCTGGATAATATAGCTGATTTTATCCGCTCTGGCTACCAATACCTTCATTCCAATCGCATGTAAGCATGTATTTGGGCAAACGACTCATATAAAAACTTGCTTAGACAAATTTTCGTCCACAATCACTTCGTTTTGCTCGCAAATCTTTTGCAAGGCTTCTCCAATCACTCTTGAATCGCTGAACAAAAGACGACTTTATACTTGATTGCCTGCACCCATTAAAATGTACGTACTAGAACTCTACGAAACGTAATAAACTTTGGGTTTGTACAAAACAGAAAATACAAACAGCATACCAACCCTACAAAAAACACCTCCGAGTAAAGTGTGGAGCCCCTTTCTCAAAATCCATAAAGATCAGGTGGTTACTTTTGACAGATTTTCCCTTCACCATCTTGCCCATAACTTTTTCTAAAATTCACTTCTAGGACATCTTTAGCCCCACGATCGTTTGGTTAAACAATAATTGTAAATAATAGACATTGTATCCTACCATTTACGACCCAGCCATGTCTTAATATCTTCTTCACATTTTCACCAATTGTATATTATTTTATTTAGTTACAAATTTTTAACTAAAAAACATTTTTTGCTACGAGCAACGAACTTCAACATTTATTGTCACTAACCTAGACCACAATATGGGTTCAGTGTTAGTAGTTCCGAAAATTATTCTACCAAAAGTGTAACAGTAACGGTGCACTAACCACACATTGCATTAAAAAAATATAACTTTACAATTAGATGGCGTCGGATTTCCACCGATGGTTACTATTTCAACAAAAGTTTATATCAGGCGACATCTGTGGTGAAATTGAAGAAAGGTCTACGAATTCTAATCTAAGTTGCAGACCACGTTTACGCTCATGTCTAGCTCCATGTGGTTCTGTAATATGATAGGGCTAAGTATTTTGTCCACCATCACCAAAGTTTACCTATACAAGAGGACGGTTAAAAAAATGGCGTGCGATGTTCACTTGAATAATAATCATTCATAAACAATAAATCATTGTAGCATTATTATTCAATAAGCTCAAACATTGTAAATTTCTACAATTTTTATTTCTAAAATACAATGCTCTGGTTGATTGGCTGGCTATTGTTAAATTATGAAGTTTGAATTATGAATTATGAATGGTTTTGGCGATATTGCAAAAACGTGAAATAAAAGTATCGTCAATTCAAGTAGAACATTCTTTTTTTCTAGATGCTGGCTATCGTCAGCTGGAACTTACAATTGTATTTTAGTTATTTTTTACTTTTTTACTTATATTAAATACTTTTTAAAATATTCATAGGAATAAACGAAAGAAAAATTGTTCTATCTAAAACAATAAGTAACGTTTTTTATTCAGGTGCCGGGTTTATGGGTATGGAATCGTTAGAGCTCCCGATTCTCTATTACCGTGGATTCTTTTCATTTTTTCAGAAAACATGTTAACCGTAATGTACATATGTGCTCCTTTACCATTCAAGAAACCTAATTTGGTAGATGGACGTAAAATGTACTTGAAAAACGAGGCGTTCACTTCATTTATATTAGGCTCACCCGATTTTGCTCTTTAATGTTCTACTACTCGTATAAAGTTATAAATCTAATAATTTTTTTTTATTACTAAAACTTCTGTTTCCAAGAGAATTTATTTATTTATTTTAGTTTTCAAATTTTGTTTACAAAATAAATTTCAAATTCAATTTATTTATTTTAGTTTTCAAATTTTGTTTACAAAATAAATTTCAAATTCAATTTATTTATTTTATTTTCAAATTTTGTTTACAAAATAAATTTCAAATTCAATTTATTTATTTTAGTTTTCAAATTTTGTTTACAAAATAAATTTCAAATTCAATTTATTTATTTTAGTTTTCAAATTTTATTTACAAAATAAATTTCAAATTCAATTTATTTATTTTAGTTTTCAAATTTTGTTTACAAAATAAATTTCAAATTCAATTTATTTATTTTATATGTGATTTTGGCGGCCAGTAAGACTAGCTTTGCAATCCTTTTTGGAAAGTGCCTTTTAAGTCATTTGATAGCAATGAATGGTTTCTTGGCACTCCTAGATTTTGAAGAATGAATATGCTGAGGAGGCGTGCGGGGGAACTTTGTTTACAATAAATTCTCAACCCTTTTTCCCAGTATCCTTTTGATGCTGTAGGATGGAGATGGATTAGCAGATTTTAAAAGAGATAAGAGAGAGATAGGAATCCCAAGCTGAATTGTCGATAGACCAGAGAGGCTCTTCTAATGTCTAAGGCGGTTAGGCTTAATTTTAGCAGGCCTCTATTCCGCCAGGTGGTTGAGTGGGTAAGCTGTTTTGGCTAATCACTCATTTACATTGTTGCCTTGCCCAATCAACAATCTGTACTGCCTGTGGTTAGGCTAACTACGTGCCACTTTGCAGAGAATTGTTGCGCTTAAGCTAGAACCAAGATTCTTGTCTTTCCTGTAATTCAAGCACCAGGAGACTGAACCGCCATGATTTCAAGTTTAAACAACTCTAGATTCACTAGTAACCGCTACTCAAAAATCCACCAGCTTCTTCCAGTTTGGTTCGATGGATTCGTCTCTAACGCTCCAATGAACAATCAGTAATATCTGCCTACATTACTTCCCATAAAAGCACCAATTGGTTCCTCCTGAATCTGAGCTAATCTGGTAGTTGATTGTTAACCCCACTTGAAAATCATGACGTTTATTTCACTAATTCGATTCTGTTCTTTTACAGCTTCAATGTTCTATTTTATAAACTTGGTAAGATTAATGTACATTTTATAAATATACTTTTTTTTTAACTCAAACTTTTCTCACAAAAGAGTTTTTTTGTACAGGATATAAGATGGACTGCAATTTTGTGGATACGCACTAATTTCACGTGGGAGGTGCCACAATAGCCGAGCGGTTAGAGGCGAGACCTGTAAAGGTAATATGTATTGTGGTACTGGGTTCGATTCCCGTTCTTAGGCGGTACTTGCGGGAAAATTTGAATCGGTTAAAGCTTAATAACTTTCTCTGTGCGACTGTCAACTATGAATGAATGCACAGATACACTGTGTGTTTAGCAGGCTTATATTTTAATTGGCGACAATCTCGCCACAAATGAATTATTCTGGAAAAAAAAAAAATTAAAATTTGAATAAGTTTGAAACTCTCCCTCCTCTCTCCTTCCACAATACTTCTATACCAGTTATTAACCAAGTACCATATCTCGGACTACATCTTGACAAACGACTAACTTGAACTCTCACACGAGACTCAAACGAATAGACCTCAATCTGAGGTATAAAATGTCGAAAAGACTACTCGAAAAACGTTCAAAACTGACCCTGATGAACAAAAGAAAACTATATACCGCCCTACTTGCCCCAATATGGACGTGCGGAAAACAGCTCTTCGGAAGCGCCAAAAAAATCGAACATCAGCCGACTTCAGACCTTACTGTTCTAAGAACATTAGTTACAGCTCCCTTCTACGTCTCCAATGATACTATACACTCTGATCTAAATATTCCCCTCGTCTCTGAAATAGTCCTGATCTCGATACACAAAACTCCACTCAAATCTACACAATCATTACGAACCTCTGATCCACAACATGTCTACTACAACACTTCCTTCACATCCACAGCGTAGACTAAAGCGGCGATGGCCACGCGACCATCTCAACACATAACGCCGACCTCCTAGGATGGTTGCTGTGTAAGCTTGCCAATCTGGCGAACTAACAGTTTCCAACACTGGATGGTCGTCGTTCACTCCACTCACATCTCTTGACGCTCATGCATGTAACTTATGGGGTTAAATAAGTTTAAAGAAAATATATAAGTTAGGAGTGCCAGTACGATTCTCGTATTCTATCAAAAACTAACTCCTGAAATCTGCCATTTATTTTCTATTTAAGCAATGAGAAAGCTAAAATGTCGATTTTTTTTTTTAAATTATAATAAAAAGGATGGCAAACAGATAAAGTTTCATTCTCTCAGCCGTAAAAAAGGGAAAATACAAACTCCATTATCTGGCTGGGGAAAAAAAGTACGTATGTGCTGCTGATCTTCTCCTCCGACCCTTCGCATTGAATTAGCATGTCTCCAACCTTCGGAAAATCCCCCACAGGCTACATTTTGCTAATGGAAAGTTCAACTTTGATATTATTCAACTGTACAACACAAAACTGGTGAAAACTCTGACCAAACCAAAACAAAAACTACTGATAATCGAGAAGGCATTTCTGCTTTGTTTTTCTCCAACCCTTATTTCTCAAACATTTTTCCCCTTAATATTTTCAGTCTGATGGAGGAATATTATATTCATATTATATACTTCAATATTTTTTTTCAAACATATGAAGTTTTTTTCACCAGTATTTAAAGTGAAAATAGAAACATCTTTGTCTTATTTTAACACTTTTGATCCATGTTTCTGGCCAGAAATCGTATTTATAAAAATTTTCATTTCAAATTAATGGGTTGGCAAATAAGTTCGTTCGTTTTGCCTGACGGTAACAGCTCGTAACAGATGACACTTATCATCGTAAACCCACCATACGGAGAGCATAATCTTCTTCTGATGCAATCCTGCCTTCGAGCTTACTGAAGTGCTTCCATGATCTCTTACGCACTACATTATCGTAGACGATCCATCTTTCATCTCCCGTTACCATCCGCTTTAAAAATGGGCCGTTTTCTTGACGTTACCGCAGCGAATCGAAAATGGATATGCGAGTGGCTAAGTTGGCCTCGGGGTGCATCATCATTAATGTCAAAATCTACAGAACGGAATTTGGCAAACCACTTTTGGCATACGCGTTCTGTTAAGGCATCATCACCATGCAGCTCCTTTGGCTTTTTTAAAATAATATACCAAAATATGACGAAAATCCACTTTATTTTCCTTCCATCTTTACAGTTACGCAGCAAGCACAATAGTAATGCTTGTTAAACCGAAATCCATAGAAAGGTTAAGCTTAACATAACCTTTCAAATGAACTATCGAGTTGTGCGCTTGCGCCGAAAATAAAAAAAGAAAATCGGAATGAACCTGCACCAAAATAAAAACCGAACGAACTTATTGGCCAACCCGATATTTAATTAACTCGTTTATTCGGGTACTCTACGAATAAACGTCGATTGTATCCAGGCCCTTCTTCACTGAATTGTCCCAAGCGGAATGCCCAACAGGTCCTAATGCAATCAATAGAAAGAGATTACACTAGCTAATTATGGCTTACGCACTTCACAAAGCTGGTCCTTTTTATTAATATCATTTTTCCAATTTATAATTTCAAAGAATTTATCTTTTCCCGAACCACATTCAGGAAAAAACTAAAGTTTAAATGAGGCGTAGAAATCTATCCTTCTTTAAAAGTATTCTAAATTGAAACAAAGTCTCGAAAAGGAAGTGATTTTGCACTTAGTCCAAGAGTGGGCACATTTTGCCCCTTGCTAAGCCGTAAACTTTATATCCAATTTATCTGCAAGATATTTCCATCATCAGTAACTGGTTTACTGGAGTTACTTTCCAAGCTCACCACCACAACCATCTTTTTTGGCCACGCTTATTTAAATTGCTGGTGAGAAAATTCTTAATGGTCAGCTCATCTTGCGATCAATAAACTCTCAGATCTTTACTCAGTTTCTTGTAAAAATGAGTTTAGTAGTGCTGAATTCAGTAGTTTAATTATAGCGACACGCCTTCCTTATGGGACTTGATTTGGCACTGAACACCTACAGTTCTCCAAAGGGAACTTAACTTTGTTCTTAACTTACTTTCAGCCCTTAACACCAATAAAACCTAATTTTTATTAGTTCTGCCAAAAGAGGGTGGAGAATTAGCTGAGCGTTCTCTCCTTGGACTAACCATTAAGAGGGACTGCAGCTTGCTCTAGCCATGCCAGTACTCTGATAAATGAAAAAAAAGGATAAAATTCCTTATTTTCATTTCCAATATAAAAGGAATTACGAGATTAACGGCTCAGATTTTAATGGAAATTTTATAGAAGTTAAAGTTTCCCTCTTTATGTTGACGTCATCCTTTATGATTTTACAATTTTCTTGTTTGCCTTTTCAAAAAATGTCTCAAGTTCTATAGAAACACTCTTTTTCTAAATACTTTCTCAATCCCTAGAACGAAATTAAATCTTTGCACAAACAATCAAAAATACGTCATATTACTGAACGAAAAATTAGCTTAACTATTTATTTGGCCATTTTATGTTTAAACTTTTCTTTCAAAAATAAATTATAAAGTGCAAAGAAGTATGAAAACTCAACCGACCTCTTCTCTTTCATTTTCCACATTCTTAATTAATTTCCATCAAACTTAAAATTGTTGCTAATCAATTAGCTGAGCTTAATTTTACATTAAATTAACTGGAGTGAGGAAATTCTGACGTGAAAGCTGTTTAAAACCTCAGCTCTTTTGCAAATTATTGATTGAACTTGTTAATTAAGCCCAGGCTAAAGAGAAAAAAAGAACATGCGTGCTATGGCGGGATAAAATCACTTATATATTACAAAGAAATGGTTCTCGTTATTTCTACCATTTTTAAGCCATTTTCAGCCATTATCAGAGTTTACAATATTTCTCTTAATACGTTTAAGAGCAGGACGGCGCTTCAATGTCATGTAGGGAAACTAATCTTTTCATTCTGTAATAATAATTTTAGATGGGACCTTTCATACATTGGACTAACTCCTCTCCTATACACCATGAAATTCCAAATTGAATCGGACATCTCGTACATGAAAATCGGTCCACGCGTTTAGGCGCTACGTTGTTTAAAATAAAGGAAACAAGAACAAAAACAGTTTCTACTGGGTTTTCCGCAAAATTATGCAGGATTTTATGTTTTCTTTAAAATACCCCTCCAAATAGTAAACCGTTTATGTTTGTTGGACTTTTGACATTTATAAATGTAAACACTTATTAAGTGAATTCACTGTTCAACGGTGGTTCCAGAGATTTCGAGAGGGAGCAGATTTCTAAGCCTTGCAGACAAAGAAGGCCGTGGAAGAAGTTCTGCTCTTGATGACGATGTTCTCCGAGCTTTGGTGGAAGAAAATCCCAGAATTCGAGAACTAGCAGGGAAACTCGTAGTCCATCAACCTTCAATGACCATCTCAAGGCGGTTGGGAAGGTGTAAAAACTTGAAAGTTGGGTTCCTCACACATTAAACGACCGTCAAAAAGATCAGCGGTATGAAATTTGTGCTGCACTTCTTTGCCGAAACAACAGCGATCCTTTTCTGTCCAGAATTGTGACTTGCAATCCTCTACGACAACAGCAGACGCTCTGGACAATGGTTTAACAAAGGAGAAGCAGCACGTCATTTTCCAAGCCCCTCATCAAAATCATCAAAAAAAGGAGCTGGTTACTGCTTGGTGGACTTCATTTGATCTGATTCATTACAGCTTCTTGAATCCTGGAGAAACTATCAATGCCGAATCATTTGTAACCAAAGTGACGTATTGCAACAGAAATTGGCAATAATGAAGCCATCTTTAGTCAATCGAAAGGGGCCCTTTCTGTAGCCTGACAACGGTCGGCCACCATAGCTCACGTTTGACTTCCCGAAAATTGTTGGAGCTTGGCTATGAGGCTCTGCCACACACCCGCCCTACTCACCGGACCTCTCGCCTACTGATTACCTTTTTTTTTAGACACCTGGTACCGCTATTCACAAAATAAAAAATTTATTGACCAAAGAACATTAGAATATGCGTTTTCTGAATTTATAAATTCTAAGGATTCCAAGAGGGTATGGAAAAGTTACCCACACGTTGGCAGAAATGTAGAGAAAGTAATGGAGACTATTTTGATTAATAAAAACAGTTATAAATCTTTAACAAAAACTTACAGTTTAAATTGTTAAGTATAAGGGTTGATTAAACGCCAAAAGGTACACAAATCAGCTAGTACCCAACATTTCATTCATGCTTAGCTGATATAATTTAAGTAATTTTGCTGCATTAACTTTTTCTTCACATTTTTTTAGAAATTATTAGATGTCACAGACCCTTATGCTGGCCCTTTTCATCTACAAAATATTTGTTCAAGTAGCACTGTAGATTGACTGTTATATCTAGTTATTTATAATAATCAAACTATTAATTACTGGTGAAAAAGAAAAACGTTATAAAAAATAAAAAAAAATTATGAGGCTAAAAAATTCAAAACCTTTTTTTAAAAAATGCTTATATCAACATACATCAATGATTTTGTTTATTTTATTTATTTATTTTATTTTATTTATTTTTTTAAATCGTCGGTTTAAGTTCATTCTTCGATTAAAGTAATTGTTATTTTATGTAGTAGTCAAACGTTTATAATAATAGGTAATAATTATCTGGCTTTATCGCAAATAATATAGTTTTCTTCAATTACACTCTCAATGTAGCTGTTCTTCTCACAATGTTGAATATATGTAATATATAATAAATAAGATATGCATATTTTTAGGACAGCTAATTATTCCAGTATTTTACTATAAGTAAAATTAGGGGGCCTAAATTAAATTACAATTGAGAAATGAATAATTATTGTTGAATAATCTACTTGTTATTAACTGTGTGTTATTTGTGCTCACGAATATTTCGGTAAGACGAATTCAAGACTGAAATATTCTGTTAAATCCGTGATTCAAATTTAAACAGTAGCTGACTCTAACTTTGTTTTTCTCTACTTTAACATGAATGTATATGTGACTACTAAGAATAAAGGGCATATTAAAGAGAAATTTGAAGAATAATTTGAAATGGAGTTAAAATAAAGTACCTATTTAAAAACGAAGATATAATATACATTTTATCATAATTATAACAAAATAATATTATGATCTGGCCAGCATAAGGGTCTGTGACATCTAATAATTTCTAAAAAAATGTGAAGAAAAAGTTAATGCAGCAAAATTACTTAAATTATATCAGCTAAGCATGAATGAAATGTTGGGTACTAGCTGATTTGTGTACCTTTTGGCGTTTAATCAACCCTTATACTTAACAATTTAAACTGTAAGTTTTTGTTAAAGAGATTTTTGTACCTTTTGGATAGATTTTCATTTTTGTCTATTTTACAAAGTTACTTATCTGCTTCACAGATTTTTTTAAAATTTAGAATAAGCAATTCTATCATTATAACCTGATAAGGTGTTAAGTCGGAACCGTAACTACCATTGGAGAGATCTTTTTAAAGAATGATTATAGTTGCCATCCTCAATAACAATTTTTTTGAGAAAGCGTTTTGAATAAAATAGGAAGGTATTTGTACGTAAAAAGCAAAATTAAACTGCGATTTCAGTACTTCCTCTTAAGAGGAGTAAGAAAAATAAACTGCGATTACAGTACTTCTCCCTAAAAGGCAAAGATTTTGAATCGAACGACTATTCATTAATGTAAATAGGTTCACCCATTGATAATTTTAACGATTGCAGTACTTCCTCTTAGTAGGTGCAAGAGCATCAGCAACGTAGAGGAGCTTTAACCACTTATTCGTGCTAAATTTTATCAAAATCGGACAAAGCGTTACAGAAATATTGGTAATAATAGTTTTAGAAAGGGCCTTACTTGGGTGGGGCAAACTCCCCTCTTTATGAGGCACAGCGTTCAGACTTTTAAAGTGCAAATCTGTAAAAAATTTCAATTCGAATGACACTTCATTCATGACAATCGGTTCTCGTGTCGATAATTTGAAACGATTGCTATACTTTCCCTTAACAAGTGTAAGAGCTGATCGCCGCTTTAATGTTACGTAGGGGAGCCCTAACTCTATCATCCTACCAAATTATTTCAAAATCGGGCTAAGATTTACAGAATAATTAGTAATAATAATTTTGGAGGGGGCCTTACATAAAGGGGCTAACTCCTCTCCTATGCGATGTACAGCGTCGAGACCCCCAAAAGGCACATCTACATAAAATTCCGAATCGAATGACACCTCATTCATGAAAATCGGTTCCCGCGTTTAGGCGCTACGTAGTTTACAAAAAAGGTAACAACAACAAGAAGAAGAAGAAGAAGAAGAAGAAGAAGAACAAGAACAACAACAATTTTTGAAAAAGCCGTTTTTGCTCATTTTCGGCAACTTTTTTCTCGAAACCTATTAGATCTGGGTTGTTGCAAAAAAATTGCAGCTATAAAGGAGGGTTTGCCCTGTAATTTAAAGAAAATTTGGGAATTTTATCTTTTATAGAAAAAGAGAAAAAAATTGTCAAAGTTGGGTGTTTTTCAACGTTACGCTTTTTCGTGCAGTTTTTGACGATCAACCCTTATACAACTGTCCTACCGGACAGTTTTAATCATTATTTTTTCTTTTTTTCTTTTAAAACCATAATCCTGCATTTTTTTACGGACAACCTCTTAAAAATGTTTTTTTTCCCATTTGTTTTTCAACGTTTATCTCCGAATTCAATCCTTTTTGTTGCAAAAAATTACCCTTTTTAACGAGGATATATCCTTTACTTTACAGAAAATTCGATAATTATATCAGTTATTGAAAAAGAGAAAAAAAATTGTCAAAGTTGGGTGTTTTTCAACGTTACGCTTTTTCGTGCACTCTTTGACGATTAACCCTTATACAACTATCCAACGGACAGTTTTAATGGATTCATCAGCTTTTTTTACATACACTAGAACACTGGCAAGCAAGTTTATTGTATTCAAGTGATTTTTCATGATTCAATATGGTAATTAGTTCTCATTTTAATACTGTTATGCGATTGGAAGATATTAATGCTTTAATTGTAAAAGAAAATTTTGAAGGTTCTTTAAAAAGATCTCATTCTTTTGTTCCCTTATTTAATTTCAAAGGAATTAATGTAAATACATCAACGCGGAGAACCCGGGTTCGAATACAGCTGCTGGCCCTGGGATTTTCTCTTCCTAGGAGCATGCTACTCGGAGATGGATACGCTGTGTGGTCTGTAACAAGAGAAAACTGCCCAGAGGCTGGCAGTGGACAGAAACAAGCTCTGGGGCACCAATAACCTCAGCTGTTGACCGGACTTTTATTTAAAAATATATTTACACGTATCTACATCTCATATTTCTTTAAAATAGGTTGTATGATTTAGCCTTCATTTCCGCAAACCATTTCTCATGTACAGCATTGGCTAAAATAAAATTTTATTAAGATATCCTCCACAATGTGTCACCTCCTATCATGATCTGTATTTTAAGAAATGAGTCAGTTATTCGGACGTGTTTGTTAAGAGAAGTTTTATTTAAGTTTTTATATAAGTCAGGGTCAGTCCAACTACAGACAAAATAACCGCACAACACCACTGACTCCACTTATGTTAATGCCAGAAGAGTCGTCAGATTAAAGAGATCTCCTTAGCAAAAAGATCATGTTCTAGCATTTACTTTGGTTTCATCATCGGTTTCCATCTGTAATTAAAGATTCATGATCAAACGTTACGGAGATAACATTAAGGAAACGTTATGATCATGTTATTTTAAGTAACTGTTTACTATTCGATAGACCATGTTAAAATCAATTATGGCAATCTAAACTTGAAAGCGTTGCTTTCCATTCACCAATATTGGGTAAATTGCAGGCCTCCTCCTCCCAATAGAGTGTAGTATAAAATAAACTCCACTGTACTACGTATTTACTTTTGCGACGGAAATATAAAGCAGAGCTACACCTATGCACAGAGATACAAACGAAGAAAGGCTATTACAATGATGAAGTTAGAATTGCGTATCTGCATGAATTGGTTTGGTGAGAGAGGAGTTGAAGTGACGACACAAGCGCACAATTACAGCGGCAATGCACAACAGTAAATAAACTGCACTAGTTTCATTTCAAACATTCGCATTTCTATTTTAACATGCACTGCTCGCTAAATAAACATAATTTCGTTACTAAGCAAAATTAATACTCAAAATGTTTAGTAGTTCTATTTTCAGAGTATATTTTAGACGAACATAGAAGTATAATATTGAACTCACACAATTTTGCAGCTCTTTATTTATTGATTGACTCCATATTTACTACTATAAGGATAGATCTCAAAGTCAACTATTAATAAAACTTTGTTGATAGTTAACAAAGCTATTATTAGTGATGTAAGAGAAGTCAACGCCTAGTGCAGTATTTGTTGACTCCTAACGCAGAGGAAATCCCGAGGCCGACGACGCTTTAGACGACGAATTGGCTTTGCCGTAGAGGATGTAAGAATGAATAGCTTTTGCAAAGAGTTTATTTAAATTCTTATTTGTCAAAATCTAAAAATAACGCGTTGTTTTTTGTTTTTTTTAAGTGTATCCCTTTATAGAAGCTCATCCCAATTTTGTAGTCTAACACCTCTTCAACAATATCAGGTAATCCTGCAAGGAATGAGATAGTGTCCACGAGAATAGATTGGCAACACTGCTTTTCCAATACAGCGAGTTGATATTGTATTAATATTTACTATTTTTCAACAATCTTTACAGTTGGGGAGTATAATTGGTCCCGTTCTCAACACAGTATAAACATCAGACATACCTGTACAACCCTCCTCTACACTACTCTGTACATATGCAGACGACACAGCCATACTAGCCACAAGTACACATCCTTCATCAGCTTCATACAAATTACAGACACACTTACATAAAATAGAATCCTGGGTAAAGAAGTGGAGGATTAAAATGAACCCACAAAAAAGCATGCCACGTTTACTCTCCGGCGGGGCTGCTGTCCACCTGTCCTCTTCAATAGCAATCCTCTTCCTTATTTAGATCTGGTGCGCTACCTTGGGCTCTACATAGACAAACGACTCACATAGAATCAAAACACTAGACTTAAAAGACAAGCAATGACAAAACGTACGAAACTGCTTGGACGACGCTCCAGATTGCTCATAGAACTCAAAAGTTTAATACATAGTACTATCCTCAAACCTGTGTGGACTTACGGACTACAGCTGTGGGGTTCAGTTAAACCTACAAACAAACGGACTGTACAGACATTCCAATCAAAACTACTACGACAGATAGTTGACGCTCCTTTCTACGGTGACTAACCTCACTCTTCACAACGTTCTCAACATCCCATTCGTACACCAACTCGCAAATACTAAATACCAAAAGTTCCATACTGCTCTCTCTACTAGCACTAATCCTCTTGTACTGTCTCTCGCCTCCTCTGACATTCCTAACAATTCTCCTCGCCGACTGAATCGTCAATGGCCCCGAGACTTCCTTTCAGTCTGAAGACCTAAACATCATCGCATCCTGTAGAGTGTGCTACCGCTGGGTAGTTTCTCACCTCCTGCTCTTCCCGCACCAGTTCATCATATTTACTCATTGTATACATGTTTTAAAATACTAAATAAATAAATAATTCAATAAAAGATTGTTTAAATATATGTATTGTAAAGTTTTTCCCCCAAAAAAAAACTTTACTTACACAACTAATGCCTGCCACTAGTTATTAAATAATATGGGTTTGATTAAATAATGAAACTCGCTAAAGTTGTAAGTAATAACCTGATTTATTAACACGTTAACATTACTCACATTAACATTTACAAGCAACTAACGCTATTCATTACAGTCACCATTTACAACAGTCACAACAGTTTACTGTTACTTACTCACTTCGTAACGCCACAAAACTGTTCCCCGACTGACCACTGGTCCGCACTGCACCGAATTGCACTAGTCTCAGCTACACTAACACAGCTCTACTCATCAACTGACTAATTGCCCAACTAGCTACCACTGAAGCACTCTCCAAGACTAACTCATAAACTTGACTAATAACTATAAACTCTAATAACTCCTTAAAACTTGCTTGAAACTTGATTAACACTGTGATTGAAACTCACTTCTCCAGCTGTGTCGGCCTCCTTTTAACTGCGTGCCTCCCTCCAACTGGGACTGCCCTCCTCCAACTCTCTGAGCATAAGTTTCCACGCCCTCCTGACGTTCATTGGCTGGAGAAAACATACTGCCACCACCTCAGCTGTGAGACGCCTCCTCCCATTCTCCGTCTCTCTCCAACTCCGTCTGTCTCACTCTCACCTGTCAATCACTGGCTGGGAAACACATATGCCACCACCCCAACTGCGGCCTTTCTCTTAGCTGGCTTTTACACAGGTCACTAACTCCTTGAACAATCTAGCCCTTTCCTTTCTAGTTCAAATAAAGACCGGCCCTTTTGTCTACACAGTGGTGGCCTGTTACCGGCTTTAGTCGCTTAACCCCTAGAACAATCTAGGCCTTTCTTTTCTGCCACAAGTAGATACCACCCCTTTTGTTTATGCAGTGGCGGCCTGTTACTGACTTTGGTCGTTCAACCTCTAGAATAATCTAGGCCTTTCTTCTCCGCCCAGGTCAACTTCGTTACACTGCTCCCCTCTTAGAACTGTTCGTCCCGAACAGAAGTCTCCTTCGTGATGTAGGGCAGCAATCGGTCCAAGTGTACCACCTTCATCTTGGATCTGGGCGTGCGTTGAATCTCGAACACCAGGCCGTTGAGAAGTGAGACAGTGGTGTAAGATCCTGCCCAGCAACTTAGGAGGTTTTCCCTTTTTGCGGACACGCTTATACGACCAAATTTTCTCACCTCTCGGAAACTTTCTTCGTATGACCTGCCAGTCATACGATGTCTTCATCTGGTCACTCTGCAGTTTCATCCTGTTGCCTGCCTTTCCACGTGCAGCTCTCCACTTCCGGCGAAGTTCCGCAACGTAGCCGCTCACGTCCGACTCTTCAGCTTCCAGGCTGCCCAATAAAATGTCACAGGGTAGTGGAAGCTCCCTACCGAACACAACGCTAGCAGGTGTCCGGCCAGTGGTCTCCTGAACTGCCGATCGGCAGTCCATCCTTATGGGAGGTGTATGTTCATCCCAGTCCTCCTGATGTTTACTCCCCAAAAGCCTCCGAGGGCCTTCTAGGGTCCTGTAGATTCGCTCCACCATGCCGCCAGAGTGAGGGGGTAGCGGCGTTGTCCTTGTTCTCCTGACGCCGGGGAACTGGTGAACAGTCGATGCTGCAGCTGCCGTTGACGCATCCTGATCCGCTAAGACGTAGGCCTCTGCCCACTTACTGCAGTGGTCCATCGAAAACAGGTTACAGCGCATTCTTCGTCTGTAATCAGGCGAAGGTCCTGCCATATCGCTGGCTATCCTCTTGCACGGAACTCCAACCTTGTATTGCCTCAGGGCACCATGGGTTTCGCGGCTGGGTCCCTTCCTTGCTACCCACTCGGTGCACCGACTAGCCCAGTCTGCACCATCTTCCTGGTAGCCTACCCAAGAGAACCGCTGCCTCCGCTTGGCTCTTGCCCTCTTCAGTCCAAAGTGACTCCCGGCGATACCTCCGTGAATTTCCGTTGATAGCTTCTCTTCCTTTCTCGATCCTGGCAGGATTACTCCATTCCCCTCTTCTTTGCTGTCCACCCATTTTCGGTCTGTTTCTTCCTGACACTTGAGCACAGACACAATGTTCTCACCCTGGTGTTGTTCCTCCCTGGTCGCTTCAGTGCTACATTCCACTCCTGGTTGAACAATTGTTCTGTTACCTTGATTTTTCTCTTCCTGTCCGCTGCAGTTTTCTATGCTTTCTTCTTCTCTTGCAGCTTCCTGAACTTCTACATAGCTACGTCTCCCTTTAATCTGGTCACATTTACCTCCAGTGTCCGACCTGATTCCTGCGTCGTCCTTGCTGCCTTCGTCTTCTTCTTGGATGTTGTCTGCTTCTTGGACCTTTTCTGTTTCGTCCTTAATTTCTTGTGGCATCTTGATTACTTCCCTTCTTATTTTCCTTATTATTTCTTCTTTCATGTTTTCCTGGCCCTTGTTTCTTTCATCTAAGCGCTTGTTAATCTCATCTTGGCGCTTGTTCATCTCATCTTGGCCCTTTCTCATGTCTTCCATCATCTCCCTCATCAGTGTCATTAACTCTTCCATGTTCTGCTTCCTAGTACTTACTGGCATATACCACTAGTCTGCCTTCCAAAACTTTTCAGCAATTCACACGAACTAATAGTATCAGCACTTACTCGTCTAGCGGTTTTACTATATCCCACTTCTGACACCAATGTAAAGTTTTTCCCCAAAAAAAAAACTTTACTTACACAACTAATGCCTGCCACTAGTTATTAAAACTGTCCGGTAGGACAGTTGTATAAGGGTTGATCGTCAAAAACTGCACGAAAAAGCGTAACGTTGAAAAACACCCAACTTTGACAATTTTTTTCTCTTTTTCTATAAAAGATAAAATTCCCAAATTTTCTTTAAAATATAGGGCAAACCCTCCTTTATCACTGTAATTTTTTTGCAACAACCCAGATCTAATAGTTTTCGAGAAAAAAGTTGCCGAAAATGAGCAAAAACGGCATTTTCAGAAATTGTTGTTGTTCTTGTTCTTGTTACCTTTTTTGTAAACTGCGTAGCGCCTAAACGCGCGAACCGATTTTCATGAATGAGGTGTCATTCGATTCGGAATTTTATGTAGATGTGCCTTTTGGGGGTCTCGATGCTGTACATTGAATGGGAGAGGAGTTAGCCCCCTTTATGTAAAGCCCCCTCCAAAATTATTATTACTAATTACTCTGTAAATCTTAGCCCGATTTTGATAAAATTTGGTAGGATGACAGGGTCAGGGCTCCCCTACGTAACATTAAAGCGACGATCTGCTCTTACACTTGTTAAGGGGAAGTATAGCAATCGTTTCAAATTATCGACAAGTGAACCGATTTTCATGAATGAAGTGTCAATCGAATCGAAATTTTGTACAGATTTGAACTTTAAAAGTCTCGACGCCGTGCCTCATAAGGAGGGGGAGTTCGCCCCACCCAAATAAGGCCCATTCTAAAACTATTATTACCAATATTTCTATATCGCTTATGCCGATTTTGATAAAATTTAGCACGAAGAAGTGGTTAAAGCTCCTCTACGTGGGTGTGAAGTGCCTTCATGCTCTTACACCTACTAAGAGGAAGTATTGCAATCGATAAAATTATCACTGAGTGAACCGATTTACATCAATGAATTGTCGTTCGATTCAAAATCTTTGCTTCTCAGCCTTTTAGGGAGAAGTACTGTAATCGCAGTTTATTTTTCTTACTCCTCTTAAAAGGAAGTACTTAAATCGCAATTTAATTTTGCTATTTACGTACAAATACCTTCCTATTTTATTCAAAACGCTTTCTCAAAAAAGTTGTTATTGAGGATGGCAACTATAATCATTCTTTAAAAAGATCTCTCCAATGGTAGTTATGGTTCCGACTTAACACCTTATCAGGTTATAATGATAGAATTGCTTATTCTAAATTTTAAAAAAATCTGTGAAGCAGATAAGTAACTTTGTAAAATAGACAAAAAGGAAAATCTATCCAAAAGGTTCAAAAATCTCTTTAACAAAAACTTACAGTTTAAAAAGTTAAGTATAAGGGTTGATTAAACGCCAAAAGGTACACAAATCAGCAAGTACCCAACATTTCATTAATACTTCATTGATATTATTTAAGTAATTTTACTGCATTAATTTTCATTAATATTTTTTAGAATTCATTAGATGTCACAGACCCTTATGCTGGCCAGTTCATTCATAATATTTTTTTGTTATAATTATGATAAAATGTATATTATAACTTCGTTATTAAATAGGTACTTTATTTTAACTGTATTCCAAATTATTCTTCTGATTTATCTTTAATATGCTTTATTCTGAAGTTGTCACATATTATGTACATGCATGTTAAAGTAGAAAAAGACAAAGTTAGAGTCGGCTACTGATTAAATTTGAATCTCGGAGGATTTAAAACAATATTTTAGTATTGAATTCGTCTTACCGAAATATTCGTGAGCACAAATAACACACAGTTAATAACAAGTAGATTGTGCAACAATAATTATTCATTTCTCAATTGTAATTTAATTTAGTCCCCCTAATTTTATTTATGCATATTTTATTTATTTTATATTACATATATACCTAGAAGAATACCTAGATTGAGAATGTAATTGAAGAAAACTATATTATTTGCGGATAAAGCCAGATTAATTATTACCTATTATTATAAACGTTTGACTACTACATAAAGTAACAATTACATTAATCGAAGAATGAACTTATATATTTTTGTTTAAAAATAAAAATAAATAAATAAAATAAGCAAAATCATTGATGTATGTTGGTGTAAGCATTTTTTAAAAACAGTTTTTGAATTTTTAGCCTCATATTTTTTATGATTTTTTTTTTAACCTGTGATTAATAGTTTGATTATTATAGATAAATAGATACTACAATCAATCTACAGTGCTACTTGAACATATATTTTGTAGATGAAAATGGCCAGCATAAGGGTCTGTGACATCTAATGAATTCTAAAAAATATTAATGAAAATTAATGCAGTAAAATTACTTAAATAATATCAATGAAGTATTAATGAAATGTTGGGTACTTGCTGATTTGTGTACCTTTTGGCGTTTAATCAACCCTTATACTTAACTTTTTAAACTGTAAGTTTTTGTTAAAGAGTTAAATATGTGGGTTTGATTAAATAATGAAACTCGCTAAAGTTGTAAGTAATAACCTGATTTATTAACACGTTAACATTACTCACATTAACATTTACAAGCAACTAACGCTATTCATTACAGTCACCATTTACAACAGTCACAACAGTTTACTGTTACTTACTCACTTCGTAACGCCACAAAACTGTTCCCCGACTGACCACTGGTCCGCACTGCACCGAATTGCACTAGTCTCAGCTACACTAACACAGCTCTACTCATCAACTGACTAATTGCCCAACTAGCTACCACTGAAGCACTCCGCAACATTGACTCTCCAAGACTAACTCATAAACTTGACTAATAACTATAAACTCTAATAACTCCTTAAAACTTGCTTGAAACTTGATTAACACTGTGATTGAAACTCACTTCTCCAGCTGTGTCGGCCTCCTTTTAACTGCGTGCCTCCCTCCAACTGGGACTGCCCTCCTCCAACTCTCTGAGCATAAGTTTCCACGCCCTCCTGACGTTCATTGGCTGGAGAAAACATACTGCCACCACCTCAGCTGTGAGACGCCTCCTCCCATTCTCCGTCTCTCTCCAACTCCGTCTGTCTCACTCTCACCTGTCAATCACTGGCTGGGAAACACATATGCCACCACCCCAACTGCGGCCTTTCTCTTAGCTGGCTTTTACACAGGTCACTAACTCCTTGAACAATCTAGCCCTTTCCTTTCTAGTTCAAGTAAAGACCGGCCCTTTTGTCTACACAGTGGTGGCCTGTTACCGGCTTTAGTCGCTTAACCCCTAGAACAATCTAGGCCTTTCTTTTCTGCCACAAGTAGATACCACCCCTTTTGTTTATGCAGTGGCGGCCTGTTACTGACTTTGGTCGTTCAACCTCTAGAATAATCTAGGCCTTTCTTCTCCGCCCAGGTCAACTTCGTTACAATATATATATTTAGTAAATCTGAAGTAAGAAGTCTTCATGACTGGATCGGCTGGAGAAGAAAAGCTGCCGCTCTGGCCAAACTCTCGATGGAGTTTCTTCAATTACTGTCGGAGATGATCACTAGGCCAACAGCGGCTTCAATCGTCTTGGAGGACGATCTGGAATCGTAGAGGAGGCAAGACCATAAGAGATGGGGTAAAAAATAATTTAATAGAAAAGAAACTTTTTTGTTTGTTTATTAGAAGTTAAGGGAAGAAATCTCGCTTCCATTATGGCATAGAAATAGTGGCACAGCTTACACTCGCTAGGTGACAGAGCTAAGTTGGAAAAATATCTGTTTGGTGAGATACAGAAAATTTCATAAGGTGGCTCTGGCTATGTATGCTAGTCAACCTTCTATTGTATTATAAAGTCTAGGGCCGGATAAAAGGGTTTGTGGTAGCATCTCCTCCAGTGATAGTACCATTTGTGTGCTAATATGTATTTGTGCGAAGGTCTACGTGTGAATGCTATAGTGTCATATAGTAACCCACAGATATAATTACATTCTTTTGATAAACTCCCCTTCATCAGCCTCTTTGCTCTTTACTGAATACAGTGTCTAAGCTAGACACATCTATTTGCGGTCATTTTTAGTAATTATTGCCGTAGTTTCCACAAACTTCCTTTCCTTTTTATAATGTTCGTAGAGAATGCACTTTGAATCGTACAGGCAAATTATAAATATTTCAAGTAACACAAAGCAGTTGCTTGAACTAAACCAAACCTATTTACATTTGTATAATACATAGACTGTTGATGTGCATTACTACATTTTTGTGTCCTGGTTAAAAAAAAGATTACATTTTGTTACCCTAGAGAAATTTACACAATTTAGTGCCAGCCCAAAATAGATGTCCTAAACGTCGTTTATTTAAGATTTATGTTTGTATTTTTATTTTTTCATAACTTCAAGTATCAAATTCGTGAATGAGTAATTCCACAATAATTAATAGAGGAAGTGGTGGTAATATGGAATCCTTTGTTTTTGACTTACCTATGCTAGACATTTCAAAAAATTGTATTGCTTCCTCTGGTAATTATTAGCTTTATATATTAGTCTGGCACTATTGTATTCAAATTTACTCTCCTCCAACCACCAGATGAGCAACCTTCAATTTTATGGAAAAAGTGGAAGTGGTGCCTCTGACTTGAGGTGTGGGTAATATGGTAACACCTTAGTATGTGCACATGCGATGCATGTGTACTGCGATTGTAGAACAGGGTTCCACACTACCAGCACCCATGGGGTTCCACGTTGCAAGCATCGCCATCTTGGATTTGATATGTCACCAAAAAAAAATTGGGAGACATAAGAACTGATTCACAAATGAAAATCGATGCAATACATCCCTTTAAACCAATATATAGTGCGGATAACTACCACTATTTTGATAACAAAACAGAAATAACAGTTCGAACTTGCCTTCATAAAGTTTTCAATAATCGATAAAAACAAAATTGAAAATTTAAAGATAAACATACAGTAGCAACTGAACCAATCACCAACCACCTTCTTTGCACACTACCGCTATCTAGCTACAGTTTGAGCCGGATACTGTTAACACAAGATCACTTGCAGCCCAAAATATTATAGGGTTCCACAATACCACAACTTCCTCTACAGGTTGAGAACCGTTTAAAAAACAAAAAACTATCATGGAGATCTAAGACATTGGTTTGAAACTAATCTCCAGCTGCAAGTTACGGGAAACTAACGGAGAAAAATTACCGTAATTCCTGAAGCTGAATGGGCCAGTACAATAAAGATCCTTTATCCATTACAAACCAGTTTTATCCTAAACCATAAAAGACAATGGCCGAACGTCTAAATTTATTGATCAAGTTGCTAAAAGAACTCTCCAGAAAATGAACGATTTCCTTGTAGCGCTAAAAGTATTTATAATAAATTCTATAATATACTATAAAATAATTATATACTATAATACATAAATCCCAATGCGCTATCATTTGCTAAATGTTTACAGAGGTATCAAATTAAAACTGTCCGGTAGTGTTACTTGTAATAAGGGTTGATCGCAAATTTCAAGTATAATATTGAAAAACACCCCCCTTTGACGGTATTTCTTCTTTACCTACAAAATATACAATTCCCTAATTTTCTTTAAAATAAAGAGCACATGCCAAAACGGAAATATCCCCGTTGAAGACTAAAGTAATCCAAAGCAGAGATACTTCATGGTTTCTCCGTCAATTTCTCATGTACTTATACTTTACTCGATCTTTTATTACTTACATAAGCATTAGGCATTAAACTTAAGTCGCATTCACCATTGCAATACTTGCAGTAAGGAATGAATCTACAATACATGCAGTTCGAGCCGTTAAACTCTACTCTAATTGACGCAAATTTCTTTTATTCTAATTTTATCCATTATTTATTTATTATTCTTTATTTAGTTAATATTTAATTAGTTATATTATCATAATCTTATTAAATATTAAATAAATGTGAGAATAATGCATTTTATAATTCTTATTGTAAAAATCTATCATCTCTAGTTTTTTTTAAAGAGCCAAGAGATTTTGATCCCCTTGCAATACTTAAAATATTTTGGAGATATCTAGAAAAAATTAAAATTTGCAATTTAGATGTGCATTATACTCTCGAAATTATACCGGACCATCAGTTTGGTTCCGGAAGCTGCCACTCGATGATCCAGCAAGCCCATCGTGTTGTAGACACCATCGCTTCTACACTCGAGCGAAAACAATACTGCGCTGGAGTATTCCTCGATGTATCGCAAGCCTTTGACCGAGTCTGGCACGAAGGTCTACTGTGGAAACTCAAACGCATCATTCCTAGCACTTATTACCTCATACTCAGCTCTTATCTCTCTGACAGATTCTTTCAAGTTCTTCAAGGCACTACTCACTCTTCCATCTATCCTGTCCTTGCTGGTGTACCACAGGGAAGTGTCTTAGCTCCTCAACTTTACACAATCTACGATACCGACCTACCTTCTAACCTTAATACACCTTCGCTGACGACACTGCCATTCTCTCCACACACTCAGACCCTATCCTCGCAGTACGCTCACTACAGTCCCACCTTCACTCAATAGAACCTTGGTTAGAAAACTGGCGTATAAAAATTAACCCAACTAAGTCTAAATACATAGTCTTCACACCCAAACGTCAAACTCCACCATCTGTCTTCTTACATCATACACCTATCCCACCAGCCGACCATGTGCGGTACCTTGGAATGTACCTAGACAAGTGACTTACCTGGAACCCCCATTCGAGACTTAAAGGTACCGAACTAAACAAACGATACGAACTTCTAGCCAGACTACTCGACAAACGCTCAAAACTCTCACTACAGAACAAACGACGTCTCTATACAGCTCTTCTCACACCAATATGGACTAACGGACTCGAACTTTACGGAACAGCTAAAAAATCCAACATCAATAGACTGCAAACACTCCAATCCAAAATTCTCCGCCGCATAGTAGACGCTCCATTCTACGTTAGCAACCACCCAACCCATACAGATCTCCAGATTCCATACATCTTCGAACTTGCCAAAATGCGATATACAAATTTTCACCAAAAACTCTCATTTCATCACAACCCTTTAGCTGCAAACTTGTCTTCAACTACGCTACCCTCCAATCCTCGAAGACGGCTGAGGCGCCGTTGGCCCCGTGACCAACTGGGTGACTAATGGCGGCCATCACTGGATGACCGTCATTCACGTCTGCCACGCTATTTATTTATACACTTTTTTGTTTTATTAAAAGTAATTATACAATTTTAAAACAATAAAACTGAAAATGATAAGATTTTATTCAAAATAACTACTTCTATTAAGGACTAATGTGAATACAACTTTCATGATCAAATGTACGATATGTGGCCATTTATTTATTTAATTCCAAGTTAATAAAATTCATGACTGTTGATTAGTAAACAGTTTTAATATTTGCTTTAACCGATTAAAATATTATAAAATAGGCCAAAGAATGAGATTTAAAAATCCATTTCAGTTTAAGAGATGTGTTCGGTCGTGACCGAGACCATTCGGCCAGTTTGGCTAGCGTCCGTCTCTCGCGAGTCAGCCTCGCGCCCGCGCGCGTACTAATGTACGCATCCGCCTTAATTTCCTGCTATCACTATCGCCAATTACTAAGTCTTATTTTTTATTCAATAATTTTCAGTATATTAAAATTTTAGTTTCCGTTTCTTATGCCAAATGCGTCACTACCTATAGCTGCTATTTCTTTTATTTGTGTTTCTATATTCTAGACCCTTTACCCCACTACTTCCTTTGGACCATGTGGTCACCTTTCCAGTCTAGCAGTTCCCCGCTAGTCCTTGTTTAAGACGCTTCTCCGCTCACGCTTTAGCAACTCTTAACGCATCTCAACCCGCTTCACTTCCGCTGACACCTAACAGTACGCATCATCCGCATCTGAACGCCTCTCCAGAATATCGCTTCACGCATATTCCACCGCTTATAGTGCACTTATTGCACTATTCCCCCTTTACTCTTCCGCTTACCTCATTTCCACTTCCGCTACGCTTCTCTGAGCCTGAGCCCAAATATTGCCTCCCTTTCTCAAAGCTCAACACACACACACACACACACATTTACATAAACATATATACACGCTTCCGCTCCACAGCTTCCTTTCCTCTCATCGCTTCTCAGGCAGCTTATCAACATACCTCACGCACATCGCTCCTTGCAAAGGGTAAGTACCTTCCCCTTTTTCTTTTATTTCTCTTTATTTTTTCTATTCTTCTTTGTCTACTATTATTTCGTACAGCGCCCACTTGGGCACCTTAGCATTTGGGTGTAGGTGGCCACGCGCGCCTACATTTTGGTCCTCCGGGCCGGATACGGGGCCCATATACAGTCCACTTCTTCCGCATCGCTTAATAAAACCCACTATGGCGCCTAAAAAAGGGAAAGGCACTGCAGGGGCATTATCGTTGGTTGCCTTCACTCGCTTAATCAGAGCAACTAAATTGGCCCTGGATCGCCATCTCGAGTACTTTGTCCAACGACTCAGAGTCGCTCCTCTGTCCTCAACGCTCATAGCTTCGATGACGAGATTAGTCGAGACCGACTTCGCCAGCTTCCGAGAGCGAGTTGAGCCGTATCTGGATGCGAACCGGCCTCCTGAGGGCCTCTCGGAATGGCATTTGATAGACGGGTTCCAGCAGGTGCAAAATTTATACCTCGAAATTATCGATATCTTTGCGAAGGCTAATTCTGCTTCCTTGGTCACTACGCGGCCATCCACGCCTGCCAGCTCTCCACAGTCGGCAACCCCTGCTTCAACAGCCTCTCCCACGCCTCGCCTTGCTGCGTCACTCCCTCCTGCGCTTCCAGCGCACCTGCAGCCTTCAGGTCTTCTCAAGGTCTCTGATGAGGCCGTAGGCATCCCTGCTGCTAGCCCCGGTTCTCCGCGCTCACCTGTTCGCCCCGCTGCCGAGAATCCACACTCCTCATCTCCTTCACCTCACATTAGTGAGGTTGAGTACCCGTCTCCTCCGCCTTATATTACCAGAGTTAAGTGCGCTTCTCCTCCGCTTCACATCACTGGAACTGAGAACGCTTCTCCTTCGCCTCCTATCAGTAGGGCTGAGTGCTCTTCTATGCCTCATATTCCTGAGGCTGAGGATGTCTCTCCTTCGCTCCCCTTATTTGAGGAGCTGCCCCCCGCATCTCCTCCGTCTTATAGTAGCGGAGTTGAGTGCACTTCTCCTTCACTGTACAACAGTGAAGTTGAATGCTTATCTCCTCCGCCTCATCACACTGAGGCTGAGGGCGCTTCTCCCCCGCAATCACCTTTACTTCCCACTTCGGAGGAGCCGCCTATTACGTCTCCTGCATCTCTTCCGCCTCTTACCGCTCAGGCAGAGGACGCCTTTCCTCCGCAATCAACTTTACTCACTGCCTCTAAGGAGTCACGCCCCGCACCTCCTCCATCTCGCATTAGCGGAGCTGAGTGTGCCTCTCCACACAGTGAGGCTTTGCGCCCACCTCCTCCACTCCATGTCATCCGGGCAGAATGCCCTCCGCCATGCTGCACGGTAAACGCAGAACCTGTCTCAGGTTCCGTGTGTACATCCACCGCAGATGATCCAATTGATAGCGCCTTGCACAGTCTTACCCCGCCTCATCTTCAGGAATGCACCCAGGGGTCGAGCGGACCTGCTAGGCTTTCTGAGCCTCTAGACAATGGGCCTAGACGCCCCGCATCACCTGATTCAACCGCAATGTGTATGTATCAGGAAGCTAAACCACCAGTCAAGGTGGCTCTAGTGACCACTGCTCCTGAGGACAATATTATTTCCCAGTTCTCTTCATTGCTCCACCGCCAACGCATTACTGCGTATTGTTTACGCTTCGGGTTCAACTGCAGGAACCCCACCACGCCTCGCCATGGTGAGCTATCATTCTTGGAGCTACAAAACGCCTTAAGTCATATCATCCGGGTCATACATGAAGAGTATCCTGCTAAGAAATTACTAGAGGTTCATACTCCTTTCTCTCCGCCTTGCTTAGATCTGCAATTAAACCGCTCCTCGAACTCCAAGGATCCGCTGCGCGTACGTGGACCTCTTACTGATGCACCACTACCCTGCGCGTTTCTCTATTCTATGCGAATGCCCGGGAATCAGTATCGCCCCCGGCTCATTCTTGATGCTACGCTGCACCGTCTGCTTCCCACTGGTGCCTTAGCCCCCAATGCTTTCGTCCACTGCCACTGCGCCATACCGGATGGGCGCAGAGGTAGCTGGCGCTGTCTTAACAACTGCAGCCAGTGCTGCCCCGCCACGCTTCACTCCATCACTCCCCCTATGGGTGCCCTCTCGCCTAAGCACATCCTTGCTGTTATGGCCTGCAGGGTGGCCGGTGTCAACCTCACCGGCCCCTTCGCCAGGTCTATCGCGCAATTGCGCAGTGACACATTACCCAAGGGGCATCCAGGATCTTTTCACAGCTTCACCACCTTCGCAGGTTCGCTGAGCAAGAAGGCCTCCGCGCTGTTCACCTCCCCTGTCACCGCTGCCTCTCAACGCTTTGTTGCCCCACGTAGCTTACCCTTCACGATGTGTTCCGATATCAAAACTAATTTCGTGTACGCACAAAACTCACTGCGCGAGCTGGGAAATCACCTCCATCATCCGCAACTTACTTTAACCATGAGGTACACTCCCCCTGCCACAGTGAATGGCGGGCGGGTATATCCCTCGCAAGTCTGCAGTGTGGGCGACATGAAAGAGGCTCCATCTCAGTCCACGAAGCAACACCTCACGCACGCTATCAGTGATCTCCGCTTCTCATGTGAGAGATTGTTAAACATGGTGTTCAGGGTCGAGACCATCCGTAACTCCCCACCGCTAAGCGCTCCATCCTTGGATCCAGCCGCTTCTAAACCCAAGACTCCAGGACCACACTGGTTGCCTTCTCTAACTGCATCTCAAGGACGAGCCCCTTCTACGGTCCATCCCGATCGCATCCGCCAGGAGAATCTCCGTAACCTTATCCCGCAGGCCTTCGGGAACCTTCCCCCGCTTCCGCAGTGGTTCAAACAGCTACGTACTACCGCTTCAGGGTCACCCGCCGCATCTAGGCCAGACTCCGCTCCCCGCTCACGTCAAATTCACTGAAGCCAAGCCTTCAGGGCGGGCGGGATGTTCGGTTGTGACCGAGACCATTCGGCCAGTTTGGCTAGCGTCCGTCTCTCGCGAGTCAGCCTCGCGCCCGCGCGCGTACTAATGTACGCATCCGCCTTAATTTCCTGCTATCACTATCGCCAATTACTAAGTCTTATTTTTTATTCAATAATTTTCAGTATATTAAAATTTTAGTTTCCGTTTCTTATGCCAAATGCGTCACTACCTATAGCTGCTATTTCTTTTATTTGTGTTTCTATATTCTAGACCCTTTACCCCACTACTTCCTTTGGACCATGTGGTCACCTTTCCAGTCTAGCAGTTCCCCGCTAGTCCTTGTTTAAGACGCTTCTCCGCTCACGCTTTAGCAACTCTTAACGCATCTCAACCCGCTTCACTTCCGCTGACACCTAACAGTACGCATCATCCGCATCTGAACGCCTCTCCAGAATATCGCTTCACGCATATTCCACCGCTTATAGTGCACTTATTGCACTATTCCCCCTTTACTCTTCCGCTTACCTCATTTCCACTTCCGCTACGCTTCTCTGAGCCTGAGCCCAAATATTGCCTCCCTTTCTCAAAGCTCAACACACACACACACACATTTACATAAACATATATACACGCTTCCGCTCCACAGCTTCCTTTCCTCTCATCGCTTCTCAGGCAGCTTATCAACATACCTCACGCACATCGCTCCTTGCAAAGGGTAAGTACCTTCCCCTTTTTCTTTTATTTCTCTTTATTTTTTCTATTCTTCTTTGTCTACTATTATTTCGTACAGCGCCCACTTGGGCACCTTAGCATTTGGGTGTAGGTGGCCACGCGCGCCTACAAGATGACAATGAGATGTTAAGGGGTGAGACAACGTATTTAATTGCATTACATAAAAAGAAAAATTCTATAACAAAAAAAGAAAATCCTCTGCTTTTATGGGAAAGTAGAGTAGAAACAGAAATAGAAAAAAACGATTCTATTTAGTGGTGTAAGGCAAAAGAAAATTGATTTTGTTAACAAAAGCTAACGTCATTTGTTGGAAATGAGGAAAAAAAAAAAACTATTGTACGTACTTATCCACCCTTAATGTAAATTTTCCAAACTGAATAGTACCGTCAAATAAAAACGAAAAAAAAAAACAAGGGAAAATCTTTGAAAAACAGAAAAGTTAAAATTAAAGCAGTGCTAACATTTTTCATTACATTATTATATACAAAAGAAAAAGAACTTACAAAACAAGTAACTATACAAACAATGAAAATAAAGCTCACAAACTCTTGGCGAAGAAAAACTGTACCCATTGCTTTGGTTAAAAAGAAATATTCTCTTTTCCAAGGAAATACGGGTTTTAAAAATTATTTGCTGGAATGGAAATTATTTAAAGAAAAACGACTAATGACAATTCTAGTTTTTCTTCAGCAATTTCTCTTTAAAATATATGTTAATAGCAATTAATTGAAAAATGTAGCAATTAAAGGATTATTTAAATAAAAAGAAGCAAAGAAAAAAGAAAGAATATCTTTTTAATATAAATGAATTAATATTTTATATCTTCATATTAATAATTAAAAGTGATGAACTACCTACCTATCTTAAAAACAGCTATTGGCAAATGGCCTTCGAATGGGACAATCAAATGCACACTTTCACGGATATTTAATCACCAACCTTCAAGCCGGCCTGCAGGATCATGTTCCAAGTTAATTAGGTGCTGGATAAAAAACAGCCTTGATTTTCTTGGTTTTTAAAGATTATTCTAAATCAGGAACGCATTAGTTTTTAAAAACCTAAGACTAAAAGTTTAGATAAAGCGCCACATATTTAAATGCAATGTTCTATGCTGTAAGCGTTTTCTTCTTATAATTAATAAGTTCGATATTCTCTTTTATTACTTTTATTATCTTCACATAATAAAACATAAAATGTCTTACATAATGTTCTCTGTCTTAGAAAAGTAAAGTAAGTAAAGTAATCGCCTATTATTTCAGGCGGGGCTTAACGTCAAGCTACCAATTAGGTGTCGAGAACGGGGGGCGGAAGCAGATACTTTGCTGTTAACTTTCTTTCTAACGAATAAAAAGTAGCAATAAGCAAGATTCGAACTGGGGACCTCCCACTTACAAAATCACACTCTTGTTCCACTAGGCCACTAGTTTTATATACTAACATATATAATAATTATCTGCAAAGAAATTAGAACAAGTCTATACACTATAAGATAGGCATTCTAGCAGAGTGTAGTTCTCTTGATATTATTTCAGTTATCTGCACAGAAAATGGATCTGACCGTGCAGTTCTGCGAGACGCTTGCATTCACCTGGTAACTCCCCAACAAAATCAATTTTTCTTGAAAAAGTATCAAATAAAAATGAAAAATACAAATAGGAAGTCCCAAAGAAAAGTTCAAACTTCAAAGAAAACCATTTCCAGTAATTTTCATAAACTCTCGACAACATAAGGGGAAAAGTAGCCTGTAATATATGATTATGGGGAATTACGGCAATATCTCTGGCACTAAAGGTGGTAGCATTGATTGACATTATTGGTAGTGACACTATCACTATAGTAACTATCGCCGCCATTTCTAGTCCAAAGAAGACCGAAATGTTTGCCCTTACATGAACTCCCCAGATGGTATTAGGAGAAGAAGTTAGAAAAGTCACCGAACATGTTACTCTGAACTCTGCACAGCAAGCTGCTTAGAAGCAAAAGTGTTGTCCGTCGACCAAATAGCAGTGTTGGGTGGATAAAAGATTGAATCCCAGTAACCTGCTCAGAACTGGTGAAATGGCTTACTTTAAACCACTTATCAACATCAAATATTAAATAAAGTATGCGTTTCTTGTTTAAATTATATTTAATTTAATATTTCATTAAATCGCCACGCAGGAACTTCACGGCTGGCTGCTGTGCACTGTGCACATCTTCTCAAAAGGTTTTTATAGAAATATATCCGTAACATTGTCATTATTATTGCTGTTACAAGATTATAAGGTGAATTATAAATCGCAATTTAATTTTCTCATCAATCCAAAATAAATGATCAAACTAATTACTCAAGTTATCAGGTATTCGTCCATTCATAAGATCATTTACCGAACAGATGCCATTATAGTAAATAAAAAGAGGTAATTTATTTTAGAGAATGACAGCGAAAGATAAAATTGACGGGTTATTAAAGTTTCTTCTTCTTTTTTTCTCAAGTTGGATGTTGAGAACGATCCTTTCCACCAAGATGGACTCTTCTAGGTCCTACAGGTCTACAATCTATGTCCTTACTATCCTTCCTTCGACGAAGAAAATATTTAAAAATGTTTCATAACCTTTCTCTGATAGTTATTTAAATAGAGTCAAAGCAAAGCAATAATAATAGTTATACATTTTGCGTATAAATAATAGTAAATAAAAGATTACTGGATAACTGAGTTACTGTGTCAAAAAAGTCAAATGAAGGAAATCAACAGTTACAATTAACAGTGAAATTTAGAAGGTACGCCTCCTGGACAATTTTTAATTTATTTTAGCATTATTAGAATTCCTCATAAGAAATCGCTGGCGTCAAGAGCACTCTCTGGCCATCTTACTCTTTAATTTAGCTCTATAGAACGCCATCAGAGCCATGTGCACAGCTTTCGATGGCTCGATTTATATTAGATTAGGCCAGCAAATGGCATAAAATACACAGACGGTCTTGTCTTTAAGGGAAGAAGAAAGCATCTCAAGTATTTAGCCGACAAAAAACGAAGTAAATGCAGTCATAAAAAGTAGAATAAAGCTGGGCAGTAGAGGATAAAACTGTTTGATCCAGATTAGTATCCAGGGGAACAAAATTGATAGATTAATCGAAAGCAAAGCTATCAGACATCGGTGCAAACAAAAGAGCATGAGATATCGTTAGAATGTTTGCAAGATAGAAGACCTTCAGGTAAATCTTTGGCCTTGAGAAAGAATGAGATCAGTTTAAATTAAAAAGAAATAGTGAGATGTGAGAACTGTGAGGAATCCGGTTGGATAGATCAAGAGAGTAAGTTAGAGATGGATATGACACCTAATTAGAATGAAGGATTCTAGAATTCTAAACTGAAAGGGTAACTAAGAGGGGCTAGAAGAAGAAGAAGAAGAAGGCTAGGATTAGATAGCTGATTAAGTGGATATTGTCCAGGATATAAGCAATCTTGGTGCAAGAACTAGAAGTGCATTGGTTAGAGAAGAGTATTTATTCGAGGACCGTTTAGCTAAAGCAGAAGCTGAAGAAAAGATGAAACGAAGAGGAATTGGTTTAACGTAAATTACATTTTTCTGCAACCATGTAGGGAAGTTCTCATTACTCAATTAAAATCAGCTGTGTAATGCCCAACTTCCCACACTAGTGAGGAAAAATTCCCATTAGTGTCACTTTCCGCACTAGTGTGTGGAAAAACTTTATTGTGCTTCCTTGATATAAGGAGTTTTGTTATTAACATAAATATTTTCTGTAAAACTTTAATAAGCTTATTTAACGTAACTAAATAATTAAAAAACGAATATTAAAAAATAAAATAAAAATTGAAAAGAATATAGAAATAAAAATAATACTTTAATAAATAATTAGATATTTTTAATTATAACAGTTAAAAAGGTTATAGTGTTACCTTATAGAAATTTAAAATGGATTCTAGTGATTCCTGTTTAGAAAACACTCCATCAATAAAAGAAACAGCAGAAAATGTAATAAGTAATGTAAATACGTAAGTAATGTAAATAATTGTAATATAACAATAAATGTTTATAATAAATAAATTACTTTTTGTAGACTGTAAAAATGAAATTTTTAATTTTTTTAGTTAATAAATCTAATGGTTGCAGAAAAATATAATATTTAACTCGAGTGTCAAGTATTTTCCTCACACTCGGCAATTTGCACTTGCACTCGCCTCGCTTCGCTCGCTCGTGCGTGCAAACCCTGCCTCGCGTGAGGAAAAGTACTACTTTCCACACTTGTTAAATAAATAACTATTTCTAACTTTAATTCCAAAAATTTGGGAATAAAAAAAAAGTAAATCGGTGTACCATGAACACCCTAGTTGTCTACTGAACTCTACTGAACATTCAAGCAAGAACCTCAATGTTTTTTTTTAAACAAGACGGTTCATGTATACTTTTGACAAGGCGGAAATGTTCATCTTATAGTTTTCCATGTCTATATCTTGTATTTCCTTGCATACTCAGAATAAAACCAACCTAAATCCAAATCACAACCACCCAAAAATAAATAAATTCAATGTGAACACTCATAAGACCTTCACTGCTATTCTTACAAAAAATTTTCTTTTAAATCATTTATTTAGTTACAATCAACGCATTGCGTTATAAACAACAAGGGTAACAATAAGCATCATTCACACATATCAGAGTGGAGAAGTTACCCAGCGGTAACACTCCAATAGTATTCTAAATTCTACTGACTCTCTTCATCAGAGAGGAGATCGCGAGGCCACCTGTCTTTTAAGACGTCTGGAAGTGTTGTCTAGAAATGTTCTTGAAGATAGATGTTGTACCAGTGGATTGTGATGTGTTTGAATGTTAAGATGGAATTTTCTGTAACATGTTTTCAGCAACTTGTGTGATGAAAGGAATGTTCAAGTCTGTGTGAATGGTTTGATTGGTGACTTAGAAAGGAGTGTTTAACTGTAGAGCGAAGAATTTTAGACTGAAAAGACTGGAATCCTTTGCAGATTTGAGCGTTTGGTTGAACCCCCACAGTTCGATGCCAAAAGCCCATACTGACTTTAGTATACTTACATATATAAGTCTTTTGTTGTCCAGAGTGAGTTTTTATTTGTTGGAAGCGTCTGTTGAGTTCTGTTCTCTTAAGCGAGTATGAGGGTTCCATGTAAATCTTCTGTCAAGGTAAAGCCCAAGTCTTACAAATTTAAATCAAAAATATTTTATCATACTGAACTATTTTACAAGTTACTGTAAATTTTGGGAAAATAATCAATTCTAACTTCCTCGGGACCCACCCGAAATCTCTGCTCTGGTGAAAACTTGCTAGAAACCACTCCTTCCAACCAAATAAAAATAAAGAACATAAAGAACTGACTTCTTTTGGAATAGAAAAAGTAAAATACAAGTGAAAAACACCGAATTGGCTACCAGTTTGACTAGATTTCTACTTTTTCTGTCTCTGCCACCTACTGATATGGCCAGGGCTAAAATAAACTTAAAGGGTTGCCTTGAATTGGAAAAGCAAAGGTAAAATACAAGGGAATAACACCGAATAGTCTAACAGTTCGTTTAAATTTCTGCTTTTCTGTAGAATGACATTTGTAAGCAAAGTATGTTAGATGTCCATAAAATTGTTCTTATAGTTCTTAACGAAATTAAGACTTCTGAAATATTTAAATCAAAACTTTTTATTTTAATATTTAACAAGTATTGACGGAATAAAACAGTAAAGTTAGTCTGCCACGTTGATTGGTTATAATTGAATTATTTACTTGACACTTACATAATTTTATTCGTTGAGATTAACCTCACATAGCGTACCTTAAAAAAAACTAACAGGAGAACATTTACGATGTAGACTAGCAATAACTTTTTCAATTATATTTATCAAGAAATATCCGAGTTCTTCGATTTATTGTTAACAAATACATAAATATATTATAAACATAAAATATATAAATATATATAAATCTAGCTATACTGATAGATAAATAGAGGTTATAGCATCACCCCAGAAAGATTACGACCGGCAAAAGAGTAACTTTGGAGACAAAGTTCTACTAAACTTATCGCTTCTAGTTTGTTGTTCTCGTAACTTCTGCTACAACTACCGATATCTAGTGAAGTCAGTTATTTACAGTAATATTACATTTTCATTTATCAATTACAGGTTTAATAATTGTTGTTATCATAAAAGAAAATTAGATAATAGATATCAATTTATTTATTAGCAAAATTAGTGTTTATTGCGAATATTCCCTTGAATAGAAATTTTGTAAGGGATGTTAAGTTGGTAATGGTTGCTTTGATAACTAGTAGAGCAAGACAAAATTTTGAAATCTTTCAGATTTTCGAGATTTAGAATTTGATTAATATAACCGCTTTCCTCTGAGTCAACACAAGTGTTTTGTTTTTTTTCTTTCTTTTGAAATTTGATATTTTAAATTGATGTGACCCGTTTTTTATATATTTTCTCTAATACAACTTCAACAATTCCCTTTGTACACATGTAGATTCATAACATTTATTTAAAATATTTTCCAAAGAGAAATAGTTCAAAGGCAGTTCTGTGATTGGTGTAATCTTTCCTCTAAAACGTCTTTTAAAAGCCATGAGTGATAACAGAAATTAAAGTCAAATTGCAAATTTAAAAAAAAATCCATTGAACTAAAGAAACTTTACTTTCAAAAAAAAAAAAAATTACTGAAGTTGCAGTGAGAGAAGCTCCTGTAACTGTAAAATCGAAATTTTTTTTAAATTAGAAATCCTCAAAATTTAAATTTTAATATTATATCTACGAGGGTCGTTTGAAAAGTCCGTGCAAAGTCAGAGAGATAGCACTACTGGCGCGTATCGAGGTTATGTTTAGTTAGTAGCATCTCTTGGAAGAACACACACCAAGTTTCAGCCAGATCGGTCTATTTCTTTGTGTTTGGCATTCGTTTGAATCGAGGAAGTCGAGTGATTTTCAAAAAATGAACGAAAAAGAATTTCGTGTGTTGATTAAACACTACTTTATGAAAGGCAAAACGCCTCAGGAGACTAAAGAGAAGCTTGATAAACATTATGGTGACTCTGCACCTTCGATTAGAACAGTTTATAAGTGGTTTCAAAATTTTCGGAATGGCCATATGGGCACAAGTGACGCTGAACGTTCTGGACGCCCTGTTGAGGTTACTACTCCAGAAATCATTGATAAAATCCATGATATGGTGATGGATGACAGAAGAGTGAAGGTGCGTGAGATTGCTAGTGCTGTGGGCATCTCGAATGAACGGGTACATAATATTTTGCATCAACATTTGGACATGACAAAGCTATCCGCAAGATGGGTGCCGCGATTGCTCACGCTTGACCAAAAACGAAATCGTGTGAAGTGTTGCAAGGACGGTTTGCAGCTGTTCCAGAAGAATGCGCAGGACTTTAAGCGTCGTTTCGTCACTGTGGATGAAACATGGATACATCACTACACTCCTGAGACCAAAGAACAATCTAAACAATGGGTTACCAAGGGGGAATCTGCGCCAAAAAAGGCGAAGACCGTTCCTTCGGCCGAAAAGATTATGGCGACTGTCTTTTGGGATTCGCAAGAAATAATCCTCATCGACTATCTGGAAAAGGGTAAAACTATTACAGGTGCATATTATTCTTCGTTATTGGACCGTTTGAAAACCGAGCTGCAAGAAAAACGCCCACGATTGGCCCACAAAAAAGTCCTTTTCCATCACGACAACGCACCAGCTCACACCTCAGCAGTTGTGGTCGCAAAATTAATGGAAATAGGGTTCCAACTCGTTTCACATCCCCCCTATTCTCCAGACTTGGCTCCTTCGGACTACTATTTGTTCCCCAATATGAAGAAATGGCTGGCGGGAAAAAGATTTTATTCAAACGAGGAGGTGATTGCAGAAACGAATGGCTATTTTTCAGACTTGGACAAATCCTATTATTCGGAAGGGATCAACAAACTAGAGCAGCGTTGGACAAAGTGTATAAGCCTAAAAGGAGACTATGTTGAAAAATAAAAAAGGTTTACCCCAAAAAATTAAGTAGTTTTTATTTTAGCACGGACTTTTCAAACGGCCCTCGTAGATTATTTATTATTACTTATTTTTAATACATTTGATTAAATTTTACGGTTCAAAAGTTGACGACCTTTCGCTTGCGATGGCAAAAATTGTAATTAATTATTAAAAATTAATTTTGTAAATATATTAATTTTATATTTTTAAAGCATGATTTATATTATTTTGGTGAATCAATTTTTTAAGCATTCAAAAATAATATTTACCATTTTTTCTATTAAGTACAACGTTCTAAGTCAGTAATCACTTCAATCTCTCTTTGCGCTAATAATACAGTTCTTTTCCGGTAACACTGAGGTTTGTTGGAGATGGAAAATTCAGAAATAATCTGTTTCCTTTTCCCTTTCTTAGCAAAATTTTTTATCGAGCAAAAAATTGAGTCTTTGATTGGAATAAGCGGTAGTCTGAACAAGTAATTGACTTACTAAGAAAATCTTCGAGAATGTCTGTGGTTGAAGAGGAGTTTTTTAAAGCAATAGTTATCCGAATTTAGAAGGGTAGCCTTAGGTACATGTGAGTGGTTGTCTTAAGATGCCAGCTCCCCAATCTCTGGATCGGTAGGATGTGGCACCTTACTTAGAACACTCAATCTTTAATCTAGGGCCAATTTTGGAAATTTGGGGAGAGAGCTTCGAACATCAAGGAAAGTATGCCTGAATTCCTTCTCTTTCTCAAATTTCCTTAGAAAACTTAGTTCCTTTTTAGTCTAGAGCAGCCATTTTTAGAAAGAGTTGGAAACAACATGAATGGACAGCCCAATCTTGGATATTGTGAGAGGATTATACCATACCTGAAATTGATGAATTTTTTCTTTAAATTCTTAAAAGAGGGCGATGAACGGGGGTTGTGTTGGTTGTAAGGGATTTAGTTCAATCCCTTCCTACGGCTGACCCTTAAATTTATACATTAAAAAGGGCCCCAAGTTATAAAAAGTACTTTGTAAACCTATTTCCGTGCTAATCACCTTCTCGATTTTCTTTTAAGGAATAAGAGGAACTTCATTTGCATATTTAGTGCAGAGAAAATACGAGTGGATCGCTTTATCTACACTGCCAAAGAAGAAAGAAAAGAAGCATTTTGAAAATGTGATAAGAGCGGTAACCAATATGACACGACTCGAAAAGCTAGGGGGGGAAAAACAGCGCTTTTTTTTCTTTCAAAAACAAAAAGAGAGAGACAGAATCGTGAATAGACTCTCCTTTACTACTCTTCCCAATATACATGTATATAGCTCCCAGTCCCAGACGGGAGTTCAAAGTTATAAACGAGTGTACTCCCGTCTTCGCCAGTTTGGGCTTTATTAAAGTCGGCGTTGTCAGCCCAACTGACAAGAGGCGCTTATCAATTAGTCGTCTTGGCTGATAAATCGCTTAAAAACCAACCCTTTTACTACCACTAGCTTGCTCGCAAACAACTAGAGATTAATCAACGCATTCCGGTCGTAGAAGATTAATCTAGAAATTAATTATATCAAGAAGTATGGCGAAAGCGTAAGCGGCGTTACGGTTTAGAGTTGGCGCTCGGGATGGCACTTCTAGGGTGGTGAAATGGAAGACGACGGAGAGATGTGATTTTTAAGGAATTGGATATGCAGCTCTAAATGGACAAACCATTACTATTCTAGCAGACAGACAACGAATGAATATGCGGAGATAGCTAACGAAACAAAGGGAGTCACAATTGCTTGGCAAATACCATTAGGAGTTTTATCTCGCTAATTCAACTCATATTCTGAAAAATGAACTATTAAACGCAACTTCATTTTAAATAAGGAAACAAAAAACATTAAATTGTAATTGTTTAACAATAATTAATTATTATTTATGTTTTAAAGTTACAATTAAAACGAATCTGACTTTGCAAAAAATTTAGTTCTTTATTTATACAGATAAATAATTTTGAAGGTGTACCTGTAAAGTTGATCTTGATAAGTATCCAAATTATTATTACCTGAAAATGAAAATATTGTTAATCTGAAAGCCATTTTCTTTATGATAATCATTCTACAATTTAAGTAATCAAGTCTAAATATGCTAAGAATATTCTTTATTCTTCGATTTAGTCATTTCTTAGAGATAAAAAGACTACAAAATTTCCTTCCAAATTTAACACCATGCACATTCATGTGGAATCATAGAGGTGTTCATGCTCAATCGGCCGTGTGACTCCCATTGACTGATATTCGTTTTGTTAGTCCGCATGAAGTGGAAGAATGGACAAAATGTGCGTAAAAGAAGAGATTTTAATTTGTTAAAAAAACTATTTAGTCCACTGATCAAATCATTTTATTATTTAACAAAAACTTACAGTTTAAAAAGTTAAGTATAAAGGTTGATTAAACGCCAAAAGGTACACAAATCAGCAAGTACCCAACATTTCATTAATACTTCATTGATATTATTTAAGTAATTTTACTGCATTAATTTTCATTAATATTTTTTAGAATTCATTAGATGTCACAGACCCTTATGCTGGCCATTTTCATCTACAAAATATATGTTCAAGTAGCACTGTAGATTGATTGTAGTATCTATTTATCTATAATAATCAAACTATTAATCACAGGTTAAAAAAAAAATCATAAAAAATATGAGGCTAAAAATTCAAAAACTGTTTTTAAAAAATGCTTACACCAACATACATCAATGATTTTGCTTATTTTATTTATTTATTTTTATTTTTAAACAAAAATATATAAGTTCATTCTTCGATTAATGTAATTGTTACTTTATGTAGTAGTCAAACGTTTATAATAATAGGTAATAATTAATCTGGCTTTATCCGCAAATAATATAGTTTTCTTCAATTACATTCTCAATCTAGGTATTCTTCTAGGTATATATGTAATATAAAATAAATAAAATATGCATAAATAAAATTAGGGGGACTAAATTAAATTACAATTGAGAAATGAATAATTATTGTTGCACAATCTACTTGTTATTAACTGTGTGTTATTTGTGCTCACGAATATTTCGGTAAGACGAATTCAATACTAAAATATTGTTTTAAATCCTCCGAGATTCAAATTTAATCAGTAGCCGACTCTAACTTTGTCTTTTTCTACTTTAACATGCATGAACATATATGTGACAACTTCAGAATAAAGCATATTAAAGATAAATCAGAAGAATAATTTGGAATACACTTAAAATAAAGTACCTATTTAATAACGAAGTTATAATATACATTTTATCATAATTATAACAAAAAAATATTATGAATGAACTGGCCAGCATAAGGGTCTGTGACATCTAATGAATTCTAAAAAATATTAATGAAAATTAATGCAGTAAAATTACTTAAATAATATCAATGAAGTATTAATGAAATGTTGGGTACTTGCTGATTTGTGTACCTTTTGGCGTTTAATCAACCCTTATACTTAACTTTTTAAACTGTAAGTTTTTGTTAAAGAGATTTTTGTACCTTTTGGATAGATTTTCCTTTTTGTCTATTTTACAAAGTTACTTATCTGCTTCACAGATTTTTTTAAAATTTAGAATAAGCAATTCTATCATTATAACCTGATAAGGTGTTAAGTCGGAACCATAACTACCATTGGAGAGATCTTTTTAAAGAATGATTATAGTTGCCATCCTCAATAACAACTTTTTTGAGAAAGCGTTTTGAATAAAATAGGAAGGTATTTGTACGTAAATAGCAAAATTAAATTGCGATTTAAGTACTTCCTTTTAAGAGGAGTAAGAAAAATAAACTGCGATTACAGTACTTCTCCCTAAAAGGCTGAGAAGCAAAGATTTTGAATCGAACGACAATTCATTGATGTAAATCGGTTCACTCAGTGATAATTTTATCGATTGCAATACTTCCTCTTAGTAGGTGTAAGAGCATGAAGGCACTTCACACCCACGTAGAGGAGCTTTAACCACTTCTTCGTGCTAAATTTTATCAAAATCGGCATAAGCGATATGGAAATATTGGTAATAATAGTTTTAGAATGGGCCTTATTTGGGTGGGGCAAACTCCCCTCCTTATGAGGCACGGCGTCGAGACTTTTAAAGTTCAAATCTGTACAAAATTTCGATTCGATTGACACTTCATTCATGAAAATCGGTTCACTTGTCGATAATTTGAAACGATTGCTATACTTCCCCTTAACAAGTGTAAGAGCAGATCGTCGCTTTAATGTTACGTAGGGGAGCCCTGACCCTGTCATCCTACCAAATTTTATCAAAATCGGGCTAAGATTTACAGAGTAATTAGTAATAATAATTTTGGAGGGGGCTTTACATAAAGGGGGCTAACTCCTCTCCCATTCAATGTACAGCATCGAGACCCCCAAAAGGCACATCTACATAAAATTCCGAATCGAATGACACCTCATTCATGAAAATCGGTTCGCGCGTTTAGGCGCTACGCAGTTTACAAAAAAGGTAACAACAACAAGAACAAGAACAAGAACAAGAACAAGAACAAGAACAACAACAATTTCTGAAAATGCCGTTTTTGCTCATTTTCGGCAACTTTTTTCTCGAAAACTATTAGATCTGGGTTGTTGCAAAAAAATTACAGTGATAAAGGAGGGTTTGCCCTATATTTTAAAGAAAATTTGGGAATTTTATCTTTTATAGAAAAAGAGAAAAAAATTGTCAAAGTTGGGTGTTTTTCAACGTTACGCTTTTTCGTGCAGTTTTTGACGATCAACCCTTATACAACTGTCCTACCGGACAGTTTTAATTTATTAATTATTGTTACTTAAACTTGCAAAAACTCAAATACAAAAAGTATTATCAGTGAATTTACTGAGCGTGAAATATAAATAGCATGGAGAAATGCCTCTCAGTGGAGGAACTACATTATATCTTCAGATTGTAGCTAGAAAGATGGTCGCGATGCCAGCGGCGTTTCAGGAATGAAATGAGGAGGTTAGGTTGGTTGGACGTGAATTTGTGGAATTATTTTTATAGCCGTTGTGCAGAAGAGATTTTTAGATCAATACGATCAATTAGTAATATCAGCTGAGATGATTGTACATGTATAAGAGGAGTTGGAATGCTTGCTTGATCTACAAACCTCGCATCCAGGTGCCCAAAAGAGTTTTGTAATGGTTTATGGAAAAGTGTTTACTTTTCTAGTGAGAGTTCCGATCGACTCTTAAGAAACCTAGGAAAAATTTTGTAGCCTGTTAAATTCCAGTCTTTTTAACCTGAAAATTATCTTAAAGAAAATACAAAATGATATTCTATTCTGCATTTTAGGCGCCACGGTAGCCAAGCGGATTAAGCACGGACTGCAAAGCTAATATGCATTATGGTACTGGGTTCGATTCCCGGTCTTGGCCTTGGATTTTATTTAATGGTTAAATGAGAAATAGTAAAGTACGTTTGCTAGTCGCCTCCGTGCACGACACCTAGTAAATGGTAGTTGGACGTTAAGCCCCGAATGAAAAAAATAGGCGATTTCTACTTCTGCATTATTTTTTTACTTTTTAATATACAGGGTGTTCATTTTAAGACGGCTCAAATGCATTTCATGCTTAAACGGTTGCTTTGAGCAAAAAATGGTAGAGGAAAAATTTGTTGCCCGTCACCTCTATGTGTGTACTGAGTCTTCAAAGGTGCCTTTTCAGATACAGAGAGCAGTTGATAACCTCCTGGCTATCCTGGCTTGCGTGTCAGACACGGTACTTACTGCACAAGCTGCGTAAAGTGCATTATTTGATGAATTAAGGAATAAATTTGATCCTTTAAATTTATTAACTTAATATTTAATAAATATTGACTCTGGGCCTATGACATCGAAGTGTGGGGTTCAGCCAAACGGGTCAAACCTTCAAAGGATCCAGTTCTTGTAGTCTAAAATCTTTCGCTCTATAGTTAAGGCTCCTTTCTATGTCACCAATCAAACCATTCACAAAGACAAACATTCTTTTCGTCACACCAGTGGCTGAAACACGATACAGGAAATTCCATTTTTTACATTTAATCTCATCACAATCCACTCATACAACATCTATCTTCCAGAACACTTCCAGATAACGCCCCTAGACACTGGCCTCGCTATCTCCTCTCTGAGGACGAGAGTCCATAGATAAAGAAATGTTGTGGTGTTACCACTGGGTAACTTCTACACTCAGAGAGAGTTGTGGACATTTTATATTATCCTTGTTGCTTATAATGCTATAAATGCGTTGATTGCAACTAAATAAACGATTTTAAAAAAAATTGAGTAGAAATGCAACTTATACAAAGGAAAAAATGCACTTTCAAATGAGAGAATTATATTTATAAGAAATGCGTGAATTTCTCATCAGATTACTCATCCTCATGAAGTAACTTTAAATGTAGGCATAATAACTATATTGTGGTACTTCAGGTAACAAAGTTTGTAATCTGGTACTTAAAGTTATAAGGTACCAGTAAGCCGTTGAAATCTGATATCAATTCCAGTAGTGGAGAATCTATGAAGCCAGTAATCATACATTATTAACAAAATTTTATAACCGAATTGAGAGGCTCCTCTACCAAGTTTTGGTAAACAAGAACAACTTCAGTGCTTACGCTTTCTAGTTAGTGTTAATAATTTTATAATGAAGTTAATTTAACTAGTACTGGTTCTTATAGTGAAAGTTTCCTTGGTTTTGTTTGCTTCTAGTTTGCACTTTAGTGAAACTATTTCGCTAAAAGGAATGTCACGTTAAATTTGGTTGGTTAATTGCATCATGTATAATAGTTCTCGCCAGCGTTAATATTAATATTAAAATAGTTTTGACCACCAACGTAATATCAATTAAATTAACATTTTAATGTTAATTAACTTTAAATAATTATTAATCAAGATTGAATACTAATACAACTATCTTTTACTAATAATCTCAAAGTTCTAATGTCTTAACTCACAAATCTTTGGAGTCTATATTTAATTTCGTTGATTTTATCCGGCAAAGCACTACATTTTTTATTTGATTTTTTTTATCCCAGATCGGGTGCAGACTTTCATGCATTATCAGAGATTCATTATTAGTTTGATGCAGAGAATTTAATTTCAATTAGACCACCATCTCGCGCTGACTTGCTGGGTGAAATCAAATTAATGAAACCTAGGATGTTATTTAAGGTTTCTGTATGTTTTGTGCTTAGGTAATGTTTTAGAATTGTTAAATGGAAGTTGTGAGAATGTAAGCTGGACAAACTGAATCATACCTAGTTCTTTTGTACTGGGAAATAATTGTTGTTAAATTAAATACGTATTACGACCATGTGAGGTACCTTGGAACGTACCTAGACAAGAGACTTACCTGGAATCCCCATACGAGACTTAAACGTACTGAACTAATACAAACGATACAAACTTCTAGCCAGACTACTTGAAAAAACGCTCAAAACTCTCACTACAGAACAAACGACGACTCTATACAGCTCTTCTCAACACCAATATGGACTTACGGACTAGAACTTTACGGAACAGCTAAAAAAATCCAACATCAATAGACTGCAAATACTCCAATCCAAAATACTCCGCCGCATAGTAGACGCTCCGATTCTATGTTAGCAACCACACAATACATACAGACCTCCAAAATTCCACTCACCTCCGAGAACTTGCCAAAATCCGATTTAAAAATTTTCATCAAAAACTCTCACTTCATCACAACTCTTTAGCTGCAAACTTGTCTTCAACTACGCTACCCTCCAATCCTCGAAGACGGCTGAGGCGCCGTCACTGGATGACCGTCATTCACGTCTGCCACGTTATCTATATATACATTCATCATATTTACTTATTGTACCCTGTAGGTACAGGTGTAAATTTCAATAAAAGGATATTAAAAAAAAAAAAAAAATACGTATTAATGAACATGTGATTCTAATCGTTTAACAAATAATGTGTAACTAAATATGGTCCACTTTGTCACGCGGGTCTAGATACTATTGTTCATGTTTTGCTGCACTGCGAAGTATTTGACTCTTTAAGACATAAATACATTGATAGATACACCAAAGATGTAAAAACCGAGAGAGATAAAATTCAACAGCTTCTTAATATTGAGGATAATGTTCAAAAGCTTAATCACCTTTATTACTTTATTACAAGAAGTCTTCATTTAAGAAAATTATTGCAATAAGTTTGTAATTATCTAGTTTGTTTCTCTCTCTACTCTACTTATATAAATTACTATTACAAATAACAAATTCTAGAATAACTTTCTCTTACTGATTATAGCTAGAAATGATTCCACTCCGATTTAATTATATAGTTTAGTTTTGTTTTGTTTTTAATTTCAACCCGTACATATATTGTATACAATAATAAAAAACCATTAATTTGTATAATAAGTCTGACAGAATTAACTTTGTAAACTCCTTGTACTGTAAGGCCAACCCTTTGCTATGAGATCTGTACTCTTAAGAGCAAATAAATCATTCATTCATTCATTCATTCATTCATTCATTCGTGTAACTAAATAAAATCTTGAATAGAAAACTATTAATAGTTGAGAATATGCAACACGCTGGTTACATTTATGTATTTTTATTCGTAAGGTTTACTCAGCTGTGTCGGTGTGTTTGGTACAGAATGGCTGTAAAGAGTAAATCAGAGTTAAAGTTAATTTGCTTTTTCATATTGTTTTGGTAAATGGCTTTCTGATTGTATATTTCTACTCTTTTTAAGATGTCCATCTTTTGCTGTACGTATTCCTTTTTGATCTTCATATAACAGAGTCATTGTGTTGTTGTTGCTGTCCGGTTTGAAGAAGGCGTTTAATAAGGATGGTTTATAAGTTTTGAAGAGAGACCATAGTTGAGAAAAAAAAAGCTCCGGGCGCCAATAACCTCAGATGTAGATGCGCCTTAAATGATTAAAAATAAAAAAAAAGATGTTTAGCGTAGGTTGAGTCTGTTCTGTTATTGAACGGATTTGTCTATCTTTGATGTTTTCATTTCTATTTTCCTCAATTTTAAATCACTAATTTTACAAAAAATTGTTTCGCTATTCATTGAAATTTTAAATAACACCTACATATACAGTGTAATCTCCTTCACTCAATCTGCAAGTTTAGTGCAGGGCGGAAACATAGCTGAAGTCAAATTAAAGTGATTAGCGAATGTAGCTTTTTTAAAACGTTCTCATGTTAAACATTAAATTTAAAATCTAAGGTCTAGACCGAGAATCTAACCCAGAGTACCAACAATACTTTGCCATATGCTCCGACTCAATCAGCGCCGTACAGTCTCTTAGGCATATATACGCCAAACATCCAATCATCCAGGACATCCACACAGTGTTGTATAGAATGGAAAGAGAAGGAGCAACAGTTGCATTTGTCTGGGTACCGGTCACTCGGGAATTCAAGGAAATACAGATGCTGACCTAGCTGCCAAAGAGGCCGCACACATGGCGGTAACCATGGGAAGGTCCTTGCCAACAGACGTGGCGAAGCAGATTAGAAACTACATTTATGAATACTGGCAGAATGAGTGGTCCCTGGTGACGAATAATAAGCTTAGGAAGATTAAAACTGTCGTCAAAGCCTGGGACTTCTCATCGCGGCATAACCGCAGGGAAGAGGTAGTAGTTTCTCGACTGAGGATCGGCCATACCCGGTTGACCCATGGTTACCTCATGTGTCAGAATAGCCCTCCCACATGCGGTTCCTGTAATGAACCCGTGACTGTGCAGCATGTACTTGTGGAGTGTTCTGAGTATGAGCAATGTAGACAGCGTCACGGTGTTCCGAACTCACTGGAGGAAGCCTTAGCAAATGACCAGAAGAGAATAGATAATGTAATAAAGTTTTTGAAGGAAATTAAATTAATTAACAATATATAGGAAAATAAATTAATATATAGAATCATGTATATAAAATTTTTTTAAAAATGTATATATAACTGTATTTAATTGTATATAGATATGGATGGAATTTACGTATAGTGTGAATGAGTTAACTTTAAGTGTATAGCTTTAAGAATGGGGTTCCGTAAGTGGTTGTTCTAGCAAAATGTTGTGTATAAAGTTGGCATATGCCCTGAAACAGAGCGGTAAAGGGCATAATAACCACCTAGATTCATTGCTTTAAAAAAAAAAAAAAATACTTTGCGGGTCAAAGCCTCTTTAATCGCTCGGCTATCGAGTCCACCACAAATCAACAACAAAATTGGACAAATCAATAAAAACATGTACCTAGCTGGGCTCTAAAACAAAACCGGTCTTAAGCTAGGATACACACGAAGAGATCCTGGGTTTGAATACAGTGGATGGCCCTTATATTTTCTTTACTTTAGAGCATCTTTTAGCTTATATATAAGTTAAGTTATAAGATATTGATGAAAGCTGATTTCCTGGTAGACAGGTTTGTTTTAAGTCCAGCCTGTGTACAGGAGCTCAGTGGAAAGAGGAGCTATATTAAATGCTTGTCTTAGGCCTTTTGGTGGGACCGCCACCTGGAATTAAGGGCTTTTATCCTCCCTGCTTGCTCTCTCAGGCCTATATTGATTTTATCCTTCCACTTAAGTAGATAATTTTCTTATAATTTCTTTCTGGATAAGCCCAGGGTATTTCTCTTTCCAGGAATTTGGTTTAGTGAAAAAGCAATATGGTTGGAAAAGAGAAGGATGGACAGACAAAAAAAAAGAAAAAAGAGAAACATTTTTATAACGAAAATGAATTTTTTGGTTTTTGTTTTAATATAGCACATTGTTGAACTCTTATTTTGCTTTTTATTGATCGGATTTTGGCGTCTGCTGAGTATAAAATGATTATATTATTTATCTCCTTAACAAAAACTTACAGTTTAAAATGTTAAGTATAAGGGTTGATTAAACGCCAAAAGGTACACAAATCAGCAAGTACCCAACATTTCATTAATACTTCATTGATATTATTTAAGTAATTTTACTGCATTAAATTTCATTTATTTTTTTGAATTTATTAGAGGTCACAGACCCTTATGCTGGCCATTTTCGTCTACAAAATATTTGTTCAAATAGAACACTATTTCTTAGATTGACTGTAATATCTAATCAACAAACTATTAATCACAGGTTAAAAAAAAAAACTTTATAAAAAAAAATATGAGGTTAAAAAATTCAAAAACTTTTTTCAAAAATGCTTGCACCAACATTCATCAATGATTTTGTTTATTTTATTTATTTATTTTTATTTTTAAATAAAAATCTTCGGTTTAAGTTCGTAATTCGATTAAAGCAATTGTTACTTTATTTAGTAGTCAAGCGTTTTTAATAATAGGTAATAATTAATCTGGCTTTATCGCAAATAATATAGTTTTCTTCAATTCTCAATCTAGGTATTCTTACCGCAGTGTTATATATTTGGAATATAAGATATGCATATTTTTATGACAGCTAATTATACCAGTATTTTACCTACTATAAGTAAAATTAGAGGGACTACATTAAATTACAATTGAGAAATGAATAATTATTGTTGAATAATTTACTGGATATTACCTATGCGTTATTTGTACTCACAAATACTTCGGTAAGAAGAATTCTAGACTGAAATATTGTTTTAAATCCGTGATTCAAATTTAAACAGTAGCCGACTCTAACTTTGTCTTTTTCTATTTTAACATGCATGTATATGTGACTACTCAGAATAAAGGGCCTAATAAAGATAAATCAGAAGAATAATTTGGAATAAAGCTATAATAAAGTACCTATTTAATTACGAAGACATAATATACATTTTATCATAATTATAACAAAAAATAAAATATTATGAATGAACTAAGGGAAGGGATTAGCTATGCGGTTAGCGTATTGGATTCCCGCGTGGAGGTTCCGGGTTCGAATCCAGCTGCTGACCCTTAGATTTTCTCTTCCTAAGAGCTTCTTACAGCTCACTGGCCGGTGATGGACAGTGTTGTCTGTAACGAGAGAACACTGTCTGGAGGCCGGCAGTGCACTGAAAAAAACTCCGGGCGCCAATAACCTCAGATGTTGACGCGATTTAAATCAATAAAAAAAAAAATTATGAATGAACTGGCCAGCATAAGGGTCTGTGACCTCTAATAAATTCAAAAAAATAAATGAAATTTAATGCAGTAAAATTACTTAAATATTAATGAAGTATTAATGAAATGTTGGGTACTTGCTGATTTGTGTACCTTTTGGCGTTTAATCAACCCTTATACTTAACATTTTAAACTGTAAGTTTTTGTTAAGGAGATTTTTGGACTTTTTGGATAGATTTTCCTTTTTGTCTGTTTTGCAAAGTTACATATCTGCTTTACAGATTTTATTAAAATTTGGAATAATAAATTCTACCATTATAACCTAAAAAGGTGTTAAGTCCGAACCGTAACTACCACTGGAGCGATCTTTTTAAAGAATGATTATAGTTGCGGTCCCCCAAACCATCCTCAATAACAATTTTTTAGAGAAAGCGTTTTGAATAAAATAGGAAGATATTTGTACGTAAATAGCAAAATTAAAAAGCGATTTCAGTACTTCCTTTTAAGAGGAGTAAGAAAAATAAACTGCGATTACAGTACTTCTCCCTAAAAGGCAAATATTTTGAATCGAATTCATTGATGTAAATAGGTTCACTCATTGATAATTTTAACGATTGCAGTACTTCCTCTTAGTAGGTGTAAGAGCATGGTGGCACTTCACAGCCACGTAGAGGAGCTTTAACCACTTCTTCGTGGTAAATTTTATCCAAATCGAACTAAGCGTAATAGAAATATTGGTAATAATAGTATTAGAAAAGGCCTTACTTGGGTGGGGCAAACTCCCCTCCTTATGAGTCATAGCGACGAGACTTTTAAAGTGCAAATCTGTACAAAATTTCGATTCGAATGACACTTTATTCATGAAAATCGGTTCACGTTTCGATAATTTGAAACGATTACCATACTTCCCCCTAATAAGGGTAAGAGCAGAACGTCGTTTAAATGTTACGTAGGAGTGCCCTAAACCTTTCATCCTGCCAAATTTTATTAAAATCGGGTTAACATTTTCAGAGTTATTAGTAATAATAATTTTGAGAAGGGGCCTCACATATATGGGGCTAACTCCTCCCCCATTTGATGTACAGCGTCGAGACCCCCAAAAGGCACATCTACATAAAATTCCGAAACGAATGACACCTTATTCATGAAAATCGGTTCACGCGTTTAGGCGCTACGTTGTTTACAAAAAAGGTAACAACAAGAAGAACAACAACAAGAACAAGACCAATTTTTGAAAATGCCGTTTTTGCTCATTTTCAGTAACTTTTTTCTCTTAATATATTAAATCTGGGTCTTGACAAAAAAATTACAGTTATAAAGGAGGACTTGCCCTATAATTTAAAGAAAATTTGGGAATTTTATCTTTTATAGAAAAAGAGAAAAAAATTGTCAAAGTTGGATGTTTTTCAACGTTACGCTTTTTCCTGCAGTTTTTGATGATCAACCCTTATACAACTGTCCTACCGGACAGTTTTAATTTTGATGGATTAGGCGCTACGTTGTTTACAAAAAAGGTAACAACAAGAAGAACAACAACAAGAACAAGACCAATTTTTGAAAATGCCGTTTTTGCTCATTTTCAGTAACTTTTTTCTCTTAATATATTAAATCTGGGTCTTGACAAAAAAATTACAGTTATAAAGGAGGACTTGCCCTATAATTTAAAGAAAATTTGGGAATTTTATCTTTTATAGAAAAAGAGAAAAAAATTGTCAAAGTTGGATGTTTTTCAACGTTACGCTTTTTCCTGCAGTTTTTGATGATCAACCCTTATACAACTGTCCTACCGGACAGTTTTAATTTTGATGGATTACCACCTGTAGTAATAAAAACAAAAAATGTGACTGGATTTTAGAATTAGTACAAAAATCTGTCGCCTGGAGGTGCCATTTATTGAATAGAATTTTGCTGTTAACGACGGCTTCCTGCTTTCTTGCATCAGCTGCTAAGCTGTTAGCGCTTAATTTGAGTGCATCATGATAATCACTAGGGTGTTTCAAAAAATGATGACTTTTAAATTTTAAAGAGCGTCGGGCGGAAAATCAAAGTTCATTTAAAAACAAAAAATTTCGTCCGTATTAGAGCAAAATCGATTAATATTTAGAGGTCGATACCATTGATCAAAAGATTTTTGCTTTGCTTTTTTTTAATAAAAAATCCTTATTAAATGTTTTGTAACTTTTCAAATTATTAGCAAAACATGAAATTGCACAAAGTTTAATAATAATAATAAGGTGTATATTTTCAATTTACAATACGAGGACTTTACAAAAGTCCGTGCAAAGTCAGAGAAATAGCACCACTGGCGCGTATCGAGGTTATGTTTAGTTAGTAGCATCTCTTGGAAGAACACACACCAAGTTTCAGCCAGATCGGTTTATTTCTTTGTGTTTGGCATTCGAGTGATTTTCAAAAAATGGACGAAAAAGAATTTCGTGTGTTGATTAAACACTACTTTATGAAAGGCAAAACGCCTGAGGAGACTAAAGAGAAGCTTGATAAACATTATGGTGACTCTGCACCTTCGATTAGAACAGTTTATAAGTGGTTTCAAAATTTTCGGAGTGGCCATATGGGCACAAGTGACGCTGAACGTTCTGGACGCCCTGTTGAGGTTACTACTCCAGAAATCATTGATAAAATCCATGATATGGTGATGGATGACAGAAGAGTGAAGGTGCGTGAGATTGCTAGTGCTGTGGGCATCTCGAATGAACGGGTACATAATATTTTGCATCAACATTTGGACATGACAAAGCTATCCGCAAGATGGGTGCCGCGATTGCTCATGCTTGACCAAAAACGAAATCGTGTGAAGTGTTGCAAGGACGGGTTGCAGCTGTTCCAGAAGAATCCGCAGAGCGTCGTTTCGTCACTGTGGATGAAACATGGATACATCACTACACTCCTGAGACCAAAGAACAATCTAAACAATGGGTTACCAAGGGGGAATCTGCGCCAAAAAAGGTGAAGACCGTTCCTTCGGCCGGAAAGATTATGGCGACTGTTTTTTGGGATTCGCAAGGAATAATCCTCATCGACTATCTGGAAAAGGGTAAAACTATTACAGGTGCATATTATTCTTCGTTAATGGACCGTTTGAAAACCGAGCTGCAAGAAAAACGCCCACGATTGGCCCACAAAAAAGTTCTTTTCCATCACGACAACGCACCAGCTCACACCTCAGCAGTTGTGATCGCAAAATTAATGGAAATAGGGTTCCAACTCGTTTCACATCCCCCCTATTCTCCAGACTTGGCTCCCTCGGACTACTATTTGTTCCCCAATATGAAGAAATGGCTGGCGGGAAAAAGATTTTATTCAAACGAGGAGGTGATTGCAGAAACGAATGGCTATTTTTCAGACTTGGACAAATCCTATTATTCGGAAGGGATCAACAAACTAGAGCAGCGTTGGACGAAGTGTATAAGCCTAAAAGGAGACTAGGTTGAAAAATAAAAAAGGTTTACCCCAAAAAATTAAGTAGTTTTTATTTTTGCACGGACTTTTCAAACGACTCTCGTAAATGTACATGAAGAAAAATTACAAATGCAAGGACTTGGTCCATCAGCAGAGAATTGTACAAAGTTTATTTAAATATAATTTGCTATAAAGACAATGCAGTTAGAATCATTTTAATGGCCATTATACTTTCAAAGTTATGAATAATTAAAGAAGCTGTATTTAAAAAAAAAAAAATATTAATAAAAATATACATTTCTGAAAGATTTCGATTAATTAACGTTAAAATCAATTTATTTTTATGTGTTTCGTTCAGCATTTAAAAAACAAATAATTTTTGTTAATGAAACTTCTAAATTATGGAATATTTTGCATTAATTGTTATAATTTGATATTGATTGATTGATTGATAGTAAATCAATTTCACTTGATTTAACTTAAACTTTGAATAGTGTTTTCTAAAACATAAATCTAGAGGAGTGATTGGAATTATATCTTCTATATGTCGCATTTTTATTGTTATTGACGTAATCTATTGTATATGGCGAAATTTGAAAGAAATATGAGTTTAAAACCTGAAAATTTAGTAAAAAAACAAAAAAAAATCGTGCGAGAGCCCATAGACGTAAAATTAATGATAAATAGAATGAGGGAGATGAGTAGCGTACCGGATTCCAAAGAGGAGAGTATTTTGAGTTCGAATCCAGCTGCTCTAGAAGCTTCTTTCAGCTCTGGTGATGGACAGTATTGTCCTGCATCCGTGAGAACACTATCCACAGGACGGCAGGCGTCACTAAAAAATGCTTAAGGCGCCATTATCCTGATTTCACTGAGCCTTAAATTAAATAAATAATAGAATAAATATGCTAACGGGCAATTATATGATTGTCAGTAATTATGATTATTATAATCCTGTTAATGGTGGTGTTTAGAAAGAGCTGCTAGAAAGGTGGGCGAAGGAAATCAGATACGGAGGTGGTTAGATGTTAAGATAAGGAGGTGAAATAATTCTTACAAGACATTTACTCGCTGGTAAAGGGATCTGCAATGGTTCGAATAATGAGAGAGGATGAAAAAAACGTTAAGAGAGAGGCAAAAAAAAAAGGAAAATAAAGGAAAGCTGCGGCAGGATGAGGGAATTTTCCTTCTAAAGTGGGGTGAAAAAAAAGGAGCATGGAAAAGGGTAGATAAGGGTTGGTAGATAAGAATAAAGTGAAGGGAAATCCTTTGCCATGATTTCACTTACATTGCTTATAGATCTTACTCTCTTTTATAAAGGTTAGCAGCAAGAAGGGCCTCACACAACTTAACGGCCTTCTATTGCTCATTTAAGTAAGTTGACCCTTTTTGCACATCAAAAGATTTTCTAGAACCTAGAACAAACTTAATGCATTATGTATGCTGGTTGGAGGTATCTGGATTGATATTTCTTCTTCTTATATTCAGCAAAGTACTTCATAAAAGTATGGTGTCCTGTGCGGACTTCGAAGATGGAAACTCATCTTTCACCTTATTCCATTTTTTATTTAGAGTTTTCTTACTTAGGAAAAGATGTACAGACTTAACAACTTTGTCATCCAGTTGTGTTTGATGGTTTGATGGTCCAGATCTATGTTGGATATATGTGGCAGCATATTGTCCAAATCTATTGAAATCTAAGTAAAATAAAAGTAATTGCCTATTTTTTCAGGCGGGCTTTACGTCCAACTACCAATAAGATGTGTTGGACGGAGGCGGCTAGCAAATATACTTTACAGTAAATGTGTTTTATTAACCTTTAAATAAAATCCAAGGCCTAAGACCGGGAATCGAACCCACAATACATATTAGCTTTACAGGTCACCTCTAACCGCTCGGCTAACTCTTGAAATCTATGCTAGAATGATTTTATCCTAGAATGTAATCATCTCTTAGGCGAAGAATATCTGTTGTGACCTATTCGTCTTTTACGTACTGTAACGTTTAAACTTAATTGAATTTACGAATTTCCAACATTAAAACATTTAGGCACGTCAACGTTTAAGTTAATTGGCACCCGGAACTTTTTTCAGTGCACTGCCGATCTCAGGACAATGTCCTCTAGATACACTGTCCATCACCGGACATAGTAAGTAATTTGCGTATTTTTTCAGGCGGGCTTTACGTCCAACTACCAATTAGGTGTCGTGGACGGAGGCGACTAACAAACATACTTTACTGTAAATTTCTTGTATTAACCATTAAATAAAATCCAAGGCCTAAGACCGGGAATCAAACCCAGTACCACAATACATATTAGCTTCGCAGGACTCGCCTTTAACCGCTCGGCTACCGTGGCGCCTCACCGGACATAGAGCTGTAAGTAATTTCCAGAAAGAGAAAATCTAAGAGAAGGCACACAGGTGAAATAGAACCCACTGTAGGCCCCCTACAAACTGCACTGATGCATCTGGAAATGAATGACTCAAAAGTGAATCTCTTGGAAAAGAGCGCATAAGATAACCTCTTCTTTCAGATAGAAGATCCGTGACTATATATTTGCGATTTTTAAGCTCAGCAAAAGAAATCTAGCGCTAAATTTGTCAAAAATCCTAGCTTATTATTGCATATATGTATCAAGCCTGGACTAGCAGGAATTTTGGTTTCATTGAAAGGAATGATCTGCAGATTTCACTTCAAACGGTGCCTATAATAAGTAGATAACACATTTAAAAGGAAGAAACATTAATGCCAACTTCATACATAATTTATTTTGTTTAATTTTTCGCCAAGCTTACGACCTAAAAACTCGTCATCAGGATTTACAATTACAATATTTTTTTACATCTAAGGTTGGTGTATCTTCTGTCCTGACTTTTGGATTAATGAATCAGTCACCAAAAACAAATGAAAAATACTTTATATGATTATATAAATCTCATGTTTCAATCCTTTCATTTATGAAGGCAGTCAAAAGAAGGAGAAACTAAATAAATTCTACTGACTCCTGAACGCATTTAAATTCCTGATTGAATTGAATTCTGATTGCATTAACTCCTGATTGAAGAACAGAATCGAAAAATGGAAACAAAGAGAATTTACAAATGAATTATTTGATTTATTTTTATTTATTTATTTATTTGTACGTTTTAGATAACGTTTCCTTCGTCAATTTATCAAGTAATTTATTTGGCCCGATGGAAAATATTCTATTCAGATCTCTCGTTTGAAATTACAAAAAAAAAAAAAAAAATGTTACTGCTACGAGTATATGTAAAAAACAAAATTAAAAACAAACTTGTTTACGAAAAGAGTAAATCCGCAAAAATCTTGTTGGAATCATAAAACGATTCCGAGTGAGAAGGAATGTGTGGAAGTCAGAGAGGAAGAAAGAAGGTAATTCTTTAAAATAAAAAAATAGAAAGAAAATACAAAAAAAAAACAAAATGAAAAGGACGATTGAAAAGCGTACAAAAAAGAAAACAGCAGTTTATCCCTTCCTCTGTGAAAATGTATCCCCTCAAGGGAGAAACTAGGTCCAAAAAACAACATACGAGCTTTGGAAAAAGGGTTTTGTGTCCATTTTTAATTTAGTTCAACCTTACAAAAGGATTCAATTAAACGACCGTAGTGGAGTTTTTAGTGTCTTCATGTGTGTATGTACGTGTATTTTTGGGTGTATGGAGAAGGGATGCATGGAAATAGACCACGGCTAGGACGCACAGCGGGGGGGGGCCAGGACTCTAGAATTCTAATAGGTAGTCCTGTTTTCAAGCCCTTTTATTGGACGACAGAAAAGTCTATAGCCTAATATCGTGGAACCAAATAAAATCCTGGAAAAAACTCAAATAAAAATAAAAATATTTAGCAAGAGAGAATGTCTTGCGGAAAGCTGTTCCATGATTAAATAACCTTGGCAAGCAGAATTAATAACGTTCCTTCAGTTATTTATTCAACAGATTTTTAGTATCCTACTTTTCTTTTAATAAAATATTTGCTGAGAATTTCAGAATTCCATAGTAAGTTGTAATGGAATGCGACAATTAAGATTCAATGGCAACATTAAATTAAAAGTAAAGTAATCGCCTATTTTTTCAGGCTAGGCTTAACGTTAAATTAGGTGACCTAGACGGAGACGGAAGCTCATACTTTACTATAAACAATTTTTATCTATGAACACTCAATTTAACAATGCCTCAAGATCGGCTTTCAAGTTTCAACTTAATAATTCCACGAGGGTTCTTTTCCAAAGAGAGAGGTGAAGTCAAAGTTTAAGTACTGTAAAAAAGGGCTACCAAAAATTGAGTCGAAGTTATTTAAGGTAAAGGGAGTGATGCGTTCCAAAAAAGAATCAATTGTTATGGCAGAACAAAGCTACGCTACCCCGAAATGGGATTATATTTCAGTATTATGGAGCATTTAATTTTACTTACATTAGTCAAGTAAAGTAATCGCCTATTTTTTTCCTGGCGGAGCTTAACGTCCAACTACCAATTTAGGTGTCGTGGACGGAGGCAGAAGCTCGTTTGTTTTACTATAAACAACTTTTATCTAACAAATAAAAAGTAATCATACGCGGCATTCGAATCTCACACTTACAAAGCCACGCTCTTGACCACTAGACCAACACCCGCCCCAAGAAAAATTAAATTATCTTTTTTTACCCTGGAGGAGAGGGAGCCAAATTTGAACAGGGGGCACACTTGAACAGTTTTAATTTCTCGCCAAATATTTAAAACATTTTTGATTGGTAATTTTCTCCATATTTTTTGTTAGACCTGCTGTATAATTGACAGAGTTTCCCTTCGTTTTCATTGTTTGTAAAGTCAGAATTGAGGAATGATATATTTTGTAAGGTAGAAGTAAAATTTTTGTTGCAGCTTTGGAAGTGTATTCTGAAGATTGTAGTGGACAAGGTGTAAGTATTGTTAGTCCATATTAATATATGGAATTCGTAAATTTAAACCTAGTATTTACAAAAGTCTATTTGCTTGCAAAAAGTGTTGGATATTATATTTTCTTTTATGGAAGGAGAGGGGGCACATTTCAACATCGCAGTTAAAATGTGTGCCCTACCAACCTGCAAGTTTGTGACTTTTTATCAGATTCAGAGTAAAGTAATATCATTTCTTTCTATTTTATATTGTGTTCAAAGCTCCCCCACCAGTGGGGCAGATATTAACATTTGACACAACATTTTTAAATTAAAAAAATATAGATATGTATGTAAAGTACCAACTGTTTATTGATGTAGATCTGTTCAGAATACTTAATAGTGGTAGAAAACAAAATAAAAAGGTTCAATAATACGATTCTGCGCACTCTGTAACAGAAAATGTAAATTCTGTTCAAATGTGTGCCTCTCTCCACTACTAGAATAGGGGAAAGTAAAAAGAATTATGTATGTTCAAAAAATTATAGAAAATTTGGATTTGAGATCTTCGTCTCAAACTTTGGCACCTGCATTACATCTATCGTAATAATTAACCCGATGCCAATATTTTAAATAATCTATTTTTTGTTCAAAATTAAATTTTAATACCACTTTAATAAAGTTGTGACTTTTTGATGTAGACTAATGAAAAGGATGGTCTTCAGACATAAGAAGTTGGTAGAAATAGATGAAGTAAAACAGGTCGCTTATAGGCTACAAGAAGCTCAAACAATAACTAGAATGTGTGTGTGTGTGTGTGTGTGGAGGAACCACCTAGTACATTATACAGAGTATGGAGCATCCTTTATTAACCAGGATTAACTTCTCTAGCTCCTCCACGGTATATTTTCCTTTCTGCAGCTTTTGTTAAAGGTTTTAACAATGAATATCATATATTATATAGAAAACGAAACGCAATTTTGAGTGTCCTATGTAAATAAATGGAGGTTTCGTTCGTGTGGTTATTAAGGAGACAAGGTTTAGCAATGGGAATATCAAGTTATAAATGATTTATTATCCTGCAATATTATCCTGTGTTGCCCCTCAGCGAACCTAGAATAGTTTTGATTCTGAATAGAGGTAAATCTTTTCTAATAATAATCAATTTGCTCTAAATAATTAATAATGAGTAAATGCGATTAGAGAATAAAATAACATGAGTGTCATGCAACATGCTTGTGCAACTTCGCGTACTCGTACCAATATCAAGGGAAACAAGACACTCGTTTAATCTACTCATGATTTCAGGAAAAATGATCAGTTCATTACAAAAATAATTTTTTTTTTTTACAATTAACTTTTAATTGACAATTTATTGACTTACCACCAAAAAACAATACAAAAAATGGACAATATAAAAATAATAAAAGATATTTTATATTGAGTCGAGGCCATTACAGAGAAATATATAGATGTATCATTTTTTTTTATATATATATATAAAAGGATGTAGAGGGGTTGAGTTGCACAGAAGTACCGTAGCCTAAGGGTGCACAATATGTAAGAAGAGAACACAAGAAGCAAGCCAGGAGAAGTTGGCATTAAAGATGGAGACGGGGATGCTTTGGTACTTTGCTTGGTTGCAAAGTGGTTGAGAAAGGATGGCACTTTGTTGCTAAGGAAGTAGCCAAAAACTACCACTTCACCGATCTTACTAAAAACTCTTCTTTTATATTCCCATTTTTTTTTGTTTCATTCGCGCTGTTTATTTTATTTATTTGTTTTAATTTTGCTTTTTGTTTTACTGTTGTTTGTTTTTTAAGAAAACAAAGTTCATATTTTTTTTGGTGCATCAATTTCTAAATGAGGAAAACTTCCTCTTTTTTCTCCAGCCAAAAACTGTGTCAGAAAAAAAAAAAACTATGCCTGTGTCATGGACACGGCCGTGTGTTGTACGTGAATACGTGAATAAGGTGTAGAGGGTGAAATAGCTTCAATGAGCGAAGAAACCATAGACGATCACACACATCACACTTATGTCCGAATGGATTGTTCGACAAACGTCGTAGTGAAACGTGCACTAGCTGCTGCCCAATGTGTCTTCATAATCGACGATCGAACACAATCTATGCCGAACACATCGTCCGTTGTCGATGTAGAAGCGATTTCATCATCCACTTGCATAATTTCAACCGCCCCAGCTGCAGATGTACTGACACCGTCGATGATCCGCTCGGCCGCATTCATTCTTTTACGTTCTCGGCACCGCTTGACTCGGTCATATGGTTTTTTATTATTACCATTCGATTGTTCTTGAGAAGCCCTTTCCAACCATATACGATCTCTGCATTTGGTTTTGGCTTTTCGACGCGTATAGGCCCACATTATATATTTTTGATATTTTTTTATTCTAACACCTTATTATATTCACTGTCACTATTTTACACTAATGTTTTATATACAATCGATATATTGTGACGACAGCTGACGATTAAAACTTAAACGAACATCGTAGCTTCTCCGAGTCAAAAGTTATACAAATTGCAAATCTCGATACGCAGCAAAATGATCTCAAAATGGCGGCGCTTCACCCTTCACCGCGCGCGATGCGTCACAGTCCTCGCTTATCGAAAAGAATTCTTTGATCCTTTAGCTATCCAGTGGTCTAATTTAATTTTGGATGTAGATGATAGATTCGAAAATAAACTGCTCCACAAAAAAAGTGGCGCACTTTGAAAAAAGCGTTTATTTTTTGTTTTATTACATTTTGGGCAAAGATTATTAGTTTTAATTATTTTCATAAACTGTCAGGGAACAATTAATCGAAACAAGGTCCAAAGTTTCTAGAAAATAGAGAAGCAATTCCTCGTTTAATCCCCTTCAGTCTTTTTGTGTAAACAACAACATGAACTTCACCTCAACAGTAAATAAATTTATTGACCTCTACAGTCGCGTTTCGACTTTTTTCAAGCTGAAAGCATTGCAAACTTTCAATTACAGCAGAGCAAGTGGCCCGTATTATTGCATTAGTTGAGGATAGACGGAGTCAGCGGTACGCAGCTCGAACGTTAGGGTTGCCTGAGACCACCGTCCGTAGAGCCATCCATTGTTACCAGGAGACAGGCCTCTGCACTAGCAGACAAGGTTCGGGTCGACCAAGAGCCACAGAAGCACTTGATGACCGATTTATCAGAATTCACACTCTAAGAAATCGTACATCAATTGCTTCTGAAACAGCTCAAACACTGCTTACTGTTCGTGGAGTTTCACTCAGTGCCGAAACCGTATGAAGAAGGTTTGCTGAAATGAATTTACGCTCTAGGAAGCAAGCCACGGGACCATTGCTCACCGTAGACCATCGGAGAGCCCGTCTAGAGTTCGCTAGGGAACACCGCAACAGGTCTGAGAACGATTGGAGAAACGTTCTCACTTCAGACGAGTCCCGTTTTGCTCTCTATGCACCTGATGGGTTTACCCAGTTTACCGAAGGCCTGGGGAGCGCTACGCTCCGTGCAATATTTCTGGTAGACTACCATTCGGAGGTGGTTCAGTGCTGGTGATGGCTGGGATTTCTATGGAGGCTAAGACTGAGCTCCACGTGTTCAACAGGGCAATCTTGAATGCAGATTTGTATGTGAGGGAAATTTTGCAGCAATATGTGATACCCTATGCACCATTTATTGGGGAGAATTTTATTTTTATGCGAGATAATGCCCGACCACACACTGCCGCCTGTGTTGTTCAATATCTACAGGACACTAGCATTCGTGTTTTGAGGTGGCCAGCACGCAGCCCGGATTTAAATCCAATTGAACATCCTTGGGATGAGCTGGGTAGGCGATTAAGATGGAGAAATAATCCTCCCAGGAGCTTAGAAGAGTTGCGAGGTGCTCTGGTGGAGATATGGGAGGAATCAACACAAGATTTCGTGAGAAATTTAATAAGGAGTATGCCGAGGAGATTGGATGCAGTAATGCGAGCAATACGCGTTACTAAAATTCTTTTTCTCTTTTTTAATCGGAAGAAATACATTTTTTTTCTAAACTCATATTTTGCTGAGAAGTACTTTTTTGTTAAATTAAAGGTTTTCATTTCTTTTAGATCATTTTTTATTTTATTTTAGCCCTCCCGTAACTTTATACTTCTTATATTTGCTAACTAAAATAAAATGTAGAACAAAAAAGTTTCAGAGAAAAAAAAATAACGCATTTTTAAAGTGCGCCACTTTTTTTGTGGAGCAGTGTATAATGCCAAACTGTATCCCCCGATTTTGTTATCATTAGGTTTTTTGGATTGCCTCCTTATGATAGCAGATTTTAAGACGAATTCACGTCAAAATTATTGAAGAAGTGAGTGGTTGCTTGTAAAGTGTCATTTCACGGGAACGTCCAGTTTTATACCTTGACAGTGTTTAGAAAATAAAATAAATTGTAAACAAAAACAAGTATAAATTAGAAACTGAATGCATTCCAAGAGAAAGTTTTGTGTCCACTCCTGGGAGTTTTCTGTTTTAAGGATGTTCAAATAAAAGTTTGTATCAAAAGTTTGCCGAGAGAAGTTTACATTCCTTTGCAGCAATTTACATCTTTCATAAATTTTCATTGCTGTTTTCATATTTTATTTTAGAAAAGGATTACAAAGATTTGCAAAAAAAAAAAAAGAGCAAAGAAGTTGTAAAACTAACTAAATATGTATTTTGTTTTATTAGTTAGGATTCAACTGTAACTCCGCGGATTTTCTAGCAAGAATCATATCAACTTTACAATGAAGAAACTTTTGTTTTATATTATTAGACTTGTTTCCCCAACCCAGCAGTTATATGATGGCTTATGCTTTTACATCGGCAAACACAATATGAACTTGATAATTTTCCCATACACAAGTTTGCTGTCTAGTGTTTCATCAAGTCTAACGCGCCAACAAGTAAGGTTTGGCTATATAAGTTTTTACTCTAGTTATTTCTTTTGCCCTCCTATGTCAAGACACTGTTGACACTTTCTAACGTTAGTTAAACATAGCACTCCTCTTTTGGCTCTGTATATAAAACGAACTGTAGCGAAACAGTATTCATCTGACGACCCTGTGACTAATAGTGAAAGACTGGGAATGAGTTGGTGTTGAGAGAAGGAAGAAACGACAGGAGCCAAATGGCTCCCTGGGGATTTTACTGAAAAGTTCCCAAGTTTCAGTTTCATATCTGCTTCATACACCCTTCAACGTCATCCATTCCCTTGGTAGTACCTACTGCATGATGATGGTTCCGCATGCATCTTGGACCCTATATTATATATAACTCTTTTATATGCATAAATTTTACAGACTCTCTCTAAAATTAATTTTCTTCCCTTTTTTTTTAACTTTATTTCTTTATTTTAATTTTGAAAGCCTTGACTCGTTAACAGGTTTTTATATCTTCCATTGGGGACATTAATTAAGTCAATCATTTTTTGGGGGGGTTCCATTCTTCTTTGGGGAATTGTCTCTCCAATATTTTTTAAAATTCTTTTAAGGGCGAATTAAGACTGCGTAAATTAATGATACCATTTTTTTTTTCTACTTCTTGAATAATGAAAAAGAACTTTTATTTCTCTTCAATATCAATTAATAAAACAACATATAAAATTCATGTTCAAATAAAATGTTTACAACGCAAATTTAAAATTATCCATTGTAGTCATTTTTATTACTGTTTCTGCTTAATTAAATTATATCATTTTTATTTAAATTAATAATAATAATTTTTATACAAAGTATAAAAGGAATAGTTATTTATTTAACAAGTGTGGAAAGTAGTACTTTTCCTCACGCGAGGCAGGGTTTGCACGCACGAGCGAGCGAAACGAGGCGAGTGCAAGTGCAAATTGCCGAGTGTGAGGAAAATACTTTACACTAGAGTTAAATATTATATTTTTTCCGCAACCATTTATTAACTAAAAAAATTAAAAATTTCATTTTTACAGTCTACAAAAAGTAATTAATTTATTATAAACATTTATTGTTATATTACAATTATTTACATTACTTACGTATTTACATTACTTATTACATTTTCTGCTGTTTCTTTTATTGATGGAGGAGTGTTTTCTAAACAGGAATCACTAGAATCCATTTTAAATTTCTATAAGGTAACACTATAACCTTTTTAACTGTTATAATTAAAAATATCTAATTATTTATTAAAGTATTATTTTTATTTCTATATTCCTTTCAATTTTTATTTTATTTTTTAATATTCGTTTTTTAATTATTTAGTTACGTTAAATAAGCTTATTAAAGTTTTACAGAAAATATTTATGTTAATAACAAAACTTCTTATATCAAGGAAGCACAATAAAATTTTTCCACTCACTTGTGCGGAAAGTGACACTAATGGGAATTTCCCCCCACTAGTGTGGGAAGTTGGGCATTACACAGCTGATTTTAATTGAGTAATGAGAACTTCCCTACATGGTTGCAGAAAAATAATATATTTTAATCTTTCTGTCGATTGTTTAATTTATTTATCTCGGTATACAATATTCTGCTATTTTGATACCAATACATTAAATTGTTTCGTCTACTGCTCATTAAAATTTCACTCCATTGTTAAAATATTTAAAGAGTGCTATCCAATTAATAGCAAAATAATAATAATAATTATTATTTTTTGAAAATCATCATTCTCTGTTTCCACAGCTTTTTGAGGCTAACGTACCCAATGCTACATTCAGAGACTTCAAAGACTGGAGCGCAAGTAGCCATAGTGATCAATTAACACTGCATTGTCAATGCTCGAACTTACTCAGTTATTGCCAATATGTTGCCAATGGAGTCATATTGGATCCATAATTTATTTTTATCTTTTTTTATATTGATTTCAATTTTTTTTTTTTTTTTTTAATCTTTTATTGGAATTCACAATTGCAACAACTCTTGCAACAAGCAAATGCGATATAATATAACAATGTCGTGAGTATGGATAGAAGAAAGCACTCCCAATGGTGCCACAAAATTACAGAATATAGATTCTGTTTATATTTTACCTGTACATGTAGACTACTATTGTCTATAATTGTGTAAAATTTAGTAAAAATCTATCGAGCAGAAAAGGAGATATGTAGAGTTAAAGTTTGTTTCCGTTCTATAAAGTAAAAACTTTAACTTCAAATATCTCGAAAACTACTCGATCGATTCTGTTTATATTTTACCTGTATATGTAGACTACTATTGTCTATAATTGTGTAAAATTTAGTAAAAATCTATCGAGCAGAAAAGGAGATATGTAGAGTTAAAGTTTGTTTCCGTTCTATAAAGTAAAAACTTTAACTTCAAATATCTCGAAAACTACTCGATCGATTCTGTTTATATTTTACCTGTATATGTAGACTACTATTGTCTATAATTGTGTAAAATTTAGTAAAAATCTATCGAGCAGAAAAGGAGATATGTAGAGTTAAAGTTTGTTTCCGTTCTATAAAGTAAAAACTTTAACTTCAAATATCTCGAAAACTACTCGATCGATTCTGTTTATATTTTACCTGCATATGTAGACTACTATTGTCTATAATTGTGTAAAATTTAGTAAAAATCTATCGAGCAGAAAAGGAGATATGTAGAGTTAAAGTTTGTTTCCGTTCTATAAAGTAAAAACTTTAACTTCAAATATCTCGAAAACTACTCGATCGATTCTGTTTATATTTTACCTGCATATGTAGACTACTATTGTCTATAATTGTGTAAAATTTAGTAAAAATCTATCGAGCAGAAAAGGAGATATGTAGAGTTAAATTTTGTTTCTCTTCTATTAAGTGAAAGATTTAACTTCAAATATCTCGAAAACTGCTCGATTGATTCTGTTTATATTTTACCTGTATATGTAGACTACTATTTTTTTTTTTTTTTTTTTTTAATGATTTAGGCGCTTCAACATCCAAGGTTATTAGCGCCTGGAGCTTTTTCCAGTGCACTGCCGGCCTCCGGACAATGTTCTCTGTTACAGACAACACTGTCCATCACCGGACAGTGAGCTGTAAGAAGCTCCTAGGAAGAGAAAATCCTAAGGGTCAGCTGCTGGATTCGAACCCGGGACCTCCGCGTGGGAGTCCAGTATGCTAACCTCATAGCTAATCCCTTCCCTTGTAGACTACTATTGTCTATAATTGTGTAAAATTTAGTAAAAATCTATCGAGCAGAAAAGGAGATATGTAGAGTTAAAGTTTGTTTCCGTTCTATAAAGTAAAAACTTTAACTTCAAATATCTCAAAAACTACTCGATCGATTCTGTTTATATTTTACCTGCATATGTAGACTACTATTGTCTATAATTGTGTAAAATTTAGTAACAATCTATCGGGCAGAAAACGAGATATTTGGAGTTAAATTTTGTTTCTCTTCTATTAAGTGAAAGATTTAACTTCAAATATCTCGAAATCTACTCGATAGATTTTGTTTATATTTAACCTGTATATGTATAGTACTATTGTCTATAATTGTGTAAAATTTAGTAACAATCTATCGAGCAGAAAACGAGATATTTAATGTTCAAATTTGTTTCCGTTCTATAAAGTGAAAACATTAACTTCAAATATCTCGAAAACTACTCGATCGATTCTGTTTATATTTTACCTGCATATGTAGACTACTATTGTCTATAATTGTGTAAAATGTAGTAAAAATCTATTGAGCAGAAAGCGAGATATTTAGAGTTAAACTTTGTTTCCGTTCTATAAAGTGAAATCTTTAACTTCAAATATCTCGAAAACTACTCGACAGATTCTGTTTATATTTTACATGTATATGTAGACTACTATTGTCTATAATTGTGTAAAATTTAGTAAAAATCTATTCAGGAGAAAACGAAATATTTAGAGTTAAAGTTTGTTTCTCTTCTATAAAGTGAAAGATTTAACTTCAAATATCTCGAAATCTACTCGATAGATTTTGTTTATATTTTACCTGTATATGTAGACTACTATTGTCTATAATTGTGTAAAATTTAGTAAAAATCTATCGAGCAGAAAACGAGATATTTAGAGTTAAAGTTTGTTTCTGTTCTATAAAGCGAAAACTTCAACTTCAAATACATATTTTAAAAAAAAAAAAAAAAAAAACTATTTTTATGTGATTCCAGTTCAATGCATAAGCGGTGGTATTCCCCTAATTCTTCTTTTTGATTTGCAAAGCTAATAGCAGATGGAGTGGTTCTTCGTCCGATCTCATACTCAATATATAAAAATTAAAACAAAGAACAAGAAAACGCACTACTACTTCTCAAGAAGTAAGCAATCAAACTGGACCGCTCTAATAAAAACGCGTCCTGTAAGACGTCCCCTTATCGCAGAACGCCGCGGCAGACTCTTCGCCAAAAAAAATAGAATAATATTATCTTTGGCGTTCTATTTGACAAAGATGATTGCAACATTGTGTAATACAACTTGACTGCCTGACCGCCTCGGTCGGAGATCGTTGCACGCCGCGATAGACCGTTTTCTGTGTGCCCAAGCTTTTAAATTGTCTTGAATTGAAATGTGAGGCAAAATGTAATAAAATTCTAATATTAAGCAGCGAGGACATGTTTCAACATGTACTTTTAAGATTCCCTTCAAATTATAATTATGGATTTGATGATAATAAATTTGTAGTTATCCATTTAAGGTATATTGGATTATCCCATCAGTAAATTTTGTTTATTTTCTGTACTCTGAGATAATATATAATCTAAAATAGAAGTGATGTGTTCCACCAGCAAAAATTTGAGTGAAAAAACTGAAAAATGACCCACTTGTAAGAAACGTTGGTCGGCAACTGATTTAGACCTCTTGGGTGAAATATACGAATATCGTATAAAGCAAAATAATAATAAAAATCTAAAAAAGGCAATTTTATAAGTGGTATGCACGTGACCAAAATATACATATATTGAATATACGGTTATATCTGAGTACTTGATAATATCTTTGATTTTATCCCTCGTAGCAAATTTTATTGAATCCCTGAACGATTTCGAACTTAAATCCATCGTAAGAGGAAGTTTAATCTGGTTGGCGTAGAGATTTCGATTTCAACTTTGTTTCCGTTTCGCATGTATATGTGTCATTCGAAATGTTAATGGAACGTAAAAAACCTCTAGTAAAAATAATGAAATAAAAATTAACGAAGTTGAAATTGTTATTTAATAATTGGGGCGCGAATTTAAGCATATTTCTTTTAAACAGAATTTAGAATAACATTCACACCATGTAACCTACCTCACTCAGTTAATTGGCTTGTGATGTTAAAATGAATCCCAACTGAGGGTGGCAGTTAGAGTTTGAAACGTATAGAAAGAATAATAATAATAGCAATAAGGGAAGGGATTAGCTATGAGGTTAGCATACTGGACTCCCACGCGGAGGTCCCGGGTTCGAATCCAGCAGCTGACCCTTAGATTTTCTCTTCCTAGGAGCTTCTTACAGCTCACTGTCCGGTGATGGACGGTGTTGTCTGAAAGGAGAGAACACTGTCTGGAGGCCGGCAGTGCACTGAAAAAAGCTCCGGACGCCAATAACCTTACGAGGGGGTACCCAAAAAAAACCGGAATTATTTTTTAAAAGCTATTTATTTACAAATTTATTACAGAACAACCTTATCCCCTTCAAAATACTCTCCATTACAACTAATACATTTGTCCCACCGGTGCTTCCACTGTTCGAAACATTTTTTGTAGTCATCTTTAGAAATGGCTGACAGCTCCTTCTTCGTTTTTTTCTTGACCTCTTCAATGTTGTCAAATCGGTGACCTTTCATGCCCTTTTTCATGCGTGGAAATAAGAAAATATCGCACGGAGCCAGGTCAGGCGAGTAAGGTGCGTGGGGCAGCGGAACCATGCCAATTTTTAGCCAAAAACTGTGTAACAGAGATGGCTGTGTGTGCAGGTGCATTGTCGTGGTGGAAGAACCAGTCTCCTGTTTGCCACAAATCGGGTCTTTTTTGGCGAACACTATTGCGCAATCTTTTCAAAACTTCCAAATACAAGGTTTGATTGACGGTCTGACCTGGGGGGGCAAACTCTGAATGGACTACGCCTTTGGCATCAAAAAAGCAAATCAGCATTGTTTTGATGTTTGACTTGACTTGACGACATTTTTTTGGTCGGGGTGAAGATGACGTCTTCCATTGGCTCGACTGTTGCTTTGTTTCTGGGTCATAACCATAGCACCATGACTCATCACCAGTAATGACCTTTGACAGAAAGTCTGGATCAGTTTCAAGCTGTTGTTTCAAAGCACGACATGTTTCAACTCGATGTTCTTTTTGATTGTCAGTCAGAACTCGAGGAACAAACTTGGCAGCAACCCTTTTCATCCCCAAATCTTCCGTTAAAATTCGCTGAACCGAGCTCCAAGATAACCCACTACTCTCTGACAGTTGATCAATTGTCTGTCGACGGTCTGTGAACACCAGCTCTCGAATTTTTTCAACATTTTCTTCGATTCTTGCAGTTGATGGACGTCCAGAACGAGGTTTGTCATCAATCGACATGTCGCCATTTTTAAACCGAGTAAACCACTCGTATACTTGAGTTTTTCCCATAGCGTCATCTTTGTAAGCTGTTTTCAACATTAAAACACTTTCAGCAGCATTTTTGCCGAGTAGAAAACAAAATTTCAGAGCTGCACGTTGTTCACTTAAACTTGCCATCATAAAAAACGAAAAAAGAACAAAACAGCGCTGGTAAAAACAATCACTGCAGATGAACAGAACGAGCCAGGCAGACAACACAGGCAGGACTGAACTGGCAAGGAATTGCGCTATACACGTCTAGCGGCAGAATTGCGTACTACATAAGCTCCATGCGCGGCAACGCAATTCCGGTTATTTTTGGGTACCCCCTCGTAGATGTTGGCGCGCCTTAAATCATTAAAAAAAAAGAAAATAAAATAGCAATAATTAATAATTTCTAAAATAAGCAAACCAAAACTAATTTTTAATTTGAACGTTCCACGATTTACTATTTTTGAATTTTACCGCACATTCTGGTTTTTAGAATAAATATTTGATTACAAAATGGAGAGTAAAAAATTGGATTGAAAATGACAGAAATTTTTAAAAATAGAAAACAGCATTTTGTGGAATTTATCAGAATGTTAAAAAAAATAAATAAACCTTAAATCAAATTTCTAAATATGATACTAAAATTTTACTTATAACAATTGAATGGAAAATTCTGCAATAAAACCCAAATTGGGACGTTGAGTAGAGAAGGGGTGAAAGAATTTGAGAGCCATTAATTAGATTTCACTAAATTGGCTCTGTCCAAATAAATGATAAAATAAATGCACACAAGTTCTAAATTCTTTGTAATACAATTACGTGTACTACAGTCACCAACCCTCCAACAAATTAACAAATATAATGTGCTTTGTAATTTTTTGGTTTAAATGAGGGTCACCGTGCCATTTGATTAACATGCCGACTGTTTAGCACCAACACAGCGTTTTTACTAATTATTATTGTTATGTAGTCCTTTATTTTTACAGCAGCGTTTTCTTCTAAAGAATGAAATTAGAGTTGATGTAGCGTATAATGGCCTCCTATTGCAAACATGATCACTGGTATTCAAACTAAATGGTTAGAATTGGTATTTTATGGTAACTTATGAAATTAAGTCATAATCTAGTAATATCTTCATTGTCATACTTTTCAACGTGATATATATTTATAGAAATGCTATAGTTATGCGTTGTAGAACTATAGTTTGCTTTTGTATGAGAGAAACCAAAATTTCAACTACAGACGAGGCTCCCACAAAGGGCACTCTCACTAGCGACCACCTCCATTTACGGGCAGTTTTTGGATTTCCCCGTTTTACCCTTATACACTTTCTATATAAAAGAACCTCCGTCTAACGGTCATTCTACATAGCGACCGCGGACATTGATTTTGGGGAACGGATTATAATGTTTCACCTCCCACCAACGACCACCTTATTATTAAAAGTTCGTTTGACGCGGTGATGAAAATAATTACCCCCTCTCAAATTTTTCTGTTTTTTCTGGTTTTTCCTAAAGTTTCCCTTTATAAGCTCCACACATCTTGTACCATTTTAATCATTTTTCAATATTACTTTGGACGAACAATATTATTTTTTCCGCTATGACTCTCAAACGAAAGTGGTTAACTCTAGAAGAGAAAATAAATGTGTTAGAAGATTTTGCAAAAACCAAATCGAGCCATCGTCAACATCAACATGCCAAAAGTTTGTTCCATTTTGCTAATAGATAAAATGTAATAGATAAAATGCAATGTAAATTTATATTGCTATTTGTTTTTATGATTTCATGTAATTATCAGAGAAATGTTTAAATAAATAGTTATTCATTTAACAAGTGTGGAAAGTAGTACTTTTCCTCACGCGAGGCAGGGTTTGCCGAGTGTGAGGAAAATACTTTACACTAGAGTTAAATATTATATTTTTTCTGCAACCATTTATTAACTAAAAAAAATTAAAAATTTCATTTTTACAGTCTACAAAAAGTAATTTATTTATTATAAACATTTATTGTTATATTACAATTATTTACATTACTTACGTATTTACATTACTTATTACATTTTCTGCTGTTTCTTTTATTGATGGAGGAGTGTTTTCTAAACAGGAATCACTAGAATCCATTTTAAATTTCTATAAGGTAACACTATAACCTTTTTAACTGTTATAATTAAAAATATCTAATTATTTATTAAAGTATTATTTTTATTTCTATATTCCTTTCAATTTTTATTTTATTTTTTAATATTCGTTTTTTAATTATTTAAATAAAATAAATTTAAATAAGCTTATTAGAGTTTTACAGAAAATATTTATGTTAATAACCAAACTTCTTATATCAAGGAAGCACAATAAAGTTTTTCCACTCACTTGTGCTTCCTTGATGTAAGAAGTTTTGTTATTATCATAAATATTTTCTGTAAAACTCTAATAAGCTTATTTAAATTTATTTTATTTAAATAATTAAAAAACGAATATTAAAAAAATAAAATAAACATTGAACGGAATATAGAAATAAAAATATTTTAATACATAATTAGATATTTTTAATTATAACAGTTAAAAAGGTTATAGTGTTACCTTATAGAAATTTAAAATGGATTCTAGTGATTCCTGTTTAGTAGCGAGCTCGTGCGTGCAAACACTTGTTAAATAAATTCGTATTTTCTAGTAGGATGATAATTTTACCGTAAATTATTATTGTTATGAATAAATGTGATGATTATTATAAAAATTATAAAATAAGTCGATAATATGAAGTTTTTTGATAAATTTTTTGGATAATTAAGAAAAATTTGAAGTAAGAAGACAGGTGGCGGAGTTTGACGTTTGAGTGTGAAGACTATGTATTTAGACTTAGTTGGGTTAATTTTTATACGCCAGTTTTCTAACCAAGGTTCTGTTGAGTGAAGGTGGGACTGTAGTGAGCGTACTGCGAGGATAGGGTCAGAGTGTGTGGAGAGAATGGCAGTGTCGTCAGCAAAGGTGTAAATAGAGGTATTAAGGTTAGAAGGTAAGTCGGCAGTGCAGATTGTGTAAAAAAGAGGAGCTAAGACATTTCCCTGTGGCACACCAGCAAGGACAGGATAGATGGAAGAGTGAGTAGTACCTTGAAGAACTTGAAAGAATCTGTCAGAGAGATAAGAGCTGAGTATGAGGTAATAAGTGCTAGGAAGGATGCGTTTGAGTTTCCACAGTAGACCTTCGTGCCAGACTCGGTCGAAGGCTTGAGATACATCGAGGATTACTCCAGTGCAGTATTGGTTTCGTTCGAGTGAAGAAGCGATGGTGTCTACAACACGATGGGCCTGCTGAATTAAATTAAATTTAAAAAAAATAATAATATGTACCTTATAAATAAAGTGGAAATGCCGGTTTTAAAAATATTGAGAAACACAAGCTGAGAAAAGGAAAAACCAAATCCTTATTTCTCCTTTCTTCACTTTTTAGTTTGTAAAAATGAGGGAGTTGGAGACTTGGAAACGTAAAGTTAAAAGTTACGACTTTTGTTGGTGGACAGAATGGTGGTAGCACCAAAATATCTTTCTCAAAATGGATGTGATAAAGTCAAATAAAGAATGGAATGAAACTTTGTCTTGTCCACACTCAACTACAAGCACTGCCGTTCCTGCGAGCACCAGGAACGAGCAGGTGCTCGTTAAGGTTGGTAGAAAAAAATAATAATAATAAGTAAATAATAATAAAGACCTTTTTTTAGAAATGAAGTTGTACTCTGTGCAATATAAGGTAAGAAGCTGAATGGACCTCAAAGTACAAACAACTTTGACCCATTTTTTATTTTTATTTGTGTTTTCCATCTTGTTATTTACACGGTGTTATCTACAATGGCATACATTGGCTAGCCAACTAGCTGCTACTAGAATTGAACATGTCTGGGAATGAAATTTCTCTCAGAATTAATGATATATCTTTGACATACTTCCAGGGTGTGCAAAAAAGAATTGATAAAAGACAAAAATAGAAAAATATCATTATTAGTTTGTTTTTAATGATGTCACTTGGTCCTTTAATAACAAATCCTATCCAATGTAAGATGCAATCTGAGCTTTCGAAGTATGATATGCAATCAGGGCAGAATAAGGCCCATGAGTTAACGTAGAAAGCAACTCACATCTGCCCTACTGCACTTAAAAAGAACATCAGGCGTCAAACATTAGAAATCGCTTGCGAGCATGATGCACACGTATCTTCGTAAGGAGAAGGACAGGAGTTTCGTCTCTTTAGCCAGATTTCCTAGGCTAGAGCGGTTGTGTAGCTAGTCCGATCCTCTCTGTTGACGTTTTCTCAAGAGGCAAGGCTCCATGACTAGGGCAATATTCTTCATTAGTTTGATTTTAGTTCTACCAATAGAATAACTTGGCCGAGTCTTTTGTCAGGCCTCTGCAAAAAAGATCTTAGAGTCCCAAATTTCCGCCATTCTAATCCAGAAGATTTATCGACGGCTTACTTAGCAGTTTTATAATTTGCCGGTAAAGGTTTCTGAGCTGAAGGATATCCGCACGATCCCAACTTTCGACGGCCTGTCGGTCTCCGCTGAATCCTATACCTTTGTGCCTTGACGTCAAATGCTATAGCGGTCGCCAGAGAGTCCAGTTCTTTGCGGCATTTTTTGATGAAATTTTTTTTATCTGTGCATATCATCTTTCAAAATAGCGTAAGACATTTTGGAATATTATTTTTTTTTTTTTATTCTTACTTGCTTATAATGTTTACAATTGTAGCAAGGGGTTGACCCGTGCCTTTACACAGATAAAATATAAAAGATAAAATACATGAAAAAAGAAAAAGAACAAAAACAAAAATAAATTCACTGTTGCAAATAAAATAATAATAATAATAAAAAGCTATTTAATTAATGAAAACAAATTTCTAAATTTTATAGAGTTAATTATAAATAAGTACATATATTTTTTCTGCAACCATGTAGGAATGTTCTCATTACTCAATTAAAATCAGCTGTGTAATGCCCAACTTCCCACACTAGTGGGGGGAAATTCCCATTAGTGTCACTTTCCTCACTAGTGAGTGGAAAAACTTTAAAGTGCTTCCTTGATATAAGAAGTTTTGTTATTAAATATTTTCTGTAAAACTTTAATAAGCTTATTTAAATTTATTTTATTTAAATAATTAAAAAACGAATATTAAAAAAATAAAATAAAAATTGAAAGGAATATAGAAATAAAAATAATACTTTAATAAATAATTAGATATTTTTAATTATAACAGTTAAAAAGGTTATAGTGTTACCTTATAGAAATTTAAAATGGATTCTAGTGATTCCTGTTTAGTTTTTTTTTTAGTTAATAACCCTAATGGTTGCAGAAAAAATATAATATTTAACTCGAGTGTAAAGTATTTTTCTCACACCGGCAATTCGCACTTGCACTCGCCTCGCTTCGCTCGCTCGTGCGTGCAAACCCTGCCTCGTGTGAGGAAAAGTACTACTTTCCACACTTGTTAAATAAATAACTATTACTTTGTCTACCGATTCGAAACATAAGCGACTCTCCAACACAATTTTAGGTTGAATACAGGAAGAAAAGTTAATGTTTTGCGTATGTAGATAGATACTTGGCTCTTAAGTCATCTAACATCGGGCAGATAATTAGGAAATGAATTAGATCATCTTTATTGTTCCCACATAACGGGCAGGGGGAATCAGTATTAAATTTATAAACCCTACCGAGGATAATAGAGTTGAGACTTCTTCTCAGACATTAATCTTAATTGACTGGCAACTCTGATCATATCGTTGTGACATTTAAAGTGAACATAATATTCACCCAATCCAAAACTGCTAATATTCCTAAGGAAAGTGTTAAATCTAATTTGGAATAAACCAAACTTTTGAATAGAAAACCAGACATGATGATCAAATCTTCCATTTCAGGCCAGCGGAGCCCAGTTGTTCAAATCGGACAGCTCTCCTACTAACACTAAGTTCTGATTAGAATTATATTTTTGAGCTTTACAACTACAAAAGTTGGCTCACTTTTAAGTAAGCTTTAAAAAGCTATTTCTTTACTAGGAATGACCCAGAAGCCTTATGTTTTTGCCTAATTCTAGCTACAAGGTGTGATCTTTACCAATTATACGATTCTACTCATTCTTTTATAGCCTAATGGACTAATGTGCATGGATTTTTTGAACAAACAGAACAAACGTTTACCTTTCTAAGGAAACTAGAAGAGAAAGCTTAAAAAAAATCAACTTTTATCTCTAACATCGTCCTACACAACGCTCAAAGTGAGAAGGACATATCAACGTGGGCGACGTCAGATTTTCGAAATGAAACATTCCCGGTAATACTCGATAAGAGTTCTGCAAAGTCTGAAAAAGGTTCTCTCTCTCAGCTTCTATAAAAAAATAATCTCTCTGAGAATAGCGCCAGTTTGTTGTTTTGTACCGTGGGTTTGTGTATACAGTTGTATCACATTTATTATTGCAAATATTCGTTTGTGTTATGAGCAAAATAATTCTATACTACTTTACTCTAACTTTAAATTTCTATTATTTATCTCCAAAATGGCATAGAGGATGTCATGTTTTCTTATTTTCATAATATTTTGAACAGTTCTTAGTAAATGTTATTTTAGAAGGATTTGGGGAAGCAATTAACTTTAGAAAGGTACTTTTGGAATATTAAAATTGAATGAAGTATTCAGAGTTCTTATAAAAATTGCTGGATTGATTTGTGTGCTACTAATTCTAAAGTTTAACGTAATTTCTTAACAAATTTAGATAAGAACTAAATGAGAGAATTTTTCTTTAACTGGTCACGCTAGCAGAACATACATCATGGCTGCAAAAGAATAACAACTAGTGCATCAAAAGTGAAGATTCAAGCTCTCCTGCTTGAGGTGGTAAAGAAGTTTGATCAATTGATCGGTTTTTAGAAATTGTCAATGTTATTGTTAAATTATTTTCGGTGTTTACTTTTGCCAAATGTCATCATCTTTCACTTGACAGCTGGACCTAAATTTTATTCGATTCATTGAAACTCTTTGGGAATTGTAACATACTCGTATTAATCTATACTACAGGTGAGATTACGGTACATTGGATAAATGGCCAGGTAATTAAGTGTATTATAATTGTGTTATCCATTTAAATGAAAAACTAGCATTAGTGGGAATGCAAGAATTTATTGATAGTTCAAGAAACTCTCGGTAAAAGTGTTGATTGACCGTTTGACCTTAAGGTAGAAGAAACTCTTTGTGGAAGAACAAGTGGGTGTTGGATCACGATAATGCTCCTTGTTACACAGCAATTTCAGTTTTTCGGCCAGTAAAAACATTCCTGTGGCTCCTCAGCCTCCTTATTCGCCTGACTTGGAGTCCTTGTGACTTTTTTCTCTTCCCGAAGATGAAAAATCACCTCAAGGGAACTCATTTTGGGACAGTCGAAAACATTCAAACGGCTGAAGGCTATTCCAGTATCGGAGTCCGAGCACTGCTATGAGGAGTGGAAGAAACGTCTCCAGCGCTGTGTGGCTTCAGAAGGAAGTTATTTTGAAGGTGACAATTTAGAATTGTAATTCTTTTTGAATAAAAAAATTTTAAAAATCAGTCTCATTAATTAATTTATAGACCTCGTAGCATCACCATGTTTCGAGAGATGTAGAGGCAGCGATAATCACAAAATACACTCTGTTTTGGACAACAGTAAATGTAGAATACTTAGCCAACTTAGAGTATGTAATCAGACCACTTAGATTGTATAGTAATGGCAATTTACATAAATTCGAAGGGAAAGAAAATTATATAAAATGTAAAATGCAGCAACCCGAGAACTTTTTACATGTTTTGCCTTGTTGTCCTATTTGTGAGCCGTTCACAGCAAAAATCGATTAACTCGACTTTTTTTGGGGGAATATCTTAAATTTAAGTGTCAAAGCAATTGGTTGTCATAGCTTTCTATATTTATAATAAATTTCCCAAATAATAAACATTACCACCATTAAACGACAAAATTTTGTTGGCCATTGATTAATAAATAATTTAATTCAAAAGCTGTTTTGATTAATTCCGTTCCCTAATGTAATTAATGCATTAATTCAAATCAAATTCAGAAGCAGTCGGCTAAATGATAACGGTAAATTTGTTTGAATTTATATTATAAACAGAATTACAAAAAACAATGTACATTATTTTTTCCAATTTTTGTTTTATGGAGTTAATAGAGTAGTGCAGAGAACGGCTCACATAGCGGTTTACGTAATAAGTTTTTTCAACAGAATTTGATTGTATATTTAAGTAATAAGGAAAATATTCTAAATTTACTAAACGATATTACCAAGCAAACAACAAAATAATCTTCATTGGTATACTGTAGCAGCATTAAAATTAAGAGCATTTGTATAATCGCGTATTTATTTTTAGAGCAACTCATGTTCTACAAGGGTGAACTTATAGCAATAAATTAATTATTCCTACAAATTAACGTTTGGTACCAAAACAGAAGTGGCAGTTCTCTGATTAATAAAATGAAAATACATTATTTGTTTATTCTCTTTAAATAATTAATTCTTCCAGTTTTTTTAACAATTTTACCCAAAACTTTAAAATTTAATAAAATTCATAATCCCTTTATTGATATTTTCGTTCATGCCGGGTTAATTAATGCACGGCTCGCATATTGGTGTATGATTAATGATTTAATAGGCATGAGGCTGTTACATAAATTTTTCGACATGCAACTCAGAATATACCGTTCTCTACCGGTGACCTAGATATTCATAATAATAACTACAATGTTGCTAATTACATCTATAGCGTGCTACTAATTATAAATCAACTTTTAACAAAATCTTACTATAAAACCAATGAAAGACAATGGAAAGAAAATTAAAAAATCTCTTTCAAGGTATTACTTCTTCTGAATGAATTGATATCAAAGTTGCGATAATTACAGGTGGTTGAATTAAGTATCGTTTTTTTTAAAAAAGCTTAGATTGTTCACCATTAATGTTGTTTGTTTCCGCCGACGGTCATTGACCATGGCAGATGTCTTATAATTTATTTTGTACACCCAGAAATGTATATAATTTATATTTTTATTTTAATAAATAAAGACTGTATAATAAATAATATTGTTTGCCATCATCGAGATAAAAGATACTTTGTTTCATTTCTTAACATCTTACATAACCCAGATTTACGCTTTTTAAATAACCTAAAAGGTTTTTATTAAATAATCCTATTTCGAGATCTGTTTGTAAATCTGTCTGCACCTGCCTAAATTGGACTTAACATATTATTTGTTTGCAGGAAAAGAATTGTACATGGCCCATGTTGCTTCTCGTCTTTATAACCGGTCGAACTTGAATTAATTAATTTTTTTATTACTTTCAGTTGTTCTTACTTGCTTCAGTTCTGATGCGTTTTCTGAGCAACATTATAATTTACCTCGAAGAATGAAGGCGTCACTTCGCCAACTAACACACACTATAAGCAAGCAAATTGATCGCAAAACGATTTGTGGCCGAGAGATCTATCGATTTTGAGTAAATTCATCGTGAGTTTCACCACTGGGCGATTACTCTAACATTTGTTAAAAAGGGAAATGAACAAATAATATCAAATTTACCAGTTACAATATTTGTCGCAGCTGTAAATATTACTAATAAAAATAAATTAACAAATATGGCTAGAAAACATTGGATACACTTGCCTGAAATTGGCGAAGGACTTTTTTTTGGCTGGACTGCAAAAAGGCATATTACATAAAGTTTTTCAGTTCGAAATTATAGTATGCTCAAACTGGATACACCTATTGTACCACTGATAAATCTCGGAGGCAGCCGAAATGATAGCCTTCGAACGCTCTAGTTTTACACGAATAGGACAGGAGATACACCAAGTCCAAATATGTAGGAAATATATAACTCCCAAATTTTAACACATTATATCTCCTAGAAAAATACAGACAGAAAGCTAGTATTTAGCACATTGTAAAGGTAACTTCGTTCTATAATTGTACGTCGTTTCGCATTGATTCCAATAATAGGAGAGATAATACAGTAATTTGAAATTTGAAGGAATGTAAAGCTCCCAAATTTTAACACTTATCTCCTTGAAAAATAATTATAGAAAGCTGGTAATTTGCACACTTGTAGGCGAAACTTAGAACTATAATTGTGCGTTGTTACACAGTTACTGCACTAATAGAACAGATAATACAGTAATTCGAAATTTGAAGGAAACGAAAAACTCCTAAAATTTATCACCTTATATCTTCATCATAAATACAGATTTAACGCTGGAATTGTGTACAATTGTAGAGGTAAACGAGTACTATGATTGTCTAACTATATTTTTGCGGAGATTACACTAATAGTACAGGAGATACAGCAAGTCCAAATTTGAAGGAGCAAAATTGATATCAAAACAATTTATATTAATTCATTTTATAATCAAAATTTTATGGCAATTAAGTAAAATTTATTTGCTTATTTAAACTAATTTGGTAATAATTTTAGAGTAACTTCTAGGAATATATTAGTGAAAGAACAAATACATTTTGTAAGTTTGACAAAGTGACGGCAATTTCAAATTCAGTAATTATTTTAGCAGGAACAATTGGTGGGAGAGTTGGGCTGTTAGAAACAATAACAACTGGTTGGATGTGTGGGTAGTCTAGGTAGAATTTGAAGGGCTAAATCGTGGAGGGAGCAGGATTTGTAGGTTTACAGGAAGTGGTATGAGAGATGGTAATCAGCGTTACGTAGGCAGTCAATATGTGCTAATCCTTGTCGGAGAATTGTTTGTTCGCATACAGCCGAATTGGGGGTACAAATATGTCTTTGTGTGTGTGTGTGTGTGTGCCAGCTGAGGGGATGTTGTATGTGTGGGGATGCTGAAGTTGGGGAGTTCACCTCTTCCACTTATTGCAGACGTTCTATCATCACCTCAAACGAGTCACGATGACCGTACACCACTAATCATCATTGCTAATTACTAATACGATTTTGGTGATGAGCGTGTTAGAGTGATGATTTAGAATGGGCCTGGCTTGTTGAAAGCAACCCAACAAACGGGCACTGTTATCCCACCAAACATGTTACTGGAATAACAAACCTCGTCTGAATGGGGGTGTGTGGTTAATTCCATCAAACATTCACACAAAGTACCTACCACAGATTCTTTACAACCAATTCATGATCAATCCCAAATCTACAAAATGAGCACTCGTCTCTTGAAATAACGCAATCAAATCTTTTCACTAACCAACTTTGTAATAATTATATAATAGTATAATTAATAATAAGCGTGGCCACCTGCGCTTCAGCCGTCTTGGAGTATTTCCAGGCAATGCGGTTTGCACAATATGAGTAAGTTGGGATACTAGTGGATTAGGATGTGAGGTGATTGATGTGTGGAATTTAATATAACGGGATCTTATAGTTTTGAAACATAAGGAACAAGGAAATCTCGGTGCAAGGAAGAGTTATGGACATATGTACGTAGTAAGGAGCATCAGCGATTCGACGGAGTGTTTTTGACTGGAAGGATTGGATTGTATAGATACTGGAAGCTTTGGCTGAGCCCCAAAGTTCCATTCCGTAAGTCCAGGCAGGTTTCAGTATCATAGTGTAGATAAGTCATTTATTCTGTAGTAAGAGTTTACATGTCGAGAAGTCTAGAGAGAAGTTTGGAATCGTATGTTCAGTTTATTGGGAGAGAGATGACTGTTGATTGAAGAGAATTGGTAGGATTATTTGGGATCAGATTGTGTTGAAGACAGTTTTTTATTAGAATTGCAGTGCCCACTATGGGCAGTATAATCAGGGTGGTCAGTTCTGTGGATAGTGTAGTCGGTTATGTTGAAATAAGATCTGCTAGTAAAATTAGTCTCTGTGGTGTGTCTTCTGCATTTTGAAGCATTGGTTTATGAAATAAAATCCTTAAAATTGCCTTGTTTTAAATGCCGCTTTGTTTAACCTTGCGCCAGATATAGTGAGAATGACAATGAAGTAAGTCACATTTCTGCATTTTCTAAAATAATTTAAAATCCCATTACATTCTAATATGCACCAAAAAATTTGATTCTATGTAATAATAATAAAAACAAAAATAATAAAGCTATTTTTATTATCTGCATCTTTTTACAGAGTCAAACACAAAACTCGTTTTATCTCAAAACTGCTCAAAATGGACTTACGCCATTTTCATTCTCACCGGGTCATTTATTTAAATAGCTACTTCATTTTTATACGTTGAATATCATTTATTCCTGTAAACTTTGTTTAAAATGTTACAAATATTCGGATAATTTGGATAAATATAAAATGTACGTAGTACAAAGAACACTTGTAAGTCAGAATTTACATCAGAGAATAGTAGTAAGACAAAGTCATGATGGTGTCCAGTCCAGATTTATTTTCGGACTTAATGGCCGCCTGTGGTGTACCTTTTTATTACGTCATTCATCCCCGTCAGATCGTTTTAAAGCATAAAAAAAGGCAAGAGAGAGTTTTTTTTAGCGAATGTAAGGCGGCCTGTAGAACAGTCTCTAAAGTAAAGGATCCCCATATAGGTACGCCTCTTCTGGAAGTACGCCAAAACTAGGTTATTGGAATGTCTTCTTTGGTAGATGGTTTTACTGCCAGACGAAGACAGTTGCAGAATGGGCTGTTGCTGTTCACTTCTCTCTTTTTCTTTTTTTTTTTTGCAATCGTTGCCCGATCTAGCGTCACCATTCGGCTAGAATATGGTACACAAAAGTATGTCTCACCCAAGGCCCAATCTCTTCTAAGAGATAAAACACATTCCTTACCGTCATTTATACACGTACACACATATATGTGTCACTTTTCTCGCATGATTTAACATGTTATGTTTTTTTTTTTAGGTATAAATAATTTTTGATACAGGTCTCATAAAATAGAATAAAGATTGCAGGATTTTGGGATTCCAAAAAATAAATGGATTGACCACCTTGCTGCAGAAGAAGAGTCTTTCTGGTTCACAAAGTTTCTTCAACAATTATATTTAATTGATACTAACTTTATATAATAAATAAAACATTAAACATGAAAGGTTACAGGGAACCAACAGCATACTGCAACTTATGATGCATGTGTATACATGCAATATGAATTTGTATTACCATTAAGTGACCGTAAACTATTATTTTTTAGGAGTAAACTAGTGAGCATTTGGTCTAAATAAGAAAACAGTAACTCCGTCTTTTCGCCAACGTTTCGACAAATTTATTGTCTACCTCAGGACGTGGTTACGTTGGATTACAGAAAAAGCTTCGTAAAGTGAGAGAATATATATATATATATTTTTATCATTTATTTAGTTACAATCAACGCATTTTATTGTATGTGTAATAATTTTATGTATATGTTATTTTATGTATTTATTAATAATAATAAAATGTAACCCAATTACATTTTACTTTCTATTGATTCTCTTCATCAGAGAGGAGATCGCGAGGCCATCTGTCTAGGAATGTTATCTGTAATTGTCCTGAAAGAAAGGTATGGTACCAGTGTGATGAGATTGAATGTTGTTTAGTAAATTATTTTGATTGATCAGAAAATGTTTAAGAAATAAATTGATATATAGTTTAATTAGTTCAACATACGTTACAGTTAAATGGATATCCAATTTACAATGTTACAGTTGGTTTAAAGAATAATTCAAAAATGATAGTGGAGTATACTCCTGATATGATATGATTTAAACACGCACTCACTAGCCCAACTCACATGACCGACTGCCCTACACAGACAGACTGCGACTCAAGGTACAAAGTACCTTGTTGTTGTTTGATGATAAACCACAACATCCAAATTTTTTAATGAATTTACTTAACATACCGCCCACCAAAATTTGGAACTTTTGAAGAACTATGAAGATAATAATATGAGATGTGATGTGATGTGATGAGAAGTTGCGTGATGATGTGGATGGTGGTCTGGATATGATGTAGAAATTGATTAAGGCATGTTCTCATTCAGTTGAGGTAGAGGTGCTAGCTTAGTTACAGGGCGCTTATAGACTCCTTGAGCTGTCTTCACAGTAGCTACTCGAACGATACCATCAGGGCCAGGATGAATACTGATAACTCGAGCAAGGGGCCACTGTAATGGCCAGGTGTGTAAATCTTTTAGGAGGACCATGTCACCAACCTTTAAATTGGTTGTTGTAGTAATCCACTTGGTACGTTGTTGTAGCGTTTGGAGGTACTCTTTCTGCCAACGATTCCAAAAATGTTGTACTCGCTCTCTCAGATATTGCCAACGAGTTAAGTGATTAAGAGGTACGTCTGTTAACGTGGCTTCAGGAAGAGCAGTGAGTGGCGCTCCGATTAGAAAGTGCCCCGGAGTGAGAGGTTGAAGATCTTGAGGGTCTGTAGACAGAGGTTGAAGTGGCCGTGAGTTTAATATAGCTTCGATTTTTATGAAGATGTTGTTCAACTCTTGGGATGAAAATGTAGAACTGCCAATAAGTTTGCGAAGCAGAGTTTTGGTAGACTTGACTCCTGCCTCCCAGATTCCCCCAAAATGAGGTGCTTGAGGAGGATTAAATAGCCATGTGATGTGATGATGATTGATGTGATCAAGAATGCATGCTTGAGTAGTTTCTGAGTCATGCCAGGCAGCTACTTCAGCTAGATAGTTAGCAGCGCCAACAAAGTTCTTTCCACATTCGGAGAGCATTTTAACAGGTTTGCCCCTCCTTGCAATAAAACGATCTAGAGCATCAATGAAAGCTTCAGTGGATAGTGAATGCACCAATTCAAGATGAACTGCTTTGGTAGATAAGCTTACAAATAAACATAAATACACCTTCACCAGCGGTGACTTTTGTCGAGGCGTCTCCTTGCATAGAAATGGTCCAGCAAAGTCTACTCCTGTTTGATAGAAAGCTCTGACTGAAGACAGCCGCTCGGGAGGTAGATCGCCCATAAGTGGTGCTCGGTTTGATTTGGTCATTTTATGGCAGATGATGCATGTTCGTTTCCGTTGTTTCACCAAACTTCGTCCAGCAGGAATCCAATATTGTTGTTGAATAGCAGCAAGAAGAGTTGCAGGTCCGGCATGTGCATGTTCTATATGAAAATAATCTATCAAAATGTTAGTGAATTGAGAACGTCTTGGAAGTAAAATTGGATGTTTGGATTCAATAGGTAAGGAAGAATGGCGTAAGCGACCGCCCACCCTAAGAATACCAGTTTGATCGACAAATACATTAAGACATAACATTAATGGAGTTGGGTTAAGGTGTTCATTGAACGCTTCCGGATAGTAATGATGTTGTAAAAGTTTGATACATTTGATGTTAGCAGCGTCAAATTCTAAAGCAGTGATAGGACCCTTAGGTCTGATGTGATCGGAAAACTTTGATTTTGGTACAAATCTGAGGGCGTAAGCTAAAGAATTGACCAGACGACGGTATTTAGAAAATCTTTCAGTCCAGTTGATGAAATCCGATGCGTGAAAAGTAACAGTTAACGTTACATGAGAGGATTTGATTTCAGGTATGTTTTCAGACGAGATACTAGTTTCATTTGAGGGCCATAAGGTCTCAGGTTGGATCAACCACGGGGGGCCCGCCCACCATAAGGGATGATTCAATAACTGGGTTGGTAGCAAACCTCTTGAGCAGCAGTCTGCAGGATTTTCATGGGAAGAAATATGCTTCCAGCATTTAATCTCGGTTAGTTCGCTGATGCGAACTACGCGATGTGCAACAAAGGTCTTCAATGTGTGTGCTGGAATTTGAAACCAGCTAAGCACAGTAGCTGAATCGGTGAAAAACCAAGTAGATTCGATTCGGAGGTGTTTAATGAATTTGGCAATAGATGTGTACAATGAAGCAAGCAATAATGCACCACAAAGTTCCAAGCGGGGAATTGTCATGGGCTTTGGTGGAGCCAATTTAGATTTAGATTTAAGGAGGAAAACTTTCCTCTTCGAATTCACGATGGAGACTATGTATAGTACAGCACCATAGCCTCGTTCCGAAGCATCACAAAAGCCAACAATGGAACATGGTGCCTGTGTATCGTCCAACATAAGGTAGCGTGGGATACGAACTTGTTGAAGGTTAGGTATATCTAGAAGAAAATTCTCCCAAGTGTGCAAGATAGCAGTTGGCAAATTCTCATCCCAACCAATTCCTAATTTCCAAGTCTCTTGTAGAAGTATTTTAGCGATAAACACAGATGGGGACACGTAACCTAGAGGATCATAAATACGTGCTATTGTGGATAATATCATTCGTTTGGTAGGAGGTAAAGCAGACATATGTATCTTGTATGAGAAGACATCTTGTATTGGATCCCATTGCAACCCCAAAAGTTTAACAGTTGGTTCTTCCATTTCGCTAAAGGATATTGGCATTACCTTACATTGATCAGGACTAGGTTTGAAAATGTCTGAACTGTTGCTCGTCCATTTACTCAACTGAAAACCTCCTTTTGATAATAGGGCAATTAATTGCTCTTTAATAGATAATATCCCGTCAATAGTGGAAGCACCAGTGACTATGTCGTCAACATAGGTGTCATGGGTAAGAGCCTTAGTGGCTAGAGGAAAAGGTATACCTTCATCAGTCACAAGCTGATGAATGACCCGTAAAGCCAAGAAGGGAGATGATTTGAGTCCATAGGTAACTGTGGTTAACTCGAATTCTTCAATGGGGTGATCAGAAGAAAAGCGCCACAAGATATGTTGATAGACTCTATCATCAACGGATATAAGTATCTGACGATACATCTTAACGATATCTGCAGTAATCACGAATCGATGCTTTCGAAAATTCAAAATGATGTCACTGATATCTGTTTGTAGCTTGTGGCCTGCACCCAGATAATCATTTAGTGATCCAAAAGTTGTTCTGCAAGAACCGTCAAAAACAACACGCAATTTCGATTCACCATTTACAATCTTCGAAACCCCATGATGAGGTATTACGCATTTTGCGGGTCTGTTAGTTGTTACCATGTGCCCCAGGTCAAGATATTCTTGCAGAAATGAATGATACTGATGGGAAAGAGCGGAATCGCGTGCAAGTTTAAACTCCACATTGCGTAATCTGTGTAAAGCACACAAATGTGTTGGGCCTAGATAATTAGGTACGGTGAGAAATGGCAATGAAACGACATAACGCCCATCAGGCATTCGAGAATGAGTAGCTTTGAAATGATCTTCGCAAAATTGATCGTCGGGTGATAAAGTGGGCTGCTCAGTTTTGATGGTCTCGATTTCCCAAAATCTTTCCATAAGGGAATAGACATCTGAAGAAGTAATAAAGAATGATGATGTAGATTGAGAACAGGAAAGCTCCGTGCATTTACCCATAATAATTTGACCAAAGATGGTACTAAGTAGTTTTGGTTCCTTTTGATTAAAATTAAACTCACAGGGAGGTGAAGAACAGTCTAAGATCTGTAAGAAAAGATCCGCTCCGAGAAGAAAATCAATAGGACCTGGGTTCCAGAAGTCAGGATCCGCTAAATTCAGATGAATGTAGCGTTTCCATATTGATGGGGGTAACTTTTGATGGGGTAATTGTTGTGTAATGATTGGGATAACAACAGCCTCTGTGTGGAGGTCAGGTGATACGGAGCAAAGTGATCGTAATGTACACATTACCTTCTTGGTTGGTGTTAATAACGTGGATTGACCAATTCCAGATACAGATATGTTAAAGGGAATAGAGGGTAATTGTAACATGGAAGCGCATGATTCTGTTATAAAAGAGTATTGACTACCACAATCTATAATTACTCTTATCGGATGGAAAACACCATTAACGTCACAAATTTGAACAATTGCCGTGCCCAAAAGCACTTCCGGTGTATGATTAGCAGAAATAGCAGAGAATGCTACATTTGTAGCGGATGGTTCCTTCTTATTAGTAGAAGGTAATTGAGGAGTTGGCTGAGTAATGGATGGCATACTAGGTATGGATGGCTGTAAATGTAAGGTGGTATGATGACGTCCTCCACATTGGCGACACTTCCAACGAGAAGTACATTCTCTCGTACGATGGCCCGGATAAAGGCAATTTTTACAGCCAGCCCAATTTTTTAAAATATCATAACGTTGTTTAGGCGTGCCTCGAACATAAGTGGGACATTCCGTAAGCTTATGCCTTTGCTTACATAGAAAACATGTTGGAGAACGAGAGGAAGAAACAAGTTTATTCGCCTCGTTTACTACTGATGGAGAAGAGGTTGTATTTGTAAAGAATGAATTGGAAGGTTTGATATGAGTTCTATTTGATCTAGTGTTATTGGGCTTAAAAGGTTGATTAAGGATTGGAGTTAAATCCCTTTTGCCCCTTTCTGTAATGTCTTTGGCGTTTACCTTCTTTCGCACAAATTTGGCTAGGTCATCGCAAGTGGGAAATTCATCTGCAGCAGCCAATTCGAATGACTCTCTTGTGCTTTCATCCAAGCAGCGAAGAGCTAGTTCAAACATAATGTACTTTGACGAATTAGGAATTTTAATTTTTTCGAAGGAAGTGACATTTTCAATGACAACCTGCATAAAGTGTTGCAATGACGCTGCTGTAGCTTTACCTGTGAGAGGTTTAAAATTCAGTATCTGGTCAAGGTAGAATGCTGCGAGTTTTCTCTTATTGTCATAATGTTGAAGCAATGCTGACCAGGCTTGTTCGTAGCCTACCTCAGAAACTGGTACATGTTTAATGACAGAAAGGGCAGAACCCTGTAAGTTAGCAAGAAGAAAGTGATATTTCTCAACAGCTGCCAACGAAGTTTCATCATGGACCATGGAACTGAAAGTATCTCTAAATATCCAATCTTGCAACTTGCCAGAAAATACTGGTATTGTGATATGAGGAAGTCGTGATCGAATAGAAATACACTGAGATAAGTCTAACAGTGAATTCTGAATTGAAGTGGTAGGCCTGGGTTGATATGAGGCGCAATGAATTTCAAAAATAGCCCCGGCTTCATAATAAAAGTCTTTGGTAGCCCTAAGAATTGTCGATTCTCGTTTAGACGGAAATTCCGATTCTGCATCCTTTGCCAAATAAAGTGACTTAATTTCAGCCCATTCATTCATAAATTTTTCATAAGTTACATCAAGTGATCTAAACATCCCTTTAAATAACGAAATTGCTGTGGAATCAGTGCTAATTCGGCGGCCAGTCTCACAAATTGACTTAATATCATCGGCTAGCGAAAAGGCCTTGTCTTTATGCAGGATGATTTTTTGATCTAATGACAGCTTGAGAGGTTCCGTCATGTTAAAAAATGTAAAATAAAATGAGATATACCGGAATAAGCAAAGATAGATATTAAGGGGAAAGGAAAGTTACAGAATTCAGAAGATTAGAGCAAAATCAGAAAGCTAGAAAAATAATACAAATAACATAAAATATGCATGACTTAATAACTAATGTAAACGTCTATAAATAGAGACAACAAGATAATATTACATATAATTCTAACTTAACATAGGCTTTGATTCAAGATAAACACAAAGAATTATGAAAATAAACACAAATTAAATAAATAAGAAATGATTACATTGAATAAATGAGAGCTTAATAGATATTGATAGTTAATATTGAAATGCAGTTTGTAAATATGAAAATACAATAATTAATTACTCTTCTATTTAGGATTATACCTAAATTTTATTGCCACACTTCGTAAAGCAACACACTTTAAAAATTAACGGAAGCGATAGCTCTATGACGCTTTAACTTACGGCAAAAATCAGAACTAACGACAGCGTACTCCAAAACTCGAGTACCGCATGGTTAGTTATTTCTATAATTTAAAGATTATTAAAGATTATTTAGATGAAATGACGAATTTAGTTTTATTTTAATTTTTCAAGTGTGTTAAGAAACTATAGCTGGTTTTTTTTTGAAAATATTAATCAGTAATTCACAGTAACAGCAAAAAGAATAATATAATATAATGGTTTTGATTGAAAATACAATTATTTTTGGTTATTTAGGCATTATAGCCTGATTGAGACAAACACTGTTTAATCTGAATGTTCTATAATAGATGTGGACTGTATATCTGTAGATCGTTAGTTCAAAATCCGGTCCGGATGGGACCAGAAAATGTTTAGTAAATTATTTTGATTGATCAGAAAATGTTTAAGAAATAAATTGATATATAGTTTAATTAGTTCAACATACGTTACAGTTAAATGGATATCCAATTTACAATGTTACAGTTGGTTTAAAGAATAATTCAAAAATGATAGTGGAGTATACTCCTGATATGATATGATTTAAACACGCACTCACTAGCCCAACTCACATGACCGACTGCCCTACACAGACAGACTGCGACTCAAGGTACAAAGTACCTTGTTGTTGTTTGATGATAAACCACAACATCCAAATTTTTTAATGAATTTACTTAACAAATGTTAAGATGGAATTTTCTGTTAAGTGTTTTAGCCACTTGTGTGACGAAAGGAATGTTTAAATCTGTGTGAATGGTTTTGATTGGTGACGTGGAAAGGAGCGTTAACAAATGAGCGAAAAATTTTAGACTACAAGGCTTGGATTCTTTGGAGGTTTGAGCGTTTGGCTGAACCCCACAGTTCGATGCCATAAGCTCAGACGGACTTTAATTTACTCATATAAATAAGTCTTTTGTTGTCGTAACTGAGTTTTGATCTGTTGTCTAATAGTCTTGAGAGGAAATTAAAAAAAAATAAAAATAACAGAGATAAGCTTATTTTATAAATCCTAACGCTAATTTAGATAGGATTCCAATTAGTAATGTTAAGCATAATTCATGAGTTAAGCTGTTTTGGAAAAGCCAGCCTCACTGATTAGCCACCCAATAATCCACTTAACTGAATTACCATTTCCATCGTACAAAGCCTTCAATATTACTCCGCCGTAATTTTGAAAGTGATAGTGACAAGTTACGTTGATCTTCCTTGATACTACCGATCTTATCTTCCTTCAATGCTTAGCTAGCGTAGAATCACTAACTACAGCCAACCTTATAAGACGTCTTAACATTACCTTATCCTCACACTTAATGTGCTCTGTATACAATGTATAAATAGAAAATTTGAAACCTATACATCCATCTGAATTCAAATATTAATTTTGATGCTTAAAGACCTCATCAACTACCAGAATTTTGGAAGGCGATCCTGTAGAATAAGTTCCAATCGATGGAAAAATAAATGTCAATTATTTAATTAAAATTTAATGCATGCCCGAAACTCAAAGGAAAGATGGCATTTTGCACATTTGCAGAGGTAACTCAGTACTATAATTGTTCGTTGTTTCACAGTTATAACTAAGGAACGGATTTTTATGTATTTAAAAATGCCAAATATTTAACTAAAATATGCATTTATTTTCGTCAATTACGTGGAAAATATGTGATTTTCTTAAAATATTTTCTGGAATATTTAAGTAAAATGGACATTTTTTTTTACTCCTTAACAAAAACTTACAGTTTAAAATGTTAAGTATAAGGGTTGATTAAACGCCAAAAGGTACACAAATCAGCGAGTACTCAACATTTCATTAATTCTTCATTAATAGTTAAGGAATTCTACTGCATTAATTTTCATTAATAAGTTATTTTTTAGAATTTATTAGATGTCACAGACCCTTATGCTGGCCATTTTCGTCTACAAAATATATGTTCAAGTAGCACTGTAGATTGACTGTAATATCTAGTTATCTATAATAATGAAACTATTAATTACAGGTTAAAAAGAAAAACGTTATAAAAAATATAAAAAAATTATGAGGCTAAAAATTTCAAAACCTTTTTTTTATAAAAAACTTACACCAATGATTTTGTTTATTTTATTTATTTATTTTTATTTTTAAATAAAAATCGTCGGTTTAAGTTCATTCTTCGATTAAAGTAATTGTTATTGTATGAAGTAGTCAAACGTTTATAATAATAGGTAATAATTATCTGGCTTTATCGCAAATAATATAGTTTTCTTCAATTACATTCTCCATCTAGGTATTCATCCCACAATGTTGTATATATGTAATATAAAGTATCTAAATAAGATATGCATATTTTTAGGGCAGCTAATTATTCCAGTATTTTACTATAAGTAAAATTAGGGGGACTAAATTAAATTACAATTGAGAAATGAATAATTGTTGTTGAATAATCTACTTGTTATTAACTGTGTTATTTGTGCTCACGAATATTTCGGTAAGACGAATTCAAGACAGTAGCCTACTCTTTGTCTTTTTCTACTTTAACATGCATGTACATATTTATGTGATTTATCATAATTATAACAAAAAAATATTATAAATGAAGTGGCCAGCATAAGGGTCTGTGACATCTAATAAATTCTAAAAAATAACTTATTAATGAAAATTAATGCAGTAGAATTCCTTAACTATTAATGAAGAATTAATGAAATGTTGAGTACTCGCTGATTTGTGTACCTTTTGGCGTTTAATCAACCCTTATACTTAACATTTTAAACTGTAAGTTTTTGTTAAGGAGATTTTTGTACCTTTTGGGTAGATTTTCCTTTTTGTTTATTTTACAAAGTTACATATGTTCTTTACAGATTTTTTTAAAATTTGGAATAAACAATTCTATCATTATAATCTGATAAGGTGTTAAGTCGGAACCGTAACTACCAATGGAGAGATCTTTTTAAAGAATGATTATAGTTGCGTTCCCCCAAACCATTCTCAATAACAATTTTTTTGAAAAAGCGTTTTGAATAACATAGGAAGGTATTTGTACGTAAATAGCAAAATTAAACTGCGATTTCAGTACTTCCTTTTAAGAGGAGTAAGAAAAATAAACTACGATTGCAGTACTTCTTCCTAAAAGGCAAAGAGGCAAAGATCTTTTAATCGAACGACAATTCATTGATTTAAATCGGTTCACTCATTGATAATTTAAATGATTGCAGTACTTCCTCTTAGTAGGTGCAAGAGCATCAGCAACGTAGAGGAGCTTTAACCACTTATTCGAGCTGAATTTTATCACAATCGGACTAAGCGTTATAGAAATATTGGTAATAATAGTTTTAGAAAGTTTAAAATTTGGGTGGGGCAAACTCCCCTCCTTATGAGGCACGGCGTCGAGACTTTTAAAGTGCAAATCTGTACAAAATTTCGATTCGAATGACCCTTCATTCATGCAAATCGGTTCACGTGTCGATAATTTGAAACGATTGCTATACTTCCCCTTAACAAGTGTAAGAGCAGATCATCGCTTTATTGTTACGTAGGGGAGCCCTAACCCTATCATCCTACCAAATTCTATCAAAATCGGGCCAAGATTTACAGAGTTATTAGTAATAATAATTTTGGAGGGGGCCTTACATAAAGGGGGCTAACTCCTCTCCCATTCGATGTACAGCGTCGGGACCCCCAAAAGGCACATCTACATAAAATACTGAATCGAATGACACCTCATTCATGAAAATCGGTTTGCGCGTTTAGGCGCTACGTTGTTTACAAAAAAGGTAACAACAAGAACAACAAGAACAACAAGAACAACAAGAACAAGAACATTTTTTGAAAAAGCGGTTTTTGCTCATTTTTGGCAACTTTTTTCTCGAAACCTATTAGATCTGGGTTGTTGCAAAAAAATTACAGTCATTAAGGAGGATTTGCCCTATAATTTAAAGAAAATTTGGGAATTTTATTTTTTATAGAAAAAGAGAAAAAAATTGTCAAAGTTGGGTGGTTTTCAACGTTACGCTTTTTCGTGCAGTTTTTGATGATCAACCCTTATACAACTGTCCTACCGGACAGTTTTAATGAAAATGGATTTTTTTTGGGGGGGGCAAGTTATAATTATTTATACAAGAAAAGAATATTTTTACAATTTATAATAATTTATTAGGAACAAAATAATTTGTTTTTACAAGTTATAATGATTTATACAACAAAGAACATTTTTACTATTTATAAAAAGATGTGTTAAATTTTCAATTTTGAAAACTTCACTCTTCGAAATTGTTTGCAACCACATGAAATTTCAAATGTTGGAACGTAAAGTGACGACGATCTGGGCGTAAGATGGACTTGTAACGACTAAAAGATCGTTCAACATCTACAGATGTTATAGGTGCCTTGCTGAAAGAAGTTATCTCGTTGGCTGTAAAGGGTACACGATGTTCTGAGGTGACTTCTGTTCCACTGATAATATCAGAAATCTGTCAGATGGTCTCCCACCCTTTGTTCTTGCTCAGTACTTCTACCAGTTTTGATCTGATCAGATCTCCCTTACTCCCTGGTATTCCTTCCACCTTTTCGATGACTTTTTTAACGTTGGACACGTTTTCTGTCAGTCGAACATTTTGGGACTCAAGTTGGGTAATGGCTTGTGCAAGAAATACGCAATTGTCAGAAATGAATGCAAGGTCGTTCCTTAAATTAGGTTTCTCGAATAAAGACTTGGCTGTATTTATCGCTACTGCTTCGTCTTCGAGATGTGAAAGGACATTCTTGATTTTATTGTAGTTTTCATAGTAATACTGAGCTGCTTCCAGCCAAGTACCCCATCTTGTCAATATTGGTTCTGGTGGAAGGCACAAGTCTGGATAGAGATCTTTTAGCATTTTAATGCGACTTGGTGCTTTTAAAAACACTTTTTTAACCACTGTGATTCACAGTCTGTGGTTCACAGTTCCTGTCAACCACCTCCCAATTATGAAAATATGCCCAAAATGAAAAATATGTACATATTTTGATTAAATATGTAGAAATATTTATTTATTTTAATCAAATATGTATAAATATGCGATAACATCCAAATATGTGGAAATATGTGAAATAAAAGTAGACTCAAACGGCTTAAAAAGTGTCAGTATGAATACTTCTAGTTGAAAAACGTCTGTAAATTGCCTAGAAAAAAATATGTAAATACATACGAATCCGATCCCTAGTTATAACACTAACAGCATCGATAATACAGCAATTCGAAATTTGAAGGAAATGCAAAATTTTAATACCTTGTATCTCCTTGAAAAATAATGATAGAGAGCTGGTATTTTGAACTATTCTAGAGGTAACTTAGTTCCATGATTGTGCGTCTTTTCGCAGAGATCACACGTTATACATTAATCCAATAACCATTGATTATAACTTAAAAGTGACATTTAATTGATTTATTTCAACTTTTGCTGTATTCGTTTCCTCTATTTTCAAATTCAATGTCATTCTGCAGGATTTTTACTTCAAATAATGAACTCTTAAAGCTATTTGTTTCATGGAAATCGATGGTACATTAACATTCATGGCAATTTTTAACTTATTACAAAGCAAATGAAGTAAAGGCAAAATATTTGATGAAAATGGCTTAAGAGAAAATTGAGTTAATACAACTCGTAGCATTATGGAATCTCAAGTTACTTAAAATCTTAAATTCATTGTCATAAATCTTGCAACGCTTAATGACTGAATAAACTCAAAATATTTTGCGATTAGAAGGAAGACTGCACTTCTATTTCAAAGTTTCATCTACAAATTGCATTTTTTTTTTTGCTGATACATCGTATGAAATTATGCCTCACTCTCCTTTTAAATAAATGATACCTCACAGAGACCGAAGGCTGCAGGTTTGATAGGAGCCTCTTTTTTTAATCATGTTCTTTAATCGTGTAAAGTTCAGTTGCTTGAAAAGTATAGGTTCAGAAGTTTTGAAAGGCATTTTGAATAATAATATCAGACATATTGTTAGTAATAAATGGAGTTCATTAAAATAAAAACTAACCTTATTTATAGACGATTGATAAAAATTGGGCCAAGTTATTGTAGACATACGCGTTAGCTCATTGATATAAAAACACCTACGCTTGTTACAGTCATTATTTTGATCACAATCATCTGTCACCACGTCTATGTATGTGTATACTCGTATATAATGTAGTGTATGTAAATGTGAATGTTTGTGATTAAATACCCAGAATTAATTGTGAAATGAGCAAAGTAAGTCTGGTAAACATTTAGTCAGTGGTCAACCAATTCTGTTCTACTGAATAAATAATTCGGTGGTAATATTTTATAAGAGATTAATAAATGGCGGACGGGCCAGCTCGTATAATATAATTAAAAGCAATGTTTCTATTTTCCTGATATTTGTAAATATTTAAACTATATTTAGTAAAGTCAGGAATTCTCCCAAAATTTTGTTTTACGTATGAAAACTCCATATTATTACTCCATGTGGTCATTAAGGGAAATATTACAGCGTAATAATTACAAAACAAAGGAAATTGTGCGATATGGACAAAAAAAAAAAAAGAATCTGTATTGAGTTCACAAAACTATTTCTAAATGAATTTGTTTATTTTGTAACAGAAAATTTCAGTACAAATTCTCAAAATTGTAAAAATTGCTGCCACAATTGTAAAAATAAATGAAAAACTGATTATTTTTTTATTTATTTTGTTTATTCGTAGCCGTTTAACTATATCATGTAATCATTTACCTCTAAGTAATTTGGCTATTGGCGGCTACAAGCCAACCTGGGCGTTCTAAGCCAAAGAAGTAACTATTATTTAAAAAATAAAATAATGGAGGATTTAAAAGTTATAAGTTTAAAGGGGAATTCAAAATATACGAGGGTCGTTTGAAAAGTCCGTGCAAAGTCAGAGAGATAGCACTACTGGCGCGTATCGAGGTTATGTTTAGTTAGTAGCATCTCTTGGAAGAACACACACCAAGTTTCAGCCAGATCGGTCTATTTCTTTGTGTTTGGCATTCGTTTGAATCGAGGAAGTCGAGTGATTTTCAAAAAATGGACGAAAAATAATTTCGTGTGTTGATTAAACACTACTTTATGAAAGGCAAATCGCCTCAGGAGACTAAAGAGAAGCTTGATAAACATTATGGTGACTCTGCACCTTCGATTAGAACAGTTTATAAGTGGTTTCAAAATTTTCGGAGTGGCCATATGGGCACAAGTGACGCTGAACGTTCTGGACGCCCTGTTGAGGTTACTACTCCAGAAATCATTGATAAAATCCATGATATGGTGATGGGTGACAGAAGAGTGAAGGTGCGTGAGATTGCTAGTGCTGTGGGCATCTCGAATGAACGGGTACATAATATTTTGCATCAACATTTGGACATGACAAAGCTATCCGCAAGATGGGTGCCGCGATTGCTCACGCTTGACCAAAAACGAAATCGTGTGAAGTGTTGCAAGGACGGTTTGCAGCTGTTCCAGAAGAATCCGCAGGACTTTAAGCGTCGTTTCGTCACTGTGGATGAAACATGGATACATCACTACACTCCTGAGACCAAAGAACAATCTAAACAATGGGTTACCAAGGGGGAATCTGCGCCAAAAAAGGCGAAGACCGTTCCTTCGGCCGAAAAGATTATGGCGACTGTCTTTTGGGATTCGCAAGGAATAATCCTCATCGACTATCTGGAAAAAGGTAAAACTATTACAGGTGCATATTATTCATCGTTATTGGACCGTTTGAAAACCGAGCTGCAAGAAAAACGCCCACGATTGGCCCACAAAAAAGTCCTTTTCCATCACGACAACGCACCAGCTCACACCTCAGCAGTTGTGGTCGCAAAATTAATGGAAATAGGGTTCCAACTCGTTTCACATCCCCCCTATTCTCCAGACTTGGCTCCCTCGGACTACTATTTGTTCCCCAATATGAAGAAATGGCTGGCGGGAAAAAGATTTTATTCAAACGAGGAGGTGATTGCAGAAACGAATGGCTATTTTTCAGACTTGGACAAATTCTATTATTCGGAAGGGATCAACAAACTAGAGCAGCGTTGGACGAAGTGTATAAGCCTAAAAGGAGACTATGTTGAAAAATAAAAAAGGTTTACCCCAAAAAATGAAGTAGTTTTTATTTTTGCACGGACTTTTCAAACGACCCTCGTATTATGGCGGAAGACAAAGAATTTTCTGGCACTTTTAATTGGTCAAATAGAAATTATTATCGAGGAAATTGAAGGACCTCACAGGAAAATTCAGACTTACTGACGGCAATTTTTCTTCAGAGTTGGACATTTTTTTAAAGATAATTTATTAGTGGTTAATATTGTAGAAATTAATTAAATTAAATGTCACTTGTGAGTGCATCCTAACCAAACTCTTTGCCAAAAGTGCTTTTAATCAACATTTCTTTAAAGAATGTTTTGAAATAACAGTTTATGGTCTTCATGAATGCTGAAAATCTGTCTATTAGATTTGGGTTGTTGCAAAAAAAATTGCAGTTATAAAGGAGGATTTGCCCTATACGTATTATAAAGAAAATTTGGGAATATAACTATAAATAATGAATTTTTTGTTTCTATGTATTCAATTTCCTATATATCCAATTCAAGCCATTTCCTTTTGAAGTAATCAAATTCGAGTGAATTTTATATTGACCATTTGGAATCAAAATTCATTTGTATCTTTTTATGAACATTCGATTTCTAGAAATTCAAATTTACCATCTTGGCTCCTATTTAACTGTATTCATCTGAATCTTCTTAATTTTTTTTGTGGTATCTCTTTCTTATCCTCTGGTTTTACTTATTTAAATTCAACTGTAACTTCTTTCGACAATTTGGCTTCTACATATTCAAATTCTTTTCTTCTTTTTTTTATTTTTGCTACAATCAGCGCGTTGGCGCTGTAAGTAACAGCGATAACAGAAATAATGAAGCTAACGAGTGGAGAAGTTACCCAGTAGTAACATTCCCAAATATTAGACTATTAAGTCCACTCTCTTCACTTGTGAGGAGATCACGAGGCCCACTGTCTTTTAAGAGAAGTCTTATTGGGTGGTCAGGAAGAAGAAAGATTTTGATCTAGAGGATTTATATGAGATTGCAGGCTGAAGTGGAGTTTTCTGTAACTTGTTTTAGCGATTTGTGCGATAAAAGGCATGTTAAGGTCAGTGTGTATTAGTCAGGTTGGAGACATAAATTGGAGCGTTCGAAGTATTTTACATTGAAGGGACTGAATCCTATTCAAATTCAACACTTACTTCTTTCGACTATTTGGTTTCTACATATTCAAAACCATTCGTTTTAACTACTTCTGACGACTTGATTACTTCAGTGAAGACTATCGATCACTGTGGAAAAGGACAACAGGCCCAATTCCCAGAAAGTGGGTACAGCACAGTAGGAGTTATTGAGTACCATGCCTAAATCCAAAAAAATACCAAACAATTGAATAACTTTTTAATAATATAACGTGCCTAATTTTTCAAATAAATGAATAAATAAATATCCGACTAAATACAAATTCAGATGTTCTTAACGCAGTAATTTCCCGGATCAGGAAGTACATAGCTGTTCTACTTTAAATGTTTTTTTCTTTTTCTTTTCATTCACAACAGTCGAATAATGTCAATATTAATCAACTGAATACAGCGAATAAAGTACTCTAAATCCACCGATTGCAAACTTTTTGATCTCTAGAGATTTTAAAGTCTAACTTACTTGAGCAGCCCCCGTAACAAAAAAAACTCTAATATTTGGACGATAATTCAATATTCATTAAACAATACCGCGCGGTTGGGAATTTTTAAAAAGTAAAATCCTTGTTTTAAAAATTTTAATTCTAGCAAACTGTTGTTCAGTATTAACTCAAACAAGCTGAGTATTATTTCTTTACTTTAAAAAGTTTCTCATCCTTTCACTTTAGCTTTGAAATTCTTAATTAATGTATTATAATTAGGAAATATAAATTGTCGCCCAAACTCTTGCTTTATCTGCAGCATCACTTGCTGGACTTCAAATTACTTAATATAAGTATCCTTCTGATAATAAATGACCAAAAGTGTTCATTTAAATATTTTTCATTTTCATTTTACAGTAAATTAAAATGTTCGTATAAATCAGCCATTTTGGAAACGTTTGAGTGATCAAAATGGATTTTTTATTTTATTTTAAGTTAAAACAAAAAATTAAAAGCTATTAAATTTAAATGGTAATTTTTGTGATTGTCGTAGACCTGCTATTAAAAATTAAGAAAACAAGATATTTTCAGTTAATTAAAATCGTTATTTCATAATTAATAAAGAATTTTGCTTTATAAATGTTTTATTATTTAATACAAATTTTGACGTTGTTTACAAAAAAAAAAAAAAAAGTTGCGTTTCTTTACTTTTGGCTCCTTGTTCTTTATGATTTCGTTCTCAGCTTCTCGTTTCATTATAGACTTTACGTACATCAATAATTCATTAATAATTCAATATAAACCATTTTGGTTTTTACCATATAAAAGTAAGTTTAACAATGTTGCAAGCTCCAAAAGCCTATTTATACAACTCCCAGGAGACGATTTTAATTTTATTATAATAACGTTTAGATTTCATTTCATTTTTCTTCATTGGCTCCATAAATAATGATTAAATTCATAATTATTGATTAACGTAAAAAATATTTTAATTTGTAGATAAATATATATATTTGTTTTTAGTTTATTTATTTTGCAACTTTAGTCAATTACAATAAGCAAAATAGATTGGAGATAAGGGATGGTGCAAATGCACATGCATGCGCGCCAAGTGAGTGAGTGGAGTGAACGACGACCATCCAGTGATGGAAGCCGTTAGATCGCCAGGTTGGTAAGGTTACGCAGCAACCATCCTAGGAGGTCGGCATTATGTGTTAAGATGATCGCGTGGCCACCGCCGCTTTGGTCTACGATATGGATTTGAAGGAAGTTTCAGGTGAACATGTGGATCAGAAGGTTGTAACGAGCCACTCAAATCTACGCAGTCATTACAATCCACTGTTCATAAATTAAATTTAAATATTTGTTTATTCTTAAATAAAAACTGTTTTGGAGTGTCAGTGGTACAACCACTTTTCGATACAAAGTTACGTTATTTTTTTAAAAAAAGTTTAATGTGACTAAAATGTAACTTAATATGGCTGAAATAATTTAATAAAACTAACATATTTTATAAATTTTTTTATAAGATTACGGAACAAGATGAGGCGCTTATAAAACATGAATTTTTAAGTATGGGACCCACAGTTCGAACCCGAACTAAAGCTTCTTTCAACTTGTGGGTACAAAAAACTGCTAATAGTAAAGTATCTTCTTCCATGTGACCAAAAACCCCTAATTTGGTGGATGGTGCAACGCCAGCAAAAAGTAGACGATAATTTTGAATTACCTTAAGGACATTAAATGGAGAACATGAAAAAGTAGCGAAATTAGGCAATGCAAGATGAGGGACCAAAAATAACATTAAATTTGGAATATTAAAATAAAAAATTGACTACATATATGTTGGCAGCACACAGTGCAAATATGGGAGCTAAAATAATTGAATATATATTTTGTGAAATATTATCTTAATTAATGTATTAATTAAACATATAATATGCATGTTTAGTATTGAATATGGTTCTGGAAGGCTGAATAGTTAGAACAAAATGATTAATAATAACTGAATGTGACCATTATAATAAGTTTATTGCTACCATAAAATAAAAATTAAATTAAAAAAAGAGAAGTAATGAAATATTCAGCGTGGTATTATTTTAAATTTTATAACAAAAATGAAGGGTCGATTTTGTAGCCTGTCTTTAAGCAATCAACCAGAGTACTCCCAATATATCGCAGAGCGACAATTTCAGTAATGGAAAGTGGTGTGAGTGTAATTACAAATTCATCAGCCAATTGGATAGCACAATTACAAAATTGGCAACCACTCCTTCAATCTGCCTCTATCAGGCCGTTACAAAAACAACCAATAATCAAACGTCACTAAACAAAACAAAAAAATACTCCTCTGTAGACCGACCCGAATTCTGTCTTGAATTAAATCTGTATGAAAGCAGTTTCACAACGCTCTTTAATGCACTCCCAAAGAAAATAAATAAATAAATAATTGTAGGAAGGACAGAATTTAAATGCAGGTCCTTGGAGAGTGGCAGGAAAAAGGTGTTAGTCCAACAGTTTTTCCAAACTGAACTTTTCACAAGTTCTCAGTTCTTTAATTGACAGATAATTTACTAAACTTTTAGTTCTCATCACTGAAACTGATCTGGAATTACGGACTCGAAATATAGGGGTCAGCCAAGCAATTCAATATCTACCGCCTTCAAACAATGCAAAAAAAAATTCTTCGCCGAATAACTAACGCGCCAAAATAGTCTCTAACCGCATCATCCATCTGGGAGTTCATATCATCTCGGCGCAAACAGTTTCATTCTTATCTCCATGGTCATTCGGATACATTACTCCATTAGCTCTCATTTTTATACCTTTCTCAACAATCTCATTCGATGTTTTAAGCGACGTTGTTCATTGATTTCCTAAACGATTGTGTTAGAAAGTTTAAATTACTTTTGGAGAGCCACCACATTGGTGATGTCACCTCTCTTGTCTCTGACAGCTGACTTACAAGTATCAGGTCTTTATGTCTCTGCAGTAAATTTGAAATGAATAAAAATAATAATAATAGTAATAATTTGTAACAAAATGATACCAAATTACAAAATAGAAATGCTATTTTAAATAAAGATTAGTATTATTTGTGGTTATGCGAAAATAATTAAAAATTACTTCACCCAATAATATTTGCAACGCAATGACGAAATTCGTGATTCATGCGCCACGGTTCACACGACTCCCCCTCCCCTAGTTCATAGTATGAGCGAGATTCCTTATAGGAGTCAATCACAATTTCAAAGGAATCAATCATTTATAAAAAGTAATAAAAGTTCACAAAAGTAATTAAAAACAAAACCAAAAAATATACATAATTTTTTTTTTAAGAAAAACGGCAGTTTGTTGTTTGTTCTACGCACTCTATCCCATTTTTAGAAGAGCGAGGGTATCTTGGGTTCAGCTACACGCAAAAATGAATAGTGATTTGTCAAACAAAGTGTAAAGAATTGTGGGTGGCTCAGTTCAGTTATTGACCAAAGAACCAACTCCAAGTCTGGCTAAATAAGTGTGAAAACACTTCACTCGAGTGTTGAATACAGTTCGTGCCACCACTTTAATTTGTTTAGCATATTATATAATATGCATATTTTAAATAAACAAGCGAATGCTAAAGTCATAATATATGAAAATTAATTAAAACGAACGAGCTTATATAATTTTTCTTACTGCCGTAAGTGGAAGCATTACAATAATTTACAATATTCAGTATTGCCTCTTTTTTCAGGTGGGGCTTAACGTCCAAACTACCAATTAGGTGTCGTGGACGGAGGCGGGAGCTCATACTTTACAGTAAACAATTTTTTGTTAACTAATAAAAAGTAGCCATACGCGGGAATTAAACTGGGGTTCTCCCTCTTACAAAGCCAATCTCCTAACCACTAGACCAGGGATGACGAACCTTTTTGAGACGTTGGTCAAATTTTGTTCTTTTTTTTTTAGCACTAGCTCATTACCCATTTGCACAAGAGTTAAGTTTAAAATTTTTAAACTGAATATTTTCAAAACTACATCTTTAAAATTCAGTTGGGTAAAACGGGACGAAACAAGTGCTATGGAAGTCTCTTTTTGCAAACATAACTGAACAAAACCTTACAAAAGTTGTTTTATCTGAAGAAAAATCTAAATATGGTTATTTGCTTTGGGTTGTCGATTTTTTTAACAAACGAAATATGAGTAAAATTATACATTTTATTCGATATTTTGTAAACACTTTATTTCAAATACTACAAAAGCATTTGTCGTCATTTGCGTTTTAGAACTGTAAAGATCAAACTAAAGGTTATAGATAGCATTTAAATTGCTTTTGTGGCAATGCTGATTGAAAAAAAATACAGATAGAATATAAATTATCCACACAATTAGAAAATCTAAATCAACCCGCGTAAACAAACAAATGGTTGCCTAGCAATTGTGGGTCAGTGAAAAAGCTTGCGGGTTATAGGTTCGCCATCACTGCACTAGACCAATACCCGCCCCTCTACAAATAATGTTTTAAATTCCTAAGTATTTGCAATTACCACAGAAGACAAGAGAAAATAACTACAAAGGCTACTGATATAAGCTTGAGCTCTTCCTTTTTAAAATGTTAAAATACAACTTTCCATTAAACTAGTTCCGGTAATATTTCTTGAAAATTACAAATACGTTCTAATTTATAGAAGTGAGAGAATGTAAAAATTCAGTAAAAAAAAAGTATAAAAGCATTAATTTATTTACTGAGGCTAGATTTAAGTTTTCATTAGTATGGGCGAGGCCTATTTGAAGAAGGTGTGGTCAACTAATAATCGCGGCTTTCTATTGGCCTAATAGACCGCCCTACATTTCACACATTTAATTCTGCACTGTGATTGGTTAATTATTAATTACTAATTATTTCTTCAAAAATTATTAAGAAAATTTCTTCACTAATTTTTCTACGTAAGTATTTCACATATTACTGAAAATTGCAATAAAAAAAAAAAGTTTATCTCAAAAACACGCAAATAAAGATTTTTTAAAATATATTTTCTGATTTCCCTATATTTCTATGTGGGCCAGACTAAGAAAAGTTTTAAATATTAGTTATTTTAATAGAAAACGAGTTAAAGAAAATTGGATGTGTTGTAAAATCAAAAATATCCATTTCCTTAGTTTATTTGCTTATAGCAGCTAAACACTTAAATACGAATTCTCTAATTCATAATCCAATTCGTGTTCAGTACTTTTAATGAGAACAGTTGGACAAGATTTCGAAAAAATCCCCTCTATTGAATCCTATCTCTTACCCCTAATTATATATTTAAGTTAATCAATTTTAGAACTAACCAACGTTCTAAATATTACAAACATCAATGTAATTAATTATTACATTTACGATTCCTAAATTCTTATTCTTGTTTTTAGATTCAATTTGAACTTGACAGAACTCCAGCCAGTTAACCTTCACATTAACATCACGATACAATGCAAAAATATACAGTATAAACAGACAATGTAAACAATTTGACTTCAAAACGGATGAATGTTTGTAACGACTAATTATCTAAACTAAAATAGTGAGAACCACTATGTAAAATGGAACAATTGGTAATTGGCCAGGTCAGCTGATAGACATAAGCAGTGGTACCAATCAGACTTGAATAACTGAATTAACAATCAGTCTCAAATGTTTATTTATGTACCTTTAGCATTAGATTTAAAATATTGACAACAGAAAATTACAACTTTTATATCCAGTTTTTTATACTTATTCTGAAGATAAAACATTATTATGACACTTCAAGTCCATACGATAACAATACCTTTTTTCCTGTAGTGCAGAAAATAATAAAGAATATTAAAACTGTCCGGTAGGACAGTTGTGTTGATCATCAAAAACTGCACGAAAATAGTGTAACGTTGAAAAACACCCAACTTTGACAATTTTTTTCTCTTTTTCTATAAAAGATAAAATTCCCGAATTTTTTTTATAATATAGGGCAAATCCTCCTTTATGAATTTAATTTTTTGCAACAACACAGATCTAATAGATTTCGAGAAAAAAGTTGCTGAAAATGAGCAAAAACGGCATTTTCAAAAATTGGTCTTGTTCTTGTTGTTCTTCTTCTTGTTGTTACCTTTTTTGTAACAACGTAGCGCCTAAACGCGCGAACCGATTTTCATGAATGAGGTGTCATTCGATTCGGACTTTTATGTAGATGTGCCTTTTGGGGGTCTCGACGCTGTACACCGAATGGGAGAGGAGTTAGCCCCCTTTATGTAAGACCCCCTCCAAAATTATTATTACTAATTACTCTGTAAATCTTGGCCCGATTTTGATAAAATTTGGTAGGATGATAGGGTTATGGCTCCCCTCCGTAACAATAAAGCGACGATCTGCTCTTACACTTATTAAGGGGGAGTATAGCAATCGTTTCAAATTATCGACATGTGAACCGATTTTCATGAATGAAGTGTCATTCGAATCGACATTTTGTACAGATTTGCACTTTAAAAGTCTCGACGCTGTGCCTCATAAGGAGGGGTGTTCGCCCCACCCAAATAAGGCCCTTTCTAAAATTATTATTACCAATATTTCTATAACGCTTAGTCCGATTTTGATAAAATTCAGTGGTTAAAGCTCCTCTACGTGGCTGTGAAGTGCTATCAGGCTCTTGCACCTACTAAGAGGAAGTACTGCAATCGTTTAAATTATCAATGAGTGAACCGATTTAAATCAATGAATTGTCGATTAAAAAATCTTTGCCTCTTTGCCTTTTAGGGAGAAGTACTGCAATCGCAATTTATTTTTCTTACTCCTCTTAAAAGGAAGTACTGAAATCGCAGTTTAATTTTGCTATTTACGTACAAATTCCTTCCTATATTATTCAAAACGCTTTATCAAAAAAGTTGTTATTGAGGATGGTTTGGGGGACCGCAACAATAATCAATCTTTAAAAAGATCTCTCCAGAGGTAGTTACGGTTCCGACTTAACACCTTATCAGGTTATAATGATAGAATTGCTTATTCAAATTTTAAAAAAATCTGTAAAGCAGAAATGTAACATTCCAAATAGGCAAAAAGGAAAATCTATCCAAAAGGTACAAAAATCTCCTTAACAATAACTTACGGTTTAAAAAGTTAAGTATAAGGGTTGATTAAACGCCAAAAGGTACACAAATCAATAAGTACCCAACATTTCTTTAATACTTCATTGATATTATTTAAGTAATTTTACCCCATTAATTTTCATTAATATTTTTTTGAATTTATTAGATGTTTCACAGACCCTTATGCTGGCCAGTTCATTCATTTTCTTTTTCTTTTTTTTTATTATTTAAGTCGCGTCAACATCTAAGGTTATTGGCGCCCGGAGCTTTTTTTCAGTGCACTGCCGGCCTCCGGACAGTGTTCTCTCGTTACAGACAATTCTGTCCATCACCCGGACAGTGAGCTGTAAGAAGCTGTTAGAAAGAGAAAATCTAAGGGTCTGCAGCTGGATTCGAACCCGGGACCTCCACGTGGGAATCCAATATGCTAACCGCATAGCTAATCCCTTCCCTTAATTCATTCATAATATTTTACTTTTTTTGTTATAATTATGATAAAATGTATATTATATCTTCGTAATTAAATAGGTACTTTATTTTAGCTTTATTTCAAATTATTCTTCTGATTTATCTTTATTATGCTCTTTATTCTGAGTAGTCACATATATGTATGTACTTGTACATGCACGTTAAAGTAGAAAAAGACAAAGGCAGAGTCGGCTACTATTTAAATTTGAATCACGGATTTAAAACAATATTTCAGTCTAGAATTCGTCTTTCCGAAGTATTTGTGAGCACAAATAACGCGTAGGTAATATCAAGTAAATTATTCAACAATAATTAATCATTTCTCAATTGTAATTTAATGTGGTCTCTCTAATTTTACTTATAGTAAAATACTGGAATAATTATTTAGCTGTCATAAAAATATGCATATCTTATTTATCTTATATTCCAAATATATAACACTGTGGGAAGAATACCTAGATTGAGAATGTAATTGAAGAAAACTATATTATTTGCGGATAAAGCCAGATAATTATTACCTATTAATTATTATAAACGCTGGACTACTACATAAAGTAACAATTACTTTAATCAAAGAATGAACTTAAACCGACGATTTTTATTTAAAAATAAAAATAAATAAATGAAATCATTGATGAATGTCTGTGAAACATCTAATAAATTCAAAAAAATATTAATGAAAATTAATGCGGTAAAATTACTTAAATCATATCAATGAAGTATTAATGAAATGATGGTTACTTGCTGATTTGTGTACCTTTTGGCGTTTAATCAACCCTTATACTTTACTTTTTAAACTGTAAGTTTTTGTTAAGGAGATTTGCATTATATCTGCACCACTCAAGCTTTATTCAATTTTTTTATTATTTTTTTTTTTTTGTTTCTTTAATATAATTCGTATATTACATTTCATATTATAATCGCTTTATAATTTATAACTGATTCTATTTAAATTTAATATTTTAAGGGAATTTCCAAATATTTGTTAAAACAATTTTCATTCATGATTTAATTTTATTTTTAACTATACAGGGTGTATGCGGAGGAGTGGTCGAAAATGGTTATTTTCTTTTTGTTCCTTCTCCAAAAATTGACATTTGAGTAAATTAATAGTGAAAAGTCGGTTCGCAAAATCCCAGTTGTCTGCATTTACACCCCTCTGTTCGGGGTAGGGTTTAATTAAAAACATAAAAAAATCCATATGGTCTTGAAGCTCAATAAATGCGCAACTTTTTCTGAAATTATGTGATTCCTTGCTTCATTAATCATTGAGAAAATACAGTTGAAAATTTTAACAAAAATCATCGAGAAAGAATTTTTTAGACATTAAAGTAAAAATTTCATTGTTATAAGAAACGTTTTGAGGCTCGCTACTGAGCAAATTTATAGGAAATTTAATGCTCTTTCATTTGAAATAAGCAGAATTGTTGCAGGATAAAGGATAGAAAAGTTACGGCCGTTTTTATGGTGGAAAACGCGAACATCGACAGAAAAGTTAAAAATGCAAATATCTTGGACACTATTGAGAATCGGGCCAAAGTGAAGAGAAAAGTTTTAGTTTCATTTGAGCTCCCGAAGTTTCGACCACTCCTCCGCATACACCCTGTATAAGTGCAATGAAGCCGTAACATAGAATTGTATAAAAGGATAAATCAAAATTGTAAAAAGATTGATTTATACAAATATAATACAAATTGAATAGATTGTTGGTCTATATAATACATATTTAAAACAAAAAGTAATAAAGAAGTTGATGAGCAAGTTTATGTTGGAATCCTGAGGAAATGACAGGGAAAAAGTAGAAGGACTGCAGGGAAAGCAAAGTGATGCGCTACATTGGCAATGATCTACACCCGGCCGCCGCAGGGTGACCACGTGGATATTAGCCATCCCAGCGGATATCACCATTCTCTTAGCTCATCCCCCAGGAAGTGGTAGTAGTTCAGCTGCTACCCTTCCGTTTTAACCTGGGCCAACTCTTCTTCTTCTTTTTTTCTACCGTTACGCCCATTAAAAACGCATTACCCCACTTTTATCACCGCCGACGCAATTTACAATCCACCTAAAGGGATGGTGGCATACCACTGCATTCAGCTCGACGCTATATCCAGTACTAATAGGGCGGATGCGAATAGAATGCCGATTATTAGGATATATTAAATTCTAGAGGAAGAATACAAATTTCTTAATTCTAAATTAAGACTTTTTAAAAACACAGCGATCCGGCCCCCAAAGAATCTTTGTAAATGAGAATCTGGAGGCAAGGAAATAGATATTTTAGATTATTTTAAAAATGAGGGGGGAAAAAAACTTATTTTATGTGTTGAGCGTTTTAAGGGAAGGCCACGTCAATACTATGTCATATAACAGGTATTCCCTGCCGCCCCTGGTTGGAGGCGGTGGAAAAAGCCCTTTTAAGGAAGCAGATTTAGTTTAACTCCATGCTATTAACCTCTATTCTTTATTCTTATTAACAAAGATTTCTTTCATTCTAACTTTATCCATTATTCTTTAGTTTGCCAACCTTAGTTCAATTATATAACTATAGGCTTTTTAAATGTAACCTGTTTTAAGTTCAAATGTTTAACAAATTATTGTGAGATTTATACATTATTTTATAATTCTTATTGTGGAATTCTAATTCCTACACAACAATAACAAGAACAAGACCAATTTTTGAAAATGTAGTTGTAGCTCATTTTCAGCAACTTTTTTCTCGTAATCTAATAGCATAGCAGGAACGACAGCTGCACAGTAAAGGGGATTTGCAATTTTTAAATCTGTGATGGAAGCGCTGAAAACTTAAGGAATTTGGTTAGAATATTCTTGAAGCTTAGAAGGGCTAGCTTCTGGTCAAGACAGCCTGTGTCATAAGAGGATTTCGGTTATCCAGAAATAGGAGAGGCTAGCTACTTCGGGAGCCTGACTACCCCTCATCTGTCCTGAACCAGAGGTTGACGGTCGATTGCTTCCAACCAGGGTTACATCACTTAAGAGTGAGCTATGTGTGCTGTTGACGATTTGATTACTGTTAATGAGATATTGAGGGCTCTCTTACAGACACCGGCACCTGGTTGGTTCTTTCACTTGGTCTTAGTGGTTAAGGAGTCACATACACAAAACTGAGCTCATACCAGACTTTTATCTGTACAGATTATGTGTAAGAGGAGAAAGCAGCTATGTTGTTAGCTGAAGATGAGATTGATGCCGAAGGGTACAACCAAGAAAAAGAGATTTAAGAAGGTATTAATTTTTAGGCCAGAACGGAATATGAGAATTTATTAGGTAGTCTGAAGTGCGAAATAGAATAAAAGATAATATTACTGACTAATGGCATAATGGCTAAGTAGCATCTACTAACTCACCAATTAGCTTAAATTACTATAACTAACCAGAGTAAACTAAATATAAACTATTTCTAAAAGAAATGGCTAAACTGAGTGTCAAGTAGTGTAATATTGTGAAGGCAGTGTAGGAATGAATGCGATTGAGTGCCCCAAGCGGTGGTCTGACGACCTGATATACACTGAACCTTGGCCAGATTCTACTGTTCTTAGCCTACATAGGCTTTGTCCCTTTAAACCTTTCATAAACACTTTTTCCTACTCTGGAATTTACCAAATTCCATAAAACTACACACCCATTAATTTGCTGGGCTCAGGCTTGGGACTAAATTTTCGATTTCTAGACTCGATCTATCATCGTTGTGTTTCACTTTAAGAAGCTATATGGACCCAGAGAGTTTTGGACAGTTTCCCTATCTAGTGACGAACAAACAAATCAAATCCAGGTAAGCTAGAAGGTAAAAATGGGAACCAGACAGATACCCTGCGGGCCATAAACCTTTTTTAGAAGATTTTTGCCATTGATAAATGGCTTCAACATAGAAGCATACTAAATACTGTGAAGAGGATGAGGTATTGCAAGATCTTTTTGAAGGAATCTGATAAGACTCGCTCAATCTACCTGCTTGTAAGGACGTTAATTGAAGAATGGAAGTCGATATAAAGAAGTATATCGCCTTAGTCAAAGGGATGCCGTTTTGTGGATGCATCAACGTAGGTTGTGTGTGAATAGCTGTGGAACCGCTACTTAGAAAATGTGACCTGGGAGACGAAACTCCATTCCACATCCTGGGAAAACGCATGCATAAAATTCTGAACTCGTTTACGCCAGCAACTCAAAGCTAAACTGAGATCTTCGCTCGCCTTTACTCTGCTCGCTTAAATGTTGCAGGGCTGACGTGTGCGGTTTTCTACGATAGGCCTACTTAGTTTAAGTGCATATTTTACTTCTCTTTGGAGATAGCGATGCCAAATTAGGGTTAGATGAGAACTTAGACAAGTGACCATTATTTTTTGTACTACAGTCTGCTTACTGCTTACTATAGATGTGCTTAAAGATAGTCAAATCTGAAGCGGCTCCTTCTTTATAGACTAATAAAGAGGTTAGAGCAAAGACAAAATACCCAAATCAGTATATAATCAGTTGAGCAAATCTAGCATAAAGCATTACATAACAAACTTAGTAACAATCGCTACTTCACTTCCAGGCTTTATTAAGTGAAGCCTAGAAAGAAAGAGAATGAAGGGTAAAAAAGTAAGGGGAGCCCCTTTGCCTAGCCCACCCCAAAGAGCAGAAAGACCTAAGTGAGGAATAATTAATGTATATTTAATTACGGTGGTATTTTTTTTTTTTTTTTTTTTTTTTTTTTTTTTTTTTAATTCCATTTTTGTTTTTTAGTTTTTTTGAGCGTTAAGCAACATTGGACAAACTTTGTAGATACTAACGTGATTAAAAAGCCGCTTTTTAGGAGAACGTTTTCTTTCTTTCATTTTGGTTAATATAAATTTTGCTTATTCATTTAAAAACTTTATGCAAAAAAAAAAATTCTTTTGACAAAATTAAAAACAAAAAGAGAACAGTTTTTGTTTTCAATTATTCTCCTCAACACCCACTCCTCATTAGAATAATTCTACTTCTCTCTAGAATACTACTTACGAGGGTCGTTTGAAAAGTCCGTGCAAAAATAAAAACTACTTAATTTTTTGGGGTAAACCTTTTTTATTTTTCAACATAGTCTCCTTTTAGGCTTATACACTTCGTCCAACGCTGCTCTAGTTTGTTGATCCCTTCCGAATAATAGGATTTGTCCAAGTCTGAAAAATAGCCATTCGTTCCTGCAATCACCTCCTCGTTTGAATAAAATCTTTTTCCCGCCTGCCATTTCTTCATATTGGGGAACAAATAGTAGTCCGAGGGAGCCAAGTATGGAGAATAGGGGGGATGTGAAACGAGTTGGAACCCTATTTCCATTAATTTTGCGACCACAACTGCTGAGGTGTGACCTGGTGCGTTGTCGTGATGGAAAAGGACTTTTTTGTGGGCCAATCGTGGGCGTTTTTCTTGCAGCTCGGTTTTCAAACGGTCCAATAACGATGAATAATATGCACCTGTAATAGTTTTACCCTTTTCCAGATAGTCGATGAGGATTATTCCTTGCGAATCCCAAAAGACAGTCGCCATAATCTTTCCGGCCGAAGGAACGGTCTTCGCCTTTTTTGGCGCAGATTCCCCCTTGGTAACCCATTGTTTAGATTGTTCTTTGGTCTCAGAAGTGTAGTGATGTATCCATGTTTCATCCACAGTGACGAAACGACGCTTAAAGTCCTGCGGATTCTTCTGGAACAGCTGCAAACCGTCCTTGCAACACTTAACACGATTTCGTTTTTGGTCAAGCGTGAGCAATCGCGGCACCCATCTTGCGGATAGCTGTGTCATGTCCAAATGTTGATGCAAAATATTATGTACCCGTTCATTCGAGATGCCCACAGTACTAGCAATCTCACGCACCTTCACTCTTCTGTCATCCATCACCATATCATGGATTTTATCAATGATTTCTGGAGTAGTAACCTCAACAGGGCGTCCAGAACGTTCAGCGTCACTTGTGCCCATATGGCCACTCCGAAAATTTTGAAACCACTTATAAACTGTTCTAATCGAAGGTGCAGAGTCACCATAATGTTTATCAAGCTTCTCTTTAGTCTCCTGAGGCGTTTTGCCTTTCATAAAGTAGTGTTTAATCAACACACGAAATTCTTTTTCGTCCATTTTTTGAAAATCACTCGACTTTCTTGATTCAAACGAATGCCAAACACAAAGAAATAGACCGATCTGGCTGAAACTTGGTGTGTGTTCTTCCAAGAGATGCTACTAACTAAACATAACCTCGATACGCGCCAGTAGTGCTATCTCTCTGACTTTGCACGGACTTTTCAAACGACCCTCGTAAATGCTTTCTTCAAACACTAGCGAACTAATACTAATTTGACAATTTTTTAATCTAAAGCTCTGCAGAAAAAGAACAAAAATATATCTATTAACTTTACTTTCACATATTTGAGTAGAAATCCATTAGAAGTAAACTAAATAAATAAATCATACTCTAACACTGACTGCCTGGGATAATGGATTTGTAAATATTTAGACCTCAATGATGTTAAAGTAGGACAGACGAATAAAAAATGAAATAGAATGTTGACAACATGTGGGCGTCCCTGAATGAACACGGTACAAAGGAGATTGAAATGATTTTCATTAATATATTATAAAAATAAAATATATATTTTACATATTTTCTTTGTAAAAAAAATACGCAATTCCACCATTAATCTTAAATTGATTTATTTTTAAAGCGAAGTTCATTTAAATCTTAAAAACTAAGCGCTAAAGTTGTGATAAGTGAAGCTGTTACCATAGTAAGAAAGATCTTTAACACTAAACCTACCGACATTTATGCATAACTATTCCTACCGTTACCGGTCAAATGACCGCACTTTAAAATCACTTAAATTTCTTATTTTAGAATGAAGATAATAATTATTTAACAATGAAAAAGCATAGTTTCTTTTGTTTAAAAATATATCTCGTAGATTTTACTCTTTTTTGCATCATTTTTTATAATTACAGGCTTCTCAATTGCAAATTTCCCGCATACTTACTTTTTACATTTTAGACAGCATTATTTAGTCTTATTGCCTTTGCAGTGTCTTATTTGGCTATTTTCCGACCATTTGTTCTTGTACTAATATTTGTCATGTTTTTGCAATGGTAACACAAATTTTGCCTTGAAATTTCACTTCCGGTAGTTTTTGATACAAAATCCATGCATTTATCCCGGGGCTAAGTCTAGGATATTGAAAACTATTTGTTGAGGCCATCTCCGAAATTTTCTACGGTTATATTTCTTCCACGAGCTTTATACATTTCTGCTAATTTCAGAGCGACAAACTCCCCAAGCGGAACTGAAGGTTTCTCTGCTTTCACGTTTTTCCAAAAATGGAAAGCCTTTTATTGCATCGAACGCTAGCCAAGGATTTGATACCAAATTTATCCGGTTTATTTGGCATGTACCGAGTAAATCTGCATCTTGACTTTGTTGGGAACAAACGTCCTTGGAAGAGATATATGCTCTTGGTTTTGACTGTTCTCAACGAATTTGTTCCAAAATTTAGAAATCAAAGCAAATTTATCGGTTTGTAAGCGATGTTTTCTTTGATCCATTCGAATAAGCCTCTAAAATTTCCGTCTATACATTTCTGCTCACAGTGTTTGAGAAGAATGCTCGTCCCTATTGTAAAGTTTTTCCCAAAAAAAAAATAACTTTACTTACACAACTAGTGCCTGCCACTAGTTATTTTAATATGTGGGTTTGATTAAATAATAAAACTCGCTAAAGTTTGTAAGTAATAACCTGATTTATTCACACATTAACATTAACTAACATTAACATTTACTAGCAACTAACGCTATTCATTACAGTCACCATTTACAACAGTCACAACAGTTTACTGTTACTTACTCACTTCGTAACGCCACAAAACTGTTCCCCGACTGACCACTGGTCCGCACTGCACCGAATTGCACTAGTCTCAGCTGCACTAAAACAGCTCTACTCATCAACTGACTAATTTCCCAACTAGCTACCACTGAAGCACTCCACAACACTGACTCTCTCTAACTATGTCTCAACACTGACTCTCCAAGACTAACTCCAAAACTAACTGATTAACAACTCGTTAAGAACTCCTTAAAACTTGATTAAAAACTTGATTGAAACTGCTTAAAAACTGACTTCTCCAGCTATGTCTGCCTCCTTTTAACTGCGTGCCTCCCTCCAACTGGGACTGCCCTCCTCCAACTCTCTGAGCATAAGTTTCCACGCCCTCCTGACGTTCATTGGCTGGAGAAAACATACTGCCACCACCTCAGCTGTGAGCCGCCTCCTCCCATTCTCTGTCTCTCTCCAACTCCGGCTGTCTCACTCTCACCTGTCAATCACTGGCTGGGAAACACATATGCCACCACCCCAACTGAGGCCTTTCTCTTAGCTGGCTTTTACACAGGTCACTAACTCCTTGAACAATCTAGCCCCTTTCCTTTCTAGTTCATGTATAGACCGGCCCTTTTGTCTACACAGTGGTGGCCTGTTACCGACTTTGGTCGCTTAACCCCTAGAACAATCTAGGCCTTTCTTCTTTGCCACAAGTAGATACCGCCCCTTTTGTTTATGCAGTGGCGGCCTGTTACTGACTTTGGTCGTTCAACCTCTAGAACAATCTAGGCCTTTCTTCTCCGCCCAGGTCAACTTCGTTACACTATTTTTGTTCCAGTGAAACATTTTTCGCCTCATATGCACCACATGCAAACAATAATCCGATAAATGCATTATCAAATTGAGTTTTTGAGAGAATTCTGTTACAAAAATAAATAAATAAATAAAATAAAATATTAAATAATTAAATAATAAGTAAATAAAATGAAAATATTCAGCCGGTAGTTAAGACGGACTACAAATTTTTCTCAAAAATCAAATATTAGGAAAAGAAGTGAAGTTTAATGGCGGTATGATGACGCTGTAATTAGAAAATTTAAATCAAATTTAAAAAACAGTCAATTGACCGGTCGTGGTAGGTTTAGTGTTAAAATCGTACAACGACCCAATTTTTTTATTTTATAATATTAGGCATCATATTAGTACGATGCTGCATTTACTCGGATCAATTTGATAATATTTATGACGGAAGTAATATTTACGAATAAAAAAGTTAAGTTAAAGTTTATATTTTTATTTCAAAAAAATTTAGCCCCCTGCTCTTTCAAAAAATAATTTGTTTCCCTCTTTTTATTTGGTAACTGTGTGAATGGTACAAGTACAATACAGGATGCGAAAACTGCCCGACATATCCGACGCACACCGCAACCGTACGGACACAGGAAGAGAGGAAATCAGCCAGTGCTGACACTCTCGGGAATTTTAGTGAATGGAAATGTCTAGGTTAGGAGTTCACGAGGCCAACGTCGTTTTAGACGTCGTGGGGGATTATCAGGATGGGATGATGAGGAAAGAGTTTGAGCTGTTAAATTGGGATGACAGGATAGGCTTTCTGGGGAAATTGAGGAATCGTGAATGGATTGTTTCAGTGACAAAATAAATATTTAGGTCTTTGTGAAGGATGAGGTTAGTGACATAATAGGGAGCATTTACAATACGGCGGAGGACTTTTGATTGGAAGGATTGGGGATGCGGGAGATATTGGTGGGTTTAGTTGGAGCCCCACAGCTCTGATCCGTAAGTCCAAATGGGTTGAAGTAACGTCTTGTAGAAGGTTAGTTTGTTAGGTGTGGTTAGTTTAGATTTAGGTCTGATCATGCGTCTTAGTTCTCCATACCTTTTGCTTAGTTGGTGTCTTTTGAGTCTCGTGTGGGGGATTCCACGTGAGTCTATTGTCCAAATAAGAAACCCAGATAGCGCACTACGTTCGAGGTAGGGATGGAAAAAATAAAAAATAGGGAAAAGTTTTTTTTTTTTGTTTTTTTTGCGTTTATTTTTGCTACAATCAGCGCGTTAGCGCTATAAGTAACAGTGATAACAGGGTAACAACAAATAACAGAAGAATACGAGTGGAGAAGTTACCCAGTGGTAACACTCCAAAATAGGCTATTAGTCGCTCTCTTCACTTGAGAGGAGATCACGAGGCCACTGTCTCTTAAGGCGTCTTGTCGGGTTGTCAGGAAGAGTTCTAGAAGAAAGATTTTGAGCTAGAGGATTTATATGAGATTGCAGGCTGAAGTGGAGTTTTCGGTATCTTGTTTTAGCGACTTGTGTGACAAAAGGAATGTTAAGGTCAGTGTGAATAGTCAAGTTGGAGACATAAAAAGGAGCGTTTACAATAGTTCAAAGAATTTTAGATTGTAGAGATTGAATCCTTTGAAGATTGGAGCGTTTGGTTGAACCCCACAGCTCTATTCCATACGCCCAGATGGGTTTTAGAATAGCTGTATAAATTAGTCTTTTGTTGTCCAGAGAGAGTTTTGATCTGTTCTCTAAGAGTCTTTTAAGTAGTCGATAGCGTCTGTTCAGTTCTGTTCTTTTAAGTCTAGTGTGGGGGTTCCAAGAGAGTCTTCGGTCTAAGTAAAGCCCAAGGTAGCGGGCAACGTTTACTACTGGTAGAGGTGTTAGGTTATAGATGACTGGAGGAAGAGTAATGCGACGAAGAGTAAAGGTGATATTTTGAGACTTGGTTTCATTAAGTTTAATAGCCCATCTCTTGAACCACTGTTCTAAGGAGGAGAGATGTGACTGCAGATTTCTGTGAGCAAGTACAGGATCATGATTAGTGGACAGTAAGGTGGACAGTAAGGGAAAAGTAAAATGGGTTTCCATGAAAGGCATCATTTCATAATAAAAATAAACAAGAATAAAATCCATCCATTAGACGCAAGGTGGATAAAGTCAATGGACTAAAAACTGGCTATCCAGAAAAATAATTGCACTTTTTAATTAATCAGTATTATTTTCCTCAAGCTTGTATTTTAAAAAAAAATTTGTAAAACAAAGCCAATATTAATAATTTAAATTTTCTGCTAATTAACTGCATACCTACTTTCAATTTGAATTAATTAAAAAACAAGTTTATATACTCTCCGAAATCAAGTAATCAAATTAATAAATTAATTTATTAATTAAAATAAAAGGCGCAAAATTTTAATAAAACAATTATTAATTTCGTAAATTATTTCGTTGTTCTAAAATCCGCTATAATTAATGAAGAATCTTAAGATTTACTAAAAACTAGTAAAAAGATCTGCAACTTGGATGATTTCTGTAATTTTACAACGATATTTCAAGTAAAGCGATCTTAAAAAATTAGTGAGTGCATTCACTGCCGTCACAGTGAGCAGAACGCAATGTTAATTTAAAATTACCTCAAATATAAATATCTTTAAAATGGTTATTTCTACTTTATAAAAATTTATAAAGAAAAAGTTACAGAAGAGAATTCGTTCTTTCTTATGTTTCTATAAAGTGAGCAGCGGTAAAAGCGAGAAGTAAAGAAATACATCTGAAGAAAATAAACAATATTCATCAAAAGACTGTAGCTAATAAAGTTATAGGATTGAGAAAGTAAACATAACTTATAAGCCAGCTTTCTAACTTCCAGGACTTTTTCAGGGGGAAAAAAAATTTGATCTCAATACTTACGACTTACTTTTAGTCTCCAGGTTCTAACTCACCATTTTTATTTTATTTTTTAAATTATTTATTAAAAAATGTATTTAAGAACGCAATGATAATATCGCTAATTTTTATTCAAATAGCAAACATGCTTTATGAATGCCCGAATTGTTTCCGAATTTTATCAACTATCAGAGGTTAATAAGTTTATCGCACAATATTTATCGTACAATAGGGAAGGGATTAGCTATGAGGTTAGCATACTGGACTCCCACGCGGAGGTCCCGGGTTCGAATCCAGCAGCTGACCCTTAGATTTTCTCTTCCTAGGAGCTTCTTACAGCTCACTGTCCGGTGATGGACAGTGTTGTCTGTAACGAGAGAACACTGTCCGGAGGCCGGCAGTGCACTGAAAAAAGCTCCGGGCGCTAATGACCTCAGCTGTTGATGCGCCAAAAAAAAAAAAAAAAAAAAAAAAATTCACCTTAACTAAGTTTGCATCGATAATATTGTATCTTTTTGAGACCTGCGAAGCTAATATGAATCGTGGTTCTGGGTTCGATTCCCGGTCTTAGACCATGGATTTTATTTAATGTTTAATAAAAAGAGATTTACAATAAAGTATGTTTGCTAGTCGCCTCCGTCCATGACACCTAATTGGTAGTTGGACGTTAAGCCCCGCCTGAAAAAATAGGCGATTACTTTTTTAATTTACTTATAGCATCTTCTTTTTTTTTGTTTTTTTAAAGGTCTAAAACCTTGCTATGAAATCTTATTTTTGCCAGCACTTAATATATAAAATACTCGTCGTGTTCAAAATCTTTTCCATAATTAATTCTAAAAATAATCACCCCATTCTATTATTTGTGTTTTACAAATAATTTAAAATCGGCTTTGATGTTGCAAGTTATTTTAAACAAACAGTAGATAGATATTGAGGAAGGCGAGTAAACATCTGAAGTCATTAACTGCCGGTGCTTTTTTACAGTGCACTGCCGATCTATGGACAGTCTTCTCTCGTTACAATCACAGGACTGTGAACTTTGCCCCTACGAAGAGAGAAATCTTAGTGCCAACAGTAGCAGTCAAATCCGGAATCCCCGAGTTGGAACCCATTATACGCTATCCACACGGCTATTATAATTAAAACCTACCAAACTATTATAATTAATTCAACTTTTGATGATGGATTAAATCCAAAGCCAGAAATGGATTCAAAAAAAAAAAGCGAGCAAAAATAGAAATATACAGGGTGACCAAAGTTATATGCTCCACCCACTTTTTTTTTTAACGGCCAGAAATTTCGAAAGAATAAAAAACACGTATTTATTCATTTCTAGTCTAGTTTATTTTTAGTGATTGACCCATTTTTTTAAACCCCTGTATCTCGAGATACAGCATCCAACTTTGTTTTTTCAAATGGAACGTTATGGTTTTTTTTGTATATTTTTATAAGTACTTGAGCTCCTAAAAAAAACAAAAAAAAAATTTTTGAAATCGGTTAGGTTTTTCAAAACTTATGATAATTTAAAATATGAAAAACAAATTTCAGTTTATTGTCAAAATTACGTTATTTTTTTTAAAGAAACTGTTCAAACTGGGCACAATTAACGGATAGGCAAGCTCATAGCAGCACTTATGGTGGCGAAGTCAAGATCTAGGCAGGCTAGAGTTATTCGACGTTCAGGTTGTTTATTCTACAAACGTTTGGTGTGGAGTTTTAGGAAATCAACTAATCGGCCCATACTTCTACAGAGAGAACTTAACTGGTGCGCAAGGTATCTAAGTTTTTTTTAAGAGACATTTTGCCAGTTCTGCTTGAAGATGTTCCACTACAACGACAGCTAGATATCTATTTTCAACAAGATGGTTTCCCGGCACATAAGGCGAGAGTTATTCGAGGTTACCTGGACAAAAATTTCCATGAAAAGTGTTTAGGGACTCATTGTCCCATCCACTGGCCACCTCGATCTCTGGACTTAACCCCAATGGACTATTTTTTGTGGGGATATCTAAAAAATAAAGTGTACGGTAACCTTAATCCCGTGGCCTCAGTCCATGATCTGAAACGCCGAATAACTCTAGCCTGCCTATATCTTGACTTTGCCACCATAAGTGCTGCTACAAGCAGAGCGTGGGATACCAGAGTTTTGGCTTGCCTACCCGTTGATTGTGCCCAGTTTGAACAGATTCTTTAAAAAAAAAAACGTAATTTTGACAATAAACTGAAATTTGTTTTTCATGCTTTAAATTATCATAACTTTTGATAAACCTAACCGATTTCAAAAAATGTTTTTTTGTTTTTTTTAGGAGCTCAAAAACTATAAAAATATGCAACAAAAAATATAACGTTCCATTTGAAAAACAAAAGTTGGATGCTGTATCTCGAGATATAGGGGTTTAAAAAAATGGGCCAATCACTGAAAATAAACTAGACTAAAAATGATTAAATACGTGTTTTTTATTTTTTCGAAATTTCCCGCCGTTAAATAAAAAAGTGGGTGGAGCCTGTAACCATGGTCACCCTGTATACAGACACTATAAATCAAAAATAAATTCTTCAATTAAGAATTTTCTGCATTTAAGTGCGAAAAATTGCTAACTTCTGCCAATGAAGGCCATTCAGGAAAGCAAGAAAATGCTCTGATTCTAATTTCTTAGCGCCAAAACATTTCTTCCAGTATCCTCCAAAAATAGGACAAACCGCTGAAAAATTATATCGACCTCTGATGGTTTCATAACGCTTACATTTTTCTGCCCGCTGATCTGTCCACTGAATAATTTAAGTACACAGGTTCTCCCCTCACATTCTAATAATAATTATATAAGTATTCTAATAATAATAAATAAGTTCTAATAATTACTGTCATAAAAACAACCTTGTATTTTTATTATTGATGTAATGGTTAGCATCTAATTATTTATATATCTTAAGAAATGTAACTTCAGCTCTTCTTATTCAATTTGCATAACTTTGGAATTACTTTTTCAAAGCTACTAGGAGTAAGTATATTTATCTGACTGTAATCACTGGTATTTTCATAAATATTAGAAATATTTATATCAAATTTATTACGCGTCAGACATCTCTTGGGACCAGCCAATATTGTTAGTTATAATATACTAAGCCCACGCGGAGGTCCCGGGTTCGAAACCAGCTACTACCGCTTAGAGTTTCTCGTCCTAGGAAACGTCTTACAGCTGACTATCCCAGTTATGGACAGACATTATATATATATCTCGTCGATATTTATTCGAGAAATCTCGGTCACTTCTCGGTTTTTCAAATATTAAGTTTTCGCTACAAAATTATAAAATTGTGTTCTTTCATTAAGTAATCATTACGGGTATTGAATTAAAATTATTAAAAGATACGATTTTATTACATATATTCAATAATACTACATATATTTGTCTCTGAATTACATAATTTTTTATATGTATAATAAATTTCACTATCATTAACCTAATACTTTGAACTTTGATATTATTTGAATTATATTTTAGAATGCGGGAAGTTAGTTGGGAGGTGTATTTTTTATTTCACGAATCGACTTGTTATAGCTGGCAGATATGTTATTTGGGTCTTTCATTTGGCGCGTTTTTAACATCTTTTTGAAATTATATAAAGATATATAACAGTAATAGTAACATATGATGCATTGAAGTGTAAGTAGTTGTCTTCTTTTACACACATTTTTTTCTTTATATCAATACCAATATATAAATTAAAATAATTATTAGAAAATGATAATAATTTTTGAAAAGATTATTAATAGCAAACCATTTTTTTTATTCACTTTGATTACCTCAGATATTGGGTGCATTTTTTTTTTTAAATATTTTTAATGCTTAAAAAGAAATTTCAAAAAACCGAGATATCCGAAGCGAGACGAGACACTGTCATACCGTCTCGGTCTCGTGCAGCATTAATGGACAGTGTTCTGTGTAACTAGAGAGCACTATCCGGAGGCCGGCAGTGTACTGAAAAAAAAAATCTGGGCGTCAATAACCGCAGATGTGAGAAGTACCTATAAACTTTGCGGATATAATTTACATAGAGACGATATTGTGTGAAAAAGGAGTCAAGAATATAACTGATATATAATGTATCTTACTTTCCACAAAGTGACAACAACCCTTTCGACCCCGGATATATGGCTTCAGTTATTGAGTTCTAAGTCCTCTTTGAAATTACTTCATACGAAACAAGTTGAATGTAATGTTAGCAAATGTGTTTTAGGTCCGCAGTGTTGGTTAATCTCGCTGATTTTATCTTTTATAGCACGCTGAATTTTATCATTATTATAAATGTTAAAAATACTACATTAGCTGATGGAAAATTTGGTTAAAGCCATATTTTTCTTTAGACCAAACTGATTTAATCATTATTTCCTAAATATCAAAGATGGAAATCGGAAACTGGTTTCGAAATTGGAAAACAACAGAAGTTTAAATGCAGCACACCAAATTTGAAATAAATATTTGGAGTCACTTTCGAATAAATTCTACAAAACTTCTTTGTTATTATTTTATTATGAGCCGTTCACTGCACGAATCGATTATCTCTACTTTCTGAAATATCTTAAATTTAATTGTCAAAGCACTAGGTTCAGTCCCAGCTTTTTATATTTATAATAAATTTCCCAAATAATAAAGATTAACACCATTAAACGAAAAAACGTTTTCGGCCATCGAAGAATAAATAATTTATTTCAGAAGGCATTTTGATTAACTCTTTGCTCTAATATAAATCGTTGCAATAATTCAATTCAAATTTAGCAGGCACTGAATGATAACGGTCAATTTATTTGAATTTATATTATAAACAAAATTATTTAAAAAAACGTACTTTATTTCATCGCATTGCTCCATTTTTTAGTTTTATGGAATTAAGTTGTGCAGTGAATGGCTTATTTAAATAGCAAAGTCTGTACCACTAGAAATAAGTGCCATTGTACGCAATAATGCTATTAAATAAAGAAAGCAGTGAAAATTAGCCTCCAAAAATGTCTCTAGGCCACTTACAGTGTTGCGTAGGTGTGCTTAGATAAAGCTATGAAAGAGTTGGTTTTGGATTGTGCTAACATTTTCTAAAACATTTTGAGTTAGTATCGAAAATGTATGTTAATGTTGGTGTGTAGGGGAATAAGGTTTGAAAAGCAGTAGTAGGGCCTAAACTATTTAGATAGAAATTACTGTATTCCATTGAGGTTAGAACCTTTATGAGAGAGCTGACTAACTTTACCATTGTACCCGGTCATGTAGGATTAATTATGGTCAATTAGCAATGTTTTGTAGAAGCAGTCGTTTTGCTTTCCGTCTAGTAATCGTCTAAGTTATCTAAATGGGTAATTTATCGCTTGTTTTTACTCATTTTTATCTCGTTAAGTTCATGTATGTACCTCAATTAAGCTTTTACAATCTATTTTTCAATACTAGACTTTGCAAGTGGGTAAAGTGCCCAAATTTCGTCCCCCTACTTAAAACAATCGCCAAGTATTGCACACTAATGGCAATTTTAAGAAAGCTACATTGAGGCAGCAGTAATCGTTTGGAAACGTCAACTTGAGGTACGGTCCATGTCCAGCCGTTGTATTTTTAGTCATAATAAGTTGTTATATTTGGTTGTGTCTCAAAGCCAGTATTCGAGTCTTTAAAAGGTTCGTTAAAATATTGATGTTGCTTAGGGCAAGTCACATATTGTATTTATTTTGAAATTCTTCAACGAAACGTCAGTTCATTCATGTGTTGTATCTATAGTGGTAGCCATCTTTAAAAATGTAATTGTTCCTAATTCCGTACCCTTAAATAGGGGACATTATTTTTATTTCATATTTGAAAAAGTTATAGAAAACAGTTGATTATTAGCTTTCGATTTAGAAGGCAAAACGTAAGCAATGGAATCCTAAGACAATGGTAGAAGCAGTGAAGGCGGTGAGAAAAAAAAGAAATGGGCTACAAAACGGCAGCAAAGACATTCCAAGTTCCAAGAGCAACGCTGAAGGATTTATGTCAAATCCTCATTAAAACCAGAGGATATGGTTAATAGAAATATTGGCCGACCAACAGCTCTGCCCAAAGTCATCGAGCAAAAATGCTTGCAGAATACTGCCTGACAATAGGAAAAACTTCTACGGGTTAACTTTCGGAGACTTGCCTCGAATGGCATTTCAGTTAACTAAGAAGAACAATTTGCCTCTCCTTTTTTTCAGCAACAATTCAAAAAGCGGGTTGAAAATGAGTACGGCTGTTTCTCAAACAAAAGACATACTAGTTTTATCACAAACAAAAAATAATTTGTCTGTGAAATTTGTTCAGAGTTTTGACTTTTCATCTTATTTGAGATTTGTGTATTAATATATAGTATTATAAAAAACACAACATTCTTTATTACCCAATATTTTTTTTTACTTGTGGCCGAGGGGACGAAATTAAGAACACTTTTTTTAAACACCTAAAAGTGTACTTTTTTAAATTATATTTTTTGCGTTTCTTGTATGAATTTTTTTAAACAATATTATTTCAAAAATCAGTAACTGACAGACATTTTGTCGAAGTTATTATTATTTTTTATTTTACAATAAAATTCAATATACTTAAGGGAAACGAAATTTGGGCACTTTGCAATATCCGTTTTTAGGTCTCATGAGTCCCAAAAAGTGTTTTTTTTTTTTTTTATAAAATGGTCTATGTGTTGGTTAGTTGGTTCACACAATCGCAAACACGACCATTTTTGGTGGCACCTACGATCCACCGAGGTTCCCTCCAAATAAAATTCCCTCAAAAAAATAATCTTTCCGTTTAGTGCTAACAAAGGATGCTACAATAAGTGCTCTTTATAGAGTAGATTAACATGAAATTTGGCTGAGAATCACCCAGAAAAAACAAAAACAAAAAATTATTTTTAAAAAAACCTTCTATGACTGTTATAAACAACGTATAAAAACAAAAATCTTTTGAATCAAAGTTACCAAGGAAGAAACTGAAATATCGCAAACGACTAGTATATTTATTAAAAACAGATTTAGGCTAAAGCCTATCAGAAGTGACAAATGTATCAAGACAGGATATATAGTTCAAGCTATCGGATTAACTTTTTGAAATATCCTGTTACACACACACCCACACATACACAAAAAGACTTTTTCGCATTCAATGCAAATAATAACAGGGAAGGGATTAGCTATGTGATTAGCGTACTGGACTCCCACGCGGAGATCCCGGGTTCGAATCCCGCTGTTGGCCCTTAGATTTTTCTCTTCCTTGGAGCTTCTTACAGCTCACTGTTTGGTGATGGATAAGGAGAGAACACTGACTGGAGGCCGGCAGTGCACTGAAAAAAAGCTCCGGGCGCTAATAACCTTAGATGTTGACGCGCCTTAAATCATTAAAAAATATAAATAAATAATAATAATAAATTAAAACGTTTCCAACAATTTATTTACTCCTAACAATGAATACAATGATTTCATTTCAAGTTCGTACGCGTGAAGATATGTCGTAGATCTATTACTACTTTTGTAACATTCTCCCTTGAAAATGTTGTTTTTTTAGGCAATTCTAGGAGAGATGTGACTGCCGCTCTATAAAGTATCGTTTAAGTTTAATGAGGGGCGTCATTTGTATATTAATATAGTCCTGAACATTGGTTCTACGGAAGTATAAATTGTGTAGTTTTTAAGTAATTTTATTTCGTTCAGAAATAGTTATAAGAACATTTTTTTGAGTGAATTGCGGTAAGAAAAAGTGGTGTAGGGGTTCAAAATGGTTTTTAACCCAAAAATAAATGAAATAATCTAATTAAAATAAAAATAATTAAAAAGAAAGAGAAAGCAAAAAATGTTATTTGGAATACGTAAATTGGTAAATTTACGTAAACAAAAACAAAATCTATATATATAAAAATGAATGTGTGTCTGTTTGTTTGTACTCGATAGATTCAAAAACCATACATCCAATCGCCGTGAAAATTTGGGAAATTATTAGGTATATCCCCGGGAAGGTTTTCGCAATTTTTTTTTAAAATCAAAGTTGGGGCTCTAGGTGCTCCCGAACAAATATCCCAAAAATATCAAAATAACATTTAATTAGTAATATTTGTTAAAAGTGTAACCATGAAAACCTTGAAAAACAGTTTTTTGCAATTATTAATACGAGAATAAATTATACCGAAGATGGTGGAAAATCCATTAAACTAAAAGTACTCAACAATACTATTGACGTTGATAATCGTTGGGTAGTACCATATTCTCCATTACTACTAAAAACGTATAACGCACACATAAATGCTGGGTACTGCAATTCAGTGAAAGCGATAATATATTTGCAAATATGTGAACAAAGGAAGCGATATGGCAGTGTTTGGAGTGGAAAATACAACTGCATCTAACGATGAAGTCACCCAATATCAACTGAGACGCTTCATAAGTAGCAATGTGGGTGTATGGCGTATTACCTGTATATCATTTTCCATTCATGAACGATATTCAACGGTTGTTCATTTAGCAGAAAATGGACATCGTGTGTACTTTACATCAGAAAATGTACGTGCAAGAGCAATGTCACCACCTCCAACAACATTAACTGAATTTTTCACATTATGTAGAAATGATACCTTTGCAAGGACACTTCTGTACTCTGAAGTAGGGATAATTTTATTGTTAATTTTCATTTCGATGTATTGTATACATTTGGTCATTAATAAATTATGTTTGAGGTATCAAAACTGCCTTTTTGTTCAAACACAGCAACGTGTGAACGGGTACAGCTAGTATTATATAAAGGATTTCTTTTTTAATTTATTAAAAAAGCCTTAATTTGAATAACGTCCCGATAATTTTGAATAATATTTAAGAACTACGCCTCTATATATTTCAAAATAAGCAGTTCATAAATGCCTAATAGCAAGATTATGAACACTTATTTTTTTTCAACAATATTAATATAATAACAACTCCCTTGGCAAGCATAAAAAACACAACATTCTCTCCACTTCATTTAATATTAAAATTTTTTGATAAAACATTCCATTTAATATTTTCTTTTTCTTCTTTAGAAAGGAACTTTGATTATAATGAGATTGCCCACGTAAATAAGGAAACGGATCGTTCCTTAGCAGCCATAAAAAAACTCTGCTTTGTGAAGCGTTAGTTAATGCCGAACTGTAACTTTAAATAATTTCTAAAAATAAATTATGTTTACTGAGAAGATGTACGTCATTCTTTTACGTCATAAATTAACTGTTTAAACTGGAAGAATTTAATTTTTTTAATTAATGTAAGAACATATAAAAAAAATAATAATCGGGAAAAAATAAATAGAAACACATACAACACAAAATAATTTATTGAAAAAATAAATAAATCATACAACTAACTAAAAAGAATAAAAATAATAATTCGCGATTTAATTTAAACAAAAAAAATGTTCAAAGTAATGGCTATTACTTAAATATTACAAGAAGTTGTAGTGAAAATTTTGTAAAAAGGGAAGATGACAGTTGCGGAACAGAAACTGTAAATAAACTATTCCGAGTGTTGTCGTCCAATAGCATATTTAAAATGTTTTATTGAAGGAATTATTAGAAAAGCAAAAAATTAAAAATATTTAAGATACCCCAAGGGCAAGGACATTTCAAAATTTCATGAATACACACTTCAAAGTAAAGTAAGATAAATATTAAATATAAATGAATTTTACACCATTTTCGATTTTAATTTCCATATTTTGAGCATAGTATTTGAAAAATCCTGGCATGATAATTGACTTAAGACCAAGTAAAAATACACTGGAAAATTTTTAAGATAATTACGAAATTCATCAACCTATTTCACAAACCTAGAGAATTAGTCAAATAGAATTGTTTACGTCAAGTATATTTGATAATAAAGTTTGATTTAAGTGAAAAATATAGACAGAAATCATTTACAAAATAATCAAATCAAAACTATAGATTAAAGATAACGTTTAAAAATTAAAAATAATCTATAAAATATTTCTACTGTTGAAGAAAATTAAATGCAGACCTTAGTTTTTGGTTTTGTTTTGTTTTTTTTAAAGAACTTTGCGATGTCTCAATTGATGGGATTGATGGCACTTCAAAAGTAAAGCAATGGTTTTTCCTTGACGGCAATTGAAACTCTCCTTGCTTTCAAGGTTGAGATAATTGCTATTGATAGCAATTTACAAAAAAATTAGTTAATTTTATAGATATTTATAAATTTAGAGTTCACGTATTTTTTTTTTAAGTTAATAAATTGAAAAATAAATAACCAACAGCACACACGAAGCACCAGAAAAAGAACTTAAAAAATAAGAAATAACTTTTATTTAATTGCGTTCTCTCTTTTAAGGAAGACGATTTATCTGGTTCAAACGTGACGTAATTTCACGACGTCTGGTTTGGACTCCGGCAGTTAACTGAGCGGATAGCGCCAAGCTAAACTCTTGGACCAGTACTACCAACATACCAACTGAGAATATACCACCAGTGCGCCAGTTCAAAGTGAACAGAGAATATTGGTGTATAATGGTGGGAGGTGGCAAGGCCGACTTTCCCGCTCTGTCTCCTGGTATAGGAGAAGAGAAACCAACCTCCCCCTTAGTTGGGTGCCCTGCCGAGAATGGCAGGGACGGTGTGCGGCGGAAGGCCCAGTTCGGGCCATGCCGCGTTTCATCGTCTGGCCCTGTGAAGGGTAACGGGCATGCTTCCCTCCACTTCTTGGTCCATACTAATATTCACTAACCCCAAACAACCCAACTGTTCACTACGGAACGTTCACCCTATATGTTCTTCTTTAGAGGCTAGCAGACGCCCTTTTCCGCGTCTAACATCTAAAAAGGCCAATGGTCCCCACAATCATACATTTAGTAAGCACTTATGCCTAACATATTCTTTATTGAATGGTTTATATTAAAGCAAATCAAAAATCAGGTGGCTGTCCTCAAACGATTTATCTTAATATCGTTCTCACTCAAATTACCTTACAAATATTTCCTTTATCATTATTTACCACAGACTTTGGGCTCCGCCATACTCAGAGAAATGGCATTTAGTTTGCAAAATAATAATAATTAAAAAAGAATTAATTCTACAATTCAGCTCATTGTAATCAACACTGGAATTGTGACACCCTGTTGATTCATTTCAGCTTTATTCCACAGATTCGATCTCACGTCAACTAAATTCTCAGTCATCTCGTTAAGAACGCCCTGTGCAGAACATCTGTACAGAAATTCGCCACCACCATTGCGACATTTAAGCCCAATAAGCCGATTAATATTCCCTCACCTTACCAACCACTCAACTTGATGACTATCTTTTGGGACGAAAACTTGAGCATTTTAGTGACGAAAAGAAATATATTCCCTCCTCTGTAAGCTTCAGTCCCTCAGTCATCAGTTTAACTTCTGTTCATCTCAATCAATAACTCATCAATTCCACTCATCTAGTTGACGCCATTTAATCCGTCTCTTGCAGTATTGTCCTTAAATCTTTCTAGAGGCGCTTCACAGATTATGACACCCATGCTTGCTTTGGATGCCCAAGGGTTAATGTCCTTTCATCAGCATACTATTTCATCATCAACTTTCTGTCCATTTCTTCTGCGTCCACTATGGCTCCTCTATACTTCTAATATAGACATGTTTGCCCTAGTGTAGAGTCCTTGCTCCTCACCTAATTATCTTATACACTGCAGATATCCATGCTCATTCGAATACAGAACTCCACTCTTGTGCTAAAGATTCCAGCATTATATCACCAAATCGTGATCCTGTACATCCAACTTGTGCTCTACAAGATCACATCAAATTCTGCATTACTGGTTTATCAAGACCCAATTTAAGACAATATCACCAAAGGAATAAATCATACCTATTGTCAACCAAGTAAAATACCAATCTTTAGACAAACGACTAACATAGTCATAAGACTGGATCTTAAGGGATAGCACAAAATTCTTTATAGATACTTCAACATTTAAACAAGAAACTTCTTTATAACACTGCTATTAACCTCCTATCCTATGGACTTACTGAAGTAAGGTTTTGAGTTTAATCAAGCATACCAAAACCTATCATATACAACCAGTCTAGTCATTATCACTCAAAAAAATTACCATCGCTTCGTTCTACGAATCAAATTTTAACCCTTCATTCTGATCTCAAAATTTCTATTGAACAAATTATTTAAAAAGAAACCCTATAAAATAAATTCCATGATTTCACGAACCATCCCAACTTGATCATCAAAGACCGTCTTCCCTCATTATCCCAAACAATCCACCTAGGAGACTAAAATACCTTGCAGCTAACTTTTTGCTTAAAACTCACATCTAGGACTAGAGCATAGTACTTAACATATTCTCCTCATTTTCACATCTAACCATACTTTAAATATTAAATAATCGCGAAATGAAAAATTAATTTATGTAAAATAGTTTTCTTAAGATGTAAAAAAAGTTAGGTCCTCATAAAAGTACACTAATCGGGTAACCGCAGAATCATTAAGGTATGTTTAAAGAATTGGCAGGATGACAAGTTTAAGATGAAAATAACTCGAAGGACATTTTACAAAGAGGATTTAAGGCGCCGTGGTAGCCGAGCGGTTAGAGGCGATGCCCGCAAAGCTAAAAAATGAATTGTAATACTGGATTCGATTCCTGGTATACGAGAACTTTACAGTAAAGCCTAATTTGGTAAGCTCATGCCAAGCCCATCTGATAATAAAGTAGGCATTATTTTACTTTTACCAGTAAAGATTACTGGAATTTTTTTAAATGAGTTAAGGCGCGTAAACATCTGAGGTTATCGGCGCCCGTAGCTTTTTTCAGCGCACCGTCAGCCTCCGGACAGTGTTCTCTAGTTGCAGACAACACTGTCCATCACCGGATAGTGAGCTGTAAGAAGCTCCTAGAAATAGAAAATTTAAGCGTTTGCAACTTTATTCGAACCCGGGACCTCCGCGTGGGAAACCAATACGCTAATCGCATAGCTAATCCCTTCCTTGATTACTAGTATTTTCTAGGAAAATGACTTCCGGTTCCTCTAAACTTGTCTTTTTGTAGGTAAATAATTAAGTAAATAAAAAAATAAATTGCTATTGAAGAAGATGAAGAGGGAAGAAGAGATTTGGTGCTAAATTTGATTTAATAATAATATTGAAGAAAAACATATCGCTTATAATTGAAAGCCATTAATTAAGAACCTTAATTTGATATGTCGAAACTTTAGTAAGAATGATAAATATGTTTTAATTAATCATTACGTAATTAAACTTACAGTTCTAGACCACATGTACTGTAGTATAGAGCCGCCAGTTAGTCGGCCAGAAACAACTTGGATGGTTTCCATTTAATTATACCGACTGTTACATTACTTTGGATGGCAGTGGTTAACACAGAGTATAAGAAGTGCGGAGAGCAGTCAGGCCGAGAGGAGATTTAATTGGAAATATTGGCGAACAATGCGTGAATATTAAAGCTTTAAGAGGAACGGTGAGGTAATGTGTGTCTGTGAGTGTGCGACCAATATCCCAATAAGCTCAGCTTTGCACAAAGCACTGGATGTGAAGGATGAGGCTAAACTACACATTTCTCCCATTGATGAGGCTCACTTTGCGATGGCTTCATAATATTAACCCAAGCATTGCTTTCTTATGTACGTAAATATCTGACAAGATATAAAAGCGTGAATAGTCACGATTAGCACGCTAAATAAAAATTAACTAAGAATCAAATACACGATTTCTTTCAGCCAAAACTAGAAAAGAAAAACCACAAATAAGTTATATTGGACTCACCACCGCCATTTGAATCATATTAGGCCATTGAATTTAGAAAAAAAGAACTTCAAAAAAATGATGGAAAAACTAATTGCTAGAATCACCAGTAAATTATTGTCTTAGCTCTTGCACACCGATATCTGTAGCAATGATATAACATTTAGTCGCTCGAATCTTGAAATATGTTGTAAAAAAACGATGAAAAAAATTAGCAACCAGGCCAAGAGTGACTGAAAAAAGAGATTTTAACCTTAGATTGGTATTCACTAAAGCAGTACTGGATGTTACAAACTGGGTTGTCCTTATTTTAAAAAAGAGTAGAAAAAGTCGAAATTTTGGCCTAGATTGACTGCAAAAGAGTGATTTAAATCTCAGATAACCATTTATCAGAGCAATGCTGGATGTTACAGACTGGGTCGTCCTTATTTTACAGGAAATCTTTAAAAAAGAGTGGAAAAAGTCGTAATTCCGGCCTAGATTGACTGCAAAAGAGTGATTCAAATCTCAGATAACCATTTTTCAGAGCAATGCTGGATGTTACCGACTGGGTCGTCCTTATTTTACAGAAATTCTTTAAAAAAGAGTGGAAAAAGTCGTAATTCCGGCCTAGATTGACTGCAAAAGAGTGATTCAAATCTCAGATAACCATTTTTCAGAGCAATGCTGGATCACAGTCACAGACTGGATCGTCCTTATTTTTAAAAAACAGTGGAAAAAGTCGGAATCCCGATCTAGATTGACCGAAAATGGATGATATTAATGACACCTAACCATTCAGAACAACGCTGGGTATTACAAACAGGACCGGACTTGTTTCTTAATATAAATTCAAAAAACGTAGTTTAAAATCGTGATCCCCGCCTCAATGAGAAAAATCAGTATCTTTTTTGAATGTGGAAGGGCGAACAGATGGAAGTAGTGTTGTTCAAGAGCTGAACTATAAGGCCATAAGGTTCGAGCCTTGAGCGCTCGTGTTCTCTGGGCTCAGCGGGTGGCTCGAGTCAGAGCTCGGAGCTGAAGCCTCACAGAGTGCTCGGTGAGCCTCCAAGGCTTGGCTCAAAAGGCTCGAGCTTTTTTTTTGTTTTTTATATGAAGCATTTTATTTGCACTAATTAAATAAAATCAAGTTATAGCAGCTAGATTTTTGAATAAATGAATACAATAATTTTTAAAATGTTCGTTGTTCATTGATTACTCGTCATTCCTTAAAAATTTAAAAAGGCTTGCACTTTGTGAGCCTTGAACTCTAGGTTTGTGAGGCTCCAACTTGAGCTTCACGGCTCTAGCTTCAAGGGCTATAAGGCTCGAGCTCTGAAGGCTCGAGTCGAAGCTCGACTCGGTTGAGCCTTCAGCTCGAACCTCAACTAAACAACACTAGATGGGAGGGCATGCTTGGCTTTTCAAAATATAACTGGCCTTCTTTCTGACCAACTCAAGAAGAACAAAAATGTGTTATACTAATATTCTACAATGGCAACAAAATGACTAATAAATGGGAATGTATTAATATATCTTAAACAAAAACTCAAAAGTATAAAATGTTAAGTATAAGGGTTGATTAAAACGCCAAAAGGTAACAAATCAGCAAGTACCCAACATTTCATTCAAGCTTAGTTGATATAATTTAAGTAATTTTGCTGCATTAACTTTTCCTTCACATTTTTTAGAATTTATTAGATGTCACAGACCCTTATCTGGCCATTTTCGTCTACAAAATATATGTTCAAGTAGCACTGCAGATTGACTGTAATATCTAGTTATTTATAATAATCAAACTATTAATTACAGGTTAAAAAGAAAAACGTTATAAATAATATAAAAAAAATTATGAGGCTAAAAATTTCAAAAACTTTTTTTATAAAAAACTTACATCAATGATTTTCTTTATTTTATTTTTTTTTTTTTATTTTTAAATAAAAATCGTCGGTTTAAGTTCATTCTTCGATTAAAGTAATTGTTACTTTATGAAGTAGTCAAACGTTTATAATAATAGGTAATAATTATCTGGCTTTATCGCAAATAATATATTTTTCTTCAATTACATTCTCAAACTAGGTATTCATCCCACAATGTTGTATACATGTAATATAAAATGAATAAGATATGCATATTTTTATGACAGCTAATTATTCCAGTATTTTACTATAAGTAAAATTAGGGAGACTAAATTAAATTACAATAGAGAAATCAATAATTGTTGAATAATCTACTTGTTATAACTGTGTGTTAATTGTGCTCACGAATATTTCGGTAAGACGAATTCAAGACAGTAGCCGACTCTAACTTTGTCTTTTTCTTCTTTAACATGCACGTACGTATATGTGATTTATCATAATAACAAAAAATATTATAAATTAAGTGGCCAGCATAAGGGTCTGTGACATCTAATAAATTCTAAAAAATATTAATGAATATTAATGCAGTAAAATTACTTAAATATTAATGAAGAATTAATGAAATGTTGGGTACTTGCTGATTTGTGTACCTTTTGGCGTTTAATCAACCCTTATACTTAACATTTTAAACTGTAAGTTTTTGTTAAAGAGATTTTTGTACCTTTTGGATAGATTTTCCTTTTTGTCTATTTTGCAAAGTTACATATCTGCTTTACAGATTTTTTTAAATTTGGAATAAGCAATTCTATCATTATAACTTGATAAGGTGTTAAGTTGGAACCGTAACTACCACTGGAGAGATCTTTTTAAAGAATGATTATAGTTGCGTTCCCCTAAACCATCCTCAATAACAACTTTTTTTAAAAAAGCGTTATGAATAACATAGGAAGGTGTTTGTACGTAAATAGCAAAATTAAACTGCGATTTCAGTACTTCCTTTTAAGAGGAGTAAGAAAAATAAACTGCGATTACAGTACTTTTCCCTAAAAGGCAAAGAGGCAAAGATTTTTTAATCGAACGACAATTCATTGATTTAAATCGGTTCACTCTTTGATAATTTAAACGATTGCAGTACTTCCTCTTAGTAGGTGCAAGAGCATGATAGCACTTCACAGCCACGTAGAGGAGCTTTAACCACTTATTTGAGCTGAATTTTATCAAAATCGGACTAAGCGTTATAGAAATATTGGTAGTAATAGTTTTAGAAAGGGCCTTACTTGGGGTGGGGCAAACTCCCCTCCTTATGAGACACAGCGTCGAGGCTTTTAAAGTGCAAATCTGTACAAAATTTCGATTCGAATGACACTTCATTCATGAAAATCGGTTTACGTGTCGATAATTTGAAACGATTGCTATACTTTCCCTTAACAAGTGTAAGAGCTGATCGCCGCTTTAATGTTACGTAGGGGAGCCCTAACCCTATCATCCTACCAAATTTTATCAAAATCGGGCCAAGATTTACAGAGTAATTAGTAATAATAATTTTGGAGGGGGCCTTACATAAAGGAGTCTAACTCCTCTCCCATTCGATGTACAGCGTCGAGATCCCCAAAGGCACATCTGCATAAAATTCCGAATCGAATGATACCTCATTCATGAAAATCGGTTCACGCGTTTAGGCGCTACGTTGTTTACAAAAAAGGTAACAAGAAGAACAAGAACATTTTTTGAATGAAAAAGCCGTTTTTGCTCATTTTCGGCAACTTTTTTCTCGAAACCTATAAGATCTAGGTTGTTGCAAAAAAATTACAGTTATAAAGGAGGATTTGCCCTTTATTTTAAAGAAAATTTGGGAATTTTATCTTTTATAGAAAGAGAGAAAACATTTGTCAAAGTTGGGTGTTTTTCAACGTTACACTATTTTCGTGCAGTTTTTGATGATCAACCCTTATTACAACTGTCCTACCGGACAGTTTTAATAATCCATCTGCAATCAATAATAAAAAAAAAAAATTAATTAGCTATCAAATAAATTTTATTAATCGCAAAAAATGGATTGTTTTTGTAAGACAGAGTTTATGAATTAAGAAAAAGAGAAGAGTTTGTCGATGATCAACTAATTAACTTGGCTCTCGATATGATTAATTACATCAGAGGCAATAAAAGGAGCTAGACTAACGAAGGGAGCGAACTAAGATAATGTCCCATTGATGAGAAGCAAGATAAACATTTCTCACTCTTTTTTCATCATAGTTGAGATCATTTTACCCTTAAAAAAATAAATAAAATAAAAAAGTTAATCAGTAATTTACCGAATGATTAGGCGACTGGAAAATTGATGAGAACATTTATCATTGATTCTTCTATTATTTAAGAATATTTCTATCGAGGAATGAGCTTAATATAATTCCAAATGTCAAAATTAAACTTGATCGGTCTGTCCAATAACCATTATTTATAATGAAAAACTGCTAGAGATTTAATATATTGTAAAATTGCACTAAAGATGTATATAGTTTTACCCACGGCTCTACATTTCTTTAAGCTACATGTATTGATGAATGAATTTTTTTTAGACTTTTTAATGCAATTCATAATTTATCATACAAAATTAATTAACTATAGTTAAATTAAAGCGGTTGGACAACCATTTTAACTCTATAATTTTTTTTTTTAATTTATTAGTAAAGTTACTCCAGCGCTAGACACGCTATAAGTAACAATGACAATAACTGACATCAGACTAACTAATTGAGGGGAGAAGTTACCCAGCGATAACACTACCTAAGTCATCTCTAGGATTAGCTACTCTCCTCAGAAGAGAGAAAATCGCGAGGACACTGACGGTTTAGTCATCTGGGAGGATGATCTGGATGGTGATGAGAGGATAAATGGCGGACAAGAGGATTGGAATGAGAGTGCAAGTTCTGATGAAAACTTTTTGTAGCGAGTTCGTGCAACCTGGACCAACAAACGGAATTTCCAAGCCTGTGCGTATAGTCAGATTTGAGAAGTAAAATGGAGCGTTAACGATAGTGAGGAGAATTTTAGACTGAAGCGATTGAATTCGTTGAAGATTGGAGCGTTTCGTTGAACCCCACAGTTCAATACCGTAACATACGTCCAGACGTAAATCTTATTAAAAATGGTTTATGAATTCTGAAAAAATTTTCATTAGATTATAAATATGTTACTCGTATATTGAATTATTAATTTTTTTCTTTTTTAGCTGAATTAATTAATGTGAAAATCAAGCTATAATGATTAAAACATTTTAGGAAATTATTGGAATCTGCCAAGAAGGGTTGACCGAGAGATGAAGAGAATATTGCAGAAAATCTACTCCAATGCAGAAATAGCAGCTCTGAAGATCAAGGAGAACGTTCGTAGGTTAAGGTAGCGAAACGACCGAAAGAAGATTATTGTCTTTGGTTGCATGAAGTAACATAAATCGCAAATAAAGTGCTATCAGGTCTGTTACAATTTGTTAATTGGAAAATTATATTTCTGGCCATTTCCATCAGCTGTGGAAAGCAAATTTTCTGAAAAGTTTCTCAGTTTAGGGGATATCCTTTCCGAAAATGGACATCAGCTACGAAACACATATTAAAAAATCCAAAAAACACTGAAATCTTCTGATAAAAACATTTAAGGCGAGCAATTTTTTGCTAATTTTTTCTTTACAATATTGTAACGAAGTTGACCTGGGCGGAGAAGAAAGGCCTGGATTGTTCTAGAGGTTGAACGACCAAAGTCAGTAACAGGCCGCCACTGCTTAAACAAAAGAGGCGGTATCTACTTGTGGCAGAAAAGAAAGGCCTAGATTGTTCTAGGGGTTAAGCGACTAAAGCCGGTAACAGGCCACCACTGTGTAGACAAAAGGGGCGGTATCTACTTGTGGCAGAAAAGAAAGGCCTAGATTGTTCTAGGGGTTAAGCGACTAAAGCCGGTAACAGGCCACCACTGTGTAGACAAAAGGGCCGGTCTTTATTGAACTAGAAAGGAAAGGGCTAGATTGTTCAAGGAGTTAGTGACCTGTGTAAAAGCCAGCTAAGAGAAAGGCCTCAGTTGGGGTGGTGGCATATGTGTTTCCCAGCCTGTGATTGACAGGTGAGAGGGAGACAGACGGAGTTGGAGAGAGACGGAGAATGGGAGGAGGCGGCTCACAGCTGAGGTGGTGGCAGTATGTTTTCTCCAGCCAATGAACATCAGGAGGGCGTGGAAACTTATGCTCAGAGAATTGGAGGAGGGCAGTTCCAGTTGGAGGGAGGCACGCAGTTCAAAGGAGGCCGACACAGCTGGAGAAGTCAGTTTTCAATTAAGTTTCAATCAAGTTTTAATCGAGTTTTAAGGAGTTCTAAGAGTTTTACAGTCTTGTAGTTTGGAGTTAGTCTTGGAGAGTCAGTGTTGAGACATAGTTAGAGAGAGTCAGTGTTGTGGAGTGCTTCAGTGGTAGCTAGTTGGGAAATTAGTCAGTTGATGGTTAGAGCTGTTTTAGTGCAGCTGAGACTAGTGCAATTCGGTGCAGTGCGGACCAGTGGTCAGTCGGGGAACAGTTTTGTGGCGTTACGAAGTGAGTAAGTAACAGTAAACTGTTGTGACTGTTGTAAATGGTGACTGTAATGAATAGCGTTAGTTGATAGTAAATGTTAATGTGAGTAAAGGTAATGTGTTAATAAATCAGGTTATTACTTACCACTTTAGCGAGTTTTATTATTTAATCAAACCCACATATTATTTAATAACTAGTGGCAGGCATTAGTTGTGTAAGTAAAGTTATTTTGGAAAAACTTTACATTGGTGTCAGAAGTGGGATATAGTAAAACCGCTAGACGAGTAAGTGCTGATTTTATTAGTTCGGGTGAATTGCCGGAAAGTTGTAGAGAACTGACGAGTATTATATGCCCGTGAGTACTAAGATGCCCAGCATGGAGGAGTTAATAGCACTGATGAAGGAGATGAATGAAAACCTGAAGCAGGGCCAGTTAGAGATGATAGAAAAAGTGAAAAACATTAGAAAGGGCCAAATTGAGATGAAAGAAGAAATAATAAGGAAAATAAAAAGGGAAGTAAACGAGATGCCAGAAGAAATTGAGGGCGTAACAGAAACAAACAACATCCAAGAAGAAGACGAAGGCAGCCAGGATGATACAGACAGCAGGTCAGACTTAAAAGGTGACCAGGATAAAGGGAGACGTAGCTGTGTAGAAGTTCAGGAAGCTGCAAGGGAAGAAGAAAGCATAGAAAACTGCAGCGGACAGGAAGAGAAAGAGCAAGGTAAGGGAACTTTTGTTATACCAGTTGTGGAAGAGAGCCTTGAAGCGAGGACAGCGAGGAAAGAAGAGGGAGATAAAGTACTCCTGCCAGGATCGAAAAGGGAAGAAGGGCTATCGGACATCCACGGAGGTAATACCGGGATCCATCCTGCAGTGAAGAGGGCAAGGGCCAAGCAGAGGCGGCGGTTCTCTTTGGTAGGCTACCACGAGGACGGTGTAGACTGGGGTAGTCGTAGCACCGAGTGGGTAGCAATGAAGAAAACCAGCCGAGGAACCAACGGCGCCCTGCGGCAGGACAAGTTGGTGTTACCGCTGAAGAGGATAGCTTTCGATATGGCAGGACCTTCTCCTGAGTACAGAAGAAGAAGGCGCTTTAAACTGGTTGCGATGGACCACTTCAGTAAGTGGGCAGAGACCCACGTCGTAGCAGATCAAGACGCGTCAATGGCGGCTGCAGCATCGACGGTCTACCAGATCCTCGGCGTAAGGAGGACAAGGTCGACGCCGCCACACCCTCACTCTGACGGCATGGGGGAGCGAAGCTACAGGACTCTAGGAGGCCATCAGAGGACTTTGGGGAAAGATCAACAGGAGAATAGGGACGTACACACACCCCCCATAATGATGGTGTACCGATCGGCAATTCAGGAGACCGAGACCGAGGGCCGAACACCTGCCAGCGTTGTGTTCGGTAGGGAGCTTCGCCTACCCAGTGAACTTTTATTTGGCAGCCCAGAGACGGACGAATCGGACGGTGACAGCTATGCTGGGGAACTTCGCCGTAAGTGGAGAGCTGCACGTGGAAAGGCACGCGGCAGGAAAAGACTAGACAGCGACCGGACGAGGACATCGTATGACAGGCAGGTCATTGGAAGAACGTTCCGGAGAGGTGAGAAAGTTTTGTCGTACAAGCGTGTCCGCAAAAAGGGAAAACCTCCTAAGTTGCTGGGTAGGATCTTACACCACTGTCTCACTGCTCAACGACCTGGTGTTCGAGATTCAACGCACGCCCAGATCCAAGATGAAGGTGGTACACTTGGACCGATTGCTGCCCTACATCACGAAGGAGACTTCTGTTCGGGACGAACAGTTCTAAGAGGGGAGCAGTGTAACGAAGTTGACCTGGGCGGAGAAGAAAGGCCTGGATTGTTCTAGAGGTTGAACGACCAAAGTCAGTAACAGGCCGCCACTGCATAAACAAAAGAGGCGGTATCTACTTGTGGCAGAAAAGAAAGGCCTAGATTGTTCTAGGGGTTAAGCGACTAAAGCCGGTAACAGGCCACCACTGTGTAGACAAAAGGGGCGGTATCTACTTGTGGCAGAAAAGAAAGGCCTAGATTGTTCTAGGGGTTAAGCGACTAAAGCCGGTAACAGGCCACCACTGTGTAGACAAAAGGGCCGGTCTTTATTGAACTAGAAAGGAAAGGGCTAGATTGTTCAAGGAGTTAGTGACCTGTGTAAAAGCCAGCTAAGAGAAAGGCCTCAGTTGGGGTGGTGGCATATGTGTTTCCCAGCCTGTGATTGACAGGTGAGAGGGAGACAGACGGAGTTGGAGAGAGACGGAGAATGGGAGGAGGCGGCTCACAGCTGAGGTGGTGGCAGTATGTTTTCTCCAGCCAATGAACATCAGGAGGGCGTGGAAACTTATGCTCAGAGAATTGGAGGAGGGCAGTTCCAGTTGGAGGGAGGCACGCAGTTAAAAGGAGGCCGACACAGCTGGAGAAGTCAGTTTTCAATTAAGTTTCAATCAAGTTTTAATCGAGTTTTAAGGAGTTCTAAGAGTTTTACAGTCTTGTAGTTTGGAGTTAGTCTTGGAGAGTCAGTGTTGAGACATAGTTAGAGAGAGTCAGTGTTGTGGAGTGCTTCAGTGGTAGCTAGTTGGGAAATTAGTCAGTTGATGGTTAGAGCTGTTTTAGTGCAGCTGAGACTAGTGCAATTCGGTGCAGTGCGGACCAGTGGTCAGTCGGGGAACAGTTTTGTGGCGTTACGAAGTGAGTAAGTAACAGTAAACTGTTGTGACTGTTGTAAATGGTGACTGTAATGAATAGCGTTAGTTGATAGTAAATGTTAATGTGAGTAAAGGTAATGTGTTAATAAATCAGGTTATTACTTACCACTTTAGCGAGTTTTATTATTTAATCAAACCCACATATTATTTAATAACTAGTGGCAGGCATTAGTTGTGTAAGTAAAGTTATTTTGGAAAAACTTTACAATATCTTAAATAACCTTTTTCTGCAACCATGTAGGAATGTTCTCATTACTCAATTAAAATCAGCTGTGTAATGCCCAACTTTACCTCACTAGTGGGGAAAAATTCCCATTAGTGTCACTTTCCTCATTAGTGAGTGGAAAAACTTTATTGCGCTTCCTTGATATAAGAAGTTTTGTTATTAAATATTTTCTGTAAAACTTTAATAAGCTTATTTGAATTTATTTTATCTAAATAATTAAAAAACGAATATTAAAAAAATATTGTAAAATAAATATTGAAAGGAATATAGAAATAAAAATAATATTTTAATAAATAATTAGATATTTTTAATTATAACAGTAAAAAAGGTTATAGTGTTACCTTACAGAAATTTAAAATGGATTCTAGTGATTCCTGTTTAGTTTTTTTTTTAGTTAATAACCCTAATGGTTGCAGAAAAAATATAATATTTAACTCGAGTGTAAAGTATTTTCCTCACACTCGGCAATTTGCACTTGCACTCGCCTCGCTTCGCTCACTCGTGCGTGCAAACCCTGCCTCGTGTTAGAAAAAGTACTACTTTCCACACTTGTTAAATAAATAACTATTTCCTTACTTCATCAAACACTGGACGTTTCGAGCCCAGGAGGTTCATCAGCATTGAATTTTTGCCTACTGAATAGTATTAAAGCATTCTAATTTTTATGTCTTTAGTTTCCTTTGTTGTTTTAATTAAACAATTATTTTTCAATTTTTTCCGAGAAGAATTCGTTTAAAAACCAGATTTCAGTTTTCTGTCCTCAGGGGTTCCTCAGGGTTCTTATCTGGGGTTCCTCAGGGTTCTTATCTGGGGTTCCTCAGGGTTCTTATCTAGGGTTCCTCAGGGTTCTTATCTGGGGTTCCTCAGGGTTCTTATCTAGGGTTCCTCAGGGTTCTCATCTGGGACCTCTTCTGTTTAACTTATTTATTAAAGACATAAAGCACAATCTTCAAGATTCTCCTTTTTTTGCTATTTGCGGATGACCTTAAACTCTTTTTGTCAAAATGAATATATTGTAGAAACATTTTACAGCAAAGAGTTGTAACATGTAGTTTTTCCAGAATCTCAAATTAAATTTTCCCTATGAAGATAATTTAAGAAAATATATAAAATACTTTTACAATTAATGAAAATATCATTTCTGGACATTTTGACCTTTGAAAACTTCCAAGTACAAATCAAAATTGAAATCTAAAATGAATATTTTATGAATGTTATTTATTCTAATGCGTCAACACAAGTAATTTTAATTACAATTTGCACAGATAATCTAAGGGGGTGGATGGGAGTTGCACAATGCAAGGCAGGCTAGGTATGACACTTTGGAGAACACTCTGTTTAGTAGAGAATGGTATTTGTGCAAATGTCATTTGCATTGCCTATAACTGCATTGTCACCAGCTATTTTCACAATGCAGCAGCCAACATGCACACTTTCATTAGCATGTCCTCAACAATCATCTATTATAATTATTTATTCATTAACTACTAGTTGTAGAACTATATCAATACTGGAAAATGCCAACCAGTAATTGTTGATAATATTCAATTTTTAGACTAAATTTATTTAGGAATTGACAAGCTATGTATCCGTGCATAGATTAAGTAAATCTGATAGGTGAAAAGCAGTAAGTGTTAGTAGCAGGTGGTGACAGAACTTCCTAATGGGAGCACTCTCTTAGAAGATACCATCAAGTAGACCTGAAAGGAACCGCGGGTCTTGGCGGTTCAGCCAGCGAGGAGGATTGTCAGGGATATTGGGAGATGCGAGATTCTAGAAAAAGAGATTAGAACAGAGAGGGAGCTATGAACAGTTAGGTTTGTGGTATAAAAAGATATGCGTCAGCAATATGTTGGAATAACTTGGACTTGAATTTCTGGACATTCAGTTTATGAGTTTGGCTAGAGCAGCTATTGTATCTGTCCTTATAGTTTGATCGGCTAAATCATCTGCCCTAGTATTAATGCGGATAGATGTAAAGATTATCTTCGATAAGTATTATTATGTAACAAAAATGGCTTCTACAGTTTGTAAAGGCTGGCCGCTTTATAGTAAAGTAAAGTAAAGTAATTGCGTATTTTTCAGGTAGGCTTAACGTCCAGCTACCAATTAGGTGTCGTGGACGAAGGTAACTAGCGAACATACTTTACTGTAAATTTCTTTTTTCTGCAACCATGTAGGAATGTTGCAATTTACTCAATTAAAATCAGCTGAGTAATACCCAACTTTACCTCACTAGTGGGGAAAAATTCCCATTAGTGTCACTTTCCTCACTAGTGAGTGAAAAAACTTTATTGTGCTTCCTTGATATAAGAAGTTTTGTTATTAACATAAATATTTTCTGTAAAACTCTAATAAGCTTATTTAACGTAACTAAATAATTAAAAAACGAATATTAAAAAATAAAATAAAAATTGAAAGGAATATAGAAATAAAAATAATACTTTAATAAATAATTAGATATTTTTAATTATAACAGTTAAAAAGGTTATAGTGTTACCTTACAGAAATTTAAAATGGATTCTAGTGATTCCTGTTTAGTTTTGTTTTTTAGTTAATAAAACAGCGAGGAGGATTGTCAGAGATTTTAGAAAAAGAGATTAGAACAGAGAGAGAGAGCAATGAACAGTTAGCGCTGTGGTTTTAAAAAAAATACTCTTCAGCAATATGTTGGAATAACTTGGACTTGAATTTCTGAACGTTTAGTTCATGAGTTTGGCTAGACTTACAAGTCTGTTTGATTAGTGTAATGCACATTAATTTTTATCTTCCATAGATAATGGTTGCAGAAAAAATATAATATTTAACTCGAGTGTAAAGTATTTTCCTCACACTCGGCAATTTGCACTTGCACTCGTCTCGCTTCGCTCGCTCGTGCGTGCAAACCCTGCCTCGCGTGAGGAAAAGTACTACTTTCCACACTTGTTAAATAAATAACTATTATTAACCTTTAACCCTTTCCGGACCAAATAATTATACAGAAAAAAATGCAAAAAACGGAAAAAAAAGAAAGTAAAATGTAAAAATCACGACTTCTGCTGCCTCAACAGTCATGAAAAATAAAACTAAAATGATGCCAATTGTATCATTTAGTCAAAATTAAGCATGAAATAATACATTTTAAACTAGCGATGCAATATGGCATCAACGAGCTGGAAAGGGTAAAATCCAAGGCCTAAGACTTGGGAATAGAACCCAGTACCACAATGCATATTAGCTTTGCAGGTCTCGCCTCCTAACCGCTCGGCTATCGTGACGCCTGGCCGCTTTATAGCGGGGAATGATCTACTTCAAAGAAAGGAGACGAAAAGGCATTCAGTTTTTGGTTTTAGAAGAGGAGTATGACAGGTTGCAGAACTCTATCAAAGGCCGTTCACAATTTGGTATGTTATACAATAAACTTTTTCTAGTTTTCATAAAATTTGAATTTTAAATTGATTTTAAAAGTGTTGAGAAATATATAAAAACACAAAACAAATTTTACTTATTTCACTTTTATTGCCAGTTTTTTTTTATCGGCAACGCGATCGATGAAGGTGTCTTAGTACAATCAATGTATTATTGTAAATCAGCATGGTTTACAATTACAATGATTTTTATATTGGGGAATTTTATCAATTTATAGCATGTCACATGGACCGTTTCATGAAACAAGCGATAGAAAGAAAAAAAAATTAATTAAGAAAAATAATGCGTCTGAAATAATATTCGAAATGCAATGACTAAATCGGTAGTTGGATGTTAAGCCCAGTCTGAAAAAATAGGTGATTACTTTTATACAATTACTAGCAACAATAACAGAAATTACAGTAACGGAAACACAACACTGTAATTTACATTTACTACCTGAAACTACCTCGGCTACAATTTCCTAAATGTAGGAAATTAAACTTTATTTCTGTCCAAAAGCAATTTGAAATCCTAAGTAATCAAACGCGAGTGCTGTTTACAACAAACTATGCTCAATTGGGGATGGCATGTCAAGTTGCAATTGAAATCCTTCAAAATCTTCTTCAATATAACTGGCATCAAATAGCATTCCACTGCGGCACTCGGCTAACTTGAAAAGAACCTATCTTGCAATCACATTTTCTTGACCTTCTTTCCGTCAATTTTCTTTGATTGTTCATAACAAGTAGTAAAGCTATCATTTCAGATTGTCCAAAATTGATTTTCGTAGAAAATACACGGTTTTTCTTCATAAGAAAAGTAAAAATATATCCGAAATTGAAACATTTCAAAAAGATCAAATTTCATCTTTCGTTACGATTCCATCATCGTACACTATAATGAAGGTTTTAGCTTAAATTCGTCAACGATTTTAAAGTAAACACTTTTTAAATAACATACGTAAAACCTCCCCTAAATATGACATTTTAGGCGCAAATTTAATTCATTTATTTCAAACGGCGAAGCATTTGAATAAATATCTTACCGCCTGTCTTCTTGACTGTCTTCCAAATCATAGCTACAAGAAGTATCCCTACCAAGAGTCCCCCTCTAGACTATGGACAGCTGATTCTACTACTGCACTAAGGGGTGGGTGTTGCTATAGTGATTATGAAACGTGGAATTTGTAAGTAGGAGATCCCCAGTTCGAATCCTGTGTTTAGCTACTTGTTATTTGTTAGAAAAAATTGTTTATTATAAAGTATGTGCTTCCGCCCTAGTTCACGACACCTAAATTGGTAGTTAGACGTTAAGCCCCGCCTGAAAAAAAAATGGGCGATTACTTTACTTGACTAATGTACCGCATTACTGCTCCATAATACTGAAATATAATCCCGTTTCGGGGTAGCGTAGCTTTGTTCTGCTATAACAATTGATTCTTTTTTGGAAGGCATCACTCCCTTTACCGTAAATAACTTCAACTCAATTTTTGGTAGCCCTTTTTTTACAGTACTTAAACTTTGACTTCACCTCTCTCTTTTGAAAAGAACCCTCGTGGAATTATTAAGTTGAAACTTGAAAATGGATCTTAAGTCATTGTTAAACTGAATGTTCACAGATTTTATTGTGCAACGAAAAGCCCTGAATCCACCGGCTGCAGCATTAACTGCTTTCTTCATATTATGTCAAAATAGGGCGTTTACGAAAACACTGCAGTATTCGGAAGTGCCTACTTATTACACATGGAAGCTGAGTAGAAAATCATTCGAACGACGCAAACGAGGAGTTCGATTCGATGGGCAACCTGGCATATTTAAAGCAACTACGATAGGCAGACCAATCAAGATGAATGCTTCTTTCTTCGCTTGATGTTGGTAAATCTCCTCGGACCATCGTCTTCCAGCAATTGAGAATTGACAACGTCATTACACAAGCCACTTTCCGCGTTGCATGTCAAGGTCTGAATTTATTGGAGAACGACCGACACTGAGCTGTTCGCATTAATGGCGCGTACAACAGGTCATATCCAAATCAAATTCGTGCATTGTTTGCAATCATATTGACCACCTGCTCTCCTTCATCGCCAACAGAGTAGTGGGGGAAATATAAATCGCACATGGCTGAAGATATTTTCCGTCGAATACGCTAGGAAAATTCCAAAATGAGCATGGATTTCACAGCTGAAATCTACAACGAAGCGTTGATAATGATTGAAGATTTGTGCTTAGAAATCGCGAACAAAGTTCTCAATCGACTGGGAATGCCATCACCGTATCGATCTGCTACTGCTTCTTTGTGGACTGAGCCGGGTACAGCTAGTAATTTATAAAATGAAATATTTAATTTAAATAAAATTTCTTAACTCCGAGTACACATGTATATATTAAAGAAAATATAAAGTATACATTTTCTCTTGAAATATACATAGGTTTATCTACATATTTTTCCTAATACGGTTACTTTTTGGTTTAAATAGCGTTCATTACAAGATAAGTGGCTATGCAGTAAACTTTCATTCAAGATTTGGAATTTTAAGGTATAAGTATTATGTCTTTTGCTGGCCACCATTATAGTCTCATTTTAAAGATAAGAAATAGAGAAAAAGTACTGTAAAGAGCAAACAGAAGCAAAGCATCTTAACACTTGACGTAATGTTAAGTTCAGTAAACATTAAATGTTTTTTACTTTTTGAAGTAAAAGTGGTGATATTTTTTAAACACAGATTTTTTTTTTAATAAGATGTAAAACATTTCTTTAATGCAAGAAACAGCTTTGTAGCTAACAAAGCTAGGAAATTCTAAAGCTAGATTTTTTTAGTCAAAAAGGAAGGAAGTCTTTTTATAGTAAAACCACACAAGTGGATGGAATCAGAGGAAACTATCTACGATAAAATGGCGCAGGAAAGTTAAAGAAAAAAAAATACTGTTCTTTCGCCTGGCTACGCTCATTACTATTCAGGTCGAACAAGGGCAAATCCTTAAACTTCCCTTAGTTTAGTACAAGTGATCGCTGCTTGGGGCGCTTACCATTGCCGTACAATAATTAAAGCTTCAAACTTAACTAGAAATTATTTACCAGCAATTTTCTTTCGTCCAATATTTTAATTTATTTAGATGATAAAATAGAACTGGTGGGAGGAAAAACTGTAAGAATATTTTCTTATAATAATAAATTTCGAAAAGTAATTATCTTGTCACCATACTTTAATTATCGTATTTTAAACTCGGTTAACGCCCTGCATTTCCTAAGATACATTTTTCGTTTAATTATTTTTTATTTCGACTTTTATTTATTACACATCAATATTATCACTTTCAATTAAATTTTATAAGCTAATATTTTATTAATTTTAAAACTGTCTGCTCTTACGTGTGACTGCAGTCAGTGGAGTATGGGGTTTGAGGAGTGATTGGAAAATTCCAAAAGTTTCCAAATGTTTATAGCATGTTGGCCCTAGCATACGAACTTACCACCGATATTCGCATAATGAAGCAAATTAAATATTTATTGGTAACATTGACGAATGTAAACTCTTACAAAAACTATAATATATAATTCAATCAATCATCAATCTCTGATGTAAATGACAAATCAGTCTCTAACTATTGACAAAGAAAAGATTTGCTGAACAGAAATAATAGCAATATACCATAGAAATCGGAAATGAATTCTAATATCCATGATTTCAGGAACAGACTACAATATGTAGTACTACACTGCAGGAAGTTTGATTACTTAAGCCTAGAAGTTCATTTAACCTCCAGCCACCAGAGCTTAATTCATATCTAGCAGAAAGGAATCCAAATTAACCCTTTCCTTGGATTCCAAGTGATGATCGAAATGATAATAGCAAACCTAGTTAACGAGATTTGAAACGTCTTTTAATAATACGAATTTAGTTTACTCTTTAGCAACATTGTTCTAATTAGATCAGACCTGCGAAATTGAAGTAAAACCTATCAACAACTAATGGTATAACTATAAAATTTATTAAAAATGCTTTAAACATTTAAATTATTAGATAATAAAACTACACTAGACCAAAATCCTGTACATTTAAATATATATCTAATAATAAGGGAGTATTTCTCCATAACATAAACTTACAGTTTAAAAAGTTAAGTATAAGGGTTGATTAATCGAAAATGTACAAAAATCACCAAATGCCCAATATTTCATTCAAACTTCAGCTTGCAATTTCATCCATTTAGAAACGTACGAAAAAGTTTTTGTGTTTTATTCAAATTATATATTAATAATAATATAATAGGCGGCATTAAACTATTTATGCTATAGTTAAAAAAAAATAATGCTAATAAAAAATAATTATTAAGACGTTAATTATTATAAACATAAAATGCAAATACCAACTTACATAATGAGAGGTAGATACATAGTTTACCACTAATTCGCGAAACACTCAGTCGAATAAATAGAAAATATTGAAGAATTCATCCAAAAGGTTTAGAAATTAATTCCAAAAAACCACTTGGGTAAACAAAAATGCTAACTTTAAAATTCTTGTCCATTAAAAAGTAAAGATTAAGGAATATATTAAAAAAGGATTCCATATCAATTACAAAAAAGAACATTTCAGGAGAAACCAAGAAAGCTAATTTAGAACTTATAGTCTAACAAAAAGAAAAGATCAAAGAATACATTAAAAAGGTTTAGAAGACAATTCGAAAAACAAACAACATAGGGAGACCAAGAATACTACAATAATTAAAGTCATTTAAAATGAAAAGATCAAAATACTCATAAAAAAGGCTTAAAGAACCATTTGGCAAGAGCGCCAATTTAAAAATTATAGTCGATTAAAAAGGAAATATTAAAGAATACATCACAAAGGTTGAGAAATAAATTCCAAAAAAACTACTTGAGGAAACAATGAATGCCATTATTGATCTACTAGTCGATAGAAAAAGAAGAGATTAAAGCATATATCCAAAAGGTTTAAAAATCAATTGGAAGACTTTTGAGACTTTTTACAATTACAGAATTAACCAACACTGAACATAGTCAAGACCTAGCACTGATATTAATTTGTAAGTAATAATAAAATGTTAATTGCATGCAACAATAATAAAAATATCATTTAAATTTGAAATAAGTAATTGATAATAAAGTCTTACCTTGTTTAAAGAATATAAAAGTTCATCAGCACATCAATAGATCACCAGTCCAATAGCACTTGACTAGTTAAAATAATTCACAACACTATTCGCACTAAAACTGTATATCACGCACTAAGTATAACTTGAACACAATTTATAAAATAGAATTTCACTTCATACGCACTAATAATTATTTAAAAAATCGCGTTAATAAAGACACAACACTAACGAGTTAAAGATGTCCGCCGGAAAGTGGCCAGGCTAATCAGCTGGTAGGTAAATTAAGGTTATCTAAGCAGAGTGGCCAACTTTTTTTTTCTGGCACTTATTTGCCAACCACAATCAACAAAAATTAAATGTATTAATTGAATTATTGATAAAAAAAATTAAGCTGAAAGAAAATTTAGGTCCTGTGAGAGTTCAATCGAGTTTTTTTTTTTTTTTTATTTGATAATTTTAAGATTTCTATAAAATAAATCGGTAAAATAAAATCCTACATTTACTAATTTTTTTTTTTTTTTTTTTTTTTTTCACTTTATTTGTGTATTTACAACTGCAACAATTGTTGCACCAAGTAAACATGATCTTACTGGTTCAGTTCACTTGTTATGACATGATTAGAGCAATCACCCACTGGTGAAACTCTTTCGCAATGATTTAGTCACAACAGATCTCTAGGCCATTTTCGCTTCAAGCGTCGAGGAGGATTGTCGGGAAGGTGAGGAGAGGAGAGTTGTTGGACAAGAGGATTAGGATGGAGAGCTAGGAGGCTGTGAAAGTTGCGGTAGCGAGACTTTATTAGGTTAGTGACAAAAGGGATGTGTAGGTCAGTGTGTATGGTAAGGTTAGAAATGTAATAAGGAGCATTCAGGATTTTCCTTAGGATTTTGGATTGTAATGTCTGTAGGCGTTTGGAGTTAGAGGGTTTGGTTGAGCCCCACACTTCTGCTCCGTATGTCCATATGGGTCTTAACAGGGTCTTGTAAATAGTCAGTTTGTGATTCACGTCAAGTTTGGATCTGCGGTCAAGTAGTCTACTAAGTAGCTTGTAGCGTCTGTTCACGTCTTGTCGTTTCAGTCGAGTATGTGGGTTCCAGGTGAGTCTCTTGTCAATGTACAGTCCTAAGTATCGTACTGCGTCAGCTGGAGGAATCGTTACACCGTTCAGTTGAACTGGTGGACTCGCAGATTTTCTTAGAGTAAACGTAATGTTTACTGACTTTTGTTCATTAATTTTAATTTTCCATTTTCGGAACCAGGTTTCGAGAAGCTTTAAGTGAGTTTGAATATTCTGACTGGCTTGCACCGGATCGGAGTGAGATGAAAGTATAGCAGTATCATCAGCGAATGTTGAAACTATTGTATTTTGAGAAAGAGGTAAGTCAGCAGTGTATATTAGAAAAAGGAAAGGGCCCAGTATGCTTCCTTGAGGAACTCCAGCTTTTATAGGTATAAAGGATGAGAGAGCCTGCCCTTGACGAACGCGGCAGTACCGATCGTTTAGATAAGATTTTAAGATCAAATAGTAGGTGTAAGGAAGATGATTTTTGAGTTTGTACAGTAAACCCGAGTGCCAGACCCGATCAAAGGCTTGAGCCACATCGAGAAAGACACCCGAACAGTACTGTTTACGCTCCAAGGAAGAGGATATGGTATCTATTACACGGTGCAGCTGTTGAGTTGTTGAATGAAATGCGCGGAAACCAAATTGATGTTCAGGTAGCAAATCCTCTATTATAGGGATTAGACGTCTTAGCAGAAGCTTCTCCAGTATTTTCCCAAAAACAGGTAAAAGGCTTATTGGACGGTAGGAGCTAGGTTGCTGTGCAGGTTTATTGGGTTTCAGTATCATTTTCACTATAGAGTATTTCCAGAGCATTGGAAAGTAAGTCGTTCGTAAAACTGCGTTGTAGATGTAAGTTAGAAAGAGAATACCACTTTTTGGTAAGTTGCGTAAAATGTTACTAGTTATAAGATCATAGCCAGGAGATTTTTTAGTCGGTAGTTGCTTAATAATGTACTTTACGTCTGAAGGATTAAAGGCTTTAGGAGGTAAGGTGAGTTGTAGGGGTGAGTCTAAGTCCTCTTCAATGTTTAGTTCGTGCAGCTGATCGTTCATGTCCGGATGTGGAATAAATACATTAGATAGGTGAGTGGCAAAGAGATTAGCTTTGTCTTGGTCTGTTTTCGCCCAGGTAGAGTTGTCATGCAGTAAAGGAGGAGAACAGTCTTTGCATGCCAGAATTTTGCGAGTACAGAACCAAAGAGATTTGTCTGATGTTGTTAAGGATGATGTGTATTGACTGTAAATGTCTGACTTTAGTTTGTACAGTTCCCGTTTGAGAAGTCTTGTTAGTTGATTTAGTCGTCTATGTTCGGATGGATATCGGGTCCGTTGCCATCTTGCTCTCGCTTTCCTTTTCTCTGTCAGTAGAGTCCTTAAATTTAGAGGCAGTAATATGTTCTGGGGCGCTTTTCTTGGTTTTGGAGAAGAGGTAGCTGTCCAGGCTGCTTGTTGAATAGTTTTAGTAAGTTGGTCGACTGCTACGTCTATGTCTTCTGCAGTTTTTAAGGCGGTGCGTAAATCTATTTGCTTGTCAACGATATTCCTGAAGAGGTCCCAGTTTGTCGGTCCAGTGATAAGTGAAGGAGAACTAGAATTGAAGGTGGGTTGAGAATTTAAAGCCAGTAAAACGGGAGAGTGGTCAGAGGATAGGTCAAATGTAGTAGAAATGTCACAAGAGGAAGGAAGTACTCTAGATGATATGAAAATGTCTAAAATGTCTGGTGATTTCCGTGGAGATGTAGGCCAATACGTGGAATTAGAAGGTGAGATTACGGAATAGGAAGAGGTTGATAGTGAGTTTAGAAGAGTCTGTCCACGTGGGTTTGTGACACGACATCCCCACTGCTGATGTTTTGCATTGTAGTCCCCGCCCGCTAGAAAGTGAGAACCAAGAGATTGGAAAAAGGAAAGGAAGTCATTTTGAGAGATGGTTTTATTGGGAGGACAGTATACTGCTGCTATTGTGATTTGGAGAGGTAGGATATTTAAAGAAACGGAGGTAGCCATCAAAGAGTCAGTGGGAGAGCTAGGATTCACGTAATGTGATAGAGATCGACGAATGAGAATCGCTGTTCCACCTTGAGGTCGGTCTGCAGGATGGTCTGTTCGGTAGATTATGTAGTCCTTAATGTAAAAGTAAGTCGTACTCGTAAAGTGTGTTTCTGTAATGAGTGCTATGTCTATTCGTCTATTGTGCAGTAAAAAGTCCAGTTCGTCTTTGTGGGCGCTCAAACCATTGGCATTCCAGAGAAGAATGAGGAGAGACTGTTGTTTTGATGGAGTGTTCATGACATCTTGGGCAGAATTTGGGTGACTACTGTAGTAAGGAGAGTTATCAGTGGGCTGATCATTGTTTTGAAGTCACTGAGGAAAGTGGTTAGAAGTGAGGTGATGTCAGTCGCTGCAGGTGCTGGAGGTACAAAGTGAGAAGTCGAAGGTTTATGACTTTCTGCTGTGGCTTGAGCATAAGTTTTGGGCGAGTGAGCTAATGGAGAAGGAGTTGAAACCTGCTGAGAAGAAGGCTCATTAATTGAAGGAAAATCGCTTGGCCTGGACGTTGGAGATGGCTGGTTTCTTCTGTTTGTGACGGGCGATCCTCTTCTGAGTCGTTGCAGTTCCTTGTGGGTGTTGCATCCGAGGTAGCTTGCAGGATGATTCTCCTGGCAGTTGGCACACTTTGCTGGTTCTTCTCGGGGTTTAACGCATTCAGTCCTGCACACTTCACACACCTTGGGAAGTGGTTGCAATAAGATTTCGTATGTCCAAACTCTTGGCATCTCTTGCATTGAGGGATTAGTCGTTTTTTAAAAGGTTCTTCCACCTTGATTCTGGTGTAAAGGATACTAATTAAATTTAATTTTTGTTTTTGAGATTGTGAATTGAAATAAATAAATAAATAAATAGACTCTAAAAATATGTGTATATTATGTTAGAAGTCTGTGTTTTTATTTAATATAGCACGAAATCCATTGCATGAATTTGTCTGTTCCTGGTGAACGAAGAGACGTTCAGTGAATTATTTTTTGTAATAACTTTAGTGGTTTGGTCAGTCGTTCACTAGCTGTTATCTAAATTTGACAGAGGAAGGTCAGAATAGTTTTTAGTAGTGTCTAATACGTTATTGTTAATATTTTTATGTTATTAAGTGGGTATAATGTCTCAGTTGGGTTATGATTGTGGCAGTTCTGTGTTGATGTATCGACGTCCAGAATTATCCTGAGCATCGAGCTAGCACACTCCTTGATCTTTTTTATTCTAAGAGATTTCTCGGTTGTTCATAGGGATCTTAAATCTTCATTTCATAAACTTCTTAGAAAGAAGATTTTTGCTACGTTTTTGTTAGGTTTAAATTCAGTTTCCATTTTGAATCAGTTATAAGATTAGTTGATGACTTTAAGACGGTGATGGTTGAGTTAATGTCTGAGTTGCCGTCTTATCTTTATGACATTGTGTCGTAAGTAGCTAACATCATTATACTAGGTTTAGGTCCTGTCCATAGAGTAGATATTTAAGAGCACAGGTCTTATTGCTCCCTGATAAAGGCTCGCGAGAATTGTCGTCGTATATTTAGAAAGTTAGGTCTTGTAAAAAAGATCGCATGATTTGAACAATGTAATTAAGAGCGTAAGTCTACCTAATTTTGTAAACCTGTCCAGAGTGTCAAAATTGTCAAATACACCAGCTAAATCTAGAAACCTAGCTGCTGTGTACTTTCAGTTTTCTACTTTAGGCACGATATGTTCAGTTACTCGCTTAACTTGATGTTATTGATAAATGCTATTACTTTAACCCAAATTGGTGTGATTTTGTGAGATTAGTGCTGATTTTCGATACGCCAGTAATAATTGATTTCCGATCCTTGACGGTGGTAGTTCGTAAAATCCTTCTATGTATACATATTATTTTTTTTATACTAATGCTGAACTAAAATTAAGGAATCCTAGTAGGTATTTAAGGGATACGCATGTTTTGTGCTTAGGTAATGTTTTAGAATTGTTAAATGGAAGTTGTGAGAACGTAAGCTGGAAAAACTGAATCATATCTAGTTCATTTCTACTGGGAAATAATTGTTAAATTAAATATTGATGAATATGTGATTCTAATCGTTTAACCAATAATGCTTAAAAATATAAAATCCTAAATAGAAAACTATTAATAGTAGAGGACATACTACACGCTGGTTACATTCATGTTCCTTTTCGTGATGTTTGCTCAGCTGTATCGGTGTGTTAGGTACGGAATGACATTAAAGAGTGTATCAGAGTTATAGTTAAATGTGGTCATTCATACTGTTTTGGTAAATGGCTTTCTGATTCGTCAATATTTCTGTTCTTTCAATGATGACGGAAAGCCTTCCTTTTTTTCCTGTACGTAACAGAGTCATTGTGTTGTTGATACTATCCACAAATCCAGTTAACGACTGCGTTTGATAAGGAGGTTCGCGTAAGTTGTGTTGGTATGAGCGGATGTCTTCTTTGAATCTGTCTTGGATTTTGCTCCCGCTCTGGTCAATGTAGGTGCTACCATAGTCTAGACCAGTGATGGCGAACCTATGACCCACAATTGCTAGGCTACCCATTGTTTGTTTACGCGGGTTGATTTAGATTTTCTAATTGTGTGGATAATTTATATTCTATCTGTATTTTTCTCAATCACGCATTGACACAAAAGCAATTTAAATGCTATCTATAACCTTTAGTTTGATCATTACAGTTCTAAAACGCAAATGACGACAAATGCTTTTGCAGTATTTGAAATAAAGCAAAAGTGTTTACAAAATATCAAATAAAATGTATAATTTTACTCATATTTTGATTGTTAAAAAAATCGACAACCCAAAGCAAATAACCATATTTAGATTTTTCTTCAGATAAAACACACTTTTGTAAGGTTTTGTTCAGTTATGTTTGTAAAAAGAGACTTCCAAAGCACTTGTTTCGTCCCGTTTTACCCGTTAAGCCAACTGAAATATTCAGTTTAAAATTTTTAAACTTAACTCTTGTGCAAATGGGCATTAGTGACCCTAGAGCTAGTATTACTAAAAAAAAAAAAAAAAAAAAAAAAAAAAAAAAAAAAAAAAAAAAAAATGAACAAAATTTGACCCACGTCTCAAAAAGGTTCGCCATCCCTGGTCTAGACAAACTACTTTGTAAATACCGCTATTTTCATAAGTGTTGTTACTTTCGATTTGTGCACTGTTTCCCAGTTTGTGGTTGGTCCTAAGCGAGGTTTTGAGTAGGTTGTGGGTATAGAACCCGGAAGAAGATGCTGCAGCTATAGCCAGTATCTTTTCATCTTAAGCCTGTTGATTAAATATTCTCTACTCAAAATATAAAAACTTGTGCAAACTACCAGATCTAGTGGATACAGTTAAGCACCCAGAAACAAACTCTCATTCACCTACAGAATCCGTTCTACTCAATTGTGTTTTAGTGTTGAAACAATATTGAATGTTCAATTCAATTTAATTATTGAAGCAATTGTTGAAGTGAAAACAATTACTTTGGAATTTCATAATTTAATTAGTTAAGGTCAGAGATTCCTTATTGTAAGGCGATATTGTTGTGGTTTGTTCATTAAATTTTGATACAGTACGACAATTCTCTCTAATTTATTGTTTAATTGCAATTCACAGAGATAAATTATTATCGAAATAGGAACGGTCCAATATTGAGATTGTTGGCACTTGTAAATGGGTTCCTTTATTGCGAAAAATAGAATAATCAGACTTAACAATACAACACTCCCAACGTTTATTGAAGAAATTTAATAACGCACAATTACTGGGCTACTTAATGTGAATTTAATATTCAAAGGGTGTTATTCTGGTTAGGTAGCCTTGATACTTTTTGAAGTTTTACTCCAGATTGTTTGGAATTATAGCTTAATTTATATGTGTATTTGTTCCATCATTATGGATTTAATTATACACTTTTTTAGTTTCACTGACTTGCAAAGCAAAGCCACTGCATTATGCTAAAATTTCAGAATTGGGGTTTTAGTAGAAATATCCGTTTTGATGTCTACCTGGGTCCGAAAAAGTGGTTTGTTTTTTCAAAATATCTCCCCCTCAACCCTGAATTCAATTTGGATTCACCAGAAGATCAGACTTAAACTTAGCGATGATAACCTAATATTATGTACATGTCCTCTAAATTTTCTTATCCGTCTTGGCACCCATGTTTATTGTATCTCTGCCCAGTTTCGGGCTATGATTCACCATCAGAGATAGACTGATCACTTTAGTGTAGAGATTTCGACTTCACTTATGTTACCGTCTCACACTAACTCGTGCTGAGTCCTCACTAAACTTTTAAATAATCTACCTCTGATCGTGGATAAAATAAACAACGCTAAAGAATGGCGACCAAAATATGACGGACGATGACGATCCGTGAAAATCAACGTAGAGAAACGTTTAACCTGTTAAGTGTGTTTGACATGTATACACATTAAACCAAATCTCTATTATGGTGCGTTCGACGTGTATACTCGTTGTGAAAAATATGAAATTGCCATTAATATTATTTGGTGGGATGTTCCCTTTATCTTACCAATAGAACTGCCAAGTATTTTATACGGAGTGGGTGGTGGGAGTCAGCCAAATGATAAGTGGTTGGTACATGTTTGGTCTCCGCATTAGAGATTGGGAATTATGCACACAAATAGAAACTCTCAACCCTTGTGCAATGCCGTTTTTACCTTTTAGATAGAGGTTCAGACCTCAGTAAGAGCATGATTTCATTTTGCACAGATTTCAAAGCTCTTTTCTTCCTTGTAAAAGCTCTTGCGTCCCTAGTTAACTAGTGCAATGCATACGTGAAGCGGTGCAAGATTTTGAATGAGCACAGAATGCTCTGTAATCTCATACCCCATAGATTGCAGAAAAAGTGCTTGCAGTGACTATTATGACGTTGTTGTAAACTTTTGGTTGTTTTGCCCTGCGTTCGACGTGTATACACGTCATTGTCTGATTTTAAGTCCGCATACTGTGAGGAAGTTTTCTTGAAACTAAATTCCACGCTTAACTGGTTAAACGCCATGGCGGGAGATTGCTGTGACACAGAAATGGAAAATTCGTCCTCTGATTGACAAAATTTATTGTAGTAAATAAAATAAATAAAGTAAATGTCGGTGCAATTACATTTTCTGAAATTCTAACCTAGGTGGCCAGTTCACAGTCCCTCAGACCGTTGGAGGGCCGGACTATAAAAAAAAAAACTATTTTAAAGTAAAAAAAAAACAAAGCGGGAACAAATAAAATATTTAAAAATAAAGAACAAGTAAATTTAAATCACCAATCTGCCCAGTATTTCTGTGGGAACTATGGACCTGCTTTTGGCTAATGAGATGGTCAATGTCCGGTTTAGTTATAGTGCTTTGGACTTTCTTCCTACTTCTGCTGTTATTTTCCACTGTTTTCGGAGCCGCATCATCGGAAGTAGTACTGTACATGAGCGACGCAGCGCTTTGCGGCACCGCCACATATAGTGCTCCTCTCACTGACCACCAATGAAAGAGATGCCCCTTCCGGAAGTGCGGCAGGGGCCGTATAAATGTCCTCAGGGTTTGGAGACCCCTGCTCTAACCTCTAACCCCTTAGGATTTAAAATCATTCTTTACAGGAAAAAGTCATGGATCGTTAAACATTTTAAAAATTACGGCTATCTTAAAGAGATTTTGAAGTTTGAAAACAGTAAATTAGAATTTCGAGAACAATATTAGAAAGTTGTGTGACCGTTCAGAGCAAAATTTTTTTAATTTAATATCTTGTTGGAGAATTTAGATTTTGTAGATCAGTTGATAGAAATTTTAGAGAAAAAGCAATCATATCTTTGTTTGAAAGCATTACTGATGTTCTCTCTTCCTTTTAGTTAGCAAGAATTGTAATTTCATTCCGTTTGGCGCGTCGCCTACTCCGCTGGTACCTTTCTGCAACCAATCAATACTCAGAATACGACTATATAATTTGATTAGAGTGAATTAGAAGAGAAGTTTTGGCTTTAAGAGAGGGGGGTCTGAACTTGATTACAGAGACTTTACACTGCCACGGAATGGTGAAGTGAAGAGAATTAGGAAGAAGATAGCGATGGTTGAGAGGGTGATACTGAAGTTGAGAGGCAGTTTCGTGTATGGAGAACAACTGGCTGTCTATCTTGGGGATATGCTGTCGCCTTGTGTGTCGCCAGAGCCTGTTGCTTCAATACTACAGTATTAACAACAATCAGCATGAACCTATCCGTTGAACTGCAGTACCACACAGTACTCAGGATCTACCTCATACTTCTTCCTGCCATAGGCACACCTCCGCGTTAATCATTAAATTTTGTCTTTCACAATATCCCCCCACCGCTCAAACACATTCAAATTCTGTTATCTATCTCAGTCTAGAAGTCTGTCATCATAGTTTGGTACTGACAACCAGTTCAACCAATGTTTGTACATATTTTATGTAATCTGGTACATTAAATTTGCAAACTTCCACTTTGTTTTGAAATGTCAGAGCGTTTATTGTGGAGAGGAATATATATATATATATCAATGGTTTACCATTGAATTAGCATTTAATCTTTTACCGCTGTGTCAAGTGCCAATTTTCGTTGAACAAATAATTAAACTAATTTTGTCATCACATCATTATGAAATCTAGTGATGTTGCAAGACAATCAACCAAATCTACATATTAATCATTCGCCAATTTACCTTAATAAGCCAGGTGTCACACTTTGTTTGTAATCTGGAAAATAAGGAGTGACATCCCCAAAATTATTTATAAATTAAGGACTCAAATTAGCCAGAAATCGGAATTTTGGACCGATAATATAATATTTTGTATGTGGTAATGCGTATTTTGTTCGCTATTTAAGTATAAGGCCGGGCTTTTGTCCACCTGTCCTCTTCAACAGCAATCCTCTTCCTTGTACAGAGACCTATAGCGCTACCTTGGGCTCTAAATAGACAAACGACTCACGTGGAACCCACACACTAGACCGAAAAGACAAGCAATGACAAAACGTGCGAAACTGCTTTACAGACTTCTTGGAAGACGCCCTAAATTGCCCATTGAACTCAAACGTTTAATATACAGCACTATTTTCAAACCTATGTGGACTCACGGATTAGAGCTGTGGGGTTCAGCCAAACCTACAAACATAACTGTACAAGACATTTCAGTCAAAACTCCTCCGACTGATAGCTGACGCTTCTTTCTACAGTGACTAACCTCACTCTTCACAACGACCTCAACATTCCCTAAACGCCAAGACGAAATACCAAAAGTTCCATACTGCTCTCTCTACATGCTCAAATCCTCTTGTACAGTCTCTCGCCTCCTCTGACATCCCTAATACTCCTCGCCGATTGAATCGCCAGTGGCCCCGCGACTTCCTTGAGGTCTGAAGAACTAAATCTCTCCTCTCTCCAACTCACATTCTCCTCTTCACATTCCCCTAACTCATCTAGAGAGTGCTACCGCTGGGTAGCTTCTCTCCTCCAGCTCTTCCCGCACCAGTACATCTTATTTACCTCCTATTTACTTATTGTATATATTTATACAGATAGTAAATTACAAAATAAATTGAAAAAAAAGTATAATTTATTTTCATATTAACTTTTATTACAAATAAAACTATCATTTCATTTTATAAATTATGAAACATTAAAATATATTAAATTATGCTTTTTAAATGTAAGTTAGTAAAGTAATTGGCATTTCTAAAGGTTGGTGTAGTACAATGGAACAGTTTGGAGATGATTGGGATTCGCTAGCCTCCTGTCAGACAAAAACAAAAGTTCTATTGTTGGAATAAGGATTAGCATTACTAAGGAGAGACTGGTAAAAGTTTGCTATAGCAGAGAGAGCTATGCTGCCCGAATAGAGATCAAGTATAAGTATTGAGGAGTAGTATTGCTTGAGTTAAATGCTGAAGCCGTGAGCCTTAAGTTCGTTAAGATTTACTATTTAGGTTGATCAAACAGGTACAAAACAAATTGGTTTTGGTGAGAAAATGGGTATCTCCTATTGTTACTTATTTTACATAAATGATTTTAATTTAATTTAAATAAATGTTTTTTTGAGAGCTTCACAATATCTTGAGCGTTGATTCTTTTCAAAATAAAACTGTCGCCATGATTTCTGAGTTGTTTCTTCTTTTTGGCTGAAGAAGATGTCGCCACTGTATTAATTGTTGTTTGGTTTCTTAAAATGATAGATTCATGTCTATTTTTGCAGTTGAGTAGCGATTTGAGAGAGTGGACAATCATTTTTTTTGGACCAAAACTAAAAAAATCATGCAGGGAATGATAAAACTACTTCAGCTTTTCTAAACATTCTATGATAGAAGAAGAAGAACAACAACAAGACCAAGAACATTTTCTGAAAATGCCGTTTTCGCCCATTTTCAGCAACGTATTTCTCGAAAAAGAGAAAAAAATTGTCAAAGTTGGGTGTATTCTTTTTCGTGCACTTTTTGATGATCAACCCTAAGGACAGTTTTAATGAGTGATTAAAATTAATGATCGTCAAAAAAGCGTAAAGTTGTAAAACACCCAATTTTGATAATTTTTTTCTCTTTTTCTATAAAAGATAAAATTCCCAAATTTTCTTTAAAATTAAGGACAAATCCTCCTTTATAACTGTAATTTTTTTGCAACAACCCAGATCTAATAGATTTCGAAAAAAAAAAGTTGCCGAAAATGAGCGAAAACGCCGTTCCTGTACTTCCTTTTTGGACAGGAACGCGTTCCGGAACTAAAGTTGATTTCTGTTTTAACGAAAATTGGTTGATATGTTAAAAAAATAAACAAATTACGTGAATACAATTAACTGTGGTCGCATGGAGGTCAGATCCAGCTCTGAATTCTCCAATTTATGTAAATGTAAGTCTTGTCATATGGTTATTATTGCATTGCATGATTGGCTATTAAAATAACTAACTGCAACGTCATGTCACGTTTACCGTGATTGCACTATTACTAAATCCTTATTGGTGTATAAACAAATATTTTACAAAATTAGAGTATATACAGGCCTAAGCGTTCCAGTAAAAAGATAATTAACAGGACACCCCTGGTTACATAAGAGCATCTTGTCTTTTAATAGAAAACAATAATCTTGACTTCTTTATTAACTCCTAACATTCACCTGATTGGGCTCTAACCTAAGAATTTAGATGAAACTTATAACAAAACCTTTGCTGTAAGACCTAAATTTCAGCTTCCAGCTTCTTCCGCTTTCTCCTCGTTTTTAACCAAAAACAGGAAGGCAACAATAAATACAAAAAGCCAAAGTAAATTGAAACCGTGTTTCATTGAAAAATAAGGATTTTTTTTATTTTTTTATTATTGCGAATAATATTATTAAATGGCCTTGCAGATGATGTATGGTAACACGCAATCGTTTTCTTAGTTCACGCTTCGTTTCATGAAATTCTCCTTTTGTTAGCGTGTGTAACTACTTAGAAGTGTTTGCAATATCGATTCGTATTCACAGCTTAAGTAACATAATTGAGCTACTCAAAACAAATCACTTTTAAAACTTTGCTATAGTGGCTACAATAAATCTATAACTTTTACTACAATTATTATTTCCCTCAGAAAAATTTTATTAACAGTATTTTTTGGATAAATTCAATAGGTTGGAGTTGGTAACTTACTTTTAACTAAATTTTCACGACTCCTAAGAGAGTTTAGGAAAATGAACGATTGAATTTGAAAGTAAGCTCTATATAAAATTAAGTAATTGGGTAGCTGGTGGTGGACTGGAATTTTGAAGCGCGCCTTTGTATGTTGGAGGTCATCATTTCGAATCACGCGCGTAGCTACTTCTTATTTGTTAAATAAAATATGTTAATAGTAAAGTATATGCTTCCGCTACTATCCACGATCAGTATTTACACGTTAAGCTATACCTAAACAGAAAAGAAACAGGCAATTACTACGAGGTGTGGCTATTAAATAACGAGACTGATGCTGCTACAGAAGAACTATGCATGCGCCAAATCCTAACGTCCTTTTTTTTTAAAAAAGCCTTTTCTTTCGATTGCAGCGTCTCACGTGTTTGTAGAGAAATCTGCCTGACATGATACTACACAGTCATGTAGTAGAGCAACGAATTCTCGTGAAATTTCACATTAAAACTTGGTAAAACTGCTACTGAAACTTATCTTTTATTAAAAGAAGTTTATGGCGATGAATGTTAATCACGTGCGCGAGTTTTTGAGTAGTTCAAGCGTTTCCAAGATGGCCGAGAAGACGTCGGAGATGATGACCACCCAGGTCGCCCTTTCACGTTCAAAACGGATGAAAATATCGATTATAATTAATCAACAATACTACCGTGAGGTGCTTGCTTAACTCCGTGAAAGAGTAAAGGAAAAAACGACCCGATCTGTGGAAGAACAAGTCACGGGGTTCTCCAGCAAGACAACCAGCGCCGGCTCACACTGCATTGTCTGTCAAGACGTTTCTAGCCAAGTACAACATCCCAGTTTTAGGCCAACCGCCTTATTCGCCTGACCTGGCCCCAGGTGACTTTAATCTGTTCCCCAAAGTCAAATCTGCATTAAAAGGAACACGATTTCAGTCCGTTGAAACTGTGAAAGAAAAAACGGCACGCGTCATGCAGGAGATCATAGAAAAAGACTTCCAGCACTGTTTCGAACAATGGTAAATTCGCATGGAGCGTTGTAGGGATAGGAGAGGGGTGTTTATTGAAGGTGATAATAACTAAATATGTATACATTTCAAAATAAAATGTTTTACAGCAATAGTCTCGTTATTTAATGGCCACACCTCGTATACTTTTACTATATTATATTAAGGGAACAAACTATTTCAGAATTGTAGGGTAAGTAAGCATAATTTTCACGTTAAAAACTTGGATATCTTTTGAGAAAAATAAAGAAAACTGTAAAAATTTATAAGCTTCTTAAATTCTATGCGAATAAGGAAGCGTAAACCATTAATATCTTATCTGAAAAGTGGTAACAATAAGACCTAGAATCTGAAACTATTTTCTTGCGCTAGTAAACTGAAACGAGTAAAAGAGATTAAAACTAATCATGATCAACAAAGTCTTATAATTGTAAACAAAAAAGAAGAGTAGAATACAAAATGGCAGACAATTACAACGCACATTACGGGTGGGTTGTAAGGTTGAAGAAAGTAAAGATCTCTTTACGAGTTTTGTTTAGGGTTAGTGAGATAGAATGTGAGGGACTGCGTACCTATTGGTCGGCACTATTTATTGCGCTCGTTAAACCAACTCCCTTGGACTAGTACAAGCCCTTCTACGCTGTTATTTCCCTTTAGTTAAGGCACTAAATTAAATTATTAACTAGCCTTCATTAAGCTCACCCTTCTAATTACGTACATAAAACTAAAATGTACTTAAAAATTATTTCTCTCCTGCCCCAGCTTGAGTTAAAAAAGTAAATAAAATCTCGATGAAACAGGACATTTATGGGCAAAAACTCTTACTAGCGAGATGGTGGCAGAGTCCAGAGTGGTTACATTCTTTCGGAAAGATAACTGGCAGTGACTTGATTTGCGTTGAAGAGGAATAGTTACCTGGATTACGTACGCCAGATTAGTGTTTTTTTTTAAAGGTATTCAGATTTTGACCGTAATGACCGAGAACTTATCATCTTTTGTTTAGTGAAACATCTTTCTACTAGGACACTTCAAGATAACACACCTAGACGTCTTAAAAGACATGGCCTCCTCCTTTTTCTTAGCCTTCTTTTAGGACTGTCTACTTTCCGTCTTTCCTCCTTATACAGCTTTTTGACTACTCAATCGCTCTCCATTCTCTCGATATGTGCCACTCATTCCAGTCTCCTTGCTTCATATATAACACCTCAAGCTGCATGTTGATTTTTATGTTTCAGTTGGTGCCAAAAAATCTTCCGCAATTCATGCCTTACCCATATTCGCAGTCATTTGTTGTCCAGATTTTGCAAGCATACGAGGTGTGGTTATTAAATAACAAGACTGATGCTGCTACAGAAGAACTATGCATGCGCCAAATCCTAACGACCGTCAGCTGTGCAGCGTAAAGCCTTCTCTTTCGATTGCAGCGTCTCACGTGTTTGTAGAGAAATCTGCCTGACATGATACTACACAGTCATGTACGATAGTAGAGCAACGAATTGTCGTGAAATTTCACATAAAAACTTGGTAAAACCGCTACTGAAACTTATCTTTTATTAAAAGAAGTTTATGGCGATGAATGTTTATCACGTGCGCTAGTTTTCGAGTGGTTCAAGCGTTTCCAAGATGGCTGAAAAGACGTCGGAAATGATGACCACCCGGGTCGCCCTTCCACGTCCAAAACGGATGAAAATATCGATTATAATTAATCAACATTACTACCGTGAGGTGCTTGCTCAACTCTGTGAAAGATTAAGGAAAAAACGACCCGATTTGTGGAAGAACAAGTCATGGGTTCTCCATCAAGACAAAGCGCCAGCTCACATTGCATTGTCTGTCGCAAGACGTTTCTAGCCGAGTACAACATCCCAGTTTTAGGCCATCGGCCTTATTCGCCTGTCCTGGCCCCATGTGACCTATTATCTGATCCCCAAAGTCAAATCTGCATTAAAATGAATAAGATTTCAGTCCGTTGAAGCTGTGAAAGAAAAAGCGGCACGCGTCATGCAGGAGTTCACAGAAAAAGACTTCTAGCACTGTTTCGAACAATGGTAAATTCGCATGGAGCGTTGTAGGGTTAGGGGAGGGGTGGATATTGAAGGTGATAACTAAATATGTATAAATTTAAAATAAAATGTTTTACAGCAATAGTCTCGTTATTTAATAGCCACATCTCGTACGTAACATATGGCCATATTACTATTTTATAAACTCACAGTTTATAATTACGAAAGTTATATTTTGAACTGAAGGATGTTATTCAGTGCAAACATCCATCTACTTCCGGCAGCCATTCTTTTATTTCAATTTTATTTTCAGCTTAACTCGGATAAATATGGCTCCTCAGCGCTTCAATATTTTCAAATGCTGTACCGTTTAGCTGTACCGATTCACGACCGGAGATCGATGGATTCTTTTATCAACCCTGGAGGCTATCGTGGTACCTAGTTTTTTCATAATTAATTCACAAATTCCTCATTTTTAGCGCTTTCTTCTAATAATTGCTGGTAGCGCTCTTATAACTAGTTACAGTTTATAATTTTTAATCAGGACATATTCTTGTTAAAAGTTAATTTTAGTTCGTGCCGTGTTTTGTCCTTTGAAATTATAAATCCTTGAAACGCATGGAAGACAACCGATTGATATCAGTTTTTACCTTAAATAGATTTTAAGATGCGAGCCATATTGCTGAACGAAAGCGCAATTTCTCACTTTAAAATGTCTACAAAATGTACCATCAATCTTCTTATTTAATTATGAGTTTAATTTTCTTTTTTTTAAGGCAAATTTTAATGTTTAATTCCAGAACTAGGTTGAAACAGAAGCACAAACTTATTGTTTGAAGGAACTCATCAACTCATCTAAATATGCAGACAAACTCAACAAAACTTCCTTTAAAGCATTGATGCGTACAATACGGCCAGAGATAGGAGTGAGCTAACTCTAAATGCTGACCAACACTTATGGTCAAATGCTGCAAAGTCAGCTATAAATTCATTCTGAAAACCACATGAAATTCCAGTGTTTAGATAGTTTGTTCAACCAAAGGAAATAGGTGAGTTGGATTTTACATTTTAGGACCATAATTAGGTAAGACTAATGTTTGCTCTAATTCTCAGATTTTTAATTGAAGGTTACAATTTAAGCATTACGTCAATTTAAGCATCAACGTTTTGGTTTTACTATTTTATACTTTCTGTACATAAAGTTTTGCTTAAATATGTTTTCTTTTTAAAAACTACTAATTTCAAGATATTGTTTCCAAAAGTAATTAGCCAGCAACAGTAAGTAGAATCAACAAAAGTTCCGATTGAAATCAACAGAAACTATAAATTATCCATGAGGCATACGAGGGTTGTTTGAAAAGTCCATGCAAAGTCAGAGAGATAGCACCATTCGCGCGTATCGAGGTTATGGTTAGTTAGTAGCATCTCTTGGAAGAACACACACCAAGTTTCAGCCAGATCGGTCTATTTCTTGGTGTTTGGCATTCGTTTAAATCGAGGAAGTCGAGTGATTTTCAAAAAATGGACGAAAAAGAATTTCGTGTGTTGATTAAACACTACTTTATGAAAGGCAAAATGCCTCAGGAGACTAAAGAGAAGCTTGATAAACATTATGGTGACTCTGCACTTTCGATTAGAACAGTTTATAAGTGGTTTCAAAATTTTCGGAGTGGCCATATGGGCACAAGTGACGCTGAACGTTCTGGTCGCCCTGTTCGAGGTTACTACTCCAGAAATCATTGATAAAATCCATGATATGGTGATGGATGACAGAAGAGTGAAGGTGCGTGAAATTGCTAGTGCTGTGGGCATCTCGAATGAACGGTTACATAATATTTTGCATCAACATTTGGACATGACAAAGCTATCCGCAAGATGGGTGCCGCGATTGCTCACGCTTGACCAAATACGAAATCGTGTGAAGTGTTGCAAGGACGGTTTGCAGCTGTTCCAGAAGAATCCGCAGGACTTTAAGCGTCGTTTCGTCACTGTGGATGAAACATGGATACATCACTACACACCTGAGACCAAAGAACAATCTAAACAATGGGTTACCAAGGGGGGAATCTGCGCCAAAAAAGGCGAAGACCGTTCCTTCGGCCGGAAAGATTATGGCGACTGTCTTTAGGGATTCGCAAGGAATAATCCTCATCGACTATCTGGAAAAGGGTAAAACTATTACAGGTGCATATTATTCATCGTTATTGGACCGTTTGAAAACTGAGCTGCAAGAAAAACGCCCACGATTTGCCCACAAAAAAGTACTTTTCCATCACGACAACGCACCAGCTCACACCTCAGCAGTTGTGGTCGCAAAATTAATGGAAATAGGGTTCCAACTCGTTTCACATCCCCCCTATTCTCCAGACTTGGCTCCCTCGGACTACTATTTGTTCCCCAATATGAAGAAACGGCTGGCGGGAAAAAGATTTTATTCAAACGAGGAGGTGATTGCAGAAACGAATGGCTATTTTTCAGACTTAGACAAATCCTATTATTCGGAAGGGATCAACAAACTAGAGCAGCGTTGGACGAAGTGTATAAGCCTAAAAGGAGACTATGTTGAAAAATAAAAAAGGTTTACCCAAAAAAATTAAGTAGTTTTTATTTTTGCACGGACTTTTCAAACGACCCTCGTAATATGCAGGTTAGTTATCGTCCAGCCTTACTATTGCAAGATGCATCGTTGCACACCATATAGGAGGTGTGAGAGAATTCATTTTCCAACATCCACAACGTCATTTGAAAAGGAAAAAGATCGCTTCTAAGCCAGGTCAATTTTGATTTTCGCCTGAATGCATTTTGGGTGGGTTACAATTATTTTGATTGTTATTTATCTATTGCAGCGTTTCCCAACTTATTTTGTTTGCATAGAGATACAATGCATCAGTTACAATGGAGTTCAAGTTCATGTTCACTTTATGAACTTTGTAAAGTGTAAGATCTTAGTTTTAAAACTTTTTTTTAAATAATTAAAAATTGCGTATATATTTTTCTCTTCAAAATTATTAATATTCCCTGTTTTATTATAGAAATATTAGAATTGTGGTATAAGCATACTAATGAGCAATTCTTATTCTAGAAGTGGTTTGAAATCCAAATATCATTTGTGTTTTCGGGTTATGGAACATCCTCTATTAATGACAATTTTAATCCTGTTAAATGTGCTGTTATATTTTCTCGTATATCTTGAGACAGACTAACCTTATTACTGTACATATTAACAACTTTACTGTATAGTATTATTAATTAAAATGAATTTAATGAATTATTGGAAAATACGTTGATATTAATATGATTTAATTTTTTATGTCCTCCATTATTGATTATTTTTCGTGTATCAGCAACTCGGTGGTACACGTACCAGGTTGGGAAATGCTGATCTATGCCTTCATTAATAAAGATATACCTCCAGTTTTAATATAACTTTGCCTCCTACATTCACTTTTGACTTTTTTTTACTGTTTTTCTAATTTATTACAATTTTTTAATAATAATAAACTTTTACTGGACGTGATTTGTTGTATGGAATTAGAAGGACTGACATAAATTAGTAGAAGATAAGTAAACGGATAGTTACAGTTTCTACCGCTTATTTTGAGTAATTGTTAAATTTAGAAGTGGGTTTTCACTTTATATATTCTCCGTCAAATCCCATTAAAAATAAAATAAATTTCGGAAAAAAATGGTCAACCAAAAGTGAGGTTAAACCCACAATTACTAATACTGTTTGTAATTTTTCGGCATTTTTCTGTGGATTAATTTGATTATTTCCTCACTGGGCACTGTGTGAATGCCGCCTCATTTTCTAAAATTATAGGTCATTTAAGAAAGATGCCTCTCGCCAAAAAAAGAAAATGGTTTGGAAGCGGAAGACTGTTCCAGAAATGGGTATGATCGAGAGATTTGGAGAAAAGGTTTCACCAACCAAAAATTAAGGGAAAAGCAGCAACAAGTTGGCTAAATTAAAAGATTTCATTGCTTATAAAAACATCTTAACATCATTTTTTGTTGATTTTCAAGACTATCAAGAAACCATATGAGTTACAGAATCAGCTACTTCAAATGAAGAACCTTCATAAAGATGCAACATTAACATTGATGATGAACTTTCGTTGGAATCAGCTAATTTATTTATTTTATTTTAAGACTAACCAATCATCTGATGTCATTAGCGCCAGTTACTTTTTTGTAGCTGCTGGTATGTGGTCAGTGTTCTCTCGTTACAATCACCGCATATCAGCTATTGTACTGCTTATTACAATATGGATTTATTTTTTTATCACAGTTATGAAAACAATCTCTATTTGCAGAGCTCGTTTGATATACTCAAATGCGTTCTTTACGACGGAGATGATTAGTGTAATTGGTAAGCCCAAATACTGACGAAAATTAACAAGCAAGATGCATCAATATTCAACGATAATAACGTTATACAAAAATAAAAGTGACCACAAGTCTCAGTAAATTTATAGTTCCAAGTGAAGCCACCAGATAACACTAGCTACAAGGGTAGAAAGCTCTTTAAATAATTCATGTTAATAAAAACTGATAAGATATTAGCAGCATCCTTCATACTATTTACACCAGACATAAATAATTATTTAGATAATTTTTATACGAGGTGTGTTCAAAAAGTAACGGGAATTTTTAAATTTCGCGGGTTTGGAGAGTCTGATTGTAATTTTTTTTTTTATTATGTTGGTACACATGCCCCTGAAGTACGATAAAATTTTCAGTAATATTCATTGTTTACTTCTTAAGTGGCAGCCGTTAAGGTTAGACGTGTTTTTCGAGCTTGGCGATTTTTGTTTGTTAAAAAAAATGGATCAAAGAATTTGTATTAAATTTTGCGTAAAAAATTAAATAAAGTGTAATAAAGTGTGTGAAATGTTAATAAAGGCATATGGTGAGTCTGCTATGAGTAAAACAAGGATTTACGAGTGGTATAAGCGTTTCCAAGATGGCCGCGAAAACGTTGAAGATGACGAACGACCTGGACGTCCAAGCACATCAACAACCGATGAAAACGTGAAAAAAGTGAAAGAAATGGTTATGAACGATCGCCGAATCACAATCAGAGAAGTCGCTGATGATGTTGCCATATCAATTGGCTCATGCCATGAAATTTTTTCGGATGTTTTGGGTATGAAACGTGTGGCAGCAAAATTTGTTCCAAAATTGTTGAATTTCGAACAAAAACAGCGGAGAATGGAAGTTGCTCAAGAGTCACTCAATGAAGTCGACAACGATGCGGATCTACTGAAACGTGTTATAACAGGTGACGAAACATGGGTTTACGGATATGATGTCGAAACTAAGGCTCAATCGTCCCAGTGGAGGCATTCTGGATCGCCAAGACCGAAAAAGGCTCGACAAGTGCGGTCGAATGTGAAGGTTATGCTCACTGTGTTCTTCGATTTTAATGGCATAGTGCATCATGAATTCTTGCCACAAGGTCAAACAATCAATAAGGAGTACTACCTACAAGTTCAACGCCGTTTGCGTGAAGCAATCCGAAAAAAACGCCCGGATTTGTGGCAAAACAATTCATGGATTTTGCACCACGATAATGCACCTGCTCACACTTCATTGCTTGTTCGTGAATTTTTGGCCAAAAACAAAACTTTAACGATGCCCCAGCCTCCATATTCGCCAGACATGGCTCCATGTGACTTTTTTCTATTTCCAAACATAAAGAGAACATTAAAAGGCCGTCGTTTTACAAGCATAGATGACATTAAAAGCGAATCGCTGAAAGAGCTGAAAGCTATCACAAAGATCGAGTTTCAGAAGTGTTTCGAGGATTGGAAAAAGCGCTGGCACAAGTGTATTGTATGCGAAGGGGACTACTTTGAAGGCGACAATATTAATGTAGATGAATAAATAAATATTTTTTTCAAAAAACGAAAATTCCCGTTACTTTTTGAACACACCTCGTATGCACATAAAACACATATTATAATTACATTTATATCTTTGTAATAAAACAATTTAGATTTCATGCGGTAAAATCGTTAAAGTATAATAAAATATCTCCTAAAATGATAAATTTATACTTTTTCCACCTGCAAACTTTTCCAGTCGACAAAGTAATGAGTTCTTACAGTCAAAAGAGTACTAACTTATTCTTCTGATTCTAGGAAGATATCCTACGCTAGTTGTGATATAGAAATACAGCTGTTAGTGTAAATAAATAGATGGTATAAGCTTCATTATGTTTATATATTTTTTTTCTTGTCACACTTTTTCCAAACAAAAACTTCACCGTAGTTGTACAGTAGAATTTGAATTAACACCTTATTTCAGGAATAAAATTCCTAAAATTTATTTGAGTTAATTATTGAATGTGTGTTCAGTAAAGACATGAGTTCACTGGTAAAGATTTTATCGTTTCTGCATAATGTTCAATTCTGCTAAATTCTTGGGTTGAATCCACAAGGTCTTTCCATTTTTTTATACTCAGCTAAAACAAACCTTTAATACATTTATAAATCAGTCTTACCAATTTATTCTTTTAAGTATAATCCCTTATTATTTGCCATTATAAGTTGAAACCTTTTTTTAAATTACGCTTGCCTGCCATTAAGTTCAATTCTCTCATTCTATGCATTTTTTTTTTTTATTATTATTATTAAATCAGCGGATACTGGAATAAATATAGTTATATTGAAAATTAAATGATAGATAATGAGTATTATCTCCTCCATGGTGTATTTCAATGGCACTAACTTTTATTTATTTATTTAATTTATTTTTCATCTATATTAAGTAAAAAATGTTTTAAAAAATATAAATATTTTATAATCTACATTTCTAGCAACACATCATGTATACTTTCTTAAATTAACAAAAACTTAGTTTTTAAAGTCGAGTATAAAGATTGAAAGGTGCACAAATCAGCGAGTATCCTTGGTACCAAAAACGCATTCGCCACATTTGTATGAGTGGACATGCATAAGCAATCTCAACGTTACACAGAAAAGAAATGGACACCCAGAAAGAAAAATAATTCGCATCTCATTTATTTAATATAATTATTTATTGCTATTATTTTGTTAACAAAAAGTTACACTTTAATATTACTACTATTACAGTATTCTTAGAAAATTTAAATTATTTTGAGATAACTGAAAAAAAAAAAAAAATCATTTAAAAGCTTTTTGTTCCAATATCTGAGGTTATTTGGCACCCGGAGCTTTTTTCAGTATACTGCCGGCCTCCGGGCAGTGTTTACCCGTTACAGGCAACACCGAACAGTGAGCTGTAAGAAGCTCCTTGGAAGAGAAAATCTAAGGGCCAACAGCTGGATTCGAACCATTTAAAAGTTGATTTTTCTTTGATTTGTATTTATTTATATATTTATTAATTTTTATTTGAATTATTTTGAAAGTATTTAGTGTGAATTGTACGTGCTACTGCCATGAATTAACTTTATAAGCTTTAAAAAATAAATAAAGAAAACAAATAAATAAAAATTCGACCTAATAAATAGTTAATTATAGTCTTATAAAAGTTGGTGAAGGAGATAGACTGGCTTTAACAAGTTTATTAACAAATGTTGAAAATCAATTATTTGGGTCTTTTAGTAAATTATTTTTCAATTGGTTCCTTCATTTCTTAATTTACCTTTGCCTGCACTCATTGCTGTTATGTAAGTCCATACTCTCCCTTTATTTATAAGGAGAGATAGATATTGAAATAGTTTCCCCTGAGAACATTTCTCAGATAAATACTTACCGTTTTTGACGGATATATTTGTAAAAAAAAAAATTATTTTATGGGATTGTTGAAAATAACGCTTCACTGAAAAGTACTTTTTATTTCAGTGTTTACTAAAGACACTATCTTTAGTAAAAATTCAAAGATTTAAAAAAAAAATAGAAGTTAAAACCTGGGGAGAGAGTCGTAAGAACCGTTTCACGCCATTTTTTATTTTTGTAACAGCAAATTTTCCATGATTTGTAAAAGGTAATGATGTGTAATTATAAAAAACACATCAATCAACACACAGTAAAGCATCAATCATTGATTGAATGATTACAAAAACTTTCAAAAAGAATTTAAACGAACAAGAAAAAAAAACATTCAGATCTTTGAACTGAGCTTAAATTCAACATGGTTTTTAATGACTTGCTAAGTTCAAAACGCCACTCGTCAGGATGGAGTTTGCGGACATCTTTCCTAATTAACGAATTCCAAACAATTGTAATTCCATTTAGAACATTTATTTCACGACGATTCACCTAATTGTCTTTGCATATGTTGTTTTTTTTTAAATTACCAAAACTTGAACCTTCATTTATGCATTCACTACATTTGTACGGCTTTTCGCATTCAATGAGTACTTTTATGTCTCTTCAAATTTCCAAAAGTTGTAGAACTAAAATCGCATTCATCACATTTGTAAGGTTTTTCGCCTGAATGTTTTCGCATATGTACTTGAAGATTGCCTAACCTAGCACAACAGTAAGTGCATTCGCTACATTTATATGGTTTCTCGCCTGAATGTGTGAGCATATGAAATCTCAAACCTCCATATGTTTTAGAGCTGTAATCGCATGTACTACATTTATATGGCTTCTCGCCTGTATGTCTTCTCTTATGTACTGTTAGATTTGTAGAAGCTGAACATACAAAATCGCATTGATCACATTTGTAGGGTTTTTCGCCTGAATGTTTTCGCATATGTACTTTAAGATTGCCTAACTTATAACAGGAGTAAATGCATTCACTACATTTATATGGTTTTTCGAATGTATGTATTCGCATATGTAATTTCAATTTCGCTTTCTTACCACAAATGAAATCACATTCTCTACATTTGTAAAATAATTTTACGACCGGATATATTCGTACTTCGCCATTCGGACTTTCGGTAGTTACATAGCAGAGATCATTGAATATTTGCAGATTATTGACATTAACCACTATTGTTTTATTATTGTCATAGCAAAGCGCGATAATGTTCTCTTGGGGTTGAGGTTCTTTTCTCAAGGTTTCCGCTCGTTCTGTTTCAATATTCTGTACAGTTTCAAAGTTCTCCAACTCCTTTGCTTCACTAAACGGGTTACCATTCTTTTCTATTTGCTGCACTTCTCTGAAGGTTTCAGTAGCCTTTTCTGCGAAGCCATTTTCCTGCAAAGAAATTAATTTATAATAACCAGGGGGAAAGAAAAATTAGCCTAATGATTCTTTAATTCTTTTCACTAAGGAATAGTTCATTGCATAAATCAATCATTTAAAACATTTTTTATATTTAAATTTTTATAAGTCAAAAAGTCAAATCACTTTAATTTTTAGGAGAAAAAAAAATGTATTTTCTATCTCAGAATGACTCGATTCCAATATCCAGAAACGACAGGGAGACTAAATTGGTAACATCTGTGCCTTTCAATGTTCACAGAACATACTCCACCACAGAGTAAAGTACGCAATAGTAGATTTGTATAAAAGGAAAAAGGGACCACAAGCTTTGAAGATGTCTACACTGTTATTCTAATTTTTCAACGAGATACGTTGATGCAATGCAATTTTTAGAAAATAGCAAAACGGAGTAATACACCAAGTGAACCACATAAACAAAAGTATAAACAGCCATTCGGCGACAAAAAGTTCAAAGGGTAGAGTTTGTAGTTTTTGCTTCAGCGAAGTTATTCCTAAGAAGGCCTCCGAATTTCCCTTTAAACTTGGGTGTCAGCCTAGATAAGAGGTCAGCCGATTTCTGTAAATACAGGGCCGACTTTTTCTTTGAAAAACCTGTCACGATCTATTATTTAAATCCTGATATTTAACGCATAGAAATTTGTAATAAGTAACAGAGGGGAAAGGGTATTAATTCAACATAATATGTGCCTTTATTTTGAAAGTGGGGCAAGTCCATTTTTCGTTATTTCGAGATATTTAAGGTTTTGCGGTTCATTAAATTTAAAAATATCGGTAAATATTAATAGACATATTTTTTGTATTTTGTGGTGTTAGATAATGTAAGTTTATAATCCAATAGTGTTTATAGTGCTGGCTAAGAAAAATAAAGATCTATTGTAACTAAATGGACTTGCCACACTTTCAAAATTAATGAATTATTGTAATCGTTGATTTAAATGGATAATATTTCAGTCGTATCAGTCTTTTTTTAACAATAACAACAAAATACTAATCAATAGTTCAACTATTCTTCTTCTTTTTTAAATCATTTTGGTCCGAATTGCCTTCGTATTCAGATTCTGATTCCAAGATTCTTCTTTTATTACCGATTCTCATGGGTCTTATTTCTACAAACATAATAAAAATAATAAAATTACTTGCAAATGAGAATTTTATTGAAATGGCGTTATTACCCAGAAAAGTATTTTTATTTTATTTTTGTTACCTACCAAATTCACTTTTAGATGCATCAGAGTTAATTATAACTCAGCCATTTTTTCTTTTTATAAAATAAACAACAATCCATTATTAATTTTCAAATAATGAATCTTTTTTCGTACACCGAGCACAAAACAACACAACTTACTTGATAGCCGATAATATAAGTCGAATGTTATACAATTTACAGTTTTTCAGAGTGTTGCCAATAGTACTAAAATTTCCCGATGTTGGCGCTATTATCGAAACACAAAATTAAGATGTACTTATTATTATTAAATAATAATATATTTTATGAAATATTGTACAATCAACGATTACCAATATCAAAGATGGATAAAAACACCCTACATTATTCAGACATGATGTTAAACCATCACATTTGCTTCACCATACAGCAACCGGAGTTAAATTTTGCTAAGATGGACTTGCACCATTTTCAAATAAAACATATTTACAATATTGTTAAGAGCTAAAACTTCAATCTCCCAAATATTAGGATTCCGAATTTTTTTGACTCTAAATTGTATACAAATTGAAAGTTCTTACTAATTTTTATCTGTAATTACCATTATCTTCATTTTTTTCAAAAATAGACTTACCCCAATTTCAAAATAAACGGCTCATATCTGAATATTTATTAATTGAGAAGTAACTACAGGAAAAATACGGATTTATATTTTATCTTCTTGTCGTAACATTAGTGAGAAGCGTGTGTCTGCATGTTTCTAATCAAGAAATCATAATTTAGTGTAAATCCAGACTAAGATAATGGTAAGGAATCTTCTGCATCCTTATCCGTCACCGGTCGGCCGTAATCGTCAAACAATCGGATCGACTTGTTGGCCACACCTAGCCTAGATAATCTGACACCAGTAGCTAAGAGAATTATAAAAGAATCATTGAGCAAGTTTATGGCCAATTACTCTTAGAAATAACTTTGTGGTTGCAAAACACTTATTGATGATCAGCACTTTTGTTATTTTACATTTATATCAAAAATATTAAATCAGATAGCGTTTCTGATTAAATAAGTTCCATGATAAAGTACAGGAGAATGAATATAGAGGAATGTGAAGAGTAAGTGATTTACTGAGGTGTTCAATGGTTAGATCGTGATCAAACGGTCTTTTTTTGTTGGTGCTAAAGATTAGTTTGTGAAGAATTCGATGTCGATATATTTTCAGGAACTATGAAGGAGTGCTTAAACAAAAATTGTTTGACTTTTTTTACGGATTCCACCTATTTTTACTACAAAATCATACCTTCAGCCAGACTAAAGAAAAAACTGCTAAATTTGATGGCAGTCCCTTTAGTCTGGTATTTGCTATAACCAATTCTACTCATTTCTAATATATATATATATATATTAAATACCACATTATTTTGAGATTAACAAAATAGCGATTAATTTAAATAAATTAATACCTGCCAGCAGTAATGGGTAACATCCATTTTGGCTATATAACCTTGTGCTTCTTAACCTCAAATAGCGACAGTTTAGAATTCAATGCAGTAATAGCTTCTTCCTTTAAATTGGACTGCGAATTCAAAAAAAGTTACTAAATTGTAAATCCTTCGTATTTGCAAAAAGTAACAATTTCTATGAATAATTACAGTTTTTTCAATTGTTAATTTTAAGTGGGATGTTAGTTGTTTTCAAAGCAAGCTTTGAATCTTACCAAAACATGTTCAATTGCACTTATTTGCTTGTTGTTCATGAACTATAGCATGAGCAACATCTATCTCGGCAAATTGCTTAATGGATTTTCATGTATACATATGCAGACAGGACAGAAGACACATCAACCTTACACATAACAAGGTAAACAAAAAAAAATATTGTAAATTGTAAATAACTTAAGCTCGGAAGATGACCTTATCGCTAGGCCTGTGATGGCGAACCTATTGTCACACGATCTAATATTGAGTGACCCGCTTTGAGGGAGACAAAAAAATAAAATAAATAAAAATGTTAAAAAATGCATAATTCAAATATTTTGTCTTATACAACGGCCAGAGTTGGACATCACTCGCGTAATATGTGTTGCGAAGCAAAGGTACATGAAAATGTAGTTTTCTAATATTGGCATTAATATAAAAAGGTTTAGAGCTGCACTACAAAGAGATTAATCTTTACATGGCATTTTAGTTTTACTCGCGCAGATTATCAAGATAGCATTTGGACTCATCTGTTTATCGACTTACAAGTCGAAACTTACAAATCTGGAAAGAAATAGTTTGCATAATGTAGAAGAGTACTACTATGAACAAGTAATTTTGTGTACTTGGAACAGACTACCTGACATTTTTGGCGACATTAAAAAACTTTGCGATGGCTTTGTTTACAATTTTTTCAGCAACGTACTTTTTTGCTCAAGGAATCAATTTTTAAATTATGCTATTAATGCTTTGACATCCTCTATTCATTATAGTAAAAACAACAGCAAATAATTCTGGTGAAATTAATGGTTTACAGATCTTAGATTCTTGTAGGGCGGCCTTATGGATTTATTGTGGCTTAGATCTTGCATTGCCAAATACTTTTAATACAGCAATAAATGAAATAAAAAAAATTCTATGGTATATGGAGCTCATACTAAGGACATGACCTTCAGAGATTAAGAGGTAACTACCTAGAGGATGTAACTTTGGAATCAAAATGCCATTTGGTGGCTAATTACAAAGTATTTAAAAGAAAGTATGATTCTAGAGAACTCCGCTGAGAGAAAAACAAATGAAATTTTAATGAGAGTTTACTGCACCCTATTTCTGGCAGGCTCTCACAAAATAATATGACTTGTCTCAGAAAGATCTACGACACAGAAAGTGTGGGTAAGAGAGTTATCCCCACGGTTTAACTTCTTCAAAAATACTTCGATTACGTTCGAGGAACACTAATATAGGTGTGTTACCCATAGTAGGGCATCGAATTCTAAAATTGATTCATACGCGATTATTATTAAAGTTCTCTGATGTTTGTGCAAATGAAATTTTTGATATATTGATCAATGATTAGTAGCATTTCGGTGACAAATACTGTAATTAGACTGACACAGATGTTTACTTTGATGTTTGTTTGAAGCTAAATCCATTGAGGTACAACTTACAACAAACTAAAATGAAGCAGTAACAACACTCAGAACATCTTAGATCCTAGTACGAGTTTTATGGAATCAATTAAACCAATGTTTCCTAAATAAAATTATGTTTGTTTTTACAAATTTCAAAGAAAAAATAATCATATGAAAATTTCATGTGAATATTAAACAATATTCTAAACTTGTTGCCGGAACATCACTTGAAAAAAATGTTTTACTTACAGCATTTATTTGATTTTGTAAACTTTATTTCCACTTTAGATGCATTATATTCACATTCGCTATCCACATTACAGAAAATAAATTCAGTGAGTTAATATCATCAGTAGCTTATTTCAAGTATTTTTCTCAATGGTAAAGATTCCTTCTCAAATTAGACAAACTCATTCCTCCTCACAACCCCTTTCCATCTCTCGCAACCCTAAAAAAAAACATAACAAGTAATATATATTTTATAACAGCGTTAATATTGATTTCTTGCAAACTTACATAAAGAGAAGTTGCTACTTATTCTATGATGCTTGCTATTTTTCTTTTCTTGATTCTTAACGAGCCAAATTTATTCATCAATTGTTTTACTGATTAATCTAGTAATTTAATTTTAATCTAAAAAAATATTTCAACTTACAGTCTTGTAAATATCGAATTGTGTACATCCCACGCAACACAAACGCAATGCACTAAACTGCAATACAACACACACAACACAGTCTAGCATTGTAAACGGTACGTGGCGCTGTGGTAAGAATTATAAGTAACTGGGATTCTTGGGCCCCCTCCTGCAAAATATACTACGCACTAAAGGAGGCGCTTCCTGAATTTTTTGGTGGAGATTAGGTTAGAAATGTAAATGCATTAATTTTTAATGAAAGTTTTGCATATGTCTTAGTCCACTGTCTATTATGGAATGCCAATAATATAGTTTTTTCAATGTTAAGAGTTCATTGATTTTGGGCACAATAACTATGCAATATTTTTAAAACTATTAAGGATACTGCTATGCTGGGCTTTGCAAAAATCGCTCTCAATCTGATTGAGGTCGGTTCGCTAAGGTCGAACTGATTCAACTGCCCATCCATATACGTCTTGCATATTTGGTTCGTCCATCTCCTTCCGTTTATCCTCTTTATATGTCCAAACCATCATTACATATATTTCCTACACAACTCTTTCCTTCCACATCACTCCTTAAAATTAACTTAATAAACTGCTTAAAGTTCCGTCTTAGGTAATCTTAGGTACGTTGAATAAAAGTTATTACGATACTTAATAACGATATTTCTTTAAAATAAAATTAAATTGTAAGGTATTTTGTTGAAGAGCTGCACTCGAGGGCCCAAAGATCCGAAAGTGGCTCGCGAGCCGCGGTTTTCCGACCACTGACCTATAAGCAAAGCTGGAACTTCGGTCAAAATAAAGAAAAGGGGAATGTTGTAGCGGAGAGCTAAAAGACAATAAATTCTGACAATTGTATTTCATCACTCTGAATAATAATAATAATATTAATAATAATAATAATAATAATTAAATTAAAAATACCCAGAAACTAAACAGAAAAGACCGAAATAAGCGTTTCTTTTCAACTCATAGATAAAGGTTTTAGTTATTTGGTTAGCCGCTAGATAGCAGAGGCAACTACTTTTTAAGGTCTGAAGGTTATCAATTCCATTATTTTCAATTATTTACAATATTTTTTATTTTTGTAAAATAATGTTTTCAATTATTCTTGAACATAATTTATTATCTCTCTTATTATTTAATTAATCTGCTTCATTTTTTTTTAACTCTTCAGTTCTCTTTTATGAAGACATTTCGACATTTCTTTAGATGCCATGATCAGTCAACACAATTTCACGACATATTTGACAATAATTTAAAGAAAATAAATATTTATATTTTACTAATAATTTATAATTTCAATAAAGTAATTTATTAATGTATTTAACTTATAATAAAAACAGCAATAATTTGTATTTATAATATAAATTATAAAGCTGACTGGCTTGTAAAGAGATATCGAAACGTCTCTGTTAAAGAGGTACAAATAGTTGAATATATATATTGAAACCAATTAAATAATAAAAGAGATAACCAATCAAGCAGAAGTATTTTTATTATAACCATAAAAATAATAGCAAATGCACATTATATTTAACCAGAAATTTGTTTTATTAAGAATTAATACACCTAAATAAGTTAAATAAATAAACTAGGCTTGATGGTAATTATTGAAGTTGTTTTTGATGGAATTAATGAGTAATAACAATGATTAGAAATTGTGCCTGATGTGCAGGAATTAAGAAATTCTAAACTGTTGTTAACTTTGTGAAGTTTACGTGATGGGAATTCTAGTTCAAGGAATCAGTTTCTAAGTAATGAGCCCCAATCTATTGCCATTCAAAGACAAATCTACAAAGTTCATAACAATAATATTAATTACGTGTTTGTATAAATTGGTTTGTAGTTATACGAGGTCTGTAAATTAAGTAATGAGACTGATTTTTTTTAAATTTTTTTATTCCAAAAAGAATTACAATTCTAAATTGTCACCTTCAAAATAACTTCCTTCTGAAGCCACACAGCGCTGGAGACGTTTCTTTCACTCCTCATAGCAGTGCTCGAACTCCGATACTAGAATAGCCTTCAGCTGGTCGGTTACAGCCGTTTGAATGTTTTCGACTGTCCCAAAATGAGTTCCCTTGAGGTGATTTTTCAACTTCGGGAAGAAAAAAAAGTCACAAGGACTCAAGTCAGGCGAATAAGGAGGCTGAGGAGCCACAGGAATGATTTTACTGGCCAAAAACTCGTTTATTGAAATTGCTGTGTGACAAGGAGCATTATCCACTTGTTTACTTAATTTAAAGACCTCGTAATATTATGTGCTCAATATAATGCTAGAATTCGATGACGTTTTAGATCACAGTGTTCCCGTCTTCGAGTGAAATGTAAGCATTTTTAATGAAGATAAGCCTTGGATTCATTCCTCAAGTCACCATTTTTGGTAAAATAGACGGGCCCACTAAAAAGTTGACCTTTAAGTTTAAGCAAAGTAAACCTACTCTTTACTTTATTTTCTACGGAACGTGATACAAAAAAATACTGCTTTGTTCAGATTACAAGAGGGGCTCTACCTGTCAATAAAGGTCTAACCATAAATCATAGCAAGCAACTTGTAGCTACTAGCCTCATCATCACTTGTAATGATGACAATAACTCAAGAGAGTGCGCGCGCTTGTGTGAGAGAGAACATAGTTTTTTTTTGGTTAGGCAGCTCCATTCATGCGTGCAAAAATTCTAGCAGATCTGTAGGGGCTGAAGAAAGCAACAGAGGGGGTGCCTAGAGTGGAGGCTGCTGACGAGGAGGAAGGAACAATGGCAGTCAGTCTCCTTGAAGGGTTGCTTTGACGAGAAGGGGAGGTTTACAAGAAGTATTTCCCATTTCGTTGAGTGGCCCTGTTCCCCTTCAGATCCTCGCACTCTGAGTTCTGTATAAAACGTATTTAATTAAAACTTCCATTACCTCGACATACCATCCTGCTACAGGCTTCTTTCTCTCCCAGACATTACCTAGGACCTGCTTTTAATAAATTTATGCTTGTTGCTGTGCAATTGGGAAGAGTGTTTCATTATAATCATAAAGTAATCGCCTATTTGTTTTCAGGCGGGGCTTAACGCCAACTACCAATTAGTGTTATAATCATAACTGTCACAATAACTTTAAAAAATTACTTTATCTTTACAATAAGAAGCTGTCCCTTTTTCTGCGCGTGCAGGATCATGTTATCCTGTTTGTAATTTGGGAGGATGTTATTCGGTGAAAAGTTTTCTGGGTTTTGAACCCGGCTGGGCTCTTGTCCTCCAGTCTACTACAATTACAAGCCTCTTATTTTTGCAGACTTAGTGTGCTATTAATCTGTTTATAGGTAAACACCTAATTGGAATCTAAGTAAAAGACTTAAAAGTCAAGAAATGACTAAATGCGCTGAACTTCTTCATCGACTTCCAGGAAAACTATCTAAATTACTATCAGGAAGAGGAGGAAACTGCCTCTCACTTGTTCCGTTGTGTTGACATCGAGCGGCTGCGCTATGATATCTTTGGGACTTTGAGACCAAAGGAGATTGTAGCGCAAAAAGAACTAGTAGGGAAAGTCCTCAACCTCTTTTGGAGGGGAGGGTTCGTCTTCTAGATCCAAAAAGGGAGGGCACAATAAGTCTCTTGTGGCTGTGGTGCAGTGGAGCATAGGTCCCGTCCCTTTTCTAATTCTATTCTATTCTATCTAAATTACTAACGGAAATGAAGAGACTAATATACAGAAGAATTAACCAGCTATAGACTACCGTTATTGGGTTCAGTAAGACCGACAAAAATACGGACCATACAGTAATTTCAAACTAAATTACTCCGACAGATTTACTTCACAAGCATTTTCTTGGTACTGATCTAAACATTCCTGGGGTACAACTCGCCAAGACAAGAAATACTAAGTAGATTTCTCTCACTATTTTAATTCTTTCATACCCAGTCAATTGCATCTTCCAAAATTTCTGACAATCTATTTTGCCAACTGAACAGCTAGTGGTCCTGGGATTTCCATCGGGACTGACCACGTTTTACTCTCTCATCTTCATTTCTTATTGTTTCTTTCGTTTCAGTTGGTAAATTTCTACTTTAAGAAAATAGTAATAATAATGCAGGTTTTGCCATGTGTAATTTTCAAATTGTATTTCTGAATGAAATAATTATACCGTGATGTTGGTGGACTATTTTTACTGCCAGGGTGTAAATCTATAGTGTCCCGCTTACTGGTGACAAGCGAGCCCCTACAGTAACCCCTCAGGGACTAACCAGATGTTTAAGATATCTACCATGAGAGAGGGTTTTCCTTCTGCATGAATCTGGTAATTACCAGGTGTTTGAATTTAATGAATTTAAATGATGCCGTCAGTTAGTAGGCTATGTGAAAGCAAATTTTCTACTTCTTAAAGTTGCGCCATTGTAACATTTTACTAACCTTATTATTCCACGCACTAGACTTGAAAGAACAGAACTAAACAGACGCTGTTGACAATTTAAAAGACTCTTAAACGATAGATCTAAACTATCTTTTGACAATAAAAGACTAATTTATACTACTACTTTAAAACCCAACTGGGCGTATGGAATAGAGCTGGGGTACAACCAATTGCCCAATCTCCAAAGAATTCAATCTCTACAATCTGAAATACTTCGAACCATAGTAAAAGCTCCATTTTAAGTCTTTAACTGGACTACACAGATCTTAACATACCTTTTATCACCCTAACCGCCAAAACAAGATACTTCATATCATCCAGCAATCACATGCGAATACTCTTGCTCAAAATCTTTCTTCTAGAACTCTTCCTGATAACAAGACGTCTTAAAAATCAGTGGCCTCGTGATCTCCTCTCAATTGAATAGAGTGACTAACAGTCTAATGTTTTGGAGTGTTACCACTGCGGTAACTTCTCCACTCGTTTACTCTCCACTCGTTCTAATGGTATTACTGTTTTTATTGTTACTTAAAGCGCCAAAGCACTGATTGTCGCACAAATAAACGAGAAAAAAGAACTAACCTTTGTCTGTTTTCTCTTCAAAGATTTCTATAAGAACTTTAAGAATGAAACACTCGTAATAATGAGAACAGAATAACAAGTTTGAGATTTTCGTAATTTTTTTTTTTTTTTGTAATTATTTGGTTCACAATAACGTAATAATGTAATTGCAATCTTCCAAGCTTTCAAATTTTCAATATTAAAAGAATTTTTAAAAAACTGAAGAGCACTTTACTGTTTACCATTTCGTAAAATCTACGTTTATTCCAGTGGGACTTCTGACAGCCATTGGTTGCATTGTAGTGAATTGAGTTCACTCAAATTTTCAAAAAGGGTCTTAATTATTGCCCAAAAATTTTTTTATAAAAATAAGATCGTAAATTATTTAGTTCTGAGCGTTTTCAGAGAGTGGTTTCATTAGATAAATGTATTTTCAAAATACAAAGTTTCTTTACGGACTAAAAATTTAAATTAGAAAACTGAACAAGGTTTATAAAATCAACTATTATTGATCTATTGTTGCAGATCTAACTCCCTACTCAATCAACAGTTTCAAGAAGTAAACCTAAAGAATGTTACAATTGCCAAACACCGGGAGATGAACTTTATAACAAGCAAGGTAGTTCCAGTAAATATTTGTAAAAAGATATCCGTTATCTAATTTTATTTTTAATTTGCTTAAAAACTAAACGAAAACTGTTAACTTCATCATTTTTTCTTTAGTTTTGGTTGCGCTTAATGTAATTATTGTATTTTTTAAACAATGTTTTGATTATTGTTTAACCCATTCGTGCTCAAGTATTGTGCTGTCGTGACACTGAAGGCTCTTTACGTTTTTACCTCCCATAATTTGTTGTTGATGTCACAATTTATTAGGAATGCCTTATTTTAGATTCGCGAATTAATGAAAAAAATACATAAAAATCTATTTACAAGGCAGTATCAGTGGTTTGAATGTGACTATTGTTCATCTATTTTTTGGTAGTTGATTCATGAACCAAAAGGGAAAAAAGGTTATCGCCAGTTTCAGTCATAGTTTTTAATTTATTTTATTGCCAAGCTTTTGATCTTTGGACTACGTCATCTTCAGAGATTATACTTAATAAAAATTATTATTTGTTTTACGCTGTTAACATTAAGGTTAGTGCATATTTTGTCTTGATTACCTTCACAGACAGAAATAATGAACAAAGTTTGTAATGATAAAACTATTCCGTAACTATAATCTGACTCCATTTATAGTTATGGAGTTTTCTTCCAAGCGATCATCCAAACAAACTCAGTTCTGGACAAACCGTAGTAACCTGACAGTTCCTACTAATTTACTTCTGCATCACCCTTTCTAGTTTACCATCAAGGGCTAGAAATTAATTATTGCAATAATCACATTAGTTTTTCACATTGAAGTGAATTTAATATAACAGCAACTCGTAGAGCCGGACTATGTTTGTCTGTCAACAGATGAGCGAACGCTGGCCGATTAAAAATACGTCACATGACTTGCCTCGTTAGCTCTCTCCGTAGAATGAATGCTTCTTACGCTCCTATTACCTATTTACGTAGTTATGTGCGATCTAAGTTTTTGTGGGTTATATGGTAATTCTCTAAAGCTGAGTAAGTATATGTTTAACAACCAATGAATATAATTAATTTTTGTGGATTGAAATTAAAATAATAGATATTCGTAAAAAAAGAATTAGCTTAAAATATATGTTGAATTTTGAATTGTATCGTTATTTTCTAATTAAATGAGATATTATACAGTTAAAAATTAAGGCCTTTTTTAAATATGATTAGGAACAGGATGCTGTACGCGATAGAGCTGCGCTCCTGATAGAGAACAGTAAATGTAGAGATTTAGTAACTGGGAGGAGTGTGTGTGAGAAATGGGCGTGGTAAAGAGGTGGAGCTTAAAAAGCCCAATAACTAACTAGCCAAGTCTAACAGTAGGGGGGATCCAATCACTTGTGTATATCTAACACTTCACACTAAAACTCCACTAGAATTCAACCAACATTCACTACACTAATGTCATGTACACCCTCTTACTGGTGAACTATTGATTACGCACTACCCCCTATGCACCATAATAAATCTTTCATTGTTGTAACGCCATTAGCACTTTCACATGACCCCAACTGGTGGTGTTTTTGACAGAATTCATTACGAATCCTCTGTATACATGCTTTAGAATATCTTGTACCAAGTTCGACCGCTCTATAATCATTTTATTGATCCGTTTTCTTTTCTTGAGGAGGAAATGTCATTAAATTTAATAGTGGAGAAATAAATTTTCGAAATTCAACTCTTTTTTTTATTTCTGTCATGGATTCCTTAGCTTCCATTCCATGACCTTTTTCCTTACAACTTTAGAATAACTTTATTTATAACAGTGAATGACTTCTTCACACCATTCTAAGCACAAGCTTATTTCTGCAGCCTTGATTAGAGCCAAGTGATCAATCCTCTGCATCACAATATTCCTTCGATCAAAGAAAGGTTATTTATTAACGGCTGTTGCCCCACTGCGCTGATTGAAACATCTTAATGGTCTTGCTCACTTCAGTTGCGCCTCTCCAACTCGCATATTCTTCTGCCATATCCAATGTCGTGCTAAGACGCTAAAAGTTATATACTTGCTTATATATTTAGCCATCTAACTGAAGATCTTCATTCCCTCAGTACTTCATTCCCGAATAATGAATCTTTTTCAAGCTTGATCGTATTACCAACTTACCGATGTTAAGTTTGTAGCCTCGTCTGCTTGAATTCTGTATTCTCTATAAGTGTATCGCCTTCGCCTTTTTTCGACCGATTAACTTATTCATTAACTACATCGTACACAGGTAGTCAAATTTTAACCGAAATATCTAATGCATCGAATTTCTTTTTCCAAATCCTTTGCAAGATAATTTTTGTCGGGGTTATGCAGTATGTTGCTTCAGATCACCCACAAAACACAAAGATCACGTCCTCCCTATTTTGATTCTGAACAGATTGTCTTCATGCCCTCTCTGAATAGCCGATATATAACTGTAGGCAATCCTAGCATGAAACAACGAGCACCATCCCAAGTTTCTAAGGAAATTATACTTTATTTAAATTAATTAAAGCGAATCGCACCTTCGAAGCTTTTCATATATTGATGATTGATTTCAGGATGAATCAACCCACATGAGGCCATCTTGCATTGTTCCTCAGAGGCTCGCATTGCGTTGTAAACTCTCGTTGCTCTTGTCTTTATTGTACATTAAATTTTTATTTAATTTTTTAGGTTTGTTTTCACACATAAACTGAAGGAAATAAACTGAATATCTGCAGGAGTGGCGCACTAGACATTAGATGGCGGTGACTGATGCAAAAAAATTAGTAGATCCTTAACAAAAACTTACAGTTTAAAAAGTTAAGTATAAGGGTTGATTAAACGCCAAAAGGTACACAAATCAGCGAGTACCCAACATTTCATTAATACTTCATTAATAGTTAAGTAATTCTACTGCATTAATTTTCATTAATAAGTTATTTTTTAGAATTTATTAGATGTCACAGACCCTTATGCTAGCCATTTTCAACTATTTATTTATTTTTATTTTTAAATAAAAATCGTCGGTTTAAGTTCATTCTTTAATGTGCTCACGAATATTTCGGTAAGACGAATTCAAGCCTGAAATATTGTTTTAAATCCTCCGTGATTCAAATTTAAATAGTAGCAGACTCTAACTTAGTGTTTTTCTAATTTAACGTGCATGTATATGTGACATCTTCAGAATTAAAGGCACATTAAAGAGAAATAAGAAGAATAATTTGGAATAGAGTTAAAATAAAGTACCTGTTTAATAACGAAGATATAATATACATTTTATAACAATTATAACAAAAAATATTATGAATGAACTGGCCAGCATAAGGGTCTGTGACATCTAATAAATTCTAAAAAATAACTTATTAATGAAAATTAATGCAGTAGAATTACTTAACTATTAATCAAGTATTAATGAAATGTTGGGTACTCGCTGATTTGTGTACCTTTTGGCGTTTAATCAACCCTTATACTTAACATTTTAAACTGTAAGTTTTTGTTAAGGAGATTTTTGTACCTTTTGGATAGATTTTCCTTTTTGTCTATTTGCAAAGTTACGTCTGCTTTACAGATTTTTTTAAAATTTGGGATAAGCAATTCTATCATTATAACCTGATAAGGTGTTAAATCGGAACCTAACTACCACTGGAGAGATCTTTTTAAATAATGATTATAGTTGCGGTCCCCAAACCATCCTCAATAACAATTTTTTTTGAGAAAGCGTTTTGAATAACATAGGAAGGTATTTGTACTTAAGTAACAAAATAAAACTGCGATTTCAGTACTTCCTTTTAAGAGGAGCAAGAAAAACAGTACTTCTCCCTAAAACGCAAAGATTTTGAATCGAACGACAATTCATTGATGTAAATCGGTTCACTCATTGTTAATTTTAACGATTGTAGTACTTCCTCTTAGTAGGTGTAACAGCATGATGGCACTTCACAGCCACGTAGAGGAACTTTAATCACTTCTTCGTGCTAAATTTTATCAAAATCGGACTAAGCTTTGTAGAAATATTGGTAATAATAGTTTTAGAAAGGGCCTTATTTGGGTGGGGCAAACTCCCCTCCATATGAGGCAAAGCTTTTAAGTGCAAATCTGTACAAAATTTCGATTCGAATGACCATTCATGAAAATCGGTTCACATGTCGATAATTTGAAATGATTGCTATACTTCCCCTTAACAAGTGTAAGAGCAGATCGTCGCTTTATTGTTACGTAGGGGAGCCCTAATCCTATCATCCTACCAAATTTTATCAAAATCGGGACAAGATTTACAGAGTAATTAGTAATAATAATTTTGGAGGGGGCCTTACATAAAGGGGGCTAACTCCTCTCCCATTCGATGTACAGCGCCGAGACCCCCAAAAGGCACATCTACATAAAATTCCGAATCGAATGACACCTCATTCATGAAAATCGGTTCTCGCGTTTAGGCGCTACGTTGTTTACAAAAAAGGTAACAACAAGAAGAACAACAAGAAGAACAACAACAAGAAGAACAAGAACAAGAACATTTTTTGAAAAAGCCGTTTTTGCTCATTTTCGGCAACTTTTTTCTCGAAACCTATTAGATCTGGATTGTTACAAAACAAATACAGTCATAAAGGAGGGTTTGCCCTATAATTTTAAGAAAATTTGGGAATTTTATCTTTTATAGAAAAAGAGAAAAAAATTGTCAAAGTTGGGTGTTTTCCAACGTTACGCTTTTTCGTGCACTTTTTGACGATCAATCCTTATAGAACTGTCCTACCGGACAGTTTTAATATGACAAAATTTATACAGCAAAGTGGCACTTTTGCATAATCTGTGTTTTTTAAACTTGTAATTCTAATTACATGTTTAATAATTATTGATTTTGCATAAGTAATGATGCTGTACAACATCTCTCCTTTAGTACTACCTTAAGAGCATTCCTCTAAGAAACAGTATCAAACAAAAGTTTACCAATTGTCTGCATTTCGGTAGCAGCACTAATTTATCTCGTCTGTATAGTTCAAGTCGTTTCATTCTATGTAGTAAGTGGATGCATCACTTCATGCCTGTGTGCCTCAAGTACAATGATTTGCGTCTCAGGTATTTTGGCAGTATGCAGCTTCTTACCTCTGACTGTTTGGAGATAACGAATGGTAGGTGATTGGTCGGCTCTTGCTGCCTATGTTCGGAATGCGTATCACCGTAGATCGAGCATTATTTAAGAGATTATTTTATAATTTTATTACTATTATTATTTACAGTTTCTGTTTTGTAATGTAAAAATTGAAATTTAATTTGTTTATTTTTGTACAACCTTATTATTCCTCATTATATTTTTCTTTCTGTATTAAATGTGGTAACTCGCCTGACGGTCTATGACCAAGGCTACACATTTTGATAAATTTATCATAGTAAATAAATAACTAAATAAAAAAATGTTTAATAATAATAATAATAATAAGTGGGTGCCGTTGTTTATCGACATATATTCCGATGGTTGAGAAGCAAAAAGAGAAAGGACAACTATTAATCTGAGAGAGGGCATGACGATCTTCTTGGTTCGTCCAAAGATCCAGTTGATTCAAGTTTGTCTGCCTCTAAATGAAAGGAAGCTACAGTAGGGTCAGTGTTGCGAGAAAGAATGACAGTATCGTCAATACAGTGTGATAGAGTCAGTCCCTGGTAGTGCTGCACGAGACCGAGACAAGGCGAGACTTTATGCAGTCTCCATCTCGGTCTCGGGTTTTTGAATTTTTGTTTGAGTATTAAAAGCGGTTTGCTATAATTAATCTTTTCAAAAAATGTTATTATTTTCTAATAATTATTTTAATTTATATATTGGTAATGAAAATGTGTGTAAAAGAAAACAACTACTTACACTTCAATGCATCATAGTTACTATTACTGTTATATATCTTTATATAATTTCAAAAAGATGTTAAGAACGCGCCAAATGAAAGACCCAAATAACATATCTGCCTGCTATAACAAGTCGATTCGTGAAATAAAAAATACACCTCCCAACAAACTTCCCGCTCAATTAGTTATGGCTGTTGGTGAAGATAAAGAATCTGATGATTCACCTTTTGACTTTCGACGACGACTGCATCAATATTTTTGCACCATTTGCTCAAAAATCAGCAAATATCACCGAAGCATGGAAGACAGAAATAATTAATTACACCAAATTAGACCAAGCACCAGTAGACGTTGACATTTTAGAATGGTGGAAAACACTTGAGAAATCCTCCAAAAATTTGTCTAGAATGGCGAAAGATATTTTTGGTGTCTGTGCAACTTCAGTGCCATCGGAAAGATTATTTTCGCAAGCTGCGATGATAATGACCAATAGAAGATCTTCTCTAACTTCTGACTCAGTAAAAGCTCTTTTATGTATCAATGCTTGGGCAAAGTGTATCTTAAAAACGAAAATTTGTGGCAATATTTTTTAGGTGCATAGATAGCCTTTTTTTCAAATTCAATAATTCACTAATTCTAAAATATAATTCAAATAATATCAAAGTTCAAAGTATTAGATTATTAATAGTGAAATTTATGAAATTGAATGAATGAATGATATGAATAGTGAAATTTAGTGAATTTATGTAAAAATTATGTAATTCGAAGGGGGCCGCCACGGTAGCCGAGCGGTGCGAGACCTGCGAAGCTAATGTGTATTGTGGTACTGGGTTCGATTCCCGGTCTTAGGCCTTGGATTTTATTTAATGGTTAATATGAGAAATTTACAGTAAAGTATGTTTGCTAGTCGCCTCCGTCCGCGACACCAAACTGGTAGTTGGGCGTAAAGCCCCGCCTGAAAAAATAGGCGATTACTTTACTTTGCTTACTTTACTTACGTAATTCGAAGTCAAATTGATGTAGTAATATTGAACATATATAATAAAATCGTATCTTTTAATAATTAATTCAATACCCGTAATGATTATTTATTAATAAAGAACACAATTTTATAAGTTTGTAGCTAAAAATTAATATTTGAAAAACCGAGACGAGACCGAGATTTCTCGACGAGATATATATCATGTCTCGATCTCGGTCTCGGACTCGGTTGCTCAAGTCTCGTCTCGGTCTCGGTCTCGGTCTCGGTACCGAGAACCGAGATTTGTCTCGTTTCTCGTGCAGCACTAGTCCCTGGTGTACGGCTAAACACCTTTTTCTTACTTTTGGGAACCCCAAAACAGATATTACTTGTGAATTATCTAAACATACACAATTTCAATACCATTTAATTCTAGTAAAGTTAGAAAAAGTTATTAAAAATAAATAAATGATAACAACAGAACTTGTTTTGACAACTTTTAACTACCCTCATGGTTATAAAAATTCAATGCGCTGATGACTACAAAAATTCTAAGAAAACACCGTCGAAATTATTGATAATGTTCCCATTCGTTACAAGAGTGAACCAGCAGAAATATAAATTACGTTTCTTGGAAAGGAACTTGAGATATTGAACAGTCATATGTTCGCTCGGCTAAATTCTCACATACATCTCCGCGGAATATGTAATGGTAACAATATTAAAGAAAGAATCAATAACCTTTATTAATTTTTTCAAGCAATTTTCTTTTTTTCTTGAATGTTTTAGAATATAATTGTTTTGGTATTATCTAAATAGTAAGAGGAACGCTAACATCTGAACAGTTTCCTTAATAGTTGAAATTAAAATATTATTTGTTATTTTCAAATATTAATGTGATTTTAATAATTAATAAAAGCATTTCTAAATGTAATTAAGACTTTTCCGAGCCAAAGGTAACCAAGTATCCAAACTAAACGCAAATATTTCCAATATTAAATTTACCACTTTCCGGCTAAAAAGTATTCTTCTCAATAATTGAATCTTCTGGTAATCTTCAGGTATCATCACTCCACCATTCAGCAGTGCCATCGAGTTGTAGATGTAATCTCCACCTCCCTTGAGAAGAAGGAGTATTTGTTCTGGGGTGTTCCTTGATGCGAAGCAGGCTTTCCGATCGGGTGTGGCATACTGGACTTCTCTGGAAGCTCAAGACCATCCGTCCAGCCATCTATTTCCTCATTTTGAAATCATACTTGATTGACAGACATTTTAGAGTGGTAGGAACTATTCTTTCTCCATTCACCCATGCTGACGCTGGAGTTCCGCAAGGCAGCATTCTAGGCCCCATTCTGTACACAATCTTCTCCTCAGACATACCTATTCATCCTCAAACTACTCTTCTCACCTATGCTGACGATACTTCCATTTATCTACTGACAAAGCCCCATTAATAGCTCACAGAAACCTTCAGTCTCACCTCACCTCCTTAGAAAATTGTTTCAAAAAATAGGTTATCAAACTGAACGAAACTAAATCTCAAAACATTACCTTCACTCTTCGACGCATCACTCTTCCACCTGTCTATTACAATCTTATTCCTTTATCAGTAGTAAACGAAGTTCCATTACCTCGACAAAAGACTTACATGGAATCCTCATACACGACTTAACAGAACAGACTCTTCAGACGCTTCCAACAACTGAAAAGACTATTCGACAACACTCTTGTCAACAAAAGACTTATTTAAGTAAGTATATTAAAACCAGTCTGGGCATATGGCGTCAAACTGTTGGGTTTAGTCAAACGCTTTAACCTCCAAAGGAACCAGTCCTTACAGTCCAAAATTCTTCGCTCTACAGTAAAAGATCCTTTCTACGTCACCAATCAAACCATTCACACAGAACTAAACATTCCTTTCGTCACACAAGTTCCGATGGCGAATTCTATGTTAACAATGAATCTCTCATCACAATCAAGTGGTATAACACCTTTCTTCCAGGACAATTACAGGTAACACTCCTAGACACTGGTTTCGCGACCTTCTCTCTGACGACGAGAGTCCATAGATAGTGAAATTTCCTTAGAATGTTGCCACTAGGTAACTTCTCCACTCTAAGTATGTTGATATTTTATATTATTGCCGTTGTTGCTCATAACACTATAAAATGCGTTGATTGTAACTAAATAAACTATTTTTTTAAAAAAATTCTGCTAATTAAAATAAGATTCCCCATTTCCTTAAAATAAATTCTATACGAGCAATTGCCCCTTCACCAATTAGAGCGTTGAATAAATAAAAGAAGAACCTAAAATTACCATGTTATAATAAACTATAAACAACAATAATGGCGCACTAAATACCCGAATTAGAAACTGTTTATTAGTCCGCGAGTATCTGTTTGCTACACACTATAGAACAGTGCTCTAAATTTAGACATGCTTCATAGTTATAAATAGTTCGAAAGATTTTGAATATTTTGTACTCTAATTTATTTCTTTTTCTATTTGACTTCGATCTGCAGTTTGCTCCTGTTTTCAGACGCCACATAATCGTCTGCGAGGACCTTGGAGGTTCGTCTCCTAGCCAGGATAACCAGGAACCCATCGGTTCCACATTTAGAACCTGCCTATGAAGATTGATCTTGTCAGTCCTTTCCAGAGTAATCTTGTCTCGTTTGTGTGTGACAGTTCCTTCGGTGTTGGCCATTCTTCAATTGCAGGCCACTCAATAATACTGTGGAGATTATATGAAAAGGAAAATGAATTCCCAAGTTGGAATTTTCCTTGGACTTGCCGGCGACTCTACTGGTTATCAAATCCTACGAAGTTAAGTCAAGTTGGTTAAGACTTCCTGGATGGATCTTCTAATGGAATATACGTATGTATATTCACGAAAAAGCGTAAGCAGAAGACAATTGGTTTACCCCTACAGACCCCATAACTCCACAATACCCTCTTTTATCATATTACCGTCGTACATTTTTATCGCGACACAATTTCAGCCAGAAGAACTTCATTTGTTGCTCCCGAAGAAGGGCACCAAAGGTTCCCGAAAAGTCAATCTTTTTCAAAGAAAATTGCTACTTTTTGGCCCCAGCCATTTATTTAAACTACTATATTATTACTGGAAAACAGACTTTTCTCACAATGCTGGAGACTTTTAATTTTTTCCACTTTAGATGCGCCTACTTATATAAAATCAGTAAGTTGCCTTCATTTTGATAAAGATAAACTTGAAAAATATTCACGATACTTAGTGGCCTGTAATAAAACAGAACATTATCCTTAAATGAGACCTTAGGAAGTTGATTGTCCAGCAAAAATCTACCGAATTTAAAGACAAAGTTTTATGTCAACCATCAAGAACATTTGCTTTTTACCGAGAGTTGCTTAAATCTTGAAATATCTGTTGACAACTTTTTCTTTGCACGTTTTCCTCTAAATTCATTATTATCAGTTGAAAACTTGACAAAAAACAAAAGAACTTTTGATTGCTGAAGAGAAAACTTGTTTGTTACTGCTGTCTTTTGTTTTACCCTAGTTAATATGTTAAATAAAATTGCCTTTTTCCAGTAGGCATTCAAATATTAGAGTGATTAGATGGAAGCGAGCAGATAAAAAAGCAAATAATAAAATAGAAAAGACTGAGTAAATGCAGGTAGTTGAGTTCTTTTAATTTAAAGTCCCTGAAAGATGAATTTTCCTTCAAATCCTCTTAATGATTTGCAGATGGCGACCGCGATTGGCTTTCTAAAATCATTGTCAAACTAAATTAAACTTCATGATTTTTTATTAATAAAAAATGTGACTTTATTTCAGCCTACGTTCACCAAAGACAATTTTCAGCTTCTTCTTTTTTATTATATACATAAAGGGGTTATATTTTATTAAAAAAACTGTTATTTTACAAAATAGTTCATGGGACAAGACTACAATAGAGTTCAATGTAAACTAAGGATTAAAGTATCTCCATTAAAGTAGTTTATTATTATTATTATTATTATCTCAAATCCCTTTATAAACAACAATTATCTTTGTTATTTCTCAATTGAAATTGCTATTTTATAAAACAGAATCGTGGAATATATCTGTACAATAGATAGCCTTTGGCTAATAATTTTGAAAACATTTCCCGCAAGTTCGGGCATTTGATGTGTACATTTTTGCAGTGGCCCTTGTTAGTGCTAGTTGAAGTTTTCTTCTATAATGGCGGTGTACTGTGGCGGTCTTTTTAAATGTGTTTTAATAATTATGGTTACAGTTTTAGTATCTGTTTAGCCACCATAATTTGTATTAGGATTTCTTGCTGCCTTCATCATATCTCTAATATATTCCTAAAGTTTTGGCTTTTATTTATCTATAATTTTAGCATTACTTTGTTGAAAATATGGTCGAGGATTACGCCATGATGAGCTGTAGCTGCCATTTTGCTCCTTATAACATTTATGTTCCCCTTTTATATTTATTTTTTGTTCTTAAGTGGTGAAGTTTGTCTTATATGAACGAATATAGAGTTCAGTATTAAAACATTGTTTCGCCATGTCGCTGAAGATTTTCCTTTAAATGGAAAAAATGTGCTTTTAGAGAATTTCGTCGAAACTTACATTTTCGCATTTAGAAAATGTTACGATGTGTTTTTAATGATTTTATTCGATTTTGTTTGATGCTCAATTCTCTCTACCCCATTATTATTGAAAGGTAACAACCACTGCAGGCTACTTCAGAAAAAATTTTCTTTTTCAAATGGTCGAATAGCTTCTTCTGAAAACTTCTTTTTCTAAACGTTTTTCTTAACTACTTCTTTGAATTCACTTCGTCTAATCAGAATTAATACCTCGATTTCAATTTCACTAAACATCTTCTTTGGCAGAATATTCATCAAGTTTCTATCTTCAATGTTGGCCTATGCTTTTTTGCTTCTATTCTTTCTAGAGATGTGTACCACAGATACATCTTTTTTTGTGTATGATGACACGAGTAGGCAATCAGTTAGGATGATTGGATTTGTTCTTGTGATGAACAGCCACATTAGTTGGCGACCATTTTCCCCAATTCTCAGAAATGGTATCTCCTTTATTTCTCTCTAAAAAAAACCTGTCATTTTCCTTGAAGACATTTTGTCATTAGGAAAATATTACGCAATAATGTAAAATTTGGATTTTTTTTAAAGACAACTTTTATAAAGTATGTTGCTTAAAAAGCAGTACTATATTTAACAAAAATCCAGCCTTTCGAGTGGATTTTGTGTTTTACTTTTTTAATTAGGTTTTAGAATTTTTAATTAAAATTAGAATCGTCTGGAGTAACCAAACGTTTATTGTGATTGTGATTATGTAAACAATTTAAAATTGTGATCAACATCGTTTGCATAAATTTCAATTTAATGAGATACTTCTATTTGTAGGAACAAAATTTTGTTAAATTTTAAAAAAGGAAATTACTTTTTGCTAAATTTTGTTTCATACTTGTTTTTAAGGATATGAGTATTGAGAGATAAGGGAATCAGTTTCACATTCCATTTGCTCGCTTGCTGGCGAGGAGCATTGAGCAAAGTTAGGCAAGCTAGGACTGGTGTGAGAGCACAAGTGTACAACATTGATCTGGCAGTGTACGCATGCGCTAGCCCCAAGGCCCTTAGCCTTCTTGACGCAGTAGTTCCAACATTTCCCTTCTTACTCAATCCATCTCATTCTACTACTAAATTACCAAGCAGTTTCCCTAGCTATCCCTACTCTTCTGTCTATAATATTGTCGGAACGCTGTGTGGGCATACAGGTTTTGCGCTACTGCTGCTTCACTAACAGAAAAAAAAAGCCTGCCTCCTTTCACATCTTGCTCCTAGGCTCCTCTTAATACTTTAATACTAACTTTACTGCTGTAGGCAACTTCCAGCTTCCTCCTTAAACAGAGGGGGGCTCCGCATCTCCCTTTCTATCATCATCAGCGCTGCCTTCTGGCTATTATAATGTACCCACTCACACTAAGGCATTTATTATTTTTCCTCTCACTCTTGTCATTTCCTTAATGCTCGTTAAATCCGAAGAGACTCCTTTTTATTCCAAGAGCCTAACGAGTTTTGTATTTATTCCTTGCCATTACTTTATAAATTTGTAATATTAAGGAGCATCAGAAAAGTGATGAAAATACATTTAACTTAACTCTAATGAATGTACATGGTAATTTTCAAGGAAATTTGAAAAAGTAAGACTTTCAATTATAATTCCTATCTTCCTGCACAATATTTCTTTTTTAAATAGTAGTTCCCCACACTAGTCTTAAAAGAACATAACTAAACAGACGCTATCGACTACTTAAAAGACTCGTAGACGATAGATCTAAACTCTCTGGACAACAAAAGACTGATTTATACTTCTATTTTGAAACCCATCTGGGCATATGGAATAAGTATAATTTTTATTTGTTCTTAGGGTACTACCCTATCTATACAAATGGAGTCATTGGTACAAAATTATTACATAACATAAAATAACTGAAAACTAAAAATGAAATTATTTCTTACATAAAAGATAAAAAACTAAAGACAAAATAAACAAAATAAAAGACAACTAAAAGAACTAAATTTATAAAGAAAAATAACAAAATGCTCTTTAATTTTCAATATTACTAATAAATTTTCTAATTTTTAATGCAGAGACCACAAAGTTATTAAATTTAGTGAGACTGTCTATAACTAATAAATTAAGTAAATTTTCCTCGTTATCTTGGCTCAACTTTAATAAATTCTGATAAATATTCGTTCCTGGCAGATCTAAATGATGGGCATACCAACAAAAATGGAAATGGCGTATGGAATAGAGCTGTGGGGTTCAACCAAACGCTCCAATCTCCAAAGGATTCAATCTCTTCAATCTAAAATATTTCGAACTATTGTAAAAGCTCCATTTTATGTCTCCAACCTGGGCTATACACACTGACCTTAACATTCCTTTTGTCACCCAAATTGCTAAAACACGATACAGAAGACTCCACTTCATCCTGCAATCTTATATAAATCCTCTAGCTCAAAAATCTTTCTTCTAGAATTCCTCCTGATAACCCGGACAAGACGTCTTAAAAGACAGTGGCCTCGTGATCTCCTCTCAAGTGAAGAGAAGTGACTAACCATATAATGTTTTGGAGTGTTACCACTGGGTAACTTCTCCACTCGTTACCTTATCATTTAATTCTCCAATGACATTAATCAGCTAGCGCGCTGATTGTAGCGCAATAAACGCAAAAAAAAAGTAGTTAGCCAGACATAATTAAATAAAAATAATTAATTTAAAAGGCGCTACGATAGCCGAGCGGTTAGAGGCGAGACCTGTAAAGCTAACATGTATTGTTGTTTCTGGGTTCGATTCCCGGTCTTTAGCCCTTAGATTTTATATAATGTTTAATATGAGAACTTTGTAGTAAAATACGGTTTGCTGTCCTTTAGTTGCCTAAAGGTAGCCTAATTAGGTAGTTGTACGTGAAGCACGCCTGAAAGAAATAGTCATTATCAAATCATTTCTGTCCAATTCTTTCTAAAGAATGAACAAGATTTAGACTAAAATATGGCTTTATTAGTAATTGAGTACATAATCGTTCTTTGCTGCCATCATTCATGAGTTTACATTTTGTTGAATTTGTTGAACGACGGCCATCCAGCGCGGTAGCAGACGTATTATTGTGAAGCAGAAGGTTCAGAAAGAACGTTCAGCGCCACTATATATTCAAAAGCTGTGATGACGTGTACCGATAATGCCTCGTTCAATGAACGAAGAGCATGGTAAAATTAGCTGACTGCATTTTAAAATCGCATGCGTGGCAAAGATTCTAAGTGCTCTGAGAACTGTGGAGTAAGTTTAAAGAGAGACGGAAGCATAGTTGAAGGTCACAAACTGATGAATCAACCTGTAAAGAAGAAAAATCCGAAAAAATAAAATCAACGAATAAAATCAACTGAAGTAACGTTTCTTATTAAACAATAACCATTTAGAACTCATGAGCGTTACTTCTTATGGTATATTGCACCTTTCATTGACATAGCATTTTCTTAATTAATAAAAGAAAAAGTTAATACAAGAAATTTACAGATTTGTTTGCTAGTAGCCTCCGTCCACAACTAATTGGTAGTTGGACGTAAAGCCCGCCTGAAAAAATAGGCAATTACTACTTACTACTACTAATAATTAATTAAAAAAATACATAATTACTTTCACAAGAATAGAGACAAAATCCAATACTATTTTGTGACAAGCGATAATTAAAGTTAACTAATTTTAGAATTGGATGTACACGTCAATGTAGTGTTGAGAGACAACTGAGGTATAATCCGTAAAGATTAAATTTTCAATTCGAAGTAACTATATTTTGACTAAAAAAGAATTCCGAATTGATCAGCTGGTTTCACTATTTCCTATTAAAATTATAAAATTATCACCAAAAAATTGATGTATATTTACAAAGTTGACGCTGTATTATTATTTACAATAGCCGACTGAATCCTACTATTTCTTTTAAGTGCGCTGTAAAGTTAAAGTTGAATCGCCCAAGAAATATTAAAGAGCAGTCAGTATTTACCGCATTATTTGTGATAAGAAATTGGCCAACAGTAACCAAACCTTTTAGAAGTTTTGATAGAATAGAACGTTAGAGCCATCCAGACTGTCAAAGTCAGAAATTTGAGCAAAGATAAGGACGCATTGGATTTACCTGTAGCCAGTGGCGTAACTTTATGCTCCTAAAACTGAGCCTACCCAAAAATATTCCTCGAAACAAGAAAACATTGCTTATTTTATTCCTTTTTTTCAGTCAAAAATTTGGAGCTTTGGGAGGGCGGAAAAAACTGAATTACTTCCTGTTCGATTAAAGAAAGCCTGAACGTTAAAGAATTATACCAAAGCTGACGTTTTTCCCAGCCTACAGAACTTGCGCAGCTGTGATTAACTACATGCGTAGAAGAGATAAGGTGCAGTTTAATCACACGGTCTTCTACTTCAATTTTAACGCTTCGTTGCAGTTCAGGGTCCTTTTTTATCAGAAAATTCGTTCTTCCATTCCTGACGAGCTTCTTCCTTCCAATATTAATGTAAATTTATATTTAAAAGTGTTTAGTCTTTTAGAAAATGCCATCTTTGTTCTAACTGGATTGCTATGTACATTTTTTCTTTTGTATGCATCTCAGAGATCTTGGCTTTAATTGACAACAAAATTTAAAGGATATTTTAGTAGAAACTTCGTTTTTCTTCGCTTCATGCATAAAATAAAACTAAAAGATCTAACTCATAATCCATCTGTACGAGAAGAAATTACTTGTCACTTCCAAAAGACAGTTTCTACCTATTTATATCAGGAACATTTGGTAAAACGTTATTTCGATATTTGCATATTTGAGACAAAAAACAACTATTGCGAAGATCGCTTAATACGATTGTACAGGTCTTTTCTGAGATATTAGTGAAATTATCTATACAGGATAAAGTTTCTCTACTAAGTAGCAAAATAGTAACGTTGCTTAAATAATAAGAAATTGAAGGCAAAAAAATGATTAGGAAATTGTAGAATAACATTCGACAAAGCTATCTGGTCTAGCCGAACTCTTCTGACTAGATTGAAGATCGGCTCTAGGAAACCCTAAACGTTTCATTTTTGAAAATATATTGAATTGAGAACTAATAGACTTAACATTCAACTCAAAGATATTAAATTTTGGCGAATAACCTCTGATTAGGGCGGAAAAAAGGTGAGGAAAAAGTACGCGTTGGTTTTCGTTGTGAGCTTTGTTAAATATACAAACTTTTGATTCTAAAGTTACATTGCTACATCATTTGAGGGTTTTAATTTAAGTAATTAATTGTATTTAGGCGACTGTAAATGACGATCATGAATTGATTTTGTAAATAAATTCTTTAAATCAATTTTGGGGAAAAAAAATATTTAAATAAGCTAAATAAATAAACAGAAAGAAACAAAAATTCGGTTTTAATTGATTATAAATGACTTTATCTTAATTGCAGTTTATCGTACGCGATAATGGTACTGTTTGAGTTCAGTTTCATGTTTAGTTGCGTCATTCTAAATTTAACCTTCCAAAACTGCCTTTGTTACGCTGACTATATCGGCGCCGTCTAATTAAGTCATTATTCTAATATTTTTTATGTTTTTATCTCTCTTTTTAGCTCAACACTAACGTATTGCAGTTTTCTTCATCCGAAAACGTAGTTTTCCTAGGGTTACGGAGATATCACTCCTTGTATTAGCGCCTTACAACCAGGCTAATTTGTTTTCTGTTCTGTGACCGCTCGAGAACCGCTCGAAGTTTAAAGTAATTACTGGTTACTAAATAATTATAAAATAAGATTCAATTATCAATTTATATTTTTATAGCTTAAAGAGCTCATTTTGCCTGGAGTATTTTTGCAAAGCATTTTCACAAAATCAATCTCATTAAGAAAGTGATAGCGTTTGTATCATAAACTACAAAATAGTTTAGAAAATTAACGGGTTAAAAATCAACACCAACCTTCTGACCGATCTCCCTCAGCTTAACAAATCTGAGTGCTCCTCTATATAGTCTTTAAGAATGCATTTTTGTGTTTTTATAAAAGACAGTTTTTTTCTTTTTAGTGAATATGTACATATGTAACTTACATGTCGATCCTACAGCTTTTACATTAAATATTTTTCTCTTTGAATATTGATTTTAATGAGGTTGCGTTGGAATAGGCTTTACAGAAACATATTCCTTTAGTGTAAACAATAAAACATTCTAAGAACAACTAAAGTAATACCGTTCACCCCAAACAAACACGAAGTAACTTGCTCTTGTTTCATGCTCTAGTTCGTTTTGAGTGAACTTAGCTTTAAGTGAACGAAGTCGAAAAGTTATTTCGAATTTTAAACTTACATTTGATTCTGCTGCCATTTACAAAAGCATTGTTTTTTCGAAAAATATATCGATTAGGTTTTGTTCGAAGAGGATAACCATCTTGTTAACTGATATGGTCGCTTTGTGGAAAAAGTGCATAAAGTTAGGTGTAAATTTAGTAAGAGAAAATTACGATTCTTGTTGCCATATTATCATTGGTCAAAGTGAAGGACAAAAAGTTGTAGAAGAGAGAAATGAGTGGTGTCGCAGTGAATCTAGAAGAACGTAGAGTGAGTTCGTGACCAGCGACTGCAGGAAGCAGTCATTCCCCTTCATTATCTCGGTGCAGTGCTCCCCACCTAGACTGCACTTAGCTTGCTACGCGGCGTTGCAGGCTCTTCTATTTAACTTCTCTATTCTAACATATATTCATTGCATACTTCTGGAGCGTGCATTTTTATTTAAAACCAAAACAAAAAAGTTTTGGTATTTTATAAATTTATAATTAATTATTACAACTGGGTTTTTAATTAGCGCACCTGATGTTAGAATTCTCTTGTCAGTTTCTCATTTTTTCCATAAATAGGAAAGGAAATCTGATTGGCAGTTTCTCTCGCAGGACTAACTGATGAGACTGTATTTCAATAGATAGCCACGCCCCTTTATTCTAAAAAAACGTCATACAATTTCCAAAAACTAAATACCATGTTTTCTAAAAAGATGAAATAAATTTTTTAAAACAAATATAGAACAGAAGTTTGAAATATGTTGATCACAATCGACTTCGACTTACCTCAACTGCCAAGTTAACTCTCTTTTAAACTTTAACCAAAACTAAAGTGTTAAGTTTTAAGTTATTCAGGACTAAAGATAGCAATCCATTTAAAAAGAACTAAGAGAATTTCTTGACCCCAATTGAATAACGTAAATCAAATGAAAATTAACAAGATTATCTATACACTACTTTGCTAATCTTACAATCTAAAGAACAAATCAACTTATACCACAAAATTTCTAAAATAAATAAATAAACTAAATTTTAATACAAAATTTAAAAAATAGTGGAGAAATTTACTAGCTACATTTAATTGAAAACAGAAGATTATTTTAACAATACAAAAAATGGAAAATTAGCTTCACTACGGCATTAAACAGTTCGTAAATGGAAGATTTGGAACTTAAAAATGCGAGAAAAACTACTAAATAAATAAGTTGATTTATTATAACTTCCTAAAATAAAAGTAATTTAAATTTTTGTAAAAACTATAGCTGGCAAAGAAGCGGATATTCCTTTAATTTTTTAACGGTTTAAGGGCTTAAAATTTAATTACACGGCATGTCACTTAACTTCTTTATATTTTCATGTACTCTAGGAAAACGGATATTTGATAAATTTGAAGGTTTGCAAAAATCGCCATATAATTTGAATTAATTATAAATTGTAAATTGAAATATTGAAATTTACAATTTAAAATATTGTAAAGTTAGCCGGGAAGTGTTGGAAGCGAAGACGGCGTCAGCATCAGAGGCTGGAGGATGTTGAGGATGACCACGGAAAGGTGAGAATCAGAAGATGGCGTCACGAGAGTTTCAGATCAAGAAGGATTCTAAAAAGGCAAATTATCTAATAAACAACTGATGCTCCAGATGAGATAGATACTGATGTACAGTAGCATCTCCACAAACACGAAACCATTAATATTTACAAAGTAAATTTTGGCCTAGAATCCCGAGGTAGAGCATGTTTAAGGATCCAAGCAGACTCACCACATCCTTGCAATTAAACCTTCAATTTTATTATTGAGGAGGATATTTAGTCCAGTTAAAAATAAATCTAGAGGATCATTTTAGAAGAGCTAATTCTAGATATTAAGATGGTTGTAGAAGAAATTGCTATCATTTCCATATTAATTAAAGGCAAATTATCTAATAAACAGCTGATGCTCCAGATGAGATAGATACTGATGTACAGTAGCATCTCCACAAACACGAAACCATTAATATTTACAAAGTAAATTTTGGCCTAGAATCCCGAGGTAGAGCATGTTTAAGGATCCAAGCAGACTCACCACATCCTTGCAATTAAACCTTCAATTTTATTAAGAAGTCTTAGATGAGTGTGGATGATCAAACCTCTTAACCAAAATAAGATGTCCATCATAATGAATTTCGAAAAATAACTAATTTCTCTCTAAATGTATTTTTTCTTTGAGATAAGGAATATTCTTCCTCGAGAAATCGTTTCCTCTTCCTCGAGTACCTTGATCGTTTATTCCTCGTTATTGCTCTCAAAACCTACAGTCAGAATCTAGAACTAACGCTGAATTTCCTTTATAGGTTACGATACATTTTTAGAATTATTTTAAGAGAAAATTTTCCAAGTTAACATTTAGTGAAATTAGAAATGAACAGGATGTTGGAATCAGTAGATTACATAATCTGTTACTCACTGCTCACCGAGAACATGACGCACTTAGAGCGCTGATAAAAGCATTCAGAAACAAAACTATCAATAACAACAGAAATCACTAATACTTCCTTTCATAATCATTTCATAAGAATGTATATAAAAAATAATCTAATATTTTAAAGTAATGATTAATAAAAAAAGGCTTCTTTTTGTTTATAACGTTCACGCGCATAATACTGTGATATGCTTTTCTAAAAGTGACAAATTATGATTAAAAGAGATAAGTACTTGAATTTAAACATCTGGGGGTTCCTAACGGAATTCCGATGATAATAATTATAATATAGAGAACATTATGATGTAATTGAGTTTTATAATTATTACCACATATTATTGTAGCTAACTTGTAATAAACATTTTATAAACAGTACCTGCGAATCTAATATGTACTCGTATTGTGGTACTGGGTTCGATTCCCGGTCTTAGGCTTGTATTTTATTTAATAGTTATTAAAAGAAATTTACAGTAAAGTACGAGTATGTTTGCTAGTCGCCTCCGTCCATGACACCTAATTGGTAGTTGGACGATAAGTCCTGCCTGAAAAAGTAGGCAATTACTGTACTTTACTTACTTTTTTCTATAAACATTCTATAACAGGTTTGAAGCTCCTAACAAAAGGCGACTATAATGAAAAATAAAAGATTACCAAAACCTCTAGATTGGGCAGATTGATTGTGATATTGAAGAATATCTTGAGATCTTTAGCAGAATTCGTGTAATGCGTAAACAGATAAAGAAAGAACAATGCAACGATTCCTCATGAACAATTGCATTACAACTGGAGAAGCGCCTATCATTCTACTGACAGGGCGATACTAACCAGTGATTTTATAGCTTTCTTAGAAAAAGAATCTGAGATTCTATGAATGGTGATTAGTATTACTGAGATCTCGGATTCGAATCCAAGCTGCTGGCTCTTAGATTTTCTATTCCTAGGAGCTTTCTTACAGTTCACTGTCAGATACGGACAGTGTCTGTAATAAGAGAACGACTTAGATGTTGATCCGCCTTAAATTTACAAAATAATAATAATAGCAATTTATTTTAAGGAGAAAGAATGCAAAAATCAGTACTTTACATCACGGGTACCCGTCTTAATTTGAAAAAAATATAGACGTTCCAAAAAAAAACCAAAAAATATTTGTAAATGCTAAAAATAACGACAAACAAATGAAAATTAAATTGAAAAACATAAATTAGTCTCACTAATATACAGGGTGTTCAGCATAAGACTGCGGTAACTTCGGGAGGCGATTCTGGGCATCATTTGCAACAAAAAATTCCATATAATTTATGGCTCGATTCGGCTCCGTTTTATAGATATTTTTAATTTTATGTTTTTTCAAGGTACTACTACTTTTTAGCAAAAAGTTGTCTATATTTCTCAAATTATTAAAGCTACAGCTATTTTAATAAGCTCATTAGAAAGAAGGTTAAATTTCCTTTTAAATAAGCAAATTTGTATTCCAAAATAATAATATTAAGTATTTTACTTTGTGGCCCAAACATAAGAAATAGCAAGTTTCTAATTTTTTCCAAAAACTTTGACTTCATTTTACTCAAAAACATTTTATATGAAAAAACCGTGCACTATTCAGGAAAAACATCTACATACGATCGCCTTTCGAACGGTATACAATAATTGGGGTTATGTTATAAATTGACGCAGGAATCTGTGATTAATTGCAAAAAAGTAGGCCTCAAAACAGCGTCGGCGTTATGAAAGGAATTCACCTACCATAAGAATATAACTGATCAGAATCATCAAATCCAGTACGATTTTTTGCAAACGTGTAATTTAATAATTAATTTATTTAAGAACTTATATTCAAAAATATAAAATTTACATTATAAATAATAAAATAAAATAAAAAGAAGAGAAATGAATATGATGTTAAATGAGTGTAAGGTAACAATTTTAAAAGAAAGGATTTTCGTTTAACGAGTTTAGATCTGTGTGTTATTCTGTAGTTAATTAAAGAAATATGCCAAATAATGTGAATAAATCATCATTTTGAACTACTCAATAAAATTTTGGAATTAACAGGTTATGAAGAGCTAATGAATAAGCCGAACACAGGAGGTTGTGGAGAGCTAATGAATAAGCCAAGAACTTATTACTCGCTCTGATCCCCAAATTAAATAATAGTGGATGGAATACTTCACGGGACCGCCAGTACACCTCCAAGATCCGCTTAGCGTTCGGATCACCCTATCGGGAAAACATCTAGAATCCACTATTCCCATCTACGAAACCGTAGATGCATAACATGTCGCGATATTCAATATTCGAATACGCTGGCATAATGATAGCAAAATGACAACTAAATATCTAATGAAAATGTAGACTTTAAACTATCTTTTCTTCTTCTTGTATTTATTTGTTTTTATAAGCCGTATTAGGATAAAACATATCAGTTTTTAACTTTGAGATTAGAGCGATAAGTAAGGTTCTTTCATAATGCCGACACTGTTTTGAGGCCAACTTTTTTGCAATTAATCACAGTTTTCTGCATCAATTTTTAACATAATCCCAATTATTGTATACCGTTCGAAAGGTGATCGTACGTAGATGTTTTTCCTGAATAGTGCACGGTTTTTTCATATAAAATGTTTTTGAGAAAAATGAAGTCAAAGTTTTTGGAAAAAATTAGAAACTTGCTATTTCTTATGTTTGGGCCACAAAGTAAAATACTTAATATTATTATTTTGGAATACAAATTAGCTTATTTAAAAGGAAATTTAACCTTCTTTCTAATGAGCTTATTGAAATTACTGTAGCTTTAATAGTTTGAGAAATATAGACAACATTTTGCTAAAAAGTAGTAGTACCTTGAAAAAACATAAAATTAAAAATATCTACAAAACGGAGCCGAATTGAGCCATAGTTTATATGGAATTTTTTGTTGCAAATGATGCCCAGAATCGCCTCCCGAAGTTACCGTAGTCTTATGCTGAACACCCTGTATATTAATTGATTAACAGAAAGAAAATTAAAAGTTCAACTCTTCAAGAAGTCTTTGGCAATATCTTCACGCGTGACTACCATATTTAATAATTAGCTTTTTGAAAGAATTCAGCGAGTTTATCATTTATTTGAGCTTTTGTCAAAAAAGAATGAACTAGTATGATTATGAATCTCTGCCAGAAATTATACATTCTGCCAAAAATGATAACAGCTTCTTTCCTGGCATTCGGAATAGAATAAAAAGAATGGACAGAAATTAATAGACAAAAACCATTCTTTGATCTTAAAACAACCACTAAAAAGTAAATTCAGTGATACTCTCTGAAACTGAATTATTCACAGTTTATGCTTAACAAATTATAGAACTAAAAGCAGTTCTTTGAGTGATGCCAAAATCGAAATATTTTGTATCACAATTTCTAAAAATAAATATAAAAATTCCTCTCAGAAATATTTATAACAGACTAGGAAAAAAAATTAAACGCAATTATTGCATAATTCGAACCAGTGTTGAAATCAAAGAACATCACGGTTTAATAATTTCAGAGTAATAATTTAGCATAATAATGAAGCTGTAGGTTTTCAAAGAAGCATTTTAAATATAGAGCAAGTAAAGGTATGTATAATTATAGATTTAAATTTATATTTGTTTTATATATTTAATACTAAATACTATCATTTCTCTAAATATTAGATGGGTCAAGTTTCTCTTTAGTTAGAAAAACGTCTTCAATTTCAAGAATATAATACTTCATTAGTTCTAGAATCCTTATTTCAAGGAGTTAATATTTGATAATAATTTTTTTTTTTCCTAGTACAATTGGTGTGTCCGTAATTTTCTTTCTTTTTGTATAATTTTCAATTAACCAAAAAGCAAAGACTTGCTAGTATGTCAAGCTTTTCTTAACCAGTAAAACTGTTTCGACCTTGTTGAAAAATGTGTCCACTACGTGCGTCATACAAAAATAAGAGATGACGAATATATTCGTCAAACCTAGAGTATGTTTGTTATGAAATTGAGTTGCAATGAAATGACTTTCATTTTATTTTTTTTTTCGTTATTTATTTCATGTCCATTTATTCATTTATTTATATCAACATAAATAGGAACCAAATACATCAAAAATAAATTTACGAATATATTTTAGTTTTAACAAAAATTGTAAAATTGACTGCCGATGGTCACTACTGAATACGTATGACGGATATACTCGTCATAACACAAAATTTTACACTTTTTTCGTGACGAATATCTTCGTCATAAACAGTTAACTGGTTAAATGTTTCAATGATTTTTTTGAATTTATAAAAACAGTCAGTTTATACAGCACTAATTTACGTTGTTGAATAGTGGCTACACCTAAAACAACCAAAATACTCAAAATGAATGGGTTATATCAGGCCAGATTGCTCTTTCTGGTCTCAGAAGAAATATTTACCAAAAAAGAAAAAGCTGTGAAATATTTGAAGCAGGGTTGTATTTTGAGCTAACTTGATGGACGAACTATCGCATTTGAACTCTATTCCTTGCTGTTCTAGCCAAAAAAGTATACTTGTTGAGTAAACATCAAAAAAAATTATCTTTTGCAGCATAATAATCAAATACCACCAATTTCGCGCCGTCGGCAGTTTGGGGTAACTGCTTCAACCCAAATAAAACAGACGGTTGACATTAAACAGGAATCTCCTTCAGAGAAATTGCACATCATTTTGGAACTATTCTTCCGTGCTTCGAGTATGCAGGTTTTGTTCTGAGCGATGCTCAGATTACAGGCGTAAAGCGGCATAAATTCAGTCATGCCATTCAGACAGAGTATTTGAGGAAGTCAGGATGAAATTTGACATTAGTGGTCATCAAATCGGAACAAATTATCTTTAGTGCTGACCCTAATTAAAGGAAACATGAAGATTGACAATGAGAAGGTTATTATTGTGTTACAGGTTTTACTGCTCGAGATCTCGCTGTATAGGAGACACAAACATCAATCTACTGTTTAATAATGGTAATGTAATATTCTTAAAACCATAGTACTTAGTTGGTACGACTTAGTTAGCCATATTCTTATTGATTTACGAGTAGTTAGTTTTCATTGGTGTAAATTTCTTGATGAATTTGATTATTGCATTAAACTCTTTATACTACTTCTAAAAGTTATACCTATTTACCCTATCTTATTCTTCGCACATCTTATTATCTATTATAAATTAACCGCTCGGTACACAAAACGACCGCTACTTATTTAGCATAACTGCATGTGATTGGCAATTGGTTTGCTGATTGATGATTGCGTCCTTATAAAGTGAAACCCACAGATCTTGAGCACTAAATCAAAATTTCAGCTATAACCTAATCAATTTTTCACCGTCAAACTTAATGTTTTCGTGAATAGATACTAGGTTTGGCTCTAAAAATAATTTGGTTCTATTAAGATATTTAATTGCACCATTGGAGGAGCTTGACTTTACAAATAGTCGTATAAATGGCGGTTGTAGCTAAGAACAAAAGACCTCTGCACACCAGTAAACTGTTTGCACTGACCAAAACCTCCATAATCTCAAAGCACGGAAGAATGGTTTAGAACATGGAGATGTATGGTTAGTGCAAAATTGACCTTTAACCAATTCTTACGCGCAACAAAAGTTCTATTCTTTACTTTTTATAGGATCGTGAATTTCACAAAGATTGATCGTTAATATCTTTGAATGCTTCATGAAGATCCCTAGTTTGCTTCGCTGCCATAAACAACTATCTTTCTTAATAGCATAAAATACGCCTCAAAAATGAACTGATGTTTCCTTTAGCGTCCAGTTTTCTGATGCGCAGTTGACTGCTGACCTGGTTTTGTACCAATAAATTCTTTAGTGAAGCGACTTTTAGATAAAACGCCTTTTCAGAATCTTTGGAAAGCGCGAAGAATATCTAACTCCGGCCCCATGTTTCTTTGTTTTTCCTCCTCAGCCTCAACGACATTTTCACTGTCTTTGGAACTGAAAACTTGGACGCTTCAATCGTAGACTTAACTCTACTCCTGATGAGTTTGAGCCTTTCTTCTAAGACCAAGAATCTTCTTAAACGCAGATTCATTCTTTGCGTTTCAACATCCAGCTTTTGAAAAAAAAAATCCTCCTTAATATTTCGCAGTGATCCTTCTAAACTGGCTATATCATCAGAGTTAGCAAGGATATTGGTCAATTTGTTAAAAAATAGGCCTGCCTTGCACTAAACACTCCAGCTTTATTTATGGCTGCAAGGTGTACTACCACCGGAGATATCCTGCTTCAGGTCCGTAATTAACGAAATCGAATTACCCTAGAAACATCCTGCGTGATGAGCGTATCCCCTTAATCAGTCTAATTAACTACGGGAATAGTATGCCTATGAGTTCACTAAAGTCAAAAATAGTTGCTCATCCCAACCATCTTTGCCTGCCACTGTTTTTTTTTTTTTTTATTGTTTGTGTCATTGTGCAAATAGTTTTATTAGCTAAAAAATTGTTGCCAGACTAGAGAGGACTAAATCTTTCCAATTCTGAAAGCCACCCAGAAAATCTAGGATAATCTCAGAGATTAGGGAACCAGCGGATAACCACTACTGGAGAGACCCGATAACTTTTCACTCCAATATCCCCTAGAGGAATCCCGCTACAAATACTCTAGAAAAACCCAAGAAGAAGAAAAAGGGAAATTGTCATTGCTGTATAGAATCTGAAGTTACCCGATATCATCTTGAACGAAACGCAGAAATCAATTGAAATCTGCAGATAAGTGCCTTAAATCCCATTAAGGACCTTTGTTGCCAAATGGCAACGCAAAATTCTTTATATTATCGATCGTTACCACGCATCTTGTTATAGGTTTATCGATTATTATCAGTTATTGGTATCTAGAAGAAACCTTTTTCTTTGTAATTAGTGGCTTGGTTATTGTTTTTGATGAGAAACTAAGTGAGAGAGATTATAAAATAGTGGCTAATCTCCAATACCTTCAGCAGCTCCTAGAGTTAGTTAATTATTAGTAAAGTAAAGTAATTGCCTTCAGGCGGGGCTTAACGTCCAACTACCAATTAGGTGTCGTGGACGGAGGCGACTAGCAAACATACTTTACTGTAAATTTCTTTTATTAACCATTAAATAAAATCCAAGGCCTAAGATCGGGAATCAAACCCAGTACCACAAGACATATTAGCTTCGCAGGTCTCGCCTCTAACCGCTCGGCGCCTTGGTTAATTATTATTTGTTTACTGTTTAATTTTAGGTGAAATTTCACAAAGTTTTTCGTTTTAGTGGATGTATTTGTACCACTAGAAAAAACAAAAATTAATTTTGCAATGTTTACATTGAATTTACAACAAGTTAGTTTGCTGTTAAGGCATTATCTGCAGAATTCAATTGATTACTGCGTTTCGTTCAAGATGGTATCGGGTAACTTCAGTTTCTATACAGCAATGACTATTCCCCTTTTTCTTCTTCTTAGGTTTTTCTAGGGTATTTGAACAACAAAGAGCCTTTAGGCTACATCCACTTCTTTTATTTTAGGCTAGGTTTTTCTGCTGAAGTTAAGACGATGAATTGTTCCCCAGACTAAATTTTTGTTGAACTCCCTGAGCCTTCTGTTTGGACAGACGAAGAATCAGGTGAGGGCGAGATTATTACCCATTTACCCGGTTGTCAGTTACTAGCTCCTGCTGAATTAGTTTTTCGACATTCAGTTAGGTATGGGCCAAATGGGGCATTTTGTAGCGCAAACGGAAGCCAAAAAGAAAAGGAGATGTGCAACTACCTACAAAATATCGTTAAAAAAAAAAAATTGTATAGTTATCAAAGTTAAGGTTTTTAATGGGTTAAATCAAAAATTAAATCTTAGGTAATGTGATGCTGTTTTTTCTCAGCAACTTTGCAACAGTGTGAGATAGAAAAATGTTAATTGCAAGGTAAACAAATAAAATGAAATAAATAAATAATCAGAAAGGAGATGTATTAGTAAATAATAATATTATTAATACAAGTAATATTTACAAAGCGTTGTAAATTGAATAGTACAATAAATGTGTTTCTAAAGTTTAAAGAATAAAATGAAAAAAAGAAATCAAACGAAGACATGTAAAACAATGCCATAGTGATACTGACTGAATGGTTGGAATATACATATACTAAACACAAGGCTGAGCTTTTTTTTCCCCGTAAATGACAAAGTGGGGAGGAAGCTTCAGATTTGACTTTGTAATTTAGTCCTCAGCCGCACGTCACTGTGTACTCGAATAGAGGTTGTGCGCGCGTATGTGTGTAATGTGCGCGCGCGCTCGTTCTTACATTAGTGTGGCGGTTTTAGAGATTAGATGACGTTATCTGGTTTGAATGTGTGCGTTTACAAGTGTGAGAGATATTGTACTTGGGGCGGGTTATATTCTGTCAGTATATGTAATAGAAGGCTTCAAAAAAAAATAAAAAATAAAAAGGGCTAGCCGAGAGAGTGTGGATACTGTAATAAGAAAAGCACGTTTCAGAGAACGTGGCTCGTACGTACAGCCACAAGTTGTACAATAGTCCCGCTAGAAAGCGCTTCTTGTTTCTAATTCAGTCTCGCCACCGTGGCGCGGCTGTTAGGATCGATAGTTTTGTAGCCTGGATCAGCGTGAAAAGAATGGGTTCTTGGGTGTAAAGAGTAACTGAGAGATAGAATGAGAAATGATATGATGAGAAATATAGTGAAAGAGATGCAGGATTTTCTTAGAATTTATTATAAACAATTGTGCTGGGTTTGATGAATTAGAGCGCAGCAGCAGGGTAGCTAGAAAGCTTGACTAGTGGTGGGGGTAGAGCTAGAGAGGGTTATTGCAGTGAAAGCGAGTTTAATAATGAAGTAGAGGGAGTGGAAGTATGCTTTAGAGAAATTAGAACAGTGGTTACATAAATTAAGTCGAATATTTATTATTCTGATTATTGATTATTTTAATTATCATTCTTTTTAGGAGCGAACTATTTGATTGGCTGCCTCTAGTTAAGCTGCCAATAAGGGGCAGCAAGGTTTTTCTAAAAAAAAAAATTAACTTTATTTACAAAAGTACTTGTTACCATAGAAATGAGAAATACTATCTTATTAAAAAAAGTATTGAACTAAGTAATAAAAATAAATAACATCAAAATATGTTATTTAAACCGCGAATACAACTCTTTCTGTTATAAATTCATTTTCAATGCTAGAAAGCGCTCAACAAAATGTACACCAGAACTGTACTAACTATAAGAGTTATTTTCATAGTGTTCATGTTATATAGTATTATTACTAGCAAAGGTTTTATAGTAACGCTTTCTCTGTGTGTTAGTGTGTGTGTAAATGTTCATTATCTTTGGCCGCCATGCTCCCCCTCTTGACACATCACACAACCAACTACCCCTCCCAACCATTCCTCATACTCTATAACAGGCTCTTGTTCCCCTTTTTAATACTGTCTGTGTGTAAATGTGTGTGTATGTGTCTGTGTATGTTTTGTGCCCAAGGCAAACAACCTCCGTCTGAGTGAGATAGTGTATTATGGGTTAGAAAAAGATAGAAACATTGAGCGGAAAATATTATCTACTACCAGTTCAAAATATGTCCAACCGTATTTATACACTCATGGTATTAACTAAACTGAAAATATTGTACTATCTAGAGTGATTTCACTAGTTAAAACTCGAATGCTGCTGTAATATGATATACAAAAAAAACACCGCCTATTGTTCTCTATATTTTTTTTATTACACTCAATAAGAAAATTAAAGTACATCTTTTAAATTATTTCTTTTCACAATTTGTTTTTGCGTCACTTCCACTGCCACTCTCTTTAAAAACACTAAATATTTTTTTTTCAAATTATCATTTTTAACACTTCAGATTTTAATTGACGAAAAAGCTTAATTTGTAAACAATGAAGAATGAACATAACAAAAACTTTCTAAACATTGCGCAATTCTACAATATAACCTTGTAGAGTAGGTTACATTATTAATCACAGTAATAATAAAAATTTTTGTCAATGTTTATTTTAACAAAAAAGACCATTATTCTTTTTATGTACAATGCAATATTGTGTAGTTATTTGAACAAATTTAATGAAAAATTATTTACTTAATCCAAAAAAATAATAAATTGTTGGGTAAATGGTTCTAAAATACTGTATAGGTTTTTTTTTATTTCAGTAAATATTCATCAATTTTTCTCATTACATGTTTACATCTTCGCTATATTAGATGTTGGTTTTGTTTGATGTTGATCGTACTTAGTTTGTACGATTGCGCAACTAATTAAAAATTAGATATGAAATGTTATATTTTATCATAACACTGAATATAACAATAGTTTTGTCCTAATTGATAAACATTTTTAAGAATCATTAAGAGAATCTAATAAATGAAATACGCAGATAAAATCTGAATTTTTGAATTGAGCGGCGGAGATACAATTGCTCGCCATGTCTGGTACAATATACTCCGCTGTAGTTTATATGTTATTAAAATTTCATTACACTACTTTTTTCCACTGCCTGTTACCTAGGCAACGACTACCAATTTTCTGGTGTACTTTTTGGATTGTATCTAATGCTAGTATCGTTAGTGATGTCGAGGATGATCGGGAAAACACGTTAAATTCCGTCCGAATTCGCGAAATGAAGTATGTAGTAGGAAATTTCGCAAATAACTTTCTTTCAGTGTTATAAAAGTAAAGGCAAGACACTACGGTAGGTAAGAAAATGGCAGCCTTTCTCCAATTGAAACGGATACACCGCCATAAATTCTATTGAGTAGAGCGCCCGAAGATGTTCTTATAGTGGTATCTATGCCAAGAAACAGGTTTTAACCCAGTCTTGAAGTACAGAGATATCCTCACGAAAAGTTGGTTTATATTTACAATTTGCCGATCTTCTGGAAAACAACTGCAATCGTTCAGGAGTATCGTGAAGGCAGTGTGGGAAGAAGGACCACGAGTTTAGTGGTAGAAATCACTCGCGATAAAAGAGAATTACTCCAAAGTGTTGGGTGTAGAGGCGAAGTTAAAAAGTAAATCGTATTTCCAAGCTTTCATAAACGCCACTGTCTTAAGCAGTTCGGATGCATTGTAATACTGAAAGGATGTAGGGTCTCCAGTCACACCAACTTCCTAGGCAACGATAAAGAGGACAATGTTTCAATTTCAGCAGCCTAAAGACACTCGTTTCTACAGGTTCATACAGTAAAGAAAGTGGTAGCAGATAAAATCAGGAGGAAATTGGAAAAATCTTGAACGAAACAAATCTCCTTCAATATTCCACGCAGTAAATTCTCACCGAACGTCTGGGTGGCAGCAATTACTTGCAAGCCCACCACCATTGAATGGGGATAATGCCTTTCTCAAAACGCCCGTTATGCCACAGAAATTCCGAAGTGGATGATATCCATTTGTTCGCTTGTGCTGGCATAGATGATAAAGGCGAAGAAGAAAGCGAATCACGCCGAAGAACTATTTCTACAAGATATTGGGCTGTTTATAGAAAAAAAGGGAACTCTGTTGACAGAATCGGTACTGGAAAAATAAAAGAAAAAGTTAATTGAACACAAGAGGAGCTTGAAAGCAAGAAGTATACATCAATACCAGTACTTACTTGTCACTAGCAGCAATCAAAAGTTCCCAACCATAATCACAAATACACATATCTAACTAAAGCCATGTCTTGGTTTTATTTAGACTAAGTTCCAAAATGAACGACCGTGTTTATAGCGCCATTTTATATGAAACGGTAGACTTCTGTAGGGTTTTTTTTTTTTGCACAAATGCCCTATCGATTATTCAGATCAATTGCCTTCGATATCAATAAGAGAAAAACCTAGCCCAAAGCTACGCTTTACTGAATTCGTCAAGAAAGTTCTTATTTTCTTGCCACTTAGTATCGATAAAAAGAATTCAATAGTGATGACACGGACCTTTAAAAGAAAATGTTCTTTCAGGATAAACATTATTTGGAAATTGAAGATAGTTTTACGGGAAATTGATATGCATCTGATGATGGATGGAATCAGAAAGAATTAAGAATGTGAGATGGTTAAAAATTCTACAAAATGTAACTGTTAGTAGCGTACACAAAATCTTCATAAGGTGCCAAACATGCCTGGCCAAAGAATAAAAGTAGATAAAATATAACGTTCGACTTTTTTATTCTAGAAATATTGGACAAAATATGTTAGAATTAAAGAAATTAAGGATGATTTCAAGCAATGCGGACCCAACTTCAACTGTTTTTTTATCTGTATGCAACCAACCCATGTAATCACGCCCTGAAGAACAGAATAAATTTATCAAAACGTTGGTCGTAAAGACAGAGTTGTTGTTTTTTACTTTGACTGAATCTTCGCTAGTAAAATCCTAAAAATTAGTAACGTCTACAGGGCTCTGGCGAGTCAGTGTGCTTCCCCAATTCCTTCTACACTTCAGGGATTAGGCAACATGCCTGTTCCGCCTTCACAACTTCTTTGTTTTCTTCATCTACATCTTTTAACTGGCCGTTGTCCTCTAGGCCTGCACTTACTGACCTTTAAAGATGTAGATGGCATACCATTAAGGTGCTCCCCCCCCTGCGGGTTCGGGTATAGAATAGACCCGCAATGTCCACCACTTGTCGTAGAACAAGCAACTGTCCGTTAGCCTAATCCTTACATCCTTTCAAATCTTAATTTTATCCTTGATCCCATCCTACTTCTATTTTTCCTGGGCTTTTAAGGGTAAATGAAGCACTTAGCCATGGTGAAGGCAGTTCATCTACTGGGAGAATGACGCCGAAATTAAGTATTCCAGCAATTCTTGGTGCTGTGAGGAGGCAGCCTCTCCACTAGACTTACCCAGCAGAAGACCGGTTAACTACTCTGGGGAAAATTAATCGATTGCAATCTCTTCACCAACTATTTTTTGGTCTTTATTCTTTTCCTTTCTTTTCACTTAGTCACTCGGCTTAGTCTAGCTCTCCCAAGACTAAGGCCGGTCAACGTCAGTTCCGCTGCTGCTAACTTCTGATTGTGAAGCTTGGCCTGGTTTATAAGTAGGATCTGAGTTTGGCACATGTAAGGCGAGACTTGGTATGCCGATTGGGGGGGTCTGTAAGACCTAACTTGTGTGATTCCCTTTTTCTGTCGGTTGCTCAATAGTGACGTCTCCGGGGTTTCTAAGTTTATTGATGGGAGCAGATTCTGAGAGCAAAGAGGAGACGAATATGCTGATAAGATACAGGAAAGAGCTTCGTTGGTCACAATGACACCTCAAACCTATTATTACTGTAGTTACCAGCATTATAGAACAAAGATGGTACAGTGGATCTTAAAGGAACTCCATAAGAGAATGAGATCCGGAAGGCCGTTAAGACAAGGAGGTTCTTGGCCTGATTAAAATGGCTCTGCATACTGTTTAGCAGGCTCAGATCTGCCATTGGTCCATTTGTTGAGCGGATCTGCTACCCAAACTTACCACTAAATCCCCTCTTTGCGCATTCTAGGTTGGGTCTAATGGAAATATGGGCTAAGTTGTACAGAATTGTCGCGCTAATTTAGAACCAGATTTCTTCCAGAAGGTGAGGGTCCATCTCCTCGAGATTGTCCGGTAAGTTAAACGAACTCTATAAATTTTTACACACAAAAAACTGAGTGACTAGCTCGCCATGTCTCTTTATATGCTACTAATACTCGTAGTATTTTTTTTTTCCTGGCGCATCGACTGCTGAGGTCATTAGCGCCTACTCGTAGTATTATTAGTATACAGCAATTTACGGCCATCTTGCATTTATCGGCTGAACGATACTTTTTGTTGTACCATCCCCTTTGGAAGTGAAAGGTAGATGGAAATCAATCTTATGCCTGTGTTTCTTTCCTGACACTAGCCGGCCGTTTAAGCAATCTAATCTATCCGAATTCATTTATAGAAGCGCGTTCAGTTGAATTTTTAAAAAAAGAATTTGACAACTACTCATACGAAGAAATCAAAGGCCATATAACCTCCTTCAAATACGTATAAGTGAAGTCAAAATCTCTATTTCAAACTAATTTTTTTTTTCCGACGCATCAACTTCTACGGTCATTAGCGCCCACTATCTTGTTTCTTCCTCTTTCTTTGTATCACCTGAGCTGGGATGACACGTGCAGACCCATAGCTTCCAATCACTACACCTTGCTTAACAGGGTAGGGTGGAGTCTGGGTCTGCAAGATTGTCTCCACACATCCCCTCTTATTTCATTGATATTGTCGATGAGGGGGAGTGTGGAATATGATTGTGTCATCCCTTGACTACACTAACTTTTATTATAAATATCTATCTCTGAATAAAAAATTTAATTGTTTTCAACTATATTCATTTTTGGCAAAACCAAAAGTAATACTGGGTCCTTATAACTTCTACATTTACTGTTTGCTTGGGCTTTACTGAATACTAAATCCGAGGAGGCTATTTATCTGGTAGTTGGATGTGCAGTACTTTGAACTAATATTCCTGCACATCCTAAAATAAACTAGAACTAAACATAATTAACCTAATGGGGTTGAAATACTCGTATAAAATTTCTTTCAACCCCGGGATAAAAAACCTAACCTAAACAGACATACGACTTTCTCGCCAATAAATACGTTCATGCCACTAAATACATTCACGCCATTGAATACATTCGAGCCAATAAATACATTGATGCTAATACATTCTCACCTATAAGTAAAAAAAGTAAAAAGTAAAGTAATTGCCCATTTTTTCAGGCGGGCTTTACTTCCAACTACCCATTAGGTGTCGTGGTCGGAGGCGACTAGCGAACATACTTTACTGTAAATTTCTTTTATTAACCATTAAATAAAATCCAAGGCCTAAGGACGGGAATCGAACCAAGTACCACAATGCATATTAGCTTTGCAGATCTCGCTTCTTAACCGCTCGGCTACCGTGGCGCCTCATTCTCACCTAAATATATTACACTCATCCTAAGCATTCACACTTGGGGAAAGTACTCGATATTCCTTTCCCCTTTATTCCAAACTAATTACTCTACTTTTGATCATGAGTGAAACTCCGCCATCGGCCAGGGATGCAGTAAACTTGCACGCTGTGACGGATCAAAGCAAAGATATAGAGAACACTGTTAAAAATGCGTTTGGGTCTGCGATAAAGGATAATATTGTTGAGTTTAAAAGTGGGTAGCACATTTATGAATTCGAGGTAGCCTAATCTGAAGCCAGAAATTAAAAAATGAAATACTACATCAGATTAAGAAATTTATCTAGTTAAAAGTCTTTCATGTAGCTTTGATTTTAGATCCAGCAGTTGTAGAATTAATTTCTTCCTAAAATCAAACTAAGCAAGAAATAAGCTTAATACTTTTGTTTTAGTATCCGTGCTTAGGTTTAACGAAAGAAAAAGTTGAAGCATGAGCTAAGTTCATTGAAAAACTGAGATGGGCAAACCAGACAAGAAAACGTCGAGAAAACGCTAGAGGTAATGTCAATAAAATTTACTGAGTACTGTTTTATTTATAAGTGGTACAAGCAAGTAATTAAAATTTTTGAATGTTAAAAAAAAGGGGATATTTATTACATTATATATTTAAATTTGTAGAGTCAAAAAGAGATATTGAGTTTACCTTGAATGTAAATGAGAAGTTTTAAATAAAGCAACAGACTCAATAAAAAAAAAAGATAGAATGAAACCAAATAAAGGAAAAAAAATAAAAAAAGTCGTAAATTAGGAGAGCGCGGGGACTTGTAAAGCAAGGTGATACAGTGGCGAGCAACAAGGATGGGGCTAACTGCGCGAGTGAGACGGGGCGACTGAGTGATTGGTAGAAAGCTGCCCTTCAAAATGGAGGCCGGGTCACATGTTCGGTGCCGCTCTTAGTGAATAGCCTTGGTTTTACTCGCTCGCTATAGTTATTCACTATTCAATTGCTCTATTCAAATATTACTCTCAAATTATATAATGAGCAAGCTTTTGGCTAAATGTAACTCATTCAATAATAATGAAGGTTCTAAACGGTTTTTTATTATGAACGTCAAATTTTTATTATAAGAGCGCATGTAAAAGTTTTTTCTTTTGCAGCAAAAAGAGGATAAATAGGGTTTTCCGTTTGTTGCAAAAATGCATAGTTTTTCAAAATGTGCGATATCCTGATTAGAAATTTCTTCTAAATGATAACAATAAGTATTCAACATATCTGAGATAAATTCTTGTCAAAGTTGTTTGTAGAATCCCACTTTAGTTCTGCCAAATAAGCGTGTTATCACTGAACTAGGAATCCCACTTAAAAGATTCAAACTTTAGTTCTGCCAAATAAGCGTGTTACCACTGAACTAGGAATCCCACTTAAAAGATTCAAACTTTAGTTCTGCCAAATAAGCGTGTTACCACTGAACTAGGAATCCCACTTAAAAGATTCAAACTAGTTCTGCCAAATGAGCGTGTTATCACTGAACTAGGAATCCCACTTAAAAGATTCAAACTTTAGTTCTGCCAAATAAGCGTGTTACCACTGAACTAGGAATTCCACTTAAAAGATTCAAACATTAGTTCTGCCAAATAAGCGTGTACCACTGAACTAGAACTCTTCACAAATAAGCCACCTGCAAGATCACGCGTTTATTATTTTTTAAGGAATAATAAATAAATATACGTATAGTAGCTGCAACTAATTGCTGAGGTGTACATATGTCATATACCTTAATAGGATGTGTTTTTTTTTTTTTTTTATGAAAATAGAGAAAAAATGGAGTCCTTGATCACTTAGGACATGAGGTTACTAAGCTCTATCACCTACTGTATCTGGCTTAAATAGTTCGTGAGATTAGACAAATTTTTACAAGTTGTGCACACTGTAACATGGCTTAATGTGTTAAGGTGATACAATAAATCTCCATTTGCAACAAGAGGATGTTTGGCCAAAGAATATTTGTTCTATGATACTGCGTTAAAGGATGCAATACCTTTTTTGGGAACAACAGAATTCTAACCTTTAGCTATACATTGAAATCTAAAAAAAAAAAAAATTTGTTATCCTCGTTGAATTTGGATTTCTAATGAAATAACTAAGAGAACAAAAATATTTGGTTTCGAGAAAAAAACAAAAAAAAACTATCAATTGATCTTGAGCAACTTGTAAAAGGTTCATTATATTTACCCTAATACGAGGGTCGTTTGAAAAGTCCGTGCAAAGTCAGAGAGATAGCACCACTGGCGCGTATCGAGGTTATGTTTAGTTAGTAGCATCTCTTGGAAGAACACACACCAAGTTTCAGTCAGATCGGTCTATTTCTTTGTGTTTGGCATTCGTTTGAATCGAGGAAGTCGAGTGATTTTCAAAAAATGGACGAAAAAGAATTTCGTGTGTTGATTAAACACTACTTTATGAAAGGCAAAACGCCTCAGGAGACTAAAGAGAAGCTTGATAAACATTATGGTGACTCTGCACCTTCGATTAGAACAGTTTATAAGTGGTTTCAAAATTTTCGGAGTGGCAATATGGGCACAAGTGACGCTGAACGTTCTGGACACCCTGTTGAGGTTACTACTCCAGAAATCATTGATAAAATCCATGATATGGTGATGGATGACAGAAGAGTGAAGGTGCGTGAGATTGCTAGTGCTGTGGGCATCTCGAATAAACGGGAACATAATATTTTGCATCAACATTTGGACATGACAAAGCTATCCGCAAGATGGGTGCCGCGATTGCTGACGCTTGACCAAAAACGAAATCGTGTGAAGTGTTGCAAGGACGGTTTGCAGCTGTTCCAGAAGAATCCGCAGGACTTTAAGCGTCGTTTCGTCACTGTGGATGAAACATGGTTACATCACTACACTCCTGAGACCAAAGAACAATCTAAACAATGGGTTACCAAAGGGGAATCTGCGCCAAAAAAGGCGAAGACCGTTCCTTCGGCCGGAAAGATTATGGCTACTGTCTTTTGGGATTTGCAAGGAATAATCCTCATCGACTATCTGGAAAAGGGTAAAACTATTACAGGTGCATATTATTCATCGTTATTGGACCGTTTGAAAACCGAGCTGCAAGAAAAACGCCCACGATTGGCCCACAAAAAAGTCCTTTTCCATCACGACAACGCACCAGCTCACACCTCAGCAGTTGTGGTCGCAAAATTAATGGAAATAGGGTTCCAACTCGTTTCACATCCCCCCTCGGACTTTTCAAACGACCCTCGTAAATATTGAGTAGTTTTAGTTAATGAATTTTTAGGTATTAAATTTAATCGTTATTATTTCATGAATTAACATAATTAATTATTAAAAAAATTAAATACCTAATTACAGTAGCTGATGGGCAATTAGACGGTTAATTTAACTCTAAATTCCTGTAAAAAAAAGTATTATTAGTTTAACCTAATTTACAAAGCTAATTGAATAAAAAAAACATTAACATTATAATTGCAGATTTAAATACAAATAGCAAGTAAACTACCTACAGGTGTTAAACCCATCTATTTTGGTTTGGATCGATTTATTGACCAAATACAAAATTATTAGATTGAATTTACCACATCTTGCATGATTTATGCTATGTACGTATATAATTTTCCACTTATACTTTACGCTCCAGATTGAATCCAGACAAACGTTAATAAATTCTCTATCTTTAGATGCAGTGATCTCATCAGTAGTTTGATAAATAACATTAAATATAGATTTCTTATGGACAAGATGGTGCCACCAAAAGAACTTTACTATTTTATTCTCCCGTACTTTAACCTGTTGCAAATGATATGATTTTTGAAAGCCAGGATCTCTGTCTTGAAAGAAAATAAGCAATTAAACAAAGAACATAACAATTCATTAAAAACTATTTTTCATTTTCCACTTGAGAGCTGCGCAACCGCAGGAGGCTGCGAAATGTGTCAACCTGTGGTATAATTCTTGAACGAACAGGCTCCACTTTTATTCGTAGAGCTAGTAATTCGGATAGATTTTTATCAATCAAAGCTGCTATTATCTACTGAAATGTAGATTGTTTCAAAAAAAGAAAGGTTAGATCTCTTTTCTGAAAAATCTTTTTTGGTAGACTATTATTTATAAAGTTCACAGCTATTTTTATTAATGTTTGCATTATTGTTATTATTATTTTGTATCCAATTGCCTATATGATCGTTAAAAATGTACTAAGGGAAATCTTACAGATCTCTCTCAGTTTTGCAGCTTTTAGGGAGCTACTCGTTAACTGCATCTATTGTTCGTTTTACGAGGGTCGTTTGAAAAGTCCGTGCAAAGTCAGAGAGATAGCACTACTGGCGCGTATCGAGGTTATGTTTAGTTAGTAGCATCTCTTGGAAGAACACACACCAAGTTTCAGTCAGATCGGTCTATTTCTTTGTGTTTGGCATTCGTTTGAATCGAGGAAGTCGAGTGATTTTCAAAAAATGGACGAAAAAGAATTTCGTGTGTTGATTAAACACTACTTTATGAAAGGCAAAACGCCTCAGGAGACTAAAGAGAAGCTTGATAAACATTATGGTGACTCTGCACCTTCGATTAGAACAGTTTATAAGTGGTTTCAAAATTTTCGGAGCGGCCATATGGGCACAAGTGACGCTGAACGTTCTGGACGCCCTGTTGAGGTTACTACTCCAGAAATCATTGATAAAATCCATGATATGGTGATGGATGACAGAAGAGTGAAGGTGCGTGAGATTGCTAGTGCTGTGGGCATCTCGAATGAACGGGTACATAATATTTTGCATCAACATTTGGACATGACAAAGCTATCCGCAAGATGGGTGCCGCGATTGCTCACGCTTGACCAAAAACGAAATCGTGTGAAGTGTTGCAAGGACGGTTTGCAGCTGTTCCAGAAGAATCCGCAGGACATTAAGCGTCGTTTCGTCACTGTGGATGAAACATGGATACATCACTACACTCCTGAGACCAAAGAACAATCTAAACAATGGGTTACCAAGGGGGAATCTGCGCCAAAAAAGGCGAAGACCGTTCCTTCGGCCGGAAAGATTATGGCGACTGTCTTTTGGGATTCGCAAGGAATAATCCTCATCGACTATCTGGAAAAGGGTAAAACTATTACAGGTGCATATTATTCATCGTTATTGGACCGTTTGAAAACCGAGCTGCAAGAAAAACGCCCACGATTGGCCCACAAAAAAGTCCTTTTCCATCACGACAACGCACCAGCTCACACCTCAGCAGTTGTGGTCGCAAAATTAATGGAAATAGGGTTCCAACTCGTTTCGCATCCCCCCTATTCTCCAGACTTGGCTCCCTCGGACTACTATTTGTTCCCCAATATGAAGAAATGGCTGGCGGGAAAAAGATTTTATTCAAACGAGGAGGTGATTGCAGAAACGAATGGCTATTTTTCAGACTTGGACAAATCCTATTATTCGGAAGGGATCAACAAACTAGAGCAGCGTTGGACGAAGTGTATAAGCCTAAAAGGAAACTATGTTGAAAAATAAAAAAAGGTTTACCCCAAAAAATTAAGTAGTTTTTATTTTTGCACGGACTTTTCAAACGACCCTCGTAGTTCAGCTAAAGATGTAAAATCGGCTCGATTCTTTTAAACCTATATTCAAAAATGGTACAATAACTTACATTGGGTACCATTAATTTAACTGGTTTTTCATGTATATCCATAAGAATTAGTCCAAAAATGTCAAAACGGGCGATGAAGAGGCCACTAAATTGTTCCACAAATCGCTTTAACACAACCTGCAAACTTTTAGTCAAGTTATTTCTCTTTAAATGTCTGTGATTAAGAAAAAAGCTACCATTATACTGGTACTTCAAACTTATATCCGTTCGTGCGAGACATCCTATGTTACAGAAATCGAACTGAAATGGAAGTAGGTTGGTTAGAAATTGATAAAAATCACCATTCTTGCTTTACTTCGTAAATGGCCCAATAATTTGATTTTCCATCAATATTATAATCCAATCAATCCATTCGTTTATCTCTGACTGTCTTTAATTTAACCAACTTTTTGAGGCTAAACCACAATCCCTAACCAGTTACAAGCACAAAACAAATAATTTTATTTCTTTATAATCAGAATAAAAACCCATTTATTCAGCTTAAATTAGTGAACAAATGCTTTGAAAATACTTAGTCCAAATAAGTCTTGACTTTTTATAAACAAAGAAAGACTGAAATTTGCAGCCATTTCTCTTTCTCCTCGTCATGGGTACCCATGAAAATTTTAAATTTTTAACAACTCTGTGGTTTTAATTAACTAAAACCTTCTGATTTAAACAAACGTTTTTTGATTAAATTGTTTAACCAAAGTATTGTTACGAATCTTCATAAGTTTCGGCCTTCAATCGAAACTTCAGCTGCTAAAATAAAACCGAAAAAAGAGTTTTATAGACGACGTTTCAGCCTAAAATTTCTAATGAAGTAATTTTGTTTGTACTGTACTTATTATTGCATTTGATCTACCTGTTGTTATTTGCCAATAGCTACTTTATTTTTGTATCGTATCAAATAAAGTTTCTCACTTTTTGTCACTACACGTCTCTTTCTGACGACCGAAAACTATTACATGATATTTAATACTTTAAATCTTTTTAGCCTGGTGACTTATGGGTTTTTTGAACTGCGACACTATTTAGTACTGTTCCATGTAAATGTGCGGGTACGTAGCTCTGGGTTAATAAACATTAATTTCATTGTAAACAGGGGCATAGTGAAATTATGCGGGTCTAGTTTTAAATTAGACGCGGGCTTTCATCCCCACATGAAATAAGACTAAAAAAAATGTTGGACAGTAAAAATTTATTACCAATCAGAAAGTTGTCGCCAATCTGCTCGAGAGCAGTAATAACAAGTGGTCTTCTTTGAAGCCTAAAATAGAAGTGAGTGATTCCTTGAAGATGAAGATAGAAGTGAGTGATTCCTTGAAGATGAAGATAGAAGTGAGTGATTCCTTGAAGATGAAGATAGAAGTGAGTGATTCCTTGAAGCTGAAGATAGAAGTGAGCGTCTACAAATCATTAAAAGATGTAGAGTGGAAAATATCACACACTATTGTCTTACTATTCTAAGAAAAATAAAAATAAAAAGGAAATGAAAGTTAAATTTACAAAATTTTCATGTGGACAGGGTAAGGAATACCACAATAAGAGCCCACCTAAAAGTGCGTCATCTGAGAAACTAATCAAGAAAAGTGGTTAAGGTGACATAGAAATCAGCTTAAGACGAACTCTCCAAACACTGCCTGAATAGGATATGAAACCCAGGCTAAGAAGCAGTAAGAAGATTGAAATGGAAGGAGTCCCAGATGCTTTCACCAAAAAATAGATAACTAAAGGAATAACACCTCAGAAGTAGCGATGGGTGTAATTGCAGGACATTGGCGATTAACATTAGATGTACAAATGGAGGTAAAACAAAAGGGAAAAAAAATATTTTTTTAGCAGAAAAGGTCCTCTTAGTCAAGAAAATGTTTACAAAATGTATTATTATGTGTAAATGTGTCTGTCTGTGAAGTGTAGGTTCGGCATAACTGGAAAACGCACCAACTTCAAATTCGATAATTATTTTAATATTCTTAATAATGAACCCGACTTCGACACATACCTATGTAGTTAAATGCTTTAATTTTTTTTCCATTAATATTTCCAAAATTTGGAACTTTTCTAATTAGAGAGATTCTGCGGGATCTCATAATCTGTTGCAGAAGAACATTGAACTTTGGTAGTAAAGACCTAGGGTGCTCTAGAACTTAAGGGAAGCTTCTGAAGAAGGGCACACATTGTACCCAAAAAATTGTACGCAGAGTAACTATAAAAGAATCGATCAGCAAAAAGATTCCCTCAGGTCATAGCCGATAATACCTTCTCACAACTAAATTTTTTTTATTTGCAATCTATTTATTTTGAGACACAAGTCCTCTGTCGGATTGTGAGAGCTTGCAGCAAGTCTTACCCAATAAAAATGTCAAATTGTACTTATTGCCCAATAATTATGGAAAATAAAGGCCATGTTCATTTCAGACATTTATTTGGAGGTAGATATAGCCCCAAAATCCAAATAGTTTCCAAAATACGAGTAAATCATCGAAGCTCTAAGATATCAGTAGTTGATTCAAAAAAACAATTTTTTCCATTAAACAAAACATAAGCTAGTATAAAAGCAGTGTGCTTATTGGTTGAATTGTTACGACCAACTGGTGTGCCTGCCGTGTGCATCATATTATGGTTGAGGAGGCTGTCACATCTGCCACCCATATCAAATATTCATGTCCATGGCGTTTCTCCACCATTTTAATGCTAATATCACCTGCTTCACTGATGAAAAAATGCTATGTCAATGAAAGGTGCAATATACCATAAGAAGTAACGCTCATTAGTTCTAAATGGTTATTGTTTAATAAGAAATGTTACTACAGTTGATTTGATTTGCTGATTTCATTTTTCGGATTTTCAACTATCTTACACATTGATTCATCAGTTTGTGACCTTCAACAATGTTTCTGTCTCACTTTAAACTTGCACCTCAGTTCTCAGAGTACTTAGAAACTTTGCCACGCATGCGATTTTAAAATGCAGTCAGCTAATTTTACCATGCTCTTCGTTCATTGGGCATTATCGGTAGACGTTATTATAGCTTTTGAATACCCAGTGGCGCTGTACTGTAAACTCTTGTTAAAATAATTTCTTATAATCGAACGGAATTGTGAAGTAAGTGGTAAATTCAATGTCGGTTAAATTCCCTTCGTCTCAAAAATCGCCATATCTCGTTATTTCAAATTCCATTTTAATATCCTCTCATCCGAATCCTTTAATCCGAGCCCTCTTAACCTTCCCTTCCAAACTAATCCTCTACGACACCTGAAGCATCGATGGCTTTGTGACCAACTGAGTCGACTCTCTAGTCTGATAGTTGTGAACCTTCTGCTTTACAATGATAAGTCTGCTATCGCTGGATGGCCGTCGTTCACGAGCCAGTTAGTGCTTGTTGGCCATCAGCACTCACTTATGGACCGTTGCAAATCATCTGGATTACTTGTTACATTTATTTCTGTGCAGTTGTAAAATTTACAATGAAGGTAGACAAAATGTAAACTCATGAATTCTGATATCAAAAGAAAGATTACTTACTTACTAATAAAGCCATATTTTAGTCTAAATCTTGATCATTCTTTAGAAAGAATTGGACAGAAATGATTTGGTAATGACTATTTCTTTAAGGCGTGCTTTACGTACAACAACCTAATTAAATATCCTTTAGACTACTAAAGGATGCGACCAGCAAACGTACTTTAGTACAAATTTCTCGTGTAAAATATAAAAAAAAAAACTAGGCTTAGAACGGGAATTTAACCCAGTACACAATACTTCTAAGCTTTGGAGGCTTCGCCTCTAGCTGCTCGGCTATGGTGGCGCCTAATTTGAAGAAAATACTGCTTTATTATAACCCCAAAATATGCGATCTACTTTACGGTGTCTTATCTATGAAGGCTGAATGTGTTTTGCTATTTTTATCGATTGCTTAACTGATGAAGTCGCTTTTATTTAAGAGCTGGTTCAAAATTATTTGCATTTTGCGATCTAGATTTCCATATTCAGTTAAACGCCTCTTGGTTAATCGCTACAATAAATTCATCAATCAATTGAGAACTATCGTTAATCAAGCAAATAGAACTGTCCATTAAGAAGAATTAAGAATTATCGATTTTTTCCGGAAGTATGTTTCGACCTTTCAAAATTCACTTTAAATGAGGTTCGCAGTTTTTGATCTAATTATATTCATTATCTGCAGAGGATGCTCAATAACATAATCAGTCTTTGTCACATTTTTTACTCTCTTTCTTTTGGAAAACTGGAATAATCAAATCTATTTTCCAATCTACAGACATTTCCTCCTTTACCAATCCTGGACTTTTCAGCAACTCAGCAGAAATTCCATCTTCCCCAAGAGCTTCGTTCTTCTTCAGTTCTTTTAATACTACTCTTACTTCCTTTTGAAGGCGGCCAGGCTTCATCATAAAATTTGTTCGCTATCATAATCTTATCTTCTTCTTCATCTACCAGCCTGTCCTCAGATTCTTTTCCAGCTCTACGTTTGTTTGTTTACCCAAGTTTCAGGGTTTGTGGTTTTGTCTTCTCTTAACATTCCTTCCTTTCACCATTATATTTATCGTTAAAAACCTTTTTCATTTTTTAAAAAAAAGTTTCGTTGCTCTACTTTTCATACTTCTCCATCAAACGCTCATATCCTGTAGTTATCCGTACATTTATGCCAATCCTTCAAACCAATCGCCCAAAAAAGAAGCAAAAGATAAAATTTTAAAATGTTGACAATCTTCATTAAGTACATAAAGAAAGAATAGGTGGAAAATATGTATTATAAAACACAATTTATTTCAGGTTTTTACAGCAAATCCCAATTTCTTTTCAAGGGGCGTGGACTATTGTATTATTGTATGTAGGCTTCGATTGGCCCAAAATATTGACTATAATCCTCACCTTCTTTCTCCATGGTGATTGGCCAATTCTTTATCGCTAATTATTTATAGGAAAAATACAATTTCATTTTGTTTTACTAATTTTCCAGTATTTGATGAATTGTAAAATTAAGTAATAAAAACATTTTATAGAAAAAATACCAAAAATTAATATTTTTATAGCAAAATTGTTTGTGTTTTATACTACAAATTGGAGGGTTGTAAATAAGTTTGTAAAAGAAGCGAGGGGTAAAAGTAAATTGTTTAAATTATATAATTAACTTCAGAAATCCTCCATATTCTCCACTGAGTTACATATGATGGCTGCCAAATAAAGTTTATAAACATTAAAAATACATTGACTAAATTTACATCTTGTAAGCCAAAACGTTTTGGTACAACCCCCTCACTTGACTTTTTCTGCTCTCAATTTAACGAAGTTCTAAGCTTCCCTGAGTTCCAACTTAGATTAACTTAATTTTCGCATCAAAATCTAGAATTAATTTTTTGGGAAAACTGGTTGTAGTTTCCATCCTTCTCGAGTTGGTTTTCAATTTCATATTTTTCTGTAACAAGAACAAGTCTTTGTACAATGGTCTATTGTTCCATTTTCCGTCTAAAAATGTGCTAATTTTGGCCTTGATAGCTTTGTGTTCCAACATAAACAATGGATTAAATTATGTTTAGAAATAATTTGCATGTACCTATTACGCCTTGGGTTAGAGAGTATTTGTCCTTTCCTATATTCTTCCTCTGGGCTTTTCTCCTTGTTCGACATTAGATATTTAACATTTAATCATTTTAATATTTATGCAGATTTGGATGGTAATCATTGGGTACTATTAATGTTGTGGTAATTCATAAAAATCCAAAAGTGGTTGACAAACACCTAGTGGTTGGACAATCCAACTCTCACTGAGCATGCCACCTTTAAAATTTGGTTACTTTTAAGTTTAAATTTGGCTTCTATTCTTTTGAACTTAGATTAACCCGACTCCTCGCATAGAATTCATATTTTAAATTACTTATCTAACAGATCAAGCAAAATAGTTTAGTTGTGTTGTTTTAATATTTTTCAACAATATACTTGAAGATATTGTATAGTATAAAAGACTGCCAGGCGGTTTTTTAGATATGAGAAGTTCAAAGGCGTGTTTCTGTGAGAACTCAAGAGGTCGTGAGTACTCTAAATGCTAGCCTGAGCAACAAAAAGAAATCATGACTCTATGTAAATTAGTGCCGACAGGCGATTGTAGTTTTAGACCCCAGCTATCTCCAGCTAAAATTTTATACAATATTCATTCATTTCATTGTTATTTTTTATTCTCAGATGGTTTAAAGAAATTATTTGGGCAAAAAAATGATACTTCAGATTGTAGAATACTGCGTAAAAAATAGAAAACACTTTCGTTCTGATTACGCATATTTTTCTTTCAGTCAAGAAAAGTAAAAGAATTTTATGTTCACAAAAAAGCCTGAAATAAACAACGGTTACTGCAATAATATTTGTAAACGATTGTAACAAATAAAGCGATCTTTTAATCTGAAATTCTTTATCATACTTAAAAGAAGAAAAATAAAAAGAAATAAAACTTATTAAGTCAGGAAACGATTTTTTACTAAATAATGATTAACAAACACAGGCTCAAATCATAATACTTTACGAAATAGTAAGGCCTTCGGCACACAGAAAGCGGTCAGTTGCGGTGGGCAGCGATCCAGCGGTCTGCGATATGGGGACGTCACACAGGATGCGATATCTTTTGTTAGAGCGGATCAGTTTGGTCGCTTTCTTCTTGAGAAGTTGTAGTGCGTTTTCTTGTTCTTTGTTTTAATTTTTAACTCCTTCTGCTATTAGCTTTGCAAAGCAAAAAGAAGAAAAGACGAAGTTGGGTGCATGAAATCAATAAGAAGAGAGAACAATTAGGGGAATACCACCGCTTATGTATCGAACTGGAGTCACATGAAGATAGGTTCTTCTAGTATTTTCGTATGTCACGAGAATGGAATAAAAAATGAGTAATAAAGTTTCTTAACATCGGAATCTTTATTTCGTATTACTAGGTGTCAAGGCGGTCACGTTGAAATCTGTAATTTTGTTCAACCAGATCGCTTGTCGTCGCGCAAAAAGACTAACCCGCGGCGATAGACCGCGTTCTGTTGAATACACTTAATTACAAAGTCGAGCGATTGTCTATAGACATGTATGGGGACTGTCTATAGACATGTATCCAGACTATGTATATAGAGAGTATAGAGACTTTGTCGCGTATACACACTTGAATGCCTTGTTCTTCATTAGTTGCTAAATATGACTGACCTTGATGGGATCGCTGCTTGCGCAGTTATAATTTTGGATAATGAAGAAAAGCGGAAGAGGAGACGTTGGTGGAGGCGTGAAATTTTTGCGGAGGGACCTCCTTTCGGTTGCAATTTACTTTTAACCCTAAAAATAGAAGATAGCATGGGTTTCCGAAACTTTACTCGTTTGACCCCAAGTGATTTCGAAGAATTACTCCAGCATTTAGGCAGAACGATTGAGAAAAGAGAAAGCAGATGCAAGGAAATCATTCCACCATCTCTGAGGTTGGCAGTGGCGCTGCGTTTTCTGGTAAGTGAATGAACAGAGAATGACTGGAAAAGTGGGGACGGTGTCTCGCAAAACGTCCACATTACCAAATATTGCGCAACATTGTCTAACAATTGTCTCGTGTCTCCCATTTGAAAAGGGGGCAAATTTTCTGCGATTTCGTTCCAAAAACATGTTTTTAGACATGAATTTGCCTCTCGATTGTCTATAGACAATCGCTCGATTGTATCTAGACTTTGCCTATATACAGAAATCGCTCGACTTTGTATCCAAGTGTGGACAAGGCATAACAGAGGCGATGCAACATTGTGTAATACAACTAGAACGCCTGACCGCCTTGGTCGGAGATCGTTGCCCGTCGCGACAGACCGCTTTCTGTGTGCCCAAGGCCTAAAGGTTAACTTTAGTTTTTTTAAAGTTTTTTGTTTTAAGTAAAGAACTTGTTAGGTGTTTTAATAACCAACGTTTTTACCAAACGTTAAAGATTAAACATCGAGCCAAATATTTATTTTCTATAATAGGAAATATTTAATAAATCAATCGTTATCCCAATGATAATAATTAATATCATATAAACTTTATGGCAAGAGATAAGTAAAAATATTTGTTTATAAAAAGTAAATTAATTTAAAAAGTTTGAATTGTACAAACTTTGTGTGTTAAAAATAAAAGTGATGCCATATAATAGAAAGAAGCTTTACAATTTCAGGGGTGAGTTTATATGTTTTAGTGGCGATGGCGATATAGAAGTCAATCAGCCAGCCATTGGCCATGAATCTGCTTCCCCAAACTTCTCCCTCTTATTTCTCTTGTAACTTCCTCTGTGTTCATATTGTACCACTTACAGAGCTGTACCACTGTCTTTCTTCTACATGAAAATACGATATTATCCATTTTCATTTCCATTTCCATTTTACATTTTATTTATTTTTTTTATGAACTCCTCGTGTGAATGAATGAATTATTTTAAAAGACAATTTTTTTTTCTTGTTTATTTATTTTACAACTGAATGCAGTAGAATAAGCAAAAGATATGAGTGATAAGGGATAGTGCAAATTCACATGCACGCATCTATATATCCATACATATACGCGCATCTGCATGTGCGCCAAGGGCGTGATTGGAGTGAACGACGACCATCCAGTGATGGAGGCTGTTAGTTCACCAGGTTGGCATGCTTACAGAGCAACCATCCTAGGAGATCGGCGTTATATGTTGAGATGGTCGCGTGGCCACCGCCGCTTTGGTCTGCAAAGTGGATTTGAAGGCAGTATTGTGGATCAGAGATTTGTAGTGACTATGTAGATTTGAATGGAGTTTTGTGTTACGAGATTGGGCTGTTTTCAGAAACGAGAGGAATATTGAAATCAGAGTGTATACTCGTAGTATGATTGGAGACGTAGAAGGGAGCGTTAACTATTATTGTTCTTAGAATTTTAGACTGTATGGTTTGAAGTCGGTTGATGTTCGATTTTTTGGCGCTTCCGTAGAGCTGTATTCCGTACGTCCATATTGGGGCAAGTAGAGCGGTATATAGTGTTCGTTTGTTTGTCAGGGTCAGTTTTGATCGTTTGTCGAGTAGTCTTTTCAACATTTTATACCTCAGATTGAGGTCAATTCGTTTGAGTCTCGTGTGGGGGTTCCAAGTTAGTCGTTTGTCAAGATGAAGTCCGAGATATCGTACTTGGTTAGTGATTGGTATAGAAGTATTGTGGAAGGAGAGAGGAGAGAGAGTTTTCTTATTTAGGGTGAATACTATGTATTTAGATTTCAATTCGTTCACTTTGATTCTCCACTTTTGCAGCCAAGGCTCGAGAAGATTTAGGTGTGATTGGAGTGCACAGCATGCTATTACAGGATCCAGATGAGGTGATAGAATTGCAGTGTCGTCGGCGAATGTGAAAGTAATTGTAGTCGGGTGAGTTGGTAAGTCGGCATTATAGAGAATATAAAGTAAGGGGAGTTAGAATGCTTCCTTGAGGAACTCCAGCGAGTATTGGAAGGATAAGAGAAGTAAAAGAATCTTGTTTGACTTGGAAGAAACGGTCGGAGAGATAAGACTTAAGAATAAGGTAAAAGGTAGAAAACAGTAGGCGTTTGAGTTTATAAAGCAGTCCTGTGTGCCATACCCTGTCGAATGCCTGAGTTATGTCAAGGAAGACACCCGGGCAATACTGCTTTTAAAAGAAAATGAGTTACATAGTTGTTACATGGTATGATATCAACTTTTTGTTTAAAGATCTATCTAATTGAGTATATTGATTTTTTTTTCAAAGTGTAATTACTTCCTTTTCTTTCGATTGGATCGACAGAGTACCCAGTTTTCTATTTAGTAGAAAAGTTTGTATAATTCTTACTACATGAAGTCGGCATCATATTCTTATAATTTTCCAACAGCCAGATCTTTACAAGAGAGTTACCCAACAGATTTTAACATCTCGTCCATTTACATGAGCCCTAAATCTGCTTTGAAGAGACCAGATATGTCTTAAGCCTAACATGTCATCTCTCACAATAACTACTCGTGTAATGCAGCTATGACTTTCATCTACTATTCAAAATTGTGCATTTCAATCCAGAACGTCCTCAATTTAATCTTCGATCTTTTGATTACTAATAAAGAACCGGAATTCTCATTGATTGAAAGAATGGCACCTTCTTAGCACCATTGTCTGTTTTATGAACGGCACTACAGGATAAAATGAATTTATTTGGCTGCATCAATGGCCCATTCTCCATGAATGCAAGGCTTGCAGAGAATGTTTTTGTGGATACTTTATTTTTTAATTTTTGGTCATTATAAGTAAACAGTATGTAATCGTCTATTTTTACAGGCGATGCTTTACGTCCAACTACCAAATTAGGTGTCGTGGACGGAGATAACTAGCAAACATACTTTACTGTAATTTTCTTTTATTAACCATTAAATAATATCCAAGGCCTACAGACCGGGAATCGAACCCAGTACCACAATACATATTAGCTTCGCAGGTCTCGCCTCTAACCGCTCGGCTATCGTGGCGCCTATATAAGTAAACAGTTTCTAGCTAACAGAATTGGTTGATAACCAATAACTTCATGATTTGAAACCACCTATTCGCTACAGACATAACTGCCCATTACCAGAGTTGTAAGCTCTTAGGTAAAGAAAGTCTAAGGAGCCAGAAGAAGGATTCGAACCCGTGGCAATCCAGAACGCCAATTATTTACCTCATCACTTTCCCCTAGAAACCTCTTCGATTATAATAAATATACATTTAACTACAGTCTGAAGTTCATAAAAAGATTGAAGTTCAGCGCCACTGTATTCTCCAAGAGTTGTGTTGACATCAACTGATCAGGCTCCAATCAAAGAACAGAGCTAAAGGCGCAGTAAAATTGGAATTTTGACTTAAATGCAACTAGTTTAGCAATTTGTAATTCTAAACAGAAAACGACATGTTTAACTTGTTGCACGTTGCACCAATACGGGCCTCTTTTTCCATCGGGTCCCCCCCCAACCAACTATTTTTGCATTCTTATTATTAATTACTCATTCAATCAGCTTATGCTCATTATCTTATGTTAATATAAATAATTTAGGTAAAATATGAACACCATAACTGCAATTTGTTTTCATATAGTTCGAATTAAAGCTATCCCAATTTACAAGTATAACAGCTAACAATCAATTATAACAACTAATAATTAATCGCTAATAATAAAATACATTTTTCCTTGTAAATATTTTTTTTTATCTGGCACAGGAAACTTTCATAACTGTTCTAGCGTTGTAAAAGTCTCTCGTTTTAGAAAGTTAACTGAACAAAACACGCAGCTTTCACCGATCTCTCTTAATGGAACTCTAATGTTTGTACTGTACTTGTTTGAACTGTAATGTTTGTGGACTGAAATTTCTTTTTTTCTTTTTTTAAATAAACGCTGTGAATTGTCAGTTAGATTTTTATTACGACATTTATGTTAATTCCAGATCAGTATTACATGTCATTTTATTTTTTTAATGCAAAGGAAGTTTTACGAAATTATTACAAAATATTTAAAGTAGTTTTTCTGTGATACACGAATTAAATTTAATAATCTTCATTTTGGGAAGGGATTAGCTATGCGGTTAGCGCACTGGACTCCCACGCGGAGGTCCCGGGTTCGAATCCAGCTGCTGACCCTTAGATTTTCTCTTCCTAGGAGCTTCTTACAACTCACTGTCCGGAGGCTGGCAGTGCACTGAAAAAAGCTCCGGTCGCCAATAACCTTAGATGTTGACGCACCTTAAATCATTAAAAAAATAAAAAAAATCTTCAATTATATGATTCTTCAATTTGAGGCTTAACTGGTATCTCTCTGACTAGCCTAAGGTTAGCAATCGTACTGTGCACTGAACACAGCATCCCTCTATTTTTTTTGTTTTAATTCAATCTAATTTAAGGCGCATCAATACCTGAGGTCATTGGCGTCCAGAGCTTTTTCTGTTCACTGCCGGCATTCGGACAGGCAACTCTGCCCATCACCGGACAGTGAGCTAATAAGGAGCTCCAAGGTAGAGAAAATTTAAGGAGCCAGCAACTGGATTCGAACCGGTGATCTCCGGTATCCGCTAATCAGTTAGCTAATCCCTTTCTACTATAATTCGTCTCCATATTTTTAGCTAGGCCATCAGATTATCTTATATTATTAATTTCATTTTCCTCTAAAGGTTTTTAAATATTTTTAACTTCCTATTTTATACAACTGACAACAGTCAGTCTTTTCTACGGACAATCAAATCTAATTAATAGTAATTTTTACTAAAATTTGATGAAGCATAACGCTCCAAAGCCGACATAGTTTAAGCATGTTGCATGACTGTGCCAATTAATTTTCCATTGTTTACCACAATTTCTTTAAAACACGCCCATATTTAGCCGTGTTTAACACAACTGAAGACAGTTGAGCAACTTCCATTATTGTATTGTATTATGTACAATAAAATGGTTCTCTTTTTGATCGTCTAAACTAGTGCGGTTATTAATGGTTTAGGTTGGCAGTAACTGATTCTCGCAAAGTATTTTCCAAATCGATATCCAAATTTTTATATTGTTTTATCTTTTAGCTATCTTGTTCCTAGTAGTTAGGTCCGCAGTTCTGAATAGTATCGTTGAATTTATTCGTCGTTTATTTTGTGTCCCTGACTGGTTTTGGACTATCATCTATTATCAGAGATTTCTACCTCGCATTTCTCTTTTTGAAACTGTTAGTTTTGTGTTTTAGTAAAATATTACAACATAGAAAGTAGAGTCATCAATTATTTTATTTCAAATTGGAAACTCACATGAAATTGTACGATTAACAAAAAACACAAACATGTTTACATCATGTATTTTTTGGATTGGTGAAGATGGTTTGGATTTTGTGGTTCTTGATTAGGCTTTCGGCTTAAACAACACGCCATCTTCATTTGTATGAGTTTTCATATTGATTTTTGAGTAACTTTTCGTAAACTTCTTCTCTTATTAAAAATAGCTACACTATATTACTTTTAAAATTTGTAATTTTGCTGAAATGTATAATCGGCTAGTTGGCTTCATTGGCTAAGTTACAGAGGACAATACCGCATAGATAACTCAAAATTTACTCAAATTATGAATAAACCAAATTTAGGTCCATTAAGTACGAAAATACCTGTATTATTTTACTGTAAACTCTAGAAATAATTAAAATAGCGTTAATTCGTACTACATGAATGTAATACGTATAATATTAATTATGTAATTTTTAAATGTATTGCACAATGTATTGCTGCACATAGCTTAAGATAAGATTAAACACAATTTCAGAGTAACAACGTCACGAATTCAAGCACTACAAACCAAAAATTACAATAAATTTAGTTTAATTTGAAGTACAATTACAAACGGAAATATGTAATATCATGTATAAATTTTGTGAACTGTTGGTATTATTTAACTGCTGTCTAACTTTAGTGAATTACAATTTTTAAAAACTAGATTTGGTGAGACCATTAATAAAATAAACGTGAAAACTTTATAAACTGAACTTTAGAACTAAATGAGAGCAAATCGTCATTTATGTAACGCTTACTGCTACAGAATCGCTTTTTTAAGTTTCATCAATTTGTAGGAAATGCAGAGAATTAGAAATAATCATGGCCTGCAACGAGAATATCGAGTGTAACAATCATAATATTTGATTAATTTGATAAGATTTCTACAAATCGTTGTTTCTCCCTTAGAATAGTGATCGATATTTTAAGCGTTTCTTTTCTCGGCCAATGGGAGAGGGTAAATTTTGGCTGTAACATTAGTTTACAAAATCTACTAAAGCTAATAACTGGCTAATTTTTTTTTTAAATAAATTTCCAACCAGGTGCTAATCTGGTTATCTCCTAATTTTCAATCGACTTCAACGATTTGTCTGTATGTCCATAAGCCACCACATATTGTACAGAATTTACCTGAAAATTCTATAATTATATTTATTTTGTAGCCTTACTGTGATCGATTAGCGATATCATTCAGGAATCAGAGCTACTATAGCATTCGCCGGATCGTTTTATTTTAGATAATCCTTTTCAATTTTTGAATTTACAACAAAATATTTTGTAAAATAAAAGCTAAATGGTGTTTTTTTTTAACTTTAGACAAGAGAAATACAGAAATATTTTGGCGAAAATTAGCTTTTGGTATCCCCCATTTCTGAACAGTTTTCTGAGTAAATCATACTTAAGCAAAACAATAAAGTCTATTTAGCCGAAATAACGAATGGGTGCTTTGAAAAAGAATTCAAACGTACTTAATTAATATTATGTTGGCATTATTTGAAAAAATGTGAGATTTATTTGTCCAGAAAAGAAATTAAATACATAACCATAAATTATGTTTTAAATTTCCAAAGAACAAATTAATTGTATTTTTTTAAAATAAAATAAAACTGTTCAAATTTGTGAACATTTACTAACAAGAACATGTACTTACAACTATTTGTTCCCTTTTAACCAAAAAAATATGTCAGGAATGATAATAAAATCTTCAATTATTGCTTTCAAATTAATTTCAATAATAAATATGTATTGCTGGATAGTGGATTATGAGACCCCAGCTACTTTCAGTTTAACAGGCAACCATGTTTGGCAGGAGCTCAACTAAGTTATATAATTTGTTTTCTGGCCTTAGCTTTTAAACACTAACTCCTGCTCAGTATGAATGTTTCATAAAATTTTAAATTTTATTATTTGTGGGTGGAAATTGTTGTCTAGCTAAATTAAATCATTAAGGTAGACGAGTGAAACTGTTATTGATTCAGAATTGAAAAAAATTACTTTCTTGAGATTTTGTTTTTTAACTAAAGTCACTTCACAATTTAGGTTTAAAATTACTTTTCTTTATATTTTGTAGCAGATGGATAACTTCAATAAATTTTTTAAAAAAGCTTAAGTTCTTTATGTATTACGCAAAATAGTTTATAAAATTTTTTTGTTATAAACATCATTTACTATTAATGGTGAAATATGTTAGTTTTGTAAAAACATTTTGATTTATTGGAAGATATGGTTAAATTCATGTAACATGCTCTTTTATAATTGCTAATGTTTATTGTGAATTTGGTATTTATTTTTTTACTAAGCGAAATTTTTTATTAACTGAACGGAAGTCTATTTTGGATGAATCTCAATAAATTAATAAATTAACAATGTGACGCCAATTTAATAGCCTAGGCTTAGAATATTAGAAAAAAAAAAATTAAAGGCTATTTTAATGGACGAGCCTTTTGTAAATAATAATTATTTTTCCTTAAATTGTTTATTAAGGCTAGAATTTTGAAGCAGTTTCACTGTAAGCAGTTTTAAAGTATGTAATAAAATACAGAAATATTTTTGAAGTTTGAAAGGAGCAAACGGTAGGGAAATTTTGCAACACGCTCTAGTCGAGTTTATAGATCGGCGTGTGACAGCATTCGCGTCTGCGCTCTAAAGCTCTCCAATAAAACTGTGCACGATGCTGACCCCCAAGGCTTGGCTTTCAGCTTCTAGTCAAGGTGGAGGGAGTACTGAAGGAACCGACGTTACTGCTTATTGACTAGCTTTGATACTAACCTCTACTCATTCCAATGAGCTCCTCTGTGCACCCTCTTCATCGCTAGTTTGCATTTTTTTTTTTTTTAATATTTGAAGCTTCTAGAATATTCATTAAGCTATCCGCTAAGTTGTTTCCCCACGCACTAACTCATGTTAAAAATTAAAAAATGGGATATATTTCTGGGCAGATAAATTGAAAAATGACTAATCTATTATTTACATAATTTTAATAAGTTTGTAAGCTTCGCACTTCTTCAAATCAATACATCTGCGGTGGGATAATTATGTGTTTAGTGGTTCATCTTTATTTCATTGATATTGATTGTTGTATAGGATAAACTTATTTTGTGGAATATTTAACTATAATTTGGTATCATTAAGTTCAAAGTCAGCACCTTGTTAGCCCTGGGGATGTGCCCAGTAATTTGTGGTCAGTTCTTTGCCTGAGCGATGTGCGTGGACAGAAAGTTCTCGTGGGAATCTGTCATTTTCCACAATATCTATCCCTTTATGCGGTTCCCTTCTTTATCGCCCTTTAAATGTCACTTCGCAGCTAATTGTTCTTTTTTTTTACATCTAAATGTGACGGGTTTTTAAAAACGTTAATAAGCTAATCGTTGGAATTTATATGCAGGGTGAACCAGTAAGTATTGTCCATAGGCCTACTGTGTGAAGTACAAATAAAGTGGAGTTCAATGACGTATAGGCCAACTTCATATTTTCCACTGTTCTTGAGTGACGTCATTTTAATTTTTTTTTCTAAAATCATTACTTTTTTCCAATAAAAATGTTATTACTCAGAAAGTTTTAGTCCAAATTCGATTCTGATGACACGGTTAGAAAGACAGATAAATTTTCTAAAAATTGACACCATTTTGAATCAAAAGTTATTCTCCAATCAAGCCTCAATCATCCTCCGAATACTGGAAAAATAAAAGTAATCGAAATTTTTAAGAAAACTTATTAGGCTCTTACGTGATCATTATCAGACCTAGGTGGAGTTAAGAATTTATTTTTTTTAGTGCAATTTGTAACCTTTGACTTCCTTATTTTAAGATAGCCTACTTTAAAATTGACTATTGGTCCATCTAAAAGAGTTTTCAATGAATTAAACAACTTGATAAACTAACACTGTTGAGTGCTCGTGAACACGTTTTCTTGTAAAACAAACGTAATTTCTCATACGAAGATAAAAGGAATCCTGGAAAATGATATACCGTTAGAAAGCCCATTAAACAAGGAAACTTTTATAAAAAGCGGCCAGCACCTAGGTCAGATAATGATCACGTAAGGGCCTATGGAGTTTTCTTAAAAATTTCGATTACTTTTATTTTTCCAGCATTCGGAGGAAGATTGAGGCTGTTTGGAGAATAACTTATGCTTCGAAATGGAATCAATTTATAGAAAATTTATCTGTCTTTCTAACTGTGTCATCAGAATCGAATTCGGACTAAAACTTTCTGAGTAATAACATTTTTATTGCAAAAAAGTAAGGATTTTAGAAAAAAAATTGAACGTGATGTTACTCAAGAACAGTGGAAAATATGAAGTTGGCCAATACGTCATTGAACTCCACTTTATTTGTACTTCACACAGTAGGCCTATGGACAATACTTACTGGTTCACCCTGTATATTAGAGCAAATAAATGGTTTAATAATTTTACCACGAGCTCTTAAGCGACAGTCAGTAAGTATGCTTATAATTCCTTAGTCTTTAACAAAGCATGTGAAGCCAGTTTGGCAGCTGTTGATGGTTAGCCAAATTGGAAAGTAACTTTTTTTAATACATTTTTGCGACCAATTTTCTGCAGACTACTAAAAAATTTCTGTATTTTCATAAATTTGACTGGGTTACACGCTTGTCCGTTTTACGCTTATCAAACGTTTATCGGACAGTTAATTCTTAAGTAAACCTACTATATCTAGAGGACATAAATTGACCAATACAAAGGCCAATCTAGGCTTGAAAAGCCCGGAACAGTTGACTTTCTAGATACTGCTAAAATTGAGGAAAATAGGTACCAAATATGTGGTGTCATTAGAGAATTGCGGAGAAAATTCACCTCATTGCGAAAGAAACACCGAAGTTTCAAGTGTAGACTCGCTCCTAATTTAGTTAAATTTCTATCTAAGCAGGACCTAGATAAATCTAAACTAATATCAAGGGATTAGGGAGTGAGTGCACCTCAAAATAAGGTGCCCTTCAGGTGTATATTCCAAGAGAATTGGGTGGGAAATCCAATAGCGTAACAACGTCCCATTGAAAGAATAAGACACGTTCAAAACTGCGTTCGCTGTTATCAAAATTGCTCAAAGGAAGAGAGTACCTCATTGATACTGCACTAGACTGATGAACTAGGTTGCAGCGGAAGTTAAATTGACGAGATTTTCATCATTCTTGGCCTCAACAATTTACTCGCCGATAATTTATATTTACTTTTGGGCGTTGCTAGTTAAAATGCAATTACAATCAATAATTACATCAAAATAAAGTACAATAGTTAAAGTAAACACTGTTACCAATTAGAATAAAAATAGTTTAAAATTATCTAATGAGGAAAAATGAATTTTTAAAACTATCAAAGTTATAGGAAAAGAAATTGCACAGTTCATGAAACGTGATATTATGTTATATTACTGTACAATTCGTGGACTACACTATTTTGGAAAGTGCCAACAAAACTCATGTGTTCGGAACAAAACTAGACAGACTATTGCATTACGTAGCAGTTTCAATATGGGAAACTTGTCAACGTTATATCGTCTTTGTTGAAGAGTTTTATATAACAAAACTTAAAAAAATACCATCAACAGCATAGTGGCTATAGTCTGTAGTTAGCAATGTTTTAAAGAAGCTAAATACCGCCTCTTATTCAAAGTTCATATAACAAGCAGTTTACAAAAAACATCTGTTTTTTCCCTAGAATCATTTATTTATTATCAACTATTGTAGGTTTTAGTCAAAACTATTTTACATTTATCTCTATTTAGAAATATCATTTATCTAGTCACTTATTCATATTCTACTTTATTATTTGTATTTTCACTTTTTCCTCTCTAGACAATTCTCATTGTTACAGTTTGTTCTATTTATTAAGTTTTGATGAGCAGATCGTATCATTTACATTCGTCTTACCCTGGGCATATCTAGTTTGGTTTATGCAACAGATGATGGCTAATGTTGATAGATGTTTTAATCATAAATTAGTTGACTGCTATCCGTATTTCTTAAGGCATAATGAACTTATGTGCCTTAAAAAGTAACTGTTAAAGAGTATTCAGCGACTGTTGTCATCGACAGAATATCTACTCAGAAATCCGAGATTTTTTTTTTGTATTTATTTTATGTTGTCGTTTAAACTGAGAAATCTGTTGAAAAGTACTTCGAGATCTGTAAGGGAATCAGTTCTTTCAAAGTACATAATTATGAATGGTATATGAATTACAAGGACGTAATAAGAAGGCAATCCATTTGCCTTCTTGTTCAGTAGCATATTAGTTTCCTTGCACCAGTTTTCAGGATATCTGGGAATATTTTACAAGTGAACAACGTCCTCTTCCGGAAAAGTATAAACTCTTAAAATAAAGGATGAAATAAATAAGGACAACTTCCTAATTAAATAAAAGAAGTACTAATTCAATAAATACCGCCAGAACCTATAACTTAAGTGAGCATTGACTGAGGACAATTGTTGAAAGAGTTCGATACCTTACTCGCTTAGGAGTTCAAGATTGCTGAAGAAGTGGCTTCCACAACTTCTTCCCTATAAGGTAATTGGACTCTTATTATCTAAACTGATCTGCAGTTTAGGATCAGCACCCGCTAATATATCCATGATATTAATTACATCCCCAAATCGGCTCCGTCTCTTCACCTAAACATTTACTTCGTTTTTGCCATATCTACCGCAACTATCTGATGTACAAAAACTTCCTTCCAAGTAGAAGATTGATTGATTACATCATACTTGATCAATTACATCTTATAACGGCAGAGATCGGCTCGAGCTTTTAGATATAAAAAATTCTATCTCTGCAAATAGCAGAAGATTTAGTTTGTACTCCAGCTTTCACTAGATCGCTTAGAACTCCTTGGAGAATGGCAATCTGGGTGTAGCTTAGAGAATCAATCCAAGTCCTAAAAAAATTCAAAATTTGGAGCCACTTGTGTATATTTTGTATTTTACTCGCAAAACTTCAGGTAAGCGTTGCGTAAGTTTGCCTAGGTTTAATCAAAATGAGATGTAATACTCATTTGTGCTAACCGCCTACCCAAGAATGGAAACAGTTTGACAATTAGGGCCTTCTAGACATTGATCACTTAAACGGTGTGTGAACGTCAGTCGCTAAATAAGTCCTCAAAAGTTAAGTTGCGTTGAACTACACTCATTGTCCACCAATAATTTAGTTATTTTTCTAATAACTAAACAAGGTTATCTTAATTTTGTTTACATCAATTTTTATTTTTCAACGATAAAAATTTAACATTTTGTACATTGACTGATTTAAATTACTCATACAGTATAAACACGATTGCATAAAATACCTTTTTATCGAAGGTAACAAACTATAGTCACATGATAAGCTAGCCAATTATTGCAATCTTAGTAGCAGTCCATAATAGATTTGGTCAACTGATTTGTTATCTGCTACCAACTGATAAAGCGAAAGAATAGAACAGATAAGACTTTATGTTTCTTGAACTTCAACAACATTTGTAGTAATTTAGCTGTTTTAATTTCGTACAACTGGATTGTATTTTAACAATGTAAACACAACTTAAAGAATAGTTACACTTTATGAACCACGATTCAATGATTCGACGAATAGCGATAGACGTATCAACATTATCTTCTAAATTAATTGCAGGGCTTTATTTTCCGCTTCTTCTGGTTGTTATTTCTGCGTTTAGAGACTTCTCTGTCATTTCCTTTACTGACATTTGTAATTATTGTACATTTTAATTTAATTTTGGGGGCTTCCGAGGTATCTATCTTCTGCTCAGTTATCTTTGGAGTTGCTATTTCATCATCTACCAAGATTGATGGCACAGTGACCATTTACCGAAAATTTCAGCACTCCTCCTACATTGAAATAAACAGGATTGAGCTTCACAAGTTCTTTCTATTTTTCATAAAAAAAGTATTTAATTATATTAACTTAAAGTAATGGCGGTACAATCGCGTACATAGTGCATACTTAGGTGTCAATCTCAGCACCTTCCCAAAAAGTAGATCGTCTCACTTACAGCCACCACGAGGCTCTTCTAAAGAAATACCGTAAAACATCATGTCTTTGGAAACAAATATCTAGATGTCCATGAAGTAAATTATAAAAACAAAGCGGAAATGACTTGAAAGGAACCTATTACGGACATCTTCTTGGTGGTTGAAGATTTAAAGTCAAAATGAATAAAATTTCAAGGAACAAATTTATTTAACTTCATCATTGTTGTTATTGCAATTCTAAGCGAATTTGAAACTAGAAAAAGTATAAAAATTCTCCCGCAAAGAATGTTACTTTTATGCTTATCTGGAGCAGCATTAAAGATAAGACCAGAAATGCCAGACAACTTTGCCATTAGCTTATCGCTAACTGAAGATAATGTCAGTCTCTATGATTATTTCACTTTATTTTATTTTTTTAAATAGGCTACGTACTAGAAAATAAAATATAATATTGTGACGTAAAATTTTATTAATTTGTGTTTTTACATGAACAAATATCATTTACTGTTCTCAATCACCTTTGCTGATGTCAGACTATCTAGTTTAACGAAAAAACACATCGTTCCAATGACAGATCGGGTTACGTACCTTTCAACCTTGACTGCTATTTAACTGGATTCATGATTTAGGTATTAAATAAGTGATTTTCAATTAAATTGAAGTTAAAATTGACTGATTAATCGACAATTAAGACAAGACGCGAAAGAAAATGAAAAATTCTACAACGTGGTAGTAATTTACTAAACCGAAATTAGATCTTCATTCAAGACATATGATTGTACAGTTTGAAAATCTGTCAAAATTGGATTCTGTTGACAGAATCAGGCTTTTCAATTTTGTAAAGCACTCCTTTACTCGTGTGGGTAAAATACTCTCCTTCGGTTCGTGTCGTAATGTTCCATAATCGTAAGAAAAGCATCTCTTTCCGCAATAGTTACACAAAGAACTATTTAGGTAAAAACTAGTGCCAATGATATCACTTGTTCTAATCTAATCTAATATCGTAACATAACTTGGGCCCCAGTAAAAAAGTAAAACAAAAAATGGAAAAAAATAAAATAATCTTGATGTCAAGTGATCTCAGATCTCGAGATTTTTCCATTCTGGCAGTAGCTGACCTGGCTGTACAGTCCAGTTTTAATATGAATTTTTTGGAACTTCGACACACTTGGTTTGGGATGCTTGGTAACGTTGTTTGGGTCGCCAGCCAAACGTGGCTACATCGCAAAACCTTACGCTAGTCCCAAGAAAACTGTAGCTCAGTTTGCTGCTGATGCTACGAAGTGGCAGATTTATTGGCCCGGAAAGGCTCTTCGGGACACTGTTTTGCGGTTTCGAAGTGTGTTAAGACTGCGGCCATTAATTTGTGGGTGCAGAGTAGGCTCGCCACCACTGGACAGAGACAGGCGAAGGAGTTTATCAGAGGCTATTCGCCGAGGCTGACTGCAGAATCAATCCGTCAAAACCGTGGGGCTATAAGGATAATTGTAGGACTATTAACTGGCCACTGCAGACTCAGAAAACACATACATCGCATCGGCCTGGCAGATGATAGCCTCTGTAGGTTCTGTCAGGAAGAGGAGGGAAACGGCACTGCACGTGTTGTGACAGTGTGAGGGGCTCGTGTGGCTAAGGATGTTACTTCTCGTGGAGGAAAAACCAAGGCCTGACAGCTTTACCCAAGAGTCGCTCTCCAGCATTAAGAGTCTGATTAAACGGACGGGTCTGGAGGGCGAGTTCTAAAGTCGGGGAGCCACAATAGATCCAAAGGGGTCGCAGTAGCGTAGGCCTTGAGGCCGCTTTAATTTAATCTATTCTATTCTATTGCTTCTGATGCTGCATTTTCTTCTAACTAGTGAAATACATCACTCACGTATATTAAACAGTAAATAACTCCACAAGTCCAGTTTGAACAGTTTTTTGTCGCAAAGTTTCTGATACCAACCTACACGATCAAAAGCCTTTACAATTCAACTTTCTTTACTGACAAGTTTATTTAGGTACTTTACCGATTTGTAGTTCTTATAGTCTGTAACACACGCTGTTTAAATTAATTTTGAAGATTGAGAAATGTCACTGCTTTTAATAAATAAACTTTATTTTTCTCTATGAATTTAGAGTTGTTCTTATTTAATCTATGTAGTTATTTTAAGTGCTCCTATAGTATAATATTAGTAATTTTTTGTATCAATTTCTTTGCGTCTCTAGTGTTGGTATTCTTGATTTTTGTTTAGTTTTTACTTTGTTAAGACCGTTTTTCGTTTTGCGTAGGTTTTAATTGTTTATTTTTCAAGTGTTTATTTATTTGGAACTGACTATTATTGATTTCCAACATTTTATAAAGAAGTTTACTTCGTAATTTTCCTTTTATTTATTCCTTTAATATTTTGTTACATCTTGCTAAAACTTTAAAGGGGTTACTTATAAGCAATAAATATCCCAAATGACGTTAGTTGCGTTGACTGTTGATATGGTTTAATAAACCCAAAATAAAACTTCAGAAATTATGTATTATTTGTTTTTGCGTTATTTGTGCTACAATCAGCGCATTGGTGCTATAAGTAACAATGATAAAAGAGTAACAAATGATAAGGTAACGAGTGGAGAAGTTACCCAGTGGTAACACTCCAAAACATTAGACTGTTAGTCAATCTTTTCACTAGGCAGGCTACCGTCTTTTAAGACGTCTTATTGGGTGGTCAGAAAGAGGTCTAGAAGAATTATTTTGAGCCAGAGGATTAGCGTGTGACTGACTACAGGTTGAAGTGAAGTTCCCTGTATCGTATATTGGCGACTTGGTTGATAAAAGGAATGTTAAGATCTGTAAAGCCTGGTTAGAGACGTAAAATGGAGCTTTTACAATAGTTCGAAGTATTTTAGATTGAAGAGATTGAATCCTTTGGAGATTGGTTGAACCATACAGCTCTATTCCATACGCCAAGATGGGTTTTAAAATAGAAGTATAAATCAGTCTTTTGTATTAATTTTTGACAAGAAATGATTCGGACAATTTAAATTCAGTCTGGGGAAAAAAATTAAAATACGAGTACGTCGCATGAGTTACAAATATCATAAACAAATTTAGTTACCTCCAAGAATAGTGTAAAAGAGTATAATTTCCCTTATATCTCTGGATCCAACCATAAAAATAGATTGTCTTTGGATTGATTCTATAAGATCAATGAAATTTAATTCTAGAATTCTATTCTCAATTTTAGAGGAAATGAATAGAGTTAGTTTTAACATTTTTGTATGTTTTACTGCGCTAAATATGTATTTAAAACCACACTGTTGTACCCATTTACGTATCTCAATTCTCATGATTTTTTTTTTCATTAAATGGATTTTGGTTATTTAACTTATTTAGAAATTTACAATCTGTGAAGTAAATAAGCGAACAGTGGAGGAGAGATACTACTCATTGGTAGCACTCTCGACGGGATATCCATTTCGCTGGCCTGTCCCGAAGGAGATCTCGGGGCTACTTCAGTCGGCGTGAAGGATATTCTGGAATGGTAGGAGAGACGAGAGACTTTACGATAGAATCAGGACAATGAGGAAGGATGCTATTTCTAGTACTCTTCCTTGGCTAACTGCTTCTCTTGATGAAGCATTAATTATATATTATTATTAATAATATTCTATTATTAGCATACGATCTAAAATATATATATTATTTTACTTATTTATAATATTATCTATATTTTAAAGAAAGCGCTCTTGCTAAACTGCTTGAAGGACTTACTAAACAAGAATCCCATACTTTCAAAAATACCTACATCACTTATTACCGCAGACATAATTACATAAAATTAGATAAATTTGTATAATAAATACATTTAATAAGCGAGTGTCCGTAAAAAGAGAAATCGAAGAAATAATATCAGCACGATATTGGACGGGAATTTCATAGATGTCATTTTTAATAAAATAAAAAATTCAGGTCAGGAAATTGTGGGGCATTGCTCTAATGTTGTAATTTGGTTAATTAAATATTCGAACATTTTTTTCAGCACTCGTTATTCTTCATTTAATGAGGAAAAAATAATATTTATTTTTTGGAGAACTTAATTACGATCATGGAAATTACCATTTTTACTAATCTTGAGATCACTTAAGAAAAAAAAGACAAGATAATTTTGAATTGTGCACCGAAAAATAATTTTTTCATTGATAAGAATTAGAGATTATAGCTGATATCATTTAAATTAATTGTCATCTGTTATCTATAATTAAATTCTGCTCACTGGAGCTACGCTGCTTCATTCCCAACTTACGTTAACTGGATATAATATTATGTGTCTTCCAAAATGTTTCCATCCCTTCTACTATTAAGGGATATAACCATCCCTACAAAAGTTTTACTCCCTCTTCGAGCAACAAGAGAATGTTAATAATATTCAAAAATTATTTAGTTTTAAATTTTCCTTGTGTTTATCCGTTTTGTGGTTTTCCATGTTCGTAAAAACTGGTGTAATATATGTAAATTACGAGGGTCGTTTGAAAAGTCCGTGCAAAGTCAGAGAGACAGCACCACTGGCGCGTATCGAGGTTATGTTTAGTTAGTAGCATCTCTTGGAAGAACACACACCAAGTTTCAGCCAGATGGGTCTATTCCTTTGTGTTTGGCATTCGTTTGAATCGAGGAAGTCGAGTGATTTTCAAAAAATGGACGAAAAAGAATTTCGTGTGTTGATTAAACACTACTTTATGAAAGGCAAAACGCCTCAGGAGACTAAAGAGAAGCTAGATAAACATTATGGTGACTCTGCACCTTCGATTAGAACAGTTTATAAGTGGTTTCAAAATTTTCGGAGTGGCAATATGGGCACAAGTGACGCTGAACGTTCTGGACGCCCTGTTGAGGTTACTACTCCAGAAATCATTGATAAAATCCATGATATGGTGATGGATGACAGAAGAGTGAAGGTGCGTGAGATTGCTAGTGCTGTGGGCATCTCGAATGAACGGGTACATAATATTTTGCATCAACATTTGGACATGACAAAGCTCTCCGCAAGATGGGTGCCGCGATTGCTCACGCTTGACCAAAAACGAAATCGTGTGAAGTGTTGCAAAGACGGTTTGCAGCTGTTCCAGAAGAATCCGCAAGACTTTAACCGTCGTTTCGTCACTGTGGATGAAACATGGATACATCACTACACTCCTGAGACCAAAGAACAATCTAAACAACGGGTTACCAAGGGGGAATCTGCGCCAAAAAAGGCGAAGACCGTTCCTTCGGCCGTAAAGATTATGGCGACTGCCTTTTGGGATTCGCAAGGAATAATCCTCGTCGACTATCTGGAAAAGGGTAAAACTATTACAGGTGCATATTATTCATCGTTATTGGACCGTTTGAAAACCGAGCTGCAAGAAAAAAGCCCACGATTGGCCCACAAAAAAGTCCTTTTCCATCACGACAACGCACCAGCTCACACCTCAGCAGTCGTGGTCGCAAAATTAATGGAAATAGGGTTCCAACTCGTTTCACATCCCCCCTATTCTCCAGACTTGGCTCCCTCGGACTACTATTTGTTCCCCAATATGAAGAAATGGCTGGCGGGCGAAAGATTTTATTCAAACGAGGAGGTGATTGCAGAAACGAATGGCTATTTTTCAGACTTGGACAAATCCTATTATTCGGAAGGGATCAACAAACTAGGGCAGCGTTGGACGAAGTGTATAAGCCTAAAAGGAGACTATGTTGAAAAATAAAAAAGGTATACCCCAAAAAATTGAGTAGTTTTTATTTTTGCACGGACTTTTCAAACGACCCTCGTAATCTGAAAATTTGTTCAATACAAAGAAAACTCTCCTACAAAATGACTTAGATTAATTATTTTTTGATTAGATTAATATTATTTTATTATTTCAATTTTAAGGCGCGTCAACATCTAAGGTTATTGGCACCTGGAGCTTTTTTCAGGATACTGCCCGGCCTCCGAACAGTGTTCTCTCGTTACAGACAACACTGTCCATCACCGGACAGTGAGCTGTAAGAAGCTCCAAAGAAGAGAAAATCTAAGTGTAAGCAGCTGGATTCGAACCCGGGACCTCCGCGTGGGAATCCAATACGCTAACCGCATTGCTAATCCCTTCCCTTTCGTATTAGTTAATCAATCTATTAATCTATTAATCCTATTAATTAATAATTATTAGTAAATTAGGGTCTCAGTGTGATTTCCTTCAGCTTGAATCTAATTCATCTTATGTGATACAGTCTAAGTTAGGTAAATCAAGTGATGTTCTCCTGCCTCCTTTCTCATCTAATTATAAAAGTATTTTTCCCAAAAATAATAACTGACGGATTTAATAACAAGACAGATTCCTTTATAAAGGGATTTCTTTTCAAGTCTATAAAGAAGTATTTATACATTGGAGAATGTATACTACCAATGAACATCGTCTTGAAAGCTTAAAAAATTCCTTACAAAAAGTTAAATACAAAAGTATAAGATAAGCCTTTTTTTGTAGATGAATGTTTTCTGGAAGGTTCATTTTTGCCTTTTTAAATTATATTTATAATAATTTTTTGAAAATCTAATTGCAGTTTTATGAAATAAGAATTTCAACCATGTCAGTTTACGACAGTGTAATAATAGAGTACTTAGTTGAATGAATGGCCAGTTAAGGGCCGAGAAAAGTAGCTTTATGTATTGAATTGAAGCACTAGAAATTAAGTGTAAGGTGGGGATGTTCAGTCCAGAGGTTCGCCATAAATGGCAACTTGTTCCGGTTCTTTTAAAAACTGCATTAGAAACTTGTAGAACAGGCGCTATTAAACTAAGTCCTTTACAAGCGCGCTACTACCTATGGTCATCTAAGTATGGGCATTAAGTGTTACGTACTTTATTTTATTTTTTTCTAATGTAACATAGTTCTTTGGCACTCGGTACTTAATTGTATTAAATCGCTGTACCGCCATTTAGCAATGAGCTTATATGGCTAAGCTCTATGGTTGGAGGGAATTTTTTACAAAATTCGCACAAAAAAACTGATTTAGGGGGTAAAGAAGGCAATTTTCCCGAGGATGGTGCAGAAATTCAGTTTTAGAATTCGAAAAGGGCTTTACTTAGACCGCAGGCTTTCTTGGAACCCCCACACTAGACTTAAAAGAACAGAACTGAACAGACGCTATCGACTACTTAAAAGACTCTTAGACGATAGATCAAAACTCTCTCTGGACAACAAAAGACTAATTTATACAGCTATTTTAAAACCCATCTGGGTGTATGGAATAGAGCTGTGGGGTTCAACCAAACGCTCCAATCTTCAAAGGATTCAATCTCTACAATCTAAAATTCTTCGAACTATTGTAAACGCTCCTTTTTATGTCTCCAACCTGACTATACACACTGACCTAAACATTCCTTTTGTCACACAAGTTGCTAAAACAAGATACAGAAAACTCCACTACAACCTGCAATCTCATATAAATCCTCTAGCTAAAAATCTTTCTTCTAGAACTCTTCCTGACAACCCGACAAGACGCCTTAAGAGACAGTGGCCTCGTGATCTCCTCTCAAGTGAAGAGAGCGACTAATAGCCTATTTTGGAGTGTTACCGCTGGGTAACTTCTCCACTCGTATTCTTCTGTTATTGTTGATACTGTTATCACTGTTTCTTATAGCGCCAACGCGCTGATTGTAGCAAAAATAAACGCAAAAAAAAAAAAAATTCGAAAAATCATTTGAAAATTTGGCTTACACCGGTTTAGAGTGCAAAAAGTATTTGATAGCCACAAACAAATTGATTCTGTGTATAAAATTAGATTACTATTTTATATTGCTTACACAAATTTATTTAGATCTTTTTGACTTTGTTAGCACATCTTTCTACGTCAACAATCTGCACTTGGGCAACAAAATATAAGAAAATATTTTAAAAATGAACAAATCTGGTTACAATTTGAATTATTTTTTCATCGAACTCTAAAAATCTCTAAAATTGCCAGACAAATTTATAAAAATAACAGTAAATTTGTCTGCTATCTGTTCAAAGATCACTAGAGTGATAAGTTTCCATCAAGTAATGGCTACCTCAAAAAGAAAAATTTATTTTGCGATAATTTTTTTCTTCGAAATATTGTTAATATAAGTAAATACTACGAATTTCATTGGTATTACGACAGTTCGATGAACAATAGAAGTAAAACCAATAGAAGTAAAACAATCTTAATGTAAGAAATGAAATGAGCAGGAAAGAAATCCACTTTTAGTCAGAACTAAGCAATCAGTCTACTGGCGAAACAGGCGGACAGAAAAACAACGTTATGCACTGAAAAATCACACTTCTAACTCTTTGGTGTACTCGTTTGCGGCTGTTGACCTCTATATCTATCGGCCGTTACTTTGCTTGATTCCTTTACTGCACGGGCAAAATCTACGGAAGGTAAACTCTGTCTTGTATATCGGGCACTATACAGTACTATGCGTCTGTCAGATTCCACAGGAGTGTTATAAATCTGAGTTCTTATAAAAATTTGTCTGTTCAACATTATCTGTCCAGACTTACAATGCACAAACTTTCGTTTAATTTGATTTTAGGTATCTATCTACAGAAGACAGTTTCACAGATCGAAGTCTGCTACTTGGATATGAAGAATCTGCTTCAGTTTCATCATTCAGCGGATGAGGATCAAAGTATGGTAAATTAATCATTTCGTTAGTCCTTCCAGTCAATGTATCGCTTTTCATTTCTTTTGCAGACCAGAATAGCATTCTTTCATTAATCAATGTTTTGTTTTGAATTACAGAAATTTCTATATCTGTCTTATATTAAAGAAGTGAACACAAAATGACTTCAACATTTCTAAAAAGCTTCTGTAATTGTTTCTCCATTTTATCTACATCTAATGTACGTATCTAATGAACGCATTATATGTGGCCAACAAATCGCTCTTCTCTAGTGTTTGCTTCAAAGAAGTCCAAAAATAAACAAACAATCCTTAGTTGATTTAGGGAGAGGTTTCTGATTGCTTGTGTTTTCTAAGTTCTGAGGAAGTAAATCCTGAAGAGTTGCTTCAAGTTTTCTAATAATGTCCTAGGCTTGATCTAAATGAAAGATGTAGGGTTAAGTGTGGGCCATTTATTATGCACATTTATTAACATGTTAATGAACATTGAAAATGGTTAGAACACGTGTCCAAATGGTACTTGTATGGAGAGGTCGCATTAGATTAACATAGGAAGGAAATAACCTTTGATTACGAGGGTCGTTTGAAAAGTCCGTGCAAAGTCAGAGAGACAGCACCACTGGCGCGTATCCAGGTTATGTTTAGTTAGTAGCATCTCTTGGAAGAACACACACCAAGTTTCAGCCAGATCGGTCTATTCCTTTGTGTTTGGCATTCGTTTGAATCGAGGAAGTCAAGTGATTTTCAAAAAATGGACGAAAAAGAATTTCGTGTGTTGATTAAACACTATTTTATGAAAGGCAAAACGCCTCAGGAGACTAAAGAGAAGCTTGATAAACATTATGGTGACTTTGCACCTTCGATTAGAACAGTTTATAAGTGGTTCAAAATTTTCGGAGTGGCCGTATGGGCACAAGTGACGCTGAACGTTCTGGACGCCCTGTTGAGGTTACTACTCCAGAAATCATTGATAAAATCCATAATATGGTGATGGATGACAGAAGAGTGAAGGTGCGTGAGATTGCTAGTGCTGTGGGCATCTCGAATGAACGGGTACATAATATTTTGCATCAACATTTGGACATGACAAAGCTATCCGCAAGATGGGTGCCGCGATTGCTCACGCTTGACCAAAAACGAAATCGTGTGAAGTGTTGCAAGGACGGTTTGCAGCTGTTCCAGAAGAATCCGCAAGACTTTAAGCGTCGTTTCGTCACTGTGGATGAAACATGGATACATCACTACACTCCTGAGACCAAAGAACAATCTAAACAATGGGTTACCAAGGGGGAATCTGCGCCAAAAAAGGCGAAGACCGTTCCTTCGGCCGTAAAGATTATGGCGACTGTCTTTTGGGATTCGCAAGGAATAATCCTCGTCGACTATCTGGAAAAGGGTAAAACTATTACAGGTGCATATTATTCATCGTTATTGGACCGTTTGAAAACCGAGCTGCAAGAAAAACGCCCACGATTGGCCCACAAAAAAGTCCTTTTCCATCACGACAACGCACCAGCTCACACCTCAGCAGTTGTGGTCGCAAAATTAATGGAAATAGGGTTCCAACTCGTTTCACATCCCCCCTATTCTCCAGACTTGGCTCCCTCGGACTACTATTTGTACCCCAATATGAAGAAATGCCTGGCGGGAAAAAGATTTTATTCAAACGAGGAGGTGATTGCAGAAACGAATGGCTATTTTTCAGACTTGGACAAATCCTATTATCTGGAAGGGATCAACAAACTAGAGCAGCGTTGGACGAAGTGTATAAGCCTAAAAGGAGACTATGTTGAGAAATAAGAAAGGTTTACCCCAAAAAATTAAGTAGTTTTTATTTTTGCACGGACTTTTCAAACGACCCTCGTATATTGAAAACATTCCCTGTAAATTTTGTTTTACAAAAGTAAAATTTTGAAGATTCCAATTGAAGAGATAAGCATTTGCTTATTTAAAAATTAGAAGTAAGAATTAATACCAATAATTGAATTATTAATTTACAAATAAAATACAGAACGTTTTCAATGGCAAAACACTCAGCTTTTGCTTAAAAAATTAAATATATTCTTACACGTAGACGAGATACAGTAATTTCTATATTTAGGATTGAAGAACTGTGTGGGGTTCTTCCTGTAACTCAACCAACTCACATATCCAGGCCCTGGAAGAAGACAATAAATTTGTCGTAACGTCGGCGATAAGTTAGAGTTGTTTTTCTTTTATTATGACCGAATCCTCACTATTTCAATTCTAGATATTGAAATAGTGTACAGATACTAAAGGCTAATACAAATTCAGAAATAGAAATATTTATGTTAACTAAAAAAAAAATTACATCTGATCGAATAACATATCTAATAAAGTTTGAACATGTTTAAGTAAAACTACAGACAAAATGAAATAATCATAATAAAACTGCTTACATTAAAGAATAAGCATTACTAAAAATAACCACAAAATACAAAAACTGCTGAACAAGTTAGGAAAATACTCTTTTTTTAGCCAACAATTAAATGACTTCTTTTTTGATCTCTAGTGAATAATAATTTATATTCTACGAGGAGTTGTTTTTTGTAATGCCATCTCTTCTAAGGACCACCTCTTATATCAATCGTTTCCTTCCCTCCCTCACATTGTCCTGACGAAACTACCAAAATAATAAAAACAGATGTACCATATATGACAGTGTACGGACAGCGCCTTAGTGGGCCTCTCAGATATCTCTTCAAATTCATATTTTAGATAATAATTTGTAACAAAAAAATAAGCTTACAAGAGTGCTTGGTATTCCAAGCTTTAAATAAAAATTGTTCAGCGCTTATCGATTTAATGTTCATCTCGTTTGTTTTATGTTTTTTATGAACTAAGCAATAAAAACTTGCTTTTGGAATATTTCTAGATTTTTCTGAACTTGTTTAATATATAGAAAAGTTAAATTAATTACATTTATACAGTTAGACAAATTAAGAAATGGCCATCAGTATCAAATGCCTAACGGTGACAGCTTAACTCCTCAATTACTGTTTAAAATAAAATAGATTTTAGTACGATAGCAATTAAAAGTAAGACAGTCTACAAGTCCGTTGCTATGCTCTCGGAGTAACCTTTCTTGAAAGAATTGGCCCCCTCTTCTGAACACCATTTTCTTCCAGATCTTCTACTCTTGTCACATTGTTTGATGGGTATTACAGTGTACCAAAAAAACAATCTTGCTTCTCGTTTTCCTTCGTGTTGCTAAAAATTCGCCATTGAAGGAATCAAAATTTGGAAATCGAAATTAATGTGGCAAACATAGGAGAAAAGCAACATGTGAACTCATCAACAAATTCCAAAATTCAACTATAGAATGAATAAAAACTAGTCCAAACTTAAATTAATCTACATTTTTTTTCTTGACTTGCGCACTTTTCTACAATATTGAATTTTACAATAATACACTTTTTTTTTGCCTTTTTTTTGCATTGGCTTTCGCCATACAGCCAGCATCGTCTAGGTGCTTATCACTAGAATATCACTCACTCTCCATTCTTACTTATAAATACATTCGCTTCACACATTCATCCCTCTACTATATACAACTATTTACATAAACTACAGCTAATGGATGGATCAGTACTCTATATTCCTGCCATCCTTATAGCTTAACCGAAATTAAAATCACGTAATCCTTCTCTAATCATTTTCTTCCATTCATTCTAATTCGGCTATAGCTTTTAAATACATTCATATTTCATTGCTAGCTCTGCTATAGACTTAAGCACATAAATGTTGGTGGAGAATATAATGTCTTCGTAGCGAAATGGTGCATCTAAATACCTGTATAGGTCGTCAAACATTCGTTTCCATTCTTACTTATTGCATATACATTTAATAATAATTATGTTTTTTATCTCGTTATATTTTTAGTGATATTGGACACAAGTAATCTAACTTATATAAACTTGTATTTTTTTGTAATCCTTTAGTATACAAGTAAAATATTCTAGAGCCCGAAACATGTGTTTCTGCGCCTTTAAAATTTGCTAAAAACCCGCCAACTATCTTTAGTTTGGTAAAACGTTTGGTCCAAAAGAGAACTAAGCTGCTATAGCAAATATACTTTACTGATTAACCATTAAATAAAATCCAAGACTTAGACAGGAAATCGTACCCAGTACCACAATAGCTTTGCAGTTCTCGCCTATAACCGCACGGCTATCGTGGCGCCTAAGTGAACGAATTAAAAGTTTAGTTAATTAATGTTCTGCATTTATCCTTTTTAGATCGAATGATTTGAAAGCGAAATGCTTTTTTTGTATTTTAAAAAACGTGATGTGGCCTTTTGTGACTGTAAAATAGGTATTTTATAGTTTTTAAATTGAAAAAAAAAATACCTTAATTCTATGTTAAATATTTAGTAAAGCGATAACTATTACCGGCAATTTTCGAAACTAAAACTAGTTCCATTCAGCAATAGTAGGGCTTAATACAATGAAGAAGGTAAGTTGTGAGGTTTGATATAGTTTAGAATTTAAGGTGGAAACGTGAGATATAGGAAGTGACCGGCGCAGTAAACTGCCGCTATACAGCTCACGATCAATTGTGCTCTCGTTATCAAGCTACAGCTTCTCCCTTCACTCGATTTCCCCATTCCTCCCTGGTTATGCTGGCTGTATAGAAACGTAGCGGTCCGTACTCTCCTAGTATTTTATCCTTCTGTGTTGTAATACCGTTCGATAAACCGCTTCGAATGGTTTCCACTCTTCTTATGTTGCACATTCTTGCCTCCAGATTTCATCACTTGTACTTTTAGACTCTAACTTGGTTATTTGCTAACTTTTAACTACATAATTTTTTAAATAAATTCCTATTTTCTTATTAATGACGTAACAATGATGGAAAATAAAACAGTGATTGAATATATACGTGACTCTTTTTTTTATACTTATTACAAAATACACCAGAGGAATTTTAAATTGCATTTTTACTTTGACAAAGTGCTGTTCTCAAAGCAAGCTCTTAAAACTGGATCACAAAGTAAATAAATTGTGTGACAAGTATTATTAGTACTCTGATCTATACTTACATATATGTGCTTAAGTCTATAGCAGAGCTAGCAATGAAATATGAATGTATTTAAAAGTTATAGAATGAATGCAAGAAAATGATTAGAGAAGGATTACGTTTAAGGATTTAATTTCGGTTAAGCTATAAGGATGGCATGAATATAGAGTACTGATCCATCCATTAGCTGTAGTTTACGTAAATAGTTGTATACAGTAGAGGGATGAATGAGTGAAGCGAATGTATTTATAAGTAAGAATGGAGAGTAAGTGATATTCTAGTGATAAGCACCTAGACGATGCTGGCTGTATGGCGAAAGCCACTGCCAAAAAAAAAAAAAAATCCATACTCACTTAAATGGCGCAACAACCCACTAACGTGTCAGGGCCTCCTCAATAAGCCTCCGCTAGGCATCCCTATTTTGTGCGGCAGCCATCCAGTTTTTGTGATGTCAAGTAATGAACTTGCGTCCGCGGCAACACCATCGATCCACCTCGCCATCGGCCGGCCAATCTTTCCAAGACTCTGGATGTCTTCTTTTAGCCCTCTCCAGAATATCTCGCCTTCTTCCATTCGAATAACGTGTCCTGTCCATCTTACTCTGATCTATAACTGTCTGTAAACTAACTCGCCGGTAGATTCTAGAATGGCTAGTTCCTGCACATTGCTCGAAACAGTACGTCTGGACACTTTGGATCCAAAGTTTATTTATTTAAATCAAGGTATTTGCTTTATTTTATAATAACACATACGCCGTTTTCTTGTACATTTGTATTCAGTATTATTTTTTGGAAGAATATTGATTTCATTTACTACTTTTTCAGTAATTCCCTCTATTTATTAAGCATTATTCATTTTAAAATTTGTTATAAATCTGCCTTATATTTGTTTTATATTACATTCCATTTTATGTAATGGTCAACTCATTGATATTAGTAGTGTGCTCAAAGCAATAAAAATTCATTCATTCATTATTACTCTCATTAAAAATAAGTTAAATTTAATTTAAAAATAAATTAAAATATTTTGTTTGCGTTTATTATGCTACAATCAGCGCATTAGCGCTCTAAGTAACAATGATACAATAGAGTAATACATGATTAGGTAACGAGTGGAGAAGTTACCCAGTAACACTCCAAAACATTAGACTGTTAGTCACTCTCTTCACTTGAGAGGAGATCACGTGGCCATTGTCTTTTAAGGCGTCTTGTCGGGTTGTCAGGAAGAGTTCTAGAAGAAAGATTTTGAACTAGAGGATTTATATGAGATTGCAGGCTGAAGTGGAGTTAAATTAAAGGATAAAATAAATTACTGCTTACTTTAAGACCATTTCTATCGGAAAATAAACATTCTTTCAGCACACGAACTTATTCTAAACGAAATTCATGTCAAAAACAGATATACATTGAAAAAATCTACGTCTGTAGCCAACGCTAAGAATTGGCTAAAACTTTTATTAAAAAAAAAAGAATAGTTCATATTGCAATCTATATACGAGTATAAGTATATAAATAAGTGAATATATTGAGAAGTTGGAAGGTCGATGGTACGAGAAAAGCATTTGGGATGAAACTCCCTGGTGATAGCAATCAGAATATCGGTGATGATTTTCAGTTTCAAGAGACTTTCGGAGTCACTCTGATTCATTTGTGACAAGGATTATCTGGAATGACATATAAGCGAGAGACTATCCAAACGATTAGAGCAGTGTGAGAGAGCTGTAAAGTATTTTGCCTTGGCTAGTCATTCGATATAAAGAATATTAATGTCAGTATGATGATTAAGGTTTTTAAAAATGGAAAGCAGCGTTAGAAAGTAAGCAGAGATTACAGTCCGTATGAAACGCAGGTAAGGATGTATACCACAACTCAAATCCGTAATTCTTTGAAGATATAAGAATATTAATGCCGGCATTCAGCGATCAGGCACAATATTTCACAAGTCGAAACAGATATTGCCCTATGCAGATGATGTTGATATCATAGGAAGGAAGTGAAATGGAAACCGCATTCCTTAAACTGGTCAGAGTTGCTGAGAAGGTGGGAATGGAATTCAACGTCAAAACAGAATCTATGTATGCAGTAGGGCCAGAAGAGCTTATTGATCGTTGGAATATAGGAGGCTTTGTACTGAAAAAGTGATCTCCTTCTCCTATTTAGGCACCATCGTTACAATGGATAACGATGTATCCGTAGAGGTGAAGAAGAGAGTGGCCCAGGCAAACAAATGTTTTTTTCGGGATCGGCCGACACATAAGGAGCAAACTTGTACCTTGGAATACGAAAGTAACCCTCTACAAGACGCTCATTCAGCCTGTTCTCTCATACGGATCTGAAGCCTGGGTAATAACGAAAGCCGATGCAAAACTGTTATTAAGCTTTGAAAGAAGGATTCTTAGGCGTACATATGAACCTACTAGAGAGGCGGAAACCTGGAAAAGGCGATCTTATGCAGAACTGATACACCTATTCCAGGCCCTGAACATGGTTAAAGTGGTAAAATTAAGTAGGTTGCGTTAGGGCATGCCATGTAATTAGAAGGGCGGTTAACGAGATGCCCAGAAAGGTATTGGAAGAAAATGTACAGCGCACAAGAAGAGTTGGACGCCCCTAGGTTACGATGGGTTGATGGTGTCAGCGAGGGCTCCAAGAAGTTGCTGAACACCCGCAATACGAGGTGTGGCTATTAAATATCGAGACTATTGCTACAAAACATTTTATTTTACATTTAAACATATTTTGTTATTATCACCTTCAATATAAACCCCTCTCCTATCACTAAAACGCTCCATGAGAATTTACCATTGTTCGAAACAGTGCTGGAAGTCTTTTCCTTTCACAGCTTCAACGGACTGAAATCACCTTTTAATACAGATTTGACTTTGGGGAACAGATAAAAGTCACATGGGGCCAGGTCAGGCGAATAAGGCGGATGGCCTAAAACTGGGATGTTGTACTTGGCTAGAAACGCCTTGACAGACAATGCAGTGTGAGCCGACACGTTGTCTTGATGGAGAACCCATGACTTGTTCTCTACAAATCGGGTCGTTTTTTTCCTTACTCTTTCTCGGAGTTGAGCAAGCACCTCACGGTAGTAATGTTGATTAATTATAATCGATATTTTCATCCGTTTTGGACGTGGAAGGGCGACCCGGGTGGTCATCATCTCAGACGTCTTCTTGGCCATCTTGGAAACGCTTGAACCACTCAAAAACTCGCGCACGTGATAAACATTCATCGCCAAAAACTTCTTTTAATAAAAGATAAGTTTCAGTAGCGGTTTTACCCAGTTTCATGCGAAATTTCACGACAATTCGTTGCTCTACTACATTTTTAGTATCATGTTTTCGGCAAAACGAAACAAATAGCTCTTACACAAACGACGGTTCCCGTCAGACAAATTTCTCTACAAACACTTGAGACGCCGCAATCGAAAGAGAAGACTTTACGTTGCACAGCTGTCGGTCGTTAGGATTTGGCGCATGCATAGTTCTTCTGTAGCAGCATCAGTCTCGTTATTTAAATAGTCACACCTCGTAGGAAAGCTGCCGCATTGAATAGAGAGGACTGGTGGAAGCGGATCGCCGAGACCAAGGCCTATTGATGGGCTGTAGAGCCGACCAAGAAGATAAGGATATTAGTACAAGAAATCTGGTCCTTTTAGTCATTGATTGTCTTTTAAGTATTGTGTGTGATTTCCTAGTCAGTTCTTTTCCGTCTGTGAAGTGGCTAAGTTCGCGCATCTAGCCTCTACAAAGAAGAGGTTTGTTGCTAAAGAATACAGGAGGAAACATCGTTGGAGTGGTAATCTGACACACCGGCATTTCTGTAAATTCAAGAAAAAAACTTTATCATTATAAACTTCATTAAATGTGTAAAAAAATACCTTCTACTTGAATAAAATTACTGAACTAATCATGAAAGAGGGATTCTAACTGATCTACAACTGATTGCCTCTAATCCTGTCTACAGTGGCCACCCTAAATCTGGTCAAAGGGGGAATTGTCCCGTTTGGTAGTTTTTCCCTCTCTCTAAATACTTAAGCCTACTGACCAGTATTTGTTTTGTTCAAAGGGTTACAATGTGATTGTAAGTGGGGTTCTAATAGCTAATGGTCCTGCTAGAATATTCTTGAAGAAGATAATTCCTGGGTAAATTTATAATTAGCCTTTGAGCGGTGACTGAGAAGTATTTTATAACATGTTTCAGTAGTGTAAAATACATGTATTCAAAGTATAGCGAATATAATATAATAATTTATTACAAACAACTATCTTTGTAGTATGACCTATTTGTGGATAATTTAAAAAGATTAATCCATTTTTTTACTACGATAATTGCTATTTCTGAAATCTGAGTTTCACAAAGTAGACACTAGATACCAAAAGCCCATAAACTTAAATACGTATAGCCCATAGACTTTTACAACTTTATTCGCTGACTACAGCGAAATCTATTAAAAATTAGATCGCAACAATAGTTCAATGAATCATATCTACAGTAATTCACAGAGATCAGTTTAATAATGATGTTGGCACAGACGTCAGTATAATCTGCTTCATTTCCTCTGCGAAAAATTTCAACACAACCTAGAATTACTAGTTAAGTACCCAATCTACCTTGACCATCCATCAATTTTATTCTAAAAAATGAAAGAAGCATTTTATTTCAAAACCAACTTCATTTTGTTTTATTTATAAAAAACATAATCATAATAAAATCTCACATTACGAAAAGAAATGAGTCGTGTTATGCTAGAAATGTTTATTTTTTAAATTGAAATCAAGCCTTTGTACACGGGCAGTAATAAACAAAAATTATTATTGTGTTTAAGAAACACAGATAAAGTTTAGAGTATAATCAACTCTAGATTATATGACGTAATATGAGATTTATTACGTTAGCATTTTCTCACAGACAATCTACTTCAGATTACTAACAGATGATCGTAAGGCTAAAAAAAATTGGTGCCTGCGAGTCTTGGTCTTTTTATTCGTATTCAGTTGTCAGTTCCATTCACCACTCGTTCATACTTCAGTTTATGAATAGTTACATTTACGTAATTTACATAATATTAAATAATGTATCTACTAGTGGAACCATTACGATTAAATTGCACGGATATTGAAAATAATATTCATGCTAATGCAATGCACATTCACTGTGTCGTTTAATGAAGTATATAGTTTTTTCCCGCTGATTCAGTACCTGATATAATAGTAAAACTGCCTTACAAACATAAATCATTGACTTTAACAGAAATAGTTGGTCATCCTTTATCTGCATTTTTGAAGAACACATTGAAGAGATGATTGATTGTAAGTGACTGAAAACGAGATCAATTTAATTGCTTAATTTGTCTTTATGAAGCAATGAAAATGAACGTTAAGTGAATCTGGGCCATTCTCTCGCAAAATAACATGCTTTTAGGTTATTTACTCTATTAAATACCCTATTATTCAACCACTGATATGAAAACTTTCTTTGTTTTTAAAGTTGCTCAGCTAACATTCGAATTCTTAATGGAACCACATAATGGAGAAGGTGATAATATGGGACAGTCTTTTTTTTTACTTTGCATATTTTGAACACTACTGAATTTAAAATCTACTCTGAAATAAAATCATAGACATATATTATTTGTCTTTGTGAATTTGGAGTCCTGAGTGGATCACAGCAAGGAGTGTGGAGTTTCACTGAAAAAGACTGGTGGTGGTGCCATATTGGGTTTTCAAAAAGTGTGGTCGTAATATGGGACACACATAATAATTATAGTTAATGTTCTCGTTTCTCCATGAATTGTAAAAATAAGCCTTAAATAGGCCACAAAACTATACTTTACACAATTATCGTACGTTAAGGATAAAAATTAGGGTGTAATCAGTTTTCTAGGAGAAATGTCAAGAAATCTTTGAAATGATCTCTTTAGGCCCTTTATAGTACCCTGTAGAGAAAAAATATTCATAAGACACTAGTTTCGTCCTCAGTGCCACTTTTCACACTCGTTCGGCAGACGATTAACGAGGTTGTTATATGGGACAACGCTGTCCCATAATACCACCATACGCCGCGTACAATACAACCTCATTTTTTTCCAATATACATTTATATTTGAAATCCATAATACTGCCAATTAAAACTCTCCACTTTCTACATTTTTAATGTCTAAGGGAAATTATTCTAACTTTCCTTGATATTAACCAAAAGCAGAGGAAAATCAACCTTAAGAAAACTTTTTAGCATTGACAAAATCAACACGGTCCTCTCTTGGACAAAGCTGCCACTCGATTAACTCGCTGCCTTCTGCAGCAGACAAAGCCTACCCCAAAGAGGTAGTAAGGCACCAAACACTAACTGGTTTCACAAAAACAGGGGTATCCCAAATTCCAACCCCGTCCCAAATTACCACCTTCTCCTCTACAAAGAAGGACAAATAATGTAGTATATTATCGCGACCAAAAATAGTGTAATATAGACTGAAATATTATTAGTTTAAAATTACTCCCTTTTGAGGCGCTTCAATTGGTTGTTCCCATTTTCCCCTATTCAATTTTCATTTATTTTCAAATAAAGTAAAGTAATTGCCTATTTTTTCAGGCGGGCTTTACGTCCAACTACCAATTAGGTGTCGTGGAAGGTAGGCGACTAGCAAACATAGTTTACTGTAAATTTCTTTTATTAACCATTAAATAAAATCTAAGGCCTAGGACCGGGAATCAAACGTAAGCCCACAATGTATATTAGCTTCACAGGCCTCGCCTCTAACCGCTCGGCTACCGTGGCGCCTATTATCGCTTCTCGGCCTTTTGGCTAAGATCAATGTGTAGTATCTGTTCTTATCAGCTTATTTTTAAATAAATCTTATTCGTATTCAAAGAAGAAGAAAAATAGAAGTGTTCCATAAAGTGCTGATACGAAATTTATTTAACCTATCTGTTACAATCCATCTAATCTTTCCAATCCAAAATGTAATCCCAAAAATATTGTTTTTCGACAATTCTAATCGCTGTCTGGCTGTCTATTTGTTCAATGACAATACGTAATACTTTGAAGAGTTACATTTGGTAAAAAAACAAACTTCTATATAGCGTCATGATGCACATTATTTACTTGCTAGTTAGGATTTACTGCACTGAAATTCTAAATTTCAAAATAAGATTAGCAAATAAGAATTTTATAAGAAAGTTTAGAAGGAGAACAAAGAACTGTTTACATTTTTATCTGCATAAATTATTATAACAACGAACCCTTGATAGATGTGAAATTTGCTAATCTTAGCCATAAAAGTTGTTTACAATTAGTAACTAGGTGTTATCACCGAAGGACCTTGCAAATGAGTTAATACAAGGTTAGATAAAAATGGTGAAAATAAAGTTAATTTTTTTTTTCTTTTTCTTTTTTTTTTAAATAAAATTAAATAAATAAAAAAATAAGATGTAATTACATCTAAAAGAAGTGAATTTAGAAATAGTCATAAATAAAAGAACACAAGAAGATTACAAAAATTAGCCAGTCATTTAAAAAATACATGACGTCGAATTGTCATTGCAAGATTAATATGTAACGATATTGCAACATGATTTAGTTATGTTGTAGATTTTGATGAGGAAGATGCAATCACTAACATTAAATAGCTGGATTGTAAAGATCGACGCTTTATTTATTTGAACAAGAATAGATGATAGAAAGGGCTAAGTTGGAATCAGATTGATTGGACTAATAATATGTGTAATAAACTCGCATAAACAACTAATACATTAAATTAATGAGTGAATTATAACTAATAACTAACTACATAAATGAATAATAAGTAATGGCCAATCGGAAATCAACTAAGAATGCTGACAACTTGAATAGAGCTGACCAAGACATAATATTAATGATAGACGCATTAATGAATCGAATGCCTTGTGTAGCGGAGTCCGGATTTTTGTGCAGTGCCCAGAGAGAGATGACGCAATAATTGGTCACTTCTGCCCTAGTCTAAGCAACGTCCTTACCGAGCCATTTTCAAATTTTATGGATTCATTCAAATCCAATTTTTTTTAATTTTAGCTACAATCGACCTAATCCAATCTTTGGCGAAAAAAGTATTAGATTGTCAGGACTATAGGTGATTTGCAGAGGATGTAGCTGTTTTAAAATTTTATAACTTAATTAATATGCAATTAAAATAAGCATCATTAGCATCAATAGGTTCTTGCCAACAAGAATCTATTAGATTTATCTCATCGTTAAAAATTTGTTCCTCAGGCTTCAATGAATTCCATGAATGCTTGAATTTTATTTGATTTTCTGTGGTGTAGGTACTATCAGCGAGAAAGTTATCCCAGATCCTTGAAGTCCTTAATCCTTTTGGCGAGCGTCTGAGGAACATAGAAGATGAAGAAGCTCAACATCATTCTGCGACGATTCAACTTTTGAACTTGATTGGTGTAACATGTAAGCGGACTTTTTCATACAATTAGATCGGACTATATCTGTTACACAATGTTGAAAGTTGGTGGGCTAATTCACGGTAAATTTTGTCAGTTTCTATGTAATGCCTCCCTTCATTGGTAGTTTCACTGCTAGTGTAAAGTATAAGCACTTTATTCTCCATTTTCTAATCAATTTTCCGAAGATAAGAACATTTGCTGTTCATCATTCGATCATTCTATCTATTCAGTAGATCGCTTACTTTCGTTAACAATCTCTTTTCAATTACTTCATTGATTTTGAATTTTCAATTAAATTGATTTTGTTTTTATTGATAATAAGTTGATTTTAAGATATTTACAATCTTGTTATAAATATTACTTTTTGTTGAATAAAATTTTAAATGATTAAAAATGCAAATATTGAATTTCATTCAGAATTCTCCTTGGAATATTTAATAAATCCATTAGTGTCTATTCTATGTAAATAGAAATCATAAATTTTAATTTCAATTTATAGGCAATGAGAAATTGATTTGCATGTCTTATTGTTGCATGTTTATTGAGCATAATTTCGAAATAAATTATACGCCTCAAACTATACTAGGGATATTATTGTTAATTGTTGTATGCATAATGCAGAGAATTATGTAAATATTATTAAAGTTAATTAAATAGTTACTATAATCAAGTTAATGTGTTAATTGCTAGTGTTTGTAGCTGTTAGTTGAATTTATTGGTCAAGTGTTGAATATAAAAGAAATCGGGAAAAGAAATTTAGCTAATAATTTCTGTTTAAAACGACTTTTAACGAGTCATCTTTTTGAATTCCATGGAATGAAATTTCAAAAGGCATTCTTCGATTTTACGTTTCTCATTTAACTCTTAAATTCTCACAAAACTACATACAAACTCTGGCCAGTCGAGAAGTAGATGATCTTCTGTCGTGTTTATGATCGTTTGATTTAAGCTACACAACTAGGCTCATACATGAATTAATTTAAAAAAATAAAATGATAACTTTGGCCTTAAAAATTTAGAATTTAAGATACAAATTGAAATAATTAACTTAATAACTAGAATATGGCAAAACCTCTAACATTCAAAGAAAACGTCATTTTAACATGCACACCAAATTGCCTATTTAGATATCTCTTTACATGGCTGATGGTATTGTATCGACACGGGGGACGATTCAGTGGCCACCTCGTTCACAGGATTTGACACCTATGGACTATTTCCTTTGGGGATACCTGAAAAACAAGCATAACATTCATAACTTTTTTCTTTCTTTCCTTATTTCTGCTTATCTAAAAGCATTTCTAAATCTAGGTGTATCAGAATCAAGCCAGGATTGCATCTGTAGATGAACTAAAGCAGAGAATAGTAGATGCCTGTAGCTCGGTTAAAGCCGAATCTATTTCCTTGGCAGTAAGGGACAATTGGCAGGAAAGAGCATGTCTATGCATCTCTAATGGTGGAGGCCAGTTCGAGCATGATCTGTAATGTTAATGAGGAGTAAAATTTATAATAAAATAGTACTTTTCTTCTTATTCAATCAAAAACCCGTTAAATATTATCATTTTGAAATTTCTTATAAGAATCTTGTTTTCATTCATAACTTCTAAAATATCGCTCACAGAAAAAAACCGTTCAAGTAAATTTTTCTTTAAAAAAATAGAGGAATCTATTTCTGAAATAAAAACCGCACCTTCCCATTTGAAAAAATGAAGTTGGTGCCTGTATCTCGCTTCTGGAAGCACTGAAAAAAAATTACAAATTAAATTTGGATTTCTAACAAAAAACTAAGGGAACACGTATTTCTTAGTTTTTCTCTAAGCTATCTTAGTTTCCGAGAAAAAGTTGTTATCCATCTGTATATCTAAAATGGAATTAACATTATTTTCGAACTAGACTTCCATGTATACAAATAAGTTTTTATTAAAATTGAAGTAATTACTTTCTCAAAGTACTTCTGTAGGTCAAAAGTTATAATTTAAATGATGTAACACCTACCAATAGCCCAATCGAATTAGGATTTAACCTCGGAATGGAAGATAATAAGCTATAAACTTGTATAAATCTTTGTTTTGGCATTTTATAAGTTGGTTCAAAAGTCTCATAGAATCTCGCGTAAGCGTCACTGGAAATTAGTGGTTAAAGATCACTAAAATAGTTTTTTTTGTAAATATCTTGTTTCCTTTGCTCTAAATGACAATTTAAGTTATTACACAAGTTGTAGAGCATAAAATTCTCCACAAATTTGGTTCTATACTTTTTTTCATACAATCAACCGTTCTTGAGATAGAGCACGAAGAGTGGGAGGCGCTTAGCCGTATTTTATAGTAACGTTAGGTCAACTGTGTAATTCAGCACATCGTACGTTTTATAAGGTTACAAAATGTTATAATTTATTAAGAAATCTTAGTTACTAACAAATTAATGTATCTGCGGCTGAGACGTGGACTTTCACTGCTCCCATAGCCGTATTCTAAAGGAAAATACTTAGAAAGATGTATGGTTCCTGCACGTTACGAGAATATGCGAAAAGGGAGGATTAGAACAAATAAAGAATTATATGACCTATAACCCAACATTGATGTGGTTCAGTTTGTAAAGTTAATGCGCATGGAGTGGCTAGGCTACAATATGAGAATGCCAGACGACTGTATGCCCTAAAGAAATGCTCAAAGGAAAGGCATTAGTCGAAAAACGGAGAGGTACCAGAAGGAGCTGGTTGGATGATGCGATGGACAAACTGAAAGGAGAAGGCAATGGACAGAGATGCGTGGAAGGTTGTTAAAGACATGGCCTTCACCAAGATGTAGATCAGTGTAGAAGAAGTTACTAACTAGTTAATGTATCTATATATAAATAAAAATGTAAATGTAAATCTTAAATCTTGAAGTTCTTCACCGATCGCTTTGAACTTTGGACACAAGTTGCATTTGAATACGGGCGTGTTTTTATTCACCCATTGTTATAAATGTCAAACCAGTGACAGGTAAAAACATGTTTAAAATAAAAATAATTTAAAAAAAACATTCTATACTAAATATTTTACGATTCCATTTCGATGTTTCCGATTGCATTCATTGTTAATTGAATGTTCATAGATTTCAATGCGCCACAAATAGCCCTGAATACACCGGCTACAACGTTAATTGCTTTCTTTACGTTATGTCAAAATGAAGCGTTTGCGAAAACCCTGCTGTATTCGGAAGTGTCTACGTATTACACGTGGAACGCGAGTAGGAAATCATTTGAACGACGTAAACGAGGAGAGCGAGTCGGCGGACAACCTGGACATATTTAAAGAAACTACGATAGGCAGACTGTAGATCCTAATCAAGATGAATGCTTCTTTCTTGAATAAGACCAGTCCAACGTTTTCCAGCAATTGAGAATTTGGACAAGCGTGTATTATAATAAAATAATACCATGTTAGAAACAGGTTCTAGGTCCAATGTATACACAATAGGCCGGCTAATCTCGCAAGTAGAGGTTTAGATAAAAGGAAAATACAAAATTATCATTAACTTTGATGGAATTTCATCAATTTCGATTTTGAACATTGTATTTTTATGACGAGCGTATGTTATGTACATTGGGTCGGCTACTTTTGGAAGTAGAAGTTCAGAAAACATAGAAAAGTGCAAAATCTTCATTAGTTTTGCTGGGATTTCTTAATTTCTGTTTCGAACATTGTACTTTAATGCCAAGCGTATATTATACACATTAGGTCGGTTACTTTTGGAGGTATTAGTTCAGAAAACAGAGAAAACTACAAATCTTCATTAGTTTTGCTGGCATATTTCTTTAATTTCTGTCTCAAAAAGGCATTTACGATCAAATAATGCAAAGTGTCAACAACTGGGTTGAAGAAATCTTCTTAGATTCGCTAGTAGAACTGGTAAACGTTCCTAATTAGATTGATTTAATGTCACTATACATATCCGCGCTCTATCTCAAGAATGGCTTGCAAAATTGCATAGAACCAAATATATAGAGAATTTTATGCTCTACAACTTTTGTAATAACTTTTTATGTCGTTAAGAGCAATTGAAACAAAATATTTAAAAAAAACGATTTTCGTGACCTTTGACTACTGATTTCCGGCGACGCGGGATTGTCTACACTATTGAGCCAACTTATAAAACGCCAAAAACAAAGATTTATACAAGTTCATAGCTTATTATCTTCCATTCTGAGATTTGCCCCTTTTATTTTACGTAATACGCTACAAAGAAAATTTCAAATTTATACACTTTAGTTTTGAGCGAATCTTTTGCGGAGCTCAACGCTTAAATGGACAATCATTTCCAGTTAAATGACCTCATTTAGTAACAGATCAAAAATAGAAATAATATTTAACATTTGTAGCCATTTTGACCTTAGAGCAAGGATGTAAGTAAATAAATACAGAGCGGCTTTGCATTATTGGACCGAGGCCAGCCGCATGTTTTTCTGTCTCACTGAAATAGCATCGCCACATGCTTTTCAAATTATTTCTCATTACAATTTAGCTGTCTGTTTATATTTATTGTCTTTCCCCTTCACTTTTTTTTTATCTACAAATAAGTATATAATGGATAAAACTCCGTATTATAATTCATACTAATAAAAAGTATTAGTATTAACTAATACTAACAAAAAGTATTCTCTTTTTGGGCTTAATACCATTAAATAAAATACAGAGTCAATATATCCTATAAATTTACAAATTAAATATGGGCTAGCTCACTAGAAGCTTTAAACATATTGATAAATATTTTAAATGGAGTTCAGTTAATCACAGATCTTGACTCAATATTGGTTTCAATCTTCATGAGGCTGTTGACTGACCAAGATGGTGATGCGATGTGGATGGCAGTGTGTGAAAGGAAGAAGTTGTCAGTTAGTTTGGTTATGTGACTATAGAATGGCTTGAATGTCCAGTTCTGGGTATTTGTGTGACCCTAGTAAACCATCAGGGCGTTCAGTGCGAAAATTTGTTGATTATCACAAAAAATCGATTTGTTGCCAGTCAAAATGAGACAATATAAGCTTTGACTGTAACCAGAGAAATGTGGCAACTTGAACCAGGCAGAGTAATAAGGCAATTAGAACCGTAAATAGCCAAGTGATTATGGCAATTAGAACTGATGCCTGGCAAGGGTCTCTTGTAGTTTGAACTGCGGAATTGCAAGTGACAACTTGAATTGCGGACTGCTAAAAAATCTATAGAGTGGTTTCCAATTTGTTCTTAACTTATATTTGGTTTAAATCGAATTTTTTGTACAAATAAAACAATAATTTGCAAAAATATTATATTTATTGACTACTTTATTTTGATGTTTATAATTTTATTAGCAACAGATGTAGAAATAGACGGGTACTTATGTTTGCCAGGCGAGAGAATTGTTGTTGAGATTAAAGTGTTTGCGAGTATAGATTCTCCTTGCCGGAAGGAATGAAGCCCCTGCAGTATAATTAAGGATAAGGGTGGAAGAGAGGCGCCATTTTGTTAGCAGAGCAAGCTCCCTTCAGCAGAGTGTGTCTCTTTCTCTCTCAGTTAGTAACTCTATCTCTTTCTCGCCAATACTCTGTGAGCCCAACATACTTCATCACCACCAGGCACGTATCCCAACAATACTAATCATCTTCCCTGTGTATTGGTCCAAACCTTAAACCCACCTGTCGTACCAAACGACCTTTTTACCTGCTCTCCTTTCTCAACAAGGATAATCATTCTTCTAGAAACTTCTTTCTCCGCAATTAATTTTTCTTTTTATTGAAGAGATTTATTTTATTACAGTGAAAGGGGTATAAATTTTCTGCTTCATTTCATAAATAAAAGTAAAATTAATGCTCCAATTTTGTCAAAATAAAGTGAAGATAAAATTGTTTTTGGATTGATCTTACTCCACGTTCTTGCAGATCATTCGTATTTATTTATCTAGTTCCATCTAAAATTGACAACACTTTTGTGCCGCATTTTATTGTATTTTCAATTTGTGTTACGGCATTGGGTTTATCCTTTCATATCCAGTGAAACTTTACTGTTAACCTCGTTCTTTTACGATTGCCACAATATGATTATGGCAGCGCCAGTTTATCTATTCCATTGCTATAGTAATATTGTACGTAATAGCATTATTACAGCCGAGCTAGATGCAGGGTACGATTCCCTGTCTAGGCCTTGGATTTTATTTGACGGTAAATACTTTTATTAACCTTAAATATCTTTATATTTGCAGTAAATTTTGTTCGCAGTACGTACAATCTGTCAGAAAAATTTCGTTTACTTTATTTATTAAAAGGATTTTTTCTAGTGTTAAAATTGGTAGCAATTTAGGGCAAACCATTTATTTTTGGGCCATCATTCTTGGGAATTAAGGTCTTTTGTGGCAGTAAAGCATGCCATAACAGTGCTATAAATTTTTCGAGAGAACTAAAAAAAACAAAAAAAAATTATTGGGCATTTTTGAAACCTCTTGGAAAATCATTCATAGAAGCCAGAGACATCCTAGATCGTACGATTTGGATCCTTGCATAATTTCCAATGTTCTCCCAGCAGAATAATACGAGGGTCGTTTGAAAAGTCCGTGCCAAAATAAAAACTACTTAATTTTTTGGGGTAAACCTTTTTTATTTTTCAACATAGTCTCCTTTTAGGCTTATACACTTCGTCCAACGCTGCTCTAGTTTGTTGATCCCTTCCGAATAATAGGATTTGTCCAAGTCTGAAAAATAACCATTCGTTTCTGCAATCACCTCCTCGTTTGAATAAAATCTTTTTCCCGCCAGCCATTTCTTCATATTGGGGAACAAATAGTAGTCCGAGGGAGCCAAGTCTGGAGAATAGGGGGGATGTGAAACGAGTTGGAACCCTATTTCCATTAATTTTGCGACCACAACTGCCGAGGTATGAGCTGGTGCGTTGTCGTGATGGAAAAGGACTTTTTTGTGGGCCAATCGTGGGCGTTTTTCTTGCAGCTCGGTTTTCAAACGGTCCAATAACGATGAATAATATGCACCTGTAATAGTTTTACCCTTTTCCAGATAGTCGATGAGGATTATTCCTTGCGAATCCCAAAAGACAGTCGCCATAATCTTTCCGGCCGAAGGAACGGTCTTCGCCTTTTTTGGCGCAGATTCCCCCTTGGTAACCCATTGTTTAGATTGTTCATTGGTCTCAGGAGTGTAGTGATGTATCCATGTTTCATCCACAGTGACGAAACGACGCTTAAAGTCCTGCGGATTCTTCTGGAACAGCTGCAAACCGTCCTTGCAACACTTCACACGATTTCGTTTTTGGTCAAGCGTGAGCAATCGCGGCACCCATCTTGCGGATAGCTCTGTCATGTCCAAATGTTGATGCAAAATATTATGTACCCGTTAATTCGAGATGCCCACAGCACTAGCAAACTCACGCACCTTCACTCTTCTGTCATCCATCACCATATCATGGATTTTATCAATGATTTCTGGAGTAGTAACCTCAACAGGGCGTCCAGAACGTTCAGCGTCACTTGTGCCCATATGGCCACTCCGAAAATTTTGAAACCACTTATAAACTGTTCTAATCGAAGATGCAGAGTCACCATAATGTTTATTAAGCTTCTCTTCAGTCTCCTGAGGCGTTTTGCCTTTCATAAAGTAGTGTTTAATCAACACACGAAATTCTTTTTCGTCCATTTTTTGAAAATCACTCGACTTCCTCGATTCAAACGAATGCCAAACACAAAGGAATAGACCGATCTGGCTGAAACTTGGTGTGTGTTCTTCCAAGAGATGCTACTAACTAAACATAACCTCGATACGCGCCAGTAGTGCTAACTCTCTGACTTTGCACGGACTTTTCAAACAACCCTCGTAGACTCGATTCCAATTAACGTATAGTATTCTTCTTTTCAAAAGGGATGGAAAGGCCATGGAGTAGCTGGTATCAAATCCCAAAAAACGCTTGTTTCTTGAGCAGCATGCAGTCGAGGACATCATGAATGGAAATAGATAATTGAAAATGCGAGTATTGGTATTTTACTCTAAGCGCTGTGTCAAGACAGTCTGACAATCTGACAACGAAACTGTTAAGAAAGGCGGCCATGAAGGCTAATTTGTGGCTGATCCGTGAACAAGTTTCATCCACTAACATGCATGGCCACCGAACTAGTAGATTAAAAGGCAGATAAAAGTAATGACGTTTTTTAGATCAGGCATAAGCTATTTGTTGGGTTTGATTTTAGAAATATCCTTCCAAGATTTATCGTGCACCCTCCAAAAACCATTATTTTGGAGAATCTTTTGGAGCTTTTGGTAACTCCAAGACAGTTTCTGGACCAACGATGCTCCATTCCTGGCTAGCTGATCAGCAGCTTGGTTACCTCAAGTTTAGGACTATCTTTTCGCATCTGGAAAGCCGCTTTTGGCCATAGGAACTTCATACATTTCCAAATCAAAGATAAGTTGTTTTAGATGCTGCTCGCATTTGCAGGGCGTCATGGCTATTTGATGAGATCAAATTATCCTTAATTATTATGGTTCTTTTCAGCATAAGAATTGGCAGCACGGCCAACTGTGAATTAGTTCCCGAGTGAACATACAAATGTCTCTGGTTTCACTCCAAATATTCTCTAACCACATTTTAGATCCAACTGTAAACCAGATAGATCTTTTTGGATTGTTATTGTCCAAAATCCATTAAGTTCTTGGCTTTATGGCCACTTTTAAAGATTGCTCAAAACTTCATCTTAAGAAGATTTGATCGCCAATCACGCACAAAGCAGAGCCTGAGGCGACCTTTTTTCTTATGGCTTGAAATATGCACATAAAATTCTACGATTGACTGAAATCTGGTCGCGTAACTGTAATAATTAGAGCTGGTCATCACACACAAGACTTAGTAGTAGAAACAGACTGTGATAAAGTTACTAGATAAATGATTTTTTTTTAAATTTAATTCTTTTTATTTTGAAGACTTTGTTTTAACTGTGTACTGCACAAGGACTTCAGCACCATTTGACATCCAACTTCGCGTGATATGTTCTCTTACCTGGCCGTACAAGTGCACGAAATGGCAAGGGAAATGTTATTTGTGTTTTGTGCTTACATATCTAGTCTGTAATAGTTACTATTATAACATGAACTAGATATGTTCTGGAAAAACATTGAATTAAGCAATAAATTTAAATTTTGTACACAAAGCAAGAACATATTAGTTTTCTCTTCGTTTCAATCAACACTAGTTTTAAAAATAATTATTGCTGTTATAACTTTGTAAATTACGTGTCTCAAAGAAGCCGGTGTTTGGATGAAATGATGGAAAAGTTAGACGGTGGGACGTCTGATGTCTGCTTTTCAAGCAGATGTCTAGTCTTCTAGCTGGAAGTGACCCTGGTTAGTACCCGAAATTTTTTCAGGTTTTCCAGGCTGTGCTGAACAAGTCAGAATATCCATTAAAGCTAGGATGAAAATGTAAAACTAGATTTATGAACTAAAACAAGTGACAGCACAGGGACTCCAAGGAGTTTTTAGCTAATGACAGAAACTAAGTTGGCGAAGTTAGGAGAACCTCAGCCATTCATAGGTCCAAGTTATAAAGGTGCCAGAAACCAGAAGTGGAAATTAAAAGAAGTAGACATGAGAACCTTACAATTTAACTCTTCAGTATTATTAACTGAGAAGAAAGGTTTTAAGAAATCCATAGTGACACGAATTAACAAACATCAACGAGTGTCTTGTCACTTGTTTAACATGAAGTTGATTGCCGGCTAAGTCTGTGAAGTTAGAAGAATCTTTAGCATTACCGAGCGGGAATAAATGCTCTTACAGTTTTGCAAAATTAGGATCTTTAGAATCGACGAGATTCTCGAAGGACGGCTTTATAAACTTGTCTTTAACGGATTTGAAAAGTACTTTAAATGGATTTGTAGGTTTAAACCAGTGTGTAGAGCCAGTGATGGCGAACTTTTTGAGCTCGGCGTGTCACATACAGAAATATTCATAATTTTTGGATATTTGCAACTATAGTAGAAAGTTTGCCAGATCCTTATTCCCAATAAATACCGTAATTCCTTCAAAGCACCCCACAAATCGCTCTATTATTATTCAAAATTATATAATAATTTTTTGTCTCTGTTGATTCATGTCACCCACTGACACGCGTGTCATAGGTTCGCCATCACGCGATTGACTGAAGTGTCAAGACGGAAGTTACTGTTTTCTATCGGATAGGTTATGGCACATCTATGGCTTACATTCTGTGCCTTAATTCACCCGCCTCAAAATAAATAAATCACCCAGAGTAAAGACTAGAAGTTTCTTCCGAATTCAGTTTTACGGAAAAAGACGATTCCGAATGAGGTTCACTGTGGTTGCCCCTGGATAACAGTTTCAAATTAGAACGTAGTCCTCTCAAAGTGAACAATGTGCTTGCTTGCCCGAGAAATGTAAAATTTAAGAATTTAGTTACTTCAAACTACGCTTCTGGTAACTCCATATTTTCTCTATTCTGATTTTATAAACATTTTACTGCGCCAATGTCAATTTTGAAAACTGAATGCGATCTCGTTACTTCTTGTTAGAACAGTTGAAAAAATTTTAAAGTCCTGGATAAAAGACAGCTTTCCGTCATTGTAAGCAGCGTACTTAACCACATCGCTTTTATTTGAAAACAGTTTTAGAGAGTGACAATTATAGAAAGGCGATTGCGATAGCAGTGGCAGTAACAATTAAAAAAAGAAAAGTAATTATGCGTAATTTTTCGGTCGAATTTGGAAGGCTGTCAGCAGACATAAAATGAGTTCTAAAAAAAATAGTGCCACCAAAAAGAAGTAGTCTTAAAACTTTTACAGTTAACTTACTTCAAACTAATGGTCAATGTTTTCAGTGAGGGAAAAGTGACAATTAAAGTAGTCATCATGTAACATCATCTAACTCAATGGGATTTGCTTAGATTGAGGTGAACAATGTTTTCTTATGATTTCTCAAATCAAAAGAACTAACTCAACTATTAACTGTAGAAAATCTTGCTATGAATTGGGACATTATGTTGCCGAAAGATACCACCTGAAGGGCAAGAAACGCAACAACCCAATTATTGCAGAGTTTCGAATTCAACCCTGCATTGTTTACTTAATTATAACATCAATAATAATAGCGCAGCGTCTGTGACGTCTGGAGTAAAGGTTTTTGCTTAATATTAATAGGTGTTTGAAATCTTACTTGACCGTTGACATTTTCAATTGAAATTAGGAACTATTCTTTCTCCGTTGAGTCATACTGATTTGGAGTTCCGCCAGGCAACATTCCAGGTTCAAATTCTGCAAATAATCTACGTTTCAGACACGACGATTCTTTTAATTCATGCCGAGGATACAGCCGTATTACCTACCAATAACATTCAGTAATAGCGCTCAAAAACCTATAGACCTAATTCACCTTCATTTGAGAAATGGTTTAAAAGTACGCTGTAAAACAAAACGTGACAAATAATCTTCACTCTCCAAAGAACCACTCTTTTTCCTCTCATTTTTAACCAGATTCCTTTTCCAATGATCAGCGTAATCCTCAATGAAGTGTAGTGTTACAGTTGGATAGCTTCTTTTATCTTTACCTCGAAATAAGAGTAACTTGGAATCCTCGTCATGGACGACTTAAGAAAACATAGCTCAACAGAGATGCTTCCGCAAACTTAAAAAACTACTAGACAATAGGTAAAAACTCTCCCTAGAAAACCAAAGACTTACGAGGGTCGTTTGAAAAGTCCGTGCAAAGTCAGAGAGATAGCACCACTGGCGCGTATCGAGGTTATGTTTAGTTAGTAGCATCTCTTGGAAGAACACACACCAAGTTTCAGCCAGATCGGTCTATTTCTTTGTATTTGGCATTCGTTTGAATCGAGGAAGTCGAGTGATTTTCAAAAAATGGACGAAAAAGAATTTCGTGTGTTGATTAAACACTACTTTATGAAAGGCAAAACGCCTCAGGAGACTAAAGAGAAGCTTGATAAACATTATGGTGACTCTGCACCTTCGATTAGAACAGTTTATAAGTGGTTTCAAAATTTTCGGAGTGGCCATATGGGCACAAGTGACGCTGAACGTTCTGGACGCCCTGTTGAGGTTACTACTCCAGAAATCATTGATAAAATCCATGATATGGTGATGGATGACAGAAGAGTGAAGGTGCGTGAGATTGCTAGTGCTGTGGGCATCTCGAATGAACGGGTACATAATATTTTGCATCAACATTTGGACATGACAAAGCTATCCGCAAGATGGGTGCCGCGATTGCTCACGCTTGACCAAAAACGAAGTCGTGTGAAGTGTTGCAAGGACGGTTTGCAGCTGTTCCAGAAGAATCCGCAGGACTTTAAGCGTCGTTTCGTCACTGTGGATGAAACATGGATACATCACTACACTCCTGAGACCAAAGAACAAACTAAACAATTGATTACCAAGGGGGAATCTGCGCCAAAAAAGGCGAAGACCGTTCCTTCGGCCGGAAAGATTATGGCGACTGTCTTTTGGGATTCGCAAGGAATAATCCTCATCGACTATCTGGAAAAGGGTAAAACTATTACAGGTGCATATTATTCATCGTTATTGGACCGTTTGAAAACCGAGCTGCAAGAAAAACGCCCACGATTGGCCCACAAAAAAAGTCCTTTTCCATCACGACAACGCACCAGCTCACACCTCAGCAGTTGTGGTCGCAAAATTAATGGAAATAGGGTTCCAACTCGTTTCACATCCCCCCTATTCTCCAGTCTTGGCTCCCTCGGACTACTATTTGTTCCCCAATATGAAGAAATGGCCGGCGGGAAAAAGATTTTATTCAAACGAGGAGGTGATTTTAGAAACGAATGGCTATTTTTCAGACTTGGACAAATCCTATTATTCGGAAGGGATGAACAAACTAGAGCAGCGTTGGACGAAGTGTATAAGCCTAAAAGGAGACTATGTTGAAAAATAAAAAGGTTTACCCCAAAAAATTAAGTAGTTTTTATTTTTGCATGCACTTTTCAAACGACCCTCGTATTTTCGATAAGACTGATTTGGAGTTCCGCCAGCCAACATTCTAGGTTCAATCCTACACCCAATATACTCTTCAGATGCAACGTCTCTTCTAACCCATGGCGAGCATTCAGTCCATAAGGGACTATGGCCGATCAAACTATCATAAGCCAGAAAATCAATTTTATGGATCACTCTCCTATTTTTAACTTTTAATAAAATTCAAAACGCATCATAATAGAAAGATTACAATTTCATTAAATTGAGAAAAATGATTTTTTTTTTAGATTCTTTATATTATAAGCTTAAAACGCTTCATCCAAAATAAGCGGAGAACGGAGCGTGATAACAATTTGCAGGACAGGACAGCGGAAACAGAAAATAAAGTTTAGAAACACTCTCTAATTATTAGGCGAGTAATCATTTTAATAAAAACACACATTTCTTAAAAGTTTCGAAAACTTACCAATATATTGCCATTGTCAGTTATTAATGCCCCTTTTTTTAAGTACTAAATATTAATTTCCAGTTTTACATATTGTGACAACCAAAAAACAAAAAAGAAGATCATTGTAACTTGATGAATATTTAATATGAATAATGTATTATAAATGAATGGATTGAATATTTCAACAGTTCCTAATAAATAATACAAAAGCAAGACTGCTTGTTTTATTTCTCCGTCTATATCAATAAGTTTGTTTTTATTTATTTTGCCATTTTCATTGTTAGTGAAAGATTTTAAAGAACAATAACTGAACATTCATTTACAGATAACGAAACAATTAGTAATAATAATTTTACTTTGATAAAAAAAATGTAATAAAATCTTTTATTGCACAATTAAACAATAAAAACAAACAATAGGTAAGTTTATGATAAACTTGAATTACTGTTGAGTAATTATTTATATGAGAAATTAAATATAATAACCTTGAAGACAAGATATTGTATAAAAAGAGGCTGTAACATCCATTTTACTATAAAATAAAAATCTACTACAGCTATCTTTTATTAGATAGACATAATGTGGTTACTGTAAATTGTACAATGTATGAAGGGTGTGCAGGTGAACTTTAGTTTGCAAGTGGGTTTAATAAACCCAGGTGGTGTGTTATACTGCAGCACAATATGACAAAATGAAAAAATTCTGTGCTTACACTTTGAATATGGCTGTTGAAAAGCTATAATTGAGCGATATGGATCAGTGGCGTGGCTTCCTATTTCAGCACAAATGAGCATATTTGCAAAACTTATTAATGAAGACTCAACGTTCAATAATTATATAAAAAACGCTTAAACCAGCCATTTACATTCTTGCACTTGTCTACTCTGGATGGAAATTGATGATTGTACGTACATCTTAAGGAGCCGAAGGTTGCTTTTTTCGGCTATTTTCGGGAGTTGTCGAAGAGATGAGGCGTGCATAGAATTCAATCATTTCGCCATATAAATATTTATTTAAACACTGGGCAGTAAATGCGTTTGTCAGTTCCTGACAAGCGCAAAATTCCCTTTTTTACTTTATGTGATTTTTATAAAATTTATCATTCCTATTTTTTCAGGCAGGCTTTACGTCCAACTACCAATTTCGCAGACGGAGACGAACAACAAACATACTTTACTATAGAGTTCTCATATTAAATATTAAATAAATCCAATGCCTGGACCGGTAATCGAACCCAGTACCACAATACATCTTGCCCCTGGCTACTAGTAAAGCAGATGACACTAAATCTGACATCAGAGGAGTACCTACCACCTATCGGTGGCTCTCCAATAATTGGACTGCACCGCGGGCTCTTTATAATTCGCTGGATCAGCGCCATTTCAATCGACAGTTTTGATTATGAGGAAGAGTCAAAGATGAAAGTTGGAGGGTGTTATTTATTTAATTTTTTCATCGAATTTAACTTTCAGCTATTTAATTTTTTTAGTTACAGACACCCACACATAGATGGAAACCACTCACACCGACGAATTTGTAAAAAAATTTTTTATTTCGCTCAAAGCATATTTCCGTCTAATTTTTTTTTTTTTTTTTTTTAATTTAATTGCTATTCACAATCTACAAAAAGAATAAAATGTAATCAATGAATGTGATCAAATCAGACGTCATGACTGGATCAGCTTGAAGAGACAAGCTGCTCACTGGTAACACTCTCGCTGGAGGTTCTTACATTACTGGAGATGTCACGAGGCCAACAGCATTTCAATCGTCGTGGAGGACGATCTGGAATCGTTTTGGAAGCAAGATTTTGAACAAGAAGACTTGTACAGAATGGAAGAGAGTCAATGAATTTTCTATATTTAGATTTAGATTCGTCAGTTACGTATGAGATTTTGAGGTCGTTATGGAGGGTGGAGTTAGAGACATAAAATGGAGAATTCGTAATCTGACGGAGTATTTTGGATTGGAAGGACTGTATTCTTTGTGAATTGGAAAGTTTGGCTGAACCCCACAGCTCAAGACCGTAAGTCCAGATCGGTTTAAGTTCGCTCTTGTATATTAGTCGTTTATGTTCCAGTGGTAGCTCTGATTGTCTGCCAATTAGTTGTAACAGTAGTTTGTTTCGTCGGTTGAGTTCAAGTCTTTTCAGTTTAGTGTGCGGATTCCACGTTAGTCTTTTGTCGATGTACATCCCAAGGTAGCGAACTAAATTAGCAGAAGGAAGAGGAATTGAGTTAAAACTTATAGAGGGACAAGAATTACGACGCAGAGTAAAAGTTATCTGTTCGCACTTTTGAGTATTGAATTTGACTCGCCACTTTTTAGCCCAGGGTTCTAGTTTGTGTAGATGAAACTGTAGATGAGAGGAAGCTGTGGTGGCGTCTGAGTTAGAAGAGAGAATAGCAGTATCGTCAGCGTAAGTGCAGAGCAGTGTGTTTGAGTCAGTTGGTAGGTCAGATGTGTACACAGTATAGAGAAGCGATCAGGAGAATACTACCTTGAGGTACACCAACCCATGCCAGAGAGTAGTCGGAAGAGGCAGATCCACAACTTATCTTAAAGAAGCGGTCGGTAAGAAATGATAGTATAATTAAGTAATAAGTTGATGAAAGAGCTCTCTATAACTCCCACAATATTCCTGGGTGCCAGACTCGATCAAAGGCCTGAGCCAAGTCGAGAAAGGCCCCGCAGTATTATTGTTTCCGCTCCAGAGAGGAAGCAATGGCGTCTACTACTCTGTGACACTGGTGAATAGTGCTGTGCTGTTGTCGAAAGCCAAACTGATGTGTTGGAATTACAGTCGTCGAAATCTTAAATTTGAAAAATCTTCAGTAACAATTCCTTGAATTACTCTAGTAAAAATTACAACAGTATCTTCTTCAGATTCGACCTTGCTGCAGAAAAAAAATGAAAAGACTGAAAATGTTCGTTAGATTGCTTAATTCTTTTTTTTTAATTTTAACTGGAGACACTAGATTACAACCATTGAAGTTACCTGACACCATTAGTTGCGTTTAACACCAAAGCGAACAATAACATGAATAAGTAAGCACCAATTACGTGAAGTATACGAAAAGGGGGAGTTAGGTTTGTACATTGATTTTAGTTGGGTTCATATTATGTGGCTTCTTGCGGTTTTCAACTTCTCCACATTCTAATTATGGCCGTTAACTTCAACTATCAACAATGAAATCGCACTTCTGCGACGAACTTGTTTTATTTTGTAATCTTTTGTTTGTTTGTATTTTTTCCTAATGTTTTCTTGCTTAAAAACGAATGTGCGCACATTCTTTTTAATGTTCATTAAGGTCCTTCCAATGTGTGATGTTCGATTTCTTACCAGTCATAATTCTCCTTTACCCTTTATTTCTTCTTTTCCTTGGTACACCTGTATTTTTATTTATAATTTACCCCCCCCCCAAAAAAAAATTAGTGAATGTGCAATTAGCGAATTAGGAGGTTTATTTCATTCATAAATTAAAACAAAAAGTTGGTCACACTGCTTAGATAACCTTCATTTATCAGCTGATCTGCCTGGCAAGTTACCGGCGGCCATCTTTAACTTGTTAGAATTACCTCTTTATTAACACGATTTTTTAAGGGAACATTAGTGCGTGATAAAGTGAAGTTCTATTTTATAAATTTTGTTTAAGTTATACTTAGTGCGTGATATTCAGTTTTAGTGCGAATAGTGTTGTGAATATTAATTGGCTAAAACTATCTCCATTTGGGTTATGATTGTTGCAGTTTTGTGCTGACGGGTCGAAGTCCGGAGTTATGTCGATCTAGCTCACTTCTTGATCTTTCTAATTTTGTAAAGCAGTCCAACGGGTCAAAATTGTCAAATACATCAGCTAAATCAAGAAATATAGCTGCTTTGTACTTGCTGTTTTCTACTTTATGCATGATATGTTCAGTTACTTGCTTTACTTAATGTAATTGATAAATACTTTGACCTGAACCTAATTGGTAAGATGGTATTTTGTAAGAGTCAGACCAGTAATAGTTGTTAGCAGATAAATTTATCCTGACGAAATTATTTAAACTAATACATCCAATGCTTGAGTTACAAGTGATTGTCGACAGGAGCACTTTATGTCAGTTAAATTACTCTAGTGTTTTCAAATTTCTTTAGTTTGTCTCACCTTTCCTTTGTGGAAGTATTACAATCGTGCAGATTTTCGATATGCCGGAAATAAATAACTTCTGGCCCTTGAACATGACGGAAGTAGTTGGTGCAAATCCTTCTATATAAGAATGCCTTTTTTATTTTATTTATTTATTTATTTTTTGTACAATTGCTGAAATAAAATTAAAGAATCCTAGTAGGTATTGAAGGGATATGCATGTTTTGTGTGTAGGTACTGTTTTAGAATTGTAAAATGGAAGTTGTGAGAACGTAAGCTGGAAAAACTGAATCATACTTTATACATATGTCTCGTTTACGAAGTAAGTATACGTGGCGAATATCTTGGGAAGGCTATTGTTTTGTCCTCGGTTTGGGCAATGTTGGTTGTACTTGGTAATTTATTCATAATGTTTGTGGTATAACTGCTATTTGTGGCTATTATGCGAATGATGTTGAGTTCTCACTCATTGTTGGTCAGTACAAGAGGTTTAATTTTCAATCTGTCAGGTGTCTGAGAGCGACTAGTTTATGTTGAATAGGATGGTAGGAACTGTTGTGTATAATAGTGTCAGTGGACGTGGGCTTTCTGAATATTCCGAATTCTAAGTTGTTGTCTCTTATAGTAAGTGTGATGTCCAGGAAGTTAGGAGTTTTGTCCTTTTCCTATTCTTTTTTTAAAATTCTTTCTTAACAAACGTGCTAAATCATAGACGCAATTTGAACTCACAGCAGTAGGCGTTCATTATCTTTAATCTTAAATTTAAACGCAAGCATTGAGTAAGTAAATATAAAAACCCTTTTTCATTTTTGATTTTTAAAATGTAATTATAAGAAGAAGGATGAAAGGGCTGGCCTTTTGAAATTTGATCATAAGTAAATGGGAACAATGTGAGAGCACTGTTGAGAAGTTTGGTTGTTATCCTTGGAGCAGGAGGTGAGCTCATTGCTTCAAGGTGATCGTCTGCTGTAGCCAAGATATATATAAACAACTGTGAGTGTAAGATAGATGAGAGATATCTCGGTAATGGATGTGATGAGAGTGGATGAGAAATATTTCAGGTGATAAATGAGGAGATATAAGGGAGTGGCTGATTATAAAAGAACAACAAGTAGTAAAAAAAAGGTACAAGAAAGATGATGAGGAACAAGAACTAAAAAGGAACAAAAAAAAATCTATTTGGTTAGGAGCAACCGAGCTATGGAGTGGGAGGTCTACGAAGGGGTACAAGTTGGGGGAGAGAGGGGCTGTAAAATGGCCGAGGGTCAATGTCCCTGTTTTATACATGGACCAAGCGCGGTGGTAACTCGGCAGGCTGTTGAGGAGGACGGGTGGACCAGCCACGTGCCTCGATACTCACCAATACAAGCGCACTTTCCCACCCGAGTGAAATTCCTGTTATCCGTCGTCGAGTATTCACTTGAATTGAGCTCCAAATTTAAGTTTTCCTGGTCTTTTGTATTCAAATTCACAAATTTACCTAAATTGGTTGTTAACCTCGGAACTTTAAGTATTTATAAGAGCTCACAAACCTATTAATAATAATTATTCTAAACAAGTTAGCAATTTTCTTCATTAAACTGGAGGCATTTTAATGAAGTATTGAGGAAGACCTATTAATATATTGTTTACCAAAAGCACATGAAATGAACAGCTTCTTTCATTAAGCAGAGGCGATGCCTCCGAAAGCATTTTTCCTCACCCAGATTTAAATTTGCTGGTGATTCTATTTCAACTTAATATTTTTCTTACAACTTTTGTCCGTCTATTTGGTCTTGAGACTTAATTCAATCAAAGACCTCATGAGACTTATTTTTTCATGTTCGGACAACAAAATCGACCAAAATCAAAATTAGAATGCCATAAATACCTTTTAAATTTAATAAAGAACAGAGTAGATGTATCTATCATTTATTATTTAATGATAATTAATATTTTGTGAAATTTTAAAATGTTAACCATTTGCATTTAAATTGAAATAAATTGAGTTAAATTATTTGATAAAAAATTAAATTCTAATACTTTCTTGACTGGGTCATTTTCATAGTTATTATAACTAATATTGCGGCTCCAGAAAGCTGGAACTAGACACTTGTTCCGCTGCCTTATTATTTTAAACTAATTTGTTTGGAGATTGAATTGCGATTCTATTCTTTATTAGAACAGTCACGGCACATCTGAGCCTCAAGTGATTTCTTTTAGTGATCTAATCATTCCTCTAAAATTAAAAACCAATATCCCAAAACATTAATCCTGGCGACTTCGCCAAACGAGGAATGTACGAAATACTAGCTTTAAGATATCCTAGCTATTATACTATGCTTCTTCAGATACAGAGAGCAGTAGATAACTTCCTGGCTAACCTGGCTTGCGAACCAGAGAAGGCACCTTTGAAGGCACAGTACATGCTGCACAAGCTGCGTAAAGTGCATTATTTAAAAAATTAAGGAATAAGTTTGATCCTTTAAATGAAAGATATTGATCTCTTAAATATGTGGCAGGAGGTTTCCAATTTTTATGGTAATTAAACGCAACTCTCCCAAAATTATTAAACCTTCTTGTTTGTAACATATGTAAAATTATTTTTTAGCCATTTTGTGTATGCTGAGAACATTTAAAGCTCCTAACATTTGATTTTTTTTAGAAACTTACTTCCCAATATTAAGAAAAATACTAGCTTTACTGTCTTGGCAATATTTTCAGTAGAAAGGAGATGAAAAAATACATAAAAATGACCTATCGCGTGCTCTTCTTTCTCTTTGATAACTAGTGAAAAAATTGAAATATGATTAATAAATATCAGATTTTGAAATGGCCTAGCACCTTTAATTTTAAAGATATCGAATTGCGCTTTCCGGTTCCTTTCATAACTTTTTATACTCTTTAAAACTGTGTATATGAAAATGGGGGTCAACTGCAAACCCTTACTTTTGGACGCGCGTCAGCCGCGTATGCGGGCAGGAATCTAAAATCAAGTCACATATTCTGAAACTAGAGGTGACGGGTAACAAATTTTTCCTCTACCATTTTTTTGCTCAGATCAACCGTTTAAGCATGAAATGCATTTTAGCCGTCTTAAAATGAACACCCTATAGAATTTTATACATACTCGTATAATAGCAACCACATACGAGGGTCGTTTGAAAAGTCCGTGCAAAAATAAAAACTACTTAATTTTTTGGGGTAAACCTTTTTTATTTTTCAACATAGTCTCCTTTTAGGCTTATACACTTCGTCCAACGCTGCTCTAGTTTGTTGATCCCTTCCGAATAATAGGATTTGTCCAAGTCTGAAAAATAGCCATTCGTTTCTGCAATCACCTCCTCGTTCGAATAAAATCTTTTTCCCGCCAGCCATTTCTTCATATTGGGGAACAAATAGTAGTCCGAGGGAGCCAAGTCTGGAGAATAGGGGGGATGTGAAACGAGTTGGAACCCTATTTCCATTAATTTTGCGACCACAACTGCTGAGGTGTGAGCTGGTGCGTTGTCGTGATGGAAAAGGACTTTTTTGTGGGCCAATCGTGGGCGTTTTTCTTGTTCGGTTTTCAAACGGTCCAATAACGATGAATAATATGCACCGGTAATAGTTTTACCCTTTTCCAGATAGTCGATGAGGATTATTCCTTGCGAATCCCAAAAGACAGTCGCCATAATCTTTACGGCCGAAGGAACGGTCTTCGCCTTTTTTGGCGCAGATTCCCCCTTGGTAACCCATTGTTTAGATTGTTCTTTGGTCTCAAGAGTGTAGTGATGTATCCATGTTTCATCCACAGTGACGAAACGACGCTTAAAGTCCTGCGGATTCTTCTGGAACAGCTGCAAACCGTCCTTGCAACACTTCACACGATTTCGTTTTTGGTCAAGCGTGAGCAATCGCGGCACCCATCTTGCGGATAGCTTTGTCATGTCCAAATGTTGATGCAAAATATTATGTACCCGTTCATTCGAGATGCCCACAGCACTAGCAATCTCACGCACCTTAACTCTTCTGTCATCCATCACCATATCATGGATTTTATCAATGATTTCTGGAGTAGTAACCTCAACAGGGCGTCCAGAACGTTCAGCGTCACTTGTGCCCATACGGCCACTCCGAAAATTTTGAACCACTTATAAACTGTTCTAATCGAAGGTGCAAAGTCACCATAATGTTTATCAAGCTTCTCTTTAGTCTCCTGAGGCGTTTTGCCTTTCATAAAATAGTGTTTAATCAACACACGAAATTCTTTTTCGTCCATTTTTTGAAAATCACTTGACTTCCTCGATTCAAACGAATGCCAAACACAAAGAAATAGACCGATCTGGCTGAAACTTGGTGTGTGTTCTTCCAAGAGATGCTACTAACTAAACATAACCTCGATACGCGCCAGTAGTGCTAACTCTCTGACTTTGCACGGACTTTTCAAACGACCCTCGTACATCCCGGTATATACTTGAGTTCAAATTAATTTTAACTTAAATTAATAATAATTTTCAATTATTACTAACAAGATTTTAGAAACTGTAATTAAAGAAGCTAGGTTTGGACCAATATAAAAGTTTGCTAAAAAGATACAAGATGTACTATTTCTGGTAAAGATTTCATATTGATATTAGGGTGAATTTCAAAATTTGTAGAAATCCCTTTTTAAAGATTTAGAAAGTCAAAGACAGAGACATTACACAAATCTCATCTTGAAATTTGATAAATTTGGTGTCTTAAATTTATAATTTAAAATTCTGTTTGATTTGATAAATAGACGAAGCATTTCCTTAATAGAAAATCATTTTCACAGCGATCAGAGCGTAACAAAACGCTCATCTTATTTGTTTCTTATGTCTATTACAAGGTAGACATTAAAGATTTGACGTAGAGGTTTATTCTTCAGCGTCATTACTGTTTTGTTGTCACGGTCGGTGCCACAGACTAATTACAAACCGGACCGAGCGGTTCGGTTCCCTTTTATCAAACAATAGGCCTAGGGTGTCTTTGTGTAGATTTTTACTTCTTGACACAAAAGAAAGTTAACTTCTAAAGGTTGAATGCCACTCGCTTCAGTGATTCTATCTTAGTCATTCAATTATTATTTAAAATAATTATTTTAACCCTTTATGTATCTATTATTTTAAATAGATCGGCCCAAAATGCAGAAAAGTATGCAATCAACTTTAAGAAAATATTGTGTTGTAGAGTAATCTTTATCGTTTTTGGAGACTTATCATTAATCCAAAAAAATCGGAAAGAATATTACCAATTTCAGTCATTATTTTCAGTTTTTCCCGAGCTTTCGACTTTGGGATTAGGTCACCTTCAGAGCTAAAGAGAGGTTACTATTGAGAATTATTTTTTTCTCTACATTGTAATATGTAAGGTTAATGTGTCTTCTATGTTATCCTGTCTGCATAGAATGTACAATTCTATTTCGTAAACCTTTAAAAGGAGAGGCTTTTTTCTTTGGAGAGAGTGTAATAAATAATAATAAAGCATTATCCTTAATATTATTATTAAAATTAAATAAGAATTCGTGCCAAACAAAACTTAATGTTGCGTATTTGAAAGTATGTTCTTCATTTTATATAATCAGTGTTTGGAGAAAGTATAGGAAGAAGACGAACTCATGTTGCAGGAAGTTAATGATGTGTTCATTTGCACGAGTGTCATTATAACAAAAAATAATGATTAATAACATATATGATATAATGATAGTTATTATAAGAAAAAAATTATTAACGCAATCATTCAAGTAAAGAAAGAAATAGTTGAATAAATTCAACTCATTCATTCATTAATAGTAATCATACACAATATGTTTTTGATGCAACACAACTTCAAGACTTCTATAAAATTATCGCCTGGTTGGAGCTCATATTTTTAATCGCAACTCATTATGCCCAACAATCAGCCTTCTCTAGCTTAAAATCTAGGAATACATTCATTTAGAGATCGCTAAAATGGTAAAAATCTGAAAACTTTTACATTGAACAGAATTTATATTTATTGATTCTTAAATTTTATGCCTAGAATTCAAAAATTCTGTATAATTGTTTGTTTATAAATATTTTTAATTCATTATTATGTTATTTTCAGTTCTAATTACGAGGGTGGTTTGAAAAGTACGTGCAAAGTCAGAGAGATAGCACTACTGGCGCGTATCGAGGTTATGTTTAGTTAGTAGCATCTCTTGGAAGAACACACACCAAGTTTCAGCCATATCGGTCTATTTCTTTGTGTTTGGCATTTGTTTGAATCGAGGAAGTCGAGTGATTTTCAAAAAATGGACGAAAAAGAATTTCGTGTGTTGATTAAACACTACTTTATGAAAGGCAAAACGCCTCAGGAGACTAAAGAGAAGCTTGATAAACATTATGGTGACTCTGCACCTTCGATTAGAACAGTTTATAAGTGGTTTCAAAATTTTCGGAGTGGCCATATGGGCACAAGTGACGCTGAACGTTCTGGACGCCCTGTTGAGGTTACTACTCCAGAAATCATTGATAAAATCCATGATATGGTGATGGATGACAGAAGAGTGAAGGTGCTTGAGATTGCTAGTGCTGTGGGCATCTCGAATGAACGGGTACATAATATTTTGCATCAACATTTGGACATGACAAAGCTATCCGCAAGATGGGTGTGCCGCGATTGCTCACGCTTGACCAAAAACGAAATCGTGTGAAGTGTTGCAAGGACGGTTTGCAGCTGTTCCAGAAGAATCCGCAGGACTTTAAGCGTCGTTTCGTCACTGTGGATGAAACATGGATACATCACTACACTCCTGAGACCAAAGAACAATCTAAACAATGGGTTACCAAGGGGGAATCTGCGCCAAAAAAGGCGAAGACCGTACCTTCGGCCGGAAAGATTATGGCGACTGTCTTTTGGGATTCGCAAGGAATAATTCTCATCGACTATCTGGAAAAGGGTAAAACTATTACAGGTGCATATTATTCATCGTTATTGGACCGTTTGAAAACCGAGCTGCAAGAAAAACGCCCACGATTGGCCCACAAAAAAGTCCTTTTTCATCACGACAACGCACCAGCTCACACCTCAGCAGTTGTGGTCGCAAAATTAATGGAAATAGGGTTCCAACTCATTTCACATCCCCCGTATTCTCCAGACTTGGCTCCCTCGGACTACTATTTGTTCCCCAATATGAAGAAATGGCTGGCGGGAAAAAGATTTTATTCAAACGAGGAGGTGATTGCAGAAACGAATGGCTATTTTTCAGACTTGGACAAATCCTATTATTCGGAAGGGATCAACAAACTAGAGCAGCGTTGGACGAAGTGTATAAGCCTAAAAGGAGACTATGTTGAAAAATAAAAAAGGTTTACCACAAAAAATTAAGTAGTTTTTATTTTTGCCCGGACTTTTCAAACGACCCTCGTATGTTCCTTTTGTTATATTTATTTAGTACAAAAAAGGAGTAAAGTAATGCCTATTTTTACAGGCGATCTTTACATTCAGTTACCTTAGGTGTCATGGTCGGAAGCGACTAGCAAAACGAACTTAACTATTAATTTTTTAAATCAACCATTAAATAAAATCTGAGGTTTAAACGGGGAATCAAACACAGCACCACAATACTTTAAGGTTTCCAGGCCATGCCTCTAAACGCTCGGCTACCGTGGTGCCTTTTTTATTTTGTATTTCTGTTCTAAAAAAAATTGTGTCTCAACTACAGAATTAAATTTATTTATACATCCATTCAATAATCAAGTTAATAATATTAAGCTTCTTATATTCTTAGTAGCACTCTTTTTTTGCGACTGGATACAACTTGCCGACTAGCGTAACATATCTTCCAATATAGAAGTGGATAGATATTTTATTTGGCTGCAATCGCTGAATTATGGGCCAATTATTGTACCATTATTGTAAATCCATTTGATTGATGAAAAAAACATCAATAAAAATCAATTTAATTTTGAAGCAACTAAAGCTCAAGTTGATCTAATATTTTAAATTCAATCATCTAACTAACCTTTAGCAGATATCCTTTTCTTTTAAGAATTTCTCTTCTAAATTATTGAAACGATTGCAGACCAAATTCAATTTTTATGAGTGTTTTGATTCCCTCGTCTAGTTGCCAATTCTCTGCGCTAAGGTGGATGAAACCTGAAGTCGGTAAATGAAATCTCAGCTTCCTAAACTGTAAAACAAATAACCATTTATTCACAAATATTTACATTTATGTAACTGACTTCTCTTTTTAAAAATTTACACGTGAGAATATGCAAACAGTACCTAGAAACTGTATAAAGTCGTTGATTTTATCCGTATTTTAGCGCATATTTATTATATCCATGATCAGTTTCAGATTTTTATTTACCATCAGAGGTAAATAAATATGTTTGGTATAGAGATTTCACCTCAATTATACTAACTGACTGACAAATGCTTGAGTACGACGGTTAAAATAAATTATATTATCTACCACTGCGGACAAAATCACATTTTCAATATACATTAACACTGCATTGCCAATCTGGAGTCCATTTGACTGCAGAGAAATAGGAATGGCTCTGTTTGCCCACATCTCATAGCTATCCCGAAATTTTCTTAGATATGCTATCCCCACTCTCTCACCATTCGAAAGTCACTGTGCTGAAGACCATGGAATTCTTAGTTTCTTTTTGCAGATTAGTTTACTTGAATCATAAGAGTCATTTTGACTCCAGATTGGCATTACACGTAAATATATCGGAGTCATTTCGACTCCTGATTGATAATATAAGTAGAATTTCTGTTATTAACTTGGCTCCAGATTATTGCCTAAATGCTTATTTGATAAATTTACATAATTTCCATAGAAAGTATCAAGGCACAAAAGAAAGCCTCTTTCTAGAATTGATTTTCTGTCCGAATTGCAGCCAAAACTTGCAGCGAATTGGGTAATTTCCGATCCATGTCAACAGCGCACAGCAATTGAAAAAATAGTGAATGTAATTTAAAAGAATGAAAAAGTCCCTGATCAGAAGGCAGTCAATCAGGGTTCTAGAAAATACTGAAATTACTGCGATCCTAAGTTGAAGTTAATTCCTTCAGCGTGAAATGTTAAAACCGATTTGTGGACAAAATTTGTTTTTTCGTTCTTAATTCCTATTCTTTCTCATCCTTTAATGCAAATTTTATTATTAAAATTGAAATCAATATAAAAAAAGATAAAAATATATTATGGAGTGAATATGACTCCACATTGGCAATAACTAAGTTCGAGCATTGGCAATGCAGTATTAAACAGTTACAAACTACAGCAAGAATCTTGTTGCACCTGTTTAATAAACTCCTTACAATTCAAAAGTACGAGATAAAGAAGGCGCTTTTCGGCGTAATATTTTTTGCAAAAAGTATCTTGACAGATTCACACGCTTTGTAGGGTTAATTAAAATAATTAATTGACCTTAAATCTTTTTTTTCTATATTTCGCTTATCAAAATCCGCGATATGTAAATTATTCTTAGATTACTTTGATTAATCGCCCAGACATTTATTTATATCTGTAAACATATTTTATAGAATAGGAAATGAACTTTCTAATGTTGTTGGAAATATTCCTTTTTTGATAAATGTTCAGTTAGATCATTAACTTCGGCACGTAAGGTTAAAGTGCAAACACTAATTCATTAAAGACATTAACTTGTCTTCCGATCCACGCGTCCAGTTAATTTCTGTTTTATGATTGTCACTATAAAGAGTTTCTGTAAATGTTTATTTGTCTATCAATAACTTTAAAATAAATAAATTAAAATTTTATACTTTAAAAGGAATTTTCAAATAAGTGACAAGTTTTTTAAGTAAGTACCGCTTTGAAATTCGGCCGCTAGTGGCGGTCGGCATTTAGCACATGCGCGATGTGTACCTACATCAGTCAGGAAGAAACCGGACATTATTAAGGAAACATTCCACCGTATTTACATTTGTTTGTGAGTATTTAAAATGCCTCCGCCGATTGTAAAATACGTGCTATGATTCTTTTTCTTAGTGCTATAGATGTGAAGTCGAATGAAATCCATCGTGGTACGGAAATAGGTTAGAGATTTTAAAGATGGCCGTATGAATCTTCATGATGTGAAACGAATTTGGCGACAATTCAGTCTTTACTGGAGACTTGGTGCAGAAAGTTGACGGAAAAAGTGAAAGAGTACAGAACGCTTTATGATTTCATCGTTATCAAAATGAGTTTCCTCAAAGTGTCAAGAAGTGTTCTCTATGAAATTGTGACCGGACGGTTAAATTATCGAAAGTTGTGTTTACGTTGGGCACCGAAAATGTTGACTAAGGACGGATAGTCCTGATCTAGAGCCCAGTGACCATCATCTGTTTCTGTATTTGAAGATTGGGCAATCAGCGCCACGACAACGATGTCTAGGTCAAAACGACCGTGTTGCAGTGGTTGCCACATCAGACGGCAGACTTCTATGAGGATAGGATTCGAAAGCTGGGTTGTACGACACGAAAAAAGCCTTAATTAATGTAGAAAAGTAGATTTAGGTACCAGGCTTTCATATTCTCGTGTAAAGTGTAAAATACGCCTCTTATTCTAGATTTTGATAAATCGTATTTTCGTTCAAAGCTGTCCCTTACCACTAATGATATAGCTAAGATTAATCTCTAGCCTCTTATCTCTTTTTATAACATACCTCAATAAAATTATTATTAATTTTGTTTGGAAAGGTAATAGCTATGCAGTTAGCGTATTGGATTCCCATGCAGAGGACCCGGGTTCGAATCCAGCTGCTGACCCTTAAATTTTCTCTTCCTTGGAGCTTCTTACAGCTAACTGTCCGGTGATGGACAATGTCTGTAACAAGAGAACACCATCCAGAGGCAGCCAGTGCACTGAAAATAATCTCAGATGTTGATGCGCGGTTCTGGATTCGGTTATAGACAATTCTGTGCCGAAGACTTCCTTAAAACGTATTACACAATAATATGCCAACTAAAAATTGCTTTAAAAGAAACAATTTTAAAACTAGATGAACAAATATTAGTGTTTCCAGTTTTTGTATTCATCCAGACTTTTCTTCCACTTCCTAGACTACTGTGCTAATAGTTGGATAGTTGAAATGTGTTAGATAGTTTGAAAAAAGTGTGTTTTAGGATCTATTGGGGGCTACACTTTAATACGTAACTGATTGAAATTGCATCCTCTTTTGTAGGGAAAAATTGGGGATGCATGTTTAGCAAATAAGCTATTTTGTGCATCTAAAGTGGACAACTATGAGAATGAAAAGGAATAAAACAGGAAAATTACCTAAATTACAATTTGTAATTCTTTAAAAATAGAAAATAAAAAAATTGCCGATGAAAATGGTACGCCAAAGAAGAAGAAGAAGACTTTGAATAAAGAAGGAAATAAGCGTAACAAAATTCTAAAAGCTTTTGTACCAATATGTCAATGACTGGGTTCAATAGAGCAGAAAGAAAAGTGGATTGGTAGCGTGCAAATGGGTCCGCGGGTCAACCACCGGTTAGACCCATTCATCCTGTGTGTACATATAGATATAGTTTGCTGTATTCACGCGATGTGTTCTACAGTAGCACTAGTCTGCAGTATATAGTTGGACTGATGTAGTTTTGTGTATATACTCGTACATACACACATACTACTGTATTTTCATCGCTCTTATATTGTGTTATTGCCACTGTTGCTAACAACACTTGTCTTTTATATTTAGTCCTATCCTATTCATCTTCGAGACGTCTCTTAATAGCACGTACTTTTCTTGTCATCGAATATATATAGCCGTGGGAATATGAGTTATTAATTTCATTAGAACACTCAACATACGAAGTATAGCTATTAAATAACGAGACTATTGCTTTAAAAAAGATAATTTTAAATTTATACATATTTAGTTATTATCACCTTCAATATACACCCCTCCCCTATCCCTACAACGCTCCATGCGAATTTACCATTGTCCGAAACAGTGCTGGAAGTCTTTTTCTGTGAGCTCCTGCATGACGCGTGCCGCTTTTTCTTTCACAGCTTCAACGGACTGAAATCGTATTCCTTTTAATGCAGATTTGACTTTGGGGAACAGATAAAAGTCATATGGGGCCAGATCAGGCGAATAAGGCGGTTGGCCTAAAACTGGGATGTTGTACTTGGCTTAGAAACGTCTTGACAGACAATGCAGTTGTCTTGATGGAGAACCCATGACTTGTTCTGCCACAAATCGGGTCGTTTTTTTCCTTACTCTTTCACGGAGTTGAGCAAGCACCTCACGGTAGAAATGTTGATTAATTATAATCGATATTTTCATCCGTTTAGGACGTGGAAGGGCGACCCGGGCGGTCATCATCTCCGACGACTTCTCGGCCATCTTGGAAACGCTTGAACCACACAAAAACTCGCGCACGTGATTAACATTCATCGCCATAAACTTCTTTTAATAAAAGATAAGTTTCAGTAGTGGTTTTACCCAGTTTCATGTGTAATTTCACGTCAATTCGTAGCTCTACTACATGTGTAGTATCATGTATTCAGCAAAACGAAACTAACACCTCTTACACAAACGACGGTTCCAGTCAGACAGATTTCTCTACAAACACGTGAGACGATGCAATCGAAAGAGAAGGCTTTACGCTGCACAGCTGTCGGTCGTATGATTTGGCGCATGCATCTGTATCAGCATCAGTCTCGTTATTTAATAGCCACACCTCGTATTTACTTTTTTTATTTTGTATTACGTAACGCAAGAGGATGTATTAAAAAGCTGCTATTTTTCGATTCAAAATTTTCGCCGAAACAATTTTCATTTGAGTATTCTTTTTTGCAATAGTATGATAAGTTCTAGCAAATAAGCGCGCGGAAAATGGTCGCTCACTTTACACTTGTAAATTGATATAGTGCGAAAATTCCTTTGATATATTTTTAGATAATAACATCGCATTTACTTTATAAAATAAGAGAAACCATCTCAGTTAGATTTAATAAGTCAGAAAATAATTCAGTTCCAAAATTGACTTACAAAATCACTTAATTTGTTAGCAATAATTAATTAACATAACAGTGTAGGTTAGAATAAGTTTCTTTGCTGTTTTTTTTTTAAATAAATTAATTAAAACTCCATTTTTCTGGATGTTTTTATAGGGATAAATTAGCTGAATGGAACTAAGTTGATTTAGTGTAAATAATATATCTATCTGCATGCAGCAAGTGGTTTGATTGATTGCGGAAAGTATATTCATAACGCAATCAACTTTTCGCCTTCCTAATCGTATGGTAAAGACATTTGCTCTTAACAATCATAAAAAGAATCATTTTTCACATTAGTAACACACTAAATTATTTTCTACACTTCTAAAAAAGAATGTTATCTTGAAAACAACGTTATCTTAAAAAAAAAAATGCGTTATCTCGGACTTTTTCTCGACAAGTGCCTTACTTGGAATCCCTATACTCGACTCAAGCGACAGGAACTTTACTTACGTCACCGAATGACCAAAAGACTCCTCGACAAACGCTTCAAATTGTCTCTTAAGAAGAAAAAGATACTCTATACAGCTCTATTAGCCCCAATCTGGACATACGGACTTGAACTGTACGTTACAGTAAAACGTTCAAATCTCAATCGTATCCAATCAATCCTTCAATCGAAAATCCTACGCACCATCATTAACGCTCCTTTCTACGTAAGCAATCACACCATCCACACTGACCTAAAAATCCCTTTTGTTCTTGACCTAGCCAAATCCCGTTACACCAAATTTCATTCCAAACTTTCCCAACACTTCAATCCGCTCTAATACACAACCTGTCTATTACTCTTCCCACAAATCCTCGCCGAAGACTGAAGCGTCGATGGCCTCGTGATCACCTGATCGCATGACAGAAAAGGGCATCCTTCGCATTCACTTCAACGGCATCCTGTGTTAGTCGACTCATGATGGACCATCGTTGGATGGCCCTCATTCAAATCTTTCAAACCATGTTTATTTAAATATTGTAATCCGATTTACTTGTTGCCAATAGGCAGTTTGTAAATTAAATAGAGTTAAAAAAATAAAAAATAAAAAAGAACCTTGAACCAAGAACCTGTCACACTAAACTGTGAATCTCAATCTTAAATACGAGCTGCAATAAAAATGATGTTGAGAATCATATTTCTAGTATTTCCTTAAATTAGGTAAAAATCAGAGTCGAATAATTTTGTATAAATAATTAGGTTTCCAACATCTGTGCTGAGTGCTGTGTGGACATTTTCAATCTCTTACAATTTTATTTAATTTTTTTAAATATATTAACAAACCGGTTGCAAAAGTTGAAGGTTGCACTTTTAAAACAAGTTTTTGTTTTTTGCTTTTATTATTATTATTAATAATTATTAATTCTCACATTTCAGATTGTGAAAAGGGCCTAATTCAGTATTGTTTAAGAATTCTCAACAATGATAATTCAAGTTTAATAAAAAGCTGACAAATATGTAGCACTTAAAACTTCACAGGTTAGACTCAAAGCTAAGAGATCTGTTAAGAGATCTCAAAGCTAAATACTTTTTAAAGTAACAATACAAAATATAATTTTTTTTTGTTTAACCACATAGTTACGAGTGCGTAAAGTCCCTCGCTAGTGACATGAACTTATTTAACGCAATAATATATCAATGATTGTTGATTAATATCAGTGATCATGTTTGCAAGCATATTGATATCGTGTCTAAAATTAGATAAACTTACTATATTTTACACAAATTCTTTTAGCCTATTCAGCTTTAGAAATTAACATGAAAATGGGGTTTTAATTAATTTTAATTAGGCAAAATAAGCAATAAAAAAATAACATAACTAAATCTTTATAGTTGGGTAAACTAATATTAATAATAATTGACTTTCATGAACACAGCAATCAATGGTCTCCCTTCAAATAATAATAGTAATAATGATAAAATTTGAACATTTATGTGCTGAAAGACGTAATTATAGAACTAATCAAAAAAATGTGGGTACGCTGCCTTTGAGCCTAAAGGAAAATTACGCAGATGGTATTTTAATTAATACATAAATTAATAATCAGAAAAGTGCCTGTCCTAAAATAACCTAGCTTGTAAGAAAATTTGGAAGTAACCTTTTCAATTCATTAGAAAATAGATAACCAATAGCAAAGCACATCTTTGCATTCACAATCAGAGATTGCTTGTTAGTAATTGAGGAGTGTCTTTCAAACCTGCTGAAGTATATCTGCTATCTAACTTCACTTAATATTCGAAACTGGAGACTGGCAGACTTGATACTAGGAATGGAATGGTTAGGAATTTTGGAAGCCAAAGAGATTATTCTTATAACTCATAGACCTTCTTCTTAAAAATATATTATCTGTAAAATTCGTTCTTTATAGTAATGCATTATAGAATATTGGTAGTTGAAATTTGTTGTAACATGTCGCCGTGTATTCCGGCCGTCTGACATTTAGACACTTGGAATTTAACAATGATGAAATGTCAGATGTCACTCGTTAATGCACAACTGAATTGACATTTCTAGTATTGATAGAATTTACTGAATGTTATAGCAAGTGATTGAATACTATAATATATAAGCCATAGATCTAAAGATGCATAAATTCAGGTTGCTACTGTACGTTTTTAAATACTCTTAAAAAAAACTATTATAAATTTTGGGGACTAAGCGTGATTTTTAGATATATCTATGTGTTACCTTACCTTTAATTCCATAAATTCCCCTACCTTCTAATAATATCACCTTTTTCTTACGTTAAAAATAAACAACTCAGCGCACTCAAAACATTTTTGACTAGAATGGCTGACCTCTTTTTTATTTAAATAATAATTTTTCTTAATGACCACTAAACATATGAATATTGTTGATTTATATTTGCCAGAGTTTGGTCAATAAATTTCTTTAATTATACACTGTTTGAATCGTTGTCTACTTCAAGGTTTGGATTGTTGTTAAGGCCTTCATACTTTGTATTGTGTACATGTGTGCTGGTTATTGTTAATAATTTATTTAAAGTAATTATTTCGTTTAATAAATAATAATAAAAGAGAATTTTTAAATTATGACTTTTAGATTTTTGGGGTGAAACATTGGAATTTGCTGAAGGTTGTACAGAATAATGGTTAGGTAGTGGTCAAGCCAAATTCTCTGGCTCCTTTTTAGGTAGAGTTTCATTGTTCCTAAGAATATGTGAAGTTATTAGGTTTTCTAAAGGAAGGAGATCAGGTTAGTTACGGTAAAGCGAGTGATGATGTCGAAAATAAGACAAACATCAAGTTCCTCGTCTTAACTTTGGACAACAAACTGCCCTTCTTTATACATGTTCAGGACAAAGTGAACTCTGGTAAACTGACTACAAAAATACTCTTTCCTTTACTCTCTCGAGGCTAGACAATTACTGTACAGAACAAACTGCTCCTCTATAAAGTGGACAACAGGCCGATGTTACTCTAAGCCCTCCAGACTTGTAGCAGTAACATTAAGAAACTCCAGACAATACGGAAGAAATTTCTCAGACTTGTGACAGACTCTCCTCAACTCATAAAACTTATTAAAAAAATCTACACAATGACAGTGGCTGAATGTCTCCCTCTTTTCTACTTTTAATAGAATGATTTTTTTTTTTCAGCGTTGTGTACCTTTTAGAAGGTGCGTATAATGAGGAAGACGAATTAAACAATGTGAAGTTGACGATACGGCATGACATGAAGGTCGCTAGCTATTGTGTTCTATCAGTGCACACCAACCTTATCGTCTACCTCATCCGCTTGTACATTCTGAGCTCCTATTTTCTCCGCCTTTCCGAGTATAATGGATTTAATCAAGAATTATAATTATTCTTTAGTTTTCACATTTGTAATTGAATCATTTAATTCAATCTAAATCATTCTCCTAAATTTTATTTTCCTTAATCATAGGAAAAAGTATCATTACAGATGGTAAGGAAACATAAGAGGAACCGTCTGAGATTCCGAGCCGAAGAGTTTTGTATTGGGATGATTGGATACGAAGGGAATTGGAAGGTTTGGTTGAATCCCCGTGTCTAGTTCCGTAAATCCAGAAGGTCGAATAATTGTAAAGCAAATTAGTCTTTTGTTTTGTTTGGAGTGTTTTCCTAGTGAACTTTGTATAGTTCGTAACTTGTCGTCTTATCTTTTATATCGGACCCGAGGATTACTGGTGAGTCGACGCCTTATCCCAGATATCGTACTTTGTCCGTAAATGGGGCAACTATACCTTATCATAAAGTAGAAGAGATGAAGTTGTTTTTATTTTTAAGTATTTTTCAATTGTGAAACCAGTTTACTAGATCCGATAGATGATTACGTAGGGCTCCTTTAGCGACAACCGGATCGGTGTTAAGAGGCAGGAAAGCTGTATCATCATCGAAGAAGGACACAACTAGTTAATGAATGTTATTTCTACACAGCTACTCTGTTCAGTGGAATGCAGATCAGAAAGTGAGACGAACTGCTGCAAAGACTTAGATAGCGTTTGAGGATATAGTTAGTCTTTTGAATGAATTTCTTGAATAATCATAATCTTACGTTTATTTTATTTTTTTCTTTGTGTTAATATAATTTTATTTTTAAATAATGATTAATCGAAATATTTTTACATTTTTTAAAATATAAATTTGACTTTTTTTCTTTTTTAAAATTGTATAACGTTCATAAAAATAAATTTTCATCTTTGTGCATCATAGACCACCGTATCAATGTCTTACTGTCGCAGCATGACGACCTCTTCTAGAGTGACAGTAAACTGTGTTACTACTAGAAATTTATTTAACCAACTGGTTTTCAGTTGGCTGTAAGTGACAAAAAGTTGACATATACCCGGTGATATCACATATCGCACGAGGATAAGTCAACTTAGCGGATCCAGAGAAAATGTATCGCAGGTAAAAAATGTATTTAACATCTATACCTACCGCAGTTAATATACAAATTGCGTTCAAAGGCAACCTCCGAGGGGAAAACTCTTAAGAGCAGTTAGATGAATTCCATGATGGAACCTCGCTTGTGAGTCCTATAGAAATCTTAGGGTACGTTTACAACGGAGCTGTGAGTATAGATGATAGCAGAGATGAAATGTAAGCACGATTTAAAAAACAAAATATTGTTTAAAAGTAAATAATAAAATAATAACCAAAAATAATGAGTAAAGACAGCACTAAATAATTTTTCGACGTCCATTTTGAAGCTCCGATACTGGAGTTCAGCTAGCAGAAAAATGAAAAATTCAATTCTATCATCTATGCTCGTTTATAGCAGTGCGTATAGAATCACTAGTCGAAGCTTCGTTGTGCACGCTCACATAAGAATGTACTAGGTTATTCTATAAGCGCTGATGCATCACTGCTATCATCTCCGCTATCATCTATGCTCACAGCTCCGTTGTGAACGTACCCTTAGATAGTAACCTTTGAACTAATTCCTTTCTTGGGTAGCTAATCCCTTTCTTGGGAAGGGATTAGCCCTTCTTAGGGTTAGCTAATCTCTTCCTTGGAATAGAATTAGTATGTTGTTGAGTTGTTTACTAATCTCATCACAATTAAACCCTATAAATCAGAAATTTCTATGGTTCTTTTTTTAATACTTATGCGACCAATAGAGAATGAAAATAAATGAAAAAAAAAATTAATTTATAAATAATAAAAAATAAAACTGATCTTGCATTCTCAGACCGAATTTGTAAAACTTTCACAAAATTTGCATATTTCTGAATTTCATATACATATATACATTGAAGTAAGACAGGACGACAATTGAGGTCAATGCCTGTCTTGCCCTACTGTCGCTATCGCCCAGATTGGAGGCAGTTCCCAAACAGGAGATATTATAACCAGCCGGATTTCAATCCAGGACCTCCTAGTGTTGACGCTATAAATCATTTTGATTTCACTAATTTATTATCTATCACTTTCTATTGAATGATATAAAGATTATAATTTATCTCGCCTTATCTTAAATGCATCGTTAAGATATGGCTAAAAAAACCGGATTATTTTTTGTAAGAAACAAATTAATTTTATTTAAATAAAATAAATATTTCCGATCGGAAATTTCTTAGGAGTAACAGGAGCGTGTGTAATGGCGTCCAAATCCTCTTCATTGCGATCTAGGGAATTCATGCTTTACGCGCTTTTGATTAATTCAATCATTTGAATTCCTTTCAATTCAGTTAATTAATCATAATTAAACTGATAAAGCCGTTGAAAATAACGCTAAAGGAAGTATACATGCTTATATCCAGACGAACTGGTAAGTTTCAATTACTGCGGCAATGTGAAACAAATTCCCTTCAGCTAGTAATTTATCTGTGATGTGGCCAGGCTAGAGCCCTTTTAGGACGCACTCCCGCTGACACCCTGCCTTGCACATTACTAGACCGCAACCCTACGCTAACCCTCACGGTTAGTTCGTGGCCCTAGGCCACCCTTATAACTCCCCTAAATCATTTTCACAACTTCCACACTATCCTATACTCTATAATGAAAATATATTTTCGTAATATAACTTCAATATAAGAAAATTTTATTAAATAACTAGCTGTAACCCGTTTATACGTTGCTGTGTTTGAACAAAAAGGCAGTTTTGATACCTCAAACATAATTTATTAATGATCAAATGTATACAATACATCGAAATGAAAATTAACAATAAAATTATCCCTACTTCAGAGTACAGTAGTGTCCTTGCAAAGGTAGCATTTCTACATAATGTGAAAAATTCAGTTAATGTTGTTGGCGGTGGTGACATTGCTCTTGCACGTACATTTTCTGATGTAAAATACACACTTTGTCCATTTTCAAGATGTAGTGCAAAATGAACAACCGTTGGATATCGCTCTTGAATGGAAAATGATAAAATACGCCATACAGCCTCATTGCTACTTATGAAGCGTCCCAGTTGATATTGGGTGACTTCATCGTTAGATGCAGTTGTATTTTCCTCTCCAAACACTGCCATATCGCTTCCTTTGTTCACATATTTGCAAATATATTTTATAGCTTTCACTGAATTGCAGTACCCAACATTTATGTGTGCGTTATACGTTTTTAGTAGTAATGAAGAATATGGTACTACCCAACGATTATCAACATCAATAGTATTGTTGAGTTCTTTTAGTTTAATGGATTTTCCACCATCTTCGGTATAATTTATTCTCGTATTAATAATTGCAAAAAACTGTTTTTCATGGTTTTCATGGTTACACTTTCAACAAATATTACTAATTAAATGTTATTTTGATATTTTTGGGATATTTGTTCGGGAGCACCTAGAGCCCCAACTATGATTTAAAAAAAAAAATCCAAAAACCTTCCCGGGGATATACCTAATACTTTCCCAAATTTTCACGGCGATTGGATGTATGGTTTTTGAATCTATCGAGTACAAACAAACAGACACACATTCATTTTTATATATATAGATTAAACAGATATTTTTATTATTGCCTTCTTTCATAAAAGCCTAAGTTTTTGTAGAATAGGAGGCTGTATTTTCGCATTTTGAATTTGTAGAAAGCAATATAAACAACAATTCTACCTACCATTCTTATATTTTAATTCTTTTATGGTTAAACATGTAATTTTTAAAAATCCACAACTAATTACTTTAAAAAAAAATATGTATTTACCTTCTTAAACGTTCATATAGACTGAAGACATTGTGGATTTGTATAAAAATAAGCCATTAGTTAGTCTGAAACCAATTTTTAATAAGTTTCGAAACATCCAGAGCTCATCATCAGTCTATTTTGGAAAGATTCAATTATAAGTGAGCCGTTCACTGCACAAATCGATTAACAACTTGTTGAAATATCTTAAATTTAAGTGTCAAAGCTCTTGGTTCAGTCACAGCTTTTTATATTTATTATAAATTTCCCAAATAATAAAGATTAACACCATTAAACGGTAAAACGTTTTCGGCCATCGAAGAATAAATAATTTATTTCAGAAGCTATTTTGGTTAACTCCGTGCTCTGATGTAATTGGTTGCAATAATTAAAATCATATTCAGTAGCAGGCTTCAATAACGGTAAATTTATTTGAATTTATACTATAAACAAAATTATAAAAAACAATATACATTATTTCATTGCAGTTCTCCATTTTTTGTTTTATGGAGCTAATCGAGTTGTGCTGTGAACGGCTCATGTAGTAGTAGAAATTTGTAATTATTTATTCCATCATACATTTCGACAAAAATTGTAAACAACAAAATTACAATTTTTGCCATCCATTCGTTGGTAATTTAAATCAATTAGGACAACATTATTATCAGACCATGAGGTTCGAAGTTTAAATCTGTTCCTTGCCATTAAAATATATTACTATGCTGTGAAAAGAATTTACTTACAGTAAACTAAAATTTACTTACCTTTATATTTACAATTCATTAACATTTTAGATAACACAAGTACGAGGGTCGTTTGAAAAGTCCGTGCAAAAATAAAAACTACTTAATTTTTTGGTGTAAACCTTTTTTATTTTCCAGCATAGTCTCCGAATAATAGGATTTGTCCAAGTCTGAAAAATAGCCATTCGTTTCTGCAATCACCTCCTCGTTTGAATAAAATCTTTTTCCCGCCAGCCATTTCTTCATATTGGGGAACAAATAGTAGTCCGAGGGAGCCAAGTCCGGAGAATAGGGGGGATGTGAAACGAGTTGGAACCCTATTTCCATTAATTTTGCGACCACAACTGCTGAGGTGTGAGCTGGTGCGTTGTCGTGATGGAAAAGGACTTTTTTGTGGGCCAATCGTGGGCGTATTTCTTGCAGCTCGGTTTTCAAACGGTCCAATAACGATGAATAATATGCACCTGTAATAGTTTTACCCTTTTCCAGATAGTCGATGAGGATTATTCCTTGCGAATCCCAAAAGACAGTCGCCATAATCTTTCCGGCCGAAGGAACGGTCTTCGCCTTTTTTGGCGCAGATTCCCCCTTGGTAACCCATTGTTTAGATTGTTCTTTGGTCTCAGGAGTGTAGTGATGTATCCATGTTTCATCCACAGTGACGAAACGACTCTTAAAGTTCTGCGGATTCTTCTGGAACAGCTGCAAACCGTCCTTACACGATTTCGTTTTTGGTCAAGCGTGAGCAATCGCGGCACCCATCTTGCGGATAGCTTTGTCATGTCCAAATGTTGATGCAAAATATTATGTACCCGTTCATTCGAGATGCCCACAGCACTAGCAATCTCACGCACCTTCACTCTTCTGTCATCCATCACCATATCATGGATTTTATCAATGATTTCTGGAGTAGTAACCTCAACAGGGCGTCCAGAACGTTCAGCGTCACTTGTGCCCATATGGCCACTCCGAAAATTTTGAAACCACTTATAAACTGTTCTAATCGAAGGTGCAGAGTCACCATAATGTTTATCAAGCTTCTCTTTAGTCTCCTGAGGCGATTTGCCTTTCATAAAGTAGTGTTTAATCAACACACGAAATTCTTTTTCGTCCATTTTTTAAAATCACTCGACTTCCTCGATTCAAACGAATGCCAAACACAAAGAAATAGACCGATCTAGCTGAAACTTGGTGTGTGTTCTTCCAAGAGATGCTACTAACTAAACATAACCTCGATACGCGCCAGTGGTGCTATCTCTCAGACTTTGCACGGACTTTTCAAACGACCCTCGTACACTACCTGTAACCTTATTTAATCAGTCAGCTAATATGTTGAAGACGGAAATATAGTTTGAAATCGAAATCTCTACCCCAATCTGATTAATCAACTTCTAGTCATGGTTGAATGTACGAAACGGGTCACAAATGCAACAAAACATGCCTGTGCCATGACGGATAAAATCAGCGAAACTATAGTTATTCTTGAGGAGTTTACATTGAAAGCTACAGTCACTACACACCGACAGAGCTCTTTCTGAAATTTTGGAACGTATTGAAAACTATAAAAGGAGATTTCAGACTGAATAAATAACTTATTTGGGTATAAATATCCATAAAACAAAATAACTCTTATTAAAATAATAATAAGAAAACTTAATACTTAATTAGGGAAATACCATGATGAAATCGATTTCAGGCCTTGTTTTATTCAAACATATTCACATAATTATAGTTTAGGTCAATATGTGTAGTTACTGGGCTTCACAGCTGACTGAATCGAACGTGTTTTATGAATTATTTCTAAGTTTTCTTCAACTATTTCCATATTCAGAGAAATTTCAACGCAATCATAATTATTTTTAATGATTTACTTTATTAAAAATTTAGTAAATGGTAGGTAATAAATGCAAAGTATATTTTGTTAAATTATGTAAATGCTTTTAGCTTTTCAAATTCAGGGTGAACTATAAGAAATAGCAAAAAACTAAGGACAGTTAGATATCCTTCATAAATTAATCTATTATATAAGAATTCTAATCCAATCAATTGATTATTGAAAATACTAGCCTAGGTGTTAACATTCAGAAAAGTTGAAACATTTAAGTTACTTTAACTTAACATGTCAATTGTATATAGTGCCAATTTCGATAAATTATGGAAATACGATCAAAGTTTCGGCTTTTATAACTTACTTACCCTTTGTAAGAACCAAAAAATATCAATAGCGATTTTAAAACAGAACCTAGTCATTTACAAACTATAATTTTAACTTACTGGAGCTTTCAGATGAAAATGGTTTGCTTCAGTGATAGCAACATTATAACAATGTTGATATTGTGCTTATTTATGGTTTTAGATACCGGGATGGTAATGCTCTTCTCGTGTTAATAGAATACCAACACGGAGATTTCCGAATGGACGTCAACATTCATTATGTTCCAGCCATCAAGTGGAACTAGTGATGCTCGTAAATATGGTGGTGTAAGGTGGTCCTATATACGTCTAGAGACTCGTGAAGAAGTCCAAGTCTAGAAAAATTAACCGAAAAGTATTTATTGATGACGCTTAGAAAAATGGCCTCGCCAAAACGTGGTTCGAACCATTGGTTGAAAAGCCATAAAAGTGGATGATTAAATTAGTTTGATTAACGATTGAAATTGAACTAATTCGGTGATTAAAATTAAAGTTCAATTTAATTCTCAGATTTAATCATAATTTTTTTAGTTTGATTAACGATTAAATCTGAAATTTAATTGATTAGGTAAATAATTGTCATATGATTAAAATTACGATTAAATTCGCTGATTAAATTCTGATTTAAATTAAAAATAAATTTAATCAATTAAATTTAGAATTTAATTTTTTTTTTAATCAGTGCCCAACTCTGTCCCCGGGAAGGTTTTTGCAATTTTTTTTTAATAAAATCAGAATTGGGGTTCTAGGTGCTCCCGAACAAATATCCCAAAAATATCAAAATAAAAAATAATAATTGGATGTAATGTTTGCTATGAAGAAAATTTTTGACATTTGTTACTACAGTTTACTCTGGTTATGTAAATAATGTTCATGTATTAACAAATTAAATGCCCCTCAACCACCCAAAATTTATTGGCGTTCCAAAAGAGAGTTGACAAAATTTTATTTTGTCTTTTATATAAACTTAGAAAGCGTTAAGCATTATAAATGATTATAATAATCTTTGCAGCTAAAATAAACTTTACTCACTGACTGTTTTATTTTCGGTTCAAGGTGCGTCAACATCTGAGGTTATTGGCGCCCGGAGCTATTTTCAGAGCACTTCCGGCCTTCAGAAAGTGTTCTTTCGTTACAGCAACAGTGTGGACGGTGAGCTTCAAGGAAGAGAAAATCTAAGGATCATCAGCGAACCCGGTGGCACTGCTTAATCTTTGATCGATAGCACTTCTTTCTCTTTGATTCACCAAAATCTAATCAAAGTTTTTGATTTTGTACTTTTAGCTGAATAGAATGTTCATTTACAACAGCATTCTTTACAACTTTGAAAAAAAGGAATTGTGCGAATAATAAACCAATCTCAAAATGTGTTCTTTCTGCAAGTTCTACAGCTCATTTTTTTAAAAAAATATTATACTTGGCATCCTTTTTTCACTATTAGAAGCAGAATTAGAAAAGGGACAGGACCTACGCCCCACGGCACCACAGCCACATGTGACTTATTGTGCCTTCTATTTTGGATCTACTAGACGAAACCTCCTCTAGTAAGGAGATTGAGGACTTTCCATACTAGTTCTTTTTGCGCTACTATCTCCTTCGGCCTCAACGTTCCAAAGGTTTCATAGCGCAACCACTCGATTGCAACTCAATCGAATAACTGGTGAGAGACCGTCTCCACCTCTTCCTGACGCAGTCTGCACAATGGTTTCGAGCTAATAAGCCCCCACCTTGTGCAGGAACCTGAACCTACCATGCCCCGTGAATAGGCCGGTAATCATAGTAATCTGATTTCTGCCCAAGCACAGAGTCTCTTCGGACCTTTGTTTAAACAGCCAAGGCATTATACTCTTACTATCTTTGGCCCTAGGACACATTATCCAGTTCTTTTCATACTCTCTCCAGATCAAATCTCTGAGAGCCGCAAAAACTGCACCCTTGGTGATCTCCAGTGCAGGTTCCGGGCCAATTTTTCATTATTAACTACTTGCCTGCTTTTAGTTACCTTTAACAAGTGGGCGGAGTTCCTCTCCAGAACTGGTCCTGCAGCGTTAGAGCTAAATTCACAGTCTATTGAAAATTTACGTAACTCTTTCCTTTAAAAAGAAATTAATTCAAATGTTTAAATTCAGGAAACTTGGAAAAAAGAAGCTATTATGTTTTGTTTAGTGCTTATGGAACTTCTAGAACCAAGTCCTTCTCACATTATTCGACGTCATCACTCCTACAGGTGCTTTAGACTACGCCGTCTCTCAAGAGGAGTTTGTTGTCCATTTAATCAACCATCAGTATCAGTTAATACTATTAATAAAACTTTTATTTAATTTTAAATCATTCTTACCTTTAAATTTTATTAAAGAATAGACTAATTAACGTTTTAAGATTAACATTTAAATGATGTAATATCTTTGTATTATTTTATAACGTATAATATAATTATATATTACATAGTAATATAATGTAAAATTGTACTTCGAGCTTCAACAACAAAATAAGGCAAATTTACCTTCATTATAGAAGTGATTTTGAAAATTTTTGCTCAAATTATTACCAATTTAACAAGAATCTGCTGATAGAATCTAAGCTTTTTCTGCAAATAGAGCTTCAAGTTGTTTACCAATTTCTAACCTAAACAGTCGTCGGATGTTTCATCACAGACAAAAATAGTTCTACCTAGAATTTGCTTCGTTCAAATTTTGTTCCTCCACAAATTGAGCAATGTGATGGCCAGGATTGCAAAATCTTGGTTTGAATGTTGTAAAGCTATGTGGATAATGGAACTATATTAAAGTAAAGGGCTTAGGCTAAGGCTTCTCTTAGGTTTCAAGGCTGTGATTATCCAAAATATTTTTTATAACAAGAAAACGTTTTTATTAATCATTTTAGCTACCTTTATATTTACAGCTTCTAAATTAAAAATTAAAAAATTTAGAAAAATTAGATGATGTTTTTCATCGTAAAAATAAAAAAGTATTGCTGCCATTTAAACATAAATATTTATTCTTTATTCTCCTCTTCTATCGATTATTTATTAACTGAAAACTACTAAAATTATTGAGATATTTAGGAAAAATTGTTTAAAAAGAATGTTAGAAAGATGATATACAAATCTTGAGATCCTTCCAAATCTCCTCTCTCCAAGAAGGTAGAAATTCCAGATCTATAATCCAAAGTGTCCTTAGCTAATTCAAAACTCTTAGTTATTAATATAATTTAACGCACGAATCTAATGTTTTTGTTACAAGCTGTTCGCTGTTAAATTTAATGTAAAGGAACACACAAAATCTAAAATAGCAATTCTATTTTAACACATTAAATAAAATCTAAGGCCACAAAGACCGGGAATCGAACCCAGCACTGCACAACACTTCTATAAACTTTGGTTAGCGCCGTTAACCACTCAGCTATCATGACGCCTCTTATCACGTCTCCAACCGAGTAGTATAAGGTAAAGAAATTAATAAATAAGTCAAGAAATAATAATTTTACTTTAGCTTATTACAGGAAACAAATAAAGAAAACTATAAATTCACATACTTAACTAAAAACAAAACAAAAATTACAATAATTAGGAAATATATTCGAATTAAATTGTATAATGGAACTTCATATATTTAGTTTATTGTATAAAGTTCTTTAATTGCACCTGATTATAATATTAATTAAAAAACAAAACAAAAACCTATAAGTAGTCTATATTTGCGAAACATACTAAAGTAATACATAAATTCAATATGTAATAATGTAACAAACCCTTATACTTCATAAATACCAAAGGAAATTCCCCACTACTTTACAAAGTAGAATTTAAAAATTCAAGCATTTATTAAACGAATAGGAAAAATTATATATATATTTATACTTTTTTTTACATAAATTTAATACTAAATAAATTTTACATATTTTATAATAGGAATACATTAAAAGGAACAAATATAATGCACTCTTCATAATAATTTTCTTTCAATTTATAATACAATAATTACAGGCTTCTTTTATTTACATTTAGGTAATATTATTTGTTTCGTTAATATGACGATTTATTTTATATTAATATTTGTTCTTTCTAGTTTAATTTTTTTTTATTTTAAATTGCTGAAAAATAATATTGGGGATATATTTGTCCAGATGTTCGGGACAATAATATCAGAGTTGTTCTCGTAATTCCGTTTGAAAGCTACGATAATGCCATGCACCATTTATAAACATAAATATTCTTAACAAAATAAGAAATTATTACAAAAATTCTACAGATGAAATATTAGCAACGATACAATTACAAAGAAACACTTTAGATCGCTAGTCTAGGACCGTCCGTATTCCAGGGTACCTTCTCAGAATTTAATTGCACTCAACATGAAGTCAATTAGACCAGGAATATTAAACTCCATCGAAATCATGATTTGACAGGTAGATGAAATTAAAGGATTCGGTTCAGAAAACCGAAATGACTTGAATTTTTTGAAAATATAGAAAAAATATTGACGGAACTCATTGGTTTGGAGCCGAAATATTGACGGAAAGGTCCACTTCAGCTGTAACAGGTATCGCGCTAAATAATTTCGAATTTGTCTAACTGATTCGTTTAGTTATTTCTTAAACTAACCGATCAGTCAATTATATGCACATCTTGTTAGGCTCTTTTTCGTATAACTTTTTAGTAAATTTCTACAAACAGAAATACTACATTTTTGAAATTACATACAATGGACAATAAATAAGACAACTTCAACATAATAAATTTCCTTCAACTTTTCTTATAGACATCCCAAACATCGTTTTACAATTATTAATTTTTTTTTTTTAATATATTTATTTATTTTTTCTATATAAGTAATAACTACTAATCTATTACGTATAATATATAGATAGATTTACTAAACGCTAAGTTTATATGTTTTTACGAATACGTACGATATTGTGTTGATAAAATGTTTTGTAACCTCTCGTTTGGTTATTAATTTTTATAGATAATGTTCGCGTGATAAGAGTTAATTTTTATTACTATCGCGAAAAAATGGCTTTTTATTTTAATTTTTTAAATTAAACATAATTTTTGTACACAAAGGCGAATAAATATAAATATATTAATTCATTTTTCGCTATAAGTTTTGTATCGTATCCAATTGAAAGCACTCTATTTAGTGTAATTACCCTATTTTTATCATTTTTTGTCAATAATTTGTACTCTATTTTCTTTCTTTTCTTTTTATATTCGTGATTTCATCTATTCTTATTTTAGACTAGTTTGTTAATTTAGTTAGCATATTATTAGATAATATTAAATACCTTCTTTTATTTAGTAGCATAACCTGCCGCTTCGATAGCCTTGACGGGTAAGCCAGCAGTAACTTTCTCCAGATTTTTGGTCATGCTTTCCATCTTTCTTAAAGAAGAAAGCGGAAGAGCTGGAGGTGGGATTAACGATCTTCCGTTGATCGTTTGCTGTCTGTACATCAACGCTGATGGATTTGGAATCTGCCTCACTGTTTGATTCTGTCCCGGCTTGATTAATCTTTGATGGTGTGATTGCGGCTGTTGATGTTGTTGCTGTTGTTGTGAATGATACACTGGTTTAGTTAGGCCTGGCATTGGTATTTTCAGCTGGGAGATGTTGCTATTTGAAGTGGAAGTTGTAGTATTGTCCATTGGATGAATACCATTTCTAATCTGAACAGCCGTATCGGATAGAGTGACTAAATTGCGCATTGATAATGGATCAATATCGGGAGATTTACGCGATGATTTACCAGATAGATCCAAAGCGCCGCTGTCATCGTGACAAGTTTTAGGGGCCGCCAATACCAAAGGTGGTGGCGATCCTTTTGCACCGAAATTAACATTTTTACCAAGTCTGGACAGAGGTATTGATGGGGGAGTTGGACGCATCACCTTCTTTATGACTTCCACAGGTTTGGTGTTGTCGTTATTCATTTGTTGGACACTCTGGATTAAGGATTCCGGCTTTTTCGGTGCATTAACCAACATTATCTCCAACGAAGGTCGTTTAGAATCTAAACCATTGTTATTGTTGCGGCTCATTAACAGTTTCTGTTGTTCCATTTGTCGCTTTTCTTCAGCTGTTATCTTGCTAACTGTAATGGTTGTGGAGGGTGGCATTTTTAGCGGTTCCATCGTGCCATTCATTTTTGGAGTAATTTGTGGATGCTGTTGCTGGGATTGTTGTTGCTGTTGCGATAGTGTTGGTTTTGGTGTTGCAACCGACTTAGGTGGAATGGATTTCGGGCTTGGACTCTGTCTTGGCGGTGGCGATTGCATTTTTAACGGCGGTGATTGCATTATTGGCTTCACGTTGGCTACATCCTGTTTGACATTGTTCTGTTTTGTTATCGTTTGCTTAATAGGAATCTTTGGTCTAGACTGCCGGATCTGTTGTAATTTTTCTCGGCAAATTGTCTCCAATTTAGAACTATGGGTGTAATCATTTTTATTATTAATAATTTCCCCGATCAGTTGCGGTTCATCACTTTTAATTTTGTTTTTCTCCTTTTCCTTCTCTTTATACTTCTCCTTTTCAGCATACTTGTCACCGGATTTATGGTTATGTCCATTCTCCTTAGGCTCTTTCCTATCTTCACTGCTGCCGTCAACCACGCTATATTTAGGAGATTTTGAATTTACCTCGGTTAATTTGATTTTCAATTTCATGATATCATTTTCAGATGAATGTAATATCGTTGCTGCAGGTGGTGAATCTCTTTTACGATCATGATGGCGATGATGATGGTGATGTTTTGCTTTTTTATTCTTCTTTTTCTCTTTCCGCCGTTCTTCGGAACGCATCATCGGCTGAACTTCAGCGACGGGTGGCGGAGGAGCAGGTTCTGGAACTTTTTCTTCGACCATCATCTCTTCAACCGGTGGTGTTAAGATTCTCAGTCTATCTTCGTCATCTTCTTCCTCTTGGAATTTCTCTATGTAGGATTTCTCTTTAAAGAACTTTTTCGCTTCACTACGTACACTTTCTTCATTGATTTTCGTTTCTTCACGCGTCTTTTCTGAAAGTTTTCTCTTTTCACCGTTCATTTTCTTCTCTTCAGAATTTCTCTTTTCTTCAGTCTTTTTATTTTCAATAAATTTCTTTTCATCCTTTAGCCTTTCTTCTTTGAAGCCACTTCCTTCAGGTAACAATTCCTCATTTTTCTTACTTTCTTCAACTTGTTTCTTGTCGTGAAGTGGTTTCTTTTCTTCACTTTTAGCTTTATCATCCATGTGCCACTTTCCAATTTCATACATTTCATCATCATCGTAATCCTTTTTCTCTTCTACAATCATCTGTTTTTCCTCCTTCTTTCTTTTCTTTTCCTCAACTTTCTCTTCATACACCTTCTCATTTTTGTTTACTTTAAATGGTTCAATTTGTGGAGGATTATCTAGATTTTTATTGGTATCATTTCCTAATAATTTCGACTTTTTCTTTTCTGGCTCGTAGTAATCATCCTTTTGTTTCGATGCTTCGTTCGTTTCTTTTGAAACAACTTCCACTTGATGATTTCTCTTTAAATTTACACGCTCTGGACTGGTTTTCATTACAGGTTTTGGTTCCTGTTTTTGTTTCTCAGTTTTAGATTTTGGTCTAGGCTTTTGCCGAGCTAATGGTTTTGCTTTTGGCGGACTGTTATTGTTATTATTAATATTATTATTGTTACTAATATTATTACTAGTATTATTGCAGGCTATTGACGATTCTTTCTCAGTTTTACTCGATTTAGTTTCACAGTTATTTATCACTGGCTCGGATATTTTGCTAGATAATTTCTGTACTTGTACAGTCAATGTTTTCAATTGTACTTTAGCTGGTAGTTCCTTTGGTGCTGGTGGCAGTGGGAGTGAAGAAGGTGAAGGGGATTCCGGTTCTGAGGGTACAGTCGGAGGTGATGAAGCCTCTTGGATGGTTGTTTCTTTCGCCGGCGGTGGATCTGGTACAGGTACTGTGTACCTTTGTAGTAGGCGAAATTTAAAACGCATCGGTGTTGTCTGGAAAAGAAACATTTAATTGGTAGAAACCTACAGTTTAACCAGTAAAAAGAGGTGTGGAATCACTCAGTAAAAGCTCTTTGAATATAAATAGTTATAAAACAGGAGAGAGCCTGCAAATTTTTTATTTGTCAATACAAAATGGTCGGTTAACTTCAATTTAAAATCAAAGAAATTATGCTTTTAGCTATTAAATTTTTAAAGTCAAAACAAAATGCCTTTCAAAATTTACCGAGTGTGTGTAAAAACTGAAATAACTACTTTAACAGTAAAGATTAGGTATTTTTAGTTTAATTTTTATTAGAATCTCAAAAAAATTTCATTTCTGCGCAAAAAGTAACAGAGTTAAAAATAATAAATTCGATGGAGAGAGGGGATTAGCTATGTGGTTAGCGTACTGGACTCCCACGCGGAGGTCCCGGGTTCGAATCCAGCTGCTGACCCTTAGATTTTTTCTTCCTAGGAGCTTCTTACAGCTCACTGTCCGGTGATGGACAGTGTTGTCTGTAAAGAGAGAACACTGTCCGGAGGCCGGCAGTGCACTGGAAAAAGCTCCGGGCGCCAATAACCATAGATGTTGACGCGCCTTAAATCATAAAAAAAAAAAAAAATTAAAAAAAAAAAAAAAATAAATTCGATGGATAAGCGGGCTTCTATTGAAATTACTTTTTATTAGTAAACGATTTTATTAAATTTATCACTCTAATAGCGACCAGTAATTTTGTAGCTTTAAATAAGAGTTTAAGTCAATTGTAGAGGTAAACAATAAAGTAATCAATAGTCTTCTTATCATGGTGATAAATGCCAAAATGATAGTATCCATAGAATTTGGAAATGACAATACCTTATTCCAAGCGAAGGTGTACGCTACATCCATCAGGGAAAAATCATCAGTAAGAACTTCACCACCGTAAATGATGTCCACCTGATTAAAACGAAACAATTCATTAATTTTCGTAAATATTTATTGATTTAATATAGATTTAGCCAAAAGTGAACTTACTTTGTGATCATGGCTAAGACAGTATTTCATTCGTAGGAATTTCTTTAAATGTGACATTGTGACCGCAGCGGGACACTGCAGATACCGCCTATGATGGACACTGTTTATTCCACCCTGAAATAATATTCTCATTTAATGTTATTCTTTTTTTTTAATTCAGAAAAAAAGTTAATGTTTTATTTGCAACCAAACTTGCGACAATTACAAATCCTTCATCAGCTCCTCACATATTGCAGACACACTATTCACGTCAAGAACCATGGACAAAACAAAAATGGAGATTTAAAATGAATCCTCAAGAATGCCAGTATGCTATCCAAGTACACTCTTCTGTCTTCTTTTAATACAATAACAATCCTGTCCTTTGCAAAGAAGTGGTGCGTTACCTTAAGACTGTTCATAAAAAGAAAAAAGACTAACATAAAACCTGCACACAACACTCAAAAGACAAAACGTTCTAAATTTCTTACCGACGACTTGGAGAAAGATCTAAAATCTAATCTAGTCTACTAATCTACGAGGGTCGTTTGAAAAGTCCGTGCAAAGTCAGAGAGATAGCACTACTGGCGCTTATCGAGGTTACGTTTAGTTAGTAAGCATCTCTTGGAAGAACACACACCAAATTACAGCCAGATCGGTCTATTTCTTTGTGTTTGGCATTCGTTTGAATCGAGAAAGTCGAGTGATTTTCAAAAAATGGACGAAAAAGAATTTCGTGTGTTGATTAAACACTACTTTATGAAAGGCAAAACGCCTCAGGAGACTAAAGAGAAGCTTGATAAACATTATGGTGACTCTGCACCTTCGATTAGAACAGTTTATAAGTGGTTTCAAAATTTTCGGAGTGGCCATATGGGCACAAGTGACGCTGAACGTTCTGGACGCCCTGTTGAGGTTACTACTCCAGAAATCATTGATAAAATCCATGATATGGTGATGGATGACAGAAGAGTGAAGGTGCCTGAGATTGCTAGTGCTGTGGGCATCTCGAATGAACGGGTACATAATATTTTGCATCAACATTTGGACATGACAAAGCTATCCGCAAGATGGGTGCCGCGATTGCTCACGCTTGACCAAAAACGAAATCGTGTAAGGACGGTTTGCAGCTGTTCCAGAAGAATCCGCAGGACTTTAAGCGTCATTTCGTCACTGTGGATGAAACATGGATACATCACTACACACCTGAGACCAAAGAAGAATCTAAACAATGGGTTACCAAGGGGGAATCTGCGCCAAAAAAAGGCGAAGACCGTTCCTTCGGCCGGAAAGATTATGGCGACTGTCTTTTGGGATTCGCAAGGAATAATCCTCATCGGCTATGGAAAAGGGTAAAACTATTACAGGTGCATATTATTCATCGTTATTGGACCGTTTGAAAACCGAGCTGCAAGAAAAACGCCCACGATTGGCCCACAAAAAAGTCCTTTTCCATCACGACAACGCACTAGCTCACACCTCAGCAGTTGTGGTCGCAAAATTAATGGAAATAGGGTTCCAACTCGTTTCACATCCCCCCTATTCTCCAGACTTGGCTCCCTCGGACTACTATTTGTTCCCAAATATGAAGAAATGGCTGGCGGGAAAAAGATTTTATTCAAACGAGGAGGTGATTGCAGGAACGAATGGCTATTTTTCAGACTTGGACAAATCCTATTATTCGGAAGGGATCAACAAACTAGAGCAGCGTTGGACGAAGTGTATAAGCCTAAAAGGAGACTATGTTGAAAAATAAAAAAGGTTTACCCCAAAAAATTAAGTAGTTTTTATGTTTGCACGGACTTTTCAAACGACCCTCGTAGTTCCACATAGGGTTAGAACTCTACAGTTGCATCCAAACAGATAAAAATACGGACAATACAGATATTTCAATCTAAAATACTGTGACAAATAGTTGGTGCCAGGTTCTACGTCCCAAACCTGTCACTACGCATCGATTTGGGCATTCACCTTACGCAAAGTAACTAGCCAAGGAAAAATACCAGAAATACCATCCTACACTCTCTCATTGTCCTAATCCTTTCGCCCAATCTCTCACCTCTTCTACCATTCCCAGACAATCCTCTAAGCCGACTGAAGCCCCAGTGGTTCCGAAACCTCTCCAATCTGGTCAGACCACAAAAATTGGTATCACGTTGAGAGTGTTATCAATGAGAAGGGTCTCGCTTGCTTCTCACATTTAACAGATTCCACTGTTCACTTATTTACTTTCAAAAAATGTTGTCTTTTAAATTTTAAAGAGCGCCGGGCCGAAAATCAAAGTTCATTTAAAAACAAAAAGTTTCGTCCGTAGTAGAGCAAAATCGATTAATATTTAGAGGTCGCTACCATTGATCAAATAATTTTTGTTTTGCTTTTTTTTAATAAAAAATCCTAATTAAATGTTTTGTATCTTTTCAAATTATTAGCAAAACATGTAATTGAACAAAGTTTATTTAAATATAATTTGCTGTAAAGACAGAGGCAGTTGGAATCATTTTGATGGCCTTTTTATTTTCAAAGTTATGAATAATTAAAGAAGCTGTATTTTTTTAAAAAAAATATACATTTTTGAAAAATTTCGATTAATTAACATTAAAATCAATTCATTTTTCGTTTCGTACAGAGTTCAAAAAACAAATAATTTTTGTTAATGAAACTTCTAAATTAGGGAATATTTTGCATTTATTGTTTTAATTTGAATTTGATTTACTATCAATCAATCAGTTTCAAATTAAAACAATAAATGCAAAATATTCCGTAATTTAGGAGTTTCATTAACAAAAATAATTTGCTCTATTACGGACGAAACTTTTTGTTTTTAAATGAACTTTGATTTTTTAAAATTTAAAAGTAAACGTTTTTTGAAACACCCTATTAATATTAACTATACAAATTATAAATTACTAAAAAATTAATGTAGTCTCGATTAGTTAAGGAGGACCTGCATACGGCCAGTTAAAGAGAAGTATTTGAGCAATTAATCTGGTGAAATTACCAACAGCTTAAATTCATTACCTGTTTGTCAATTCCTGTAATTTCTTCACTGTCGCTGCTAGAATCTTCTTCTTTTGCTCTGTTAAAGAAAAAGAAAATATTAAAAGATTATTTTTTTTAAAGAACTATAAAAAAAACAAAAACAAATAATTTAGTTTGTGCTTGAAATCAGAGATTAAATTTTCCGATGGCGAACAAAAAGGGGAGTAAAAGTGACATCAGGATTTTCCAAGACCATTGCTCTGCGACGGAAGATAATCTTTAGAATCCAGATAGGTGGATGAGAGCTTCATGGATCACTAAAAAGGGACGTCTTATAGGATATGGATTAGATTATAAAGAAAAAGCTTCCAGCTGTGGATTTATTTCTTTATAAAATTCCGGATTTTTAGCAGCACTTTTGTTCACCCACACACAGACCATTCTTACAAAACCCACTTTTTTTGGAACTTAGAAAACCACAAAACAGATATTTCCGGAAAACACCTTTCCGGTAATGGGAAATTTGACATGAACACAAAATTTACCAAGTATGAAAAAACAATAATAATAAACCAAAAGGACATTATTTATCTTCAACTATCTACAACAGCAGCAAAACGTTTTAATATTTATTTGTATTTTTAATCTCTGTACTCGACAACGATATTATGGTCACAGACAGTTAATTCATTTAAACACTGATGCTCATCGTACCAGTAAATTAAGTTCTTCCAGTTCATCATTATAAAGCAATAAATTAAAAAAAAAAAAAATCAACACCAAAATTGTACCAACCCATTGATAAATTCAAGTGATAAGCTTATAGAATCATCTGGTGAAAAATATTGATCACCAATTGGAAATACGCCGCAATCTGGATCGGAAGTTGGTCCACCAAGTTCCGAATAATATTTTCGCCTTCTAGCCATTTCATTACTGTATAGTCCTGGTATTAATTTATATACAAGCTGTTGTAATGTTGGGTCACATCTGTAAAAGAAGTTAAAATTCCTCTAGTTTTTGGCAATTGGCAACCTTAAATTTCAATTAGAATATTTGCATCCAAATCTAGCCACAAAACTTGTAGAAGTAACTATAAATTTAAGGTCAAATTTATTCATTATTTAAACATAAAATTTAATTAAGTTCAACAAGAAATCTAAGATTAAACAAAATATAATTGAAAAACACAATTAATACAAATTCCATTACCTGACACTCAATAAAGGATTATTTTTATGAAGTTGTACATCGCATATTGGGCAAAACTTGCTATTCTCCAAATATTTGACCAAACAAGATCTGCAAACTGAACAACGAATATACATAAAACTGTATTATTAAACTAATTTTGTAATATTTGATGTTTTAGAGTTTATTATAAAAAATGAAGTGTATAAATGATTGTTGGTCAAGAGTAAAAACAGAATGGTGGCCATGGTCAAGAAGAAGTGGAAGTAGAAGAAGTCGTCGGGCTAAATGGTCAGAGCGAACAATTGTGAAGATTATCCGCCCACCAAATAGGTCTCTTGTGAAACTCATTAAATGCACGATCGATTCACCACTAATCGATATAAACCATCTTCAATTATATTTAATAACGCTCATCGTTCTCTCTTTCTACCTCTCTTCCTAATCCACTTGGGTGCAGAAAGAAAGTGGATTATTAAAGATAAACTAACTAATTTTCATTCGATTAATTCAGCTTCAATTAAACTAAAAAACCTTTTAAATTGGTAAGGACATATTAATTTTGTTCTCATTTTATTTTTTGATTTCGTCAGCACTGCTGCGCATGCAATTGTTAAACCCACAAACTCTCATTTTTTATTTGATTTTTTTTTGTTTTGTTTTGTATTATACCGCATCAACTTCCGAGCTGCTTGGTATCATTAAAATTATAGACTCAATCCGTGATAGAGTCCTCTAGTTGCAGCTAACATTGTCTTATCCGTAGATTTGCCTAGAAAAAGAAAGTTTACTCCCTGTGAATTGGTAGCAGCATCTTCAAGCATCCAATTATCAATAAATCACTTAATTAATACGGGCGTCTCAAGTGAGGATGCTGTGTACATGAGGGCTTAGCAACAGTTTGGTAGCCCAAAGGTACCTCTCAGAAGTGTTATCAATAGGGAACGGATTCGTATGTATTTACATATTTTTTTCTAGGCAATTTACAGACGTTTTTCAACTAGAAGTATTCATACTGACACTCTTTAAGCCGTTTGAGTCTACTTTTATTTCACATATTTCCACATATTTGGATGTTATCGCATATTTATACATATTTGATTAAAATAAATAAATATTTCTACATATTTAATCTTGTTTCTACTTGTTTCTAAAACATTCTCCTGTACATTGCGTTCGGAAGTTTGTTTTTTTTTTTCCTTCTTTTCCTAAAGTGACAATTTATTAACAATATTATTAGCTAGTTTTATGTGACATTTATTATTTTTAGTGAGTATTTCGGTTTTAGGATCTAATAAACTATAATAGCAGTAGAACTTATTTTAAAAAAGTTCAAAAAGTAATTGTACAAATTTAACCTGGACAATAATTTAATTATTTTGTTTATAATTATAATCATATGTTAAATTGTAAATATTATTGTAAATATTATTATTAGTGTTAAGTTGTGTACATACGCATTTAGTTCGCTTTTCTTTTTTGTTTATTAACTTTTTATTACTCTCTTTCTGTTTATATTGTTATTCTCTTATTTATTTCTCTTTCACGATGAGCAATTCTAGTGACCGCACAGTAATAGCTACCTCCACGGACAACGAGTCCACTACGTCCACTTCTTACAAGAGGAACTATCCTTCCGGTGTCTCCCCCAAAAAAATCAAAAAAACCAAAAGTTCACGGAACGCCTCTGCCAAGAAGAGTCCTCAGTGCCCCATGCGCACTGCAACCTGCACTGCGGATCAACCGCAAAACCCTCCTGTTTTTGTTCAGCCAGCAACACCCCTCGCTCAGAAACCTGAAGTCTCAGCGACTGTAACAGCTCCCCCAGGAGTGCTAACCAATAATCCCTTCGCTCCTTTGGCTGATCTACAGGACATGGAAACTGCAGCGCCCGCCTCAATACGTGTCCACAAGCCACCTCCTATCTACGTGAAAAACCTCAGTCAGTACACTGTTTTATGCTCTGCATTATCGCAACTCGTGGGAAGAGATACCTTTATATGCAAAGCAAGAATCACAGATCTAGTCATACACGCAAAAACAATCGACAGCTACAGGGGTATCATCAGGTACCTCAAACAAAATAAAGCAGACTACCACACATTCCAACTGGAGGAGGACAAAGCCTACAGGGTAGTCTTAAGACACCTCCACCAAAGCGTGCCCGTAGAATATATAAAGGAAGAACTTAATGAGCTGGGCCACACTGTTCGAAATGTGGCACCAGTTATTCACCCAGTCACCAAACAGACATTGCCTCTCTTCTTTGTGGATCTCGAGCCACGGCCAAATAACAGAGATGTTTTTAATATAGAAACTCTTTGTTACTCGAGAATTAAGGTCGAAGAGCCACACAAGCAACGGATTGTTGTGCAGTGCAAGCGCTGCCAGGAGTACGGGCACACGAAGAGCTACTGCCAGCACAAACCAAGGTGCGTTAAATGTGCCGGTGAGCACTTTACTCAAGATTGCGGCAAGATGCCAACCACACCAGCCAAGTGTGCTCTCTGCAGCGGCGACCATACAGCCAGCTATAAAGGGTGTATGGTGTACAGAGAGTTGCAGCGAGCTCGGAGACAGCCTCCCGTGTACGAACATCGCTCAGCACAACAGAGTACTCCACAACCACCGCCGACAACACAACAGTCAAGAAACTTTCCTCCTCTGCATACTCCCATCACTAACCAAAATCTATCATATGCAAGGGTGGCCGCGGGACCTCAGCCGCCTCCTATTTCTCAAATGCCCACGACCTCATCCACAGGAGACATCAATACACTTCTCACAAGCTTCTTAACAGACTTCAAATCCCTCATCACACCTCTGATATCTCTCCTTACAACTGTCGTTTCCAGACTCCTTCCTAACCAATCTCCTTAATGGCTCTTTCACAACACTCTCTTACCATCATCCTCTGGAATTCTAATGGACTGACTAACCGCAGACATGAACTAGAAATATTACTACGAGACAAACGTATTGACATCGCCCTTATAACTGAGACGCACTTCACTGACAGATCAAGATTTTTCATCCCAGGATACACGACTTACAAGACCAATCACCCTGACGGAACTGGACACGGAGGAACTGCAATACTTATTCGAACTTCTTTACAACATTTCTTAATACCCTACAACGCTACACCCTTCCTACAATCTACAGTAGTCTCTTTACTGACAGAGCCCTTCTCCTACACTTTTGCAGCTGTTTACTGTCCTCCTAACCACAATATCCATCAAAACGATTTCTCATCCTTTCTCTCTTCTCTTGGGTCTCGTTTCATATGTGGTGGCGATTACAACGCTAAGCATCCGAGTTGGGGCAGCCGGGTGGCGAATCCGAGAGGTCGAACTCTTTGCACTATCCTCAATCAAAATAGTTACATTTCCTTATCCCCTTCTCAACCGACTTACTGGCCAACTTCTCCTCGCAAAAGACCTGACCTTCTTGACTTCTTTATCTGTTCTAATATTACCTCTTTACACACTGACATACAAACATTAAACGACTTGTCTTCAGATCATAGCCCCGTCATTCTAACCCTTGACATTCACCCGAAACAAGCTCTTCCCCGACAAACCCTAATAAACGGAACTATTGACTGGGACTTATTTCGAGAAACTCTTGACGAAAAACTGAACTTAAATGTGTCCTTAAAAACTCCTCAACAACTAGACGATAACGTGGCATACTTGACTACCGCTATTCAGCAAAGTATTTGGCATTCTACTCAACGGACTTCACATAACAGAACTGCACCATTACCTCTCAATCTACCTCTTCACTTGAGAGAACTGATAACGCGCAAACGTCGCGCTAGAGCTCTTTGGCATCGCACCAGATATCCCTCTCACAAAAGACTGTTTAACCAACTTACTAGAGAACTGACAACAAAACTAAGGGACTACTTTAACGACCAATTCTCTGATTATACACAATCACTTACAACTGAAGACAACTCTCTGTGGACAGCAACCAAAAGAATTCTCAAATACAGAAAAACTTCTCACCCACTAAGACGCCCGGACAATTCTTGGGCTAAATCCGACGAAGAGAGAGCCCAGTACTTTGCCGAACATCTTTCTACAGTCTTCACTCCTCATCCCGACGTACAAGACTTACAACATACTGAAAATATTCTCAAAGAACTGGAAATCCCTCTACAACTTTCACCTCCTCCTAAGCCATTCACTCCTAAAGACATCATGGACGTAATCAACTGTCTTCCCAAAAAGAAAAGTCCGGGCTATGATCTGATTACTGCTAACATCCTTTTACAACTCTCCAGGAAAGCAATAGTATTTCTAACTACTCTCTATAATGCTGTACTTCGAACCACTTACTTTCCTATTCTCTACAAATTCTCTTCTGTAACAATGATCCCTAAACCAAATAAACCTGCTCATTTCCCCAACTCTTACCGACCAATCAGCCTTCTACCCATCCTGGGGAAAGTCCTCGAAAAACTTCTACTACTCCGCCTCCAAACTGAAATAGCCCCTTTAAATATCATTCCTGACCATCAGTTCGGTTTTCGGAGTTGCCACTCGACTGTTCTCCAAGCACATCGAGTAGTTGATGTAATCGCTACTTCCCTTGAATTAAAGCAGTATTGCCCGGGTGTCTTCCTTGACATATCTCAGGCATTCGACCGGGTATGGCACGCAGGGCTGCTTTATAAACTCAAACGCCTACTGTCTTCTACCTTTTATCTCATTCTTAAGTCTTATCTCTCCGACCGTTTCTTCCAAGTTAAACAAGGTTCTTCTTCTTCTCTTATCCTTCCAATACTTGCTGGAGTTCCTCAAGGAAGCATTCTAGCCCCCTTACTTTATATTCTCTATACTGCCGACTTACCAACTCACCCGACTACAATTACTTTCACATTCGCCGACGACACTGCAATCCTTTCTCCTCATCTAGATCCTGTAATAGCATGCCGTGCTCTCCAAACTCACCTAAATCTTCTCGAGCCTTGGCTGCAAAAGTGGAGAATCAAAGTGAATGAATCAAAATCTAAATACATAGTATTCACTCTAAACAAGAAAACTCTCCCTCCTCTCTCCTTCCACAATACTTCTATACCAACGACTAACCAAGTACGATATCTCGGACTACATCTTGACAAACGACTGACGTGGAACCCACACACGAGACTCAAACGAATTGACCTCAATCTCCGATATAAAATGTTGAAAAGGCTACTCGACAAACGATCAAAACTGACCCTGACGAACAAACGATCTTTATATACCGCTCTACTTGCCCCAATATGGACGTACGGAATACAACTCTACGGAAGTGCCAAAAAATCGAACATCAACCGACTTCAGACCTTACAATCAAAAATCCTGAGAACAATAGTTAACGCTCCTTTCTACGTCTCCAATCATACAATACACACTGATCTCAATATTCCTCTCGTTTCTGAAATAGCACAATCTCGCTACACAAAACTCCACTCAAATCTACACAGTCATTACAACCCTCTTATCCACAACATGTCTACCACAACACTTCCTTCTAATCCTCATCGCAGACTAAAGCGGCGGTGGCCACGCGACCATCTCAACACAACGCCGACCTCCTAGGATGGTTGCTGTGTAAGCTTGCCAATCAGGCGAACTAACGGCTTCCATCACTGGATGGTCGTCGTTCACTCCACTCACGCCTCTTGGCGCACATGCATATGCGCGCGCGTGTATATAAGTGCATATATGTGCGTGCCCGTGTATTTGCGCCATTTCCTTACTCTCATCCCTTTTGCTTGTTATATCTATTATAGTTGCAAAATAAATAAACAAATTAAAAAAAAAAAAAAAAAAAAAACATATTTAATCAAAATATGTACATATTTTTCATTTTGGGCATATTTTCATAATTGGGAACTGTGAACCACAGACTGTGAATCACAGTGGTTAAAAAAGTGTTTTTAAAAGCACCAAGTCGCATTAAAATGCTAAAAGATCTCTATCCAGACTTGTGCCTTCCGCCAGAACCAATATTGACAAGATGGGGTACTTGGCTGGAAGCAGCTCAGTATTACTATGAAAACTACAATAAAATCAAGAATGTCCTTTCACATCTCGAAGACGAAGCAGTAGCGATAAATACAGCCAAGTCTTTATTCGAGAAACCTAATTTAAGGAACGACCTTGCATTCATTTCTGACAATTGCGTATTTCTTGCACAAGCCATTACCCAACTTGAGTCCCAAAATGTTCGACTGACAGAAAACGTGTCCAACGTTAAAAAAGTCATCGAAAAGGTGGAAGGAATACCTGGGAGTAAGGGAGATCTGATCAGATCAAAACTGGTAGAAGTACTGAGCAAGAACAAAGGGTGGGAGACCATCTGTCAGATTTCTGATATTATCAGTGGAACAGAAGTCACCTCAGAACATCGTGTACCCTTTACAACCAACGAGATAACTTCTTTCAGCAAGGCACCTATAACATCTGTAGATGTTGAACGATCTTTTAGTCGTTAGAAGTCCATCTTACGCCCAGATCGTCGTCACTTTACGTTCCAACATTTGAAATTTCATGTGGTTGCAAACAATTTCGAAGAGTGAAGTTTTCAAAATTGAAAATTTAACACATCTTTTTATAAATAGTAAAAATGTTCTTTGTTGTATAAATCATTATAACTTGTAAAAACAAATTATTTTGTTCCTAATAAATTATTATAAATTGTAAAAATATTCTTTTCTTGTATAATTAATTATAACTTGCCCCCCCCAAAAAAAATCCATTTTCATAAAAAAAAAATGTCCATTTTACTTAAATATTCCAGAAAATATTTTAAGAAAATCACATATTTTCCACATAATTGACGAAAATAAATGCATATTTTAGTTAAATATTTGGCATTTTTAAATACCTAAAAATCCGTTCCTTAGTTATCAAATTCTTTTTCCAGTACTAAGAACCTAAATTTTTCATAAGTTTGAATACTTTGCCAATAATTACTCGAATTATTCAGCCTCTCTCACATTAAATTTGAAATGGCTAATTAGATAACCAAGAATTGAATCTAATATTGTGTAGTCCCAGCAACGACACTCAGAAATATAAAAGGGATTTTTGTATAATTCACATTATATTACCCTTTTCTTGTTTTTAAATTAAGAAAAGATTGAAACTGCTACAGATACTGTGCAGAGAACATTAATAATCTTTATCCGGCAATAGGTGGATTAGTTTGGAATAAAAATAAATGTTTATTATTATGGAACAGAAACAAATGTAGAAATCGCCCCAAACGACCGTCCATCACTTAACTTTTTTATGATAATCAATGGTTAGCTTCACTTATCAGTGAGTGATATTGGGAGTTTATTGAATAGTAAGGTGATATTCTTTCAACAAGCAAGATAATGCCGGAAGTCATGGATTCAGCAAAACTTTTAAATTATCAACTAGCTATGTTAAATATTATCATTTGGGTCTATGATGTGTGGAAAACGTCATTCAAAACGTTTCCCCAAAAGATTATTGTTCAGTTCCTGATCACCGTCCAATTTTAAGATCTTCCGTCTTCAATGTATAAAAAAAAATGTTATATCAATCAAGTCAAGTAACCAGGACTATCAAGAGCAAGTTCTAAAAGAATTCTTGTATTTGAGGTGAGTTATCTTAGTTAGTTCCAAACAAGTACAAAATATTTCCCACTTAAGAGAGTGAATGGATAGTACAAAACTGTCGTTGAGGAGAAAAATTAAGGATCCATCACAGGGCAGAAATGTGATACGTTGCCTGATTTGTCTAGGAACACTCACGTATTTACAAGAAACCAGATTATTTTTTGCAATTTCTTCTGAACAAGTACCAGCTAGAAATTAGTGGTTTGTGGGATTGGTAGTTCTTTGTTTGCATCCATTTATCTATAGTTCTATAGTAGTCTATAGTAAAGTTCCATTTCATCTAAATATCTATGGTAAAGATAGTTCTCGACTGAAGGCTATTTCCTCCTATCTGAGAGCTATTTCCACTGTTGGCTATAGAGTTGGGACTATCCCAAGAAAAGAAGCTTCTCTTGTAGAAGACTGTCTTGCCCAGCCAGGATGGAAATAATGAAAATAAAATTCGATAGATTCTCCACGTTGAACCCATATTATGGACTTGCAGGAGCTTGCTGAAATGGACAAGGACTTTGTATGTATTTAGAGAAACAGACCTTACATTTTTTGGGCTCTTGGTTGTTATAGTGCAAGAGATTACAAACGAGACCATGGGTTCAAAAATCTGAAGGTGAGAAGCGCCCTATTGTAAATAAAAACCCTAATTACGCTATTTTTTTTTTTTAACGCAAATTTGTAAAATACTAAATTTTAATTTCAATTCACAAGCCAGAAATGTAATATCAACGCTCACGACATAATAAGAAACCAGAATAGATATTTTTACACATATTATTAAAATGTGGTTAGACCCACTGATAATGTGGCTGATTTTATTCGTCGTGGCACGCATGTTTATTTTATCTCTAACCAATATCGGATTTTCATCTTTCACCATCAGAGGCTGACGGATTGATCAGTTTGGTTTAAAGAATGGTGCAAAGACTGGGACATCAATAAATAAAATAATCAAACGTGTTACCATGTATAAAATCAGTTCCACATTATTAGTATTATTACTGATAACTTATAGGGCATTTATTATCCTTAAAATTTGAAAAAAATAAATAAGTTTTAAGCATCATTTTTACCTATTCTTTTTGACTTCTCTCCCCTTAACCCGTTAAAGATTTCCTTTTAATACCTCAACATCTCTAATAAACCATTTTAAAGCAGCAATTAATTAACATTTAAAAATATAAATTTCTTATTACTAATTAAATAATAAAGAATATCTTTTAAGAAGTAAACTAAATAACTTACAAGTATGCAGACACTCGACTATGGTAGTGGCTTCGATGAAATAGCCACTACAAAGCACGCAGATCAAGTGAGGATTCACTTCGCGTACCAGCGCTCGACGCTTAGGTGGCTTCGTCGCTGACATGGTCTGCAAAAAAAATAGCAATAAATTAAAATTAGCAACTACCTTCAATTTAAATTGTTAAACTACCAAACATGCAGTGAAGTAGTAAATATGTTGCAATTAACTTTTCTGAAGAGGATAAAGTTTTGCATTAATAAAAAACATTGGTGTGAGCAGACACACGAATTTCTCATTTCACTTCAATAACCAAAATTCTAATCTACAAATTCTCTCTGAAATTTGAAATTTCAAAACAAATTTAACTTACTCCCGTTATACACATTTTGTAAACCTTTATATTAGGAAATAACTCTAATGGAGAGCAAACCCTCCGTACAACTATGCCTAAAATGAATTCCTCTCCAAAAATTACTTAGATAAAATAATTTTAGATTTACGTACAGGCAATTTAAAAATGAAATTTGGCGAAATTCTGGAGGCCAATTTGGAGAAAACACTCAAAAAGTTGAAAAATCATCTCCTAAGTGAGGAGTTTTATTCAAATTTTGAATTTCATTTACATAAATAATTTTTATCAATATTTTGAAATGGGTGGAAATGTAAATTACACTTGGCTGACATTGTCTTCCTCATCTCTCCCCAAAAAGTGCCATTAGATTTTTTTTCTCGAAAAAATGTTCTAAAAGTCATATCTATGAACATACAGAGCTTTGAAAATTATTGGATCCGTTTTCGCCGAGATTCTACAAAAAAATCAAAGTGGTACCTCCCGATTGGCAGATTTATCACTCAGACCTTATTATGGGTCCTCATGATGCCAAAAATTCTAAATACTAAATTTGAATTAAATTTCAGCGATTTGAAGTTTCTATAAATAAATTGAGTAGAGAAATTTTAAAAAAGAAATGAAAACAAAGAAGAAGCTAAGTTTAACTCAACAAAAATGTAAATTCCCCTTTAAGTCTGCCTGTTCCTTTTAAATATTACTCTGACATTTATTGCATTTTATTTTAGACCTCATATTAATTCAAAACAATGTTCTAAAGTTTCGCTTAAATGTCTATATTATGCGCTACAACGCTGGGACATTTATCTCAACGTTTCTACCCACATGATTGCAACAAGTTTTAAGTTGTCAACTAGGCAACAGTTATCTTACTTGAGTTAGGTTTGACATCTGTTTTTTTGTTTTATAAAATACCTACAAAATTTTGCGCACTTTTGTTGTTATGTATAGATTCATGAAGTTGTTATTCTGTTTGTATTTTAATTATTTTGCATTTTGTCATCGATATTACCGATATTACAAACTGTTTGTTTTTTTAAATTATTTTTTAAAAAATATATTCTGTGAAAGACGGGCGACCCAGTCTGTAACATCCAGCTTTGCACTGTTAAATACTAAATAAGAGTAAAAATTCTATCAGTCAATCTAGGCCGGAATTTCGACTTTTTCCATTTTTTTTTTTAAACATGTTCTTTAAAATAAGGACGATCCAGTCTGTAAATCCAGCATTGCTCTGATAAATGGTTATCTGAGATTTAAATCACCCATTTGCAGTCAATCTAGGCCGGGATTTCGACTTTTTCCACTCTGTTTTAAACATATTCTGCGAAATAAGGACGACATAGTCTGTAATATCCCGAAAATTTAAAACATCTGGCACAAAAAGTTGTGAGCGCATTGGGATAAACTTATACCTGCGAATTGTTTTTTCCGAAAATGAAATTTACCAAACACAAAGTTACACTTAGACTTCCCGAAAATATAAAAATTTAAAGTACTCATTTACATTTACAATCTTGCACATTAGCAGCTTTCTATTTGTATTAATGAAGGAGATATAAGATGATAAAGTTTCGTTGATTTACGTTTCCTTCAAATTTCAAACTGCTGTATCTCCTGTCCTATTATTGAAAACTCTGCAAAAATATGTACAATTGTAGTACTCATTTACTTCTACAATCGTGCACAATTGCAGGTTTCTATCTGTATTAATGAAGGAGATATAAGTTGATAAAGTTTAGTGGTTTTACGTTTCCTTCAAATTTCAAACTGCTGTATCTCATGTCCTGTTAGTGCAATCCCCGCGAGAATATGGTCAACTAAAGTACTCATTTACTCCTATAATCGTGCACAATTGCAGCTGTCTATCTGTATTAATGAAGGAGATATAAGATGATAAAGTTTCGTTGCCTTACGTTTCCTTCAAATTTCAAACTGCTGTATCTCCTCCTGTCCTATTATTGTAAACTCTGCAAAAATATGTACAATTGTAGTACTCATTTACTTCTGCAATCGTGTACAATAGCAGCTTTCTACCAGCATTTATAAAGGAGGTATAAGGTGTTAAAGTTTGGGAGTTTTACATTTCCCTCATTTTTTAAACTGCTGTATCTCCTATTCTATTAGTGCAATCCATACGAAAATTTAGACTATTGTAGTACTCGTTTACTTATACAATCGTGTACAATAGCAGCTTTCTACCAGCATTTATTAAGGTGATATAAGGTGATAAAGTTTAAGGGTTTTACGTTTTCTTCAAATTTCAAACTGCTGAATCTCATGTCCCAATAGTGTAATCCCTGCGAAAATATGGGCAGTTACAGTACTCGTTTACTTCTACAATCGAGTACAATTGCAGGTTTCTATCTGTATTAATGAAGGAGATATAAGGTGATAAAGTTTAGTGGTTTTACGTTTCCTTTAAATTTCAAACTGCTGTATCTCCTGTCCTATTGGTGCAATTCCCACGTGAATATGGTCAACTATAGTACTCATTTAGTACTATAACTGTGCAGAATTCCCGCTTTGTAGCGGTATTTTTTAAAGCTATTTAAGGAGATACGACAAAAGTTTGTTAAAGAGATACTGACCGGACACGGAGATTTTGGGATCTACGTTTTAAAAAAACACTTTAAAATACTGGTATATGAAAGCCGTTTCTACAACGGTCTGACAGCAAGATTTATCTAGAATCTTATAGAAGGCTGTCAATTCTTTGGGTACTATAGAAGGCGCTTAATTCAAAAGGCTGAAAATTCAGAAATTTAATGGCGGCTGATTTAAAGCGTTGGGTTGAATCACAGAATGAAGAGTTATAAAAAAGTATAATTTTAAGGGCTTCGATTAATGTGTTCGTTTAATTTTAAATACATTTCTTATTTATTTTGTATTTCAATTGCTCTCTTTTGTCTATTTAATAAAGCATATTCTGTACTTTAACAAAGTATGGGTAAATGAACGACCTCGGGACAATATTATTATTTAAAAAAAACCTTTGTAAAAATAAAGATTGTTAAGAATTGTAGTAGTAGTAACAATTTGCACTGTTAGAGAATAAAGGATATAGGGATGAAAGTAAGGAGATATCAATGTTTGTAGACAGAAAAGGAACATGGTGGGACGCTTGAGAAACGCTCAGAAGACAAAAAGAAAGAACCTAACGTGAACGAGTGTGCTTTACAAAGTAAAGATGCTTACACAGTAAAGAAGTGGCTGTAAAAAAAAAAGAACAGCATTGTGATAAAGTGAGCCAAGTATGCTGTGAAGCACAGTCTGTGGTCGAGGGGAAGCTCGCCAGACAGGAACACGACATTCACCCCTATTCTCAATTAGGTTTGGAACTTCTCTTCTCGGACTTATTGCCGGGCCTTCATCATGTGACCAAACTGAAATAAAGACAAACCTTTTTTGTTTTTTTTATCATCTCTTATTTCTATTGGTTTGTAATGAAGTCCAGCCATTTTAGTTCAATTTAATCCAGAACTGTTCGCACTGCCGGTATCTTTACAGCTTTTTTTTTTTTTTTTAAAGTATTTGGTAAAAAACATTCTACTCTTACACCAGTAATTACTAGCAATGTCCAGGACACTGTGCGTGGTCCTGATAAAATAAACAATATAAAATCAATACTAAAGTCAGTATTTACCATCGAAAGGCATGAAATTTTAACTATTATTGATGCACACTTCTCTTTTCAGATAGAACTTTAGAAAAGCGACAAGTTTTAATGTAGATAGTATGGTTGTGAACTACTAGGCTGTGACGCAGTTGTCCTCCTCACCAACTGGTCAATTATTGGAGCTCTCCGTACTCGAATTTTTAGGCTTTTGAGTTCTATTTATAAGAGACTCCACTGTCCACGACATCTAATTTGATAGTTGGACGGAAAGCCCGCACGAAAAAGCAAGCATTACTTTAGTTACTTCTTATAAATATATATTGCGTCTTGCGTAGCTGTAAATATATCCAATAAAAATTTAATTTTTTTTAAAATCTTATATTGAAATGTTCAACTGCAACAACTGTTGACAAGCAAATGTGATACATGATAAAAAAATATTAGGATATACGAGCGGAGAAGGCACCCAGTAGTGTCACTCCATTATCGTGGACATATGTTAGTCTGCACCTATGATGACAGTAGATCGCGGGGCCATCTTCTTGGAGGATTACCTAGTATCGCAGAAGAAGATAGGTGTTCTATTAGAAAGTTAGGATAAGCAGCTACAGAGAAATGAAATTTGAGAAAACGAGTGTTAGCAAGATCTGTAATGAAAGGGATTTTGAGATCATCATGGATAGTGAGGTTAGATATATAGAACGTTAAGAAGTTTTCGTAGTATTTTTGACTGTAATGTCTGGAACGTTTCGTGGATCTACAATACTTCGGTGCCTTATGACCAAATAGGTCGCAGTAACAGAAAGTATAAGAATCTTTTGTTAGGTAGGTTAAGTTTCGAACGTTTGTCAAGTAGTCTGGCGAGAGGTTTGTAGCGTGGTTAGTTCCTTGTCTTTTCAGTCTAGTATGGGGGATTCCATGTCAACCGTTTGTCTAAGTGCAGTCCAAGGTAGTGTACTTTGTCCACAGTTGGTATTGGAGTTTGGTTCAAGTTGATGGGAGGTAGGATTTTTCGTCTAAGAGTAAATACTATATATATTATTTTGATTTCGTAACGTTAGTTTTGATTCGCAATTTGATAAGCCAGTGCTGTAAGTGGTTGATATGTGTTTGAAGGCCTTCTACAGGATCATTTCTGCAAATAAAGTAAAGTCGATTGCAAATAATGTACAAAATAAATAAATTTATTAATACTGAATTTAGCCATTTTTTTTAAATATACATTGCGTTACTTTATTTTAATGATTTCTGTAAAAATATAAATTGAACTAGTTTACAATCATAATTGAAATTTGACTGATTACTTAGCGATTGCAGAAAAAAATTATTTATTTAATCATATATTGATGGGTCCCCACATACATAATACATAATGAAATACGATACAATGTATAGAATGGGAAAAACATTTCAAAGAGAAGTGCAAGGGGGGCGGACGTGATCAAAGGGTATCGAACGGTATGATGTTTTTGCTTTTGATAGTAGACAGTGAGTGCGTTCGAGCATTCATAAGAATACAATATACAAACCCAGAAAGGGGGTACACAAATAATACTAGGAGAAACAGGGGAAATGCCATGTAGTAAGAGTGGATGAAATATATATAGTAGTGGCAGCCGTGGAGGGTATACAGGCTGTAGGACGGGTAGTATGTCGACAGACCGCAGTGTCAATGAGAGTGCCCTTAACGGAGAGTGTGACGGCAGGCCACCAGTACCGTACGTATGTCTGCATACACTGTAGAAACCCAACAATGTGTAGTAAAATGTTGTTGGGTGCGCAACAAAGAGGGAGCCATATAGAAGACAAGAGAGACATAGTGAGGCTAAGCGGGGGTGCCAGCAGCGGTCGGCTGCCTATTGGCCCTTTGGCCTCATGTATTTGTAATTATGTATTGCCAGCCACCTGTCAACTTCCTGACGCTCCGGCTAAAACGTTCAATATTTCCACTCATACAAACTCTCCTTCTCTATTCATCAAGATATCTGTATGTTATTGCTTTTACAATTCTACAACCAGTTGTACGTCTATCACAACCATAGTATCTTCGTAATAATATCGTCGTTGACAAACCAATATCAGCTACAACATTTTGACTACTATGACTAGTTTACTAAACCAAATTTTCGTATAAAAAGACTGCTATGTGATTCTAAGCATTATACGGTGAACTGTGGCCGCTAAATATGCTCTGTGCATCAGCCAGAATGTTGTCAAATAAAAACTAAGAAAACTAACAAAAACAAATAAGATTACGAGCATCTAACCACCAATTTTCAGTCTATCAGAGCTGGCAAAAAAGGTGATCCCACTGTGAATGAAGTCAGAGGATGTTTATACAGGTCTAATAGTGGAATGTGCTTCAAACTTCGCCATCCACATGATTATATATAATTAATTGAAGAAAACTATATTATTTGCGATAAAGCCAGATAATTATTACCTATTATTATAAACGTTTGACTACTACATAAAGTAACAATTACTTTAATCGAAGAATGAACTTAAACCGACGATTTTTATTTAAAAATAAAAATAAATAAAATGAAATCATTGATGTATGTTGGTGTGAGCATTTTTTAAAAAAGGTTTATGAATTTTTTAGCCTCATATTTTTTATAACGTTATCTTTTTAACCTGTAATTAATAGTTTGATTATTATAGATAAATAGATATTACAGTCAATCAAATTAAGTTAAATGGTGTGCTACTTGAACAAATATTTTGTAGATGAAAATGGCCAGCATAAGGGTATGTAACATCTAATAAATTCTAAAAAATATTAATGAAAATTAATGCAGTAAAATTACTTAAATAATATCAATGAAGTATTAATGATATGTTGGGTACTTGCTGATTTCTGTACCTTTTGGCGTTTAATCAACCCTTACACTTAACATTTTAAACTGTAAGTTTTTGTTAAGGTAGTGAAATGTACTTCAAACTTCGCCATCCACACGTTTATACAATACTTCCTTAACGAAGGCGTCTTAGAGAGAAACCCGAACCTTCAACATTGTATGACGGCTCATTGGAAATAACTCGATCTAAGTTCAATCAGTTACAGGAACTTAAACCGTTTATTGACCCTGACTACCATCCATTTTATGATTGTTTAAAGTATGTCTGATTAATGCCAGTTTTTTCATTCAACAAAAATAAAATACTACTGTAAATTAGACATGTTTTTTACTAATACCTGCTATATGCCAATAATTGACTATTTATAATCTGCTGTGAGCACAAATTACCCTAATTTGGTAATAGTAAATAAATTACTAAATTTGAATACCTAAAATTCAACTAAAATAACGTTTAATACACCCAACTTTAATTTAAATTGGTTTTCAAAAATCTGCTTCATATAAAATTTCACAGGTGAACGTTTTTATTCAATATCTCAAAGTTTTAATTTTTTCACATAGCAGATATTGCTTTGGCAACGACGTATAGTAAAGTAAAGGCGATTAGCCTCTTTTACTTTACTGTAAATTTCTTTTATTAACCACATTAAATAAAATCCAAGACCTAAGACCGGCAATCGAACTCAGTACCACAATGCATATTTAGCTTTACAGGTCTCGCCTCTAACCGATCGGCTAACTTGGCGCCAAAGACGATATATATTTCAATCCGCAAGAAGCACCGCTAGAATACAAGTGTAAATACCAAGACACCCTGAACACGATTTATTTTCTACTTTTATACTCTACAAACAATACTAAGTTTTACTTGAAGCGCAGAACATTGAAATATAATTTGAAATGTCTGGGCAAAGCTTTCAAAGTAAAGTATGGCAGGAAGGGGTATAGTAAGCCTTCCTCAAGGCTCATCTAAAGCCTTTCTTCAGATAATTCGAACATTATTCAGATTATTAACCAAGAAGCCAAGCATGAAGAGTATTAGAATACCAGAAGTGCCACTACTTGACACTTCTGAGTAAGGCAATATGCACTAATTGTTTAAACATATCTGTAGACCCTGTAAACCAGAAATTGTACTATCCACGATAAATGAATATCATGAAAGAAAAAATAAATATGTTAGTTCCACAGTTCTGTTAAATAACGCTAATTTTATCCATCTTAGCGTGTATGCTTTTCGTAACTACGATGACTTTAAGATACCAAATTCGTCCATCATCAGAGAGGTAAATTAGTCAGTTTGGTCTAGAGAATTCGACTTCCCACTATGTTTTCATCAAACAATACCTTTTTCGACTGAATGAGGGAGGTTATATAGTATGTATTTGTGTTACTTAAAATGTTAATCAACTGAAAAATATTACTGTAAAAATAGTGAAATAATGTAGAGCACTCAAGATCTTTCAATAATAGTTTTTGTCTAATTCACTACTTAGTTAATAACCTTTAATCAAGCAAATAAATAACAGATTACTTACTCAAGACTAAGAACTCAAAGTAGTAAAACATGAGATTTACTAAAGAAATGAAACGACATTATGAATATAAATGCAACAAACATCTTCAAAGCCGCTGGAATACATCTTATCACACTTTCTAAATGGCCTTGATTATTAATCAAAACCTTATCACAACTAAAGCGTTTATAAAACTATGCTTATTATTAATATGAACGATGGATATAAAATGATAACTCGTAAATGATATAAGAATATTTCTTAAGTGTATTTAATATTCTTGAAAGTGATATCTGCGAAAATCTAGTAAAACAAATGCGATATTTCATATCACAGGATGAAGGTTTCTTGAATCTGCATATATCATTAATGTTTAAAGCATTTAAAAGTTCCTCAGCATATCAATAGATCACCAGTCCAATAGCATTTTACTTGTTACACTAATTCAAAACACTATTCGCAGTAAAACTGTATATCACACACTAAGAATAACTTAAATAAATTTATGGAACTGATTTCTAGTCCTTTTCAATGAAAACATAGATCTTTTCTTTTTAATCAACTAGCAAGTTCTAAATTAGCATTCTTTGCTTCTCCATATTGATTTTTTCAGTGGATTTGATTTTTTTTTTAATAATTAATTCGTTAATCTTTTTTCAATGATAGACTGTAGGTTAAAATTAGCATTCTAGGTTTCCCCAATTGGTTATTTTGAAATTGATTTCTAATCCTTTTCAAAGTATTCTTTAATCACCTCACACTTCACAAAAAGATTTGACTACTAACAACAAGTTAGTCACTGCTAAGTTACCAAATTTAATCAGTTTCTATCAATTGTTTGGATCAAGTGTATACTTCTTTTTGTGAGGTTCGCTAATCTGTATCTTGTTTTTGGGTATAGAATGACTTTAAAGTGGATCAGAGTTTTAGTTAATTTGGACATTCATATTTGTTTGGCTTTCTATTAGTATATTTCTTAGTTTTCCATTTTTTTCCCCCCAGTGTGTAACAGAGTCATTGTGTTGTTGATAGTTTCCAGTTAATGATTGTGTTTAACAAGGAAGTACGTATAAGTTGTGTTTGTACAGCCAGATGTCTACTTTGTATATGTCTTGGATTTATCCCCCCGTTCTGGTTAATATAGGTACAAAGTTTGCAACTTTGTATCTTATTAATAATGTTGGCAGTATAACTGTTAATTGTGGCTATTATGCGAATTATGTTGAGTTCTCACTCACAGTTGGTCAGTACAAGAGGTTTAGCTTTCAATCTGTCAGATGTCTGAGAGCGACTGGTTTATGTTGAATAGGATGGTAGGAACTGTTGTGTATAATAGTGTCAGTGGACGTGGTCTTTCTGAATATTCCGAATTCTAAGTTGTTCTCCCTTATAGTAAGTGTGATATCCAGGAAGTTAAGAGTTTTCTAGTTCTCATATATTCATGGGTGAAATTTATGTTAGGGCGATGTCTGTTTAGTTAAGAAAATAATTTACATAAGTCTACATCTAGTTCGAGTATGCAATCATAAATAGCCTAATTGTTCTTGATATCAAGCGGAGTTGCTTGATTAAGCCCGCAAACCTCGTATTTATAAACCCAAAGAGGTTTTTTATAATAGTGTTTTCGAAAAGTCTTTTGGTTTTTGAGAGTTTCAAGCACCTGTCAAAAGAGTCTTGAAAGAATTCAGTACTGCCCAAAAAGTTCTAGGATTTTTTTTTAACCTCGTGAGTCCGTGAGTCGTGTTTAGAGATAAAGGCGAAGATATTTTACTTGATCATCAGTTGGTATGATAGTCGAACCTTTGAAGAGGATCGGAAAGTTAGTGGTGTTTGGGGTAAAGGTGTTATTGAAGCCTTTAGAGGACTTGACTTTTTCTTTCCAGATTATAAGCAGGTAATGCAGAATGTTAATGTGATCTTGTAAGGCACAGGATCACAATGTGGAGTAACTATGCAGGAGTCGTCAGTTTAGAAATGGAGAACTGAATCTAGAGATAAGGAGGAATATCAGCAGTACATAAGACAATAGAGCTCACGCCTTTATTTGAAAAATACAAAAATAAATTATGATAGTTTAACTTTTTCTCTCTTATAATTTATCTAACCAAGGGTGGATATTTAGAGCTCTTAACTTACAAGGCATACAGTAATTAGGATTGCAGAACTAATACAAGAGCCATTTTAATTTTCTTCTACAAGAAATTTCTTCCTTCTTGGTAGACAGATTAATTGCAGAATTTATTGTTCTAAAAAAACATCCATGATCTTGACTATTTGGATCAAATGAATTACGTACCATTTCTCTTTTCTCATCTACTTCCTTTTTTTAAATGTATCTCCTACAAATTCTACGCTTACTGACTAATGTTTATTTTTTTCTTTCTACAAATGAAGACCGCGGACTTGATTGACTTCGCTGTTCAACAGTCCAGGCACGCGCAACTGTTTTCTCCAGCGTACCGACATGAAATGCCTTCTGACTGGACACCACTGTCCATATATACAACTCTTTAACAAAACCAGCTTCCAAGGTCGCACTTTTGTTACATCCAAATTGTTACTTGTATAATGCCTAGTTCTGAAATGGCTTTTGAATGATAAATAGGACGCTGCTCCGTAGAAGGAGTTAATGTTCTAAAAAAATTAAAAAGACAAACTAACTTATACAGGAAAACGATTGCCAAGTACACTAATTCTACCTTAATAAAATTTTATCACCTCAGTAATTTTTGCTTTAGATTTTCCGTTAGTTTTTCAAGGTCATTTTTCTTGAATTTAAATTATCTCTCTGAATTTTATACCTTTTCAAGGCAAAAAAATAAGGTATCACAAAGGACAATTTTTCTTAAGGGAGAACTAGAGGCCATTTTCTTAACCTTGTCTTATCACTTCAATCGGCTCATCCAAAGATCACAGATTCCTTTCGAGTCTTCTTTACTATAACGAGTAATCTAAAGCTCAAAATAGCACACCAAAAAAGACTAAGTCTACCACGTTGGTAGATCACATCCTAAATAACTTGCCCTTTAACATTTTAAAAGATCCTTACGTTTGGTCCGGAAATGGGATAAAGAATTAGAATTTACTAATTCTGCTGATACCTGGGCAATAAATCAGAGAACATTGTTAAAGTTCAATAAATAAATTTGAAAAAACAAATCAGATTTTTGGTTCTTTCTCTTTCTGTAATAGATTTTAATAAGAGAATGTATTTTGGTCGCTTGAAATATTCAAAATTACGTTTTCAGCAACGTTATTTCGAAGATTTTGTATTTTTGGCTTTTTTTCTGGATCACTACAACCAAAATTAGCCGACCAAATGTGTATATTATGCACGTGGCATAAAAATAGAATGTTAGAAACAGTGTTTTAATGGTCCTTTAATTGCATAAAAGTAGTATTTGTATATAGTTTGGTCTGCAATATTGTAAAATATTTTCGATTTTATCCATCTTATTACTGGTATGTTTTTTAGTTGTCTTTGACGAATTTGGGATACCAAAATCATCCATTGTCAGAGGTAGATTAATAAGTTTGACATACAGAATTTGACTTTCCGTCAAAAAATTCACTCTTGCTGACAGGATGAAGGTGGTTACACAATATGTACGTGTGTATGGGTGAAGAGTTTGTGAAAACTTCCTCTATTGTGTGTTCAAAAATGTTATTACCACCAAAATGGTTACCATTTATAAAAGCGTAAATGCCATTGTACCCATAAAGAACCAGCTAGTGTTATCCATTCTCTAAAATTTAAACACTATTTTAACCAGTAACCCAGTAATTCGAAACATTTTATTATCCATCAAATCCTTTTATCCAAAATAATATTTATTTGAACGCCCGGATACTTTGGGATTGACGAGGAAGCTGACAGAATGGCTGCTAAAAGAACTGTTACTGGAGGTATACCGTATCGGAAGGTTCCTGGATCAGACAACACATCGCTCTTATTAAATGAAAATTGGTGGAACAAAAAGAGATGATACACCATCACTTACAATAAGTTAAGAAAGCTTACAAGCAATGTCAATAGATGGAGCTCCTCTTTCCGACCTAAACGCCGAGAAGAGGTGATACTGAGCATCTTCCGAATAGGACATTTGATCATTCGTGAAACAACAGCAACGTTGACTTAAATGCGACCTCAGATATTTACTCGAAATCAAAAACAAAAAATGTTTTTTATGGAGTTCTTGAGAGCTAAGATTTTAAGTTTGAACATTGAAATGAAGATGCAACCTGCAGTCGTCCTAAAATGTCGTAAACAACAAGCCTAACTTATACTTTAAATTATAAAGACGAGTAAAATAAAAAATATTAAAAAAAGAGAAACCATGGAAGAAGTAATAGAAGAATAAAGAGACACTTAGAGAACAGAAAGTTTTAGTGATATGTATTTGAAATAAGTCATGCAGAGAATGACTTGTGACCTACAGCACATTAGAATTGGTAATGTAGAACTAAAAGATCTCTTTGAACGGCTAACACTGTAAACAATAGACCACTTTGATGTTCAACAAACAAACAAAAAAGTTTCGTTCTTTTAAGGAATAAAATTTAAGATTTAACTATTCTGTTTTTAGAATTTAGGTGATTTTTGATTTCGTTTACGTGCTTTTTTTAAAAACATTAGGCGCTACAATAGCCGACGGTTAGATGCGAAGACCAAAAAGTTAAGAAGATTGTGAATTTACCTATTTATTGAATAATGTTTTTTTTCACTTTATTTAATTTGTTTTTAAAATGGCTTCAACGCCTTCTTTTAAATTTCCTATACAATTATTTATTTAGTAATTTATAACCTGTATATAAATATGTACAATGATAGATTTGGAGCGTGAAGTGCAGGAGGAGAGAAACTACCCAGCGGTAACTTTCTCTTCAGCAAATCGATGTTGACGATGAGCTTTAGTTTTCAAGGAAGTCTCGGGGAAATTGTTGATACACTTGCAAAGGAAGCCACCAATAGTGGGGAAATGGCTAATTCTAAATTACCACACACCGATATCAAGCGTATAATTGCAAAAGCAGCACTACAAAAATGGCAGACAGATTACAATAATGGTGATAAAGGTAGATTCTATAAAACTATGGCAGATCAGTTACCTAGACAACCATGGTTTAAGGGAACTGGCACTAATAAATGGGTTGTTACGACAATAAGCAGGCTGAGAGCGAACCACGCGGTGTGCGGATCGTATCTACACAGGATCAACAAAAGGTCCTCTCCTCTTTGCGTAGATTGCAATGAGGAGGAAGATTTCAAACATGTAATAATGATATGTCCACGTTATGTGGTAGAAAGGAAACGAATGTTTGACGATATATACAGGTATTTAGATGCACCATTTCGCTACGAAGACATTATATTCTCCACCAACAGTTATGTGCTTAAGTCGATAGCAGAGCTAGCAATGAAATATGAATGTATTTAGAAGCTATAGCCGAATTAGAATGAATGGAACAAAATGCTTAGAGAAGGATTACGTGATTTTAATTTTGGTTAAGCGAGAAGGATGGCAGGAGCACAGAGTGCTGCTCCATCCATTAGCAGTAGTTTATGTAAATAGCGGTATATAGTAGAATGATGAATGTGTGAAGCGAAAGTATTTGTAGGTAAGAACGGAGAGTAAGTGATATTCTAGTGATAAGCACCTAGACGATGCTGGCTGTATGGCGGAAGCCAATGCCAAAAAAAGAAAACAAAAAAAAAAAAAAAGTCTCGGGGTCACTGGCGATCCAGAAGGTGGATTGTTAGGAATAACAGGAGAGGCGAGAGACTGTACAAATGGATTAGAGCAATTAGAGAGAGCAGCATGGAGCTTTTCATATTTCGTCTTGGCGAGTTGAGGTCGTTATGAAGAGTAAGGTTTGTCACGTAGTAAGAAGCATCAACTAACTTGTCAGAGTAGTTTTGATTGGATTGTCCGTATGTTTGTAGGTTTGTCTAAACCCCACAGCTCTAGTTCGTGAGTCCGCATACTTTTGAGGATAGTATTGTTTTAAGTTCTATAGGTAATTTGGAGCGTCGTCCAAGTAGTCTGTAAAGAAGTTTCACACGTTTTGTCATTGCTTGTCTTTTATTAAGACTAGTGTGAGGGTACCACCGTGAGCCGTTTGTCTATGCGGAGCCTCTGTACAAGGAAGGGGTTAGCTGTTGAAGAAAAACAAGAGGATAGGAGTCCCGACGAAGAGAAAAAATGGCATGCAGGCATTTAAACAAAATGTAATAAAACATATATACTTCCTCAGTTATTTGTAACATTTTGACAGAGAAAATAGGAGAATTTATGGGAGATAGTGTTTGTTAGGGCTGCCTAAACCATTTAAGCGTGTTTGACGTGTGTACATGTCAAATCAAATCACTGTTACGGTGCGTTCGACGTGTATACTTGTTGTGAAAAATATAAAATTGCCATTAACTATAAAAAAATCGAGATTTTAATAAAATAATATAAGAATATTATTTGGTGGGATGTTTCCTTTATCTTACCAATAGAACTGCCAAGTATTTTATACGGAGTGGGTGGTGGGAGCCAGCCAAATGATAAGTGGTTGGTACATGTTTGATCTCCGCATTAGAGATCGGGAATTGGCACAAATAGAAGCTCTCAACCCTTGTGCAATGCCGTTTTTACCTTAGATAAAGGTTCAGACCTCAGCCCGAGCATGATTTCAAATTGCACAGAATTCAAAGCTCTTATCTTCCTTGTAAAATCTCTTTCATCTATAGTTAACTAGGTAATGCATACGTGAAGCGGTGCAAGATTTTGAATGAGCACAGAATGCTTTGTAACCTCAAGCCCCACAGGGATTGCAGAAAAAGTCGCTTGCAGTGACTATTATGACGTTGTAAACTTTTGGTTATTTTGCCCAGCGTTCGACGTGTTATGCACGTCATTGTCTGATTTTAATTCCGCACACTGTGGGGAGTTTTTTAAAACTAAATTCCACGCTTAACTGGTTAAAGGCATCATTTAGGTATAATGCACGTTCCTCCGTCTTATGGTTCAGTAAAGAGGATTAAATGAGTTGTTAAAATTTTGTGTTCGAAGAAAATTGCAATATCTCTTTACAATTTGGATTTTTCACTTTTTGAGACTTTTCCAAATATAATACTACAATTGCCTTTATTCTTCGAATGTAACCTTTATTTGTAGAATAAAGGTAGATCTGTAACCTTTATTTGAATAACTTTTTAGGACTACCCCAGGGCATTTTGATGAATGAAGAATTAAATATGGTTTGAAATTTGAAGGTGAAAAAAATGTATAAGTAAAAGAATATCAAGTTCGAGCCATATTTGTTTTTTGTTTTATTCAGAGGACCTCATTTCGAAAATTTGACGTGACCACTATATTTTTATTTATTAGGAGTGATGAAAACAACTTGTCAAACAATATGAAACTGACTTGGCTTACAGAGTGTTGAGGATAGAACAATTTCAAGATCCTCTTTTTTACTTTTAAAATGCTTTAAATAAATTATAGCGAAAGAATTGACGAACAGAATTATTTATTTAAAATGGCATGCCAGGATTAATAACTATTACAAAACTATATTATCCTCTCACATTTCAGACTATGGTCTTAGTATTAAATCAGACTGAGCAGATACCACAAGTGTTACAGTTAATACAACTGAATAACAGTTCCTATAGCTGCAGTGCGGGCAAGGCTTACGTTTAGTCCGTTATTTCTGACAAACACAGTTCTGCCAACCGAGGATCACCGACCTTAACATCGTGCTTTCATTCCATCCTAGCCATTTGCCTAGATTTTGCCAACAGTCTAAAAAAAAAAAAAAAAGGAAAAGTTAGCCATCTGTTTTTCTTTCTCTAACGTAGGAGAAAGTTTCGAGAATATATAAAATGTTCACCAAAAAATTTATGTTTCAGCATCTCAAAAACATTCAGAAAATTAAAAAATATTTGGTGAGAAACACACATGGCTACAATTTCGAGAATTCCAGAAAAATGATTTTTTTAAAAATAAATACGATGTTCAGAAGACTGTTTCGAAAAATCATTCTCAGAAAATTTAAAAAATCTAAATAGTTAATCTAATAATTTCGGTAGTTTTTTTTTTTTTTTTTTTTTTTTTTTTTTTTTGGCGCATCAACAGCTGAGGTTATTAGCGCCCGGAGCTTTTTCCAGTGCACTGCCGGCCTCCGGACAGTGTTCTCTCGTTACAGACAACACTGTCCATCACCGGACAGTGAGCTGTAAGAAGCTCCTAGGAAGAGAAAATCTAAGGGTCAGCTGCTGGATTCGAACCCGGGACCTCCGCGTGGGAGTCCAGTATGCTAACCTCATAGCTAATCCCTTCCCTTTCGGTAGTCTTGATTTATTTTCTAGAACTCGGAAATTAATCAAACATTTATCCACCGTTTTATAATATAAAACACGCGTACCAAATGTTCCGAAAGCGTAAACCTACTTTGGCCTACCACCGCCAGAAAAAAAATTAAATAAAATTATTCCATTCAAAATAAAAAGTTTTTTTTTTGCATTTATTTGCGCTACAATCAGCGCGTAGCGCAAGAATTAACAATGACAACAGAGTAACAAATGAAGCAAACGAGTGGAGAAGTTACCCAGTGGTAACACTCCAAAACATTAGACTGTTAGTCCCACTGTCTTCACTTGAGAGGAGATCACGAGGTCACTGTCTTTTAAAGGCGTCTTGTCCGGGTTATCAGGAAGAGTTCTAGATGAAAGATTTTGAGCTAGAGGATTTATATGAGATTGCAGGTTGAAGTGGACGGTTCTGTATCGTGTTTTAGCATCTTCGGTGACAAAATGAATGTTAAGGACAGTGTATATAGTCAGGTTGGAGATATAAAATGGAGCGTGTACAATAGTTCGAAGCATTTTAGATTGAAGGGACTGAATCCTTTGGAGATTGGAGCGTTTGGTTGAACCCCACAGCTCTATTCCATAAGCTCCAGATGGGTTTCAAAATAGAAGTATAAATCAGTCTTTTGTTGTCCAGAGAGAGTTTTGATCTATCGTCTAAGAGTCTTTTAAGTAGTCCGATAGCGCCTGTTTAGCTCTGTTCTTTTAGGACTAGTGTGGGGATTCCAAGAATGTCTTCGGTCTAAGTAAAGCCCAAGGTAGTGGGCAACATTCACTACTGGTAGAGGTATTAGGTAATAGAAGACTGGACAAAATAAAAGGTAAATTTGATATTTCGCTCTTATCGGACAGTACAATGTTTAGTAAGGCTGATTGGATATTGTTTTAGGGATAACTTATGTATTTTATAACAATTATGCAAGAAGGCAAGAGGTTAAGTGGTACAGAACTTAGCATTGTGTGAAAGTTTAAGAAAAAGTGCAAAAATAAAGATAAACAATTGTTTCAACAACACTCTATGTTCCTGTTTACAACATTTAACTTGTGGAGATTCAATGGACTGAATGGCCATGTCCAAAAAAAGGCATAGATATGACCTAAAATAACAGGATCAAAAATTAGAATGTGAATGGCTGATATTAAGAGAAAAATAAATCCTCCCAAGTTGCTGGACAAAAGAGGAGGGCATGCACTTCATTGTTCAAGTGATGTCCCTAATTCAAGTAATTTTAACTTAATTTTTATCAGTAACTAAATGTTTTGTGCGAAATATTTCGTAAGTTTTAATCTTAGTTTAAGTGTAAATAAATGTGACCATTAAATTAGTTGTTCAAAAATTAGTTGAGTCATTTTTATTTTAAAGTAAAATGATGCCGTCTTTGTACTTAATGATTGATTTCTCGTAATAGTTTCATTTGATATCATCAATCACTTTCTATAAATTTTGGTTTAGATATTACACCAATGGTAAGCTGATTTCTCTGTGATGCTAGCCTTTGAGGAAACCACGATTTCATGATCTAAAATCTGGACCAGATTAAGGAGTCGACAATCTTTTAAGGCCAGAATTCCTGTAGTTCTTCAAAGCTTTCAAAGCAGTCATTGTATGATTGGAAAGAGTAAAACATTAAAGTTCTTATTATAGGAATTACATCTACTATTAAACCTAATATTTCTACCTTGTTTCAGACCTAAAAGAAACACAGTGTAGAATTTAAAAGAAACAAAAATCGATTGTCGGTGAAATGTAGGTTTTTAAGAATATTTCCCGTGGTCTTGGATCCTTCATAACACAATCACTTCGAGATCAAAAATATCTTCACGATTATAAAATCTGCATTTTAAAAATAAGAAAGTGATTATGGGTAATGTGGATATTAATTATTATTTTTTTCCTTTTTTTGTTTAGGACCTCAGACTTGGTACAAGTTTTAGAAGAATGGGCGGTGTGCCTCGTACATCTAAGTGGGGGAGAGAGTTCTTTGACTTTTTTCTGAAGCGCGCGTCCCCTCGGGGCCAGCCTACATCTACCCGCCCCTAAACTTCTATTAGGTACTTCAAACCTAAGTACCCAGTTTTTATTGCTGTTATAATCTTATTCTACAACAAAATTAATTTAGCTAGCTATAATAACAAATAACTGTTGAATTACTTACGCTGTGGATAAATTTCCTGCTTCGTTATAAGTAATACAATTTTATGACAGTTTAAAATGCTCTTATTTAGGTAAATATTGTCTACAAAGTTTCTTCAACAAAGTATACTCTATCCGTGATGGATTACTTAAGCGATTGTAAAAAAAAAATCATTTTAGAAATGGACTAAGAACGAATAAGTACTGTTTATTAAATCATACTTATTGTTGGTAATTAATTTTTAAGTTTTTTTTTTTAACCTAATCTCACAAAAATCGCAACCCCATTAACATCTTATAACGGAATAATTTACGCGATGTCGTAAAACTGGCAATATTCAGTCAGACGAGTTCTAGATCTGGAGTATGGAGAAGTTCAATTGTCATTTTAACGAATGGTGTAAAACTTAATTAGGATGAAGCTTAAGCTCCCAATTGGCCCTTTTGAGCGGATACGCTGGCCTGAATATTAATGAAAACAAAACGAAGGACAAGAAGAACTCTAAAACCCGTACAATTATCCTGGGAGTTTTCTTAACAGAAGAGTATCATGTAGAAGCTGTGAAAGAAAGCTAGATTAGCGTAAGTTATTTTAAATAAAGCAATTTTCATCAGCTTACCAGCCTAAAATTCTTATCTTAGACCTTATGATTTGGATAACCAACAAGAAGGCTGGTGAAGAAGCATTTTGGACAAAAAGACAGATCTAAGCTCGAAGCCACATCTAGAAACCATTGTCTTGTTTGTTACATTATTACCCTACTTGTCTTCCGACATTACCATCGATAATTTCAGTAGGTCGTTAAGCTCGGCATTCTCAATTCAATTTAAGTTAAGTTTAAAAATAAATTCGTGTTTTCTTTAATTACTTACTATTACTTTAATACTATTTATTTAATACTATTAATATATTATATTATACAGTTAACTTTAATACTATTTTAGGCGCAACAGTAGCCGAGCGGTTAGAGGCGAGACCTCCTAGGCTAATGTGTATTGTTGGTTTAGTGGGTTCGATTCCCGGACTTGGCCTTAGATTTTATTTAATGGTTAATATGAGAACTTAATAGTAAAGTATGAGCATCTGCCTCCGTCCACGACACCTAATTGAATAGTTGGACGTAAAGCCCACCTGGAAAAATAGCCATTACCTAACTTTACCATAGTTTTACCTCCAATGTGCATAAATCGTTTTCCTATCTCCCTAACACAGCGGGTATAAACTCATACGGACTTAAACAGAAGTGACTTTGTGAAAAACACTTGGGGATTACAATACATTCATTTCCGGTCCTTCTCTTCCTCTTTTGAGGGGTAAAAGAAAATAGAAATTCTATAAAGTTGAAAAACAAAAAATTTGAACTCGTAACATCAGCAAAAAAAAAATCACTCACATTATCAGCAAATAATCAAAGATCTAACGATGCATAACATTGATGGTATTATCTAAAAGCTAAACTAAAATAGAGTCATTTCTAATTATTGTGACGTCACACACTATGAGAGTATGAATGAGATAGTATGACAGAACAAAGCAGTCTATTGTTCCCCATCGTGAATGTAACACAGGGTTCATATCTTCATTGTGTACTCTACTAATTGGCTGTGTTATCTCCTGGGGAAAATCTAATTTGCCAACTTAAATCTATCTGATGATGGCACTTCTACCAAAATTTCTCCTCCAATAAACATTCTAATGATGGTGAAAGTAAATAGAAAACGTTTAAATTTTACTTTTGGAATTATTTCTTACAAAGTGTATTTTGGTATTGGACAGATATTAAGGGAAGATGTCAATTCATTTGTTTAACATTAAAATGTTCCAAGTTTTTCTTTAGACTAAGGTGGGTGGGTGTTGGTCTAGTGGTCAAGAGTGTGGCTTTGTGTGTCGGAGATCCCCAGTTCAAATCCCGCGTATAACAATTTTTTATTTATTAGAAAAAATTGTTGGTAGTAAAGCTTCCAACTACCACGACGATTGGTAGTTGGACGTTAAGCCCCGCCTGAAAAAAATTGACGATTACTTTACTTTAAAGGAAGATGTCGGTCAATTGTTGGGCAGTGATGCCAACCTATCAGATTAAAAATAAGCTAATTACGAGATCAAAAATGGAAGCCAATCAGAAGCGAAGTAAAATTAATAACAGCCAATCAAGTCCTATTAATTTGGTTCATTTTCTGGAAATATTCAATTAGCATATAAAAACGTTGAGCATTTAACGAAGTAATGGAATAAAGAATAATCCAAAGAGATAATATGATTTTTCAAACATCAGTGGAAGAATATGAATTATCCATAAATAACATCAGTTCGACAACAATCACCTAATCATTTTAATTTAAAAAAAAAAAATTCTAATTGATTGTATTTAAATTGATTTTTAATTGATGTAACTGATTCTGTTGATTGTATTTAAAGTTTGAAGTCCAATAATTAAAGTGATAAAGAGAGCTAAAACTAGAAAAGTTCTTGAATTAATTATCATGCTGGCTAAATTCAAATTTAACAAAAACCCTTTTAATGTTTTTCTTATCCTAATGTAAATTTAGTACAATTTAGTTCTAAATTATAAGCAAACATGCAAGGCTTTCTTGCAAAGGTCTCAAAAATCTGTTTGCATCCCCTCCATGGGCGTCTTCTTGATAGATTATCTACTAAGCCAATTCAGTTAGACGCTGTTTCTTTGACTATCTTTGAACTAAATATCCCCTTTTTAACTAAATCCCCTTTTAACTGCACGTTAGGGAAAAGATTTCTTTTTCGCTTCAATTCGTAATTCTAATTTACCCACTTTCATCGCCTTTACTGTTTTTGCAAGGCTAACCAACAATTTGATGAGGGTTTTCTTTATAAGAACAGAAAGCAAAGTGACAGGGTGTTCACTTGAAAGCATACTTTTTGAAATTAATAAATCGCTTCTTGGTCTTCTAATGCATTTAAGATTAAAGTAGAGGAATAGGGCGTTTTAATCTTAATCGTAACATCAATTTTTCTTACAATGGATAGTGGAAGTGATTGTAAATTGACGGTAATATACAGGGGTTGTTCATTTTAAGACGGCTCAAATGCATTTCATGCTTGAACGGTTAATCTGAGCAAAAAATGGTAGAGGAAAAATTTGTTGCCCGTCACCACTAGTTTCAGAATATGTGACTTGATTTTAGATTCCTGCCTCATACGCGACTGACGAGCGACCAAAAGTGAGGGTTTTCAATTGATCCCCATTTTCATATACACAGTTTTAAAGAGTGTAAGTTATGAAAGAAACCAGAAACCGCTATTCGATATCTTTAAAATTAAAGGTGCTAGGCCATTTCAAAATCTGATATTTATTAATCATATTTCAATTATTTAACTTGTTATCGAAGAGAAAGAAGAGCACGCGATAGGTCATTTTTATGTATTTTTTCATCCTCTTTCTACTGAAAATATTGCCAAGGCAGTAAAGCTAGTATTTTTCTTAATATCGGGAAATAAGTCGTTTTCCGAGTGATATTTCTAAGAAAAATCAAATGTTAAGAGCTTTAGATGTTCTCAAGCATACGCAAAATGGCTAAAAATTAATGTTACATCTGTTATAAACAAGAAGGTTTAATAATTATTTAGTAATTTTGGGAGAGTTGCGTTTAATTAACAAAAAAAATTGGAAACCTCCTGCCACATATTTAAGTGATCAATATCTTTCATATAAAGGATCAAACTTATTCCTTAATTTATCAAATAATGCACTTTACTCAACTTGTGCAGCATCCTTCAAAGGTGCCTCCTCAGATACAGAGAGCAGTTGATAACCTTCTGGCCTAACCTGGCTTGCGAGCCAGAGGAGTTACCTTTCAAGGCACAGTGCATGCTGAACAAGGTAGTGAGTTTGATTAAAAAAATGGTGCTTGATCATCTCTTTTCAAAATGAATTACATAATTCCAAATATACAAAAAAGTTTCATTTTTGGCCTAACAGATAGTGTAATTTATGTGCTTAAAAAGTGTACCACTTTTTGTACTAACGTTTAAAATTTAAGCTATTTTGAAATTTAAATAGATTTCTGTCATCTACTTATTTAAGGGACGAGTGGGCAATGGAGAGCTTTTATAGTACGCTGAATCTAGAAAAAGTTAATTTCATTTGCATATTAACTAGAGAAAAGAACAGATCGATTGTTTCATAATCAATTTTGCATCGAATATTATCTTCTTTTTGAAATAAGGGAGAACATTATGATTTTGAGGTTTACCCGAAATTTAATTTATGTTATTATTTAGAATTTATTATCCCCTCTTTGCCGTAAAGGTGAACATTATGTATTTTTAGAGCATTCAAATAATATAATTCTTCCTCAGTTTTGATAGTAGTACGGTAAGTTCATTTTAAAGAAGTAAAGAAGTACATTTACAAACGCTTATCGGTGTAATAAGAGCGCATTTCTGCGCGTTCGTTCCAAAGAATTCACTCAAGAATTATACATAATCCGACCTTGCATCAATTAGGCCATGCAGGAGCTATTTAGATTCATAAATCTGGTTATATTGGCACAAACCGGATTGTATCCGGTAGTAATTGCTTGAGAATCGCTAAATACTGTACGATTTCTGAAAACGGCTAGCTGCTATTGCATCAAAGTTTGACGTTTAAAAGGTATGCTTCAATTTTTTGAGGCCCTGATGAATGTAAAAGACTGAAAGAAGCCTTTTGAAGCCCCTTAATTTTAGGGTAATTAGTAAAAAGTCGAGAAACAATTTAAAAATCTTTATTAAAGATGCCTTAAGGGGCAGTCTTTCACTTCTAACCACTAGAGTGGTGTCTATATTAATATGCAAATTATTGCATATGTACATCGCATAAATAATGAGCTCTTTCTTTTCCTCAGCTGGATGTGCAGAGCTGGCGGGTATGCACTACTACTGGAGAAAATGAAGAGAAAGAGCATCATGATGAGTGCGTGGCAAGCAGAGTTGCCTGGCAGTGCGTTGGACGTTCGACAGAGCGGAACACAAGACGACGTGGCCTAGCCAGATCTGGCAACACTGTCCATTCCCGCGCCCGCCGCCACCCAGTAATAATCACTGCATCTCGCCCGCGCGCGCGGGCTACGGTCGCCGCCCAACAGGCACTTCTCTTCAACACACCGCCAAATATCTTTCTCCTCTCCTCTCTCTCTTAGTCTGACATAAAACACACACTAACACCGTCCACACAGACAGAGGCTGCCCTTTCCACCCATACCACTGTTTATTTATTACCCAGATATCATCTACTCCTTCGTCTCCTACTTTACCTTTCCCTCTACAAACCCTTCCCGCAGTAACTACATATATCTGTGTTCCTCTATCCAACATTCTAGTCTCCACACTCTATAAACCTATGTTCTAATTTACTTTTAATGCCCAATTTTAAAACATTTTTCTTTTGTACGTACACATACCTTGTTACCATTTATTTTTCACATACAACCAAACTGTAAAAGAAATTATTTATAATCAATCAACTAAATAATTTCAGATTATTGTATTAAAAAAAAACAAAAATTTAACAACACATACGACTATTACCACAGTAAACTAGTATTATATGTTCGTTAAACTAAGACTTTGTTTTCAACAGATAGTTGACTTCAATATTCTTCTTGTACGAGGTCTGTTCAAAAAGTATCGCGAATTTTGTGTTTTTTTAAATATTATTAATAGATATTCATGAATATCTATTTTGTCCCCTTGAAAGTAATTCGCATCAGATACTATACACTTGTGCCAACGTTTTTTCCAATCCTCGAAGCACTTCAAAAAATCATTTTTTATGATCTTGTTCAGCTCCTCCTTCGATGCCGTCTTTACCTCCTCAATCGTAGCGTAGCGTCGTCCTTTCATAGGCCTCTTCAGTTTCGAGAACAAGAAAAAGTCACAGGGGGCCAGATCTGGGGATAACGGTGGCTGCGGGATCATTAGTGTGTTGTTTTTGGCCACAAATTCGCGTCGAAATTGAGCAACCTCCCAAATGCCCAAATCATTGGTAAAAATCGAATGGGACGAGCTAATCGATATGTTTAAGTCCTTAGCAACTTCTCTAACAAGTGATTCGACGATTGGCCAATACTATTTTCTTCACTACATCAATGTTTGCGTCTGTTGTTGACGTGCTCGGGTGTTCCGACACGCTCTTCGTCGTTCACATCTTCATGGCCCTCTGAGAACCTTTTTGTACCACTGTTAAACGTTGCTTCGGTCCAAGGTAGCTTCACCATATGTCACAGTCAACATTCGGAATGCGTCCGCGCGCTTAATTTTGTTTTTCACATAAAAGATTCTTTGATCCATTTTTTTTTGGAATAGGCAAAAATCGATGACGAGCCAAAACACGAGACATGATTACCAACATAACGCCAAAAAAAAAAAATCGAAAATCGAATATAAGTAACCCGCGGAAATTCAAAATTCGCGATACTTTTTGAACAGACTTCGTACACTTAAAAGTAAACATTACTGTTGAAGGAAGATTGGCATCACAACTCCACCAGATTCTACATCATTATAATCTCTGAAATAAGCAAAAAGCTTTTAGACCAAACTAGTGGAACACGTTTAGTCTACATTCAAATGAATCCCATCGACCAGTTATTCAAAAAAACAACCGAAAACATTAAAGTCTTTTTATAAAGTTGCAACTTAAGATGAACTAAGATTCTTGCTAATCGGAATTTTTGGTACAGAACCGTACAATATCTGAAATGGCGCTTTACTGGTAAGCACCTCTCACGAAGAACCCCACGAAAGTTATGTTGCTTGAGAAAAAGGTTGAAAAAAAAAAAAGAAAATTAGTCATAAATTAGAATACAAATCATAAAGAACTGTTATTTACAAAACGTTTTAACTCTGAACAATCGATTAACTTAGCAACTACCATCAGCGAGTTTTTTCTTTAAATACAGAATTTTGGTAACATATTTTTATCCTGACATATTTCAAACGTAATAATTTATAATCCATAAACTTATTAATGACGTAAAACCTTCTCTAAACAAAAGTGCCTTTGATCAAATTTTCTTGGTTCAAATTTTGGTCATAAATGTGGATTTGAAAGTGGGAGATCCCCAGTTCGAATCCCGTGAGTAACTACTTTTTGTTAGAAAATAAATTTAGTAGTAAGTATGTGCTTACGCCACGACACCTAATCAGTAGTTTGACGTTAAGTTCTGCCTAAAAAAAAAAAAAATAGGCGATTACTTTAATCATTCATTAAAAAATATAAATATATAAATTCGTAAAAATCCTCAGCCATTGTTATTCTAAAATAGATTATATATAAATAGAATTACGAGGGTCGTTTGAAAAATCCGTGAAAAAATAAAAACTACTTAATTTTTTGGGGTAAACCTTTTTTATTTTTCAACATAGTCTCCTTTTAGGCTTATACACTTCGTCCAACGCTGCTCTAGTTTGTTGATCCCTTCCGAATAATAGGATTTGTCCAAGTCTGAAAAATAGCCATTCGTTTCTGCAATCACCTCCTCGTTTGAATAAAATCTTTTTCCCGCCAGCCATTTCTTCATTTTGGGGAACAAATAGTAGTCCGAGGGAGCCAAGTCTGGAGAATAGGGGGGATGTGAAACGAGTTGGAACCCTATTTCCATTAATTTTGCGACCACAACTGCTGAGGTGTGAGCTGGTGCGTTGTCGTGATGGAAAAGGACTTTTTTGTGGGCCAATCGTGGGCGTTTTTCTTGCAGCTCGGTTTTCAAACGGTCCAATAACGATGAATAATATGCACCTGTAATAGTTTTACCCTTTTCCAGATAGTCGATGAGGATTATTCCTTGCGAATCCCAAAAGACAGTCGCCATAATCTTTCCGGCCGAAGGAATGGTCTTCGCCTTTTTTGGCGCAGATTCCCCCTTGGTAACCCATTGTTTAGATTGTTCTTTGCTCTCAGGAGTGTAGTGATGTATCCATGTTTCATCCACAGTGACGAAACGACGCTTTAAGTCCTGCGGATTCTTCTGGAACAGCTGCAACCCGTCCTTGCAACACTTCACACGATTTCGTTTTTGGTCAAGCGTGAGCAATCGCGGCACCCATCTTGCGGATAGCTTTGTCATGTCCAAATGTTGATGCAAAATATTATGTACCCGTTCATTCGAGATGCCCACAGCACTAGCAATCTCAAGCACCTTCACTCTTCTGTCATCCATTACCATATCATGGATTTTATCAATGATTTCTGGTGTAGTAACCTCAACAGGGCGTCCAGAACGTTCAGCGTCACTTGTGCCCATATGGCCACTCCGAAAATTTTGAAACCACTTATAAATTGTTCTAATAGAAGGTGCAGAGTCACCATAATGTTTATCAAGCTTCTTTTTAGTCTCCTGAGGCGATTTGCCTTTCATAAAGTAGTGTTTAATCAACACACGAAATTCTTTTTCGTCCATTTTTTGAAAATCACTCGACTTCCTCGATTCAAACGAATGCCAAACACAAAGAAATAGACCGATCTGGCTGAAACTTCGTGTGTTCTTCCAAGAGATGCTACTAACTAAACATAACCTCGATACGCGCCAGTGGTGCTATCTCTCTGACTTTGCACGGACTTTTCAAACGACCCTCGTAATATAAATATTAAATCTGAAATATATATCCTCGTATACATAAAAATTCTAAGCAGATATAATAATAAATTAGAGAAACATATCTACGAGATTAACGCCCCATATAAATTAAATTTTAAAAATCCCAATTCACGGTGCGAGAGATACTGTTTCCAATTAAGATATTCTAAACAGATCTGTGTTACAAAATTTTTAAAATATAATAGTTCTTAGAAATATTAATTAATCTTAATTAACTTAATTGGATTAAAACTTGTTTAATAAAACTTTTCTAAATATTATTGAAGTAAATATTAAATCGAAAGATATACGTGATAACTATTAGTTAAACAAGTCGAAAACTAAATAAGGTCTTAATCTTTGGTAAATCCCACGTTAATGAATAGAGAAAACTTACCAACACATTTCGGAAGTATTGTACGGAGATTTGTTTGCTTCCAGTCCAAAGTAAACAAAGTAAAATAAAGAAATAATGAATATTTACATTTCTAGTTAAACATTCATGGATTCTGTAAGCGAGTGTTAGAAGTAAGTGCCAGTTGTTTACTGTCTAGTTATTGTAATTCCTTCTTAGCGCATTAATTTCTACATGTTCTTTTTTTTCCAATCGTTAAATTTAAAAAAATGGAATATATTTTCATTTAATTACTAGCTTAAATTATTAACACTTTCTCCACGTTGTAATGTTAATGAACATTAATTAGAAAGTATTTTTTTTTTTGGCTACTGTACGACTAATCGTACAGAGGTTAACTTAATAATTTAACAATATTTATTCTTATTAGGATAATAATAATTTATTAATATCAGGAATAACGAAAACAACTCAACGTATTTATTGCCCTATTCCCATAAATAGGATTTATCAACTTGTTTAAAGCACGAACTAAAATAGTATCTTGTTACATAACTACTAATAGTTAAGAAAGGGGCCATCAAGCATTGTGAATTCACTCTTGAGTTAATCTCAAGTGATTTTCAAAGAGGAAAACGCAAAGCAGAAGAAATATAAACAAAAAACAATCTCTTCTCTTAGAATTTTACGATCCAAAGAGGTTAACTTAATAATTTAACAATATTTATTCTTATTAGGATAATAATAATTTATTAATATCAGGAATAACGAAAACAACTCAACGTATTTATTGCCCTATTCCCATAAATAGGATTTATCAACTTGTTTAAAGCACGAACTAAAATAGTTTCTTGTTACATAATTCTGATCTATTCAAATTTTATATTTTAATACTAGGTACTACTTTAAATTTTTCAACTTATAAATTTTAGTGTAAATATACAGGGTGTTCATTTTAAGACGGCTTAAATGCATTTCATGATTAAACGGTTGATCTGAGCAAAAAATGGTAGAGGAAAAATTTGTTGCCCATCACCTCTAGTATCTGAATATGTGACTTGATTTTTAGATTCCTGCCCGCATACGCGGCAGACGTGCGTCCAAAAGTGAGGGTTCGAAGTTGACCACCATTTTCATATACACAGTTTTAAAGAATATAAAAAGTTATGAAAGTAACCGGAAACCGCAGTTTGATATCTTCAAAATTAAAGGTTCTAGGCCATTTCAAAATCTGGTATTCATTAATCATATTTCAATTTTTTTACAATGGATAGTGGAAGTGATTGTAAATTGACGGTAATATACAGGGTTGTTCATTTTAAGACGGCTCGAATGCATCTCATGTTTAAACGGTTAATCTGAGCAAAAAATGGTAGAGGAAAAATTTGTTGCCCGTCACCACTAGTTTCAGAATATGTGACTTGATTTTAGATTCCTGCCCGCATACGCGGCTGACCAAAAGTGAGGGTTTGCGGTCGACCCCCATTTTCTTATGCACACTTTTAAAGAGTATAAAAAGTTATGAAAAAAAAGGAAACCACAATTTGATATCTTCAAAATTAAAGGTGCTAGGCCATTTCAAAATCTGGTATTTATTAATCATATTTCAATTTTTTAACTTGTTATCAAAGAGAAAGAAGAGCACGCGATAGGTCATTTTTATGTATTTTTTCATCCCCTTTCTTCTGAAAATATTGCCAAGGCAGTAAAGCTAGTATTTTTCTTAATATCAGGAGATACGTAGTTTTCCGAGTTTATTATTTAACCATTTTGTGGTATGCTTGAGAACATCTAAAGCTCCTAACATTTGATTATTGCTTCGAAAATCACTCGGAATACTACTTATCTTCGGCTGCGGTGCTGGGGCACAGGTTCCGTCCCACTATTTTAATCTTAATCTTAAAGAGTTACTTGTGGATAATGAATTTCCTTTCAGCTCAATTTTAATAACACATATAATAAGCCGCTCCTTTCACTGAAAACTGTGGTTAGGATCGTCCATTACACCAAAATGGTACTTCTAAAAAAAATATATAAATAACCACCTCTCTACACAGAAGTATCCAAAATCGAATTTTCCAGATCTAAAAAGTTTCGAAATGATAACTCCGGTAGATCGCTTTTGACTTGAACCATACAATGCCATACTCTGACAGTAACTAAGCGAAAAATGGAATTACAACTTCTGCAATTTTTCGTTACAGAGAGTTTGAGTAGATACACAAATGCAAAACAGTTTTTACAAACTACTTTTTCACACTCAAGGGACCATAAAATAAATAGTTCTGGTGTAATTTCAAAATCAAAAATCCGCACGATTACAAGAGGAAGAGTTAGAAAAAATTAAAAAAATAAAATAAAGTGACTATGAGATTCGTTGGTAGTGTTTATGATTAATTTTAGCATTAAAATTAAATTTTTCTCAATAAATTACAACGCTCGATAGAGAATTTGAGAATATATATTATCATTTTTGCTAAAAAAAACTCTCAAAGTTTAGATGACATCATAAGTTGGCCCAACCAGCTGACCAGCTTCACCATTACTGATGAAAAAAAAAAAAATTATTTAAAGATGGGCGAATGACCTGAAACCGGTCTAAACACCCGCAAAATATAGTTTTGCTCTAAAAAAAACTCTTAAATTTGGTTTATTTAATTTTTTTAAATGGCAGTTAAAGGAATGCTTTCAATAGATTACCATCATCCGCACGATTAAAGACTTGTTTTTATGAAAACATTTACAGAGGAGCGTGGGCAGAGCCGTTCCACAAAGGCGGACTTGTAATTTACTAGTGGATCCCTCTCTTTTGGGCACCATCATCAAATAAATTAAAAAATAAACATACTAAGAGTAGTATCTAATTCGAAAAATTGATGGTTGAAAGTGGTCCCCAGTGTAATCAGTGCCAGTGGTGGTAAGTACTAAGTAAATGGTACCTTAATAAGGAGTACCAGCTGGCCAAAATAGGATAACAACCGCAGAAAATTGTTAAATTCTTCGCAATGTAAGGCGTTACTAAGAAGACACTTTATACGTTAAATGGAAGAACAAGAACTTGAAAATAAAATAAAATTACAAAGAAATAGTATTTTTTCTACAACTCTTTTTTCAAAAAACGTAATCTAAGTTCCTAGTTAACAAATTAATTTAAATTCATGTCTCTTTAATCAAAACTATTTACAGCATTTAATTCACAAGGTTCGTAAATTTGGTGTACGTATTTGCCCACCTTGTATGATGCATCAAAATTGATAAAGAGTTCATCAATCATTGCTTAGAATAAATAGGGCAAACTCCCTTCCATAAAAGGCACAGCGTAGAGACTTCTAAAATGAAAATCCGTACAAAATGTCGGTACGAATGACACTAGATTCATGAAAATCGGTTCACGCGTCTATAATTTGAAACGATTGCCATACTTCCCCTTAATAGGTGTAAGAGTAGAACGTCGCTTTAATGTTACTTATGGGGAGCCCTAACCCTTTTATCCTACTAAATTTTCTCCAAATCGGGCTGAGATTTACAGAGTTATTAGTAATTTGTAATTTTGGAGGGGGCCTAACTTACCTGGGGTTAACTCCTCTCCCATTCAATGTGCAATGTCGAAACCCCCCAAAAAGGCACATCTACATGAAATTCCAAATCGAATGACTCCTCATTCATGAAAATCGGTTCACGCGTTTTGGCGCTACGTTGTTTACAAAAAAAAGGTAACAACAAGAACAATTTTTGAAAAAGCCGTTTTTGCTCATTTTCAGCAACTTTTTTTTCTCAAATCTATTAGATCTGGGTGGTTGCAAAAAAATTACAGCTATAAAGGAGTGTTTGCTCTATATTTTAAAGAAAATTTGGAAATTTTATCTTTTATAGAAAAAGAGAAAAAAATTGTCAAAGTTGGGTGTTTTTCAACGTTACGCTTTTTCGTGCACTTTTTGACGATCAACCCTTATACAACTGTCCTACCGGACAGTTTTAATAAATAAGTCGTGCCACCATTACTGCAAGCAAAAGCCATGTTTTTTCTATGTAAGTAAGGCTTTCTATTTTCATAAGGCATCTCGATAAACTTAACAAAATTATTTTATAAGCTAGTAACTACAATATTTTTTTAATATTATTAATTTTATTGGTCGTAGCACGAATCTTTTTTTTTTAATTCTATTTTTTGACCAGTTTCGAAAGATCATCCATTATCACAGGATGAATCATCAGTTAAGTGTTGTTAAAATTTGACTTATACTGCGTTTCTAACGCTACCAAAAAAATTGAATCAATAAATCTCAGTTGGACGGAAGTTGGTCACAGGTCAGAAATACTATGGGGACTATTTTAACCACTTCATTATCATTAAACTCTTTTTTGAGAATTCAACCCAATCGCTGTTCAACCTCTTTACTACGTCTAAAAGAAAATTGGAATTCATTTCCCTCGTGTTTGTTAATTTTGTTTTACATTTGCTGAGGAGGTATTTTTCTTTTATTGTTGACGTCTTTACTTTTTTTAAAAGGCAATGAACTTCTAATAAATGGTTCCAATTATATTTTCTATTATTTTATTAATTTAAAAAAGCCATAGTAAATATGAAAAACAAATTTTTCAAGCTAAACAAATCCACTAGCAAATTAAATACACATTTTTATATTAGAAATAAATTACCGAGGTCACATTGGAAAAGCTAATCAGTTTTTTTTTTTGTATGAGATCTTGAATAAGGAAATTTTAAAGAAAACATTTTTCCTTAAAATACCTTGAGTTGACGTCATAAAAACGTAATTATTAAACTTCAAATTGCACGAAATACGAGTAATTTAATGGTGTAGCGCTTTTAACATCAGATTTTTAATTGGATAATTTTTTGATCAGACTTTGCTGATTTGTATAATTTAGATTAATAGTAGTATAGAAATTAATTCCAGATGGTTTGGAAGCTAAATTAGATAGCAAAGCGCAGAACTATAGTCACAAGTTTTGCTACGTACAGATAGAAACAGCAGTTCGCAACGCTTATCACATTTAACCTGATCAAAGTCTACACAATTTCAACCAGATCATTTGCATACAAATTATGACACTTTCAACTAACTCTTACTCTACTAAAATGAGAAGGTACTGTGATCGTGCAGGATTTTCTATAAAAAGAGTTTGCAATTGAAATAACCGTTTTTACACGAGTTGTTTTTGTTTTTTTAAACGGGTCTGTATGTGAGTTACATAACTAAGAAACAGGTAAATTGAAGTAAGTTCTAATTTGATAAGTCAAATCAGTGTCCACCATGAAGCTTTTTCTTTTTAATTTAAGTTACAACGGCATTAACGATATCTATTGCTTAAATCTCTTTCTTGCGCACAAGTAGAACTATAAATTTTATTTGTAAAACTTTACCCAAGAATATGCCAAGAATTTAGTGCTTAAAGTACCATCTGAAGCCTCAATATCTGCATAATGTAATTATAATTAAATATTTAAGTAAAATTCTAAATTTGACAAAAATTGTTAGAGGCGGAAGTGCCATTTTTCTGGACAAATTTCGTAGTTTAAGCTTCAGCTTTTTTTTAAAGTAAAACTAGTATTGTATTTTTAAAACATAAAATCATTACTGTTTCACACCAAATATACAAAAAAAATTAATTTCTTTAAATTATTGAATAAAAAGAAGAAAACTGTTAACATTTATCTTGCTAAGCACAAAAACTATAACTGCAGAAATACAGGCAACCGACAGTGAATGCTCAATAGAGCCGAATGTAACTGCCTTGATCACGTGATCACTCTAATCTAACACGTGCCTCACAACAGATAACTAACTTCTCACTTATCACCATTGAAACATACACAACATTTACTTCTCTTTTTCTAATTTTCTCCTTATTCAACTGCAAAAGTAAATTGAAGTAGAAAAATTTAAATTCAATATGTACAGTGACTCCCATTAATATTGGGACACCTATTACAAAATGATTTAAAAGAAAAATGAAAACAACATACAAAAGTTTGGATTTTTTTTTTTTTTAAATTACATTAGCAACATCTGTAGAAATTATATATAAGTATAAATCGATGAAATTCCAAACTGTTAGGTAGCACTTTTTGAAAAAGTGTGAAATAAGGCTCTCAAAAATATTGGGACACCAGAAGTGCTAGAGTTTAAATGTTCAATATTTAAAATCTCCTACTATTTAATATTTGGTTGGTAATAATTTAATAATTGCTTTTTGACTTACAATAGCCCTCAAACGATCAGGCATAGGTGAAACAAGTTTTTGGTTAATTCAGGTGGTGTTTTTTTCCCATTCTTCCAGGAAACATCGTTTTAATTCAGTTTTGTTAGATATTACTCGTTTGCTTAAAGCACTAGCTAAATATTGCCATAATTGTTCAATGGGATTAGGATCTGGTGACTGCGGAGAGGTTTGGAAAACTTTTCGGCAATTATATAACAGTCACTGACGTATCACCCAAGCCGTAGGTTTGGGGTCGTTATCTTGGTAGAATTTAAAAGACCCTAAAATACCCAATTTTTTGGCACTTTTTCCAAATTATTTTTTAATATATTACTATAAACTATTTTGTCCGACATTCCATCAATAAACACTAATTCTCCAAATCCTGATGCGGACATCCAGCCCCAAACCATAACTGACCCACCTCCACCCGGAGGTGCAGCTTTAAAACCCTTTAATGTTGGCTGTAAATTCTTCTTTTCGAGCTCAGCATTCGCTTTCCTCCAGCCCATAACCCATCCATCTGACTGGAAAACATTAAATTTTGATTCATCGCTAGAGTATATCATTCCAAAAGTCACTATTTCCATTAAAACATTTTTTGGCAAATTTCACTCTCTTAACACGATTTATCTTACTGACAAAAGGATTCTTCCAGGCTATTCTACCATGATAGTCGAGTTTTCTTAGCACTCTCCGAACAGTTTCTGCCCCTTTTTTGCTTTCTAAACATGTCAAAAATTTCACATTGAAGTTTTGGAGCACTAAGTCGGTGATCTTTTTTAATTCTTTTAATATATAACGCTGCTCTCTGCTGCTCTCTCTCAGAGAGCAGTTGAGGACGGCCTTTTTGTGGGGTTGAAACAATTCTTTTTTCTTTTTGGTAACGCTGAATGATGTTCCACGCAGTAGATGTTTTAGGTCCGATCAGTTTTTCTGTCTCTCTAACACTTTTTATTGTCTTTGTGCAAAGAAATTATAATATTTCTTTGTTCAATCGTTGTATTTGTATTTTTGCGCGACATGTTACACCTGGCTTGATTTATATAAACTAATTTAATTATTAATTTCATATTGAATATATGCTTAAGGTAAATATTTACAAATTGTATAAATATTCGGGCAAAACCTTGGACAAACTATAAATTATAATAGTGTCCCAATATTTATGAGAGGTAGAATTTGCACTTATTATAATATATATATTTTTTAATCTACCAAAACATTTTTATGTAATTATTTAAATAGTTTTTATTTAATTAATAGTAATTATAAAATGAAATGAATTTATAAAAATTTGAATAAATGGGTGCCACTTTTAATTTTCGTCAATTTTGAACTTCTGTATGTACTGTCCCAATATTAATGGGAGTCACTGTATATTTAGTTATTCATCAATTGTAATAAAAATTTAAAACGATAAAACTAAAGTTTATTAACTGAGATGATTATAAATGTCAATTATAAAGTGCAAGACCATTAAAACAAAACAAACCAAAAATCAAACTTATTGTTTGAGTTATTGCTAGGACAAACCACAGTCTGACAGATAAGTTATCCTGCAAGAATCTTCAGTACGGGCAATCCAATAAAACGTTAAAACATGATCCTTCAGGCAACACGATCAGCAAATAGGTTCAAATTTGCTAACTTTATAAATGTTTACTTATATTTTATCAGTACTTAGGGATGTAAACAAAACTTAAAGGAATAATCATAATAATTATCGGGTTTAAATTGAATATAAATTAATAGCTGATATATGTAAAACAAAACCTTAATTTCAGGTGTTGCTAAATAAGAGGCGATGAAAACAATCATTTTTAGCTGATTATGTCGCCATGAACTGGAAAATTGGTGCACAAAGGAACCTAATCTCGAGGTAAAGGATCATGATTAAGATTTGGAAAGTTTGGACAGCTTTGCTCTTCTATGATCGTTGATGGACTCCCAGTTACTGATTTCTTAAAAGAATTAAAAAGACCATTCTGACAACTAAAAGGCGTTATTATTGGCTGATTAGGCTTTCAAGGCTCTCATCAGCAGGAATTGACGCTTTACAAATGACCTAAGCTCACGTGTCGGAACTCTGTGGGACATTTCGTTGCCCCGGAGCCCTGTTTTGGGGTTTCGAAGTGTATTAAGGCTGCGGCTATTAATTTGTGGGTGCAGAGTAGGTCTCAGAAGTGGTGGCTTGCCGAGGCTTGCAGAAGCCGAGGCTGACTGCAGAGTTAATCCGTTCAAGGCCGTGGGGCTATAAGGATAATTGTAGGCTTATTAACTGGCCATTGCAGGCTCAGAAAACACATGCATCGCATGGGCCTGGCAGGACGATAGCCTTTGTAGGTTCTGCCAGGAAGAAGAGGAAACGGCACTGCACGTTTTGTGTCAGTGTGAGAGGCTTGTATGGCTAAGAATGTTACTTCACGGGGAGGAAAAACCAAGGCCGGAGAGCTTTACCCAGGAGTCACTTTCCAGAATTAAGAGTCTGATTAAACGGACGGATCTGGAGGGCGAGCTCTAAAGTCGGGGAGCCACAATAGATCCAAAGGGGTCGCAGTGGCGTAGGCCTTGAGGCCGCCCTAATTTAATCTATTCTATTCTACGTGTCGGAAAGCTGAAGAGAAAACAAGATAAAGGAACATTAGTTAAAACATATTTGAGAGCGACAACGATGAATTTTTTGAGGCCCTTTTACGAGAAAAAAGAACTAATGGAGAATTGGGCACAATTAAGAGCTTAATGAACTCTACAGCAAAATGAGTGCTGCTAAATGTGTAAAATTTCAACGGTTTTGCCTTTTTTTTTAGGCTATGCTTAAAGAATGGAAATTGCAAGTAATTGATCGAGAAATTGGAGAGCAAGAGAATTTGGACTCCCAAAGGCAAAATGGTCAAACTTAGAGTGGAAACCTGGGTAGAAATTGGCAAGAACAAAAGGGAGATTTTAATGGAGGCCAGAGTTCGAGACGAGCTGTAGATCCTCTGATGAGTCCTAAGTAACCCACGTAAACCCAAATTTAATTTTAATAAAACTTGCTTGAAATATTTTGTCGCTCTTAGAAATGTAACTAAATATATTGCATCATTGATTTAGAATTTAAATTTATATAATGTTCTTTAACACAAAACTGTTTGACGTAAATTTGTATATCTACCTAATTTGTGTAAATAATTGCATAAATAAAATTACCTCGTTCAAACATTTTGAATAAAACGATAACACAGTAAATTAATGATTTAAATAACAAACAGAAGGCAATAAAATGTACAAAGTGATTTACAATGATAATAAAATGCAATCGGTTAGTTATAATTGAACAATATTCTAACTGCTGCTACCATATTAAACTTAATTTTTATGGTCTCTGAAAACAGACGTTCTAATTTAAATTTTTAATTATTTTATTCCCATTGTTATTATATACGCTGCTTAAATACACAAGTTTTATTTTAGCGTGATAACGTGCCATTAAAAATGATTCGTACAGAGTTTGAGCTGAATCAGAGGTATTGCAAAGAAACAACTACTACTAATCTGGCGAGAACTCTAAACAATTAAACAGTAAATTTACTGCAAAGTGTAATAGACTTTTCCATAAGCTTAGAATTGGGACTAATAAGACAGTTGATATCAATAATTGATAATGATATCGTGGTAATAATTTGATGTTGAAAAATATGTATCATCAATAGCTTCCCCGCGAGCTTACCAAATTCTATAATCCTTGAGAAATAATGAATTTGAACTCAATATTTCAAGATGAAATCCATTACAGACTGTGAGAATTAAGGCGCCACGGTAGTCGAGCTGTTAGAGGTGAGACCTGTAAAGCTAATATGTGTTGTGGTAATGGGTTCGATTCCCAGTCATAGGCCTTGGATTTTATTTAAAGGTTAATAAAAGAAATTTACAGTAAAGTGTGTTTTGCTAGTCGCCTCCATCCACGACACCTAATTGGTAATTGGTCGTAAAGACCGCCTGAAAAAATAGGCATTACTTTATTTACTTTTACTACTGTGAGAATTACTCAAAAAGCCATTCTGTTCACAGACGCAGTTTTGTTTGGCTGTCTATTAGGCGGAAGCAGAGGGACTGACTGAGCTCGGCGAACAGTAAGATATATTGTGCCACGTTTTTTTGGTGCTAGGAGAATCTCTGTAGCCCAGTCTCGGATAAATCGCAGTATCTGAGTGCATTCTAAGGAGGGTTTGTCCTCTAGCAGCACTTAGTAATTAACCAGGTATCTGAATCCCTTCTTGGTTAGTGGCATTGCAGTCACTTAGAAGGTGAGTCGGAATTTCCACCAACTTGTGCGATTATCATTGCGTTTTAGACTTCAACTTCTTAACACTCTAAGTGGACAATGTCACGTAAAGATACCCCGTTAGTAGGTGGAATTGGCTGAACTGCCTGAAACAAACTTAGAGGTTATAGAGTACGTGAATTGAGTGTACAGACCAGAAGTTTTAATCATATCTAACTTAAGATCAATTCCTGAGATTGACTTTTAAACAAAAGTAATTCTGAACCTTGTTAAAATTTAAATAACAATAGTTTAAAAGAAAAACAAATTATCATTGGCTCTAAATGAATAAATCACAACCGAAATTAAGGAAAAACGCTCAGTCAACACCCTCGCCAATACATTAAACTGAAGGCCAGTTAGACTGTTTACATTATCCCCACCAACTATCTCTGTAATCGTCTTCTCTCCAAAATAGTTGGCAGCCTCCTTTGTTCAAGCTTTTACTCTTGTGGCAGCAATAAAATGCTAACAAAACGATCGCTTTAACCAATTATAATGTGTTTAATAATTGCTATTAACACATTTACCAAATAACACGAGGTACGAGGTGTGGCTATTAAATAACGAGACTATTGCTGTAAAACATTTTATTTTAAATTTATACATATTTAGTTATTATCACCTTCAATATACACCCCTCCCCTATCCCTACAACGCTCCATGTGAATTTTTTTTTTTTTTTGTTACATTTTTTTGGCATTGGCTTCCGCCATACAGCCAGCATCGTCTAGGTGCTTATCACTAGAATATCACTCACTCTCCATTCTTACTTATAAATACGTTCGCTTCACACATTCATCCCTCTACTATATACAACTATTTACATAAACTACTGCTAATGCATGGAGCAGCACTCTGTGCTCCTGCCATCCTTATAGCTTAACCAAAATTAAAATCACGTAATCCTTCTCTAAGCATTTTCTTCCATTCATTCTAATTCGGCTATAGCTTTTAAATACATTCATATTTCATTGCTAGCTCTGCTATCGACTTAAGCACATAAATGTTGGTGGAGAATATAATGTCTTCGTAGCGAAATGGGCATCTAAATACCTGTATATATCGTCAAACATTCGTTTCCTTTCTACCACATAACGTGGACATATCATTATTACATGTTTGAAATCCTCCTCCTCATTGCAATCTACGCAAAGAGGAGAGAGAGACCTTTTGTTGATCCTGTGTAGATACGATCCGCACACCGCGTGGTTCGCTCTCAGCCTGCTTATTGTCGTAACAACCCATTTATTAGTGACAGTTCCCTTAAACCATGGTTGTCTAGGTAACTGATCTGCCATAGTTTTATAGAATCTACCTTTATCGCCATTATTGTAATCTGTCTGCCATTTTTGTAGTGCTGCTTTTGCAATTATACCCTTGATATCGGTGTGTGGTAATTTATAATTAGCCATTTCCCCACTATTGGTGGCTTCCTTTGCAAGTGTATCAACAATTTCATTCTCTTTTATACCACAATGACCCCTTACCCACAAAAAAATTAATGCAGACTCCCTTCTCTTTAAAAATGGCAATAGTTTCTACAATCTCTGCGATAATGTGATTCATTCCTGCAGACTGGTTGTGTATATGTGATAATTTACACAACGCACTCTGGCTGTCACTAATAATGGTATATTTTTTCTCCGACAACGAATAAATATATTTTAAAGCCGTTAAAATAGCAATTAGCTCCGCTGTATAGATGGACGCCTCATCTTCTAATGTGAATTTACCATTGTTCGAAACAGTGCTGGAAATCTTCTTCTGTGAGCTTCTGCACGACGCGTGCCGCTTTTTCTTTCACAGCTTCAACGGACTGAAATAGTGTTCCTTTTAATGCAGATTTGACTTTGGGAAACAGATAAAAATCACATGGGGCCAGGTCAAGCGAATAAGGCGGATGGCCTAAAACTGGGATGTTGTACTTCGCTAGAAACGTCTTGACAGACAATGCAGTGTGAGCCGGCGCGTTGTCTTGATGGAGAGCCCATAACTTGTTCTTCCACAAATTGGGTGCTCTTTCACGGAGTTGAGCAAGCATCTCACGGTAGTAATGTAGATTAATTATAATCGATATTTTCAACCGTTTTGGACGTGGAAGGACGACCCAGGCGGTCATCATCTCCGACGTCTTCTCGGCCATCTTGGAAACGCTTGAACCACTCAAAAACTCGCGCACATGATAAAGATTCATCACCATAAACTTCTTTTAATAAAAGATAAGTTTCAGTAGCGGTTTTACCAAGTATCAAGTGAAATTTCACGACAATTCGTTGCTCTACTACAGGTGTGGCCAAACTTTTATCTCTTGGGGGCTACTTATTCTGAAAAATTTAGTCTACGGGCGACTTTAAATATGGGCAAACTATTTTAGGATTTTTCAAATTTTTCATTGATATTTTAATAAATACGGGTAATTAACAAGAATTTCAATTTAAAAAATATTATGACAAATAAAGAAAACAATTTTATTTTTTGAGATGAAATACTTATTAACTTAAAAAAAAAGTAGGTACATTGTAAATAAGCAAACGAATAACAATGTTCAATTGGACGAAACCCGACATTGCATAAGTGCCGCAAGTTTTTCAAAATTTGGCTCATATGAACTTAAGGCAATTCTCAAACATGATTCCAAATGTTGATTTGTTAATTGCGATCGATGTTTTGTTTTGATCGCATTCATAAATGAAAATGCGGATTCACATAAATAAGTTGATCCAAAGAAGGCATTAAAACGTGCAACAATTGTCCAAATATTTGGATATTTATCTTTATTTATCAGTTTCCAAAAATTACAATCTGAAACCAGTGACTTAAGATTTATGTCGCATTTAATATTTATTATTTCTTCTTCTAAGCCTGCTAAATTCGTAGTACCGAGAAAGTTGTTTAGTTTCTGAGCTACATTTTCAACATCGATGTTGTCATTAAATGGGCAAGACAAAAAAAAGGCAATATCTTCGAGTTCACTTAATGTTAGAAATCTTCTTTCAAATTCTTTTAGAAGCAGTGCAATAATATCGCCATATTTGTTATAAGTAAGATTCTTTTTATTTTTAGACTCATCAGCCAGATTTTGATAATGTTTTAAATCACGACGTTTTAATTGCATTGCAAGCATATTTAGTTTCTCTTTAAATGACTTCAAAATGCTTATCATATCTATTATTGTTTTACCTTTACCCTGTAGTTGCAGATTTAATTGGTGTAATTTTTCAGTAACATCGCAGAAAAAAGCAAGATCAAGAAGCCATTCTTCATCATTTAATAGTGGATATGAATCGCCTTTAGTTTGTAAATATGAGCATATTTGTGGCAGAAGTTCTCTAAATCTCGTTAAAAATGTAGCACGGCTTAACCATCTTACGTCAGTATGTAGTAACAGTTCACTGTGTTCATCGCCGCATTCTTTCAGCAAAGCGCGGAACTGACGTCGTGACAAACTTTTAGATCTTATGGAATTTACTATTTTAAATGCAACATCCATAACATGATCAAATTTCAGTACTTTTGAACATAGCACTTGAGTATGTATAATACAATGATAATCCATAAAATTTGGAATGTCATCATCACGTTTACACAGAGCAACGAAGCCACTTTTATTCCCGATCATTGCCGGAGCCCCATCTGTGGTTATTGATGCCAACTTGCAAATTGGAAAATTTGTACGGGCAACATAATTTTTAAATAAATCGAAGATATCCTGACCTCTTGTGCGTTCATGCATTGGAATAATAGTTAATAATTCTTCTGTGGCCGACATATCATCGAAAACCATTCGAATAAAAATACATAATTGTGCAGTGCCGATATAGTCAGTAGATTCGTCAAACTGTAGTGATAACACAATGCATTTATTAATGTTTTCATGTAAAATATCTTCAAGATTTTGGCTAATTCCTTCTGTTCTACGCATAACTGTATTTCGCGATAACGACATATTTTTGATGGATGCCATTATTTCCGATTTATTTTTAAAATTTTGGAACAACACTTCACCAGCTTTAATAAAAGCCTCCTTCCATACTTCCCCATCATGAAACGGTTTATTATGTTTAATTAAAGTATCAGTTACTTTGAATGAGGCAATCGTAGCAGTCTTCGAGTTCGTGTTGCATTTGAAAAAACTATTTTGTTGCGCAGTTAATTGTGCCTTCAGTTGTTGTATTTTGGCCTTTCTTAATGCAGTACCGCGTGGATAATCTTCTTCATAATTTTTGTGAACTGTTAGAAAATGTCTTTCAACGTTTGCTTTCTTAGGCAAAGCTACTGTTGCATTGCAAATAAAACACACACATTTATCCTTCATCATAGTAAAGAAATAATCTTCTTCCCATTCACCGTGATAATGATAAGTTTTTATTTTTTTCTGGTCTGTACTTGGTTTATTCATTCTAAAATAATGGGGTTAAATATTAATGACATTAATTAATTACTTAATAATAATTAATAACTAACATACCTGCTTCTATTCGCTGTATGAACAAATAAAAAAAATAAAATAAAATTGAAAGTAAATACAAGTGGACAAACAAAGAGTAACAAGTGGATTGAAGTCAGGAGCTATCACTTTACTGTCCGGCACATGATTTTGCGCCATTTTTTGCCATTGCCATTTATATGCTTATGCAATGCAACTACAATTAATTTAAAAAGTTAACATTCATTAGCATTGTTCATCGGGATAAATACAAACAGTATGGGTACATTGCACAGACAGGCTATTATTGTAAGAATAAATAATCGAATTAAGGTTTTCATACATTAATTTAGGTGAAAGCAAGTTGTTCAACTTTAGCTTCGCGGGCTACTTTAAAAACCTTCGCGGTCGACCGGTCGACCGCGGTCGACGTGTTGGCCACCCCTGCTCTACTACATGTGTAGTATCATGTTTTCGGCAAAACGAAACTAACACCTCTTACACAAACAACGGTTCCGGCCAGACAGATTTCTCTACAAACACGTGAGACGCTGCAATCGAAAGAGAAGGCTTTACGCTGCACAGCTGTCGGTCGTTAAGATTTGGCGCATGCATAGTTCTTCTGTAGCAGCATCAGTCTCGTTATTTAATAGCCGCACCTCGTATTGGCAATCGTACAGATGTTTAATTTTTGAGTGTTTAAAAGGAAATATTGCTTTTCACGAAAATGTCAATTTGATATTTAGTTTAGTTGCTAGCAGGGGAAAGAGTGTTAAAGCCTTTTTTTAAAAAGGGCGTGGTCATCCTAATTTGCAGAATCACATATCTAACAAGAGGTGCTCCATTGAGTCTGGGTAACGCTGAAACCAGATGGTTTTAGTCCTTCCTGGAGAATTGAAAGAAAGGTCTGCGCCAGAAAGTGACCATTTTAATTCACCGACTAGCCAATCCCAGGGATTTAGCTAGATAATTAGAGGAATTAGCGGAGCTAAAGGGATATATATATATATATCCTTCTTAAAACACTCTTAAACCTTTAATATGAGGCCAATTTTGTAATTCTGGGAAGGGATGAACAGGACATCAAAGTCCAGTGTACCTCATTATCTCTGTTCTCAAAACGTCCCTGGAAAGTTTTGTTCCATACTGATTTAGGGAAGCCATCTTTAGAAATCTAGTGAAGCATGCTGAGATTGAGGATCCTTTTACTCTTCCTAGAGAGCTTTCAATAGAGTTTTCAAAACTTACCTATACCAAAAATTCTCTTGACGTGAGCTTTCTTCAGAGTATTTTGGGAGAATAACGAAGGGAGGCTTGAGTTGGCTTCTGGGGAGCGGTTATCCATAATTCCTGGCTTCCACTCCTGCTCCTAGAACATCTTTGACTCTGGTTGAGTTGTTTAATCGGCTAGAAATGCAGGGTTACACCTGACACTCGAGGAGCACAATAGATCTAATTAAAGATCGCAGTCTAGCAAAAACCCCTGTTTACATAGTCAAACATTCAAAAACGCGAACAGCACCAGCTTGAGTACAGCAAGCGCCGGCAGCTTTTAAGTTTTAAGACGATGTTCTTTACTTCATTTATCTCAGCATTACGGCAATAAATCTTTACAATCAATTTGCCGTAAAATTAGGAGAAATAGAAATATCAATTATTTTCTTATTTTATAAGAATTCTGTTTAATTAAACCAATAATATCAAAAATAAATAATCTCACGGGTGGCCGTCTGAAGAACCTCCTACGAAGTGTGACGATTGACTTTTATAGTTGAAGACCTCCAGTTGTGTACGTATAGATCCGTGACTAAACGCCTTTAACTGGTCAATGACTTTTTATTTTATTTTCAATGGTAGCATTTGATTGATTTTAGGCCCAGAAAATAGTAGATTCTTTGATTTTTGAGAATTATTCAAGTATTTTTGATAATTTCACTTTAAAAAAAAACTAAATCTATTTATCAATGATATCATCAACCAATCAGATGCGTTTTACAGCGATGATTTCATTCATAAATCTAACAACCAATCAATTTGCTCCATTTCAATGATTCCAACCAATCAGATGAGTTTTATCTCGATAATATCCCACCATAGTATCTACATTAATTAGCTGAGGTGTACACCTAACAAATTGGCAGTAAATTTTGAAATAACTTACTAAAATTTGTAGTAAATATTTTTTTACTTAAAAAAATTAATTAAAATGCATTAAATAAATTATGATTCATCGTTGTTGGTGACTGATTAATTCTGTGGCTTAGTGCAAGAAGTGCCAAAGTCAATATTTCTGGTTTTGAGAAATTTGGAGTTGAAAATAGACGTTAGTATTCACTTGTATATAACAAATAGTACAAAAATCCTAGTCACTCCTAATTATGTACCTAATGAAATAATTTCGAATGCAAACTATTGACAGTGTTTTGTCGGAAAATGTTGGATAATAATGGAAATTCTCCTGACATTGGCACCTTTACTAGAAATTTTTATTTTTTATTTTTTAGACATAGACTATGAAGCAAACTTTTTTTTTTATATACGAGCATGAATTGATTTTTTATTATTTGTACAAACATAAAACGATGTTATTGTTACATTTAAATGATCATTTTATTTAAATTCTTCCGTCACTTCTTTCACCAGGTAAAATATCTTCAGTTTCTTCGCTATTAGCTAACGACTGATAAAATGTCTTGCTAGTGTCGCTCAGAAATGTTGATAAAAATTTCAGATCTGAAACTTTTTTCCGAGGCAAAAGAATGGGAAACTTATTAATAGGGGTAATTGTGTGATGGAAGATTTGGATGGAAATGGTTTGCTTCGGGGTGTCCTGCTTAATTGTAGAACGTGGAAGGGTTCTTCTTTTTTAAAGGTATTCTTGTAAAACATTTTACCCGGTGAATCAGCTTTATATTTAATCTATTTTACTTTCGCCCACTCCACACTTTGTCCGGAAGTGTTAATTTTGCGAAGGATATAATCATTATTTAACAGAACATCAATTGGCATATTTGGATTCTGTTCCCATTATTGTCAGATAAGAAATACTTCTTCGTAAAATTTCGACGACTTTTTGATTTGCCAGGCTTCCAAATCCTTTGCACCACTTTATCTACTTCTTCAATTCTCTGGGCAATAAATTGATTCTGTGAATTGCCCGATAATTTGTAAAATTCTTGAAAAATTTTATTTCTTTGTTCTTCAATAATCTTCATAGAACAATTGCGCCTACAAGAGCAGGGTGGTTTCAACGCTTAGGCAGGAACAGTTTCGCCTGCAGTAGATGTGTATTCCAAACCTTGAATTTTTGCTGACATTCGAACATTTCTTTCCCATTGTGAACTATCGCGCCTCCGTTTTCGAGTAATTTCTTCTTCTTTCTGCTTTTTCTTTCCGCTACATAATTTTTTTGCTTTCTCTCCTTTCCCAGTTCTTTGCTTTTTTGTGAGCACCGATATTTGTTTTTCCTTATTATTTTTTCATATATATATCAGAATCTGATGAAATATCACTTTGATGTGGTATACATTCTTTTTCTTTAATCGAAGTTGAAGGCAATATAGCTCTTTCGTGTCCTGTTTAAATTAAAAAAAAAAAAATACTTTTGGCAAAAACTACAAATAGTTAAGATTTATTAATTAGAAAAATTAATAAAGCGAAATTTCTAAATAAGTTACAAGTAATTTCAATAAAAGATTAAAAACAAAAAAGTTACAAGTAAATTAATTCAGTAAAATGGTATAAGAAAAAGAAGCATACTTATTTCATTCCTTTCTTGGCATAGCGATAAAATCTTCTTGCTTCTTGAATACATATCACTAATAATAATAACCACTACTAAAAAAAAATTAAATGAAAGTTAAAATTCCAAACTTGCAAGCGAAATTTTGGAGCACTAAACTGATGAAGCGCTTGAGGTTACGGAAATCAGCTTTGGTAGGCGGGAAACAGAATAAAAAAGCGGTAAAACATATCATTGCAGTGCAGCCAATATAGATTAGACGGAAAAAAATTTAATTCAATAAGTGCCAATGTTGACATTGGTACTTTTATCTCAAATATTACTTTAGGATTACGAGTCTATGTCCTATTTGGTTGTTCTGACAAAAAAAGATATTGATGCTAAATTTTGACATTGGCACTAGTAACTTTCAATATCTCAGTTACTACTTTGAATTTGACTTTGACACTTCTTACAAGAAAAATTCTGATGGTTTATATATCAAAACAGACTTTAACTCATTTTTGCCAAAATCTGACATTGGTACTTCTTGCACTAAGCCACAGAATTAATCCAATTGGTTGAAAAAATAATGCCAATTTCACTAATTTTTATTTTATTTTCGCCGTGCTTTCGACCTTGGGACAAGGTCATCTTCAGGGCTTATTGCCAATATAATATTTTTACATTATTATAAGGTTGGTGTATCTTCTGTCCTGTTTGCTTAAGATTTATTTAAAGCAAACTAATGTCAGTTAGGTACACATTATTAAAAACACTTTTGCCTTATCCCACTCAGTGGCGGGCAAACAGCTATGAAGTGAAATAAATCTTCAGCTCCAAACCCTAACACAGATCACATGTATAATATATTTAAAATGTTCATAATTCAAATCAAACAAATCCCCTGAAGAATTAATAACCCAAATGATACAATAAAATGGAATGTTTGTATCGTTTATAGGCCAAATAAAATTAAAAATCTTTTCCGGACTCAGAGAGTCTAAAGTCGGATATTTACGGGTACAACTCAGACTTCAAAATCTGCAGGACTTCAGTTCCTTCTATTTCTCAGCAAAACATTAGAAAGAAAAAAGAGAAAAACGAAGTAGTTTCAATATCCAATTCTTACAGCTACAAAAAAAAAAAATTATTTTTCCCCCCAGATGTTACCAATGTGCATGTGGTAAATTGAAGAAACCACTGTATAGGTAGCATATGCGATGGTAAGAATACAATAAGGGGTGGAATACCTCTTTCAGAGGGTTCGGCAGACCTAATATCGCATTATATCTTCAGTGAAGTACACACTCTCTAATAGAGTTCTTTTTGCTTTCAGTAAACAATTTCAGCCAGACTGTATTATAAACAAATCTTGAGCGAACTATGAGTGTTATCCTTACTGAATTATTACAATTTTATTTTACCAATTAGCTATTAATACAGAATTTTCAAGGACACGGTTCCATCCTCTTGAATGTCTGATACACAGAAGATGAATACGACTACCTACACAACACTTCACGTAACTACAACTCAATGGAATGAAGAAGTATATTTAAAGTTACAACTTAACCTCAAGTTATTTTTTTCCGTAACAATCTACCAAATTAAATTAATAGTTCATAATAATAAAAGTTAAGATGGCGACAAGTTTAATGCAAATTCTTGTAACTGTATTCGAGAAAAGATACAAAAAAATAAAGGAAGCAGATTTAACTTATTTTTTATTCAACCAATCTGAGTTTAGTACAGAGTAAAACCTCATCATGTTGTCAAATTTTATGCAAGAAAGATTACTTATAAAAAGATTTATTCGATAAAAGTTTATAGTTTTCTGTATTGAACTGCTCAGTTCATTTCGCATCGTTGCTAATCGAACGAGGAAGTCTAAAACATCAACAATTTAAACAATAATTCATTTTTTTTTAGATCAATAATTCTTAACAGTTGCAGTTAAAGTCAAACCGAAAAGAAAGATTAAGAACTGTCCAAGTTAATGACAGAACTGTTATAAGAAAACATAATTTGGTAGTATAATTAGGGAGTACTATAGTTTGTTCACTTTTTTTTTTGGTAGAATAAAGAACATGAAGATGAGCTTCTGCTCATCAAATTTCACTTATCTACGCGATGAATTCAAAGAATATTTTCTTTGCAGAAAATGATAAGACAAAAAAAAAATTTAAACTTACAAATTGAAGATCGCCCATTACTTTTCTATTAATGAATAGAGCATTGTTAATTTAATATAGTAAATAAAATCGACAAAGCGTTTCAACGCCTCCCGACATTACAGTCAAAAATACTTAGAAAACTTCTTAACGCTCTATGTATCTAACCTCACTATCCATAATGATCTCAAAATCCCTTTCATTACAGACCTTGCTAAAACTCGTTTTCTCAAATTTCATTCCTCTACCGCAGCTCATCCTAACCCTCTTCTTCCAAATTACCAGGTAATCCTCCAAGGAGATTGAAGAAAAGATGGCCTCGAGATCTACTCTTATCGTGAGAACAGTATAGCAAAGCCCGTTACTGGAGTGACACCACTGGGTGCCTTCTCCACTCGTGATTTTCACGTACTTCTTAATCAGGTACCATATTTACTTGTTGCAACAATCGTTGCACTTGTAAATTTCAATAAAAGATTAAAAAGTTAATAAAAATAATTTTTACTTTGTGTAAATATTAGGTACTCTGGGACAACAAACTTCTCTACTCACGTTCAGCTCACAAAAAAAAGTGAACAGAAGAAACTCCTTCGCTACAAAGTGGTCATTAGGCTGTTGTTGCACCTACGCCTGCTTCGTCAGAAGTCCTGACTTGTAGTAGCAACATCAAGAAACTCCAGACAATACTGAACAACTTTCTTAGATTGCTTCCCGTATTATTAATCTCAGATTAATCCCGTAAATTCCTTTATCTAAAACCTGAAACTCCTTTCCACTTCTAGGTTGTCACCTTTACCCATACTGCTGCGAAATAGCCGCTCCTTGCGATCCTTCCATTCCCTACAGTCTGTAGGCTACAGACATAAATGAATTAAAAATATCCTTCTCCTCTAGCTGCAGGTTTTTTTCTATTCTTTTGTTTCCCTGCATATTAAGCGTTCTCTTAACTTAATGAAGATATTTTCTATTTATCGAAAAGTTGGTTTAAATTCTGAATTGCTGTTATTTATTTTATTTTGACCGAATTCCCGCTAATATAATTCCTAAATATTAATAGTTTACGGTCACTAAGCTAATACAAACTAGAAAATTTTGACATCAGTATGAATTTGGTCATAGAGTAATAAAAGAATAATATGTTGACAATAACCGTAACATTTGTTTTTTGTGACTCCAAAAAAGCTCTATTTCTGGCTTGAAAGAAAAGTATAAGAAATTTTGTTGACATGATCGATAAGGGGCATGTCTTTCACAAAAAAAAAGAAAGCAAGAAAATAACAAACAAGGTATAAATTACAGTATACAACAGTGTCCTGTTCGATGGAATGGACATTATAAAGCGGATTGGATGGATGGGATGGCGGAGAGATGATAAAAGTGTTCCATCGAGCTGCACACAGAGGGCAGCAGCTCTTTTGTGGGTTCGACGACCAATTCAATTTAATTAGAGGGTTGTGCAGCCCTCAAACTGTCGTCTGTGTTGCACCCTTCTTCGTCCTTATCAAACACCCTTTACTGTTACGCCTGTTTCGTCCCTATAACACCCACCCATTCTTTAGCCTTCATCTCACAGAACTCTAGCTTCTTTTTTTATTATTAGATTCTCTTTTAACACACTCATTATAATGTACGCAGTTACGAGAGAACAAACTAATGGTTCATAACTACTCATTTGTTAATAATGTTTTTCTTTTTATTAAATAGGTAGCGCGAATTCTTGATCCAGTTTCGACAACTTTTAGACCCATTTGAACATTTCAGACCCAAATCAATGAACGGAAAATCGATTTACAAAATATTTTTCTCATTTACTACTGGACAGACTTTGTCTTTATTTCTATATACTTTATTTAGGCCTTTTATAACTGTATTATATGTTCAATAAGTAAAATAGTGGTAGATAGACAAGTCTTTATTAATCATTTTTATAATATTACAAAACTTAATAATAAACAAATGCATAAAGACAGACTCAATGGCCTAGGCCGTCTGAGGAGTCTTATCAATTTACCTTAACAAACCAAAACATATCTTAAAACATAAATGCAATATAATAATAATAATAATAGAAATAAGATTTAAAAAAAAGACAAAAAGAAAACAAATAAAAACTAAAAATATTTTATACCTCTTTGATGTAGATAATTAATAAGTAATATAATTGAAAAGTAATATTTGATAAATTAATGATAGAATATAAGTAAATAATTGATAAGTAATATTACTGTTATATATTTAATAAATTATTTCTAAGTTCGTAAGCTATTTTACAATAGTTTACTAATAAAGACCAGTTTTTTCCATTTAAGAATGCCAACATATTATCTTTACTTATTCTAGACGTTTCAAATATTTTGATCCTTATAATATCTAGGGCACATAAGGAGGAAATGATAAAGATCTTCTCTTTCTTTCAAATTACAAACAGGACAGACAAAAATGACTTCTTCAGATTCATTGTAAATAAAAGGTTTATAACTTAAATGTAAAAGTTCACTCCTAAGCTTAAATATTAATCTTTTACTAGAGAGAGGCAGAGCATTGTACAAATAATTATTTTGTGCCAAATTATAACATAATTCCCTACCCAACATATAATTATTTGAATTCTTAATTTCATCCATAAAGTAAAATAGTGGTATGTTCACAGTCAAACCACGGACCAAAAGACTATTGGAAGTAACGCCAGAACAGGTTTCTAATATTTTAGATACAGAGTTTGCAAAAATAAGTAAATAAATAATAAAATAAAATCAATTCTGTTCCTATAAACAATGTACAAGAAATGCAGTACAAGAAAACGCAACGGTTAACGGAATATTTTATGGAAGTTTATCTATTTAATTTATTTAAAAGCATTTTTCAATTTTTTTTTTTAGAATAAATCAGGTTACAATAAAATAAGGATGTGCGAATAATTTTTATAGCCACTGCTTAATGGCTATAATAAATTTTTAATAAAAACAAAATTACCTCTTTCTAGTTCTATGAACTCTAAAAAACATCAATTAAAATAACTAAAAAAAAATTAGCGAATCAATAAACTAATCTATGAAAATAAAAACTTTTTGATCGCTAAGGAATCGTATTAAGTTTTGATCCTCCAAACTGCTTCATAAATAAAAAATTCAGTAGAAAATAAGTGAGTTAATAAAGGAACCTTCAATAAAAAATTTATAAGAATAAAACAATGTTTGAATGATAAAAGACCTCTGTAATAAATAATACAAGCTTCGTACTATGTGACCAAAAAGTTAAACTAAAAAAAAGTTATTTTTCATTGTATTAACATAAATTAATAGTAACTTTTAATTATTTTTTGGTTATTTTTATGGGTTTTAAGGCGTGTTTTTTTAATGGAATATTTAAAAGTAAAAACTTTAGATTCATTGTTTTGTTTTAATGCTTTTTAGTAATTTTAGACTTACGAACAACACTTTGTATAAATGAGTAGGTATTAATTATTTAGAAAAGTAATTACACAAGTTATTGTTGTGTCTAGCATCGAGAAGTTCAGTCGTTAAATTATATCTTTTTGGTTTTATAAAAGCCACAAAAATAGTTATATTTTATTCATCTGGCAGTGAGTAAAGTAACAAAAATCTGGTTTGTCCACGCACCTCGTCTTTCACTCATTACAACTATTTCCTGCATTGAGTTGCACTCAAATAAGTATGGCGGGAATGTAGTACGAATGGTTCTTGCGAAGATATGCATAACAGGAGCATATCATTGCACATAATGCCAGCAGTACAGGAAGTCTTGTTCACTTCCTTAAAAATCGTAGACCGACAGTGTCATAAATTCTCGTAAGAGTCAGAAACTAATTACAATTATTTCTGATCATAAAATGGGGCATGATTTTTTTTTCTTTTTTGCACTTTTTGACTTATTAGTAATTAAAATAGCTAATTTTGTAAAATTAAATATAGCAAAAACTAAATCAGATCTATGTGGATGTTGACAGCAAAATTGGAATATCGGATTTTAGAAGTTGGTTCACTTACCCAATTTTAACAATTCCGGAACGTACGGCAGCTCTAATTTTAATAAAGCACAGTTAGCAAAGAAATTAACAGAAAATCCCAAATAAATCAAAAAGTCTTTTGATAGGATCTATCTACTTAAGTTATTTTCCTCATACCTAGAATTTCGGCATTGTTCTTTAAAGTTATTTAAAATAAGCGTGTACTAAATTGTTTATTGAAGGTGCACATTATTTTAGGGAATCATAACGTTGAATTCACTACAAAAAAAAGCCCTTCAAAAACACTATTTTGTGGAAAACATTTCAAATAAAAGAGATTAAAATTTTGGTAGGGTAAGGTTGCACAAGTCGGACCCCTTCAAAAAACGTTCACAGAAATCAGAGAATACATTAGTAAACACATACTTATGGGTATCATTAGAAACCTTAGTAAACCCTGTTTTTATTTATTGCAAAAAAAAATTAAATAATCTGCGCACATTTTTCTTAAAACCCTAAAATTAAAAAAAAAAAAATTGAAATCGGTACGACTAAGGAAACCAGTACCTTAAGTTGTACCACCAACTGCTTAAGTCGTACCTTATTTATTTTCAAATAAATATATTTTGAAGTGGAACCGGAGCCACTTTGTCTCGAAGCCTGGCGTGATAAGTTGGAGACTGAATGTGACAATAATATCGATAGTATCGACAGCAAGTGTTTCAATTTCTGAATTTGTCACGACTAGTGTAGGTGCTGTCCTAGAGTCGATGGAAATGAGTAGGCTGACGGACTTTCAGTTTCTTCTGGAGTTGGTATTTGGACAATGGAGTCCTCATTATTTATCATTGAAGCTGAGAAGTCTTTATTCTAAAAGATATGTCTATTACATGGCCACAATACAGAGGATTAAAAGCCGTTTAATGCGATATCCGTACGAACAGATTTTGGGTATGCTTTACCAAATAACCCCCAATCGGTTACTTTGTTTGTTTCGCCAGGATTAAATTGATGGGGCTTCGTTAAAACTCTTAAGTGATTTAAAAATAGAACGGCTCAATGGTTGAAGACGGTGTGTTCATCTACCTAGCCTCATAGTTACTGAAATGTTACCGATGGTACGACTTAGGAAGCGTAAGTGGATACGTGATAAGTCACAGCGTGCATGTCAGTTAATAAAACCCCAAAACTATGTTGAAAAAATCTTTCGCAAAACTTCAAGAGGCAAACAAATCACTAATTGATATACATAACTTATGCTAAAAAAGCAAAATGTATTTGACTAGTTTTCTTGCCTTAGGAGCTTCCACACACCAGATGAAAATTACACTCGAATGGCTATAAATGAAGTTGTTTACCAAAAACAGTCTTAATTCATTGAAGAACAGAGTAGAATAACTACATACTGTTGCAATTTGTATGGCGAGAAAAGTACTTTTTAAGCACCGGTACGACTTAGGCGATTTTTCCCCATATGAAGTTGAAATTTGATGAAAACCCAATTACAAAAATTTTAACGACGATTCAATACTTTCCCTTAGTACATAGAATAGTAAATAGAATTCATTGTAGCTTGGCTAGAAAAAAACTTTTACGAGATTTAGGTAAAAGTTGCGTAATGGCCAAACACTTGTGTAGATAATGCGGCTAATCCAGATAACACAAAACTCCCTCTGTTAATGCAGTTAACAGCATTGCTCACAGTATTCCGGAGCTGTGAGGGGTTGGTCGTCTCCCAGCTTAGGGCACTTGTCAACCCTCCAACACGTACATATGCCCTGGTGAGAGAGAAGCATTGCCACCCTTACTCTAGGGCCCATTTTCATTTCTCACTCTGTCAGATCTGTCCAGCCTACATTATCCAGACGGTCTGTGTACACACATTAGCTCGCATCCTGAACATTTCCTGATAATGCACTTCCTCCCACTAGAAATATACCACCTTCATCTCTTAGTGGTTTACTTATTAAATGATAGCTTACTTAGGGTTAAAGAACCGGTCCTAGCCTATCGCTCCCTTCAATCCCATATAGACTCTCTGGAGCCTTGGCTAAAGAAATGGAGAATTAAAATAAATGAAAGCAAATGTAATTACATTACATTCTCTCTAAGGCGAACTATTCTTCCACCCGTTTACCTAAACCTCACTCCTCTTCCCACAACAGATTGTGGTAAGTACCTAGGACTCTTCATGGACAAGCGCCTAACCTGGAATCCACATACTAGACTCATACGGAAAGAACTAAACAGACGATTCAAACTTCTCTCTAGACTTCTCGACAAGCGATCTAAACTTTCACTACAGAATAAACGACTTATCTACACTATGATACTGAAACCTGCCTGGACTTACGGAATGGAACTTTGGGGCTCAGCCAAAGCTTCCAGTATCTATAGAATACAATCCTTCCAGTCAAAAACACTCCGTAGAATCGCTAATGCTCCTTACTATGTTTCTAATCTTACCTTGCACCGAGATTTCCTTGTTCCTTATGTTTCAGAAGCTGCAAGATCCCGTTACATTAAATTCCACACATCAATCACCTTACATCCTAATCCACTAGTATCCCAACTTACTGCATTGCCTGGAAAAATACTCCAAGAGGGCTGAAGCGTAGGTGGCCACGCGATCTACTCTATGAACTAAGTGCCAGTGCACAATAGTGAACTGTTTTTCTTTGGGAGTTTCACCAATGGGTGAATTCTTCCCACACATTACTCATGTTCTCAGTTTACACCAGTGTCATATTGTATCAGTTTCACTTATTGCAGAAATATACTGCAGTTGTGAAAATAAATAAATTAAAAAAAAAACTTGGAGTTAAAGAGATGATAGAGTTTTCAATGAATTACAAAATTTTATAAGACATATCAAGGAGTCTTATCATTTCTAGTCACAATAATCAAATCATAAATATGGAAATCAAAGAATTATCGCAATTTACGTTTAAAAAACGGAGTCCGCTGTTTAAGTAAAAAGACTGGTGCACAGTTGCATGATTTTCTCTTAACGTAATTTATGCTAAAAATTTTCCGAAAAGCGGCTAAAAACCAAATTGATTCAGTAAAGCGGAACCGATTTTCATTCGTTTTGGAATTTTACTGACAAATGGAATTCCTGTTAATACAATAATGATAATGAAGTCTTAATGTACACCTAAACCCCTCATTAGTGGAAAACTTAACCCATCCAACTCTTCTTTTATCATTTCATTAATTTACAGCTGTAGAATAGAACTACATGTAAAAGTAACAATAAAGAAATCTAACAAAGATGTGACATCTGATGAAGTAACATCCAGTGATGTTCCTTATTTAACGTTAAATGATTTCTAAGCAACTTGCGCTTCAAAAAACGGCTTGGTTTTCAGGGATATAGATTGTTAATAATAAAGATATCAGGCAAGGGTTAACAGGCTGGAATGAAATTTCCTAAATCGAGAGATAATGAGATCTAAAACGAAAGAATATTAAGGTCATTATAAAAATAACTAAAGTTGGAGACATAAAATAAAATGTCAGAGATAAGATGGAGAATTTTGAATTGAGATGACTGGATGCAAAGGGAATTAAAAGGTTTGGGATGGAACCAAATAGTTCTGCTCTGAAAGTCAAGATGAGTCGAATAATTGTCAAGTAACTCAATCTTTTGTTTTATAGAGTTAGTTCAGGGTGTTCTTCTAGCCAACGTTGTATTAGCTTGTATTGTTCATTATTTTCGGTGACTGATTCATTATTTCATAAGGAAAGAAAGAGTATTGCCATTTTCAGTCATTATTTTTTGTTTTCAGGGCTAATGTTATTGAAAAATTACAATATTTTTTTTAAATTGTTATTTGTAAGGTTCTATGACAATAGAATGCTTAGCGTTAATATTAAATTAGTAAGTAATCCCAATATTTATTAGTGTTAGTAAAAATATAAACTGAATAAATAACAGAAAAGTTCCCTCATTTCAGCTTTGAATAGCTTTTTAAAGTGAACTGAAGTTTGGAAAAGAAACGTTGCGATAGAGAAGAGACAGGTGCAAATCAAAAAACATACCTAATAAAGGTGAATGAGTGGACAACAATTACGGTTTCATGTATTTACATCCAGTAGGCCGGGAGAAACGTTGGCTCCTAAACCTCCTTAAATCATTTTCTGAGAAATAAAAGGAAGTAAAGAGAAGCAATTATTTAATTTAAATCAATTTAAACCAGTTCAAACGTCACGCTTAAAGAAATATGTTTGTACAGATTACAAAATGAAACTTCATTGAAATAGTGACACCTAAGGCCCGTAATCAATACAATTTCTCAATTACTAGCTTAACTTTAAGTTTGTAAATGAATGCCTCTGTACGGACCAACCCTTATGTTTATTGTGAAACGTCAGATATTCTGAAATTGCTCAACTGATATCAACTTTTTCATAAGTTATATTTTGAATTTCAAAAAAACATTGTAATTATTACTGATTCTATCTTAAATTCTAAAACGGCACTTCATTATATTTCCTCTAAAAGGGTCGTTTAGTACGATAAATAGTTCCAACTCCTTTCTTACTTACACTTAAAGCAATCGTTAGAAACCTAATTGGAAGAAAATAAATTGATCTAAAGTATGATTTGAAAGAAAATACAAAGTTGTGGCAGAGATTCTTCATAACATTCAGGAAAAGAATTTACTGCAAGAAAAATGCGGGTTTTTTACACAATTGATTTACAAAGAAAATATTTAACAATTAATAAAAGAAAAAAACAGTTAATAAAGAAACTTTTATTTACAAAATGGATAAAATATACCCAGAGAGGATGGATGGCCAGCAAGCCTAAACATCAGACACAGGATACTGGCTGGTCTGACGGCGGCCAAGAACAGAAGGGAGGTAATTAAGTTTGTTTTATCAGTGGAAAGGGTTTGTTCTCATCGCTCACCCTGTTAGTCCCAGTTAGGGAGTACCAGGGTGTTCCCTACTCACCCTAGCGAGCATATTCTCCCTTGGCCCTACAGTAAATCCACCCGAACACCCACCCAGCGGAATTGGGGCCCACCCTTTTTACCTCATATATAACCGAGTGAGCTTTCTCTGCGCGAGGTTAATATTTCTGCATTCATAGTTAATTCTGTATCAGTTCTTGCCAATGTGTAGCCCCAGTTTCCGATCATATTCAGCTACAAATGTCCACCGAAATTGAATTAATTTCTTAACATTAGCTTGAGATTCGCTTCCACATCAGTATTTAGAAGACTTGCCCACCTTCTTAGATAGATAATCTTTATTAACCATATTTAAAATAAAAACTTAAATGAAGATAATTAGAACTATCACAGCTTAAGGTATAACCTTATACCAGCACATTGTAACACGATTAAACTTTTATTCTACGAAATTACAAAAAGAAAATTTACAAACAACCCTAGCTACATAGCAATCTACAACACTGCGTTCTTCTCACTTGTATGTGCCTGAAGATCCATAGTGCATAATTCTCCAAACTCTTTGCACAGATCATTGTCACTAAGTCTGCACTAGTCGAAAAAACTTCTGCAAGGTAATTTAAATGCGACATATAAACATATTCTGTGCTAGTAGCAAGGTGCAGATCCGTTATGCTACGAGTATTAGGTGGAGAAGACAACACCAATCTGAGAAACTTGTTCTATATCACCCAGCAGCGAGGCGAGTTCTTTTGTAAGACGAAGTTTTCGCCACACTGCTAAAAGGACAGTACCCACCGAAATCCTCTTGTGTGGTAAATGGTATTTAATGGGATTAGTAAGAAGTGAACTTGTTAATGTGGCAACCAGGAAAGGGCAGAACAAAAAATCGTGTAGTTCAGTTTCTCGTAACATATTCGACTGCCTAAAAAGCAACGGAAATAATACCTAACTTCGGCTACCCTGCTACAGGGTAAGTAGAAAACGACTTCCTTTACTTCTGAAGTCATAATAAACGAAGTTCAATTTTATTTTTATTTATAATTTACTTCCTATAAGTTGTTTTCATTAAGCCGGAAAAAAAATAAAAGGGGTTTACTTTTTGATAAGAAAGTGACTTGAGGAAACCCATAATCGAGTCAAAGCATGGTGTTCCTCAAGTACTTGCCTTAATCTAGGCATCATTGCAACGTAATCTCAGGAAGCCCTCCTTAATGGTAGTTCCTATATTCGTTTCCAGAAATAACGGAGTTGCAGACAGTCTGGGAAGTACAAGGCAATGCTAATGATTCGTTTAACCAGTTATGTTAAAAAACAATCTCTAAGAGATTAATAACCAATCAGAATAACTTCAATCAAGGAATCTCATCAAGAAAACGTCAAGAGTGATGTCTCCAGATTATCGATTTATGTTCTAAAAATGATAGTTGTTTATTCAATAAACTTTAAAACCCCAACTTAGGTAGAAATGATTAATTCAATAAAACAGAAAAGAAAAGCTAGAATTAAAAGAAAAGTTGTTGAAGTGGACAGAAGTAGCTAGTTGGAAACTTTTGATTAGTTTAATTAAGTAACTTTCTCTGGGAAACCGTGAGGGTGGAGGAGACTGCATCCATATTAACACAGAAAACAAACTTTTTGTCCGTATTTTCGTGAAAACTAACAAACAACTAAAACGTTTATTTGTAGACTAATTTTCATTTTATTGTTAGTTTTTAATGAACTTGTTTAACAACCATTAAAAGTAGAAAAATTTATATGTATATTTATAGAATCTGAAAATAAAAAATATTCTTCTCCTCGAAAAATAAAATAGCAATTCGAATAATGTCCACTACAATATTAAAATAGAAGAAACTACCACTAATCTTGAATTAATAATACATTCTATAATCAATGTATTATAAAATAGTTTAATATAGTGCTCATATAGAGTTGTACTAAAATATTTAAAAGAAAATTACTCTATAAATGTGTACAAATAGTGACGTATACACACCAGAACTATTGACGTGCGCTCTCGTGGTGGCCCAGCCCACAGTGTGTCTAGGCACCCCCTAATATTTTATTGATGCTCTAACGAGGGAAAATCTCTGTGCAACTGGACGGAACACAGGGTAGCAGCAAGGGAGGTTATAAATGTTCAATGTTTATTTATTTATTTATTTATAAACTACATTATCGATTGTTTATTCCGATCAGAAGATAGTAAAATATAGTTAGATTAAGGAAAAATAGTTTTCTAATTGATAAATAATAGTTATTTTAAGATCTTTTTTAAAGTATGCTTCACAATTTTAGTTGATGAGAAAACCACAAATAGTTATTTTCTTCATTTTAAATGGATTAAAAATTCTTTAAAGTTTTACAAGATCTCTTATTAAGAATAACATCCATTAATACGGTAATCATTATTAGATTTTTAAGATTTTACTCTCACATTTACGTTGTGAACTCTTGTTCATTAAGTACAGATCTTGAAAACCTGTTTTATTTAACTGCCAAACGTAACCTAATCAATTTTTGGTGGTCTATGGCGAATATTAAATCAATACAAGTTAAATTTTTCTCCATTTTTCCTGAACGCATAAAGTGTTAATTAAGAAAATGGTATAATCAAAAAGAAAACCAAAAAATCTGAGTTACCCTCGAAACAACCAGACACAAGTACAACCGTTCTCTGAATGGTATAAATTAATTTTTTTTTTTTTGGATTACCAACAACTAGTCCGCTACATTGGACTAAAAACATTGTCTTGGAGTCCACATAAACGACTTAAAAGAATAGAACTTAATAGATGCTATTTTAGATGCTTTTAAAAACTAAAAAGACCACTGGACAACAGATTTAAACTCTCCCTTAACGATAAAAGTCTTATTTTTAGCAAGTTTATTAAAGCCAGTCTGGGCTTATGGCATCGAACTGTGGAGGTTCAACCAAACGCTCAAATCTGCAAAGGATCCAGTCCTTGCAGTCTAAAATTCTTCGCTCTATAGTAAACAGCTCCTTTCTACGTCACCCAATCAAACCATTCACACAGATTTAAACATTCCTTTCGTCATACAAGTTGCTAAAACACGTTCCGATGGTAAATTCCATCTTAATATTCAATCTCTCATCACAATTCACTGGTACAACATCTATCTTCCAGGACATTTCCAAATAACCCTTCTCTAGACGTCTTAAAAGACAGCGAGAATCAGAAAACAGTGAAGATTTCACCTTTGAACAAAATGAATGACTAAAAAACAAACATTCAACATGAAACTCAGAACAATCTAAATTCTGTCCAAAAGTAATTCAAATCAAAGTTTAGCTCTGACTAACCTAAGATAAATTGATCTATTCACATAAAATCTTTTAATATTCGTTTCCATTGTCTGCATCCATCAGCGGGCAAGTGAAATGAGATAATGTGTTCAAAGCAAAGAAGATACATTAAATTCATTGTCCCAGATCACCGACAATACTTAGCCATTGTCTAAGTCGCTAAGTGTTAGTTGATGGCCTCTGGCAGTTACAGAGAAACAGTTTTGACAAAGTGAGCTTCTAGCATGGAAACAAGAAGTGGTTGAACAGGCTGAACGTATCATTACCTCTGAATATATATTTATTATAAAAAAAGATCTAATTAATTACAACATAGTGGAGACTGCCATGAACAATAATACCAAGTGCCATCACACCAAGCTAGTGGCTCAATAACGCAAGCATCAGGTGTATCTGACAGCTCCATTGTGTTCCCACCTAGTCATCCCTTTGTTAGCCCTGCTTAACTTCCTTCGGTAATACGGCATATTTTTTTTTTATATTCTCTTTTCAAAGCCACCCTTTTACAATTCTGAATCGAATGTTAAAAGAAAATATGTAAAACTACCTTGATATTGTTTCAAAATATATTGTGTAAACACTGTTGGATAAACTTCCACATTAAAATAGTATTTTATGTTTGTACTCATTAGGATGAGTGTATGAGTGTGTATATAAATTTTGTGTAAATAGGTGATCTTAAAATTTAGGCTAGATCTCTATGGGATGCGAGGAATATCGAGTAGTCCACCCCAACATTAGTTAGTTAGGTTAGAAGGAAAGAGTTAGGGCAACCACTAGGTTAGTTTCGATTAGATTGACTAGGTGTAGATTAGGCTGTGCAGTAAAGCGTCTATTCTCCAGTATAGTCTAGGTGCAAAGGGACCTTAGATGTTGCGCACCTTACAAAACCAAAAAAAAAATTAAAATAGCCTCCTTGGGCGGAAACGAATTCAGGAAGCAAACAATGAAACAGGAAAAGAAACAACAGATTAAATTATTATTATTTTAACTAGACACGAATGGGATCAAACTACAAGTTTAAGACTAAAAGTAGTCCAGCCTTTTAATATATAGTTAGTAAAATTACGATCAAGTTGTTGATGTAGCTTCTAAATATATGATGATGAAATCGGTCGTTTTTATTGGTTAAAAAACTCTTTTTTAACCAACACTTTATTAATTTTTCCATTTTTTGTTTAGTTTTCCGATGTTTCGACATCAGGTTTCATCTTCAGGAGATAATAAAACAAGTTATTTTTGAAAAACAGTAAGTTAAGTAACAACCAAAGTAAGCAAGTTAAGTAACAAACCAACCATATGATGGCGCTAATGTCTCAGAATGAACATTCTCATTTTACAGATTAGGATCCATTACAAACTCCTCAAAAACCTATAATTTCTTAAGGTACAAAGATTCATTTTGAAAATTTGCATACTTAAGAATTACTTAACTTGAGTTGGGCGCCACGGTAGCCAAGCGGTTAGAGGCGAGACCTGCGAAGTTAATATGTATTGTGGTACTGGGTTCGATTCCCGGTCTTAGGCCTTGGATTTTATTTAATGGTTAATAAGAGAACTTTGTAGTAAAGTATGTTTGCTAGTCGCCTCCGTCTACGACACCTAATTGGTGGTTAGACGTTAAGCCCTGCCTGAAAAAATAGGCGATTAGTTTACTTAACTTGAGTGAACGAAAGATGGTTGAAAAAAGCTACTTTTGTAGGGTTAGGGTTCTGCGGGACTCAACTCTATAATTGATCTCCTAAACTACTCAAGTGTAATCTTGCAATTAACCAAACAAATCCCTTTTAAATCCCCCTCTTTTCTTCATTTCACTAGTCTTTGAAGAAAATAACTTTACATTTCAGAGTAACAATCAATCTACCTACCCGTAAACAACAACTATATCAGAAGTCTTATTAAATTGTATCCATTGAAGATGGTTAGGCTCTAGTAAACAAAAGATTTTGTAAACATAAATTTAAAGTTTTTTTTAATATAAAATTTAATAAAGTTTCATTAATTAAACAATCGTCTCAATTCAAAGAATCCAGCGTAACAGGAAAAGACAAGGCGTAACCTAAGTTTGTTTCTGAGAGCTTAACTTCCGTTAAAAAAGTTTGAATTATGTTATATATACATTTTCTCAAAGAACACGTTAAACTTAATAGTGGATATCACTATAAATGCAACTAAGGAAAGAGTTAAAACTTTTGAACTCTTAAAAAAAATTACATAAGTTAAAGATCAACTATTACATTAGTTAAAACTCTATTACTGCATTTACATGGCATACATTTTATAACAATCAACAAGTAATCAGTAAGAAGACACATGGTATGAAGTTGATGAAAAATCAGAGACAAGTCACAATTAATGAGCAATGTTCAATGTCGAATAAAATCATCGACCTTTTAAGCGACCAACATTCGATTCAAGCTGTAAAGTAAGAAAGCTTTACATTGTTTTAATATCAAAGCAATAAACTGCGGAAGATTAATTTCAGAGACTCTTTTTAAGCCAATGTTTGACTCAAAATATTTGTTTTTAATCAATCAATCATCGAACAATTAAAAGAAGCTTTTAAGTAAAAAAAATTAAACATTATTTTAATTCAGATTTTTTTTTTTTGCTTTGGAGTCAATGAAGTAAGTGAAACATAAATTTAAAGTAAAAAAACATCTTGCTGTTGGGTTTTTCTCCAATAATTAGAAATTCAAAGACGTTGAAATCACAACACTATTCCAAAACTGCTCACAATAATTAAATATACTTTGTTTAAGAAAGAAAAATAATGACGATCCCCGTCCGCAATCTTTTAAATGAGCCTAACTTACGCTCTACGAGTCTTTGTTAGTCTTTAAGGTTGTAGAATACTACTTATACAATTAGATTTGAAGTTATTAAACCATTTTTTTAATAAACTGAGGGTTGCAAGTAGTCAAAAGCATGTTTTATAGATTTAGCGTAGATGTAGCTCAAATTAGACATCAATATCTACCTGCAAACGGATTAATAAACAATTTAAACATGCCCTGACAAAACTGAACTGTAATACGTTGATTTCATGCATAATCTTCTATTCAACACCGCACAGAAAGAATTAAAACATATATAGTTCGAAAAAATTAATAAATTGCTAATATTCATTATAACAAATTCATGTGATGAAGTAATAAGCGATGAGCTATAACGTCATATTTGTTACAAGATATTCAAATAATTAAGTTATAGTTGTACACCATAAGGCTATCACCAATTGTCCAACTTCTAATGTAAATCTAAAAACGTTTTCATACTTCTGAAGGTGGATCGGAAGAAAAGAGAGGGCGTACAAAAGGAGGAACCAATGAAGTTTCTATCCTTTTGTTGATAAGGAGTAATTATAAAGCCAGAACTATTCCGACTCTCTGCAGGATCAATGTTGGTCTATAATAAATGTAGGCGTCAGTACAAATACAAAATGTATATGTGTGAATGACTGAGTTCGTGGTAATGAGCTCAAATTTGTCTGTAATTACGCTAAGTGAAAGTAATTGCACATATCAACTATCTCTGCTGGTTCTATGTTTTAAGATCTCAGGTAAATAATGTTCGTTTTCTTAGACTGTGGCATCCATCCTCATGAATGCTAGGAAACATGATGGCTTGTCTATTTAGGGGCCCCTTTGTAAATGTCTATCAACAAGAAATGGAACCAGTTAGGGATCTGAATGTAAGCCCTTGTATTCACTAATGTGCAATTATGCAATGGAGCAGGGAACTATTTACTGTGCCCAGTCTTCCATGTAGTTTTTGACTTTTGGATTTTGTTCATTTCTTGAGCGGAAAGTTCGAAATTACGCTAACATTTTTCTAGCAATAATGCCAATATTTATTACTGTTCATTTTTTTTGGTGACTGAATTATAGTTTCAATTGGATGAAATAATTAATGCCAGCTTCAGTCATTACAAAATTTACTCTGCCGAGCTTTCGACCTAGGGACTAAGTCATCTTCAGGGCTAATTTACAAAATACTGTTTTACATTATTAAAGGGTTGATGTGTCTTCTGTTTTTCATGTCCATGAACAGACAAGACAGAAGACACATCAACCCTTTAATAATGTAAAACAGTATATTATTTCAGCCAATTTTTATATTATCTTTAGCAGAATCTCTAAAGATTTAGAAATTACTGATGAATAACTCCCTTTAATGTTCTTTTTGCTTAAAGGGTGCTAAAAAGTAGAAACAACGCCTGCCTCGCACGACATAATTAATAATGTTATTAAGTCAAATCAAAGTTGACCCTGCCTCGCACTGTAATTGAACTGAGTATTTACAGCTTGCATGTCCTGGGATAGGTGAAGAATAAATAACAATAAGAAGTATCGAGAGGAATATAGAGTACTCCACTCAATATATATTTATTAGGATGAATGTGTTTATTAGGACGAATGGAATAGAAATAGAATAAATATTTATTATAATAAATATATACATAAAATAAATATAGAAGTATAAATGTATAAAAACATTTCAACCTTCTTAACTAAGTGAAATAAGAGAAAAGTTAGGTGAGGAGGATTGGAATGCAGGGAAAAAACGAGGAAAAACCTGCAGCTAGTGTAGAGAGTTAGAGTAGGGTATGTTTCAGTCTTCTGGTCTGTATGTTGTAGAAGGATCTGTAGGAGGCTATGTCGCGGTATAGTGGATTGGGATGGCCGTCTAGGATGGAAAGGAGTTTGAGCAGACGATTTTGGATAAAGGAGTGTACGGGAATAATGGACGCAGTCTCGCGGAGTGAGTCAATCCTAGGGCGTCGTGGAGAGTCTGTTGCAAGTCTCAGAAATTTGTTCTGGGTTATCTGACGTTTCTTGATGTTGCTACCACAAGTCAGGGCTCCAGGCGGAGCAGGCGTAGAGTGACATCGGCCTAATGACTACTTTTTAAAGGAGTAGTTTGTTAGTCACAGTCATTTTGGAGTCACGTGTAGGACGAATGTACTTATTAGGATGAGTGTATCAGAGTGTATATAAACTTTTTGTAAATGGGTGATTTTAAAATTTAGGCTAGATCTCTATGGGGTGCGAGGAATATTGAGTACTCCACCCCAACATTAGTTAGGGTTAGAAGGAAAGAGTTAGGGCAACCAATAGGTTATAGTTTCGACAAGATTAGATGTTGAAGTAAATCAAGTAATTCTCCGATATAGTTCAGGTGCAAAGGACCTTCAACGTTGCGCACCATTTCAAATAAAAAATATAAATAAATATCATCAGCAACCAACAAAAATAGGACCTTATTTAAAAACAATTCATTAAGGACGCGTCAGTTTCGATGAAGAAAAAAAAAAGTACTAATAAAAGGCTAGACACAGGGCTACAGTAATAAAGGACGAAAGAGTGGGAGAGGTAGTCTGAATTGATATGCACGTAACTAGAACTTCAGAGGGATGGTAGGGAGGAAGCCACCCTCTCCCTACGCAACAAGAAACTATCCCCACTTTCATGATAAACACACCCCACCTCTCCTGGGGCATTCACATAACCCGCACTATCCCTACTCCTATACAATATTACCCAACCTCCTCCTGTTAAAAACTTTTAGGCCTCACACTAGGGTGACCGCTCGGAGAGGGGGAGCATCGGGGCCACCCAATGCACCATCAGACTCTCTTGCATTCTACTGCTCATTCAGCAGTCCCTGAAAGCGGCATATCAAGAAACCTACCTCTTCTTATACGATAGTTATTATGTTTTACATTAAGTCATAAAAATGAACTTTGTCCTCAGCAAAGTTGATAATTCAATATTTCATACTAAAATAATTTATTACTAAACAATAAATCATGCAAAATAAATACAAACCTTCAATTTCTATTTCCCATCTGGTGAAACAGTAGCAAAACCTGAGATGTTGTGGTTAATATAGCGAAAAACTTATTTAATTTCAATTAAATTAAAAATTAGGTAATTATTTTGGTTTCGATATACACGTATAAACTTATTATTTAAAATAATTGAAGTGGGATGTCAATTTGTAATTTTAAAACTAACTGAATGAATATTAAAGTACAACTTTCATAGAAATCATACATATTAAAAGTAAAAATGACTGTGAAGTGTAAAATTTCCTGATAAAAAACAAATTAAAGATAATTTCATTTAAATAACAGTTAAATGGTTACTTAGGATACGACCACATACTCTTCATATTAAAGTTTAAATTTATCTAAAATTCAACTCCCGAATCAACTACTTTTGAGCATGCTCAATACAATATACATAAATAACCCATGCAATGGGCCTTCAGCCTGATTTGGGGGAAAGTATATACACACATATATACATCTAGAAGGTGGAAAGAGGTAGCTTGATTGATAGCAAGACAAAGTAGGGGATTGCGTGCGCAAGTTTTAGGTGATTACTTGGTGGTGGGAGAGGGAATTAATGTGATAATAGGATCAAGAAGTGGCCACAAATAAGTTCTAATACACTGTAATATACAATTCATAAACTGATATCATCTGAAACCAGATGTTACTGAAACTAAAGTGAAACATGCATTTATATCAAACTGAATATACTTACTGTCAGTGAAATTGCTGTAAATTTCACTTTATTTATCCAATTTCAGTTAAGATAATTTGTGGTAATCCTTATAAAAAATAGAATTCCGCCTAACTCACTTAGCACCACTTACTTTTTTTAAAAAAAGTAACAACCCAGAAAATAAAAGAGTAGTCAACGTACGGCCCTTCTACAAGTCCACACGGGCGCTGATGCTCGACTGAAGCGCCTGGTGAGAGTTACCTCTCCCCCAACGCTACGAAAGAGAGGACTATCGAGCCATTGCACTACGCATGCTTCAACTGTCGGCCAATGATATTATAGAACGTCACTGCCTCCACTACTTCGTCTAATCTTCCTCTCACACGTTTACCAACAAATGAAACATTACATTCTTCTACGACCGCCTTTTTATTTTCTTCTTCTTCTTAAGTTTACATTGGACCCCCCTCTACACTAAACTAAAACTGTATCAATACAAATATACATTTATAGAAATGTATCAACCTAGTAAAAATAATTATTGCGAACATTTCATGTCGATATCGAAGTTTTATCAGTGCACACAATACTGTGCAATACCTGTACCTATTTCAAAAACTCTTTACTTCTTGCAGCCAGTCATTTATAGGTTCAATTGAAAAGAGCGTGCGAAAGATTTACATATTTAATAATAAATGAATCACAGCAATCCCAATCAATCAAGCAATCAATCAAAACCGATGTATCCCAGAACCTGAAGCGAAACCTTACAATTACGACTCTCTAACAGTTGGACATTAGTGAAGTGCAACTGGATATACAAAACTGAAATATATCTGAATTTTTGTGCAACGTCCTGTTACGTATTACTTTAGAGATGCCTAACTGTTGAAGATGGGAACTTATGGAATTTCGCTTCAGGTTCTGGGATAACGTACACGTTTTGATTGATTGAAATTGCTGCTATCTATAAATAGTAAGCTTAATAAAAAAAATTCTAATTTCTTATAAACTCTTCTCAAATCAAGCGATTTTATTGATTTCACTTGTATACAATTCAATTCGATTTTTTAAAACCAACAATTATGAGTTATAATATCATGTAGATGCAGGTATTGCACATTATTGTGGTCACTGATAAACTTCGATATTCACAAGAAATGTTACCAATAAATATTTTTTCATAGTTTTACATTTCAATTGAAATATAAATGCATTTAACCAGAAATCAATGTAAACCTAAGAAAAAATGTCAATCAAAAGATAATGGTTTCAAAATTAACCCACCTCTGGTTGACATGGAGATCACCTCAGTCTCAAAAACAAAACGAAAAAGAAATAAAGAAGCCGGCTCTCCCAAAATCCATGAAATATTAGGTTTAAGCTGTCTTCTTTTTACGAACAAAGTTAACTATTGATGAACCTGATTGGGTGAGCAAAGATCGAAAAAATCAATAAGATGATTTGCTAGCTATGTTTCGGATTTTATTCCATAATTCTTTCTGTTTTCTGTAACTCAACCAACCCGCATAGCCATATATCAGCAATATATTGGTCGAAACGTCGGCAAAAAGACGACTTGTTGTTTTTTTTTTGGACTGATTCTTCGCCAATTAGAATCCTTAATATAATATTTTTACGGTCACTAAAACCAATATAAATTCATATTTATTCCATAATCAGAGATCTTGGATCATCAGGGTATTGAATTGTATAACCTTCTTCACATAACTCACATGCTTGCAATAAATGCATAAGACATCGTTTTTTTTTACATCTGTAAACTCCGATCAAAATCCGGAATCCGGATTCTGGAATCAGAATCCTCTCAAGAGATAAAGGAAATTTCGCTTGTTGGAACACGAACTCTTATTAAGAAACGTTGAGACAAATTAAAAGCAACTACGAAAAGAGTACGAACGCGAAATCAAGTCAGACACCTTATAACTGATTTAAAGCAAATAATACAGGAACTTTTGGGAGTGGAAGTTAAATATATTATGCTCATCTCAAGATATGGAGGAGTATCAGAAACCGGCCAGAATTAAAGAAAATAAGCAAGCTAAGTTGGTAATTCACTCACATACACAACCGCCATTTCGTCAATAAAGCATTTGTGATTAGAAATTATTATGATTCCACTTATCAGTTGGTACTAAGTTAGATTTAAGTATTTCAAATATCAGGAATAATTTATAATTTATTTAGTAACAGGTTCAGTTATAAATTTTGTCTGTTACGAAAGAACACTTTTTGAGGTCGAAGTACGCCGAAAAAGGCTCCGGTTAGGGACCATCCATCAGAAAATTTAACTTTTATAGAAAAAGAGAAAAAAATTGTCAAAATTGTTTTTCAACGTTACGCTTTTTCGTGCCCTTTTTGATGATCAACCCTTATACAACTGCCCTACCGGAGAGTTTTAATATCTAACTATACTGTTGCTTGAATCTTGACAAGCCACATTTTGAGCATCTCTTCGTGAATTCCAGCCTAAAGCACACAATAACATGTACTGGTATCTTTTATACTCTCACAATAGTTGTATGTGCTTAGGTAGTTGCAGTGAATACATCGATTTAGGGAAGTCACTGATGAACTCTATTCATTTGTCTTCATTCCAACTCTCCATTTTATTTTCCAAATGATAATATAAGAAAATTTTATAGTTAAAATATCGGAATTTCTAAAGATTGGACAGAATGATGGAACCGTTAAGAAGTGGACAAATTATTTTGTCCCCATTAGGTAGAGTACCATTGTTCTAAAGAATATAAAGTACAACGATTTCTAATGAACAAAAAATTAGAAGTTTAGATATTGTAAAATTGTTTTGCTTCCCGAAATGAAATTATATTTTAGTATTGTGAAATAGTAATGCTTTATATGCGAGAGTTAAACGCTGTGCTTTGTAAAATTTTACTCTTCGGACTGACCTAGAGCCCAAGGTTCAATTAAAAATGTTAGTAGGAGATCTCCTTTGAAAAAGTCCTGCTTTAATTATGAAAAACAAATTAGCCATCAGCTAAGATGATTGTTGAATTATTATTATTCTAAATGATGTGCTTATTTGTTTTTAAATACGCTTTTTTAATCTTTCTACTGAAATTAGCATAACATAGACTTCACGAGACTCCTTTTAGAAGTATTCAGTTTGGCGAGTAATTAATTATTAAAAATAAATCTTTTTATATTCTAAGGAACTCGCTAAGCCTAAAATACTGCATTACAGAGTCGCCCATAAATGTTCTTCAAACATTGTGTTCCTCTGACAAGATCATATTAATTAAAAAGTAACTTTTTACCTGCAGAGCCTCCAGATGGTGTGATCTTTCTACTAAGACGAATCTCTGTTCGTTCTACTTTTGAAGGACATTGGAGTCCTTCAAAGTTAGTGAACTCTGAGTGTCAACAAAGCATTCGTTTTTCGGCCCAAAATAGATTTGTTTATACCAATTATTTGTTTGATCTCGTTCATCTCTTTCTTTCAACGATTACCCAAAATAACAATGCCTTACTACCCTAGCACGATGCTCGTTTAGACTGATTCATGCTCTCTACGTGTTTCTTTGGAAATATATGCACCTTGTTCATGTAGTTAGCAGTTACAGACCGGGAAATTTGGCGTGAACAATCATGACAACAATAACGACTTGAATAATCATGTGCCCACATCTAATTGGCTACAAAATTTGTTAAGATAGCTCCACTAAAATTCCATAGTCAAAGTCAGGAGCAGAAACTAAAGTTGTTTCAGTGAGGGTATTTGAATGAACTCATTGTATCGTCAGATTAGTAGCCTGAACAGTGCTGAAGAATATCTGACTTGGCCTGTTAATTAAAAATACATCTGATTTGCCTTGCCGAAAATAATAAGCAATCACTTATTTACATTCTTTGATTTTTAAATTTTTAAGATATTTTATTTAAGGCGCGTCAACATCTAAGGTTATTGGCGCCCGGAGCTTTATTTTAGTGCACTGCCGGCCTCCGGACAGTATTCTCTCGTTACAGACAACACTGCCCATCACCGGACTAGGAAGAGAAAAATCTAAGGGCCAGCAGCTGGGTTTGAGCCTGGGATCTCCGTGTTGGAATCCAGATTATCACTTCTCTTTTTTAAGATTTCCTGTTACACGAAACTTAGTCAAAAAAAAAAAAATTTGTTTCCGGTTTCAAGGGGCCTCAAAACTTACATTTTTCGGTGAAAAATGAAATTCGAAAATTAGCCCAAGATCAGAACTTTTCTTTATTAGTGAAAATCAAAAAATAACTATCAGAACATTACCTTGGAAATCGTTACTATTTTAGTTGTTCGCATGAATATCAAGTTTATAAAATGAAAAGTTTATTAAATCAAAATATGAACTTATTTAAAATATTACACATTTGACCCACGTAGTCATAGTTATCAATAAAGTACTAAGCATAAATATCTGAAATAATATATGTCGTGACCATGACTAAATTATCACATTCCTATGTTACAGGATTTTCAGAATAACATGGGAAAAACCGTCACAAACGGAAGTTATTTATAAATAAATTTTCTTAAATAGATAGCGTCACAAAGTTATTTATAATGTAACATGTTTACTATTTATTACACCATTCTATGCGACAAATAGAACAGTATTGCACACTAAGGCGACAGTTATTGCTAATGTACGCCGGAAATAACTGTACCACATTGTGTAAACGTTGCTAACTATTGTCGTCATAATTTTATCAATGGTGATAAAGTTGTCAAATAATTTTTATTCTCTTATCTCATAATTTACACGATAATTTGTGAAAAGGAAATATTTGGATCGCCACCTGTTTTGAAATTGTAATTTTTACTATAAAAACATTAATATACAATTAGTCAACGTAGTCCGCTACCTTGGGTTTTACCATGACAGAAGACTTACATGGAACCCTCATACTCGACTTAAGAGAACAGAACTCAACAGACGCTTCCGACAACTGAAAAGACTACTCGATAACAGATCAAAACTCACTCTGGACAACAAAAGATTTATGTATGTAAGAATATTAAAGCCAGTCTGGGCTTATAGCATCGAACTGTGGGGTTCAACCAAACGCTCAAATCTGCAAAGGATCCAGTCCTTGCAATCTAAATTTCTTTGCTCTATATAAACGCTCCTTTCTACGTCACCAATCAAACAAAGACTTGAACATTCCTTTCACACAAGTAGCAAAAACACGTTACTGAAAATTCCATCTTAACATTCAAACACATCACAATCCACTTGTACAACATCTATCTTCAAGAACATTTCCAGATAACACTTCCAGACGTCTTAAAAGACAGTGGCCTCGCGATCTCCTCTCTGATGAAGAGAGTCAGTAGAATTTAGAATGTTTTTGGAGTGTTACCGCTGGGTAACTTCTCCACTCTGATATGAGTGAATGTTATTTATTGTTATCATTGTTGTTTATAACGCAAAATGCGTTGATTGTAACTAAATAAATGATTAAAAAAAAATGTTTACAAAGATAACGAGTGATGAATTTGTGAGGAAACGGAAATATATCAAAAAAGAGTAATCGATGATGCTCACAGAAATTGATATTTCGATTGTATAATCCCTTGATAGAGGAGGTGACAGATTTCAAAATTTTTGCGGAGCAATTGCAGGGTGAAACTGGGGTTAATTAGCCATAGTAAGGACTGCATTATTTAGCTGAAAAACCAAAATCCACCCAAAATATGGAATAAAAGTTAAGTAATACGCTACGCTTTTCACGAAGCACCAAATTTGTTTATTTACTTACCAAAAAATGCGGATCAAGTTACAGAAAATGATCCATTTACAAAAAAAAAATAAGTAAAATAAACATGTGACAACTGACACTTATGTTGCATAAGTTATGCACAAATTACTCATACAAAAGAAAACAATGTATTTATATACATGCAGGAGTGAAATTTACACAATCAAAATAAATCAGGCTCATTTGCGAATGAAGTCAGATTGCAGTATACGATTAATTGCTGCAAAAGACTGTTTATTTTTAATACATTTTTTTCGCCCTAACTATACCCAAACTGAGAAAATTGACTTCAATCTTAGATTGGAATATCTGAATGATTCGTATGAAGCCTATCTACACAGCTTTCAGTTCGTATGTCCACATAAGTTTGATTATCGTATTTTATTTTAGTCTATACAAACTTCTCGCTAGACTACTTGACTAACGTTCGAAACTTAATCTACATAACTGAAGACTCTCATACCATCTGTTACTGCGACCTATTTGGTCATACGGCATCGAAGATGGGGTTCGACTAAGCGTTTCAACTCACTACGCCTCCAGACATTACAGTCAAAAATATTACGAAAACTTCTTAAACGCTCCGTTCTATGTATCTAACCTCACTATCCACAATGACCTCAAAATCTCTTTCGTTAAAGATCTTGGTAAATCTCGTTTCCTCAAAATTCATTCCTCTGCAGCAGCTCATTCTAACCCTCTCATAGAACACCTATCCTCTTCCATATTACCAGGAGATTGAAGAGAAGATGGCCCCGCGATCTACTCTCCTCATAAGAGCAGTATAGTGCATCTATTCACGTTAATGGAGTGTCGTCACTGGGTGCCTTCTCCTATCTTCATTCACGACATTATATTATATCACATTTGCTTGTTGCAACAAGCAAATTTCAATAACGATTTTTTTAATTCCATAGGTAATTTGTATCATCGTCCAAAAAAGTTTATATACATGTTTGGCACGTTAAATCATTTCAAGTCTTGTACGTGGGTAGGATATTGTAGTACAGAGAAAAATTACACTCATTAAAAACTTGAATAGAAGTTAAAATACATGTGAAAGAATTAAGTTCACACAATGCGGACAGTAATGCCTTTGAAAATCAAAATATATATTAAATAAAAAAAAATAAGTTTTTCAATTATCATAACGAAGTTGCATTCTTCATTCACCGACCTTCTCCGCATGACAGGAAATCCATCTTCATTATTATGGATAGAATGAAAAGGGGCCAGCCCAGAATTACCAAGTGGGTAGATGAGATGCAAATCAGCATCAGTTGCTGTCTATAGGCCTGCTCTTTCATTAAAGTGAAACGTTAAATCGAACCCAGAAATTCTATTAGTTAAATACGCAAAATATTAGTCATAGATTCAAATGAATTTTCTATATTATCAAGCCTCAATTTAAATAATATATGGTGAACTATTTGCACGACGTTTTCCTGCTAGAATTATCCAAGTTCTGACTTGGACCCTACAATATGGAAATTTAGTTCTCATCCCTATCATATCTCCTTAACAAAAACTTACAGTTTAAAATGTTAAGTACAAGGGTTGATTAAACGCCAAAAGGTACACAAATCAGCAAGTACCCATCATTTCATTTATACTTCATTGATATTATTTAAGTAATTTTACATTTTGCATTAACTTTTCCTTCACATTTTTAAAATTTATTAGATATCACAGACCCTTATGCTGGCTGGCCATTTTCATGCATAAAATATTTGTTCAAGACCATAGACTGTAGATTGTTATTTGGGTAGGGCAAACTCCCCTCCTTATGAGGCATGGCATCGAGACTTTTAAAGTACAAATCTATACAAAATTTCGATTCGAATGACACTTCATTCATTAAAATCGATTCACGAAACGATTGCTATACTTCCTCTTAACAAGTGTAAGAGCAGATCGTCGCTTTATTGTTACGTAGGGAAGCCCTAACCCTATCATCCTACCAAATTTTATCAAAATCGGGCCAAGATTTATTGAGAAATTAGTAATAGTAATTTTGGAGGGGGCCTTACATAAAGGGGGCTAACTCCTCCCCCATTCAATGTACAGCGTAGAGACCCCCAAAAGGCACATCTACATAAAATTCCGAATCGAATGACACCTCATTCATGAAAATCGGTTCTCGCGTTTAGGCGCTACTTAGTTTACAAAAAAGGTAACAAGAAGAAGAAGAAGAAGAAGAAGAAGAAGAACAAGAACATTTTTTAAAATGCGGTTATTGCTCATTTTCGGCACCTTTTTTCTCAAAATCTATTATATCCATGTTGTTGCAAAAAAATTACAGGCATAAAGGAGGATTTGCCCTATATTATAAAGAAAATTTGGGAATTTTATCTTTTATAGAAAAAGAGAAAAAAATTGTCAAAGTTGGGTGTTTTTCAACGTTACACTTTTTCGTGCAGTTTTTTACGATCAACCCTTATACAACTGTCCTACCGGACAGTTTTAATTATTATTTAAAAAAAAATAAATAAAATCTAATACCGTAGCTTCACCAGTTTTACATAAAATTAATTTTAACAAAAGCTACCAAACTGTTGTTTACATAGCCAGAAGTACATTTTGACGTGGACGCTCTATTGATTTGTTCTAACACGAATATACGTGCGCTGGTGAGTAATTTCTAGTGCCAATTTAGAGCAAGTTCTGAAATGGTGTAATTAATATAAATAATGGCCGGTTTCTAATCGGGCAATATAGTTTTGGGTACATCTGGGTTGGTTTAGAAACCTTTTTATAATTAATAATAAATAATTCAGGTGCAGCATTTCAAGTACATCCAGATGACCAAAACCCTATACCTTGCTTGCTCCCATGCAACTAAGAGGGAATAACAATGGCGTTGGGGCAACCTTTTACATGAGTTCCACGTCTTTAACTTTGCTTAATCGGCTGTATTTGATAATGCAGTCAGACCTGTTGCTTTTATTCTGTTAATTTATTGATTTTTCAGTAAAATTTGATCTAAGAAAGTTCCTTAGGAAGGATTGAACTAGGCTGTAAAGAAAAATTGTAATTATCTTCGTGTAAACAAAAAAACATTCGCTGCAAGAACGTTTTAAGAACATCTATAGGAAATCCGTTTACATCTAAAGAACATGAATTATAGTTTCTGCTATTTCTCCTTGTTTTACACTATAGTTCATTTTGTGTTAACTTAAGAGTTATCTTATCACAGGCCCCAATTTTTAATTCAAAATAAATAAAACTTCAAGTTTAGAAGTTTAGTGACGAACAATAAGCTTAGGAAGATCAAAACTGTCGTCAAAGAGCTTGGGACTCTTCATCGCGGGATAACCGCAGGGAAGAGGTAATAGTCACTCGCCTAAGGATCGGCCATACCCGGCTAACCCACGGTTACCTGGATAACCCTCTCATATAAAGTTCATGTAATGAACCCTTGACTGTACAACATGTTCTTGTGGAGTGTTTGAAATATGATCAATGTAGACAACGTCACAGTATTCCGGATTCTCTAGAAGAAGCCTTGGCAAATGACCCAAATAGAATAGATTATGTAATAAAGTTCTTAAAAGAAATTAATATATAGAAATGTAAATAAAAAATTTTTAAAATGTATATCCTATCCTCGCAGTACGCTCACTACAGTCCTACCTTCACTCAATAGAACCTTGGTTAGAAAACTGGCGTATAAAAATTAACCCAACTAAGTCTAAATACATAGTTTTCACACTCAAACGTCAAACTCCACCACCTGTCTTCTTACATCATACACCTATCTCACCAGCCGACCATGTGCGGTACCTTGGAATGTACCTAGACAAGAGACTTACCTGGAACCCACATACGAGACTTAAACGTATCGAACTAAACAAACGATACAAACTTCTAGCCAGGCTACTTGACAAACGCTCAAAACTCTCACTACAGAACAAACGACGACTCTATACAGCTCTTCTCACACCAATATGGACTTACGGACTCGGAACTTTACGGAACAGCTAAAAAATCCAATATCAATAGACTGCAAACACTCCAATCCAAAATACTCCGCCGCATAGTAGACGCTCCATTCTACATATGTTAGCAACCAAACAATACATACAGATCTCCAAATTCCACTCATCTCCGAACTTGCCAAAATCCGATATAACAATTTTCATCAAAAACTCTCATTTCATCCCAACCCTTTAGCTGCAAACTTGTCTTCAACTACGCTACCCTCCAATCCTCGAAGACGCCGTTGGCCCCGTGACCAACTGGGTGATTAATGCGGCCATCACTGGATGACCATCATTCACGTTTCACACGTTATTTATTTATACACTTATCGCATTTACTTATTGTACCCTGTAGGTTCAGGTGTGAATTACAATAAACGGATAAATAAAAAAAAAAATGTATATATAACTGTATATACGAGGGTCGTTTGAAAAGTCCGTGCAAAAATAAAAACTACTTAATTTTTTGGGGTAAACCCTTTTTATTTTTCAACATAGTCTCCTTTTAGGCTTATACACTTCGTCCAACGCTGCTCTAGTTTGTTGATCCCTTCCGAGTAATAGGATTTGTCCAAGTCTGTAAAATAGCCATTCGTTTCTGCAATCACCTCCTCGTTTGAATAAAATCTTTTTCCCGCAAGCCATTTCTTCATATTGGGGAACAAATAGTAGTCCGAGGGAGCCAAGTCTGGAGAATAGGGGGGATGTGAAACGAGTTGGAACCCTATTTCCATTAATTTTGCGACCACAACTGCTGAGGTGTTAGCTGGTGCGTTGTCGTGATGGAAAAGGACTTTTTTGTGGGCCAATCGTGGGCGTTTTTCTTGCAGCTCGGTTTTCAAACGGTCCAATAACGATGAATAATATGCACCTGTAATAGTTTTACCCTTTTCCAGATAGTCGATGAGGATTATTCCTTGCGAATCCCAAAAGACAGTCGCCATAATCTTTCCGGCCGAAGGAACGGTCTTCGCCTTTTTTGGCGCAGATTCCCCCTTGGTCTCAGGAGTGTAGTGATGTATCCATGTTTCATCCACAGTGACGAAACGACGCTTAAAGTCCTGCAGATTCTTCTGGAACAGCTGCATACCGTCCTTGCAACACTTCACACGATTTCGTTTTTGGTCAAGCGTGAGCAATCGCGGCACCCATCTTGCGGATAGCTTTGTCATGTCCAAATGTTGATGCAAAATATTATGTACCCGTTCATTCGAAATGCCCACAGCACTAGCAATCTCACGCACCTTCACTCTTCTGTCATCCATCACCATATCATGGATTTTATCAATGATTTCTGGAGTAGTAACCTCAACAGGGCGTCCAGAACGTTCAGCGTCACTTGTGCCCATATGGCCACTCCGAAAATTTTGAAACCACTTATAAACTGTTCTAATCGAAGGTGCAGAGTCACCATAATGTTTATCAAGCTTCTCTTTAGTCTCCTGAGGCGTTTTGCCTTTCATAAAGTAGTGTTTAATCAACACACGAAATTCTTTTTCGTCCATTTTTTGAAAATCACTCGACTTCCTCGATTCAAACGAATGCCAAACACAAAGAAATAGACCGATCTGGCTGAAACTTGGTGTGTGTTCTTCCAAGAGATGCTACTAATTAAACATAACCTCGATACGCGCCAGTGGTGCTATCTCTCTGACTTTGCACGGACTTTTCAAACGACCCTCGTAATTGTATAAAGGTAATTATACAATAAAGGTATAATTTATGGTGTGAATGAATTTTAACTTTAAGTATATAGTTTTAAGACGTGGTTCCATAAGTGTGGTCCTTTAGTAAAAGGTTGTGAAGTTGGCATATGCACTGCCTCAGAACAGCAAAGGGCATAACAACCAATAGGTTCATTGCCTTGAAAAAAAAGAAGCAAAATTAGCAAATTTTTCGAAGTAAAAGGGTATACTGGTTCTAAAATTGTTTTTCAAGTATTAACTGATATAGAATTTCTAATTACATTATCTAATTATCTTTGTTGTTACGACAAATTCAGTCATAAAAGAAGAAATGCCATTTAATTGTAAAGAAAATTTGGGAATTTTATCTTTTATAGAAAAAGAGAAAAAAATTGTCAAAGTTGGGTGTTTTTCAACGTTACGCTTTTTCGTGCAGTTTTTGACGATCAACCCTTATACAATCGTCCTACCGGACTGTCTTAATGTGGGCCTTTGCACATGGAGGCTGGCTGAGGTCCATAATCAATACTGTATACAAACCATGGCCCCAGATCTTTCCGTGATAACTTGCATGATTAAAAATAATAATAATAAAGAGTGAATCGTGATGAATTGGTGCAAGGTTACCAAAGCAGACAGATGAGACACAAACACTATAACAGTTTTTGTGTAATACGTACATTAGGTATCTTGAATTACTTGCTCATAATTAATTATAAAATAAACCCAGAAACCTAAAGAAGAAGAAACAAGATACAAAATAAATGATGCTGGGCACGAGCAATTTTATCAGAAGTTTGGGGTAAGGAGACTATTACAATGTGGCAATACTCGGTATTAGGAGTGAATGGTCATATAACTGGCTAGGAGCTACCCGTAGGAGCTCTAACTTCACTGGGATCAGGAAGTGTTTGCTGTCAAAATAACAAAACAGCCACATTCTAGGATACTACATTAAAACATTAATTATAATCGATCTATTATTATTGCTAATGTTTTTCATGGACTGTTAATGTACGAGTAAATGTCGATGTGATTTGTTGACTTATTCTTCAAATTCTTTTGTGCTTTCGGATTGATATTAAGTTCGGGTAAAGCTCATTCTATTTAAACTACGAACATAAATCAATTATACCAAAAAACTAAACATTGAAACTGTGAACGTTTCTTGAACTGTTTGCCAGAATGCAGAATAGTTTCTCCATTACGTTGTCCTATCCCATAAAAATGGCTGCTTTGTTTCATATTCCACATAATGTTTCAGAGTATAAATTTTCTAGATATTGATACATTTCCTAAACCAAAGATAAAATAAATTAATATTTCTAGTACAGTGGTTTAGAAAATGAAAAAAATCATAGTGCATACAAAAATGCAAGAATATAACCTTAACCCTCAGACGTATTACTAGCCTCCTGTTTATCTAAATCAATCTCCATTTCTTTGCGATTTCTTTGCGCCAACTCTGTGCCAATACGACGGATTTTACATTGACCATTAACTGACGTGGTATCCGTATACAAGACTCAAACGACAGGAACTTAAGAAAATGTTATCACTTCCTAGCCCGACTTGACAGATGTTCAAAACTGAGCCTGACCAACAATTTAAGGATATAAAACGCACTACCGAAACCGATTTTAATATTGATGTAATTTTCGTAAATGGCTCATATAAACAATGCCTTCACAAACTCATCTTGCATATCTTCTTCTTCTTTTTCATGGCTTCAATCATCAGGATTATATCGCCTTTAACCTGTGTGGTCTGTTCTATGTAAAGTAAAGTACTGTGTAAAGCAGTGATGGCGAACCTATGACCCGCGGGTCAGACACTGACCCGCGCAAGCTTTTTCACTGACCCACAATGGCTAGGCAACCATTTGTTTGTTTACGCGGATTTGATTTAGATTTTCTAATTGTGGTGGATAATTTATATTCTATCTGTATTTTTTTTTGTCAATCACGCATTGGACACTAAAGCAATTTAAATGCTATCTATAAACTTTAGTTTGATCATTACAGTTCTAAAACGCAAATGGCGAAAAATGCTTTTGTAGTATTTGAAATAAAGTAAAAGTGTTTACAAAATATCAAATAAAATGTATAATTTTACACATATTTTGTTTGTTAAAAAAATCGACTACCCAAAGCAAATAACCATATTTAGATTTTTCTTCAGATAAAACACACTTTCGTAAGGATGTTATGTTTGTAAAAAGAGACTTCTATAGCACTTGTTTCGTCCCGTTTTACCCGTTAAGCCAACTGAATTTTAAAGCTGTTTAGTTTTGAAAATATTCAGTTTAAAATTTTTAAACTTAACTCTTGTGCAAATGACCCAAGAGCTAGTACTAAAAAAAAAAAAATGAACAAAATTTGACCCTCGTCTCAAAAAGGTTCGCCATCCCTGGTGTAAAGTAATGATTATGTAAAGTAAAGTCATTAAAGATTTCTACTGATCCACTTCTATTTATCAGAGCATGCTGAAACTCCGCATGTGTTTTAAGTCTTTATAGGTTACTTGCCAATTTGCAACTTAGAACTGATAACGGACTTGATTTCACAGGTGCTAAAGTGGTGATAATGGACCCAGTGGAATACAGAGCAGTCAAGTTCCTTTACATGAAAGGCTGCACACTAAAGAAAGACGTTCGATGAGATGAAAGAGGATTATGGTGATGGTGTAGTCAAGAACTGGCATCATCAGTTCAAATGTAGTCTGGGCTCGGGGCAAACTGCTTCCATTCCAGGGCGACCCACACTCTGCTATTGATGAACACATCGTCAATAGCGGAGGTCACCATTTTGGAAAATCGCCCCGCACAACCCAGAACTAAGAGACATGGCCTGCTCACCAAAGGTGTCCGTCCACCTTCTACAAGACAATACACCAGTTCACAATTCACATGTTGCCCAAATGGAAGAAGCATCCTCCATTGGCTTATACCACCCAACCTTGCACCATCGGACTTCCACTTCTTTCAAACAATGAAGTTATTTTTGAAGGGCAAGCATTTGCCAGATGATGAGACTCTGACTTCCAAAATTCACAACGTGGCTTTTAGAGCAATCTGTCGACTTCAAGCGAAGTAACTAGCTTAAAGAGATGAGAGAAGTGTCCCTTGGTGCCACCTATGTAAAGAAGGTCTATTAACTCGGCCAAGTTTCATTGTTCTCAGTCCACAGGATGTGGATCAGGGGCAATCTGTAATGAATGTCTCTCGTATGTCTGTTTGCCGGTTAAATCAAGTTGTTAAGGTTAATAGTTTTGAGGAAATCAAAGATGGTTTCTGTATGACTTAAGTCATCTTACAGAAGTTCGATCACAATGCAGGGCAGCTCTATGAAGTTCTAAGCGAGTCGTTAGAAAGGCAAACTGCAAAAATGTGTCTCCAGGTAAGCATAACACGTTTATCTAATTTATCTAATTTACTATTACTACATCTAATTGTAATATCTGATTTATTTGGAACAATTTTTTTTTATTTATTTATTTATTTGTCTAAAGTAAATGCATACTTATGACAAGGAGTCTTGCTTGAACAGAGATTACATAAAATATTCAAAAAAAAAAAAAAAAAAAAAAACTTACATAAAAAGATTAATATTATATAGCTTATGAAAAATATAATATAAAAGTACAAAGTATTAATTTATGTATATAAAAATAAAAATAATAATATTTATTTAATGGAAATCTTTTAACTTAAATTATTTCTCTCTTTTAGAAATGCAAATTATTACATATGCAGAATAAAACAAAATATAAATAAACAAAATACTTGATGAGAAACTATCCATGATAAATATCCTTAGAGGATTCAGAGAAAGTATCTGAAAAACTAATAAAAATATTATAAAATAAAAAATAAACTATAAAATAAAAATAAAAATAATAATACTAATAAAAAATATATATATAAAAATAAAAATAGTGATAGAATTACCAAAAAAAAAAAAAAAAAAAAAAAAAAAAAAAATTGCCCATCCATTACAAATAAACCTTTCAAAGCCACTATTTATACAATCGACTGTTGGTTTAAACAATCATTTCTCAGTTTTAAACATTCCTTAGTATAAATAAATAAATCCTTAATTTTCTGGAAGGATTCAACCATCAATAGCTTTTCCCATTTCACTTCAGGTGGGAATTGTAAATGATCTCCAATATGTTTGTTAATATATTTGGTTCGTAAATCAGCATACAATCTACAGCATAAATAAAAATGTATTAAGTTATCAGTCTCTCTCATACACAATGGGCAAACATCTGCAGAGTTAAATACATACTTTTTATCTTTTATATAGAATCTGATATATTTCTCTCCCGCCAATCCTAATTGAATAACAAACTGTAAAAATGTTAGATTACATTTAATTTGTAAAATTGGGTTTTTCAAATTGTAATTACATATTACTCTATATAGAGGGTTATATTGAGAATTTATTACCTTCTCTATGTCCCGGCTATGTAAGTGATTATTCATTTTAATTACTAAGTTATTCATTTCACTTTTTATAAGATTAGAATTCTGTGAGTCCCAAATATCCATAGCACCGATAGTATATAGAAAGTTCTTAAGAGAATCAACCCAATTGAAAGGAATATTATTATTATAAGAAAATTCACACAATCTTTTGTAGCAAATATTTGGCAATCGGTTTTCCTCCATTTCCAAGATATGTAGCCACCAGGAGAGAGCCTGCTTAAAGACTTGTACCTGAATATGATTTCTCCCCATTTCCAATCTGACATAATAGTCAGGAGTAGAGCGCGAGAGTAAAAAGAGAGATTTAAAAAAATATAATTGTACCCTCTCAATTTTTTCCACATAATTAAGCGCCCATATCTCGCAACAGTACAACACAATGCTCCTAACAAGGGCATCAAATAGGCGACATCTGCTTTCCCAGGTCTCCGGTTTCCCCATGTAAATCAATTTTCTCACTTGGGGAATAGCCATCATTCCTCTACAGTGCAATGTATCAGCAGCTTTTCTAAACTTGGCTGAAGATGCGAAGGTTACACCTAAATAATTAAAGGAATTTGTCAGTGGCAGTTTACATTTATTGTAACAAAAATCATGCAGATTACCCAGCTTACCTCTGTGAAAGGGGACTACCATAGTTTTAGAGATATTTACTTCCAACAAATTTTCACTACAATACTTCTCCAAAATGTTCAATTTCTTTTGAGCATCCGACCATGACCAGGCTAAAATTACTAAATCGTCCGCATAGAGAAGGAGATTTATCTCTCTATCCGAGCTTATGCTTAAACCCTTCGCACCGTTCCTCTCAAAATATTCAGTAATATCTGAAATGAAGAGCGCAAATAAGAGCGGGCTCAATTTATCCCCTTGGAGAACCCCCTGGCTAACTTTAATTTCATTTGAGGTCCATCCACCAATATCAACCTTAAAGTAAGCCTTCTCATAAAGATCTCGAATACTCCTCATGCACTTACCATCAAATCCAAATGAGTGCAATTTTGCCCACAATTTTGGGTGTGACACAGAGTCAAACGCCCGGCGGAAATCTACAAAAATACAAAAAACTTTTCTCCTTTTTAATCTCAATTGTAGATTAATCGTTGCAGAAAGAGTAAAAATGGCATCTCTACACCCCCTTCCCGGTCGAAACCCCATTTGCTCCTCTGGGAGCAGCATTTGATCTTGTGCCCATTTACTCAGCCTATTGTAAATAATTTGCGTAAATATTTTAACTACGGAGTTAATTAATGAAATACCTCTATAATTGAGGGGATCGGAAGGATCACCTTTCTTGAAGAGCATCTTTAACTTTATCTTTCCCCAACTATTCGGTATACTTTCTTCTTCTAAAATTTTATTAAAAATATTCAACAAATAATGTGTCCATTTTGAAGGCAAGTATTTGAGGGATTCATTTATAATGCTATCACAACCCGGGGCCTTATTGGTTTTGCTCATTTTGATACTTAGCATTAAATCTTCTATTGTTATGGGAGCGTCCAATTCCTGATGTGACACTGTAAAATATTTAATTTCTGGCGAAACTGGAAGAACCTGGATATTTCTTATAAACTTTTCCCATTCTTTAAGAGAAATGTGGTTAATTATTCGACTGGATCCCCTAAGACTTTTAATGGTCTCCCAAAAATCCTTACTATTATTAATATTATTTAATTTAAGCTTTTGAGTTTCAAAATAATTTGTTTTGGAGGAATTTATTATTTTCCTAAAATTTTGTTTAGCTTTAAGAAAATCAGTTAACCTGTCCCCGATAAAGTGAGATTTTTTGGCTTTCTTGTAGCACTCTTTTACTTCTTTATTAGCCCTGTAACAATTCCCATTAAACCAGGGTTTATTTGAAGTTTTTTTCTTAGTGACATCGACAATAGAAGATTTAATAATCCCACTCTTCTCCATACCCATGTTAATTATATTCACAAAGTTCTCATACAATTCATCCGTGGAATCACTGTGAAAATATATAGAAGGAGATTCATTTACAAACCCATGAAATTGGAAAAAATTTGCTTCATTTCTATTAAATTTTGTTAACAAATTATATCTATCACTAACATACAAACTGCTATCAACTACATTATTACCAACATTAATATCCAGATATAAAACTATTAAAAGGTGATCAGAATGGGCAGACACAAATTTAACTTCAAATTCTAAGCAAGCATTAATTAATAAAGAATTTATCCAAATTAAATCTATTACACTACAACCTAACTTACCAATGAATGTGAATCTAGCTGGGAGATCCTTATTAAATCTGCCATTACAAACTATAAAGCCCACATCTTCCATTATTTTTAATAATCTTTCACCTTTTTTATTAAGCACTTTATCATAAGATTCTCTTATTCCACTAAGTTTTGAATTTTCAAACATTACATCCTCATCAAACGAGTTCAAAGAAGAAATCCTACAATTAAAGTCACCGCCTACAATAAATTTTGTATTCATATTATTTAAATAAAGATCGGTAAGCTCTTGTTTAAATAAATCTATAATAGAACTATCGACATTGGGTTTCCAATAAACACTAACTATAATATGTGATTCATGATTAATTTTTACTTTAATAAACATCCACCAGCTAGTTGAACTTAGAACCTCAATGTTTGTAACTACAGATCTCTTTAAAAATATCATTAATCCACCACTTGGTCTACCAATAGATTGCTCTCTAGTGGCCGGTGTTGAAATTACATCAAATATATCCAATGCTTTAGGCAAATAAAATTTCGTAGTTGCGAGCCAAGTTTCACATAAACATAAAATATCTAACTGATTAATCAATTCAAATTCCTCATTATTCATAGAAACAATACTATTATTATAACCATTACAATTCCAATAACCGATTTTTACACTATTTACCAAAAATGCTGGATCCTTTATTCTCTCTTCCCTATTTCCTCTCTTCTTGTGCGCTTTGTTCTGAGGGTCGAAAAAACCGCTGAATAGAGCCAGCTTGTGGTCGAGTTCTTGAAAACACCTTAACTTTCCTCTTTTTTCCAGACTTCAGAATTTGACCACTTCTCACGGATGAATCGGTGTCAATCTCTTCATATTCGGAATGATCATCGCCCGTAAAACATTGTTCAGTAATTTTACTGAGGTCTTCGGTATTGTCAATAATATGAGAAGGAGAATTCTCTTTAACTCTGACAAACAACTTATTATTTCTAAACCATGCATATCGCAAAACGTTATTTCGTACCAATTCTCTTGACATATTATATAACTTCGCATAATGCGGGGACATATTTTCAGTTATGAAAATTTTTTTATTTGGAGAAACATCAGAAAATAGATTTGAATTGAGTACCTCATGTTTCAATTTTTTTAATCTCAAAAATTCAATTTTATCGTGATTCTTCATAAATTTTAGAATAATAGGAGGGGGATTGCTATCGTTTCGTCTGTTCAATCTAAAACATGTAGCTATAAAGTCTTTATTAAGATTAAACTGTATCACTTCACTCAGTTTTGAGATTATATCTAACAAATTTTCATTTTCGGTGACTGGGATATTTAGGATTCTAATACCATTAAAATAAAACAATTGCTGCATCTGATTTATTTTAGAATTTAAATTGGTACATTCACCTTTCAGAGACAAGTTCTCCTTTTTAACTGCCAATATTTCCTTGTTGTTATCAATCAGATTTCTTTTCATTTCTATAATTTGTTGCTTTAAAGTTTCTTCACAATTTGAAACAGCCTTTATGACACTTTTATTTTCGTTTTTAGCCGAACTTACTTCGGATCTTAGACTACTTATATCTGATCCAATACGTGACAATTGAGCTTGAAGATTTGCTAATACATTATTGATACTATCAGAGCCCCCTCCACACCGCTCTACACTACGATCTTCAATACTTCTATCGTATGTACTTTGACTTTGTTGAGCCAATGCATTATTACTAGTTTTTTCCATTTTAAATCAGCTTTACTTTCCTTTTTTTATTCAAAATAAATTATAAGAACTCACTTTTTTATAGTTAAATACTTCCACAATAGATCACCTAACTTTTAGATAGAGAAAAACTATAAAATCTACACTTCAAACTACTTAAAAACCAAATCAAATAGCTCACACAAATAAACGTCCGTTCACTGTGACTGCTCGAGTGGATCCGATGTATCCATGTGCCCCCTCCTTACTGACTTATTTAAAACAAGGATATGATTGAAATTATATATTGAAGCAAACATTAATTTATTTGGAACAATGCGGAAATTATTCAAAATTAAAGTATTGATCCAAAATAGTGGCCTGTAAAGAATGTTCTAAGGCCGATGCAGCTGTGACTAAGATAGCTGCACAATGAGATCAAAGGCATATTATAAACTGCACTCAACTGCAATTACATCTTCCTTTGCTCATATCTATCTATTCAGGTGGTTTTTTTCCAATATTGTTGCTAATATTTACAATAATTTTTTTACGGAGAATTCCGTTAACCCTAATAATTAATCCTTATAATCCAGCATCTTATGATTTAGTATTTTTAGCTTATAACTTAACTAACATCAATGTTTAAAAATATCTTGATGTTCCTTTTAGTAAATAGATTGCAACTAAAATTTGTAAAAAAAAAAAAAATTGGATATGCGAGGTGTGTTCAAAAAGTAACGGGAATTTTTAAATTTCGCGGGTCTAGAGAGTCTGATTGTAAAATTTTTTTTTTTATTATGTTGGTACACATGCCCCTGAAGTACGATAAAATTTTCAGTAATATTCATTGTTTACTTCTTAAGTGGCAGCCGTTAAGGTTAGACGTGTTTTTCGAGCTTGGCGATTTTTGTTTGTTAAAAAAAATGGATCAAAGAATTTGTATTAAATTTTGCGTAAAAAATGAAATAAAGTGTGTGAAATGTTAATAAAGGCATACGGTGAGTCTGCTATGAGTAAAACAAGGATTTACGAGTGGTATAAGCGTTTCCAAGATGGCCGCGAAAACGTTGAAGATGACGAACGACCTGGACGTCCAAGCACATCAACAACCGATGAAAACGTGAAAAAAGTGAAAGAAATGGTTATGAACGATCGCCGAATCACAATCAGAGAAGTCGCTGATGATGTTGCCATATCAATTGGCTCATGCCATGAAATTTTTTCGGATGTTTTGGGTATGAAACGTGTGGCAGCAAAATTTGTTCCAAAATTGTTGAATTTCGAACAAAAACAGCGGAGAATGGAAGTTGCTCAAGAGTCACTCAATGAAGTCGACAACGATGCGGATCTACTGAAACGTGTTATAACAGGTGACGAAACATGGGTTTACGGATATGATGTCGAAACTAAGGCTCAATCGTCCCAGTGGAGGCATTCTGGATCGCCAAGACCGAAAAAGGCTCGACAAGTGCGGTCGAATGTGAAGGTTATGCTCACTGTGTTCTTCGATTTTAATGGCATAGTGCATCATGAATTCTTGCCACAAGGTCAAACAATCAATAAGGAGTACTACCTACAAGTTCAACGCCGTTTGCGTGAAGCAATCCGAAAAAAACGCCCGGATTTGTGGCAAAACAATTCATGGATTTTGCACCACGATAATGCACCTGCTCACACTTCATTGCTTGTTCGTGAATTTTTGGCCAAAAACAAAACTTTAACGATGCCCCAGCCTCCATATTCGCCAGACATGGCTCCATGTGACTTTTTTCTATTTCCAAACATAAAGAGAACATTAAAAGACCGTCGTTTTACAAGCATAGATGACATTAAAAGCGAATCGCTGAAAGAGCTGAAAGCTATCACAAAGATCGAGTTTCAGAAGTGTTTCGAGGATTGGAAAAAGTGCTGGCACAAGTGTATTGTATGCGAAGGGGACTACTTTGAAGGCGACAATATTAATGTAGATGAATAAATAAATATTTTTTTCAAAAAACGAAAATTCCCGTTACTTTTTGAACACACCTCGTATACCTGCCTCGACTCAATCTAAAGTTTTGGAAAATCCTTTAAAAAAATTTAAATCCTTAAAAGACCAAATAACCATTAGCTCTTTCAAATAAAGTTTATTTTTTCAAAAAATTCCTTAAAGCTAAATTATAATAACAAATTTTTTATTAATGCCCGAATGTACAAGATGTAGATAGCGAAATATTAAAAAGGAAGTATTGAGGTGGACCGCAATGAAACACTTTTGCTACCAAATATTTCTTATCAAAGTGTTTTGGTTAATTTGTTCCGTCCATTTTATCTTCCACTGGTTTATTTCTTGAAAAGAGAAATAACTTAAGTTACAAAACAATTCACTACATAATATTTAGAACTTTGACATTATAAGAGTTAAGGTTATGATGTCAAAAGCGCAAAATGATAATGTTATTGAGGAAGAAATAATTCTGAGACAATAGGATTAAAAAAAGGAATAGTTCTGAAAAGAACAGTTGGGAGGATTGCCAGTATCACCGACTGAGTAGAATCTCTTAAGAGCAATGTATGTCCGAAATACGTTTTCAACAACACGTTTTATAGTGCTGTGATTCAGCTCTAAGAAAACGGCTGTTATTTAAAATCAGCGCGTTGGCGCTATAAGTTAGTGATAAGAGAGTAACAAATGATAAGGTAACGAGAGGAGAAGTTACCCAGTGGTAACACTCCAAAACATTAGACTGTTAGTCACTCTCTTCACTTGAGAGGAGATCACGAGGCCACTGTCTTTTAAGACGTCTTGTCGGGTTATCAGGAAGAGTTCTTGAAGAAAGATTTTGAGCTAGAGGATTTATATAAGACTGCAGATTGAAGTGGAATTTTCTGTATCGTGCTTTAGCAACTTGTGGTTCAAAGTATTTTAGATTGAAGAGATTGAATCCTTTGGAGATTGGAGCGTTTGGTTGAATCCCACAGCTCTATTCCATACGCCCAGATGGGTTTTATAAGTTAGCTTTACAATGATAGCATTGGAGCTGAAAAAAGAGCGTGGGTGGGATACTATGTACTTTTGCTTCCCAAGAAGGAGAATAAAGTTCACTTGAAACTTTCAAGTTTACTTTCATCAACCGAAGTACTTTATGGCACCGAATGGCAAGGATGAGAACTATAGAATTTTAATATTGAGTTACACATCATCACAGTTAAGAATATATTCTCCTAGATCATACCTCAAATGAATTATCGTAGCCCCTCATCTCGGGCTAGTTAAAAGTGACAATGCTAGCAGTTTGACTCTGTATCTTGTTTGCACATCAAGGGGAACGTCTAAAGCATCAAGCTATCATTTCCCAATCATACTCTTCTCCATTAAATTTAAAAAATATACTTTACCTGTAAGGTGATAAATTCTTGCAAATATGAAGTCAAACATTGTTTTATTAATTGGCTCTACAAGAATATGTTATTAGGATACTGAGGCGCCACGGTAGCCGAGCGGTTAGAGCCGAGACTTAATATGCTAATATGTATTGTGGTACTGGGTTCGATTCCGGTTTAGGCCTTGAAAGAAATTTACAGTTAAGTATGTTTGCTATTCGCCTCCATCCACGACACCTAATTGGTAGTTGGACGTGAAGCGCGCCTGAAAAAATAGGCATTACTTTACTTTTACTAGGATATTGTCGATGCACTGATTGAAGCATTGACTCGGCCTTAAATTAAGTCTAGAGGGATCTAACTCCAGTGCCTAGAAATTCCACATTTACGATGAAATGCCGGTGTCCAAAACAGCAAATCATAATCGCTCCTTACTAGCTTTTAAATTTCAATGGGCCGCCGTGGTTGAACTACTAATACCATTCTTGGCTACATTAGAGCTTAGCAATCTCATCTATGGATTGCCTGCGACATAGGCCACAAAAATGAACATCTTTAGACGCTATACGACGGTTAATTGTTTACATTAACATCCTTTGTTTTTTAAAGTTACATATGCAATCCACTCTAATGAAGATGAAACCTCAATCTTACACTTGATTTAAGCAGTTATTTATTAAATGACGGTGTACTAGATGCCTTCCACAGATCAGTAACTCCATATCGAAGAACAGAATTTTTCCGTTTCAAATGAGCGTACAGTTCTCGGAAAAAGATACTAGCATCATGGTAAATCGTCTACGAGCCCCCTCTCGAAGACGATTAACCGCATGTAAGGTGTCTTCTGGCAATTCTGGTCAGAAGTTCAATGCTCTATTCTTCCGTAAAATTCTAAACAAAGACTGATTGTTTTTAGACTAAAACGTAATTTGTTTGCTAACCAATGTGATATTCATACCATAAACCTCTATACTTGTCATTTTTCCTCCAATGTAATCATTTACCTCTTCTTTTGTAATCTGTACCTTTACTTTTTCTGAATGTTTTCTTGAGCAGGACACATAATTGAAGTTTGAATAAAACGTGACTCTAATTCAATGTTAGGAAACCAATAATGTTACAGCATCTGATAGATGTTGAAGATACATTTCTGGAGGCAATAAATGTTGAAGAGGTTGTTACTTGGAGGAAGCGGGGCAAGTAATACTTAAAGAACTGCCCTGTTACAGAGCGGTGAGTCACCTGATGTGTCTGTCTACAAGAGGGGCTCATCTCCAGGGCTGCTACACCCCTGTCTTGTTGCCATGGACACCGTCTACTCTCCTCCTTGCATGTAATTCTCTTGCAACACCTAAACTACATTCACTGGATTTTATCTCTTTTTATTACTTTGGTTTTTCCTTAAAGTAAGCGTCTATTTTGAAGAGATTGCTTAACTTTAAATGTCCTCTTGTTCTGCCAGAAGAAGCATCGCGAATGGTTAGATTTGTTAAAATGTGCAGTGCACCATAAACGCTTGTTTATGCTACTAAGCAAGTAAATTTAGTTTCTTAAAGTTTTCTATAATTAATTTTAGAACGTTTCTAAATGTCTGAAATTATAGACTAAAATATGAATGAAATGTTGGGTACTTAGGACAGATTCCAGTAGGGCGGCCTTATAGTCCTACACCACCGCGACCCAATGGATCTATTGTGGCTCCCACTTCTCTAGAGCTCACTCTCCAGACCTGTTCCTTTAATCAGACTCTTAATTCTGGAGAGCGGATCGGGGGTAAAGCCTTGATTTTTTCCTCCCCGAGGAGAGACACCTTTAGCCAGACAAGCCTGATAGAACCTACAAAGGATATCATTTGCCAGGCCCATGAGATGCATGTGCTTTCTGAACCTGCAGTGGGCTAGTTAATAGGTCTACAATTATCCTGATACCGCACGGCCTTAGCGGATTAATTCTGCAGTCAGCCTTGGCGAATAGCCCATAATGAACTTCTGGAGCACTCTGGAGACCTACTCTGCACCCATAGTTTGATAGCCGTCCTCTAAAGGCTCTTGGATACCCCAAAATAGGGCTCCAGACTAATGGTCTCCCGCAGCGCCTTCACGGGCAGCTTCATTTCCCCTATACAGGGTGTCCCAAGCTATATGGATAACGACTTTTTCTCGGAAACTAAGATATCTAGAAAAAAACTAAAAAATACGTGTTCCCTTAGTTTTTTTGTTAGAAATCCAAATTTAGTTTGTAAATTTTTTTCGGTGCTTCCAGAAGCGAGATACAGGCACCAGCTTCATTTTTTCGAACGGTTTTTTTCTGTGAGAGACATTTTACAAGTGAATGAAAACATGATTCTTATAAGAAATGTCAAAATGATAATATTATAACGGTTTTTTGATTGAATAAGAAGAAAAGTACTATTTTATTATAAATTTTACTCCTCATTAATATTACAGATCATGCTCGAACTGGCCTCCACCATTAGAGATGCATAGACATGCTCTTTCCCGCCAATTGTCCCTTACTGCCAAATAAATAGATTCGGCTTTAACCGAGTTACAGGCATCTATTATTCTTTGCTTTAGTTCATCTACAGATGCAATCCCGGCTTGATTCTGATACACCTAGATTTAGAAATGCTTTTAGGTAAGCAGAAATAAGAATAGAAAGAAAAAAGTTATGAATAATCACCTTGTTTTTCAGGAATTCCCAAAGGAAATAGTCCATAGGTGTCAAATCCGGTGAACGAGGTGGCCACTGAATCGCCCCCCGTGTCAATATAACACGCCCATCAAATTTCCTATCGAGATATTTCTTTACATGCCTGATGGTGTTGTATCGACACGGAGCATGATCTGTAATATTAATGAGTAGTAAAATTTATAATAAAATAGTACTTTTCTTCTTATTCAATCGAAAAACCGTTATAATATTATCATTTTGACATTTCTTATAAGAATCATGTTTTCATTCCTAACTTGTAAAATATCGCTCACACAAAAAAACCGTTCAAGTAAATTTTTCTTTAAAAAAAATATAGGAATCAATTTCTGAAATAAAAACCGCACCTCCCCATTTGAAAAAATGAAGTTGGTGCCTGTATCTCGCTTCTGGAAGCACCGAAAAAAATTTACAAATTAAATTTGGATTCCTAACAAAAAACTAAGGGAACACGTATTTTTTAGTTTTTTTCTAGCTATCTTAGTTTCCGAGAAAAAGTCGTTAACCATATAGCTTGGGATACCCTGTATATCCTGAATGACCGTTACCCAAAGAAGAAAAACCTTGTTTAGGTTACTGATTTCCGCCAGGGCATCCAGACAATCCCATACCAGCTTTAAATTAACCTGGTAAAAAGCAATGGCTCTTAGAGGAGCCTGGCTGTCCGAGAAGATTACTATCCTAGAATTAGCTATTCTTCGTCTGACAATCTTGGTAGTACAGAAGCTAAATGCAGCTAGCTCAGCCTGAATGACTGTAGCTGGTTTTCCTAGGCTATCCTAAAAGCTATATTTCGGCTCCGTACACTCCTGCTTCCACACCCTCCTCTGTCTTGAAGTCATCTGTGTTCCATGTTGGGTAATTGCTGATTTGTCGTTTAATCAACCCTTATACTTAACTTTTTAAATTGTAAGTTTTTGTTAAGTTGATCCTATACTTTATATTTGTGCCAAATTTGGAGCCAAAATTTCCACAAATATCTTTCTTTCTGCTGAATCTTTTTATAAAAACTGCTCATCTACACCACTCGCGCTAGATAACAGAGATTCATCTCCAAATTGGCTTAGCCTCGCGACTTTCTCCGAGAATAATCACAGTCTGGATATGCAGCTTCTTATTTTCGAACCCAGTTCCACGATACATCTCTTAGCTTTGCGGGCCTCTACTCTAACTGCTTAGCTATCGTGGCACCTTTTGAGAATACTCATCGGAATCACCGCTTTACTATTTAGATTTTTCAATTTGTTGCAATTTTCTCGGTTATAGCGTCTAAGTTTAAGGAATAACATTAAACATTTTGTCACAGAATAAGTCCTTCTGTGGAAGGGATAGGTTACCTCTTACTCTAAAAGAGTGCTTGTAGTGGAAAAATGGTTCTATCATTTATTTAATATTAACATCGAAGGAATGAGTCACTCAAATTCCAAATTTGAAGGAAAAAAGGGTGAGAAAATTTGGTAATTTTCTGAATTAATTTTTTATTTTCTCAAAAAACCTATCGTACTTAAGTCGGAGGCTTAAATTGCGTCATTGTTTCAGCCCATAAAGTTTGTATTAATGAAGAGATTTACAAATATGAAACCGAATGATTCAAAAATAAAATTAAAAAATTTAGTTTATGACTAAAACAGGTTACATATTGTAAAGTTTTTCCAAAATAACTTTACTTACACAACTAATGCCTGCCACTAGTTATTAAATATGTGGGTTTGATTAAATAATAAAACTCGCTAAAGTTGTAAGTAATAACCTGATTTATTCACACATTAACATTAACTAACATGAACATTTACTAGCAACTAACGCTATTCATTACAGTCACCATTTACAACAGTCACAACAGTTTACTGTTACTTACTCACTACGTCACGCCACAAAACTGTTCCCCGACTGACCACTGGTCCGCACTGCACCGAATTGCACTAGTCTCAGCTACACTAACACCGCTCTACTCATCAACTGACTAATTGCCCAACTAGCTACCACTGAAGCACTCCGCAACACTGACTCTCCAAGACTAACTCATAAACTTGACTAATAACTATAAACTCTAATAACTCCTTAAAACTTGCTTAAAAACTCGATTGAAACTGCTTAACAACTGACTTCTCCAGCGGTGTCGGCCTCCTTTTAACTGCGTGCCTCCCTCCAACTGGAACTGCCCTCCTCCAACTCTCTGAGCATAAGTTTCCACGCCCTCCTGATGTTCATTGGCTGGAGAAAACATACTGCCACCACCTCAGCTGTGAGCCGCCTCCTCCCATTCTCCGTCTCTCTCCAACTCCGTCTGTCTCCCTCTCACCTGTCAATCACAGGCTGGGAAACACATATGCCACCACCCCAACTGAGGCCTTTCTCTTAGCTGGCTTTTACACAGGTCACTAACTCCTTGAACAATCTAGCCCTTTCCTTTCTAGTTCAATAAAGACCGGCCCTTTTGTCTACACAGTGGTGGCCTGTTACCGGCTTTAGTCGCTTAACCCCTAGAACAATCTAGGCCTTTCTTTTCTGCCACAAGTAGATACCGCCCCTTTTGTTTATGCAGTGGCGGCCTGTTACTGACTTTGGTCGTTCAACCTCTAGAACAACCTAGGCCTTTCTTCTCCGCCCAGGTCAACTTCGTTACACTGCCCCCCTCTTAGAACTGTTCGTCCCGAACAGAAGTCTCCTTCGTGACGTGCGGCAGCAATTGGTCCAAGTGCACCACCTTCATCTTGGATCTGGGCGTAGGTTGGATCTCGAACACCAGGTCGTTGAGCAGTGAGACAGTGGTGTAAGATCCTACCCAGCAACCTAGGAGGTTTTCCCTTTTTGCGGACACGTTTAAATGACCACACTTTTTCATCTCTCTGGAAAGTTCTTCCAATGACCCGCCTGTCACACGATATCCTCGTCCGGTCGCTGTCCAGTCTCCTCCTGCCGCGCACCCCTTCACGTACAGCTCTCAACTTACGGCGAAGTTTCGCAGCACAGCTATCCACATCCGACTCTTCCGCTTCCAGGCTGCCAAATAAAACGTCACTGGGTAGTGGAAGCTCCCTACCGAACACAACGCTAGCAGGTGTCCGGCCAGTGGTCTCCTGAACTGCCGATCGGTTCGCCATCGTCATGGGAGGTGTGTACTTAGCCCAGTCCTCCTGTTGATCTTTCCTCAAAGTCATCTGATGGCCTCCTAGAGTCCTGTAGCTTCGCTCCACCATGCCGTCAGAGTGAGGGTGTAGCGGCGTCGTCCTTGTCCTCCTTACGCCGAGGATCTGGTAGACCGTCGATGCTGCAGCCGCCATTGACGCGTCTTGATCTGCTACGACGTGGGTCTCTGCCCACTTACTGAAGTGGTCCATCGCAACCAGTTTAAAGCGCCTTCTTCTTCTGTACTCAGGAGAAGGTCCTGCCATATCGAAAGCTATCCTCTTCAGCGGTAACACCAACTTGTCCTGCCGCAGGGCGCCGTTGGTTCCTCGGCTGGTTCTCTTCATTGCTACCCACTCGGTGCTACGACTACCCCAGTCTACACCGTCCTCGTGGTAGCCTACCAAAGAGAACCGCCGCCTCTGCTTGGCCCTTGCCCTCTTCACTGCAGGATGGATCCCGGTATTACCTCCGTGGATGTCCGATAGCCCTTCTTCCCTTTTCGATCCTGGCAGGAGTACTTTATCTCCCTCTTCTTTCCTCGCTGTCCTCGCTTCAAGGCTCTCTTCCACAACTGGTATAACAAAAGTTCCCTTACCTTGCTCTTTCTCTTCCTGTCCGCTGCAGTTTTCTATGCTTTCTTCTTCCCTTGCAGCTTCCTGAACTTCTACACAGCTACGTCTCCCTTTATCCTGGTCACCTTTTAAGTCTGACCTGCTGTCTGTATCATCCTGGCTGCCTTCGTCTTCTTCTTGGATGTTGTTTGTTTCTGTTACGCCCTCAATTTCTTCTGGCATCTCGTTTACTTCCCTTTTTATTTTCCTTATTATTTCTTCTTTCATCTCAATTTGGCCTTTTCTAATGTTTTTCACTTTTTCTATCATCTCTAACTGGCCCTGCTTCAGGTTTTCATTCATCTCCTTCATCAGTGCTATTAACTCCTCCATGCTGGGCATCTTAGTACTCACGGGCATATAATACTCGTCAGTTCTCTACAACTTTCCGGCAATTCACTCGAACTAATAAAATCAGCACTTACTCGTCTAGCGGTTTTACTATATCCCACTTCTGACACCAATGTAAAGTTTTTCCAAAATAACTTTACTTACACAACTAATGCCTGCCACTAGTTATTAAATATGTGGGTTTGATTAAATAATAAAACTCGCTAAAGTTGTAAGTAATAACCTGATTTATTCACACATTAACATTAACTAACATGAACATTTACTAGCAACTAACGCTATTCATTACAGTCACCATTTACAACAGTCACAACAGTTTACTGTTACTTACTCACTACGTCACGCCACAAAACTGTTCCCCGACTGACCACTGGTCCGCACTGCACCGAATTGCACTAGTCTCAGCTACACTAACACCGCTCTACTCATCAACTGACTAATTGCCCAACTAGCTACCACTGAAGCACTCCGCAACACTGACTCTCCAAGACTAACTCATAAACTTGACTAATAACTATAAACTCTAATAACTCCTTAAAACTTGCTTAAAAACTCGATTGAAACTGCTTAACAACTGACTTCTCCAGCGGTGTCGGCCTCCTTTTAACTGCGTGCCTCCCTCCAACTGGAACTGCCCTCCTCCAACTCTCTGAGCATAAGTTTCCACGCCCTCCTGATGTTCATTGGCTGGAGAAAACATACTGCCACCACCTCAGCTGTGAGCCGCCTCCTCCCATTCTCCGTCTCTCTCCAACTCCGTCTGTCTCCCTCTCACCTGTCAATCACAGGCTGGGAAACACATATGCCACCACCCCAACTGAGGCCTTTCTCTTAGCTGGCTTTTACACAGGTCACTAACTCCTTGAACAATCTAGCCCTTTCCTTTCTAGTTCAATAAAGACCGGCCCTTTTGTCTACACAGTGGTGGCCTGTTACCGGCTTTAGTCGCTTAACCCCTAGAACAATCTAGGCCTTTCTTTTCTGCCACAAGTAGATACCGCCCCTTTTGTTTATGCAGTGGCGGCCTGTTACTGACTTTGGTCGTTCAACCTCTAGAACAACCTAGGCCTTTCTTCTCCGCCCAGGTCAACTTCGTTACAATATCCATTAACAAAGTTAACACACTTCCATTTTAAAATAGTAACGCAAGTAGAAACAAAAAATTAATTAAATAGTCAAAGATAAAAATATATATATAGAATGAATAAATTTAAGAAAACCTTGAAAACTTCACATTTTAAGTGATTAGACATTTTAAGGTGAAAGCAGTTAAACATGAAATGTCATGTAGTATACTAACAATTATTTTGAAGGTAACATTAATGCCTAATAGAGGCTTAGAAGTATAAAGGCCACACTTACATTATCAATTATTATTAATTTCAAATATAATGCAATCATTGTATAAAAATAGTAACTTACTAAAAAAAAATAACGTTTGATTTTAAAGCAAAATTCCATTGCGTTTCACTAGGCCTGTGAACCAATAAATATTCAAATTTTGTTCCCAATTTAATCCAAACATCATAATTCAACTTTCTCTTTATATTAAATTGGTCTATACTATAATCGTCATAGCTTTCCTACACAGAGTTCTCGTCGTCGGAGATTCCAGTTTTCTATGAATTGGGATATTAAGAAGGATAATATACGGTTCTGGTGCAGCTCAGATTCACTTTAGCCCAGCGTTTTCCAAATTGTGGGGCGATGGCAGGAGAGAGAGCGTAGTTTTGATCAAAAATATCTTCTTTTTGGTTGTAAAAACAAGATACAAATTTATTATTGGATGATGTAGTTGCTTCTTAAAGCCGCGAAATAAGCAAGGATGTAATGTGGTAAAGGTATTTGTAAATATTTTTTATTCTATTCGTGTTTATTGCATCCCTGATCGTTTTAGGACTTTCCTCTAGCCTGCAAATAGATGTAGACTAATCAGTTTGGTGAAGATATTTCAACTTCACCTATTTTACTATCGTCTGTGTTACTCCGTATTGTTTTTAGTTCTATTATATTAATTTTTAGTAAATTTTCCCAATATCTGTGATAGCATTTCCGTCATTAAGAATAGTTGCGCATTCAAAGGATCCAGTCCTTGCAGTCTAAAATTCTTTGCTCTACAGTTCACGCTCCTTTCTACGTCACCAATCAAACTATTTACACAGAACTAAACATTCCTTTCGTCATACAAGTTGCTAAAACACGTTCCGACGGAAAATTCCATCTTAACAGACAGGCTCTCATCACAATCAACTGATACAATACCTTTCTTCCAGGACAATTACAGATAACACTCCTAGACAGTGGCCCCGCGATCTCCTCTCTGACGACGAGAGTTCGTAAATAGTAAAATGTTGTCAGAGTATTCCCACAGGGTAACTTTTTCACTCTGAGAGAGTTGTGGACGTAGTATATTGTCCTTGTAGCTTATAATAATCTATCATCATCATAATCTATTCTCTTCTGCCGCCTAGGCCTTTCATAATCTTTTCCATTCACTCCTATCCCTGGCCAGCTCCTTCCCCTTCCACCATTCTACTCCCTTCTCCAACAGGTTCTCTCTCATCTCTTCTTCCCATGTCCTTCGAGGGCAGCCGCGTCGTCTTCTTCCTTCTGTACGTGCTTCGTTTCATTTTCAATTAAGAAAATATACACCAGTTTGCTCGCAGCGAGGTTGAAGTCCTGGGTGGGTCAGAAGCGTTTGATTTGTGAGGAGCAGGCCGGGTTTAGAGAAGGTTACTCCACAGTAGATAATATTTTCATCCTTATAAATTTAATTGAATTGAAGTGGCATGAAGGTGTAAAGAAAATCTACTGCTTTTTTGTTGACTTTAAATCCGCTTTTGAATCCGTCGATAGAAGTGCATTAATGTTTAAACTCGCGCAGTTAGGCGTTTCTACAAAATTTATTTATGCGGTATCCGGCCTCTACACAAACACCAAATTATCGGTTTGGAGTAAACAGGGACGGTCTGCGCCATTTGAAACGTTCTCTGGGGTTCAGCAGGGTTGCAATCTCAGCCCACTCTTATTTATTCTATTTATAAATGACCTTAAGGAAAGCCTACATGGAGGAATGTGGATTAAGGGTTATAGAATAAAGCTGTTATTATTCGCAGACGACATAGTATTATTGGCAGATAGCCCGATGGCTCTGCAAATTATGATGAATAACTTGAAAATTATGTTAAAAGGTGGAACTTGACCGTAAACCTTTCTAAGTCAAACATCATGGTGTTTAGGAAGAGCGGAGGGAGACTTAGTAAAAATGAGTCCTGGTGGTTTGATGGCCAGCTGGTTAAAGTAGTCAATCGTTATAAATATCTAGGGATTATGCTGGCCCCTTCACTGTCTCTCGCTTCGCATTTTTCGGACTGTGCTCGCCATGCCTTGTTGGGTCTTAACACTGTCTGGTCAAATCTATTTTCAAATGATAGCATCCCTCTTTCGGCGAAGTTCGATATTTTCAGATCTGTGTCACGGTCTGTCCTCACTTATGGTTGCCAGGCCTGGGGGTATCAGCATGTGGAAATCATTGAAAAAGTGCAGAGGACATTCATCAAAAAATTATTAAGACTTCCAAAAAATACTCCTGACTATATGATCTACCTAGAGACCAAATGTTTGCCTATCCACGTCTTCACTTTCTCTCTTCATTTTAACTACGTGTTAAAGACCTTAAATTTTGAAGATTTTCGACTTACCAAATTGATAGCTCAGGAAGTAATCCAAAAGAAAATTTTGTGGTTTAATGATTGGATCAATTGGTCTAAGCAAAGAAATTGTGAATTTGGGCAAGTTTTCGTGTCCATAGAGCAATGGAGGAAGGAGCTGAATACCCTGAAAAGTAATCTAACCGTTGGTTATCGGTCGGATTACCGAGATAAAGCTTTGAAAGGGGTATTTCATAATATTTACAAGCAACTTTCCCTGGATGTAGACCATATAAATTTGGGTATGCGTGTCTCCAATATCAGTAATATATTCAAAATAAGAGGAGAACTTATTAATTTAAATTATAAACCTTTCATCCAGGGAAAAGACTACTCCTGCTCTATGTGTAACCTTCGTGAGGACGAGGATGTGTACCATTTCTTAGGTCGCTGTAGGGTTCTTGCGGGAATAAGGAAAAAGTGTTTGGGTGGCCTCACCTTAACGAGAGACGAAATGATAGCATGGTGCAGATTGGGCAGCTCTGACCAGATACCTAAACGAAGCTACACTTTATCGGTCATATTTAGTTGAAAATTTCAATTTTTAATTATACAACCTAAAATAAAAAATGTAAAATAAACAAAAAATGTATTTGTTAATTATTTTTTCTTTTATATAGAATTTATTCACAGTTTTCCTTCTTTGTGAAAATGTAAAGTTTTATTTTCTTAGGTAAACTTTCTTTTTCTTTTTCTTTTCTTATTTGTTGTATTAACAGCACTCCTGACAGACAGCCGTTGCTATGTCAGTACAAATATTTTTATGTAGAGTTCTTTTTTCTTTCTTAAATGAATTGTAAATATTTTCAATAAAAAAAAATAATAATAAATACGTGCTTCGTACACTACCCTAGAAATTCTATTATCTGCCATTCTCAAAACATGACCGAACCATCTGAGTTGATTCCTTTTAATAATCTCTATGGCCGGTTCACAATGTCCAGGTCTCTTCTCACTGTTACATTCCTGATTCTATCTCTCTTCGTTTACCCTAAAATCTTTCTTGAATAGCGCATTTCCATCGCTTGGAGATGGCTCCGATGTCTCTTAGTTAGAGTCCACGATTCACTAGAGTAAGATATAGTCAGAGTATTCCCACAGGGTAACTTTTCCACTCCGAGGAAGTTGTGGACGTAGTATATTATCATTGTTGCTTATAACGCAATAAAATGCGTCGATTCTAACAAAATAAACGGGGAAAAAATGACAGCTCAATAACATTCAGTCATAGCAAAGTGGCTGTCGTCTAAAGACAATCAGATCTTATATCAGCCATAAACTAAGAACGATTACGATAATTGGGCCACTTATATTGGACAGGTCACCAGGAAAGCGTAATGAAAGTGTCCCGGGTAGCAGGAAGCCACGAGAAAGACCTAGGTTGCGGTGGTTTGACCGATACAGCAGATAAATTGTAACGGATTAGGATTAGACAGTGTGGAAGAAGAGCAGGTGACAGGGAATCCTGGCACTCTTACTGAAGAAGGCCAATATCCACTTTAGTCTTTAGAGCCGCAGAAAGAATAATAGAAAGATAAAATTGTCCAGGAAAAAGGAAAAAAAAAAAAGCAGAAAGCAAAATAAAAAGTTCCCTTGACTTCACTTTGATGTGGCAAGAATGATTTAATAATGTAATTCATTAGCTAGCTGTGGCCACACTACCTGTTCTTAATTACCTTCCTCTAAACAAGGTTTAGTCATTAAAAAGTTTGTTAAATGTAATAAATCTGCGCAGCTAATTTGTCACTTAAATAAATAAATGAGAGAAAATTAAATTGAATGCCCTTCACACTTGGCTGGATCGCCCCACCTGTCCGCGTTTATACATTTTAGGCTTTTAATGCTTGGTGTTTTATATACAAATATTATTCCGCACTGGTTATTTTTTAGAAATACTTAGGCAATTAAAGTTGAGGGTCTGCTTAGAAATTTATAGTTATTGAATTTTAAATTTTAGAAAAGGTCATGTAATTTTAGATGATATTAAATCCCAATTCAATTCAAACTATTCATATCTGGACTTAAATGAGCAAAAGATGGAACTGCAACTGAGTAAGTATGGAATAAGTTCACTTTAGGCGTCCAATACCAATTTCTGCAAGCTGTCCTTTATAATTTGGTCACTAACAATTGTTTGGCTACATTTTCGGTCACAAAATTTAATTTCGAAACAAAATCTAAAATTCAACTGATTGCTTTAATATCCTTGTTTAAAGCACGCACTCCTGCAGTCGATAATACTGTAATAATTATTCGCACTACAAGAAAGCGCATTTCTTAATATTTAATTTATTCTCTTCTAGTGTCTTCTGGTCTTCTCAGGCCTTGAGATGGGTATTTTGGAATGTTTTCACAAGTTAATATGTCCAAGCACTTTCTTCAAGCAATTTACCGACAAATTTAATCTTGGACATCTAATGGAAAGTTAAGGAAGAAAGACTGGGACTGGTGTATTCTGCACTGTTCCCTTTAATTCGATATATTAGGGCCCTCGCTAGGGCCAGATGTGACCTTGCTGCAGTCTCGGGAGATGAAACAAGAAGCGAGGAACTCTAAGAATGATTCATGAGGAAAGAGAGAGCCGCTTAAGTAAGGATAAATATTCCTTGGAGCCAATCACTCCTCTAGCTCATTGCTGTCCATTAATATTATGAAGAAAAATCCACCAGGAGGCTTCCAAGTAGGGTATATACCTCTGCAACAACTGAGGTTCTCCAGGAAGCGTGGGTTCATTCCACCCAGTTGTAAGAACGGCTTCCCCAGATTTAAAAGTAAGTAAGCTCTTCAAAGAGGTTTTAGGAAAAAAATGGGAGTCGGTGTTTAATAACAAAATCTCTATGGACCCATGCTTCTTTTCCTGCAAAGCCATACCCCTAATATTCCCCTAAAATCGGCTATAAATTTAAAATTTGGAAGTTTTCTAAAAGATGAAGTAACCAATCCTCGAGTCCGCCCTGGCTTTCTAAGGAAAAACCCAGCGATCAGAGACCTATCAGAAAGAACTCTTAAACTTCTTTCCCCTTCAGAGAAAGAATACTCTCCTTCACCATTGAACATGTATGAAGGCTTTCCCTGGAAGGCCAAATACAGAAATTCAAATCAGAAAGGCGTAAAAGAGAACCTCTTAGTTGACCCAAGATAATTCTCTCATAGCCTTCTTCTATCGGATGTCTGGGACCTCAGAAATGGTTCACTTTATTTCTGTGGGCAAGTCTATTGGATCTTCTGCTAAATTCATCAACAACTTTTGAAGATTCAAGCTTCAATGATCTCAAACTCTGGATATCTTTAGCTATATATCATCGTTATGCCTAGAACAGAAATTAAGAATTTCCAGAATCGGATTGCAATGAGATCTACCAAAAAAGCATAAGATAAAAAAGATGTTTTCTCTTTAAAATTTAAAAAATAAAAATTTTGAATTAAGTTATTTTGATGGAATACTTCTGTGTTGTTCTAACAAAGGACCGCTTTTTCTAATCTGAAATTGACTCTAATAAAAAAAAAAGTCTTAAGCAATATTCATGAATTACAGACTACAGTTGTTGCTTCATCTAAAGACTAAATAAAAATGGTTACATCTGTTCTAACTACAGAACAAGAATGCAATTTACCTTACTGCAACGAATGGATTTAAACATACCTTTACAAAATATTCTTTCTATATTTTAATGATATAACCTTCCAAAACATGTCGACTGCGGAGGTAGCTTCAATTTATAAAAAGTCATTTGTAGGCTTCTTCTCGAATTTTATTTTTTTTAATTAATAATTTTCTTGTTAATTTAAATAATAATTACATTTTTATACATATTTCGGTAATTAATGTCAGTAATAGCACGTTCAACAAGAGGCTTTCAGTAATAACAAGTTAAGTAGTGTATAAAACTAAATGAGAAAGACAGAAAGATGGATACTGAATGTTGCGCCATTAGTTTTTTGCCAGAAAACCAGTTCCTCTTGTAGCTAATATACGAGTACAAGTAGTCAGCAAGCTTACTGTGTAACTAACTACTTTCAAGCAACACGGCTTCTTATTCAACTATCTTAAATCTTTTAAGGTTGCTATAAACACTTTAATTTTCTATATGAAAGTTAGTTTACATCAGCTTTATATTATTATTATTATGTACGCCTTAATTAAAATATTTATTAAAAATAAATATTTATTGTAATAAATAAACTATATCTGATGATTAAGTGTAAACTTGGGTAAACTAATTATCTTTAATTAGTTAATTCAGTTTATTTTAAACAATGTTCTGGTCCAAACTAAACCATTATCTATTCCTAAACTTTGCAAAACCTAAACCGTTATCCTTAAGAATTGAGGAATCCGAAAGAAAATACGATGTTTTCTAGAATTATCTTTCGATAAATTAATTGAAAAATTAGCTAAACATTTGATGATTTTCAAATTTGTTTGCATTTTTTAAGAGAAAGGATATCTTGAGTCCGTGATTGGACAATTCTCGTAAAAGTACCAGGGTGTCTAGTTGAATCTTTTGCATATTAACGCACGACAAATTGGCATCTTACTTTGGAGGACTTAATTGGTAAGTAAGGTTGAATTTTTCGATTAGTCTTGTTGTGAACAGGGTGAATCAACTTCAGATTTGTTCTTATAATTAAATGAACTAGCTCATTGCATTTTAATGTAGCTCTGTTTGTTTTTGGGTTTTTTTGAAGTTTCCCTTTCAACTTTGTGAAGAAACTTCAATTCTGCCTGGAGATAACTAAAATCTGATTCTTTTACTGGCAATGATTCGCTTCTATAAGTGAGACGGATACTGGAACGGTAGACTGCCATTTTCGTTTCTGCGTCTTCTTACTGGGGGACTTTCTTTTGATATCGAAGAACAACTTCCGCCTTCACCAATATCAACCCTAAGAACCTGCTCGATCTCCTTTCCTTGACCACTTAAAGGAAAACAACTAAGATAAAAGGTTTAATTGAAGTGATCTTGAAGGGAAATTTTTAATAATTTCGCGAATCTTTATTTTTTCACAACGATAAACTTCACAATGAGGTGATAAAAGTATGTTTATTCAAAACGAGGGGTATGAAATAATATGTAGAATGATTAAAGACCAGAAAGCGTCAAAGATCTCGGCCGCAAATATGCTTACCATATCCTAACTCGGTGCTACTTTATAGTAACGACGATTTCGGAAGGATGAGACACCTCAATCAAACAACAGAACTCCAATCTTCTGCAAGAAGTGCTTAGTGTACACCTTTTTCTAAAATCATTTTATTGAAACTAATTTGTATTTTATTAATTTATTTAATTTAAGACGCGCTAACATCAGAAGTCATTTAAGCCATGAACTTTTTCCAGTATTCTGCTGGCTCCAGACAATGTTCTCTCTAATTTTTATTAATTAATGTATTATGAGACTAATTTATAGCGAATTAATAGGTGAAGCGTCTCTAAAACTACATTCTACTACTTGGCGGTAGTTTTTAAGCCTAACCGATTTAAAGATAAATGAAGCTATCTTCGATAATAGAATTTTTACATAAACGCAGTGGACAATGTGCAGTTCAAACATACGAAGAAGCTGAGCACACATCTTTCTATCTGCTTATGCTACCATTAAAAGAGAGCCTCAATATATCTTTAAATCCAATGTCGCTTCACAGCCAAGCAGTAGATGAGGTTTTAAAATCATTCCATCTAGAAATCCTACAATTGTTTCGAGTACAGAATGAGTTTAAAATTCACATTGTTCACTGCATTTTATCTACAAAGGGTAACATCGGAGATGGTTACAAAAGATCGTTAAATCGATTTGGATTTACAGGCACGTAGTAGATGCTGTAAATCACTTCTTCAAGCACTTCTTGCAGTGTAAATCAACCCTTATACAACTGTCCTACCGGACAGTTTTAATATACTAAATCTATTAGGAATAATCGCTAACTAAAATAGTTTACAACGTTCTCAGTAGATCCAATTTGGTCTTAGTTTCATTCGTTTCTTAAGCAGGATACTCGCAAGGATGCCTAGTCCCGGAAGAATTGGTTATCAACTACATCATCCAAAGTATTTAATTTGGAAAACTATCCAGGAGTAAAGATTGACCTTTCCTTCGAACGGTTTTGAAGACTTCTTCTGAAGTCAAGGATAAATTACTTTTTAAAATATTTACCAATTAATCTTCTTCTTTCTTTTTTTGTGTCTATCATCTTCCACAAGTACGTGTTACCTTGAAGTTTTAATTACAGTAAAGAATATGGCTAAGGAAAGCTTCCATCAGCTACCAACTCCCAGGGCGGCCCACCCAGAGCTGTGCGATACTGGTTTGTCTACAGGTGTAACTCTACAATTACCACCTCACAAATTGCACAGCTTTCTGCAGTAATTTCTACAGCTATTTCAATTTCTTGTTAATTATTATTTTATTAAGTTATATAACTTCTTAATATACATAAAATGGCCTTCTAAACCTACTGTATACTATTTATTTAGTTAGTTTTAGTGAGTTTAATGACCGTTTTATTTAATGGGCTGGTAAAAACCATGATATTAACTTTTAATTTTACTTTTGCCGACTAAATAACTGGCATCAGCGATTTCTAATACTTTGTTTAATTGTTAACACCTTACTAATACAAATCATACATTTTGCAAAATGTATCTCCAGTAAATTTACGACTCTAAAGAAAATTTGGGCTGCACAATTCAATTCGTCGTTACTCCGAATAAAAAATTTAATTTAGCACTATTTCTGAAAGAAACTGATTTAGGTTAATGCAATTTTTTTTATTTTTTAACTTTCCAATACAGCAACAACTTACTTCAAAACATTATGACCATTTCTGCAAATGGTCGCAGAAGTGTAGTAAACATCCAGAGTTGTAGGTATTTAGAGGACATTTCGGCTAATTTATTGCCTTCTTCAGAGTTAAATTATTTCTTTAGAGAATTTGACATTAAATTACAACATCATAACTAATGTAATTTCAATAACACCATAGTTATAACACAAAAAACACCAATTTTACCTTGAATAAAGCCGTCATGTCAGTATTCTCTTTTTTAAATCTATGATCCCTCCTCAATATCTGGAAAAATTATTATGGTCAATAACAGAGACATCAATAATAATAATAATGATAAAAGGGATTAGCTCGAAAGTTATCATACAAGACTCCCCACGCGGAGGTCCCAGGTTCGAATCCAGCTGATGGCTATTAGTTTTTCTAGTTCTGGGAGCTTCTTACTACAGTACCCTGATAAAACCGGTAGTGCTTTATGGAAGCAAATGCTGGGTTCTGACTCAAGAGAGCCAGACATTCTTGAGAGTAAAGGAAAGTATTGAGAAAGATATATGGTCCTGTAAACGAGAGAAAAGGATGGAGAATCCGCACCAACTTCTTGGAACTGCAAACTCTTTATGGAGAAGCAGACATCGTTCTTAAAAAAGGAAGAAATTGAGTTGGTTGACATGTGGAAAGGATGGTGGGTAACAGAATCACCAAACGTCTTTTATATGGAAGGCCCGAAGGTGTCAGAAGAAGAGGTAGGCTACGCGCTGAGATGGCTTGATGACCTCGAAGGGGATTTAAGGAAAATGAGTGTGCGAAGTTGGCGATTAAAGGCTCTTGATAGAGCTCAGTGGAGAGCCTTGATGGAGGAGGCCTTGGTCCTTTCAGGACTGTAGCGCCGAAGAAGAAGAACAAGGGAGCTTCTTACGGCTTAGTGTCCGATGATGGACACTGTTGTCTGTAACGAGAGAACACTCTCCGGAGGCCAGCAGTGCAATTAAAAAAAAAAACTCAGGGCGCAAATTTACCTCAGATGTTGACGTACCTTAAATTTAAAAAAGGATGATAATAAATACAAAATGCCCGGAATTAAAAAAGGCTCTGTAAGACCTGCAAAGCAGTTTGTAACTATTTGGAATTTGTAAACCCAAAGGGAACTCCAACTGAATCAATTATACTATTCATCGCCCGCCCACAGATGACTGTACTCAACACGATTGTCATTGAGGGGCGTTTCTACGAACGTTGCTTAGTATTCTCATCAAAGTCCAGGCGCCTCACCGTCATTATCTCAACCAAAAAAATTCCCAAAGAAGTGGAGAGTCCATTACACACAAATTTAAAAATAAGCGACCATCCCAATCAAATAAATTGAATTGGAACTTCTTTTTTAATCGATGAATTTTAAAAATCGATGCAGCGCTACCCCCTCTAACAAAGAAGTTAGTATGTAATTGTAAACTTGTTTACTACAATTTCAAAATTACTCACTACGCAGCGCAACAGTCGAAAGTAGAACCTAATGAATGGTTTTCCTGTGTCGATTCCAGCGCCTTTCAGTGAACTTGCCATTAATTAATCAGCGCCCTGCTTCACCCACAGCATCTGTCTTCAACAAACTAGCTCTATCCATCAGAGTTGCCAAGCAACCAAAGCCTCTCTGCTGTAATCGAACAAACAGTTCCTTCCTATTGCATGTCTGCGATTCAGCTTGGGAACCTACGTTATTAATCACGACCACTGATTTAATATAACCAATTTACAACGTAATTTATAGCGCGTGTTTTATTCAATTAAAATGAATTTAAAATTTGAATTTCATTTTTGTTTAAGCGATCTGTTGAACCAAAATTTTTTAGCGCTTTGGCGCTATGAGAAACAATGATAACAGAGTAACAAATGAAGCAAACGAGTGGAGAAGTTACCCAGTGGTAACACTCCAAAAACATCAGACTGTTAGTCACTCTCTTCACTGGAGAGGAGATCACGAGGCCACTGTCTTTTAAGAGTTCTAGAAGAAAGATTTTGAGCTAGAGGATTCGCCTGTGATTGCAGGTTAAAGTGGAGTTTCCTGAATCGTGTTTTGGCAACTTGGTTTACAAAAGAAATGTTAAGATCTGTATATACGGTTAGAAACGTAAAATGGAGCGTTTACTATAAGTTCGAAGTATTTTAGATTGTAGTGATTAAATTCTTTGGAGATTAGTGCATTTGGTTGTACTCACAGCTCTATTCCGTAATAATTAGGTTCAATTATATTTGTAGTTTAGAGAAAATCGTAGAAATCATTTTTTGGGCAAAACGGAAAAAGTTGAAAGTCGATTCTTAAAATTTGGCACTCTCGATTGATCGATTCTATTAAAATCTTGTCATCTGGTTTTAACAGAAGTTTTCACTATCTAAAAAAAGGCTTCTTTTCTCTAGGGTTTTCCACAACTCGTGGTTCCCTTCAGCCATCGCTAGTAAATGCTTTCTTCCAACGGTCCTCTGCCTGTTCCTCTGTCAGACTATATCCCGCCATCATCTCCTTCATCTGATCTCTCCACCCACTTTTGGGTCTTCCTCTCTTCCTCCGGCCATCCACCTCGCTGTCCATCACCACCTTAGGCAATCACTCTGGACCCATCCTCCTCACATGTCCATACCAAGTGAGTGCCTTAGCCTCTCTAATCTCCAGGACGTCTCTCTCCACTCCCATCCTTTCCCTGATATTAACATTCCTCTCTTTGTCGCGCCTCGAACATCCTGCAGTCTCCTCCAAAAATCTAAAAGAAGTACCAAATTTTTCGGCGATTTTCAGAACCAAAATCATTTAGAATTACAGATGAAGTTGTAAAAACCACTTATTGTTAATATACGAAAAACGAATATACGAAACATTCTTAACCAATATTTATTCTTTGAAATTTCAAAATAAAAAAAATGTGTACGATTGCATTACATCCTCTTAGGGTAGGTAGAGAAAAAAAAAAAAAAAATATTTATTTTCAATCTGGCATAAAACTAGACAACTTCCAAAAATATATGCTGATGTTATACAGGTTCATTGGTATTAATGAGACGAAAATTAGACAGCCTTTTATTTAAATTTATTTAAACTATGATAGTTGCCAGTGCATTTTGTTGATTTTCTTACCGAAATAAAAAAGATAAAATCTATTTTATTCTTTATGAAATCAGTACAGCTCATTAAATAAATATGAGCTAGCGATTGTGGTACACAATTTATCTTCCCATTGATCTTCTTTGAATTACAAAATATGTGTAAAACAAAGCTAACATGTGATAAATATACTCCACCTCCACCGTTTGCTAGTCCAAACAGCTCCATACAACTAAGGCGCAAGTAAGAAAAGAACACATGAATTTATAATATTATTATTTACATATACAAATAAAATTTAACAGTTCTGTCAACGATTGTAAACAAGTCAGATTTCATTTAACACATTCACAAATCAAACAAATATGTATGTAATAACTATGCACGAGTATATAGTTATTTCTCTTATTCGTGAAAATATAATACCATTTATCAAAAATATATCGATGAAATCATCACAAAATAGCCTTACAATCTTATCATTAAATTAAGAATAATTTAAACTAATTTCGAATTAAATATTCATTCCTTCAACCATTATACTTAGTTTAAAAAAAGGTTTTATATTATGACTGGTCCAACTGCATCAATTGTTTGAAGTAGGATAATAATTTTAATCGTAGTTTTGTAACAGTAAAGTTCTCTTCAGATCAATTTTGGATTAGTTTACACATGAAACTGTGTGGGTATTAGGACCCCAGTAAAGCTTGATGAATGTTGGAGCAGTAGAGAATATGCCCTACCTTAGGGACATGTCGGCTTTTCTCTCTATTCTAGGGATTAGCCCAAAGAGCCTAGATGGGTTTCCATGCATAGAGGCCAGGGATATGGGCCATACACTGGCTCAAGCGTGTGGTTTATCCCAAAAGCGCCGGCTCGCGCCGTTCCTTGGTATATTTCTTAGAGAGCCTTAGCAGTTACAAATTTTGGAGGGTGAATACTGGGTAGTTGGTTAGCGTCGAATAACTATGATTAGAACGAATTATAAAAGCGTAATTCAATAATAACACTTAGGCGCCATGGTAGCCGAGTGGTTAGAGGCGAGACCTGCGAAGCTAATATGTATTGTGGTACTGGGTTCGATTTCCGGTCTTAGGACTTGGATTTTATTTAATGGTAAATAAGAGAACTTCACAGTAAAGTATGTTTGCTAGTCGCCTCCGTCCACGACACCTAATTGGTAGTTGGATGTTAAGCCCCGCCTAAAAAAATAGGCGATTACTTTTTACTTTTTCTCAATAATAACACTTCTTAAATAGCCATTTCAATATACATACGTCCAATTTGAGAGACTGGCTCGTTTCTGTAAATTTGAATACTCCAGTTTGCAGATGACATTGCTGAATACACTCGAGAAGGGAATCCATAGCAAATAACGTAGAAATAATGGGACAAGCCATCCATGATCTAAATGTCTGGTGCAGAAACTTGGGACAGAAGCTCAGTTAATGTTTAGCAGAAAACATCAACTTTTACTGACACTGTTCAGTTGGGGGGGGGGGCCGTTCAAAGTCTTGCAGTCGACAATAGTAAAGGTCTTAGGATTATTATGTTGATCACAAATTAACTTGGAAACCTCACATTAAGAGAACAATCCAACGAAGGATTGTTGAATTAAAGGTTGCGAAAAAAGCAATTAATATAATTAGATATGTCGCAAATATCACATATGGTACCGATCCAAAAATAGCCCTCCTGCTTTATAGAAAACTTAATTTTATCAAAAATAAACTATCAAATTGCGGAGTACGAGGGTCGTTTGAAAAGTCCGTGCAAGTCAGAGAGATAGCACCACTGGCGCGTATCGAGGTTATGATTAGTTAGTAGCATCTCTTGGAAAAACACACACCAAGTTTCAGCCAGATCGTTCTATTTCTTTGTGTTTGGCATTCGTTTGAATCGAGGAAGTCGAGTGATTTTCAAAAAATGGACGAAAAAGAATTTCGTGTGCTGATTAAACACTACTTTATGAAAGGCAAAACGCCTCAGGAGACTAAAGAGAAGCTTGATAAACATTATGGTGACTCTGCACCTTCGATTAGAACAGTTTATAAGTGGTTTCAAAATTTTCGGAGTGGCCATATAGGCACAAGTGACGCTGAACGTTCTGGACGCCCTGTTGAGGTTACTACTCCAGAAATCATTGATAAAATCCATGATATGGTGATGGATGACAGAAGAGTGAAGGTGCGTGAGATTGCTAGTGCTGTGAGCATCTCGAATGAACGGGTACATAATATTTTGCATCAACATTTGGACATGACAAAGCTATCCGCAAGATGGGTGCCGCGATTGCTCACGCTTGACCAAAAACGAAATCGTGTGAAGTGTTGCAAGGACGGTTTGCAGCTGTTCCAGAAGAATCCGCAGGACTTTAAGCGTCGTTTCGTCACTGTGGATGAAACATGGATACATCACTACACTCCTGAGACCAATGATCAATCTAAACAATGGGTTACCAAGGGGGAATCTGCGCCAAAAAAGGCGAAGACCGTTCCTTCGGCCGGAAAGATTATGGCGACTGTCTTTTGGGATTCGCAAGGAATAATCCTCATCGACTATCTGGAAAAGAGTAAAACTATTACAGGTGCATATTATTCATCGTTATTGGACCGTTTGAAAACCGAGCTGCAAGAAAAACGCCCACGATTGGCCCACAAAAAAAGTCCTTTTCCATCACGACAACGCACCAGCTCACACCTCAGCAGTTGTGGTCGCAAAATTAATGGAAATAGGATTCCAACTCGTTTCACATCCCCCCTATTTTCCAGACTTGGCTCACTCGGACTACTATTTGTTCCCCAATATGAAGAAATGGCTGGCGGGAAAAAGATTTTATTCATACGAGGAGGTGATTGCAGAAACGAATGGCTATTTTTCAGACTTGGACAAATCCTATTATTCGGAAGGGATCAACAAACTAGAGCAGCCTAAAAGGAGACTATGTTGAAAAATAAAAAAGGTTTACCCCAAAAAATTAAGTAGTTTTTATTTTTGCACGGACTAATCAAACGACCCTCGTATTTACGAAAATGCTGACCAGTGTCAGTGAAAATGCATTTGTCTGGGAACTATGAGATCAACATCCACGAATCTTCTGCTTGTGGAGGCTAAAAAATTAAACCTCTGCACGTATGTCAAGAATTATTGTTTGGGAAAGTTTTTAAGCAAGATATTAATTAAGTTTAAACAGATTTCCTTGTTGAGAATCTCAGAGCTCGCGGAAATGGTGCGCTCGCTCAGGTTTTGGTTAAAAAAGAAAACGCCAGTAAGGTGAGGAAATGTTAGGGATTACGGTAAAATTTATAATCTTACCTAGTGGTATTGTACGCGATTCTTCTTCATTATGATGAATTTTGTTAGAAGTATCCGTTTAAATAACGTTCAAAACGAGGTGAAACAGAATAAAGAATTAATTTTAAATCCAATTAAATAACATTATTGATTTTTTAAACTACACTAGTATGAATATAAAATAAATATATAAACCATTATCGTATTATTCGACTTGCGATTGATAATAATATATCGACAAATTGAAATAATAAATTATATTTACGTTGGCTCTGTGTTTATCGCTAGAACAACTAGAGTAAAACGAGAATTGTTGGCAACAAACTATCTTCATACTGAAAACATGTACCTATTTATTTCTCAAGGTCGAATATTTTATACTCTGCATTATATTCTTCTCAATGTTAGTAATTTTCATTTTATTTTTCAACTGAAATTTATGTTTCTTGCTACATCTATTCTTAAAATTACAATTTTATGTTCAAGGCTGAAATGCTGTGTTTAAAATGTGAAGTTAAGTTAAATTTATCTAAACAATAAATGAACATAATGAACTTAAATGCACAATTAAAGAAACTTTTGTAGCATAGTGAACTTAGAACATGATACTCGGCTTTAATTTAACTTTCAAAATTATCACAATATATCTTCAAGAAAGCAATATTCTTGACGAACGAGCTTTCTTACTGGGTAGGTACAACTTCTTTAATTCAAAATGAAAAAATAACCTTGAAAAGAAACTAGATAATTGCAGTTTCTGCGCATGTGTAGGAGGCTCAAAACATATTCAACCTTTGCTTTTAGTTTGCGAATGTTCGAACTTTGTTTCAAACTTTGTCCAGCGTAAATGACGTTTGATATTAAGCTTCATTTGGTGTTGGAAATGTTCAGCAAAAAAAGTTGCTCTTTTTTGAAAAATATTTTGATATGATGTGGTAGAGAACAATGGATGCCCTGAAAAATAAGGAGAATTACAATGGAAACTAGGTAAAAAAAAAAAGTCAAAGGACAAATTTCCTTCAATGTATTTCTTCTAACGCTGGCGTTCCTAAATTTTGTCCAAGACAATTACAATCGTTTACTTCAAAAACCTCGTGCTTCAAAGTATAAACCTCGCGCTTCAAAGTATAAACCTCGTGCTTCAAAGTATAAACCTCGTGCTTCAAAGTATAAACCTCGCGCTTCAAAGTATAAACCTCGTGCTTCAAAGTATAAACCTCGTTTCAAAGTATAAACCTCGTGCTTCAAAGTATTATTTTTTCATTTGTGTTTAAATAAAACTATCACTTTAACTGGATTAACGTATTGGACAAATAATGACTTATTTTCTTAATAAGACCTAACAAACTAAGCAAATGAAACTGCAACTACAAAAACTATAACTACAAATGAAAGACTCAATATTATTTGTAAATTGAATTTGAACACTGACCGCAAACACTTATTGAGTTATTCAGGATTGAAATTAAAGGTTCATTTGTACACTTCTAGTCCTACTGGATATTAGGAACTGATTCATCATTTATTTTAAATAACCCAAATTTGTTCATTAAGCTGCCAACTCAAGATTAGTGGCACTCAGTTTACTGTACGTAGAGAAGATTTCGTATAGAATTGAAGCGAAACATCCCTTTAAATAATAATAATAATCGTCCAAAAATTGTTTGTTTCGTTCCTTCGAAAGAACATTGATCTTATGGAACTATTTTCTGATTGAATCCTGTTGAACTTAGAAAGATTATTGTTTCAGTTTTGAAATCTGATGCAATTCATTATCTCCGCTTACTTATTAAAGTTATTTTATTTAATAGAGCCGATACCGATACCTCTAGTGATTGTAACTTTTTCAAACTATAAATAAAAGATATGAAAGACATTACTCGATATTATTTATTTACTTCTTTCTGTATGTGGTGCAACTTCCTTAGTTTTGCATTTTACTTTATTATTGCTTAGCTTTTAATTTGATCTAAGTAAGGATCTTTACTTTTTTGTTATATATGACCAATCTCCGGCATACGATTTAACCATGCGTAAGCTTTTTTTGAATGTCCCTACTTGCTTCATGTGCAAAATAATAAATTTTAACATTATTTCTTTGTTTGATGCTATTAAGAGCCTTATACGAGGGTCGTTTGAAAAGTCCATGCAAAAATAAAAACTACTTAATTTTTGGGGGTAAACCTTTTTTATTTTACAACATAGTCTCCTTTTAGGCTTATACACTTCGTCCAACGCTGCTCTAGTTTGTTGATCCCTTCCGAATAATAGGATTTGTCCAAGTCTGAAAAATAGCCATTCGTTTCTGCAATCACCTCCTCGTTTGAATAAAATCTTTTTTCCGCCAGCCATTTCTTCATATTGGGGAACAAATAGTAGTCCGAGGGAGCCGAGTCTGGAGAATAGGGGGGATGTGAAACGAGTTGGAACCCTATTTCCATTAATTTTGCGACCACAACTGCTGAGGTGTGAGCTGGTGCGTTGTCGTGATGGAAAAGGACTTTTTTGTGGGCCAATCGTAGGCGTTTTTCTTGCAGCTCGGTTTTCAAACGGTCCAATAACGATGAATAATATGCACCTGTAATAGTTTTACCCTTTTCCAGATAGTCGATGAGGATTATTCCTTGCGAATCCCAAAAGACAGTCGCCATAATCTTTCCGGCCGAAGGAACAGTCTTCGCCTTTATTGGCGCAGATACCCCCTTGGTAACCCATTGTTTAGATTGTTCTTTGGTCTCAGGAGTGTAGTGATGTATCCATGTTTCATCCACAGTGACGAAACGACGCTTAAAGTCCTGCGGATTCTTTTGGAACAGCTGCAAACCGTCCTTGCAACACTTCACACGACTTCGTTTTTGGTCAAGCGTGAGCAATCGCGGCACCCATCTTGCGGATAGCTTTGTCATGTCCAAATGTTGATGCAAAATATTTTGTACCCGTTCATTCGAGATGCCCACAGCACTAGCAATCTCACGCACCTTCACTCTTCTGTCATCCATCACCATATCATGGATTTTATCAATGATTTCTGGAGTAGTAACCTCAACAGGGCGTCCAGAACGTTCAGCGTCACTTGTGCCCATATGACCATTCCGAAAATTTTGAAACCACTTATAAACTGTTCTAATCGAAGATGCAGAGTCACCATAATGTTTATCAAGCTTCTCTTTAGTCTCCTCAGGCGTTTTGCCTTTCATAAAGTAGTGTTTAATCAACACACGAAATTCTTTTTCGTCCATTTTTTGAAAATCACTCGACTTGCTCGATTCAAACGAATGCCAAACAGAAAGAAATAGACCGATCTAGCTGAAACTTGGTGTGTTTTCTTCCAAGAGATGCTACTAACTAAACATAACCTCGATACGCGCCAGTGGTGCTATCTCTCTGACTTTTCAAACGACCCTCGTAAATGTTCGAACGTCGCTTCTACAATTTTCTGATAACTTCTTATGAGTTTCTAAAAACATAGTTCTATAACTTTTGTAGGGCATTCTGTCATGTTGCTGAATAGTGCTGTACTAAGGCGCCATTGTAGCCGAGCGGTTAGAGGCGAGTCTTGCAAAGCTAATATGTATTTTGGTAGTACATACTAGATTCGATTCCTGGTCTTTAGAGTTTATTTAATGTTTTATAAAAAGAATTGGTAGTAAAGTACGTTTACTAGTCACCTTCGTCCATGACATCTGATTCAGTAGTTGTACGTACAAAGCTAGCCTAATAAAATAGGCATTACTTGACATTTAGTGCTGTTTTACAATGAGGATAACGTTAGTAAGAATGAAATTCGTTTAAAATCACATTTAGAAAATAAAAACTGCGAGTTCCAACCTTGAGCATTGTTGTCGGAGAAAATTGTGTGAATTTTTACTTCACATTTCTTTTCATAGTTTTATAGTTTTTTAAATTAATTAATTGGCATGTTTCTTATATATTTTTTCTTAATCCGTGCAAAGAAAAATGGTTTTTCTTATTGGAATACAATAAAAACCTTTGTTAAACTTTTAATATTCCATTTTAATACTATCCGTTTTGTCCTTCCTTATTAAATTAATCTAAATAAAAAATTTGCTAGTGTATAAGACTTAAAACTTTAAATGAATCATAAAATGAACTATTCGCACATGAATTTGGCGCGCATTTGAAGATAAGAAGATTATTAATGCAGTGTTTTACAATTGGCCATTGTATCGAACATGTGGTGAATAGACTATAGAGCTCTCAAACATTATTGGCCTTCATTAATATCGCTTTTATATTATTATTTATATAATCTACTTCTCAATATTTAATGTTATTAGGTTTATCGCTTATTGTTATAAACATATTGAACATTACTTTATCTTTCAAGGTTTTCTTTTATATAATAAAATTTTATTACACTGTATAATCATTTTTAAAAATAAATGTTCCAGATAACAATGATAACTTTATCAAAGTGGCATTTTTATAATACCTTGATATAAAGCTACAGAAAATTAACTAGTAATTTTTATTAAAGCAGTGAACCTTTTTGTGTGGCGCTCGGTACGAAATTTAATTAAAACGTTATTAGTAAATAATTTCTTTATAAGTAAGAATAAGTAAATGATAAACATTTAACTTAAAACGTATTCTTAAGTCTGATTTTACTCTCGTATTCATTCATGTTATACTAAATACAATTCGGCTCGATTACTCATTAAAATCAGCTGCAAATTTTGATTCAGAAGCCTCTGTTTGATGCATTGACACCATGTGCAATGAACATCTTCAGATTAGTCTTTTCTTGAAGTTTATACTCTTGAGTCTGCACAGAACGACTTAGTCAATGTCAAGGAAGATGTAGAAGTCGATAGCTAAGTGACTAGCAAGCTCAGGTCCGAATATACCTTGCAACAGGCTACAGAAATGTATATAATTTGTTGTATAACTCGGGACATACTCAGATAGATCGGTGACGGTCCATTCTACGAGTACGTGACTAACCTTACTCAGAAACGACCTTAACATCCCATTCAATAACTAGCCAAGACGATATATATCACAAGTTCCATTCTGCTCTCTCTAACTGCTATAATTAATCTGCACAGTCTATCTCGTATCCATACGGCCATTCCTAACAATCCACCCCGCCAGTGGGCCTTTGAGACTTCCTTGAGGTGTGAAGATCAACATTATCATCGTCGATGTCCTGTAGAGAGTGCTATCTCTGGGTAGTTTCTTATTTCCAGCTCTTCACGTACCATTTACATCTTCTGTACGCAGGCAATAGATAGTGAATGAGATGAAGGTATTTACTTGTAAACTTCAGGAAAATGAGAGTAATTAGTAGAATAATAGCTCTTAGAGTTATTAGAGAGCGATATTTTACATGTTTACAAAGAATTATAAATCTATATTATTCCATCAATAGATCTTTTGGCCTTCAGTAGGTCTCTGGGATATAGTAGGAAGGGAGTTCTTGAATTAAGGGATTGTAATGAAGAAAAAGGTAGTTGTGAACTTAACTATACCGCGATGTTCCAAATAGGAACGTTGATATCGTTGTGGATAGCCTGATTTGATACGTAAAATAGGAGCATTGATGACTCTGCGCAGAATTTTGGATTGGAGTTTTGAGAGTGCTTGGTAGAGCCCCACACTTCTATTCCGTAGATCCGTAAAGGTTTCAGTACATAGTCGTAGATGAACACTTTATTGTCTAGAGCAGAGATCACCAAACTACGCCCGCGACGCCAGTTTCTTAGGTCCTTCGAGGGTACTTGAATTTGCTTATTTTTTTTAGTAAATAAATAAATATGTTAGTTGTCCTTGGTTTTTCGTCTTTTTCCCAGAGCTTTCGTTCCAAGTATTGTTGCAAATATTGTACAAAATGTAATTTAAATAATTGCTATCCGGCCCACAGTGTAAAAAAGTTTGGTGACCTTTGGTCTATAGTAAGATGGAAACATTTCTGGAGTAATCTTGAAAGTAGTTTGTAACTTAGGTTTAGTTTCTGTTTCTTGAGTTTAATAAGTAGATTCCAAGTGAGTCTTTTGTCAAGATAGAGTCCCCAGTAGTCTGTCTTTATCAAAAGGAAGGATTGTACCATACAAGAACACTAGAGGACAAGTCCAAAAACAACATTTTTGTAATAACCCACTTAAGATTAAAGAATCAAGCTGATTTTTAATATAAAGTAAAGTAATGCCTATTTTTTCAGGCGGGGCTTAACATCCAACTACCAAATTTGGTGTCGTGGACGGAGGCGACTAGCAAACATACTTTACTGTAAATTTCTTTTATTAACCATTAAATAAACCCAACCTAGACTGGGAATCGAACCCAGTACCACAATACATATTAGCTTTGCAGGTTTCGCCTCTAACCGCTCGGCTACCTTGGCGCCTCTATAAAGTTAATATTACCCAAAAGAAATATTTTTAATTTGAAAAATAAGCTCCGTGATGTATATAATTCCGTAGAAGTAATTCATTTCTAACTTAAGGCTGCTTACCTTATAGATTGTAGGTAAAAAAAATAAACCTAAAGTAATCGTTGAACAAAAGTGAGAAAGTATAGTGACGTAACCACCTTAATGAGATGTCCTTGACGTTTCAGAATACCAAATAGACTTGCAATGTTAATTACTGTTAAACAGTTGAAAAAACTAAAATAAAATAAACTAATTTTACGTTGAGAATTTTTTTATTTTATTTTGTTTTTAAATTTACCAAACTAGGCTTACTTACTTACCAGGTTTACTTACTGTCGTAAGTGTTTGGAATTACTTCGTCTAAGTATTAAATATAAAATGTAGGCGTTGCAATTTTGTTAGTTGTTTTTAATCCCAGTGAAGACTCCGGTGGAAATCCCAGTCTAACAAGATGAACAACACTTTCAGTGACACCACAAACCCAAATTCTAGGGCCCCACAATAGGGCCGGCGAAGATATATACTCGTATGTGCCCTAAAACAAAACCTATCCACCCACTTACTTAGTCACACATTATAAGATTTGCATCAGTTCACTGTAATAAAAAAACCTTAGATGTTGACGCGTCTTAAAAAAAATTAATAATTGTCTTTATATTTGCAAAATATTTACATTTATGTTATAGCAAAACCATAAATATTTAAATTATTACCATTACATAGCACTCACCATTACATAGCACTCACCATTACATAGCACTCACCATTACATAGCACTCACCATTACATAGCACTCACCATTACATAGCACTCACCATTACATAGCACTCACCATTACATAGCACTCACCATTACATAGCACTCACCATTACATAGCACTCACCATTACATAGCACTCACCATTACATAGCACTCACCATTAAATATTAATTAAATACTAATACAAGTAAATAAAATCAAAAATGATATTTAAGATTAACCAATTGTTTTTTTTTTTTTGAAAAACCTAAATTTTCTAATTTATTGTTGTATGTAAAATGTAGCAACATCGTGTCTTCGTACCTCCAGAAGAGATGAGTGAAACAACTAGTTTGGGCATAGAAAATAGACTAAAATGTCTAGGTTGAATAGAAGTTAAAGAAATAGAAGATAAAGTAATGATTATTTTCTCAGGCGGGCTTTAACGTCCAAATACCGAAGTAGATGTCCTGGTCGGGGGCGACTAGCAAACGTACTTTGCTATAAATTTCTCATATTAACCAAATAGATAAAATCCAAGGTCTAAGACTGGGAATCAAACCCAATACCACAAATAGATATTACCTTTGTGGGCCTCGCCTCTAACCGCTCGGCTGAATAGATAGTTAATTCAGGACAAATTCATTAATGAAATGCTGAGAATCTATTACACAGTTATTTAGTAGATAATAAAGAACAATTACATCATTAATTGTTTGTCTTCTAGTTTCTAATGAGTGGATATTAGACTTCAAATAGAGTTCCTGTTATGGAACATTGTTGCAGTCAAATCCTGAATAAATACCCACTTTTCCCAATAATCTTTGGAATAAAGTAAGTAAACTAGTAATCGCCTATTTTTTTAGGCAAGGCCTAACGTCCAACTACCAATTAGGTGTCGCGGACGAAGGCGACTAGCAAACATACTTTACTGTAAATTTCTTTTATTAACCATTAAATAAAATCCAAGGCCTAAGATTGGGAATCGAACCCAGTACCACAATACATATAAGCTTTACTGGTCTCGCCTCTAACCGCTCGGCTACCGTGGCGCCTTAATCTTGGGAATATTTCCTCTTATTTTTATAACAATTATGATAAAGAGACCAGTAATATTCTAGAATGGATCAAACAATAGAACTGAAAAGTATAAGTAAAATAGAAAACTTAATGGATCATTTACCAATCATGGATCATGAACCCAAATAATTTAGAGGACTTAATACAAATATTTTCAAAAGGGATTTGAAAGTTAAAAATTTCATACTGATTCTAATATAAATGATTCGTTTAACAAGGGAAGAGAGGTTAAAAGAGATTATGACGCGAAGTGAGTTGAAAAGGTATTAAAAGACTTATTGTGGATCATATAGTCACCAGCAAGGTGATATCCAGATATATTTTGGTAATAGGTGTTCTCTAGAACAATTTGGTATCACTTATGTTTGAATTTTTTTAGTTTTACTTGGGAGGGCCTGCTTAAAACGCGTGAAGACACTGGATATCGAGACATTTTTAGCAAAATCAAATTAATACGTTCATTGAAAAAAGTAAAATAAAGAGACTTTAACGATAAAAATAATAGAAAAATCATTGGATGAAAAAATAAATATCTGCTTTCATTTGCTGATCTTCTGTCTAGAAACTCGCGATTTGATTAAACAAGTTAGTGTGTAATTCACTTTTTGTTTTATTTAAGTAACTAGTGAAAACAAAAACAAAAAATAAAATGAAATCAAGGTAACTTTTTTTAAAAAACAAAATAAAATAAAAAAATTATTAGCTTCGAAACAAGAACTTGTACATTACCAAGGTAAACGACGGCGTTAATTTCAACTAAGAGGCCATCAGACGGGCGCCTTCGAGTATTTCACATTCTTGCCGACAGAGCAGACGGACGGTCGACAAAGAACTGCATAACAATTAGGGAGAACACTTGACACTAGATTCTTTACTGAAAGAAGAATAAGAAAAAGGAAAAAAAATCAAAAATTGACTTTAAAAAGACCTCCCGTGATTCTGCTCACACTTTAAATTGCTCCACGCTTTCTGTAGCGTACTCTATTAGACACGGTTTGATCGTCTTTCTATGAAGCTGCGCTTAACAATCTCCTTTAATATATTTGGAACGGATGAGTTCTTAACGTTGAATATGTACCTCTTGTAATATAATTGGCATCCAATAGCACTGCGGAAGTGCAGCTACAAAATTAAGAAAGATGTTTACTACAAATAACTTTTTTTTTTAACTTTCTTTATTTAATTTACAACTACAAATTGGCAACAAGTAAGTCGTATAACAACATATATAAATAAAAATGGCTTGATAGATTTGAATGAGGGCCATCCAACGATAACCATCATGTATCAGCTAACACAAGATGCCGTTGAAGTGAATGCAAAGGATGCCCTTTTCTATCATGCGATCAGGTGATCGCGAAGCCATTGACGCTTCAGTCTTCGGCGAGGACTTGAGGGAAGAGTAGTTTGGGATAGGTTGTTTATGAGCGGGTTGAAGTGTTGGGAAAGTTTGAAATGAAATTTAGTGTAACGGGATTTGGCTAGGTCAAGAGCAAAAGGGATTTTTAGGTCAGTGTGGATGGTGTGATTGTAGAAAGGAGCGTTAAAGGTGCGTAGGATTTTCGATTGAAGGGATTGGATGCGGTTGAGATTGGAACGCTTTGCAGAACTGTACAGTTCAAGTCCGTATGACCAGGGCTAGTAGAGCTGTGTAGATTTTTCTTTTTGTTGGTAATAAACAATTTGGAGCGTTGTCGAGGAATTTTTTGGTCATTCGGTAACGTAAGTAAAGTTCCTGTCGCTTGAGTCGCGTATGGAGGTTCCAAGTAAGGCGCTTGTCGAGAAAAAGTCCAGGATAACGCACCTTATCAGCCGGATGAATAGGAATATGGTTCAGATAGATTGGCGGGAGTAAGGGTAAAGGTTATGTAATGAGATTTAGATTCGTTAACCTTTATTCTCCATTTGCGAAACCATGGTTCGAGGATATGAAGATGAGACTGGATGGATCGGATTGTGTTCCCTGGATCTGAATTATGGATGGCCGTATCATCGGCATACGAATAAATTGTAGTGTTCGGATGGAGCAGAAGATCAGCCGTATACAGGGTATAGAGGAGTGGAGCGAAAATACTTCCTTGAAGGACTCCTGCTAGGATAGGATAAATGGAGGAGGAGGAAGAGCGTTGGATAACTTGAAAGAAGCGGTCTGATAGGTAGGACTTAAGAATGAGGTAGTAGGAGCTAGGAAGAATAGATTTGAGCTTAGCTAGAAGGCCTTGATACCACACTTTGCCAAATGCCTGGGAGACATCCAGAAAAACTCCTGGGCCAAATAACTAAATTACAAAACATTATTTGATAAATATTAGGGCACGTTGATATCAAACGGAGTAGAGCCTAGAACGAGAATAAGACTTTCTATCTCATCTTCGTTTATTTTAAACGGCGTTCCTTTAGTAGTCTTTAGAACATTCTTGCGGCAAATGCAGAGATACCGATAAAGTTTTGGAATATATGTTGGAAAGATGCCGTTAAAGTTGAAGGTACTATAGTTTGAAATTACTGCAAATCTTCCACACTATTTTTTCTGACCAAAGAATTTTGGAAATTTGATTCCTACAGCAGGAAAAGTAAAAATAAAAATGTACTGATAAACATGTTAAAAAAAAAATCATACAAATACTGGTTAGAATGCTCTTATAAATTCTATGCCGGGCGAGCGCTGAAGAACGTATTAAGAAAACATGATACTTTATCACGGTTACCGTTTTACAACCAACCGAGGGAACATTCCAAAAACTTTACTTGAATGTTCGGTAAGGTGAAATAATGAGGGGTATGGCTTACTGGTAAAGTTACAACAAGCATTCTTACAGACCAGTGGTTCCCCACCTGTGGTCCGGAAGAACTAAAATACGAGGTGTGTTCAAAAAGTAACGGGAATTTTCGTTTTTTGAAAAAAATATTTATTTATTCATCTACATTAATATTGTCGCCTTCAAAGTAGTCCCCTTCGCATACAATACACTTGTGCCAGCGCTTTTTCCAATCCTCGAAACACTTCTGAAACTCGATCTTTGTGATAGCTTTCAGCGATTCGCTTTTAATGTCATCTATGCTTGTAAAACGACGGCCTTTTAATGTTCTCTTTATGTTTGGAAATAGAAAAAAGTCACATGGAGCCATGTCTGGCGAATATGGAGGCTGGGGCATCGTTAAAGTTTTGTTTTTGGCCAAAAATTCACGAACAAGCAATGAAGTGTGAGCAGGTGCATTATCGTGGTGCAAAATCCATGAATTGTTTTGCCACAAATCCGGGCGTTTTTTTCGGATTGCTTCACGCAAACGGCGTTGAACTTGTAGGTAGTACTCCTTATTGATTGTTTGACCTTGTGGCAAGAATTCATGATGCACTATGCCATTAAAATCGAAGAACACAGTGAGCATAACCTTCACATTCGACCGCACTTGTCGAGCCTTTTTCGGTCTTGGCGATCCAGAATGCCTCCACTGGGACGATTGAGCCTTAGTTTCGACATCATATCCGTAAACCCATGTTTCGTCACCTGTTATAACACGTTTCAGTAGATCCTCATCGTTGTCGACTTCATTGAGTGACTCTTGAGCAACTTCCATTCTCCGCTGTTTTTGTTCGAAATTCAACAATTTTGGAACAAATTTTGCTGCCACACGTTTCATACCCAAAACATCCGAAAAAATTTCATGGCATGAGCCAATTGATATGGCAACATCATCAGCGACTTCTCTGATTGTGATTCGGCGATCGTTCATAACCATTTCTTTCACTTTTTTCACGTTTTCATCGGTTGTTGATGTGCTTGGACGTCCAGGTCGTTCGTCATCTTCAACGTTTTCGCGATCATCTTGGAAACGCTTATACCACTCGTAAATCCTTGTTTTACTCATAGCAGACTCACCATATGCCTTTATTAACATTTCACACACTTTATTTCATTTATTACGCAAAATTTAATACAAATTCTTTGATCCATTTTTTTTAACAAACAAAAATCGCCAAGCTCGAAAAACACGTCTAACCTTAACGGCTGCCACTTAAGAAGTAAACAATGAATATTACTGAAAATTTTATCGTACTTCAAGGGCATGTGTACCAACATAATAAAAAAAAAATTTTACAATCAGACTCTCCAGACCCGCGAAATTTAAAAATTCCCGTTACTTTTTGAACACACCTCGTATGGTACGCGAAACACTTAACATTTTTAAAATTTATTTGACATTCAGCAGCGTGTGCGGCGACGGCGCGGTGAGTGGGTCGTCAAGCGAGTATAGAGCGCTTAAAAACAAGTCCAGGAGACGACAAAAAGCAAATGATGATGTGCGTGTCGCTTTGAGCAATCTCATCAATCCCAGGATTACCCATCTTGTTAAGAAAATGCAAGCTCAAAAAACACATTAATATAACTGAAAACATAATCACGTTAATTATAATTTATTTTTAAAATCTAATAGTAGTTATTATTATGGTGATATTGAACCTTGTGGTCCCTGCTAACAACAAAAATATTAAAATGGTCCCTGGTCACAAAAAGGTTGGGAACAACTGTTATAGACAAACGCAATAAGGAGCTACAAAGTTTACTTACCAAGCCTACTCGAGTGAAGATATGAAGAAGTAATGTGGTAGATTCTTCAGACGTCAAATAATCCCTTAACAGCTAACCATTCCCGAAGATGTTAGTACCTCAGTATGTAAGAGCGAGACAAATGAATGGTCCAAGATCTTTTGTGAAGGACTACACCAGATGTGACTTCGAAAACAAGGCACAGAAAAGACGAAACGTCTCCATAAAACAGTTAGGAATTGTAACAACATTCCATTAAGCTGTTATTTAACTGGCTACAATATAACGAAATATTAAAAGTATTTGCCTTGAGTAAAACATACCAAGATGTGATTTTGGCAAGAGGGAGAGATTATCCTTAATTATTGGCTTCCTGCTCTTCCTGGGGTTCTATAGAGCCTAGGTGGTTACATGTTATTGGCAAAGAACCGAAGCCGTTGGTGAAGACGTATTTTGACACCAGCGATCTCTATTAGCCGATTCCTTTCCTTCCTGAGGGTTTCCTACTAACTCTGGGTTGTTACCAGGTATATGCACTTCCTAGCAACCCATTCCAGTTTATTTAAATTCGGTCAGTCTCCTTTAGAAGATCTGAGAAGGGCATTCGATGGAAGAGCTGCCATTAAGGAGTAGACCGTCTGCTTCCTCAACTCTTTTCCTTGAATTTCCCTAGTGAAGATGAATGGCTGTTCATTGTGTGGCATCAGCGGCAAAGACCTGTTTTGGATACCAGCACAGTTATTTTAGCAACCTAAGGCACTCAACCATTCGGTCGCAATGTCAGGCAGCCAACTGAACTTCTACCAAATATTTTTTTTTTCTTTAGCTATTGTGATTCATTTTTACAAGCCCTACCTATCATTTAAATATTCACAAATCACAGCGACTTTATTATGCCCTTTTTGAGATCTAAATCCAATTTTTCCTTTTTGTAATCCAGTTTCCGCGAATCAACCTTCAAGTTAATAGAAAATAGGTGAAAAATCTTTTAATCAATCTACCAACGCGTATCCACGTTCACCAGTAATTCGCTGCAGTGAGAATTGTGAATGATATCATGAAGAATAAAGACGTAACGTCAGAACGTTAAAGCTAATTAGAATGCTAATTGAACGTTGTGACGTCCAAACGTCCCGCCAATAAGAATGCACGATCTTCTGACGTTAAACTAAGTAACTCTCGATTTCCTGGTTCTTTTGAAGGAAGTAATTCTTTGCCGTTCGGATCCAAGATCAAAGAAAGCCAAAGAACTGTTTTGATACTCTGAAACAGAGATAATATTTTATGGACAAGATTTCAAAAGGAAACTCTTCATGATTGGGATTTTCCAAATTACGATTGCGCACTGAATCTAGGTGACCAATTGTCATCACAGCCATTAAGGGCCTTTACTCTGCTCAACTAATCTCTTTCGCTTCTTTCTTTCCTACGCCATTCTTACCCCCCGTTGAACTTCTAACACCCCAGTGTCCTGTTCAACATCGCTCAGCCATCGCAACCAAGGTCTTCCACTTTTCCTTCTCACTACCGAGTGGCTTGTGAACCTGCTGTCTAGTATAAGAGGTGTGGCTATTAAATAACGAGACTATAGTTGTAAAACATTTTATTTTAAATTTATACATATTCAGTTATTATCACATTCAATATACACCCCTCCCCTATCCCTACAACGCTCCATGCGAATTTGCCATTGTTCGAAACAGTGCTGGAAGCCTTTTACTGTGAGCTCCTGCATGACACGTGCCGCTTTTTCTTTCACAGCTTCAATGGTCTGAAATCGTGTTCCTTTTAATGCAGATTTGACTTTCGGGAACAGATAAAAGTCACATGGGGCCAGGTCAGGCGAATAAGGCGGATGGCCTAAAACTGGGATGTTGTACTTGGCTAGAAACGTCTTGACAGGCAATGCAATGTGAGCCGGCGCGATGTCTTGATGGAGAACCCATCCATGACTTGTTCTTCCCCAAATCGGGTCGTTTTTTCCTTACTCTTTCACAGAGTTGAGCAAGCACCTCACTGTAGTAATTTTGATTAATTATAATCGATATTTTCATCCGTTTTTTCATCTGTTGTGGAAGGGCGACCCGGGCGGTTATCATCTCCGACGTCTTGGAAACGCTTGAACCTCTCAAAAACTCTCGCACGTGATAAACATTCATAACCATAAACTTCTTTTAATAAAAGATAAGTTTCAGTAGCGGTTTTACCCAGTTTCATGTGAAATTTCACGACAATTCGTTGCTCTACTACATGTGTAGTATCATGTTTTCGGCAAAACGAAACTAACACCTCTTACACAAACGACGGTTCCAGTCAGACAGATTTCTCTACAAACACGTGAGTCGCTGCAATCGAAAGAGAAGGCTTTACGCTACACAGCTGTCGGTCGTTAGGACTGGGCGCATGCATATGTTAGTTCTTGTGTAGCAGCATCAGTCTCTTTATTTAATAGCCACACCTCGTACTCATCTCCTCCATTTTCTCCAAGTGAACCAACCATCTTAGTCTCCTAAAATAACCTGCATTTTACATAGTTAATAGACTTTGTTGAAAAACCTCATCCTCTATCTATCACCAGCTTTCATCGAACCAATTATCTTTCTCAAATTTTACTTTCCCTGATGCCCAGCAGACGAGCGTTCCTCTTAGATAGCTTCCACATTATTCGCTACCGTTAGCGACAAACGCCTGTTTTAATGATGCTACCAACTTGGCTTTCCTGGACAACTCTTTAAAACGCATTAAGTGCAGCAACACCAGAGGCATTAATTGCCCATTGATATTCTAACTTCTATATCTACATTGACTTCTTGGTAGCAGCTCACTAAAAATTCATGAAAAAATTGGGCTAATTCAAAGTTCTGGTCAGTTAGTTGTATTACTTCTCGGTTGATTTTTCCAGCAGTCATTTATTATTTAGTTTCGACTACAATTAACTATAGCACCAGTTGATTAGCTACCCCTATGAATTCTTCGATTTTAATTTCTGGGCAACTGATTAATTCATTTTCGTTTCTAACCAAACAGTACGATTAAAGATTATTTTTCTTCTGACTTTAATAATAAAACTAACTGAATACAAGATAAATAATGTTCTTATTATTTATTGCTTTGTTTAAAAATAAATTTAAGTATATAATTAAACTTAACGGCTTCGTAGTATGAAATCTAATTATATAGAAACTTGTGTTTATAAAATACTCTTTTGAAATTAATTGTGCGCTCCTTCTAAGGTATAAAGATAATGCGGGCTTACAAGAAATCAAATGTAATAGAACTCTCAACTGATAGGGAACATGAATATTATAATAGAAAAGTAAATTTAACTTACATTTATAAATTGGAGTTATAAATAACAACAATGGAATCCAAACTTGATTATTTTACATAAATTTATGTTTGCAAAGTACTAAATTAAATCCATTTTTTGGCTGTATTTTCTGTCGGAATTGATTGTTTATTAAATAATGAAAATACTTCTAGTATGGAAGCAATAATTTTTTATGTTTTAGTTCTTTAAATAATAAATAATTTATTTTTAACCTTCTTTTTAATAACCAGTTGCGGACTAGGGGATGGCGCTAGTCAAAATAAACGTTTTACCACACTCTAATAATAGACATCGGTTCTTAAAATAGCGACACTGGTTTTAGTCGCATCTTTTAAAACAGTTCTAGTTTGGGGGCTTGGTCTGCTCTCAAAAGTTACCAAATAGCCTGTACTTGTTTTTTGCAATAACTTTTATTACATTATTTATAGATTTTTTCCATTTTTATAAAAAAGAAAGTTTTCCGAATTTGTGCACTTTTCTCAAAGACATCTTCAACGATTTACATTCATTTTAATTAACCAATGAATATTTGTAAAAAAAAAAAATGTGGCTAGTCTAAGTAAAGTAAATAATCGATTTCTGCAGAATGTAACGTGATAAATAGAATTGCTGTGATGTGCAGATAAAATAACTTGAAAAATAATAATGACTTTGTTTGATAGCAATGTTGCCAAATCTATTCATCAGTAATTATAGTTTATTTAATGAAATCTGATCTGAATATTAACATTGAACAGTAATGCATTTAGTTCAATTACTGTTTAGTTTTCTATTCGTGATTTCAAATGTAATGTCATCAAAAACTGTTGACAAGTTAAAATCAACAGAGTATATTCTCAAAATTTCTCTTACACAAGTAACAATGTAAAGTAATGCCAATTTTTCTGGCCGCATTATGACGAATTACCAAATTAGGTACCGCATACGGAGGCAACTAGCAAACATGCTTTACAACAAAGTTCTCACATTAACCATTAAATAAAATCCAATGCCTAGACCGGGAATCGAACCCAGTACCACAATATATATTAGTTTTGCGAGCCTTAACTTATAACCGCTCAGCTACCTTTAGTACTTAAGTTCATTTATTTTATGTGGCATGTTTTATTGCATACGAGGTGTGTTCAAAAAGTAACGGGAATTTTTAAATTTCGCGGGTTTGGAGAGTCTGATTGTAAAATTTTTTTTTTTTATTAAGTTGGTACACATGCCCCTGAAGTACGATAAAATTTTCAGTAACATTCATTGTTTACTTCTTAAGTGGCAGCCGTTAAGGTTAGACGTGTTTTTCGAGCTTGGCGATTTTTGTTTGTTAAAAAAAATGGATCAAAGAATTTGTATTAAATTTTGCGTAAAAAATGAAATAAAGTGTAATAAAGTGTGTGAAATGTTAATAAAGGCATATGGTGAGTCTGCTATGAGTAAAACAAGGATTTACGAGTGGTATAAGCGTTTCCAAGATGGCCGCGAAAACGTTGAAGATGACGAACGACCTGGACGTCCAAGCACATCAACAACCGATGAAAACGTGAAAAAAGTGAAAGAAATGGTTATGAACGATCGCCGAATCACAATCAGAGAAGTCGCTGATGATGTTGCCATATCAATTGGCTCATGCCATGAAATTTTTTCGGATGTTTTGGGTATGAAACGTGTGGCAGCAAAATTTGTTCCAAAATTGTTGAATTTCGAACAAAAACAGCGGAGAATGGAAGTTGCTCAAGAGTCACTCAATGAAGTCGACAACGATGCGGATCTACTGAAACGTGTTATAACAGGTGACGAAACATGGGTTTACGGATATGATGTCGAAACTAAGGTTTAATCGTCCCAGTGGAGGCATTCTGGATCGCCAAGACCGAAAAAGGCTCGACAAGTGCGGTCGAATGTGAAGGTTATGCTCACTGTGTTCTTCGATTTTAATGGCATAGTGCATCATGAATTCTTGCCACAAGGTCAAACAATCAATAAGGAGTACTACCTACAAGTTCAACGCCGTTAGCGTGAAGCAATCCGAAAATAACGCCCGGATTTGTGGCAAAACAATTCATGGATTTTGCACCACGATAATGCACCTGCTCACACTTCATTGCTTGTTCGTGAATTTTTGGCCAAAAACAAAACTTTAACGATGCCCCAGCCTCCATATTCACCAGACATGGCTCCATGTGACTTTTTTCTATTTCCAAACATAAAGAGAACATTAAAAGGCCGTCGTTTTACAAGCATAGATGACATTAAAAGCGAATCGCTGAAAGCTATCACAAAGATCGAGTTTCAGAAGTGTTTCGAGGATTGGTAAAAACGCTGGCACAAGTGTATTGTATGCGAAGGGGACTACTTTGAAGGCGACAATATTAATGTAGATGAATAAATAAATATTTTTTTCAAAAAACGAAAATTCCCGTTACTTTTTGAACACACCTCGTATATGGGTAAAAAATGTGGTAACCAGTTTTTGTCTTATCTTTTATAGAGAAAACATTTGTTTCATTTACTATAACAAGGTTGCAAGGTACTTATTTCCTTAGTTATGTTTATTTGTGAACCTTTAAAATCAATTTGAAAATAATGTTAGAAAGTATTTCCTGAAAAGAATCAAATGGCACAGAAAACAAAAAAATTCAAGAATGTAGAACAATTAACATGGTTTTTTGAATCATTGAACATTGATTATACAAAACATGAGTGGACAATAACGGCCCAAAAAAATCAATAGTTCAAAAAAATAAATTAAATATATACAAACGCAAAGATATCAAGTCCTTGTAAGAACCTTTTCGAACTAACACAGGATCTATCCAGGACACTGGACGTGTCTATTTCGTTTTCTTTTGACAGATAGTGTTGGTGGTATGCATCTGTGATAGTGGCACAAACCAATGCTGCGAACTCCGACGTGTTATTAAAACACAATCTTGGAACGTCCATATAAATATTTTGTTTTGCAAATCAATATTAATTTAATATCTTCTTTAGAAAGATTACAAGTGACTTTTGGATCTGCAAGTGTTTGTATTAATATTTTCAATTTGATTATTTCATTAAAATTGAGAAACTTGTGTCATTTTCTAGCTGAACTATTTATTTTAATTTGTACTGGTTTGTTTTTTAAATTATTTTTCATTTTTAATTTCTAGTTGAAAAGATTTTAAAAGAAATGGAGATAAGAAAAACGATAGATCAAAAGGAACAGAAAGAAAGCTGAGATTGTACGGGCATATCCGTAGGGTGGGCCCAGACAAGTGGCCTGAGAGGATTCGGAGTTGGATCTCCCCAGAAAGAAGTCGAAGAAGAAGACCAGCGCTGTCAGTGGCAGGAGGAGATCGAGGAGGAGATGATGGGGAGGGATTTCAAAGATGGAGATTGGAACAACAGGAAATTATGGAAAGAATAGCTGCCTTGAGGCGAACTCATTGAGGGAAACGTCGTAAAAGTAAGTAGTAGTTCTTTTTTAATTTCATTTTAAATATTCATCTCGCGTCTGGCACCGGGGATTACTTGCTAAACTCAAGAGCATCCTACCAACTACATATTATCTCATCCTCCAATCTTACCTTACTGGATGCTTCTTTAGTGTCGTCTGTGGAAATTCCTACTCTCTTTTCCTAGTTCGTGCAGGTGTTCCCCAGGGAAGTATCCTCGGGCCTCTACACCACATACACTGCTGATATTCCTACTAATCCCCATACCCGGAACCTTGCCTATCGCTGCCTTCAATCTTATATAGAATCTCTTGAGCCTTGGCTAAAGAAATGGAGAATTAAAATTAATGAAAACTAATGTCATTACATTACATTCTCCCTAAGGCGAACTATCCTTCCACCCGTTTACCTAAACCACAATCCTCTTCCCACAACAGATTGTGTAAAGTACCTAGGGTTGGTCATCGACAATCGTCTAAGCTGGAATCCACATACTAAACTCAAACGGAAAGAACTAAACAGACGGTACAAACTTCTCTCTAGACTTCTTGACAAACGATCTAAACTTTCACTAAACAATAAACGACTTATCTACACACTGATACTCAAACCTGTCTGGACTTATGGAATGGAACTTTGGGGCTCAGCCAAGGCTACCAATATCTATAGAATCCAATCCTTCCAGTCAAAAACTCGAATCGCAAATGCTCCTTACTATGTCCTTAACTCTACCTTACACCGACATCTCCTTGTTCTTTATGTTTCAGAAGCTGCAAGATCCCGTTACATTGAATTCCACACATAAATCCACCTCATATTCTAATCCACTTGTATCCCAACTTTCTGCATGGCCTGGAAATACTCCAAGACGGTTGAAGCGCCGGTGGCCACGCGATCTACTCTATGAAGTAAGTGCCAGTAGATGGTAGTGAACTGTTTTTCTTTGGGAGTTCCACCAATGGGTGAATTCTCCCTTCAATTCATGTTTGTATAATGTATCATATTGTATCAGCCTCACTTTTTACAGAAATATACTGCAGTTGTGAAAATAAATAAAGTAAAAATAAATAAATATTCATCTTTATTTGTAAATACTTGTTTTTTTACTTATTTATATTAGCTGTAGTTTACAAGCATGTATTACTGCAGCATGTGGCACATGTACTTTATTATTGTAATAAAAAAGAATCATCCATCTTATGAATTTCCTCCCTTATACCTGTTAAATTTTACTTCTTCTCTTGTAAACTCTATAAAATGTTCAGCTCCCCATCGTAGTTTGGAAGTGGACATCATCCATGTACAGAAGAACGATTTAATAAAATGTGAAAGGCAAAAACGGAGCCAGACCACAGTAAATGCGGATTCTTGTGTATAATTAGAACAAAGCATTAAATGTATAGCTGAAAGAGAAAGAGAAAGAGAAAATTAAATTGAAAAGAGAAAAACGTCAGCGAGAATTGAGCAAGGCACAAGTTGAAAAACAACCGTGTTACGCTCTGGTCTCATGCAATCCCTCTCTTGTGCATACCTTGGTGTTGGTTAGAGTTGGTGGCTCATCGATTGCAAGTGTACAGTCGTGGCTAAAAATAAAACTAGCTAGAAGTGAGGGCGTGTACGCTCACAAACTTGGGCCCCCACCCACGTAAAAAAGAGAGAACTTGAATAATATCAGACTGTACCCTAATGGGATCTTCTACCCACCCGTCCTATCATAGCTGGAGTGCCTTATACAGCAGCAGCCCAACACTAGTACACAGAACACAACAACAACACATACGCACGCACAAACACACACAAACAAACGCCCTACCGCACAACATTTTACACGACAAGCACGAGTGTGTTAGTTAGTAAAGTTAGGTATAAACAAACTGCTGTCTCCCACACGCGTACAAACGCAACCGTATATATACGTATGTACAAAAGGGGAAAGGATCTTTTGTATGGAAATGCTAAGGGCGTGACCATGGGCCACACATACACTAACGCACCAATTTATGATATAAACATACAACACACTGACAAACAAGCACGCACTACCCATCGTTAATGTTTAGAAGTAGGATCACTTCCAGGCTTACATGCGTTAGTCACACAGACTAACGCACAGCGTTTGTGCGTGTTTGTTTGTGAGCGCGCGTGCGTGCGTGCGTATGAGCGGTTTGTAAGAGAAGTAGAACTCATTAGCGTCACAGTCTAAATCTCTACGTGACAGTAAAACGTTTGGATATACTATTAATCATACATAATAAATTTTTAGGGCCTCACATATTTTTTGTTTTCTCCTACCATATTTTCGTTTAAAATTTTATAATGTTTGCACTTTTCTAATGATTAATTATTGATTAATGATTAATTATGATTAATAATTAGTAACGTTTATGTTGTTGTCAACAGAAATAATTTGCAACACTGATGATGTCAGAAATAACTTGTCATTCTTGGTTTACTGGTTCCCTGGATAATTGTCAGCAAGGCGAAGGTTTATAGAAGATGTCCTGGCCTCTGATGGGAAAAATCTCAATCTCAATGACCCTCCATCTTACAGGATTTCCTACCCAGATCGCTGGTTCGGCTTCCTGTCTCTCCACTCCACTTCCCAACAATGATATCGCATTGTAGTCGCCACCACTTCAGGCTCTTGACTGGAAATAATTCTGTACGGATGAGTTTCTCGATATCGCCCAGCCCTTTGATCGCATATGGTACTCAGGATTATTGTGGATGCCGAACAATATACTTTCCTTTATATTCTATTCTTCTTATCTGACCTCCCTTTTTGGATGAGCTTCCTCCACAATTTCTATTTTTCAAATTCTGGTTGGAAAGTGGTTAGGAGAGTCACAACGATGTTTTTTAGCTCCTCTCCTTTTCTGCTACTTTACTGCAGGACACATCCTGAAACGATCCTTTTTACCTATGCGGATGAATTAGTTTCGTAGCTCCAAAATTCAAACTCTGTCTTCCCCTTGGAGCTCTTCAGACCCATATGATGTCCACAGAAGATTAACTAACAAAATGGTTAACTCCAAACTTAAGTTAACACTACGCCGTGCCATTCTATCTAACATCCTCCTCCGTGAGACCATAATACCGATAGAAGACCAAGTGCAACATTTAGGACTGTACTTAGACAAACAACCAAGACGGAACCTCGAAACTACTTGAAAGACGCTGAGTAAGGACAAATTCTCAAGCTTAGAGGCTCCTTCACGAAGCATTTCGACTAGGGTACCGAAGAATTTGTTCTGGAACTCGATGGCACCTGTAGATGCTGTGTTTTGATGAAAGTCCGTCCAGTACACCGACTAACTGACAGCAATGTCACAAGCCAAGAAAGATTTAGACATCTGGAAACCTACAAGCTACACCCTATCATAGAACCCTCCCTGACTCTAGAATTTCTTAGATAACAAATAGTAACCGATAGGTTACTTTTACCAAAAACTAATTTCGTGTTTTCGGTGTGGTGAATTCTGTTCCCCACACTTAATTTATTGCAAACAAGACCAAATAGAAACGTAAAAGTGCTTATTCCTCGTTGAACTTCTACTAGTAGGATTTGCCCTGTGGTCTGCTCACAATCCTGAAGATTTGTAAAAAAGTAAGCTATAATTATTTAGATTAAAAAGAATGTTGTAAACTGTTGGTAAAAGTGCGAATAACTAGTTAATTATTATATATTTCGTGTAATTCTTCCACAAAGTCAGTTTTGAGGATAAAGCTAATTGTGCTAAACAATTCGTATAAAAATAATGAAAAATCCACTAGAAGCCTAATGTTTAATATAAACCTCAGGCTTTTCAGCAGCTAATTTCAAAAAACCTTTATAAAGTGAATCGTATTTTTTATTGCAAGAACACCCACCTCAAATTTCCATTAAAATGAATTCAGGGATGTGGAAGCTATAGCTGTTTCCTAAAAGCCATTTTTTTTTTTTTTTTTGTAATTTTTCGACCAAAACCAAACATTTTGCCCCTGCAGCCCATTCATATCACTTTATTTTACATTTTGGAATAACCAGTCAATCTTGAACAAAATTAAACCAACTACAATCTCCCGTTGTTAGAGCTATGACTAGATCATCACTTTCGCCATTCTTCGAATAAAAGAAAGATTAATATGGCCATTTTATCAATCGAGAAATAGAAACGAAATGATTGATTATGAAACATAATTGATGATTTTTGTATCACTAAAGGCAAGAAATAGGATAAGTACGAGCATTTGATTACCCATTAATTTTTTTATTACATAAGGCGTTTATAAAAATATAATTCATATAATGGTTTTAATAGTTTTCCTTTATTTAAACTTATCTTATTCAATTATGAGTTTTGTGCAATAATAATTAACCTATTTTTCAGACTTGTAATCATATAATGATATATAATTTATATTTATCTGTATGGGCATTATTTACTCTTGTGCACCAGGTGAAATTCCGTCTGAATCCGGCTCTAGGACAAACCTACAGATTTCTTAGTTATCCTGCAAAATCTTTATTCAAAAATTTTAATATTTATTTCTGTGTAGTCTAACTTATTTGGTTCATGTATTTAATTTAAATTTTTATAATTTGAATTATTCATTATTATTGAGAGAATCGGTCCTTTAAATATCTAAAAAACTAAGAATTTATAAATTAGCTATACAAATAATCGCACAGAATTTACCTTTGTTAAATTAAGAACGTCTGTCTATCAAAACTATCTTGCTAATAATTTTGTATAATATATTATTTATTTTTTAAGAAATAAATTACAGAACAATAAATCATTACTAAGATATTTAATTTAAAAAAACTGTATATTTTGCCTAAATAAAGTTGTGAAAATAACACATATTTTACGAGTTAAAGGATTGGATCATTGACAAATTGGTAAATTTCCAAGTTAGTTATATCTAAGTATTTAATACAGCAATCAAAGATTTCTTTGTAGTTTTTTTTTTTTTTTTTTCTTAAATACTAAAAATAACAGACGATTTTAAAGAAGCATCAGTTTAAATAAACTGTACGTTTTGAAATAAAGGAACATCAAAAACAATCAACTACGTGTAATTTTACAAAATAAGTTGGTGATAATATCTGGTACAAAGACAACGCTCGCGGACGCGCCCACTTGGAGTTCGAGCCAAAGAGCTCTTAGACACGGAAGGAGTTCAATTGTGTTCGGTGATGGATTGGGGCTTCTCGCTTTCCCCACCATGGACATTACCTTCCGCATGCGTGGGATGGACCTGGCAATATTTAAAAAAGATAAAACACCACCCGTTGTTTACAGACAAAGACTTCTAGAGCTTTTAAACTTTTATTATGACTTCCAACCGATCTTTACAGACGGCTCGAAGGTAAACGACGGAGTTGGAAGTGCCTTATACACGGAGGGAGTCACCCTCAGTTGGACACTCCCGCATTTTGCGACCGTGTACACGGCTGAGATTTATGCTATTTGCCAGGCCATAGAGTTCATTAAAAGAAATTATTGCACAAAAGCATTAATACTTACCTACTCCTTAAGTGCAATAATGGCTCTCCGGGATAGATTCTCGACAGACCCAATGGTCATGAAGATATACTATTTATTGTCCGAGCTAAGCACACATGGTCGAAGGGTGGTGTTCGCCTGGGTGCCGGGCCACATTGGCGTGTCCGGAAACTAACCATACCATCCTTGTTCGGCCCACTGACTTACAAATATATATGAAAAATATTATAAATAGAAAGTGGCAAAGTCAGTGGGATAATATTGATGAAAAACTTAAAGAATTTAAACCATGTGTGCGAAATGCTAAAGTCGAGAACTACCCGCGGCATGAATCAGTAATTTTAACGAGGCTAAGGATTGGACATACACGTGTGACACATGGGTACCTCCTCATTGCCGAAAGAAGGCCGAGGTGCCCACGATGCCGAGAAAAGCTGACAGTGTCGCACGTGTTGGAAGGGTGTCAGGCACTGCGAACACAGAGAGAAACAGCAGGCCTGCCACATGACCAGCGCGCAATTCTCCAAGAGGGTTCTCCTTATGTAAGGAGGCTATTTGATTTCTTAAAAAAATATAAATTGTTTATTAATAGTTAAAGCAAAACCCAAAGTACTTTTAATTGCCTGAATTTTGGAAAAACGTCAGCTTATGAAAATAAGGGATGGTACCATAGGCGAAACCGCATTCCCCCTCGTCGGCTAGACCGATGATGTAAGAGGGGAGTGCGGTCTGCTTCTGTTTGCCTAAGCTCCACCCTGCCTTGCTGAGCAAGATATGTGTGTGGCAGCCCGATAGGACAATAGGGTACCATCCCAGCTCTAGTGGCCTTTATGTGAGAAAAGAAACTGTGTAGTAGGCGCTAATGGCCACAGACGTCGATGCGCCGGAGAAAAAAAAAAAAAAGTATCTGGAACAAAATTAGAAGTTTCTGTCTAACTGTGATAATTAGTATTATCTAAATTAGATTTTATTCTTCCTTTTGGAGTTGACGGTTTCGTACTATTTTTTTTAAAAAAAGTAAAGTAATCACCTATTTTTTTAGACGGGCTTATAGTCCCACTACCAAAATAGGTGACGTTGTCGGAGGCGGAAACACATACCTCCATTATTAACCTTTTTTTCCAAACAAAGAGTAGCTAAACGCAGGATTCGAACTGGGGATCTACCACTTACAAAGCCACGTTTCATAAACACCAACTTCTGCCTCCTACTTAAACGAGCATCAGAACTTGCTAGGGAGTTAATGGATCCTCATCTTGAGCTTGAACCAGCCCTTTGATTTCTTGAATAAAGTAAACGCCCTTTAACTTCTGGGCTGGGTTTGGGGAAACGGCTAAGGTTCTTTCTCTTATTGCCGTAAGTTTTTCTTAAGTAGGGTTTGTCTTTTGTCATCACAGTTGGTAAAGCATCGAGGATCAGTCAATAACGACCTTAGACGAGAATCAAAGCCAACCAACTTCTTGGTTTCATAATAATTATTTAGTTATAACTAATTGAAAGTACTGATTAGAATTTAACTAAATTGTCAATGATTCAGTTCTTTAACTCATAAAATAGGCCTTTATTTTCACTACTTTATTTAGGCAATATTTACAGCTTGTATTAAAACTTGTATTAATAATTTATTATTTTTATGATAGATTTCTTTAAAAAGAATAATAAATTATGTCCAATTATTAGTAAGATAATTAGTTAGACCTTGTTCAAGTAACCAGCGTAAAACCTACGCCATTTTTCTCAAAAGCCAATGTATCAACTCTTTGTTTTCTAGTTATCCTACTCAATAAAATTCTAATAAAATTACGGACCTATTCTCAAAAAAACCTTGTTTTCTAATTCATAATTATTTGGTTTATTCTTGACACAATTTGTATTTGATGCTTTGACAAGGTTATACGACAAGTTGGTACTTGTTCTGAAGAAGTACGTTATTTTTTTTACGATCTTGGTGTCACCACTGTATTTCACCGTCAGACATTCATCCATCCAACTTTTATTTAAGAGACATTTTGCCAGTTCTGCAGGAAGATGTTCCTCTACAACGTCGGCTAGATATCTATTTTCAACAAGATGGTTGCCCGACACATAATGAGAGAGTGTTCGACGTTACCTAGACAGAAATTTCCATTAAAAGTGCTTAGGGACTCATTGTCCCATCCAATGGCCACCTCGATCCCCGGACTTATCCCAAATGGACTATTTTTTGTGGGGGTACCTAAAAAAATAAAGTGTAAAGTATCCTTAATCACGTGCTTCAGTCGATGATCTGAAAAGTCGAATAACTCTAGCCTGCCTAGATCTTGACTTCGCCACCACAAGTGTTGCTACAGGCAAAGTGTGAGAGTCCTGAGTTTTGGCTTGCCTATCCGTTGGTTGTGCCCAGTTTGAATAGATTCTTTTAAAAAAAATGTAATTTTGACAGTAAACTGTTTGTTTTTCATATTTTAAATTACCATAACTTTTGAAAAACCTAACCGATTTCAAAAAAAATTTTTTTGTTGTTTTTAGGAGCTCAAATACTACAAAAAATATAAAGTTCCATTTGAAAAACAAAAGTTGGATGCTGTATATCGAGATACAAGGGTTTAAAAAAATGGGTCAATCACTGAAAATAGACTAGACTAAAAATGATTAAATACGTGTTTTTTATTTTTTCGAAATTTCCCGCCGTTAAAAAAAAAAGTGGGTGGAGCATATAACTCTGGTCACCCTATATATTATGGTATGTTATGACGTGTATACTCGTTGTGAAAACTATAAAATTGCCATTAACTATAAAAACTCGAAATTTTAATAAAATACAATAAAAATACTATTAAGGTGGGATGTTTCCTTTATCTTACCAATAGAACTGCCAAGTATTTTATACGGAGTGGGTGGTGGGAGTCAGCCAAATGATAAGTGGTTGGTACATGTTTGGTCTCCGCATTAGAGATTGGGAATTACGTAAACGAATAGAAGCTCTCAACCCTTGTGCAATGCCCTTTTTACCTTAGATAGAGGTTCAGGACCTCAGTACGAGCATGATTTCATTTTGCACAGAATTCAAAGCTCTTTTCTTCCTTGTAAAGTGGTGCTAGATTTTGAATGAGCATAGAATGCTCTGTAATCTCAAGCCCCAGAAATTGCAGAAAAAGTGCTTGCAGTGACTATTAGAACGTTGTAAACTTTTGGTTGTTTTGCCCTGCGTTCGACGTGTATACACGTCATTGTCTGATTTTAATTCCGCACACTTTTGGGGGTTTTTAAAACTAAATTCCACGCTTAACTGGTTTGATCCAATTTATTTTACATCATTTTTAATAAAATTTAATAATAATTAAACGAGAGGTTCCAGGCACTAATGGCAATTGATCTAAACAAAGTAATAATAAAAACTTTTACGAAGAAACAATTATGACTTTTATGTTTTAAAGAACTTCATTCATTCGACTTAAATAGCAAGATTAAAAATACTTCGTCCTGGGTTATCATATAATTTTTGCTTTCGTCACGTTAGCAATTATAACGCCACAATTGCTTACGCCACTGTATTTGCCGTTAAATGTTTTTAAATATTTTAATTTGGGTAATTTGTAGTGAAGTAAAAGTAATCTCCTATTTTTACAGACGGGGCTTAACGTCCAACTACCAAATTAGGTGTCGTGGACGGAGACAACTAGCAAACATACTTTACTATAAATCTCTTTTATTAACCATTAAATAAAATCCAAGGGAATCGAACCCAGTACCACAATACATATTAGCTTCGCAGGTCTCGCTCGGCTACCGTGGCGCCTACTTGTAGCAAAGTATGTTTGTTATGCACCACTGCATAGTCGCTCAGTAAGGCGTAAGTTTAAGGCATTTGATAGAACTAGTGCTCAAAAGTTTAATTTACTTTCTTTAAGAGAAGGCCTTGTTATCGAATATAATCATGAAAGCTATGTTCACTCAGGAAGTGCGTGTTACGAAGTTTCGTGAGCAAAAATAAAAATAATAATAATGAAAAATGTAAACAACAAAACTAAAGAGATAGACTATACGAGATTGTAATGAGTTAGACAATCCTAAAACGAACATTTGGCAGCTAAATCTAAAAAAAAGTACGTAGTTACGTAGGATAAAATGTATTCTTGTTTCTATAAACGTTCCGTAACGTAAATCACACTTAACTTCATTTTGATTTTTGAATTTTTGGATTGGTCATAAATAAGTTCATGTCACAGCATCTCATCAGTGATATTTGTAACTATTGGTTCTGGAAAAGTGATACATACTTTTATTTGATCAATGAAAATTGAGGTATTTTGAGTTATAACATCTTTTTATTAAAATTTTATCAATATTTATTTTATTCAACACAAGTATTTGGCGATATAATCTTGTCCATTAAAATTGAATTTTGTCTTAATTATTTTCTAAGAGTCCATTTTGTGAAAATAATAATAAGGTATACAGGGTGACCAGAGTGATATGCTCCACCCACTTTTTTTTTTATTGCAGGCTAGAGTTATTCGACGTTTCAGATCATCGACTGAAGCTATGGGATTAAGGATACTGCACACTTAGATATCTTCCACAAAAAATAGTCCATTGGGGTTAAGTTCAGAGATCGAGGTGGCCAGTGAATGGAACAATGAGTCCTTAAGCACTTTTCATGGAAATTTCTGTCTAGGTACGTAACCATCTTGTTGAAAATACATAACTAGCCGACGTTGTAGAGGAACACCTTCAAGCAAAACTGGCAAAATGTATTTAAAAAAAAAGCTATGATACCTTGCACCAGTTAAGTTCTCTCTGTAGAAGTATGGGGCCGATTAGTTGATTTCCTAAAACTCCACACCAAACGTTTGTAGAAAAAAACAACCTGAACGTCGAATAACTGCCTAGCCTGCCTAGATCTTGACTTTGCCACCATAAATGCTGCTACAAGCCGAGCGTGGGAGTCCAGAGTTTTGTCTTGCCTATCCGTTGATTGTGCCCAGTTTGAACAGATTGTTTAAAAAAAATAACGTAATTTTGACAATAAACTGAAATTTGTTTTTCATATTTTAAATTACCATAACGTTTGAAAAACCTAACCGATTTCAAAAAAAAATTTTTTAGGAGCTCAAATACCATAAAAATATGCAAGAAAAAATTATAACGTTCCATTTGAAAAAACAAAGTTGGATGCTGTATCTCGAGATTCAGGGGTTTAAAAAAATGGGTCAATCACTAAAAATAAACTAGACTAAAAATGATTAAATATGTGTTTTTTATTTTTTTCGAAATTTCCCGCCGTTTAAAAAAAAAAGTGGGTGGAGCATATAACTTTGGTCACCCTGTATTTGTGTAAAAAATATTAAAGTACGAAATTGTGACGTGTTTAGAAAACCATAGAAATTTTTTTTATTTCAATATTTGTTTGTCTGTGACAATATGTTACTTGACATAATTCGGGCTTTAGAAACAGATAAGTTTCGTTCCTTACCGGAGAATATGTCGAACATCCCCACGAAGTGAACAGTTACGTAAACAAAAAATAAACAAAAAAAATCGTTACCACCCAGTTGTGCTATGATTTACAGTTTTTGAGTATCTCACTTACGCAGACAAATTTGTAAAACTATTTTTTATCTAACAGGGATGACCTTAAAATGAATATTTTTAAAGAAAATTAATGCACGATTGCAAAACCTTCCCATATTTAGTAGATTAGATCCAAATAAAAAAGCAAGAAATCAATTAAAAACAGAAGAAAAAAAAATCAGATTCCTTCAAGTGTAAGCAATTAATAGGGAAAGATTTATTAAAGGGAAAGAAAGAGGCAAACCACCCCCAAATAGGGTTAGGAAGAAATAGAAGGGCTTGGAAATGGGCGTAGGGTTATTCAGTCTTGACTGTCGGGGCTTGTATTCCTGGCGTACCCACTCTGCCGTCAGACCCCTATCCGGAGGGCCTGTCCCCTACAGCACCAGTCCAGTGTACCAGGCCGAGTGGGGGCACTAAATATAAACGAGCCTTCACGTGGGCTACTGCCGCCAATCATACCTAAATGATTACTGGGTACTAAAACACTTAAACACTGTTATTAGTTAGAATCTTTTCCTTATTTTTATTGATACGAATAAATTTGCATCACGATGTAGTTTCATGTTTTCCCCTCCAACCACCAAGAATATCACTTATTATACACAGATTGAAATTACAAAAATCAAAATAAAGAAAAATGAAAGCGACTATATCAAGTTAATGATTAACTGTAACAATTATGTCTTAAAGTTGATAGCCCTTTAGCTAGCAAAACCTGCAATTTACAGCGCGCAAGTCTACTAGCGATCTCTAATCTGCGATGGAGATAACGTATCTCAACTGTACTCACGACAGAGTTCATGTGTAACATGTTTTACTCATTTTTCATTAATTTATTAATAATACCAAAGTTTAGAGTTAGTTTCCTGCGAGATCTTCATCAACTCTCTCTAATGTCCAGACATATAACCCTATAACTTCGCTTGATTTCGTGTAGGAACATTTTTAAAAAAATAAACTGACGGCATGAGCACTTAGGCCTACTATGTGTAGTACAACTAAAGTGGAGTTCAATGACGTATTGGCCAACTTCATTTTTTCCACTATTCTTGAGTGACATCACTTAATTTTTTTTTTCTGAAAACATTACTTTTTTGTAATAAAAATGTTATTACTCAGAAAGTTTTAGTCCGAATACGATTCTAATGACACGGTTAGAAAGGCAGATAAATTTTCTAAAAATTGACACCATTTTGAAGCATATGTTATTCTCTAAACAGCCTCAATCTTTATCCGAATGCTGGAAAAGTAATCGAAATTTTTAAGAAAACTCATTAGGCCCTTATGTGATGATTATCAGACCTAGGTGCTGGGCGCTTTTTATAAAAGTTTTCTTGCCTAATGGGCTTTCTAACGGTATATCATTTTCCAAGATTCCTTTTATCTTCGTATGAGAAATTACGTTTGATTTACAAGAAAACGTGTTCAGAAGCACTCAACAGTGTTAGTTATCAAGTTGTTTAATTCATTGAAAACTCTTTTAAATGGACCAGTGGTCAATTTTAAAGTGCAATTTGTAACCTTTGACTTCCTTATTTTAAGACAGTCTATTTTAAAATTGACTACTGGAAAAATCGATCTTTTTTTTTTAAATTGTTACAGTTTTTTTTGGTAATCCAAAATTACTCAATTTAGAAGATACTTTAAACAATATTTAAGTACATCGTAATGATGTTTTTTGATCCGTAGTGTCGCGCATGTTGATTTATTTATTTTTATTTATTTGTTTCTTTGACCAATTTCTTACATTCACCTATAATCAGAAGTTGATAATTCTGCTTGGTGTTGCATCCAAGTCCGAAATCGGTCAGGGATGTGCGTGCTATAATGCCGATTTCAATATTTAAATAATTTGTATTCTAACATTTAGCTTGGGGGTAAAGTTGTTCGCCCGCTCGTGGAGCCCCCTGCTTAATCTAAATGGTCTGCAGTGAACACCAGTCTGAATAGGTCCAGGCCACCAGACTGTCTCAGGAAGTAGGTGATTAACCCGCTTACAAAACTCCTGAAGTGCTCAGGGCAAGTGTAGAGGCCTAAAGGAGCCAAATCTCTTCATTATACTAGGGAACTGTGGGCCAATCATCCACATCTCCGAAATCAAACAGATTACAAGAAACAGAAAAAGGAAAAGCCGGACTCTGTCCGGACTCTCTGAGGACGAAAAGGTAAGGAAAAAGAATCTCCACACCGCAATGTAGATGAAGTAAGTAACATTCTGTTTTATTAGGCATGAAATTATTGAACAAAACCGTGATATTAACTTGGTTTTATGTTATTTACCTTAAAATACAAAGACAACTAATGCTGAATTGTAGAATTCCCATCCCTATCATACATTATAAATATACATTAGTAACTAGCGCAGTTTGGAAACCTTGTTATTTTGTGTAATACCTAGTTACCAAAAACCGGGTCTCTAAACTAATTACTCCATGAAATGAACAAATCGCTTAATATCCCACTACTTTTTCCGTTATTTGTTACTTTACTACAACTTTTGTTACTTCCATTTATATTTGCAATACGTTCCAACTCTTGGAGACAGTTATTAAATCAATTTTATGGAACATCTGCCTACACATATACTCGTATACTGATATTCCCTTGTAACACTTGCCTTTGCTGTATATCTGTTTACTCTATAGCAAAAACCGAATGTTTTTATTTGCAACCAATCAATTAAATGGTTTTTACAAAACAAACAAAATCTTTATTTGCACTGATATGGACAAGTGTTTACTCGTAACAGCCAAACATTAGATCCAAACATCCATAACGTATTACGCCCTCCCTATGTATCTGATCAATATCTCTTTTGTAGGCTCTTTTAAGTAACATAAAATTGAATCAATGAAATGTAATATTTTATTTATTTATTTTTTAATTTATTAAAATTGATTCTAAATATTTGTTTGTTTAAACTTGACTATATGTATTTTATGCGTAAATTATTAAAAAGATCCTGATCGGATCTGGCATTGTGCTTGCTCAGGAAGCTTAATATCATCCTCTTATTCACTTACTTCTTTATCCTTAATCCCCGTCTGTCCAGTAGATATTACTGAGCAGCAAAAGATTCTTCCACCTCTTCCTTCAATCCAACAGAGGCTGGTGAGTCCTCAGAAGTGTATGGAAGGTCCTGTTCTAAGTATTTAGTAACAGTACCGCCTTTCATATCCACCTAAGCAGATACAGTAATCCTGGCCGCTCACAAACATCTAGGTTCAATAAATCTAAAATACAATTTTTCGTTCTTCGAATATGTCTCCAAAAATGGAGATTTAGGCTAATCAAACAGAAATGGGAAATCAACCTGTGCTTATCCATATACTCTTAAAGAATTACCTCTGCAAATGTTGTCCGCTACCTTGGGCTGTACCTGGACAAACGCCTGACTTGGAATTCTCAAAACAGACTGAAACCACGAGAAGAGAATAATCGCTTTAGACTGCTTAAAAGGCGTAGATAACAGATCCGAACTGAAATTGCTAAATAATCGATCAGTTCTTAATTTAATCTTAAATCCAGGCCTAAGCCAAAGGAATAAAATTTCAGGGTCCAGCTTTAATCCACAATCCAAAAATCATTCGTCCCATTGATTATCATTCCATATCTGTTCCCTCCTTACTCTATATCCTGGACGATCTTAAAACTCAATTTATTAACACTGGGAAGGGATAAACTACGCGGTTGTCTTACTGGATTCCAACGCGGAGATCGCAGGTACAAATTCATCTGCTGGTCCTTAGATTTTCTCTTCCGAGGAGCTTCTAACAGCTCATTGTCCGGTGATGAACAATGTTGTCTGTAACGAGAGAACACTGCCCGGAGGCCGGGAGTGCACTGAAAAAAACTCCGGGCGCCAATAACCTCAGATGTTAAAGCGCCCTAAATAAAAAAAAGTTAACTCTGCCATTTCTTCTTCAAACACAAATCTCCAAAAATCTTCAAAACCTCTCCTAGCCAGTCTCCTCTCTGCCCGAACCCTTTCGCCATCTTAAGCCGCAAAACCTCACTATCTCCTTTGAAGAAGTGTCAGCGAGTGACTGAGGGAGCTACCATTTAGTTCTTTCACTTTATTATCATTTTGTTTTTTGAGCAAGTCACCTTTCGGTTATTACACTCTCTTAAAATTGTTGATGAACAATATCGCATGGTAAATTATAATAAAATATATAAGTCGCAATCAGATTAAAGATAAAGGCCTGACTTAACTTATTTATTTGCAGGAACTAATTATATTTACGCAGACCTTGGAACTAATTTAAAGTGATTTTGGAGATTTATCTGGTACTAAGTAAAGCAGATCATTAATTTAAATATTTCGCATTTTCAATCATTCCTGTCCATAATCAATTTTAATGATTTAGTTAATTAAAAAACATATATGTATTCATAATGTAGCAAAGAGTTAGTTAGTCTGTGCGCGTGGATGATATTTTGTGTAGATACGTTAGCTGCTAAGTTTTATATAACCTCGTAACCTTTTCCTCAATGCGTTCGTTCAGTCCTCAGTGAAAGGTAGATGACCTATTTAATGTTGTTCCGCACTCTGCAAAAGGTTTCATGAATTTGCGGTTTTATCTTGCATAATCGTTTTGTTTTTTTTTTCATTTTACTTTGTATATTCTTGTACTAACAAATGTTTACTCATTCACTCAAATAAACATTAGACCCAAACTTGTATAAAGTTATTTTATAAAATAAGAAGTATAAAAATGAAATCATAGCTGGTAAGTCTTTGTTTTACACTTGCTACTAGCTTTTATTTTACCATCATTGTATCGAGAATTGATATCGATCATTCAATCGATAACCAAACTTTTTATTAATTATTACAGTTTAATAAATAAACTGAAAATAGATAAAAATCCAAATTCAATAAGAATTTATGTTCTGGTTTCTTATTTTAGAAGGCAGAAATTGCCAATTAAGAATTAAGTGTAACCTATAGAAGCATCGGTCCGAAAGTGCCGGTAAATTCGATAATTCCCTTCCCATAATTCAATTTATCAGTATTACCAACTATTAAATACGGTTCCATTGAATCTCTAATCCTAAATAACTGATTAGTTTAATAGTTCCACTCCCATAATCCACTTTGCTAACTGCATCGTTCTGTATTATTGTACTTGCAGAATAATTGGCAGCACCAAGGGAGATCTGAACGCAATCTTTCTTTTAAAAAACTTGAAGGAAAACTCTTGAGTTATTTCCGCTTATCTTAAGTTATATTTTTTTCCGTTTATTTCTGAAGGTAATTAAAAAATGCAGTTTATTTTTGGGTTCGTTATTATATAGTTTAACTGAATAATGATTAAAGAGTCTTTATAATTACAACCTTCCCTGGTAAAATGATCATACTAAGCTTCTGAATGGGAAAAGAAAAATACTCTATCCAGAACTGAAGAATCAATAAATGATGAAAGCCTAAATTCTGTTAGAATTAACGATTTAAATTAACACTTTTTTTTTTCTGGTTCCTTACTTCAGGAGGCAGGAAAATGGATCGAGAAAAATTCTCTTCTTGTCAACACGGAGAGAAAAACACCAGTCAATCGAGATTGCTGGAACTGCAGCAAGTTCTTCACTTCTTTTTACACAGGGTGTACCAGTAACTAATGTCCATAGGTTTACTGTGTATAGTACATCTGAAGTGGAGTTCAATGACGTATTGGCCAACTTCATATTTTCCCCTGTACTTGAGTGACGTCACTTTAATTTTTTTTTCTAAAATCATTACTTTTTTTTGCAATAAAAATGTTATTATTCAGAAAGTTTTAGTCCGAATTCGATTCTGATGACACCGTTAGAAAGACAGATAAATTTTTTAAAAATTGACACCATTTTGAAGCATAAGCCATTCTCTAAACAGCCTCAATCTTCCTCCGAATGCTGGAAAAATAAAAGTAATCGAAATATTTAAGAAAACTTATTAGGCCCTTATGTGATCATTATCAGACCTAGGTGCTGGCCGCTTTTAATAAAAGTTTCCTTGACTAATGGGCTTTCATTTTTAGTTTCTACTTATTAAAATAGTTTGGCATCCTTGACGAAAACTCCAAATAGTTGAAAGCAAGCTCTCACTGCGGAAGCCATGCGGGAATTTGTATGCCGGAATGTGAGTTTATAGTTCTTTATACTCACAGAAAATTGTCTAAGTGTTTTCGAAAGATAAGAAATCGAGAACAGTTTATTTGGTCGCTGTCCAGGGGTTTTCCACTCAAGAAGTTGGCGTTTAGAGTAGTCTAGGTCTTGCGCAAAGGGAGTAAAATTTCAAATATAAACCCTTTTTTTTAGTCACTACTTATTAAGTAGTTTGGCATACTTGGCGAACAATCCAAAATTTATAATTATAGCAAAAATGTATTGCACAGTCTAAAATTGAGTACAGTTGACGACGATAATTTATTTTAATTCCCATACAAAGATAAATAAGATCTTTTAAAAATGTTTTGAGATCTGTCTATAGCAATATTTTTACTATTTGAAGAATATTCAGAAGCAAAGAATAGCATTGGAAACAAGGACAAAAAACTTTTCCCTATATCTAAAGCATGACATTCTTTGAAAATAAATGTATTATATATTATTGTACTTTTCATGTTTATTATAAAGTTCTAAGTATTCTTTTACTTCGCAAACTTTTGAATGAAGCAGAGGAGCGTTAGCAGATAATAAAGCCATATGAGGATAACCCTGAAGAATGGAATGTCGAGTGTATACAGCGGTTGGACAAAGAGATGCACAGTGAGCTGAGTGGAAGGTAGTACAAGTAGTAGCGCAAAACATCAGTGTTCATCAGACTGTAGATAATTGAAAAATCCCCTATATGGTCCAGATGAGTGTAAAGATATAGTGTACCACTCCCTCTGTTATGCGCCCAGCATCAAGTAGCGCCCGTATATGTAATTTCCTCGTGAATCAACTTCGACATTTTCTCCGTGTCAGGTAGAGAGTTATGATGGTATAATACTACTTATCAAATTACACACTCCCACTTCTCTGTCAGCAAAAAGTTTTTATTAAAAAGCAATTTAATTGAAAAAGGAAAAAAAAGAAAATAATGTAATTTTTATCTCTCTTTACATTTTTATGTAATTAAAAACTTAGTTACCGACAAACTCAAAGAAATGATGCATCATCTTTTATATCTTTGATTACTGAGAGGCATTTTTCTAAGTAAAATTTATCCTTGGCTCAAAACATATTCACTTGAGGCTTTGTTTAACCTACAGGTCACTACTAGCCGAGTCAAATAAGGATTTAACCTCTTATGTTATATATTTACAGGGTGTTCATTTTATGACTGCTCAAATGCATTTCATGCTTAAACGGTTGATCTGAGCGAAAAATGGTAGAGGAAAAATTTGTTGCCCATCACCTCTAGTTTCAGAATATGTGACTTGATTTTAGATTCCTACCCGCATATGCGGCTGACGCGCGACCAAAAGTGAGGGTTCACAGTTGACCTCCTCAGATACAGAGAACAGTTGATAACCTCCTGGCTAACCTGGCTTGCGAGCCAGAGGAGGCACCTTTGAAGGCACAGTACATGCTTTACAAGTTGAGTAAAGTGCATTATTTGATAAATTTAAGGAATAAGTTTGATCCTTTACATGAAATAGGTATTGATCACTTAATTATGTGGCTGGAGGTTTCCAATTATTTTGGTAATTAAACGCAACTCTCCCAAAATTAGCAAACCTTCTTGTTTGTAACAGATGTAAAATTATTTTTTAGCCGTTTTTTGCAAGCTTGAGAACATCTAAAGCTCTTAGCATTTGATTTTTCCTAGAAAAATCACTCGGAAAACGACTTATTTCCTGATATTAAGAAACATACTAGCTTTACTGCCTTGGCAATATTTTCAGAAGAAAGGGGATGAAAAAATACATAAAATTGACCTATCGCGTGCTCTTCTTTCTCTTTGATAACAAGTTAAAAAATTGAAATATGATTAATAAATACCAGATTTTGAAATGGCCTAGCACCTTCAATTTTAAAGATATCGAATTGCGGTTTCTGGTTTCTTTCATCACTTTTTATACTCTTTAAAAGTGTATAAATGAAAATGGGGGTCAACTGCGAACTCTTACTTTTGGTCGCGCGTCAGCCGCGTATGCGTGCAGAAATCTAAAATCAAGTCACATATTCTGAAACTAGAGGTGACGCGCAACAAATTTTTCCTCTACCATTTTTTGCTCAGATCAACCGTTTAAGCATGAAATGCATTTGAGCCGTCTTAAAATGAACACTCTGTATATTTTGTCCCCTTTGCTCTAAATGACATTTAAAATTATTAAAAAAGTTGTAGAGCAAAAAATTCTCTACAAATTGATCGCATGCAATTTTTCATACAATCAACCGATAGAGCGCGAAGAGTTGCGGTGGCGTAGGCCTTTAAGGTCGCTCTACTAGAATCTATTACACAGCCAACTGTATATTACGTTTTATAAAGGTACAAAAAATATTATAATTATTAGCTGTACCCGACCACGATTTGCTGTGGCTCAGTCTGGTTAAATGGAAATATAGAAAATGTGCATAGTTGTTAACGCTTAAATTAAAATTTTTTCTATCTCCATGAAATCCTCTTTACCTATTCTACTAAAGAGGGGATATAGAAATTAAATTGCGATTACAACACTTCTCCCTAAAAAGGCAAAGAGAACATAAACTAACGAATACGCCACGATTGCAATACCTTCCCTTTCTTACTTCCACAGATCTTCATTTAACGTCTTGTGACTTCGCTGCATAATGCATTATGCTTGCGTAAAATTGAAATGCTTCTTGCTTCTCATTGTATTTGCTACTTCACTGAACCGAGTTAAAAGTAGTAATCACCTGCCTCCATCACTATTAAAAAAGGTTACAAATATTTTTGTAAAAAATGTTCCTATAATTAAGAATTGTTTAATGATTCACGACTTTTTCCCATCAAAAAATTGGCCTCCTCTCCTAAGAGGATGGGGTTATAGGAAATTTAATTGAACCAATCAAAAGTACATTAAATGTTTTCTTACGTTATTTTATCAAAATAACTTTGTGGTCTTAAAAGAGACCATAACATCTAATAATAAGCAAAATGACCTCATTATCTTACTGAAAATAGTAATAATAATAATAATAAAATTAAAAAAAGAGGGAATGGATTAATGTGGTTAGTGTACTGGACTCCCACGCGGAGGTCCCGGGTTCGAATCCAGCTGCTGACCCTTAGATTTTCTCTTCCTAGGAGCTTCTTACAGCTCACTGTCCGGTGATGGACAGTGATGTCTGTAATGAGAGAACACTGTCCGGAGGCCTACAGTGCAATGAAAAACATAACTCCGATCGCCAATAACCTCAGGTATTGATGCGCCATAAATATATACAAAATAATAAAATTGTTGTTCAATAAATAATAATAATAATAAAATTGTTCTTAATTACATTTTTCTTGAAGTTCTAGTTATGCTGGAAAATGTGACCAAAAACACAGCTCCTAGTTGTACCAAATTAAGTTGGTGAACAGAAAAATGTTTAATTTGTTTAGTTTTTGGAGCTCATTTACATAATAATTAGCTATATTAATAATCAATTGTGCTAAGTGTGATGTGTTGGAAGTAATTATGATGAATTTCCTTCAATAGGTCTCACACATATTGAACGTAGTTATTTTCTGCAAATTAGCAACAGGTATCTTGACAGCATCAATGGTAAACCTTAAGAACATGTTTTGCACCCTTTACAATTTCTTTAAGTGAGTCTCGCAGGTTCCATAAGTCAATACAAGACTAACTGCTCTAGATTTTCAGGCTTTATTTCAGAGCTTTACGTCCAACTACCTAATTTGTTGTTGGAGGCGAATGGTAAAGGCAATTTTGCTACAAAGTTCTCATATTAATTACTAGTATAATTGAATAGAGCTACAGCTAAAATTTATTGCATTTCAGATTGCGAGAATGTGGTTTTTGCGAATTAGCCTAAACCCGAAGGAGATGCAGCACTTTTATGGGATAGAAAATACTAAATGTTTTACTTATATGTGTTATTGTGTTTGTTTCTAACTGTTGAGTATTTTAGAGTTATTAAAATCGTATAATCTCAGAAATTTCTAGTTTGTGGCAGGTTGTAAGCAAACTGATATTAATCGTGCGAATAGTTACGATTATAATAGTTACGAGTACTAACTTCTTTTTGTCTTATACCATCCCACATATTCATTTCACATTTACATATTACTAATACAATGTAGTCGTTGCATAAACAATGACATACATGGAAGGCTGTTCTAATGGAATTGATTTATAACCTCCATTCTACGTTCTATCTGTTCTGTGATGCATATCAGTTTTAGTATTTTATAACTAAGTTAAGTTGAAGCAACGTCGCTAAAAGGCAGGGATGTCCTTTTTCACATCAGGATTGTGCAAAAAAAAAAAAAATACCCAAAAGGTAAATTTCAATTCTGCTAAGAAAAAATAGCCAATTACAGCTCACAACGATGGCAGTTACTGATGATTAATTGTGTTTGCGAACAACAGCTGGATTCTCAAAAAAGATTTAATACTACATCGAAAGAGATTAGCTGGGTCTTCTCCTCTTTGCGTGGATTGCGATGAGGAGGAGGATTTCAAACATATAATAATGACATGTCCACGTTATGTAGTAGAAAGGAATCAAATGTTTGACGCCTTTCGCTACGAAGACATAATATTTTCCTCCAACATCTTTGTGCTTGAATCTGTAGCAGAGCTAGCAAAGAAATATGAGTGTATTTAAAAGTTATAGCCAATTGGAATGAATGGAAGAAAATGATTAGAGAAGGGTTACGTGATTTTAATTCAGGTTAAGCTATAAGGGTGGCAGAAATATAGAGTACTGATCTATCCATTAATTGTAAGTTTGTATGTAAATAGTTGTATATAGTAGAGGGATGAATGTGTGAAGCGAATGTACGAGTATTTGTAAGTAAGAATGGAGAGTGAGTGATAATCTAGTGATAAGCACCTAGACGATGCTGGCTGTATGGCGAAAGCCAATTCCAGAAAAAAGGAAAAAAAGAGATTAGCTGGAATCCTGACTTTGCGTCATTTGAAATCTGAAGAGTAGAGATTTCTGAAGAGGAGGAATAGTGATTGCGGTAATGTTACAAATAACAATCTGCAATAAGTGAGTTCAATCAAATATTTAATGTAACACAGTAGGCGCCAAAATGATGATATATTAAGGCTTCAGGATTGTATTTCAACTTTTTGAAAAAGGGTATGGAGATGTTGTAAAGGCAACAAGAGTCAGGATTTGAAAACCCCACCAATACAGCAAGAGCCATCTATCGATAGTCCTACCTCTTTAAGGTGCCCTTTGAATCGACAATGCCTCATGAACAAACTCTTGAAAACGTTCTTAACATAGTCTCTTTTAAAGACATAAAAAGTATAAGAGATATTAATAAGTATTGACAAAATCAAAATCTAATAGATAGCGAGAGAATTAGTTGAGTGCTTAGCATTCTAGATTCCCACGCGGAGATCCCGGCTTCGAATCCAGTAGTTGGCCCTTACATTTTCTTTTCCTAGAAGCTTCTTACAGCTCACTAGCGGTGTCTTACCTATAATGGAAAAAAACACAATCTGGAGACAGGCAGTGCACTGACAAAAGCTATGAGTCCCCGTGTCTTCAGATATTGACGCGCTTGGGTCTTAAGTTAATCAGCAGCTATATTTACCTACTTAGTCCCCTCATCTACCTAGCGGTGTTGATGCTGCTCAGTAATATCTATTGGACATACAGGAATTAAGGTTAAGAACTAAGTGAATAAGAGGATGATATTTAGCTTCCTGAGCAAGCACAATGCCAGATCCGATCAGGATCTTTTTAATAATTTACGCATAAAATACATATAGTCAAGTTTAAACAAACAAATATTTAGAATCAATTTTGATAAATTAAAAAAATAAATAAATAAAATGTTACATTTCATTGATAAAAATTTATACTTTGAAAGTAATTGCAATTTTTTGTTACTTAAAAGAGCCTACAAAAGAGATATTGATCAGATACATAGGGCGTAATACGTTATGGATGTTTGGATCTAATGTTTGGCTGTTACGAGTAAACACTTGTCCATATCAGTGCAAATAAAGATTTTGTTTGTTTTGTAAAAACCATTTAATTGATTGGTTGCAAATAAAAACATTCGGGTTTTTGCTATAGAGTAAACAGATATACAGCAAAGGCAAGTGTTACAAGGGAATATCAGTATACGAGTATATGTGTAGGCAGATGTTCCGTAAAATTGATTTAATAACTGTCTCCAAGAGTTGGAACGTAATGCAAATATAAATGGAAGTAACAAAAGTTGTAGTAAAGTAACAAATAACGGAAAAAGTACTGGGATATTAAGCGATTTGTTCATTTCATGGAGTAATTAGTTTAGAGACCCGGTTTTTGGTAACTAGGTATTACACAAAATAACAAGGTTTCCAAACTGCGCTGGTTACTAATGTATATTTATTATGTCTGATAGGGATGGGAATTCTACAATTCAGCATTAGTTGTCTTTGTATTTTAAGGTAAATAACATAAAACCAAGTTAATATCACGGTTTTGTTCAATAATTTTATGCCTAATAAAACAGAATGTTACTTACTTCATCTACATTGCGGTGTGGAGATTCTTTTTCCTTACCTTTTCGTCCTCAGAGAGTCCGGACAGAGTCCGGCTTTTCCTTTTTCTGTTTCTTGTAATCTGTTTGATTTCGGAGATGTGGATGATTGGCCCACAGTTCCCTAGTATAATGAAGAGATTTGTCTCCTTTAGGCCTCTACACTTGCCCTGAGCACCTTCAGGAGTTTGGTAAGCGGCTAAACACCTACTTCCTGAGACGGTCTGATGGTCTGACCAATCCAGGTTAGTGTTCCCTGTTGATCGTTTAGATTACGCAGGGGGCACCACGAGCGGGCGATCAACTTCACCGCCCCAGCTTGATTTTCCGTCAGGTAAAGTGCAAAGCGCTTCTTCACACATTACATTCAGACATGACGTACAGTAAAGATGAGACTTAAAAAAGTTCAAGACAGGATCTAAATGTTAAGGCAGCTGAAATGGTAATCAAAGAGATATAGCTAAACTGTTTCGGGCCGGAGTTTAAGTTACCCAATGAATGAATTGCAAGGGGTATTGAGGAAGATCTAGGTTGCAGTGGCGTTGCAGGAATGAAGAAAGACGAGGGATCGAAAGCCCATAGATGAGGTTAATAGAATCGAAAAAAATAACTTTTAATAGTTCAAAAAAATCAGTATTTCTTCCGCAGGAATACTACATAGTAATGACAAAAGTTCGAACTATAAATAAAATTATTACAGCTTTTGTTACTTGAATAATTTACTTTATGTATTCCTTAATTGAAGTTATCTTAGATTAATTACAAAATAACAATAGGAAATTGTCTTTGTATCAAGAATTAATTAATTAAAAATGCATTCCATCGCTTGCTAGCAAATTGTTTAATATTCTTAGCGTGCAGAATAAAGTTTAGATTTGCTATAGATCTTCCTATTCTATATTCCTAGCCAATTGCTAATTTATTACGTGCAATGATTGGCAATTTACTTTTATAATTTAGAAAAAAAGTTTTACATTAAATTAAGGTCGTTTTTGTAGGTCTAATATCATCACAAAGCAAGTACGCTTTTTTGCAACAAAAACCGGGATTTTAAAGAAGAAATATCCTTTTACATTGCCAAAAAAAAAAATACCTAATTAATGATTGAAGAGAAAATATTTCTAGTTATTATGAACAATAGAGTGATGCACTATGCGCAGACAAGAGGCGTTAATGAACAATCAGTAATTACAAAGAATATGATTGGCTAAGCGGTTGTCTCTTGCAGAAGTCTCGTATTCCGAATAGAGCTTGCTGCCCTTACAGTTTTTGCAGCCATTACAGTGTGTGGCGATGGGCAGATGGATTTATCCGCAACACGTCCAAAGGCCGGGTTTGGGCTAAAAAGCCACCTGAGGTGTCATGATATAGACTTCGAATGATGTATGTCTGGAAAAAATTATTAATTTTTTCTTCTAAAAATGTTAAATGGCTGTAAATAGGTTTATAAATCTTTAAAATAATGTTTAAAAGAAATTGTTGGAGCCATTTTCGAAAAACTGGTAAAAAAAACTAACTGTAAATGGATTTTCATTTATTCTCAACTTTCATTAATAATAATAATTTCATAAGAATAGAATAAGAATAAGAATAATTTCATTTAAAACTCTCTAAGTGTTATAAAGCACACTCATTTCAACTAGAAGCCATTGCCATCAGATAGAAGAGGGCACGGCTATAGGCGTGGTCGTCGTGAAAGATTCAGTTTCTGATTGGCCAGACCATTCACTCATATTTTCCACATCTATCTCTGCATTCTGATTAGTTGTTTATAATTGAATGGAAAAATATAGTTTAGATTAAATTAATTTTTAGGTATTTGATAAATTATAAATAAATATTTAGCTGAAAGGATGATTGGTAGTTTAATGCTGGATAAGGATCAATCCAAGTAATGGTAACCTTATCGGGATGAACCCGAAATTCTGCAACATAGCTATCTGACCAGAGACCTTGAAACTGATTTTCTCGCATCCCGTAGCTTTTTAGTTCTATCTGGTAGCCACCTTCTATTCACAGACTCTAAAATAAAAAGTCTGGTTTGAGCTCAATCACAGAGAAAAATGTCAAATACAACCATAACCGCCTCAGCAAGGAAACCAATCAGGACTCTGAAAAATGCCCGTGAAAGAAAGCCATTTTCTAACAATCAAAATATTGTATTGCAATATTATTGCATTATTGACTGCATTGGCAACCAGACAAAAAGTATGGAAGATACGATAAACATCTAAAAAAGTACCATGTTACTCTGCTTTCTGAAAATTATTATCAACAAACAATAAAAAGTTTGTTTTAAATATTTAATTAATTAATTATACAGGGGACCAGAGTTATATGCTCCACCCACTTTTTTTTTAACGGCGGGAAATTTAATAATTATTAAATAACACGTATTTAATAATTTTTAGTCTAGTTTATTTTCAGTGATTGACCCATTTTTTTAAACCCTTGTATCTCGAGATACAGCATCCAACTTTTGTTTTTCAAATGGAACGTTATATTTTTTGTTGCATATTTTTGTAGCATTTGAGCTCCTAAAAACAACAAAAATTTTTTAAAATCGGTTAGGTTTTTCAAAAGTTATGGTAATTTAAAATATGAAAAACAAATTTCAGTTTACTGTCAAAATTACGTTATTTTTTTTAAAGAATCTGTTCAAACTGGGCACAATCAACGGATAGGCCAGCCGAAACTCTGGACTCCCACGCTTTTCTTGTAGGCAGCACGTATGTGGCGAAGTCAAGATCTAGGCAGGCTAGAGTTATTCGACTTTTTAGAACATCGACTGAAGCCACGGGATTAAGGATACTTTACACTTTATTTTTTTAGGTATCCCCACAAAATATAGTCCATTTGGGTTAAGTCCGGAGATCGAAGTGGCCATTAGATGGGACAATGAGTCCCTAAGCACTTTTCATGGAAATTTCTGTCCAGGTAACCTCGAACTATTCTCGCATTATGTGTCGGGCAACCATTTTGTTGAAAATACATATCTAGCCGACGTTGTAGATGAACATCTTCTAGCAGAACTGGCAAAATGTCTCTTAAAAAAAAGTTGGATACCTTGCGCACCAGTTAAGTTCTCTCTGTAGAAATATGGGCCGATTAGTTGATTTCCTATAACTCCACACCAAACGTTTGTAGAAAAAACAACCTGATCGTCGAATAACTTTAGCCTGCCAAGATCTTGACTTCGCCACCACAATTGCTGCTAAAAGCAAAGCGTGGGAGTCCAGAGTTTTGGCTTGCCTATCCGTTGATTGTGCCCAGTTTGAACAGATTTTTTAAGAAAAATAACGTAATTTTGACAGTAAACTGAAATTTGTTTTTTAGATTTTAAATTACCATAACTTTTGAATAACCTAACCGATTTCAAAAAAAATTTTTTTGTTGTTTTTAGGAGCTCAAATGCTACAAAAATATGCAACAAAAAATATAACGTTCCATTTGAAAAACAAAAGTTGGATGCTGTATCTCGAGATACAAGGGTTTAAAAAAATGGGTCAATCACTGAAAATAAACTAGACTAAAAATGATTAAATACGTATTTTTTATTTTTTCGAAATTTCCCGCCGTTAAGAAAAAAAGTGGGTGGAGCATATAACTCTGGTCACCCTGTATTTAAATTAATTATCAATTTAAACAATCTTATACTAACTAAATTTAAAACTAACAAATTAAAGTTTCAATCTAGAAAATGTTAATGCCAATAAATTTTAAAATGACGTCACCCAAGGTTGGTTTTCTAATATCAATGAAATGTCACATCTTGTACGATGAAAGCAACAGGTTACACCTCTAGAGCAACAGGTTTGCAAGATTCTCCTGCTACGTCAGAGCCAATCTTCTTTTTTTTATTCAGACAACTTATTTACTTTACGGATAACTTGCTTTTGTAAACCTCTTTCAATGGATCTCATCTAAACTGTTAAAGAAGTACTGGTGTCAGAAATATATAAGACAGAATGGATAGTGGAGCCAATACTGGAGTTTTGCCAGGTTATTTTATCCTATTATAAGGGTGTTTGCTGGTGAAGTTCCCCCAAATTGTAGTGGCCCTTTTATGATGAAGAGGTATCTAAGTCCCGCTGAAGTATAATTATCTGGGGAAGAAAATGAAAGACGTAAGGTAGTCTGTTATTTTCCTTTTGAGGTGTGCAATGAAATAAAACAAAAAAACAAGTGTTATATTATCTAAGACCGTAATTTGAAAACTTGAAGTTACAATCAAATAGTCTAGTGATATGTTGCAAATAATCAGTGAAGTTCCCAATTCTTAGACAGCTCGTAAATATTTATAATAAAATCTAAATCGAATATCGTCAAAAAAAATATAAAAGTAATTTATTAAAGTTTATTAAGATTTCCGTTGATTATAGTTTGACTCGATTTCTGTTAGCACTATTGTGATTGAATCATTAGTAAGTTTTTAATTGATTGGTGCACTTCAAATTATGGCATCTAAATGAAATCATGCTTTATTTAGGCGGTAAATACCTGTCCAACATTCTCCATTCCTCTCAGTGGCGAAAGTCAAGAAGCAGTAAGTATTTAAATTACATTTCTAGGCTGGGATACATGGCTACATGAAGTTAGGCTACTATCGATGGCCTCTTGTTGGACATCCTGTGTTGAGCGAGGCAACGTAACCATAGTAGCAAAAACCTGACCATTATTCTTTAAATCCTAGCAACGTCTCTAAAATACTGGAAACATCTTTTAAGCCCTAGGAATATCTTTTAAACTCTGGAAACGTCATTTAAACCTTGTAGGTCTGCATTGCAATCGAACGAGCAAACCTGTGAAAAAAGAAGGATTTGCATATTAATGATTGTTAATTAATTGTTGCTTTATCTATTTCTGAGAACTGGCGTGATTTAGACTCTAAATTCTCTGCTTTGATGCTCCTTTATTAACACTTTTTTGCTCCTACTTGCTCTTCTACTTTTTACTGGATAACTACAATGCTAAGTTATAAATATAATCACCGGGAATCACTGCAGGATTTCACCTTGTGGAGCGGATTATTTTGGTTGCTAGGCTGAGATGCCTGCAGGGATGCAAAGATATTTGATGAAGTGGCCAAACAACTTCCCACCACTTTTTGATTTAAAAAAAAAATATAAGGCAATAAAAAAAAGAAGATTTATGGAATTAATCAAATATGAAATGAGTTCTAGAATTAAAAAGAATATAAGGTGTTAGCATAATTTAAAAAGTAGCTTAACAACAATAAACTAGTTGGTGGAAAGTACGAACGAGACAAGGAAGTGTTGTTTAGTTAAAGAAAATATAGTATTTCTTGGCATAATAGTTTACGATGATTACAGTAGTTGTAATAATGGAACTAGTTCTGTAATTCATTCTATAACACTTACACTGGAACACGTTTTATTCATTTCTTATTGCCTTCTCCTCTTTCATTCACTTCTTATGTAAGGTCGTTCTCTCCATTAATAAAGATCTCATTCCGTTCTCAGAGCGATCCCTCCTCCTTTTACAATCGTATTACAACCCATTAGCTATTATCTTTCTAATACACTGTCTTTATTGTCTTACATATCTTATTGTGTTCACTCCGGGATTGTGTTTTGTTTCACCAGAGAGTAACGACACAGCATTACTTATCTTGTAGTCCCACGGCTTTTCTATTGAATAAATACAACTATAACTGGGAGAATTTCATACAGATTTATAAAAGTAAGTAGTAAAGTAAAGTAATGCCTATTTTTATAGGCAGACTTTACGTTCAACTACCAAATTAGGTGTCATGGACGGAGGCGACTAGCATGCATACTTCACAATTAAATTCTCATATTAACTATTATCCAGTTAAGTGTGTTCGACGTGTATACTCGTTGTAAAAAATATAAAATTGCCATTAACTATAAAAACGCGAAATTTTAATAAAATACAATAAGAATATTAATTGGCGGGATGTTTCCTTTATCTTACCAATAGAACTGCGGTGGGAATCAGCCAAATGATAAGTGGTTGGTAGATGTTTGGTCTCCGCATTAGAGATTGGGAATTACGCACACAAATAGTATCTCTCAACCCTTGTGCAATGTCGTTTTTACCTTTTAGATAGAGATTCAGACCGAGCATGATTTCATTTTGCACAGAATTCAAAGCTCTTTTCTTCCTTGTAAAAAAGCTCTTGCGTCCCTAGTTAACTAGAGGCAATGCATACGTGAAGCGGTGCAAGATTTTGAAATACACAGAATGCTCTATAATCTCAAGCCCTAGAGATTGTAGAAAAAGTCGCTTGCAGTAACTATTATGACGTTGTAAACTTTTGGTTGTTTTGCCCTGCGTTCGACGTGTTTACACGTCATTGTCTGATTTTGATTCCTCACACTGTGAGGGGTGTTTTTAAAAAGTAAATTCCACGCTTAACTGGTTAAATAAAATCCAAGCCTTAGACTGGGGAATTGAACCCAGTACCACAATACTTCATAGCTTTGTGTGACCTCGCCTATAACCGCTCGGCTACTGTGGCGCCTTACAGTTTTATGGGTGTACCAATCAATTTGCGTCATTTCTTTTATTCTAACCAATCAAGTGAGCATTACATTAATAATTTCCTTTATAAACGCAACTTCCAATTGATTTCCACCATTTGAATTATTTTTAACCAATCAAAGAGCGAATTTCTAATCTATAAACTAAACTGTCATCCAATTTCCACCATTTTAATTATGTCAACTAATCTGGTGAGAATAAGGAATTTAGTAGATTTTTGTTCTTGTTGATTTTTAGGTTTAAAGTTTTAAAGTATGAAATCCTCCATTAGCATCTAACCTAAGTAAAAAAATTAAGCGTTTCGAGATGGTTCACAATATCACCACCTTTTCGGATTCAAAGGACGTAAAAATGGTGTTCAAATATTTTCTCTTATTACAGTAGAATAAGAGAAAATAAATAAGAACAAACACAAATAACGTTGGTCCATTTTTCGCCGAATAATTGTAGAGTCTTCGGAAAACTAGACTATCTTTTCCCAAGAGAGGGTGGAGGGATTGTGTCACAGCGCAGCCTCCTCACCCTCCTCACTCTCAGACGCGCACACGAAGCACACATGCGCACAGCTCGTGTGTGTGTGTGTATGTGTAATAGAAAGAGTGTTGTAGTGTAAGAGACCAAAAGCAATAAGAGGGAATCTTGCCAAGCCCTTAGAGCTGTCATTATATGTTAATAGGAGCCAACCCACGCCACTTCCGTTATTTCATTGTATTCCACTTCCGTTTTGCCTGTCTTACCAGCTGTGCATGAATTTGTCAGCAAAGAGATGTGTCCACTCATTATCGCCGTACATTTCCCCTATTCCCACTCTTTGTAACTTCAAGCTAATTTTAGATAGCTAAATTTTAAAAATATTTAGTTTATTTCCGTTTAAATAAAGTGTGTTACTGCACTAAACTTTAACCATTATTATCGCTAACAGTAAAAGCAGAAATTAATTTAATGAATATTACGCAACAGGAAATAGCAATGCACCAAATGAATTTTTCATTTTTGACCTTCTCTAACTCTATTAAGTATCAGAGAGGGGGGAATTGTTTTCAAAGATTTTTTTATTTTGAGTTGTTATCGAAAATATTCATTTGGAGAATCGAAAAAATTGTATCTCCAAATTGATATCTCACTCTCAATCTTTCTCCCCCACTCGGTACAATTTGGTTACTAGCTTAAGTTCTAACAGAGGGTGCCACCATAAGGTTTTGGTTACCCGAAAGTATCATTTTATGAAACAGATGATTTTATGATTTTTACCGTAATAACATCCTTTTTATTATTATTTTTAACTTAGCGAGCTAATCGTACCTACATCGATCTATAACTTTTGTCTAAAACGGTTATACAGAAACAAAAAAATCGATTAAGGGTAATTCTATGAGAAAGGCGGGTAGGTTTCCCCTTAGAGAAGGGCTCTTCAACCTTTTACACTTTCAGGAACCCTTCGAGCTCATGGTCTTTCTTGAAGGAACCTCATGTTTAAGTAGCAGATAAAATAGTTTATCAAGGCTTTTTTCTACTCAAATTTGCTAAATTATTTTCCTGCCATCCTTATAGCTTAACCGAAAGTAAAATCACGTAATCCTTCTCTAATCATTTTCTTGCATTCATTCTAATCGGCTGTAACTTTTAAATACATTCATATTTCTTTGCTAGCTCTGCTAAAGATTTAAGCGCATAGATTTATTTTATTTATTTTCTAGAATACATTTTATGAATAATTAACTATTAAATTTTATAATAATTAATGCGTCTTGATTGGTATATTTGAAGCACGTGACTTTTACCGAATTTCAAAATTTTATTTTATCTAGAGAATATTTATTTTTTACAATCAACTCTTTTTTTATATCCAATTTGTATTAATATTGTAATTTTTACTTAAATATTATATTAATCTAATATATTAATCTAATATTTTAATAAGGCAGTCCACTTCTCCGTTCTTATATGAAAAATTCCTTGTATAGATGATTTCCATTTCACGTGCGTTTTGGGTGAGCAAATAGTGATCACTTGCGGAACCCCTGTCTATTCCAGGGAACCCTAGGGTTCCGCGGAACTCAGGTTGAAGATCCTTGTTTCAGATGTTTGCTGCCAGTATAATAATTTAAAAAAAAAAGAAGTAACAAATTGAGACTGAATTTCCAAATTTTATAAAAATCAGCTAGCCAAAAGAACCACTCTACGAGGGTCGTTTGAAAAGTCCGTGCAAAAATAAAAACTACTTAATTTTTTGGGGTAAACCTTTTTTATTTTTCAACATAGTCTCCTTTTAGGCTTATACACTTCGTCCAACGCTGCTCTAGTTTGTTGATCCCTTCCGAATAATAGGATTTGTCCAAGTCTGAAAAATAGCCATTCGTTTCTGCAATTACCTCCTCGTTTGAATAAAATCTTTTTCCCGCCAGCCATTTCTTCATATTGGGGAACAAATAGTAGTCCGAGGGAGCCGAGTCTGGAGAATAGGGGGGATGTGAAACGAGTTGGAACCCTATTTCCATTAATTTTGCGACTACAGCTGCTGAGGTGTGAGCTGGTGCGTTGTCGTGATGGAAAAGGACTTTTTTGTGGGCCAATCGTGGGCGTTTTTCTTGCGGCTCGGTTTTCAAACGGTCCAATAACGATGAATAATATGCACCTGTAATAGTTTTACCCTTTTCCAGATAGTCGATGAGGATTATTCCTTGCGAATCCCAAAAGACAGTCGCCATAATCTTTCCGGCCGAAAGAACGGTCTTCGCCTTTTTTGGCGCAGATTCCCCCTTGGTCTCAGGAGTGTAGTGATGTATCCATGTTTCATCCACAGTGACGAAACGACGCTTAAAGTCCTGCGGATTCTTCTGGAACAGCTGCAAACCGTACTTGCAACACTTCACACGATTTCGTTTTTGGTCAAGCGTGAGCAATCGCGGCACCCATCTTGCGGATAGCTTTGTCATGTCCAAATGTTGATGCAAAATATTATGTACCCGTTCATTCGAGATGCCCACAGCACTAGCAATTTCACGCACCTTCACTCTTCTGTCATCCATCACCATATCATGGATTTTATCAATGATTTCTGGAGTAGTAACCTCAACAGGGCGTCCAGAACGTTCAGCGTCACTTCTGCCCATATGGCCGCTCCGAAAATTTTGAAACCACTTATAAACTGTTCTAATCGAAGGTGCAGAGTCACCATAATGTTTATCAAACTTCTCTTTAGTCTCCTGAGGCGTTTTGCCTTTCATAAAGTAGTGTTTAATCAACACACGAAATTCTTTTTCGTCCATTTTTTGAAAATCACTCGACTTCCTCGATTCAAACGAATGCCAAACACAAAGAAATAGACCGATCTGGCTGAAACTTGGTGTGCGTTCTTCCAAGAGATGCTACTAACTAAACATAACCTCGATACGCGCCAGTGGTGCTATCTCTCTGACTTTGCACGGACTTTTCAAACGACCCTCGTACAGAACCAATTTTACCGTCGGCTTCTGCAATTTCTTTAAACTCCCAAAGTAATTACAAACTTATTATTCTACAATTTATAACATGTAACATTTTTTCAGAAAATTTGGGGGAGTTAGATTTCTCGTAAATGGCTCCGACTATTTTATATGAACTTTCTTTCTAGAATACATGCTGATAGATCTATAATTTGATCAGAATAAAATTCCAAAATTTTAATCCGTGCAGAACTCGTGAAAGAAGCTAGATTTTCCTATAACCTATAAGCTATTATTTCAGAATAATGTACAGTTTTAAGTTTCAAAAATTTCGGAATTTTAAAAAATATTCAAGTCAGAAGTTTAAGAATTATAGTAACAAAAAGTCACATCACACTTTTTTAGTTAATGCATAGTAACTTCAAACCACACTATTTTAGTATTCTTTTCTCGTTTCATTTCATTGTAAAGATTGAATGCAATTTCTTAATCAGCTCCAAGTCCTTCTTCATATTTTACGAAATCAAGATCTATGTTTTCAATCTATTTGAAGTCTTCTTCGGAGTTGATCTTATCTATTAGAAGCCAGTTCTACTTTCTTTTACCATATTGGTTTATCTGTTTGATCGTCACAGTAATCTGTTGCCTTCCACTGCAAAAACCTGTATTCCTTGTTCTTCTTCAGCTGATCTTCATTTAGTGATATCTGTTATCATATTATTTATACTATGCATAAACAATTTCTTTAGTATCTGAGAGTAATTTTCTATTTTTCCATTTTACATTTCTAAAAGAACTTGGTATTTTTTCCTCTTAATAATTTTGATCACATTCCAAAAGCTCATTTGTTTCTTTCTTTTTGCATCTATCCTACAGATAATTCCAAAAAACGCCCCAATTTTCCTTTGTAGTTCTCTGTCTATTTAGCTTTATTTCTAAGTCTAACATTGTCTTATTTATTCTTCTGTCTTATGAAGAATAAAGTCCTATGACAGCTTTTTTTTTCACTTATTTGTCCTTCCAATCAGAACTCTTCCATTTGGCGTTTACCATCTTGGTGAGCTTCATATTTCTTTTACAGTATTCAGAATGACTGATACCTTCCCAGATGCTATCTGAATCTGCAAACACATTCAGTTTTGGTATTGTTTCGCAAGAGCTAATTGGCATTTGTTCCTTTTATCTATTGATCTTAGATTCTTTTTTTTACTTTCGAATCATTGAACTCCGCTCCTCTAATTACATTAGTTCCATTATAGTTGGTGGGTTTTGCTCTCGTAAATAAAATAATCTAAAAACATTATTCTCTTATTAAATCGGCGAGGAAAGAAATTTTATTTTTCAGCTTATGGTTATAGGAAAAAATTATCTATTTCGGACCATTTTTAGCAATAGGAGTTTCTACTTCATCATCGCTCCTTGAACATTTCAAAAATCACTTCCAATTCTAGCATTAAAGTCGCTACAGTTTTTTAACTTTCATTTCCCTTTTAGTTCTATAGCTTAATACCGTTCAACATATAAACTTTTCCTTTGCTTTATAAGCATCTTCTATAGATGATTAAATTGGCATCAGCCCAATTTTAGCTGAAAATAGTTCTACATTATTGACTATGATCCTGGATAGTATGCTAGTCTTGTACCTTCAGGGAAGTCCACCAATGCCTTTCTTTGCCCTCGTAACTAAACCCACGCCTCTTTATTCTATCCAATGATTCTTATTCAATCTCATTCACACAAAGGATCTAAAGACCCTTTTTGCCACACTTCCTGTATTCTTAATATTCGCTGAGAGACCAGAGGAAGAGACTAATGGCCAACAATTGTTAAGAAAAACCTTCAGCCTCCTGAAAACGAGAAGTTTATCTTTCTAAAAGCAACAATAGTTAGTACAATAAGCCTGTATTAGATTACATTGAGAATAAGGCCAATCTTATTGGAAGGACTTTGATTTTAAGGACCTGTTTTTGGTGCTCCGTTTGATGCGATCGCGGTATTACGCAGTAATTTTATTTTCCGTGTCATGATTTTTAAGTTTATCCCGTTTTTGCTTCCTTTTACTTTAAAAAGTTAAAAAAGAAGTTTTCATTTTCTATTTTGACTTTTCACGGCAAATATTCGTCTTGAGGACACGTTCTGGGTTCCAAAAAGTGGTATTTTTGTCTGTTTGTATCTATGTGATCCATTTTAACACTAAAATTAAAAGTCGCAGAAAATACAAATTTGATATTTATTTTAAGTGCCAGCAGAGATGCTTACAGGAAGGTTTGGTTCAAAATCGGTCCACCTTTTCACTGATTGTGAAACATTTACTAAATTTTAGTTATTTAGGATTGTTTTAAAAACAGCTCACACAATTTTATTGAAACTTAGTGTGCTAATTGTGCGTATATAGATTAATAACTTATAATTGAAATATTTGTCTGAGATGATTCGCTAAGGCTGGAAACATAGTGGAGCGGCGAGCTAAGCGGCGATGATAGCTGCTTCAGATCAAAGAGTCGCATGCACATAGTGACGAGTTTAGTCGCGTTCTTCTTTCGACGAGACAAGATGGAGAAATTATTTCTATATGAAAATTCTTCCTTGAAAATTTGGTATTTACAGCAGCTTAGAAGCAGGAGCTGCAATGTTCATGATATAAACATGGCTAGACATGAACTTGGTGAATTCCATCACTTGTACTAACAACTTCGGGAGCATCCTGGCAAGTTTTATGCGTATTTTCGAATGTCTATTTCTACATTTAATTTCATACTAACCTGAGTTGAAGGCATGTTAATCAAGAAAAGGACGAATTTCAATGTTAGCCCCATTAATCCTGTCCCATTTCTTACCCAACACAAATCGGTTGTGTTGTAGAAGATCCTTTTGGTCCCACAGAGGTTTCTTTAAAAAAAAAACTACCCAATAAATGCAGCAAGATCCATTTTAACTAGAAAATTGAGGGCGATGAGAGCTAAGAAATCAAACATGTCACAACGCGTTGCTCTACGCACTCTTGGTTAGCGTTGCTCTATCTTCGCTTTGCTCCCACTATTCGCGGTCCCATATGCTAACTTGTGTTTGTTTTCGCCGCTTTGCTCTTCGCTATCGCTTTGCTCGCCGCTCCATTATGTTTCCAGCCTAAAAGAGGCGAGGTTAGACTCCACCAATGAGTCATTACTGTTTCTTTCTTCTAGCTTCACACTCGTATAATATTAATAAGTAAAAAATTTAGAAACTAATTTTTACTAAATGTTGATGAAAACCAGCTAATCGAAACCACTTTGCCTCCTAACCAAATACAATTTTCCGTATTTTAAGAATATCTTGCAGCAAGGGAGAATATCTTGCAGCAAGGGAGAATATCTTGCAGCAAGGGAGAATATCTTGCAGCAAGGGAGAATATCTTGCAGCAAGGGAGAATATCTTGCAGAACGATTTTATTTAAACTTCAATTATGTTTAAAAACAACTTGAAACTACCACTTTTACTGAAAACTTTTTCCCAAAAATTTAATTAAACGTACGATTCCTTTTAAATAAATCACAAATATTCGTATTTTGAAGGTAATTTGTGAGTTGGAACGTAGTGAGAGAATGTCAGTTCGTATCAGATTTGAAAAAAATGAAACATTTTGACGCTGAATCGCACTTATTGCTCGCTTTGTTAATTTTCTCACGGTATCCTTAAGATCATTTTTTGCAGCATTACAATGCTACAGTCCCTAAGACCTTTCAGTGATAATCAGTCATCAACTATTGAGTAATCTGTTTCACTAAGTCTTAGTAGTTAAACGTCCGCCTAATATTTATACTTGTAAAAAAACAGCCTCAAACATCTAAACTGATTCAAATATTATTATAGAATCAGTTTTACAACTTACGTAATTGTTAGAGTCTTCACATAACAGCGATACTAACATTTTTAATGAAAACATTACATGCAACGTATATTGTACATCCTAATTCTTGAATCGTTTTAAAAAAATATGATCTATTTAATGAGTAAGTGAAAGAATTATGCAAAATTAATAACCACATAATTTTATAATAATCACTTCAAGAATGTAGTAGTAATTACCGCGTTACTAAAGAATGATTATCGGTTATAATTACGATATTTAGACTGTTAATTAATCCAAGAGAAATCCAATCTGAACCATCTAACATTAAACCATGTAAAGCTATAGCCCATTTTCTTCGCCATATTGAATTTAGGACTTCCCTGATGAGTCATATCCTTTACAAGAGTTACCGTAACATATAAAACAGTACCCTGTATGTGGACGAACTCTAAAGTGGTTACCAACTGAATTGTTTGTTTTTATAACATTCAACGATATAAAAAACAAACAGAATTACGAGTCCATTTATTATAAATTTATGGACACTACCATACAGTTATTGATTTTTCTAGTTTTGTTTGTTTGTTTGCTTTTTTGGTATTATTATTGTTATTCTCGTTTTCCACAATTTTTGTATGTCTCTTGAGATTACTTCTCTATTGTAATGCTTTCTATTGTTGCCTTGTACAAGCATATCTTTAACATGAATGTTTAATTGACCTAATTTTATTATTTTATGAACCTTTTTTGGCGGAAAAACAGGGACCGCATCCCTTTTAGACACCTTATTACATTATCTTTATTGACATATACAACACATTGGAAAACAAAATGGAATCTTAGCCATCAATCAATGATGAAACTAAATTGGACTGTGTATATATGTATTTATATTTGTATATAAATTTATTAAGCTTTTTCAATTTTGTAAAAAAGAGTTCTTATTTTTGTTTTATATGTATTTAGAACTTTGTTTTATAACTTTTGTTTTTGTATGTTTTATTTACTCTTGTGTTAAAAAAAATTATTTATGCCTTGTTTTTTGTACTGACTAAGCTATGTATAAATCATTTTTGTCAAACTCTTGCTATGAGTCTTTATAAGATAAATAAATACTATACAATTTTATCTTTCCCTTCCTTTTGACACTTCGAACTTTGAACCCCCAGCAGTAAGAAACCTTAAAATGGAAACCAACTTCGTAAAAGCAAATCTACATAAACATTAAAGCGAGTTACATGAACAGGTAGGCTCAAAACAGACAGATGGTATCTTTATAGAATTTGAAGGAAATTGGAGTAGTGGTTTCTAAAACCAGAAGTGGTTTCAGTGAATTTGAAACTGGACATTTCCGCCCAAGATCCATCGAATAATTAAATTCATATCTATTGGAAAAATTGAAATAATAAAGTATGTGCTACAGATGGACAGTCAATAATACTCAGAGAGAATTAATTGACGGATCAAGGACAAATAGCTTTATCCGTTCTACTACGCATAGGTGGCTTCCTGTACCCGCTGATCATGCGCAAACTTAGGTAATATTCGTTGAAACAGTCGATTTCATTTTACATGGTTATTATATCGTGAAATTACCTGGCATCTTACGTCGATGATATTTAAATCAGCAAATTATAAAATTTAAGCTTAAAACATAATTTTAAAACACAGTTTCATTGTCTTTATTTTCGTATTTTTGTTTAAGCAACCGTTTATTATTTTTTCTGATATATTCACCAATGGCAAAAAGGAACTTACCTTAGTAATTTTTTTTAGGTAAAAACAGTATTATTCATTGAAAATAGTTTACTATTCAGTACGCGATTCCGATTTGAAAGAACAACAGCGGACAACAACGAGATTTATTGAAATCCTGATTTAAAAAAGTCGTTTTTTTACACACTATTTTAAGTTCTGTTCGAAAATACGCGATCTTCATGAAGCCTAATACATTATGTCTGGTTTTATCAATAACCTATTTTATACAGACTTAGTTAAATATAGTTTTGGAAGGGATGATGATGCAGTAAAGTTCATGGCGGTGATGATTTCTGCTTGGAGAACAGAGTTCACTATGCGTTCGATTGTATAACTCCCAATGGTGTGCCTTTTTTTGAGGGTTAACTAAAAAAAATTGAAAGTTTGCGATGCCCAATAAATTTATTATTGAACTAGTCTAGATTAGTTAGTTGCTTAACAACATTAGGAGAAGATAATATTTGAAAGTTAGCTGTCTAGTGTTGGCCTTATTGTGACGGACAGTCTTTAAAAGAGAAGTGAGTCGAACACGTGGCTAGCACCGCTGAGATCAGGTGCTGAATAGAGATGCAATCTCCACCCACTCTTCAGATCCGCTCCACTACTCTATCCTTCATCTAGATACTCAGCCTGTCTACTCCCTTGCTGCTCTGTCGCCGTGTACACACCCACTTCATTATGTAAACATAACACATATCCTTTATTTAGAGGTACCTGAATTAGTTAACCATTACATTAATAATGCATTTACATCCAAAAATAGAAGAACAGGGACAATTTTGCTGTTATTGCATTCTCATACTATGCTATTAAGAGAAGTTATTGTATTCATTTCCCAGAAAATATCCATTTTCAGGTTCCCTTAGTTCGAAAACTTGTGATAGTGTCCACCGTAACTAAAAAACAATAGATCGCAGAACTTTCAAATTAGATATTTCACTAAGTTGCCAACAAAGTTGACATATTAAGTTTTTGATCAAAATAGTCCGACACAAATACTACTTTACTGAATAGGCTCCCACGGAAACCATGAGGTTAGAGTCGAGGATCTCGAAGCTAAGATGTACGTATGATGGTACTAGGTAGGATTCTCTGTCTAGGCCTTTGTGTTTTCATTTAATGATTAATATCAGAGATTTACAATAAATTATGTTTGCTAGTTGCCTTCGTCCAGGACATCTAATCGACAGTTGGACGTAAAGTCTTCCTGAAATTCTTCATTCTTTACTTCTATTGTGTTGAACAGTTTTTCAGTTAGTTATTTATTTTTTATTTTTTTCTAAATTAGCTCCGATTTTGTTAACTGATGTACTAATTGATTACAAGTGGTTCTATAACTTTTGTCAAAATCATTTTGTCAGGACGATTCGACTAAGGAATCTTCTCTGAAGAGGATGGAAAGATTTCTTCTGAAGTGATTAGGATTAAATATAACTCAAATCTTTGGAGTTAAAAGAAAATTTGTGGGATTAAACTTTGTGAATTGCAGTTAAGAGAGTGGTGATATTCAGACGTTATTTTATTTTTTTGGTAATTTTCAAAGAAAAAGGAAGCTCATTATGTACTGTTTGGGATTTAATATCATGTTCTGATTGAGATAGCTTTTATATTGTTACGATATAGAATTTAGGTGGTTTTCCTAAACGGTTGCCATTCATTATTGCTCGGATTGGCGTTTACCCAGCATTAATTTACCAATCTCCTCTTTAATATGTCCATTCTAAAGTATCGGAATCCAGTTCTGATTAAAATGCTATCCACCAAATTAACATTACAACATGGTAGACTTAATTTAATTCTTCTGATCTACAAATGAACAAATTTTGTTTTGTCGTTCGTTTTCCCTAAAATCATTCAAAAATCTATCAAATTTTCTTTTTTCCTTAAACTTAAATTAGATAAATTATTAAATATTACATTTGAATAGGTACTTTCATTATAAAATTTGTATTGCACATTAGGATAATTTATCAAATATCTACGAGGGAAAAATTACCAAAAAAATGTCTAAACTATATTTTTCTATGAAATAAATAATTGACCAATCAGAATGCAATGGTAGAGGTGGAATATATGGGCGTTTGTACTGGCCAATCAGATGTTGAAACCTACATGGAAACCACCTCTATAGCCACGCCCACTCTTACCGAAAGGCAATGGCTGCTAGTTTAAATGTACAAGATAATGATTTTTTATGTGTTTGTCTCTGATTTAAGTATCTTTTTGTCTGAGAAATCGAAAGTGAGATGATTTTCTGGGTAGTGGTGTTCTTTTTTTTAGTTTTGTGTTGTAAGAGTGTTGGTACAGTCTTTTTCTTTCAAGTACTGTGATGTTTCGCCTATAATATTTTTTGTGTCATGCTTTGCATTCTATTTTGCAGATTAGATTTGATTGTTGTTATCATTTTCAGTCCGGTCTTTCAGATACAAGAAAAGTTTTCATAATGCGTTTTAATGATTAGTGTGTTGAGTTTTACAGTACTTAATGTTTTTAATTAGTTTGTGACTGTACAATTGGTAAAGAGACGTATTACTTTGGTTATGTTGGTAGGTGTCGTGCGATTGTTTGTTTTTCTTTGTGTGAAGGGATCACATAGTTGATATGTGGAAACTCCAGAATTGACAATAATCTTCTTCGTTCACCTCCCTTTTGAAACAATGAATCATTCACTAAAAACGATGAACACTATTCTACAACCTAACGTACATTGTTGTTGTAAGCATCAGGTGACTCTGACGTATTACTAAATTGTATACTCACTGTATATTTAATTCAGTCTGTTGTATTAATTGAGTAAATAACCTTGGCCCGAGCTGAACCAAGTGAATTTATTTTGGCGGCCAAAATGTATGCAAAGCACACATACAATACTACACAGGTTCAGAGTGGTGGGGGAAAGAACAGCGACTTGGTAATGGGCAAGACAACCTTGTACGTTCAATAGTGGCTCGTGTAAGCTACGCTAAAAGTTAGAAAGAATTAAATAAAATAAAACAAGTTATCATAAAAATGCCAACTTCTTATCTTTCTAAAGTACTCGAACAAGTCGATTGTTGCAAGAGTTCAACAGCCAGCCTCGATGACCTAGTCAAGTGATGTATATGGTATGATTTTTGGTCGATTTAATTCTGCTTTCATTAAACGTCCCCTCTTTAAAATTAATTTTTTTTAATTAAACACTTTCATGCTTGTCACACTTCTTAAGAAAACATCCCGAAAGGGAGCGAAAACTGGAAATCGACTAAATTGGGCGGTCTGTCACGTGCAAACAAGGGCACAATCTTTGTACACCAAAAGGTGCGATAAATAACTTATTCCAATAGAATGTGGTGCGTCACCTTGCGTGCTTTTAAAAGCGCCGAATATATTATTAATGTATTTAAATTGTACAAGAGATAGAAGTTACAATGTAGTTTTTTTTTGTTTCAGCTGACATAAATGAAGACGGTTGCCAAATGGAGGCGCCACGAGTGATAAATCATGGGTTACGCTCTAGGTGTGAACAACGTCAGAGATCATTTAGCCCCGCTAACGAGCACTAATTCCATCACGTGTCTTGTTTAAGCTGGACTTTTATATGGGTTGTTAGGTATTTATTTATAGTAAGAAATATTGCCAATTTCAGTATTAATTTTTTATTTATTTATTGTTTTTAATTAATTTTATTGTAATTATTATCAAAGCGTTTTTTGGAAATTCAAAAATATCATTAAAAATCACAATTATGCCTACTAAGTCAGTCAAGAAGGTGGTAATCATGACTGGAAAACGTAAAGGGACGGACAGCGGATTGGTCTCTACCAGTAGAAGCATGTTGGGCGAACCGGATATGAAGGTAGCTATGAAACTGACTCAGGTAAGCACCAACCAAGAAGGAAGCAAGGTAAGTGATGAACAAATTTACACAAATGTGACGAACAAAAATACAAATGCGTACCATATAAATATGGAATACCAAAGTACAGATTTGGGACCCTTTTACGTTATTGTGGAAAGCACTAATAAGGACAAAAAGGGGCTTTCGAGGGTGCACCCAATGTCAGTTGGAAAATTACTACACCAAAATATCGACGGAATTAAAAAGCTTGGCATAAACAGATTGAGAGTAGAGATGACCAACAGATTATTGAGTTCCGTAATTCTAAAGGAAAAGGGTTTCAAAGTCTACGTACCCAGGATATTTATTGCAGAGAAGGGGTGTAATTAGGGGTGTAGATACGGATCTGAAAGAAGAGGATTATTTTTGTTTGCCAAGCTTTCGATCTAGAAACTGTATTATATATTCACGGCTTGTGCTTATTTAGCAGTTATAATATTTTTTAAATTTGTAACAGCAACGGTTGGTGAGTCTTCTGCCCTGACTGTTTAGGTACTCAATGATGGCTGAAATTGTCAATAATACTTCAATCCTTTTGGACTAATGAATCAGTCATCTCAAGTATGAAGAACAATAATCTATAATATCTCTTTTTGGATTAATTTAAGTACGGATAAGACTAATTTAGCTCCACCTAGATCAGTGCCTTCAATTACAAAATACTGATCAATGTTCTGTTCACCACTTACAATAATTACTCTTGAACTTCCTCGTATCATCCTAGTCCAGTACGCTGATGTAGTGGCTTTGCACAAATCATCATGGAGAATCAAAACTATTACTAGCAAAACTGACAAAATACTGAGGTGCCACGGTAGCCGAGCGGTTAAAGGCGAGATTTGCAAAGCTGATATGTATTGTGGTACTGGGTTCGATTCCCGGTCTTAGGCCTTGTATTTTATTTAATTGTTAATATGAGAAATTTACAGTAAAGTATCTTTGCTAGTCGCCTCCGTCCCCGGCACCTAATTTGGTAGTTAGGTTTAAAGCTGGCCTGAAAATAATAGACATTACATTACTTTACCTCTTTACTTTACTGACAAAATACTGCACTAGATGGAAAATCAAATTAAACCTTAAGAAGCCTAACGCCATATTCTTTAATAAACGCTAAACCTTTCTCAACAGAAAAATAGTTTGATTTCTTGGATCAACTGTTTCATGTTTATCATCTTTTCTCCTGAACCTACACACGTGAAGGACAACGTTGAATCTAAGTAAACTTACCGCAAGACAGGTTAACTCTCAAAAGATAACCGTAGAAAACAAAACTCCTTCTCTACAAAGCGGCCATCAGGCCAACGTTACTCTACGTCGGCTCTACCTGGAGCTTTATCTGTCATTCAGTTTTCAGTCAAGAAACTCCAATATAAATTAAATATAAAACAAATATCTTACAATTAAAACTCCTCAACGTAATAGAATTGATTCCTTAGATATCTTCCATAATCCCAGGATATAAGTGGATCTAAAACCGTCTACTTGAAGGTCTTCTCCAAACTAGATTGTTGTGCTAACCCCGTTCTGCAGCGAATAGCAACTTAAAATCCTTTCATTTCCTAAAAAACACAAAAAAAGTCAACATATCCTTCTTTCTCTAACATTCTGCACTATCTGCAGGATTCTCCCAAATATTTCTACAAATTGCAGTTTCCTGGAGAAGAATTGCTACATTATTTAATAGTTTTTGATTGGTTCCTCTCTCTAAATTTCTTTTTAGATGTACATATAGCCTAGATTATTTGTACATTTTTATGGATTTCGGTTTTTTTCTTCATTAATCTTAAAATACGTTTTGTTACTGATACAAAATGCAATTTGTTCAGCGAAAAATTAGCACAAAACATAAGCGAATATCTACTCTACCACATAACACAGCAAGGATACTGAAAATAAAGTTTCCTTACGGATATCCATGGTAACTGAAATGTACCGACGCTGGAGTGTAATCAATGGATGGATAGCTTCTGCACTTACGCCAACCGAGTCAACAGTCTCATGAATTACAATGGTAATTATAGCATTTATCACAGATTTTACTTATAACATACAATAGATTTCAAAAACCTTTGTGTTATATATTGTCTAATTATATCGTTTTATATCACTGTGTAGAAGTAGTGTTCAGTCGAACTCATCTTTTCGCGGCGCCCCTCCTTTTAAATTTTCGCTCCATGCTTTTCCCGCGTTTTGGTTCCCGCCAAACTTCTGTAGGCTCGCATCTTGTAACCTTCATAGTGTTTTCACTTCTCTTCTTTCCAGGCTACAGAGCATCTCGTTCATCGGCAAGAAGAAGGAGCAACAACCGCCATCCTGTATCCTTTACATTACACTTCTCTTCAGCATCAGTTTTTCTCCATGTTCAAACTGCAGGGTTGTCTCGGTGTCTTTTGTTTGCCCTCTTTATGGCCCTGGCCCTTCAGGCCTTGACCCCAATTGGTGTCCAACCTTGTCGAAATTGTGGGGCTTACGCATTAAGAACACTAGAGATTAACCCTCTCTAAAACTCTCGCGTTTTCCACTTCTGGGTGTAGGCGTCTTCGCGCGCCTACAAGTAGTTTTATTTCTTTTATTTCATACGTTATTTCTTTTACTTTGGGTAGAAGATTAGTTTAGTAAAATAGGCTTTTATTCTTTTAATTATCACTTTTATTTCCTTAAAAGGCGCCACAGTAGTCGAGCGGTTAGAGGCGAGACCTGCGAAGCTAATATGTATTGTGGTACTGGGTTTGATTCCCGGACTTAGGCCTTGGATTTTATTTAATGGTGAATAAAAGAAATTAACGGTAAAGTATGATCTTCCACCTCCGTCCACAACCACTTAATTGGTAGTTGGACGTAAAGCTCGCCTGAAAAAATAGGCGATTACTTTACTTTGCTTTGCTTAAATTTAATCAAATTAAATTTATAATTTTGTTAGTTATTTTATTAGCAATGCAAGAAACAAAATGTCTAAAATGTTATGGTCTCCTCCGGCATTCATTGACTACGCTTCGGTTTTTCACTTTGTTCAGTTCATGAAAATTGTTACTTAATTTATTTTCAGCAATAAATGAATTATGACGTCAAAAAGAAATAGTGATATTGATTAAAAATAATTTAGGTAACTACGCCTCTACTGCTACGTCATTAGTGACCAGTATTTAAACAGTATTTCTTTGAATAATTCAAAATTTATCGACACCCTAGAATTCTTTTGAATAGATAAGTACCATTACCAACCTAATGCTCCTGGTGAACAATATTTCCCGAAAGTATAACTTCTGTTCGTGTAGTAAATAATATGAACAAAAAATAAAACTGAAATTTTCTTTACAATTGTTACGCTTAAGATAGGCTTTGAATCAGATAATGAAAAGTGTCAACTGTGGTGCGATGATGCTGTCAATCTATGCGCACAGATCTATCCACACTCTCTATTGTGGGTGGGGGTGGGGGTCTATTGTCCTTTCATTGAAACCTAGAACCGTACATTATCCTTTCAAGGACATTTCCATTCAACTTATTTATGTGCTTCATTACTTTGTCCCTATACTAAATTCTATTCACGCAATGAAACCACTGATCTAGTTTACTATTTTTGGTATTTAAAAGTATTGCATTAGTAATAGAAACGTCCACCAACGATTTTTCTTTAAACATAATATAATAACTCTTCTCACGCTAGTTTGTAATTTTCATTTGATAGTTTTTCCCAAGAAAATACGAATAAGGCACTTGCGGGGAAGGAACTTTACACTTTCCCCTAAGTTCTATTTCAGTAGAATAAACAGCGAATTTTCCAATAATGTACCTAATGATCTTTATCTTTTTCTGTTCCATTGTTCTGGAATAGATTTCTAACAATTATTATTTATTTTTTTACTTTATTTATTTTCACAACTGCAGCATTTTTCTGCAATAAACATGAGTAACGTGAGGGGACAATTAACCCATTGGTGGAACTCCCAAAGAAAACCAGTTCACTATCGTCCACTAGAACTTACTTCATAGAGAAGATCACGTGGCCACCGGCGCTTCAGCCGTCTTGGAGTATTTCCAGGCAATGCAGAAAGTTGGAGATACTAGTGGATTAGAATGTGAGGTGATTGATGTATGGAATTTGACATAACGGGATCTTGCAGCTTCTGAAACATAAGGAACAAGGAGATTTCGGTGGAAGGTAGAGTTAGAAACAAAGTAAGGAGCATTAGCGATTCGACGGAGTGTTTTTGACTGGAAGGATTGGATTCTTGTAGATATTGGAAGCTTTGGCTGAGCCCCAAAGTTCCATTCCGTAAGTCCAGGCAGGTTTCAGTATCATAGTGTAGATAAGTCGTTTATTGTTTAGTGAGAGAGTTTAGATAGTTTGTCGAGAAGTCTAGAGAGAAGTTTGAATTGTCTGTTTAGTTCTTTCCGTTTCAATCAAATTCCAAAATTTGACGGTATACTAACAATAAGATAAGTTTAAAAGTATTTTATTTATCCATAATACACTGTGTAAAATAGTTTGTTATTTTCAATATAAAATAAAATAATATGTACTACAAAACCATTGTTTATTAAGGGATTAATTACAAGTTAATAATAAGAATACTTTTAATGAGAAATTTGAGCTTGATGTTTTTTGATAATTCCGTTTATATTTGGTGGTATAAATGATAATGCTACTCTCATATCGTCTTCTACATTTAATATTTTTAATTTTTATTGTATGCATTTCTAAAATTTGGCGGCACACTTCAAAACTTTCGCAGCACTTTTACATGCCGCGACACAGTGCTTGAGAATCACTGGTCTAGTATGTGGATTCCAGCTTAGGGTACGTTTACAACGGAGCTGTGAGTATAGATGATAGCAGAGATGATAACTGATAGAGTAAAATATAATCGCTGATTAGTGTGCACAACAGAGCTGTGATACATGCAACATGTCCGAGAATTGAAGAAGAGTTTTTATGTTCACCAGCAACAAAATGGAATATTTTAAAGAAAAAACGCTTTAGAAAATATCATTTACGAGGGTCGTTTGAAAAGTCCGTGCAAAAATAAAAACTACTTAATTTTTTGGGGTAAACCTTTTTTATTTTTCAACATAGTCTCCTTTTAGGCTTATTCACTTCGTCCAACGCTGCTCTAGTTTGTTGATCCCTTCCGAATAATAGGATTTGACCAAGTCTGAAAAATAGCCATTCGTTTCTGCAATCACCTCCTCGTTTGAATAAAATCTTTTTCCCGCCAGCCATTTCTTCATATTGGGGAACAAATAGTAGTCCGAGGGAGCCAAGTCTGGAGAATAGGGGGGATGTGAAACGAGTTGGAACCCTATTTCCATTAATTTTGCGACCACAACTGCTGAGGTGTGAGCTGGTGCGTTGTCGTGATGGAAAAGGACTTTTTTGTGGGCCAATCGTGGGCGTTTTTCTTGCAGCTCGGTTTTTGAATAATATGCACCTGTAATAGTTTTACCCTTTTCCAGATAGTCGATGAGGATTATTCCTTGCGAATCCCAAAAGACAGTCGCCATAATCTTTCCGGCCGAAGGAACGGTCTTCGCCTTTTAGGCGCAGATTCCCCCTTGGTAACCAATTGTTTAGATTGTTCTTTGGTCTCAGGAGTGTAGTGATGTATCCATGTTTCATCCACAGTGACGAAACGACGCTTAAAGTCCTGTGGATTCTTCTGGAACAGATGCAAACCGTCCTTGCAACACTTCACACGATTTCGTTTTTGGTCAAGCGTGAGCAATCGCGGCACCCATCTTGCGAATAGCTTTGTCATGTCCAAATGTTGATGCAAAATATTATGTACCCGTCCATTCGAGATGCCCAGAGCCCTAGCAATCTCACGCACCTTCACTCTTCTGTCATCCATCACCATTTTATCAATGATTTCTGGAGTAGTAACCTCAACAGGGCGTCCAGAACGTTCAGCGTCACTTGTGCCCATATGGCCACTCCGAAAATTTTGAAACCACTTATAAACTGTTCTAATCGAAGGTGCAGAGTCACCATAATGTTTATCAAGCTTCTCTTTAGTCTCCTGAGGCGTTTTGCCTTTCATAAAGTAGTGTTTAATCAATACACGAAATTCTTTTTCGTCCATTTTTTGAAAATCACTCGACTTCCTCGATTCAAACGAATGCCAAACACAAAGAAATAGACCGATCTGGCTGAAACTTGGTGTGTGTTCTTCCAAGAGATGCTACTAACTAAACATAACCTCGATACGCGCCAGTGGTGCTATCTCTCTGACTTTGCACGGACTTTTCAAACGACCCTCGTACATCCCATAAATAAAAAACGAAGTACTTTGAATGAATTTCACTATTTATATAAGGAACTTAGAAATTATCCAGATCGTTTTTTTGAATATGTGAGGATGGGTCCACCCACATTCGACTATATTTTAGAAAAAATAAGGTCAAAATTAAGAAAACTTTGGAAAAATTGTCATGGAAATCCTATAACCATAGAAGAAAAACTGGTGATTACTCTTAGGTTAGTAATGATTTTATCGAAAAAAAAAACCAAATAAATACACATGAAAATAAATGTAAGCACGATTTAAAAAACAAAATATTGTTTAAAAGTAAATGATAAAATAATAACCAAAAATAATGAGTAAAGACAGCACTAAATAATTTTTCGACGTCCATTTTGAAGCTCCGATACTGGAGTTCAGCTAGCAGAAAAATGAAAAATTCAATTCTATCATCTATGCTCGTTTATAGCAGCGCGTATGTGTCACTAGTCGAAGCTTCGTTGTGCACGCTCACATAAGAATGTACTAGGTTATTCTATAAGCGCTGATGCATCACTGCTATCATCTATGTTCACAGCTCCGTAGTGAACGTACCCTTAGACGATTGTCGCTGACCAACCCTAGGTACTAACCACAGTCTGTTGTGAGAAGAGGAGTGCGGTTTAGGTAAACAGGTGGAAGGTTAGTTTCGCCTTAGGGAGAAGGTAATGTAATTACATTTGTTTTCATTTATTTTAACTCTCCATTTCTTTAGCCAAGGTTCAAGAGATTCTCCCTATCGCTCCCTTCAATCCCAACAATTATTTAAAACAAAATACTAACTCAACGGATTTATTTGAGAATATTTTGGCTGTCTTAACAAAAGATGAAATTAAAGAGCATATTTCTGTTGCATTACTAGTAGTAGAAAATTATGGAATCAATGAATATAATCCCCTGGGTCCAAAAATATGGTGTTTTTAAATAACCTATTTGTTCTGCACATCCAGATTCTTTTAAATAATTTAAAATGAACTAGTAAAGTGCATTCAGTAAATAGGTAAATCAACTAAAGATCGAAGAAAATCTAAAAAATTGTTTAAAATCTTAAAAACCAATGAAAATCGTTAAAAGCATTTTTGACTTGATATAATCTATGGCTATTTATTGATTATTCAAAGATTCATTGAACCCGTTTTTCGAATCACACTACCATTAAACCAGGTTTTGATTGAAAACATGGCAATAAGTAATTATTTAGCCGAAACAGAAAGCAAAATACCTACCTACTTATATTTAGTTAATTTTTATAAAATAATAATTTGATACAGAATTTTGTTCAAATGTTTCAAATAAATATCTTTTGTCTATTTATTCAGTTACAGTAGAACGAGAAACAAATATGTCCAAGGTCGAACCAGACAGTGACAGAGTTGAACATCGATCGCTTAGTAGACATGAGGGAGAACTCTTTAACTTGCTACATCATTTAACTTCAAACGCCCACACGTACAATTGACAATCTATCGATTTATTCTTCAAAACTTTCGATACAACATTTTGCATTTATAGAAATTATAAAAAAAACTAAACCTGTTTTTATGATAAGTGTCGCATTAATAGTAAGAATATTAATATTTATGAAGTGCTACTGCTGGCACAAATTAAGAATGGGAACGAACTCGTATTCATGTTCTACATCAATTTTATCGAAAGGTCCTTCGATAGAGTTTCGCGATAGTGGTTACTTAACAATATTCGTGATTTTATACAAAAATAAGCTTTCTACGTCGCACATACTAATAATTTTAAAAACGTATTGCTAACTTTTCTTAACATTCAGTCAGCACATTATTCAGCGGCAGTACTGTCCACTAAAATGGCACGATAGAGGACAGTCTACATGTTTCGCGTTCAGAAGAGGACTTAATCGATTTTATTCCTGAAAATAAAAATATTTAACAAAAAAGTTGTTGAATTATAGATGTGTTACCACATTAAAATAAGTTTAAAAATAGGAAAAATGCAGGCATTTTTCAAGAAGAACATAAACATTGAAAATTCAGTAGTATTTTTATTGAAATTATTTTGTCTCATTCTCGGTAGCTTCTGAGCAAAATATTTGAACTTCCTTCGATTTATCATTTGTGAGATACGATCAACAATATACACAAATCAATTTGTAATAAAAAGCCATTTCTATTTAAAATACACATATTTTCTGTAAGTTTAAACCTTCCAGTACCTTTCAGTAACTCTGATTATGGGCCCTGCAATACATTGTTCTATAACTTCGCTAATTTCCAGTCGAAATACTCCATTCACAAGATATTCCACACGTCTCATACTAAAGTCGTCCAACACTTAGCAATTCCTAACCAGTATCAGTCTCTGATCAATGTTGGTTACGTTCTAGTAGTTACCATAAATCGCGTTGGTTATTATAGTCCTGCACAATATGGTGTGACACGCTTTGCATAAATGATTACAGGAATATATATCAACTGGCACATTTGTTGAATTCTCTACCAGTCTAAGGCCCACCCATTCGAGCAATGCCTGCCAACTAGAGTGAGTTATTGGCCTTTCAAAGTACAGTAACATTCTGGGAAAGTAAAGGTACTAGGTAGGTCAGCAATGGAGTTCTTTTCAAACCAAACTTATTTAATAAATTTGTCCTGCTAATTTATTATTAATTTTGGCACATTTAAACTGAAGATTTGTTTTCTCTTAGTTCGGTTTAAGATCATTGATTCTATAATTCATTCTGAGAAACTGATGATGTACCAGTGGATTGTGATGAGATTAAATGTTAACATGGAATTTTCTGTATCGTGTTTTTGCAACTTGGTGTGATGAAAGGAATGTTTAAGTTTGTTTAAATGGTTTTGATTGGTGACATAGAAAGGAGCGTCAAACTATAGAACGGAGAGTTTTAAATGGACTGGATCCTTCGGAGATTTTAAGCGTTTAGTAGAATCCCTCAGTTCGGTGCCGTTCACCAAGACAGGCCAAAAAAAAATATAACCCTCTGCCCACAAGTGTGGGGTCGGTTACGACCCAGCTCTTACATTTCTGTGAACTACGCACGTGATACCGTTTTGGCGCCAAAATGTACTCAGGTATCCTTTCTCCCAATATTGATAAACACGTTCAGTAGGGAGGTTATGATTATAGTATTCTTTTAACCGAGTTCTAATATCATTTTTACAAAAGTTTGTCTCTTGGGGTCGGATAAGACCCCATCTTGTTTGTAAAGTGCGAACTTTTTTTGATATACAAGTCTTCCAAGACAACTAAATTGTTTTTTAGTCAAATATAATGAGTAAAAAAAATATTTTTATCACTGTGGATGAACTAAGGGAGAAGTTTTTAAGTCAAAAGACTGAATCTGACGGCGAATCTGTGGAAGAAACATGCTCTGAGGAAGAGGGTACGGTTTATCAAATGATGATAATCAGGACGATGTTTTCGATGCAGGAGGTGAGGGACGTAATGTATAGTTGTGATGACGAAGATAGAGAGGAAAGAAATTTTATTTAAGGAAAGAATTTGGAAACTCTATGGTCTGACAAACCTCTTAAATCAAAATTCTCCAAAACTCCTAAAAGAAATATTGTTACACATCTCCCAGGGCCAAAGGGTGAAGCCAGGGAGCTTTTTGGAAGGAGGAGAATTATTCTCGTTGTTTATAACAGACGAAATGATTGGCACCTTAGTCAGCTGTAGAAATAAAGAAATAGAAATGAGATGTCAAGACTATTCAGTGGAATACAGCAACCACAAACTATACCCACAAACTAACATTGATCACTATTAGTTAATATTTACTCATAAGTAATATTAGTACATATGTGTGTGTGTGTGTGTTTATTGATGCTACAATCAGCGCCTTAGCGCTATAAGTAACAGTGATAACAGAGTAACAAATGATAAGGTAACGAGTGGAGAAGTTACCCAGTGGTAACTCTCCAAAACAGATGGTTAGTCACTCTCTTCACTTGGGAGGAGACCACGAGGCCGCTGCCTTTTAAGACGTCTTGTCGGGTTGTCAGGAAGAGTTCTAGAAGAAAGATTTCGGAGCTAGAGGATTTATATGAGATTGCAGGTTGAAGTGGAGTTTTCTGTATCGTGTTTTAGCAATTTCGGTGATAAAAAGAATGTTAAGGTCAGTGTGTATAGTCCAGGTTGGAGACATAAAATGGAGTGTGTACAATAGTTCGAAGTATTTTAGATTGAAGAGATTGAATCCTTTGGTGATTGGAGCGTTTGGTTGAACCTCACAGCTCTATTCCATACGCCCAGATGGGTTTCAAAATAGAAGTATAAATCAGTCTTTTGTTGTCTAGAGAGAGTTTTGATCTATCTTCTAAAAGTCTTTTAAGTAGTCGATAGCGTCTGTTTAGTTCTGCTCTTTTAAGTCTAGTGTGGGAAAGATTTACTTTAAAAAAGCAAAATGAAAAGTAGGCGAAATAAAAAAATGTACAGGGTCGGATCCGATCTCACCCTGTGAAAAAGTGAACGTCGATTTACCTTGTGGGCAGAGGGTTTTAAAGCTAAAAAGTGTTCACATTTACTTGTTCTAGTCAGTTATTCCAGAGTCCTCTAGCTGTAACAAATAATAATAATAATAATATACTGGACTCCCACGCGGAGGTCCCGGGTTCGAATCCAGCAGCTAGCCCTTAGATTTTCTCTTCCTAGGAGCTTCTTACAGCTCACTGTCCGGTGATGGACAGTGTTGTCTGTAGCGAGAGAACACTGTCCGGAGGCCGGCAGTGCACTGGAAAAAGCTCCGGGCGCTAATAACCTCAGCTGTTGATGCGCCAAAAAATAATAATAATAATAATAATAGTAATTTTGGTATTTGTCAGTCATTTGAGATTGTAAGTAGAGTCTGGTCTCGTAAGTTCTGATAGTTTGTAAGTCAATTGAAAAACTGTAAACCTGTAAACAATCCAGAAGTGACCTATACGGCCAAGACCAATATTTTCGAGACTCGAGAATTTAGAATGAGAAATTCAGAAAAATGTCAGTTACAAAAATATCTGGCTCTTGCTATAGATACTACCTTATTCAGAATTAAATGAAAATGAAATAACTATTTTGGTTTGTTGTGGGACAAAGTCGAATAGTGGATGAATTATTTATCGTAACATGAACTTCTAATAGTTACAGTTGACGCACGACATTTCCTGTAGCTGTACTTTACCTTTTGCTGGCTGTTAATTCCCACGATATCCACTAGTGCATAGCCTCTTAGGTAAGTATGTTTAGGATTTTGTCATTCCGTGTCAAGTGACAGTAATTTGTGCTTCATTCATGTAAAATTAGCATTTTGTTTCATGGCTTGTTTGTTACTTCTTGTAAATTAGTAAATTACAATGAGGTTAATAATTTTTGTTTTTACTTATGCTTACTAGACAAGGAAAAATTTCTCAAATTTTCAATTCGAGTTGTAACCAAAAATATGGTGAGGTTATTCTCCAAGATGAGGTCTTTTCTCAGACGGAATAAGTGGTTTATAGAAAATTGTCAGTTCTCAAAAAACGAATAATCACAAAAAAGCTGACACATTATATTTCCACTAAGAATGCTACGAATAGAATAGAAAAGAAATAGAATAAATATTTATTGTAATAAATATATACATAAAATAAATATAGAAGTATAAATGTATTATACATTTCAACCTTCTTAACTAAGTGAAGTAAGAGAAAAGTTAGGTGAGGAGGATTGGAATGCAGGGAAAAAAGGAGGAAAAACCTGCAGCTAGTGTAGAGAGTAGGATATGCTTTAGTCTTCTGTGTCTGTATGTTGTAGAAGAATCGTAGGAGGCTATGTCGCGGCAGAGTGGATTGGGATGGCAGTCTAGGATGGAAAGGAGTTTGAGCAGACGATTTTGGATAAAGGAGTGTACGAGAATAATGGACGCAGTCTTGTAGAGTGAGTCAATTCTAGTGCGTCGTGGAGAGTCTGTTGCGAGTCTGAGAAATTTGTTTTGGGTTATCTGAAGCTTCTTGATGTTGCTACTACAAGTGAGGGCTCCAGGCGGAGCTGACGTAGAGTGACATCGGCCGAAATGACCACTTAGAAAAAGGAGAGCTTTGTTTGTCACAGCCATTTTGGAGTCACGTGAGAGTAGAGGTTATAATAGTCTTGTAGTCCAGTTTGCCTGAGTTCACTTTGTCCTGAACGTGCGTAGTGAAAGTCAGTTTGTAGTGTTTGGTGAAGAGTATAGCGTTTGTCTTGTCGTGGTTAATTTTAATTTTCCATTTGCTGCAGAATTTTGTTAGTCTGTCTATTGCAAGAGAAAGTCTGTTGGTGATGGTGTCCATTCTCCAAGATGACGTGTAAAAGGCCACGTCATCAGCGTAGAAGGCAAGATTGACATGAGGAGGTTTGGGTAGAGGATTTACGTAGGTGATAAACAGGATAGGACCTATGATGGAACCTTGGGGAACGCCTGCTGCGATTGGATAGGGATATGAAAAGGCAGAATTTAGGTGGATGACAAGACTTTCTGTTGGAGAGGTAAGAGTGAAGATAGTTTAATGAGGTATGCAGGGAAAGTGGTATTCAATTAAGTGCATGAAGCTAAAACAGAAAATCATGGAAAGTGAATTTTGTTATTTCTTATGGTGACATCCTAAGATCTGGGATTAAGGACTCCAAGGAATCTTTCTTTTAACTACACCCTGGTTACATGGCATTCTGGTACATCTTTAACTACATTAGAAGACCAGATACATGTTTATTTAGGTAGTCATGTAGGAGAGTTAGATTTAACTTCCCTTTAAGGATTTAATTTAAATTCAAAGATTTACAATTTGAAATTGCGTAATTTCAAATTTCAAATTGTAATTAAGAAAATCCACTTCTTGGCCCAGGGTTCTGTAGATGAGACGAAGCTGTTGTCCGAGTTAAAAGATACGAGGTGTGGCTATTAAATAACGAGACTGATGCTGCTACAGAAGAATTATGCATGCGCCAAATCCTAACGACCGGCAGCTGTGCAGCGTAAAGCCTTCTCTTTCGATTGCAGCGTCTCACGTGTTTGTAGAGAAATCAGTCTGATCGGAACCGTCGTTTGTGTAAGAGGTGTCAGTTTCGTTTTGCCGAAATCATGATACTACACATGTCGCAGAGCAACGAATTGTCGTGAAATTTCAGATGAAACTGGGTAAAACCGCTACTGAAACTTATCTTTTATTAAAGATAAGGTGAATGTTTATCACGTGCGCAAGTTTTTGAGTGGTTCAAGCGTTTCCAAGATGGCCGAGAAGAAGTCGGACATGATGACCGCCCGGGTCGCCCTTCCACGTCCAAAACGGATGAAAATATCGATTATAATTAATCAACATTACTACCGTGAGGTGCTTGCTCAACTCCGTGAAAGAGTAAGGAAAAATCGACCCGATTTGTTGAAGAACAAGTCATGGGTTCTCCATCAAGACAACACGCCGGCTCACACTGCATTGTCTGCCAAGACGTTTCTAGCCAAGTACTAACCAAATATCCCAGTTTTAGGCCATCCGCCTTATTCGCCTGACCTGGCCCCATGTGACTTTTATCTGTTCCCCAAAGTCAAATCTGCATTAAAAGGAACACGATTTCAGTCCATTGAAGCTGTGAAAGAAAAAGCGGCACGCGTCATGCAGGAACTCACAGAAAAAGACTTCCAGCACTGTTTGGAACAATGGTAAATTCGCATGGAGCGTTGTAGGTATAGGGGAGGGGTGTATATTGAAGTTGATAATAACTAAATACGTATAAATTTAAAATAAAATGTCTTACAACAATAGTCTCGTTATTTAATAGCCACATCTCGTAGAATAGCAGTATCTTCAGCGTAAGTGCAGAGCAGTATTAGTTGGTAGGTCAGATGTGTACTCATTATAGAGAAGCGGTCCGAGAATACTACCTTGAGGTACTACAGCCTGTGCTAGAGAGAAGTCGAAAGAGGCAGATCCACAACTTATCTTAAAGAAGCGGTCGGTAAGAAATGATAGTATAATTAAGTAATAAGTTGATTGAAGACCTCTCTTTAGTTACAAAATAATCCTGGGTGCAACACTCGACCAAAAGCCTGAGCCACATCGATAAAAGTATAAAATACGCAGCAGGGCGCGACAATCAATTCAGAACATGTAATGGAGCAATACGTACATACATTTATGAAGCTTTTGGATTAAAGAATTTCAATATCATTATAAAAAATAAAATAAATTTCGCTGGAAGGGCGTACATATTATGAGACGCAAATGGGCCGGCCATTTGGCAAGACAGAGTGAAGCTATTTGGGGCTAAAATATTTTGCTGAATGGAATCGCAGGAGAAGGGAAATGGATTGGCCAGCTCTCGTTACACGGAGGGTCCAGCAGCCAGCTGCTGCAAGCGGTAAGTTCTCTAATGTTACAAGTATCGTTGATGAATGGAATGTACATGTTACTGACAGAATGTGCAAATTGAGCATTTTATCTATAGCCCAGTTACTTTATAAAATGCCTTACTAAATCAGACGGTTTAAGAAATGAGAGTAATTCTAAAACTGTTATTCAAAGTCTACAGCGATAAAGTGATTTATTAAATGATTGATTGCATATTTTTGTAAAACATCCATTCTGTTTAGAAAATAGCAATATTAGTTGAAATAATCTCCACACGAAACAGAACTCTGGGGTTTCCCAAAAACTTTCCACATTTAGAGCAAACCCTTCCATCCAACAAAAGACCTTTGTCACATTGTTAACGCTTTATGTTTTTAATTTAATATTTATCTAAACATCACAGTGTTCCAAAAATAAGCGAATAATAAGATGTATTAACTAGGATTTTAAGAATTTAATTGAATCTCATAAAGTAACCAGGTCATTAGTCAATTAAATCCATCTAAATTGCAAAATGAAGGATATTTTTCATTGTTTTAATTAGTTTTTAATTATAATTTAAGGAAATTAGAACAATTTAATGGCTTAAGATAGTTTTAGGGATTTTTTTCTATAGGCACGACAATATCTGAGTTCAACACGTTCCATCACCGAACATTGAGGTTTAAGAAGCTCCTAGTAAGGGAAAATCTAAGGGCCAGCAGTTGGATTCGAACCCATGAACTCCGCATTGGAATCCAGTATTCTCTAACCACTCAGCTAATCCTCTTTGTTTCATTTTACAGTGGTAACTCATTATTTCTGCGAGGAGAGACATAACCTTCTATGTCAAAGAAAGCTACATAAAAATAGAAAAATTAATAAAACTAATTTGTATTTATTAGATAATAATATCGTGTTTAAAACGATAAAATAAGGAAAACAGTTTTCACTTTCGTCATGAATACAATTGTGTTAGATGTATATTGATGTATCTAGGCGCTAGCTATTCCATTATACATTCCACTGGCCATTAGTCGTAACTCACCTGAGTAAATACGCTACACGTGTCTCCTCTTTTAACAACACTTGTTCTACCAACCATTTATTTTCTCTACAATTATATATTATTTTGTTTTTCTTTTTTTACGAATTAATTAAGCAAGTTTACTACGACCGAATTATTTTTATTTTTACAGTTGTTTTATGAAATGTGACATCATTAATAGAATCTATTTTAGCATTGTGATTCATGGTTAGATCCGTAATGTTGGATAGTATCAGTTATTTCGTCCGTCATAGTATGCCTGTTTTTCTGTTCGTTTTCGGATTTTAATTCATCTTCAGATATTGAATAATCACGTTGTATCCAGATTAGTTGACTAATATAGGGAAGTTTATAGTGATAAAGTGTACTTTTAATCCTTCGATCATCAAGCTATTTCGTATCTCCTTTACTATTGCGGGATAACCTCGACAAACCACAATATTTTAAATTGTCCTCTTTAATTAGACAGTTCCAATAATATACTAAATTCTGAGTTAATTAGAATTAATAGCATTAATATTAAGGCAAATAACAGCTTACAACTATTCCATTGGGTATTTGCGCTCCCCATATAATGTACTATAACTTGATAGACACGTAAACCGAAACATGATGAAGAAATATTTGGCAAAATTGAATGATATTGCCTCCAGACTTGGTGTTAACCTGTATTGTAAGTAAAATAACATTAAAAGTGACATTCTCTTCAAATTTTTATCATTTTGTGCAGTGACTCGCTTCAAGTTTAACATGAAGTTAATCAAACGGGTTCAGAGTCAACAGTGTGTAATTGGAGAGTATATGAAAGCCGGCTTCATTAGTAATAACAACCCCATTAAAGTTACACAAGACTAAAAAGGCAATGGTTTTTTTCGAAAAGTATTTTAGGCAAACTCAGCCTTGAGCCTAAAGCAAAGCTATGCCTTATGTAGAGAATATAGACAGTAAAAGTTTTTAACTTAATTACATTTTAGAAATCCAATTATTGATTCAAGATATTATTCACAGCTTTTTGGTCGTTCCTCCACTGAGAAAGAAGTTACTCTATTTGATTGGCATTGCCTGAAACATGGCAGACACTGGGTCGTCTTATTCCTATGGGAAATCTCCACGCAGGGACAGACCTAATGTAACTAAACTTTAACTTTGTTTCAGCAGTGGAGACGGTGTGGTTGATTCTAGATCAAATGTGTGACTAGAATATAAAGTAGGCAGGACCGAATTCATCCTATAATATTCCTTGTATGGTTTACAAATTGGAATCGCCCAACCAATTGCTATAAATCCAATATTTCTTTGTAAACACCAGGGCCTTTCTTGTTACTTCCATTTAAAGTTAATTTGCAGACAATTGGAACATACTTTAAAGATTGTTTCTTAGTAGCCTGCTTCAGTTTTTAGTTCAATTAAAAGCCTTTATCTTTAGTCAGCATTTTTTCTGTTTAAATTGTTTTTAAACTCTATTCTAATCTCAATATCTGTTTTAAGGACCCCTCAGTCTGACAAAAGTGGATTTGACCAAACAGCTGTGGGTACTTGAGAACATTTAGCTGAAAAACGAAAAATTAGCAAGCTCAAACTTCGTTTGATTTCACCTGGTTAATAGAACTATACGATACTTTATCACTTAATAGAATCATCCAAAACTTGCTTCAGCCTATATGGACCTATGGATTAGAGATGCTGAATTCCGCTAAGCGTTCCAACCTTTACCGAACACCATCCTTACAATCCAAAATCCTTCGAAAAATCACTAGTACTTCTTCTTATACCTCCAATAAAACCCCACCGGACGATCTAGCCATTCCCTTCGTGATAAAATGCTTACCAAGGTTCCCCAACTCGTTTTCCCAATACTCAGACGACTGAAACCCTAGAGGCATCGTGTTCATCTTCTTCTTAACTGGCGCTACAACTCGTGTAAGTCTTGGCCTCCTCAAGACGTGCCCGCCAGGCGTCTCTTTCCTGCGCAGCCGCCCTCCAGTTTAGGAATCTAAACATACGAGTAGATGCAGCATCCTTTGCCACATTATCCTCCCAGCGCAGCTTTGGTCTGCTTACCCTCCTGGATCCTTGAATGTTTTCTTCCAGCACTTTCTTAGGAATCTCATCTTCACTCATCCTAGCTACGTGTCCTGAAGCTTTATTAGTGTTCATCTTTACTAATTCCAATGCCACCAAATGTTACCACTGGGTATCTTCTCCAAATGTTACTCTTGTCATTTCATTATAAGTCCACATTTGCTTGCAAATTTTAAAGTTGCAAATAAATAAAAGGATGAAAAAGGTGAAACCATATTTTTAAAAAAAGCGCTGAAAGCTAAAACATATTTTCATTAAAATGGCCGTTCATGTCGGCCTATTTTCTTCGGATTTGAAATTCCGATTTCCCATTTAATCAGTGATAGTTCTTACAGTACATTAAAACTGATTAATGATAATTTAGAGTGATGTTCAACTACTTCTTCTCAAAAGTCTTTTTAATGGAATATTCTCGGCAATAACATTTTAAATAAAACTTTTAGAATAGAAAACAAAAAACTGAAAAATTCCATAATTAGAGTGGTACCTCTAGTTCTTTGTCACTTTCTCTGGTAACCACTAAGATAAATATCAAGTAGAACTTCTGTACGGCACAGAAATACATACAAATACTGATCATAGAGATGAAATCGTAATAACCACTATTTTATTTTCAGTTCAAACTGCCTTAGGACCCAGTAAACGGAGCTTTTCTTAGTGAACTATGATTTTTGGTGAATATCGAGGTGCGTTCTTAAATAAAAACAACTTTTTTGTTTTATACCAACGTTTCGGTAATTTTTACTACCTTCTTCAGGGTCTGTACAAAAGGAATATTACACTAATATAGAATTATATAAAATTAAATAAATAAAGATTATTTCTAAAATATAAAATTAAATAGATAGATAAATATAATTTGGAAAGACTTACATTATAAAAAAAAGTTTGTGAAGTTCAATGTAGAGCTACGAGTATATCATCACAACTGTTGAGGATTGACGGAAAAGCGGGTTTATATAGAGGTAAGGGAGGGGTGAAAATAGGGCTGGAAAACCTAAGGTATGTGGTGAGTAATTTGTTAATTTACTGTTTGAAGAACGTTATTGTAAAAATTAGAAAGATTGTTCGTGTCTGTCCTAAAGTTGATGGATTTTTGTTGTTTTTTAATGTGTATCATTTCTAATATGTTCCTCTTGCTTCTGTTGGTGTTAGTCGCAAGTATGGAAGTGTTGTCAAAGTCAAATTCGTGTTGTCAAAGTCTAGATGGTGTTTAGTTAGAGCAGATACGGTATCATTAGGTTTTTTAGTTATTACCGAAATTACCGAAACGTTGGTATAAAGCAAATAAGTGGTATTTATTGATGACCGCACCTCGATATTCCTCAAAAATCATCCATCAACAACGGTCGTAATAAACCAAAAACTATGTTGTGAACTATGTTTTGAACTTTGGTTCATTGAAGTGTAGATCTTGAATATTGGTCTAACTCTTCTTAATTCCATTTGATACATACGAGGGTCGTTTGAAAAGTCCGTGCAAAGTCAGAGAGATAGCACTACTGGCGCGTATCGAGGTTATGTTTAGTTAGTAGCATCTCTTGGAAGAACACACACCAAGTTTCAGCCAGATCGGCCTATTTCTTTGTGTTTGGCATTCGTTTGAATCGAGGAAGTCGAGTGATTTTCAAAAAATGGACGAAAAAGAATTTCGTGTGTTGATTAAACACTACTTTATGAAAGGCAAAAAGCCTCAGGAGACTAAAGAGAAGCTTGATAAACATTATGGTGGTGACTCTGCACCTTCGATTAGAACAGTTTATAAGTGGTTTCAAAATTTTCGGAGTGGCCATATGGGCACAAGTGACGCTGAACGTTCTGGACGCCCTGTTGAGGTTACTACACCAGAAATCATTGATAAAATCCATGATATGGTAATGGATGACAGAAGAGTGAAGGTGCGTGAGATTGCTAATGCTGTGGGCAACTCGAATGAACGGGTACATAATATTTTGCATCAACATTTGGACATGACAAAGCTATCCGCAAGATGGGTGCCGCGATTGCTCACGCTTGGCCAAAAACGAAATCGTGTGTAAAGTGTTGCAAGGACGGTTTGCAGCTGTTCCAGAAGAATCCGCAGGACTTTAAGCGTCGTTTCGTCACTGTGGATGAAACATGGATACATCACTACACTCCTGAGACTAAAGAACAATCTAAACAATGGGTTACCAAGGGGAAATCTGCGCCAAAAAAGGCGAAGACCGTTCCTTCGGCCGGAAAGATTATGGCGACTGTCTTTTGGGATTCGCAAGGAATAATCCTCATCGACTATCTGGAAAAGGGTAAAACTATTACAGGTGCATATTATTCATCGTTATTGGACCGTTTGAAAACCGAGCTGCAAGAAAAACGCCCACGATTAGCCCACAAAAAAGTCCTTTTCCATCACGACAACGCACCAGCTTACACCTCAGCAGTTGTGGTCGCAAAATTAATGGAAATAGGGTTCCAACTCGTTTCACATCCCCGCTATTCTCCAGACTTGGCTCCCTCGGACTACTATTTGTTCCCCAATATGAAGAAATGGCTGGCGGGAAAAAGATTTTATTCAAACGAGGAGGTGATTGCAGAAACGAATGGCTATTTTTCAGACTTGGACAAATCCTATTATTCGGAAGGGATCAACAAACTAGAGCAGCGTTGGACGAAGTGTATAAGCCTAAAAGGAGACTATGTTGAAAAATAAAAAAGGTTTACCCCAAAAAATTAAGTAGTTTTTATTTTTGCACGGACTTTTCAAACGACCCTCGTATATGACTTGGATTTCGGCATTTATTTTTATGGACACTTTTTTGGTTAATACCTTAATTAGAGAAAGGTTTTTATATTGGTAAGAACTTTTAGGTAATACATTTCCGATTTATTTTTATATTTTATATGAGATAAGATCAGAATTTTGTTTTCTATCTTATTTTTAAAGTTCAAGGAAGAACACAGCTGCGTGCTGTTGTTTGACGTGAATGAGCAAGGCAAGTTAGTAGTGTTAGTGAACAGAGGGGAGACTTGTGTAATCAAGAGAGCCGGAGAGGATTGTACAAACAAACAGGAGAGAATTGAGTTTGGTTATCTCTTCTCTCTCTCCGAGAGTACTAGATCTAGAGAAATGCGGCAAGCAACTATCTCTTTTAAGTTGATCTCACTAACTCAACTAGCGATTATTTCGATAGTACATTTTTTTTTTCCAGTCTCTCTCCTCTCTAAATAAAAGAGAAGAATGGTGGAGAGAAATGAGAGTATTAGAAGGATACACCAAGAGCATGTTGAGAGTGGCTTGGAGTAAGCAGAGAGGCGATAAATTGTGCGGCCCCCTGTTAGGCAACAAGCACAGAGATAAACTAAACCCTCCCAGTTGAGGTAGCATTGATATGTCCAACCTTACCTCGCACAGATTTGATTTTATACACACCAACCCCATTAGACCTAATTTTTCTGGTCTATTTAATCTTCATTTTAACAAAACAAGAAAATAACAGTAATAATTTGAGCAGTGAAGTAAAAAATGAAGCAAATTATAGATTAGTCGTCAATATTCACGAATTTACATAAGAGGTTAATAAAAAAGGGTGACCAAACGTTAGCGTTTTAAAGGTGCAGCATCAGACTAGGCAGATCATTTTATCCTAGATATATGATAAAAATCAAAACATTAAATATGTAAGCTGAACACTGTAAAAAAAAATAAATTATTGAGTTCTTTTAAGCCAGCGAGACCCTACTGCACATGTTGAACTGATAATCTCAACAATGAATAAAATGTGGTTCGAAGCAAGGAGTAGAGTGCTTGAATTAGCAGTAAAAACTTCAAAAACTGTGAACTTTTTTTTTTTTAATTCAAAGCAATTGTTAAGGTAGGTCTACACGGAGACACTTAGAGCAGCTAGAGCGTCTAGCTAGAGCAAGTGTCGCAATGTGGGCGGTTCCTAGAGCAGTCTCCTAGATCGAGTTGCATCCCCACCACCAATTCCGAGGAGTGTCGGCTTTTGCCTAGAGTACACAGGTGTAGACAGTGACCAGTAATTGTTTGACATTAGTGTCTCCTAGTTTCAACCAGGTGAAACTTTTCCCTAGAGCAATTTGGAATTATTCAAACAAAAATGCCACCACCAGCATCAATTTCGATCCGGCAGTGGACGAAAGAGGAATCAGAGCTTTTCATCTCGGTGCTTGAAGTCCTACCAGATTTGTGGGTTGCGTATGTACAAGGACCACAACTGAAAAGCAGATGTTGTTGCCCAACTCGCAACAGAGTTTACAAATACCCAAATACCAAATACTCAAAACTAATTTGTTCTGTCTAGTTGGAACTATCATTTTGTTGATTGTTTTTGGTGACTGATTCATGAACCCCGTGGGAAGAGAAGAATATTTCCAATTTCTGTCACTATTTCTTTATTTTGCCGAGCTTTCGACTTTGGAACTAGGTTATCTCCAAGGTTGTAGGGACATATTTTACAGTGGAATTTTAGATTGTACCTTAATTTGTATAAAATTAATTATGCTATTGACAATAACAATATTTTTTACCCAATTATATGCAAAAAAAAAAAAAAAATATTGTAATTTGTCAAAAACGTAAGCTCTGGAGGTGAATTAGCCCATAGGCCGAAAGCTCCGCAAAAATAAAAAATATTAATATTTGGTTTAAAAGAAAAAGACCATGAGTATCGGTCTTTTTCTGAGTTAGTTAAAAAATTGCATGTCCATAAAGTTCTTTATTATCAGTACTTCCAGTTCTTTGAAGATTTGTTTAAACCACTGGACTGCCAAAGCGATGCGCAGCATTTTATTTTGGAGAAACTAGCGAATTATTCAGTGTTTACCAGTTTTCGCTAGCACTCATGTTTTTGGGGGCAAACGTAGATTTATTAACCTCTTGCGCTATTTTGGCGTGCAATGTACGTCTTTGATTATTTTCTGCTATAATGAAAAATAACGTGCATCGCACGTCTACTAAATTTTTGTGAGATACTGTACTACTTGCTACATTTTGCTATTTTTCGAGTTGGTAATACTGTACTTGACTCTTAACTAAACACCGTTATTCAAATGTGAAATTAGTGCAATTACACAGAACTGCCTTTTTTATTTAGTCGTACATATTAGATTTATAACGGTATAATAAATTAAAACCTGGTCAGTATAAACTATAGTTTCATTGTTATTTTTAGTAAGTATTATCCTTATTCAGATCCCTAAAATGGATAATGATAGTGAAGGCAGTGATATTATTCGACCACTCTCAAAATGAAAGCGCGGATGAGGAGACTGGTAGTGAATCTAGCGATATTGTTTGTTCATTTCGGGGAAAAATCTAGAATTTCAGACGAAGTAGATGGAACAGTTTGGGTGTGGAAAAATGGACCAAATAATAATCAAGTATGGCATTTCTCGAGAATATCCGGTATAGAGAAATCAACGCTTGAAGTTATGGGACAAAATGTTGCACCGTTACAAGTAGTCAATGCTATATTGAAAGCATATTTTGCTTTTTTTTACCAGTGGGATGGGCACACATTTTTGCTGATTAATTAATAGTGCAAGAGGTTAAAGGTCTCTAGACAAGGGCAGTTAGTTACTGCAGAAGTGTAAACTAATTAGAGGATAGAGCTGTTCGAAACTTTGTTGGATCTGTCTTAATTTCAGTGGGATATGACTTTGTTAAGTCCAATTTCGTGTGGGGTAACTAAAAATTGTTTCTTTTTGGAAACTAGTCCGTTATTTGGTCTTTTCAATTATTGGTTTAAAGCGCAGTTGGCTTCTTTTTGTTTTAAACCAAAATGAGAACAATATATTTATGGTAAGTAAGTCTGTTAATTGGCTTTAAGCTATCTCTCTGCACATCTCGATTAACTCCATAAAAAAAATGGAGAAATGCGATGAAATAATGTAGGTACATTGTTTTTTTAAAATTCCGTTTGAAATATAAATTCAAATAAATTTACCATTATATTTACAATTCTGAATTTGAATTGTATTATTTTAACGATTTACATTAGAGCACGGAGTTAATCAAAATAGCTTCTGAAATAAATTATTTATTATTCAATGGCCAAAAATTGTTTGTCGTTTAATGGTGCTAATCTTTATTATTTGGAAAATTAATCTAACCAACGCTTTGACATTTAAATTTAAGATATTTCAAAAAGTGGAGTTGATCGAGTTGTGCAGTGAACGGTTCCATATACTGTGAAAATCCATTGCCAAATTTGTACTTTATTAGAAATTTATTTTTTATTTTTACAAATTCTTTAAAGAGCAAGTCCTGTGACATCTCTTTTCCATCAACAGCGATCCTACGTATAATGAGACTAAATAACATTTAGTACAATTTTGATGAGTATGGTAAGGGAATCTTTCGCGTTGAAGAAGAGTCGCGGAAAGAGTTACTTCTCATGCAGTAGTTGGTTCCTCACTAAATTGGAATCTAGGTTCGATAAATGGTTTTTCATTGGCGCTCTGAATCTCCAGCGTCCTGGAAAGATGAACTCCATTCTTTAGCAATGTACAGCAACATCGCCTAATTGATTTTTAACTTAAAATAAAACTAAATTATTATTTTTGATAAAAAAAAAATAGCCTCCATCAATCTCATTATGTTTATTACTGTATTATTGTTTCAAGTATATTGATACCGGAAAAAATATAAATTTAAACTTCTACATTAACAAAAAAAATTTTTTGGGGAATGGTTAAAATTTATCGTACATCACTGATTTGTCTTTTTGAACCGAAAATTTTTATTAATTGCTGTTCATATGAGGAAATATTTCTTTGCATTATTTGCATGCAAGGGCCTAATAACCTTTCAAATGCATCCACATCTAGATATGCAGTTTTAACATTTCCAATAGCGTAAACAGATGCAGCTCTAGGTTTGTGCGTTACTAAGGCTAGTTCGCCAAAATAATCACCAGGTTGTAAACGTTTGATTTCTATATCTTCTTCATCTTCATTTAAGATGGTGACCTGTACTTCGCCACTCTCTATGAAGTACATGCCATCGGCTGAATCTCCCTAAAACAATCAACATAAGTTTTAACACCTCCCGAGCAGAATTAGTTAGACCAACCTTCATGAAAGCAATAAAAAATAAACTATTTTTTCTGCGGTTGCTTAGAATGGACCTCTATTATTCAAAATTTTGGGCGAGAAGTTTGTTTTGAAGGAAAATTATGGTTTCAATCATTGTTCAGTTCACCATTGCTTACTTAATCAGTAGTAATCGCCTATTTCTTCAGGCGGGGCTTAACGTCCAACTACCAATTAGGTGTCGTGGACGGAAGTGGAAGCTCATAAACAATTTTTTCCTACAAATAAAAAGTAGCCATACGCGGGATTCGAACTGGGGATCTCCCACTTACAAGGACACGCTCTTGACCACTAGACCAACAAACGCTCCTGTGTACTTAATTAGTAAGTTTTTATTTCTACTTTTTCTTACTCTGCTTTGAGATGTTATTGTAATCGTGCAAATTTTTGATTTCGAGTTTTTAGGGTCCCTGAGTCCGAAAAAATGGCCAAAAATATTTTGTGGTTTCTTTATTTGGGAAATTTAATATACGAGTATATATAAAAAGCTATGACTGAACCAAGAGCTTTTACACTGAAATTTTAAGATATTTCAAAAAGTGGAGTTAATCAATTTGGGTAGTAAATTGCTCTTATGAAGGTTTCCAACTTTTATTATAAACCTTCTTTTCATGAAAATTTGATTAAGAGCACTATGAAGGAATACCTCAGTTTCCTGGTTCCCTGGGTACCGCAGGATTCTGGGGAACGAGTATGCCGATAAGTACGAGGTGTGGCTATTAAATAAAGAGGGTGATGCTGCTACAGAAGAACTATGCATGCGCCAAATCCTAACGACCGACAGCTCTGCAGCGTAAAGCCTTTTCTTTCCATTGCAGCGTCTCACGTGTTTGTAGAAAAATCTGTCTGACCGGAACCGTCGTTTGTGTTTTTGAGTGATTCAAGCGTTTCCAAGATGACCGAGAAGACGTCGGAAATGATGACCGGCTCGGGTCGCCCTTCCACGTCCAAAACGGATGAAAATATAGATTTTAATTAATCAACATTACTACCGTGAGGTGCTTGCTCAACTCCGTGAAAGAGTAAGGAAAAAAAACGACCCGATTTGTGAAAGAACAAGTCATGGGTTCTCCATCAAGACAACGCGCCAGCTCACTCTGCATTGTCTGTCAAGACGTTTCTAGCAAAGTAAAACATCCCAGTTTTAGGCCATCCGCCTCATTCGCCTGACCTGGCCCCGTGTGACTTTTATCTGTTCCCCAAAGTCAAATCTGCATTAAAAGGACCACGATTTCAGTCCTTTGAAGCTGTAAAAGAAAAAGCGGCACTCGTCATGCAGGAGCTCACAGAAAAAGACTTCCAGCACTGTTTGGAACAATGGTAAATTCGCATGGAGCGTTGTAGGTATAGAGGAGGGGTGTATATTGTAGGTGATAATAACTAAATATGTATAAATTTAAAATAAAATTTAAAAAAACGAGTATGTTTTGTTAGTGACAATGATTAGAGCGTTTTTTCTCTGCATCCTACATTGCAGAATGGAGGAAGATCAATGAAGGAACACAGAAATTGGTGAAGATACCACGCCATCATAGTCAGGGCAGGATAACGCTTCGTCTGAATATGATGGCTCTTCTTTATTTTAGAAGGTACCCCCAGATCCACCAGCTAATCCAGATATTTTCAGTCATCAACTTGTGGAAAGTCTAGTGAAACTTCACGCCACTTCCAGAAACTGTCCAAGACTGGTAAATTAAACTTACTAAGTGGATTCAAAGCATCGGAAGACTAAACTACCATATCTCCTAATTTATGTGGCAAAATACTTTCACTAATATGAGGTATTTTATAATCCTCCAGCTTCTCCTCATTGGCTAACCCCCCGAGAAGGGGATCGGGAAGAATTGATGGGCCAGCATTCCTTTTTCGAAATGGAGTCGTCCTTATGCAGTACACTGTATGGCACAACACTATACTACAAATACCAATTAAAACCGCAGGAAGCATAGATTTTGAAATTCGTTAGTACCGCCATGAACTGACGGTTATTTAGCGTAGAAACTTTTTAAACCGAACTAATTTAAAATGCTATTCTTTATTTTTATAATTTATCGATAAATTTTCAGACACGACCCCAACAAATCTTCTTTTTATTTAAACTAGCCATACGATATTGCTCACTTAAAGTTATGGGGTACTTAATTTGATTTTCTTTTTTCAGGACAATTCAATTATGGGTACTTTTTGATCGAAGCTGTGCACCTCTTGCCAATGCCTCGCGCGCCTAATAGTTTGAAAAACGCTCTAAGCAACTACGGTGACTTGAAAATGAAGGTCAAAAGCTGTCACCATTAAAAGTTAAAACTGGTTTTGGGTGAGTTAAACAAAACAAAATTAGCAATACATTACACGGAGTAACAAAACGTCAGAACGGAACTACTCAATCACACTGTTACTGCGTTAGAGCTCCATTGTAAATTCTAACTCAGTTTCAAATTTACCTGCTTAACTATAACTTCACCGTTGCTATATTGCTTTGGCACAAGTGCATCGGCCAGATTCAATCTTTCGTATGGTTTAAGCGACTCCAACATAGGCACTTTTGAAATTAAACTTTCATACATTTTTCTCTTTTTAAACGCTCTCTGCAATACAATTCTTCTAAATGTTTGTCTAGACATTGCCCATAATTTGCCACCAGTAACTGCTATAACAGTGGCTGCTCGTGGTTGGTTATATAAAAGCGCTAGTTCTCCAAAGCTGCCTGCATGATAATAAGTATAGATCTTCTTCTCCTCTCCGTCCACATTTTTGAACACATTGTATATACCGCTTTCAATGACGTAGAAATTATCACCATCATCCCCTTCTCTGATTACCTCTTCACCTTTGCGCACCTCTTTGGAAAATGTAGCATTTATCACATCGTCCCACTGCTCTTGATCCAATGATCTTAAACAATTAAAAAAAAAAACGAACAGTCAGTCATTAGAATTTTTACCTCCTCGTTCCCCAACTTAGTAAGAGAAGATATTCTAATCAAGCAGATTTTCTGTTATAATTTTACATTGAAAATACCCCTTTTTGCTATCCTCTGTGCCCAAAAAAGTGGTTTTTACGACATGGTCTTTATCTATGTTTATCCGTAAGTATCCACCACAACTCAAACACGAAAAATCGAATAAGGTCTCAATTTGATATCTAGCTTAGATGATAGAAGAAGGTTTCACATTAAATTTGGGGCAAAATTGGTTTAACTTTACAAAATCAGTTTTTTAAGGTTTTCCTCAAGAATGGTTGCTACAATTTTGTTTGAACTTAGGGTCCATTTTAGACCTATAACTTTTAACTGACCGGTAGTGCTTTATGGGGGCGAATGCTGGGTTCTGACCAAAGAGAGCCAGACAGCTTTGAGAGTGTGGAAAAAGAAAGTATTGAGGAAAAGATATGGTCCTGTGAACGAGGGAGGAAGATGGAGAATCCACACCAACTTGGAACTGCAAACTCTCTATGGAGAAGCAGACATCGTTCAATGCGTTTAAAAAAAGGAAGATTGAGTCGGTTAGGACATTTGGAAAGGATGGTGGATAATAGAATCCCCAAAAGTCTTTTATATAGAAGGCGCAGAGCCGTCAGAATAAGAGGTAGGCCAAGGCTTAGATGGCTTGGTGACATCGAGAGGGATTTGAGGAAAACAGGTGTGCGAAGTTGGCGATTAAAGGTTCTTGATAGAGCTCAGTGGAAAGCCTTGATTGAGGAGGCCCTGGTCCTTTTAGGACTATAGCGCCGAAGAGGAAGGAAGGAAGGGACTTTTAACTGAAACCTTGTTACATAAAAATTCGTTGAAGAACCTTTTCTAAGAGAAGGATTTAGACATTTCTCTAACCTTCCATTAGAGGTTATTGACTGTTATGCCACTTATAATAATATTAATAAGCAATACAGCAGATGAGATAACAGAAACACTTATCTTATTCTCACTAAATTAACAAATTTTCTCAAATTTTAAAATTTTTATTCTTATTGTCGAGTTAGCTGGCATTATATAATGGAAGAGGCATTATATAATGCCAGCATTCATAAAGGCAAGAAGAATTGAATGGTTGGGCCATTTAGTGCGAATGCCGAACAATGGGATGCCAAAAAAAAACTACTTTTCTCCAAAATGGAGGGTACAAGAGGTAGAGGGCGGCCATGAAGTCGTTGGATGCAGGATGTGGAGGCTGACTTGCGGAAGCTGGGTGTGAGTGATTGGAAGAGGAAGGCGCTGGACAGAGAGAGGTGGTTCGAGGTTGTCAGGGAGGCCAAGGTTCGATCAGAGCTGTAGAGCTATTTAGTAAAGTAAAGTAAAGTATTCTATAATGCCAAATTTCTCAACATTTGTCTTTCTTTATCTGACTTTGGATAATACTCTGGAGCAACATCATTATCCTCTTCTGGATTATATGGTTCAGCAGAAATGGATTTACGTCTCTGTAAGTCTCAGATTTAAGTGATTAGTTCAGTCCTATTGAGGGGGGGGGATAATTGCCAGAAATTGTTCTATTATCTCTCATTTTGTCTTAAAATAAAGCCGCTAACTATCTCTTTGCATCCAGATATGTTTTTTAACTCGACAAAACGCTAAATTTTCAATATTTCCTGATTTATTAAAGGCGAGTGTAAGTAAAAAATTAAATCTCAAAGATGATTCGCAAGAGGTTAAAAGCTGTCTAGACAAATGGAGCAATAATTCTAAAAGGAAAACCACCTCCAAGTTCGTCTAACACTGGTCTAGCTAATAAATTCTATCATAGTTTCAAGATTTCCTGCTTAATTATGATTAAGTATACATTACCTAAAGATAAATATATTCTGGCAAGCATTTCTCAACATTTGTCTTTCTTTATCTGTCTTTGGATAATACTCTGGAGCTACATCTTCGTCTTCTTCTGGATTATATGCTTCAGCAGAAATAGATTTACGTCTCTGTCTAAGATTTCCTTGCGGTGGTAAAGCATCATCTTCTAATGCTGAATCTGATGGAGAATCAATATGGTTGGCGTCTTCAATATCTCTTTCGGCCGATCTTAATCTAAATTAAAAGAATTAGAAGTTACAGTGGGCGACAAACATTCTAATCTTCCTATATATCAGCAGTAACGCCATTGTAACATTACTTGCTGTGTATAGCTGGATTAAGATAAAATGGTGAGAACGTTTAACTCCAGTTTCTTTCTCTTTGTGGGACCGCAGAAGTTTCAGTCGGCAACAGATCAATTGATTAAGTTATGTAATGTTCCTATAGTGAACACACCAGATGGGAAAGATGGAAGACAAAAAAGTTGCCCAACAAATAGGCCGATCTTGTAAAACATTGCTTCCCAAAATAGACGATATCGCTCAGGTAATCTAGACTTTCGACAAAATAAAGGGAGGGCGAAAGCGTAGAAGAGCTATAAAGAAACAAACAAAATGAAATTTGGCTTCAAAATTGGACAAAAAATGAAACTTTGAAGCTTAAAAAAACTATCTAACTTCTAAAGAACTCCTAATCGTAACAGTTTGTCATTTAAGAGTACAACTAAGCATGTTTTTGTGTTAATGAAAGGATTAAATACTTTGTAGCCTTCTCACAGAAGTCAGCTGATTGTCAAACCTTTCCATTTGAATCGATATTAACCTCACTTCATATTGGTGCTGCTACAGTACTTATAAAATAAAAACAAGACGATGCTACGTTTTTTGGGAGACTTTTGTAGTCTTTTAGTAGATTGTCAATACTATTATTGATTTATTACAGCGTTTTCGTACGCTAGTTGCTGATTGGCGGTTCACGAAAAATAATCAATAATGGCGGACACAAAAAATAAAAAGTAAAAAATTAAAGCATAAAAATATCATAGAAACGTTTTTTCTCATAATTCATAAAAATTATTTTAATTATTAATATTATACAGTAAAGTTGTTAATATGTACAGCAGGGGACCCTAAACTTTTTACACAGGGGGCCAGTTCACTGTCCCTCAGACCGTTGGAGGGCCGGACTATAAAACAAACTATTTTAAAGTAAAAAAAACGGGAACAAATAGAATATTTCAAATAAAGAACAAGTAAATTTAAATCACCAAACTGCCCAGTATTTCTGTGGGAACTATGGACCTGCTTTTGGCTAATGAGATGGTCAATGTCCGGTTTGGTTATAGTGCTTTGCCTTTCTTCCTACTTCTACTGTTATTTCACACTGTATTAGTACTGTACATGAGCGACGCAGCGCTTTGCGGCACCACCACAAATAGTGCTCCTCTCACTGACCACCAGTGAAAGAGATGCCCCTTCCGGAAGTGCGGCGGGGGCCAGATAAATGTCCTCAGGGGGCAGCATTTGGCTCGCGGGCCGTAGTCTGGGGACCCCTGATGTACAGTAATAAGTTAGTCTGTCTGAAGATATACGAGAAAATATAATAGCACATTTAACGGGATTAAAATTGTCTTTCATGGAGTATTTTCCAAAACACAAAGGATAATTGGGTTTCAATCCCCTTCTATAAAGAAAATTTAGGAAAAGCTACATCATTATCGATAAAAGATAAAGAAAAGTTAATAGAATTATCATGTGACAGAACTTAAATGATAACTAAGTTAAAATCTGCTTAAAGAGACTGGATTGTAATGAGTAAGCTCTCTCCAAGCAACATTAAATTTAATTGTTACCTACAGGTAGTTGAATGCATAAAAGAAATTAATTTAGAAGATTGAGATAAAACGCTGATTTATAGCATTTCAGCTTTCCTTAAAAATACAGGACAAAACTTATTTTGTGTTTAAATAGTTTGCTTGCTTTCTTTAGTTTGTGTTAACGTATCAGTTATTAACTGATTGCAACAAACTGCCAATTCACACAGCTTACTGATAGATTATCTGTTTATAATCAACTATTATCTTATAAATTAATAAAAATCTAAACAAAAATTGCAAAAACTAAACCTCTGGAAATATTCGGCCGCAAAAGCTACAGGATCTTGTGGTTGTTCCAGCAAAAATGTTACTGTAAATTCTAGCATCATTTGACGAAATTCATTACTGACAGCTATTTTCCCAATGTGTGGACGTTGCATTGTAGTGTTGTTTTCAGATTCCTTGCTGCATATACTAAAAAATTAATATTTATGAAGAGAATAAAATATTGAAAATTAAAATATTAAATCCATAAAATTATTTTTACAGAAAAAGAACTCACATGTTTAATTTTGTTATTTTAAATTAAGAATTGGATAAATGTTCTGCGAAACAACAGCTGACGATTAAATTCATTTTTTATGTAAAAGGTAATCTTTTTTTTTTTTTGTTATTACATATTTCATGAATTTAATAATTATAATTAATTTATAAAATATTATTTTAAATATTTTTTTGGTAATTGTTTAGATAAATTCGATTAAAGTTATTTACTTGATATCATTTTTAGCCATTGTTATTGGCATAAAAAATTGCCTTGTACATTAATCTAGCACTGTCAATTGTTATTTTGTGCAGTTTGCCACTATTTAATACTTAATAAATTAAGCCCTATAAGCCTTCTTCCAATCTTAGGAAAACTCCTTGAGAAACTGCTCCTAAAACGAATTTATCCTCTTCTAGAATCACAGGAAATACTTCCGTCCCATCAATTTGGTTTCCGCCCTCATCACTCTACAGTCCAACAATGTCATCGTGTTGTGGATGTAATCTCAACCTCTCTTGAGAATGGACAGTATTGTCCGGGAGTTTTTCTCGACGTTGCTCAAGCTTTCGATCGCGTCTGGCACCGGGGATTGCTTGCCAAACTCAAGAGCATCCTACCAACTACATATTTTCTCATCCTTCAATCTTACCTTACTGGACGCTTATTTAGTGTCGTCTGTGGAAATTCCTACTCTCCTTGTTACCCAGTTCGAGCAGGTGTTCCCCAGGGAAGTGTCCTTGGGCCTGTACTCTACACCATATACACTGCTGATATTCCTACCAATCCTCGTACCTTCCTTTTTACTTATGCCGATGATACGGCCATCCTCTCTCCTCATGAAGACCCGGTCCTTGCCTACCGCTTCCTCCAATCCCATATAGAATCTCTTGAGCCTTGGCTAAAGAAATGGAGAATTAAAATTAATGAAAATAAATGTAATTACATTACATTCTCCCTAAGGCGAACTATCCTTCCACCCGTTTACCTAAACCTCACTCCTCTTCCCACAACAGATTGTGTTAAGTATCTAGGACTCTTCATGGACAAACGCCTAACCTGAAATCCACATACTAGACTCAAACGGAAAGAACTGAACAGACGATACAAACTTCTCTCTAGACTTCTTGACAAGCGATCTAAACTCTCTCTACAGAATAAACGACTTATCTATACTATGATACTAAAACCTGCCTGGACTTACGGAATGGAACTTTGGGGCTCAGCCAAAGCTTCCAATATCTACAGAATCCAATCCTTCCAGTCAAAAACTCTCCATAGAATCGCTAATGCTCCTTACTTTGTTTCCAATCATACCTTGCACCGAGATTTCCTTGTTCCCTATGTTTCTGAAGCTGTAAGATCCCGATACTTTAAATTCCACACATCAATCACCTCACATCCCAATCCTCTAGTAGCTCAACTTACCACTCTACCAGGAAATCCTCCCAGGCGGTTGAAGCGCAGATGGCCACGCGATCTTCTAAATGAAGTAAGAGCCAATGTACAATAGTGAAGTGTACCACTTTGGGAGTTTCACCAATGGGTGAATTCTCCCCTCATGTATTCATGTATGTATTCTATGTATCATGTTGTATCAGCTTCACTTGATGCAGAATTATTCTGCAGTTGTGAAAATAAATAAATTAAAAAAAAAAAAAAAAAAAATTAAGGAATTTTACTTATGTATCACTTACCTCAAAAAAATTCCTTTTCTGTTATCTAATTATTATCTTCTAGAAGCTATGAGAATTATCGCAGGTAATAGAAGGTTCTAGTCCTTACAGAAAGTGTTGCGCTTTAGAACACTATCGAGAGAAGCCGAAATTCAGGCTTATTTTGCGACCTATTGTGGTGTACGGGAGCGAAAAGTGGGCTCTTACTAAGGAGGATGAACGCTTTCTCAGTGTCTGGGAGAGAAAAAATTTTGAAAAGAATATAGGGCCCCCATTCTGGTGGGGAACAGGTGAAGGATAAGGACCAACAAGGAAGTCAGAGATCTTTATGCTGATCAGGACCTAGTGGGCCTTAACAAACAAGGAAGGATTAGATGGTAAGAGTAACTTGGAACGAATGTGGGGAGGAAAGAATAGCCAAGAAACTATTTCTTGGACATCCAGGAAGGGCTATAAGAAGAGGGAGGCCCCGGGTGAGATGGCACGACAGTGTTGTGCAGGATCTAAGAGATTTGGGAGTAAGAAGATGGAGAACAGCAACCGAAGCGAGGGATGAATGGCACAGCATTATTGAGGCGGCCAAGGTCCTTCGTGGATCCTGTAGTGCCAAGCAAGAAGAACAAATTAGGTTATTTCATCCTAAATCTAGCCCTAATTTTTGTAATTTTCACAACTTTGTAAATTCGTATTTCCTTAAAATTTTTAACTAAATTATCCTGGACATTTTATAGATATTATTTTATAGTTTTATTATTTTTTTGTAAACGATACTAATGATTTTCTTTAAACATTGCGTACACACTACTTATACAGGGTGAACCAGTAAGTATTGTCCATAGGCCTACTGTGTGAAGTACATCTAAAGTGGAGTTCAATGACGTATTGGCCAACTTCATATTTTCCACCATCAAAGTCATCAAATTGGCTAGAGTCCTATGTTCGATGATATACAATAAAATTGATGATTCTTCCCGGAAACAGTCTACCCAGGTAAATTAATCACGCTACGACTCCCAAACAATAGGTAAAGCTAGCAAATGCAGAGGAAGGTAGCATTCAATCTAGGCTGCAAATCTAACGTAACGAGATAAAAGAATATTTTCTGTATTGATTACATTATTACAGTGTAAAATTAGTATTTGATATTTTCTTCTCTTTCGTATATTGTGGACAAAATACTCTAAGACGTGTTTCCCCCTCCCCCTATTTAAGCCTGTCTAAATAATTCAAATATAACCTGACAGAGAAACTCAAGTTAGATAACCACATAGTGACTGGCACTTTTACAACACTGAAATTGCCACATCTTTGTGATCCCCACTATAATTTTACATTTTTTTTTTATTCTTAGACACAACTTGTTTCATCATATAGACAGAAATGTACTTACAACACTCATTTCCAGACAGCAATCTTGGGAAATCTGTTACAGGCTAGCAACCAATTGCAACATTATTTTACTAAATATCATTTTTTATTAATACCATTATCTTTATTATAGTTTTATAGTTATATCTAATGTGGTGATGCCCACATCGTCATGTTTTATTAAGCATGTTTAAGCAATTTCACTGTTTTCTCATTTTCCAAAAATACATAAAACTATAATTACATTAAATGAAAGCAGTGAATTAAAATTAATAATAATAAAAATTCGTATACCTTATCACTTATTTTCCTAGAGAGAACCGATTCTTCCAAATTTTCTCCTATCTTCTTCTTAACTGGCGCTACAACTCGCTTGCGCGAATCTCGGCCTCCTCTATCAAAGTTTGCCAGTTGTCCCGGTCCAATGCTGCCACCATCCAGTTTCGGACACCAAGGAGAGTTCTTGCATCCTTCGAAACACCATCTTTCCATCGCTGCCTCAATCTGCCCACTCGTCGCGTGCCATTTATATTTTCTTCAATTATCTTATATGGTATTTCCTCGGGATTCATTCTGCCTACGTGTACTGCCGAACGAAGCCGTCCAAGCTTCACCAAATTCACCACGTCAACGTCCCTGTACAAACTCCTTAGTTCTGCATTACTTCTCCGTCTCCATGTTTTGCCATCCAAAATGGCTCCATAGATCCTTCGAAGAATTTTTCTTTCGAACCTAACGAGAACAAGCTCGTGATTTTTGGTGGTGACCCAGCACTCTGAGGCGTACGTTAAGACGGGTCAGATAAGGGTCTTATAAAGTAAAAAAGAAGTAAAGTAATCGCCTATTTTTTCAGACATCCAACTACCAATTAGGTGTCGTAGACGGAGGCGACTAGCAAACATACTTTACTGTAAATTTCTTTTATTAATCATTAAATAAAATCCAAGGCCTAAGACCGGGAATCGAACCCAGTACCACAATACATATTAGCTTCGCAGGTCTCGCCTCTAACCTCTCGGCTACCGAGGTGCCCGGGTCTTATAAAGCCTTATCTTAGTCGACCTGGAGAGTAACTGACTTTTAAAATGATGTTGCAAGCCGAAGTATTTCCAGTTAGCCAGCAGTATTCTTCTATTAATTTCACTGTGCACGTTGTTGTCGGAGCTCACCTGCGTGCCTAGATAAATAAAATTATCCACCCACTCGAAGGTGTAATTCTTGGAGGGAGCTGCTCCGCTTTGTTTTTGCTTGATTCACCTCAAGACCTATTTCTGTTGCAGCTCTCTCCAAGTCGATGAACGCATTTTCGACCGCACCTCTTGATCGACCAATCAGATCTACATTGTCAGCATACGCCAACAGCTGAATGGTTCTCTATAGAATGGTGCCATTTGTCTGTATGCCAGACCTTCATACAACCCACTCTCCTATACTTTTTTTCTGTATACCACATCAATTTTAATTCGACCTACAGTAAAATCTGGAATACAAAGCTCATAGAATTATTCTAATTACTGTTAGTTATCATTTTGTTGGTTCAGTTTGTCTTAGCAATAAATGTGTGTGGATTAACGCGCGTTTTAGGATCTACCAGAGTTCATTAACTGTAAAGCGTCATACATGTTTTATGATATGCATATAAAATGAAGTAACATCTATTTTTACTGAGGGCTTAACGTCGAACTACCAATTTAGATGCCGTGAACAGAAGGCGCAAAAGCACGTAGTTCATTATCTTTTTTTTTTCTTTTTCCTCAAAAATAAAAACTTAGTTACGGATTGTAAACGAAGTGGAGATCACAAACCTATTAATCTGTGATCATAACTTCTACCCAAACTCCTCTACTTTGCATCAAAATGTCTTGTTTTTATGAATACATTAACAGAATGAAAGTTAGTTTAATGATGGCTTTTCTCTTTTTTTGATGCGGTAAATAAAAGGTCTTGCAGTTCAAAAGCTTATATAATTACTCGCTCGAAATATATCTTTTTACTCGAATCATTTTTTCTCAAACGGAGACGACCCATTGTCTTAATAATATATCGAGTTATTTTGTCGTTTTTCAAGCAAAGTGATTCAATACTTTAATAACTAAATTAAGATAATTTAAATTTTGAATAAATCACTATAGACACCATGTAACCTCCCTCACTCTTTTAGCAAGCTTAGTGCGACACGATAACTTAAGCGAAGTCGAAATCTCTACACCAAACTTATCAATCTACCTCCGTTGATCGATAAAACAATGAAACAGGTCAGGGTTACAATAAACATACGCTCTACGGCGGATAAAACAAAAAAATATTACCCATCAGTGCAAATCTAACCACATTTTTCAAAAATTTAGTAAGTAATACATTCTCTTTTTTAACAAAACTGGAAAACAGAAGTTCATCAAAAGGCCAACGTTCAGCGCCACAGTATATTATATTTAAGAGTTGTGATGATGTCATCTAATAATGGAGCCCTCTTTCAATGTACGAAAACTAAAGGGTGGAGAAAATGGGCAAATGCAAGCGATTTTAAAATTGCATGCATGACAATGTTTTTTTTAAGTACGACAAATAGCTGCGCTCAAGTTAGCAGCACTGTGCAGGCGTGAGATTTATTGACTTAAATTCAAACTGATAAGTAAAACATTTTTTTTTTGGTTAAGTTTTTTCTTAACTTAGCGCGTTAAGTTGTAAGAATTAGTATGGATTGGTGCTTTATTTTGTAGTATTGATCATTTCTAGTATACTAAAATTAACGCTATAAAAAGTAATAATTGAACAATTACTAGAAAAACCATTCCGAATTCTCATAATGTGAAGAATAAGCATGTTGTCTCGCAGCGCTGTATTAAAATTAATCTTGTTTTTCACTGTATTATAGACACAATAGTATTATATATTATAGACAATATAATATTATAGATATAATAGTATTATATTATGTTATAGATAATATAACTCTAACAATTTCAATTTGTATGGCGCGTAGTCTAGTTCGTCGGCACTAACTGTTTATTTTTAGATAGGAACGTGATTATTAAAATAATGTGTCTGCGATTGTCACAATTATATATCATCAATTTTATTGTTTTAAATTTTGAATACATTAATAACAAATGAACATCAATATCTTTTGATTAAGATAATATACCAAAACAATGACTAATACTATAAGAAATGTATTGCCTTATTCTTTGAGTAAATGTTATTTTTTTTATTTTCTTTTCAAACTGAAACTAAAATCTTAATACGAACAAGACACTTTGTTTGGCAAAGTGGGCGAACAGGCTGTATCCAGCATACATCTGCACCATAGCTGTAGATCAGTGATGACCCTAATTGATAATGTTCAACTAACGGCCACCTACTTAACATGGATCTTGAAGAACCAAAAAAAATCTATCCACTTTCAGTGGGCGTATCTCTTTGAAAAAACCAAATTAATAATAGTAGGGAATCCTAGTTTTGTGGAAAGTAACTGGAAGTGGGAGATAGTATTATGTTTTCAGCATGTTTAATATAAATGCAAAGAGTCCCAGCTCACGTTAATCGTAGAACAAGAATATTTAGAAAGCTGGAGTGAATGCAGTAGTAAAGAGCGTCTGATACGTTAGTAGATTAAATTGGAGTGTGCGCTGAACATGTATTTCACATGAGGCGGCGAGTTGCCGGCTTGAGGTGCACGGTGGCTTGCTGTTTGGGTAGTAGTTCCACTGAAAGTGTCTGTGACACAACATGACTGAAGAAATTACGTTAAGTTTAAATCTCCATGCATTCGACACTTTCATTTAAATCTTGCACTTCATTACTTAACTCAAGTACTTATTTATAATAACGCGTGTTTCAGGTTTTCAGGAACAAAACAGAAAACTGTAGGCTTTGTATTCAAGGGAATTATTGCTACTAAAAGTGTTTGGCATTTCATTTTCAAAATATTATCACATTATATCTCCTTAACAAGTACAGCTACAAAGTGGAAATTCTGCACAATTGTAGCAGTAAATGAGTTCTTTAGTTGAGCATATTCTCGCAGGGATTACACGAACAGGACATGTGATACAGCAGTTTGAAATTAGAAGGAAATGTAAAACCACTAAAGATTATCACTTTATATCTCCTTAACAAGTACAGCTACAAAGTGGAAATTCTGCACAATTGTAGCAGTAAATGACTACTTTAGTTGAGTATGTTCTCGCAGGGATTACAACAACAGGACCTGAGATACAGCAGTTTGAAATTTGAAGGAAACGTAAAACCAGTAAACTTTATCAACTTAAGTATATCTCCTCAATAAATGCAGCTACAAAGCGGGAATTCTGCACAATTGTAGAAGTAAATGAGTTCTTTAGTTGAGCATATTCTCGCGGGGATTACACTAATAGGAGATGATATACAGCAGTTTGAAATTTAAAGGAAATTTAAAACCACTAAACTTTATCACCTTATATTTCCTTAATAAGTACAGCTACAATGCGGGAATTCTGCACAATTGTAGAAGTAAATGAGTTCTTTAGTTGAGCATATTCTCGCGGGGATTACACTAATAGGAGATGATATACAGCAGTTTGAAATTTAAAGGAAATTTAAAACCACTAAACTTTATCACCTTATATTTCCTTAATAAGTACAGCTACAAAGCGGGAATTCTGCACAATTGTAGAAGTAAATGAGTTCTTTAGTTGAGCATATTCTCGCGGGGATTACACTAATAGGAGATGATATACAGCAGTTTGAAATTTAAAGGAAATTTAAAACCACTAAACTTTATCACCTTATATTTCCTTAATAAGTACAGCTACAATGCGGGAATTCTGCACAATTGTAGCTGTAAATTAGTACTATAATTGACCATATTCTCGCGGTGATTGCGCAAACAGGACATAAGATACAGCAGTTTGAATTTTGAAGAAAACGTAAAACCAGTAAACTTTATCTACTTATATCTCCTCAATAAGTACAGCTACAATGCGGGAATTCTGCACAATTGTAGCTGTAAATTAGTACTATAATTGACCATATTCTCGCGGTGATTGCGCAAACAGGACATAAGATACAGCAGTTTGAATTTTGAAGAAAACGTAAAACCAGTAAACTTTATCTACTTATATCTCCTCAATAAGTACAGCTACAAAGCGGGAATTCTGCACAATTGTAGTAGTAAATTAGTACTATAATTGACCATATTCTCGCGGTGATTGCGCAAACAGGACATAAGATACAGCAGTTTGAATTTTGAAGAAAACGTAAAACCAGTAAACTTTATCTACTTATATCTCCTCAATAAGTACAGCTACAAAGCGGGAATTCTGCACAATTGTAGTAGTAAATTAGTACTATAATTGACCATATTCTCGCGGTGATTGCGCAAACAGGACATAAGATACAGCAGTTTGAATTTTGAAGAAAACGTAAAACCAGTAAACTTTATCTACTTATATCTCCTCAATAAATACAGCTACAAAGTGGGAATTCTGCACAATTGTAGAAGTAAATGAGTTCTTTAGTTGAGCATATTCTCGCGGGGATTACACTAATAGGAGATGATATACAGCAGTTTGAAATTTAAAGGAAATTTATAACCACTAAACTTTATCACCTTATATTTCCTTAATAAGTACAGCTACAATGCGGGAATTCTGCACAATTGTAGCAGTAAATTAGTACTATAATTGACCATATTCTCGCGGTGATTGCGCAAACAGGACATAAGATACAGCAGTTTGAATTTTGAAGAAAACGTAAAACTAGTAAACTTTATCAACTTATATCTCCTCAATAAATACAGCTACAAAGCGGGAATTCTGCACAATTGTAGTAGTAAATGACTACTTTAGTTGAGTATATTCTCACAGGGATTACACTCACAGGACCTGAGATACACCAGTTTGAATTTTGAAGAAAACGTAAAACCAGTAAATTTTATCTACTTATATCTCCTCAATAAGTACAGCTACAAAGCGGGAATTCTGCACAATTGTAGTAGTAAATTAGTACTATAATTGACCATATTCTCGCGGTGATTGCGCAAACAGGACATAAGATACAGCAGTTTGAATTTTGAAGAAAACGTAAAACCAGTAAACTTTATCTACCTTATATCTCCTCAATAAATACAGCTACAAAGTGGGAATTCTGCACAATTGTAGAAGTAAATGAGTTCTTTAGTTGAGCATATTCTCGCGGGGATTATACTAATAGGAGATGATATACAGCAGTTTGAAATTTAAAGGAAATTTAAAACCACTAAACTTTATCACCTTATATTTCCTTAATAAGTACAGCTACAATGCGGGAATTCTGCACAATTGTAGCTGTAAATTAGTACTATAATTGACCATATTCTCACAGGGATTACACTAACAGGACCTGAGATACAGCAGTTTGAAATTTGAAGGAAACGTAAAACCACTAAACTTTATCAACTTAAGTATATCTCCCTAATAAATATAGCTACAAAGCGGGAATTCTGCACAATTGTAGCAGTAAATTAGTACTATAATTGACCATATTCTCGCGGTGATTGCGCAAACAGGACATAAGATACAGCAGTTTGAATTTTGAAGAAAACGTAAAACTAGTAAACTTTATCAACTTATATCTCCTCAATAAATACAGCTACAAAGCGGGAATTCTGCACAATTGTAGTAGTAAATGACTACTTTAGTTGAGTATATTCTCACAGGGATTACACTCACAGGACCTGAGATACACCAGTTTGAAATTTGAAGGAAACGTAAAACCATTAAACTTTATCACCTTCTACACGTTCAATTAATAATCTGATGGATGTGGAGATATTGATGTTAAAATTTGTGGTATGTTTGGCTCAATTACAAGTTTATGTTCCCGTATCTCTTAAATTAAAAACTTCTTTAGAGTTAATCGGCTAGCGGTACATGGGAATTGATAAAGTACTTACGTGTTTACATAGGGGTTATTTTTGAAGCATTGAAAGCTTAGGTTCCACAATCTCACTAACTGGTGTGTTTCTTTGTTTGAAATTCGGTATTTTAAGGAGGACTGTAGTATGTTTTTTGTGTTTAGTTAAACTATAGCATTACAGCTGCATCCATTATACTGAAGTAAGTTTCGTTACTGAGTTAAGACAGTTTGGAATCGTGATTCAACCATCTCTATGTACTGGCCTCTGCACTATCTTCCTGACAGTCTCATTAAGCTCTAGCCATAAAATTTCGAACGGAAACTTTTTATAGAAAGATTTCATAACAGATTAATCTTGGTTAATTAATAATGTGTATAAATGTGGTTGGCAAGATTCTCAGTTGGTGTACCTATTTATTTGTATGAGCTTCCGTCGCCCATCCACGACTCTTAATTAATTTTTAGTTGCTAAATTATGAATTAGCAGATAATCAATCTCTATTGATGAATGAAAACCCAAAACCGGTCGGGAATACAAGAAAAAAAATGCTTGCTAGAACAGTTAAACTCAGCGATTTGATCAGTGTTTTTTAAAACTTATTAACGATTCTAACTAGCATGGCGGGCGACGGAAGTGGGCGAGACTAGCCACTTTTTCAAAAATTGTATTAATTCGAACTAGTTTTTAATCTGTTTTGGCCTTAAATGAGAAGGTGACAATAGTTATTTGTTCTTCGACAGTACAGTGGTACAGTACTTTATAGTACAATTACAGTGATTAAAATTACTGTACGTACATTCATGTACTCAAATCTTGAGAGAAAAATGATTTATAATAATTTTTATTTGTTTAAGAACTGTATTATAATTTACAATTTCAGTTGCAAAATCTCCACTCTAAAAAATCTACCTATATCTGGATTAATACTATTAAATATAAAATAAAATACTGAAACAATCTGGCACGAATGTGGACAAGCGAGAGATGAAAAGAATGTTTGGTTTTAGTTAGGGAAGAGCAGTTAGCGATACCAATTTGTATGGAAGTAAAGCGCCTTACACAGGCTGCTGGGATCGGTAATTGTGCTCTAATTGTTGCCCACAAGCGCCGAACACTGCCACCTACGCTCAAACAGCTGACCTTATAGTACGCTCACATTGTTCATTGTATACATTTCCTTTCGACATCTTATAATACACACATTATTCTCATCTATACTTTCCCTAGTAACGTAACAGCTATTAAAGAAGTATAGAATTCAAAAGCAGTTGCAAACCTAATAAATTTCTCTTATTACGAAGAAAAAAAGAAAAATATAAGGCACTCTCAGACAGTTTAGACAGTCAAAAAGCGGGTTTTGATAAATATAACAGCACTTTAAGCCAATTCTAAATTTTTCAACGGAGATAGACCTAATTCATTTCACAATGCGAAAAACCAATGAAAAATTAAAATGTATTGGATAGTTTTGAGCGGATAAAATTGATTTCAGATATAGATAAATGCCATACAGGACAGCAATAAATATAACAACACGGCTAGGTATTATTCATTTCACAAATATTTGTAATATAGACAACAGCCATTTAGGCAAGTATTAAATATAACAAAAGGGATGGACACTAATCAGAACAAGCATTACGAAAAACAAAGGAAAATTTAAGAAATATTGGATGGCTTAATCTACAAAAAGTTGTCTTCAAATAATAACATCTTTTTAGACCTGCCCTAAATATAACTAGGATAAAACTTGTTCATTTCACACAATGCGAAAAACCTAGGAAAAGTTAAGATGTATCTGATAGTTGTGATAGGATAAGATTTTATAGAGATATAGACAACCGCAATTTTAGGCCAGCTCTAAATATGACTCCTTAACAAAAACTTACAGTTTTAAAAGTTAAGTATAAGGGTTGATTAAACGCCAAAAGGTACACAAATCAGCAGTTCCCAACATTTCATTAATACTTCATTGATATAATTTAAGTAATTTTACTGCATTAACTTTTCCTTCACATTTTTTAGAATTTATTAGATGTCACAGACCCTTATGCTGGCCATTTTCGTCTACAAAATATTTACTCAAGTAGCACACCATTTAACTTAGATTGACTGTAATATCTATTTATCTATAATAATCAAACTATTAATCACAGGTGAAAAAGAAAACGTTATAAAAAATATAAAAAAAATAAGAGGCTAAAAAATTCATAAACTTTTTTTACATCAATGATTTTATGCATTTATTTTTATTTTTAAATAAAAATCATTGGTTTAAGTTCATTCTTCGATTAAAGTAATTGTTATTTTATGTTGTAGTCAAACGTTTGTAATAATAAGTAATAAATAATCTGGCTTTATCGCAAATAATATAGTTTTCTTCAATTACATTCTCAATCTAGGTGTTCTTCCCACAATGTTATATATATGTAATATAAAATAAAGAAAATAAAGATATGCATATTTTTAGGACAGCTAATTATTCCAGTATTTTACCATAAGTAAAATTAGGGGGACTAAATTAAATTACAATTGAGAAATGAGTAAATATTGTTGAATAATCTACTTGTTATTAAATGTATGTTATTTGTGCTCACGAATATTTCGGTAAGACGAATTTAAGACTGAAATATTGTTTTGAATCCTCCGTGATTGAAATTTAAAAAGTGGCCGACTCTAACTTTGTTTTTTTCTACTTTAACATGCATGTATATGTGACTACTCAGAATAATTCATCACTCATTTTATCATAATTATAATAAAAAAATATTATGAATGAACTGGCCAGCATAAGGGTCTGTGACATCTAATAAATTCTAAAAAATGTGAAGGAAAAGTTAATGCAGTAAAATTACTTAAATTATATCAATGAAGTATTAATGAAATGTTGGGAACTGCTGATTTGTGTACCTTTTGGCGTTTAATCAACCCTTATACTTAACTTTTAAAACTGTAAGTTTTTGTTAAGGAGATTTTTGTACCTTTTGGATAGATTTTCCTTTTTGTCTATTTGCAAAGTTACGTCTGCTTTACAGATTTTTTAAAATTTGGAATAAGCTATTCTATCATTATAACCTGATAAGGTGTTAAATCGGAACCGTAACTACCACTGGAGAGATCTTTTTAAAGAATGATTATAGTTACGGTCCCCAAACCATCCTCAATAACCATTTTTTTGAGAAAGCGTTTTGAATAAAATAGGAAGGTATTTGTACGTAAATAGCAAAATTAAACTGCGATTTCAGTACTTCCTTTTAAGAGGAGCAAGAAAAATAAACTGCGATTACAGTACTTCTCCCTAAAAGGCAAAGATTTTGAATCGAACGACAATTCATTGATGTAAATCGGTTCACTCATTGATAATTTTAACGATTGCAGTACTTCCTCTTAGTAGGTGTAAGAGCATGATGGCACTTCACAGCCACGTAGAGGAGCTTTAACCACTTTATTTGAGCTAAATTTTATCAAAATCGGACTAAGCTTTGTAGAAATATTGGTAATAATAGTTTTAGAAAGGGCCTTATTTGGGTGGGGCGAACTCCCCTCCTTATGAGGCATAGCGTCGAGACTTTTAAAGTACAAATCTGTACAAAATTTCGATTCGAATGACACTTCATTCATGAAAATCGGTTCACGTGTCGATAATTTGAAACGATTGCTATACTTCCCCTTAACAAGTGTAAGAGCAGATCGTCGCTTTATTGTTAGGTAGGGGAGCCCTAACCCTATCATCCTACCAAATTTTATCAAAATCGGGCCAAGATTTACAGAGTAATTAGTAATAATAATTTTGGAGGGGGCCTTACATAAAGGGGGCTAACTCCTCTCCCATTCGATGTACAGGGCCGAGAACCCCAAAAGGCACATCTACATAAAATTCCGAATCGAATGACACCTCATTCATGAAAATCGGTTCACGCGTTTAGGCGCTACGTTGTTTACAAAAAAGGTAACAAGAAGAAGAAGAAGAAGAAGAAGAAGAAGAAGAAGAACAAGAACAAGAACATTTTTTGAAAAAGCCGTTTTTGCTCATTTTCGGCAACTTTTTTCTCGAAACCTATTAGATCTGGGTGGTTGCAAAAAAATTACAGTTATAAAGGAGGATTTGCCCTATATTATAAAGAAAATTTGGGAATTTTATCTTTTATAGAAAAATAGAAAAAAATTGTCAAAGTTGGGTGTTTTTCAACGTTACACTTTTTCGTGCAGTTTTTGATGGTCAACCCTTATACAACTGTCCTACCGGACAGTTTTAATAACAGGGATAAATATTATACATTTCATCAGTGCAAAGGAATATTTAAAACATATTGGCTAGTTTAGTCAGGAAAAGGTTGTTTTCAAATAAATACAAAAAATATTTAGAACATCAGTGATGTCCTAAACATTATTCGTTTTACACATTGCGAAAAACCAAGGGAAAATTAGGATGTATCCCATTGTTGTGATAGGATAAGATTCATTACAGATATAGACAACTGCTATATAGCACAGCACATAACCAATCATCAGGAGTAAGTACTATTAATTACACACATTGTCAGAGACAAAGAAATATTAAGAATACCTACTAGTTCAGACGAAAAAGATTTTTTTTAAAAATAAAGACAACAAATGTTTAAGATACCTCCAACTCCAAACAAGAATGGACATTATTCATTTTACATTACAAAAAACAAAGGTAAATTAAGAAATATCGGCAAGTTGATACAGAAAAACATAATTTTGAGATAAACACAACTGCTATTAAGACCTGTCCTAAAAGTTACAAGGGGAGACATTAATCGCTTCACACATCACACGCAGGTGGTGACTATGAAGTATTTTGAGAATAAAATAGCATTAATTCATTATTCAATAATAACAAAGTTGTTTTATTTTCTACTTTAATTAAAACATTATAGTCTAGATTAATTTTTGGAATGTTTTGAATTTCGTAAGATTGACGACTAATTTAGAATAGTAGTAACAAGAGCAACGATTAATTTAGGAGTTTGTTGGATACTTTAGTTGCCTCATTTAATAATCACTAGCCTTTGTCGAGATTCTTGTTGGTGACTCACTAGACTTATGTAGAACCATATTGGTGGCACATTAGACCTATATAGAACCACCTAATACTTACATTTAACCATATTAGTGACTCATTCGACCTATGTAGTACCACCTTACGCTCATTTTAACCATACTGGTGACACAATAGACCCGTATAGAACCACCTTAAACTCATATTTAACCACTGCTGGTGGCACACAACAGTTATATAAGTCAACATTACAGCCAAATTTAACCAAGTTATTGACTCACCAGACTTTGACACATTTGGCCTATATAGAACCACCTAATACTTATATTTAACCATGTTAGTGACTCATTAGACCTATGTAGTACCATCTTACGCTCATTTTAACCACATTGGTGACACATTAGACCCTTATAGAACCACCTTACAGTTATACTTAATCATGTTAGTGACAAATTGGACCTATATAGAACCACCTAAAACTTATTATATAGCTTTACCATAAGCTCATATTTAACCATTTTGGTTACACATTAAACCTATTTAGAACCACCATTTATTTATCGTGTAATTGTGTCTTTTAAAGTCTTTCGTAATTATTAATTGCACATAATTTGGGTAATAAAAAATAGAGAAAATAGGTAACAGAAATGATTTCGAGATTGTTATGAAAAATGCATTTTTTACAAATATTAAATAGGTATATCTCTTAGTTACATAAAAGGAATGAAAATTCTGTCCGGCGTCTAAAAACTATGAAATAATATAAATAAAAGTAAATACTTTGAAAGTTCTCTAAATGTTAATACAATAGTTCACCGCGCAATAAATATTGTAATAATAAATTGAAAAAACTAAAATAATTACATTCACAAAAATGGTTATTACTATTATTTCTGCTGCAGCTGTGAAACTCTTAATAGGTGGGAATTTGCTTTTAAAACTACTCGGGTCTCGAAACTTTTATGAGATAGTTTACTACATTTTGGTCATGATAAAAAATATCATGTCGTGAGCGTGACTAAAAATTTTGCCTAAATCTGCTTTAGAACTGAAAGGAGTAATATGCAGCATACGATACCTTATTGCGTGTAAAAAATAATTCCCTATACTTGTTACCTAATTAAAAATTTACTGAGCGGCTACAATAGTGCGCATGTCTCATATAGTTGGAGGTCACCTCCACTGCTTCAGTTCTACAAGAGCACTCGTGGTGTAGGTATAGACTAAATGGGTGTCATGTTATTTTTACTGTAATTAAAAAATTAAAAATTGTTATTGGCAACGATACATTAGTTTGGTGCCTTAGGCGCTAATGACCTTAGCAATTGATGCCCTAAAAAAAAGAAAAAAGTTTATATAATGAGTCACTTTTCTATGTCCAAAAGGATAATAAATATTCTTGTAATTTTTTTTAAAGGATTGAACGAAATAAAACTATCTGAACAACTTGACGCTCGGGCTTTTGCTTTAAAGAAAGAAATCTCACATTGGCTTTCACAAGAATAATAATTGATTTAATAAACACAACAATTTGAAAAACTTGATGCTTGAACTTTTGCTTTAAAGAAAGCTTGGCTTTTACAAGAATTATTGATTTAATAAACACAACAATTTGAAAAACTTGATGCTTGAACTTTTGCTTTAAAGAAAGCTTGGCTTTTACAAGAATAATAATTGATTTAATAAACACAACAATTTGAAAAACTTGATGCTTGGGCTTTTGCTTTAAAGAAAGCTTGGCTTTTACAAGACTAATAATTGATTTAATAAACACAACAATTTGAAAAACTTGATGCTTGGGCTTTTGCTTTAAAGAAAGCTTGGCTTTTACAAGAATAATAATTGATTTAATAAACACAACAATTTGAAAAACTTGATGCTTGGGCTTTTGCTTTAAAGAAAGCTTGGCTTTCACAAGAATAATAATTGATTTAATAAACACAACAATTTGAAAAACTTGATGCTTGGGCTTTTGCTTTAAAGAAAGCTTGGCTTTTACAAGAATAATAATTGATTTAATAAACACAACAATTTGAAAAACTTGATGCTTGGGCTTTTGCTTTAAAGAAAGCTTGGCTTTCACAAGAATAATAATTGATTTAATAAACTCAACAATTTGATAAACTTGATGCTTGGGCTTTTTGCTTTAATAAGAGAAAGCTCTGAATGATCGTGGCAGAGAGAAACTAAAATTAAGGAATAGACGAATTAAAAAGATCAATTAGATTTCGAAAAAAAAAACTTGATTAGAGGTTTGAAAATTTATTTTTCTGAGCCATGAATTGACTTTGTATTGTGATTGTATGAAAGTATATTACCAAAAAATATGTTAGATTTTAGTTATATTTCTTTAGAATACAACTCTGTATTCCAGCGTCTCGAATTATTTTTAGTTTATCATCAGGGCCAGAAAATAAAACGAAAAATAATCGTGATAAAGAAATAAAAATAGTTTGAAACCGCGGCCATAGAGTTGTTTCTGTAATACATTAAAAAATGAATAAAAGAATATATTCTCATAAATTATTTCGTTTTTGCTTGAGAAACGCTTTGAACTTCCTTTAAGTTTGAACAAAAGGAGTAGAAAATAAGTCTTACGAGTGTACAATAAAATAGTCAATAACTTTTAGAAATACAATTTCTTTTTTCCCATCTTACAGGATTTTAAAGAGAAAAGTTGTCGTTAAATAGCAAATTTGGTAGAATTTGTCCCAGTAAGTTGTCCGTAAATTTTAATATTAGGCAAGTTTGCCCAACAGCATGTAGTGCTTATCGTTTTTAAACAGTAATAAGTGCTTGATAAACTTAATTTAAGGCATATTTTGTTATCTATTTTGAAGGTTGAGTTAATATAGGCTACTAAGGCATTTTGCCAGGTGTTATTAAACATACTTGCTTTATATATATTTTGAAAATTTTTGTATTTATAAATAAATGATGGTTTTATAAGAGTATCATTATTTAATAATCTGTAAAAAAAAAAATAGTAATTAGGAAAGTGATTATTCATAATTAAGTCGAATTAAAATTTTAAAAACTAATTAAAGCTTATAATTTATACAGAAGTAAATATCCAGCATAAGCAGTGACCCGCTAGACTTTAAAAAATTGCTCTCTTTTCAAAAGAGTTCTTTATTTGATAAACTGACAGAACCAAAAGATTCTTTTTAAAAAAGCCATATTAACAACTGGCAAAGAACTGTCACGATTTGACATCCCCTCAGTTTAATTCGACTAATTTATTTCTGTAGAAATTATTCAGTAAGATTTTAATCGACTAAATTTAGTTAACTTAATATTTATTATTTGTGTGAACTAACAATATTACAATTTGAGCAGTTTAATTTGTATGTAAGTTAATAATGAATCTCACCTCATTTATTAATTGTTACATAATTGTGATGTTTTTAAAGGTAAGATTGAAGAGTGTAGAGTATGTGATATTTTGATTTTGTTTAACATAGAAAATATTCGTGCATAAATGTTCTCTGAAACGATTGTTATCTTTAAAAAAAAAAAAAAAAAAAAAAATGGGAACATTCAACAAAATATTCAGAGAGGAATCAGCTCCTAAAAATTAGCTTTTAATATTTTAATAAGATTGAGTAGGCTATATTAGGCTTTCCACTTTCCCAGAAAGCAACTATTGTTTTGTTAGCCTCAATGAAACCTCCCCACGCAACGAGGGAATTATGCTTCAACTCTGGTCTACCGCAAGGCCCGTCTAGTGTAGAGAATGTGCAATACTGTTTGCAACCAACCTAACGGAGAGAGGCCAGGCTTTCAATATTTGGTGATGACGTCTGCCCACTCACTACCTCATTATCTCCGCTGCTGTTGCAACCTATATTGATAAAACACTCTATTAATAACCATATAGCGCTCTATTTGTCTGTTTTTCAGCAGCTCAAAACTCAGACTGTATAGTACTAGATGAAAGTAATTTTTCGTAAGATAGTACAGATTGTCGTATGTTTTTACCGCTTACTTACGAATGCGTAAAGTCCTTCTGTGCAATATGAACTTATTTACCACTATGATATCAATTTGTTTATTAATAACACTTTAAAATTAAATTACCTTCCCATATTGTATAATGAACTGTTTGGTTCAATTCAGCTTATTTATGTCAATAGAAATTTACACACAGAGTTGGAGTTTTAATTAATTAATTTTTAGCTATAAAAGCAAAACCTTTGATTAAACTAACCTTTACTGCTTGTTTAAATTATTTTATTGTCATAATTTGAATAATTTTGTTTTGTTAATAAACTCGTTTTCTGAGTTATTAGATTTGTATATATTTTACACCCAACTCGTTTTAAAAAAATACGATAGATACATTGCTTAGAAAACCGAGCAAAAAAGAATCGTGTAAAATGAAAAAACTCTAAACGTTTTCCTTAAAAAACGTGCAAAAAAAGTAATCATGAAATCCATATTACATATTTATAAAACAAAAACAATTTATATAAAAAAAAAAAAAATTAAAATTAGTGTACAGTGAAAATTCAGTCCATAAGTGCATATACAAATTGAAATTAGGAATAAAAATCAATAGCTACTTGGTAACATAGTGTGCACGTTTATTAAGAACTGGATCAAAAATGCTATCATCAGTAGATATGTAATATACTGAACACTTTCAACACTGAATAACGAAATGCTGTGTTCCAAGCTGAAGTAAAACGAGATAAAGAAAAAAATGATAATAAAATTCGGGTATTTCCCCCCCCCAAAACCTCCGGAATTCAAAGTAAACAAGCCATGAAGTCGTGTGATGTCAACAAGATCAAGTCACTAATACATTTGTGGGCATAATTCTTCTGACCACACTGTCAAAATTAGAATTAAAAAAATTATTTGGAGGGGATTCGTGCTAGAACAAAAAATTTTGCGTCAAAAAAGTGTATTTGTTCTTATTGGTGAACCGTATTATTTCAAAATCGGGTAAAAAAGTGTTGGGTGTAGATATATTTTTTAAGGTCATTAGCGCCCAGAGCTTTTTTTTAGTGCATTGCCGACCTGTCATCTGATTGGCCATCTCCGGAGCTCTATGAAGCTCCCTAGAAGGGAGAAAGAGCCAGCAGCAGGTTTTCGAACCAGGGATCCCCGCACGGGAATCTAGAATACCCTAACAACTGAGCTCCTGAAACTAAAGGCTTTACAATTGATGGCCAGCATTATTGTAGCAACGAAATGCTCACTTTATTGATGGTTATTTTTTTTTATTTCAATAACTAATTAAACTGCGCATTTATGCACGTCTTTAGGGAAATGTGAAGTTGCATTCAGCACCCAATAACTGCCTCCTTTCCTAGATTTATTTATTAAAATGTAGTAGTCATCAGTTACGGCGATTTTGAATCAGTTAATGGAGTAGTGCTAGATATTTAAATAATGAATGTAACAAACACATGCCTCTTACGTCATCTTGCATTACCCCTCCGTTAGTTGTTACATTACATCAAATTTTCATAATAATCCATGTTCCATTTGTTCCTAGCTCTCATCTCTGGAGGGTTGTTACTGAATTTGTGGTATACTTGAAACGAAAGGTGTCATTAAGAGGAATTAGTGTCCTAAGCGAGGGAGAATGCAAGAGAGGGAATATAACTACATATAAATTCTGCAGGTTTGAACATGAAACATGGGGAAACAGCGATCAGATCGTTAAGCGCCATTCATTATTCTGTTTTAGTGTAACACACCACCTCATTGTGTTTTATAGGTTATCACATAAGCTTTCAGTTTTCGGCAATGTAATGGACTGTGGTTATTTCATAAATCTAATTACCGAACATAATGGATTATCTACCTTTATTTTATGAAATAAATTATTTATTTAAATTTGTATTATCTTTATTAAGTAAAAAAAGATATTGTTATTGGGCAGATTTTCGATTTAGTGTTACTACAAAATGGTTTGTGCCTATGTACGAGGTGTGTTCAAAAAGTAACGGGAATTTTCGTTTTTTGAAAAAAATATTTATTTATTCATCTACATTAATATTGTCGCCTTCAAAGTAGTCCCCTTCGCATACAATACACTTGTGCCAGCGCTTTTTCCAATCCTCGAAACACTTCTGAAACTCGATCTTTGTGATAGCTTTCAGCTCTTTCAGCGATTCGCTTTTAATGTCATCTATGCTAGTAAAACGACGGCCTTTTAATGTTCTCTTTATGTTTGGAAATAGAAAAAAGTCACATGGGGCCATGTCTGGCGAATATGGAGGCTGGGACATCGTTAAAGTTTTGTTTTTGGCCAAAAATTCACGAACAAGCAATGAAGTGTGAGCAGGTGCATTATCGTGGTACAAAATCCATGAATTGTTTTGCCACAAATCCGGGCGTTTTTTTCGGATTGCTTCACGCAAACGGCGTTGAACTTGTAGGTAGTACTCCTTATTGATTGTTTGACCTTGTGGCAAGAATTCATGATGCACCATGCCATTAAAATCGAAGAACACAGTGAGCATAACCTTCACATTCGACCGCACTTGTCGAGCCTTTTTCGGTCTTGGCGATCCAGAATGCCTCCACTGGGACGATTGAGCCTTAGTTTCGACATCATATCCGTAAACCCATGTTTCGTCACCTGTTATAACACGTTTCAGTAGATCCGCATCGTTGTCGACTTCATTGAGTGACTCTTGAGCATCTTCCATTCTCCGCTGTTTTTGTTCGAAATTCAACAATTTTGGAACAAATTTTGCTGCCACACGTTTCATACCCAAAACATCCGAAAAAATTTCATGGCATGAGCCAATTGATATGGCAACATCATCAGCGACTTCTCTGATTGGGATTCGGCGATCGTTCATAACCATTTCTTTCACTTTTTTCACGTTTTCATCGGTTGTTGATGTGCTTGGACGTCCAGGTCGTTCGTCATCTTCAACGTTTTCGCGGCCATCTTGGAAACGCTTATACCACTCGTAAATCCTTGTTTTACTCATAGCAGACTCACCATATGCCTTTATTAACATTTCACACACTTTATTACACTTTATTTCATTTTTTACGCAAAATTTAATACAAATTCTTTGATCCATTTTTTTTAACAAACAAAAATCGCCAAGCTCGAAAAACACGTCTAACCTTAACGGCTGCCACTTAAGAAGTAAACAATGAATATTACTGAAAATTTTATCGTACTTCAGGGGCATGTGTACCAACATAATAAAAAAAAAATTTTACAATCAGACTCTCCAAACCCGCGAAATTTAAAAATTCCCGTTACTTTTTGAACACACCTCGTATGTCTGTGACAACTCAAAAACGAAATCTCGCCGAAGGTTAAATTTAGATTTTTCGCTTAGATGTCGAAAAAAGGATGCCACAATAAGTTTCTAGGAAAATCGGTCAACGCTATGAACCAATCGAAAAACTTTTCAGTTTTGCTTTTTTAGATTACCTGAATAACAGCTTTCATTATTATCTCTAAACTTGGTGAATTCATTTTATATGTTTAGATTTATAAATTTTATTTTGTAAAATTTGAATTAAAGCGCTTCTAGGACAGAGAGTTGTTTAAGGTTTTCTCTGAAAGGCTGAAGATATATTTCAGTCGTATGTGGCTGAAATATTCTGAGTCTGACAAATATTTTTGATAGAATTTTGAGAATAGCAGTGAAAAAAGGAGTCGTTTGAGTATTGATTAATAATCGAAAAATTAATTAATTTTTTCTTTTCCAAAATAAAATATTTTTTACTTAGTTAAACGATAGTTTCGGAAGTCTAATCAGTTAAGCGATAAACTGGTCTATCTGAAGTATAATTATGACTTTAAAAAACTGTGTGAGTTAAAGAAAAGCCAGTTTAATGATAAGATATTAAATCAGATAAATAATAGCTATAATAGTAAAGAGTTTTGGCAGGCGGTGAGATCTCTTAAGGGTACGAATTACAAATCTCATAGTATATCATTGGATGAATGGACTAAGTATTTTCAAGATCTATATAACCCCACTTTGAGTATGAGTAGAATGCAGTATGCTGCGCCTTTTATACAAAATACAAAATATGATGCGCCATTTACTATGTCAGAGTTGGTAGTGGTACTATCTAGGGCTCGATGTGGAAAAACGCCTGGCCTTGATGGTGTTCCATATGAACATTTTAAAAACGCACCTCTCACTTTTCTAAAATTATTACTAGATGTATTTAATGAAATATTTGATTTTGGTAAAGTTGCATCTAGCTTTAGAAAATCAGTTGTTTTTCCTCTTTTAAAAAAAGGAAACTGTAATGAGGTTTCAAATTACAGAGGAATTTCTTTTAATAATGTTGTTGGCAAAGTATATGCTGGTCTAATTCTAGAAAGGCTAACAGAGTGGGCTAACAACGGTATTCTAAATGAGTTTCAAGCAGGATTCCGGAAAAATTACTCCACTATTGACAATATTTTCACATTGGTTAACCTAGTAAAGCTGAAGCTAAGTGCTAAGAGGCAGAAAATCTACGCCTTTTTTGTTGATTTCGCTGCTGCCTTTGATCCTGTTGACCGATATGCTTTATTTTTTAAACTTAATAATTTGGGTCTGTCCACAAAGATTATCCGATGTGTTGAGGCACTTCTCCCAGATACGGTAGGCTGCGTTTGGGGTCCGGAGGGAAGAGGCTCTGAGTTCAATTTTACTTAGTTAAACGATAGATTAAATATGTGCTGCGGGCTCCGAATGAACAAAACAGATGTTTATATGAATGTTGGAAGAGTTGAAATAAGATTTGTGCGAATCACTGTCTGTCATACGGTTGCCCGTGTAACCGTAGATCGCCAGTTTACATCCCCAGTTAAGCTGCATAAGAGACAATCTGCAAGATACTGATTCATAACATGTTATACAGTAGAAAGCCAGCGTTTAAATTTTTAAAAGCAAGTTGTTGACGACTAGAGTTATCAGTTCTGAGGTTAAAAATAAACTGTTTTTGGACGAAGCAATTTGAGAGAAATACACGTGACTTATCACTATTGTTCATTGTTTTTTATGACTGATTCATTAATCCAGAAGGAACAAAGAATATTGCCAATTTCAGTCATTATTTATTATCTTAAGGATTCAAATAAAAACAACTCGTCTTTTTGCCAACGTTTCGACCAATATATTGTCTTCTTCAGGGCCTGGATAATACAAATACAAAAATACAAACAATTTAGAGAATCAGTAATATAAAAATGAAAATAAATAAATTAAATACAATCAATTTTTTATAATTATTGAAACTTACGTGGCTATGCGGGTTGGTTGAGTTACAGAAAACTAAGAGCCATAACTGGAGATTAAATCGCATTTTCTGGTGGAAAATTAATATCGAAAACCGTTCACGAGTAGATAAAATAGTAAGTTTGATCTTAAATATCTTAACTAATATTAGGGATATCGAAACAGGGTCAACGTCATTTTACACAGTTTCTTATTTAGTTTTCATAATCTTTGTCAAAACCAGTGGTCTTTATGAAAGCTCAGTTTTTTGGTAACTCCGCCAAAAATTTGAAAACTAGACCAAAAAAAACATATAGTTTACTTCGTGGGTTTTTTCGAAATTCTGCTTTCCTAGAAAGTTATTAGCGATTGGTGCGTTTTAAATGGATCACCCTGTATATACAGAAATAGCGGGACTTACACGGGAATTTTGGTAATGACAATAAAGAGATGGGACAGATTCAATAGACTAATTACAATGTTCAATTTAACAAAAGAGTTAATAAAATAGATATTGGGAAATTTCTTTTTAATCACAAACGTTAAAGACAAACAGACAAAAACCAAAAACCCTTATGAACTAAATACGTATGAACCAAATGATCAGAAGTAAATTTAAAAAACAGCAATAATTTTGTACAGAAGTTGGATATCTTTTTATTTTTTAATGATAAAGTTAACTGTGTTGTTCTGTTTTACTATGTGGCACATGTCTATAAAATTTCGTTTGTACTTTTTTTTCCCCTATCGAGTACGGTCACATTCTGGAAGTCAAAATTATTTTTGTTGTCAATGTGGTGTCTAAGGGGCGCGATGAATTGTCGTCTTACAATCATATTGATGCTGGTACAACCTTACCTTAAGATACTGACTTGTCTCCCCTATTATCGGCTACCCAGCGCGAAAAATAAACACCTAAAATACAAGAACTGTAATAATTTGATGTGACTGAAAAATTGTTCTGGATAATTAAGATTTTCTTACAAATTTGTAAACCTTAAAAGTTTTTCTTCACCATTCTGTCCCCTTAAAGTGGGAATATTGCCAGAAGCAAGGCTATTATATTAAGTTATTATAATTAGTTTGAACTTAGCCATTAGAGCGCGTTGGTTTGTAGAAGTTTGTGGAAGCTCAATAACTTATGAGTTTGTTGAACGTGGTTGAGCGGCTATAAATGAGAAGACAAATTCAAATAGTAGACCGGCCACGATAAGGGTTAGTTAAGTTTGTTTTGTACCAACAATGAAGCAAGTTCCAGGGCGAAGGGTTTTGGCTGGGTTGGTTTGAGGGTGTTTAGTTGTGCGAAGGCAAAAGTGGCATAGGCGCCTTATAAAGTATTTGTGAGTGTAATCACAAAGTGAGAGAACAATTTCACAAAACCTAGGGGTCGGTATTCTCGATTGCCTAAAGTGGGTATAGGGTGAGACAGCTCCCCTTTTGAAAGGATTATACAAAGCGAGCCCTCTCTCCAAATTATACGGCCCTTTACTACATGTTTATAATCCCTGTTACATTACTCCTCCTCCACTTCCTACTCTGCCCCCAAAACCGTCGTAAAATTTTCACCATCATCCAATGTAATCACAATCTAATTGATTGATTTACGATGAACGAAATCACAAGAGGCCATGTTTAAATGAACTTGTTGTTTACGTTCCAAACAACGGTGTTAAATTTGAAAGCAGAAATCGTTTGTACTGACTACATCGCTACTAAAGCACTTTCTTCACAATTGTAATGGTCTATTGCCTTTTATTAAATACTTATTTTTCCCTTTCTTTCTTCGGCATAAGTATTTCGTCTGATATCCAATTTTTTTCGACAATCTGGACTTGGAAGCGAATAGTTTAGACGCTAGACGTTTTGTTTCTGTATTGTGTCAGCGCGAAGAACTGGTATGGCTCAGGAATCGGTTCTTTCGAAAAGAAAAATTTATTATCACAATCATTACCTCGTCTACCGCTTACTGCTGTAAGGCTTAAACAAATACCCATCAACCTTTACACCCTCATCAGAATCCTGCCTAATTAAACGGTACTAGAGGAGATGCGTGTACTAGATGTTATGAAGCGTGTTTTTTTAAGTGGGGATCCCCAGTTCGAATCACATAAAGTAGCTACTTTTTATTTGTCAGAAAAAGTGTTAACAGTAAAGTGAGTGCTTCAGCCTCCAACCACATACCTGATTTGGTAAAAAGACGTCAAAATCCATCTGGCGAAATAGAAGATTACTTTACTTTGATTAAACCTATTAGGTAGGAAAGTTGTAAAACACCTAACTTTGACAATTTTTTGCTCTTTTTGAATAAAAGATAAAATTCCCAAATTTTCTTTAAAATATAGGGCAAATCTTCCTTTATAATTGTAATTTTTTCAACATTGCCGATCCAATAGATTTTGAGAAAAAATCTATATAATTTATTTGACACTTAAAGCAGCAAGAATTTGCCTTTTTGTAATTAAGCTGTTTTGAATTCAAGAATCGACGAGGGAAGAAATGGATCCAGAAGCAGCAGATTTATTGTAATAATTTTGTCGCCAAAATATTCACTCGAACAAATGAAGAGGCTATTGGCGCTTAGGACGTCTAGAAGAATTTTTTGGCAAAGAGTGGCGACGGACTATGAGGTTACTGCACAAGCTATTGAGGGATTTCTGGTAGCTGGTTGAGGTTACTGGTCGGTTAGGAAAGGAATATTGTGGTAATTGTGAATGTTCTGATATAATACGTAACAGAGAGCACATATGTTAGTAGATTGTATGCAATGTATAAATGCATACATTTTTCCAGATAAAAAGTGTATTTCAGTCGCACTCTTCTGCAACTCTTGAAAGCAAACTTTCACGCAGAGAACTGAGCATCTGGTATTTTTTGTGGGGAAATGATACTCGCTACACCAACGGTGCACTTTCAAACTGCTGAAAGCTAAATTTTTCTATTTCTTCAGACAGTGGCTGGCTATATGATGTCATCTCCAGGAGTTCGCCGGAGTATGTATCAACATAAAGCGCTCGTACTCTTCGTAAAGCAGAAAGTTCTATCCCCTCATTATGCCCCAGCAAGAATAGTTCGACTCTAGGGCGCCCATTTTGACTGTAAAGGAAGTTTTCTTTCTGTTATTCCTTCTATAGTTTTTTATTTCTTTCACTATATCGGTTACTATCAAATTTTCATCTGTAATGTCCTTTTCGAAGTCATATGGGTCCAATAAAATTTTACAAAGATAAAAGACTTGTTTGATAGTGGTAAGACTTCGGAGTCAAAACCATGTCTTTTTTTTGTCTGACAGCCCCATCTTTTTGGTTATACGACAATGAGATCGGGCAGATCGCTTGGCTCTTTTTGTGAACTTGCTCAATAACTTGCAGTCGGTGCACAACAGGTGACAGAAGTGGTGTGGGAAACCTCTTGCCAAAAGCAGGGTGTTATTGGCCCAAACTGACTTCAACATAATTAAAACAGGTACAATGTATTGGATATTTAGCGAATTTATTATTTTGGATTTTGCCTAAGGAGGCTCCAATAATTTCCTTAAAAATTGAATACGAATTACAGATAGTTAGCCATAACTACGAGGGGGTACCCAAAAAAAACCGGAATTGCGTTGCCGCGCATGGAGCTTATGTAGTACGCATTTCTGACGCTAGACGTGTATAGCGCAATTCCTTGCCAGTTCAGTCCTGCCTGTGTTGTCTGCCTGGCTTGTTCTGTTCATCTGCAGTGATTGTTTTTACCAGCGCTGTTTTGTTCTTTTTTCGTTTTTTATGATGGCAAGTTTAAGTGAACAACGTGCAGCTCTGAAATTTTGTTTTCTACTCGGCAAAAATGCTGCTGAAAGTGTTTTAATGTTGAAAACAGCTTACAAAGATGACGCTATGGGAAAAACTCAAGTATACGAGTGGTTTACTCGGTTTAAAAATGGCAACATGTCGATTGATGACAAACCTCGTTCTGGACGTCCATCAACTGCCCGAATCGACGAAAATGTTGAAAAAATTCGAGAGCTGGTGTTCACAGACCGTCGACAGACAATTGATCAACTGTCAGAGAGTAGTGGGTTATCTTGGAGCTCGGTTCAGCGAATTTTAACGGAAGATTTGGGGATGAAAAGGGTTGCTGCCAAGTTTGTTCCTCGAGTTCTGACTGACAATCAAAAAGAACATCGAGTTGAAACATGTCGTGCTTTGAAACAACAGCTTGAAACTGATCCAGACTTTCTGTCAAAGGTCATTACTGGTGATGAGTCATGGTGCTATGGTTATGACCCAGAAACAAAGCAACAGTCGAGCCAATGGAAGACGTCATCTTCACCCCGACCAAAAAAATGTCGTCAAGTCAAGTCAAACATCAAAACAATGCTGATTTGCTTTTTTGATGCCAAAGGCGTAGTCCATTCAGAGTTTGTCCCCCCAGGTCAGACCGTCAATCAAACCTTGTATTTGGAAGTTTTGAAAAGATTGCGCAATAGTGTTCGCCAAAAAAGACCCGATTTGTGGCAAACCGGAGACTGGTTCTTCCACCACGACAATGCACCTGCACACACAGCCATCTCTGTTACACAGTTTTTGGCTAAAAATGGCATGGTTCCGCTGCCCCACGCACCTTACTCGCCTGACCTGGCTCCATGCGACTTTTTCTTATTTCCACGTATGAAAAAGGGCATGAAAGGTCACCGATTTGACAACATTGAAGAGGTCAAGAAAAAAACGAAGAAGGAGCTGTCAGCCATTTTTAAAGATGACTACAAAAAATGTTTCGAACAGTGGAAGCACCGGTGGGACAAATGTATTAGTTGTAATGGAGAGTATTTTGAAGGGGATAAGGTTGTTCTGCAAAAAATTTGTAAATAAATAGCTTTTAAAAAATAATTCCGGTTTTTTTTGGGTACCCCCTCGTATATGCAGAATAACTGAATTGGATATAGGCCGTTAGGAATGAAATCCTTTTTGGGAGACGAATATTATAAAAAGATGATGCAGTGGCAGGCAATGCAATAGGCCAAAAACAGTTTCTTGTATTGTAACTATATCAGCTCATTATTGCGCCCATTATATCCCCCAGTTTTAGAAACAAATTTTGGGTGCAGTGGGCTCCCCCCTCTTCAGAGAGCTGGAAAAAGATAAAATATCATGCACCTTGTATTTTCCAAAAATCTAGGTAAACCAAGAAATCAAGAAACAGACAATTCAGTGAAGACAACCCTCAATTTGGGCTAAACATTTTCTTTTTCTTTAAACAACTTAGAACTAGCATTAAGGGCATAAAAAGAAAATAACAGTATGCTTTGCTTGCTTTATTAGTTAACCTTTAAAGTTCGTTAAAAAAGAGAAGAAATCTAGGTTAGCAGAAAGGTAACAAAGGGGTTGCTACCAGTTGTCAAACAAGATTAAATATGTCGTAGTTATACCACTGTCACAAATAAGGAGAAAGGACCTAAATAAAAGGGTGTCTATGTTAAATAAAGGGTACAATACTAGTGTATATTACTTGCCCAAGGTACCTAGTCCCAAGAACGGGTATTCTAACCCTCGACATCCGTTCCCAGTTCATAATCTCACCTGGATGTCCTATATACCGATATTTGCACTAAGTTAAATATTTCTCATGTTACTAGCAGCTACGCAATCGTTTAACTAACTATAGATTTCTAGTTTTACTTTATGCTCGTATGTATCGAGGTAATTTTTAGTTATCGAGCAACAAATTTTTGTTTATTTTTACCCATCCTCTTCGAGAAGTTACAGAGAAGAGAGAAAATGGTTGAAGATGATCTGAATCGCTGATGCGGCAGAGAGCCTGAAAAACCAGCCCACGTTCTAGTTCTTAGAACATGATCAGGGGTGGGAAACTCAGGTTTCCCATTAATTTTAAGGCAACAAAGTAAATTCTAAATCTGTCTTTATCTGCAGCTACTTTGAATTAATAAATATTGTTAATAATTATCCATGTTCTTTTAATTCCCCTGGATGTGAGTTTTTTGGCCCTTTAAATAATTATTGTTGTAGGTAGATAAGCCGTATATCTATATTTCAGTACGAGGTGTACTCAGCGAACTATTGATAGATGATAGAAGTAAGTCATGTTATTCTTTCATGATCAATTTTCTTGGCCCAAAAAAACGCAAAAGAGAAATATTGAAATCAAATTATCAGCCATACTGTGCATTTTTATAACAACTTTTTCATACTTACGAACAAATAGTACAACTTATACACTGCAGTTGATAACAAAAATTAAATTGCATTTTAAGTTAGTAAAAAGCTATCTTGAAAAAGTGTCGGAAAATAGAATTTTTTAGGTACCGCATGTACGGAATGCTGCTATCAAAAGTTGGGTCTGGAAATTTATTTTCTTCATGAGCTTGTATCTCGAAAACTTAATATGTGATTTAAAAAATAATATATTTTACTTATCTAACCATACCTCGCTGGAATGCACCTTATACTGAAGCACAGTGTATAAACATAGTATGCATTTCACACCCCTTCTTCCCCCTTAGACTATCCCTATGATCAACAAGTCGATCGCGACACACTTTTAAGATAAAAAGTAGATCTTATATACAGAAAAGTTGGCCATCCCTGCTCTCTCTGATCACTCGACACCACCATGTGGTTAAAAAAAAAGAAATCACTGATTTTCTATTTGAGAAAGATTTAGCAATGTTTCGAAGAAGAATACGGGCTGGGTCAAATAAGGGTTTATCGAAGTTGGGAGTCGTAATTTCCATTAAGAGCAGCGGCAAGGTGTCTGGGATCATTGGACCATCAGTTCACTAAGAATCTAAGATTCACTAAGAATCTAAGATTCACTAAGAATCTAAGATTCACTAAGCATCACTAAGATAGAAACAAAAACCAATAAATGTCCATCTAGAAAAAAAAGAAAATTTGACGGCGATTGCTATAAAACAACAGTCGAGGCCCTCTTTCGTCCATAATAAAATGGAAGAGCTGTATTTTTCATTTTTCTACTTTTTATTACATTCGATGAACGAAAATATTTAGTTTAAATATTATGCTTAATTAAATGAAATGTTAGAAAGAAAATCTAAGGGATTTCTAGTAAATTAGTCAAAATTTGGCCTTTTTTCTGAAACACTTCTCATAAAACTAGCCGATCTAATGTCTATGATTAAGCTCTGGCGAAAGGATAGATTTTAAGAAAAGAAAATAAGGAAATTCTAGTAAAAATAGTGTAATTTACAATTTTTACTATTTTTCTGAACCTCTACATCTAAAACTAGCCGACTTACGGCGTATTATCCAATTCTGGGATAGAAATAAAAAGTTAGAACGAGAAAATAAGGAACTATTAGTGAATCTAGTGAATATTTTGTAATATTTCCCTTTTACTCAGAACATCTACATCGAAAACTAGTAGTTGTAAGATGTATTATCTAACTCAAGAATTGAAAAAGGAGATTAGAATGGGAAACAAAGGTATTTCAAGTTAAACCTAACAAAACATAAGTTGAGAAAAACCTCGCTGAGAAAATTATTACAAATTGTCCACTTTTCCTAGGAGCTTTTTACAACTCATTGACGAGTGACGATGTCTGTGATCAGAGAACACCATCCGGAAACGTGCAGTGCACTCAAAAAAGGCTACGGGCGCTAATTACGTTTAAAATTGACGCGCCTTAGATTAATATAAAAAATGTCTGGCTTGAAAATTCACACTACTATTCTTAAAGCTCAAATTTTGAGATTTCTCAGAGAAGTAGAAGTTTGCGAGAAAACTCAAAGAGGCATTTCAGGGCTGCCAATTTTCATCAAATTTGTAAATTCAGACTCACATTTGATTCTTATTCTCTTTGCTTCATACGGTTTGCTGTCTCGCGACGGTAATAGTAGTCTGTAATGACAGAACACTGTCCGGAGGACGGCAGTGCACTATATATGATCATAGGACTTACTTATTTTATTTATTTAAACTAACAGTATGTACAGAGTAACGTAGAGGTTGATTTCATCCCACATACTGTTTGGTTTGTTATTATCAATGGGTTACATAACAAGCCATGATAAATTACTGTATAAAATCCTGTTTTAAATGGTACGTTGCGTGTGTAGGAAACGAAAGCTATTTCTACGATACACTAAACGCTGTATACAGTTGACAAGAGTGAAGGGAAACGAAGAGGTTTTGTAGTGTTATCAGCGTCAAACAGGAAGTGGACCGAGTCGAGGGTTCTGTACTTGCCGGATGTAGATAATCTATTCAGTTGGCCTATCCAGCGCTTCTCGCCTTCCAGTATTCTATGTGCTCTTAAATAATCTACATCCACGTCATGCACATTATTGCATCATTTCTATTAAATTTATCGTTAGATATTTTTTGCGCAAATTATTAACAATTTAACTAATTAATGGTAGTTCCACAAAACTCTGATTCACTGATTAACTATCCAAACTAAAACTATTTACGTTTATCACGAAATAGTAGAGAAAAACTAATTAGAAGTAGAGAGAAAGATATGAGCATTGGTAATGATTGAAGAAGCGGCTTTTTTTAAGTGGAGCGTGAAGAGGCATGACTGGTAAGGAGTCCCCAGAAGAAGTGGAAGGCAGGCTTTGTTTCGATCTATCGAAGAACAGAACGGAATTAGTATTGGAGAGATTGAAGAACTTAGGAAGGTCTCTTACGATGGTGACGTTATTCCGGACAGACTCAGTATGATGCCACTTATGAGCGGATGTTGAGAGCATCACTATGAGAGCAGTATTTCAAAGATATAACTTAGAAAATAATTCATCAGAATTTAGTTAATTTTCGAGATGACCCAATAATCGAAAATGGGGAATCATAGAGTGGAAAAGAAGTGGAAGTGAGGAATGCTGGTGGATAGACAGGGAAGGATAGACTGTTTGAATATTAGAGCAACATGGTACTTCGGAGATACAAGTTGATCCAATGCAATAGAATTTGGAGCCCTTTGAAAGGCAGTAATCCCATTATTAAACCATATAGTGTTATTCAAAAACAATGAAAATTTTTAAGGAAATAAAATAAGTAATTCCAGACTTATTTACAAAACCATGCTGTCTTCAAAAATAAAATTGCTCGATTAGAGAAAAAACATCACCAGCCTCGAACAGTTACTTGATAAAAGAATGAGTTAAGTTCTAAGTAAAAGTTGAAGGAATCACGCAGACGTTGCTGGAACATGAAGAGATCTTGGTTGAAATACTTGGATATCGGTTGATACTTCAATATCGGCTCTACCCTAATGATTTCCAGATGCACTTTACATTTCCTTCCATAGACCTGCAACATGACTTTTCAAAACTTTCAGTATGAACTAATTTGCTTCAAGGTTTAGGCTGATTAAACTTCTAAATTAAACATAGCCTAAAACAAATGTTATACCGATCGGTTTTAAATACTCGTAGTTAAAGATGATAGTTTTGGTTTTCGACCATTGTTAAATTGATGATTTGGGGGAATATTGACGTGCGGTCAATCAATAAATTCAGTGTAAAGTGTTTGAATTTATTGATTGACCGCATCTTAATATTCCCCAAAATCATAGTTGAAAATATTAACGTTACATGTACCGTTTTTTTATCAACTTCCGATTCATTTTCCATCAGTAATCTTGCGATTGCACTGGAGCTACGTATATCTTGGGAGTACCAATTCTAATAGGGCGCCACGGTAGCCGAGCGGTTAGAGGCGAGACCTGCGAAGCTAATATGTATTGTGGTACTGGGTTCGATTCCCGGTCTTTAGGCCTTGGATTTTATTTAATGGTTACTAAAAGAAATTCACTGTAAAGTATGTTTGCTAGTCGCCTCCGTCCACGACACCTAATTGGTAGATGGACGTTAAGCCTCGCCTAAAAAAATTGGCGATTACTTTACTACTTTTTACTTTTTTTTACTTTACTCTAATAGTCAAACAGTAAAAGAAGCGGTAACTCTCCTAACAGATCTATACTACTCTAGCAAAGTAAAAAAGTAGAGTAAAGTAAAGTAATCGTCTATTTTTTCTCTAATCCCTGTTAGAAGAAATATCGGGAAAAGAACTTAAAAAAGTAGCTTTCCTAACAGCTAAATACTACTCAAGTAAGTCTGAATTAGAATGATTTTTTATGAAGTATTGTTCATTGTTTTTGGTGACTAATTCATTAATCCAAAGAGAAGTACCTTTAAAGTTACCCCCCTCTCTAATGTCGTACATCATTGGCGCTCTGCCATTAGACGTCTCGCAGCCCAATTATATTTTAGCTCTTGAAAAGAGCTCGTCAGTATATGTCACAGTCAAATGGGACAGGGCTTCGAATGCAAAAAAGATGATCTCTTGTCATGGACCCGTCCTCGCAAAACACACAGTTCGGGTTGCCAACCACCCTGATCCTAAATAAGTGTGGCTGCAGGTAACCATCTCCGGTAATCAAGTGAAAACAGGCCACCGCTACGCCCCAAGGCAGGTTATTTAGCAGCACATTGTCCCTCAAGACAGTCCATCGTTTTTGGGTGCAGCACCGACGATCTCTTTTTAGCTTTTGCCCAGCAGATTCGTCTTGTGGTCTCAAAAGGAATGGACTCTTCAGGCTGTGTCATATTTGCTGACAGCTTAGCGAGCCTGTCAGCTTCCTCATTCCCGCTGAGGCCGCAATGGCTGGGGATCCATTGTAAAACCACCTTCCTCTCGATGAGGTGGTTAATTGTTTTAAGACATTGAATTATATCGTAAGAGTCGGTCGCATCCCAAAGTAGTCAGTACCATTATTGCGGCCTGCAAATCGATAAAAAGGACTACATTCTTAATCGTCATATTCACAATGCTTTTTAGGGCTAAAAGGACCTTTAAAGTATAAAAAAATGTAAAAGAAATTGTAACTGTTAATAAGTATGAGGTAAATAATTTTTTTGCAAACTATTTTTTATAGTTTTAATCTATTACAACAAAATAATATGTTCCACATCCCTGAAGCTGACATAGTCCTTATGTCGAAAGATTGGTTATATGTCTGAAATTGGCAATAATCTTTCTGGATTAATAGACTAACAAAATTTCATCCATATTAAATCAACGAATTAAAAGCGAAAAGTAAATTGTTCTACTAATAAAAAAGTAAATTCTAAATTTAATGCATTAGTTTAACAATACGGTAACCACTAAATAGCTGCACATCCGATGTAGATATGAGATTAAAAGAATTAGATAAATAAATAGATATAAAGTATGCAAGATAAATTGAAGATTGAAATCCAAGGAAGAGATGAATGTATGCGAAATGCACGTCTGATCATGCAGTGAATAAATTAATATATTATTCAACTATTAAGTGTTTCTCATCTTGAAGCACAAGTTATTTATTTTTATTTATCAATAATCTAATGTTTTCTGATACAAGTATTTATTACTACAAGTCTTTGCTAGAAATAAAAGTCCTGTTAGTAATTTTTCAAATGAGTAATCGGTATTAATAGTTTTTAAAAGGAAATATAAATTTTGTCAGTGGAGGGTAGTGATTTTTTTATTTAAAAAATATCTCAAAAAACAAAGAGACGCTCTGAGCTCAAACTATATTCTATGATCAAATAACCATTGACCAAAATCCAACAATTGGAAGTGACTCGTATTTATATCTTTTACGTTACACTTTTCAGTAGAAAATAATGTCCACAACGTATAATTTAGTGGTAAAGTGAACATTTAAATTACAATAAATTGGAAAGTAACGGAAGTGAAGTAACTGCGGGTGGCAACTATAGTTGAGGTTTTAGAAAGTAGGAAGATATGACGTCATCACTGCATTCACAACTTTCTTTTATCTCACTGCTGTTATCGTTCGAACGTTTAGAATTTAGACATTATTTCCATTAGAATAGTTGGTTCAGCTTTAAGTCAATTTTCACATCCTTCATCAACTTCATTCAAGTTGATAGACACACTTACATAAAATAGAATCCTGGGCAAAGAAATGGCGGATCAAAATGAACTCACAGAAATGCCACCCGCCACGTTCAATCTCCGGCGGGGCTCCTGTCCACCTGTTCTCTTCAACTGCAATCCTCTTCCTTATACAGATCTGGTGCGCTACCTTGGGGCTCTTTATGGACAAACGACTCACGTGGAACCCTACTCACTAGATTTAAAAAACAAGCAATGACAAAACTTGCGAAACTGCTTTACAGACTTTTTGGACGTCGCTCTAAATTGCCCATAGAACTAAAACGATTACTATACAGTACTATCCTCAAACCTATGTGGACTTACGGGACTAGAGCTGTGGGTTCAGCCAAACCTACAAACATATGGACTGTACAAACATTTCAGTCAAAACTCCTCCGACAGATAGCTGACGCTCCTTTCTACGGTGACTAATCTCACTCCTCACACCGACCTCAAAATTCCCTTCATAGACCAACTCGCTAAGACTAAATACCAAAAGTTCCATACTGCTCTCTCGACTAGCTCTAATCCTCTTGTACTGTCTCTCGCTTCCTCTGACATCCCTAACAATCCTCGCCGACTGAATCGCCAGTGACCCCACGACTTCCTTGAGGCCTGCAGGCCTAAACGCCATTATTCTCCTATCTCTCCTCTCTCCTCCTCGTACTCTCCTCCACACATTCTCCTCTCTCCTATAGAGAGTGCAACCGCTGGGTAGTTTCTCTCCTCCTGCTCTTCCCGCACCAGTTCATCACTCTCTCCATATTTACTTATTGTGTACAATGTATAGATTGTAAATTACAAAATGAATTAAAAAAAAAAGTCAATCTTCAATCTTATTTAAATCAAAACATATCAAAAAATGAACATGATGAAAATGAAAATGATGAATTGGAGGCTACGACTGGTTTTCTGAACCCTATTTGAATAAATCATCACACACAAGTAAATTCATGATTTTTTAAAACTGTCCGCTAGGACAGTTGTATAAGGGTTGATCGTCAAAAACTGCACGAAAAACCGTAACGTTGAAAAACACCCAACTTTGACAATTTTTTTCTCTTTTTCTATAAAAGATAAAATTCCCAAATTTTCTTTAAAATAAAGGGCAAACCTTCCTTTATATATAATATTATTATTACGCTGAAAACTTCTAGTTAAAGAGGGTGAACAAAAATTAAAGAATGGTATAAAAGTGACGCCTATTTTTAAGTGCTTGAATTGGGTGTGGTTTTGGATTTAATGTATTATATATATATTTGTAATACAAGATGGGGAAAGAAGGGCAGGTGGGGGAGACAGATGGATACTTTATAGCCGTGGCAAAGGGTGAACGCCATTGTTAACATCATTTCCCCTCCTAATGTAGGACTAATACTTTGGGATGTAGGTACTTGCCCTCTATTGGGCTGTCGCTCGCCACTCAGACAACAGTCTCAACTTCCCCGTTTAGCTGGGCCACTAAAACCAACTACGCAGTCAACTAGTTAATTACACTATATAATATATTATACCTGCGCAGATTCTTAATCATTCTGCAGCATGCTAAATATGGCTCTTCTAATTAATTGTTAATCCTTATATTATTGAGGAGAATAATGCGGACATTAGGAATTATCGAAATTTACTCATTGCTTCACTGCTCCCTTATAAAATAACTTAAACAAAATAAAATTCAAAATTACTTCAAAATTGGTTTGATTGACTTTAAAAGATTTTTTTAAATTTCTTATTTAAATCGTAAATACGATGTTAAGGCAGAATAAGAAAGCTGGTTAATTTCGTTGAGTTAAAATAAAAGTATAATTTAAATTATTTAAAGATTTATTTGGAAGCTATTTATCTATTTTATATGTTTATTTTGCTTTATTTAAGGTTAAATAAAAAAGAATTTTTCTATTTCTATTTTACAGAAAAGAAATAGGTATGTAAATTAATTGTAAACAATGAAGTTTATCATTTGCCGTCAATGCATCGAAATACAACAAAATAATTCATCATCGGTAGTATGTTACAGCAAAGTAATTTATAAAATTAACCAAAAAATACATTAATAATTCACTGAAATTCCTCCCATAATCAGTCTTCTATACAATAAAGCTGCCTTTAAATATTTAGCTAAGTGGTCCCAATTTTTCCCATTAAGAAAAAGAACGACATCCTCCTGTGCTAACTTTTTCCCTACCAGATATTGCAATCTATAAGGAGCCAGGATAGGGCATATCCCAATAAAGTGGAAAACATCTTCAATCTCAGATAGATTACACAGGGTACACTCTTGCCTAGACTCCGTACCTGTAATTAAAAAGGTCTGTAGTTAAGGTACAACGATTCAGATCTGGCTTGCATGATTAGTTGTGCCTCAGAAAATGTCCTTGTTAACGAAATAAGATTCATGTAAAACGCAAGTGGCTGGATTTAAAAAGATTACTTTTCAAAGGAAATTGGGAAGGCCAGTTTTCCATTCATTTACAAGTTCAATGAGCAGTTCAGTGAGATTAATCTTAAGGAAATCAAACCTTGTGGTGGAGTTTTAATAGTTTTCTGATAATTCCAGAAAAGACCCGCACAACCTATTTCTTTGACAATACGAAGTATGAACTTTCATCGCCTTTTCAGGAAACTTAATATGGCTAGATTGTGCTAGCCATGGAAATATGGCAAGTATGACGAAATCACCTACTTTAAGCACGTGTAGACTAACGGACACGTTGAGCCCTAGCTCAAATTTTGGTACTTTCAGTCGCATTGAGGAAGTTGGAGAGAACCTACCTTGTCAGGTGCACAAATCCGGTTTTTTTAGCTTCAGAGAATAGAAGTCTGCACATAATTCAATGACAACAAGATACCAAATGACTAGAGGCTGAACGAAGCTGGTGTGGTGCTTATAAAAACAGTCAAAAGACTGTAAAAGAAAAATGTTATGAAAGATTGCCGGAGATGCGTGTGCATTACCTCATTTCTACTGTAGTGTAAATATATTTCCTACAGCAATTGCAGCGCTGCAGCGTGCATGCATAGTTAAAAAAAAAAAACCATGCATGTGCACCAAGCCAAAAGCATAATGCAGCTTCATCCCCTCATAGAATTTTTTTGTCTTAAGAATAGGTTCATTTTACTGTATAGAATATTTTGCAAGGCTATAAAGATTGTAGAAGCCTCTGAGATGTCCTGTACATCAGGCTAATGGCGGCAAACGTTTTGAACATAGTGTGTCAAAATTTTTTTAAAAAAAGCTAGTATTACTCCAGGTACCGTGTAACTTCTAGAACATACTTATATGATATTTTTCTAGTCCTAGAAGAAAAAAAGGAGATTTATTTTATATTTATTTATAAATATGAAGTTTTATTAGCTTTTAGTGACTGTAAAAATATTATATTAAGGATTCAAAGGGAAGGGATTAGCTATGAGGTTAGCATACTGGACTCCCACGCGGAGGTCCCGGGTTCGAATCCAGCTGCTGACCCTTAGATTTTCTCTTCCTAGGAGCTTCTTACAGCTCACTGTCCGGTGATGGACAGTGTTGTCTGTAACGAGAGAACACTGTTCGGAGGCCGGCAGTGCACTGAAAAAAGCTCCGGGCGCCAATAACCTTAGATGTTCAAGCGCCTTAAATCATAAAAAAATAAAAATAAAAAAATTAAGGATTCAAATTAGCGAGGATTCGGTCTAAATATTCCTCACTAATTTGAATCCTAAATATTTATTTATAAAATTAGAAAGCCTCTGACCCTATCCTCGCAGTACGCTCACTACAGTCCCACCTTCACTCAATAGAACCTTGGTTAGTAAACTGGCGAATAAAAATTAACCCAACTAAGTCTAAATACATAGTCTTCACACTCAAACGTCAAACTCCACCACCTGTCTTCTTACATCATACACCTATCCCACCAGCCAACCATGTGCGGTACCTTGGAATGTACCTAGATACCCCCATACGAGACTTAAACGTACCAAACTAAACAAACGATACAAACATCTAGCCAGACTATTCGACAAACGCTCAAAACTCTCACTACAGAACAAACGACGACTACAGCTGTATACATACAGCTCTTCTCACACCAATATGGACTTACGGACTCGAACTTTACGGAACAGCTAAAAAAATCCAACATCATAGACTGCAAACACTCCAATCCAAAATACTCCGCCGCATAGTAGACGCTCCATTCTATGTTAGCAACCACACAATACATACAGATCTCCAAATTCCGAACACTCATCTCCGAACTTGCCAAAATTCGATATAAAAATTTTCACCAAAAACTCTCACTTCATCCCAACCTTTTAGCTGCAAACTTGTCTTCAACTACGCTACCCTCCAATCCTCGAAGACGGCTAAGGCGCCGTTGGCCCCGTGGCCAACTGGGTGACTAATGGCGGCCATCACTGGATGACCGTCATTCACGTCTGACACGCTATTGATTTACACCTATCGCATTTACCTATTGTACCCTGTAGGTACAGGTGTAAATCTCATTAAAAGGATAAATAAAAAAAAAATAATAATAATTAGAAAGAATTAAATCTTTTCTTGTTATTGCATTAAATTGGCGAAATCTTTAGTTAAAGGTTTTATTTCGAGTTCTTGAAGCCCACTGAAGCGCTACTGAATTCTTCTGTCAATCAACTTTCGTCAATTGATTTAAATATTATTTAACGACCAAAATAAGTTCTCAAAAAATAGTGGGTAGAGGGAAAAATTGTTAACAAAGTTATGTCTAGATTTGTCTGGGTTCAAACAAAAATGGACTTTAAATGGGCAACTTCACATTTCCTGCTTGAGTACAACTCTTTTCAGATTTTCAGATGTTTTCTTTCAAATTTCTGAAATTTGGACAACGAGGCGACAAATACTTGAGCCTAATTGTTGTCTTTGAAATTCAGCTAATTGCAATCAGTTACTACTACATTAGAATAATTATATTAATTAACTGCATCAGGCTTCTAAATTTAGTAAATGTTTCGCCATACTGATCTAGTAAGTTAATATTAGGTTGTAAAAAAAATTGCAAGAGATCCATTTTATTTTAGATAGTTCGAAGCTGGACTTTTCGAAATGCTTTTTAACTCGAGACAAATACTTATTACATTACGCTCTAATCAATGGTTAACTGTCGTGTTGTCTTAATGGTTGTGGCTGTTAGGGTATTATTGGGTATTAGATTATGTAATTAATCAGCCTGTACGGGTGTTGGTCTAGTGGTCAAGAGGGTGGCTTTGTAAGCGGAAGATCGCCAGATCGAATCCCGCGTATGACTACTTTTTATTTGATACAAAAAAATTGTTTATTGTAAAGTATGTGCTTCCGCCCCCTGTTCACGATGCCTGATTGGTAGTTGGACGTTTAAGCGTTACCTGAAAAAAAAAAAAATAGGCGATTACTTCACTAAATTAATCAGCTTAAACTCTGAAGTTGAGTGCCAAGATAGAAAAAAAAAACGGCTAAAATGAAAAAGTAAAAATTAAATTTGCTGCGATCTCTTTTCTCCTTTACCAAAATAAATGTATTTTATTTTTTTTACCCGTACGTAAATTCAAGGCTAGCCATTCAGAGTCTATGCTCAAGCGATGTTCACAGCTCTAAAGATTCTGCCGCAATGATCAGGCGGTAAATCAGAAACACAACCCACAACCCAGCAGAAACCTAAAGGCGACCTTTACAATAGCTTCGTTGAATCTCGTAAAATGTTCGTCAATATTCGACAACAAAAACTATATATTGTAAAATCAGAAAACATAGTATTCGCTGTATAAAACACATTTAGTCCTATATAATCAGTACAGACAGTAGACTCCCCTAAGCAAGGTTTTTACCCCTCCATAGGAGAAATGTTATGAGAGAGAAAGAGACAGTAGGATGGTTTAACTGAAAGAAGAGAAGAAAGAGAGAGAGAATGTGTGTTAGAGTGTGAAAGAGAAGAGAGAAGTTGGGTAGTACACAATGCTACCGGTTTGTGCCGGAGAAAGAGAGAGCTGCTGTTTCTGTCTGATACTCCAACAACGTGGTACATCACGCTCTATTCTACTGGCGTGGTTTGTTGGCTCACTTCTAACACACATACACACGCGCGTGCGTGCACACACACACACACAGAAATACTCCCCGTTTTTATACAATCACACGGGCGTACACATTTCACTGTGGACAAAAACTGGCACATCTGCACCAAGTGAGATCTGACGGTTGCCTGTTTTTAGACAAATCATTTTACACGGTAGATTCACAAAAAAGAAAAAGAAGAAAGAATGCTAAATTTATTCTGCTTTAAAACACAATTTCAAATTTAGTAATAAAGGCAACGAAAAGATTTGAATAGATTTTGACTGTGTTTAAAGAAATAAGTCATGAAAGAAGTACCATAAATCAACTTTGGCAGGCAATTAGATCAGAAATGTTGATAACATTTTCTAGCTGACATGATAAATACCGCGGTAAAACCTTCTCTTTGTAAAACAAATTAGAGTACATTCTTCACTTTTATTTTTATTCATACAGGCAATCACCTATTAAAAATGAATAAGAATAATTAATAACAGTAGAAAAATGTCACAGACAGTAATAATTATCTGCAGAGAATAATATAATTATAAAATGTAAACAAATAATTATTTATAATAGTGATTTAACTACAAATAAAATCAATTTAAGAAATCACAAATAAAATTCTACGAATTGCTACTTTAATACAGTTTTATTAGTTGATTGGTTTTCATTCATAAGTTGATTTCATTTCTAAACTTGTTTCAATTTGTTACAGAAACTTATCTAAATAAAGAAATTTTACAAAACCACAACACACAACACTGTTCATCACCGGATAATGTGCTGAAGGCAATCGAAGGTCAACAAGCTTGGATTTTATTTCGGGGCCTACGGCTCAATCAATCAATCGCACAACTATCAATCAATCTACAATATTTATGACCAGTATTTCATTAGAAGTTATTGGGGTGAGTTAAAAAAATGCCGTTTCAAGGGTTAAAATGATTTTTTTTTTTTTTCTTACATCAAATATCTTCTAACTTTCGAAGTACAGTCCGTTATGTTCTATGGTTAGTTGCCATCTAGAAGCCAGGCTGTTCGATTCCCTGCCGGTACCGCTCTTTGGGTTTCGACTGGAAAAAGTCTTCTACTCCAGTTTTTACCTCCTCCAATGTCTTTAATGTTTTCGCCCTTAAGAAAGTGAGCCATTGCTCGGCAAAGATAGAAGTCCGAAGGTGCCAAGATCAGGGCTGTAGGCTGGGTGCGGTAGAAGTTCGATGGCATCCATTTCAGCAAGTTATTTTGCTTCCTGTGCAACCGGGCGTTGTCTTGCTGCAGCAAAACATTCTTCCTATTCACCAAAGCCGGGTATTGCCTCTCCTAAAACTTCGTGCATTCGTTGCAGCTGTTTTCAATAAAGCTAAGAATCGACAGAACGTCCTTGGGGAACAAAGTCATAGTGGATGCCGACAGCATTTTCTTCCTTTCAAATTTACATCACCTTGCGACCGGTAGAGCGGGCTGGCCTCGATCTATCCACTGTCCTGACAAGTTAGGATTGCGCCAGTAAATCAACTTTTAAGGAAACGTTCGCCATTTGGAGTTTGAAGGAGCAAACGGCATGTTTCCAGGCGACGTTCGGCTTGCTACAAGATGAGCTCATGTGGAACTTCTCTACATACTCTCTTCTCGTTACTTAATATCTGTAAGTGGCGATTCACACTTGACTGTGACAAACCAAGTTCGGAGGATAGCTGCCGAGTTCTTTATACTGGAATCATCTTCAATAGCGTGTCGTAGAGCCGCGCCTTCCACAACAGACGGTCGCCATGAGCCTGTCTGCCATTCCAAGCTTGTATCGCCACTTACACAAATTTGGCGGACCACCTCCACAAAGTCCGCTCATTAAGGTTAGATTCCTCTTCAACTTCCCGTATCAAACGCGTGGTTTTGGCGACTATAAATTATCTTTCCCAGTAATGTCGCAAAATTACTCGAATTTCATATCACAACGTCATTTTGATTGAAAGAATGCCAAACAATTGCTGAACCTCACAGAGCGACATTATGTTTACAAAAATGATTTAGTGTAGTATTAGGATTAAAAAGATGCCAATAACAACAACATAGGAGTTGACAGAATGAGAAAGAAAGGTCAATCAATAAACATTGACTAATTAAAAACGGTCATTTTTTTTACTCATCCCAAAATATCTAACTAAATTTATTCGTTTTGGTTACTGCCATTTGTAGCCCGTCGCGCAGACACTAGATAAAATTAATACTTATTTATTTTTGCCGGAATTCTTACATTTAATGTTAATAGTCGAATTAAATTATTCAAAAAACCACCGCAGTCTTAATGTAAGCTCCATTAAGCCTCATTAGCCAATTACGCCGATAGAATTACGCAGTGAACTTTCCAGTGAACAATTGAGAGCGGCCGGCGCACTAAAGACTCCTTTAGGTCAACCAGAAAGAAATTTAGTCAAGCTATTCTCTCAAAAATGTGGCCATACATATTTGGCACTTTTTGTGATCTAAAAGAACATTGATGCAAGATTATAAAAGGTATACAATTCGATTAAATTTTTGATTTCAATTAAAGCCAAGATCTCTGCCGTTCATAAATAAATATTGTAATAACTCTATATAAATTGATTTTCATCTTCCACCAGACCATAAATCACACCCTACAGTTACGCTCTAATAAAACCTGAAACCAGGGAAACGCTATTCAGGAATTAACAAACTAATTTTCTAACTGAACACTGGACAGTAACAGATAATTTAAATTTTTCAAAATGATAGTGTGAATAAAGGACTGTCTTATCTTAACGAGAACTCCCGAAGGAAGCCGAAAGGATATCTTGGGCACCCAATAAAATTAGAAAAAAACCAAAGCCTAATTTTTCAGGCGGGGCTTAAAGTTCAACTACCAATTAGTTATCGTAGATGGGGCGGAAGCTCATACTTTACTATAAACTATTTTATTTAACAAATAAAAAGTAGTATACGCGGGAATCGCACTGGCGATCTTCTATTTACAAATCCACTAACACCCGCCCTTAAGCTCATTCATTTCTAACAGTAAATACAAAACATCTGCGCAAGTGCAGTTGGCTACAAAATATTCCAGCCTTTAATACAATTCGTTCGTGCTCCATTATTAGAAGAGTACGTGAATCAAAATGATATTTACCTATGTATGTATAATATGTATATGCAGGGTGATTCATTTAAAACGCACCAATCGCTAATAACTTTTTAGGAAAGCGGAAATCCGGAAAAAACCCATTAGATAAACTATTTCTTTTGGTCTAGTTTTAAAATTTTCCACCCCTGATGCTGTATCTTCATTTTTGGCGGAGTTAAGATCAGAAAACTGATCAAGGTTTCATAAGGACCACTGGTTTTGACAATGATTATGAAAACTACATAAAAAACTGTGACGTTAATCCCGTTTCGATATCCCTAATATTTGTCGAGATATTTAAGATCAAAGTTACAATTCGTGAACGGTTTCCAGTATTAATTTTCCACCAGAAATACACGTTTTGGGAGGTCCTCTGACTGCAAAAAATGTTATTTGTGACGCAATGAACAAAAATAATAATAATTGAAGATTTTAAAGAATGTAGTGTAATGTAATGGTTGTGGGTGAATCAGGATAAATTTGTTTTATCATCAAATAAAAGCAACTACCACATCATGTTAATGTACCCCGTATGCAGGAATTCTTGACCTATGATTACGGTAAGAATATCTTTCCAGGGTGTTGGTCTAGTGGTCAAGAGCGTGGCTTTGTAAGTGGGATATCCCTAGTTCGAATCCCGCGTGTGCATTCGTAATACTTAATACATCATAATACTTTTTTTTAATGAAATGTAGTCATACGCGGGATTCAAACTGGGGATCTTTTTTTGAAAAATCATTTGGTAGACAGCCTTAAAGCATAGAGAGAAGTTTGGGCACTGTATTTCCTGTAACAATCCAATTTCACGAGTACGAGTTAATTCTCCTTATCGGCAGCAAAGGAAAGAAATTATTGATCTACTAAAAGATTACTTAAACTATCAAAAAGCAATAAATTTAATGTATATTGGAGTAGTCTGGAAGTTACTGTGATACTCGGAGGGTGGTAGTTATTACTCGGAGTTCAAGTGGGTGTCATTAGTAGTCTGTTTGAGGGGCGCAGAGCTGTAACAACACCAGGGAGCACTTCACGGCGGTACTCGGAGTCTGCTCCGCTTCACACTTCAAATCTCCTCGGCTGTTAATTATCTTTAATAAACATAAAACACTTTCTCAGATGCCTTTAATTAGTTTATAACACTTTCTGTTCACTCAGAAATGAGTTGGTTACGTCACATTTACTTATAAAGGTATTCATAAATTTTTCTTCACTCACAAAAATTACTGTTCAGGTGCGCGCCCAGAGCGTTATAAATTTTATCCTAGAATAAATCTTTTTTCTAAGTGCGCTCCTAAAATGACGATCAGGCCAAACAAAATTTCGTTGATTTTATCCGTAGTAGGACACGTTATTTATTTTTTCGTACCAGTTCCGGATTTTCATTTATCAAGAGACGGTTGTTTTACATTTAAATCTGCACCTGCTGACCATTTTGAGACAGGAAAAACAATGGAAATCAAAAATTCTTTACTCTAAACTGATAACAAATGAATTCCAAAAAATTAATAATATTATCGGGGAGGATGTTGGTCTAGTGGACAAAAGCGTGGTTTTGTAAGTGGGAGATGCCAGTTCGAATCCCGCATACTGCTACGTTTTATTTGTTAGAAGAAAAATGTTAATAGAAATAATGTATGAGCTTCCGCCCCATCTACGATAACTAATTGGTAGTTGAACTTTAAGCCCCGCCTGAAAAATTAGGCATTTGATTTTTTCTAATTTTATTGGGTGCCAAAGATAGTCTTTCGGCTTCCTTCGGGAGTTATCGTTAAGATAAGACCGTCTTTAATTACACTGTCATTTTGAAAAATTTAAATTCTCTGTTACTGTCCAGTGTTCAGTTAGAAAATTAGTTTGTTAATTCCTGAATAGCGTTTCCCTGCTTTCAGGTTTTATCAGAGAGTAGCTGTAGGGTGTGATTTATGGTCTGGTGGAAGATGAAAATCAATTTTTATCAAATTATTACATTATTTATGAACGGCAGAGATCTTGGCTTTAATTGAAATCAAAAATTTAATCGAATTGTATACCTTTTATAATCTTGCATCAATGTTCTTTTAGATCACAAAAAGTGCCTAATATGTATGGCCACATTTTGGAGAGAATAGCTTGACAAAATTTCCTTTTGAGTACCTAAAGGAGTTTTTAGTCTTTACTTACTTTACTAATATTATCCAGCAGTGATAACCCAACTACACGTTTAATAATGGAACCATATTTTTTAAATTGTAAATCTTAATAATTGAAACGCTAAGTACTTCATTTAAAATTACATAAACAATAAAACGCTAACTGCTAAGTTTGGATGACTACTTATCGCCTACGTTTGATAGTCTAATGGTTTTATTATCATTATTTTAATAGTAATGGTGCAATCCAGCGATTTTAGTTTTAATTACTAAATATTTTGCAAAATAAAAAAAATGAAATTTTATATAAACACTTTTCCGATTGGGCATCCAAACACGAAAAAAACGACTGTAAACTCGATTTTAAAAAGTTCAAATGAGGAAGAAATTAGCTAAGTGATTAGTATTATGGATTCTCAAATGGATTTGAATCCAGCTGCTGAGATTTTATTTTTCTTGAAGCTACTTTGAGCTCCGTGTCCGGAGGCTAGAATGCACTTAGCAGGGCGCCAATGCCCTCAGATATTGACAAGCTTTAAATTTAAAAATATTGTGTCAATTCCAAGCGCATCAGATGAATTGTTTTTTTCTAAACAAATAATAACTTAGTTAAGAAATACAACGAGCGAAGACAGACTCAATTATATCTGTATTTTATATTAAGTAATCTTAAATCTTTAAACTGTGAGGCAATAATTAACAAATTTGTCTTTCAAAACAATTTAAAAATAAGTTTGTTTATTAATTTATACTATCTGTGGGGAGAGCGTAAAATGTTGTAAGAAAATCAACTAAATGTATCAACAACAGTCAGTTTTATTCAATCAGTTACATATAGCTAAATTAGATAAAATTTAAATATTTTAGTTTTTACGCTGATGAATGATGTGATACGCTGTTGTATGCGATACCCATTAAAAAGGGAATAACTAATACTGTCAACTAATTAGTGTTTTAATTAAATACTTAATGAGAGGTTTTTATTTTCTCTTTCAATACTAGTTTATTTTTTCTTTGACGCATTGACTACAATAGTCATTAGCGCCATTTCGACGATAGTCTACGACAGTGGTCGGCAAAGTGCGGCTGCAGAACCGCATGTGGCTCTTTGGCTCTTTAAGTGCGGCTCTGGCACAAATATCCACGGAAGGCGCAATAATATTTTCATTTAAAAAAAAACTTGGTAAGAAAAAAATTACATCTTATTTTGATAAATTAAAATTCTTCTATAAATCGAGAACATGTATAATTTTTTGTTTAAGTTAAAAGATAGATAGGTAATTAAAACTTTATATTGTTGTAAAAATACGTAACGAACATCGAGTTTAATTTTATTAGTTTTCGTAAACGTAAACACAAACCATGTACAAGCTACCGGCTGAGATTGTTCGTATGTTATAGCAGGTTTCAGGAATTTAAAAACAGCAGAGCAACTTTAGCATTTGTCAAAAATCCTCTTAATGCTACGATAACCGAGTTGAAATTTTCTCCTTTTGAAATTGACATTGGTAGCTTTGAAATACAATTGCTGGATTTAAAAAACAAGGAGATATGGCGCTCTAAATTCGAACGTCTTTGTGTTGAATTGGAAACATTGGAGAAGAAAAAATGTGATCTTAGTTCACAACACAAGTGGTCTGCTTTGAATGACCTGAAGAAGGAAGACATGATCATTTTCAACGTTTGGAATAGTATTCCTGACTCTTACGATCAGCTGAAAAAGCTCGCGTTTGCTGTTCTTTCCCTTTTCGGTTCTACATATATATGCGAACAATCTTTTTCAAGCATGAACATTATCAAGGGTAAACTGAGAAGTCGTCTTATTGATGAGAACTTGGAATCATGCCTAAAATTAAAAACAACCACATACAAACCTGACTTACTCAAACTTTCCAAAGAGATGCAAGCACATTGTTCGCATTAATAAATATTTATTAAGTATGATATTTAGTATTATTTAGTGTACTACTTATTTAGTGTAATAAAAGTTTACTAAACAAGCCGATTTGGCTCCCAATTTTTTTTAAATTGTTGTAATTTTCATATTTGGCTCTTTGGCTAATAAGTTTGCCGACCACTAGTCTACGAGATCGTGATGAGTTTTAACTCTACCATTAATGGTGGTATGAATGTGCGAGTAATGCGTTACATTCTAGATCTTGTATTTAGTTGTAATAATTCAATGTGAAAATTAAGTAAGGTATGTTTATCCTTAGTTACTCACTTTATTGAAAAAAAAGAAAATATAAATGGAAAAAAGGTAGCGTAATTTATAAAAGCATCAATCGAACTGTGAAAATAAAATTCTGTATAAAAACTAATTGTCAGTGAATAATTAGTCTGGTGGGTGTTGTCGGCTTTGTTCGAGTAAGATCGACACTGTTCGGTAACTCCCTCATGTAGTTCCATCACTGAGTGGCCCATTTCAATTCTTAACATTTTGTTCAGTAGAAAGTTTATGTACTAGCTAAAAGTTTATTTTTTTTTTTTTTTTTTTTTTGGCGCATCAACAGCTGAGGTCATTAGCGCCCGGAGCTTTTTCCAGTGCACTGCCGGCCTCCGGACAGTGTTCTCTCGTTACAGACAACACTGTCCATCACCGGACAGTGAGCTGTAAGAAGCTCCTAGGAAGAGAAAATCTAAGGGTCAGCTGCTGGATTCGAACCCGGGACCTCCGCGTGGGAGTCCAGTATGCTAACCTCATAGCTAATCCCTTCCCTGCTAAAAGTTTATTGTTAGCAGTTTTAGTTTAAATATTGTTGTACTATAAAACTATTTAACAGTACTCATCAGCGTTTTATTGATAGAACACAACATAGCTTACAACTTGTTAAAGTACTCCTTTAACCTGTACTATTATGTTACAGCTTATAAATAAAACTTATTATGTGTGTTTTTCAGTGTTGATTTTCAACTGTTCGACTGAATTGGACACTAGATGGCCTGTTATTGTCATATTTAATATCATAATACAAGGAGTATTTGAAGCGTCTTTAGTGGGGCTGTTAGACAGGAGTTTCGTCACGTCACCGTGTGATTACTGATATGAGGATTTGTAAAGTGCAATGGGTTAAAGAGAGTTTCACTGGTCAGCTAAAATTGATTGTAATGGTGTAACAAGATGATATGTTTCATTCCTCAGATACAGAGAGCAGTTGATAACCTCCTGGCTTGCGAGCCAGAGGAGGCACCTTTGAAGGCACAGTACATGCTGTACAAGCTGCAAAAAGTGCATTACTTGATAAATTAAGGAATAAGTTTGATCCTTTACATGAAAGATATTGATCACTTAAATATGTGGCAGGAGGTTTCCAATTTTTGTTGGTAATTAAACGCAACTCTTCCAAAATTACCTTATAATAATTATTAAACCTTCTTGTTTGTAATAGATGTAAAATTAATTTTTAGCTTGAGAACATCTAAAGCTCTTAACATTTGTTTTTTCTTAGAAAAATCACTCGGAAAACGACTTATTTCCCGATATTAAGAAAAATACTAGCTTTACTGCCTTGGCAATATTTTTAGTAGAAAGGGGATGAGAAAATACATAAAAATGGCCTATCTCGTGCTCTTCTTTCTCTTTGATAACAAGTTAAAAAAATGAAATATGATTAATAAATACCAGATTTTTGAAATGGCCTAGCACCTTCAATTTTGAAGATATCGAATAGCGGTTTCCGGTTTCTTTCATAACTTTTTATATTCTTTTAAAAACTGTGTACATGAAAATGGGGGGTCAACTACGAACCCTCACTTTTGGTCGCGCGTCAGCCGCGTATGCGGGCAGGAATCTAAAATCAAGTCACATATTCTGAAACTAGAGGTGACGGGCAACAAATTTTCCCTCTACCATTTTTTGCTCAGATTAACCGTTTAAGCATGAAATGCATTTGAGCCGTCTTAAAATGAACACCCTGTATAATAATAATAATTATTATTATTATACAGGGTGTTCATTATTATAATAATTAAAGAAGAATGTTTTGGAGACTTTCCATTTCGCAAGTGACCAGCGATTTTGATTTTCAAAAATCAGTTGACCTTTTTTTGACCTTGAATGTATACCAAGAATGAACGTCTGCGAGCAGCATTCTAAAAAAACAAAATATATATCTTTTTCGCTCTCTTTCTGTTTTTATATATATAAAGTTAGGGGAAACTAAAGAAAGTGGAACCCTTTGTAACGCAGTGTTCTTGACAGGATAACTGGCGGCATGTTTAGTTGTTGTGGATATACGGTGGGGGAAGTAATGTAGTTAGTATTCTTGTAGGGGAACTTAGCTGGAGGTATTCACTCCCAGAAACCAAATGATCCTTACAGAATATTGGATCAGGAACTTTAGGTTCTTTGCTATGTGTAACAGGTACAAATTTGGTGGTCGAAATGCGTTAAACAGCCATAATTGTCCGGTTTTGTAAGGATTGTCGTTTTAAGTATTTTGTCCTTAAAACGCTCTCATAATCTATTTTATAAACTTTTTATTGCTAAATATTTTTATTCGAAACTCTAAGGATACATTCTACTATAAGTTTCGAACTATCATCCAATTTTAAATTCCTAATTGAAGAAGAGCCTGGTGCAAAAAGGAGTTATCTACAGTTTTTTAAAATTTTTAGTAGGGACAAAAAACTAAATATGCTTTAAGATGTATTCCTTATGTTGTGTCTGCTGTAAGGATTAGTTATTATATTGTGATGGGGGTCATTTGGGGCTCGATTTGAACTTTCTAGGGTATTTTTTTAAGCTTGCTATAAGCAAAAGTTATTTTGCAGCTAATTCTTTTTTTGCACCAAAATCATAATTTTCAGTAAAACTTGAGTACATATTAAGTACTTTAGTCAACAGATTTCTTGTTTTTGAGCTTTTAAGTGGCATTTTGTGTCTTGTCGAAGCGAATGTTAGATATATTATTATGCCTGTCAAAAAGAAAAATAATAATAACTACCTAATATAAACATTAAATAAACCTAATATTTTTTTTTTTTTCCAAGGAATGTAAAAGGAAGTTATCTGCAGTAGAAAACTCATTTTTGCTCCAAATTTAACTTAGGTTAGAGAATAAGTAATAATAAACGAGTCTGCATAAAGACTCGTTTATGCACCAAAAGATGTAGAATTGAACATACAATAGGGGGGCGCCACTAAACACATTTTCTGAAAAAAATGTAGATAACTCCTTCTTGCACCAAGCTCTTCAATTAACAGTGTACTTAATATGTTAAACTTTACATTTAGCGAAGTGTTTAAATCTTTTAATAAGATACCCTGCTGAAAGAAATTAGCGACCAAAATAATACTTCTGAATACAAAATTGAAAAAAGTTATCCCACGTTTGACGGCAAGCGACTACTCTATTCACTAACTGCTGGCTTCCGCTTCAGTAACTGCTGCAATGGTAGACGTAGGTTTTGTTTTAGCCAACATTGAGAGAAGATATCCGATATTTAAAATTGGGTAAGGGACAACTTCTGCAAAAGTGAAATTTTAGTGACATTCTTGAAGACGTGAAATACCATTCTTGCAGTTTTAGTTATTTTTTATTTTTGAATGAAATACAAGTGATGCTGGTTAACTCTGTAGTTATACTTTAGATAAAGTATGTTAACTTACAATTATGATTACCTTCGATTGCCTGTTCACGGTAAATACCGCTTTTCTTTGAAGGTTCCCCTTCAGCAGAAGCAACAGAGGATCCCAGTAGCGATGATATTTAAAAATTTTTGTAGGTTGCACCTAAAATACGTTTTCTTTTTTGCGTAGCCAATTTTTTACTAATTAAAACCAGTATTTTCAAAGTAGATCTCTTTCGATACAAAACGAAAACTTTTCTATTGAAATTTAAAGTCCAGAACCACAAAGACCCGCAATAAGAAAATCAGCTAATATTAGAAATGAGAGAGAGAAGTTCATAGGACCAGTAGCGATTCTCCAAACGTAACGTTTAATTACAGACCTCTATCTGCCAAGGAACTGTAGCTGACAACGCCAATCAAGACTTCGAGAAAGTTGGCTGGGAAGAATATGAGATGAGAGCTAATGGATTAATGGGTTAGGATGTTCAGAGAGATGGGAATGAAACTGAAGCGAGATGATACGAACACCTTGATGGATAGTGCAGTTGGATGATGCAGTAAGGGGCATTAATTATTCAGCAAAGGATTTTGAATTGTAATGATTAGAGACGAAAGAAATGCTTAGCTAGTTCCCATATTTGGAGTTAACTCAGTATGGAAAATGATCAGTTAAAATTGTGTCGTCCTTACTTTATAATATTACTTTAAAAAAACACTGGAAAAAGTGAGAATTCCGGCCTAGAACGTCCGAAAAAGTGATTAATAATATAGATATAATGTTTTATATTTTTCAGGCGGGCTTTACGTCCAACTACTAATTAGGTGTCGTGGACGGATGCGACTAAATATAAACTTTGTTAGTTTTAATCGTCTGTCAAGTAGTAGATTTTCTTTGTGCTTTGTTGTATGAGGATTCAACGTCTGACGTTTGTCAATGTGAAGTCCTAGGTAACTGAAATTGTTGGCGCAAGGAAGTGCAGCCTAATTTAGATAAAGTGAAGGACAAGTTGTTAATTTTTTTTAAATTGATTTAAGGCGCGTTAACATCTAAAGTTATTGGCGCCCGGAGCTTTTTTCAGTGCACTGCCGGTTACAGACAACACTGTCCATCACCGGACAGTGAGCTGTAAGAAGCTCCTAGGAAGAGAAAATCTAAGGGTCAGCAGCTGGATTCGAACCCGGGACCTCCGCGTATAGCTAATCCCTTCCCTAGTTGCTAATTTAAGGAAGATAGTTATATTCTTGCATTTTTATGCATTAATTTTGATTCACCATGTTTTCCGTACCATTATTTATTAAAAATTTAGGTGTTGCGCTGCAAAAGTGAGTTGATTCTGTTGCGTCACAATGAGGAGAGAATGAGGTATGGAGAAATTATAATTATAATAAATTAATAAATGAAAAAAAAAACAAACTGAAAAGTACTTTAAAATAATTAATTAAATAATTTTTTTACTGCAAAGAGAATAATAGATTATTATTATAAAAGTCTGTTTTTAAAGGAGTAGGATTTTTGTACATTTCCAGCTTGGCAATGGTAGGGTATCAGAATTAACAGCCAGCTGCAGAAAAAGACTTTTGACATGTAGTTTATAATGAGTTTGGTTAAGTCAGTTTTTAGTCAGCCGTTTTGTAACACTAGATTTGTGAGTAATTCAGTAAGGCAAGAAGAACGAGTAAGAAGGAAGATTGTATGGAAAAGTGTGAAACACATTATAATATTCTATTGTCCCTTTTAAGCAACAGAGAGAGCTAAAGTATGGAGAAATATGATGGTCTTTCTTCAGATGATATATAAAACGGTACGCATGCATTTAAAGTTTTTTGTGGTGTTAGTGTCCTGTTCACCAGTGAGGTCGTTTGCTCCAGAGGGTCTAGAATATTCCCTTGTGTCTGACCAGCTTCCGGGCCACGAAGGAGATAAAGAGGCTCCAATCATTACCTGAGAGTATCTATCAGAGAAATTACACAGCATTTAGAAATTGAAAAATACAATTAAACTAAAACTAATATGGAAAATTAAAATAGAATATTTCAGAATCGAAACATCTAATAAACTTATACTCGTACAGTCATACAGTAAAGTTAGAGTATTCACCCTTCGAAACATTAAAATAATAAATAGGAAGGGGATTAGCTATGTGGTTAGCGCATTGGATTCCCACGCGGAGATCCCGGGTTCAAATCCAGCTGCTAGCCATTAGATTTTTCTCTTCCTAGGAGCTTTTTACTGCTCACTGTCCGGTGTTTAACAGTTCTGTCTGCAACGTGTCCAGAGGCCGGCAGTGCACTGAAAAAAGCTCCGGGCGCCAATAGCCTTGGCTGTTAACGCGCCTTAATTCATAAAATAAAATAAAATTAAAATTAAAATAACAATAGGCAAGACCAATCTATTTTAAAAATATGTAAAATATAACTCACCATCAATAAATTAATACAAAGTTTTGCAATTGAAAAATAGAAGGCATTGAAGTAGAAAAAGGGACTTTAAAGGATTAGGTAGATTTCTGTAAGATCATGAAAAGAGAAAAAAGGGACCGACGTTTTTGAAAAGGACAGCACTTTGTCAAGAACATCAGCTATGCATAAATCATGCCAAGTGGTACTTGTAGCAGTTAATTGAGTAGGAGAATAGGGAGGGAACGAAACAAAGCCCCCACAGCTACAACAAAGGCTACGAATGCAAGAGCTGTCATGGAAGATTTGCAACTGATCAGCATTGAAGTCACCAATTATTGCATTATAATAATAATAATAATAATAATACTTTATTTAATAAATAGAAAATACAAGGGTATAAAAGTACCATACGGCATGGAATTATTGCATTATTAACTTAGTCAGGGAGAAAGTGAATTAAAGTATGTTTAAAATGTAACAGAAAACTATGTATATAGTAAGAATAGTCCTTATTTCATAATATAAGTTCAGAAAACAGCAAAAAAATCGGAATTTCGAGCAAGATCGTACGAAAAATGCTATTGTTAATCTCAAATAACTATTTATTAGAACAATGCTAAATTTTACAGTTAGTGTCGTTCTTATTTCATAATGTAAGTTCAAAATAAAGTGGAAAAAATCGAAATTCCTGACTTAGATCTTACGATAAATGTTATTTTTAATATCAAGTAACCATTTAGTAAAGCAAGGCCAAGGAAGTTAAAATTGTGTCGTCCTTACTTCATAATATTGCTTTAAAAAAAACACTGGTAAAAGTGAGTATTCCGGCCTAGAACATCCGAAAAAGTGATTAATATTATAGATATAATGTTCTATATTTTTCTGGCGAGCTTTACGTCCAACTACTAGGTATCGTGGACGGAGGCGACTAGCAAACATACTTAACAGTAAATTTCTTTAATTAACCATTAAATAAAATCCAAGGCCTAAGACCGGGAATCGAACCCAGTACCACAATACATATTAGCTTCACAGGTCTCGCCTCTAACCGCTCGGCTACCGTGGCGCTTTAATATTTTATATCAATGTTTTATTAAGCAATCGTAGCAGGATGAGGTAGGTCAACAAGAATATGATTCTTATTTTCAAAAAATATGTTCAATCTTTAAAATAAATCATGCCACCTTAAAGCCAAGTCCCACTACTATAAATAACAAAAATTAATCAGATATTCAAGAATAAACAAAAAAAATATCTAATATCCGTTAAACAAAACTGAATAGAAATATAATTTTCAATGCTAATTAGAAATCAAGTCCAAATAATCTATTCAAATCATTAAACACATTTAAATCCCTCATAAACGGACACCAAGAAATTAATTGGAATTAACCAAAACAAAATTACGAAGCGAAATTGAACTAAGTTAAAACTTGTTTTCTCGATATGTGGGTGAAACACTAAAGTGTACGTTGCGTTCCCTGTATAACTACGCAATCCCAAAATTATGAATGGCAGTTACTATGGCAACAGACAGTCAAATAAATAAAAGTTTTTTTTTTTTTTTTTTTTTTTTAATTTATTTGTTAAGTTACACCAGCGCTAGATGCACTATTAGTAACAATGTCAATAGAAATAAAAGTTAACTGCAGAATTTCCAATAATGTCAACAACCAATCATAGTGCACGCAGCTGTTATACTGTTTCACCAGCCTCACAATGAAAATTCAGATTTTCTGCTAATGTTAAGTAAATTTCCTCAATTATCCTTAATGATTAAGTTGTACATTTAATTTTTTTTTTTTTTTTTTTTTTTTTTTTTTTTTATCATTTATTTAGTTACAATCAACGCATACATTTAATTTAAGTTACATTTAATTTTTTTAGTTGATGGTTGAGGAACAATGCAATCTAAGCAAATGCTATAATTGATCGATAGCTAACTATACAGTTACCAAATCTTTCAATTTCCCGTCAATTTCTTCAGAGATATTTTGAGATGACATTGCTAATAGTTGAAACTGTCAAAACGGTTTGCCAATGAACAGGCCCCATTATTTGGTGCGATTGAAAATGGACGTGAATGGTTGAAAGAGATGCTGTTGATTTTGGGCGAAATTATAGCAAATACCCGATTCTAGATTGTCTAGGTTCTGTTTTTTTTTAATATGGTCAGAAGGGTAGCGGGGACAATTGATAATAATTGGGCTTTACAATTGAGATCGCTATTCATAATGGTTGGTGCTGACTGGGTTTGGCTACTGTTCAGTTCAACCTTTCTGTCTTGGTACTGAGAATGAGGAAACATTGTCTGTTACTGGATTTTACATCTTGCTCTTAATTACCATACAATACACTCTACAGGGCTGCACTAGGTAGATCAGAAAGTTATCTTCCATTTACGAGGTGTACGGGGTTATGCCGAAATGTAGGTTTTCGGTTAGCCTAGGAAAACTAGCTACGTTTTTTCAGGCTGAGCTAGTTGCAATTAGGTTGTGTGCTGCCTAGATTGTTGGACGAGGAATAACTAATTCTAAGGATATGATTCTTTCGGACAGCCAGACGACTCTGCGAGCTATCGGTTCATACCAAGTCAATTCAAGGCCTGGTATGGGACTGTCTGGGTGCCCTAAAGAAAATTAGTGACCAAAATAAGGTCTTTCTAGTATGGTTGCCTGGTCCTTCAGGAAATAATGGAAACGAAGCGGCAGAAGTGGCAGTGGCCAGGGAAGGCTCTGTGGGACACTTAGTTGGGCCGGAGCCCTATTTTGGGTTCTCCAAGTGTCTTAAGACTGCGGCCATTAAACTAAGCATGCAGACTAGGACTCAGGTGGCGTAGGCCTTAAGGACCGCCCTATTAGAATCTTATATTCCACTTAAAACTAATTTTTAAAAAAATCAGCTTTATCTACCAAATCAGGGTATCTTCAGATAACTTGTTAAGGTTCCCGATCTCTGGTAGATACTACTCTGATAGATATTATGGCTAGTGAAATCTGTACGTCATAGAGAACCAGAATCGTTTAATCATACTTCATTTGCTTGCCCTCCCTTGAATCATTTAAGATTGATTCACTTACCGATCTATAAATGCTCTGTTAGTTTACGGTTAAGCTTTTCTTCTTCATATTCTAAAACGGAATCATGTTTATAACTATTTCCTGTACACAATGTCCCTAAGGGATCTCATAAATTAATATCTACGTAAATCGTTTTATTGACCCATCCTAAGTATTCATTTTTAGTCTATTTTGATGTAAATATATATTTTTTTTTGTTTTCTTTTTTTGGCATTGGCTTTCGCCATACAGCCAGCATCGTCTAGGTGCATATCACTAGAATATCACTCACTGTCCATTCTTACTTATAAATACATTCGCTTCACACATTTATCCCTCTACTATATACAACTATTTACATAAACCTTACAACTAATGGATAGATCAGTACTCTATATTCCTGCCATCCTTATAGCTTAACCTAAATGAAAATCTCGTAATCCTTCTCTAATCATTTTCTTGCATTCATTCTATAACTTTTAAATACATTCATATTTCATTGCTAGCTCTGCTGTAGATTTAAGCACATAGATGTTGGTGGAGAATATTATGTCTTCGTAGCGAAATGGTGCATCTAAATACCTGTATATGTCGTCAAACATTCGTTTCCTTTCTACTAGATAACGTGGACATATCATTATTACATGTTTGAAATCCTTCTCCTCATTGCAATCTACGCAAAAGAGGAGAGGATTATATTTATTTTCTTAGCATTATCCAAAATTTGTCTTCAGTTTCTTTTTGTTTCTTTATTTATTGAACTTATTTAATAATATTTATTATTTAATTCATACTTATTTTTTAATTTTGTAACGAAAGTAGTTTTATTTAATTATGTAAACTAAATGTGTTATATTTTATTTTTCTGTTGATCTATTGGCATTCTTCGTATTATTTTCATTATTATGAGCTGTATTACTGACCTTACTCCATTAGTAATAAGTAAAGTTTAAACATAAAATCAATTATTATTATTATTATTATTTTTTTTTTTTTTTTTTTTTTTGGCGCATCAACAGCTGAGGTTATTAGCGCCCGGAGCTTTTTCCAGTGCACTGCCGGCCTCCGGACAGTGTTCTCTCGTTACAGACAACACTGTCCATCACCGGACAGTGAGCTGTAAGAAGCTCCTAGGAAGAGAAAATCTAAGGGTCAGCTGCTGGATTCGAACCCGGGACCTCCGCGTGGGAGTCCAGTATGCTAACCTCATAGCTAATCCCTTCCCTTTTATTATTATTATTATAGCTAATGGATAAAATCTATATTTTATCTGTCGCTATCCAGTTCAAAAAGTCGGTACCTTAAAAGAAAAAAAAAAAAATTGCAATTCATTAAAAGTACAAGTTAAAATCAATTTATGATACAAGGATTATTTAAATTAAGATGATTGATTGTATCTAATGAGATACGATTTTTTATTTAAAAAAAAAAACTATTTCGTTCAGAATGGAAATGGTAGAGAATAAAGTAGTAATGCCATAAAAGGCGAGGTCACAGCTAGGTAGTATGGCTGTCAGGTTAATAAAGTCCTTTTATCGATATTCCATGTGCGTGCCACAAGCCGGCTGTCAGGCCCAACTGCTGCAGCGGCCATTATACTACCTGCTCAAGGTCACACTGCCTTCTATATTTGATCTCCTTTATTATTATACTTGTGTTTTCCTCTCAACAGCAGCACTACCAGCTGATATCTGTCCAGGATGCAAGATAAAAAAAAAAAAAGAAGCCGCTCCCCTTTTTCGGACATGGTCTACAAAATGCATGCAACACAAATATTCTATTTTAGAGTGACGTTTTAGAAATTCTGTCTTACTAGAACGTCCATTTTACACCTACCATTTATATTAATGACGTCAGGTTTTAAAGCCATCATCATTTTAATTATTTAATTTTTAAAATCTAACCTACTGTGACGTATTTGGGCTTCTATGAGACTTTTTTCGATAATATAGTTCAGCCTTACTGGGAGTAAGTCCATTACAATTAGGCACGACCAGTGGTCCACCTTGGATATGTCCTGCAGCCAGCCAGTACATCCCCTGCTGTCCTTCCGACACGTTTCCCAGACCCGATACACTCGAACCTAAGAGTAAATCGGTGATATTTTAAAACATTATTATCTTTATGTTCAAAATACAAGCAATTAACCGAAATTTCAGCAGAAGTTGCCAGCAGAAACCCACTCCATTCCTCCTTATCGTTGAGTTCGTTGAATGGTCCGATGTAATCAAAATGCTACTTTCAAACTTAGGATTTTGCCATGTCTTCCACAGTCATCTCTCAGATTCTAGATCGGATTCCTAGCTAGACGCTGCGATTTTACCAAGGTATCCCCTACCTGTTGTAGCTTTTATCAGATTATTTTTTTGTGGTAGAATCTGAGATGAAGGCTAATCCCATTGATCTGTAACTGCGTGAGAAGATCCTGATACAAGGTCTCTGGCCATATAGTAGTGCTGCAGAATTGGCAGTATTTTCCTAATAAGGTTACCATCCTATCGTTGTTTATTACTAGGATGGGTCATTTTCCAGCGTTGCACCTCTTCAACTACATGTTCATTCAATAATATTTGGGAAACGTTTTCATTTAAAGGCAACCCGCAATTTTTTAAACTAATTTTCCGCCGTAGGTAGTTGATAAATTACCAGATTATGCTATGAAAAATTCTCTTTGGAAATATAGAATATATATTCAAATTTAGTCAATCATATTTAATGATTTCAACTTCTCATGACGAACTCCTCCCAATATAGGACTCATCTGAATCGTGGTCACAAAATACAGATCATGAGATGATGATGGTTGGTGCATCAACGTAAAGCAGGTTCAGAACTTTCTCACACTAGACTTAAAAGAATAGAACTAATCAGACGCTATCGACTACTTAAAAGACTCTTAGACGATAGATCAAAACTCTCTCTGGACAACAAAAGACTGATTTATACTTTTATTTTGAAACCCATCTGGGCGTATGGAATAGAGCTGTGGGGTTCAACCAAACGCTCCAAAATCTCCAAAAAATTCAGTCTAAAATACTTCGATCTATAGTAAACGATCCATCTTATGTCTCCAACCTGACTAATACACACTGACCTTAACATTCCTTTTGTCACACAAGTGAAGCTAAAACCCGATACAGAAAACTCCACTTCAGCCTGCAATCTCATATAAATCCTCTAGTTCAAAAGGTTTATTCTAGAACTCTTCCTGAAAACCCGACAAGACGCCTTAAGAGACAGTGGCCTCTTGATCTCCTCTCAAGTGAAGAGAGTGACTAATAGTCTGTTTTGGAGTGTTACCACTGGGTTACACTGTTATCATTGTTACTTTTAGCGCCAACGCGCTGATTGTAGCACAAATAAACCCAGAAAAAAAAGAAGAGCTTCAGAACTAGGGCTTCGAGGAAGGAGACGACCTATTTTACTATTGAAATTCTCGTATTAAACAACAAATAGAATCCTAGGCCAAGAACGGGAATCGAACCTAGTTCCAAAATACAGTCTAGCTTTGCGGATCTCACCTCTAACCGCTCGGCTACCGTGGCTTCTACATTTCTTACAGTAATTCTTAATTACTGCTGCATTTTAATGTAAAAGAGTTTATCGTTTAAATGTAACTGTGGGGTTACGTTTTTGTCTAAGATTATTGAATGGATCTAATTCACGCGGCACGCCCTTTCATCATCACCTGTTTTTGGAAATCTCCTACTCTATCAAACCTTCTACACTCAGTGAATAAAGTTAAGGACAGTTGAATAGAGCATTAAACCGCTATAATAGCAGAAAACAAAATAACCCTAAATAGAGAAAAAAAAATTGCACATTAATATGAAAAATTATATCTGTGCTTTGATTTAATTAAAGAGAAACAATAATTACTGTTTAGGGAAGGGATTAGCTATGCGGTTAGCGTATTGGATTCCCACGCGGAGGTCTTGGGTTCAAATCCAGTTGCTGTCCCTTAGATTTTCTCTTCCTAACAGCTTCTTTCAGCTGTAACGAGCTGTTTACAGCTGTTGTCTGTAACGAGAGAATATACTGTCCGGAGTCCGGCAGTGCACTGAAAAAAGCTCCGGGCGCCAATAACCTTAAATGTTGACGCGCTTTAATTCATAAAAAAAATAGAATAAAATATAATAAAAATAAATAATTGCTGTTTATTTGGCAGAAAGGTAACTCAGAGACAAATTAGATTTTTTTTTTTTTTTACAATTGTATGAATGGTCCCTGAATTGTAGAGTAACAGTAAATATTTGTCAAGAAATTAAGAGATTACAATAAAAACTAATGTTAAAATTTTAACCAAATAAATGACTAAATTTGTAAGGATAGAAGTCGTATTATTTTACGTGCATGGCATTGCACAGCGTGTTTTGGCAAGTGAACGGGGCCGTAGTGTGCGTTTACGTGAGGAGGAAGAAGTGAGAGAGAGGGAGCACGAGATGTGAAAGACAACGAGGGAAATCGGAATGTATGTCAACTAGTGGAGTTCGATCAACTTGCGAGATCGTTGTGCACGGAGTGCGCAGACTCGTTGCAGTCTATATAAAGCTTGGTACCAACATATTTAGCTTCACAGCCGGTTCTATCTTGGCTGCACGCTGCTGGCAGAGTTTTCTAATTTTTTTGTTTAACATAATTTTTTTCAAATTTATTAGAAAAATAGGTTCATTGTTTTTAAAATTGAATTAAGACGTTAAGAGTAAAAGAATTAGTTTTAAGACGTTAAGACTACTACAGAAGACAAGCGGTTTGAAGCAAGGCTCGCAAAGCTAAGATGTAATGTGGAACTAGGAATTCTATTCCGGACTGGACTTAGATTCTATTTTAATGTTATTATAAAAACTCATAGAAAAGAGCATTTGCTGAACATCTCCGTCCAACCACACCTAAACAGCTAGTTGGACATTACGTCCGCCTTAAGGGGAGAACCAAACTGATAAATCTTATTCTGATAAAAAAAATGAACAATCCAAAACCGGTAAAAAATAAAGAAGAACCATTCTTGCTGTAATGGAATCAAATCTCCGAGGTAGACCCTGTGTTTTCGTTTGAAGATATTTGCCCTTTTATCACACTTTTTGTTTTATGCTTCACCAAAAAGAAAATCTCACATCGATCTAAATTCAACAAAAGATAAGGAAAGCATTCAAAACTAATCTATTCTGTAAAATTACACTTCTTTATATGTATAGCAATTCCAGCAATGTATAAAATGATTTAAATTTGACGGATCAGTAAATTTTTTTGATGAGTGAATTAGTTGTGCAGAACATTCAAGTTTTACGAGAATCATCAATTTTTCTGAGACAAAAATTTCAAATCAAAATAATATGCATTTAGATGGGTAAATAGTGTTCGAAGTTTGCTGAAAATCAAACTTAAAAATTAAATAAATAAACAAGTTTTGGAAAATATGTGAATTAATTTCGGCCCAAATTTACTATCGCGATGAAATTATCAAAACGGGGTACCAAATTTGTGCTATCTTTCTTTTGGTTTTTGGGGTATTAAATTTGCGCTCTTACCCAAACTATACTCAATAAATATATTGAAATAAAAACATTTCTCAAGTCAAAAAGAGAAAAGATTGAAAGAAATCTGGCCATAATTGTACTCATTATACGAGGGTCGTTTGAAAAGTCCGTGCAAAAATAAAAACTACTTAATTTTTTGGGGTAAACCTTTTTTATTTTTCAACATAGTCTCCTTTTAGGGTTATACACTTCGTCCAACGCTGCTCTAGTTTGTTGATCCCTTCCGAATAATAGGATTTGTCCAAGTCTGAAAAATAGCCATTCGTTTCTGCAATCACCTCCTCGTTTGAATAAAATCTTTTTCCCGCCAGCCATTTCTTCATATTGGGGAACAAATAGTAGTCCGAGGGAGCCAAGTCTGGAGAATAGGGGGGATGTGAAACGAGTTGGAACCCTATTTCCATTAATTTTGCGGTCACAACTGCTGAGGTGTGAGCTGGTGCGTTGTCGTGATGGAAAAGGACTTTTTTGTGGGCCAATCGTGGGCGTTTTTCTTGCGGCTCGGTTTTCAAACTCCAATAACGATGAATAATATGCACCTGTAATAGTTTTACCCTTTTCCAGATAGTCGATGAGGATTATTCCTTGCGAATCCCAAAAGACAGTCGCCATAATCTTTCCGGCCGAAGGAACGGTCTTCGCCTTTTTTGGCGCAGATTCCCCCTTGGTAACCCATTGTTTAGATTGTTCTTTGGTCTCAGGAGTGTAGTGATGTATCCATGTTTCATCCACAGTGACGAAACGACGCTTAAAGTCCTGCGGATTCTTCTGGAACAGCTGCAAACCGTCCTTGCAACACTTCACACGATTTCGTTTTTGGTCAAGCGTGAGCAATCGCGGCACCCATCTTGCGGATAGCTTTGTCATGTCCAAATGTTGATGCAAAATATTATGTACCCGTTCATTCGAGATGCCCACAGCACTAGCAATCTCACGCACCTTCACTCTTCTGTCATCCATCACCATATCATGGATTTTATCAATGATTTCTAAAGTAGTAACCTCAACAGGGCGTCCAGAACGTTCAGCGTCACTTGTGCCCATATGGCCACTCCGAAAATTTTGAAACCACTTATAAACTGTTCTAATCGAAGGTGCAGAGTCACCATAATGTTTATCAAGCTTCTCTTTAGTCTCCTCAGGCGTTTTGCCTTTCATAAAGTAGTGTTTAATCAACACACGAAATTCTTTTTCGCCCATTTTTTGAAAATCACTCGACTTCCTCGATTCAAACGAATGCCAAACACAAAGAAATAGACCGATCTGGCTGAAACTTGGTGTGTGTTCTTCCAAGAGATGCTACTAAATAACCTCGATTCGCACCAGTGGTGCTATCTCTCTGACTTTGCACGGACTTTTCAAACGACCCTCGTACAATAACTAACTCTTTCTACGATTCTATATCGAATAGTCTATAGATCGAACAACACAATGTTTTTACAAGTGGATGTGAAAACTCTTTTTTTTTTGTTAATTATGGTTATTGTGAAGTAAAAAAGTTTTATAGTTCAGTTTTTTTTACTTATCACTCAAAATTAACTACAATTTCAGAAAAAGAAAAGAAAAAAGTCGTATTTATCCGTCTACAACTTTATCCAGAAGTTTCCTTACTTTGTTCCGTGAAGTCAAACATTTCTGCTGCGGATTCTGAGGTTATGCGTCAAAAATTGGATGATATAACGGGAAATTGGTCAAAAATTCACTGGCGGAATTTTAATGTAAAGGAAGTTTTTATATTTCTGTTAGCTGCCTGCATAATTTTTTTTTTTCTATTACTGCACCTGCGAGAAATGGTTCTAAATGCTTCAAAAATTTAAGGAATTCAGACATTACCTGAAAACAGAAGCCTTTGGAAAAATGATAGATTTATCTATTAAAAAATAAATCCTTGAGAATAATGGTACTCTTAAATGCTCAAGTTAATTACAAAAATTTTGACTTTTTATAATAAAAATAAAGAATCAAATTCATTTTGTATTCTTTTTGCTCAATATTTTTTTTTTTCGTTTATTTATGCTACAATCAGCGCGTTGGCGCTGTAACAGTGATAACCGAGAAACAAATGATAAAGTAGCGTGTGGAGAAGTTACCCAGTGGTAACACTCCCAAATATTAGATGGTTAGTCACTCTCTTCACTGGAGAGGAGATCACGAGGCCACTGTCTTTTAAGGCGTCTTGTCTGGTTGTCAGGAAGAGTTCTAGAAGAAAGATTTTGAGCAAGAGGATTTATATGAGATAGCAGGCTGAAGTGAAGTTTTCTGTATCGTGTTTTAGCAACTTGGGTGACAAAAAGAATGTTAAGGTCAGTGTGTATAGTCCAGGTTGGAGAAATAAAATGGAGCGTTTACGATAGTTCGAAGTATTTTAGATTGTAGCGATTGAATCCTTTGGAGATTGAAGCGTTTGGTTGAACCCCACAGCTCTATTCCATACGTCCCAGATGGATTTCAAAATAGAAGTATAAATCAGTCTATTATTGTCCAGAGAGATTTGCTCAATTTAATAATAATTTTTAATAGATAATGCAAATAAAATTAATAACCAATCGTAACCATTAAAAATGGTGTCTAATTATGCCTAAAAATTTGGTGGTACAATTAAGTAAGACGTTTATTGAATATTTGCAAAAACTTTTAGTCAACAAGTGCAAGACTGACTTGCGCAGATGAGCACAATAAGGGCCAATTCTCTAATAGGGGGTACATCCTGTCTGCTCGAGGCAATCAATTCTTCACTGAATAACAAGTCTTTGAAATCATATTCTTGCATGAGTCTCTACTCCCAACAATTTCGTAAATTAATATTAACATGATACATATAAATTTTTTTAATTTAAGGTGGGTAAACATCAAAGTCCACTGGCTCCCAGAGCTTTTTACAGTTCCTTTGCCATCCTCTGGACAGTGATCTCTCTTTTATAGACATCACCGGACAATGAGCTGTAAGAAGCTCCATGGAAGAGAATATCTAGAGGCCAGCAACTGGATTTGAACCCAGAACCTCCGCATTAGGAATCTAGTACGCTTACCACTAGCCTAATCTACTGAGTAGGCTCCACACGAAACAACCGTCATTTCTCCATACAAAACATTAAAAGAAAATAAAAATGTAATTTACAATATTCGAACGGGGAAGCAAATAAAATCGATTTGCTGATAGAATTTAGTTGAACCCACACATACATTAGGGACTGATGGAAACATGATTGGTTGAAGAAGACCAGTCATCAAATTGGACTGGACTACATAGAAGGAGTTTAGGGTGTAGCACTGGCAATGACTCACAACTTCCAGCTACCCTTATCTCCATTATATTGGTGCAACTACTGGGGGATCAGCAAGGCTTTAGGGTTGACACAGTTGGGGGTATTTAATTTACCCTACATGACCGTAGATTCCCAGTCCTGTAGTCTAAACTTGGTTCCAAGTAATGTATTCAAATAGTTTTAGGGAAGTTATTGATCCCAGGCGATATTAGCAAGCCTAGCCCACTGTCCTTTTTGTTATGGCCGTCTCAAAAAATTTATTATTTTGACCCATTTAAGGAATTAGAATAATTCCACCATAGAAGTTTACAAAATTAATAAAAGTATGCATTACTTTTTCAAAATTTAGTCTTTCAAACTGTAGCACGGTACAATTTTCAACTTCAGCAGTTTCAAAAAATACCGACATAAATCTTTGGAAAACTCGAAGCTAAATTTGTATCGAGAATCTCAATTTTTTGATACTCTGAGTTTCTGCTTAAGAAAAAGATTTTGATAGTTTCAAATTAAGTCGCTCCAAAAATGTACCGTAAAGTCCGTAAATGGTAAGATAGAATTTCGTACGGATAGAACTTTTTTTTGAGAACAATTCTTTTATCTCCACGTTTTCGGGTATCATTGGTGACCATCATGAGATGCTTCTTTACGGATTGGCAGATCTGCATGTTATAACCGCACAGAAATCGGCTGTTGTAGGATTACGGATAAGTTAAATAGAGCAATCATTTCGCCCAACACTACGATAAGCAGCACACATCTTTTTATAAAAGTTACTGGAAGAATATGTTAAATGGCGTTTTATCTGATGCTAGTTTCTGTTTAAAATTTCTTGCCGATTTAGGTGATTTAATGCGATGTTTATTATTCTGTAACTTTAACCAGTTAAGCGTGGAATTTAATTTAAAAAAAAAACCACAGTGTGCGGAATTAAAATCAGACAATGACGTGTATACACCGTCGAACGCAGGGCAAAACAACCAAAAGTTTACAACGTCATAATAGACACTGTAAGCACTCTTTCTGCAATCTCTGAGGCTTGAGTTTACAGAGCATTCTGTGCTCATTAAAAATCTTGCACCGCTTTACGTATGCATTGCTCTAGTTAACTAGAGACGCAAGAGCTTTTACAAGGTAGAAAAGAGCTTTGAATTCTGTGCAAAATGAAATCTCGCTCGAACTGAGGTCTGAACTTCTATCTAAGGTAAAAACGGAATTGCACAAGGGTTGAGAGCTTCTATTTGTGTGCCTAATTCCCAATCTCTAATGCGGAGGCCAAACATGTACCAACCACTTATCATTTGGCTGACTCCTACCACCCACTCCGTATAAAATGTTTAAAATGTTAAGTATAAGGGTTGATTAAACGCCAAAAGGTACACAAATCAGCAAGTACCCAACATTTCATTAATACTTCATTAATATTTAAGTAATTCTACTGCATTAATTTTCATTAATAAGTTATTTTTTAGAATTTATTAGATGTCACAGACCGTTATGCTGGCCATTTTCGTCTACAAAATATATGTTCAATTAGCACTGTAGATTGACTGTAATATCTAGTTATTTATAATAATCAAACTATTAATTACAGTTTAAAAAGAAAACGTTATAAAAAATAAAAAAAAATTATGAGGCTAAAAAATTCAAAACCTTTTTTTAAAAAAAACTTACACCAACATACATCAATGATTTTGTTTATTTTATTTATTTATTTTTATTTTTAAAGAAAAATCGTCGGTTTAAGTTCATTCTTCGATTAAAGTAATTGTCATTTTATGAAGTAGTCAAACGCAAGTCACATATGTGATTTATCATAATTATAACAAAAAAATATTATAAATGAAGTGGCCAGCATAAGGGTCTGTGACATCTAATAAATTCTAAAAAATAACTTATTAATGAAAATTAATGCAGTAGAATTACTTAAATATTAATGAAGTATTAATGAAATGTTGGGTACTTGCTGATTTGTGTACCTTTTGGCGTTTAATCAACCCTTATACTTAACATTTTAAACTGTTTTTGTTAAGGAGATTTTTGTATCTTTTGGATAGATTTTCCTTTTTATCTATTTTACAAAGTTACATATCTGCTTTACAGATTTTTTTAAAATTTGGAATAAGCAATTCTATCATTATTACCTGATAAGGTGTTAAGTCAGAACCGTAACTACCACTGGAGAGATCTTTTTAAAGAATGATTATAGTTGCGGTCCCCCAAACCATCCTCAATAACAATTGTTTTGAAAAAGCGTTTTGAATAACATAGGAAGGTATTTGTACGTAAATAGCAAAATTAAACTGCGATTTCAGTACTTCCTTTTAAGAGGAGTAAGAAAAATAAACTACGATTGCAGTACTTCTCCCTAAAAGGCAAAGAGGCAAAGATTTTTTAATCGAACGACAATTCATTGATTTAAATCGGTTCACTCATTGATAATTTAAACGATTGCAGTACTTACTCTTAGTAGGAGCAAGAGAATCAGCAACGTAGAGGAGCTTTAACCACTTATTCGAGCTGAATTTTATCAAAATCGGACTAAGCGTTATAGAAATATTGGTAATAATAGTTTTAGAAAGGGCCTTATTTGGGTGGGGCAAACTTCCCTCCTTATGAGGCATAGCGTGGAGACTTTTAAAGTGCAAATCTGTACAAAATTTCCATTCGAATGACACTTCATTCATGAAAATCGGTTCACGTTTCGATAACTTGAAACGATTGCTATGGGAAGTGTAAGAGCTGATCGTCGCTTTAATTTTACGTAGGGGAGCCCTAACCCTATCATCCTACCAAATTTTAACAAAATCGGGCCAAGATTTACAGAGTAATTAGTAATAATAATTTTGGAGGGGGCCTTACATAAAGGGAGCTAACTCCTCTCCCATTCGATGTACAGCAACGAGACCCCCAAAAGGCACATCTACATAAAATTCCGAATCGAATGACACCTCATTCATGAAAATCGGTTCGCGCGTTTAGGCGCTACGTTGTTTACAAAAAAGGTAACAAGAAGATGAAGAAGAACAACAACAAGAACATTTTTTGAAAAAGCCGTTTTTGCTCATTTTTGGCAACTTTTTTCTCGAAACCTATTAGATCTGGGTTGTTGCAAAAAAATTACAGCTATAAAGGAGGGTTTGCCCTTTATTTTAAAGAAAATTTGGGAATTTTATCTTTTATAGGAAAAGAGAAAAAAATTGTCAAAGTGCTTTTCAACGTTACGCTTTTTCGTGCAGTTTTTGACGATCAACCCTTTATACAACTGTCCTACCGGACAGTTTTAATACTTGGCAGTTCTGTTGGTAAGTTAAAGGAAACATCCCACCAAATAATATTCTTATTGTATTTTCGTAAAAGTTCGAGTTTTTATAGTTAATGGCAATTTTATATTCTTAAGAACGAGTATACACGTCAAACGCGCTTAACTGGTCATATCCCTCTTTCTCTAAAGTACTATTTGAGTATAGTTTACGGAACTAATACATTTAATATCAAGAAGAATTTAATTTTGTAGCAAAACAAAAAAATAATGTGGAATAAAATGGTTATTCGGAGTTTCTTCAGTTTTTTTTGTTTGCGATCTTGTTGGAAACGATGAAACGATTTTCTTTAAACTGTAAATACGCACTAAACACATGTAGCCCTATCACTTTTATTTAAACAAACTAGAAAAGTAGTTACTAGTAAAGTAGTATAAAGTTTTATAAGGGATGTTAAGTAACAGATAACGTTAGATTTGAGCGGACGAACGACCAAAGTGCGGCCGCTACACCATTAAAATGTCACCACTGATCATCCTACTGATTCGCATTGTACAAATTCGAAACTTATAATATGTTAAAATTGGCCACTGCACTGGGATAACACAGATGTGAAACTAAGTGACAGAATCACGACTAATGAGTGCCTCTTATCGAGAATTACACGCGGAATGAATCAGCGATTTTGACGAAGTGAAGGTTACAGCCACTTGTTTATCTCCTAATCGCCCAAAGAAGATATAGATAGAGATAGATTTTTGATAGATAGAAGAAGATAGATTTGAGCTTCCTTGATGGTGAGATGGGCCGAGAATAATGCAGCTCTTTGAGGAATATCGGATACTGCGATCTCAGACAGAAATGGCAGTTGACTAGCGCGCTATTCTTTTTAAGAAGGGTTTTCAGAAACTAATGGTTTCTTTGATAAAAATATAATTATTCGCAAGTCTTCTTGGGTATTAGATATAAAGTTTTAACAATCCACTTAATGTTTAATTTTATACGAATAATAGACTCAGTAACTAACATTTTAGGTAGCTAATTGAATTATTTAAAGTAGCAAGTCTTGAAATTAAATGGCAGTACAGATTAAAATAAAACAAATATCATTCAAAAAAGTAAAATTTATGAAGATTGGAAAATACTCTTTTAGATATTACATTGTTTAAAAAACTAAAGTAACAAGAACGAGAACCATTTCTGAAATGAGCAAAAACTAGCTCATTTTTGGCAACTATTTCTCTGGAAATCTATTAATCCATGTTGATGCAAAAGAAATTTAGTTACAAAGGAGGTTTTATTCTTTATTTTAAAGAAAATTTGGGAATTTTATCTTTTATAGAAAAAGAGGAGAATTAAAACAATTTCTCTGCTTAGTTACTGTACATTTCACAAGAAATAAAACTGATTTTTTATAATTAATCACATTGCATCACATAATTTACGTGCGTTTCTGTAAATTTCTCAAACGCCCTCAAAGATGAGGAGTTTTCGCATACTTGGAGGCACTGTTGTACACTTTTATGACAATTATAAGAAATTTCTACATTAGAATTGCAAAAGAAATGGTGATGGATTGATTTACACTCTTTTTTTTGTAGTTGCAGTCAGTTGGAGATCTATAAACTTGAATGATATCATAGGATACGAATAATAATCAAATAAAAATGAACGTTAATATTAAAAGTTGCTGAGTAATGGGTAAATTTCTAGTCCGAGAGTAATTCAATATACATTTTCCCGAGCACGTAATTAGCAATATGATGAGTAAAGGAGCTGGCTGCCAAAGTGGAACAGTACTCTATTTATAAGGAGCGAACAGTGTCGGCGAAGTAATCAACTGTAACAAGAACTAGAGGAAGTGCTTAGTGTGGATGTAAGGGCGGGCACCTGCTTTCAAACCACTTCCGGTGACCCCGGCTCACAGTTAGTTAACTTCTCTGCCGACACCAGGCGGCCTACCGCTCTCCAGAACTTCGTGTATACTCCTACCGCCTGTTCGTACTTCTGCCCTATAATCAACTACAGCCTCCACGGCATTCTTTCTATGCTCCTCAACTTTTTTCCATTTATTATATTATCAACATTAGTTGGCACTCGACTATTTTTATTAACAAATATGTACTATTATCGTATGTCCTTTGGATTATTGGTAGAATTAAAAGGAACTGCAATGACTCTATTAGACCTGACCTGATCAACCGTATTCCAATTATATAACATCCATTTACAATGGTTTCTCTTTGGAATCTAAAGCTGAGCCTAGCCAAAATATGTTTTCGAAAATCGAAACACTGTTACATTTTTTTTGCGTTTATATGTGCTACAATCAGCGCGTTGGCGCTATAAGTAACATGGTTTACAAAAACCAATGAAGCAAACGAGTGGAGAAGTTCCCCATAAAAACATTTGAAGGTTAGTCACTCTCTTCACTTGAGAGGAGATCACGAGACCACTGCCTCTTAAGGCGTCTTGTCAGGAAGAGTTCTTGAAAAAAGATTTTGAGCTAGAGGATTTATACGAGATTGCAGACTAAAGTGGAGTTTTCTGAATCGTATTTTAGCAACTTGTGCGATAAAAAAAAAAATGTTAGGTCAGTGAGTATAATCAGGTTGTAGACATAAAATGGAGCCTTGACAATAGTTCGAAGTACGAGGTGTGGCTATTAAATAACGAGACTGATGCTGCTACAGAAGGAACTATGCATGCGCCAAATCCTAACGACCGACAGCTGTGCAGCGTAAAGCCTTCTCTTTCGATTGCAGCGTCTCACGTGCTAGTAGAGAAATCTGTCTGACCGGAACCGTCGTTTGTGTTAGAGGTGTTAGTATCGTTTTGCAGAAAAAATGATACTACACATGTAGTAGAGCAACGAATTTTCGTGAAATTTCACATCAAAACTTGATAAAACCGCTACTGAAACTTATCTTTTATTAAAAGAAGTTTATGGTGATGAATGTTAATCACGTGCGCGAGTTTTTCAGTGATTCAAGCGTTTCCAAGATGGCCGAGAAGACGTCGGAGATGATGACCGCCCGGGTTGCCTTTCCACGTCCAAATGGATGAAAATATCGATTACAATTAATCAACATTGCTACCGTGAGGTGCTTGCTCAACTCCGTGAAAGTGCAAGGAAAAAACGACCCGATTTGTGGAAGAATAAGTCATGGGTTCTCCATCAAGACAACACGCCGGCTTACACTGCATTGTCTGTCAAGACGTTACTACAACAACATTCCAGTATTTGGCCATCCGCCTTATTCGCCTAACATGGCTCCATGTGACTTTTATCTGTTTCCGAAAGTCAAATCTGCATTAAAAGGATCACGATTTCAGTCCGTTGATGCTGTGAAAGAAAAAGCGGCACGCGTCATGCAGGAGCTGACAGAAAAAGACTTCCAGCACTGTTTCGGACAATGGTAAATTCGCATGGAGCGTTGTAGGAATAGGGGAGGGGTGTATATTGAAGGTGATAATAACTAAATATGTATAAATTTAAAATAAAACTTTTTATAGCAATAGTCTCGTTATTTAATAGCCACACCTCGTATTTTAGACTGATGAGATTGAATCCTTTGGAGATTGGAGCGTTTGGTTGAATCCCACAGCACTATTCCATACGCCCAGATGGCTTTTAAAATACTACTATTTTATTTATACAACTATTTTAAAACCCATCTGTTAAAATTATACAAATTTTAAATATTAAACTTTTGTAACTGCTTATACTTAGCATACAGTTCCAGCTAAAAATTAAAAATAATATTAATAATTTTAAATTACCAGCTCTCAAAAACCAAACTAAACATAATCGAGAATTATGCCAATGGGTGGCGCTTTTTGCAGCCTCCAAATTTGAGAAGTGGTCCACTATTCCAGTTGGGATGATCACTGCTGGATCAATTAATGCGAATTCCTTATGAACATTAATGACAAGATTTTTATGATTAAGTTTTTTATGGTTTTTAGTGGCAGAAAAAGATTCAAGATGGGAATTGATTTGATCAGCGAAGATGCGAAGGAAGATCAGCAGAATATAAGTAAATTGTGTATAAAATTGGCCCCAGGATAGTTCTCCGCGGAACTCCTGTTTTCCCAAGAAAATTAGGAAGACACAGGAAGAATAAAGGTGGAAAACAATAGAAGATACACGGACGCAACAATGAGGCATCCTGTAGAGAGGTAAAACGATTGAAAGGTTAGAAAACAATGTTTTGGAATGTAACCAGTGGTACATTAGTGTGTAGAGTTAGGTTGTTGCATTGTACAACACTTAGGCTAGATGACCTTGGGTAATGCATTTATTACAACAATATTTGCACCTTGTTTTGTCATCGCCTTTATACCCGGCAGTCCGAAAACTTGTCCTGGACGCCAAGGTTATTTGCTAGTTCTTTAATGAATCACCTTTCAACGAGTCGGTTACGACATCTGATTTCTGAAGGTGGAAAGTACAAAAAAAAATGGATTCAGCACGTTACTTTCAAAAAAAAAAAAAAAAAAAAAGAAACCGATAAAAACTGACATGGAACCCTCATACTCAAACGAACACCGATGCAGATTTAAAAGACCAAAAGACAACAAATTAGGACTATCGCTGCAGAACCAAATATTTTCTTACAACTCTTCACCAATGTGGACGAACCGAGTCGAAGTATTGAGTTCTGCCGAACGTCCAGCTCCTTCTAAAATTCCTCCTCAAAACGTTCGCTATTATTTATTCATAATTCATAATGACCTTGATACTGTTCCCTAACCGACAGAACCTTAACCGGCTGAAAGGAATAAGGAATTCTATCTTATTTTATCTCCGCAACATAATTCCGTAAAATGTCTTTTCTCTTTTCTGTGCAATTCCTTACAATTCCTTCCAAACATCTTAAATAGCCATGGTTTTCTCGAGTGAATTCTTTATCTTTATAGTTATTAAATGTATTGCACAGAATGTTATCATCTTAGGTGATTCTTGTTGTTTTATAACCAGCTGAAACAATATCAAAAAATCTTTGTCGGTTTAGCACTAGCTGAATAGGAAAATCTTTGACGTTTTAGTTTTCAAATCAATTTTTTCAAAAAAGTTGATAAATCATACCGATGGGCAACAGCTTTCCTTAAGGAGGAAATTTTAATATCTGCCGCAAATAATTGGTCCAAAATTGGACTTTTTCCAATCCCCATGATAAAATTATTCTCTAAGAATAATTGGTAATTCTTGACACAATACTGCCAGTTCCGTATTCACGCCATCCAACCGCTTATCACCTGGCTATTTTAAAGTGTTATAAAAAAAAGAAAGTATTTACATCCGTAATATTTTGTTTCTGAGTTGTAAAATAAAAGTCTAAACAATAACTCGCCTTGGAGCAAAACTAAAGGAACAACCATTTTTTTTAAATATAATATTAATTTTAATGAAATATTCGCATAAAAACTGAACATTTAGCGCAAACACAATCTAGTGTGGCAGTCACTACTACTCACGCAATTCTAACTCGCAAATTTTCTAGAAATTTCGAACAATAGTCATTGATTCAACTCTTACCATTAAACAGTTTTTTAACGAGACAGAAATCAGAAGCCCCAGTTAGTAATTATAAAAAATGGTTAATACCAAATTTATAACTACATCGAAATCTTATTTGATACCAACAAATAGCTTCTTTCCATAAAATATAGTATTTATTAATAATTCGGCCAAAACAGGTGTTACAGAAAGTTCCTTAGCTACTAATTCGAAGTAATGGATCCGAACAATTCATCGTAAACACCGTCCGTTTGAATGGACCAAACATTATTGTGATATATGGTGCACATTGTGTGCACGGTGTGATGTATTATATTGTGCCAGATGCCAGTTCCTATTGCCGTATAATCCGGTACAGGTGATTCTGATTAATGAGGTTTCATTATGCAAATTGATTAAGCAATTAAGAAATCTTTATTTCTCTCAGAGATTACTAATCATATAATCTATTTTTTATTCACTACAATCTATGTATTAGTTTTATATCAGTTTCTAATTAAGTTTTCGCAAAAATAGTCTATTTTTTCGAGATACCCTTATTCAGGAAAGTGAAAAATTAAATTGACTCTCGGGAAATATAAATTATTTGATGTAACATCTGTTTTTTTTTTGTTTTTTTTTATAAAATTATTTTTTAAAAAGCTCACGTGGAACCCACACAAGACAAGCAATGACAAAACGTGCGGAACAGACTTCTTGGACGATGCTCCAAATTACCCATTGAACTCAAACGCTTAATATACAGTACTATCCTCAAACCTATGTGGACTTACGGGACTAGAGCTGTGGGGTTCAGCCAAACCTACAAACATACGTATAGTACAGGACATTTCAATTAAAACTCCTCCGACAGATAGCTGACGCTCCTTTCTACGGTGACTAACCTCACTCATCACTACGACCTCAACATTCCCTTCAAAGACCAACACGCTAAGACTAAATACCAAAAATTCCATACTACTCTTTCGACCAGCTCTAATCCTCTTGTACAGTCTCTCGCCTCCTCTGACATCCCTAATACTCCTCGCCGACTGAATCGCCAATGGCCTCGCGACTTCCTCGCAGTCTGAAGACCTAAACGTCAATCTTGTCCTATAGAGAGTGCTACCGCTGGGTAGTTTCTCTCCTCCTGCTCTTCCCCAGCACCACTTCATCATATTTATCATATTTATTGATTGTATACAATGTATACAGATTGTAAATTACAAAATAATAATAAAAAAAAAAAATTAAAAGTTACATTATTGGACAGAATGTTGAGAAATTTCCCGATGATCTGCGCTGGAAAAATTCAAATGCATGTGTGCAGGCCGGTCGGTGTACTTTCGTATTCGTTCTTGGAAATCTTTTGTATCGAGTTTTCCCGAAAAATGCATGTTTTAAGGTACCTTGTTTTTTTCAAAAAACGTGATTTTTAGAAATTTGTTTCGTAATGCGAACCCTCTACTCAAATATGAAAATTAACAACAAGCTTACACTTTATAATACGATTATGTATTCCCTTGGAACGTTGGAAACTAATTTAGCTATAAAAATCCCTCAAACAGTTGTACTACTGACGGAATAAATATTTCGCACAATATTCTGGAAATTGGTTCTAATTAATTAACACAATTACAGATCTACAACATTGATATACTATTCAATGAAAATGCAATTGAGTGCACTTTTAAGGTTCTAGTTCTACGACACTTGAATGAATTGCAAAAATCTCCTAGATTGAAATAGAGTAAACGGAAGTGATCACTTTTCTGACAATTTTTTTTCAAAACATAAGCTGTACTATTTAAAATTTACTAAATTTGTTGTAATACTAACTACTTGTCAGTTTTGCTAGTAAATTGTTTGATTGATGGAAAGAAGTATCCGTTTTTAGATGCCGTACAAACAAATTAAGATTAATGACTCATGAAAAAAATGTTCGACCTTTTTTTCACTTGTGGCTTGGGAGGCTATTGCGCTTGAAAAAAATTCGACAGCATTTTTTCTGTTCAACTGTCCAGAATTTGGTTACCTTCTCTTTTAAGTGAGAAAGAAACAACTGATTTTGTTAGACTTTACATTGTTGAGTAAAGTCAACTTTTTAAATTTTATTCGCTTATTTGTTAATTAAACTTTAATCAAACGAGTGCTAGCAAGATCTGTAATGAAAGGGATTTTGAGGTCATTATGGATAGTGAGGTTAGAAATACAGAATGGAGCGTTAAGTAGTTTTCGTAATATTTTTGATTGTAAAGTCTGAATGCGTAAAGAGTTGGAACGCTTAGTCGATTCCCATACTTCGATGCCGTTTGACCAAATAGGTCGCAGAAGCAGAAATATTTATTTTTTTATTATTTATTTATTAATGTTTATTAACAGGAATATTTTTACATAGGTGTATATATACAATAATTTAACATTATTATTGCTTTGGATATTATCCGCCAGCAGAGTTGCAAATGCGAAGTTACATTTTAAGAATCAATATAAATATAATAATTAAAAATAATAATAAAAAACAAGAAAAAACACTTATTAAAGAATAAAAACTCTGTTTTTTGATGAATATTAATTATAATTAAATTCTCTAACTAATAGAGATCTATAATATAATGCCTCTTTCAAAAATCCGACTAAGGCAGTCCAGTTTTGGCCGTTCAGAAGGTTTAGCAGCTCATTTTCTGATAAGGAATATTTATTAAAATATCTATATCTATATGGCTTCAATATGGGACAAATAGCGATCAAGTGCTTTACATTTTCTATTTCCCTGCAGTTACAGAGAGAACAAAGCTGACATTCTTCAGGCCTAAATGGTCTATAATTTAAATTTAACAGCTCACACCGAGCCTTCAATATTAGCTTAACCTCATTTAATGGCCAACAATCTATATAACTAGAACGATTATAATCTAACAAGGGGTATAATCCATCAGAAGCAGAAGTATAAGAGTCTATTGTTATGTAGGTTAAGTTTCAAACGTTTGTCCAAGTAGTCTTGCGAGAAGTTTTGTAGCGTTGCGTTAGTTTCTTGTCTTTTCAGTCTAGTATGGGGGGATTCCATGTCAACCGTTTGTCTAGATGCAGTCCAAGGTAGCGTACTTTGTCCACAGTTGGTATAGGAGTTTGGTACAAGATGATAGGAGGTAGGATTTTCCGTCTGAGAGTAAATACTATATATTTTGATTTCGTAACGTTAGTTTTGATTTGACATTTGATAAGCCAGTCCTGTAAGTGGTTGATGTGTGTTTGGAGGATCGGAATGAAGAGATAAGATTGCAGAAGCGTCAGCAAAGGTGGAAAGAATGGTATTTGGATGTTGAGGTATATCTGTTGTATATAAGGAGTAAAGAAGAGGACCTAGGACACTGCCACACAGTTGACTCTGAAATATCGATCTAGTAGGTAGGATTTGAGGATAAGGTATTATCTATGAGGAAGAATCACCCTCAGTTTAAACAGTAATAATTAAAAAGATTCATCATTTGTATTGTAGCCTTGTAGACAAAATAAATATTTAAGCGACGTATTAATCTAACAATTCGGTTTATTTTAGCGAGCAGCATCACAACGTTAACTCAATAGCAATACCAGACGACTATTCGGCGTTGTTTAATGTCTTCTGCATTATTACGAATTTAATATCCACCTTTTTGCCATAAAAATATACTTAGAGTATCCATTTCTAGTATTTTGGAGCGATTTCCAACTTTTCCAAACAAAATGAAAAAGATTAATATTTCAGAATGGAAATATAAAAGACTTGAAGAAATAAGAGAAAATGTCGTTCGATGGTCGGAGCATGAAGACTGAGCGTGTAGAGTTGGCGATGCCCTTGTAGTGTCCCCTGGAGATTGTCGGCGCTGTGTAAGTGAATGAAGAACTGGGTGGCTACAGTGTGTTGGTGTGTTGATGATGAGTCACTGCAGTAACAACACCGCCGGCTCACAATAGCCAGGGATCCTCTACTCAGTGCAGCCGTTCGATAGAGGGGAATTTTGGCTATGTTATTCTCTCCGTCTGTGCGCTACGGCCAACCACATCATCACTTCAACTCATCCCCTCTCGCATCACTACTAGCCTACACCACCACATAAATGAGAACACAACCTTTTATACTACCTAACTCAATAAATAGACTTTTTTTTTTATTTTTTATTTACTACTACCATTTCTAAATAATTTCACAACCAATACATAAAAAGAGATCCTAATACATAAAAGTTTACGTATCATACAGTTATTGAAGCTCAGGAGTCTTAATCCTTTTATGAGCCACAAAGCAATAAAGAGGACACAGGTAAAAGGAACCATAATTTTGGAATTATCACTATTTTTAATTATTTGGCAAAGTCTGTGTTTCTAATTTTTGAAGCGCGAATAAGTAGTCAGCCAAAGGTCGAATCCGCCCATTTTGGGCTTCTTATAGATAAACGAGCGCGGTAGACTAGGAAGCAGGTTCAAATCCTGGCACGTTATTGTCTCTCTCGAAACTTCTACCAAGTTCTTTGAGCAGCGATTCTAGCTTCAAGGACAATTCCAACTTTATCTTCACACAAGCTATTGTACAAACACATTTCATTCTAATAGAACCAAACTGGCAAATGAACGCAGAAATAATATCAGCAAACCACATTCTCTGCATGCTGACAAACTCCAGCGAAGCTACTGCCCTCTAGTACCCTTTAAAACAATCCCTCTTCCAGCCTGTAGACCTGGAGTGCTATAGAGATCGCTTCATAGATAAACGACCGCTGTAGACTAGGCAGCTGGAGGTCTCAGGTTCAAATTCAGGCACATTACCTTTTAGATTTTCTCTTTCTAGGACTTCTAAAGTTGTTGGGGAACGATTGCACTCCTCTTGGACTAGTTCGTCTTTCACGCCCTCTTTAGCGAGACTAATACAGATTAGAACAATGTGGAGATTGTCCATCATTGGACAGTGGAGCTGTAAGAAACACCTAGGAAAGAAAAACTTAAGGGCCAGCTGCCAAATTTGAATCTGGGATTTCCGGGATAGAAATCCAATACACGCTAACCACTTAGCTAATCCCTTCCCTGTTTTATTTTGAATTTTATTTTTATTCCAAAAAACCGTCAATAGCTCTTTTTACAATTTTTGTAACTTTGAAAATACAAGAGAAAATTTGGGGCGGGTATTGGTCTAGTGGTCAAGAGCTTGGCTTTGTAACTGGAAGATCACCAGTTCGAATCTCGCGTATGACTACTTTTTATTTGTTAGAAAAAATTGTTTGTAGTAAAGTATGAGCTTCCGCCACCGTCCACGACACCTAATTGGCAATTGGACGTTAAGCCCCGCCTGAAAAAGTAGGCGATTACTTTACTTTTTACAAGAGAAAAATAATAATGAAATAAAATAAAGCAAACACACAAAATATACATGCAAAATGCAAGAAAATATAGAAGAGAGAGATTTAGAAGCGTCCGCGTACTAATAAATGCTAGGTCAATATAACTGGAATACATTTTGTTTCCCCCGTTATGAATATTTTGAGGGATTGTCCGAACATATGAATATCGTTAACGAACCCTAGATTAGTAAGACCCCACATCCTTTGGAAGGTATTAAATATTCTCTTCTGACTAATGTACGAGGCTACAACCTCCACGGAATGTTTTCACAGTTCGTGAGCCTGGTAACAGATTTCCAGGGTACTAACTTTATATCGGGATGATACCCACCCAACATAAAGACCAAGTAGAATGGCCCTGGAACTACAAGCAATTTTTTTTTACAACTTCTTACAAACAACCTGAAGCCTGCTTGGACTTAACGCGTGCCCCTAAGAATAAATTTAAAGATGGATTATCGTTTCATCGACCCCCAACGTTGCACAGCCACCAGACACACTCCGATCATCCAATAAATACCACATCATATCCTGTGCACTCCATTAAAACAAATAACCAATAACGGCGGACCCTAATCAGATTTAAACCCTATCCTAACAGACAAGCCTTCTCACAAACACTGTGGCCACACTCATACTATAATAAATACATTCTCTACCTACCCTATCCTAACCTATACTTGACCTAAGGAGTAGTTTAGTGGGGTTATACATCGATATGCATTCACCCCTATATAAGAAGAAGTGAACACTAGAGGCCGGCAGTGCAATTAGAACGTTTCGGCCACTAATGATCTTAGATATAGAGGAGCACCAGGTCAAAAGAACAAAAAATCTATTTATCAGTAAATACCATTTAAGAGCAATGCATTTTCTTGCTACTACACAGACTTCGATTAAACTGCGCAGGAAGTAATCCTTCCTGGTTTCTTTAATTAAATGTCTTTCAACATTAGAGTCCTGGATCCTTTACAAAACAGAGCAATTACCCGATACTATTCTCTTGTAGTTGCTGTCAATCAACGTCTACAGCTGAAGAAGTTACCTGGAAAAGAATCTCAAAAAAAAAAGCGAGCCGGCTTTAAACCCAGCATTTACTCAATGATCTGAATCCTTCCACACAAGATGCGTGAGAATATGAGAAAATCTAAAAAAAAAATAATTAAAATCCTTTAGGGAAGGGATTAGCTATGAGGTTAGCATACTGGACTCCCACGCGGAGGTCCCGGGTTCGAATCCAGCAGCTAACCCTTAGATTTTCTCTTCCTAGGAGCTTCTTACAGCTCACTGTCCGGTGATGGACAGTGTTGTCTGTAACGAGAGAACACTGTCCGGAGGCCGGCAGTGCACTGAAAAAAGCTCCGAGCGCTAATAACCTCAGCTGTTGATGCGCCAAAAAAAAAAAAAAAAAAAAAAATCCTTATTTATTATTTTGGCTACACTGATTTTTGACGCGGACCTTACTGTTCTGGACCTTACTATTGGCACTTTGAGCGAAATATCAATTTTAACTTAAAATTTCCTGCAATATTTCGTTTTTTTGAGTTACGGACAGAAAGATACGCATACCATTGAAACCATTTTTGTAAAAATCACTTTTTCGGATTTAGGGGACCTCATAAAGAATACTTTTGGTAGTATTAAGATGCAAAATATGACATTGTACAATATATTCTCTAACTATAGTAAAGTAAAAGAAAGTAATAATAATAAAGTTAATTAATACCAACGAAAGATTTAAAAAAATGAAAAAAACAAAACGATTAAAAAAAAATGAATAAATAACTATGTTAAGGTATTAAAAAAGCAGATTATGAATATCTAAACAAGAAGAACGGTGTTTGTAATTATCTATGGAGATCAAAAAATAAAATGGTAGAGAAGGCGAGGAAACATTTGTAGAGAAGCAGAGCCAGGTGGCATCGCCCCTCTGGTAGGCGGAGGCAATACAGAATAATAACTGGTATTTTTGGGGGCCAACTCCCAGCTACTGGTGGCTGCATTGCCAGATATTACGTAGTATTCAGTAACTGAATATGAAGAGATGTGCGCCTATTCTAGTATAATTGCCTTAACTAGATAGGATACTTCTTTGTCTTCCACTTCCTCTAATTAGGTTAAGGAAGTGTTACGATCTTGCGGAATATTTGAAATTGTGTAATCTAGATGAATATTTTGATTTAGGAAAGACCCTCTAAAGTCCCTCTTTGTGCGCGCGAATATAACTCGAAAACTAAAATTCTCAAGAAACTGTAAAAATATATATTTCGATAGGATTCGATGACCAAGACCTTATTACCTTGGTTACTACCAAGCGATAAAAAATCCGCCAAAACGGAAACACTATTTTATTGAATGAATTTTTCACCTTTTTTAAAAAAAATATTTTCTAAAAAATGGATTTTACGATTTTCAATAAACTTCGAAGTTAGATTTCATGCTAAAAGATCAAAAAAAATTATTCTCAGTTTTTAAAATGATAATTTATTTTTAGACAGTTCCTTGGAATGATTGATGGTTTAAACCAGGGTTCTTCAACCTTTTACACTTTTAGGAACCCTTCGAGCTCATGGTTTTCTTGAAGGAACCTCATGTTTAAGTAGCAGATAAAATAGTTTATCAAAGCTTTATTTCTTCTCAAATTCGCAAAATTATTCTTGTATCTTTATTTAACCTTAATTACAAAACATCTTAATAAGGCAATTGTATAGATGATTTCCATTTTACGTGCGTTTTGGCTGAGCAAATAGTGATCAGTTGAAGACCACTGGTTTAAACTATTCTTTAAATTATCTTTTCATTTTAACGTACAATTTGAATATAAAATTAAAATTTTAGGAAATTACCATAGTAGTTTGAAAGAAATTTGTGGAATAGAACTATAAGGATTTTATTAAGAAATAGTTGAGTTAGAGGTCACCCTCATATGACCAAACTAACTGACAATTTCTTCCTTCACGGACGGCCATCTCACTACAGATACAAGAGGACGGCGAGCCTACAGCTTCAAGAAGACTGAAACCAAAGACCGTATCAAGAACTATGAAGAGCTAAACTGCATTTGGAATATGCATTTTATATGTGTAACCCCTTTTTAATTTAGTAATTAAATAAATTTTAAATCTAAAATTCTAAGAACAATAGTTAACGCTCCCTTCTACGTCTCCAATTATGCTAAACACTCTGATCTAAATATTCCTCTCGTCTCTGAAATAGCCCTGATCTCGATACACAAAACTCCACTCAAATCTACACAGTCATTACAACCATCTGATTCACAACATGTCTACTACAACACTTCCTTCAGACTAAAGCGGCGGTGGAAGCCTAAAGGAGCCTAAATCTAATAGGAAATTAGGTCATTGAAAGCTTAATTGGGTTTCCATTAATTAATTTCTAATTACTGTAATTAACTAACTTTGTAACAGAGTTTATTGGTATAAAACCTGCCAAAAACAGAGTTAAATGGTTTAAAATGTCGTACTATTAGGTGTACTCTTTCCTGTCAATTTGTAAAACTGTAGCAGAGTTCGGCCGTGTCGGACTTTAAATAGTTTACAACTAAAGCGTCTCTTTCCATACTGCAGTAACTTCCGTTGTTTCGTTACCACTAGGGCCGAAAACCGGAAATGACTCAACAAAATTTAATTTCAAGTTTATTATTGTGGACAGTAGCCAGAGAAACCAATTCTTCTTTACTGTATCACAAAATTGGGGTTATCTTTGGTGCAAAGACAATACTACTTTACTGTATACATTAGGATGAATCGCATTTCATTATTAGAAGTTCCTGATGAAGAGCCCTAATGGTTGTCAAAACTTGGGTTTCCAGAGTCTGGAGAAAAGATTTTTACAAATTGATCTGCGCGTTTTTATTAAATTGAGAGCAGTTAACAAGTACCTCAACTCGTTTTTAGTGCTGCACGAGAAACGAGACAAATCTCGGTCTCGGTACCGAGCAACCGAGACCGAGATCGAGACATGATATATATCTCGTCGAGAAATCTCGGTCTCGTCTCGGTTTTTCAAATATTAATTTTTAGCTACAAAATTATAAAATTGTGTTCTTTATTAATAAATAATCCTTACGGGTATTGAATTAATTATTAAAAGATACGATTTTATTATATATGTCCAATATTACTACATCTATTTGACTTCGAATTACATAAGTAAAGTAAGCAAAGTAAAGTAATCGACTATTTTTTCAGGCGGGGTTTTACGTCCAACTACCAATTAGGTGTCGCGGACGAAGGGGACTAGCAAACATACTTTACTGTAAATTTCTCATATTAACCATTAAATAAAATCTAAGGCCTAAGACCGGGAATCGAACCCAGTACCACAATACACATTATCTTCGCAGGTCTCGCACCGCTCGGTTACCGTGGCGGCCCCCTTCGAATTACATAATTTTTACATAAATTCACTAAATTTCACTATTCATATCATTCATTCATTCAATTTCATAAATTTCACTATTAATAATCTAATACTTTGAACTTAGATATTATTTGAATTATATTTTAGAATTTTAGAATTAATGAATTTGAAAAAAAAGACTATCTATGCATCTAAAAAATATTGCCACAAATTTTCGTTTTTAAGATACACTTTGCCCAAGCATTGATACATAAAAGAGCTTTTACTGAGTCAGAAGTTAGAGAAGATCTTCTATTGGTCATCATCATCGCAGCTTGCGAAAATAATCTTTCCGATGGCACTGAAGTTGCACAGACGCCAAAAATATCTTTCGCCATTCTAGACAAATTTTTGAAGGAATTCTTAAGTGTTTTCCACCATTCTAAAATGTCAACGTCTACTGGTGCTTGGTGTAATTTGGTGTAATTATTTCTGTCTTCCATTCTTCGGTGATATTTGCTGATTTTTGAGCAAATAGTGCAAAAATATTGATGCAGTCGTCGTCGTCGTCAAAAGGTGAATCACCAGATTCTTTATCTTCACCAACAGCCATAACTAATGGAGCGGGAAGTTTGTTGGGAGGTGTATTTTTTATTTCACGAATCGACTTGTTATAGCAGGCAGATATGTTATTTGGGTGTTTCATTTGGCGCGTTTTTAACATCTTTTTGAAATTATATAAAGATATATAACAGTAATAGTAATATATGATGCATTGAAGTGTAAGTAATTGTCTTCTTTTACACACATTTTCATTACCAATATATAAATTAAAATAATTATTAAAAAATAATAACATTTTTTGAAAAGATTATTAATAGCAAACCACTTTTAATATTTAAACAAAAATTCAAAAAAACCGAGACCGAGACCGAGATATCTCGACGAGACCGAGACCGAGACCGAGACTTGAGCGACCGAGACCGAGACCGAGATCGAGACTGCATAAAGTCTCGCCTCGTCCCGGTCTCGTGCAGCACTACTCGTTTTCTGTAAACGAACATTCAATATTCAAAAACAAGGAGAAATATTAGCTCAATGAATCCTTTAAATTGCTGCACCAGATAAAGTTAAAGGTTAGCTAATTAAACGAGTCTCTTACTTTTGCTCATTCATACGCTGGCCTTCACCATAAGTACAAACACTATCGCCTCAAAATGAGCAGTAAACATTTTCAACGATTTTTTAGTGAGCATTTTTTAGTTTAATTTTTCAGCTTATAAGTGTTTCAAAAAAAGCGATAGAGTTATCAAACAATAAAAATTGTAAATAAGAACCAGAGAAGTTTCACAATGGTGAAATAAGAAACTACAACTTCAGTTTATGTTTATTTCGAAATTTCTAATTTACCTACATAAATAAAACGAATAGAACCGGAAGTAGAATAAAGAAAGATATTCATGATGCATAAACAGAAGTCTGAGCGTTGCAATAAACAATGAAACATGCCATTATAAAATCGAAAGTTGGTAAAAATATTTGTGTGACAGATATTTATAATCAATTTGGCCCGCCATTATTCAAATATTTTCGATGTTCTTGAGGTTTTCTATCAAAAAAATATAATTAATTTGTTGCATAAAATGAGCAGCCAATTATATAACTTTGTTTACATCCCTGGTAACGGGAATGTTTATGATAGAAAATAATTTTTCAAACTTCAGCGTGTTCTGTTTATTTGTAATACAAAATCTTTTTCAATTTAAGGCGCGTCATTATCTGAAGTTACTGGCGCCAGGGGCTTTTTTTTCCAGCGTAAACTGCCGGCTCTGGACAGTGTTCATTTCGTTAGAGGCAACCCTGTCCATAACCGGACAGTGAGCTGTAAGAAGCTCCTAGTAATCTAAGGGTGAGCAGCTGGATTTGAACTATGGATTGCCACGTTGAAATACGCTAAACATTCAACTAGTCTCCGCCATCTTTATTTATTGTTATTATATTTATTTTGAAGATGCATATATCAGTACAATAAGCAAAAATGATCATCTAGATAATACATACACAACAGCTGCATGACTACCAACCGAGGGAGATGTCGTTAAGCAGTTAGAAGTCTTCGAGGAGGGTTGGAGTATCCTGAAAGAAAGGAAGAACATTAAAGGATTAAAGTGGACAGATTATTTGCCATGGAATTTAGCATAGAAGAATTGGGCTAGAACGGAATGTTTAGATCGTTGTGAATTGGATTGTCGATATGGAGAAGTACAAAAACAGCATTGGCTACGATGTATAGTTATCTTAGGACAAACAAGACTATACTTTCATCCTTTGGACAATCCACGTCAAATACCTAGGCTTACTTGTAGAAATTGACTTTCTCAATCCAGTAACAGGATAGACTAAATTCTGGTAAACTGAGTACGAGGCTATTACCCCAAAGCGACGCTTCAACATAGAAATCAACAGGCCAATGCTAAACTATGCAGGCGCATCAAGAAAACCCGTCACAACTCAGACCCTCCACGACAGACACTATAATCGACTATCCAAAACTGGCTTTCAAAAGAAAACCACTTACAATTCTAGATTACCAATGATAATACTAAGAATGCTGATAACTTTGTGTGATTGCCTTGTTTTTCAAGATCAATTGATTGCACTAGTTAGCGTCTAATGGTTTTTTTTCCTTGTTTTTGGCCACTTGAGCAAATCTGCCATTTAAATTCTTCTTTCGAAGCTTCTTTAGTATTTAGAATATTTACAGAGTTATCCTGTTGCTTTTTTTTATGAACTCAAAGAGCTCTGTGTAAATGCTGCCATCGTCAGATGCCAGAATAGTATTTAGATTGGCAGGTAAAGGACATCCAGTCTCTAGAACAGCCCTCCACCATCGTTCTCTTCCTTTAGAGTTATTAGCACATTCTAGAATTATGTGGTTGGCGTCTTCTATTATTTTAGAAGTACACGAACACTGGTGAGATGTTTCCACACCAATCCTGGCTAGGTGGTGCGGCGAATAATTGTGATTAAACCTCATTCTAATGACTGTGCTAACAAACTTCCTATTGTTGTCATTGTACGAGGAAAACCATGATCTTTTGGGGACACTAGATTGAATGGATGTGTAAATGGCCTTTTCTTGCCTTTGACAATTCGTATATCTGCTGCCATTCTGTATAGCAATCTGCTTTTGCATAATTTTTATTGTCGGAGATTGGTCGGTTACAGCCGTTTGAATGTTTTCGACTGTCCCAAAATGAGTTCCCTTGAGGTGATTTTTCATCTTCGGGAAGAGAAAAAAGTCACAAGGACTCAATTCAGGCGAATGAGGAGGCTGAGGAGCCACAGGAATTTTTTTACTGGCCAAAAACTGGGAGATCGCTTCTTTGGCTTAACGATCCACAATTTCATTTCCTCTGAGACCTGTGTGGCCCTTAAAATAATAATCGGGAAGTTTCTAAGATTAAAACGGGTGCATTATTTCCAGAATTTTGTAGTTTTGGGAGAACACTTTTGCTGTCAGTGAGAATTTTTAAATCAAGGGATTGGTGAATCTATCGAATCTACATATTTTAAACATTGATATCCTGCCAATAATTCGCTGTGAATATGGAAGCGAATTTATTTATTTTGAATTGTAAGGTGATGGCAGCGGAAAGATCAATCATTACACATCCCACAACATCTTGATTCCTATGGTTAGACCAGCTGATAATCGGCTCAGAATTACCGAAAACAAATTATTACACGAATTGAGTTGTGATTGCATAATTTTACCATCATTCAAATGATTGGATCAATCCATTAAATATTACTCATTAACTTCTTACCGCATAATGTGTAGATCTATTTCCCCCTAACAATTATTTATTTTATGCAATGTAATTTTTGTAACAGCTGATAGGGTAGTTTTATAACCTGACACTATTATTATATGATTAGAGGAATTACTGGATGAAGGTATTGTATTGCTTTATTTTTATTGATTTATTTTTTTAAATGATTTAAGGCGCGTCAAAATCTGTGGTTATTGATACCCGGAGCTTTTTTCGATGCACTGCCGGCCTCCGGGCAGTTAGTCACTCGTTAAAAAGAATATTGTCTATCACCGGCAAGTGAGCTGTAAGTAGCTCCTAGGAAAAGAAAATCTAAGATACAACAGCCGAATTCGAACCCGAGATTTCCGCTATCCAATACGCAAACCGTATAGCAAATCCCTTCCCTTATGTTGCTATATAATCGCACCTTATTGGTTGAAATGATTGACTTGGGAAATCTGATTGGCGATTAAGTTTTGACAACTTACCCCACTCTGGGAGCTTTATAGCTATCCATTATCACTGAAATACTTTAAACTGGTTCTCGCTTAACATTCTCCTCTAGCTGCTGGTTGTTTTCCCTGCATACAATCTCTATCACATACGTTCTGAAACAATGCAAGAAGGTTATAATGTTTCTGACATTGGAACTTCTTTCAGTTTTATGTATGAAACGTATACACTTAAAAATAAACTCTATTTTTATCAAGCTCGTTATTGGTATATATTTTGTATTTATTATTATATATTTTATTGCTCATTGCGGAGGCATCTAAGAAAACCTATGTTAATTTAGTGCATTATTAACAAATGAAAATCCATTCTTACTTTCAAGATGCATTTATTGTTTCTTTTTTTGGTGTGTTAACTCTAGAAATCAGTAGCTACAGGAAATGCATCATAAAAACCTCTCTAAAATTAAGAGAAAACAGGATAATATTTCAGACTTTCAAAGTGTTCATTTGGAAACACTTTCCATTAAGAGGAAGCAGGCTAAAAAGAGAACAGTCATTTCAAAAACTGCCATTAGTATTTAAAAGACAATTACTAAATGGCCGCGGGCATTTTGACAAGAGAAATTCAGTCATGCTTTGTAATAAGAGTACTTCTAGTACGGCCATATTCAAGCATTTTTAAAAAGCGACAATGTGAACTATTGTTTGATTCCAGGTAGAACCCCTATTCACACCCACATCAAGCTTAGCCCAGACACATGGACAACGACCTAAGTAAATATTCATTTTTAGTGGCATATTCTTCCCTTATTTGGAATTTTGAGAAATTTGTTTAGTTCTACCTTATTTTATAGAGTTCTTTTTTTAGGTGTTATTCCTTATTGAGGCAAACAATATTGTAAGGTAATATAAGTTTTATGTTATTCTCTAGACAAAAATTATTTTTGGGCGCCCAGAAGTAGAGCTGAAATTATTAAAGACGCGTTTCTATATAATTACATACCCTGCAGGGGCATTCATCACTCAAATGTCCTACTAAACCTTTAATTTAGAGCTTTTTCCCAATGCACCGCCAGACCCCTCTTCGGGAACCCCCCCAAAAAAAGAAAAAGAAATTATATCCCAAAGATGTAGCATCCTTTCTCTCCCCACTCTTTGGCTTTATAAATGTTTAGTTAGAAGAAGTGGGGTTAGTATTATAAGAGTTGTTCCTATTGGTCGGGATCTGTCGCTTTTAGGGGGTTTGTTCGGCTTTTGTCGGACAAAAATTATAGGTGGTGGGGATAGGTTTATTGTATGTGGGAAGGCGCCCGGGTGTGGAAAGCGTACCGTTTTCGTAGTCAGTCGCTATACAGCTGGTTTACTGTCAAGGTGATAGTGAAGAGAATTCTTTTTCTTTATTTTTATTTTTTGGTTAAGTGAACCTCAATTTTTTTTTTCTCTCTGTACAACGTCATTGTTTACTACTATTTGTTATACTGGTTGTGTGAAAAGAGCTATCAGTTGAAATTTGATTTTTATTTATTAAGTGAGGTGGCAACAGTGTTGGTGTGTGAGTCACTTGTGGCTCGGCTATATATATATATATATTTCTTTTTTGTTTACCTAGATAATGTGCGTTTAGTAAGTAATATTTTGAAGTGCTTTTGTGGTATGTGAGACTAGCCGTTACTTATTGAGGATTACGCGCCATTTTTGTTTTTTAAATCTCAACCATTTTAAGAAAAAGAAAAGTCATTGCCTTCAACCCTCCTAATTTTTTATCTTTTAGAAGTTACTTTAAATGACAACAGTTCTCTGAAAAATAAAAAATTACAAGGTAAGATATCTTTATTATTACTACTTTTATTGTATTTAATTATTATTTTGATTACATAAATCATTTTAAAACCATTCCTACAAATATTCCTTCTTACCATATTATTGTTAATATTAACATTTATTTTTTGCCATTATTATCGATAAACTGGAATAAACAAAAAACTAATCGATAAGTTAGGGGGGGGGGAAACGGCAGCTGTTATGTTACAGTCTTTAGTCTGAATTGAGTATGTTTTTGTGCTAGTGTGTGTGTGTGTGTGTTATGTTGCTTGTATTAGGGTCTCCTTTCAAACCGAGGGACCCCACGTGACCTGACGTCCATTTTGAATTTCACACAAGAGAGAATAACGGGCTGTGCAGTCCCCAAGAGTATTGTATTGTATTTTTTTGTTGTTTCTCTTGGTTCGATTATTTTGTTAAAATTTTCTCTTTGCTATTAATCTTTATGATTCATTATTTTATTTTATATTGTAAACAATTAATTCATAGGTAATTGTTTATTGTTCAAAATTTATGTATAGTATTAAAAAAAAAAAAAAAAAATGGAAGTCTATGTTTATGGTTACAATAATGTAAGGTTAAGGTAAGTCAAAGTATGTTATTAAAAATAAAAGAATCAATAAATATGAATTGAAAATAACAATCAATTTAAAAATAAATATTTATATTTGTGTTTTCAAGCCCAAGTTGTGTGTATTAAAGTTTATTAATAAAGTTATAACCTAATTATCCAAATTTAGGCTTTAATATTAATAAAAAGTTGGTTTATCTGATAAAAGAAATATGAAAGTTAGAGCAATAGATTAGAATATTTGTTGAGCTCCTGTCGAACTTTGTTCTCCGGATCTTTAGACATATAAAAGATACTTCTTCGGCTGTTTTTTTTTGTTTATTTACTTCAGCTTACTTGTTCTTTTTTCTTTAAAGGGAAGTAATTCCTTCAACTTTAAAAATAGTCTTCGACAAGAAAGAAAGAAGAAAACAAAGTTCTGTAGGGCCTTTCTTGTTAGAAGGAGAGAGATTACTTGTAGTTTACAAACTAAACCTTCTTTTCCAGCAGCCCTTTTCTTACCTGCTCACTTTTTCAACTATACCCCCACTCTTTCCCACTATTGTTTGTATCCCCCTTATTTTAACTATAGTTTCATACCGACGCGCGTCCCTTACACACACCAAAAGTATTCTATAACCTTTTTTCCCCCCCCCCTTTTCCTGCGCCCCTGTTTCTTGTGTCCTCTAAGTAACCTTGCAGCCCCCTTCTCAATCATTCTCTCTCACTTATTTTTATTTATTAATTCGTTTCTTTTCGGTTAACTTCGGCCAAGTTTATGAGAGAGTTAGGGTTTCGTAGGAGAGAGAAACAAAATGTAACCTCCCTTCTAGTGTTATATTAGTTCAACATCCTTCTTTAGTATAAGTTCTCCATTATATTGCCATATGTTGTACGCAGAGGGTCTTGTTTAGGTTCTTTGTTCACTAGAAATAAGAGGGATGCTGTTCATGGGAATTCTCCACTTTTTTCTAGAATCATTATTTAGAAGAGAATTTAATAGCGTCTTAGGAAATTCTTCAGTTGTATTAATAATATTTTAATTGTTTTCGAACTTAGTGTAGTATAGAGTGAAGCAAAATAAATTTGTTAAACGAAACATTTCGTCAAACATAAACGAGTTATAAAGCGAAAAATTACTGGATAAAATACAAAATAACAAAAAAATAAACCTTATTAAAAAATATTGGGTTGTCCGAAAAATAATGCAGGATTATGGTTTAAAAAAAAAAATTAATGATTTATAACTGTTTTTTATTAATCAAAATAGTCTCCATTACTTTCTATACATTTCTGCCAACGTGTGGGTAACTTTTCCCATACCCTCTGTATAGAATTTGGAATTTTTATAATTTATAAATTCAGAAAACGCATTTTCTAATGTTCTTTGGTCAATAAATTTTTTTTATTCTGGCAAATAGCGGTCCAGTTGTCTAAAAAAAAAAGGTAATCAGTAGGCGAGAGATCCTGTGAGTAGGGCGGGTGTAGCAGAGTCTCATAGCCAAGCTCCAACAATTTTCGGGAAGTCAAATGTGAAATATGGTGGCCGAGCGTTGTCATGCAACAGAATGGGTCCCTTTCGATTGTCTAAAGATGGATTCATTATTGCCAATTTCTAGCGCATTACGTCACTTTGGTTACAGTACGATTCGGTATTGATGGTTTCCCCAGGATTCAAGAAGCTGAAATGAATCAGACCAAATGAAGCCCACCAAACAGTAACCATCACCTTTTTTTTGTTGGTGATTTCGAGGCTTTGGAAAATGTGCTGCTTCTCCTTTGTCAAGCCACCTGTCCAGAGCGTCTGCTGTTGCGGTAGAGGATCCACTTTTCATCGCAGGTCACAATTCTGGACAGCAAAGGATGGCTGTTGTTTCGGCAAAGAAGTGCAGCACAAATTTCATACCGCTGATCTTTTTGACGGTCGTTTAATGTGTGAGGAACCCAACTTTCAAACAATAATATCAAGGAGAACAATTTTTGAAAGAGCTGTTTTGACGCTCATTTTTGGCGTTGTTTTCTGAGATAACTACACTGCGTAGTTTCAAAACAAAAAAATAATAATGTTACTGTTATAAACAAGGATAGTCCTTTATTTAGTACTGTCAGCTAGTTTAATGCGAGATGGTAACGTAAGTGAAGGCGGAATCTTTACACTAAACAGTTTAATGTCCTGATGATTGGGAAAAGTCTGAAAACGGTAAAGGATACAATAAACATGTTTTTTTTTACCACTTTTGAGGAAAACCCTTACTTATCTCTAGATATTATTATTTTTGGTATTTAAGGCGCGTCAGCATCTAAGGTTATTGGCGCCCGTAGCTTTTTCCAGTGCACTTGCCGGCCTCCGTTACAGTGTACTCTCGTTATAGACAACACTGTCCATCACCGGACAGTGAGCTATAAGAAAGCTGCTATGAAGAGAAAAATCTAAGAGCCAGCAGCTGGATTCGAACCCATGATCTCTGCGTTGGAATCCAGTGTTCGCTAACCACTCACCTAATCCCTTCCTTACTTCGTGTGATCATTATTTCTTAGTAAATGTTCTGTTGTCAACAGATTCGCCATAAAGCTAACTAATATTTATCAGTATCTCATTATGCACCTTTACACATAATTACTAAAATAACAGTAAGTATACAGTTGTAAAAGATGATGAAGAGTTTTATTAGAATCTGATTTTGCAGAGTTGTAGTTGGGGTTACCCTGTATTCTGGAATAATTCGTGCTCAGGAATGTTTGAACCACCCAGCGCTGTTACATGATGAATGTGTTCATTGATTAACTGATTGTGTGTGTCGCTCTGCAAGCAAATTAGTTCCAAACTTTAGATAGTGATAACTATTAGTAGTTCACAGGAGAATGAAACACTCAAAATAGTGAAACACTAACTTATAATGTTAAGCGCATTTCTTCAATGAAACAATCTTCACGAATGTTAACAAAATCCTTTAAATAAATAAACAGTAAGAATACAAAAATTCAGATGTAAACATACTTGTCTACCTCCTACCACAATTATTTACGTAGAGAAATTCCCTTGAATGTTAGAATTAGATTAGTTGTAATAAAATTTGAAAAAAATCAGTTTCCCCCAGAACAAGACCATCTTCTCTGAGAGAATTTCAAACACTAATTAGATCTATGTAATAATTAGTCGCTTAAAACCTAATGAAAACGCGAAAAAACCTCTTCATTAAAGTCGCTTTTGCCGATGAACAGATATTACGGATTTTGTTTAAATATTTTAGAATTGAAGTTTTCCCGCAGATTATTAGAACCGTACTGATTTCTGTATCTATATCATACTTTAGATTAGAAATCCGAGTTCATTTACTTCGTTACAAACTCTCATAAATACAATTGTATGAAAAAATTTAAAAATAAATATAATATAATCGTACACGTCCCAAAGTTCAAAACTGACCGCTAGGATAGTTTGGGAAAGGATATAGATGCAAATAGCCTTTAGGTGGTAAATAAAACTGAGACAAGACGAATGAGTTGGGTAAGAAGAGGATGACACTCTCTCTTGTCGGCTGGACCGATAACCTATGAAGGGAAGTGTGGACCTAGGTCGGACTAGCCGGGGCTCCGCCATGCCTCACTGGCTGAGATACTGGTTGGACGCTAATCGGGAAGGGAGAGATGTGCGATCCTAGTCCGAGAAAAGAACATAGTTCTAGAGGCGCTAATGACGGTAGTCGTCGATGCGCCGCCAAAAAATAAAAATAAATAATAATAGACCCGGGTTCGAATCCAGCTGCTGACCCTTAGATTTTCTCTTCTTAGGAGCTTCTTACAGCTCACTGTCCGGTGATGGATAGTGTTGTCTGTAACGAGAGAACACTGTCCGGAGGCCGGCAGTGCACTGAAAAAGCTCCAGGCGCCAATAACCTTAGATGTTGACGCGCCTTAAATCATAATAATAATAATAATAATCGTACACGTATGCAGCACTGTGTATGCAAAATTTAGGAAAAATCTTTTGTGAAAAAAATAAAATTGCTGAAACTGTAAACCTCATAAGTAACGTGGCACTTCTATTAAGGCAATGTCTCTCCAAATTTGCCATTATATTTACAAATTTTATTCGTTTAAATATTTTTCAAGTGCTGATGTTGTACAATACACTATAATAGTACTTTAAAGGCAACCCTCATTCACTTCTCCATGATGTTTCCTAGGCTAATTACCGAAATAAAAGCTACAGTATTTACCTAACGCTAAGTTTAAAGAAATAACGGTTTGTTTTATCTATCTTGTAGGGTGCAAGTTCATGGAATTGCTGGACCGGTTTAAGAGTTACAATCATCATTAGAGGTAGATTTGTCAGTTTAGTGCAGGAGATTTTAACTTCACACCGAGCCAGCAAAAGTAGTGCGAGGAGGTCGCTAAGTTGGAAGGATTAGACTAAGCTGAGAACATATTTTATTTTTATTATTTTTTTTAGTGTGAATAGAACCTGCAAGAACGTTCTAAGAACAACTAAATGAATATCGCTTACAACAAACAAAATTCAAAATAACAAACTTCTTGCTCTTGTTCTAGGCTCAAAGCGTTTGATAGTAGCCTAAGTCGAAATAAAAAAAAATGAACACTTCATTTGAGCACTTCATCTCTTTTGTTTCAGCCATTGAAGGGGATGAAAAATTACCCCCTCACAATTAAGAATAAACCAAAAAGAAAAGAAGTAAGAAATAGTTTTTCATCTCCCCTCTATTTTAGGCTGATAAAGAACGCTGTATTGTCAATAGCATTTTCCCTTGGGCGATCTTTACTGCAGGTGTGCTCAATGAGGGCAAACAGCTCGCTTGCATTCCGCTGGAACTGGCACCTTGCCAACATCACCATCCGTAACCTTGAAATAAACACGTGCCTTCTCATAAAAAATAAAACTTTTTTTTTTTTAAATATTTAATATATGCATCATTAGAATACTCCCATAAATTAGTGCATAGATGGACGTTAATTATCAGATTAATACTCTTTAATCGATTAATTAATTATCAAATTATCAGATTAATGTAGGATTCGTTTGAAAGCATATTCTACAAGAAGATGGATCAGTATATTTTTGTGGCCCATTTTCAACACATCGGTTCGAATCCTAAGTAGATGGTGCCTCAAGAAGCAATGTCCTGTAAGTAGAACAATAATCTTCTTCACCAAGACCAGATCTTTCCTTAAATATCCTCATTCCCGTGACACTTCGCCAGTACAGAGTACGCTTTCATGTTATCTTTTTTTAAAAAAAAGTACCAAATATGTTCTTAAATCTTTTGCGACATTTACGCGTAGGTAATTTCCAAAATGAGTTACACGTGTATTTCTATCAGGAATTTGGAAAAATTGTATTTAGATTTCTCTGTTAAATTTTAATTTTACTGGTAGTTCCTGCACAGTGAAGCGTCACCAAACTTTTTCTCATGATTATTATTTTATAACCGTGATAAAACTATGTTCAGTATTCGAAGAAGTTTCTTAAAAAAGGCTAGCTAAGATTAAAAAATTAAAGATTTGCTCTGCCATGGCCACTGTATATGAATTAGTAATAATAATAATAAGGGAAGGGATTAGCTATGAGGTTAGCATACTGGACTCCCACGCGGAGGTCCCGGGTTCGAATCCAGCTGCTGACCCTTAGATTTTCTCTTCCTAGGAGCTTCTTACAGCTCACTGTCCGGTGATGGACAGTGTTGTCTGTAACGAGAGAACACTGTCCGGAGGCCGGCAGTGCACTGAAAAAAGCTCCGGGCGCTAATAACCTTAGATCTTGACGCGCCTTAAATCATTAAAAAAAAAAAAATAATAATAAACGCTTTATTCACATTACACTATTTTGTATACAATATTTAAAGTTTGAATTAAAGCAAAATAAGGCCTGGCTATTAGCCGTCTGCCAGGAGATATTCGTATTACTCTAGTTCTACAAATTTAGATAATAAAACGTAAATTATTCTTTCTTTATGAAGACTGTTTATAAAGATTACTTATTATTAAAGATTAAGGATCATAATTAAATTGTTGTATTAGAAATGCTGGGTAACGCCAAGCTTCAAGAGTGTATCTGTGAATACTGCGCCAACCGTACTGTCCATTCAAGTGGTTAATAACCTCCCTCCGACTCATGGAGACCTTTCCTAGCCGCCTGACACGGAACTCTCTCAGAACTGGACAAGTTCCCACAAAATGGACCATATCTTCGATATCTCCAGTATTGCAGAGCGCACAAATACACCCTCTCTTCAGATCTACTGACACTATAGTTCAACGATAGCAACTCCCCTCTCAGTTTCATTACAGTACTTATTAAATTTAGGGAGTTACTATCGCTGACATAATGACTTGCACCAAGATCTACTTTTAGATCTTTATACAATGTGTGAAATCTGGAGTTCAAAATTCTGGTGCCTAGCATTCTATGAATTAGTATCTTATAACCAAACGGTTACCTACTTAACAGGCAGTTAAAAATCTTGAAACCGAGAAATTCAATGTCTCTAAAAATAATTTCTGATAAAGGTGGCAGTGCGCCTATAACTAAATTTACAAAAACCAAGAGTAATAGTATTGGCAGGGAAGGGATTAGCTATGCGGTTAGCTTACTGGACTCCCACGCGGAGATCCCAGGTTCGAATCCAGCTGCTGACCCTTAGATTTTCTCTTCCTAGGAGCTTCTTACAGCTCACTGTCCGGCGATGGACAGTGTTGTCTGTATCGATAGAACACTGTCCAGAGGCTGGCAGTGCACTGAAAAAAGCTCCGGGCGTCAATAACCTTAGATGTTGACGCGCCTTAAATCATATAAAAAAAAAAATAAATAGTATTGGTTAAAGAAAAAAATAATAGAACAAAACAGTATCTTCATGCTGAAATAGCTTGCAAAATAAAGGCTATTATTTAATAATTGCTTTAATATTCACCGGTACGGACTTGCCATAAAAGTTTTTGAACTTTAAAAATGGAAACACATAATGCGTCATATGGATTGAGGTCGCTACATCGTAAATCACACTTAACGTGCCATCCACATTCTACGCCCCCTTTGCTTTTAAAAAAAATCTCCCTTTAAATAAAAATGCCAAACAGGTTAGCCCAATAACCATACAAATAAGGCATACATTTATTAAAGTGTCAAAAAAAAAGGGTAAGGTTATAAAGTTCTCTTACTTCTGACAGAAGGTGTTGTTCTGAGTTTGTGATTAGTTTGCGATTAGCGCAACTAAATCCAAAATGTGGTGTGAACATTCGCATGAAGTTTTCTTACTCTCAAGGTTACAATCATGCATATTATACTCGTATTTCATTGTGATATGAATAACTCGTACAGATTTTATATTTAAAAAAGTTTTTAATCGCTTACTTTCATGTTAGCTGGATTAGGCGTATATTTATGAGCATTATTTGTCCTAGAATAATGTTTTGCTTTCATTCATTCATTCTAATAGCTTTGATAAAATATTTTCACGGTCGGAACCATCTTCACAGGCAACTAGCATTGACTTAAAATAAAGGGAACAAAAATAAAATCCATCTACAGTCATAGACAATTAGTGAACTGCATTAAATATCAACTTAATAACTGACCGTTTATTTATTAATTTTTTTGACATATCTTGTACATAACTCCTTAACAAAAACTTACAGTTTAAAAAGTTAAATATAAGGGTTGATTAAACGCCAAAAGGTACACAAATCACAATAACCATTTTTTTGAGAAAGCGTTTTGAATAAAATAGGAAGGTATTTGTACGTAAATAGCAAAATTAAACTGCGATTTCAGTACTTCCTTTTAAGAGGAGCAAGAAAAATAAACTGCGATTACAGTACTTCTCCCTAAAAGGCAAATATTTTGAATCGAACGACAATTCATTGATGTAAATCGGTTCACTCATTGATAATTTTAACGATTGCAGTACTTCCTCTTAGTAGGTGTAAGAGCATGATGGCACTTCACAGCCACGTAGAGGAGCTTTAATCACTTCTTCGTGCTAAATTTTATCAAAATCGGACTAAGCTTTGTAGAAATATCCAATAGTTTTAGAAAGGGCCTTATTTGGGTGGGGCGAACTCCCCTCCTTATGAGGCATAGCGTCGAGACTTTTAAAGTACAAATCTGTACAAAATTTCGATTCGAATGACACTTCATTCATGAAAATCGGTTCACGTGTCGATAATTTGAAACGATTGCTATACTTCCCCTTAACAAGTGTAAGAGCAGATCGTCGCTTTATTGTTAGGTAGGGGAGCCCTAACCCTATCATCCTACCAAATTTTATCAAAATCGGGCCAAGATTTACAGAGTAATTAGTTATAATAATTTTGGAGGGGGCCTTACATAAAGTGGGCTAACTCCTCTCCCATTCGATGTGCAGCGTCGAGACCCCCAAAAGGCACATCTACATAAAATTCCGAATCGAATGACACCTCATTCATGAAAATCGGTTCACGCGTTTAGGCGCTACGTTGTTTACAAAAAAGGTAACAAGAACAACAACAACAACAAGAACAAGAACATTTTTTGAAAAAGCCGTTTTTGCTCATTTTCGGCAACTTTTTTCTCGAAACCTATTAGATCTGGGTGGTTGCAAAAAAATTACAGTTATAAAGGATGGTTTGGAGTAAGATTTAAAGAAAATTTGGGAATTTTATCTTTTATAGAAAAATAGAAAAAAATTGTCAAAGTTGGGTGTTTTTCAACGTTGCACTTTTTCGTGCAGTCAACCCTTAAACCTACCGGACAGTTTTAATCTAGTGATTTAAATTCTCATTTAGATGAAAATAACCACATTCTTATTCATTCAAGCCAATTGCATTTTATTATCCATAAAATTTATAAAATAAATTTTCATGATTACAAATTATGCTGTTATATGATTATTTTAATAAATTAAACTTGCAACTTGAAAAAACAAAAATTTAAAAATTAAAGTATCTGCTGGTGAGGTTATATTCTAATGAAGTTAATCTTGTATTTTATGCTAATGCAAGCTGGCAAGGGCCGTAGGTTTTGGGGCCAGACACTACAACCTTACCCAACACTCTGTCACTTTGTAGTACTTGTTGGCCATAATGAACAAGTCCATCTGAACAGCCAAACCTATTTGCTTGCTTCAACAGTTTTATTGAAACAAACGCATCTACTGTTGCACAATAGTTACACAGTATTTAGATGTCGGCTTTTAAGTAAACTTTATCTATTAAAAGGGCTGGCCCTAAAGGTAGGTAAGGTAAGTTAAGTTGGTAAGCTGCTCCCTTTGTACAAAGTACAACCAAAACTAAATTAACAAAGTCGAATTGTTTTCTTCTGTTTGGTCCAGTTACCAAAGGAAAACCAAAAAAAGGTTTATGGGTTAGGGAAAGCGTTCTCACATCCTGCGCTCTCATACAAAGAAACAAAAAACTTTGTCTAAAATAAAACAGAAAGAATTCCATAAAGAAATATCTAATAAGGCTTGATAAGGAGTGAATCTGTGTTGAACTCCTAACTGGTTGAGAGTTAGGAAATTTGATCTGCTTTATAGAAGGATAAAAGGACAAAAAAAAGAGGGTCTTCCAGATGCTAGCGTAAGGGATAAGTGGTGAGAATGTAGAGGTTAGTTCACTTCTGGAGTATCTGAAGACTGTTTTTCAAACAAAGATCATGCTGATTCTAGAGTTGAAAATAACTAAATGAATAAATTAATGCAGTAAGAATTTTCTCGGATAATCACGCTGCTTTAAAAGTCCTGGATAAGTCAGAAAGTTCTGGAAAACTTGTAAAATGAATTGTAGAAGAAGAGCTAATGAAAAAAGCTGAGAGCTTTTTCTGTGTTTTTTTGCACATTTAGAACTCCAGGAATGACGAGTTATAGGTACCTTTTCTATGTCAGGACTCTAGATTAAATGATGGTATTCTTGTAGTATTTCTTGTCTATATCGACTCATTAAAGGCCTAACCTACAGCTTTCTCATTTTTTGTACAGCTTTATTCTGCATCTGATAGGTTTGCAACTAAGTTCCCGCCGTTTTTTAAAAGTTTATTTTTCAATACAAATTTTCAATAATGTATTCTCCTTTGTTGTTTACGAGGCGCCACGGTAGGCGAGCGGGTTAGAGGCGAGACCTGCGACGCTAATATGTATTGTGGTACTGGGTTCGATTCCCGGTCTTAGGCATTGGATTTTATTTAATGGTTAATAAAAGAAATTTACAGTAAAGTATGTTTGCTAGTCGCCTCCGTCCACGACACCTAATTGGTAGTTGGACGTTAAGCCCCGCCTGAAAAAATAGGCGATTACTTTACTTTACTTTACTTTTTTTTTTGTTGTTTACGACTTCTTAACGTTCAACAAGATTTTCCATACATCGTTCGATAACCAGTTTCGGCTCAATAAATTTATTCATCCAAGCTCTCATTTCTGCTTCAGTATTGAAAGAAACTCCGTGCATAGTATTTGAAAGAGGTGGAAATCCGTTGGTGCCAAATCTGGGAGAGTACAGCGGATGAGGCAGCACTTCCCAGCCATGCATTTCAATGGCTTCCTTAGTGATATTGGCGATATGAGGACGGGCCTCTTGTCGTACAGCAAAAGAACTCCAGGCAGCCGATTATTAGTTCTTTGCTCCTGAATAGCCGTGTTGGGTCGTTGCATCGTTTGGTGTCCATTAAAGCAATTCGTTATGGATAATTCCTTCCCAGTCTCACCATTCGCATGAAGATCTTGTTTTACGCGCGGTGACGCTTGCTTACCGGGGCTAAGCATTCCTTGCGCTGCTTCATTTTAAAGTACACAAGTACAGACACCATTTTTCGTCGCCAGTAACGATTCAGTAAAGAAATCTTAGCTTGCGTCCATGAGTTGAGCGGTGACTACCAAGCAAAAAGAAGGAGTTGTCGAAAATGCTCTTTTTTCTCAACTAATTTTATTTTAATGATCTGAAAATTAACATAAATTAACTCGCACAAAAAAAAAAATAGATTCTGTTAGAACAAAACATCCCTTTGCGAATGATCTAAAACATTTAATGACGTGCGCTGTATTAAAATTTAAAAAACGGCGGGAACTTAGTTGCCAACCTGTGGATAACCGTGCCCAACTTCTTTGCTGACTTCGCGGTGGACCATCTAAATTACGAACGGAAATGAAAAGACTAATAATATACCAATACAGTTATCAAATGTACGTGCACTTGTAGGACTAGAGCTGTGGTATTCAGCCAGGCCGATAAACATACGGAAATTCCAGTCTTAGTTACTTCGATAAGTAGTTGATACCTCCTTTCTACGTCACAAACTTTACAATTTGTAAGCACCTCAACATTCCCAACTTACAAAACAAACTCGCCAAGAAAAACATAAATACAGCTCTCTTTTTTTATATTTATTTTTACTGTTAATCCTTTAATACAGTCCTTCGCTTGCCCTGTCATTCCTGGCAATTCTCTACGTTTCTAAATAAAGAAAAAATTAAACAAAATTTCTACCTCCACTTTCCAAGCGTCCTCTTCTCATCTTAGCTACCGTTTCAATCTCAGTCAACTGCTTCTGTCATTTGATTCCCTGGAAAGACCATATAGATCTAACTTCGGGTACTTCCCACCCACATTCTGTAATGGTGGCTCTGAAATGAACCTCTTTCGAACAGTTCTCTAACTTCTCCGGGTTTTTCTTATCTCTAACAGTCCTTCATCCTTACATTTTTTTTATCTTTTCCCCCATTTAACTAAACCTTATTGACTCTAGTCATCATCCACGTATCAGAGACATAATTTCATTTAATTCATTCTAAAATTACAATTTCCGGAAGTACGAACGAAGCTGTGTAATATTTGGATTTTGTTATCGAAGCGCACTTTATCTGAGTCTAAGAGATATTTTTATTGTAATGATTATTCTATTCTATTAATTCTATCTAACGATTCTAGTATCGATAATTTTACCTCTAATCGAAACAAAATCTGGAATGAACATCCACAAGTCTTTCTCTTACTGCTTTTCTCAAAGTTCTGTGGCTCACAAGTTTCCTTTAAAACTATGAATATACAGCGTAAATTGTTAAACTTAGGATTCAAGATTGGCAAGGAATCGGTCAAATAAAAAAACACAAACTCGTCTTTTTGCCAACGTTTCGACAAATATATACAGTAATATACTGTAACAGTTTTCTGTAACTCAACCAACCCGCATAACCACGCCCTGAAGAGGACAATATATTTGTCGAAACGTTGGCAAAAAGACGAGTGTGTGATTTTTTATTTGACCGATTCCTCGCCAATCTTGAATCCTAAGTTTCTTTAAAACGTTTGATTACATTTATTTATTTATTTAGAAGGAATCCACCCACTTCATTTTTAAAACTTTCCCCTAATGATGTTTTAGGGCAAAATGTTCGATGTAAAAGTTGTATAGATTTATGTGTTTGTAAACGCTATACAAAGTTTGAATCAAATCTTAACAGTCGCCTCTTAGAAAACCCTCGTATTAAAGTACGTGACAATCTATTCGGTAATGTGGCTCGTCCATTCTGCCGTCTGTAAATTTAGAATTTCTGTCCCTAATTTTATTCTTATATAGGTGGCATTGCAGTACAATTAACAGTAGTTGTACTTTTAAGTAAAGGTTTGTCCGATCCTAATCTCTCCGTCGAATTCTCCCCGTAGGCTGTAGCAACTATAGCCACCTGGTCTTACAATAAACAGGTTATCCTTCGAGTCCAATTCTTTCGGCACATCGTTGGATGACCTGTCATTGATTAGAAGGACCTTTAAATGATTTTTGTTTTATTATAAGTTTCCTCTTCTTAATTATCTCGTTTGGTTTTCATTTTAATTAGTTTTTTTTGCATTTCTAATATTTGCTTGTTGCGCCATTGTAATAAGCAGCTGCGAATATTTAACTAGAACGGAAAGAGGAGGAAATGAATTCATTTCATTCATAGCTCCCTGTACCGTAACTTAGACTCATTTTGGGCAGCATAATTCTTTTTTAATGTAACTAACTTCCGACTATTTCAGGCAGCGATGTACCTCTACAGTATTTAAACTTTTGAGATATCCATCTTATCCTGAAGGATCAATTAAATTATTGTTTCTCTCCTTCAGAAACCCTGAGGAATTTATTACACTTACGGTTCTGTTATTTTGTTCAATTTCCAGAAATTTATTGACGTATATTTTCAGGCGGGCTTCACATCCAACTACCAATTAGGTGTCGTGGACGGAGGCGACTAGCAAACATACTTTACTGTAAATTTCTTTTATTAACCATTAAATAAAATCCCAGGACTAGACCGGGAATCGAACCCAGTACCACAATACATATTAGCTTCACAGGTCTCGCCTCTAACCGCTCGGCTACCGTGGCACCTACCTATTATTACAATATTATTATTACTAAAAGATTGTATTTACAAAATGAAATAATCATTTTAAGTAAAATACGAGTAGTATATCTTCCAATTTTTATTTTTTCCTACAATCATTTGAAACATATTTAGAGGAGAAAATGTGTCCCATCTCAATATCATTAGATCAGAAAAACTACGGCTTTATTTTAGAAATATGAAGTTACTTTATTCATAGTGAAGTTATATTATTAAAGCAAAGAAGAGAATTTTCTTATATGTATAGAATAATGTGGCTCACTTTTGTGTGCAAGTTGGGTTACAATCCTGCTACCAAGTTTCACCCATCGCAGGATATGAAGCTAACCCTCCACAATTTTCTCTCTTCGTCTTCCTTTAAAACCAACTCATCCTTCTCCCCCCATTCTCAGAATCCTGGTGTTTCCTCCGCCCTGCCACCATCACTTACTAGCCTATATTGCATTCCTGCACCCTCTTATTAAATCCTCAATTAATCCTTGCAATGTGTACCAAGTTTCCCCTCTTTTTAATAGAGGGGAAGGATGTAACCCACTATTTAGTAATTTGGCTGCAACTCTTTTATTTATATAGTTTTTTTTTACGTTCTTCAAAACTACCCAGCGTTCTGATTTACAAAAGGGTGACTCCAGTATGTAAACAAGGAGATACTTTATGTTGTTCCGTTGTTATATACTAAATGTAGTTGGCAGTGTGTCAGTGGGTAATTTTAACGATTTTCTTTAGCTTGCATATTCTCTCTTATGATCAAATATTTACGATGTTTGTTTTATTTATTTTTTTTTTTTTTCTAATTTCGAGTTGTTGTTTAGTAAACCAATCACTATACTATTCCTCACACTGCTTTACAACTCTGTCCTCAGAACGACGCACTTTCCCACTCTATGGAAATTCTCAATCATCAAAATGATACCCAAACCGACGAAACCCATCACTAGTATTACTTCCTACCGACCAATCTGCTTACTACCACTTCTTTCCAAAATCCTCGAAAAGCTACTTCTTAAATTAAAATACTTTACCCTTTAGTGTCAGAACAAAAAATAATTCCGGATCATCTTGTGGAGACATCACTCAACTTCTCACCAGGAGCTTCGTGTTCTAAGCGCTGTCGCTACCTCCCTCGAGCGAAATCAGTATTGCCCGAGTGTTTTCCTTGACGTCGCTCAGGCGTTCGACATGGTGTGGCATGAGGGACTACTGCTTAAGCTGAGGGAGATTCTTCCTCATACATACTACCTTATCCTCAAATCCTACCTACAAGATCGATATTTCAGAGTCAACTGCGGAGCAGCAGACTCTGATATCCATCTAGCTCGAGCTGGTGTTCCTCAGGGCAGTGTCCTAGGTCCTCTTCGTTACTTCTTATATACAGCAGACATACCTCAACACCCAAATACCATCCTCTCTACCTTTGCTGACGATACTGCTATCTTATTTCCTCATCCCGATCCTCTTATCGCTACACGAACTCTTCAAACGCACATCAACCACTTACAGGACTGGCTTATCAAATGGGGAATCAAAACTAACGTTACGAAATCAAAATAAATAGTATTTACTCTAAGACGAAAAATCCTACCTCCCATCATCTTGAACCAAACTTCTGTACCAACTGTGGACAAAGTACGCTACCTTGGACTGTACCTAGTCAAACGGTTGACATGGAATCCCCATACTAGACTGAAAAGGCAAGAAACTAACCAACGCTACAAACTTGACAAACGATCTAAACTCAACCTACAAAACAAAAGACTCTTATACCTGTTGTTACTACGACTTATTTGGTCATACGGCATCGAAGTATGGGGATCGACTAAGCGTTCCAACTCACTACGCCTCCAGACTTTACAGTCAAAAAAACTACGAAAACTTCTTAACGCTCCGTTCTATGTAGCTAACCTCACTATCCACAATGATCTAAAAAACTCTTTCATTAAAGATCTTGCTGAAATTCGTTTCTTAAAATTTCATCCCTCTACAGCAGCTCATCCTAACCCTCTCATAGAACTCCTATCTTCTTCCTCAATACCAGGTGATCCTCCAAGGAGATTGAAGAGACGATGGCCCCGCGATCTACTTTCATCATAAGATCGGTGTAGTACTATATTCACGATAATGGAGTGACTCTACTGGGGGCCTTCTACGATCCATATTCATGTTATTGTTTTATCTTTAACACATTTACTTGCTGCAACAGTTTTTGCGGTTGTGAATTTCAATACAAGATTTAAAAATATAAATAAATTATTTTAAATTTGCTTATATAATTAGAATCTTAATTCTAATCCAGGGCGCATCTACTTTTTTGGCCATTTGCGCCAGTTAAATATTTTGTATAATCAAAAAATCGTGTGAGTCTCTATCCCAGATTTTTTTGAAATTGACTTTTCGGAAATATTAGAATGTTTTTTCGAAACTATATTAATTCTAGTTAAAAAAAATAATTAACCTATCTATAAACAATTTATTCCTCCGGAAATAAAAATTAATTAGACTTCCCACACGTCACAAACCGGTTAATTTTCTTTCATGTGTTTAGAGCGTTTTACAGTTAATGCCACTTTCCTTATTATAGCATGGCGATTTCCCTAGAGGGGCAACTTGAGACCCTATTTCCCTACTCTTCCTTTAACAAGCCGACACGTGTTTAGATTTTACCAAGTCTGTTTTAGCAATGGGACCGTGGGGCGGTTAAACTTAGAAACAGGATGGTTAATTTCAAATGCGTGACAAAGCCTTAGAGGCATAGCAACACCCTCTTTGGACTGGTGCTTTAGAATAAACTTCTAACAGTTATTATCAAACATATCGTGTGGATTTCTAGATTGTAAAATATACGTTAAAATTTGTTCGAAATTTTATCTTAATTTTTACTTTTTCTTACCCTAAAATAAGAGCAGGTATTGCAATCGTACTGTTTTTCTCTCTCTCTCTCTGTCGTACGTGTGTATCCACTACAATTCAAAATCCAAAAATCGCTAGCAGAAAGTTGAAATCTCCAATAGCATCAGAGACGCAGCCAATGAGAACAACCACTCTTCAGATTTTTTTAAAAAATATTTTCTCAAAAGCAGCTGCAACGATTTTTTTTTTTCTAATCTTTGTGAACCAATTATATGGATGTTATTCGAAACAGTTTTTCAGGAAAATTCAATTAATAGCCTTTGTGAGAGGGATTGGTTGTGAGATTTGGTTAAAAAGCTGTTTTATCCATTGTCTTGCCACAGAAACAGAATATTCACTCTTCTCTTTGAGGCCCCTTTTTAAAAATAATAAAAATTAGCTGTGGAATTAAATGTCCAGATTTGAAGAAGATCGTGCTTCTTAATGAATAATTTTTTTACTTTAAGATTTTGTGAAAGGAGGCTGCCATGATTTTCTTTTAACTTGATGTGCTAATTGTATGAAGTAAAGTAATTGCCGCCCATTTTTTTCAGGCGGGGCTTAACGTCCAACAACCAATTAGGTGCCATGGTCAGAGGCGGAAGCTAATACTTTACTATAAACAATTTTTTTCTAACAAATAAAAAGTAGTCATACGCGAGATTCGAACTGGGGATCTTCCACTCATAAAGCCACGAACTTGACCACTAGACCAACACCCGACCCGTGTTAAGTGTGTCTATATACTTGTATGTAGTTCAGTCACTTTTATTTATAACATTTCTTTCAATAAAATTCGATTAATTAAAAAAGTAAAAATTCTTCTGAACAAGAGGGTTAATAGATTCTCACTAAATTGCCAATTTACTTCTATCTACCCATGTTTCCAGTTATAATGAGGGCTAAATTTGTTGCTAAATTTAGTTTGCAGAAAATACCCCAAACAGAAAGTAACTCTTTACTCAATGAATTGGTCATTTTCTCGTAAATTCTAGAAATTAGGACATATTTTTTTGTAGAAAAAATCATTTTTGGGAAGTTATCTTGGAGGGTTTAAGGTAGGCTTCACTCTAAGATTATAATTTCAGAACTTAGTGAATTCTTTTAGATTAATAACTTTTGTTCAAATAGTTAGCTTAAAAAATAATAATAAAATAAAATCGTTTCGAGCAATCTGAAGATGCATAAGTGATTAAATTTCTTTTTAAATAAAATACGAGTATGCATCAACTTTTTTAAGGTTATCGGCACTAAAAGATTTCTTAGTATACTGCCACCTTCTTAACGGTGTTTTCTTGCTAAACTGAAGAGGCTCCAAAAAAGTAAATATCAAAGGGCAGCGCGTTAGTTTTGAACTCGGTACTTCCGATGAATTATTTCTGTTGCTGTGTACAATTTTAGATAATGTTCGTAAGAATCGAATATCATTTAATAATAAAATTCAGACTTGGAAAGAAATTTATTCGTTAAAAATTTCCATCAATGGTAAGAGAAAGACTTGTGCCTTATAAGTGGGAAAACCCCAGTCCCAAGACATTATTAGTATCCACTAAAATGGACGAATTTAAACAATTAGCTCTTCATGAATCCATGGCCGAAATTACAAGGTTTTAATATAAACATCAGGCATTTTACAATTACGGATAGTAATAACTAATAACGTAATAAATATTAATGAGTAATAACAAGCTCTGACTAAATAAATTCAACGACCATATTTAGAGAAACTGTTTTTATGTCCCTTCACTTCACAAGCGACATGTTCCATTTCAAACTAGAATTGATTCTTTTCCATAATATAACTCCCTCTACATTGGTACATTTGATGTCAGCATTTTTATTTTATCCATGAAACGTTGACATTTGAATATGTTAATATTCTAATCTCATTTCTTTACATTACAATAGAACTTCATCAGCTATTCCATTCTGTTACATCCCTGCTTTTATTGTATAAATCTGTTTTTACTAGAATAGAGGTCACAGAGGAATATGTTTAAAAAATGATATTTATTTTATGTTAGCCTCCATTTTTCACTCTTTACTTTTGTGAACTGTGCTTTTGTACTTTTAAGGTTTTTAAATTTAAAATTCACCTTTTGTTTTTATCAGAACAGTATAAACTGTATAATATACAGTGTCTACGTTAATTAAAATGGCATTAAAGTTTGTTGTGCAGCTTGCACTTACAGAATCACGCACGAATTGCGTTAAAAAGAACAGCGAATTTGCAGTTCTAAAAAGTCTTCCAGAACATCCGGAAACTTCGAATTTTAAATTCAGTTTTGATTACACTTAAAAAAAAGTGTTATTTGCCTGTTTTTTCGTGTCGATCTTAAAATCCAGCTACTAATATTGTTTCCTGGACGGAGCCTAATTTGCTGATCACATTTTATTTCCTCTATTAAGACTCTTTAACAAAAACTTACAGTTTAAAATGTTAAGTATAAGGGTTGATTAAACGACAAAAGGTACACAAATCAGCAAGTACCAAACATTTCATTCATATTTCAGCTTGTAATTTCAGCCATTTAGAAACGTACGAAAAAGCTTATCTGTTTTATTCGAATTCTCAAACAATAATATTGTTGAATTAAGTTTTATTGCATTAAATTTTCATTAATATTTTTTAGAATTTATTAGATGTCGCAGACCCTTATGCTGGCCACTTTTATCTACAAAATATTTGTTCAGTAAAGAATAGCATGCTGTTCAACTTAATTGACTGATATAAAAGGTATCAAACTATTAGTCATTAAATCTAAATTAAATAATTAATGTCAGCAGAAAACATTAGGTGAACTTGAAACAGCACCTACATTTTTTTAACCTACTTTGCAAGAAAATAACCATAAATAACAATTTTCAATTGAACGTTGCAATATTATTATGAAAAACGAGACATTAAGCAAGAAAAATCTTTTATTTTTCATTGTTTTATTCAGAATTAGTAAAAATAAATTAATAAACTTTTATTTTTCATAGAAATAATTAGCAATGAAGAATTGGCCAATCACAGTGAAGAATGAAAGTGTGAAAAGTAGGTTGATTAAAGAGCCAATCAGAAGCGATAACTGTTTATTAAATCACGCTTACATCCCCATGTTTGTCAAACCACGCCCACTTTGATCCATAATAAAATGGAAGATCTGTATTTTTCATTTTTCTACTTTCTAATATTTTCAGTAAACGAAAATATTCAATTAAATGAAATGTTAGAAAGAGAAACTAAGGAATTCTTAGTAAAACTAGCCCTTTGTTCTGAACTACACATAGAATTGTCCATCTAAAGTTATGCTCAAGCTCTGGCAAAAAATATAGATTTTTAAAAGTAGAAAATAATGAAATTCCCTTATTTCCAGAAAAACTAGTGAAATTTACATTTTTTTACCGTTTCAATTCAGTTAATTGAGAAGATTACTTAAGAACTTTATTGAAAAAAGGCCGAGGAATCTATTTTGGTACCATTATATAGGGTTTATTTCCAAAATAATCAAATTTGAAAGATCTATCACAAATAGAAGTAATGACAGCTAAACAACAGTTAGTGAGTAAAGATATTAGTTTAACTTGATTAACTCGGATAATTCAAATGATTGCGAGTAAGCCCTCAATAATATCTGTTTTTCAATACAGATATTCTGAAATTGGATTCTTTCAAGTGAAGCTTGTATAAAGGATATGTGACAGATATCAAGTTGAGCGGAAGTGGTGCAGCCTGAAAGTTACCCTTCCCCCCTCCAAGGCAACAAAACACATTCCTCGTTGCACAGCTTCTCTTGTTGCATTTCCCATGCTCCTTACTATTGATTAACTCGCAACAATCCAATATCAGGTTTTTCTTCCTAGTTTTGTAATCTTACAGCATTTTGTAACTTCATGTTTTGCTAGAAGTTATTCTTTATGGTAGTAAAAGATGAGATTGCAATTGAAAGTTATAATAATAACTTGTATTTTTATTCTTCTGAAAGGAAAACTGCAACAGGTAGCAATAATTAAATTTTAAATTAGAGTATCTAGTGTAACTGATAATATGTCAATTTTTGAATTCGGTTTTTACCGCAAATGAATTCGGAAAATTAAAGAATTAAGGTTCTCTCTCAATCTCTCCCTCCCTCCCTCTCGGAAAATGCGCTGTTGCCTTTTTTCCCCTCCAATAGTTCCGCTACTGAAGGAGAATATATTTTTCACATGCTTCATAAGAAATGGTATATGTTTGGCTTATACAAATTTAAATGTATTCGCGGATTATTTCAATTTAGAATAAAGTTAATTAATAGATAACAGTAATTAACACACGAACTACTTAACAAAAACATTTACACATACGTATAATATGAATAAGAGAAGGGTTTAGCTATGCGGTTAGCGTATTGGATTCCCCGGGTTCGAATACAGCTGCTGGGCCCTTAGATTTTCTCTCCTTAGTAGCTTCTTACTGCTCATTGTCCGTTGATGGACAGTGTTGTCTGTAACAAGAGAACACTGCCCGGAGGCCAGCAGTGCACCGAAGAAAGCTCCGGGCGCCAATAACCTCAAATGTTGACACTCCTTAAATAATTAAATAATAATACGAATACCAGCAAAATCTCCTTTCTCTGAACAATGTTGCAGTAGTGATTGCAGTATGTTCAAAACTATCATTTCAATAAAGATTTATAATTATTTGTATAAGTCTGCCGAAATGAAGTTTTTTGATGTAAAGCGGGCAATAACCAACTTCTTGTTCAGCTTTCATTTTATAATGACGCGCTCTGCGAGTCCATCCGGTTACAGAAGAACAGCAGGTGGTTGGTAGTTGTTTCGTTATATTATAATCATATGAGCGTGGTCCGTCCATTAATAATCTGGAATCTTTTAGATATATGATCTTATGTGATCATGTCCAGATAAAATTTGGATTTCTTTAAAGTACTTCCTTTTTTTTCTTTTTCTTTTTTGCGGGTAGTCTGCATCAGACATTTGGCAGAAACTTCTTTATCAGGGAGGGACTCTTACCATCTCTGATCAGCAGTGCTTCTTTCTTAACAGGATCTGTTTGAGTGAATAGTTACCAAAACATTCTAAGCGGGGAAAAAAAAGATCAATGTATTTGTGTCTGTAATGTATGACGAGAACTGCATTTTTCAGCTGGAAAATCAGCGAGCTTTAAGATAATTCGTTCAGCTACTACTGCCTCAGCTGACAATCAGATGTCTTAAGTCAGCCTCATTTACCGTAGTGGTTTTACTAAAACTTTCTTATTTTATTTTATATTACTTTTTAGATTGAAAGAAAGAGAGAGCATGACTGAAAAAGAGAGTCAGCAAATGCCCTTCTTGAACCTGTTTTGTTTCCAGATATGTCACTCAGTTCTTCTCATTTGCTGCAGCAAATCCATAAGTACTATCTAACGCTCAACTAGAGTAGTCAAAATTTCTGAAGCTAGCTAGTTCGCGCTGGATATATTGAGCGCTTCAGGACAATCTTATTCCTATAAAGGTAAAGATGACCTATTAAGTGACACGAAGATTTTGAGGATGTGGGCCGAAGCTAGTATCTAGATCGTGATGTCAGGGCTGTGCTTAATATCAGTAATTAGGAGAGTAGCCGCACAGAACCATATCGACTAGCCAAACTAGTCGAATAAATTGTCATATCGTTGGATGTTGATGTTGTTCTGAAATTGATCACAAAGAATGTAGGTTTCCATGGCAAATTTTTGAGATAAACTGATCTAGAACATCTAGAGCTATTTTACAACTCAAGTTTTAACTATTGTAAGCACTCTAAGAAAACTAGTTTCTGCCAACCTATTTGAAATAGTTCTATTAATTTTACTGTGTTTATATAAAGTAACCTGTCCTATCTAATTAGAACTGGTTTTTAATGAGAATTGATGATGTCTGTCTTTCTTTTTTCTCTAACAGTTTTTTGCATGAATAATTTTTTTAATTTGAATATAAAATATTACTTCAAATTATTTGTGATAAAGAATTATCATTTTTCATAAAATTAAAAACCATCTGCAACATTTAGGTAGGTACTAAAGATTTCTTCTCTACAATAAATTATGTATTCTGTGTTAACATTTTAGGATCAGCTGTTTAAAACCAGCATATAGTGAGCAGTAAGAAAAAAATAGAATTTGGAGAAAGGAATCATATGTGATGCTGCGAAGATAAATTGAATGGACCGGGTGTGAAAGGTAGAAATGAGAGATTGTATGCATGTATGCATGCGCCTTAGCAGGTGTGTCTATGTATACTGAGATACGCGCAGTCTTTAGGGATAAAAAAAAGATAGAGATATAGTGTTCCAACTATTTTACCCTCATGTTTTCAAACAACGTGGTGACTGGGCGGCCATTTTCAGACAGATGAGTGCATGCAACGAATGCAAGTTCACAATCTTGGAAGGGTGATATATACATATATACGAAAGGGCATTATCTCGATGTGTTGACGATAGAAGTAAAAAGGGGACCAAGGGCTTTGGGTTTCCGGGCAAAGTGAGGGGGTTAACAAAAAATTAAGGGACGGAAATCTATTCTGCCCACCGCTTGGCTAAATTCTAACTGTATAATAAAGATTCTGAAAAATCGTGGAAGAAGGTGATATTATCAGAGTCAAATTGAATATATGCCATTAATCGTGTTTAATTTTTTTGCACGTCAAAGGATATGGAAGCTCGGGTTTTCCCCAATACCAGGTTAGGTAATGCCCATACAAATTAAGCATGGACATCTGGATGAATGAGTAAAACCACCTTGCCACTATTAATTTTATTTTTCTTCAATGGTTGCAAATAATTTTGAAATTCTCTAAACTTAAACTATAAATGCCTCTTCTAAAAGTTACTCCATGTTATTTATTACTTAGAGTAACTATAAGTTTAAAAAAAAAAAATGTTTGGGTACCGCATGAATTAACCGAGGCCAACTTAGCCACTCGCATATTCATTTGCCTCGACCCATATTTAAAGCGGATGGTAACGGGAGAACGTGCGTAAAAGATCATGGAAGCACTGCATTGAGCCGCCGCAAACAAGCTCGAAGGCGGAATTGCATCTGAAGAATATCAAGATCTCCGTATGGTGGGATTACAAAGGTGTCATCTGTTACGGGCTGTTATCATCACGCAAAATTCAATTGATTCAACCGCATACTGCTTGCAGTTAACCAAATTGGACTAAAACGTCCAGAATTGGCAAATTGCATTTGTCTCCCGCCATGACAACGCCAGACCCCATACGTCATTGACCACTCGGAATAAACTGCTGAGATGTTTTGCTTCATCCTCCGTATTCACCGTACCTGGCACCTTCTGATTATCATTTATTCTGATAGTTGCAGAACTCCATGAACGGAAAAACTTTCGATAATGAGAAGACTGTCAAAAAACATTTTTATTGGTTTTTCGACGATAAGCCACAGACGTTCTACGTACGTGGAATAATGAACTTGGTGGAAAGATGGCAAGAAGTTATCAATAAGAATGGTCAATATATAATTGATTTAAAATGTATTCTGTGTATCAAAAAAATTGCTATTTATTCCACTCTCAAAAACCGAACGAACTTATTAAAATACAACCCATTAAAATTTTTTGTTGTAAACTGTCGAATATCTTCCTACTGCAATATTGGAGTAAAAATAGTAAGTACGAAGACTCTACGCTAGCCGAGCGGTTAGAGGCAAAGCCTCCATAGCCAATACTTATCTGGAGTTCTAGGTTCGATTCTCGGTTTGGGCCCTTGCATTTTATCTAATATTTAATAACAGAAATTTGTCTCTAAGTTCTCGTATTTTTTACTAGTCCACGACATCTAATTTGGTAGTTGGATGTAAAATACTCGCCTGAATAATTAGTTATTTTGGATTTAATTGCAGTAAAATGTTTATCAGTTTTACCCATCGTTAAAGTCCTCCATCTCGTTAAAAACAAGAAAGGTGACCCTGCGATCTCCTTGTTTACCTATTCCTGCAATCTACAGCCTGCCAGCGCTGGCTGGTTTCTTTCACCTTGTATATTCGGTTATGATGCTAACTAACTCGATAATAAAACCTACATTATGTGTTTCATATAAACTTAATTGTTAATTTGTGCAGTGTACTATTGCTAATAAATAATAAAGTAATTAGTTGCATTATTGCACTCTTCAACATCTCATTTTTTACGAATTTAGAAACTAGAAATACAAAAAACTACTCCTGTCAAAGGACAACTTAAATTCTTTTTTGCCCTTAATTGATAAGTAGATAAGTTCTTATTTTACAGATTCTCAAAATATTATTAGATGCCAAACATTTTCAGCCAGTAATCTAATAATTTTGACACTTTTCAGCCTTCTTATGCTAATTTCTAAGAACTATTTCTGTTTCAAAAGTAATTGCGATTGAATGATAACATAATTTGATAACACCAACTTTTATCTTATCAATATTTACTTTACCATTCATGTATGAACAATAAATATAAATAATAATTTACTAAGAGTTAATCATATTATTAATAATGCTGGCCACTGTAATAAATTCTGAGCTGATACAAAAAGCTATAAAATTTGCTGAATAACAAAGTACGATACTTTTATTAAACTTTACATTCCCCTTTGTATGACCTAAAAAGGAAATCTAAAAATAATGAAATTCACTTATTGAACTAAACTACATAATTTCATCGATCAAAGTTTTTCTTTTCCATTGCTGAAACCACGACGAGGAAAATAGTGTTCCACGCCTCCAAGTGGTATAATATTTAGAGTCCATTGATCTCAATGTAGGCAGCTGCCTCCGGCTACCATCCTAGAACCGTCCGTGTTACATTTAACCAGTTAAGCGTGGAATTTAGTTTTAAAAAACCTCCCCCACAGTGTGCGGAATTAAAATCAGACAATGACGTGTATACACGTCGAACGCAGGGCAAAACAACCATTAGTTTACAACGTCTTAATAGTCACTGCAAGTGACTTTTTCTGCAATATCTGGGGCTTGAGATTACAGAGCATTCTGTGCATTTCAAAAGTTTGCACCGCTTCACGTTATGCATTGCCTAGTTAACTAGAGAAGCAAGAGCTTTTACAATGAAGGAAAGAGCTTTGAATTCTGTGCAAAATGAAATCATGCTCGTACTGAGTTCTGAATCTCTATCTAAAAGGTAAAAACGGCATTGCACAAGGGTTGAGAACTTCTATGTGTGTGCGTAATTCCCAATCCCTAATGCGGAGACCAAACATGTACCAACCACTTATCATTTGGCTGACTCCCACCGCAGTTCTATTGGTAAGATAAAGGAAACATCCCACCAAATAATATTCTTATTGTATTTTATTAAAATTTCGAGTTTTTATCGTTAATGGCAATTTTATATTTTTCACAACGAGTATACACGTCGAACGCACCGAAATAGAGATACGGTTTGGCGTATATACTCGTCAAACACGCTTAACTGGTTAAAATAATTTTCGAAAAACATTTGCGACATTTCCAAAGTGAGCCAGTACCATCTAGAAAGCTAAAAGAATAAGTTTTTAACATACCATCGGTAGAGACATTCGCTCTTGGTTTTGATAACATCTCGCGATGAATGGACGGATATCCTGACCGTCTACCCTGCCAAAAACCTTGGAGTAGTAAGTACAGGTATAATAAGAAGAACAGATCATTGGTTGGGCGCCCGAGAAAGTCTAGCTCGTTCAGGCCAAGATCATGTTTAGATATATTTTTTTCCAGTAAAGTGTCAAGTTCCAGCAAATAGCTTCTAACTGGAGGAAATGATACATATGTAAAAAGGGGCTGTAAATCAATAATGTGAAATAGAAAGGATTTTAAGATGTAAACAGTCGGTGGGAACAACGCTCCAAGTAAAAGTTAACATTGTAGAAAGGAAGTTCTGGGAGTTGAGAGCGTTGGGTTGGCTAGGGTGGGAGTGGAAGAGCACTGCTAAGGATGCAACTTTACCCATTTGTTCAAACTTTCTTATTCTGTCCCCACTGCTGCCTTGAAACTTGACATTCCAAGAATAGAAACCCTGCGTGTGGCATCTACTCTCTTCTGAACCCAAATAAAAGAAAGATATGTAGCTAAAATTTATTCATATTTTCTTGTTTATCTTGTTGAATTTGTACAAAACTGGAACATAATAATTGCACAAATGCGATTGTTTAAAGTAAGCAAATCGCGCGTTGCTAATCTACTCCAAAATTAGCGTAGAAAAATGATTGCAATAACATTATATAATTGGAGAATTAAAACAACTCACAGAACTATTGGAGAAAGTAATTATTAATAATATTAGCCATGATTCAACTAATAGATACTTTTCAAAATATTAAGTATTTATTTTATGCATTTTTTTGAGTAATTACAATATTTTGATTAGTAACCGTTTATAGCGCTAAGCACTTTAATGCGAATTAAATACTAAAGCCCTACTAGATATGTTTCAGTGAAACATTTATATTCTCTCTTCTTATTGTAAGTATTATAATTTCAATTTTGTTTTTCTCAGTAGATTTAAATTTATTTATTGCACCCACATCTAATAATTACCATAATTGCAATATCAACTTGGGAGCAAAGGGAAGGGATTAGCTAGGCGGTTAGCGTACTGGACTCCCACGCGGAGGTCCCGGGTTCGAATCCAGCTGCTAGCTCCTTAGATTCTCTCTAAGGTGCTTCTTACAGCTCACTGTCCAGTGATGGACAGTGTTGTTTGTAATGAGAGAACAATGTCCGGAGGCTGGCAGTGCACAGAAAACCAATAACCTCAGATGTTGACGAGCTTTAAATCATAAAAAAAAAAAAAAAAACTTGGGAACAAATATCTTAAACTATATTATCATCTGATAAGTGCCATCTAATTAGAAGAAGTACAGATATTATCTCTTTTACAGGCATCTGATTAGTTGAAATGACTAAAATTGAATAATTTAATTAGTGGTTGAATTTGGGAGAAAAATTGTCACTGAAGTAAGCCACCTGATTGGTTGAAATTACATAAATTGTGGTTGAATTTTTTGAGGCAAAATTATCAAAATAGTTGTTGATGAATAGTTTTTGTATAGAAAGAATCTTTTTTGATAAAAAGTATCCAGTTCCTGGATTTTTAAAATTAAATTAATTGGATTTCTGCTCCCTAAGAGTAGTCAAGGAGCTGGCGAGCTCTAGAGTGGGGGGAGCCACAATAGATCCAAAGGGGACGCAGTGACGTGGGCCTTAAGGGCAGCCCTTGAAGAATCTTATTCTTAAATTTAACTATAAATTATTGAAGAGAAGGAAAAAACATAACAGAAATCAGAATTTGACGAATCAAAATAAACACTTAGGTGTCAGTTTTGCTAGTTGAATGTAATGGTCTGAATTTTAAATAATATGTGTTAAGTAGGTTTGATCTTAGATATTTCAAAGCCTTTAATTGATTGTAAGGTGCTCCTAGACATGCTCTAGGTGATAATGACCGTATAAATGCCGTTCATATTATGCTGCGACTGATTTACCGAGAAAAGTCGAGATCTGTGCTAAAATCGCAGAGCGCACTCCTCTTCAGTAAAATTATTACTGTTAATTTCTTTTAGTTGTTGGAATATTAAAATTTCTGCACTAATTAAAGTTGTTCGTCCATTATATTCTTATTTAAAATCTTTCAAAATGAATTATAGGGTCTGCGAGTTAGGCTGTACCCTAAACCTTTATAAACAACAACTTTTTTTCCCAGCTTTAAAGAAAATTTTCAATTAATGCTGTGAAAGTTGCATTTAGTGAAAGTGCCTTTCGCAATGCACTCTACAGCGAAAGGTGTATGAAGTTTCATGCAAATGAATGCACATTACTAGAGGGCAGGTAGATAATAATTCTCTGTAATTATAGGAGGTGATGCTTTGGTATCAACATCAGCAAAGAGATGTTATGATATAGAGATAGCATTAGCATAATTCTGTACATTACACTGTATAATGGTACATTCTTTACATGCCTATCAAACACTAGATCGTCTGTGTACACTTCAATAATTATAATTTGTCTGATTGCTAGTAATTAGTGTGGACATTATACATGGTATATTACGGCCAACACACGCTTGTGCCCTCGGAATATATACAAAGGCGTGAACTGCTGCAATATCATTAATAATTCATGTGGGTTTGATGTGGGGCCCCATACATTGATAGAATCTCTATCGAAGACTTCTTGCTCGCCCGTTCATGTCGAGATTGTTGACACAGTTCTCAATTTTTCTGGCCTCATTCACTTTCATTATTAGTTATTTTTATTTTATATAATTATTTTTATTTAAGGCACGTCAAGGTATGAATGAGGTAATTGGCGCCCGGAGATTTTTTTTTTTCAATGCACTCTTATCAGCGGATAGTGAGCTGCAAGAAGCTCCTAGGAAGAGAGAAAATCTAAGAGCCAGCAGCTGGATTCGAACCCTTGATCTCTGCATGGGAATTCAATACAATAACCAGAGAGCTAATCCTTGCCAAAGGTTGTTTTTTTTAGATCAAGTCAACTAGGAGACTCTCCTCAACATCTCTTTTTGTTTTTTACCGTTTTTATTTATCTTTGAATTTTAAAGAAAATTTGGGAATTTTCTCTATTATAGAAAAAGAGAAAAAAAATGTCAAAGTTGGGTGTTTTTCAACGTTACGCTTTTTCGTTCAGTTTTTGACGATCAACCCTTATACAACTGTCCTACCGGACAGTTTTAATAACATAGTTATTTTTTCTAAATTATTGTTAATATTATTACAATTTTTTTCCCGAAATGCATTTTGAGAACACTCAGGTCTACGGGCTGAAATGAGCGCAAGCTAAGAAACTGCCTTTGAAGTGAACTAAAATCCTATAATTATGATATGAACTACAGCTCATTATTACACGATTAGAGAAAATAGTAATTACTATTATTGTTGTAAAATAGTAATTAATAGGTTATAGATAAACTGTGTTTAGTTTCCTTAAGTCTCTTAACTAAGTCTCTTTCTCCTATCATTTAAGCAATGATATAATAAGTAATAACCTAGACTTGTTAGCTGGATATACACTAAATGTATACTTACCTGTAAACTTCATAAATAATTAAAAGATATCATAAAATGTAAGTTTTATTTTGATAATAAAGAAGTATGAGGAGTGAATAAACTTATACTGTGTTTGAAAGTGTGCTAACTTTAACATTGGTTCCTTGACAATCTAAATGAAACAGGATTCCACTGGTTTAACTGACAGCCCAGGAATTAGGAGGGTTGAAATGAAAGATAATATAAAGCTTTGTTTTCTAAGTGTTTTACTTAGTAAAGTAATCGGAATGATGTGTATACATTTACTGGCTGTATATGTGTGTGTCAAAGCTTTGTCGGAAAGAAATCAAGATAACTCTGTGATTAACTTTAATTGCTGGTTAGTAACATAAAAACAGTTTCTAGAAGAGGGTTGCTCAGTAGTCGGTTTAGTCCTTCAAATTAAACTAGTTCTTTACAAATTCTTAGCCATTCATTTGCTAAAGATGCTAAAAGAATTTTTATTATGAAAAATCTGTATAATTCGATTAAGAGAATCTTTTTTTAATTTAGAGAGGAAGCAGTGCATACGCATGCATTCCCTTTCTAGTTTAGAAGATCTATGAAGCGTTGGGAGTAGAGTGAAAGAAGTCAGCCATTACAGGGTCTCGAATTGGGATGCACTACCACCCAGGAAAACTTAAATACTAGCAAGTTTCCGTCTCATTTAATTTCCATTTTGTTGCTAAAATTTATTTCATCATCTTCCACAGCCATTTGCATCGAGCGTCATGAAGTTTACAATTGTAGGGAGTAGATATATTGTAAGTAAATACAGTGGTACCTCGGTTTTCGAACGACTTGACTTTCGAACAAATCGGTATTCGACCAAGAAATTCGAGAAAATATTGTCCTGAAATCCGAACAAACATTTGGAACTCATTTGGAGCCGAGTTGTTTTTATATTCAACTTTTAGATCTTATTTCTTGTTTAGGTTCATGTTTTTATATAAAATATAAAAATTAGGCCATTAAAACGGCATATTTCTGGGGCTTAGAAACGAAATAAACTACATAGTTTACATTATTTCTTTTGGGATAAATTGTTTCGGTTCTCGACTAAATTGGTTCTCGACCGCACTTCCGGAACGAATCGTGGTCGAAAACCAAGGTACCACTATAATTAAAATTCTTTTAAAGTACAAAAAAAAAATAGTGTGGGATTATTCTAATGCTCTTTTAGTCGAAGACGAATAAACACAGCCCTGATGCAAAATGTGTTATTTACATTTACTGTTCACCACAAGTTTCTATCTAATTTAAATGTTATTTTGGCTATTTAACAAGGCCAAATATAACCAGGACTGCATACAAACAAGTTCTGATGCAGTACAACAAGGAGATAAGGAAGGCCAAGCGAAGAGCCTGGCGGTCTTTCTGTGAGGATATTTTAGACACCCCAGAATGCGCCAGAATACATAGAGTCTTGGCGAAAGAAGGCAGAGAAGGTTTCATGGTTAAGGATGATGGAACCAGGGAGGAAACCCTGGAATTACTTATGAGTACTCATTTTCCGGGGTCCACTCAACCATCAGCCTCGGGGTATGAAGAGGCCTGCTCGGAGGTACCAAAAAGGCCTACACGAGTGGATTGGAAAATTGCGACGCACATCGTTCAACCAAATAGGCTGCGGTGGGCAATCGTATGGTTCCAGCCCTTTAAATCTTCAGGGCCGGATGGAATCTATCTAGCCTTTTTACAAAAGGCAGGGAAGGGGTTGATGCTATTCCTGTGTAGAATTCTCAGAGGCTGTTTGGCCTGGAGGTTCATTCCTGAAGTATGGAAAAACGGTGAAGGTCATGTTTCTTCCTAAAGTTGGGAGATTAGGAGACCAAACACCGCAGTCATTCAGGCCGGCTCTGTCGTCCTTTCTACTCAAAACATTGGAAAGGCTTTTAGACAGATATATCCGGGACGAAATCCTAGGAACTCAACCCCTTAGTGATCGTCAATATGCCTATCAGGCAGGCAAGTATGTGGACCTTGCATTGGATGATTTTAATAGGCTACTTCAAAAGTCCCAAGAAGACAAAAAATTTGCAATGGTCGCGTTTTTAGACATACACAAGGGGCTTTTAACAATGTCTCGGCTATGTCGCTGATTGATGCCCTGTCAAGGAGAGGCCTAGCGCCAACTATCTGTCAGTGAATAGTATCATAGTAATTCTATTGCAGTATATTTCAAGGATTTGTTGACAAAGATGGTTTGCACAATCATTGCACATTCAAATCTGATTATGGTTAATAACGGTCTTATTTAGATTTAGGAATGAACTAGCGAGGATTCGGTCGAAATAAAAAACAACAACTCCTGTGAGTTGGTTGGACTCACATAACCTCGCCCTGAGAAAGAGAGTAAACTTGTCAAAACGTTGGCGTAAGGACTGAGTTGTTTCTTTGACTGAATCCTCGCTAGTTTAATTCTAAATATTATTAGTTTACAGTCACTAAAAGATAATACAAATTCGGTCTTATTTATTTCAATTTTTAGTAATGTAAGTTTTGAATTAGCCAGATTTAAACTGAATAATTACACTTAAGTAAAAAACGGCCAATGTAGATAATCAAGATGAAAGAATATAGTAAAAGCTTCAACACGCAGCAGAGACGAAGTTATAATCTTCAATTTTCCGCGCGCCATAATGCACATTTCGCGAAGTGAAAGAAATTGGAGTTGAATAACGAGACAAGTTTTGAATTAAGCAAATCTCTGAAGCTATGGAGTAGTTACATTAGCTACACTGTAATAAAACGCGTTTAATTTGTAAATTTGCCTATCATAGTTTGCTTAACGTTTCTATGAAATTATAGTTATATTATCAAATGTAGGGAATCGATTATATTATCGAGAAGTTAGATGTGAGTAATTTTGTTATTCGCCTCAATAAGAATATATTTATATTTGTAATAAATCATAATATATCCTGCTGAATAATTAGGCAATAAGAGTAAAATTAATTATGAATATATAGGATTCGTGACCGTAAATTATTAACTTAAGGATTCAAAATTGGCGAGGAATCGGTCCAAATAAAAACAACAACTCGTCTTTTTGCCAACGTTTCGACAAATATATTGTCTTCTTCAGGGCGTGGCTATGCGGGTTGGTTGAGTTACAGAAAACTCAGAGTTTTCTGATTGAGAAGACAATATATTTGTCAAAACGTTGGCAAAAAAGACGAGTTATTGTTTTTATTTGGACCGATTCCTCGCCAATTTCGAATCCTTAAGTAAAATTAAAAATAATAATTTTTAGATTTCTTTTCGTCCTCATCACTTTCGTCCTCGTTATCATTTAACCACTTTGGGTGTAACAATTTTTTATATGTCAGACCTTACGTTTCTAAAGCCACATCTGTCTACCCACCGACGTGGGTATTCTTATTTGTATTCTTAACTTTAAACAGCGTCAACATCTGAGGTTATTGGCGCACGGAGCCTTTCCAGTACAACAATGTTCACCTCGGAACTGCAAAAAGCTTCTAGGAAGAGAAAATTTAAGAGCCAGCATTTGTATTCAAACTCTTAATCTCCGCGTGGAAATCCAGAGCGCTAACCACTGAGTTAATTTCCACCCTCTTACTTATATTATTAAGATTCAGGTATTTCAGCTGATTGATCAGCTAGTTCTGCGCTAGAGCTTAAACCCAATATAATTGGCCATCACCACTTGTTGTCTGTCTAATCAATAGTGTTTCTACCTCTGTCAGTGTAATTCACTCGTAGGAATTTCCTTTTATTTCTGAAGATCAGGTACAAGTTAGTGTTTGCTTCATTAGAAAACTCAAACGAGATATGAAGTCTTAGCTTACTGCAATTTTAAGACCATTTTCTAAAACTTTTATTTTTTGACTGAGAAGGAAATTTGCTGTGATAAACTCGATATCAAAATTTGTACATGTCGCAACAGGAGAAAAAAATAAATAATAATATAAACGGATATTAATCATGGTTATTGAATACAGAGGCACCAGTTACTCGATGATTAGAACCCTAAAATATTTTGTTTCAGAAGAATTACTTTTTTCATTGCCGAAAACTAAGCCTCTCTTTGAAAAAATTCATTTTGAACGGTAGCATCACAAGTGCTGATAATTTTTTTTTCGATAATTTCGTGTCGATTAAACGACCGCATTGCCTGTAATAATGCGCAAAGTTGCGATTGTCTAATAAAAAAAAGAAGGCAATTTAGTTAATTATCTATTTAAAGTTATCGAAGAAAAATTATTGCGCGAATAATTACTTAATTAGATAATTTCACGATCAGTTAAATGATTGGCCTACCTATTAAATTGATAATGTTTACCTAATAGGTACCTTTTAAAATAGAAAATATTTGCTTTATGCATTTTATTTTTTTTTAGTAATTAAATATATACAATTAAATGATAAATAATTTAATTAATATCATTAAATTGCAGCTAGAATGGTATAAATAACTCAATAGTATCAGCTGATTAATAATGATTACTATGACGACGGCATAAAACGCATCTGATTGGTTGAAATAATTAAATGGTGTAAATTGATTGGCTGATGAGTTCGTGACTGAAATTATCATGATTATTGACTTTTTCGTATTAATTAGACGTTAAAGCAAGTTGACCACTCACAGTTTTTCAAGAAATTAATTGCAGCATCCGTATTCTCTTGGAAGAATGGTAATCTCTATAGCAACTGGTAACTCAGTCTCCTTTGTAGATGTAGATACAAAGCTCTGGAAAAAATGAAAAGTTTTTTTTTTTACAACAATTAAAGGAACATCTTGGGAAAATTGCTAAAACATATTGGAAGCAAACGACCCTAATTGGAATATTTACACGTCTGGGGTATGCAGGGGAGAATGAAATGATGGTGTTCCATAAAACATTCCTCTCCATACAAAGAAGAATGCTTTGATTTTTATTTTTTATATTTATTTTAATTGTATATGGAAGGCCCTCCGCTGTTTTACTGCGCACTGACACCTTGGCAGAGAGTGTAAAAGGTAATTCAATTAGGGAAGTAAAATGAAATGTCAACAAAGACAACCTTGTACGGTACTTGTGTTCAATTTCATCCCCTTGTACAAATTAATCGCTCCAATTCTCACTGAAAATACTCTTCTACGTCGGTCTCTTTTTCTTCCTTCCTTTCGCAGCCATCAGTGCAGTAAAAGTATTCTTCTCTTGCAGCTGCAAGAAGCTGCTGTTTGTGAATGGCCAAGTTTACATCGAGTAAACCTATCCTTGGATCTCAGTGTGTACAAGTTCCTCTTTTATCTGTGACTTTTTTCTCAGAAACAGTGATTTTTAGAGGCCCTCAGCGAGCTGTGGCTCACATTTTAGATACCATGCAGCATGATGTTATCTATGTACTGAAATCTAGGCATTTTCAGCTTAAAGAAAAGGCAGAAGACACTTGGAGCTATGTAAAGAGAGTAAGAAGGCTTACAAAGCATAGGAAACACACGGCACAATTATCACCAACGAATAATTTATCTTCAGTGAATCTGTTCATGACGAAGAAGTGGTTACAGTTCATTCAGAACTGAGGCAAGTTTCCGGTAATTGGTACCTCCATCACATACTTGTCCATTCATCACATTTGATTCAGAGTGTCCTGGCCACAAAAAGCACTACAACACACCTTTGCATGGTTAGCCTTACAGGCTCACATAATGTGGCTCCTTAAGATTTCTTAATTTTCCTCTTGCTGAACATACCCAGATTGCAGTTCAGTGAGCACAAATATAGAATACCGTGGACCAGCTATGCACCATCTAGAAAGAGGCGTCCCAGCGCTGATTCTCGCAATGACCAGAACCCGCAGATGGGTGCATGCTTTGGAAGGAAGTGTTCTGATTTCTTTGAACTTTGGATAAGTTATCAGGCGACACGAATAACCGAGGGTTAGAGGCGAGGCCAGTAAAAGATAAGACGTTTTATGGTTACTGCGTTCGATTCTAGGTCTAGGTGTTGGATTTTATTCAATTGGTTGTTGGTAGAAATTTGTAGTAAATTACGTTTTACAGTCGTTTCTGTCCAAGATACCTAATTTGGTAATTGGATGTAAAGCCCGCCTGAGTAAATAGGCTTTACTTTTCTTTAATTTTTAATTAGGATTACATCGTACAAAAAAAGAGTTAAAAAACAAAATAAATTTATTATGTAGCATATTTTTTGAACTCACATCGTACATTTAACTGCTTAATTAAATTTTAACAAAGAGTTCATGATCTTATGATCTCTGTACATACAAATCCGAATTTCGGAAGAGTTCGTCAAAAGAAGTTTTACTGTTATAAAATTACATATTCATTCCGGCTACAGTTTAGCCATTTTAAAAAACGATGTTACGATATTGATAAGTATCTGTATTGTTTTAAGCCGCTCTAAATAGACTTTTATATCAACTCGCAATAAATGAGAATTTAAATCATGAAACTGGGGAACGATATTGTTAAAGTTACCAGTAATTTGTAATATTTATAATACAGTAACCAGTAAGGCTACACCTGCGCACTTAATGGAAGTACATGACTGATAGATTGCACGAGTCAGCAACGTCAGAGCTACCAACCCTAAACTTGAATAGAGACAGAGTGAGAGGGTTGAGCAAGTAAAGGGAGAGGAAGAACTCTTGATGAAAGGCTAAGGTCCTGAAGGTGCGTTCTATATGTACATAAATCAGGCACCTCCTAATGCCAGACTCCTTTGACATTGATTAACTGTTCGATTTCTCACAGGCTTCTTTATCGCCTTACAGGCCCAATACAAATGCTTAAGAGTTGAAAACTATGGCTAAGTTTACTGCACTTATAGGTGCATACTTTGGATATCTTGGTTTAGATATTTTGCGTGGTTTTAGTATTTTTTTTTAATCTTATTAATTATCCCAACTTACGGAGGATCTGGAATCTTATTCTGAGTTCTATCCCTGTAGTTTAAATAACTATGTACGGAATCTTTAGTTCCATTTTATAATTGCTCCTTGATCTAGTGTCAGCCTCTGACATTATGCAAAATCTGTTTTATTTAAATCATCTACATTAAAGAAGTCCACTCTTCAGAATTGATACTATGTTATTACTGTAGACTCATTTACGTATCGGACATTGAGTTTCCTTTAATATTGAACTTCTTCGATACATTCTGACGAAATGACGTAGAACCCTGCAATAGTTAATTTGGCAGGAAAAACAAAAACAAATATGTTGTTCTATCTTACAAAATTTTCTTCCAACTCTGAACGTTTCAGTTGTATTTCATTCTTATGACTTCAAAAAGAATCTACACTCTCTATTTTTGAGTTATGCTATGCGCACACTCCACAGACTGACAAAATGACCAATTACTAAAAGACCTTTTTTTTTTGAAACTCAGGTAACTTCAAAATGGATATGGGTAAGAGAAAGAAACTTAATTGCTCTTCAAGAATCGTATTCATCTTATTTAGATGGGTAAAAATAGAATCAAAATATTAAATATTAATTAGTTTTTAAAATTCGCTTGGTCGATTACTAAAAATATTATATTTGTCAAGAAAGTAAGAAAAAGAAGAAGGGACGTTGGTAATAAAGATTAGATCAAAGAAATTGAGTACTTTTGGTAGGGACACAATTAGAGAGGTCTCCCCTTCAATAAGGAAGCCGTTTTGATTGGATGATATTTGAAGATCTCGCCCATTGAGGAGATTCTACTAACGAGAACAAGATCTTTCTTACTCATCGCTTGTAAAATAAATATTATAACATCGAATTCTTGCCCTTTATTTGTCCTTTTTTTCTCTGTTGTACACACATACACTTACACAGTATATAATATAAATTATTACATTTTTAATTATAATTTCTTTCATAACCAGGAGCTGTCCTTACTCTCCTTCGGCCAAATGGTAACCTTTGTTTACCGTCAGTTATAATGCGAAATTAAAACCTCTGTGATTTCCAGCTTCTAAGTTTACAGTGGTGATCAAATATCAAAATTTGAATTACTAATGAATATTTTTTCCTTTTAAGAACTTTCGTCAAGTTGTCAGAAAATTTCGTAGAAAGAGTTTGAAATAGAGAATTTGCGTGTAACTGCAAATTGAAGTTGAGATTTAGGCGAGCGAATTAGATGATAAAAAGAATATTTAACATATCGTGTGTACTAAGATTAGGGACCTAAAAGTTGCGTTCAATTTTTGATTGAATATCTTAGATTGTAGAGTTGAATTCTTTGGAGTTTATTGCAGTTGGTAGAACTTTATCGTTCAATTCCGTACACCCAGGTGAGCTTTAAAATAGTGGTATCAATTAGTCTTTTTGTTGTCAAGAAATTAGATCTATTGTCTAAGAGTTATTTAATTGATCGAAAGCGTCTGTCAGTTCTGTTCTTTTGAGTCTAGAGTGCGAATTCGATTTAAGTACATCTTAAGGTAGCAGACGGCTTTCACTTCTAGTCATAGACTGTTTTTTTTTTTTTATTATGATTTAAGGCGCGTCAACATCTGAGGTTATTGGCGCCCGGAGCTTTTTTTCTGTGCACTGTCGGCCACCGGACAGTGTTCTCTCGTTACAACACTGTTCATCACCGGACAGTGAGCTGTAAGAAGCTCCTAGGAAGAGAAAATCTAAGGGTCAGCAGCTGGATTCGGACCCGGGACCTCCGCGTGGGAGTCCAGTACGCTAAACGCATAGCTGATCCCTTCCCTCACAGACTGTTAAAATGAATTGTAATTGTAATATGCTTACATTTAAAAATCTGTTATGATTCAGAATAATCAAAATGTACATAAAACCTAGAAGATCCAATAAATATGTTTAGGTTCTCCTAACCGAATGCTTAAAAGGGTGAAGTTCAATTATTTCAACAACATCCTACGATTTATAAAATCCTTTCCTTCAAAAAAAGGGACAAGACCTAAAACAATCTTCATTAAATTAAGGAAAAGTTGCATGAAAAGCTAGATAATGTATTTTAAAGATATGAAAATACTTATACGCCAACATTAGATAGATAAACTAGAGAAATCCTTACATAACCTTACGGAGTGCTTTGTGTTATGAGTATTGATCTAAAATCCTTAGCAGCTGTGACATAGCATTTCGTATCAGTACAGCTCTTCTGCTGTTACCCAACAATCCTAACTCTGTGCTGTGTCTTTCCAAATCGATTCGACTTTTTCATTCTGGTACACCAGTTAAAGAATGGCTTCCCTTTGACCCTTTACTACTGGCACTGTCTCACTTCAACCTTTTACAAACACCGCCGAAATCATATTCTTCTTAACTTTCAAAAAAAGTGGCGGTGATATATAGTTAAAAAGTAAAATAAAATACAAAAAAAAATAGGGAAAAAAATTGTATTGGTTGTTTGAGGAAATAAAAAAAAAAAAGTTCTGAGTGGTTAGTGCAGAAAAGGGCTAGTACGCCCTTGGGAGGCATCACAGCCGACGGAGGTCTGTGCGAGCGAATGAATGGTTTGTACTAGAGGGAATTCAAGCCCTACCCGACATGCGGCAGTGCTATCGACCTCCACAGCCCCTGGGTCCTCTTCATGGCCCACTACCTCCACGTTATACTCTGGTCCGTAGTTGTACAGTCATGTAACACCACCTTTATTTCCTGAATTCTTCGTCCGGCGTATACATTTTTTGCGGTTTTAATTGGAAATAGGTATCTCCAATAAGTTTAAACGCAGAAATCATTTTGTAAACATACCTTTTTTAACTCATACTTTCAAGAAGATGATTTTCGCAGAGTTTTTTTTACTCTTCATTGACTTAATTAATAAACAAGGTTAACTAAATTACTGCCTGCTTTTATAAAACACTTTTAGTATCACTTCTGATCGAATGTAGACGAGAATATATCATCAATAAGGCTGGAACAGTGATATGCAAAGCAAACTTTTGTAAAGCTGCCATTCAAGACCACAAATGAGAGAAATATCTTTGTCTCGCTAGATCGTGGTGTCTGCATCAATAAAAACGTCTCCGGCTAGACCAGTTATGTACGATACTTCCCAAAATTTCTAGAGTATCATAAAGTTTGGAAACGCATTTTTTGAATGAATGAATGAAAATAAATTTATTATTCTGGGATTATGGTCTCCTTAGAATAAATACATGTACAGTTGGAGGCCCTATTGGTTTGGCCTGTATTTTAAATATTTATTAACCAAAAATAAGCGGGTATTTACAAAAATAAGAATTAAAATTAAGGAAATAAATGCCTTCAATGTTTATTTCGGAGGAAGCTGAATAGAAAGGAGATAATTGAACAGAAAGGATTTAAAGATGGAAAAGGTAGGAGCATGGCGGACAGATGATTGTAAGGAGTTCTAGAGAGAGGTAGCGCGAATTAAGAAACATTTGTCAAATGATGAAGTACGGTGCGAGGGAATATAGAGATCAGAGGAACGAGATCTATTATATTGCGAGAATGGATCGAGGATTTGAACTTGAAGAGTTGAAAGTTACAAGATGGTCTTTGAGAATAGATAACTTGGAAACTCATCATTATAGTGCAAAATGCGACAGTCTCTGGGAATGCTGAAAATAAATCTTATGAAGTAGTTCATGAGGCGCTTGTGCTTAGCTTCAAGATCACCAAAAATACCGCGCCATACACTAAGCAACCATAGTGTAAATGGGGCAAAATAAGAGAGGAAACTAGGAGTTGTCGGGTCTTAATTGGTGACGGGGAACTATTAAACTGCTTCAGGATGTGGATGGAGCGGCGAGAGATTTGGGAAACATGGTTTTTCCAGGCTAAGTTTTAGCCAAAAGTGATACCGAGGTTCTTCACAGAGGAACAATATTTTATTGGGATATCATAGAGGAAAAGATTAGGAAGAGGAGCCAATGAAGTAAGGAGTGAGTTGGAGCCAATAACAATTGCTTTGGTCTTCTTGAAGGTTAAACACAGCTTCAAACAGATCCAACGTGGAAAAGGATTGGTAAATCTGAAAATCGTCAGCATAGAGGTGGTACTGAGAATGGGAAATTTTCAAAAATTTTCAGCCATGCTTATTCAAGCTTTCTTTCTTGAAGTAGTCTCTGTTTCGAAGATCATGGTGTTTTATCGAGGTATTCTATGGAGCTAACAGCCAGAGTATTCTCATCCAAAACAAGACGCCTGAACTTTATAGAGTAGTTGACAGCAACTTTAGATTTTGGTTTAGAACACCCACTAACAGACTATACTTCTCACCTCATTTGCACGTATTAAACTAACTCACATTCATGCACTAACAAATGCAAGTCACGCATGGGAAGTTATTTAGGGCATTGCAAATGATTACGTCCTTCTAACGCACCAACGGTTACTTAATTTATTTTTCTCCTGGTCCTTTTGCTTAGCACGCATGTTTCCATGATTTCTGAGGTTTCGAGTCCATCACCTCAAATGATTTATTAGTAATCAAATATCTATAAAAAATGGGTGAGTGGAAATCATACTCTACAATTATTGATAAATCAACTTCTAATGTTTTTGAAATCTAAAATCGCTCAGTAATGAAGGGAAATATGCGTAATGTGGTGGTCAGAATCAACGAAATTTGTTTTTGATTGTATCACCATATTAGCCAATGGTGTGGGCACACATCGTGACCGAAAATCGAGTTCTCAAGACCAAACAAGACTTCAAATTCTCTAGAAACTTAAGAAATAAAAATTGTTCAATCAGAGGGTCTTTTTAAGCTTTTTTTTTTTTACTGTATCTCTTCGTTTCATGTTCGCTCCAATAGACTCTCTTTAGGACTTTCTTTAGGGTTTAAAGAACGTTGTTCGTTATAACTGTAAAGCCTAGACATCTTAAGATGCTTACAATCTAGAAAACCTTATAATTTCTAGTTTTTATGTGGGACATAACCAAACCACCTTCTATATTAACATCAACCTTATTAAGAAAGTTAACAATTATTTATCGGGATATAAATTGAAGTGAGAGAACATTTCAATGCTTTCACCCTTGAGCTTAGTTATTAAAATTAGATTCGAATGGAGGAAGATACAATCTCCAAACAAGAGGTGTACTCCTAGTCGGAATGGAAAATTATGTATCTTTATTTTCCTATATTCCAACCTTTATTCATTTTATTTTCGTAAGCCATTAACTGTAACCCCAGCTTGGAAAACCGCTTCCGTAAACTATGAACAATAACAACTAAGGCTTCTTCTTAAGTGAAAACTCTGAGGACCGTTCTCACGAAGAAGAACAGATCGCTTCTATTTCAACATGTACTTCTTAAAGTCGTTGATCGGTTCTTTAGCTAAACTTTTTTACTTTCTTTTAGATTACTTGGTAATCCGTTTTACGTCTCCTAAAGCCGAATATAATGAGGAAATAAAGGTAATTCACCGTAAGAAGTTACTACAGGTTTAGGGGGCAGCCAGTAAAGGCGAGAAGCTAGTTGCCAATCAACAGGTGTGCCAACGGGTCTTTATAGGTAATTTCAATTTGACGAAAGTGTAGTCAATAGAATGGTAGTGTATATGGGGCACGCTCCATGGAAGTGGTCGGCAAAGACGAAAGAGGCTATCAACTGAAAGTGTGATGAGGTGGTGGCGCTTAAACTTGAGACTCGCTGTGAAAATATTGGAATTTTGCGTAAAAAAAAAGGTGAACATTTAACAGGAAAACGTTTTAAACAAGTTACTATTTCCGCTAAACCAAACTTTGATAGTGCCGAGAGAACAATGGGCATTTCAGCAGGACTTACCCCAATCATTGACCCGCAAAGCTAATATCCATTGTGGTACTGGGTTCGATTCCCGGTCTTGGCCTTGGATTTTATTTTATGGTTAAATGAGAAATAGTAAAGTACGTTTGCTAGTCGCCTCCGTCCACGACACCTAATTTGGTAGTTGGACGTTAAGCCCTGCCTGAAAAAATAGGCGATTACTTTACTTAACACCAATCCTTAAGGCAAAAATCTGTTCAGTTCTGGCAGCAAGTGAATGTTCCAGAATTTACTAGCTGTTTTTGTAAGACCCCAGAATACATTAGCTTCTTTAGAAAGGCCTTGTGCGCGATCCATTATATTTGTTTAGGAAAAACGCTGTAGCCAAAAAAGGAAAGATCTATTGTGGCTCCCTTATGTACCAGTACTCTGCTTCCGATGGCCTTAAACCTCTGGACTACAAAATGTGATCCAAATTTTTGGACCATTTCCTTTAGAGCAGAAATTGTTAATCGTCCTTATGAAAAGACTAAATAAGTCTTGCGGTAATATATTTTGGATTATAATTTATCATTACATTAATAAATAAAAATATATAATTGTTATTTTCGATAAAAAAAAAGAAAGTAGAATTTACAATACAGTGAATAAAACATTCTAGGACAAAATATGCCGTCTACTCGCTATCAGTGCGTCATAATAACATCTGTTACATATCTGTTATCTATTCTCCAGTCTCCAGTCTACTTGATTACATAATACATTTCTAAAAAATATCCATGACTATACTTGTTAGGTGTTAATCTACTTAATTTCTATTTGTTCATCTGTTAATAGTTGAGTATAAATTAATCATAATAATAATAAAAAAGGAGATTTCAGTTCAAGATGACAAGCGAAATTAGGAACAATTCAACAACCAAGGAGCATGCGCGAAGCTGGCTTACAATGAACATTTACATAGATATAATCAGGGTAAAACTAAAGTTTTTTTTACCCCCAGGGATTACAATAAAGCCCAAATAATTGATGCTGCTGTTCTCTGGATGAAAATTTGCTGAAAGTGCTGGGGGAAAAGATTAGAATTATAATTGTAAGATCCTAAAAGAAAAACAATTATTGCCAATTTCAGGCATAATTTTTCTATTATTTTTGGCCAAGTTTTCGACCTAGGTAGTAGATCATCTTATAGACTATAGGATAACAAGAAAGGTTAAGGTATAGGATAAGAATGCAGGGAAAAAGGAAGGGAAAAGCTGCAGCTAGTGAAGAGAGTTAGAGAAGTATGTGATTAATTCTTTTGTGTCTGTAGCGTATAGCTCAGGGGTCCCCAAACTAACGCCTGCGGGCCACATGCGGCCCCCTGAGGACATTTATCCAACTCCCGCCGCACTTTCGGAAGGGGCATTTCCTTCATTAGTGGTCAGTGAGAGGAGGAGCGCTGCGTCGCTCATGTACAGTACTACTTCCAATGACGCGGGATGGACGCGTCAAGGCGCCGAAAACAGTGTAAAATAACAGCCAGAAGTAGGAAGAAAGGCAAAGCACTATAACTAAACCGGACATTGACCATCTCATTAGCCAAAAGCAGGCCCACAATTCCCACAGAAATACTGGGCAGTCTGTTGATTTAAATTTACTTGTTCTTTATTTGAAATATTCTATTTTTCCCGTTTAGTTTTTTGACCTTAAAATAGTTTTATATATATATATATATATATAGTCTGGCCCTCCAACGGTCTAAGAGACAGTGAACCTGGCCCCCTGTGTAAAAAGTTTGGGGACTCCTGGTATAGAAGGATCGTAGATAGGCTATGTCGCAGCAGAGTGGATTAGGATGACAGTCTAGAGATGTAAAGGAGTTTCAGCAGACGATTTTGGATATAGGAGTGAACAGGGGATACTGGACACAGTCTCGTGAAGTGAGTCAGTTTTAGTGCGTTGTGGAGAGTCAGTCGCTAGTCTCAGAAATTTGTTTTGCGTTGTCCTGGAGTTTCTTGATGTTGTTACTACGTTGTCAGGCTCCAGACGAAGCAGGCGTAGAGTAACATCAGTCTAATGACCACTTTGTAGCGGAAGAGTTTGTTGGTCACAATCATTTTGGAGTTACGTGAGAGTAGAGGAAATAGTAGTCCAGTTTGCCTGCGTTTACTTTGTCCTGAACGTGCTTAGTGAAAGTCAGTTTGTTTTGCCTAAAGTTAGACCTAGGTACATAACGTGGGGTAGACCACGGGATCAGAGAATTATTATTTGTCGATTAAAAGAGGGTCTACGTTTGGTGAAGAGTAAACGCATTAGTCTTATCGTGGCTAATTTTAATTCTCCACTTAGTACGGAATTTGGTTAGTCTGTCCGGTAGCAAGAGTAAGTCTGTTGGTGATGGTGTCCATTCTCAAAGATGACGTGTACAAAGCCATTAGCGTACAAGGCAAAGGTTGACGTGAGGAGGTTTGAGGAGAGGGGTTCTATGTAGGTGATGAACAAGATAGGACCTAGGATGGAGCCTTGGGGAACGCCTGCTGCGATTGGATAGGAGTATGAGGAGGTAGAGTTTAGAAAACCATTTTTAGAGGGCAAATTTTCGATTGACCTATTTTGACGAAGAACCTTATTTTGCGTCCTCTGGTGAAACGAATATAAAGTTTCGTTTTTGAATCATACACTTTTACGGGCTATCAGGGAACATTGAAACGGCCATTTCTGGTAAAAAAAAAAAAAAAAACTATAAATAAAAAATGTGACGTTAATTATCTAATAAGAGACTGAACAAAATGTACGTATTAAAAATGATAAATTTATTTAGAGAAACGTACAGCTTATTTTGAAATTTAATTACATGTAATCAGCGTAATAAGTAAAACAAAAACAAAATAAAAAGGCATGGTAATTATTTAGTAGGCAGTGTATTATTGATAGATAATAATGGTGGGTGAATGAGGACTGAATGGTGTCGTTACATGGACTGTACTATCTGTTATGGTAATATTGGGCCATAGTGATCAGTAGCTGCTATTAGGCGCACATTAGGAAGGGAACGAAGGACATAATATATAGTATACCAGTCGAGACGCAACATTACCCCCCCCCCCCACTCGTCCAAACAACTGGACAAACTGTTAACTTTTCCCACTATCACTGACCATACGTACGCATACACTTGATACAACTCGTACAGACGAGCACGCGTTCAACAACGCTATCTTTATCCTCATATTTATCACTGACAGCTCTTAGACCACATATTTATCTCTCTCTTTTTAAACAGTTGGTTTTTTATTCTACTTTTTTTTCAACTCATTTCCAACATTTTGTTGAGTTTCACTTTTATTGTTGAAATACAGATTATAATCTTAAGTGGTCTCGAAATTTGAGAAACCTACTCTTTTTAAGAGTTTTTTTTTTGAGTGGAGTTATGGCGATTACATTATTTCGTGCTTTCATCTGTAGTCAGGGACTGCGTTAAAATAGACTTATCGCCTGTCAAACCGATTATTTGGCTCCTCCAGCTGGATTCTCTTAACATTATTATGAAAATTATCTGGTACAAAGTATACAAATAACATTACGCAGCACAGAAAATCATTACATTTTCGATTTCCCAAACACAAAGATACTTAAATCAGAAACCAACACACAAAAAAGGATAGTGCTAGAAATGATATACATATCTAAGACAGAAAACAGTCTAAATTTCAAAACTGACACCAACAATTTAAACAACATGTACGCAAACTTACTATAAAATACTTGACAATTGGCAACACTGACTTCCACACAACCTAACACATATTACACACAGACCGATCACACTCAGTCCATAACCAGACAAGACAGAAGATAACACCAACCCTGTAATGTAAAAATATTACTTTCTAAACTAGGTAAATAATTTTTGTAAATTTCGTTATTTTATACATTTTCATTTAAATAGAATCATTGTTAACAATCTGTAAATATGTTCCACAGCCCTGAAGATGACCTAGTCCCTAGGTCGAAAGCTCGGCAGAATAAATTTACTCGACTGAAATGGCAATTATTTGTTCATTCTATTGAAAATATGAATCAGTCACGAAAAAGAATGAACAACAATATACAAATAACGCTGATTCTTGTATTTTGAATAAAGTTTTAAAGAAAAAGCCTCTAGCTATCGAGATGGATTACTGTAGAAGGGCAACACGAATGTCAAGGCTCGAAATAGTAAGAAACGGAAAATAAGAAAATTAACGTTTCAAAAAAAAAAAAGTGTGTTACGGAAAATGGAGTAAAAGAAACATAGATGTTACAGACATACAAAAAGAATGGCTGTGGAAATCCTGGTCTTGGAAGCTGCAGGAAGAAGAATTGGCAGACCCTAGGAAAAGTGGATAGATGGAGTCCAAGAAAGCCTCCACAGTTACGCATTGAGAGAATAGATCCAGTTGGACGTAGAAATTAAAAGAACAGAATAGAATAGAAAAAGAGATGGGACGGGACCTACGCCCCACAGCACCGCAGCCACAAGAGGCTTATTGTGCCAGCCCCCTTCTTAGATCTAGTATACGAACCCTGCTCTGCTAAAGAGGTTGAGGACTTTCCCTAGTAGTTCTTCTTGCGCTACTATCTCCTTAGGTCTCAACGTTCCAAAGGTTTCATAGCGCAACCGCTCGATTGCAACGCAATTCGAACAGCAGGTGAGAGGCCCTGACACAATCTGCACAACGGTTCCGACCTGTAATCAGAGTAATCTGATTTCTACCCAAACACAGGGTCTCTTTAGTTCTTTGCTTACATAGCCAAGGCTTGTTTAACCCCAGGACACATCACCCAGTTCTTTTCGTGCTATCTCTAGATCCAATCTCTGAGAGCCGTGAATCGTGCCCCTGGTGATCCCCAGGACAGGCTCCGGGCCGATGAAAGGAGTATTAGCTCCATTCCTAGCCAGAAATTAAAAGAAACTTAATGAAATCGCATCATAAATCATCATTAAACTAACTCATTATAAAATAGTTATTGTGTTGGATGAAATCATTGTTTTAAATAACACAGACATGTTCCATGTTACCTCCCTCACTTAGTCATATTGAAATAGAACGTAGTTGAAGTGGAATTCTCTGCACCAAACTGATTAATCAAACTCTGATCTTGGATTAAAGTCCCCAAACCCATGAGTGATACAAGGACATAAGTGCAATGATAGTTGATATCTGCGAGAGTGGTATAACCTACACGATTACCTTCTCCTAAATTGGTGGAATAAGATTAAGGAAACAGTGGTAATATTTTTAAAAGATGAAACATCAGTCTTCTCACCATTCAAGAGCATATCCCCTGGCTGCTTTAGATGTTTCAGCCACTGTAAACGGTAGCTTCTTTTTGCTACAATTAAATGAAGTCCTGTGTTAACAGTTACCTGAAAATTCGTACTCTCTTTCTTTCGAACATTACCAAATGAAAAAACATCTTGAAGACCAAAATAATAATTGCATACGAGAAATACGTGGCTTTACATTAGTAAAAGGCATTTTTTTAAAAAAAAGACGATCCACATTATGCGAGGTTGTTAAAAAAAGGAGACCATTATAGCCTTGGTAGATCTGTTCAGGTATTTTAATTAGACTAGCAATTGTGTTATCCTTTTACTAGAGAGGGTGGAAATATAACGAAGGCTGGCAAGGTAAGGTTGAAGGACTGAATTGGAGAGCTACACGATAGTGTGCGGACAGCATTTCACCCCTCCTGAAGGAGGACGACGATGTGGCGGTAAGGGTATTATATGCCAGGTTCCTTTATCATGGAAATGAGCAGACGAAAAAGTCAGGGCGGTATATACTACAGCTGGTATTTTTGTCTTCTTTCGTGAAACCTCCAAAGTGTGGTCATAAAACGGCTTTACCTTGTGCCCTACACAAACATGGGATTTCCAAATTGGAATATTTCATATTCATTTCTTTTAAAAAAGCTTTACTGAGCCTTCAGTTGTTTTTTTCATTTTATTTTAATGTGGGACCCCCTTTTTGTGGGCCTGCTTTTACTTTGTCTCACCGTGATTTGTTTAAAAAAAAGAAGGTGTATTCAGTACCATAGCGTGGATTTTTTATGTGGGTAAGATGTAACCAGTGGGAATCTTGTATTTGATAGCTGTAAAAGTTCTCTTAACGAACTACTCCGACTATAGGACCTAAACTATACGAAGATAAGTTCTGTAGAGTTCGTAAAATGTACTCCAAAAGTAACTGAGAACACCCTGTAAATTTTGAAGAGAAGAATCTTTTTATTTTGAATCTTCTATTGAAATTTAGGTACAACTGTAACGATTGTTGCAACAAGCAAATGTGGTACATGATAAAAAAAATATCAAAATATACGAGTGGAGAAGGTACCCAGCAGTGTCACTCCATTATCTTGGACAAATGTATGCTCTTGTGATGAGAGTAGATCGCGAGGCCCATCTCCTCTTCAATCTTCTTGGAGGATCACCTCCAAGTATTGCAGAAGAAGATAGTTTTTCGATTAGAGGGTTAGGATGAGCTGCTGTAGAGGAATGAAATTTGAGAAAACGAGTGTTAGCAAGATCTTTAATGAAAGAGATTTTAAGGTCATTATGGATAGTGGGGTTAGATACATAGAACGGAGCGTTAAGAAGTTTTCGTAGTATTTTTGACTGTAATGTCTGGAGGCGTAGAGAGTTGGAACGCTTAGGATACCCGTACTTCGATGACGTATGACCAAATAGGTCGCAGTAACAGAAGGTATAGGAGTCTTTTGTTTTGTTGGTTGAGTTGAGAAGAATCTAAATAATATTTTTCAATTTCTAGACAGAAATTCGGAGAATTGTTTTTCGTAAGAAATAGCTTTTGAAAATGATGAATATATTTCTCATCATAAAGGGAGATTACGAGCTGATCTTTTGCGTTATTATTATTTTATTTAAAGCCGAGACCTCTGACATGTTCAGTAAGCAACAATTTCCAATTTCCAACTGACCATTTCTTGTATTTGCAAATAAATTAATTTTTACAGCATTAATATAGCAAAAAGCATTGATACCCTTATCCAGGAAATGACGATTAAATTTTCTAATTGGACATTGGATACTTACAGTAATGGAGCATTTAAATTTAATTCAAGTTTTTCTTTATAATTTGATAGTTTTATTAAAGTATGACTCATCTCTCCGACAACTCATGGAGACCCATTTTTATTGTCAAGAAGTAATCACAACTGAAGTAAACAACTGCGCAAGTGTAGTAGGCTAAGAGAAGCGTCAGCCTTGGCTATAATTATTGAATATCTCAGGCTTTGTGTATACCTGGAGCACATAAATCAAACTAATTTTTTTCATTATTAAAGCTGTTTCATATTTACTTGTTGCCAATAGGCAGTTTTAAATTAAATAAAGAGAAATAATTAAAACTGTCCGGTAGAACAGTTGAATAAGGGTTGATCATCAAAAAGGGCACGAAAAAGCGTAACGTTGAAAAATACCCAAATTTGACAATTTTTTTCTCTTTTTCCTTAAAAGATAAATTTCCCAAATTTTCTTTAAAATATAGGGCAAATCCTCCTTTATAACTGTAATTTTTTTTTACAGCAACAAAGATCTCATAGATTTCGAAAAAAAAAAAGTTGCTGAAAATTAGAAAAAAAATGGCATTTTCAGGAAATGTTCTTGTTCTTGGAATTATTGTTCTTGTTGTTGTTCTTCTTCTTGTTACCTTACATATTAAAGCTACATTTATAAGATGAAATATAGTAATGAAAGACTAATAAAAGCAATGTTCTCTTCTTTCGAAATGTATTTTGGGTTAGCTCAGTTTTCGAGACTAAAGCAAAGTTACGCATAATGAAACAATTGCGGAGAAAAGGCCCACTTCAAAAATTGTTGGAAAACGCACATCCGTTGCGTGTCACTTGTCCTTTCCTTTTTTAAGGAAAAGAATTTGTAATCATCTAACGATTTAAACTTGGCAGCTGCTACCTTAATGCTGAAGTACCATCAGTTTGTCGCTGTAAAATAATCTGTGGAACGCCTAAAGTATAAAGGGTCGTGCCTTCCTTCTCTTCACTAAATGTATTACAGTTTACAAATTGAGTTTTTAATTACTATTTTAATAGCATAGCTTACATTCAAAATTATTAAAATTAAAAATTAAAAAAACTAAAGAATATTTTCGCAATAATTGTTTTTAATTATACCTAATTATTCATTAATGATTTTTTTAAATTAATTTTATGTTCTCAGAGCAAAAATCTACTGTTATTTCATATTACCCATATCCTTCCTTTGATAACTCTCATTTCCGGAGATTTTCCATCATATACTTTATTAATTACTCTCTAGTCTGTTATTTCCTTTTAAAGGAAACTTGAAGGGTTTCCTCTCTTATTAAGGGTTTCTTAAAGTTAAAAGGGCATTCTCTATAAAGTTTTCACCCTTAAGATTTCATCCTTTTGTTTTTCTTTGTCTTAAAAGTTTTCTGTTTTTAATTTCCACACTCAGCAAACTTATGAAGTTTACGTGAATAAAGTTAACGAGGTGGTTTTTTGGTCTTTTGATTTGCCTATTTTCTGTTATAAATAAGATATCCTTGTTTGCTCGATGACTATTTTTCTTTGTTAAGTGTTTATAAATGAAGATATTAGATTAGTGAAGGTCGGGTACTAGGCTTAAATTATTCCTTGCCGCTTATTGCAAAGCCTATTTTAGTTGTTAGAAGGGATAGGTGATAATCTCGCTTCATAATGTCCTGATAAACAGTACGATATACGATTGCCTCAAAACATACTTTATTGTCTTGTCCGACATATTCTCCTATTTAAATTCTTACTTTAGATAAATGATCTATTGAAACCGTTCGATGACTCAAAAATAAGGCAAGAGCTAACTCAGAACAAAATATCAATCAAAACACCTTAGTAAGAGGTTGATTTACATATTTAAAGGGAGTTACTTCCTGAAGTCTTGAATTATTATTGATTCAAAGACACTCTTCGGCGGATGTTTGCCTCCGAAATAATTATTTTACATAATCATGCTCTCTAATACGACAACCAATAAGATACATCCTTTTTTTTCAGCAATATCCTCCAGGTCTTTCCAGGATACGCAGACTTTACATTCCTATAACTTCTTAATAGATAATGACTGTGAGCCACTTAGTCCTAAACTAACATTGATGATATCTTTAGAGTTTCGAGCAGTTTTTACTGCCTAAAATTTAGTTTTTTGCCAAAAATAATTACAATTACAGTGTGAATATCAAACTACACTTCCGCAGCCTGTGAGTACAATAGTTTCTAAGCCTTACGGACGCCAATATGCCTTTCCTTAGGGATAAAGTAATACATCATATTTGAAGGGCTCGTAGGAGAGTTAGCAATTTTATGTTCAAATATATGGACGCTTTTTTTTTGTGATTTATCTCTATTTTTAGGTACATAATACATTTTTTTTTTTTAAGGATTTTTCCTCAACCTTGAGGTTTCCTCTGACCAATTTCCCTTCACACATATACCAACAATGTAGTGCACTGTAGGAACCATAGTTACCCTATTCAATCTATACTATTTCTCCAATGCACTCTATCCAGTCATACTCTGTCCAGCCATTAGCTCTCCGATGCCATTTTGCCACCCGTTCCTAGGCATGCCTCTTTTCCGCGTACCTGGCGGGCTCCATTGCATGACAGTCTTCGGCATTCTACTTTCTGGCATCCCTTAACACGTGGCCGAACCATAACAGTTTCTTCTATACCATTTCTTCTGTCACTGTGCTGCGCTTCTCCACTATTTTTCTTATATCCGCATTCCTCTTCCTCTCTCTGCGGGATATTCTCGCGGAACGCCTCCAGAAATCCATTACAGTCGCCTCTATCTTTTCTTTCATTTTCTTGCTGACTGACCATGTTTCTGATGCGTAGAGCAAAGATGCTTTGAACCAACGCTTCATAAATAATCATACATTTAATCCTTCCTTTCTTCCTCTTCGGCGCTACAGTCCTAAAAGGACCAGGGCCACCTCAAACAAGGCTCTCCACTGAGGTCTATCAAGAGCCTTCAGTCTCCACCTTCGCATACCTGCCTTCCTCAAATCCCCCTCGACGTCATCAAGCCATATCCTTCTTGGCCTACCTCTTATTCTGACGCCTACGGGCCTCCCATATAAAAAGCGTTTAGAAACATCGTCAGCATAAGCCATATGTCAGTCTATTAAAAATATGACCCCCTGGGTTTGTTTTTATACATCACACGGCATGTTCGAGAGCCAAGTTGAAAAGTATGGGTGAGAGAGGATCACCTTGTCGAAGCCCATTGTTTATTTCAAACTCTTCCGACAGCGTAATCTGCTATTTGACCTTACACTTTGTCCCTTTCATAGTTATTTTTATAAGAGAAACCAGCTTTCGTGGCGCACCAAAAGTTATCAAAACATTTGTCACCTGTTCTCTGTCTATGCTGTCATAGGCATTTAATATTTAATATAATAGATAATTATACTTAAAATGCACTAATAAGAGTATAAATTTAAAACTGAAGCAAGTAAATTTGGAACATAAGATATAGAATATTTGAGCGGAGAAAGCACCCAGCAGTGTCACTCCAATATCGTGAACACTAATATAAACACTGCTCTCATGATAAAAGTAGATCGCGAGGCCAACTTCTCTTCAATCTCTTTAGGGGATCACCTGGTAAAGCGGTAGAAGATAGGTGTTCGATTAAAGGATTAGGATTAGCTGTCTGTAGAGGAATGAAATTTGAGAAAACGGGTACATTAACGAAAGAAATTTTGAGATCGTTTATAGCTAGTGAGGTTGGTTTCAAAAATGGAGCATTTTGAATTTTTCCAAGTATTTTTGACTGCTGCAATTACAGGTGACAGTTGGAACGTTTAATAGATCCCCATTTTTTATGCACATGTTCATTATTTATTATCTGCATTTATTAACATTCATTTTTCACTGATAACCAGGTTAAAACATATGAGAATTCTTTTTTTTTAAATAAAAAATATGCCCAATTTAATTTTATTTGTCCCTGTTTCGTTAGTTGTACCTGCAACCATCCTGGACAAAAGTAGAGCATTAAGAGAATAATATGACGTAGAGAATGGCTATGATATTGGATATTATCTGCGGTTGGATGGCCGCCCTCCCGAACTAACATCTCGTTCCGTTAATATACTCTTATAGTAACTTTCTCCTTTCTGAACAACTTGTTTCTGTACATTATCCTTCTCATGTTCACCATTTCATTCGCATTTCCTTTTCTTATCCAATTACATTTATTGCAAAAGCCTTACAATTCGTTATCTCTTAAAATATCAGCGTGTTTTTAAATTTTATGCAATCATTTTAAGAAAAGATCTATTCTTTTTCTTCAATCGCTTAATAACTGACCCATTATTTTATCAAATTTAGCGAAGGAATTTTAAATTCTAATCATTGTTTTGCGCATTTTCGTTAAGTTGCTTAGTTATTGAGTTTTTAATTTTACATTATTGCCGGAGTTCCTAAACAAGATTTAGAAAGCATTGGATTAGTGACTTAGTTTAAAGCCAATTAATTGCTATCATTTACTTAGTCTAAGATCTAACAGAATCTTAAATATAAGATAAATACGGATTCATTTTACCAACATAACTATGCAGTATAATTAATTGCTATTTTATATTAAATAATCACTTCGCAGTTACCACTGGAACAGAAACGATTAATATACAACAGCGTACTCAAACCGATCTGGACTCAGGGACTTGAACTGTTGCGGGCTACTAAATATTCAAATTCACCAAAAAAATACAATCCATTCAACCAAAAATACTCCATTAGATTATGATCCTCCATTTTATGTCTCTAACTCCACCCTCCATAAGGACCTCAAGATCTCATACGTAGCTGACGAATCCAAAACTAAATATAGAAAGTTCTTTTGATTCTCTTCCTTTCTATATAAATCCTCTTGTTCAAAATCTTGCCTCAGCACGATTCTAGATCATCCTCTACGTCGACTAAAACGCTGTTAGCCTCGATACCAGCTTCAGTAATTTAAGAAACTCCAGCGAGAGTGTTGCTGGTTGGGCAGCTTCTCTCCTCAAGCTGATCCAGTCATGAAGTCTTCTTTTATCATATTCACTGATTACATTTTATTCTTATTGTAGATTGTCAATAGCAAAGAAATTAAAAAAAAAAAAAATCACTTGGCAAAATTTAAAATTTAATGCAAGGTCGTTAATTAAAATTTTTGGGGCTTTTCTTGAATGTATTATTTTTTTTGGTTCGTCCTGTACAGAAGTGATGGTCCCAAGAATGAATTTGCGCAGTTTTGTTATAGAACTATAAATAAGTTTTGTAGGATTGTACAAATATGAGAGTCTAACTGAATGCTTTTGTAGTATCAACAGAAAAATGAAACCAGACCATTAAGAAGTTCAAAATGTCGGAAAATAGGCTGTAAAAGTATGAAGGGTTAAAGTCAGGTAGGTTTAGAACAATACCAGCTGGCCAACCACCACAATATATGGGGACACAAGTTCTGTGTTCTGCCTTATACTATGCGCAGTGTGAACACCGTTACTCGGCCTGTCATCAAAACCGCTTAGCAATTACATTTACTAATAGTTGTCGCTTTAGTTTACCCCAGTTTAGTTATTGAACAATATCTGTCGTTAATTTAGTTATTTTTAATGCTACTCCTTGTGCTTAACAGCTAGATTAAACTTCGAAAACATAAAATTCAACCATAAAGAACGTTTAAGAAGTTTCAAAATTTCAACAACGCTGTAATCCACAAAATCCAGGCCATTAAAAAATAAAAATAAATAAATACGTGAAATCATTTGATATAAATTATTAAGTGGACATAAAGAATGCAATGTTTGTAGCTGGTCGCCTTGATGATAGTCTAGCTTCGTGAAGACGTCTACATGCAGTTCTGCATGACGTTTATAGTTTACTACTGACGTGTTTGGCTAAATTTTTGAGTTGCATGTATACTCGTTATATTTTTGTCTCATAGTATTTTTTTTGTGTTATGTTTAAAATCGCTCGCCAGTGGCTTCGGTACAACGTGAATCATCTTGTCTTCTTTCTTCTCGTATATGAACTTTCTAAGCCCTTCCATACCATTTTGGCTACCTCAAGAAGTACTAGAATAATGTTCGTGGAAAACATTGTGGTAGCATAAAGCAGATTTTCTTTAATTTAGCAATGCAATTGCCACAGATAAATGCACGCAATGAGCCTATTCAAATTTTTCCCAGAAAGCTGTTTTTTATTTTTTAAATATAGACTACTTGACAAACGTTCGAAACTTAACCTACATAACAAAAGACTCCTGTACCTTCTGCTACTGTGACCTGTTTGGTCGTACGGCATCGAAGTATGGGGATCGACTAAACGTTCCAATTCTCTATGCCTCCAGACTTTACAGTCAAAAATTCTTCGAAAACTTCTTAACGCTCCGTTCTATGTATCTAACCTCACTATCCATAATGACCTCAAAATCCCTTTCATTAAAGATCTTGCTAACACTCGTTTTCTCAACTTTCATACCTCTACAGCAGCTCATCCTAACCCTCTCATAGAACACCTATCTTCTTCCACATTACCAGGTAATCCTCTAAGGAGATTGAAGAGAAGATGGCCTCGTGATCTACTCTTATCTTGAGAGCAGTATATGTTAGCAAAGCCCGTTCGTTAATGGAGTGACACCACTGGGTGCCTTCTCCACTCGTATATTTTCATGTGATTTTCACGTGATCAGGTACCAATCGTTGCAGTTGTAAATTCCAATAAAAGATTTTTAAAAAAATATAGTGAACTTAATTTAATTGAACTTTACTGAAATCGTGGAGCTGAATATAATACCCTTAAAACAATATAGAATGAATCTTTTTAAAAAAAAATATTTTCACCTTATTTTTAATAAAACAGTTATAACCGATTAAATTAGATGTGGTTATGTCTGTCATAGACCTACCATTCTCACAAAAATTGTAACAATATTCAAATCCTACTTATTTCGTCGATTGAGACTTCCACATCAACAGAATCGTAGTATTACATCAATTTTTTCGTATATTGATTGTAACAAATACTTTTGGTATGCTGCAAAATTCGGGGAAGAACTGTGTTTGAGTGAATATACAAGGTGAACCAGTAAGTAACGTCCATAGGCCTAATGTGTGTAGTACATCTAAACTGGACTTCAAAGATGTATTCGCCAACTTCATATTTTCCACTGTTCTTGAGTGACGTCACTTTTAATTTTTTTTTCTAAAAACATTACTTATTTTGTTAAATATTTCAGAGAGATCAGAAGTAAATGTTTAAAGTGCAATTCGTAACCTATTACTTCCTTATTTTAAGACAGTCTACTTTAAAAAATTGACTACTGGTCCATCTAAAAGAGATTTCAATGAATTAAACAAATTGATAAACTAACACTGTTGAGTGCTCGTAAACACGTTTTCTTGTACAACAAACGTAATTTCTCAGACGAAGATAAAAGGAATCCTGGAAAATGATACACCGTTAGAAAGCCCACATTAGACAAGGAATCTTTTATAAAAAGTGGCTAGCGCCTTGGTCTGATAATGATCACATGAGGGCCTAATGAGTTTTCTTAAAAATTTCGATTACTTTTATTTGTCCAACATCCGGAGGAAGATTGAGGCTGTTTGGAGAATAATTTTTGCTTCAAAATGGTGTCAATTTTTAGAAAATTCATCTGTCTTTCTAACCGTGTTATCAGAATCGAATTCGGACAAAAGGTTTCTGAGTAATAACATTTTTATTGCAAAAAAGTAATGATTTTTTAAAAAAAGTAAAGTGACGTCACTCAAGAATAGTGGAAAAAATGAAGTTGGCCAATACGTCATTGAACTCCACATTAGATGTACTACACACAGGAGGCCTATGCACATTACTTACTGGTTCACTCTGTGTAATCATGGTTAATCCAAATAAGGTTATATGAGTTTCAAATAAACCCGATTTTCTTATAGAATTTACGCGATTTTATTAATTGAAATAATAAAAGCTTTCTTTGAGGGAAGGGATTAGCTATGCGGTTAGCGTACTGGACTCCCACGCGGAGATCCCAGGTTCGAATCCAGCAGCTGACCCTTAGATTTTCTCTTCCTAGGAGCTTCTTACAGCTCACTGTCCGGTGATGGAAAGTGTTGTCTGTAACGAGAGAACACTGTCCGGAGGCCGGTAGTGCACTGAAAAAAGCTCCGGGCGCCAATAACCTTAGATGTTGACGCGCCTTAAATCATAAAAAAAAAAAAAATAAATAAATAAAAGCTTTCTTAAAGTTGTTTTATATCCGGAACAGACCATAAATCATTAAAAGTGTTACTTTAATGTCATGGTTAATCCAAATAAGGTTATATGAGTTTCAAATAAACCCTAGGTGATCATCAGTAATTGCAGCTTCATGAAATGCAGTTAACATCAAAAGTTTGTTCGCTTTTTTTTTATTTCTCATAACATTTAAGGTCGTGTCCAGTCCTTTTTTTTATGGCACTGCCGATTTCCAGACAGCGTTTTTTCGTTACAGATAATACTGTCCATTATAGAAAATCTAAGGGTCAGTAGCTGGACTCGTTCTAGCTTGGTATTTCCGCGCTCGAATCCAGCATACGCTGACCTCAGTTCTAATCGCTTTCCTAAAAGTCAGTTGATAGTTTTATTAAATAGATAAATTCTGATACTGACGCCCTTGAATACATTGTTTAGTTGTAATATTAACTTAAAATAAAACCAATTAAATTTATAACAGTACATTATTTAGTTGGCATGAATAGCCTACTAATTATTAAGCAAACACAGTAATTGTGCAAAAAAAACGTTTTTGATAAATTTTTTAGCCACTCACCACTGATAGAAATTTGTGCTTCCTTTAATAGAATTAGTCAATAATGGGGCCATTAGACCCCCAAAAGGCACATCTACATAAAATTCCGAATCGAATGACACCTCATTCATAAAAATCGGTTCTCGCGTTTAGGCGCTACGCAGTTTACAAAAAAGGTAACAACAACAAGAACAACAATTTCTGAAAAAGCCGTTTTTGCTCATTTTCGGCAACTTTTTTCCCGAAACCTATTATATCTGTGTTGTTGCAACAAAAAAAAAATACAGTTATAAAGGAGGATTTTCCCTACAATTTAAAGAAAATTTGGGAATTTTATCTTTTATAGAAAAAGAGAAAAAAATTGTCAAAGTTGGGTGTTTTTCAACGTTACACTTTTTCGTGCACTTTTTGACGATTAAACCCTTATACAACTGTCCTACCGGACAGTTTTAATTTAGCGATTGCAGAAATGAAACCATGCACACTTTCTTTCGACTGAACATCAATTACGACCCTGAATATACAAATAACTACTTCACTAACTGGTCTAATAAACATTATTTACAACATTTTTAATCCAACCAAACCCTAGCTTCACACCCGTTAGATGTATATATAATATGTTGCCCTCTAATATTATTATAGACAATAAATTGCTGAAGTAAGCGAAGTATTAATTTACAAAATTTTGAGACATAATTTAGTTTAAAGGCAATATTCCAGGATAAACGCTGCAGGGACTTTGAGCGCCCCTGCTATATATATAAGAAAATCCCATTCTACATTCAATATAGAGATCGTAACCGGGTTGGGGTGAGAACCCCATAAGTGTTCCCCTCAATACTGGATACCCTCCTTTATCCCTAATATTTTTCCAGGACACTGGAGAGGAAATATATATAATACATACTCTGTAAATGGACAGTTTTTATTTTTTATTAATTTTTTTTATATAAAACTTGCGACATACAAGTAAAGTTTTGTTATAAAGTTTATACTGCCTACTGCATTAAATATACTCTTGAAAATGGTGTCCTCTGGCCGCCATTTGAGAGGGACATTAAAGCAACACTTTCAATGATTTATGACTAGTTCCGGATATAAAACAACTTTACATCTCCTCTTAAGAAAGCTTTTATTATTTCAATTAATAAAATCGCGTAAATTCTATAAGAAAATCGGGTTTATTTGAAACTCATATAACCTTATTTGGATTAACCACAGAGTGAACCAGTAAGTAATGTGCGTAGGCCTGCTATGTGTAGTACATCTAATGTGGAGTTCAGTGACGTATTGGCCAACTTCATTTTTTCCACTATTCTTGAGTGACGTCACTTTACTTTTTTTAAAAAATCATTACTTTTTTTGCAATAAAAATGTTATTACTCAGAAACCTTTTGTCCGAATTCGATTCTAATAACACGGTTAGAAAGACAGATGAATTTTCTAAAAATTGACACCATTTTGAAGCAAAAATTATTCTCCAAACAGCCTCAATCTTCCTCCGGATACTGGACAAATACTGGGTTAATTGATATGCACATTCACTAAGAATACCCAACAAAAAAAAAAATGTGAGCAACAGAAGACTTAGTCGGCGATTTATCCTATTTCTAAGCATCCTACCAACGTTAAATGATAATAAGAAGCGTAGGTGTTGAGGTAAAAACAACTAATTAAATAGAAAATAAAGTAATGCCTATTTTTTTCTGGTGAGCTTTACGAATAACTACCGAATAGTGTCGAGACCGTAGGCGACTAGCAAACGTACCTTTAACTATTGTACAAAGTTCTCATATTAAACATTAAATAAAAATCCAAGGCCTAGACCGGGAAGCGAACCCAATACCAAAACACATATTAGCTTTGCAGACTTCGTCTCTAACCGCTCGGCTACCGTGGCGCCTTAACTTTTAAAGTTTAAAGATCTCATTAAAGTTTTTCAAAGAGAAGGGCTAACGCTGAAAAATTTCTAACTATTCAACATCTTGATGTTCGCTGGTTAAAACAACTTTTAAGTTAGTACTTGACTTTTCTATCACCAAGGCGCGGATAACTTTAAACTTTATATTTATATCTAAACTTCATCCTTATATTCTCGTGCAAAAAAAAATGTAAACAATTTATGTCTTGCTCTTGACCGTTTTATGAACTTTCTTTTTATACTTTTAATTCTACCCCCCACTCTCTGTTTGATTTCTGTCTTGAAAAGGAAGCAGCCTGGATGCTGCTTGAAAGTAACCATAGTAACGTCACGACATTTTTGCCAGAATATCCTCCTCTAAAGCAAAAACCGTCGCTTGTTGCAAAATTTGTACATCATAAATTTTATTTCTGGACGTTAAATAGAGAGAAAATTTTGAATCTAAAAGGATTACATTAATTTTTATTTTTGGAGGAGCATCAGTTATATTTTGTTACTCTCTCTAAAGTATTCTAGAAATGGGATGACTTCTAAAAGAGATTATTCCCTCATCTAACGCCCGTAATTACTCAAGACTTCCTTCTATTTCTGTCCGTCATGTAAGAAGCTTTTAGGCAGAGGAACTGTAAGAACCAGTAGCTGGATTAAAATCCGGGATTTTCGCATGGGAATCCAACCAAGTTAACAATTAAATGAGTTAGATTGATTAGATTGAATAAAAGAGCGCCCGCCCGCCCCTCACCTCATGAGAGATACAGGGGCTTTAAAACAACAAATCCAGCTAAAGATTGCCAGATGCCAATACAATAAACTAATAAAGTAGCAACAGGACACTAGGGAGCATGGCTACTCAATCGCCCAGTGCACTGAATAAACCTAGAAAGTTCGTTAAGATTACCACATGCTACAATCTCCGGCAGAGAAACATTCAACCTTCTGAAGACGAGGAATCTATTTTTAGAATAAACTGGACACACCTCTACAAAGTGCCGCACAGTCTCATTGGACTCACCACAGCCAGCACAAATTGGCGACTGAGTAAGGCCGCATTTGAAAAGATGGTACGCCAAATTCGCATGTCCACTCAACATCTAAACCAACTGGCGGATCCGGGACCTTCTAAAACCAACCATAGCCGTTTTTGACAGGCCAAGAATTTCCTTAGCCTGGCGGCAGTCAGCTCAGGATCTCTACCGTTTCCGATGTTCTTTCAAAATCCACTGCTCCACCTCTGTTCTACAACTTCGATAGGATACAGGGATAATGGACTGAGGAGACATTGTAATCAACGCAGCTCCTTCTTTTACTGTTTTATCAGCAAGTTCGTTACCCGGAATGACTAGGGGACCAAGCAACCGAAACAGTATTCAAAGCCCCCAACAAATTGAGAGCAGCATGACAAGAATTAACCGAAATTTGGTTCTTACTAGGAGAGGCCAGAGCTTTCATTGCAGCCTGGGCTATCCGTGAAGAACCGAGTTAATCCTTTCGCTCCCAAAACATAGTTATTTTTGTGAATGTTAGTGCCCTAAATAGATTGAGAAGTATTCCTTTAATTAATCGATGGACACTTCTGAAATTTGAAAGCTGCAGAATTCGTGGGCACATCTAAACTTAAACTAACTTAACGCTTGTCCCTGAGTAAGACTACAACGAATAGGTTGTACCTTTTTTTGCCCCAAAATAATGCTGTGCATTACCTTAGGAGAACCTTAGTGTATACTGAACCTACAAATCCACAAGGTACTGGAAGTTCATATAATAAAAATGTCTCTAAGAACAGGATAATAAACATTTCTGAAGAACCTACGTACTGCAGCGACTGGACTCCGATTTGAAAATAGTTCGTGGTTGGATGGACATTAAAAGAATAACTGCATGCACATTCAAAACTTAGTACTCCCATTTCGTGTATTATTTTTTTGTTGGCATTGTAGTAAATTTTGTAACCATAGAAACCATAGAATTTTCTCTGTGTTAGTAGCTTTGATTTTTTTTTTTGTTTTTTTATTAAAAAAAAGGAAGAAAAGACCGCTATCTACACGATCATACTAATAAAGATTGTAAACACATAGTTGTTAAAGTCATGCATATGCATGAATATTATTACTCTTTGACTACATATAACACACAACTCAAAACTCATCAAACGGTGCACAGAGCATTCTATAAGGCTGTACATTGACACATATTTCTCCCTTAATTCTAGTTGGTAAAGCCAGCAAACGACACAACATACGGGACAGATAGGATAGTGGAGGCGGCTAGGGGGGTACCGCTCGAGACCAAGTTGTAGAGGGGAATGGAATTGTTGACAGAGTGATGACGTAGTCGAGGCTTTCTCCCTCCCTAACAAGAGTTTTGTCAGGCTGGCGGCTTGGTTGGAGGCCAAAACACTTTTGCCTATTCAGCATGGCAGGCAATTAAGTCAGTTGTGCTTATAAGGCTCTCTTTTCCATTTTTTTTTTTTTTTTGTAGAAAAAACGGTTGTGACTCAATTCTATATCTTGAACAGCTATCCTAGAAGTTTAACTTTGTTCCTGTCTAGTAAATTAATTTCATCAAAGTCCATCATTAAATATATTTCTAAACTGTAGATGTATTTATTTAAACTCTTACTATACGTATAAGAGCTTGCTTTATCCATCTTTTGATCACCAAACTATCGACTAGGATAAACTGTTTTATGTTTTAATGTACAGCGAATAGTTAAAGAAAAAGAACAGTGTTTTGCTCCTTTGATTGGTTGAATTATTAGTATAGATTGAGATGTATAAATCCAAATAATAGCTTTACTGGGGAAGAGATTAGCTAAGTGGTTAATCTTATTCGTGGGTCCCCGGTTCGAATCCAGCTGCTGGCTAATATTTTTTTCCCCATGAGCTTCTTCTTCACTTTTTATGACAAAGACCTTGGCTTAAGGCTAACGCACGCCTTAAGTTTTTCTACTTTCATTTATTTATTGTACCAAATTGTACAATTTGTAAACATCTTAAATTTTAAAAAAATTTAATTTGTGCACGAATAAATCGCATCAACTTTGTATCTTGTACAAAGAGTTTGAACGGAGAATTTACGCTTTCACCAATATATTTCGAAAACATAAAGAATATTGACTCTTTAATACTCAAATTTCGACATTTTTACAACTGTTTCCCTGATATATTGATCCGCATGAAATTCTAAGATAACATATGTGCTTACTTTAAAATATCAAATTCACCAGGAAGGTGAACAACGGTAGTAACCGCCAAATTCTGTAAAAAAGAATTTTTTTTTTTTAAATAGATTCACTCGAAAAATAGAAGAAATTTAAGAGTGTGATACTTTTACCAATACAATAACAGCCTTTAACCCTTCATCGGGCGCAATATGTTTGTAACACAATAAGGCACAACTACTCTGTGAGATTAATGACCCAATAGCTGTTAATTTCATCAAAAATGTTTTGGAAACGTATGGAAAATTTCAGTTTTTCTTTAAAAAAAACTCGTAAAGTGGAACAGAACATTAATGTGAATAGAGAAATCACAGTCATCCCTAATTTTGAGGTAACACCACATAACTCAGAGTAAAACACCGACAGGCCGTTTGGTTAGAAGAAGGTAAAAGAGGAAGCTAATGAGGGCCATGACTCATAATAAGAGATACCTGAGTTGCTATCGATAAGAAAATGCCCTCTTCATCACACATTTTAAATGCGCCCGATGAAGGGTTAATTACTACAACACTCAGACTTCTCTGGATTGGAATCAAGGAAAGCTAATTACTTTAGACTTACACCAATAGGACAGAAAATACAGCGATTTGAAATGTGAAGGAAATGTAAAGCTCCCAAAATTTATCACCTTATAGTATGTCCTTTAAAAATGCAGCTACAAAGCAGGTGTTCTGCATAATTGTAGAGGTAAACGAGTTCTATAATTAACCATATGTTTGCAGAGTTTACACCAACAGGACAGGAGACATATCTATTAGAAATATGAAGGAAATGAAAAATTATCATACTCTGGACGTTGACACTTCAACACAAAACTTTCACAATCATCACCCAACTGAGACGCTTATAGCCACTTGTTAACGTAAAATCACTAACAGTAACGTACAAGACACTGCTACGAGGGTCGTTTGAAAAGTCCGTGCAAAAATAAAAACTACTTAATTTTTTGGGGTAAACCTTTTTTATTTTTCAACATAGTCTCCTTTTAGGCTTATACACTTCGTCCAACGCTGCTTTAGTTTGTTGATCACTTCCGAATAATAGGATTTGTCCAAGTCTGAAAAATAGCCATTCGTTTCTGCAATCACCTCCTCGTTTGAATAAAATCTTTTTCCCGCCAGCCATTTCTTCATATTGGGGAACAAATAGTAGTCCGAGGGAGCCAAGTCTGGAGAATAGGGGGGATGTGAAACGAGTTGGAACCCTATTTCCATTAATTTTGCGACCACAACTGCTGAGGTGTGAGCTGGTGCGTTGTCGTGATGGAAAAGGACTTTTTTGTGGGCCAATCGTGGGCGTTTTTCTTGCAGCTCGGTTTTCAAACGGTCCAATAACGATGAATAATATGCACCTGTAATAGTTTTACCCTTTTCCAGATAGTCGATGAGGATTATTCCTTGCGAATCCCAAAAGACAGTCGCCATAATCTTTCCGGCCGAAGGAACGGTCTTCGCCTTTTTTGGCGCAGATTCCCCCTTGGTAACCCATTGTTTAGATTGTTCTTTGGTCTCAGGAGTGTAGTGATGTATCCATGTTTCATCCACAGTGACGAAACGACGCTTAAAGTCCTGCGGATTCTTCTGGAACAGCTGCAAACCGTCCTTGCAACACTTCACACGATTTCGTTTTTGGTCAAGCGTGAGCAATCGCGGCACCCATCTTGCGGATAGCTTTGTCATGTCCAAATGTTGATGCAAAATATTATGTACCCGCTCATTCGAGATGCCCACAGCACTAGTAATCTCACGCACCTTCACTCTTCTGTCATCCATCACCATATCATGGATTTTATCAATGATTTCTGGACTAGTAACCTCAACAGGGCGTCCAGAACGTTCAGCGTCACTTGTACCCATATGGCCACTCCGAAAATTTTGAAACCACTTATAAACTGTTCTAATCGAAGGTGCAGAGTCACCATAATGTTTATCAAGCTTCTCTTTAGTCTCCTGAGGCGTTTTGCCTTTCATAAAGTAGTGTTTAATCAACACACGAAATTCTTTTTCGTCCATTTTTTGAAAATCACTCGACTTCCTCGATTCAAACGAATGCCAAACACAAAGAAATAGACCGATCTGGCTGAAACTTGGTGTGTGTTCTTCCAAGAGATGCTACTAACTAAACATAACCTCGATACGCGCCAGTGGTGCTATCTCTTTGACTTTGCACGGACTTTTCAAACGACCCTCGTATATGTCCTTTAAAAATGCAGCTACAAAACAGGTGTTCTGCATAATTGTAGAGGTAAACGAGTTCTATAATTTTTTTTTTTTTTGGCGCATCAACAGCTGAGGTCATTAGCGCCCGGAGCTTTTTCCAGTGCACTGCCGGCCTCCGGACAGTGTTCTCTCGTTACAGACAACACTGTCCATCATCGGACAGTGAGCTGTAAGAAGCTCCTAGGAAGAGAAAATCTAAGGGTCAGCTGCTGGATTCGAACCCGGGACCTCCGCGTGGGAGTCCAGTATGCTAACCTCATAGCTAATCCCTTCCCTATAGTTCTATAATTAACCATATGTTTGCAGAGTTTACACCAACAGAAACTTCATATCTATTAGAAATATGAAGGAAATGAAAAATTCTCATACTCTGGACGTTGACACTTCAAACAAAACTTCCACAATCATCACCCAACTGAGACAGTTATAGCCAATTGTTAACGTAAAATCACTAACAGTAACGTACAAGACACTGCTAAACCATATTCTGACATACCCCTGTCAAATTTGGGTTACAGCTAGAATACGACTGACCAAACAGCTAAAGACCATTTCAAATAATAATTCACTGAACGTCTCTTCGTTCACCAGAAACTCACCAATTCATGCAATGGTTTTCGTATTGTACTTTTACAACTATTACACTTGAAAGAAACTATTTAAATTTTGAATTTATGGTCTATTAAAAAGAACAAATCAAAAAGGTTTAGAATACAATTTTTGTGGAAATGAAAATGACAAATTTGAACTCACAGTTGATTAAACAGAAAATATCAACGAATACATTAAGAAAGTTAGAAAACCATTCCGAAAACAATTTTGGAAGAAAAGGATGTTAATGTTGATTAAAAATAATAGATTAAAGAAAACATCAAAAAGGTTTAGATATCAATTCCAAAAAAACATCTTGAGGAAATAGGCTAAATTTGTTGGTTAAAAAGTAAAGATAAAAGAATACATAAAAAAGTTTAAAAATCAATTCAACAACTTTTTGTAGAATTCAAAATTAAAGAATTAACCAACACCGAGCGTAGTCAAGACATTGCAATAATATTAATTTGTTAATACTAAATAAATGATTTAATGTTACATATTTGCATGCAGGAATAATACAAATTTAAAATTATATAGTTGGTAGTAAATTCTTACCTAGATTAAAGAATATAAAAGTCCATCAGCATCTCAGTAGATCACCACTCCAATAGCACTTGACATAATTTAAAATAATTCACAGCACTATTCGTACTAAAACTGTATATTACGCACTATAAATAACTTAATCACAATTTATAAAATAAAATTTCACTTTAACACGAACTAATATTTACTTAAAAAATCAAGTTAATAAAGAGATATCACTTCCGAGTCAAAGATGGCCGCCGGTAACTGGCAAGGTTAATCGGCAGGTAAATTAAGGTTACCTAAGCACAGGGACCAACTTTTTATTTTTTTCCATTTATTTGGCAATCACAATCTACAAAAATGAAATTTAATTATTGACTGTTTATTATTAAAAAATTTAAAGCTTAAAGAAAATTTTTGACGTAACAGTTCATGCCAGATTTTTTTTTATTTGCATTGATTAAATTAAATCTTTGTTAATTCAAAGACAAATGTAAAATAAATCAATAAAATAAAATCCCAAATTAAATGAAAAAGAAAAGTTGGTCACACTGTTTAGATGTTCTTAATTTACCTACCATCTCATCTGCCTGGCCAGTTACCGACGGCCATCTTTTTTAATTTGTTAGTCGTGTATCTTCTTCATTAACGTGAATTTTTAAGTGAATATTAGTGCATGTTAAAGTGAAATTCTATTTTATAAATTGTGTTTAAGATTTACTTAGTTCATGATAAACAGTTTAAGTGCAAATAGTGTTTTGAATTATGTATTTTTACAAGTGTCAAGTGTCAAGTGCCATTGGACTGGTAATCTATTGAGATCTATTGATTTTTATGTTCCTTAAACAAGGTAAGAGTTTATTATCAATTATTCAATTTTATATTACTCGCATACAAATAACATTTAATAATTTATTTATCATTTACAAATTAATATCAAATGCTACGTCTTGACTATGTTCAATGTTGGTTAATTTATTAATTTTGAAACTACCAAATGTTTTGCTATTGAGTCCAAACGTTTTGGTGTATCCTTTAATCTTTTCTTTTTAATTGACTTTAACTTCAGAATTAGCAATTCTTTCATTCCACAAGTTGTTTTATTGGAAATGATTTCTAAACCTTTTTGGTGTATTCTTAATCTTTTCTATTTAACAGACTATAAGTACAAAATAGTGTTCTTGGTTTCACCAAATTGTTTACTAAGCCTTTTTTAATGTATTCTTTTTAATCGACTTTGTGTTCAAAATTAGCATTCATTGTTTTCCCAAGTTGTTTTTTGGATTTGGTTTCTGAACGTTTTTGATGTATAAAAATAATTAATAATTAATTAATATAAGACATGTTATCTATCAAGTGAATCACCTTAATCTTTACAGTAAGAAGTAACCTGTAACAATCATGTAAATCACGGCTAACGTAGTTACTCATTTATATCAGTTTCTTTCAAGTATAAAGATTGTAAAAACACAAGGAGTTTTTTAATATTTAATACAACACCATAACCACTCATGAATTTTTGTGTTTCTGATGAACGAAGAGACGTTCAGTAAAACATGTTTTATAATGTCTTTTGTGATTTTGTTAGTCGTTTACTAGCTGTTATCCAAATTTGACTGGGGAATGTCAAGGTAGGTTTTATAATTTCTAGTATGTTTATGTTTATAAGTGACTATAATTTTCTCAGTTGGGTTATGATTGAATGCAGATTTTTGTTGATGTGTCGAATTACGTCGAGCTAGCACACTCGTTGATCTTTCTGAGATTTCTCAGTTGTTTATAGGGATCTTAGAGCTTCATTTTTTTTAATGTTCTTAGAGGGAAGATTTTTGCTTCCGTTTTTGATAGGTTTAAATTATTTTTTTTAAAAAAAATCAGTTCGTTATAAGATTAGTTGATGTCGGTAAGTCAGTGATGGTTGATGGTTAATGTTTGAGTGGTCGTCTTTTGCTAACGCCATTGTGTCTTAAGTAGCTAAACATCGTTATACTAGGTTTAGGTCTGTCCATAGAGTAGATATTGATGGTTATAGGACTTATTGCTTATATTTGGGGAAGTTGTGAGAACGTAAGCTGGAAAAACTGAATCATACCCAGTTCATTTGTACTGGGAAATAATTGTTAAATTAAATATTGATGAATATGTGATTCTAATCGTTTAACCAATAATGCTTAAAATAATAAAATCCATAACGATGTTTAGCTACTTAAGACACAATGGCATTAGCAAAAGACGACCACTCAAACATTAACCATCAACCATCACTGACTTACCAACTCAAACTAATCTTAATAGTAGAGTACATGCTACTCACTTCTTACATTCATGTTCTTTTTCGTGAGGTATGCTCAGCTGTGTCGGTGTGTTTGGTAGGGAATGACTTTAAAGAGTGTATCAGGGTTATAGGATATTTGGTTTTTCGTATTATTTGGGTAAATATTTTTCTGATTGTTTTTTTCTCTTTCTAAGATGCCCGTAAGTCTTTTTTTTTTATTTCCTCTGTGCAACAGAGTAATTGTGTTTTTGATACTGCCTAGTTGGTGACTGTGTTTGATCAGGTTAGCGTAAGTTGAGTCTATTTTGTTGTATTTGAACGAAGGGGTGTTTTCTTGGTATCAATCTTTGATTTCAACTTCCAACATGTTTTTTAACTTTATTTACTACCTACGTTTCAAAATTGCCCTTTTTTTACCCGTAAATTTCTTTTTAACTTAAAGTGACTAAAGTTATATTACTTTTTTTCTGAATAATCAAAATTATTATTAAACAAACGCTGAATAATGGATCCGTTTTAAAATTTAGTAAAAGAAAGTTCATATTTTAATAAAACAAAAGAATTTCAATAACTGTTTTTAATTACGAGGTGTGTTCAAAAAGTGACGGGAATTTTCGTTTTTTGAAAAAATATTTATTTATTCATCTACATTAATATTGTCGCCTTCAAAGTAGTCCCCTTCGCATACAATACACTTGTGCCAGCGCTTTTTCCAATCCTCGAAACACTTCTGAAACTCGATCTTTGTGTTAGCTTTCAGCTCTTTCAGCGATTCGCTTTTAATGTCATCTATGCTTGTAAAACGACGGCCTTTTAATGTTCTCTTTATGTTTGGAAATAGAAAAAAGTCACATGGAGCCATGTCTGGCGAATATGGAGGCTGGGGGCATCGTTAAAGTTTTGTTTTTGGCCAAAAATTCACGAACAAGCAATGAAGTGTGAGCAGGTGCATTATCGTGGTGCAAAATCCATGAATTGTTTTACCACAAATCCGGGCGTTTTTTTCGGATTGCTTCACGCAAACGGCGTTGAACTTGTAGGTAGTACTCCTTATTGATTGTTTGATCTTGTGGCAAGAATTCATGATGCACTATGCCATTAAAATCGAAGAACACAGTGAGCATAACCTTCACATTCGACCGCACTTGTCGAGCCTTTTTCGGTCTTGGCGATCCAGAATGCCTCCACTGGGACGATTGAGCCTTAGTTTCGACATCATATCCGTAAACCCATGTTTCGTCACCTGTTATAACACGTTTCAGTAGATCCGCATCGTTGTCGACTTCATTGAGTGACTCTTGAGCAACTTCCATTCTCCGCTGTTTTTGTTCGAAATTCAACAATTTTGGAACAAATTTTGCTGCCACACGTTTCATACCCAAAACATCCGAAAAAATTTCATGGCATGAGCCAATTGATATGACAACATCATCAGCGACTTCTCTGATTGTGATTCGGCGATCGTTCATAACCATTTCTTTCACTTTTTTCACGTTTTCATCGGTTGTTGATGTGCTTGGACGTCCAGGTCGTTCGTCATCTTCAACGTTTTCGCGGCCATCTTGGAAACGCTTATACCACTCGTAAATCCTTGTTTTACTCATAGCAGACTCACCATATGCCTTTATTAACATTTCACACACTTTATTTCATTTTTTACGCAAAATTTAATACAAATTCTTTGATCCATTTTTTTTAACAAACAAAAATCGCCAAGCTTGAAAAACACGTCTAACCTTAACGGCTGCCACTTAAGAAGTAAACAATGAATATTACTGAAAATTTTATCGTACTTCAGGGGCATGTGTACCAACATAATAAAAAAAAAAATTTTACAATCAGACTTTCCAAACCCGCGAAATTTAAAAATTCCCGTTACTTTTTGAACACACCTCGTATATTGGTTAATAACAGTAATAATACGTACGTATAATTATGAATATAAGAGATAAATTCTTACAAAAGGAACTTTAAAGACGTTAACTTTTTTATTATTTGAAAAATATAAGCTCACTTAGACATTGACTTTGTCCACGTGTCAAGTTGATTGTGAGACCAATCTGAAAATCACAAAAGCTTAAAAATTAAAATTCAATAACTATCAATCGAAATTCAGGTTCGATCACTCACACGATTCTCAAAGTTCCAATCCTCGGATTCTCTTTATACTTAAAAAGTTTACGGAAATCCCCATTAATAACACAAAATGGAAAATCTGCACGATAACAATGCTTCCTTTCGTCGAGTGGAAGCGAAAAAAAGGCTTGGGAATTAAAAAAAAAAACACGAGCTTTGAATTATTAGACAATTTATATTATTATATAAGCAGAAATCTGGTTGTGGTTTACTTTGTAGTTTGTATTGTGGTTACATAGTTTGTTTGCCTTGTTTCTGATGTAAGTAAAAGTGGCGAACATATTGGGTGGGTTATTGTTATGGCCTTGGTTTTGGGGCAATGTTTGTTTGTACTTAGTAATTAGTAATGTTTGTGCTATAACTTGTTATTTTGTGGCTATTGTGCGAATGATTTTGAGTTCTCGCTTAGTTCGGTGCAAGTTCTATAGTTTTTAATAATCGGTATCAGAGAGCGGCTAGTTTTTTGTTGAATAGGATGGTAGGAACTGTTTTGTATGATGGTGGCAGTGGATGTGAATCTAATACGAGTAACTACATTTACCGTGATACAATATGTTGTTGTATCATACTTTAATGGAATTTGTAGTACTGATACTTAGGCACAGCTAGCCGTGGAGTTGTGATTAATGAAGTAGTTTATATGACTGAGGTGTGAATGGGTGAAATAATAATACGTAGGTTTAATTAAAGTTAAAGGAAGAGAAAATCTAAGGGCCAGCCGCTGGATTCGAACCCGGGATCTCCGCGTTGGAATCCAGTGTTCGCTAACCACTCAGCTAATCCCTCTCTTGATCCCTTTCTTGAAGTATTTGTATTAGTTTCAGTTTTGTATTCGTAGTTAGGGTTTTTCTTAGATAGAAATAGTTTTGTCTCTTTGATGAATGTAATTTTTAACTATGGAATTTCATAGCCGCCATTAAGAACTAGGAGACTTTTGTATCGCCCTCTTTTTATAACTTAGATATCGTTAAGCTTACTTAACCGCCTCCATTTTACCATTAAGTAAAATCGTTTAATCACTTGTAAATAATATTAAATAGTCAGGAAAATTTTGGCAATTTCGAAGGTTCCATGAGGTCCTATTCTGTTAGGGATAGGGCTCCATGTTAGAGGCTCTGTTAGGGATAGTTAGCACTCGTGTTAATCACTTATTTGGGACGAGCACATACACCTGGCTCAAACCCCACAGCAACTGATTCTCTCATTTTACCGCTATATTTTCCTATGATTTATTAGATTAAATATTATTTACATCATTTATATATTTGTATTAATTACACAGACATGTTTATTAAATATCGTAATATGTAGCTAAAATTCTGATATTTATTTTTCTTTTAAATTTATATATCGCAAAAAAATGAAGCTCTGCATTCAAATTTATGCGTTATTTGAGAAATTTTACGAGGAAATCTCTGTTTTTTAAGAATCAAGCAAAGTTATTTACGACTCTATGAAAATCCAGTAAAGGGATGCTGTTTATTTGTCTTCATTATTTATGTTTAATTATTAGTATTATTATTATTAATCTGTTATTGAAATTTACAACTGCAACGATTGTTGCAACAAGCAAATGCGATATAATATAACAATGTCGTAAATGAAGATAGGAGAAGGGCATGCCCACATCACCGGAAATGAGGTAGCCGATAGCCTGGCCAAACGGGCTGGTACTCTGGGAGACTTTGTAAATTATAAACTCCCCTTTACGGATATTAGACCAATCGTTAGGATTAGGATGTTAGATAAATGGCAGAGAGAATATGATTCGATTGATAAAGGAGTTTTCTATAAGAAAAGTAATCCCCTAGTAGGTGTTAAACCTTGGTTTCTTGACCTCAATTTAAATAGAAGAAGCATCAGAATAATTAATAGAATCAGATCAAATCATGGACTCTGTGGTGCATACTTAAATAGAATAGGAAGAGCTAATACTAATGCGGTACACTTGACGATTTGGAGCACATTCTGATGGAATGCAAAAAATATAGTAGCTATAGAGTCAAACTGTTCAGCTCTCTTCAAAAAAAGATAAAAAGTCCATTTAATTATATTAACATTATACAGGAAGTTAGATCCACAAGCGAAGAATTAACAGAATTTATTAATGAGGGATGTATTAAAGTGTAAGCTTAAATGATTTAATAGTGGAAATGATAGTTAAATTTAAATATTGAACATACTGTTCTTGAATCGTTGGCTAATGGCCACAGGCATAGGCCCACAAAAAAAAAAAAAAAAAGGAGAAGGCATCCAGGTAGTGGCATCCAGTAGATCACGAGGCCATCTTCTCTTCAATTTCCTTGGAGGATTACCTGGTAATGTGGAAGAAGATAGGTGTTCTATGAGAGGGTTAGGATTAGCTGCTGTAGAGGAATGAAATATTTGAATTATTAATAAGAAATTTTGGGAGGAATTAATAATAAATAGCAAATGCTTTGACTTTTGTTTTTTTTTGAACTTAAACTTCATATATTAAAAACCAACGGTAATATCGGGTATAAAAAACTGAAATTCTAAAATTTAAAATTCTCAATAAATTCTAAATTCAAAAATAAGGATCCGTTATAGAACCTCTCATGTCTTTCTAGCTCCGCAATTTCAGAAATTAATTTTTTATCAATCAACGTAACCAATGTATTGCAATCATATTAAATTTTAGATTTAGGGTTTCCACAGGAAATAATCGTTTTTTTCCCGTGCGATTTTTCACAACAGAAATGTGTGAAGAAAAACTTAATTGAAAATCGCAGGAGATGGAAAATTTATATTTAGATTGGTCTCTAATATGAGACCTGACTGCAGCATAAAAACTATTAAAATCTCTTAAACGGAAATACTTTACTGAATAAATTATTTTTACTTTAAAAAAAAAAATGGCTTCAACAATTTTATTTAAACTGTACGCAGATTGGACTGTATTTAGACAAACGGTTCTCATGGAATCCCCATACTAGATTGAAAAGACAAGAAACTAACCAACGCTACAAACTTCTCGCCAGACTACTTGACAAACGATCTAAACTCAACCTACATAACAAAAGACAATCTTCTGCTACTGCGACCTATTTGGTCATACGGCATCGAAGTATGGGAATTGACTTAGCGTTCCAACTCACTACGCCTCCCAGACATTACAGTCCAAAAATACTGTGAAAACTTCTTAACGCTCCGTTCTATGTATCTAACCTCACCATCCAAAATGACTTCAAAATCCCTTTCATTACAGATCTTGCTAACACTCGTTTCTTCAAATTTCATTCCTCTACAGCAGCCCATTCTAACCCTCTTATAGTACACCTATCTTCCTCCACATTACCAGGTAATCCTCTAAGGAGATTGAAGAGAAGATGGCCTCGTGATCTACTCTTATCGTGAGAGCAGTATAGTGAGAGCACGTTAATGGCGTGACACCACTGGGTGCCTTGTACTCATGATGGTCTACAACTTTAAAGTGGAACATTTTTCGAGTAAAATTTGATTATGGCACGCCTAAAAAAAGTGCACAGCTGGTAGTATCATTTTCTAATTAGTTTATTTATTTTGATTTAATTATTAAGTCAACAGCGCTTCAAAATGGTATTTAGATAAAGTTCTGTGCGTGTTCTCTCTCCAGATTCTTTTAAAAAATATAACCTTTACTTATACAAAACTCGGCATTAATGTGGCACATCTGAGGGTAACATTGTCCAAGTAAATTGTATGAAGATCGTATTTTCTAGGAAATGAGGGCGAACGAAATATATATGGATAATATAAAAGAAACGAAGGGGGGGAACCCAGGCAGAACGAGCATAAAAACTAATGAAATTGCGTCGGCTTCGCTCCTTCCACGGCAACTTTCAAATGGTTGTACAGAGTACTGCAAGGATGTATCTTTACGAGGTGCTAAAGGAAGTGAAGTGGGGTGTCCACGATTTAAGTAGAAAGGGAGCGTCCCTCCACTTTACTCCAGCAGCAGACCTTGCCACCTTATATGGCTTTGTTGAATGTCCTTCCATGGGCTGGGATTTTTGAACTCAAATCCGCCTCCATCCTTATATAGTATGGATTCCTTACTCTCCACTACTCCGTTAGCTAAATATTACAATTATGTCAAATTCTCGATTTTTCACCAAAGTTTCCCTGAGTCCAAAAATGTGGTTTTCAGAAAATGGTACAAGTGTTTGTGTTAAAGAAATATCTTCGAAACAAACTGAAACTTGGTATTTCAATCAGCTCTCAAACTGTAATTTAGCTCTCAAATTCCTTTTAATATCAATTTACCGAGTGAATTTTCATTTTTTTTTTTTTGAGATTTTTCGCGAAAATGGCTCCTACGATTTCCATTAATTTTTGCACATTGCACTCATGGAGCATGGGTAAGCTAATTTCTACAGTTTTGCCAGTTTCGTGTAATGAATGACTCTATGTTTATACATTATAAAAGAAGAGTAAAATGTGTTACTCAATTTTGAAATTTAAAGAAAATTCCGGAAGTACAACTTTTTCTGATGGATTTACCATTTTTCTGAGATATTCATTTCTAATAGTGTCAATTTTGTGGTAATTATATGTACAGATTTAGAATCTAGATACTGTTGGTAATTGATTAAATATGTTTGGACCTCAAACTGTTTTTTCTTAGTATGAAGTAGTTATCAATTACGTAGTTATTTATTGATCCAAATCCGAAAACTGTGTGCAGGAAAATTTCTTTAAAAAGAAAAAAATCATTCTAAAAATTGGGTTTTCATCGTAAAGCAGGGGTGTCAATTTCTTGTGGCCCTATATTATGAAAATAGAAAATATTTTTATGAAGGAAATGGGGTTTAGGAGAGTTCCAGGAAATAATATATACTCAAATTCCTCGGTTATCCTTTAACTACTGAAGACGAGTGTACTCAGGACCTTTCCTGGGGGGGCTGTGGGTGTGAATAACGGCTGATTCAGTTCCAGCGACGTTTGGAAGCGATAAGTCTGCTAATCTCAGTGGAATTCCAGAATGATTCGTTTTTGATAAAGATGAATTAGAAATTTCCAAAAATATATTCTTATTTAGTTGAGGAATACCCAAAATTGTTTGCTGTATAATTTTTGTGTTATTTTTGGAGTATGTCCTATTGTGAGCAACTATTTCCGCCCATAAAATTAAATAAAACGGCATACAGATCAAGAATGACTGATAAACATCTGTCTACCTTAATGAAGATTGTCTGTTCTCAGTCTCTGAATACAGATATTGGGAAACTAGGAAAAATTTTGTAAATATGTTTGCGGCCCGCGTGAATCTTGCCTATTGCACCAAGTGGCTCGTGGTTTAATTGAGTTTGACACCCCTGCTCTCGGTAATTCTTCAATTTTACTTTATTTCAATTTTTTTTATTTCCCACAAGAACTGAAAAAATTCAGTACAGCAAACATTTTTGGATATTCCTCACCTAAATAAGAATATATTTTAAGAATTTCTACTTCGTCTCTTTAAGTTTCTATGCCCACTTGGATGTAGAGAATTTATTTGCAATCTATATATATAAAAATGAATGTGTGTCTGTTTGTTTGTACTCGATAGATTCAAAAACCATACATCCAATCGCCGTGAAAATTTGGGAAATTATTAGGTATATCCCCGGGTAGGTTTTTGCAATTTTTTTTTAAAATCAGAGTTGGGGCTCTAGGTGCTCCCGAACAAATATCCCAAAAATATCAAAATAACATTTAATTAGTAATATTTGTTAAAAGTGTAACCATGAAAACCATGAAAAACAGTTTTTTGCAATTATTAATACGAGAATAAATTATACCGAAGATGGTGGAAAATCCATTAAACTAAAAGTACTCAACAATACTATTGATGTTGATAATCGTTGGGTAGTACCATATTCTCCATTACTACTAAATACGTATAACGCACACATAAATGTTGGGTACTGCAATTCAGTGAAAGCGATAAAATATATTTGCAAATATGTGAACAAAGGAAGCGATATGGCAGTGTTTGGAGTGGAAAATACAACTGCATCTAACGATGAAGTCACCCAATATCAACTGGGACGCTACATAAGTAGCAATGAGGCTGTATGGCGTATTTTATCATTTTCCATTCATGAGCGATATCCAACGGTTGTTCATTTAGCAGAAAATGGACATCGTGTGTACATCAGAAAATGTACGTGCAAGAGCAATGTCACCACCTCCAACAACATTAACTGAATTTTTCACATTATGTAGAAATGCTACCTTTGCAAGGACACTACTGTACTCTGAAGTAGGGATAATTTTATTGTTAATTTTCATTTCGATGTATTGTATACATTTGGTCATTAATAAATTATGTTTGAGGTATCAAAACTGCCTTTTTGTTAAACACAGCAACGTGTGAACGGGTACAGCTAGTTTCTTATATCTAGTACTTAATCTATTATCTATTTCATCATAATAGCAGTTCTTTTTTTGACAATGAAATCCCTCCAAGACTCCCCTGCGATGATGTGTTTCTTTCAATTCTATCTGAACACTATACTGGATGATACAATTTCTATATAAAGTAACCAAACCAACTTTCAATCTTCACCCTATACCACCAGTCAGCCATAACCAGCGTGAAGTTGGAACTTATCAAATAAAGAAAGCACCAGGGGTGAATTTGATCAAAGAAAACCCTCTCGCTTTAGGAAACTCAACTTCCCTCCACAAATGTCAAGAAGTCCAATCTAATGTTTATATATTTTGGTTTTAATAATTTGGTTTAAAAATAAATAATCACTTCTACTTTTCTTATTGCAATATTCTTCATAATATTCGTAATAAACAAGAAATAATATTATTATTTTTTAGCCATATAATTAATTAGAAGATTATTTTGTTCTTACTATCTCTGGTCAAATAAGATATCTCCATTTTGTTAACCAGGAACAAGATTTGGGGAAAACCAATCAGCCAAAAGTGTTTATTTTTGGTTTATTTATTCAATTTATTTTTGTTTTTTTTTGCGATTTTAACGAAGATGACGTGGCTAATTGTCCTTATTTTTTATTTGTTGATTGCTTATATTTGGAAAAAATAAATTTCCTGTAAATTCCTCTTTATTCAATGGATAGTTCACATTCTCAAAAAGGACTTTTAAGTTATTCTGTATGAGCTTGGAGTACAGGGTAGGATAGGCAACTCTACAAGGTTAGGATTTCAGTGTAATGTACAGTTTTACAAACTATAATGTTGACTCGAAGGAATTATGGGCACGAATATTCGGAGTTTAAAGAATAAAAATGAAATATAGACCCTTTTGTTAACCAATACAGTAGAACTACCGGTATGTTCTGTCCGTTTCTATCACAAGATGTTTCGGCGCGTAAGCTCATGTTTATTTGGCGCATGCGTGGCTCTCTATTTTTATCACTTAATGTATATATACTGACGTAGCAAATTAACTAAAACAAAGTTGATTCACGTAAGTCTTATGTGTGAAGCGATAGTGTACCCATGGCTACTGAGAAAGTTCATTTACGCCATTGTATTTTATACGAATTTCAACTAGGAAGAAATGCTACAGAATCATGTAGAAATTTATTGAAAGTGTTTGGTGAAGGTACAGTTTCTGATAGGACATGCAGAACATGGTTCGAAAAATTCGAAACTGCTGATTGCGAGCTTTCTGAAAAGCCACGTTCGGGGCGACCTTCTATGATCGACGACAATGTTGTTAATACCATGTTGGAGCATGATCCTTTTTTGACAACATCGTAGATCGCAGAAAGGCTTAATTCAGCTCTAGTAAACCATTTCGGACCATATTCGGAAGCTTGGATTGGTGTGGAAATATTCAAGATGGGTGCCACATGAATTTTAGTCAGAAGAATTTGGATGATCGAGTCTTCATATGGACATATCTGCTTGCTCGGAACAAAATCGAGTCCTTCTTGAACCGGATGATAACTGGGGATGAAAAGTGGATTATGCAGTTTCTGTAACTCGACCAACCCGCATAGCCACGCCCTGAAGAAGACAATATATTTGTCAAAACGTTGGCAAAAAGACGAGTTGTTTTTATTTGACCGATTCCTCGCCAATCTTGAATCCTTAGTTTAAGAATTTACAGTCACGAAGCCTATATACTCATTAATAATAATGGCAGTTTTTGTTTTTTTTTTTGGCGCACCAACAGCTGAGGTTATTAGCGCCCGGAGCTTTTTCCAGTGCACTGCCGGCCTCCGGACAGTGTTCTCTCGTTACAGACAACACTGTCCATCACCGGACAGTGAGCTGTAAGAAGCTCCTAGGAAGAGAAAATCTAAGGGTCAGCTGCTGGATTCGAACCCGGGACCTCCGCGTGGGAGTCCAGTATGCTAACCTCATAGCTATTTTTGGCCCAGTAGCGATAAAAATGCCCGCGGATACTTTGCAAGCAATAGCAGTTCATCAATGTCTAGGGAACAAGCTAAAAGTGCTGATAAATTTCGATACTAACCAGGAGCTTGTTCATAAACGTCCCTAATGAGAATATCCATCTCTTATTAATTTGTATTTTACTGTTTTTGAAATAAGATAGAAAATCTAGAAGAAGGAACATGTAAACTGAAGAAGTGCGCCCAAAGAGAAAGTAGATCGAAAAGGGGGGTAAACTTTAGCTGGTAATTAAGCCCAACAATTACAACATCCATCTCGTGGGGTTGGAAGGGATTGCCGGAGGGTCGGATGCCTGGTGGGGGCAGCCTCTCGTTGGGGGCGAGAGATTAATTTTGTAGGTCCTTTTTTTCCCTCATTATTCCGTGTCAAGTTGCGTGTGTGTCGGTGTGTTTTTTGTTCTGAATAATCAATGCTACAGAAATATGTGCTATCTGTTTATATGAAGGAGTTCAAAAACAATTATTAAAATTATCATTTTGAAAAATCTGGACATGACTACTCACTACACTTTATCTTAATAATATTCTCAAGGTTCTAACTCATTTTTATTTGTTTATTTCGTTCATCAACGCCCTTCATTTTTCTAAGGTTTTTTGCTAATGTCGGCGATGATAGACATTCCATTTATCTGTGAAACTTCCAACAAAACCTTGTCCAGCAACATTTCTTAGGGCTGGAAATCGATTCTAAACATCGTCCACTCTCAATTGGTTCTATTCGGTCTACCGGAAAGTTCTGTCCGGTTTTGGAATAAAACAAAATACAAAATTTTCTTACCTTCAATAAACTTTATTAAATTATATAATTGCCATTATTATTAATGATATCTTGCAAGCGTGAGGGCAATTTGTATATCGCATTTTTGAAAAATGTTTTTTATCTTTTGATGCGAAAAATTGAACCAGCAAAAAATTTTGTAAGGACAAAAACAAGTGATTGGCGGAGGGTGCTAAGTCCGGGGAATATAATGGATGCAACAGGATTTCCTAGCCTAGTTCTGTAATTTCTTGACGAGCAGTATGTGGCCTGGCATTATCATGATGCAGTATGATGTTCTTCCTATTGAACATCGCCGGCCTCTTTTCTTGGACTGCTGTCTTTTAATTATCCAGTTGCTGACAATACTTCTCCGAATTGAGCTTTTCGTTCGCTTTTAAAAGCCCATAATGTGTAGGTCCTCGAATGTCCCACCATATACACAAGAATTCTCTTATTCAGAGTCAAATTTAGTTTAGAGGTGGAAGGGCTAGATTTTCCGGGTTCACTTTTCCTTACGATGTTTTCGTAGGTAATCCACTTTTCATCCGGTTCAAGAAGGACTCGATTTTGTTCCGAGCAAGCAGAGATGTGCACATGACGACACGATCATCCAAATTCTTTTGACTTAATTCATGTGGCACCCATCTTGAATATTTCCACAACAATCCTATCTTCCGAATATGGTCCGAAATGGTTTACTAGAGCTGAATTAAGCCTTTCTGCAATCTACGATGTTTTCAGAAAAGGATCATGCTCCAACATGGTCTTAACAACATCGTCGTCGATCAAAGATGGTCGCCCAGAACGTGGCTTTTCAGAAAGCTCACAATCACCAGTTTCGATTTTTTCGAACCATCTTCTGCATGTCTTATCAGAAACTGTACCTTCACCAAACACTTTCAATAAATTTCTTCATGCTTCTGTAGCATTTCTTCCTAGTTGAAATTCGTATAAAATTCAGTGGCGTAAATGAACTTTGTAGTAGCCATGGGTAAACTATCGCTTCACACATAAGACTAACGTGAATCAACTTTGTTTTAGTTAATTTGTTACGTCAGTATTTATACATTAAGTGATAAAAATAGAGAGCCACGCATGCGCCAAATAAACATTGTTTTAGGTGGAAAGCTTAGAATTAAAAAATATTGATTGGAATTGGCAATAATCTATCTTCTTGTTTCGATTCACCAGTTAATTTGTTACGTCAGTATTTATACATTAAGTGATAAAAATAGAGAGCCACGCATGCGCCAAATAAACATTGTTTTAGGTGGAAAGCTTAGAATTAAAAAATATTGATTGGAATTGGCAATAATCTATCTTCTTGTTTCGATTCACCAGTTAATTTGTTACGTCAGTATTTATACATTAAGTGATAAAAATAGAGAGCCACGCATGCGCCAAATAAACATTGTTTTAGGTGGAAAGCTTAGAATTAAAAAATATTGATTGGAATTGGCAATAATCTATCTTCTTGTTTCGATTCACCAGTTAATTTAATACGAAAACATTTTTATGGTGTATAATATTAGCAAAGTATACTTTGATATAGGCATTGATGAACCAAAACTTTGAGCCTCTTAAAACATCGGACAGTCTGATAGAATCACCAGTCAAAGGGTTTCATCGCTTCCTTTTATAACCTATCTTGTCATGTCTACTTCCAAATGCAATTTCTAGTCTTCAGTTTTCTGTTAGTAGAAAAGGGTTGATGGGTTTTCCCACTTTGTCCCCTGCCCTTTTGTGACTAGTGGTTGCTTTAGTGCTGAAGTTAGTAAAAGGTTTGTGGTTTCTGTGTACATTACCAAACTTTATGTGTACGACGATGGAGAAGCAGCCCTCTTGATAGTAATATCATGTGTAAACTTTTCTAACCGCTAATTCATATACTTTTTTTATAGGCTTTACAGAGGGTGAAATTTTATTAACTCTAAATTTGTGCCTTAACTTAAAGGCTATTTTATGAAATTAATATCGACGAAAAGCAAAAGCCGTTAAATAATTTCAAAACTTTGAAGAAGTTTTTAAGCACTTTACCGAAATGCTTTATTAATTTTATTAAATCCTTAAGTGCCTATAACAAAATCTCCTTTTATCATTATATTGTGGAATTGGAGCATCTGTAAAAAAAAGTTAATTTTTAACTTGATAATGCTGTTTGGTAAATGGTCCCGGATTCCTGGATATCTGAACGGAGAGAGCTCACCACAGAAATCGCCTACTGGAGGAGTTCAGCTCCTAACTCAGACTAGAAGCGATAAGAAACGCTGATTTGAGAAGAGAATTAAATAAGAGATTCTTCAGTATATAACACTAAGAAATGAAATACTGTTACTGAATTGGTCCCTAGAAAAGAGGCAAAAAAGGCTGACTTTAAACTGCAATTCGGCAGTTTGGTGCTGAAGAAAAACGTCAGAATGTGGTTTTAATTATTGAAAGAGTTCTACAGAGAGACTTACACATGTAAGGGATAATAAGAGGTTATTATAATTTATGATAATGAGATTCGAGGGATTTGATTATTTAAAAAAATAACACAATAATATAAAAAGATAAAAAATGTAGACGCATTCGGCTGAAAAGACAAGTACTTAACACGCGATTTAAGCTAAAACCGGGACGAGTTGGTCTAGTGGTTAAGAGCTTTGTAAGTGGGAGATCCCCAGTTCGAATCCCGCGTATGACTACTTTTTATTTTTTAGAAAAAATTGTTTATAGTAAAGAATGAGCTTCCGCCTCCGTTGACGACACCTAATTAGTAGATGGACGTTAAACCTCGCCTGAAAATATAGGCGATTACTTTAATGTAAAACCACTCTTGCTTAGAAAACGATCACGATAGTAAGTTCTATGGTACCACGGTAGCCGAGCGGTTAGCGGCGAGACCTGCTAAAATTTGTATTGTGTGGTACTGGGTTCGATTCCCGGTCTAGGACTTGGATTTTATTTTAACGTTTATAATGAGAACTTCACAGTAAAGTATGTTTGTTAATCGCCTCTGTCCTCGACACCTAATTTGGTAGTTGGACGTAAAGCCGGCCTGAAAAAAATAGGCATTACTTTACTTAATTTTTTTATTTTACCCCAATCTTCCTGAAAAACTTATTCTACGTTTAAAATTGTATTTCAATTAGAATTTTGAGAATTGTAATGAGAATGAGTTAATTTCACATATTATTATTATTATTATTTGGTTTAAATATATTCATAATATGCTTCATTTTGGCTCTAGTAGAATGTGTAAATGAATTATTTCCCCAATTTTCTCAAAGTAACTTTTCTGGAATGCAATAACTAGAGACAATTTTATAAAGCGTAATCTGCGTTGGTCTTGTTTTTTAAAGCGTCAGAAGGGCGCCACTCGGCTGGGCTCGGCATAAATGTGAGTTGGGTCGTAGTGAGTTAGGTTTGTGACGGGGATAGAGCCGGGGCATGATGAGGCAGTCAGCGGCAGGGTCTCTGGTCTCTTCAATTAGCTGTGTACACCAGCACTCCGGCCTACGTGCTTTGCATCTGGCCCCAGCTTCTACAGTTCTGTGCTCGCGGTGTCCAGCCACTCATTACTAATCACCTTCCTACTGCACTTCCTACACTCGCTACAAACTAGATTTGCATTCTTACACTCTTTATAGCTACAAGTAATAAAACGGCAGGTGTTACTAGTAAACTTACCTCCTAAACAAGCTTATTCGGATAAATCACTTACTCAGTCTTATTTACATTCAACTTTATTATCTTATTATTAAGGAAATAATAAAAAAAAAGTGTTCATTTCAAGTCTTGTACATTTCTATAACGTAATACCTCTACCAGTAGTGAACATTGCCCGCTACCTTCGGCTTTACTTAGACCGAAGACTTTCTTGGAACCCCCACTCTAGTGAGTTAAAAGATCAGAACTAAACAGACGCTATCGACTACTTAAAAGACTCTTAGACGATAGATCCTTACAGTCTCTTGAAAACAAAAGACTAATTTATACTTCTATTTCAAAAACCCATCTAGGCGTATGGAATAGAGCTGTGGGGTTCAACCAAACGCTCTAGTCTAAGGAATTCAATCTTCAAACAGAATACCGTCTGAACAAATATCGCTTTCTAGCAAGACTAGAATAATACTCTGGTTATCGCACTTGTTTCTTGTTGAATGAAAAGTATAAATGTGTTTCACAGGATTTCTGAAATAAATGAGTTACTATATTCGCGAACTACAATTAAAATATTGAAATGATCTTCTGTTAAATATAAATATTCTGGTGCTTTAAAAGGGGGGAAAAAGTATGATTTCCGTGGAATTAGGAATTTGGGTAAAACGAAAAATCAGAAAACTTAAAGCAGAAATGTGAGTAGCGTTGTCGTTCGTTCGGCCAAGGAAGCGTAAATTAAGTAAGATTGAGAGACATCAAGCTTATATTTTTATTACAAGTATAATCTGTTTTGAAATGAATCTTTAAATTTAATGACGGTATGAATTGGTTTTAGTGACTGTGAAAATATTATATTAAGGATTCAAATTAGCGAGGAATCAGCCCAGAAATAAAAACAACTCTTTTTTTTTGCTAACGTTTCGACAAATATATCGCCTTCTTCAAGGCGTGGCTATGCGGATTGGTTGGGTTACAGAAAACTTTTACAGTTTTATTATAATTTGTCGAAACGTTGGCAAAAAGACGAGTTGTTGTTTTTATTTGGACCGATTCTTCGCTAATTTGAATCCTTAATTTAATGACGGTAATAAAATAACTGTTCTATTGATTCATTTACCAATTAAAATGCAATTTTCAACTTCTTTTTCATTCTTCTCAAATATTCCAATATTTAGTTCTTTACATTTGTGGCATGTTAGTGTTCCGCAAACAGGTAAAATTTGGCTCCCAATTTTAAAAAGATTGAGACGTCTTTTCACTTATGTCCAAAGGTTCCTTTCTGTCATTAGAAGCCCTTTCTATTATAGAGAGAGCTGTTCGCTAAATAAAGTTTTTAGCCTACTCAGTTGATCATAATTTTTTAAAGTTAACTTATTCTCCAAATTCCCAATCCAACTACCATTACGAGAAAATTAACCGACATCTTTCAATACACTAAATATTAACTTTATATTTGATCAAACTTTCTTTTTTTAATATCAATACGTTTGGAAAGAAATAACTACCATATACAGGGTGAGCAGAGTTATATGCTCCACCCACTTTTTTTTTAAACGGCGGGAAATTTCGAAAAAATAAAAAACACGTATTTAATCATTTTTAGTCTAGTTTATTTTCAGTGATTGACCTATTTTTTTAAACCCCTGTCACTCGAGATGGTTTTTCAAATGGAACGTTATATTTTTTGTTGCATATTTTTGTAGTATTTGAGCTCCTAAAAACAACAAAAATTTTTTGAAATCGGTTAGGTTTTTCAAAAGTTATGGTAATTTTAAATATGAAAATCAAATTTCAGTTTACTGTCAAAATTACGTTATTTTTTTAAAAGAATCTATTCAAACTGGGCACAATCAACGGATAGGCAAGCCAAAACTCTGGAATCCCACGCTTTGCTTGTAGCAGCACTTATGGAGGCGAAGTCAAGATCTAGGCAGGCTAGAGTCTATTCGACGTTCAGGTTGTTTTTTCTACAAACGTTTGGTGTGGAGTTTTAGGAAATCAACTAATCGGCCCATACTTCTACAGAGAGAACTTAACTGGTGCAAGGTATCTAACTTTTTTTTCAGAGACATTTTGCCAGTTCTGCTTGAAGATGTTCATCTACAACGTCGGCTAGATATGTATTTTCACCAAGATGGTCGCCCGGCACATAATGCGAGAGTTGTGCGAGGTTACCTGAAAAGTGTTTAGGGACTCATTGTCCCACCCAATGGCCACCTTGATCTCCGGACTATTTTTTGTGGGGATTCCTAAAAAAATAAAGTGTACAGTAACCTTAATCTCGTGGCTTCAGTCGATGATGTGAAACGTCGAATAACTCTAGCCTGCCTAGATCTTGACTTCGCCACCATAAGTGCTGCTACAAGCAAAGCGTGGGATTCCAGAGTTTTGGCTTGCCTATCCGTTGATCGTGCCCAGTTTGAACAGATTCTTAAAAAACAATAACGTAATTTTGACAGTAAACTGAAATTTGTTTTTTATATTTGAAATTACCATAACTTTTGATAAACCTAACCGATTTCAAAAATTTTTTTTTGTTATTTTTAGCAGCTCAAATACTATAAAAATATGCAAAAAAAATATAACGTTCCATTTGAAAAACAAAAGTTGGATGCTGTATCTCGAGATACAGGGGTTTAAAAAATGGGTCGATCACTGAAAATAAACTAGACTAAAAATGATTAAATACGTGTTCTTTATTTTTTCGAAATTTCCCGCCGTTAAAAACAAAAGTGGGTGGAGCATATAACTCCCTGTATACGATATGTAATAATGACAGCTAAATACGATATGTAACTATTACTTTAAAGCAAACTTATTTAGAGATCTATCCAAACCTTTCTAACTTCCCGTGAACTCATCTAGACACAATTCTGCAACTGAACATCATTATTCAAGGCTCGTCTACTTGCTGGCCGATCGATGCGTGAAACATTTGTTAAAGTAGATAAAAGGATTTCAATGTGATATATCTTCATAAATTTTAATGGAGTTATTTTATTTTTCTTTTGAATTAATTCTGAAAGTGATTAATAGATTTTAACAAATTTTAAATTTAATGTTAATGTGGGAGACGTAGTTTTTATAAAATATTTCATTTTTTAATTTTATTTAACTCCAGTATTTCATAGCTGTAATCGCTTGATCGGACAAATCACATTTGGCTGCACGAATTCTAGCTAAATAAACGGTGATTTTTAACCATTATTACAAAAATTTTATCTTTTTTAAAAAAATAACTTTAATTAAATTTACAACGGCAGGCACTCTAGTCCCTGCAACGTGTAAAGTACAAGAGATGGCTGATTGTGACATGAGAGGAATTACCATCGGTGGCTCTTTATTGAACCAGTTCTTGAGCTGCAACTTCGAGTAAATCGCGGGGCCAGCGTCTCTTCAGTGGAAGAGTCAAGGATGAAAGCTGGCCAATGAGAGGGTTAGGATATAAGGAAAGGCGAGAATGAAACTTCTTGCATCGGGCGGAGATTAGGATCTTGAATGAAAGGTACTTTTAGATTGGAGTGTATAGTTCTGTTAGAGACCTAGTATAGAGTATTCTAGTTATAAAGCGGTGGAATTTGTACTATCTGGAGTCGGTAGTTGTTGGAATGCTTTGGCTCAGAACCTCCTTAGTTCTAGTGTGTTAGTCCAAATATAGTATTTTGTTGTTTAGCGTAAATTTTGATTGTCTCTCAAGGGGTAGCTTGTAAGTTGTAGCGTCTTTTTAGTTATTGTCTTTTAAATCGTGTATATGGGTTCCATGTAAAACGTTTATCCATGTATAGTGGGAAGCAACGAACAATATCAGTGCAAGAAAGTGCATTCCGGTTGCAGAAAACAGAAGGACGTGTGGCACATCAGAAGGATATCTTCTGACTCTTTTTAACATTTACATTCATTTTCCTTTCTCGACGCCGTTCTTCCAGAGAGTTTAGATGTTGTTTTTTTATAAGTAAATTGACTGAACGGCGACTGAATATATGGAGAGAGGAAGGCTATGTTATCTGCATATTAACTTAATAAAGTTAATCTAATATAAAGTAAAATTAATTTAAATTACAAAAGACTAGTTTAAAGTAAAGATTTCCTACATCTGATGTAATCCTCAATAATATTACCATTATTCGTGTTCGTGTTTAATGTATTTAAAGGTTTAAAATCGATTACTCTTGTACATAACTAACATATTTAATGAATGATCACCTATCATACGATTTGGCTTGTCCATTTAGATTAGAATTATAGCCAATAGAATTATAGTTTTCATTTCTATCTCAAATCAAAGTTATATAAAGAGAAAAGGCCAGACCTATCAGAAATTTGCTTTGTAGCCTTATTAAACTTAACAACAAACGGAATAACAAATATAGGACAATCCAGCAGCATCAAATTTACCACGATTGATAGTGCAAGTGAGAGAGAACACCAAAGCTTCATCCAAATACTTATCCGTTCTGTTCTGTAATTAAAACAAAAGGTTTATATTTTTTTTTTACCTCAAACCAAAAAAACTTTCAATTAATCCAAAAAATATTTTGTCTTTCTTGAAATTTCGGAAATTTTATCGATCTCATTAATGTTTGATTTTTGTCTTCTTTTTTACAAATAATCATTCAAAATCCACAGCTTTATGAATAAATCCCTTAAACTGGATAAATCCTTTCTAGAAAACTAATTTCCTCTTTTGTGGAATTATTTCCTGTTTAATTTTGGCGGAATGTTTCTATAAGCGGATTAGTATCGATTAGTTACCTAATTCTGTAGCTTCAGAATGTTTAATGAGTCTGCGGTCTGATATAAATTAAGATTTGTCTTTTTTTTGGGGGGGGGAACATTGTTACTGCCTGAATTTTTGTTAATCAGAAATAATTTAGAACTACAGTACAATCTCGATTAACCGGTCCTCGGATAACCGGGATTCGGATTAACCGGGATCATGTTGAGTCATCATAAGAACACTTGGATCGGCGCCGAAACAAAAGTTAATTTTCGGTGGCGACAGGAAAATTTTTTGGTCTTCCGATGTAACATAATTTTAGGCGTGGCAGCAACTCTTTTATACCTGATTTTCTTGAAGGGTCATTATTTTTTTCACGATAAGGACATTCCAACCAGTGAGAAAGTTGTGCTTTTTAAATTAAGTACACTCATCAGAGAGTGGTCGTTTGATTAAAAAAAAGCAAACAACACTTGAAAAGTGTTTTTCAAAAAGTTGAACGGCAAAAAAATGAAAAATTTAAAAAAAAAAGAAAGAAAAGAGAAAAAATAAAAAAAATAAATACAATCGTCTAAATAATTGCCGTCTAAGATAGGAGTTGATACAGTAATGTATTACTATGTAATACTGTGCATTCGGTTTAACCAGGATTTCAGTTTTCCGGGGTGGGTATAGCCGGAGGTCAGCCCGGTTAATCGAGCTTGTACTGTATTAGGAAATTTAAACTGAACTTTTTGCTTGCAGAATGGCTACTACATTAGTGGTTGAATATTTTTATATTTCATCATATATTATTTATTTCAAATTGAATTTTAATTAATTATTATTTTTTTTTTTTTAATCTTTTGTTGTAATTTACCACTGCAACAGTTGTTGCAACAAGCAAATATGGTAAAAGAAAAAAGAAATAGAAGAAAATCTTGAGTGGAGAAGGCACCCAGTGGTGTCACTCCAGTAACGTGTTTTGCTCTCACAATAAGAGAAGATCACGAGGCCATCTTTTCTTCAATCACCTTAGAGGATTACCTGGTAATGTGGCGGAAGATAGGTGTTCTATGAGAGGGTTAGGATGAGCTGCTGTAGAGGAATGAAATTTGAGAAAACGAGTGTTTGCAAGATCTGTAATGAAAGGGATTTTGAGGTCATTATGGATAGTGAGGTTAGATACATAGAACGGAGCGTTAAGAAGTTTTCGAAGTATTTTTGACTGTAATGCCTAGAGGCGTAGTGAGTTGGAACGCTTAGTCGATCCCCATACTTCAATGCCGTATGACCAAATAGGTCGCAGTAAGAGTAGATACAAGAGTCTTTTGTTCTGTAGGTTAAGTTTCGATCGTTTGTCAAGTAGTCTGGCGAGAAGTTTGCTAGCGTTGGTTAGTTTCTTGTCTTTTCAGTCTAGTATGGGGGGATTCCATGTCAACCGTTTGTCTAGGTGCAGTCCAAGGTAGCGTACTTTGTCCACAGTTGGTGCAGGAGTTTGGTTCAAGATGATGGGAGGTAGGATTTTCCGTCTGAGAGTAAATACTATAAACTTTGACTTCGTATCGTTGGTTTGGATTCTCCATTTGAAAAGCCAATTTTAATTTATAAAAACTAAATTTGCAAAAACAACAGCGTGGATATCCGAATTAAAGTAAATATTTTGTGCACTGAATATTCTACGTTTTTATCACTTTTTTTGTTTACATTCCTTTTTCGTAGTAAGATAAAGTAATGGAGTCGCGTCAAATTTTATGGCGAAATTGAATTTTCATTTGAACTACATATTTTGAAGTCGTGACAATTTTTTAGAACACAATTAATGGACAAATTATCTAAAAAAACAATAAGTTTGAATCGTATTTCTACGTTAGTTTCCTGGTTACCAAGGTTTGGTAACTATCAACTTGCAGTGCAACTTTCCTTGAGCAATTTCCTATTTTCCGGCTGTTTTCTCCACCAATAACGCCCTTGATTTTCTTTTAACTTGGTTTACTGTTTCCAAAAAGAATGCCTTAGAAATTATAATCCTATTGCTGTATCTAAATCCCATCTATGAGTATCTATTGGCCATCTTTCTTCGCCATATATTTGTACCTGTACAACATCGCCCAATCATCTTAAACATTGGCGACATCTAAGTTTGGCTTTTCTCAGTCTGCCATTGATCACTTTTCTAGCCAATCTATCAAGGCACATTCGCTTCAAATGGTCATGCCGTCGCAATTTTCTCTTAATTTTTAATAGAGACAATGTGTTAGCCGCATATTCTTGATTCCGAGCGAATTGTAATTGAATCCTACAATTCAAAGAAAATATTAAACATTTTTACTATTTAAATTATCCTTTCGTTTATAATGAAGTTTTTAACAAGAAAAACATTATTTTTTCTTGAAACCAGACACTTCAAAAGTAGAAAATTTTAAGGTTAAATTTATTAACATTATGGATAAAGCAATAAGTAATGTGGCGAAACGTTACTCTCTTTGCTGGTGACTTGATCGTAAGTCTGGAAGTGAGTGAAAATGTCTTCTGTCACTGTACGTCTCCACCAAGTGTTTTTTTTCCCCCCCCGAGGTACTTTAGGAAATCTTAAGGACCTTCAGAGATGATTTGTGGTATCCCTACCACTTCCTCCACTGCAGAATGAGCTCAGCTGGTTGTACCAATCCACTGTCATCATTTATTTTGTTACGAGGGTCGTTTGAAAAGTCCGTGCAAAGTCAGAAAGATAGCACCACTGGCGCGTATCGAGGTTATGTTTAGTTAGTAGCATCTCTTGGAAGTACACACACCAAGTTTCAGCCAGATCGGTCTTGTTCTTTGTGTTTGGCATTCGTTTGAATCGAGGAAGTCGAGTGATTTTCAAAAAATGGACGAAAAAGAATTTCGTGTGTTGATTAAACACTACTTTATGAAAGGCAAAACGCCTCAGGAGACTAAAGAGAAGCTTGATAAACATTATGGTGACTCTGCACCTTCGATTAGAACAGTTTATAAGTGGCTTCAAAATTTTCGGAGTGGCCATATGGGCGCAAGTGACGCTGAACGTTCTGGACGCCCTGTTGAGGTTACTACTCCAGAAATCATTGATAAAATCCATGATATGGTGATGGATGACAGAAGAGTGAAGGTGCGTGAGATTGCTAGTGCTGTGGGCATCTCGAATGAACGGGTACATAATATTTTGCATCAACATTTGGACATGACAAAGCTATCCGCAAGTGAGCGATTGCTCACTCTTGACCAAAAACGAAATCGTGTGAAGTGTTGCAAGGACGGTTTGCAGCTGTTCCAGAAGAATCCGCAGGACTTTAAGCGTCGTTTCGTCACTGTGGATGAAACATGGATACATCACTACACTCTTGAGACCAAAGAACAATCTAAACAATGGGTTACCAAGGGGGAATCTGCGCCAAAAAAGGCGAAGACCGTTCCTTCGGCCGGAAAGATTATGGCTACTGTCTTTTGGGATTCGCAAGGAATAATCCTCATCGACTATCTGGAAAAGGGTAAAACTATTACAGGTGCATATTATTCATCGTTATTGGACCGTTTGAAAACCGAGCTGCAAGAAAAACGCCCACGATTGGCCCAGAAAAAAGTCCTTTTCCATCACGACAACGCACCAGCTCACAACTCAGCATTTGTGGTCGCAAAATTAATGGAAATAGGGTTCCAACTCGTTTCACATCCCCCCTATTCTCCAGACTTGGCTCCCTCGGACTACTATTTGTTCCCCAATACGAAGAAATGGCTGGCGGGAAAAAGATTTTATTCAAACGAGGAGGTGATTGCAGAAACGAATGGCTATTTTTCAGACTTGGACAAATCCTATTATTCGGAAGGGATCAACAAACTAGAGCAGCGTTGGACGAAGTGTATAAGCCTAAAAGGAGACTATGTTGAAAAATAAAAAAGGTTTACCCCAAAAAATTAAGTAGTTATTTTTGCACGCACTTTTCAAACGACCCTCGTATTTAGCTCGTTAATTTCATTTAGTGTAAATTATATTGTTGATGTTTCGGATTAGATATTTGTGTATTAATTAGTTTTATCTAAGCATAGTTTTCTATTTAATCATAATGTTTCCTGCATCACTACTATCGTCATACTTAACAATTATCTGAGAAAGAATCCGTCAGAGTGAACATCAGATTTTTAAAAAATGCAAGAGATAAACTGGCCATTCATGTCTAAGATAGGCGACCAGAAACCACCCTTTCGAATAAGGAAAGCGAATGGCCGTATAAGTGAATGGGTCTTCATAAAGATGCAACATGGTTCATTCATTGATCTGTCCGCCTGTTAAGGGATGGTCTGTTGTAGGATTTAATAGTAATGGCTACAGTAGGTCGTTAACCAAACTGTAGATGCTATTTAAACCAGATACTGTTTCTTATAAACAGATTACAACTCTAGTACATGCTAGAGTTCATAATTTGGTAATAATAAAATATAATATACATAATAATTATTGTTGCAACTTCACCATTGATTGGGACAGTAAGGGCCAAATTTTATGACCGGTTCTTTAATTTTAGGCATGTATCCCTTTTTTTTAATAGATTTATCGAAGAGACTGTACCAAAAATATATATTGCTTAATATGGTACTCCTCATTATTATGGTTTAAAAATATTAAGGTTATGAAACCACGTTTTAACACTAAACCTACCGACATTTATGCATAACTATTCCTACCGTGACCGGACTTTAAAATCACTTAAATTTCTTATTTTAGAGCAAAGATAATAATTAATATTTAACAATGTAAAAGCGTATTTCTTTTGTTTAAAAATAAATCTCGTAGATTTTACTCTTTTTTGCATAATTTTTTATAATTATAGGCTTCTCAATTGCACATTTCCCGCATACCATTTTTATTTGGCTATTTTCCGACCATTTGTTCGTGTACTATTTGTCATGCTTTTGTATTGGTAATACAAATTTTGCCTTAAAATTTCACTTCCGGTAGTTTTTGATACACAATCCATGCATTCATCCCGGGGCTAAGTCTAGGATATTGAAAACTATTTGTTGAGGCCATCTCCGAAATTTTCTACGGTTACATTTCTTCCACGAGCTGTATACATTTCTGCTAATTTCAGTGCGACCAACTCCTCAAGCGGAACTATAGGTTCTCTGCTTTCACGATTTCCCAAAAATGGAAAGCGTTTTATTGCATTAAACGCTAGCCAAGATTTGATACCAAATTTGTCCGGTTTATTTGGCATGTACTGATTAAATTTGCATCTTGACTTTGTTGGGAACATATGTCCTTGGAAGAGATAAATGCTCTTGGTTAGAACAGTTTTGGCTGTTCTCTACGAATTTGTTCCAAAATTTAGAAATCAAAGCAAATTTATCGGTTTGTAAACGATTATTTCTTTGATCCATTCGAATAAACCTCACAATTTCCGTCTACACATTTCTGCTCACAGTGTTTGAGAAGAATGCTCGTCCCTATTTTTTGTTCCATAGAAAAAGGCAATATCGTACATTTTCGGCCTCATGTGCACCACATGCAAACAATAATCCGATAAATGCATTATCAAATTGAGTTTTCGAGAGAATTCTGTTACAAGAAAAATAGTAATAATAATAAAATAAAATATTAAAATAAGTAAATAAAATGAAAATATTCAGCCGGTCAAATGACCTCGCGGTAGTTAAGACGGACTACAATTTTTTCTCAAAAATCAAATATTAGGAAAAGAAGTGAATATTAAAAAAACAATTGAATACATATTTTAGGAAAAGTCGTGAAGCTTAATGGCGGTATGATAACCCTGTAATTAGAAAATTTAAACCAAATTTAAAAAACGGTCATTTGACCGGTCGTGGTAGGTTTAGTGTTAAAAAAGATTATAAATAGAAGGGATAATAATATAAAATGTTTTCATAAATAATTTTTAATTTGGCTAAATAAATAATAATTCAAACCAGAATTGAATCACAGAATTCAAACCTTATATACTGAACTTATACTTTCATGAATTTTTATTACAATGAATACAAAAGTAATGTATGCATATTTATGTAAGGAGACATCTAGCCACTTGTATGCTGTATATTTAGATCGGAGATACAGCATTCAATGGTAAACGACAAATCTAGCTATCTATCTATTTATCGAGTTATGTAACAGTAAATCAAATCGATCAGTCTCTTATGCAGTTTTGTAACCTTAACTAACCTTTGACCTCTATACATTAAACTAGTTCACGTAAATACACTCTGTGGTCTAACTCCTGCTTGATTAGAATCATTAGAAAAAAAGGTTTGGACTTAGAAAACGCTTCCCCCAATTCTTCTTATGAAAACTACCATTGTAATATGCGTTGTAAATTTTATCCTTGGAAAAGATGTACCCTGGTTTCCAAAACTAATTCTGCGCATGATCATTGAGTACATGGAGGTGAGAAGGCTCGAAAGGGATGAAGCAATTTGACCTTGATAACTTTTTGCCAACTATGAAGTAAAGAAATACCAATAGTTGTCTGTACCGCAATAACTTTGGTTTCTCAATTTTTAACTGGATCCTAAGAAATTATTAACCCAATCATTTCAAGAAAAAAAGTTCCTTAAAGGGTTCTAGTAAAGGAAATAAAAGCTGAAGATTTAAAGATACGTGGTTTGGTTGAGATTGGATCTTGCCTGTCCTCGTCTTAGATAAGAATCTGCGTTGTAGATGATGTCAACTGTTAAGATGACAAAGATTTTATGAGGACAAACTCACCTCTAAGTAAGAAGCAGTAAAGTACAGAGAAGTGCTAAAATATTTGCCATTTTAGCACAGAATCTTTTATGAGTAATTTCGTTGCACTTTGGACGGCTTTACGGACTTTAGGGTTATCAAAATGTAAAGAAATTTTCCATTCATCTTCTTGCTTGCCAGTATAAAATATTCAAAGGTATGCACCATCGTTGTCAGGAAATACTGTTACATCCTCCTTTTCTAGCCTGTCCGTCTGGAAAAAGTAACCCTAATAGCATACAGAGAGAGAGATCCTGAGACAGGAGTAGCTGCATGTACCATTAGACAAGATCTCCCCCTTTGCGCTTTGAATCTCATCATCTAAGTGCATTTCTTCCTCTTCTCAGTAGATCCTGGGTCTTGTTGCCCCTTCTCCGGCCTACTTTTCCTTCGTCATTCCTTTTCTTTCTGCTTCCTTCCTTTATGTAGCTTCTTTATTTCACAGCCATTTCCTTTTACTTTTTACTAAATAAACCCTTTATTTCTTCATTAATGAAGGGGGGGAAAAACGCATACAAAAAAAATAATGGAGTAATTTCACATTGCCATTAAGAAAAGTGCTGTTGAAGAAAAATTCGCTAACGAACTTCCTCGGTTAAAAGTCAGCTACTAAGTTCAATCCCCCTATCCCTAATCAAGTAAACTCTTTAACAAAAACTTACAGTTTAAAATGTTAAGTATAAGGGTTGATTAAACGCCAAAAGGTACACAAATCAGCAAGCACCCAACATTTCATTAATTCTTCATTAATATTTAAGTAATTTTACTGCATTAATTTTCATTAATATTTTTTAGAATTTATTAGATGTCACAGACCCTTATGCTGGCCATTTTCGTCTACAAAATATTTGTTCAAGTAGCACTGTAGATTGACTGTAATATCTAGTTATTTATAATAATCAAACTATTAAATACAGGTTAAAAAGAAAAACGTTATAAAAAATAAAAAAAAATTATGAGGCTAAAAAATTCAAAACTTTTTTTTATAAAAAAAAATGTAATATGTAATATAAAGTAAATAAGATATGTATATTTTTAGGACAGCTAATTATTCCAGTATTTTACTATAAGTAAAATTAGGGGGACTAAATTAAATTACAATTGAGAAATCAATAATTGTTGTTGAATAATCTACTTGTTATTAACTGTGTGTTATTTGTGCTCACGAATATTTCGGTAAGACGAATTCAAGACAGTAGCCTACTCTAACTTTGTCTTTTTCTACTTTAACATGCATGTACATATGTGTGATTTATCATAATTATAACAAAAAAATATAAATGAAGTGGCCAGCATAAGGGTCTGTGACATCTAATAAATTCTAAAAAATATTAATGAAAATTAATGCAGTAAAATTACTTAAATATTAATGAAGAATTAATGAAATGTTGGGTGCTTGCTGATTTGTGTACCTTTTGGCGTTTAATCAACCCTTATACTTAACATTTTAAACTGTAAGTTTTTGTTAAAGAGATTTTTGTACCTTTTGGATAGATTTTCCTTTTTGTCTATTTTACAAAGTTACATATCTGCTTTACAGAATTTTTTAAATTTGGAATAAGCAATTCTATCATTATAACCTGATAAGATGGTAAGTCGGAACCGTAACTACCACTAGAGAGATCTTTTTAAAGAATGATTATCGTTAAGGTCCCCCAAACCATCCTCAGTAACAACTTTTTTTGAAAAAGCGTTTTGAATAAAATAGGAAGGTATTTGTGCGTAAATAGCAAAATTAAACTGCGATTTCATTACTTCCTTTTAAGAGGAGTAAGAAAAATAAACTGCGATTGCAGTACTTCTAGGCAAAGAGGCAAAGATTTTTTAATCGAACGACAATTCATTGATTTAAATCGGTTCACTCATTGATAATTTAAACGATTGCAGTACTTCCTCTTAGTAGGTGCAAGAGCATCAGCAATGTAGAGGAGCTTTAACCACTTATTCGAGCTGAATTTTATCAAAATCGGACTAAGCGTTATAGAAATATTGGTAATAATAGTTTTAGAAAGGGCCTTATTTGGGTGGGGCAAACTCCCCTCCTTATGAGGCACGGCGTCGAGACCTTTATAGTGCAAATCTGTACAAAATTTCGATTCGAATGACATTTCATTCATGAAAATCGGTTCACGTGTCGATAATTTGAAACGATTCCTATACTTCCCCTTAACAAGTGTAAGAGCTGATTGCCGCTTTAATGTTACGTAGGGGAGCCCTAACCCTATCATCCTACCAAATTTTATCAAAATCGGGCTAAGATTTACAGAGTAATTAGTAATAATAATTTTGGAGGGGGCCTTACATAAAGGGGGCTAACTCCTCTCACATTCGATGTACAGGATCGAGACCCTCAAAAGGCACATCTACATAAAATTCCGAATCGAATGACACCTCATTCATGAAAATCGGTTCACGCGTTTAGGCGCTACGTTGTTTACAAAAAAGGTAACAAGAAGAAGAAGAACAACAACAACAACAACAACAAGAACAAGAACAAGAACATTTTTTGAAAAAGCCGTTTTTGCTCATTTTCAGCAACTTTTTTCTCGAAACCTATTAGATCTGGGTGGTTGCAAAAAAATTACAGCTATAAAGGAGGGTTTGCCCTATATTTTAAAGAAAATTTGGGAATTTTATCTTTTATAGAAAAAGAGAAAAAAATTGTCAAAGTTGGGTGTTTTTCAACGTTACGCTTTTTCGTGCAGTTTTTGACGATCAACCCTTATACAACTGTCCTACCGGACAGTTTTAATTAGATTTTATGGAACTCTCCTCAGAAAGTTTGTTTTTCACTAGTTTTATTTGGTTATAATTTGATTAACTCAGTCCTAATTTTTAGGAATATTATTGTTTACTAGGATAACGCTCCAAATTGCTTGCGGGTCTCTAGCGAAAGATGTTACAATTAAATCCTGAAACTTATGTGGACTTTTTGAAGTTCCAATCAAAACTACTTCGACAGATATTTGACGCTCCTTTCTACGTCACTAACCTTACTCTTCACAACGACCTCAACATCCCATACGTACAGCTTGATCAGACGAAATATCGCAAGTTGTAATTCTAATTGCTCTAATCCTTTCGTACAGTCTCTTGGCTAATCTGTTATTCCTAAAAATCCACCATGCCGGCTGAATCGTCATCGTCCCCGAGACTTCCTTGAGGTCAGAAGATCATCAACATCGATATCCTATAGAGAAAGATATACTGGTTAGTGAGTAAGTGAAGTAGTAAAGTAATTGCCTATTTATTTAGGCGGGCTTTACTTCCAACTATCAATTAGGTGTCGTGGACGAAGGCGACTAGCAAACATACTTTACTGTAAATTTCTTTTATTAACCATTTAAATAAAATCTAAGGCCTAAGACCGGGAATCGAACCCAGTACCACAATACTTATTAGCTTTGCAGGTCTCGCCTCTAACCGTTCGGCTACCGTGGCGCCTTACTGATTAGTTTTTCTCTTTCTGCTCTTCACTTCCTCATTTACATCACCACCATCATGGTGATAAAAGTTGATTGATCTTCTGAAGGGTAATTAATTCCTAGGAGAAAGATAATTTAGTTTATTTTAATTTATCTGAGAAATAAATACCAAATTTTGGTAAAAAAGGCTTTGCAAGCTACAATTTTATTTGCCCTTGGACTACCGAAAGAAGTAAATGCCCTTAGTTGCAAGTGATCCTTTATACTTATTTTTTCATTTCCTAGGGAAGGCGTTATTATCAATTTCCAAATGTTGTAATGGAAGGAAATGAGGGGGCCCATCTCAGGTCTGCTGATTTCGAATATCTGTCCTAGACAAGTTTAACTGAAACTGAGTTGAGGCGTTTTTCAGCTTGAGTCAATATAAATTACGTAATCCTGATGGGTTTCCTGAAGGTGTCAATTCAGAAGGCCTAGACCTGAATAAGAAGAAAAAATTCTAATTGGAAGTCGATCATGATGATAATCTTTTTAATTATACCGTTAACTATTCTTACATTAAGGGCTAACAATATAGAACTTTACGCTTTAAAAGTAAAGTAATACCTATTTTTTCAGGCGTGCATTACGCCTAAACTATCAAAATTAGGGATTGTGGACGGAAGCAACTGGCTAATTTGCATTAAATTATTCATATAACCAAATAAATAAAATCCAAGGCCTAGACCTGGAATCAAAACCCAGTGCCACAATACATCTCACCTCGGCTACCGTGGTGCATAACTTGCTTAACAGTAACAGTACTGGTCGTGCACTTCATAACGGACCATCTTGGTGATCACTTTTATTTACTGTACTACATCTTAAGTTGTAAATAAATAATATGAGAGAGAGATATCTTAAAGATCTGAACATCTAAACAGTCAGATGGTATGCAACATGTAAACTGTGAACATTATGTTAAGAGCAGTTTATGAGCACAATAAACCATTGACATATATATGATTGGGAGGTGATAACGAGGGGATGGAGAGAGAGATTGAGTCGACAAGAGGAGAGAGATATTGATTGAGTAGAGGAGATCCCCTGCCGCCGCTGTTCGCCCAGACTCTGCAACACTCAGTCACATCACTAGCGAGCTTTATAATGCTAAGAGGGTGAGAGGAGGAGTAGGTGAGGAGGCCTGCATACTGAGTCGCCCCATTGCCAACTACACCAGAGATAAGAAACACAGCAATACCTCGACACTCTATACTCTAGGCTGGTTGGTTGGCTCTGCTCAACTTAAACTCCATTTATTCTATATTCATGTGTTGTACGTACACAAAACACGTGCTGAACTTTAAACTTTCTACTTCATGCACATTTAGTAAATGACTATATCTTATCTGAATTTTGTGCAACAAATAAGTTTTCTGTTATTTTATTCATTTTATTTATCACTAGATTTTCAACATTATTGTTAGGCATTTTTATGTGACTGTAATATAAGAATTTTTGAAGAGAATCGTTAGTTTTATAGATAAAAACTTTATTCGAAAATACATACTCCAAAAGCAGCACTACAAAAATGGCAGACAGATTACAGTAATGGTAATAAAGGGAGATTCTATAAAACTAGCAGATCAGTTACCTAGACAACCATGGTTTAAGGGAACTGTCATTAATAACTAAATGGGTTGTTGCGACAATAAGCAGACTGAGAGCGAACCACGCGGTTTGCGGATCGTATCTACACAGGACCAACAAAAGGTCCTCTCCTCTTTGCGTAGATTGCAATGTGGAGGAGGATTTCGAACATATAATAATGATATGTCCACGTTATGTGGTAGAAAGGAAACGAATGTTTGACGACATATACAGGTATTTAGACGCACCATTTCGCTATGAAGACATAATATTCTCCAGTAACATCTATGTGCTTAAATCTATAGCAGAGCTAGCAATGAAATATGAATGTATTTAAAAGTTATAGCCGATTAGAATGAATGGAAGAAAATGATTAGAGAAGCATTACGTGATTTTAATTTTGGTTAAGCTATAAGGATGGCAGGAATATAGAGTACTGATCCATCCATTAGCTGTAGTTTATGTAAATAGTTGTATATAGTAGAGGGATGAATGTGTGAAGCGAATGTATTTATAATAAGACTGGAGAGTGAGTGATATTCTAGTGATAAGCACCTAGACGATGCTGGCTGTATGGCGAAAGCCAAACCCAAAAAAAAGCCCCCCCTCCAAATACATATAAACTAAGAATACTTTAAGGAAGTACTAATAATGTATTTAGATTACGATGACTTAGAATGGAACAAAGAAATCATTAGCAGGGGAAAAGAATTAAAAAACCCGCTGCTAGAAGTAGGAGTTAGAGAAGGATATGTTTGATTCTTCAATGATCATAGGTAGCTACTTCGCGGCAGAAAGGGTTATGATGACAATCTAAAGTAGAGAGAAGTTACAGCAAACGATTTTGGTTAAAGAAGTGTACAGAAATCATGGGAGCTACCTCATGGTGTGAATAGATTCCCGATGAATCGATTGTCAAGGAGAATCAATCACAACTCTTGGAAAAATTAGTTTTGAGATGTATATCTTGGTTTCTTTCTTGAGAAGTTCCTTGATGTTACTACAAGAGGTCCTGGATTCTAGGCGGAGAAGGTGTAGGGTATTAACATAGGGTAGGATGACCATTTTGTAGGTGTAGAGTCATCTTCTAGTCTCTTGGCAATCAAAGGAACAGTAGTCTACTTAGTTTTGAACTGACTTTGTCCTGAACGTAAGTTTATCGTTGGTTTTCTTTTTTTATTTTAAGAAAACTAAAAATAAAAAATTGTGTGACAAAAATTGTCTGTTTTTTGCCCTTTTCGGTACCAGTACTAGTTTAGATGTGCTCCTAATTATATAAAGGTTTTCACCCTATCCTAAAAACTAAATTGGCGACATTTAACAAAATATAAAAACTAGTATAAGGTAAAACAAGCGCCTGTTGTAACAACAGTTCGCCGATTTGGAGATTCCAGTGGCGCCCACGTTGCGAAGGGTAACCAAGGCAACGTGGTATCCGGTACCAGTCTACACACCAACCCCCAACATAGCCACTGTCAGAGCCAACACAACTCGCTCCACTCCCTTAATTCACTTAGGACCTAATCTCTCTGCCAATTACTTTGCTACTTCTACTTCAAAAACCATTTCCTACAAACTCCTCCTGGGTTGGACTGTCCTTAAATAATTACATACTCAACCAGACAAACGTGCACACATACTCACATACTCACAAATGACATAACTATGGAAGCCAGTTTCCATTCATTAAAAACTACCATACGTTCATTTGTGACTAACGACTCAAATCTACAGGCACTTCGTCTAAGCAAGCTTATCTTTAAAAGTAATTAAACATATGGAAAACAAACTTTATACAACTCTTTTTCCACTAAAATCCACTCTCCAGCTGGTCTGGTACCGCTCCATCCTAAATCCAGCTCCTAAACTCCGTGCTAACCATTTCTCTGCCTTTAAAAATCAAAAATTAATAATTTTAGTTTCCGGATTCAGATACAATATCCTAAGTTCCATAATGCTCCCTCTACTTGCACTAATCTTTTCGTAGACTCTCGCCTTATTGTAGTAGTGTGTGTAAATGGTAGGACTCGGCTACATTTCTACGTTGAAGTAAGTGATGGCATGATTGGATTCCAGATTGGTCATGAAATAAAGTAAGTAAAGTAATTGCCTATTTTTTTCACGCAGGCTTTACGTCCAACTACTGATTAGGTGTATCGGACGGAGACGATTAGCAAACATACTGTACTATAAATTCCTTTTAATAACTATTAAATAAAATTCAAGGCCTGGAATCGAACTCAGTGCCACAATACATATTAGCTTTGCGGGCCTCACCTTTACCCGCTCGGCTACCCATGGTGCCTAAGATTGGTCATAATAAAAGTCAAATTTGTCTTGAATGTCCAGGAGATTTACTACAAAAGACAGTTTAAGTATCTTGAATGTCCCGTCACTCTAGTTAGTAAATGCTTGGATGCAGTTTAATGGGTGAATGTTAAGTGGTTGGTTTGAAGGTTAGAAGAATGGTAATGTCAGAAAAATATTTGGCAAACAAATTAAATTAATTAAGAAGGTATAATAAAGACTTTTCAGTCTTTTTGTTTTTTCTGAATTAGTAAGTGCGTACTTGAGTATAAACAGGAAAAAATTGAAGGAAACATAAAGAGGGGAAAAACAAGAAAAAGGTAATTGACGAAAGGTTTCATTGTTAGTATAAGAAGATGCTGAGATAAAAGGCTAGAAATCTGTGTGGTTTGAAAAAGAAACAAAAGCTTTTAAAGGGAAGGAAAACGTTGCTCTTCTCCTATAGAACTGGCGGGCTCAATTCTAGCCAAGATCTTTATACAGGTAAGAATCTGCTCATAATAGCGCGTCCTAAAGTTTGTACAAACAGGCCCTACAGTATTTGCCCATGAACACTAAGACTCCCAAGGGACTCACTAAACAAGACTGGTCCTTTACCAACTTCCATATCTCATTCTACTTGTACTCTGGCAAATGGTGGTTAGAAATCCCACCCGACCAATGGAATTTTAGAACTCAATTTCTCTCTAGTGTCTCATTCTCTAATCTACTTTAATATTTTCAATTATTCATCAACCACCAAGAGCGACGTAGAATTTACTCAAGCTTAAAATATTGTATTGTTAATATTTACACACTGGTGCATCTAATGTTTGCGGTTGTTGAACAACTGCGTCTTGCAGGATTACGTAATAATTTAGCGGAAGAGAAGTAATTCCTTCCTTAAGTATGGGAGGTAAAGTAAGCTGAAGAATCAGGCTGTCTAGGGATGTCTTGCCACATTATATCATTTAGGAATAATTTAATTTTTTTATTCCAATTAATAGTTTCAGATGTGAAAAGACTTAAATGTTCCTAAAATTATACAATCATTTCTTACCGACCGTTTCTTTAAGATTAATTACGGATCTGCCTCTTCCGACAACTGTCCAGCACGGGCTGGTGTACCTCAGGTAGTATTCTCGGACCGCTTCTCTTTCTGTGTACACATCTGACCTACCAACTGATACTGCTCTGCACTTACCTGACGATACTGCTATTCTATCTTCTAACTCGGACGCCACAACCAACAACTACCTCTTATCTGCAAACTCACTTAAACTAGAACTCTGGGCCAAGAAGTGGAGCGTTAAATTCAGTACTCACTCTTTATCGTAACTGTTGCCCTACTATAAGTCTTAACTCAATTTCTCTACCTTCTGCTAACTTAGTTCGCTACCTTGAGATTGTACATCGACAGGCGACTATCATGGAACCCGCGCACTAAACTAAAAAGACTTGAATTCAACCGACAGAACAAAGTACTGTTGCGACTAATTGGCAGAAAATCAAAGCTATCACTGGAACATAAACGACTAAAACATAACAGCGTGCTCAAACTGTTCTGGACTTGGGGAGTAGAACTTTGGGGTTCCAACCAAACATTCAAATTCACGAAAGATCCAGTTCTTTCAATAAAAAATAATCCATCAGATTACGGATTCTCCATTTTATGTCTTGAACACTTTCCACCATAAGACGTCAAGAACTCATATGTAACAGAAGAATCAAAATCTAAATCTAGAAAATACTGTGACTCAGTTCTTTTCTGCAAGAAATCCTCTTGTTCAAGATCTTGCCTCTACAACGATTCTAGGACATCTTCCATGGCAACTGAAACGCTGTTGGCCACCTGATCAGCTCCAGTAATGTAAGAAACTCCAGCGAGAGTGTTGCCAGTAGGCAGCTTCTCTCATCAAGCTGATTTAGTCAGGCAAACAAATTTTTCAAAAAACTCCTAAAATAAAAGCTAAAAACTCCAAAAAATCTATTTTTTGCCCATCCTCTACTAGACCTTTAGACGCCACGGTAGATTAGAGATGATATCTGCAAAGCTATGGTCTATTGTGGTACTGGGTTCGATTCCCAGTCTAGGCCTTGGCATTTATTTGATGGTTAATAAAAAGAATTCATTGTCAAGTATATTTGCTATTCGCCTCCGTCCGCGGTACCTAATTTGGTATTTGTACATAAAGAAATAAAGACTCCTTTATATCTCGTTTACATTGTACGAGGGGGTACCCAAAAAAAACCGGAATTATTTTTTAAAAGCTATTTATTTACAAATTTTTTACAGAACAACCTTATCCCCTTCAAAATACTCTCCATTACAACTAATACATTTGTCCCATCGGTGCTTCCACTGTTCGAAACATTTTTTGTAGTCATCTTTAGAAATGGCTGACAGCTCCTTCTTCGTTTTTTTCTTGACCTCTTCAATGTTGTCAAATCGGTGACCTTTCATGCCCTTTTTTATGCGTGGAAATAAGAAAAAGTCGCACGGAGCCAGGTCAGGCAAGTAAGGTGCGTGGGGCAGCGGAACCATGCCATTTTTAGCCAAAAACTGTGTAACAGAGATGGCTGTGTGTGCAGGTGCATTGTCGTGGTGGAAGAACCAGTCTCCTGTTTGCCACAAATCGGGTCTTTTTTGGCGAACACTATTGCGCAATCTTTTCAAAACTTCCAAATACAAGGTTTGATTGACGGTCTGACCTGGGGGGACAAACTCTGAATGGACTACGCCTTTGGCATCAAAAAAGCAAATCAGCATTGTTTTGATGTTTGACTTGACTTGACGACATTTTTTTGGTGGGGTGAAGATGACGTCTTCCATTGGCTCGACTGTTGCTTTGTTTCTGGGTCATAACCATAGCACCATGACTCATCACCAGTAATGACCTTTGACAGAAAGTCTGGATCAGTTTCAAGCTGTTGTTTCAAAGCACGACATGTTACAACTCGATGTTCTTTTTCATTGTCAGTCAAAACTCGAGGAACAAACTTGGCAGCAACCCTTTTCATCCCCAAATCTTCCGTTAAAATTCGCTGAACCGAGCTCCAAGATAACCCACTACTCTCTGACAGTTGATCAATTGTCTGTCGACGGTCTGTGAACACCAGCTCTCGAATTTTTTCAACATTTTCGTCGATTCGGGCAGTTGATGGACGTCCAGAACGAGGTTTGTCATCAATCGACATGACGCCATTTTTAAACCGAGTAAACCAATCGTATACTTGAGTTTTTCCCATAGCGTCATCTTTGTAAGCTGTTTTCAACATTAAAACACTTTCAGCAGCATTTTTGCCGAGTAGAAAACAAAATTTCAGAGCTGCACGTTATTCACTTAAACTTGCCATCATAAAAAACGAAAAAAGAACAAAACAGCGCTGGTAAAAACAATCACTGCAGATGAACAGAACAAGCCAGGCAGACAACACAGGCAGGACTGAACTGGCAAGGAATTGCGCTATACACGTCTAGCGGCAGAAATGCGTACTACATAAGCTCCATGCGCGGCAACGCAATTCCGGTTATTTTTGGGTACCCCCTCGTAGGTATTACTTTTTATTTTTATGTCAGAGTAAGTTAAGATTGCATTTATTACTAAATCTTCCCAACCAATTATTAGAAAATATTTTTAATTACAATTTAAAGATATTAGACTTTACACAGTACAGGAAACACTTGATACAAGTCATTGTTGTTTATAATAATATAGAAATACTTTGGGAAATGGCGAGTGGTTGGCGTGTTGAACCGCCATTAGCCGCAGGGCTCTGAAAGTGGCTCCATCACTAAGAACTTATTCTTTACTAACGCTAATGAATTTTAGTATGTATTCACTAAAGCATGCTAACCTTGTTTCATTTTTATTTTATTGGCTGTGAAGATATATTATTAAAACTTTGTTTTTTTGTTTCTTTCTTGAGTCGGCTTTTCATTCCTTTTTGATTATTTAAATGAAACTGTCTGTATTTGGTGTTCTGCTTTGTAACTGTAGATAGATCTAGACATCTTTTAGAATCTTTTACATTCTTCTGCTGGTATTAAGAAGAGAAGTATTATGGCAATACAGAATTTTCGATGTCTAGTTTCCACTGGAGATATCCGTTTGAAGTATAAAATGTCAAATCCAAAATTAGCACTTTTCTGTTACGCTTCTTTTTATTAAAATATTTTTGCTGAAAATCAATCAGTTTACGCTGGCCACTTTTGTGAGTGGAGCTTGCAGTCACTCTCTCTCTAAAATGGCAAACTTGTCGAGTGCTTATTTTATAACTGCTAAAAAAATACAACTTCCAAGATACTGATCTTGGAATGCGGAGAATATTGTTGCCACATTCAAGAAAAAGAGCCTTTACAAGGTAACAAGTACCATTCAAAGATTTTTTTTTCCTACAATGAAGCGATCTGTACACTTGTCGCATATCAAGTTCACCCCACCTTTAAGTAATGAGGTTGTATTGGCAGTTCGTACTTTATGTAAACCACGACTGGCATCAAAATCGTGTTCAGACAGGATTGCAATCAGTCTGAATAGAGTCTCTCTCTCTCCAACCTTGGTTCTTCTTTAGCCCATCACCACCACCCACTCTGACTACTTCTCCCAGCATCATATTTCTTTCTCTCCTTCTAGGTTTCCCCCTCCTAAAATCCCACAACCAATTCACCACCGCATGCATAAATTAAGAAGACTTTTAGTTTATTCAGTTTAGGAAGGGAAAAGCAGTTCGGTAGCTGCTGTTCGGCCACTGATTTTTCTTTCTTCCCCTTTCACAGCTTCGGTTGAAGTCAGCGTGTTGAAGAGAGAACAGTCGAGTTAAGAACATTTTGCACTTGTTACCGTCGATCCATTATCTTTAATAACCCACAATTTAACCTTGGTAGTTACCACAACCAAACGGCTCCGTTAGTTAGTGTAACGGTTTCATTACGATTTCTTAGCTCTCCCTATCTTTATATTCTTTGCCCAATATATAGTTTTATTAATTGAACTAATTTTAGCATTACCTGAAAATGAATATTCAATTCTAATGGGTGGCCAACTTAGATTTGTATTCTTATATCTTTCTGAAAATTTCAGCGGCTAGTTCAAATTTTGTCTTTTACTTTCTTATAGTACAGTAATTAATGAAAAATATAGCGATTTCATCAAAATTCTCAATACCAAATTTACCCCAGAGTCCTCGAAAATGATTTTATTTTCACAAATAGCTCTCTCTGTATGTCTGTTTATTAAAACTCAAAGTGAAAATAAAAAAATACTTTGAAATCTTATATTTTCATTTTTTCTGTAATTTCAACCAGCTTTTGGACAAAATTCATCAACTAAAAGTCTAACTTTATTAAATCGATTTTCAAGTTTGTTGAATTGTTCTCAAATTTTTATTTTCTTCAAAATTGTTATTGAATTGCTCATAAATAGTTCTATAAATTTTAATTAAAACATTTTTCCAGCCCAATTTATTTGAGGGCACTTCTGGAAGGAAGGGAGGTTGGCCATTCCTGTGAAGTGCCATCTCAAAATTTACAGGGTGTTCACTGTAAGACGGCTCAAATGCATTTCATGCTTAAACGGTTAATCTGAGCAAAAAATGGTAGAGGAAAAATTGGTTGCCCGTCACCTCTAGTTTCAGAATATGTGACTTGATTTTAGATTCCTGCCCGCATACGCGCGACCAAAAGTGAGGGTTTGCGGTTGACCCCCATTTTCATGTACACAGTTTTAAAGAGTATAAAAAGTTATGAAAGAAATCGGAAACCGCAATTCGATATCTTCAAAATTAAAGGTGCTAGGCCATTTCAAAATCAGGTAATTTTGAATCAGGTATCAGGTATATCAGATTTATTAATCATATTTCAATTTTTTAACTTGTTATCAAAGAGAAAGAAGAGCAGACGATAGGTCATTTTTATGTATTTTTTCATCCCCTTTCTACTAAAAATATTGGCAAGACAGTAAAGCTAGTATTTTTCTTAATATCGGGAAATAAGTCGTTTTCCGAGTAATTTTTCTAAGAAAAATCAAATGGTAAGAGCTTTAGATGTTCTCAAGCATACACAAAATGGCTAAAAATTAATTTTACATCTGTTACAAACAAGAAGGTTTAATAATTATTTGGTAACTTTGGGAGAGTTGCGTTTAATTACCAAAAAAAATTGGAAACCTCCTGCCACATATTTAAGTGATAATATCTTTCATTCAAAGGTTCAAACTTAATCCTTAAATTAATGCACTTTACGCAACTTGTGCAGTACTGTGCCTTCAAAGGTGGCTCGCAAGCCAGTTTAGCCAGGAGGTTATCAACTGCTCTCTGTATCTGAGGCCGCGTATGCGGGCAGGAATCTAAAATCAAGTCACATATTCTGAAACTACAGGTGACGGGCAACAAATTTTTCCTCTACCATTTTTTGCTCAGATTAACCGTTTAAGCATGAAATGCATTTGTGCCGTCTTAAAATGAACACCCTGCATATGGATTTACAATTTATTAACTATGTTATCGAAATTCCTACTAAATCCATTAATTAAATCGATTAGTTAAATCATCCACCTTATTGAATCGATTTCTTTTAGTTTCGTGCTTTAACTGCTCTTACAATTTTCACCAATTGTTCCTATCGCTCACATGAATGACGAGAGAGATACATTCCCTTATAACTTAAATACGATTACATTTATAGCGTACAACCTGATAAATAAGCACAAACTGTGATCAGAAACTCTTACAAATATTTATATCTATCCAACCTCTCATGGAATACATTAATATCCGAGCACTTACAATACATTTATCTACCAAAAATTGAATTCCTCTATTAATAGTTTTTTATCCTAGCCTGTCACTTACTTCCTGTTTTACAAGGTCTTCTTATCAGTTACTTTACTAACTAGTTTGCTATTTGCTATTTATCTTTCATGCATTTCATTATTTATGTACATTTAACGGAAAAGTAAACTTATACGTTTGCATTTATTTTAAACAAACGATAAATAAGAGCAAGTTTTGGTAAGATATAACTTGTAAGCATAAATATTTCAATATTTCAGTTCAACTTTTACTCAATATCAATTAATAATTATTTAACTTTTTAAAAGTGGTTGATTTTAAGTATTATAAGTGCCTCATGTTTATTTTGCCTAAATACGAGGGTCGTTTGAAAAGTCCGTGCAAAGTCAGAGAGATAGCAACACTGGCGCGTATCGAGGTTATGTTTAGTTAGTAGCATCTCTTGGAAGAGCACACACCAAGTTTCAGCCAGATCGGTCTATTTCTTTGTGTTTGGCATTCGTTTGAATCGAGGAAGTCGAGTGATTTTCAAAAAATGGACGAAAAAGAATTTCGTGTGTTGATTAAACACTACTTTATGAAAGGCAAAACGCCTCAGGAGACTAAAGAGAAGCTTGATAAACATTATGGTGACTCTGCACCTTCGATTAGAACAGTTTATAAGTGGTTTCAAAATTTTCGGAGTGGCCATATGGGCACAAGTGACGCTGAACGTTCTGGACGCCCTGTTGAGGTTACTACTCCAGAAATCATTGATAAAATCCATGATATGGTGATGGATGAGAGAAGAGTGAATGTGCGTGAGATTGCTAGTGCTGTGGGCATCTCGAATGAACGGGTACATAATATTTTGCATCAACATTTGGACATGACAAAGCTATCCGCAAGATGGGTGCCGCGATTGCTCACGCTTGACCAAAAACGAAATCGTGTGAAGTGTTGCAAGGACAGTTTGCAGCTATTCCAGAAGAATCCGCAGGACTTTAAGCGTCGTTTCGTTACTGTGGATGAAACATGGATACATCACTACACTCCTGAGACCAAAGAACAATCTAAACAATGGGTTACCAAGGGGGAATCTGCGCCAAAAAAGGCGAAGACCGTTCCTTCGGCCGGAAAGATTATGGCGACTGTTTTTTGGGATTCGCAAGGAATAATCCTCATCGACTATCTGGAAAAGGGTAAAACTATTACAGGTGCATATTATTCATCGTTATTGGACCGTTTGAAAACCGAGCTACAAGAAAAACGCCCACGATTGGCCCACAAAAAAGTCCTTTTCCATCACGACAACGCACCAGCTCACACCTCGGCAGTTGTGGTCGCAAAATTAATGGAAATAGGGTTCCAACTCGTTTCACATCCCCCCTATTCTCCAGACTTGGCTCCCTCGGACTACTATTTGTTGCCCAATATGAAGAAATGGCTGGCGGGAAAAAGATTTTATTCAAACGAGGAGGTGATTGCAGAAACGAATGGCTATTTTTCAGACTTGGACAAATCCTATTATTCGGAAGGGATCAACAAACTAGAGCAGCGTTGGACGAAGTGTATAAGCCTAAAAGGAGACTATGTTGAAAAATAAAAAAGGTTTACTCCAAAAAATTAAGTAGTTTTTATTTTTGCACGGACTTTTCAAACGACCCTCGTAATTGTCTAGATGTTGGTTTTATTTTTGAGGAATTCACTAAGTTAAGGTTGTTCCGGTTTTTCATTCCCAGTTCGCATTTTGTTTTGTTTTTGTATTACAAAAAAACTGAGTAAAATAGGTTCAATAGAAAGTGATGTTTATTGATTAAAAAACTCCTATGATTAAAATTAATACCAAACATTTCCAATTGAATGACAACTACCTGCTTTAATTTGGGCAAAAATAAGGTAATTATGGTGAAATTTGAAAAATTTAATTTGAATTATCATTTTGGCGAAGCTTTGTGGCTTTAATTGTATCTCTATTCTACTAAAATCCACGTTATCTCATCTTAGAGAATTCAGAATTTTTTTATTCTAGATAGTTTTGCATCATGGCTGCGATGCTGTTATCTCTGATTTGAGCATTTTTGAAGATTTTAAATCGTTGCACTGAAGGCTGAAGATTTGGATTGTTATCTGTTTGCTTTAATAATCTAATTTTGAGATTATACGTTTTCTAATATTTTCATCTTATCTCTCCAATAAGTGATTCAGGTGATTCTTAATTCCTACTTTTATCCTGTGGCAGCCGTGGTGTCTCTTAAGGTAGTATTCTTGGACCGATACTCTTCATCACGTTCATCAGCAATTTCCGTTGATCCTCAGGCTATAAACTTTACTTAGAAGACATTCTCTCTCTTTCTCCTCCACATACTGATCCTGGAGAGTCCGCCTGTCTCTTACAACACTTATTATCTCTTGAGCAAATAAGAAATTAAAGTTCAAATTAAAGTTAATATTTAAAAATACCAAAACTTAACGTTTACAATTAGATGAGCCTGTATGTTACTTCCTTGCACAGGAACAGTCAGATACCTTGGACTTTATATTGACAAACGACTGACTTGGAATCCCTATATTTATCTCAAAAGACCGGAACCCCAAACTCTTTCTACTTGCTTGCACGTCAGATGATGAAAACTGGCATTAAACCAAAAAGGTAATGGCTTATAAGGGACTCATGAATCCGATCTGATATTATGGAATCATCCAAGAATCTAATGTACTTCGCCTCCAATCTTTAAAGCCTAATTTGCGCGTAACAATATGTTCCATTCCCATCTATCTGTTCAACCATATCTTCTAATTCATCGCCTCTGTACTTTATCGCTACCAGAAACAACCATATTCATCGACTGAAGCAACGCAGGCCATTCGATTTCCTCGACGATGGAGATCAGTAAATATACCGCATTTGGGGGGAATCACCACCCTCTTGTGTCATTTAAGACCACACTTCTCACTTGTTCCAGAAGATCTGCTCAAAGAGTTGTTCAATTAAACTCAAAGAAGAATTTCAATTAAATTAATAAAAAAAATATATTCCTTAGTGCTGCACGAGACCGAGACGAGGCGAGACTTTATGCAGTCTCGATCTCGATCTCGGTCTCGGTCGCTCAAATCTCGGTCTCGGTCTCAGTTTTTTTGAATTTTTGTTTAAGTATTAAAAGTGGTTTGCTATTAATAATCTTTTCAAAAAATGTTATTATTTTTTAATAATTATTTTAATTTATATATTGGTAATGAAAATGTGTGTAAAAGAAGACAATTACTTACACTTCAATGCATCATATATTACTATTACTGTTATATATCTTTATATAATTTCAAAAAGATGTTAAAAACGCGCCAAATGAAACACCCAAATAACATATCTGCCTGCTATAACAAGTCGATTCGTGAAATAAAAAATACACCTCCCAACAAACTTCCCGCTCCATTAGTTATGGCTGTTGGTGAAGATAAAGAATCTTGACGACGACGACGACTGCATCAATATTTTTGCACCATTTGCTTAAAAATCAGCAAATATCACCGAAGCATGGAAGACAGAAATAATTAATTATACCAAATTAGACCAAGCACCAGTAGACGTTGACATTTTAGAATGGTGGAAAACACTTGAGAATTCCTTCAAAAATTTGTCTAGAATGGCAAAAGATATTTTTAGTATCTGTGCAACTTCAGTGTCATCGGAAAGATTATTTTCGCAAGCTGCGATGATATGACCAATAGAAGATCTTCTTTAACTTCTGACTCAGTAAAAGCTCTTTTATGTATCAATGCTTAGGCAAAGTGTATCTTAAAAACGAAAATAGTGCGAGACCTGCGAAGCTAATAAGTATTGTGGAACAGTTCGATTCCCGGTCTTAGGCCTTGGATTTTGAATTGAATTTTATAATTTTGTAGTTAAAAATTAATATTTGAAAAACTGAGAGGAGACCGAGATTTCTCGACGAGATATATATCATGTCTCGATCTCGGTCTCGGTCTCGGTTGCTCAAGTCTCGTCTCGGTCTCGGTCTCGGTACTGAGACCGAGATTTGTCTCGTTTCTCGTGCAGCACTAATATTCCTTTATTTTGTGAAGTATTTTTAGGAAGATGGCCATCAGTAGGATGATTTCAGCGTTGTACGAGTATTATTGTTTTAAATAAGAGCAAGATGTGTTACCGGGTATTGTCAATGTGTGTTATCGCTTATATCGATTGAATCCGGTCGATCACAACTTAAATTAAGCTATTAAGAAAAATATAACTGAAGTTCAAAATTTGTTGTTTGGCAGTAACAGTTTCAGCATTTGGTTTAATGTTCTTGGTGCTTTCAGTTTTTTGAAGTCTAGAAAGCTAGATTATTTGTGGCTGAAACATTCCTAATTAATAACACATAAAATGATAACGAATAATGTCTATTTTGGTTTAAAACAATATAACAGTTTTTCTCTGTGTCTCTGTGCACTTGATTGGAAAATATCAGTAATTCTGGATTGAATGTTTTAAAAAAAATACAGAGATTATATAGTTTGTGTTTGATTTCAGGATGGAAGGAGGCAGTCGAGCTAAACTAACCGAGGTGAATCCACATCTTGTATGTGTGCTTTGCCATGGTTACTTTGTAGACGCCACAACTATTGCAGAATGTCTCCATTCGTGTAAGTAAAGAGTTCTTTCTTTTTATTTATAACCTTCTTTTATAGTTGTTGGAACATTATTTACAACTAGGTATTTTTTTTTTTTTAATTTTCTTTAAGTTTAATAATGCATGCGCAAATTCCTTTAAGGCGAAAATAATTACGGTTGAGTAAACTTGCCAACACCGCTAACAAAGCTAAATCGATTATTGCTTTAGCTCTCTGGTAGTAAATCTTTTTTAAAGCACAAATATTTGCTGATTCGTATCGCTGTCCTTGTTGTAATTCTCTAATGATTACTAATAATATTATTATATTAAATCACATTTTATTTTTGAGTTTCACGAGATAGTTTTTATTCTTAATCAGTATTTTTAAGTATACTTAAATAGCGTATGGGCTCTTAATTCTATTCTGTACTCTCCTGTATACTGTCATTATGAATATAAGCGACCCTTATTATACAGGGTGAACCAGTAAGTAATGTCTACAGGCCTACTGTGTGTAGTACATCTGAAGTGGAGTTCAATGACGTATTGGCCAACTTCATATTTTCCACTGTCTTGAGTGATTTCACTTTAAATTTTTTTTTTCTGAAATCATTACTTTTTCGCTATAAAAATGTTATTACTCACAAAGTTTTAGTCCGAATTCGATTCTGATGACACGGTTAGAAAGACAGATAAATTTTCTAAAAATTGACACCATTTTGAAGCATAAGTTATTCTCCAAACAGCCTCAATCTTCCCTCCGAATACTGGAAAAATAAAAGTAATCAAAATTTTTAAGAAAACTCATTAGGCCCTCATGTGATCATGATCAGACCTAGGTGCTGGCACTTTTTATAAAAGTTTCCTTGTTTAATGGGTTTTCAAACGGTATATCATTTTCCAGGATTCCTGTAATCTTCGAATGAGAAATCACGTTTGTTTTACAAGAAACGTGTTCACGAGCACTCAACAGTGTTAGTTTATCAATTTGTTTAATTAATTGAAAACTCTTTTAGATGGACCAGTAGTCAATTTTTAAAGTAGATTATCTTAAAATAAGGAAGTCAAAGGTTACGAATTGCACTTTAAACATTTACTTCTGCTCTCTCTGAAATAAACTGCTCCACAAAAAAAGTGGCGCACTTTGAAAAAAGCGTTTATTTTTTGTTTTATCACATTTTGGGGAAAGATTATTAGTTTTAATTATTTTCATAAATTGTCAGGGAACAATTAATCGAATCAAGGCCCAAAGTTTCTTGTAAATAGAGAAGCAATTCCTCGTTTAATCCCCTTCGGTCTTTTTGTGTAAAGAACAACGAGAACTTTACCTCAACAGTAAATAAATTTATTGACCTCTACAGTTGCGTTTCGACTTTTTTCAAGCTGAAAGCATTGCAAATTCTCAGAAAATGGTGATTACTGCAGAGCAAGTGGCCCGTATTATTGCATTAGTTGAGGATGGACGGAGTCAGCGGTACGCAGCACGAACGTTAGGGTTGCCTGAGACCACCGTCCGTAGAGCCATCCATCGTTACCGGGAGACAGGCTTCTGCACTCGCAGACAAGGTTCGGGTCGACCAAGAGCCACATAAGCACTTGATGACCGATTTATTAGAATTCACACTCTGAGAAATCGTACATCAACTCCTTCTGAAACTGTTCAAACACTGCTTACTGTTCGTGGAGTTTCAGTCAGTGCCGAAACTGTACGAAGAAGGTTCGCTGAAACGAATTTACGCTCTAGGAAGCAAGCCACAGGACCATTGCTCACCGTAGACCATCGGAGAGCCCGTCTAGAGTTCGCTAGGGAACACCGCAACTGGTCTGAGAACGATTGGAGAAAAGTTCTCTTTTCAGACGAGTCCCGTTTTGCTCTCTACGCACCTGATGGGAGGCGACGAGTTTACCGAAGGCCTGGGGAGCGCTACGCTCCGTGCAATATTTCTGGTAGACTACCATTCGGAGGTGGTTCAGTGATGGTGTGGGTTGGGATTTCTTTGGGGGCTTAGACTGAGCTCCACGTGTTCAACAGGGCAATTTTAAATGCAGATTTGTATGTGAGGGAAATTTTGCAGCTATATGTGATACCCTATGCACCATTTATTGGGGAAAATTTTATTTTTATGCAAGATAATGCCCGACCACACACTGCCGCCTGTGTTGTTCAATATCTACAGGATACTGGCATTCGTGTTTTGAGGTGGCCAGCACGCAGCCCGGATTTAAATCCAATTGAACATCTTTGGGATGAGCTGGGTAGGCGATTAAGATGGAGAAATAATCCTCCCAGGAGCTTAGAAGAGTTGCGAGGTGCTCTGGTGGAGATATGGGAGGAATTAACACAAGATTTCGTGAGAAATTTAATAAGGAGTATGCCGAGGAGATTGGATGCAGTAATGCGAGCAATACACGTTACTAAAATTCTTTTTCTCTTTTTTAATCGGAAGAAATACTTTTTTTTTCAAACTCATATTTTGCCGAGAAGTACTTTTTTGTTAAATTAAAGGTTTTCATTACTTTTAGATCATTTTTTATTTTATTTTAGCCCTCCCGTAACTTTATACTTCTTATATTTGCAAACTAAAATAAAATGTAGAACAAAAAAGTTACAGAGAAAAAAAAATAACGCATTTTTAAAGTGCGCCACTTTTTTTGTGGAGCAGTGTATTTAACAAAAAAGTAATGTTTTTAGAAAACAAATTTAATGTGACGTCACTCAAGAACAGTGGAAAATATGAAGTTGGCGAATATGCCATTGAACTCCACTTTAGATGTACTACACACAGTAGGCCTATGGACGTTACTTACTGGTTCACCCTGTATATCTTATAATGGAAATATTAATATATAAAATGTCCGATAATATATCCTCACAACACCTGGTCTTAAGGCACATTTCATGGTCAAGAACAATGTGTGCAGATGCATGTCTTTAATACGAGAGGTTGTATCTTTGTTGCAATAATTAATTTACGTATACTTATATTAATATTTTAATTTTATTTAATAGTAATAGTTAAACTATTGACAGTATAGAATATCTATAGAGCTCTGCGTGCATTCAAAATGTTGCTATAGTAAGCTAATGTTTATCACAAATACTTCCTTAAACTAAAAACTGGACGACATCATATCGTCTTTATTTTCTAAAATAATGATAATTATACAGTGTTATTGATAAAATATTATTTATATTTTAAGAACTACTCAAAAATCATTTTTTACGAAAATACTATTTAGGGCCCTTTGCGGAAATGGTGACTGTTGGCTTCCGTTGACTATAAGAAATTCTTTTTGCTTTATAAAAGCCCTTAAAAACTATAAACCAAGTTTTGGGACTCGTATTTTACTACATTTTTAAAGGTATTTTTTGTTTAATTTTTATTATCGGTGTGAGTTTTATTTTTCTTTAAGTACTTGTAAACGTCTGCGGCCATTAGCGCCAGTAGCTTTTTCTAGTGTATTGACGGCATCCGATAAATGTTACGGACAACACTGTACAATTACCGGACAGTGAACTGTAAGGAACTCCTTGGAAGGGTAAAATCTAATGGCCAACGTTGGAATCCAGTATACGCTTAACACTGAGCTTAGTCCCTTCCCTGACATGATAGTATTTCTTAGACATGAACAAATGATAGTATTGATACATCGCGTTCTTACTTTACAAAATGGAGACAAGCAAGAACTTCTGCAATAGAATTAGCTCGGGTGCCTCCAAAAACTATTTTGAACTCTTCAGAATGATGTTGTCTAAATATCTTGTAGCTTGAACAGAATCCATCATCTCCCACCTAAAACGCTGTTTCAACCTAATCCATTCTCTATATATTTATTTTATTTTATTTGCACACAACTGCAGTATAATTCTGCAACAAGTGAAGCTGATACAACATGATACATAGCATAAATACATGAATACATGAAGGAAGAATTCACCCATTGGTGGAACTCCCAAAGAAAAACAGTTCACTATCGTCCACTGGCACTTACTTCATAGAGTAGATCTCGTGGCCACCGGCGCTTCAGCCGTCTTGGATTATTTCCAGGCAATGCAATAAGTTGGGATACTAACAGGATTAGGATGTGAGGTGATTGATGTGTGGAATTTAATGTAAAGGGATCTTACAGCTTCTGAAACATAAGGAACAAGAAAATCTCGGTGCTAGGTAGAGTTAGGCTGGAAACATAGTGGAGCGGCGGGCAAAGCGGCGATGATAGCTGCTTCAGATCAAAGAGACCGACGAGCAGCGAGCAAAGATTCGCATGCACATAGTGACGAGTTTAGTCGCGTTCTCCTTTTGACAAAACAAGATGGAGGAACTATTTTTATATGAAAATTCTTCGTTGAAACTTTGGTATTTGCAGCAGCTTAGTAGTAGGAGCTGCAGTGTACATGACATAAATAAGTTTAGAAATGAACTTGGTGAATTTCATCACTTGTACCAACAACTTCGGGAGCATCCTGGCAAGTTTCATGCGTATTTTCGAATGTCTATATCAACATTTGATTACATACTAGCCCAGTGTAACCCCATTAATCCTAGCAGTTACTTTAAGGTTAGAAAAAAATAAACAAAACCAAAATAGAAATATATGCAGATAAAAAGAAATTAGTCAATTAAAAAAACACAATAATTTTATTAAATCACTACACCATGATTTGTCGTAAATTAATGTTGTTCATCTGAAAAACTAAAGTAGTACGACGCTACAGAAGAAGGATTGGAGAATTCGTCCTGATCAGAAGTAGTAGGACGTGAAAATGTAATTTAATTTTGCCTAGAATTTAGATGAAAGTTAGCATTAAGGGATTGAGAACCAAATTAAATGTAGCAAAAATTACCTGAATTCTCCATTAACTACTAATTGTTATATAATTTTAACTATTAATTATTAATTGTTAAAAACTATTGTAGCTTCACAAATACTATGGTCCCACAGAGGTTTCTTTAAACAAACTAAACCAATAAATGTATCAATATCCATAACCTTTGAAAAATAACCTTTACAAATTGAGCGCGATAAGAGCAAAGAAATCAGACATGTCATAACGCTTTGCTCTACTCTCTATAGATAGCGTTGCTCTATATGCGCGGTCCCATATGTTTACTTGGGTTTGATTTCGCCGCTTTGCTCTTCGCTATCATCGCCGCTTTGCTCGCCGCTCCACTATGTTTCCAGCCTTAGAGACATAGTAAGGAGCATTAGCGATTCGACGGAGTGTTTTTGACTGGAAGGATTGGATTTTGTAGATATTAGAAGCTTTGGCTGAACCCCAAAGTTCCATTCAGTAAGTCCAGGCAGGTTTCAGTATCATGGTGTAGATAAGTCATTTATTCTATAGTGAGAGTTTAGATCGCTTGTCGAGAAGTCTAGAGAGAAGTTTGAATCCTCTGTTCAGTTCTTTCCGTTTTGAGTTTAGTATGTTGATTCCAGATTAGGCGTTTGTCCATGAACAGTCCTAGGTACTTAACACAATCTGTTGTGTGTCTCTATACATTAAGTTTCTTTACAGAATATCTTTTAAAACACGACCAGTATGTATGGAACAGATATAGCGCTGCATAACCTATTCGACTCCACATGAAATATTCATTATTACCTGGAACATAAATTTCCTAACTCCTTCTTGGTTACACACGGTACATTTTTACCACTGTAGAACTTACTTTGTAGCACAATAATTTTTTTATTTGTAGTCCATAAATCTTTGAGCCCGGAGCTTTTTCAGTGCACTGCCGGGAAATGTTTTCTCATTACAAACTACATGGTGAGCTGTAATTTCCATAAATCGTTTCGTAACTGTAATGTGCAATTCTCTCATCTAAAATTGAATTATAATTTTTATTGGCATTATGACAGATTATTAAAATTACATTTTTATTCTGTTTGTAAGTTCGTATCCTTCTTTTCTTGAAATAATGCCAATCATTCCTTGAAATCCAGTACATTATTTTGTTTTATTTCTCTCTTCTCTGGTCCTCGAAGGACCTTGGCCTCCTCTAACACCTTTCCCCATTCCTCTTTCATAAGGCAACTCTCCTTAATGTCCTTACTCCCAGATTTCTAATATCCTCTTCGACATTATCCAGTTACCTAATCCTTGGTTTTCCTCTTTTTCTCGCCCTTTCTGGGTGTCCATTCATTATCTTCCTGGGAAATCGGAAATCTTCCATCCTCACTAAATGGCCTAGCCATCCCAATCTTCCCCTCCTAATCCATCCCATTAAATCCAGCTCCTGGTACAGCTCTATAATTTCTCTGTTCTTCCTAATTCTGGGTCAAAAATTTTCCTTAGAATCTTTCTCTCCCAGGCATTAAGCAATCTTTCATCCTCCTTGGTTAACACCCACGTTTCACTGGCATACGTAACCACTGGCCTCAATGTGCTTTTATAGACGATCGGCTTTGCCTCCCTTGGTAGTTCTCGAAAACTTAAGGACCTTCTGTAGTGCCCAGAAACACATATAGACTGCCTTTAACCTGCCTTTTATTTCTACGAGTATTTCTTCTCGTACACTCACTTCATTCTTATCGGTTAAAGCGGCCTCCAGATATTCGCAAGATGAAACCCTCTCAAAATGGTACGGTGCGCATATAGGCGCCTCATCACTACCTAGGTTTCTTCGAGAACCCACCATAAACTTCGTCTTCGTCTGGTTTATTTTTAAGCCCAGTTTCTTCGAAGCCGCTTCAAATTCTTGTAAAGAACCCGCCTATTCAATCCCACCCTAGAAAAAGCTAACCGTTACGAAACCTCAATTATTTTATTTTATTAAATACGAGTACTATTCCGTCATTTATTTTTTTCATTCATTTCCTCTACCGAAAGGAAGTTAATGGAGGAAACTTTTTAGGTTTTAATTATTCACAAAAAATAAAATAAAAAACATGATTGTTTATTTGGCAATAGCACTCCAGCAAAGTTCAGTAATTTCAAGCAATTAGAGAGTTTTTAAGAGGTAGGCCGTGTTCATGGAAGCTACAGTATGAAACAAAGGTTAACTACGCTGGTTATGCACTGCCTAAAGAAACTAATTAATTAACCCAGGCTAGCAACATTTCACGACTTTAGCAACACCTTAATAAAATTGTAGTCATTAAACGTAGTAAATTAATTACAAAGTAATTTATCACCCTTTTCACCACTTAATTTGTCAACTTTTTATTGCCTTAGTGTCCCCAAACATGTGTTTCCGCTAAGTCCTTCTCAGATACTTCAAAAAATTAAAAGATTAGGAGTGTTATTTATAGTAGATTGTACATTCTTCCACTGTTGGTAACCTCCCAGTCCAGGGTTACCAAGGAAGAGATGTAACCGGTAGATTATTCCAGAAAGCCTTAACACTTTTCCCCTGCAAGTGAAGTGAAGATCCACCTTCATAACCCGACATTTATCGACTTAGTCTTACTCTGGAGGTGAAGTAAAGTAATCGCCTATTTTTTCAGGCGGGCCTTAACATCCAACTACCAATTAGGTGTTGTAGACGGAGACAGAAGCTCATACTTTACTATAAACAAATTTTTATTATAACATAAAAAAAGTAGTCTTACGCGGGATTTGAACTGGGGTACTCCCACTCACAAAGCCACACTCTTGACCACTAGACCAACACTCGCCCCAACTGGGGAGGTTAAATATACCTCTCAAGTCTTTTTAAGTCGGAAAAAATATTGCAGAGATGGTAGTTTGGAGCCGCGGAGATTTCCTTTTCGTTCTGTGCTGTTCATCCTTCGGCATGAATCGTATGTAGCCTTGGTTTATGTTAGGTAATTGAGCTAGAAATAATTTACTGTGACTCATATTTTGGAAGTTTAAAAGAAAATTTTATGAGCTACAAAATTTAAGAATTGAACTTAGAGAAAGTCGTCTGAAGAAAGATTTACATAATAGTTAGACATAATCGTCCGTGAAGGCGCCACGGTAGCCGAGCGGTTAGAGGCGAGACCAGTAAAGCTAATATGTGTATTGTGGTACTGGGTTCGATTCCCGGTCTTAGGCCTTCGATTTTATTTAATGGTTAATAAAAGAAATTTACAGTAAAGTATGTTTGCTAGTCGCCTCTGTCCACGACACCTAATTGGTAGTTGGACGGAAAGCCCGCCTGAAAAAATAGGCAATTTCTTTACTTACTAGTCGTCAGTGATAACCAATCAGAATTACCGTAGAATTAATAACCTTTCTAATCAGCTTTTAACTAGGTAAGTCCCTGTGCTAACTCATGTTTCAATATTACTAATTCCAATTATCTTAGGTAATTTTGCTTTTTCGACTATTCATTCATTTTAAGCTCGCTAATCCATAAATAGTCATAATTAATAAAGACATATATTTATAAATCGCCAAATATGATAGCGTTATTTATTTTTTAATTATCCTCCGAAGTTCAACGTTTCATCTAGCTGCGAATAGAGAGCATTGTCTCGATCAGCATTGCTCGCTCGAGTATCAGCCATACATAATACGTTACAAACGACTAGATATTATTAAATAGGAACAAGTTGTGATATCTATATTTTCTGAATTTGTAAAACTCGATTAAAATTTAACTTTCATTTTTCGAATAATTGGTTTAGCATGTAGAGTTAGGTTGCGCCTTCTAAATGATGCAAGCTGATTAGCGGTGCATACGGAGGTTGGTTGGCCATTAGTTGGGCTAATGATTCCGCATTGCAGTTGTGCACTTGCATTCCATTTACTGTGAGAGGCATTTTCCATCTCTATTAGTATTTATCACCATTTGAACATCATTTAGGGCTTTTGATGTGTTTACTGCAGGCAGTCTAATAAATTTATGCTTCAATAATTACATTTTGCTGGGTATTTAAAAGAAATAACGTGTTTTAGATTCTCTAGTTTAAAATATGTTTTTAGTTCCTTACAAACCACCTCTTAAAATATTAACTTACTCTGATAAATTCAAAGCTATTAAGTTTCGGTTATATAACTCAATAGTAAAAATTATTATCTAATATTTCACTTGATTTCAAAGGACCAGAGATGATTATGTTTTCGGAAAGTAGTCAAGAAAACAAAAACAGATCGAATAACTAAAAGAATGAAAAGCATGAAATAGCAAAATGTGGAAATATTGATCAGCTTGTAGCGAAGAAGAAGAATTGCTATAAAAAAGGATACACTGGAGCTGTTCAAAAGAATTGAATTGCTAACAACAGCAACACAAAGAGGGGATTAGCTGAGTGGTTAGCGAATACTGGATTCCCACGCGGAGGTCCCGGGTTCAGATCCAGCTGTTGGTCCTTAGATTTTCTCTTCCTAGGAGCTTCTTGTAGCTCACTGTTCGGTAATGTTGACTATAACTACAAAACTTATTTATCAAGAACATTGATATTAAATAGATCATAATCCAATCATGTCAAAATTAACAATTGCAATTGCATAAAAATAAGCACCAATAAGTTGACCATTTTTTAAATTAACCAATAAAACCATTTTTTTGTCCTGGCGAACACTCGACTTCAAAACTTTGACACGATCACATCAGTCTCTCTTTAGATAGTAAGAGAAGGTAATAATGAACAGTAAAATAAACTTCCAAATCTTCTACAAGAACGATAGGATGAAAAAATAATAGTTGGTAGTTTCAGTCATTATAAACTTGATTATGCCTAGCTTCAGGGCTGTGGAACATATTTACAGTGTTAACAGTTATATTACTTGTTAATTATGTTACAATGAATATGTATAATGTACAAAAATATTTACCCAATTTACAAAGTTTACAATGTTTTTACATCATTGGTTGGTGTGCCTTCTGTCTTGTCTGTTCATGGACTTAATGTGATCGGTCTGTGTGTGATATGTGTTTGGTTGTGAGGAAGTCAGTGTTGCCAATTGTCAAGTATTTTGTAGTAGGTTAGCGAATATGTTGTTTAAATTGTTGGTGTCAGTTTTGAAATTTAGACTGTTTTCTGTCTTAGATATGTATATCATTTCTAGCACTTTCCTTTTTTGTGTGTTGGTTTCTGATTTAAGTATCTTTGTGTTTGGGAAATCGAAAGTGTTATGATTTTCTGTGCTATGTAAAGAAAGTGCTGTGGTGTTCTTTTTTAGTTTAGTGTCGTAAGAGTGTTCCTCACAACCTAACACATACCACACACAGACCGATCACATTCAGTCCATGAGCAGACAAGACAGAAGACACACCAACCCTCTAATGATGTAAAACAGTATGTTGTAAATTAGCCCTGAAAATGACCTAGTCTCTAGGTCGAAAGCTCGGGATAATAAAGTTTATCATGACTGAAAATGGCATTAATTTTTCATCCTATTGAAACTATGATTCAGTCACCCAAAAATAATGAACAGTAATTATTATTTGTACGTTTATAGAGTAAAAAGCGCAAGAAATGATATTTGATATAACATCTTCCTCCGTATATACTCGTATATGTACATGCAAGCTTTATCTGCTAACTCGGCTAGCTCAGTCACGAATTCCGTATTTCTTTAATCTTAAATTGATGTTGTGTGTTTCTATTGCAATGCACGCAATAGAATTGATCTAACATTGTTTATTTTCTCGGTTATTAATGTGAATTGACGATTTCAAAAAGCTTATAATAGTATAACCCTTTCATATTTCTAGCATTGGATACACAAAAGAAGTAACTCTTATCAATAAATTGTAAATATGCTGTCTGTTAGAGATTTTACTATCTCATAAAAAAAAAAAATAAATGAAACTATGATTTTGAAGATCTTATTGTTCGAGATGGCTTTTCTTAAAGAAATCTTATTAAAGGTGTAAAAGGATGATGGTATGGCAAGTGGCATTTTCAAATTTTCTCAGCTTCAGTCACACATTCGTGGAACTCCATGAGTATAATTAACATTTGATTTGAGTTCGTTGTTCTGCTTTGTTCCAGTAGGGATTTATTTGTTGGGTAAATGCAGGAATTATCCTTGAGATTGTCCTTAAAATGAAGCGTCCTGACTTTGTTGTTAGTATTTATCCAATGTAATAAGGACTATTTCGTATCATCTGCCTTAATTTCCTTATATTATGCACTTCTTGCAAGCAAATATAGATCATTTCTCTTTCTAAGGTTAGTCTTTCTGCGCATTGGACTGCCTATGAAAATCAGTCACATTTGCCCGTCTTGATTCCCTCAATTATTCTATGAATTATTTACTATAATAAAAAAGTGTATAACATTGAAAATCAATCTTTGATGATTGATTGATTAAAATCCGAAACGTTCCAGATTTAAAAGAATTAGCGTGCCATGAAGGAAGCAAACTGGATTCTCCGTCCGAATAGCTTTGGGCTTTGGATTTCGCGCTTCCATTCTTTAAAATATGGAAATTAATCTATCATTGTAAAGTGGGAGAAGAATTTGAAACTTAAAGGGTAAGTCTCTGCAAAACATGAAACTATGTCACGATACGTCACTTATGGCCGATTTTGGTACCTTTTTGATTCTGGTTCCCTTTCACTACCCTCTGTCTGAGGAAGAATTCAATTGATTAATTTAATTAATTACTCTCATCGCCCATGAAGAAGAATTCGTGAAACTGCAGTCCTTTTAAACAAACTGGAAGATTATTTTGTTGCATCGTTTGATGATAAGTTTCCGTCAGAAGAGTTCTACTAACTGGAATGCTAAATATGCTCTTGGATACATCGGTTTTTACTTACCGATAACAAAAAAACGACTTATTTTTGGATTGAAAAGGTGATTGAACTTTTTCAACGGAATGATTCGAGGTTTCAAACTTTTTTCGTTCTTTCCAAATCGTTTTTTTAATAAAAATTATTTAGTTGAAGTTTAGATTTAATTTTTCGAGTTCATTTTGGATTAAAAATCAGAGCGTTTTAATTAGATTTTTAGTGTTTTTCATTTAATCTTTTGTTAATGGGCAACCAAATGTAGTGATGGATATTTGTGGAAATTAGTTCAGGCAAGATGTATTTTGTAGTTTTGTAAAAGTATTATAAATTAAGGAACTAGTTATTGAAGTTGAAGTACATACTCTTTAATCGAAGTACTACTATTATTTAATATTATAAAAATAATAAAAAATTCAATGAAAAACCATGAGTGTTGTAATTATTATTAGTGTCGATGGAATATTCATGTTAATTTTAAATCTATTTTGATTATTATTAAGGAGTGTAATCTTTTGAAATTATTGCCTTTCGGTGCATTCTATCAATGAACTGTCGATTTCCTAACAATTAAAGACAACACTATCCACTAACTGACACTATCATCATCATTGTGAGCTGTAAGAAGCTCCTAAGAATGGAAAGACTCTGGCAGAATTCAAACCTGGATATCTGGGCTCTAGTCCAGTTCATTAAACTAATAGTTTCTTTAATTCTAATTTAAAAGTTAGATCATATTTAAATAAGTTATAGCATTTAATAATTTGCTCTGTTAACGATTTTTAAATTTTTTATTGCCCTGCGGGATCTCTGCCCTCCTTGTACTTTGTTGTTTGTTCGATTAGAGAGTTTTGTAATTACCTTTTAACATAAAAACCATAAAATACAAGAAAAAAAGTCAATAATTTCTTTTCCCTTAATAAAAAGTTATGTGTTAATTAGTGGTCATTTTATTACCTTTTAATGAGTTTTATTAAACAAGTTGGCAATCCATAAAAAAATTAGGAATATAATAAAAGTGTTTATTTTTCTCATCTGGTATGAAATGTTTGTTTTTAAAGTAGCAGCTTTAGGGAAAAAACCATTCTGTGTGAATTCATGTAAATTTTCCAATGAATAATAAATTTTTCCACCCACTTTTCACAAATACGTAGATACTCACAATACACACGTCCATATATTCAGATTCTTTTTCTAAAAAAAAAAAAAAAATCCATATTACCGTTAAAATATACGTACACAGAGGGAGGACACAATGAATCTTTAGGGTGACTTGGTGATGAACCCACTAGGATATCATTTAGAATGAAGCGAACCATGTGCGTGGGTTATCCTTTATGCTGGGTTATCAGGGTGTAATGGAATTGTCCACGTGTCAAGTGTTGTGTACTTGGTATGGGGTATAACCGCCGTTCTATATATGATGAAGGAAATTGAACATTAACCTATAATTCCAGAATTTAAACAAAAACAAAATAGTCACTCTCATTTTAGGCAACGTATTTACAAGTTTTTAACAGAGCATTTTTCTCCAATTAACGTTATTATTATTATTAATATTATTATTGACAAATCTTATTAATACATTGAAATTGATTGCAGTCCTGAGAAGAAAATCATTGACTAAATATTATTAATTTAGTTAAATAGTTAGTTGATTTGCAAAATATTGGTACACAATCGCTGATACTCTTTCATGATCGCTTGATATCACTAAAAAATGAAGCAAGGCCCAAATTAACCATTATAGGCATTTTACGAGGTCTGTAAATTAAGTAATGAGACTGATTTTTTTAAATTTTTTTATTCAAAAAGAATTACAATTCTATATTGTCACCTTCAAAATAACTTCCTTCTAAAGCCACACAGCGCTGGAGACGTTTCTTCCTCTCCTCATAGCAGTGCTCGAACTCCGATACTGGAATAGCCTTCAGCTGGTCGGTTACAGCCGTTTGAATGTTTTTGGCTGTCCCAAAATGAGTTCCCTTGAGGTGATTTTTCAATTTCGGGAAGAGAAAAAAAAGTCACAAGTACTCAAGTTAGGCTAATAAGGAGGCTATTCCAGTATCGGAGTTCGAGCACTGCTATGAGGAGTGGAAGAAACGTCTCCAGCGCTGTGTGGCTTCAGAAGGAAGTTATTTTGAAGGTGACAATATAGAATTGTAATTCTTTTTGAATAAAAAAATTAGTCTTATTACTTAATTTACAGACCTCGTATTTTTCCTGCCATCGCAAAATAATTGGCTCATTATTATTCTAAATGTTGAGATTGAAGTTCAAATTTCAATCACTAGTGATTGAGGAAGGGGATTAGCTATGTGGTTAGCGAATACTGGATTCCAAAGCGGAGATCCCGGGTTCGAATCCAGCTGCTGACCCTTAGATTTTTCTCTATCTAAGAGGTTCTTACAGCTCACTGTCCGGTGATGGACAGTGTTGTCTGTAACGAGAGAACACTGTTCGGAGGCCGGTAGTGCACCGGAAAAAACTCCGGGCAAAAAAAAAAAAGTCAAACGATTTAATATGTGTATAATTGTATACATCCCAGTTCTGTAATCTAAGGGAAACCACCTTACGTACTGGCCTAACATTATGGGGATCTGACTGATTTTACAAGATAGTCATGAATAGGATGAAAAAATAACTGCCAGTTTCAGTCATGATATATTTTTATTATGCCGAGCTTTCGTCCTAAGGACTAGGTCATCTTCAGGGCTATGGAACATATTTACAGTGTGTTAACAATAATTATATTACAATGAATATGTATAATGTAACGAAATTTACAAAAATATTTACCTAATTGACAATGTACTATTTTACATCATTAGAGGGTTGGTGTGTCTTCTGTCTTGTGTGTGATATGTGTTAGGTTGTGTGGGAGTCAGTGTTGCCAATTGTCTAATATTTTGTAGTACGTTGACGTATATGTTGTTTAAATTGTTGGTGTCAGTTTTGAAATTTAGACTGTTTTCTGTCTTATATATGTCTGTCTTATATCATTTCTATTGGATAGTCATGAATCTTTCTTCAGACATAGCGCCCCCTAAAATTAATCTGATGCAGAAAAGTATTACCTAATTAAAACTTACTTGTACGAGGGTCGTTTGAAAAGTCCGTGCAAAGTCAGAAAGATAGCACCACTGGCGCGTATCGAGGTTATGTTTAGTTAGTAGCATCTCTTGGAAGAACACACACCAAGTTTCAGCCAGATCGGTCTATTTCTTTGTGTTTGGCATTCGTTTGAAACGAGGAAGTCGAGTGATTTTCAAAAAATGGACGAAAAAGAATTTCGTGTGTTGATTAAACACTACTTTATGAAAGGCAAAACGCCTCAGGAGACTAAAGAGAAGCTTGATAAACATTATGGTGACTCTGCACCTTCGATTAGAACAGTTTATAAGTGGTTTCAAAATTTTCGGAGTGGCCATATGGGCACAAGTGACGCTGAACGTTCTGGACGCCCTGTTGAGGTTACTACTCCAGAAATCATTGATAAAATCTATGATATGGCGATGGATGACGAGTGAAGGTGCGTGAGATTGCTAGTGCTGTGGGCATCTCGAATGAACGGGTACATAATATTTTGCATCAACATTTGGACATGACAAAGCTATCCGCAAGATGGGTGCCGTGATTGCTCACGCTTGACCAAAAACGAAATCGTGTGAAGTGTTGCAAGGACGGTTTGCAGCTGTTCCAGAAGAATCCGCAGGACTTTAAGCGTCGTTTCGTCACTGTGGATGAAACATGGATACATCACTATACTCCTGAGACCAAAGAACAATCTAAACAATGGGTTACCAAGGGGGAATCTGCGCCAAAAAAGGCGAAGACCGTTCCTTCGGCCGGAAAGATTATGGCGACTGTCTTTTGGGATTCGCAAGGAATAATCCTCATCGACTATCTGGAAAAGGTTAAAACTATTACAGGGACATATTATTCATCGTTATTGGACCGTTTGAAAACCGAGCTGCAAGAAAAACGCCCACGATTGGCCCACAAAAAAGTCCTTTTCCATCACGACAACGCACCAGCTCACACCTCGGCAGTTGTGGTCGCAAAATTAATGGAAATAGGTTTCCAACTCGTTTCACATCCCCCCCTATTCTCCAGACTTGGCTCCCTCGGACTACTATTTGTTGCCCAATATGAAGAAATGGCTGGCGGGAAAAAGATTTTATTCAAACGAGGAGGTGATTGCAGAAACGAATGGCTATTTTTCAGACTTGGACAAATCCTATTATTCGGAAGGGATCAACAAACTAGAGCAGCGTTGGACGAAGTGTATAAGCCTAAAAGGAGACTATGTTGAAAAATAAAAAAAGGTTTACCCCAAAAAATTAAGTAGTTTTTATTTTTGCACGGACTTTTCAAACGACCCTCGTATAATAGTAGCGACTTATCAACTGCAGCTTTACTTACCACTGCCAGTTACGGAAATAATCTATTGTAGTATAATTTATTGATTCATAAACATCGATACATCATCCAGGAGTCGCATCTACCTTTGATGTTGGATAAAGGTCTGAAACCAGCCAGAAAAACAATCAACTTTTTTCATCTAAGTTCAGAAAATGCCTTCATAATTTGTAATAATCATTTATAATAGTATATTATTATTATTAATTGAAATTGTTGCTGATAATAGTTATTTTTTTGTAGATGGGAAAGCAGTGTATTCAAAATTGCTCAATTGTTTGGGTTGCTTGAAGTTTTATGAAACAAAAGTTAGCTATATTCCTTGCACTTTTTGATTAATCTCTAGCCTCGGATCCCACGAGAGGCCTTTGCCTTCTTTCATTAGTAGTTTGTTGTTAATTAGTAACTACGTCATTAATTAGTAAAAAAAATATTGCGTTTAATGTATCGTTCCGTACAGCCAAAAACAAAAAACCCGCTCTTTTCGTGTTTTGAATTAATTATACAGAATTGAAAATATTGAAACAAACCATACCATTTTTTTTGAAAAATGCTTCTTGATTCCGATTTTTTTATATTTTATTATTATTTTTTTACATATCTGTACCTCGGAGGGAAAAGGCACCATGTCACAAAAAGTAAATTTTACAGGGGAGCCAAATAAAGATATTTTTCCAAATTCATTTTTTGTTCCACTTTTCCGGTTATACTCTTTCCTGTACTTCTCACCATAATTATTACAGTTGGCATGGCCACTTAACCTCCCATATTTTAAAATATTTTACTTTGATCTCCATTGTGAAAAAAATGTATGCCCATGTAGTGCCTTTTACCCTTAAGCAATGAAGTATCATGGTGCTTTTTAAAAATACATAAATCGCTTAATAGTAAACATAGGACATAGTGCTTTACACCTGTAGAAAGAGCAACAAAAAATTTGTAAAATGATGCCAAAATCTGAAAATCGAAAAAAATGGACATGGTGCCTTTTCCCTCCGAGGTACAGATATATTACTAAAACAGGCGCCTCGGTAGCTAAGTGGTTAGAGGCGTTGCTCGATAAGCTAATATGTATTGTGGTGGATATTGGGTTCAATTCCCGGTCTAGGCCTTGGAGTTTATTTAATGGTTAATTAAAGGAATTTATAGGTAAAGTATGTTTGCTGTTTGCCTTCGTTCAGGACACCTAATTTGGTAGTTGGACGTAAAGCTCGCCTGAAAAAATAGGCACTACTTTATAGTATGTAGTAAAACATAATTTACCATTAATTTTTTGCCTTTAAAAATACATATTACAAAACATAAGTAGATAAAATAATGGCAATCTTTGAATGCTCGAAATGATATCAAAATGTTTAGAGACCCGATCATTTAATAAATAATTCATTAGTTATACAAGTTATAGCGCTCTACGAAGTGGGAGAGGAATTAGAATCCGTGCCAAGGTTGGCCGGCCTAGTTCGGACTATATACTCGTACACTCAAGCTATCATGCATTAACCTACTTATATGCATTTCTTTTATTTTTGCACTTATGGACTTTTTTTATTCTCATTATTTTATTACTATGTTAAAATGTCACAATGAATATAAACTTGTAGATACAGGTTAATTTTTTGTTTTAATGTTTTTTCGATTCATCTTTCGTCACTTCTTCATGCAAGGGTTTAATTATTTTTGTTTTCCTTCCACTGTACTAGCTACGACGGTCTTGTCAAGTTTTCTATTTAGATTTTACGCTTTTTTTTTGTTAGGTTTAACGATTTTCGTGAAATCGTTTGCGAAGCACAACAAGGGAAACGTAGCCTTAAATTATATAAGGTCCTAGATCCGTGATGGCAAACCTATGATACGCGTGTCAGAGGTGACACGCGAACTCATTTTGGGCGGCACGCATTGCCAGAGTATAAAAATTATTATTTAGTTTCAAAGAAAATAGCAATTTGTGAAGTGCTTTGAAGAAACTACGGTATTTATTGAGAATAAGGATCTGGCAGACTTTCCTCAGATCAATGATTATAAAGTGGGCCTTTTAATAAGTCTTTTTATTATTATAATTATGGTTGCAAACACATATGTGACGTGGCACCAGAGTTAAGTTAGGGTTTTTCTAAAATTTTGTCACGCCTAGCTCAAAAGGTTTGCTATTATTGGTCTAGATCAGCGTTTCCCAACCTTTTTTGGATCGCGTACCACTTGGTAGTACATCATGCTAAATTGTATCACTTCGTAAAAATAATTGTGTTTCGTGAAATTTGTTATCCCGAGTGTGTTATTTTACTATTATCATCTTTATTTGTAAAGAGATACACCAATGTACATGTTACAAAGAAGTTCCAAGTTCATGTTCTCTTTATAAACTTTGTAAAGAGTAAGATCTTAGTTTTAAAACTTTTAAATAATTTAAAATTGCGTACATATTTTTCTCTTCAAAATTATTAATTAATTTACAAAGTTCTTCTTTAGGATTATTATATCTGTGCCCAAATCATCTAAATTAATTTCTTTTAAGCATTCAACTACCTGTAAGTACCAATTAAATTTAATGTTGCTTCGATAGAGCTTACTCATTACAATCAGTCTCTTTAAGCAGATTTTTACATAGTTATCATTTAAGTTCTGTCACATGAAAATTCTATTAAATTTTTTTAATCTTTTATCGATAATGATGTAGCTTTTCCTAAATTTTCTTTATAGAAGGGGTTTGAAATCCAGTTATCATTTGTGTTTTCGGGTTTTGGAAAATACTCCTTGAAAGACAATTTTAATCCAGTTAAATGTGTTATTATATTTTCTCGTATATCTTGAGGTAGACCAACCTTATTACTGTACATATTAACAACTTTACTGTATAATATTATTAATTAAAATAATGTATTATTGGAAAAAAACGTTTCTCTGGTATTTTTATGATTCAATTTTTAATGTCCGCCATTATAGATTATTTTTCGCGCACCACCAACCAGCAACTCGCGTACCACAGGTTGGGAAACGCTGGTCTAGATAGTACGGATACAGTGGCATGCACTCTGATTACCCCTAATTGCAGTTCACTGATGTGCGCCCTCCCCTGTCGGTCACAGTGCAACGGATAATATGTAAATCTCCCAAAATTACCAAATAATTATTAAACCTTCTTGTTTGAAACAGATGATAATTAATTTTTCCTCTACTATTTTTGCTCAGATTAACTATTTAAGCATGAAATGCATTTGAGCCGTCTTAAAATGAACACCCTTTATATCTGCAACTTTAACGCAAAATATTTTTTTTCAGAAATTCTATTAAGGATATTTCTCAGGTTGGGGTTGATAAATTCCTTCTAAAATAATTAGAATTTAATATAACTCAATCGTTAGGAATTAGAAGAATGATGAGTTAGAACCTTGGGTATATTAGTGAAATAATATCATGTTATGTTCCTACCAGAGTTTTACTTTGCGAACGAGTTCAAAGTAATACTTTTCATCTAAACCAAAATAAGTTAAATGAATAAAAAACAAAATATTCGAAAGTGAATCCCTTTTAAATCTGACTAACTGGCAACAGCTAACCATCACACAGAGAAAAAAAGAGGAAATCCGGTCTGCTTATCCCAAAAGGGAATTATCCCTGGTCAGTCCGCTCACCCTATTAAGAGAGCTGGACAAAAAAAAAAAAAAAAAGTTAGTCTAAAGTTACACGTTAGAGTGTATGGTACAAGACTAAAGGGTGTTGTCAGTAGGGAACATGAGGCAGTCCTCCTCATTACAGGTTTCTTCTGCCTGTGCTACTGGATGGTGGAGGGTACATGTATGTGGGTGTCCGCTGATGTGTATACACAGCAGGAGATGTGGTATGCCAACGGCATCCTACTGTCTTCTTTCTAGTTTTCTTCTGTTATGGAAGTTTAAATGACTGGCTGTGTCAGGGCTAATTACTGCTGTATCAAGACTTGTTCAACCAGGTTTGGAAATTCTCTGTACATTTTGCTTGCCTTGGTTTTTGTACGATTTTAATTTTGTTCTTTTCCACGTGTGCGGTTTTTGGTAAAAAAACGTCTCAGCTACAAAGAATCATTAGAATAAAAATATTATCGAGCAAAATATTCTTGCTGAGCAAGATGTTATGGTGGAAGCCAGAACGTTGCACATGTGACGTACCAGCTCGAGCGGCAATGGAAAAGAAATCATTGAAAATGATTAAGAGGCGCTAATGACCGTACTAGTAGTTGCGCCCTTAAAATAAAATTGAGCAAAATATCTGTTTTGTTTTTGTGTGAAACTAATTATTTCGCTGATTTTCTCCGTCGAAGACTGCATTGTATCATCTCTGACCGGTTTAGTACTTGCATTTTTCGTCAGTGAGGTTAATTAATCCGTTTGTTGCAACTTCAGTTCCACTTCAACCATGTTCCCATTTTACATTGCACTTGCAGGCTGATATGTAACATACGAGGTGTGTTCAAAAAATAACGGGAATTTTCGTTTTTTGAAAAAAATATTTATTTATTCATCTACATTAATATTGTCGTCTTCAAAGTAGTCCCCTTCGCATACAATACACTTGTGCCAGCGCTTTTTCCAATCCTCGAAACACTTCTGAAACTCGATCTTTGTGATAGCTTTCAGCTCTTTCAGCGATTCGCTTTTAATGTCATCTATGCTTGTAAAACGACGGCCTTTTAATGTTCTCTTTATGTTTGGAAATAGAAAAAAGTCACATGGAGCCATGTCTGGCGAATATGGAGGCTGGGGCATCGTTAAAGTTTTGTTTTTGGCCAAAAATTCACGAACAAGCAATGAAGTGTGAGCAGGTGCATTATCGTGGTGCAAAATCCATGAATTGTTTTGCCACAAATCCGGGCGTTTTTTTCGGATTGCTTCACGCAAACGGCGTTGAACTTGTAGGTAGTACTCCTTATTGATTGTTTGACCTTGTGGCAAGAATTCATGATGCACTATGCCATTAAAATCGAAGAACACAGTGAGCATAACCTTCACAATCGACCGCACTTGTCGAGCCTTTTTCGGTCTTGGCGATCCAGAATGCCTCCACTGGGACGATTGAGCCTTAGTTTCGACATCATATCCGTAAACCCATGTTTCGTCACCTGTTATAACACGTTTCAGTAGATCCGCATCGTTGTCGACTTCATTGAGTGACTCTTGAGCAACTTCCATTCTCCGCTGTTTTTGTTCGAAATTCAACAATTTTGGAACAAATTTTGCTGCCACACGTTTCATACCCAAAACATCCGAAAAAATTTCATGGCATGAGCCAATTGATATGGCAACATCATCAGCGACTTCTCTGATTGTGATTCGGCGATCGTTCATAACCATTTCTTTCACTTTTTTCACGTTTTCATCGGTTGTTGATGTGCTTGGACGTCCAGGTCGTTCGTCATCTTCAACGTTTTCGCGGCCATCTTGGAAACGCTTATACCACTCGTAAATCCTTGTTTTACTCATAGCAGACTCACCATATGCCTTTATTAACATTTCACACACTTTATTACACTTTATTTCATTTTTTACGCAAAATTTAATACAAATTCTTTGATCCATTTTTTTTAACAAACAAAAATCGCCAAGCTCGAAAAACACGTCTAACCTTAACGGCTGCCACTTAAGAAGTAAACAATGAATATTACTGAAAATTTTATCGTACTTCAGGGGCATGTTTACCAACATAATAAAAAAAAAAATTTTACAATCAGACTCTCCAAACCCGCGAAATTTAAAAATTCCCGTTACTTTTTGAACACACCTCGTACATCATGGCTTAAATATAGATTATAAAAGAAAAAATTTACTAAACCGTTCAGGGATATAACTTGCGTTTTACGACGAATGAAATGAGCGATATTATCCAACACTATGGATATAACCATATGTTTGCATTAAATATGCTCATACGATTATAATTGAACCGTCTAAGTGGCCGAGTGGTTAGCAGCGTAGCCCGCAAAAGCTAATATAATATGTGGGTGGTGCATGGTTCGATTCCTCGATCTGGGCTTTCGATTATATTTAGTGATTAATGTGAAAACTTTGTAGTAAAGTACGTTTACTAGTCGCCTCCATCTACGTGATCTGATTTGGTAGTGGAACGTAATGTTCGCCTGAAAAAAGTAGGCATTACATTACTTTGCTTTTACGATTATAATTAATAGATTTTCTCTAATAATAATACTACCTTCTCAAATTTCGTTAAAAATGTTTACTGGTTATTCTTTGACAAAATGAAGGATTCAACAAATATTTGGCCGTTTTTACAAATGGGCCTCAACAGGCCAAACACAATTGATTTTTAGGTTGAAAAATTGACCAAAAAAAGGCTTACCCGAAACATCTACTTCTTTTACGTCCCTGAACCCATCTTGATGAAATTTTTAGAGGTGTTTCTACATTAAGAAGAAGTATGAGATACCTATGTTTTTATAGAAATTACTCTGCGGAAGACGAGAACAACATTAAGCTGACGTGAAGTTAGTTTTTCAACGTTTATAGACGAAGTATTGTATTCGGTTCAAACATATTTTTATTTAAAAAATATTCAGATGGTGTTGCCCAAAATATGTATTTAGTAACAATTTTTTATTTGTACTCGAAACCCTTAACGGTTTCGATGTACAAGTCAAATCCATTACATGATCTTATTCTCTGTCGAATTTTTACCTGTATTGTTATGCCTCAGGGTCTGCCTTTCCACCTCTGATGATTGGTTTTTTAAAAAAAGAAAAAGGTTTGTAAATATTCAGGTTAAAAATTAGGTTATGAATAAATAGCTTTTAGTAGTATGAATAATTCACAATATCCTTCAAATTTGGAATTGTGGTGACATTTTTACTCCTTAATGAACATTTATTTTATATTATACTAAGAGCTTTTTACATATTGAAATATATTCCAAAAGAAGTTAGTTCAGTTCTTCAAAGATCATGATACAGTCTTGGTTTTAGTCTTCTTGAAGCTGTAGGTTGGCCAAGGTGGTAATGAAATGCGGATGGCCGTTTGTAAAGGGTGAAGGAAGAAGTTGCCTGTTAGTTTGGTCATGTGAGTGTGAATGGCTTGAATATCAAGTTCTCAGGGTATTTGTGTGTTCTTAAAATAACCATGGAGCGTTCACTGCAAAAAGTCTGTAGCCTTTTATATCAATGTGTCGCTAGCTAGCTGTTACCCATGACTAGGCAAGCGTATGCCTAAAAGTGGTCTAAGAAGTGCCTTGTAGAGCAGTACATTGCCAGAAGTGTTTGAGCGGTATGTTTCTGTTAATTAGTGGGTGTAACTGTTTCAGTCAAGTGCACATGCTTGTTGCAGTTTTGTGTTGATGATATGCACTCTCCAGGTGAGTTGTGCATCAAGGAATTACGCCAAACACTCCTTGATCCCTTTTGTATTCAGGAAATTTCCAGATTGTTGAGTTTTAATAGGCGTAGGTCTTCATTCCGGAACCTACGAAGGGAGTCGAATTATTTTTTGCTTCAGTTTTGAGAAGGATTTAGCTTTAGCCTCCATCTTTGAAACCATTTTGTTGTTACTACGTCTAAAGATGTTAGTAAAGGTTCTCTCTTGGAAATCTCCTTAAACTAATTTGTAAAGCTTTAAATAAAAATTAGAACTGCTTCTACATTGTGCGCTATAAGTGAACGTATATCTATATATATTGTGAAGTAAGTAATTAAAATCGTAAGAGTCAATTTCTAAAGAAAAAATTCTTAAATCTGAAAAATTTATTCTTTTTTTTTCTAAAGGATTATTTAAGTATAATTAACGGCCCCACTACTAAGAAGAAAAATACGAATTAAATACGTAAGTAAATTTCTAAATTCGTAGCAGCAGTGTTATATTACCGAATTAAAACTGTCCGGTAGGACAGTTGTATAAGGATTGATCGTCAAAAACTGCACGAAAAAGCGTAACGCTGAAAAACACCCAACTTTGACAATTTTTTTCTCTTTTTCTATAAAAGATAAAATTCCCAAATTTTCTTTAAAATATAGGGCAAATCCTCCTTTATAACTGTAATTTTTTTACAACAACCTAGATCTAATAGATTTCGAGAAAAAAGATGCTAAAAATGAGCAAAAACGGCTTTTTCAAAAAATGTTGTTGTTGTTGTTGTTGTTGTTCTTCTTCTTCTTCTTCTTCTTCTTCTTCTTCTTGTTACCTTTTTTGTAAACAACGTAGCGCCTAAACGTAAATATTCTGATTTGTAACGATGTTTTCGCTCCGTTTAGTATCCAAGAAATTTACTAAATTAAACTATTGTACTTTTTGAATAAGTCGTGACCGTGTTTCGCACCAAATATCTATTTTTTTTTATTTTTTTTTTTTAATAAATTACTTTCTACGCAAAAAGAATTATGGAGATAAAAACCAGGTTGATTTCCCCATTAATTAATCCCTTGTCTCTTCATCTCATCTCTCCAGACCTAATTAAGACAAATACATCACATTTAGAACAGAGAAAACATTTTTATATTCATGGTTTAAACCACTGAAGGCCCTAATCACATTTTCCAAACATTATAATTCACATAGACTATACAATATTTTAGGGGCAGTCGTTGGTCTAGTGGTCAAGAACGTGGCTTTGTGAGTGGGAGATCCCCGGTTCGAATCCCCCGTATGACTACTTTTTATTTGTTGGAAAAAAATTTGTGTATAGTAAAGTATGAGCTTCCGTCCCCGTCCGCGACACTTAATTGGTAGTTTGGACGTTAAAAGCTCCACCTGAAAAAATAGGCGATTACTTTACAATATTTTATGAAAAAAAACGCAACTCATTTGTGGCAAATGATTGAATTTTTTTATCTCAAATCTGTTTACAGCGATAATTTCTTCGGAACTATTAAGCTTTAAAACGTAACCATGGTAATATTGATTGTTAAACACAGCAATAGTGTTATTATTTCTGAATTATTTATTAATTTGTGAGCAGTTCCCGTAGAGGCCCTAGCCCTAAGTTTTATTACTTCTTTGGAGACGTAATTTTAACTGAATTTTCTGTATTTGTTAAATTATTCATTATTGTTATTATTCATAAAATATTATTTTTTTATGAATTCGAAAATCCAGGTGCCAGGGGAGAAAGCTAATTAGCAGGCGATGATGTTTATGATTTCTGGTAGATTAACTTCGGATATTAAGGACTTTCCTGGGAATTCTATAATCCCTAGAACTATATAGGATTTTGGGTATCTGTAATTCTATTGAGAGGAACCCATTCTCTTCTATCGCCTCCACCATGGTTTTGGGGATCTGACCATTTGGGGAGATAATAATCGATACTACCTTCATACGTTCGAGGTTGTATAGGGTAAAGTAGGGTGAGTTGGCCACCATTTTATTTGGAGTGTTCCTGCAAATTTTTGGTAAGGGCTAGGCTTACTTTATTATTATTTCTGAAAACCTCATACGCTCACAAACATAAGATAAGGAAAACTTTCAGAAAAAATGCTAAGGGAAACATTTTTTTATTCTTACAAAAAAAAAAAATAGCAGTTGACCATCTATCCCCACTGGGTTGGGTGAGTTGGTAACTTGGGAGAGATGGCCACATATTGTAAATGAAATTGCACTAGTAAAACTTAAAAATAACAGAAAAAAATGAATGGCTACTTAATATTTACTTATTCTTCTTCTTTTTAAATGCGCTTTTACCACAATTTTGGCAAGTGCATGCAAAAGAAGAGCAATTTTCGTGGAACCACTTCCGGCATATTATGCATTCCAACCAATCTTTTTTTTCTGGTCTTGTTCTAGCTTTTCCCATATCCTGTACATTCAGTTTCATCGATTTCTAAAATGGCATCACTTTCCACTTCAAATTCGATTCCTGTTTCGTTCTCTTCATCGGAACTTGGGGAAGGTGAGCGTTTTATTTTTCGGACAATCCTTTCTTTCAGAATTGTCTCTTTGGGGATGGTATTTCTTGTTGGTTTGGATTTCTTTGCAACTCTGTTTTTCACAACAGCAATCTGCTCGAGAGAAGTTAATAAAGTGACAACAGACTTGGCTCGTTTTCTTGCAGAGACGACAGTTTGGGTGTGGGGTTAATACGATCTCAAATTTTCTTCAGTATAATTTCCGCGGTTAGTGTTCTGTCTTTTATGCTGAGTTGGCATTTTTCTGCACTGAATTGGAAACTGAGCCAAACTATAACAGAAAAAAAAAGTAAAAATAATTGGCCATCTGTCCCGAATGCTAGAGAGAGATGACCAACATGATAAACATAACTCAACGAGTACTTTTTGACAGTTTTAGAGGTTAGGATTCATTAATGTATACTGTACTTTCCTAATATGTAAAAAACAACACTAAAATTTCGACACATACATTCGCTGCAGCACGCAATATGCAACTATCATAAAATTGTTTGTTGAGACGATAATGTTTTTATTCTCTGAGTTAATTAATAACGCTTTGACGCAGACCAAAATGAACTCACTGTAGTCAGACATGAAGGTTCATCACTGGAGAAGGTCACGCAGCGCCGTCGGACGACATTTCGGTTAAATTGCGGCTGTTGGCCATCTCTACCGATTGACCATCTCACTCGACTTTACCCTAATTGATTTAGCTCCTCGACCAGGTATTTCATAACTCTCAAATCTTGAACAGCCCACGTTTTCATCACTAGAAACCGAAGTACCTATTAATCACTTTTTTGTTTTGTCAGTTATGAGAATATTTGGCTTATCGTGGCGCTCCTTCAAGAGACCTGTGAAGCTAATACGTATTGTGGTACTGCGTTCGATTCCCGGTCGTAGGCCTTGGTTAATAAAAGAAATTTACGTAAAGTATGTTTGCTAGGCGCCTCCGTTCACGATACCTAATTTGGTAGTTGGACGTAAAGCCCGCCTGAAAAAATAGGCAATTACTTTGCTTTACTTTACTCTTCTACCAATCTAGGCGGAACGTTACAAGTAGTTGGCAGAGCTCAAATCTGGAAGCTGTAACTGGGAACAAAGATGTGTCTTTGGAGCCTAATTGTGTAGGATTTCTGTGTCCACCAACCCTCACAACAATTCGAACTGTTCTGTATGAATTGGAGTTATTATTATTATTTATAATTCAACTACCATGAATATCCTTTAGCCGGCAAGGAAATGCTAAGGGCTCAGGGGCGCCAATGACCTCAGTTGTTGACGCGCCTGAAAAAAAAAAGAGAGAGGGAATTTAGTCTATTTATGGTCGGGTATCTCCCGCGTAGATGTCTGCTATTAGTGCGTAGCTAATCTTTCTTCACCATCTTTGTAATTGAGTCAAAGATAAGAAAAATCTAATCTTTGAATACGGTACTTCATCAAGAATTCGTTCATTTTCATTTTATTGGTTGAAAACAGTACTTTGTGGGACTACAAAATTTTCTTACAGTTTATTTTTGGCACCCGAAATTTTATCTGGTCATCTGCAAATGAAAACTGGAGCATTTTTTTTTTATGCACTTCAATCTTCCCGTTTTTTCGCCCATTTTTATTTTTTTTATTTTTTCATTTTTACTTCTTAAAGAGGGTCATTTTCAATTCCGTCTAAAGCCGGTATTACAATACGATAGGCCAAAGTACTAACAACAGACTACAGGTTGTGAATAATGTTGTTACTATGGTTACATCGGATTTTTCTACATCTCCTTCTTGAAGGATTTACTTGGGAATTTAATTTATGTACATCCTTAGTGAATGGTTGTGAAGCTTTCTTCTTCTTTATACAGATATACCCTCAGGGGATATCTGGAATCCCTCCTACCATCTCCATTTATGGAAATGGATCCGTTCTCTGTTTCATATTCACCCTTAATTCTTGTTTTTATTATTATTTAATTTAAGGTGTGTCAAGATCCTGAGACCATTGGCGCCAGGAGATTTTTTTCTTGTTACAGACAACACTGACCGGGACAGTCGGTTTTTTAGGTTTTAAAATTATTCGTTTTAAGGTAGTTTTCGGGGAAAGGTTGGGGTAGGTTGTCTGTAAGGATATATTTATATGTAAAATACTGCTTTACAAACTGTAATGTCAGTGGGTATACAAAATAAGAGCCTAATATTCCGAATTTGAAATATCTTTTTGAATTACAAATTTAAGAGTAATTTGTGTAGTGTTTATGCCCATATTTTTATAGATATTTTCATAATTTCATTTTTGTAATCATTATAATACAAGTAATTAAATATTAGAACTGTTTATAAATGTTATAAGGCCGTGGAAGTGTATCGGCCTTTGGCCGAAGGTAAAAAAACTTGGCTGTATTCCCACAATTTGCGGCAGTAGACATGTCTGCTTTCTTGTGAAGTAACCATAGAATTAACCGTTTTAAATGTGTGTTATTTTTATTTAATGGTTTAAAAAAAGCCTTCTTAATTATTATTATTGCTTTGAGCTACTACAATTTCTAAATTCTAATCTAATTCTCCAAGCTCGGAATTTCAGTTCCTATTTAACATGATACGGTTTCTACTTCTTTCTAGGTAAATTATTCAAATAAATAATACTATTTGGAAAAGACCACTTTTCTAGAAATTATTTTTTTTTTAATTTATATATTTTCTCAACTGCATAATTTCTGCAATAATTGAAGCTGATACAACATGATACATAGTATAAACATGAGTAACGTGAGGGGAGAATTGGTGGAACTCCCAAAGAAAAACAGTTCACTATCGTGCACTAGCACTTACTTCATAGAGTAGATCGCGTAGCCATCTGCGCTTCAGCCGTCTTGGAGTATTTTTTCCAGGCAATGCAGTAAGCTGGGTTACTAGTGAGGTGATTGATGTGTGGAGTTTAATGTAACGGCATCTTACAGCTTCTGAAAGATAAGGAACAAGGCGATCTTGGTTTGACATAAAGTAAGGAAGATTAGCGATTCTACGGAGTGATTTTGACTGGAAGGATTGGATTCTATAGATATTGGAAGCTTTGGTTGAGCTCGAAAGTACCATTCCGCATGTCCAGGCTGGTTTCACAGTATCATGGTGTAGATAAGTCATTTATTCTGTAGTGAGAGTTTAGATCGCTTGTCGTGAAGTCTAGAGAGAAGTTTGAATCGTCTGTTCAGTTCTTTCCGTTTTGAGTCTAGTATGTGGATTCCAGGTTAGGCGTTTGTCCATGAATACGTAGATCGCTTGTCGTGAAGTCTAGAGAGAAGTTTGAATCGTCTGTTCAGTTCTTTCCGTTTTGAGCTAGTATGTGGATTCCAGGTTAGACGTTTGCCCATGAAGAGTCTTAGGTACCTAACAGAATCTGTTTTGGGAAGAGGGGTGAGGTTTAGGTAAACGGGTGGAAGGATAGTTCGCCTTAGGGAGGAAGTGATGTAATTACATTTGCTTTCATTTATTTGGATTCCCAGAAAATAAATCAATAAATAAATAATATAAAATAAATTACCACTTAATAAAGTGGTTCCAGAGGAATTAAGATGGCTACTCTGCAGTCTCTGGACCTCTGATGTTTCTGGTTGTTGTGATTTTTAGTTTTGAGATATTTTTCGTTTCCCATTAAAATTCAATTTCCAAAATTTGGCATGTTTGCAACACTTTTCCTATTTATTTATTTATTTATTAATTTTAATTTCCGTAGAGTTGTATTCCGTACGTCCATATTAGGGCAAGTAGAGCGGTATATAGTGTTTGTTTGTTTGTCAGGGTCAGTTTTGAACGTTAAAAAAATCGAACATCAACCGACTTCATACCTCACAATCTAAAATTCTAAGAACAATAGTTTACGCTCACTTCTACGTCTCCAATCACACAATACACTCTGATCTCAATGTTCCTCTCGTCTCTGAAATAGCCCTGATCTCGTTACACAAAACTCCACTCAAAATTAAACAGTCATTACAACCCTCTGATCCGCAACATGTCTACTACAACACTTCCTTCAAATCCACAGCGCAGACTGAAGCGGCGGTGGCCACTCGATCATCTCAACATATAACGCCGATCTCCTAGGACAGGGGTCGGCAACCTATTTTAAGTAGAGAGCCATTTTTCCTTAAATAATTTTAATAAATCTTAGCAAGAGCCGCAGAGATGATAGAGTAAAAAACCTCTGTAGATCATCTATATTCGCAAATTATTATTTTATGATACTCAATAACATTTAATTGTATTATATATTTATTTTCACATATCGCAAAGTAAATAAACAAATAAATAATAACGAATGAAAAGGCGGCAGTCTTACAAAATAAATCAAGTACTTTATTTTGATATTGTATAATTCTATTCAATTTCGAACCTATCACATTTAAAATTATTTTTGAAAAAATACCTTTAATAAATGGAATTTTCATTCGTTTCAATAAAATTAAAATATACAATATATTTTGGACAGGCTGAAGAGCCACACAATTTGGATAAAAGAGCCGCATGCGGCTCGCGAGCCGCGGGTTGCCGATCCCTGTCCTAGGATGGTTGCTGCGTAAGCTTGCCATTCTGGCGATTTAACGGCTTCCATCACTGGATGGTCGTCGTACACTCCACTCACACCCTTGGCGCACATGCATGTGCGCGTGTATGTATGTACACACATATAGATGCGCGCATGTGTATTTGCGCCATCCCTTATCACTCATCTCTTTTGCCTATTATACCAGGATACAGTTGCAAAATAAATGAACAAATTAAAAAAAAAAATTAATTTTCTCATTGTAGAGAAAAAAAATCAGTGGGCAGTGAGATGGTAAGGAGCTCTTAGCAACAGAAAATCTATGAGGTTAGCAGCTGGATTCGAACCTAGGAGCTCTGCTTTGGAAACTAGAACACGCTAAGTGTATGTGTTGAAAGGATCCTAGAAAATTATAAGCCCAAAAAACTTGGTACTACTTTGGATACCAATATCGCTTCTGTTACTAAGTTTTTGTCCGAAATAGTTCTATCGGAAATACAACTTAACTGTAGCGATGTAGATACGAACTGTAGATACTTTTATTTAAAACTTTTTCTTTGGAAAATAGAATTTTGGGGAAGTTCTTCGGGTAACTCCTTCTAAATCTTCTTTACTATAATTTTCTTTAATTCAAGTAAAAATAATCATTGCCTTTTACGTTTAAAGAGATTCGGATTACTGGAAGATCTCAGTTTTACCCCAATTTTTTTTTATACTCTCTCAAAAAAAAAAAAATTTATATACAATATACATATATAAGTATATATGTATATAACAATTATTCCATAAAATTGAGTTATAACTTGTACAAGTGAATACTTTTCTAGAACAATTATTTAATGACGTTTTGGGGATTAGAATTCGGATTGAAAGAACAAGGATGGTTGAAGGCCTTAGGGTAGGCACTAATTTATCTGAAAAGAATCAATTTCTCTATTGGTTTTAAGAAATTTCGAAAATTTACTTTTGTAATTATCCTAAAATACTGTAAAATGAAGTCGCGTGAGTCCAGCCAGACTTTTTCTTAATTTATTTTTTCAAATTTAGAATTAATAATTAATATTTAGACTAGAAAACAATAAAAGTAGTCTATAAATAATTAAATTATTAATTTAGCTGACATTGTATTATAATTGCCAGTTAATCAAAATAACATCCAATTAATTTCAAATGATTTATATTATTATTAATTAAATAGATCTATCAGATTTGTTTACTACTGGCACATGTTTACATCGAGCTGTGAGCTCAATCTCTTATCGGATATAGTGCCGATTGTTCTTTTTTTTTAGCTCTATTTATTTATTTGCTAACTGTTTATATTCGGTTTACGAGCAGCGAACGTCTTTTACGGATAAATTCTTTGTATGTTTGGTAAAAAAAGTACACCAGTTCCTGTAATGGATCCGTAAATATATTTATTTTTAACCATTTTTGAAGAAAATTAATAGAAAATAGTTCCAGAGTGGTACACTCGAATGAGGCCCTTTGCTTTTCTTATAGAAATATTTTGTTCGTTTCACGTATGTAGCCAGTGTTCACCCAGCATCGTGAAGAAAAATTCGAAAAACTCCTTTATGGAGCTCTTTAGACATGAGGAAATCCTGACTTGTTCCATAGAGATTACTTCCTTCAAAGAACATTTATAACCGTTACAAAAAATAATGGTTAGCCGAACAGAAGCTGCGAAATAGTCCACTCTGACTTAGACGTGCTCTTCCTTCCAGAAGTATCACAATCTCCGATATAAACTTCCAAACAATACCCTTTCCTCTTCATCATAATTCTTTTGCTCTTCGCCTTTCATCCCGAATCTCATTGGTAATCAATCTTCTCTGACTCCGTTATTCCAATGGCCAAGAAACTTACAGAACGTAGCGATAATTTCTGAAAAAATTTTTAGAAGTAGTTAAGCAGACTGGATGTATGAATTGTTTTAACTAGTGAAGTTCAATTTGTAACGTGCTTATGAGGGAACTGTTTACTAATCTCGCCATTGTTGGGATATTTAAGTATATTATTCAGACCAGTTTTCTCATAAACTGCACTAATACCACTGGGAATGTCTCTTATTAACCAATAAAATTAAGTGAGTGAGGAGCTTATGAGGGAACTGTTTACTACTCATGCCATTGTTTGGGTATTTAATATATTATTCAGACCAGTTTTCTCATAAACTTTGCACGAATACTACTGGGAATGGGTCTCTTATTAACTAATAATATTATGAGTGTGAAAAGCTTATGAGGGAACTGTTTACTGCTCATGCCATTGTTTGGATATTTAAGTATATTATTCAGACTAATTTCCTAATAAACTTTGCACTAATACCACTGGAAATGTCTCTTATTAACCAATAAAATTAAGTGTGTGAAGAGCTTATGAGGGAACTGTTTACTACTCATGCCATTGTTGGGATATTTAAGTATATTATTCAGACCAGTTTTCTCATAAACTTTGCACGAATACTACTGGGTATGTGTCTCTTATTAACCGATAATATTAAGAGTGTGAAGAGCTTATGAGGGAACTGTTTACTACTCATGCCATTGTTGGGATATTTAAGTATATTATTCAGACCAGTTTTCTCATAAACTTTGCACGAATACTACTGGGTATGTGTCTCTTATTAACCGATAATATTAAGAGTGTGAAGAGCTTATGAGGGAACTGTTTACTAATCTCGCCATTATATGATCATTACAACTTTAATATGTCCGAGATTCTCATAGATTATGCAAATCTCGTGGAAGTTCTTTTAAAATTAATTAATTAGAAGAGTCAGGTTTTTCCATTTTATTTGTTCTATTTACGATGGCACCCTTTCCAGTGACAAAAGAAATTTCTGAAAGATTGTTTGGAATTTGTTTAGCAGGCACAACGTACCAATGGACGTCTGACGTCGCGTCAATTTTCGACAAATTTTGTTGAAAAAAATTCCTAATATAGTCGTAATAAAAAAAAAGGTGACATATTTGTGGAGTGGAGTGAGTAGCGAGACGAGAGGCCGCACTACTCGACTACTCGACTCAGTGGGGCAACCCGACCACTCACTGAATGAACTCAACAATACTGCCACGTTGCCAAACCTGGCACCCGCGCGCTATCTTCTCTCCTTCCCTTCCCCTCCCCATCTTCACCAAGCCCCCTTCCCCTCTCTTTGTGGCTCTCTTATTTTTATATTCTTGCTCTCTCTCCGTCTATTTATCTTACTTCATTATTCATACCAGTTATTATTACTTGCAATTCAATTTAAATTACCTTGTCATAATAAATTATGACCTTCACCTAGTATAATGTTTTCATCCCCTCCTCCATTGTTCTGTTTGTTTTTTTTAATCGAATCTTTACGAGTTTGTTTCATCCTTTTTTTAATATGTACGCATACCCTTTTTTTCTTAAAAATCCTTTCGTTTCATGAAACAAACTTGTGATAACAAACTCAAATGTTTAACTGTTTTGTTGCTTCTAAATTTTTATGGTTATTTAATTTATGGCTATTTTAACCACTTTAAATTATGCAATTCAAAACAGGGTTTTCGCTCAAAATTCATGGATAATATTCAACTATTTCGTTAATTATTTTCTTCTTCAGTACTTGAATTTTGAACAAGTAAATTTTAAGTTTGTACTAGCCCATTAGGTCCCATACCTTGCTGTACAAGAAGTAAAAGAATTTATGGAGCAAGAAATGGTGCAAAACTTTATGTAGGTACATGATGCAGAACATCTAGTGATGATGAAAGCCGTTAGGTCCCATAAGGGACGCTTACGGGACAATAAACCCTTAAAGTTCAGCATTAAGCGTTAACACTACTGGCTACCTCCGCTTTAGTCAGCGAGGATTGTAAGTGTTCTGGTGGACATGTAGCGAATCAGAACTTTGTAATGACTTTGTAATTAGATGGAGTTTTTTTTTGCAGCGAGATGCTACTATTTCAGAAACTAGAGTAATATTTAGGTCAGAGCGTATTAATGTGATTATAATAATTTACTAGTACACTAGTAATGATGATTACTTGTTTAATTACCGTACTCCAAATCATTTCAGTGTTCATGATCCTGTTAAATACCATTCCAAAACCATGGAAGGCAATGGAGTTGAAATTTATGGCCGTAAGCCATCAATCCATATTTGGATGAACCTAGGATAAGTGTGGTACATTGTGCTTCCAGATTTCCGGTGGTTTAACAATTATTTGTTGTACTAAGAAAAGGGAGATTGTTGGGCAGCAATCAAGGTCCATCAGTGCCTATCATGTTACTTCTAAATTAGTATGGAACTGTATAGTCTCTCACTTATCTTCTCACTGAGATGAGAAGCCGGACGGACAGCTCGGGTAGATTCTAGTGTACCTTTCGTAGTCATGGAACCCTTCTCTGCGTATCTTAGGTCTAGGTTCGAAACAACTCTGAGGAGTAGCGCAATATCACTGGCAATATCATAAGCGAAGGAGTTCATTCTAGGGCCATCGCCAAAATTGACGAGGGTCAGGTAGCTTATAATGGGTTTGCTGACTGGGCACATCTCGCTCAACAAAAATACATATGAACCTGATGGGTTTGATCCAATGGTGGTACATTGCAGACTTTACTTGATCTAGCAAGAGACACCTCTCCAAATGCTCTGCACTTGTGAAGGGTTTGGCAGAAGTTTAGGTGCCTTAAATTGGGCGTAGAAGCGGCATTAAACTATATGGAGGCTGCTCCAAGCAACTTTGGAGCTTGCTAGTAAGCAAACGGCTTGCACATGCGCTTAGAGCCACTGGATCATTTTGAATTAACCAGAAGAATGTTGGAACTGATTCGTTTGGGTCTTAGAGACTGCTGACCGTTTAGCTCCCTCTTTGCGTTATTTATTCTAATTTCTTGAGAATTTTAATAATTGCAATAGTCCTATATTTTGGCAATAAACCCTTTACAACTGTCCTACCGGACTGATTTAATAATTTGTAATAAAATTATTTACCAAAATTGTAAATATGGTAAACAGAACGGTAAGAGAGTTTATAACCAGAGATAATGTTGATTTTAAAACAGTAGATCCGTTAGCCCACATTTTACTTCATACACATTGTGACAGTTTTAACAAGGTAAACATGCATTAATGCTGCATAAATTAAAATCTCTTTTATAGAACAACTCGCATATTGAATTATAACTACTAAAGTGCATCAACGTTGATCCGTTTAAATTTTTATCAATGAATTCGCATCACTTTTTTTCCTTTTTTTTTTTGTGCATTATTGTAGCGAGCTAAATTTTTGAAATTATTAAAATCTGAAATTTGTTTGTACGATATTTAAGTTATCGATTTTGTAATTTTTATTATTTTTTATTTAAGCTTTTTCTACGCTAACAGTTTACTATCAAATCAACAATTTACCAAAATCTTGTTCTTCTTGTGGTCTAAAGAAGATTTTATTGGGGATACACTGAACGTGGACCCGGGGCTTCATTTTCAAAAAGAGACTAGATATTGTTTTTTTTTGGTTTTGTAAGGTGCGCAACATCAAGGGTCCTTTGCACCTAAACTATACTGGAGAATAGACACTAATACTATATTGCCTAATCTACACCTAGTGAATCTAATCGAAATAACCTATTGGTTGCCCTAACTCTTTCCTTTTAACCAAACTAACTAATGTTGGGGTGGAGTACTCGATATTCCTCGCACCCCATTGAGATCTAGCCTAAATTTTAAAATCATCTATTAACACGAAGTTTATATACAGGGTGTATACGGAGGAGTGATCGAAACTTCGGGTGGTGATTCAACAGCTCAAATGCAACAAAAAATATTCTCTTCACTTTGGCCCGATTCTCAATAGTGTCCAAGATATTTGCATTTTTAACTTTTCCGTCGATATTCGCGTTTTTCGCCATAAAAATGGCCGTAACTTTTCTATCCTTTATCCTAAAACAATTCTGTTTATTCCAAACGAAAGAGCAATAAATTTGCTATAAATATATTTAACCCAAAGCCTCAAAACGATTCTTATAACAATGAAATTTTTACTTGAATGTCTAAAAATTTCGTTCTCGATTATTTTTGTTAAAATTTTCAACTGCATTTTTTTCAATGGTTAATGAATCAAGGAATCACATAATTTGAGAAAAAGTTGCGCATTTATTGAGCTTCAAGACCATATTGATTTTTTTGGTTTTTAATAAAACCCTACCCTGGACAGAGGGGTGTAATACAGAAAACTGGGATTTTACGTAACTGACTTTTTACTACTAATTTACTCAAATATCAATTTTTACCATTTTAGTAACTATTTTAGTTTAGGACAATTATTATTTTATAAAACGGAAGTAAAAAATAAAGTAGCAATAAAACACAGAAGTGGAAAAGTACAATAGGCAGGTGCCTAGTTAAAATTACTACAAAAATCGTTCGAACTATGAAACAAGGAAGTGGGAAAGAATTGTGGCAAATTTTTAGTTTCTTGACTACAATTGTTTGTGCAACATATTTTAATGACATAATGGAGTTTTTTTTCCATCAAAGTTAATTAATTAATAATAATTCAAAAATAAAATGGTTAGCTATATTCTTTTTGTTCCTTCTCCAAAAATTGACATTTGAGTAAATTAGTAATGAAAAGTCACTTCGCAAAATCCCAGTTTTCTGCAATTACACCCCTCTGTTCTGGGTAGGGTTTTATTAAAAACCAAAAAAATCAATATGGTCTTGAAGCTCAATAAATGCGCAACTTTTTCTCAAATTATATGATTCCTTGATTCATTAACCATTGAAAAAATGCAGTTAAAAATTTTAATAAAAATAATCGAGAACGAATTTTTTAGACATTCAAGTAAAAATTTCATTGTTATAAGAATCGTTTTGAGGCTCTGTACCAAGCAGATTTATAGGAAATTTAATGCTCTTTCGTTTGGAATAAGCAGAATTGTTGTAGGATAAAGGATAGAAAAGTTACGGCCGTTTTTATGGCGAAAAACGCAAATATCGACGGAAAAGTTAAAAATGAAAATATCTTGGACAGTATTGAGAATCGGGCCAAACTGAAGAGAATATTTTTTGTTGCATTTGAGCTGCTGAATCACCTCCCGAAGTTTCGACCACTCCTCCGTATACACCCTGTATACACTCATACACTCATCCTAATAAGTACATTCGTCCTAATAAGTACATTCACCATATCATGGATTTTATCAATGATTTCTGGAGTAGTAACCTCAACAGGGCTTCCAGAACGTTCAGCGTCACTTGTGCCCATATGGCCTATTTTAATATTTACATTCATGCTAATAATTATATTCATCCTAATAAATACAATCATCCCAAAAAATACATACATCCTAATAAATACATTCATCCTAATAAATACGTTCCTCCAAATAGATATACGAGGGTCGTTTGAAAAGTCCGTGCAAAGTCAGAGAGATAGCACTACTTGCACGTATCGAGGTTATGTTTAGTTAGTAGCATCTCTTGGAAGAACACACACCAAGTTTCAGCCAGATCGGTCTATTTCTTTGTGTTTGGCATTCGTTTGAATCGAGGAAGTCGAGTGATTTTCAAAAAATGGACGAAAAAGAATTTCGTGTGTTGATTAAACACTACTTTATGAAAGGCAAAACGCCTCAGGAGACTAAAGAGAAGCTTGATAAACATTATGGTGACTCTGCACCTTCGATTAGAACAGTTTATAAGTGGTTTAAAAATTTTCGGAGTGGCCATATGGGCACAAGTGACGCTGAACGTTCTGGACGCCCTGTTGAGGTTACTACTCCAGAAATCATTGATAAAATCCATGATATGGTGATGGATGAGAGAAGAGTGAATGTGCGTGAGATTGCTAGTGCTGTGGGCATCTCGAATGAACGGGTACATAATATTTTGCATCAACATTTGGACATGACAAAGCTATCCGCAAGATGGGTGCCGCGATTGCTCACGCTTGACCAAAAACGAAATCGTGTGAAGTGTTGCAAGGACGGTTTGCAGCTGTTCCAGAAGAATCCGCAGGACTTTAAGCGTCGTTTCGTCACTGTGGATGAAACATGGATACATCACTACACTCCTGAGACTAAAGAACAATCTAAACAATGGGTTACCAAGGGGGAATCTGCGCCAAAAAGGCGAAGACCGTTCCTTCGGCCGGAAAGATTATGGCGACTGTCTTTTGGGATTCGCAAGGAATAATCCTCATCGACTATCTGGAAAAGGGTAAAACTATTACAGGTGCATATTATTCATCGTTATTGGACCGTTTGAAAACCGAGCTGCAAGAAAAACGCCCACGATTGGCCCACAAAAAAGTCCTTTTCCATCACGACAACGCACCAGCTCACACCTCAGCAGTTGTGGTCGCAAAATTAATGGAAATAGGGTTCCAACTCGTTTCACATCCCCCCTATTCTCCAGACTTGGCTCCCTCGGACTACTATTTGTTGCCCAATATGAAGAAATGGCTGGCGGGAAAAAGATTTTATTCAAACGAAGAGGTGATTGCAGAAACGAATGGCTATTTTTCAGACTTGGACAAATCCTATTATTCGGAAGGGATCAACAAACTAGAGCAGCGTTGGACGAAGTGTATAAGCCTAAAAGGAGACTATGTTAAAAAATAAAAAAGGTTTACCCCCAAAAATTAAGTAGTTTTTATTTTTGCACGGACTTTTCAAACGACCCTCGTACTCTATATTCCTCTTACTCATTTACGATCCTAAACCTATTTACATTCATACTCGATATTTGTTTAAGTTAGAAAAAAAAATACATTTGACTGGGATATATTTTTTAAAAACATGCACCTTATCAGGTAAAATGAAGAACTGGTTAAAGTAGTTCATAAATTCTCGAAACGATAATAACTGGAACGTTCACGTACTTAACTTAAACTAACATAAACAATCACTCCCTCATCATAGTCTAGGCATCTGGATTCATTCTCATTAAAATCAAAATATACAACTTTAGCTTTTTTCGTTTTGTGAGATATTGGGTAAACATACCCACGGAAATACCACTTAAACTGAGAGTACCCACTTTGAACCACCAGTAAAACAAAAAATCTATTTCTAAAGTTTGTCGTGATCTCGATACTTTTATTCCCCAATAAGAGAAATTTAAAAGTTATAAATAAAAGCACTAATTTAGAAATAAGTAAAAACTAAAATTATTTAAGTTATGGAAATGATTAGCTGTATGGTTAGCGAACTAGATTCACACGTGGAGATTGTGGGTTCGAATCCAGCTGGTGGCCCTTAGATTTTTCACTGACCGTATTGTCTGCAACATGAGAACAATGTCCAGAGAGGCTGCCAGTGCTTTGAAAATGATGGGCAAACTACTGCCCCAGTGAAAGGTTCAATCCGGCACGTCACGTATTTAAAAATAACAATTACAATTCATATATTATTTGTGAGCAGCTTTTTCTCAATAATGAAACTTAGAAAAAGCTGTGTTCAGAAATAGAGTGACGAATGAACCACCTCAGTTCACTCTTAAGAATAACTACGTCCCAATTTGGACCAAATTATGGCGGAACATTTTTACGACGTGGTACAATTTAGTATGATGTACTACCAAGTGGTTCGCGAGCCAAAAAAAGGTTGGGAAACGCTGATTTAGAATATTGCTGCCTCACAATTGCGCAGACATTTCTTGGAAATAAATTTTCTAGTTTTTCTATTAGTTTTTTATTGGTTACTTTTTCCCAGGACTCTGCGAATTTTATGACCTTCTTTCCTTGATTAAATTATTATTTTTTTCTGAGCTCTACTATCGCAAAATAGATACTCCACCTCTTGTACATGTATTTTTGTGTCACATGTTTCATATTCATCAATTTCTTGTAAAAAAGAAGTCTTGTGATTGGTAGTTTTATTTGGAATACTTCATTTGAAGTGGTAAAGGAAGCTTAATTAAAATACGTATATAAAAAAAAGTTTAATTCTCTACATAAATACAATAGCGCCACAATACTTTTATGATGTATTGGTAGTCGGTAAAAAAAGAAACTCAAGAAGAGATAAAGTGAGCGATAATAGGTAATAATTATTCAGTAATCAGTGGATGATGTATAGGAATTGGAGCCTGCTCTAGGCTATCGAGGAGGGGGCAACACCTGTCTGCTCTCTCAACAACCTTCGCCGTGTTATTTACAGCTTCTTATCTGCCATTTATTTCTATTTTTATTTACTACTTATTCTCTATTTACGTAGCTAGTCCACCTTAAAGGCAAAACTGCTAAGTAAGAGCTATGTTCCAGCGTTGATTTTACTCAAATTAATTGCCTATTTGCCAAAACTTTTATTATTAAAAAATAATCCCAGCAAAATCTGTTAAGCAAACAAACTTATTCTCTGTAAATCAAAGAAAACTAACAGTTTGACTATCCTTTTGTGATTATTTATTTCACTTTTAATGAAAAAAATAACTGAATTAGTGTATTGCTAAAAATGATCATTAGCTCATAAGTTTTACTCAGTTATCTCACTTTAAAAATAAAATAATGTAAGCGTTGTTTAAATCGTAAATATGTGGTAAAAGTGAACTCCAATGATGGATAACCCTCAACGTTCGCCTTTCTGAACAATGACGAAGGCTAGCCTTCTTGTAGATCGAAACCTTACGGTTTCTCCTAGCAGTTCATTTAACTGAATGGAGAATTGTAAACTTCGCTATCCTTTCAGTTGTAAGTCATAAATATTCGGGTATCATCCGGTCATAAGCAGAGTGATTTGTTGCATTTAAAACTACAGATACTTATTTTTACTAAAATAGGCAATACTTTTGTAAAAAAAAAAAAGGGAAATACGAAACAAAAACAAAATAAATACTTTAAGGCTTCTTTTTGTTTCGATAAATATTAGGCTCAGCCTTAGATATTAATAAGCAGGTACGCCTCTGGTAGGAAGGAATAAGAAGATGAAGGTTAGTTTGAGGATGTAGAATGTCGAGATCTCTGTGAAAGAGGCTTTGTTTCTGGTAAACCGAAAAAGGTGTTTGGCTCTTTATTGCTTTTAGCTATTGGTAGTACATTATTTGGAGGATCTGTAGCCGTCATTTTGTTACTCTAACTGTTATCGATATTGGGCAAGCAAAGTTATAGCAGAGGTCTGATGATTGTCTTATAGAGCAGTACGATGCAGCAATGTTCCTGTTAATTAGTGGGTACACCTGTTTCAGTCGGGTTTACGCTTGGTTTCTTGATGGTAAACTATCTCCCGGTGTGGACTTAAGTTTAGAGTTACGCCGAGGTAGCCAAGTATTTCTGCTTTCAAGAGATTTCTTGTGAATGTTCATAGAAAGAAAGAATAGTTCTTCATTCTGAACTTTCGCAGAAGCTTCTTGTCTTGAGATGGGTTTAGCTACAGTTTCCATTGTTTTTAAAATTTTTGTTCCATCTGCTGGCTACAAAATGTCTTGTTAGTTGAGGCCATCTTTGTATCGTCAGCGTTGGTGGCTATTTAAGCAAAATATAATTTCTTGTAATCATCTTGGCTAAAATTGAATTACAGTTATTACTTACACAAAATCGAAACTTATATACCATGTACTGTTTTGTAGTTTTAAGTGTGCCAGCTTGCCATAATTTTTAAATTGTACCGTTGTACTTTACGAACAATTGTCTATTAAATAATAGTGTAAAAAGTAATAAGGCCCAAGATAGCTAAAGTAAGCCAATATTTTAAACATGGTACGATTAAAAGTTATAAGCGTATATTGGAACGAGGTTATGGTGACAAGCTGGCCAAAGAGGAACTTCGTTTCTGGGTGAGTTAACCAAGGGAGTAGTTGCCGTCCCGGAGGAGGGTGCGTTAGAAGAAGGGGTAGCGTTCGCCGAGCATGCGCATTATCTAAGCCGAGTTTCGAACGAACACAGCCCTTCTGGGATAGTACAAGCTGACAACAGCTGGGATAGAATTTCTATATTGATCACGTATTTAAGAAGTTTCTCGTTGCTATTGATATTAAGTTGAAAATTTTTCACTGAAATTGATTTCTTTATATAGAAAAATTGCGGAAACCTAAAATTTGATGGTATTAGTGGACGTGACAATGGATTTTTTTTGTCCGTTAAATGGAAGAGTGTTGCTTTAAAGATTCAATTTTTTTTCGTTTTTTTTGGAGATTTTAGACAAAAAAGTGCTACACTTGCGCATAACATGAGAATTATTTGATCGTAAGTGTCCCATCTCCAAAAAAAATCCGCATAAGCGTAATCTTCTACTCGATTCAAGTGTTATCGCAATTTTTTTGGAAATCCTTTTGGATGAAAATTGATTCTAAGGAGATGTTTCTGGAACGCTTCTCTCAAATATCGTTTTATTCGAGCAAGTTTCAAAAAAAAAAACTATAATTATTTTGAAATGAATGTGGCGGATGTGAGTCACCCTAGGTTTTTAATTTTTAACAATTTTCGCTCCTTAGTATTTATTTCATAAATAAAAGTAATCCTTACTTAATTTAACTTTGTAAATTGTTCGTAAAAAAAGAAAACATACTTTAAGTCACAAGATTTTTACACAAACAGGCGCGCTCATTGGTAAGTATGTTACGTATAAAGTAGGGGAAACGCTTATTAGTATGTGATTGGCTGGAAAGCAATTGTGCATCTCGCCTCCTAGACATCGTCCTGTATTGTGCTCAAAGAGAAAGTCGAGGATGTTGGTAATAACAAGAAAAAGGCCGAACGAAATTACACTTCTTTTATAGTGTGATTTGTCTCGACACCTCTTCTTTGATTTTTATTTCTTCACTTTTTCTTTTATGTTCTTTCTATCCTCTATTTATCTCCAGTTTTATCTTTCACTTCACAGCATCTGTGATGATACTTCATTTAATGAATACAAATAATTTCTTTTACAACTTAGTCTGTCAAGCTGTACTGCGGAAAAAGAGGTCAGTTCTTTAGGGCTGACTTTATCAGCGTTATTGTTATAACCCGGCAATTTGCAGCTAAAGCTAGATTAAAATCGACATTCCTAAGAGTGGACACGTTCAAGAAACAGCTATAGTCAAAGTTGAAGACACGTCTGCTCCTATACGTCAATAGGATCTCTAGGATTAATCATTCTAAACTGCTGTACATCACCTCTGAGAATCATTACTTTTAATTGTTTGTATTTATTTTGCAACTGTATGCAGTACAACAAGCAAAAGAGATGAGTGATAAGGGATGGCGCAAATACACTTGCACGTATACATAGGTACATACAAACACGAGCACATCCATGTGCGCCAAGGGCATGATTGGAGTGAACGACGACCATCCAGTGATGGAAGCCGTTAGATCGCCACGTTGGCAAGCTTACAGAGCAACCATCCTAAGAGGTCGGCGTTGTGTTGAGATGATCAAGTGGCCACCGCCGCTTTATTCTACGCTGTGGATTTGAAGGAAGTGTTGTAGTAGACATGTTGTGGATCAGAGGGTTGTAATGACTGTGTAGATTTGTGTGGAGTTTTGTGTATCGAGATCAGGGCTATTTCAGAGACGAGAGGAATATTTAGATCAGAGTGTATTGGAGACGTAGAAGTGAGCGTTAACTATTGTTCTTAGAATTTTAGATTGCAAGGTTTGAAGTCGGTTGATGTTCGATTTTTTGGCGCTTCCGTAGAGTTGTACTCCGTACGTCCATATTGGGGCAAGTAGGGCGGTATAAAGTTCTCTTTTGTTCGTCATTGTCAGTTTTGAACGTTTGTCGAGTAGTCAGAGACGCCATGTAATTTTCCTCACTCAGTTAGCGATTGCAGTGTATAACGGAAACATGGTTAAGTCAAATTCATGACATTAAACTGATGAAACAAACCTCTGATGATGGGGGAAAATCTAAAAACTGGTCAGAAATAGAAAAAAAGAACGTGCTACGAGCGATAATGTCAGCCAGATTTCTTTTACGTATACTGTTATTATTTGACTTAATCGTCAGAACCCGGATGATTTTAAATGTCAGCTTCGCCCTTAGAATAGTCAAATCATTGAATGATGCTAGCTTCAGATGTTCGCCAGTTGTGTAAAAAAAAAAAAGAATCTGTTTGTGTAAAATAATATTATACATTCATAAGCCTCGATTAAGGCTGACTAAGACTAAGACTGATTTATGAAAAAGATTATCACAAACTCAATGTAGCTTTCGCTAAAAAAAAACTTGGTATATTACGGTACAATTACAATTTCTAGACAAAATTAACGATAGACTATTTTCATCGACAGAACTTTTATTAATGAAGATTTCTTTGCCCACAAATTGGGACGAAAAGGTGTCTTTTTGGAACAGATAATGTGCCAAGATGGATATCTCACTAGCATTTTTAGGTTAACTTTTTCCTTTATTTGCAGTCTAATTCCTTTACATTTAGTCAACGCAGTCCGATACCTTGGATTCTACTCGACAGAAGACTTACTTGGAATCAGGGTTCTACCAAACGCTCAAACCTCTAAAGGATGCAGTCCTTGCAATCTTAAATTCTTCGCTCTACAGTAAACGCTCCTTTCTACGTCACCCAATCAAACCATTCACACAGAACTAAACATTCCTTTCGTCTCACCAGCGGCTAAAAACACGTTCTTCCATCTTAACAAACAATCTCTCATCACAATCAACTGGTATAACACCTTTCTTTCAGGACAATTACAGATTACACTCCTAGACACTAGTCTCGCGATCTCCTCTCTGATGACGAGAGTCCATAGATAGTGAAATTTCGTTAGAGTGTTGCCACTAGGTAACTTCTCCTCTCTAATTATGTTGATATTTTATATTATTGTCCTTGTTGCTCATAACACTATAAAATGCGTTGATTGTTACTAAATAAACTATTTTAAAAAAACTTCGTTCTACGTCATTTGAGGGTTTAAAAGGAAAAATAAAAAAGAAATCATTAGGAAGTTTATTTTTACAATTTAGATGGTAAAGTGTAATTTTATAAGTACCATATTGCCAACTTAAGCTAATAAATTATACAAAAATAATTGTAAAATAAAAAATATTAGTATAGAAAGATAATACTATACAATTATGTATTATTATGCCTAAATAAAATTTTTGTTCCATATAGAATAGCTTATTAATGGCAAATTAAAAAGTGTGTGAATAATAAGATCCATTTATTAAATATTACTCATTTAGCTTCTTCGTCAGATGGAGAAAGTGATAAAGTTGCATTGGAGTCGAAAAGCCTAAAATATCAGCGCGGTATTGTTGAATTAATCATTGCTACAGCTCGCCAGAGATTAAATAAATAAAATGATTAAACCTAAATAAATAAGCACGGTAACCTGACATCTCTGATGAATGTAAATAAATAATAGACGCTTCAATGCTTACATAAAAAATAAATAAATAAATAATACAAAACAGAACGGGGTAAACAATAAATTATTGACCAAAAAGGAATGCAAGATGGAAGGTTTTTTTTTTATTGCATAAATTATTATTTTTTGTTTTTTGTTTTTTCAATTGCAACTGTTTACTTGTTTCCGGTGGAGCACAGAAAATCACGTGGGAACTGTTTGGGTGTTTGTATGTCACGCACACTCACTTTGGAGTTGCTCAATTATTTACGTGTTTAAGAATTTCAATATTACATTCACCGCAGTTTCTGTGGGTTTGATTTTTTACAACAATGCTCGAATTTATTTCAGCGACCTGTAAATTTCTCCATTAAAGTGTAGACTTTATTGGTCTTCTAAATCTACCAGTTATTTAACTTGTGGTTTTTTTGAAATTCATAATTTACTTCTTTTTAAATGAATTTATTAGAGTTCTGGATTGTGGTTGAAGAAGAATACCCATTGTTAGGTAGTCGGAATACTGCTTCCTTTCGGCACTACTTACCTGTGTGAGCAATGACACTGATCAAAACGAAACACAGAGGGTGTTACCACTTAGAGTGTGCTTGTCAACTGAGGTTAACGCTCAAATTGAAACACTTTCACGGTCCTTGCAAAGCCAGCCGTCGCATTAACACACTGTTGGTCACTTGGCTAGTAACTGTTAACTAAATTAGTAAAATATGTCATAGCTTTCGGTTCTTCTTTATTGGCTATTTGGTTTTTGGTAACATTAATCTCATTTAGAGGTGCTTTTAATCACTTTCTTTTAGTTACGAATTTACAATTTTACACAAATTAAAGGCACTTCTTGACATCAATAATGACATTAAAATAAAGAATTTCTTTGTACAAGATTCATTGCTGCTGTGTACATGTAGTTAATTGTATTGACAGAGAACGGTATAGACGGGTGAATGATTGGGTTTATTATTAATCTTACAGCCTGCCACGAAAACTTGTATTTTTGTAGGATTGTAATAGTGTTGTTATTACAGCCGTAGTTGAGAGCATAATACGTCATTTTAAAATGAAGTGGGAGCATTTCAGCTCCAGTGTGACGTTTACTGTTTGGTATCTGACTAATGTGCCACGACCAGAAAAAAGGTTGGGAAGCACTGCTTTAGAGGGAACTTTGATAGAACAATTCCCTCTAAATTTTATTTTTCAGATTTAATGTTTCCAATAAAAGATATAGATGTACATTTAATTTAGTGTAAGCACAAACATTAAAGAATATGTCGTTTTTAACGTTTTTTGGCAGCCGCCAAACTGCAAAATTTTTAATTGAAAAAGCACTTACGGCTCATATAATTCATAATTTCGACGGAGAATTTGCTTCTTAAATATGCTACACGACCTAAAACTCTATACTAACCATTTATGGTCTCTATAGTAAAGGTTCTGACGTCACCTTACCTAAAAAATAAAAATATATTTTTCAAAAAACTGTTCAGTTTTACAAGTATGTAATACCGTGAATTAGAACTTGACGGAAAAATTTCCAAAAAATAAAAATAAAATATAAAAGTGTCCATTTTGATGCGGGTAACGAAATTGCTGATGAAACAGCAAAGGAAGGAGCTGCGTTGATAATAATGACTCCTCAGCCCATTATCCCTGTATCCTATCGACATTGTAGAACAGAGGTGGAGCAGTGGATTTTGAAGGAACATCGGAAACGGTCGAGATCCCGAGCTGACTGCCGTCAGGCTAAGGAAATTCTTGGCCTGTCAAAAACGGCTATAGTTGGTTTTAGCAGGTCCCGGATCCAGTTGGTTGAAGCTGTGAAAGAAAAAGCGGCACGCGTCATGCAGGAGCTCACAGAAAAAGACTTCCAGTTGGTTCAGGTGTTGTGAGTGGACATGCGAACTTAGCGTATCATCTTTTCAAAGGCAGCCTTATCCAGTCGCCAAATTGTGCTGGCTGTGGTGTATCCGATGAGACTGTGCTGCACTTTGTAGAGGTGTGTCCAGTTTATTCTAAAACTAGATTCCTCGTCTTCGGTAGGGTAAATGTTTCCCTGCTGGAGATTGTGGTATCTGGTAATCTTAACGAACTTTCTAGGTTTGTTCAGTGCACTGGGCGATTGAGTCGCCATGCTCCCTAGTGTCCTGTTACTACTTTATTAGTTTATTGTAACGGATTTGTTGGTTTTAAAGCATCATTATCTCTCATGAGATGAGTGGTAGGCGGGGAACAATGGACATTTTGGATTGCCGGCGTTCCTTCCCCTTTCTGGTGGAACCGCCCGTCTAAAGCAATCTTGAATCTTGAATCTTGATTGGGCCACCTTACTTCCTCTTTACTTTGGTAGCATCTATACGAAATATCAAACTTTGAAAATCAAAATAATTCAAAAACATTGAAGACACATCAAGAAAATGGTATAATTTTATCCATTTCGGGATGGCACTGGTACACATTAGAATAGTAAATCCAAATTGATGATTTTGATATAATATTAGTCCTCATTTAGAAGTGTTCTTTAGATGAACTAGCAAGAATCCTGTGATGTTCTATCCAGAGTACACTCTTTTTTTATGCTAGGAACTTAAAATAATTCTTTCGTTAAAAAAACAAATCAAATATTTGCTCTTTAAAATAACGCATCTCCTGTAATGGTAGACATGGAGGTGAATTTAGTCTGTGAATTTGAAAGTTGACTATTTCCTCTGTATTACTGGTCTTCTTTTTGAGAAGAAAGGCATTTTAATTCGTATTTTATTCAAGAATGAATCATATTTACTCTGTTCTCGCTTCGTTTAAAAGAAATTATAGATCGGCTAAAAATTAACAAAATGGCGAGTAAAGATCATAAATTATGCCTAAGAGGGCGGATTTTTCTTTATAAATTAATATTGAATTTATTATTCACCGCTAAACCAAACCTTAGTATCATTACAATGTTTACGCGCCATGAATTAATTATGCTTATTATTTTGTTTTAAAAAAATGTATAGCCATCAAATGAATCTCTCCGTGTGATATTATGAAAGAAAAATATACTGTAAAATTTAATGAATCAAAAATAAGACCACCTGGTCTGTTAGAAAGGTTCATTATAAAGTATCATGTTTTACATCGCTTCTTAATAAATGAAAGGTACGCCTACCGATGTAATTATAGACCTTTCAGATCGATCATAGGCAAGGACGCGCGATCTTATCGATTTGTCGCTGTATTTAATTTACATGAGGGATGCTGGGTAAAAAGGATTGCTTCTCCCTTTTCCATATTTCAAAGTTAAGACAGTATCTCACTGATGTTCACTTTTCTATTTATTTTAATTGTCTACCCATCTTGTAAACATTCAAAACTAATCGAACGTTTGCATTATTCGATTGTGGATTAATTTTTGAACGGCAGTTCCTTAATAGATTATTCTTGCTGCTGAAATTTAATTTTATTAATTGCTTCTTTTTAAGTTGAACATACCGCTAGAGCAATTAACATTGTTCAAAGCAGAGTTAAAAATTTCAATGTGCGCTTTCCAATTCTGATCCTAATAAACTTTATTTTCTTTTTTATTGAGCGTAAACAAAATAATGAATTTAAGAAGGAGCCCAGAAATGGGTTACCCCTTTTAAAACTTAATTCTGAAATTACTTTTCAAACGTCTATATTTTAAATGTTCAAAATATTGAGAAGTAGTCTCGTAAAAAAGAATTGAAACTTCAAAATTTCCATTAGACTATGGAGTAGTCTTTTTTTACTTGTGTTTGAACGTATTGTGTGTTAGCGTACCATTAAAAGTGCTAAAGTGCACTTTGAATGCACGGGTAGGGTGTGTGATGCTGTGCATTTTTTTTTTTAAATCTATCTCGTATATTAGCCAAACGCAGCTGCAACTTTTACAGTTTCTGCAGCTACAAAAGTGATGTGATTTTTTTCTCACCGGAAAGAAATTACGAGGTGTGGCTATTAAATAACGAGACTATTGATGTAAAACATTTTATTTTAAATTTATACATATTTAGTTATTATCACCTTCAATATACACCCCTCCCATATCCCTACAACGCTCCATGCGAATTTACCATTGTTCGAAACAATGCTGGAAGTCTTTTTCTGTGAGCTCCTGCATGACGCGTGCCGCTTTTTCTTTCACAGCTTCAATGGACTGAAATCGTGTTCCTTTTAATGCAGATATGACTTTGGGGAACAGATAAAAGTCACTTGGGGCCAGGTCAGGCGAATAAGGCGGATGGCCTAAAACTGGGATGTCTCGTACTTGGCTAGAAACCTCTTGACAGACAATGCAGTGTGAGCCGGCGCGTTGTCTTGATTGAGAACCCATGACTTCTTCTTCCACAAATCGGGTCGTTTTTTTCCTTACTCTTACGGAGTTGAGCAAGCACCTACCGGTAGTAATGTTGATTAATTATAATCGATATTTTCATCCGTTTTGGACGTGCAAGGGCGACCCGGGCGGTCATCTTGGAAACGCTTGAACCACTCAAAAACTTGCGCACGTGATAAACATTCATCGCCATAAACTTCTTTTAATAAAAGATAAGTTTCAGTAGCGGTTTTACCAAGTTTCATGTGAAATTTCACAATTCGTTGCTCTACTACAACTAACACCTCTTACAGAAACGATGGTTCCGGTCAGACAGATTTCTCTACAAACACGTGAGACGCTGCAATCGAAAGAGAAGGCTTTACGCTGCACAGCTGTCGGTCGTTAGGATTTGTTGCATACAATAGTTCTTCTTTAGCAGCATCAGTCTCGTTATTTAATAGCCACTCCTCGTGCAATCTCACTGATTGGCTAGTTGTAACTAGAGCTCTGCCAGTATCGATATCTCTTGGTTTTGTCACTTTAGTAGTAAAACAATTTTTTTTTTAAATAGCACACATTTATTTCAATATTTTATTGCTCACGTATCATAATATTCCACAGATCTTTCAGAAAATGTTTTCCAAAATTACTCTCAGCAACACTGTATTAACTTTACATAATTAGCCTAAAATAAATGCATCAGAATTAAAGCATGATTTCGTTTATGGAAGTCTGAAAAGCAGCACTTCATTACGCTGAAAGCATCTTTATTAATTTTGTCGTCATTACCTTTTGCTGTTTAACCACCTGTTAGAATGTGTTTGATGTAATAATTCTTGCTAAAATAAATTCTACTTACTTCAGTAATTATTTATTTATTGTTTTCGGATTACTCCATTAAAAAATGGATCATCTTGAATAACCATTGCTTCAGACTCACACAATTTTACCTATTTTCACTTCTCTCTAGAAAGGATGTCTTCTTCTAAGAGCCCATTTCGTAGCCACACCTTGCTGACCTCATCTATCCATCTTCAGCTTGGACTTCCCCTTTTCGTTGTGACGTTTTGCTTTCCACTGTAAGACCTGTTCCTACATTCTCTTTTCGTAGCTGCGAACCACTGCAGTCTCTATTTCTCAATTCTCATGTGGTTTTTGTTTTTTTCTCTCTTTATTCCTAATATGTTTCTAATTTTGTATTTTATAACTTTCTTCCGTTTTGACTTTATAACAGAGTGTGGTAAAAATGTCCATTTGGGCAGAAAAGAATGTTACTCTGTAACTGCTTCCTTACGGGTCAACTTCTTTACGTTGCAATAGCTTGGTAGTTTGCTTGAATATACGAGGGTCGTTTGAAAAGTCCGTGCAAAAATAAAAACTACTTAATTTTTTGGGATAAACCTTTTTTATTTTTCAACATAGTCTCCTTTTAGGCAGCTCGGTTTTCAAACGGTCCAATTACGATGAATAATATGCACCTGTAATAGTTTTACCCTTTTCCAGATAGTCGATGAGGATTATTCCTTGCGAATCCCAAAAGACAGTCGCCATAATCTTTCCGGCCGAAGGAACGGTCTTCGCCTTTTTTGGCGCAGATTCCACCTTGGTAACCCATTGTTTAGATTGTTCTTTGGTCTCAGAAGTGTAGTGATGTATCCATGTTTCATTCACAGTGACGAAACGACGCTTAAAGTCCTGCGGATTCTTCTGGAACAGCTGCAAACCGTCCTTGCAACACTTCACACGATTTCGTTTTTGGTCAAGCGTGAGCAATCGCGGCACCCATCTTGGGGATAGCTTTGTCATGTCCAAATGTTGATGCAAGATATTATGTACCCGTTCATTCGAGATGCCCACAGCACTAGCAATCTCACGCACCTTCACTCTTCTGTCATCCATCACTTATTTATCAATGATTTCTGGAGTAGTAACCTCAACAGGGCGTCCAGAACGTTCAGCGTCACTTGTGCCCATATGGCCACTCCGAAAATTTTTAAACCACTTATAAACTGTTCTAATCGAAGGTGCAGAGTCACCATAATGTTTATCAAGCTTCTCTTTAGTCTTCTGAGGCGTTTTGTCTTTCATAAAGTAGTGTTTAATCAACACACGAAATTCTTTTTCGTCCATTTTTTGAAAATCACTCGACTTCCTCGATTCAAACGAATGCCAAACACAAAGAAATAGACCGATCTGGCTGAAACTTGGTGTGTGTTCTTCCAAGAGATGCTACTAACTAAACATAACCTCGATACGCGCCAGTAATGCTATCTCTCTGACTTTGCACGGACTTTTCAAACGACCCTCGTATATTGTACTGGGAAAGAATTGAAGTTTCCGGCAGAATCGAGTTCAGCATGGCTGTTGCTTTCCTAGCTTGTCCAATTTTTGACAAAATTCTAGATAAATACTCGTAATACTAGATCTCGTTCCTCCCTCCGATCTCTATATTCCTTTACATCGTACTTCATCCTTTGACAAATCCTTCTTAATTCGCGATACCTCTCTCTGGAACTCCTTACCATCATCTGTCCGCCATACTCCTGCCCTTTCCATCTTTAAGTCTCTTGTGTTCAGTTATCTCCTTTCTAACCAGCTTTCTCCGAAATAATAATCGAATGTTTTTATTTCCTTCATTTTAATTAACTTTATTCTAAGGCGACAATAACCCAAGGAAAATAAATTCATTTTCTTTCTTCTTTGTTTTTTCAAATATTTGAAATTGAAAGTAACCCGGCTTTGGGTTTTCAACTACAATCAGATTTTGATTAATAAATTTGGTGTAGATAATTTGTCTTCAACTTAGTAATTTGTACAGAAATCGTTAGTAATTCATAACCGAACTAAGTTATCAGAGAAGAAATAGTAAGTGGGTTAGAGTGTTTGTAAGTACGAGGTGTGTTCAAAAAGTAACGGGAATTTTCGTTTTTTGAAAAAAATATTTATTTATTCATCTACATTAATATTGTCGCCTTCAAAGTAGTCCCCTTCGCATACAATACATTTGTGCCAGCGCTTTTTCCAATCCTCGAAACACTTCTGAAACTCGATCTTTGTGATAGCTTTCAGCTCTTTCAGCGATTCGCTTTTAATGTCATCTATGCTTGTAAAACGACGGCCTTTTAATGTTCTCTTTATGTTTGGAAATAGAAAAAAGTCACATGGAGCCATGTCTGGCGAATATGGAGGCTGGGGGCATCGTTAAAGTTTTGTTTTGGGCCAAAAATTCACGAACAAGCAATGAAGTGTGAGCAGGTGCATTATCGTGGTGCAAAATCCATGAATTGTTTTGCCACAAATCCGGGCGTTTTTTTCGGATTGCTTCACGCAAACGGCGTTGAACTTGTAGGTAGTACTCCTTATTGATTGTTTGACCTTGTGGCAAGAATTCATGATGCACTATGCCATTAAAATCGAAGAACACAGTGAGCATAACCTTCACATTCGACCGCACTTGTCGAGCCTTTTTCGGTCTTGGCGATCCAGAATGCCTCCACTGGGACGATTGAGCCTTAGTTTCGACATCATATCCGTAAACCCATGTTTCGTCACCTGTTATAACACGTTTCAGTAGATCCGCATCGTTGTCGACTTCATTGAGTGACTCTTGAGCAACTTCCATTCTCCGCTGTTTTTGTTCGAAATTCAACAATTTTGCTGCCACACGTTTCATACCCAAAACATCCGAAAAAATTTCATGGCATGAGCCAATTGATATGGCAACATCATCAGCGACTTCTCTGATTGTGATTCGGCGATCGTTCATAACCATTTCTTTCACTTTTTTCACGTTTTCATCGGTTGTTGATGTGCTTGGACGTCCAGGTCGTTCGTCATCTTCAACGTTTTCGCGGCCATCTTGGAAACGCTTATACCACTCGTAAATCCTTGTTTTACTCATAGCAGACTCATGCCTTTATTAACATTTCACACACTTTATTTCATTTTTTACGCAAAATTTAATACAAATTCTTTGATCCATTTTTTTTAACAAACAAAAATCGCCAAGCTCGAAAAACACGTCTAACCTTAACGGCTGCCACTTAAGAAGTAAACAATGAATATTACTGAAAATTTTATCGTACTTCAGGGGCATGTGTAACAACATAATAAAAAAAAAAAATTTACAATCAGACTCTCCAAACCCGCGAAATTTTAAAATTCCCGTTACTTTTTGAACACACCTCGTATGTAGTTAGTATTAGTAGCTAATAGTTAAATGCTAAGTAGATAGTGATTGGTACTTAGAAATTGATTGATTAATAACCTCAATATCAAAATAATTTCTATTCGTCAAGTACTTTACTAAAAAATATTAATAATAACGTAAAAAAAAAAGCTTAGAACTTGTAAAAGGAAGAAGTGCATCTAACAAGGTTGTTGGGGCCTCTTTGGACTGCTGGATGAACGGTTGCTCGAAACATGACGACATCATCTACAAATCTCCTACACTAGCTTATGTCCTGACTGCTATGAGTTTATCTCCAATAATCATGGTCGCTCCAATTTTCTAGCCTCTAAAGCGTATTCGTTCATTTTTCTTAATACAAACTTTTACATCGCGTGTTTTGGTCTCGTTATCTAACACTTATTCTTCTTCTTTCATTGGCCATTAACACTGATCTCTCTCTAGATCTCATAATTTACTATTTTAAATTAATTTTCATCCTACTGAAAATGAATGTTTCGGACCACAGTTCTGGAAAATGACCTTTAATAACAAATCATTTGTGATTCATTAATGTGGTAGGTTTAACTATCAACGTTTATGTCATTGTAGGTCATTCTTAACCGTAGATTAATTAATTATTAATGCATAAAGTATCAATGAAAGGTCCTTATTAGTTGTAACTAGTGGTTAATAAGGTATATAAGATAATAATTTCGTCCATATTTCAACAGTAATGATGAAACGTATGGAAGATGTGTTCAGATATTGAGGAAGTGGTTCTTGGAGTGTAATAAACTATGGCCGGGTGCTCGTATTTATTAAGTTTGCCTTGTCAGGAGAGAGTTGGGAAAGAGCCTTGAGCGCTCGGTTTAGGACCAATCCTCGGGAGTCTCTCTGACCCTTTCCTGTCCTACCCTTATTCGAGGGAAATCTCTTTTTTATAGACATTCTTCTCTCCCTAGCCGAGACTCTCACTGGTTCAAGTGCTCCTCCATCTCCTTATATTGCCTTTAAACAACTTTATATCCCCACCACATAAACCCTTCTTACCTAACCTACCAAAAAAAGAAAACAGCCTATAACCTTCTCTCTTACTCTAACCCACTTAGTTTTTCTTCTCTGATAACTTTGTTCGGTTATGAATTCCTAAGGATTTCTGCGCACAATTCCTTTTTGCATTTTTTCATTGTTTTTAACATCTATACATCGTACATTTTTACAGTCTTCTTTCCAGAAAATTACGATTTTTTTCCCCCTTATCTGAATATTAGGCATTTTTATTGAAATGTAATTTTTATAAGATCGCTGTTATAGAGTTATTTGTAATAAACATTCCGATTCGTACCATTTTTTTTTATAATGGATGAACCAGAACATGTTTTTATATTTTTCTGGTGGGAAGAGAGATTACTTGCGATCTAAATTTGTTTCTCACCGAAAACATTTGTTTAATTTCAAAATTAATTTATAGGAAATGATTTTGTGTTTGAACCGTCTGTCGATCGCGTATAAGATGTTAGACTCACCCTACAGTGTATTTAAACTTCAAGAAGACCTCAATAATATCTCAGCATGGGCCACGAACAATAAGCTTACCCTGAATGTAGAAAAGACCAAAGCTATAGTTATTGGCTCCAACCCACTCCTTAAATCATTGGCTCCTCTTCCTAATCTTTTCCTTTACAATACCCCAATAAAATATTGTTCCTCTGTGAAAAACCTTGGTATCACTTTCGATCAAAACCTATCCTGGAAAAACCATGTTTCCCAAATCTCTCGTCGTTCCATCCATATCCTTAAGCAGTTTAATAGTTCCCGTCACCTTTATCCAATTAAGACCCGGCAACTCCTAGTTTCCTCTCATATATTCCCCCATTTCGACTATGGTTGTTTAGTGTATGGCGGTCTTTCTGGTGATATTGAAGCTAAGCTTAAGCGCCTCATGAACTGCTTCATAAGATTTATTTTCAGCATTTCCAGAGACTCTCGCATTTCGCACTGCTACGATGAGTTGAAGTGGCTTTTTCCTGTCTATCGCCGCCAATATCTTTTGGCTTCTTTCCTTTTTCAAGTCATCCAGTCTCAAAGGCCTTCCTATATTTTTCAACTCCTTAAGTTTAAATCCTCCATCCATTCCCGTAACACTAGATCTCGCTCATCTGATCTCTATATTCCCTCTCACCGTACCTCATCCTTTGACAAGTCCTTCCTAATACGTGCTACCTCTCTCTGGAACTCCTTGCCTTCATCGATCCGCCATGCTCCTACCCTATCCATCTTTAAATCCTGTCTATTCAGTTATCTACTTTCTATTCAGCTTCCTCCGAAATTCTAATTGTTTTAATTTATTTCCTTAATTTCTGCTGTTTTATTATTTTATTTTTACTTTCATTTTCACTTATTATATTCTCACTTTTGTAAATACTTATTTATTTATTTAATTTCTGTATAATCACAGGCCAAACTGTTAAGGCCTCTATTTGTTCCTGTATTTATTCTTAGGGGACAATTGTCCCAGAATAATAAATTTCTTTTCTATTTCTATTTCTATTTCTACATGCTGTGAACGGAACAGCAATCAAAAGTAATGGTTGAAAGCCGGTGGCAAAAAAAGATTCACTTCATAATCTTGTAAAGGGTGTAGAACAATAACTGATGAATAAACACTAACTGTAACTCATCAGCACCAAAAACTGGAGGATAAATGACATAATTCTGAGATGAGGCATGTATGTATTGTAAAATTAAAAATAACAAAAAAAATCAACGCGAAGCGCAAGTATTTTGGCTATGATAAAAATTCAAGGAGATTTGAAGTACAAATCTTTTGAAACTAACATCCTGGTTCACCCGATTTAGTACTATGTGATATCCATCTATACTAACTATTATGAATTTTGTGGATGAAAAAGCTGAAAAGTAGAAGCAGTAGATTGATATTTTGCAAATACAGTCGAACCTCGCTTAACGAGCATAATTCGTTCCAGAACCTTACTCGTTAAGCGAAATACTCGTTAAGCGAAACAATTTTTTTCATTTAAATTAAAATAAAAGGGGATAATTGGTTCCATGCAAAAAAAATATTGATAAAATTTTTTTTTATAACATTTATTTCGAAAAAATTATATACATATGTACATATGATGTAATATAATATAAATTACATATATTAATTGAGATAAATATGTACATTCATAATTAATCCTTTTTAATTATAAATTTGTCCAATGTTCCTTGTTTCTGCCGTCGCTTCAAAATGTCTTCAAAATGTGACACAGCATTATCATTAAATAAATTTATAGATCGCATAGCCACAGCCTCATTCGGGTGATAGTTTTCTACGTGTGTTGCAACAGTTTCCCATGCTTTCAACATTTCTCTTATTGCGCTGGAAGATTGTTGTTCCTCTGATATTTTCTCCTCTTTGTCTAATAAATTCTCTTCCACCAATTCTTGTTGTGAAATGTGTTGCAACTCAACAAGTTCCTCTGTGGATAGCTCTTGACTATGATCTGCTACAAGCTCATCAATATCATCTTTATCAACTGTCAATCCCATATCCGTGGCCAAAGACACAATTTCATTATCTAGAGATTCCACAGGTTCGGATTCAATCGCCTCAAAACCAGATTCGACGAGGATTTCAGGCCAGAGCTTCTTCCATGCAGAAATTAGAGTTTTTTTGGTAACCCCGTCCCACGCCTTGTCGATTATCTTGAGGGATGTAACAATATGGAAGTGGTATTTCCAAAATTCTCGCAAAGTAAGGTTTGTCTCTTCAGTCACCTCAAAACAATGTTCGAAGAGACCTTTAGTGTACAGTTTCTTAAAGTTGGAAATTACTTGTTGATCCATAGGCTGAAGTAACGGTGTAGTATTAGGAGGCAGATATTGAATTTTGATAAATTGAAATTCGTCAAGAAGATCATTTTGTAGACTTGGAGGATGAGCGGGAGCATTGTCCAGTACAAGCAACGCATGGAGCGGCAGATTCATCTCCAATAAATATTTTTTCACAGAAGGACCAAACACTTCATTTATCCATTCAACAAAAATGTCACGTGTCACCCAAGCCTTGTTATTGGCTTTCCACATTACATTTAGTTTGTTCTTGTGGATGTTGCATTTCTTAAAGGCTCGTGGAGTTTCCGAATGATACACCAGCAATGGTTTAATTTTCAAGTCACCGCTTGCATTAGCACAAAACAGCAACGTGAGGCGATCTTTCATGGGCTTGTGGCCGGGTAATGCTTTAACACAAATGTCACTATATGGACTTTCCCTATACACCACTCATTCGGTGAAGTTCGGTTTCGACTGTATCAGTGCATTAGATACGTGGAGAATATGAAACGCATATGCGTAAACAGGAATGACTAATCGAAGAATGCGCAGTTTTCGATGAGTCAGCGAAAACTGCGCAGCCAGCGAAATGTCATTAGAAAACTATCGTTATGCGAAACATCGCTCGCTATAAGAATCAATTTGTTTTACTCGTTATGCGAATTACTCGTTAAGCGAGGTGCTCGTTATGCGAGGTTCCACTGTATTCCAGAACTGCAAAAAAATTTGGGTACTTTTCCGTTAGCCGGTCGCAAATGTCGCCAATTGTGAACCAAACGCGAGCCAAGTCAACGGAAAAAAGTCGAAAACGTTCAACTATAAACAAATATTAATTAATAGTAAGCAAAACAAGTTCAACTATAAACAAATATTAATGAATTGTAAAGAAAACAGTTTTACCCAATACTGTTTTTCGCTTGCGCTTGGCTAACGGAAAAGTACCCAAATTTGGAACAGAGATGATCTACAAAAGAGAACCTCTAGAAAAAATAATAATAATTAAATTTTTTAACGAAAAGAAAAATTAATATACTGTTAACTTATTAGAAGGAAATATTTTCATTAAAAATTCTAAGTAAAAATTAATACAAAAAAATTAAATTAGTGAGGAGTTATATTAAAAGCGTTAATGATTTTAAAATTTTCCTTTAAAAATAACCAGTTAAAAAAATGAATTATGTTTCTAGTACTGTCGAGTGTGAAATGTTGGTGAATGAAAAACTAAAGCAAAGCCAGACGTGGTCCTCGGTAGTATAGTGGTCAGTATCCCCGCCTGTCACGCGGGAGACCGGGGTTCGATTCCCCGCCGGGGAGAATTTTTTTTTTCATGTAAAAATTAAATTAATGTTATTTTTTAATGTTTTTTTTATTTCATTATTAAGGTGATTGTAAAATTGATTTTTTTAAAAAAAGGTTAGTTACTCTTCTAGTATAGATAATTTAGTGTAATCGTGAAGATTTTCTATTTTGAGATTTCTGAGAAAATATCTGTTTGTTTTTTTTAAATTGTTTTGGAGACTGTGGCTCACTATTTTTCAATATTAACTATAGTTGTGGATGGAATCTTTGTAGTAAATTATTCTAGGCTTAGAGGGAGACTTAGTTTATAGTTGAAGAGTAGCAGCATTGCTATGATTGCTTTATGTGAACTTAGAGGGCTTGATTAGGGGCTGTGTTGGACTTGCAAGTGAGTGAAAGTGGCTGGAGGTTTCATGATACTTCACAGAGAAGGGAGATGCCCAGTTGGAACTGTCACTAGCGGCCCCTCTGTTACGTCCACCGTGTGTATATACACCCTCTGGCCATCTCTTGTTAGCTAACCATAATAGATAAGCAAATGTTTTACTTAGCCCTAGCCTACATTCTACCAATTCCGTCCATTGTCTGTCTATGACTGAATCTTTTTGAAAATGCATTTTCATTGTTCTCAACATATCTCAGTTTTTGCTGAAGTTTTTGGGTGATTAAACTTCGTAAAACTGATTGTTTCTTATTCATTTACATTAATGTAGCTGAGCAGAACATGTAGTCTTAAACTCTCGCTTGTTCGAACCAAAATTTTGATCGTACCGCGGGTAGAGTTTGTAATCTCCCTGCTAATCTAAGTATTCTGACGATGCTAGACGATACCCAAAATTTAGATTCATCCAATGTGGCGTTATTAACTAATATTTAATTTGCACACTCCATAACTTATCGTTTTAAAAGACATTTTAATTTTATATGTATACTTTTCTTGTTTTATATTTATTTTTCATTGTAAAATTTCCTTCTGAAGGAAGATTTTGGTTAACAATGGGTCCGTCTGGTTTGTTACCTGAAAATTGTTTGAGTTATCACACGGATGGTACCAGAATGAACGGAAGGTCTAGAGCGATCGTCTACTTTGGTATCGAATACCACTTGATGATGCCTCTTAAGAGGTTAGACTATAGATTTTCCAGGGTGAGCTTTATGTTACTCTTCGTTGTGTATCAGATGAACGGACTTGCATCTCCCCGGTAAAAAAAAGGTTTCATGTAATCGGGTAGTTAGGCGGCGTTGAAAGCGCTGAACTCTCGTGATTTCACTTCAAGAAAAAGATGTTAGAATGTTCTAGGGTTTTGGTAGTGCTGGCAGCTGTAAAAAATATTCTTCTGGGTTCATAGATCATATAGGGGATTTTAGGTAACGTGATAGTGGACTGGTTTACCAAAGTTTGGAGCTTTGCTCTCTCTTTCTCATTGGTCCCGAACCAGTTGTTGGCGTGTCGGTTGGCATGTAGAATATGCTGTGTGAACCAAAATGAGAAGATTTTAGTGTCTTTTTTTTAAAGGTGTTCAACATCTAAGGTCCTTCGCACCTGACAAAGCTTCTGAATGACACTACACTGGTCAGTCTCACTACAAAAGAACGCTTAAGCATCTACTGGCCTGAGAATCCACTATCCTTATACCACTACCACATAATAGCCCTTTACAAATGAGGAATAGTTCCCTACATCGCACAAAAGAGAAGATCAAATTATGTAAACTTTGATCAATCTAAAACACTCATTCTAATAAAAGCAGACTCTTGCATATAAATACTTTCATCCAAATAAATACAATCACACTCATTAAATCTATCTAAAATGCATTTTCTCCTTCACTCACTCACAATTTACTAACACTAAATGCAATTTGTGATGGAGTACTTGATATTCCTCGCATCACATTAATAGCCTAATCTAAGATGAAAACTTATTTAATACTTACTTAATTATTTACACAACATTCATATGACCATTGACACTTATATCGGGGGGCCAATCCCGACACAGACCCACTCTCCAGAATACAGTGGCTCCTGAAACATGCGGAGGAGAAAATGAAAATTTATGAGAGTCCAATTTAATGAGAATTAATTCGTGGCCCGTCTAAGATTGACAGTGAAGTAGATGGTTAGTGAAAAAGCTGTAGGATCTTTCTAGAACCTCTCACCTGATAAAGGAGAGAACCTCTAGAAAGTGGAGGCGGTTTATATGCCCAATCCTCTCTACAGAGAGTTGGGGATACGCAGGTGGAGTACCCATCTATCTTAAGACGGACTGTTTGGAGTACGAAGAGGCTAGATTCAGGACGTTAGATCGGTATAGCTCGATGGAGCTTAGGCTGTTACCCTATAAAGATAATTGCTTGGTTCGTTCGGACTTCCTTGAATCTTTAGTGGATTCGATCTGGAACTAGATTTCCATTCTAAACTCGGCCTGTTATTATTTTCTTTAGAATGGCTGTACCTCATAGAGGGGCTTAGTGTATAGGGCATACTGACAAATTGTAATTATAATCCACCTTTACAAAAGTCTGACTATTGATTTTTTAAGATAGTTTTAGCGGAAAAGACTAAGATGAATTCAATGTGTAAATTAGGTTTCAAATTTCTAGAAAATTGGTGGAGCAGAAGTGTTATTTTAGTGCAGTGTTTTGTTCGTATTAAAAAGTAGTTTCAATACAATTTATTTTCTTAAATTGTGATTAAGAACGTCGTCTGAGTGATCGCTTCGGATAAATTTTTAAATAATGTCAAAATTGAGGATAAAATCATCGAGTGTTATTGGATTTAATCATAGATCTTCGTGAAAGTCATCCAGTTTTGAAAACGCAAGCTGCTAATGAAGAATAGAGAAAACCAGAATTTAAACTAAATACTTTAAGCTAAAATATGATACATACAACTGAGCTTAAACTTACTAAAGTTTATGAATAAACATATAAAATCTGTTACCTATAGGTTAGGTTAAATATTTTCAAACACTAAATAACAGCATTAAAGGGAAAGCGAGGTAATATTGTGTATGGGATTTTAACCACATGTAAGACAATTTACTTATGTAAACTTTGTAGATAGTTTGTGTAAACCAGCAAGTTTACTAGAGTCTGTTGCGAGCTCTCTTTAAACGAATTGTAAGTTACTAGAAGTTGGGTGTAACTAAGTTTTCCCACTAAGTTCAAATAAGGTAGAAGAACTTTTAGATAGGTGAGCAATCCAAGGGGTATCAACACGTATTGAAACATTGCCTGCAGAATAGTATAACATAAATATTCTTCTTTTTCTATTAATGAAGCATTAATATGTTACAATTTGTTTATAAATATCGACTTTTACTTTAACGCGAATTTATTTTTCACAACTGCAGCATATTTCTGCAACAAGTGAAGCTGATACTTGATCCAGCATATGACGTGCATGAGTAGTTTGTGGGGAGAATTCACCCTGTAGGGAAACTCTCTAAAGAAGATACACTACACTACTGTGCACTGGCACTTTCTTCATTAAGAAGATCAATTGCCGGCGGCGCTTCAATCATCTCTTGGAAAGATTTTTCTGGCGATGCAGTAAGTTGGGGGTAACTGGAGGGTTAGGATGTGAGCAAACTCAGGCTTATAACTTGGGATTGGCGGATCATACAGTTTCAGAAATATGGGGCTTCAAGTGTACTTTTGTGACAAATTAGCCTTAGCGATTCGACGAGAAGTTTTCAATTCGAAGGATTGGATTCTGAGGATATTGTAAGCCTTGGCTGCCATCAAAGTTTCATTCCATAAGTCCAGAAAGGTTTGATGCACCGTCTTAGCACGAATGTTTCTATTATTTCTGCCATACCAAAACACTCGCATGACAGAAACATAGTGGAAGTCAAAGTCTTTGTTCGAAACTCGAAAATCCAAAATTGGTTATAAAAATGTACATGCTACAGGTTTAATTATCATTATGTAGATAAGATGTTTGTTGTTTAATGTCAGTTTCCAGCGTTTGTCGAGAAGTCTTAAGCGTTGTTTTTGAATCGTCTATTTAGTTCTTTTCGTTTAGATCTAGTTTATGGTTTCCAAGTTAGGCGATTGTCCATGAAGAGTCCTAGGTAATTAACACAATCTGGAGTGGGTGAAGAAGTGTTGTTTCAGTAAAGGAATGGAAGGATTGTTCGCCTTAAGAAGGATAAAATTTAGGAACAATTGTTTTCTTTCATTTTTAATTCTCCACTTCCTTAGCCATAGTTTAAGGCAGCGGCGACAAACTCAATTTAAACACGGGCCAATTGGTGCTACAGGCAAAAGTCACGCTAGCCACATCACATTTAAAAATCTTGTTAAATTTTTATTCTAAAGTGAGGATTCAAGAGTTTGGACATAAAATTGTATTAATAAAACGAAAATTATTCTTTTTTACCCGAAATTTGGCTGGCGATTTCTTCGTACAAGTTTTGTTATATTTGGATTCAAAGACTGAGGACGAAAGAATATATTTTAGAAATGCCTATCTCTTTTTGTCTTTTAAAACCGAATCATTCTGGAATTCCTCTTAGAGTAGCAGACATCTTCTTCTTCTTAGTCAATCCTCGTCTACCTTTCAGTGTCGAGGTGCCTTTACTAAAACCTTCCAGCTATCCCTATCCTCAGTCAAATTTCTCCTTCTTCTCCAATCCAAGTTTTTCCTTCCGAAGTCCTCCCTCACTATCCCTTCCCATGTTGTGCGCGGTCTGCCCCTGCCTCTTTGGCCCTGCCTCTTTGGCCCTGCATCTTAGCCTCATAGCAAAGTCTTGCTATACGGCTTGTGTCCATCCTCATCATGTGTCCGAACCATCTTAGCCTGTGCTCTCTCAGCAGCTCTTCCACCGGCCTGACGTCGAGATTAGACCTTATTGTAAAATTTCTTATTCTATCTCTCCTCGTCTTTCCCTCTATTTTTCGGAGGAAACGCATTTCGGCTGCCTGTACCTGACTGCTGTGTTTGGAAGTTAGAGCCCACGATTCGCTGCCGTAGGTTAATATTGGGAGATAGGTATTTTTAAAAACCGTAGCAGACATATCGCTTTTAAACTGTGTCAGCGTGTTTATACACGGCCGCAGGCCTTTAGCTAAGGCACTGGGCCACGTGTATACTTGTCTTCAGTAGCTAAAGAGTTAACGAGGGAAGAAATTTTGTGTACGGTAGTGCCTTGATGTCCCCTAAGCGCTAATTTCTTCATAACAATTTTTTTTCTATTTTCATTTCATTTCAGAACATTGTGGGCCACAAGAAATTACTTCGACACCTCTAGCTTAAGGGTTACTCCATGATATTAGAGCAAGCGATAGGCAAAGACCACGAGTCTTTGTGAAGGAAATGGCGTACCGTGTTATCGGCTAAGTGATGGGTATCAGGGGAATAATTTGTACACATCTCTTTTCTCACAAAGTTATTGCACAAACAATTGTTCAGGCGTTATTAAGATCTTGAATAAATAATATTTAATTGCTGACAAAAAGTGAAGTACTTAACTGGGTACCTTTAAAAGAGAATGAAATCTCAAATTGCCCACTGATAAAAAGGAAATAAATAAATATTTAGAAGTTATAATCTCATAATATTTACCTTATATTGTTATAACTGTTTTGTTTTTTAAGTTTAATACAAATATTCTATTTGAGAAGAAATTTGATTTATGAAAGATAATTTACAACTTTGTACTGGACATATTAAAAACTTAATATGAAAAGAGATTCTCCAAGTTAGCAAAACTGAGCCCAAGAGAGTTAGTAGAGTATGGTGTTAGAGGGAGCGATCTATCTCCTTGCTTGAACGTGATTCCATTATATCTTTTAACTACCATCGCAGCGTCCTTGCAACTTACTGTCTTCTAAGAACTTTACCTCTTGCCAAACAATCTGCCACAGCTTTCTTAATTGAATTTATTTTTTATTTTTGAGAGAACATTGGATTTTGTATCTTCCGCATTTCTAATGAAAGTCTTACAGTACCAGATTTACACACAATTTGAATCTGGGCCCTCTAGTGATTTCTGTTTTTCAAAAAATAGTTTTGATTTCATAAAGAATAGAGACTTTTTCACTGATGCTCTATTTTCATGTATCATTTTTTTTTATAAATAATTTAAATTACTAATTGATTAATGATTTGATGTTTTTATTGCAGTTTGCCGCAGTTGTATATTCCGCCAGTTGGAACGGAAGAGCATATGTCCGATCTGTGAGGTTCAAGTCCACAATACTAAATTACACCTTAGCCTCAGGTAAACAAATTTTTAATTTTATTTAATGATAGTATAATATATGCTGCCGTGAATGAATATAAAGTCTTAATGTTTTGGAATAATCTATAATAAAACGTTAGCGCAAATTATTCTTTACAATACAATTCTGTATTTTCTAGTCGTGCGGCCAAATTGTAATTCTTACGCATGTTCAAGCGTTCCTACGAGTCTGCTTGTTTGATGTGAAGGAATTTTTTCATTTTGTCTATTATTTAATTTTTAAATTTAACATTTTTAGATATTTCTGTGTTGGTCAGGGTGCCGCCATTTTTTACAGTTATTATTATTATGCAGGAGTTTTTCCTGCAACTCCTGCAACTAGATGGGACCCGTCTGATCATCTCGTAGCACCCCTGACAGGTTTCCCTATAAAGTACATCTTCCACTTTACATTTCTAAAATATTAAACGTACAATAACTAGGTTTCATTAATTTGTATTTCATTATTTTTACGAAAATGTCTGACGATTCATTATCTTTTTTTAGTAATACATTATATACATGTAATGTAACCTCTCTCGTTCAGTCAACAAGTGTAGTACGAGTCGGTAAGTCAATGAAATCCAAAATCCCTACACCAAACTGATCTATCTATCTCTGATAATGGATTAAAGTTCGAAACTGGTCAGGGATACGCAATAAGCTTGTGTAAAATCAAAGATATTATCCAGTACAGCGATCCTAACCACATTTTCAACTCGCCTTATTCTAGCACATGGCAAACAACCCAAACAAACCGTAAACAATCGGTGTAGAATAGAATATATGTTTTTTGTCTAAATTAATATTGTTTTAAATGAATTTACAAACTGAATATAAAGTTTTTTTTTTTTGTTTGTTTGTTGGCTTCCTGTCTGTGCAGATTAGTCAGGGATGTACTAATGTATTATTTAATGGGATGTGTTATGAGTACTATTGTTATTTTTGTTTTAGTTGCTGTTATGTTTTATGTTTTTATTTTTATTTTCAAAGTTTGATTTTGTTTTTGGTAATGAATTGGAAAATAGCCAGATACGTTTCGAATATTGGTTCTGTGAGGATGGTATGTAGGTTGGCAGGAAGTGGACATTTCGCTTTGATGACTGCATTCCACAGTTTGTCCCTATCATCCTGGTGACTATTGCAATCGAGGATCAGGTGGTTGGCGTCTATAATTGTATCAGAAGGGCAAGAGCAAATTTGAGGGACTGAAATTCCTATACGGCTGAGATGGTGGGGCGAGAAGATATGGTTGAAGCGCAGTCGTATCAAAGTAGTAGTGAACTTTCTACGTTCTGCGAAGTCAGAGTACCACGGTTTTTTAGGTATTGTCGGCTGCAGTGAGGTGTAAAATTTACCTTTGGCATATTTTGATTTTTCGTAATCTATAGACCATGCCCTGTAGTAGGAACGTTTAGAGAAGTTCTTTATATCTGAAGGTAACAGTTTCTCGAGCTTTAGATTCTCCAGGCGTATTGCCTCTTTTGCCTTAGAGTCTGCAATTTCATTGCCAGTTATCCCTGAGTGGCCCCTAATCCATATCAATCGAACTGTCTTTCCGCTAAGACCCGCTCTCTTCAGGAGGTGGACAGTTTCGAGCACCGTGAAATCGGCTTTATGCCCGGGGCATTTAAGCTTGTTGAGCACACTCTTGCTATCAGAAAGTATGACAACTGTTTGTGCCTCTGTCGAGGCCACTAGATTTGCGCATTTATTGATGGCAGTGAGTTCAGCCGAAAAGACTGAGGCATGGCGGTGTAACTTATATAGTCTACTGAGGTTGGTTTGCGGGTCATACACTGAACATCCCACCCCTTCAGGGGATTTAGACCCATCAGTGTAGTGTATATACTGAATATAAAGCAGAATATAAAGTAGACAAAGTAAAAAAACCAATTGTTTTAAAAAAAGTAGTTTTGAATTGTAAATTTAAATTATTCTTCACCTACATACACCTATCCCACCAGCCGACCATGTGCGGTACCTTGGAATGTACCTAGACAAGAGTCCTACCTGAAACCCCCATACAAGACTTAAAAACGTACCGAACTAATCAAACGATACAAACTTCTAGCCAGACTACTCGACAAACGCTCAAAACTCTCACTACAGAACAAACGACGACTCTATACAGCTCTTCTCACCACCAATATGGACTTACGGACTCGAACTTTACGGAACAGCTAAAAAAATCCAACATCATAGACTGCAAACACTCCAATCCAAAATACTCCGCCGCATACTTAGTAGACGCTCCATTCTATGTTAGCGTTCCACACAATACATACAGATCTCCAAATTCCGAACACTCATCTCCGAACTTGCCAAAATTCGATATAAAAATTTTCACCAAAAACTCTCACTTCATCCCAACCCTTTAGCTGCAAACTTGTCTTCAACTACGCTACCCTCCAATCCTCGAAGACGGCTGAGACGCCGGGACCAACTGGGTGACTAACACGTCTGACACGTTATTTATTTATAAACTTATCTCATTTACTTTTTGCACCCTGTAGTAACAGGTGTAAATTTCAATAAAAGGATATTAAAAAAAAAAAGTTTTCTTTATAATTGAAATTAAAGGTATCTTTTTAATTGCAGTAATTTATTAAAGCAAAAAAAAAGTGTAGAACTTTAAAAATAACTAATAGAGAAGATAAAGATTGTTTTACGTTACAAGAGATTAATTCAGAACCTATATTTTATCGCACATTCATTTTAATAATCGCTTGTACCTAAGCGGATACTGCGTCATACTTTCACAAAGTTCAATTTTTAAACTTATCGTTTGATTATATTCTACATGGTGAATCAGGAAACCTTAAATGGTTTCTTAATAAAAAAAATTAAGTTAAAATTTAATTATTTCCTAGTAGATAGGTGGCAATTAACATCATCAGAATTAATGTCTTCCTTGAGGTTAAACTAAGGTTCAATACAAAAACATAAATTTGCACACTCATATGACCATTTCGTACTACCGTTCTCGAGATTCTAACTTGAAAAAAAATTTCGTATCTTAAAACTAACATAATCTAGATTAACTGCAAAATTGAAGACATCTTATTTTCCAAAGGCAGTACTGTTCTTTGGAAAGAAGTACACTTCCGTGAGCGGTCAATCGCTGACTTCTGTTCGATATTTAGTGGGTTACTGTCGACCGGTAACTTCCCTTTACTCCTCTTATTAAGGCAGTGATCCTAGCATTACTTCTGCAACTTTGCAGAGAGTCTAAACTGGCCATAATTATCTAGCTTGTTGATATACAAGCTAGTAGACTAACCCATGTTATTATATACCTGTCCCTTATGGAGTATCACCTGCAGGACCAATACGGATAATAATGCAGAATTAGTTTCCAAAGCTGGCAACGAACTCGCCACAATATAAAGAAAATTTAAGACGAAGATGGACAAAGTGGAAAAATGTATTTTCTTCGCTACAGAAAAGTTTTTCGTACCTTTACCAGACTTAGTAACCCTCTTTGCAGAAACATAGTGAACTATGTAGGAAGTACAGACTATTGTAGAACTGTGTAGCTGAGTACAGAAATCGAAGGGTGAGAATCGCACTCAAGTAAAGTGAGTTTACAATGCTGTGGTATTTGTCAACATTATTTCTCTTAACCTAATGGTCTGATTTTTAACCTTTTATTGTAAATAGTTTGGAAGGTTATAAGTGTAAACTGAAACTCTATACATGTAGTATGTACACTGCCGGTCAAAAGTTTAGGACCACCTCAATTTTTTGAGAATATTCGATATATTTTGGAATAAATAACACAAACTAACATTGTTTTTCAACAATGAAGCTTTAATATATGTTAACAGAAGTACACAGTTCAATGTACGAGGGGCACTATTTATATTTTGAGCCTAATAATAAAAAAACAGTAATTTGTCATTGAAAATGACTTCATTGTTTTTCAAAATATTCTCCTTTATGATCTATACTCGAACACTTCTGCATGCGTTCGAACCACTTGTCAAAGCATTTTTTCATTCCGCTTGAGACTCCTGGTTTTTGAATGCATCAACGGCTTCTTCTACCGACGAAAATCGTTGTCCACGTAATTTATTCTTGACGTTCGGAAAATAAAAGAAGTCATTTGGTGCCAAATCAGGACTGAACGGCGGATGACCCATTAATTCGATTTTTTGAGTGCTCAAATAGTCGGTTGTTAGACGAGATGTGTGACAGCTGGCATTGTCTTGATGAAGAATGATCCGACGGCGCTTGTTTGTTTTCCTTATTTCATCGAAGACTTCCGGCAAACAAATGGTTGTGTACCATTCAGAATTGACTGTTCTACGTTCCTCTAAAGCAGTGGTTCTCAACCTTTCTAATGGCGTGACCCCGCAATACAGTTCCTTATGTTGCGGTGACCCCAAACCAAAGAATAATTTTGGTGGCTACTTCATAACTGTAATTTTGCTACAGTTATGATTCGGAATGTAAATACCTGATATGCATTAAGTATTCTCATTGCTACAAATCAAACATAATTTAAACGTAATGATTGATCACAAAAACAATATTTAAATTATATATTGAGAAATATTTATTACTGATTCCAATAAATAACATTAACGGCCAAGAGGGTGTGCGTTCCAGCTGAATAGCGCTGCTGCAGACGGTAGCGCGGCTTCTCAGCGGCTAAAGCCATCGGAAATATGTATTTTTGTATGCCGGGGTCGCGACCGACAGGTTGAGAACCGCTGCTCTAAAGGCACTGTTGCCACATGACCAGTTTTTCCGAAAAAACTGGCGACCATTTGTTTCGAAGTGCTTCGAGTGCGAACAACTTTTGTTGGATTTGGTTCATCTTGAAACACCCATACAGTCGACTGCTGTCTAGTTTCAGGCTCATACACGTATATCCATGATTCGTCGTCACCTGTTACAATCTTATACACGTCTTTTGAAGCACAGCCATTGTACGTACGCTTACCGTAAGTGTAATTAGGGTTTTGAGTGATTAAAACTTATTAATTAATATAAATAACAGGTGGTCTTAAACTTTTGAGCGGCAGTGTATGTTTATATTGTATATATTTTTGAATTATTCAATTTTAATCTAAATTATTATTATTATTGTGTTCTTTTTAAAGGTGCTCAACATCTAAGGTCCTTCGCACCTGACAATGTTGCTCAATGACACTGTACTAGTTCATTCTAATCTAAAACAATCATTCTAATAAAATACACTCATGCATATATCGTAAATACATTCATCCAAATAAATACAATCACATACATTAAATCTAATCGCGATTTGTGATGGAGTACTTGATATTCCTCGCATCACATTAATAACCTAATCTAAGATAAAAACATATTTACATACTTTCAAAATAAAACAAACAAAAAACAAAATAGAACTTCCATTTTGTGAACAAACTACGAGTAAAACCCAGGACATTTTATAAAACTCTCCTTTTTTGGATTCAGTTGAATTCATATTAGATACTGTTATTGAAAATTTAATTAAAAAATTTTGCATGATCGTAATACTACATATAAATAAAAGATTATTTAAATTAGAATTAAATAGCCTTAGGCAGCCTTAAAGATAAGAATCGTTTCGTCGGCAGTTAAGGAAGTTAGAGAACGACACACACGAAATGTGAAAATATCTAAAAACCCGAAGCCATTATCGGCCCTGGCAATTAAAATTTCTACTGAGAATAAGTTCTATATTATATCAATTACATCGTATAATCATTACAATTAGCTGGAAACATTGCATGCTACTAATTTCTTTAAAAAAGGTTAGTATGCAAATTTTTAGAAATTATTTTAAAAACGGAGAATGTTTATAGATTGGCTGAACATCCTCTTAATCATTAGTATTATTAACTACATTTCTCAAAAGTTCGAGAGGCATTTTCATATGTTTTCATTTCTCATTTTAATTTTTAAGTTTAATTTGTTTAAAAACGAAATTGCGTATTTAATGACGAAAACTAATTCCACGGTTTTTGTTAGAAAATGTATTAGAGGGCCATGAAATCGAAAGCCCAGAAAAATAAATAAGTCAATAATTGATGGTTCTATTTTTTTTTAAATCATTTTTCACAATATTTATTTTAATCTCAAGCGGCCTTAAATTTAATTAAAATTTTAAAAAAAGCAAAATTATTTACTGACATTTGGACCAACTTTTATTGCCTTTTTCATGTCTGCATAAAAGAATTGAATCCAAATTGAATACAGCTATTTAAATTTGCAACATAAATTTTGTAGAGCTTCCTTCAACAGAATTTATGATAGTAATTGTTTTTATTTATTTATTTATTACAAATTTATGTATGTAGCAATTTAAGTAGTATTTAAACGCACTTAAGAATGTTTTATAATTGCTTTATACAGGCCTTGAAGAAGTCAATAAATTTGGCGTAACTTTTACAAAAAAATGTGGTAAATAACTTTAACTTTTGGTTTGGTCAAGTTGTTGGGCAGTTTTTAAAAATTTAATACACTGAAATTGTCATCGTTTCTTTTGTTTTCCATTTGTTTGTGAATTTTTTTTGTCTCAAAGAGTATCAAAATCTGAGATTTTGGGCGCTCGGAGTCATATCAGTGTGCTGCTTGCTTCTGGATAATGTTTTCTCGTTAAATTTTTTTTTTTTTTTTTTTTTTTGGCATTGGCTTCCGCCATACAGCCAGCATCGTCTAGGTGCTTATCACTAGAATATCACTCACTCTCCATTCTTACCTACAAATACATTCGCTTCACACATTCATCATTCTACTATATACTGCTATTTACATAAACTACTGCTAATGGATGGAACAGCACTCTGTGCTCCTGCCATCCTTATAGCTTAACCAAAATTAAAATCACGTAATCCTTCTCTAAGCATTTTCTTCCATTCATTCTAATTCGGCTATAGCTTTTAAATACATTCATATTTCATTGCTAGCTCTGCTATCGACTTAAGCACATAAATGTTGGTGGAGAATATAATGTCTTCGTAGCGAAATGGTGCATCTAAATACCTGTATATATCGTCAAACATTCGTTTCCTTTCTACCACATAACGTGGACATATCATTATTACATGTTTGAAATCCTCCTCCTCATTGCAATCTACGCAAAGAGGAGAGGACCTTTTGTTGGTCCTGTGTAGATACGATCCGCACACCGCATGGTTCGCTCTCAGCCTGCTTATTGTCGTAACAACCCATTTATTAGTGACAGTTCCCTTAAACCATGGTTGTCTAGGTAACTGATCTGCCATAGTTTTATAGAATCTACCTTTATCACCATTATTGTAATCTGTCTGCCATTTTTGTAGTGCTGCTTTTGCAATTATACCCTTGATATCGGCGTGTGGTAATTTATAATTAGCCATTTCCCCACTATTGGTGGCTACCTTTGCAAGTGTATCAACAATTTCATTCTCTTTTATACCACAATTACCCCTTACCCACAAAAAATTAATGCAGACTTCCTTCTCTTTAAAAATGGCAATAGTTTCTACAATCTCTGCGATAATGTGATTCATTCCTGTAGACTGGTTGTGTATATGTGATAACTTAAAAAAATTAAGTTAAAATTTAATTATTTCCTAGTAGATAGGTGGCAATTAACATCATCAGAATTAATGTCTTCCTTGAGGTTAAACTAAGGTTCAATACAAAAACATAAATTTTGCACACACATATGACCATTTCGTACTACCGTTTTCGAGATTCTAACTTGAAAAAAAAATTTCGTATCTTAAAACTAACATAATCTAGGTTAACTGCAAAATTGAAGCAATCTTATTTTCCAAAAGCAGAACTGTTCTGCACAGTACTGTCGGCCACGGAGCATGAGCAGTTGTGATCCTAGACAGTGAAATCGAAGGCAATAAACTAGGCTGATTACAGAACATTAAACCAATCCCATTTCACCCAAAATAATTTATAATTAAATAATAATGAACTAAAAAGTTTGTTTGATGGCAAGATTACTAAAGTTTAGGTAGGGATTTGCTCAGTGCAGATTCAAACCCAGAGATCCCGTGTTCGAACCCACTTGCCAGCACTACTTTTTCTCTTCCTAAGGGCTTCGTACATCTCTCAGTCCATTACTGTACTCTGAGAAATACTCTGGACACCAATGAATTCAGATGTTAGATGCGCCTTAAATAATTAAAAATAAATAAATAAAAATATCATTAAAACCTACCCAAGCGGTACCCATAAATTGTAATTAGTGAATGGGGTTCCTAAAAAGGTTTTTCCAATTTCTTTTCATGACAAATTTATATTTTATTTTTTACGGTATATCGCAATCTGAATAGTTAATCTTTACTTAAATAATCGATAGGCTAACGTTTCAACTTATACATTTTCATGAGAGATTTTTCTGTCTAGTGACGAGGCTTATAGTCTCTTCCACGAGGGTGAACCACCCTTTTGTTTACTTAATCTGGAGGGATTTTTTTTAAAGCAACGGTTGGAAAAATTGTTTTATAAAAGGATTGAGTTCAGAGATACGGCTTAAGAATTTTAAGAAAATCACATATTTTCCACATAATTGACGAAAATAAATGCATATTTTAATTAAATATTTGGCATTTTTAAATACATAAAAATCCGTTCCTTACGTGATCACATTACTTATCATCGTATCCATCAGTAGACACAGCAAAGGTTGTTGGAGTACTTTCGACTCCAATTCTAATCATTTTGACCTGCAATTATCTGTGTTTGTTCTTTCTATTTCATTAATACCGATGCACGCTACTGAGACTTATTAATAGACACAGTTTCACACTGTTTCCTAACATTTCTTATGACGTCTACATCTTATTTCGTCTTCTTATTACGTGATAATCTATCCATTTTCTTCGTACCCGATCTGATAAAATTCCGGTATCCAAGACTCCACAGTTCCTTATTCTAGAGTCCTATCACCAGAGTTCTCTTGCACAGCACCTTTCAAACCTAACTGTATCCGATACTTCTTTTAGAGGACTGTAGTGCCAGTAGCCTTTTCTTCACTAAGTCCAACACCATCAAGTGATACCACTGGGCATCTTCTCAAAATGTCACTCATGTTATTTTATACTAGGTTCAAATTAGCTTGTAAATTTTATTGTAGCAATTAAATGTTAAAAAAAGAAGTTTCCATCTTAGGAATTTCCTTTGAAGGTATCTTTCAAGTAAGGATTAAAGGTATCTTTGACCTATCGTAAAAATTGTAGGTAAATACAATGTAAGCAAATCACCGTCAAGTGAAGTGAGAGGAGAAACAATAAGTGATTACCTTTATCTAAGTCAGGCTATCTGGATGAAGTGTTTGTACAAATATTTATACTATATTTTATTCAAAGATGAAGAATCCTTATTAGGATAACTTCCTTATAAAATAAGAAGATATTAAACAAAAAAACACTTGTACTCTAGAATTATTGATAATAAGCACACTGGAAGGACAAAAACAAAACTTAAGCGGTAGCTTGAAAAGTCTGAACGAGAGTGGCATGGAACCAGCAACTGAAAGAAAATTCAATAGCTAAAAGTAAGCTTTTCAGAATGGTTGATAACAACAGAAGCCAATTCAATCTGTCAAAAGACACGAATTCCTTAAAAAGCTGTAGCGGATTGCTTCTGTCCCAAAATTTCAGCTGACTAATCCGAGATAATCGGCAAAAGGAGAAAAATTCTATCTATTATCTGCATACAATGGAGTGGTAAAACTGCAGTGATTTTCTGATAATGTGCATGTCATTGCAACTCTTATATTTTACTCATTGTTTTTTTAATTTACGTAATATTGAGCTCAAGCAAGCAATTAATAAATTTTTTTTAAATTATCAAGAAAATGTATTATGAGCAATTAGAGAAAGAATGTAAACATGTTATGTTGAGAGCTTTCCTTTTCTAATTCGTTAGAAATGAATAGAGTATCGACGAGGAACATCCTGCTATCGCCCAGCCGTCTCTCGTTCTTTAATCATTCCTTCTTTCACCTTTCCCCTCTGAGGAGGATTCGTTTTTTATTAATCTTTCCCTTCATCCTGTTTTCTTTCGTATTTTTTTAAACAACTTCCTTGAATAAGAAAATTTATTGTCAGACAGGAGGTATACTCTTTTGTTTTGCTTCAGAAATTTTGATTGTTTCAGAAATTATTATTTTCTCATTTACGTCAATGTTTTATAGTTCTTCTTTACATGAAAAAGTGATACAATATTATTGTTTCAATAATTTCTCTTTTAAGAAAAGTGGAGATACATTTTATGTAATGTTTTAATTCGACTGTCTATTATTTTGATAAACCCTAATTATATTTATGCTCTACTTTAGTCTTATTTTAATTTCAGGCCGGACAAAACCTTACAAGACATTGTATACAAACTAGTGCCTGGCCTCTTTCATAATGAAATGCAAAGAAGAAGAGATTTTTATAAAAATCATCCATATAGAGGTAAGATTATTAAGAGAAATTATTTATATACAAAAATTGACATTTAATAATTAATACTGCACAACTTTGTTTGGTGGTTACCTGAAATAACGTAGCAACCGCGATAGATCAAAGTCTAATGTGATCAGTACAGTACGAAAGTAAGTAAATAATAAACAAAAACTAGGCGAAAGTTGGGTACAAAATCTTTGAAAAGTTTTAAACAAAATTTTGTAGCAATAATTTTTAGAAAAAGATTCAAAATGACGTGTGTACGTACATACATAATGATTTAGTCAGTTATGTATGTTTTTTGTTCTTCGCGAATGTATGGAGCACTGCATCAGTCACAAACTGTATTTTTTCAATTAAAAAGTATTTTTTTAAAAACAGAATAAAATTTGCTTTTATCAGTTGCATAAAAACTGCATACAATCACGCTTTTCCCTTTAAATAATGTTGAAAAATATTTCGAGTAAGTTCATAAGAACTGATTGTCAACATATCAGATAAAGTTTATACGAGGGTCGTTTGAAAAGTCCGTGCAAAGTCAGAGAGATAGCACTACTGGCGCGTATCGAGGTTATGTTTAGTTAGTAGCATCTCTTGGAAGAACACACACCAAGTTTCAGCCAGATCGGTCTATTTCTTTGTGTTTGGCATTCGTTTGAATCGAGGAAGTCGAGTGATTTTCAAAAAATGGACGAAAAAGAATTTCGTGTGTTGATTAAACACTACTTTATGAAAGGCAAAACGCCTCAGGAGACTAAAGAGAAGCTTGATAAACATTATGGTGACTCTGCACCTTCGATTAGAACAGTTTATAAGTGGTTTCAAAATTTTCGGAGTGGCCATATGGGCACAAGTGACGCTGAACGTTCTGGACGCCCAGTTGAGGTTACTACTCCAGAAATCATTGATAAAATCCATAATATGGTGATGGATGACAGAAGAGTGAAGGTGCGTGAGATTGCTAGTGCTGTGGGCATCTCGAATGAACGGGTACATAATATTTTGCATCAACATTTGGACATAACAAAGCTATCCTCAAGATGGGTGCCGCGATTGCTCACACTTGACCAAAAACGAAATCGTGTGAAGTGTTGCAAGGACGGTTTGCAGCTGTTCCTGAAGAATCCGCTGGACTTTAAGCGTCGTTTCGTCACTGTGGATGAAACATGGATACATCACTACACTCCTGAGACATAAGAACAATCTAAACAATGGGTTACCAAGGGGGAATCTGCGCCAAAAAAGGCGAAGACCATTCCTTCGGCCGGAAAGATTATGGCGACTGTCTTTTGGGATTTTAATCCTCATCGACTATCTAGAAAAGGGTAAAACTATTACAGGTGCATATTATTCATCGTTATTGGACCGTTTGAAAACCGAGCTGCAAGAAAAACGCCCACGATTGGCCCACAAAAAAGTCCTTTTCCATCACGACAACGCACCAGCTCACACCTCAGCAGTTGTGGTCGCAAAATTAATGGAAATTGGGTTCCAACTCGTTTCACATCCCCCCTATTCTCCAGACTTGGCTCCCTCGGACTACTATTTGTTCCCCAATATGAAGAAATGGCTGGCGGGAAAAAGATTTTATTCAAACGAGGAGGTGATTGCAGAAACGAATGGCTATTTTTCAGACTTGGACAAATCCTATTATTCGGAAGGGATCAACAAACTAGAGCAGCGTTGGACGAAGTGTATAAGCCTAAAAGGAGACTATGTTGAAAAATAAAAAAGGTTTACCCCAAAAAATTAAGTAGTTTTTATTTTTGCACGGACTTTTCAAACGACCCTCGTACAAAGAGATTTAATGCGATTTAAAGAGCAAATTTGAGGTTTACATATCACCAAAAAACTGGTACCATACATTTTCGAGTCAAAATTCGGTTTAAGAAAGCCATTCTAGAAGTCCTATCAGCGGTTATACAACGATTTACTGAATCCTACAGTTTCCAACTGTCGCGAGGATTATACTCTAGTCGATACTTAAAACGTATAAACGAGAATCGGATGTGGACAATGGTAAAAGGAAAGTAATCCTAAATCTCATTTCACGACTGACGTTTATAGCTTGTAACATGAACGTTCTGAAGCTATCTTGTATTTCTTATTTTTGTTCTTCGTTTAAAAAAGTTGTTTTCTCACATTTTAAAGATTCTTTAGTTAGAGTGCTGTTACTTTAATATTTCTTTTTGGTGGTATTAAGGAAAGTATTTTAATTCCCAGATCTAATCAGGGGTTAGCGATGAGCACTCGCTCGATTGCAATCGGCAAGGTTTTATCTCAATGTAAAAGCTGCCAATTGGAATCGGACCTAGAGCTTGGGCGTCCAGTATTCTAAAAGGAAGTAATAGCCGTCCAATGAACTAGAATAGTCCACCAATTGTTGCAAACCCAGTCAAACATGATGCAACGCAATAAAATACCCTAAATTCGTCTGTTTCTCTTATCAACTTCGCTTATACTGTGAACAAAAATAACATGAATCGTTGTTAGGTCAAAGATTAATTTAAATCAAATAACAGAGAAGAATAACGCAACGTAACGGAAGTAAAATGCAGCCCGCACTAGAACTACGTCCGTATCGTATTATTATTTTTGGTGAACCTAATCTGGAAGTGAAACCTAACTGAGTCCCTCATTGGAATATCAACTTTGAACTCTTCAATTTTAGCGAGCAACTTAATGAAAACAACATTTCTGCTATCAAGTTTAATTTTTAAATTCTGTAAGCGAAATTGTGAATTAAAAATAAAGTCTTAAGATTTGCTCTCATACGATTGATTCATAAGGCATTGTCCTTTAAAAAAAGACGTTGAAAAACTTGGCAGCTCCAGTTAAATAAGTGTACAATCATTAACATCATGTTTGGCTCCCAAAATCTAGCACGTAATGAGTAAATGTAGAGTTGTTAATGATTCCTGTGTTTATCATTTTAAGTGAGTGCTACTCGTAGTTTAATTTTCATTTAACGCTGCTCTTTCAACTAAATTGAGATAACAACTAACCAAAAAACAAAACAAAAGCAAACACTGTACTTTGCAACTAACTTATTAAAAGTTACATTTTAGTCATCATGTAAAAATTCTGGACGCTACATTACAAAGTATAAATATAAGCGTATTACAGCGAACACATACTACAAAGAGAAGAAAATGTTGAAAATAAACCTCAAAATAAAAACGGGGAAAGCTAACTTTTTAACAGGTAAGGCAGGTATCAAAAAGTTTTGCTACTCTGTTGACGACTGGGAGTTACGAAACATCTCCTCCAGCCTTCTGGGGGAGATGGGTGTGGTTGATGCTGCTGTACTCTTCTAAAGCACACACAAAGTAATCATCTGTAGCAGCGGTTTCCCATAATTCTTTGACTTCCTTCTTCTACGCTTTCTTTATTATTATGATAATTATTTCGTTTTTTTTCTTTTTCTTATTTTTTTCAAGCATTATTGGGAGGAAAGTTTTCCATCTTGTTTGTCCCAAAATCATTTGCATATGTTTCCCATTTGGGATACATTGTTACAGTAAATGTAGACACTTTATATCTACCATTATCATTGCCATTCTTAAATATAAATATCTGAATGTGGCATTTATTTTGATTTATATGTTTATTTTGTTTTATTTTTGTTTTTTCTCCAGATGAACATCTAGAACCGGAATGCCGTGGGGTCGGTCTTGACAGACTTATTTACTCGCCAGATGATCTTATCAGCCTTTCTTTGGAATTTTACGATGAGTGAGTAAAAAAAAAATAACTATTTTATGTAAATGTGTTACATCGGCTCTGATTTACATTTGGACATATTATATTTATGCTTGGTGATTATCGTAAATTCTTTTTTTATGGTCTGTTTCTTTAAATTATCAATTAATTAAACGTGAAATCTTCTCTTTTTTATTCGTTTTTATAATAATTTATAGCCATTGAATTCATAACGTTGTCCAGATTAGCAGAGTTTATGTTGCATGAATAGAATGTTTGTAATGAATTGGCGGGTTTAATGAACAAGATGAATTACAAAGAAGGAATGGTTAAGAGTCTCAGAATGGTTGGTTTATCAATCAGCGTAGTCTTAATTCAATAATCTTTTGGTAAAAGAACCCTACAGCCTCCATTTTCATGCAAAATTGAGACGTAGAATAAAATCAAAGTCATTGCCTCTGGTATTGAAATGTTAATTTACCTGTATAAAAATACATATACACCAGGCATAGTGTGAATGGTACAAGTATAATACAGGATGCGAAAGCTCCTCGGCTTAGCCGACGCGCACCGCAACCGTACGGACACAGGAAGAGGGGAAATCAGCCAGTGCTGACACTCTCGGGAATTTTAGTGACTAGAAAGGTCTAGGATAGGAGATCACGAGTCCATCGTCGTTTTAGACGTCGTGGGTTATCAGGATGGGTTGATGAGCAAAGAGTTTGAGCTGTTGGATTGGGAAGGCAGGATAGGTTTTTGTGGAACTTGAGGAATCGTGAATGGATAGATGCGGTGTCAAAAAGGATATTTAGGTCTTTGTGTAGAATGAGGTTAGTGACATAATAGAGTGCATTTACAATACGGTGGAGGACTTTTGATTGGAAGGATTGGATGCAGGAGATATTGGTGGGTTTAGTTGGAGCCCCACTGCTCTGATTCTTAAGTCCAGATGGATTGAAGTAACGTCTTGTGGAGGGTTAGTTTGTTAGATGTGGTTAGTTTAGATTTAGGTCCCATCATGCGTCTTAGTTGTCCGTACCTTTTGCTTAGTTGTATGTTAGTCTTTTGAGAATCGTGTGGGGATTCCACGTGAGTCTACTGTCCAAGTAGAAACCCAGGTAGCGTACTACGTTCGAGGCAGGGATGGGATTGTTGAGCATGAAAACATTGGGGCATGTTTAACGCCTGATCGTGAAAGTTACGTGTACGCTCTTGCTTTCATTAAAATAATTCATTAAAGTATTGAAATGTAAAATGATTTAATGAACATTCTTAGTTGAACTAATATATTTGATACGCATAGTAGACATTATGAGGAGCGGTCTAGTGGTTAAGAGCGTGGCTTTGTAAGTTGGAGATCCCCAGTTCGAATCCAGCATATTACTACTTTTTATTTGTTAAGAAAAAAAAAAAAAATGTTTACAGTAAAGTATGTGCGTCCATGATACCTAATTGGTAGCTGGACATTAAGCCCCGCCTCAAAAAAAAAGATAGGGCGATAACTCTACTTTACTCTGTAGAGGAAGTGGTGGTAATATGGAACCCTGCTGGTATTTTGGAAACCTACAATATTTTGGGCAGCAAGTGATCCGTGTGTAAACAGTATCCGGCCCAAACTTTAGCTAGATAGCGGTAGTGTGCAAAGCAGGTGGTTGGTTCAGTTGCTACTGTAAGTTCATTTTTAAATTTTCAATTTTGTTTTCCTCGATTCTTGAAAACTTTAAGAAGGCAAGTTCGAACTGTTATTTTATGTTTTGTTATCAAAATAGTGGTAGTTATCCGCACTATATATTGGTTCAAAGGGATGTATTGCAGTGATTTTCATTTGTGAATCAGTTCTTATGTCTCCCAATTTTTTTTTGGTGACAAATCAAATCCAAGACAGCGATGTTTGCAATATGGAACCCCATGGGTGCTAGTGATTTGGAACCCTGATCTACACTCGCAGTAGAAAAATTTCATGGGGTTCCATATTGCAAGCAATAGAAGCAATTCATTTATATTTCTGGGCAAAAATATTCATTGTACCTAAACCCACTCTACGGCGACTTGCTATAAAAATACTAAGGTGTCCCATATCCTGCACCTCCACAAAATCACCACTTTTTCAAAATCTCCACTTTCACTTTTTCCACAAAATTGAAGGTTGCTCATCTGGTGGTTGGAGGAGAAAATTTGAAGACAATAATGCAAAACTAATATATAACGCTAATAATTACCAGAGAAAGCAATACAATTTTTTGGATTGTCTAGCATTGGTAAGCCAAAAACAAAGAAGGCTTCCATATTACCACCACTTCCTCTAGACATTGTGTTTGCAAATAATTCATTAAATTAGAATTTAAAGTTTCATAAATAATAAATAAGCAGTGATTGTGTACAGTAATGTAGGAGATGAACTCCTGCACATGATTATGGCAATCATTACAAGCGGCCACTTTGTCCTGTTGTAGTATGTAATGTCCTCAGTCAGCTCTGTGAATGTAAGAGGGGAACATCTTTACAGCATCCTTTTTTTTCCTTCTCTAACTTTTCTTCTTATTCTGCATTTCTCTTTGTCTTCGTCCCACTCTTTATCGCTAAATGATGTCTTTTTTGTGTCCCACAAACTTCTTCTTTTCTTTGTATATTATTACACTTCAGTCATTTGCTACTATTTAATGCGTCCTTCAGCACTCACTTCTTTAAGTCTTCAACCTGAGTTCATTTTTCTTTTCTCTTTTTCCTACATAAGTAAAAACTGTCTCCAAATAGAATGATATGTTTCTTTGTCCTAACAAAGTTTTATTTGAGAATAAAGTACGAAATTCATTTCTTTAAAATAATTTACACAATAAAAGTTGATCATGATCATGCAGAAAATAATATCTTGCTTGGCACTTTTCTCGTAATTATTGTTAATATTCTTTTCTTTTTTTCTGTTACTTACTCACTTACTTACTCAAGGGCTATAACGGTCCATGAAGGACCCGAGCCTCGGACACTTCAGCTCTCCACCTATCTCTGTAGATAGGAGAGCACTGCAAGAGTGCCGACGTTCTCCATCTCTGCTGACCAAGGGCTTCCAAATCGTCCTGTACGTCGCTCAACCATCCCAGTCGAGGCCTATCCTCGGCCTTTTTCCACCAGGGTGTCCATATAGAGCTTTCCTGGGACCTCTCGTCTCCTCCATTCGGTGCAAATGTCCCAGCCATCGTAGTCCACCAGACTTTATAGTGGCTTCTATATCAGGCTCACCGAACAATTCAACGACTTCTCGATTCGTTTTGATTTTATAGCCATCTTGCGTCCTTACAGGACCTCTTAATCCTTCTTAATACTTTTCGTTCTCACCTGCACAACCTTTGTTCGTCCGCTTTGGTTATTTTTTTTTTATTTTGTAAACCCAGTCAGCAGCTTGGGAATAAACTGAGTACTGCCTATTGGGAGGTAAGCAGGGCTCACTTACTTTACTAATGCGGCGGCGGAAGAACTGCTTGGCGGTCAATGGCGGCATTTTCGGTTTACTTAGATGACTACTGCGAGGGGCTAGATGGTGCTCTAGAGCCGTAGTGAAGGCAGGCCATCTAAGATAGGGGACTCCAAACAAATTCACTGGTCCTCCAGGTAGGGGGTTGGGCGAGGAGATTGACACCCCCTCCCTTTAAAAATCTTTTTCGTTATGGAACAGCCACATATAGTTAGAACCGGACTGTCTCAAATGGTTATGGACTACGGCTATTTTTTTCTGTTACATGTCAAAATTTTGATTTTTATTTCTAACCGGAGTAATTTTTACAAATTGTTCTGTTTATTCATATGTCCGCAAGTTTGTAGTGAGTTAAATCATCATAACTCAAAACGAAAAATCATCACAGTAAATTCAAATTTTGATATCTGCTTAGGACCAATTATTGAACCATACAATAAACTTTTGGTCAAAATTCAGCCAATCAATAAGTCCAACCTTTACTGCTACAATTTTCCATAAAAATTGATCCGTACTCCATTTTTATTAGAAATAGCATAAGTTAATGATAGTAAGTGCAAGATAATATTTAATATTAGGAAATAAGTTTGGTACCGTGTAGATGTTTAGGTTCAGAAACAGTTCTTTAAAAAAAAATCATCTTATATTTCCTCAGATCTTTTAATAAAAAGTGTCTTTTATAAACCAACTTTGAATCAGTTTATTGGTTAAATAGGAATCACTTTTTAAAGTTGCTACTTCCAAAAAAAGCACCCTGAAAATGGCCACCTATTTTGAGGCAGAACTTTAGATTTTTGGACAATAAATTAGGTCGACCTTAAACAGAAAGTACAGAATTAATTTTACTGTAAAATTTCCATTTATAACGTCCAAATTGTGGATTGGATATTATTTTGAGTTATTAAAACTGCATTATGATCCAGGGTTGTTTTATAAAAGAAATAAAATTTTAAAAGAATATTTTTATGAAGGATCGTTTAAACTTTATTAACCATAATAATTTCTAGTAATAAAAAACAAATGACTATATATTAGTTTTAATTAATTTGTTGGTAAAATGGTGGCTGATTTAATTATAGAAAATTCACCTTAACGCTACTGCTATAAGCTCTTAGCCACTCACAGTTGGGAAAGTGGCCAAGGTTTATTACTCTATAAATATTATATATATATAGAAGTAAATAGAGATTAATGTTTAATTTACCTAAACATTCTAGACGTTGTTCGCCCTTCGTTCTGCCTGAGAGCGAACTGTTCGGTCTCTTTTGCTCCCCTGTTGCTATTAAAGGAATTGCCTTTTTGTAAAATTAGTTCTTTAACTTAGCTAGCACAGCATCCTCGCCAATAGTGTTATTTTTTCACTGCTGTATTAAAATTTCCTTAGAACGGTCGACAAATTTTGTTAGCAATAGTAGCTTATTATGCGCTTAATATGTATAAACTTCTGGTTATTGATTTTGCAGGGGATGGTTTATTATGTTTCTAGGCTTGGGTTCGCCGCTGTTATTTGTAAGCAGAGAATATTCGAATAAGGACTCTTCTTAGAGGAGGTTGCTAGTGTAATGTATGGTCCTATCACTTATATAATAATATTAATGAGGATTTTAAAAAAAGAAAAGTAATCGCCTATTTTTTCTGACGGGGCTTAACGTCCAATTACCAATTAGGTGCCGTGGTCACAGGCGGAAGCTCATACTTTACTATAAACAATTATTTTCTGTCAAATAAAAAGTAGTTATATGCGGTATTCGAACTGGGGATCTTACAAAGCCACACTCTTGACCACTAGACCAACACCCGCCCTTTTAAGTAGAATTAAATTAATTGCTAAAATTTCGAAAGAAAATTACTTAGGAAGGATATCATCTTCCAGAATGGATTTTCCATTTGAGATTCTTAAGAAAACCGCTTCAGATTTGTCCTCTATTTTTTCATCTTTGCTATATATTTTCCTCCTTCCCATTGATTCTGGTCTTCTAGTTTGCCCAAATTTTAGCCCTTTCAGTGATTTCACTTTTTTACTTCTTCAGTTTTATTCTTACCACTTTTACTTCTCGTTTCTTCGTTCTCTTCCTTATTAACTCCTTATTTCATTACTACCGTTTGTCCGCACTTTGAGTTTACCTTTCTACTTTATTTCCAACCTAGCTATCATGGTTTCCATTAAATCTTAGTGCTTAACAGACTTCTTACATCCTATTTCTTAAGTGCTGACACTTTTTTTTAGCCATCGTAGTTTGTCTTGCACCGATTTGTTGCGAACGATTAAGATTTGAACAGTGGAAGATTATTGTTTTTCTAACGCTAACAGTGCATTTACTTCGTTCGTCAATTTCCTTGGTCTTACATTTCTTTAAGTGAATCTGAAATTCGCATCCCCGGATTTTTCTGCATCATATTTTGAAAATATATAACTTTCCATTGATGGACATTTGTTTTATTTCCTAAAAATGTAACTCACTAAAAAAATAATACATCATCTGTTACTCTCTGCCATAATTTATACAAATAACGAACACCTTAAGAAATTAAAAAGTAGTAATCGCCTATTTTTTCAGGCGGGGCTTAACGTCCAACTACCATTTAGTAGGTGTCGTGGACGGAGGCGAATAGCGAACGTTCTATTATTTCTCATTTAACCATTAAATAAAATCCAAGGCCAAGACCAGGAATCGATCCCAGTACCACAATGCATATTAGCTTTGCAGGTCTCGCCTCTTAACCAGCACGGCTACCGTGGCGCCTCCTTAAGAAATTATATTTCTATACAGTTCTAAAATAATTAGCCATAATTTTTCTATTAAAACTATTTTAAGGGAACAATGGTGTCTCCTAGACAAGAACCACCCTTGTGTGGTTTACTTAGTGCTGTGTCCTGCACAGGGCTAAGTGGTGAGGAGTAAAATTCAACCTCTCAACCAATTTGAGAGAGAATTTGGCCAGTTATGTATTAATAAACAGAAAGTGTGATTGAATTTTGACAATCACAGGGAATTTTGAAAATGATTTAAAGGTACTCGTATATACTTAGAAAAGCGGATTTAGATATGTAAGATCAATTTATTTGTGAGTCGACTCTGCCTAGCTTGGATAGACGAATCGCAATTTTAATCATTTCGTTTCTGATTATTTTAACCCCCACACTAGACTTAAAAGAACAGAACTAATCAGACGCTATAGACTACTTAAAAGACTCTTAGACGATAGATCGAAACTCTCTCTGGACAAAAAAAGTCTGATTTATACTTCTATTTTGAAACCCATCTGGGCGTATGGAATGGAGCTGTAGGTGTTCAACCAAACGCTCCAATCTCCAATGGACTCAATCGCTACAACCTAAAAAACTTCGAACTATTCTTAACGCTCCATTTTATGTCTCCAACCTGACTATACACACTTACCTTAACATTCCTTTTGTCACACAAGTCGCTGAAACACGGTACAGAAAACTCCACTTCAGCCTGCAATCTCATATAAATCCTCTAGTTCAAAAGCTTTATTTCTAGAACTATTCCTGACAACCCGAAAAGACGCCTTAAGAGACAGTGATATCGTGATCTCCTCTCAAGTGAAGAGAGTGGACTAATAGTCTAATGTTTTGGAGTGTTACCACTGGTTAACTTCTCCACTCGTATGCTTCATTGTTTGTGTTATCACTGTTACTTATAGCGTCAACGCGCTGATTGTAGCAAAAATAAACGCAAAAAATAGTTAATATCGTATCTAATTATTTTGATTATTTAACAATAAAATTCATTTAAAAACAGAAAAAGGGAACCAATTTCACTCCAATTTTAATTTATCCAAATTACAGGAACTGAAAAACTGAATTAGGAAGGGATGTAGACACCTCTCTAATGATTCAATTCAGTTTTATGTATGGTTTTACTATCTGTACAGTGCTGAGAAGCATTAAATATATTTTTGGAAATTCGGATTTTGAACGTAGAATCCTTGGGGATTTTATTAAAAGAAAGTGGATAGAGTTCTCACATTTTATTTCACATATTGTGTCGCTTTTCCTCCTAAGTGGATTTCACCATTTCTATTGTTTAACTCTTAAAAATTAACCGTACAAAAAACCAAATAAAGAAGATTTTAGAATAAAGTGGAGCGTTGGAGTGGAGATTTGACAGGAAACCAGAGAAAGAAGTTGGGTTACCATCCTGTATCCAGGACTGCTACCAGTTGATACGATGTGTGACAGTTTGAGAAGCTCCACTGGTACCACGCTTAGTGGGATGCTGTATCTCCAGCTTGCACGCCTCACTCAATAACCCAATGTTTTTAACTTCTTACTTTTTCTCCACTTTACCCCCTTCTTCTGCTACTGCTTTTATCTCGCTCGCAATATATCTTCACTTCTTTTCTCTAACATCCGTTATTACTTTCTCTTCAGTTCGGATGTTTTTCTTTTTTCCTCCAATCATCCAATCCCATCTCATTAGAATGCCATCGCTCCCTCGCTGCTCGCTTCCTCTCAAATATATATCCGCCGGCTTTCATTACGTTTACACATAACTGCTACTTTCTCATAGATAGGTCGTAATGTGATGAAGTCTTATTTTACTAAATTTAGACTCCGCGTAAGTATCTGTTCTCATGCCTGCCATTAAGAAATGATCTGTTACTCTTATTGGGTAAATCGTAAAAGCTTTCCGTCCAATATTAATGATGCATGCGAGATCTTTTCTATTGTATGAATAACTGGAAGGAAGCCTCTCTTCACGATGTTGGTTAAAAGTATTTGACCCGTTCTAGCCAACTTACCAACGCTTTCCGATTCAAGTGCATTAATTTCTGAACGAAACTACTACCCGGGCATAATTAATCAAGGATTTTAACTAGTACTTTGCATTTCTATCAGCTAAAGGTCGATGTCCACGGTGTTGCAATCCCACGGGTTCCTAGCACTTTCACTGTACAGTAGGGGCGCATAATACTCTTATACTTCATTCACACTATACACCCAAGGACTACCTTCCGGTAGAGATAGCTTCGTCGGCAAAGGGAGTAAACCCTTTAATGGATGGCTCCAGAACAGAGGAAGGCGTGGGAACGGGAGTGTACGGGGGCCTAGCCGGAATGCAGTTTTTCGGTTAGCCTAGGAAAACTAGCTACGGTTTTTCAGGCTGAACTAGTTGCAATTAGGTTCTGTGCTTCCGAGATTGACAGACGAGGAATAATTAATTCTAAGGTAGTAATTTTCTCGGATAGTCAGGCTGCTCTACGAACTATTGGTTCTTACCAGGTTAACTCATGGCTGTTGTGGGACAATCTGGGTGCCCTAACAAAAATTAGTGACGAAAACAAGGTCTTTCTAGTGTGGATACCTGGTTATTCAGGACAAAAGGGATTTATTGGCCAGGGAAGGCTCTACGAGACACTTCCTTGGCTCGGAGCTCTATTTTGTGGTCTCCAAGTGTTTTAAGACTACAGCCGCTAAACTATGGGTGAAGAGTAGGTCTCAAGAGTGGTGGCTTGCCAACACTGGGCAGAGAGACAGGCGAAGGAGTTCATGGGCTATTTGCGAAGGTTGACTGCAGAATTAATCCGTCAAGGCTGTGTGGTTATCAGGATAATTGTAGGCTCAGAAAACATATGCATCGCATGGGCCTGGCGGATTATAGCCTTTGTAGGTTCTGTTAGGAAGAGGAGGAAACGGCACTGCACGTGTTGTGTGAGTCAGAGAGGAGGAGATCCAAAGGGGTCGCAGAGGCGTAGGCCTTGGGTCGCCATACTAAAATTTTATCTTATCTAAACCCTATAAATCCAAGGTCCTCCTGTGTAACGGTGGTTGGACGTAGGGCCGACAAGCCTGTTCTGCAAAACCTTAATAAACCTGAATTGGAAAACTGAGGAGGTTAGGGCTCTTCATGGGTTGTAATCCCAATAAAGAAGATGAAAAAAAGGTCTTTAGTATTTTACAATTTTTGTGAAATTGTATTTGTGTTTGGAGGTAAGATGAACAAATGGGTTGGTTATGGGTTTTGTCAAGCAGTTTACTGAGTCCCTGAAAATCCAATTTTAAACCATGTAAATTGACAAGAACTAATCACTCCAATTGGATTAAGGACATTCCAGTTGTCTTTATCAGTGCTTTTGGTTTTGTGATAACATTTACAGTTAGGTTGTGACTGAAACTGTACAGTGCTCGTTCCCTACATTATCGAAGAGAGTACTTCAAAACGTTTATTTTTACATCTTTCACTTCATTACCTCCCAGCTACTCCCGTATTCCCTTTGCATTCTCATGCTTCAGTTTTCTCTTTCTTACAAGAACACCCTCACCATTCCGTTTTCCTTTTTTCTTTATTATTCCCCTACATATATATATCCTTTAAGAGACCTACATCAATCTTAGGCTAAGCCAATAACAAGTCTTAGGCGAGGCGGTAGCCGTTCAGCTGCAACCACTCTCTTGCTTGTAATATCTGTACAGAGCATGGGGCTAATGCTTCTCAGAGTGAGAGGCCGGTCTTGTCACATATATTGCGTACTTTGTCATTGCTCTTTATTCTGCGATTCTGTCCCGCACATACTTCTATATATAAAATGGACGTTATTAAAATCTACGTTACTTTCTTTTACTGCGTAAATAAAGTATTGAAAACATGTTTATGCTAATTTGTGAGTAGCGTAGCTTCCATACAGGTTCCAAGGCTGAGTCTACCCAAAATATTTTTCGAAAAAATAAAAAATGCAGTTTTGATATAAAAATAAAAAAAAACATTTTGAATTATGCACTCTACTGAACGTTCAATATAAGGCTAGCGCTTTACGCAGCCTTCTGCACTTGCGCAGTTGTCAACTCCAGTTGTGATTAATGCTCGTATTGATGATTCTAAAGCCAATACCTTCGGAGGTTGTAGGCATGATGGAAACGCGTTTTAATCACGTTGTCATTTTGAGCTGAAAAACTTTTTTAAATTTAAATGCTCTGTTATTGTCCATTTTCCAATCATAAGTATCGTTCCTTAATTCCGGTTAATTGAAAATTGAAAATTAGCTCATTAGCTATGAATAATCAAGAATGTGATTATTAATTGAAAATGAAAATTAAACTTTACTAAAATCTCCGAACTTTCTTTGCTTACTTGAAAGATTAAAACCAAAAGACCTAATGCTCGATATAGGGATTCAGACGTCATTTCCTTTACAGTTTAGTAGCACACTAAATTTCCTGAATTCTTTTTGGGAAATTGTAAAATGATTTTTAAATTTCTCCATTAATTTGAAACTTAACTGTTAGAGAAAAAATTGATTTTAATCTTCAATATTGATTTTCATCAGAATATTGATTACTTAATAAATAATAATAACAAAAAAAAATTATATTGCTCCATTAATAGTCCAGACAGTGGCCTGTCAATTCAAATTTTGAAGTATTCAAATGGAGCATTGCGATCAATAAAAGCAGTAGGTCAAATTTAGTTCAATGTTTAAATAAAGACTAAAATTCAAATATGATTTGAAATTATTCTTGTGACTATTTAGGATTTTTTTATCCTCATTTGTCCTTTTAATTAATGAAGAATACGAAATACGTAAATCTTTTTATATCCTTAATGTGCGAAGATTAAAAAGAGAACACGACAATATTTAATTAATTCTATTTTTTTAAAAACAAATCCTTTTCAATATTTAGAATAATGCATTTAAATAAATTGAAAGTAAAGTGGTTTCAGTTGGAATGACTGGGGTCACATGTATAGAGGGGCGACTGGGGTGTTAATTTAGGCAATTAGAGGCCCTGGAGTCAGGCCGCAAGTGCGATAGAGAAACCTTTACTGTACCTTCCACTACCCATCTAACTAACCTTAACTTAGTTTGAGAGCCCACCAAAGTTACTTTACCGTCTAAAGTAAATAAAAATATCTCGAGATTTTTTTCTATTTTTCTTGAGATTTAGTTGCTTCGCAAAAGATTTTTTCCTAAGATTTAACCCAAATAATCGACACCACAAAAAATTAAAACTCTGATTCCTTCTTACAAGGGAACCGAATTATTGGGGATAAAAATGAAGTTAAATCATTTTTTCTCAACTTTCAAGTGTACTTTGTACATAATAATGTCAACACACTTGATGCCCCTATGATGTTGATTATTTTTCATAACTTTTTTTGTTGCTTCTAATAATTTCATAAAAATTTGGAATCGCCGACAATCAGAGACATTTCTACACTTCTGAAGAATTCAACGTCAATTTCATAACATCAGTTTTATGACAAGTTTATTTAACTGAAACAAATTATGATTATGCTAGATTACCCAAATTAGGGTTTTTGCCTGTAATAATTTTTTGAGCGCCTGATTCTTTCTCTTTCTCATACGCACAACCTTCATTTCCGGTTCATAACGGATGTTCTCGATGAAAATTTTACGAGAACTATCTCCTTAGAATGTGATTCATAAAAATTATAGTTCAATAAAAAATATAAATAAAATAAATTAGGAAATCAGAGTAGAGGAAGAAAGAGAGTTCTGGCGCATGACGTCATCAACGTCGGATCCAAACCCCCTGTGGGTTGGGGGAGGGTCAGGTTAATATAAGAAAAAAGTTTTTTAAAATACTCCTAGCTTCGATCCTGCGATCGTTTACTCCAAAGTCAGCAGCTCTAACCACTAGACCATCAGTGTTATTTGTAAAAGTATGTATTATTTAAGTAATCGCTGGAGCCGTTGTTGACAAAATATAAAATCAAAAATTGAATTTACAATAAGCTTGTATGCGCTTGCAAACAAAAATGCAGGCGATTACAGATAAACGTCACAAGTGATTGCCACACAAATTCACTCTAATCGAACGAGCAAGTGAACATGTATTAACTCACTTGGCGTAAATGCAAAATAAAATATTTTTGTATTATTAGATTAGATTAGATAGTAGATGGGACGGGACCTATGCCCCAAGGCACCGCAGCCACAGAAGACTTATTGTGTCAGCCCCTTCTTAGTTCTAGTAGGCGAACTCTCCCCTCCTAAAGAGGTTGACGACTTTCTCTACTAGCTCTTTTTGCGCTACTATCTCCTTCGGCCTCAGCGTCCCAAAGGTTTCATAGCGCAAACGTTCGATTGCAACGCAATCGAACAACAGGTGAGAGGCCATTTCCTCCTCATCCTGACATAATCTGCACAACGGCTCCGAGCTAATAAGCCCCACCTTGCGCAGATGCTTCTTGAACCTACCGTGCCCCGTGAATAGGCCTGTAATCAGAGTAATCTGATTTCTGCCCAAATACAGGGTCTCTTTGGTTCTTTGCTTACACAGCCAAGGCATCATGTTCTTGCTGTGTTTTACCCCAGGACACATCACCCAGTTCTTTTCGTGCTCCCTCTAGATCCTATCTCTGAGAGCCGCACGAACCGAACCCCTGGTGATCCCCAGGACAGGCTCCGGACCGATGAAAGGAATTTTAACTCCATTCCTGGCCAGATGATCAGCTTTTTCATTCCCTTCAATACCCACATGACCCGGCACCCATTCCAACCAAACTTTGTTGTGCCGCGCCAGTAGTTCTAGGACCTTCCTGCATTCTCAAACCAGGGAATAGGTCATTCTGAAGGATACAAGAGCCTTCAGTGCAGCCTGGCTGTCCGAAAAGATACGAATCTCCCTATTTCTAGGTTCCATTTGTATTATTAAATGGAGGTTGTTGATCAATAACAACTTCAGTTTATTAACAAAAGTACCCCAAATAATCTATAGCCTTTTCTTACAAATACCAAAGTTTGGTCGAAAAATGAATGATAAAAACTTGCTTTAAAAAAAAGAGTTCGTTCTATGTTGAGATTTAGTTTAGGTCTGTCACACCAGAGTTTTGGTTAAACTGCATCAACCAGAAGTTCAATCCTACTTGCTTGCTGCTCTTTTTCGTAACAATAAGAGTTTAATTGGTCATTCTTAATTTAAATTTTATTTCTAAATCTTAGTTTTCGTTTAGAGAAGCTGTAAGTAAGAAAATATTTTTTTCGTAATGTGTAGGAAAATGTTTTCTATCTAAATTATACATTTAACTGTACACGACTAGGTATAACGCTCTTTAATGACACCATATTTGCATAGTTGGCAATGTGAAGGGCATTGCAACATACACTTCCGTCTAATTATAGAAGTAACCAAGTTGTATTTTTGTAGTCTCCGCGTTCTTAGTACTTTTTTTTTTTTTTTTTAATTAACCTCAACATTGTATTGTTATTAATAGATAGATCATCAATTTATTTTTTAAAAAATGTCAAATTTAGTTTACAAAAATATCACATTGAACCTATATATGAACCAACTGTCATCAACCATCTTGACTCATACTTGTTCATATCGTCGACACAATCGCGAAATACGGAATGTAAAAAATTAAATTCGTTTTTCATTTTCGCTCTCTAGCGGTTATTTTGGGAATGATGTGGCAAATTTTCCTTCATTTCCTGTACACCCAATAACTTTGTTCGCCAATTAAAATGGAAAAAACAATAACTTAGCAAAGACAACGGATCTTCTGGGGGGTATTTCAGTAATAGAACATGTAGGTCTGATAGAGGATGTAATAACTGTTTTGTTTTTTTAAAGTGGGCTTAACGTCCAACTACCAAATTAGTAGACGTGGACGGAGGCGGATAGCTAACATTACTATAAATTTCTCTTATTAATCATTGAATAAGATCCAAGGCCTACACCGGGAATCGAACACAATAATCCAAGGTTTACACCGGGAATCGAACACAGTAATCCAAGGCCTACACCGGGAATCGGAACACAGTACAACATTTTATCTTAGCTTTACGAGCCTCGCCTCTAACCGTCCGGCTACTGTATTTGCCAAGGGTCTGATAGAGGATAGCCTAGATTCTGTAAGAATGTAGAGGAAATGGCGCTTCTGTGTTTGTACTGGTATCGCTCAGATTACGGCTGTTTGGTAAAGAAAACTCCTCGATAATCTGTCCATGAACTCTTTATACTTAAGGCAATAACTCCATTACTGGGATGGTCCTCTGAGTAGTTGGTACCACACTATACTTTCAGGAACCAAGGTGTAGGCTTAGACTTTTTCGCCAAACCCCACGGAATCTAGAAATCTAAAATCATATGGATGAAAGAACTGTAAATACAAAGTTTCAATACTGTGCACAAACCTAATTGAATCAGGTTGAATTGCTTGTAGTTTGTGTTTTCTAAATACGTAAGAGAGATTACTTTTCTTTTCCAAAACCACATTACCTAACTAAGAGTTAGCCCTGTTACCTAACTAAGAGTTAGCCCAGTTACCTAACTAAGAGTTAGTCAAATTACCTAATAGTTAGCCGTTACCTAACTAAGAGCTATGTTTCTGTCATTGATAATACGACACAACTACAAACTATATTTCTCTTGTATCAATAAGAGAAAATTTAAAATGATAATCGTTACATTAACTTCTTTAAGAGAAATATATTTTATTCAAACATATCTTTTGCATTGTTATTGTAGATTAATGCTGCTATGTTCAAGAGTTTACAAACGCATTGTAAATATTTGACTACACTTGAGTAAAACCTACAACTCAAAACCACCCCTGGCTCGAATTATTAATGGGAATGTTGCCTTACCTTTATGTACAGTGTTCCTCTACATACGCGCTGAAGCACCGTCTCTTTACGTTCTTCCTTCACCTTTTATTGGTAATAATCTTCCATGTTTTAAAACATTGTTAAAATGTTTACTGTTAATGTTGTAGTGAATATTATTTTAACAATTTCAGTTGTTGAAGAATAATAATAATGCAGTTATTGAGCGTATTTCACGCTAGAAAATGGTTTAAATTCACAGATTTGCTGATTAATTCCAAAATATATTGCTTAGATTCCATAAAAATCTCAATTTACAGTATTTGCTGCAAATTTTGATAAGTTCTTGGTGCAAGTTTGGTTAAAAATGCATTTAGTATTCATTCACTTCTATGTACATGTAGAAAAATTATGTTTCATAATAGTTTAAGACCTATCTAAAATTATTTACATAGATAACAGTGCATTCCAGTACGTGACCTTCAAATGTATAAGTGGACATGTAGGCGAAGTGGTCCTCACAGTCAATACGCAGTGAAGTGGGATATATATATATTGAAGCACCTTTGCACGACTATGTTGAACGGTTTATGCAGTCACCTGTTATGGTGTGATCGGAAATGAGTTATACATTATTGATAATTTAACTGTGGATATGTGTTCTAACTCAACTAGGTTACCATAGATCAATAACTATATCTGGTCCAGAAATAGACATACCTCTAACTGCTTTTTCTTTTTACTTAGTTTTTACTGACCAGGAGGTATTGTAAACACCAAATACTGGTTTTTACCACTATTTACTTATTTGTGGCTGTAAAATTTACAATAAGCAAATATGAACCTTGAATAAAATGACATGAAGGACATTTGAAGAAGTGGTATCACTTGATCGACGTTGGAATTAGTGAAAAATGGTCACGAGGCCACTGGGGCTTTAAACGTCTAAAGGGAGTATTAGGTAAAGTTAGGCTTGAAAGCTGTTGTACAAGGATAGGAAAAGAAGTTGTGGTAACTTTAGGAGAGGAGTTTTTATCAGAACGGTTAAGAAGGGAAGGAATTGAAAAAGGCAAGAATCAATTGCAGAACTGTTATCCATCCTGCTGAAATCAAAGAGCTTCTAGGAGGCTACATTATAGTCAATCGGTCCTGCCCAAAAGCCGACCTACAGTAGTGTCCTTAATTGGATTATCCTGTGGAAATGTTTCAGATAAAAGTTTTTAAGCACCATGCGTACTGGGTGAGTACAAACTTAGAAGGAAATCTTTGGATCTATTTCTGAGGAAATCTCATAAAGTGAGAAAACCCCACTAAATAATGTGGCACTTCCATTTGAGATACGATCGCTACAGTACAGTCAGGGGGGAAACGAAATTTACAGTTTCAGCTCCCTGCGGTTATTAGTTTTGGAAATATTGGGATCCACCCAAAGTCCATTTTCCAAAAACTCCTTTTCGGATTGAGGAGAACTGAAAAAGTATAGTATTTCCAATCATAAAGTTGACAGGCCAATAACTTCAAATGGTGACGTGTTCTTAAAAAATAAAAAGCAGTTATGGAATCAATAAAATTAGCTACGTTAAAAAAACAAAAGAAACTAAGAATTAATTGTTTAACTAAAACGAAAATCAGAATCATCTGGGTGTTCCAAAATCCAAATATACTGCTTCAGAGTATTGATTGCTGCATCCAAACTCCGACCGCTAACATTACCACCATGTGTAGGCGGTTCTGAATTAGACGGACACCCTCGCCTCTCTCTCGCTTCTGCTTTCCAACTAGAATACCGACATCATTTAGGTTTCATTTCGTTTTTTGTTTCTAGTAATTGAAAAATTATTTTGTTTTTCTTAATTTATAATATATTTTAAATTAAAATTTGCTCAAAGCATTTTTTTAATTTGTTAAATTTGTAACAACTTTTTGTCTAATTTTGTCATTGGCGTCCAGTTGTAAGACGAAAGTCTACCCAATATAACTCAGTATTTCTGCCATTGTGGCAATGGTCTAATGTATTCGGGAGCATCACTTGTTTTTTTAAGATTGGTGTCAGTGTTATTTCCTTCAAATAATGATGTAGACTTAAATAGTCCACCAATCACACCAATGATGTACAGATGAGCCTAGAAATAGACGTGACTAGTAATCAGACTAAAGGAAGCCACTGCCGAACCTCTGAAAGAAGAAATCCCTGCCGCTGGCCTCTCTCAGTATTGACTGTGGCTTGCTGACAATTTGGTGGTTATTTTCCTACCCCTTTATCGAACAAGTCATGTCCAGTGGAGCAGAAATTTATTCATGGAAATGGTTGAGCTGCACTTTCCTCGTCCTTCGCCAAACTGTCAAATTTTCTCATTGTGTTCTGAATCCACAATTATCAGAAATCCATTGCAGCATTGTTCTCCACCCGGCTGAAATCAGAGTGTTTCTTTCTAAGAGTCTACAACAAGCATAGTCTTCTTTGGCTTTAGATTCGCGCTTATATTGTCTTTTTTTTTTTTAGCCTTCCCGTGTGTTAGCTTCAGGTGTTACAGACTCTGTTGATGGTGTTTACTTGCAATATGTAGATCTAATCCCAGTGAAAAAACATACTTTGAAAAAATTTATACATTAATTGTGATTAATTCTGAATTAAAAGTGCTATTAATTGCTCATTCTTCATCACAACTTATATACTAAAGTAGATATACCCAGGCGCCACGGTAGCCGAGCGGGTTAAGAGGCGAGACCTGCAAAGCTAATATGCACTGTGGTGCTGGGTTCGATTCCTGGTCTTGGCCTTGGATTTTATTTAATGGTTAAATGAGAAATAGTAAAGTAGGTTTGCTATTCGCCTCCGTCCACGACACCTAGTAAATGGTATTTGGACGTTAAGCCCCGCCTGAAAAATTAGGCGATTACTTTACTTTACTTTTACTTTATACCCAAATTTGTGTAAGCCTTAGAAAAAACAATGGCTTTTCACAGCAAATACGACTTCTTCGCAGAACAAAACAAAAAGAATTAGAAAAGGCCGGTTCGGGAAACTAAATTAGAAATGATGTATACGAGTACATTGTGTGAGGCAATCGAAAAGAAGGAGGATGATGTCCAATTAGATACCACGGCCGTGATGATGAGTCCAGTCGTCAATAAAGCATTGTTTACCAGCAACATCATCCTTTCCCCCCTATAAGCCCCATCTTACACGCCCCTTCATACGTTCATATAATTCTGTGAGCTCGCTTCGCTGAAAATTATAAACTTAATCCAACTTTATTAACTTTGGTGTAATAACTAGATCAAGTAATAAGGTCACGCCTTGGTTTCATTAATTATTCTCTCTCTTTTTAATGGATTAGAATTAATTTATAAGATAGTAATTTACAGAATGACTACACTTTAATTTCTGCTAAGTGGTACTTTTATTGAGAATGGGCGAGAGTTTTGTAATTTGTACACCTTTAATTGCTCTAGATTGAAGTAATAAAGTAGATGGTTAATTTAAAGAAAATGCTAGTTCTGTGTATATGGTAGACGACAGAGAGTTTATTGTAAATTTGGGTTTACGAATTTGGTTGTATTATCTGGATTCTGAGATATCTGGTGAATTCTCAGATTGTCAGAGGGATGTATTTTTGAAAGAGAAATATTTTCTTTGTTCAGTGCCCTCAACATCTTGTCCAAGGTACCTATCCAATTTTCCGGACGACTTCTGTTCCAATATTTAAAAGATCAGGACACTTTTCTATCCTTTCTGCTAAGGATTTCCTAATTAGGTGATATAGTAGCCGAGAATTTATCACTGAAATGGAATGTAAATGGTGATAAATGTAAAAACAATACATACTCCGAAATAACAAAAATCAATTATATTCTATTCTTATATCAGCCTACAACAGATTTTATTAAGTGCCTAGGACTCTTCATGGACAAACGCCTAACCTGGAATCCACATACTAGACTCAAACGGAAAGAACTGAACAGACGATTCAAACTTCTCGACAAACGATCTAAACTCTCTCATTACAGAATAAACGACTTATCCACACTATGATACTGAAACCTGCCTGGACTTACTGAATGGAACTTTGGGGCTCAGCCAAAGCTTCCAGTATCTATAGAATCCAATCCTTCCAGTCAAAAACACTCCGTCGAATCGCTAATGCTCCTTACTTTGTATCAAACTCTACCTTGCACCGAGATTTCCTTGTTCCCTATCTTTCAAAAGCAATATGATTCCGTTACATTAAATGACACACATCAATCACCTCACATTCTAATCCACTAGTATCCCAACTTTACTGCATTGCCTGGAAAAATACTCCAAGACGGCTAAAGCGCAGGTGACCACGCGATCTACTCTATGAAGTAAGTGCCACTGGACGATAGTGAACTGTACTTTCTTTGGGAGTTCCACCAATGGGTGAATTCTTTCCTCATGCTATTAATGTATTTATTCTATTATCATGTTGTGATAAGCTTCAATTATTGCATAAATATACTGCAGTTGTGATTATCAGCTTAAATGCACGTAAGTCTCTATAAATTTCTCCTAACCTCACGCAAATTATATATTTTTTCTTTTAAAGCTTACGTACAACATCCTGTGTGATCTAATAACTGTTTAAACTGCTTTAATTCATTTTTAAAACAGACAAGAGCTATACAAAAATTGACAAGTTTATGAACATAGGCAACACATGGATTTCATACTAAAAAATGGGGTATGTTGCGCTCTTATTGTTCCTTGTAGGCTTTATCTTTCAACTGTTACAACAGCAACATATCTTCTAAACGTTAAATGCTTAAAAGTAACAGAGTGGCCATCCCAATGCAGAATAAGTCAAAGAAAAAAAGTATGTAGCCAAATGGCTAAAATTGTAGTGAAGAATCAAGTGACGATAAGCCACCTGGGTCCTATAATTTGATTAGCATAGACTTACCTTAATGTACGCTTTTTCTGTTTGTAGTGTTTGTTTTCACTATCAGTAGATACTTAACAAACTAAACAACAAAAAGACGTACTCTTTTTTATGGTTTTATGGCAGCCATAAAGTAGCGCTAGTTAGAGAGTCTAAAACGCTGAAAGAGAGTGTGTGTTACAGCAATAAAAACTCCATTGTCTTACCCACATAATTCATATTTGTTGATTGAAGTTGCCGCAAAAAAAATAGTGTAACTTGTGAAGTTTATACTTGCCAGGTAGATCTAGATGGCAGTGCAACATACCTTCTTGTACTTTCTTTTACACCTGAACGGCCGGATAAAAGTTCCTTTAATTTCGATGATCTTAATAGAACGATCAGAAAATTGAAACACTTTGATAATAATAAATTATTCATCATTTTACACTCTAAAAATCTATATTCTCGGAGCAGAGGGACATACGGCAATCCTCTCTCCTCATAGTGACCCGGTCCATGCCTGTCGGTCCCATCTAGAATCTCTTGAGCCTTGGCTAAAGAAATGGAGAATTAAAATTATTGAAAGCAAATGTTACATTACCTTAGGCGAACTAACCTTCCTCCTGTTTACCTAAACCTCACTCCTCTTCCCGCAAACAAATTGTGTTAATTACCTAGGGTTGGTCATCGACAATCGTCTAAGCTGGAATCCACGTACTAGACATATCCAGACGTTTCAAACTTCACTCTAGACTTCTGGACAAACAATCGAAAATTTTCATTAAACTACAAAACGACTTAACTTACACCATGATACTCAAACCTGCCTGGGCTTATGGATTGGAACTTTGGGGCACAGCCAAAGCTTCCAATATCTTCAAAATCCAATCCAAAACACTCCGTAGAATCGCTAATGCTCCTTACTTTGTATCGAACTCTTCCTTGCACCGAGATCTCCTTGTTCCCTATGTTTCTAAAGCTGCAAGATCCCGCTATGCCAAGTTCATCGCCTTCATTTCGCCATATCCTTGTTTCCTAATTTATTGCATTATCAGGAAATCCTCCTAGACGGTTGAAGCGCGGGTAGCCACCGTGATCTTCTTAATTTAACAAACAGTATTATTCAATAATAATATTAAATTTAACATTAATTTGTTTAATCTTGGATAATTGCCCTTGTAAGACACTGCTACTTTTTATCATAACAGCATTTTGATTGCATCGTCAACATGCAATTTCCGTTCAAATCTTAACTTTTACAAATTTGAATAGATCTCAGTATTGCTTGTACAAGAAAAATTAAAAAAAATATAGAAAATAATAAGTTTTTGACCGGATTTTAAATCTGATTTTCTCTAATGTTTGACAATATTATATCCGGTAAATGTACCTTGGGACATGCTTGTTGTCGGCTGCATGTGGCCCACAGAGAGCAGTTTGTACACAGCTGTTCGTATGCCAACATGGGATATCATTACTCGTTCTACAAAAAGCACGTATCTGTGGTGAAAGTGCAGTTAGAAAAAAATGTTTTTTTGAACCCAATTGCATAGCTCTGCTCCACTCTGTGCGAGTATAATGGGGTCGATATATTAAAATAATAAACTTATAAAATATGGTTTCCATCAGATAAATATGCGCTGGAATCAATGGTGTAGGAGCCGCGAGGTGTGCATGTGTAAATCCAATATATTATTTATTCTATCATGTGCGTAATATGCGCGCGTATGAGCTGTACAAGCTCGTATGTATGCTAGCTGGCTGGTTTAATCTCCAGTTTAGCTTGAGAATATATTCATTTATCGAAATTTTTCTGCCAATTTTTATTGAATTTCCATAATTTTGGATGCTGACCTTAAAACAAAACAAAAAAGTGGTATATCTTTTTTTTAAAATCTGTTGTTACACCATTTTAGAAAAATCACCTTAAAGATAATTTTATAATTACTATATTTGAAGGAATTCTAAAAAATAATAATAATAATAATTACAATAATAACTGACGCTTAAAAGTATTATTTAAGTAGTAAGTACCAACGATAAGGCTACTGCTGCAGAAAATATATTTAGGTAATAAATTTACAATAAAGAAGATAGACTCAGAAAATGTAATTAATATTTTCTTACTGTCTAGGGTTAATTACTTTTCTGCCTGTTATTATCTAATAAAATATTTTATTATATTTATATTAAAAGCTGTATATATATTAGAAAGTAAGAAAAATAATATCTTATTAATTAATTAGAAAGCATTACTTTAAGTATTTTTTTCAGTCACAATAAGTGAACGATCGAATTTATGTATCCTTGTAAGGAGTCCAATTTGTCCTTCTGGTTGGGTGCCTGAAATAATCAGTTAAAATTTCGATAACTGGCCTTCTTCAGGCTTAATTCCTGTAACTTGTACCATTACTTCCTATTTATATGGTTAGAAACATTTTTGAAGTGAATTTGGGGTAATTAACGAAATGGCTTCTCATTTATCTCAAGTTTTTATTTTAAAAAAATGTTAAAATTTTGTGTAAATATTTTTTCTGAGTTCGAAATTAAATCATTTGCCAGAATTGGGTTAGAGGAAATTTTACTATCATATTTGTTAGAAAATGTTGTCTGTAACGAGGAAACATTTAGAGTGGCTGGCAGTGCACTTGGAAAACAAAAAGCCACGAATTTATCAGTAAAAACGTACTTTTTTTTTTTAATCATTTATTTAGTTACAATCAACTCATTGCGTTATAAGCAACATGGGTAACAATAAGCAACATATCACACATATCAGAGTAGAGAAGTTACCCAGCTGTAACACACCAAAAAACATTCTACATTCTACTGACTCTCTTCATCAGTAAGGAGATCGCGAGGCCACTGTCTTTTAAGACGTCTAGAAATGTTGTCTGGAAGTGTTCTGAAAGATAGATGTTGTACAAGTGGATTGTGATGTGATTAAATGTTAAGATGGAATTTTCTGTAACTTGTGTTGCACGAAAGGAATGTTTAAGTCTGTGTGAATGGTTTGATTGGTGAGGTAGAAAGGAGCGTCCAACTTTTAGATCGTAGAATTTAGGCTGCAAGGTCTGGATTCTTTGGGGGTTTGAGCGTTTGATTGAACTCCACAGTTTGATGCCATAACCCAGACGGGCTTTAATATACTTACATATATAAGTCTTTTGTTGTCCAGAGTGAGTTTTGATCTGTTGTCGAGTAGGCTTTTCAGTTGTCGGAAGCGTCTGTTGAGTTCTGTTCTCTTAAGTCGTGTATGAGGATTCCATGTAAGCGCAAGGTAGCGGACCACGTTGACTGCTGGTAAAGGAATAAGTTTGTAAAAGACAGGAGGAAGAGTGATGCGTCGAAGAGTGAAGGTAATGTTTTGAGATTTTGTTTCGTTCTGATAGCCCATTTTTTGAACCATGTTTCTAGCCAGGTGAGGTGGGATTGAAGGTTTCTGTGAGCTATTAGTGGATCTTGTTAGTAGATAAGATGGCAGAATCATCAGCATAGGTGAGAAGAGTAGTTTGAGGTTGAATAGGTATGTCTGAGGAGTAGATTGTGATCAGAATGGGGCTTAGTATGCTGCCTTGCGGAACTCCAGCGTCAGCATGGCTGAATGGAGAAAGAATAGTTCATACCTTCACTCTAAAATGTCTATCAGTCAAATATGTTTTCAAAATGAGGAAATAGGTGGCTGGAAGGATGCTTTTTAAACTTAGTTTCAGTCTTTGGAGTCGTGTGAAATTCAGAAATGAGCATCTTATAATTATTATATCCTGTTATTAAAACTGTTGTCATATTATCGAAGTCGGTAATAAAAGTGATTTCTGAACATTGCGAGGATAACACACTGTGTACCCCGCTGGATGTCGAGGAAACTACTGGATGGTTGGACGCCACCAAGAGTTGTGGTGCCACCCCCCTAACTTTGTTGGCGTGCTGCAGACGGCAAGTATATGGTTACCATGGTTACTGAAGGACGCTCCCTTAATCCCTCTATCTCTTTCTGTACGGCTCGTCCTTGTTTCCTATTCCATCCCTTACTGTCTGATCAATATTACTCTCTCTTTCTTGCTTCTCCTTTATCTCCCAGCTCTCCTATACGTAACAAGAGGACGCAGATTCTCATCTCTTTCTCAGGTGGTCGCTTTCCACCATCCCAACGCGACCATCTCAATAGCTTTGTTCTTGTTTTTTTGCACTCATCCTTAATCGTTAGTTATTTTATTAATGATAGTCGTTACAACTTCTTATATTACTCATTCGTTGTTATCTTAATTTTTTTTCTATTGACGTGTTTATAGGAATATTACGCTTCCAGAGAAGGATTAAGAAATATAATTTCGCCACAAATTTTTCCTCAAAGATGAGCCAACAAATAAAGCAATTCTCTAACTAAATGAATTCTCTGATATTAACAATCCGTGAAGAAGTTCCTAGATCTCTAGCCGCAAAGTTGGACGGTCAGCTTAACCTATACATAAAGTATCTCAGAACTAGGTGATTGTAAGTGGAACTGGTAGCTCTGGATGTTTGCAAAGCGGCTAATTTTCTGAGTTATCAGCTTGAGGATATTGGCGTCGAAAAGAATAAGATGCCCTAACGAGAAAAGAGTTAAAACCCAATTTATGCTCCTGAATCCTTTCTGTGAAGTGGGTGATGGCTTTGTCCGGGGAGGTCTTAAAGGAGAAGGCCTGCGTACGCTTTAGACCAGGACTTCCTGGGCTGAGTCAGAAGGAGATCTGTCTGCTTAGTTATAAACAGAGCATATCTGAGGCCTACCTTGACCAGAGCAAAAATAAATTCCGTGAGGAATAGGTTTCCTCGTGAAGTCGTCCCATAGGGCACCTGAAGAAACTGGTGTCTGTCTTCTACTTGTTTCACTAAAAGCTGAAACATATCGTCTTAAGATTGATTAACCTCTAACGAAAAAGCAATTAACTAGTTTTGGAAACAAACCATTTTTAGTAAAAAAATTCTCTCTTTTTTTCCCCTCTCACTGTCGCCATTAACGATAGTGGTCACAATTACAGCTTTCCGTTGATGATTCTTTTAGAACAATTACTGCACCTTTTTTTTTTACTACAGTTGCTAGAGGTTTCCACTGATCTAGCCACACCTGAATCAAGAACTTGAAAAGGAAATGGTAACCCATTAAAGTTACACATTACAGATCTCTCGCATGAATGTAACTCCATTCAGAAACTTAGTTAGGTATTGTCAACCTTCCTAATGGAGAAGTGTTCTTCTACATTTACACTTTAGGTAGTTAATGTTCTTTAAGTTAAGTCACATATAACGTTCTATTTATTTTATTTTGTATTTATTGGAAAAAAAGAAAAATTCTTTAGAAATAAACTACTCAAAAGTTGCTAAGGAATTTATAAATAACATCAAATATAATTAACTTGCACAATGTTTTGATGTTTATCTCGTTATTTTGGCATTCAATATTTGTTTATATTAAGGAATTAATGCACTTGTTAGTCGTACAAAGGTTAATTCATTTTGATAAACCGCAAAAACAAACATTGCTAATTTTGTCCTTTAAAATGATTCAGTATTCTAATGCATTTGAAAGTGAATGAACTTTTTTTTTCTTCTCAATTCTAATTTTTTATCATGGAAAGAAGACCTCTAAGTGATGAAAGGGCAAATTTAATTGTCCAGTTCTCAGCTTGAAATTGCTAATGCTTTGAACATTGCGCCAAGTGTTGTTTGCCGAGCATTGCAAAGATACCGCGAGTTTGGAACTGCACAAAGACGCCATGGCGGTGGGAATTTTCGAAGAACCACTGAAAGAGAAGACCGCCTAGTGAGGATGAATGCCCGCAGAAACCCTTTTTTGACCGCCCGACAGTTACAAAATCGTCTTTTTGAATCCTCTGGGACTCAAGTATCTGATCAAACGATTAGAAATCGATTGAGAGAGGTTGGTTTGCGTTCGTATCGCCCAGTTAGAAGGCCCTCTTTGGATACTCGGCACAGAAGAGCAAGATTGGAATGGGTAAACTCTAGGTTGAGGGAGAACTAAAACTGGGAATTTGTATTGTTTAGTGACGAGTCAAGATTCTGTTTATCGAGTGATAGCAGACGTTTACGAGTGTGGAGAAGGCCAAACACTCGTTTTGAGCCACAATTCATCCAACCGGTAACAGCACACCGCGGTGGCGGTGTCATGGTGTGGGGTGGAATTACTCTCAACAATCGTACTGAACTACACATCATTCAGGGCACTTTAAATTGGATCAGATACAGAGATGACATTATTCGGGGGTTTGTCTCAGACTTCCGAGACAATATTGGGCCACAATTTGTTTTTCTCGACAATCAATGCCCGCCCTCACCGCGCCAGATGTGTTCTTGAAGAAACTCGTCGTCTCGGCATTACCCACTTACCACTGCCAGCACTATCACCAGACCTAAACCCAATAGAGCATATTTGGGACAATTTACAGAGACGACTAAATAACCATCAGCCCCAACCCAGGAACACCGGAGAGCTTGCTAACGTTTTAACGTTACTATGGGAAGAAATTCCGCAAGAAGAAATAGCTGCCGTTATTTTGAGTATGGCAAACCGTTGTTCAGCTGTTCAGAGAGTAAGAGGAGGCTACACCAGGTACTGAAAAATTATTAATTGGATTAACAAAATAAAAAATTGTGGAAAAACCAGTGGAGATGTTTTCCACAATTTGTTAGGCGACACTCACGGCTTTTCTTAAATCCTGTTTTATCTTTGTTTTTAAAAATTTTATTTGTTAAAGATAATGTGATATTAAAAGACAAATGAAGCAACTTTTATTTTAAAAAATATATAACTCTTTCTGTCTTTTTTTGATCTTTTTATTGCAATTCCTTAGCAACTTTTGAGTAGTTTATATTCTTTTCCTTAGATCCTGTTGTTCCTTGAGAACTTCAGGGCGTTCGCGAAAAGGGCTGATCTTTTGTTAAATTTTCTTTATACCCTCCCGGGATTAGATCCCTTCTGATACTTTTTCTAACAACCTTTTTTCATGTGCGTTACCTCTTGTTATATTCCTGGTACCTGCGGGTTCTAATCTAGTGCCTCCCTTCTCGAAGACCCCTTTCGGTCATCTTCATAGCTAACTCCAGATCCCAATATCCTGTTTTTTTAATAATGTAAGCTAAACTCGGGTGACCATAGATGATGAAACGCATTTAAATAATAATAATTCTTTGAGTATTTCGCATATTGTTGCCCGAAGAGCAAGATGAAAATACCTTCAAGGTATCCTTTATTCCAACAAATAATAATGAAATGTGAAATTTCATCAAATAAGAATGTAACATTATTAATAATTTTTTTTTAAAAAAATGGTAATTCTGGCATTTTGCCATTGACTGATCACAAAGGCCTTGTATAATAAAATATAAAAAGAAGTCCCAGTTGCATGGTACATACATGTTGGAAACCTAATATTACCTCTTAATAATTTCCTTCTGTCGTGACTATTCGTCTCTGTCATTTGGCCCTTACGTTTCTTTTATGTACGTACATTCCTTTGTAATGTTTGGTACGCACATTTATTATAACGAGGCTATTTTCACAATTTTCAATTAAATATGAATTTGGAAAGCAACAGTTTTAGAGCCCTAGAGTTTTCCATTTCATTTTCTTATGTTTCTTTTTTTTCAATTTTGTCTTATTAGTTGAAGAAGGATAAAGTCATATTTTTTGAAATTGAGCTTTATCGGAAATATGAGTCCAAAAAAAGTGGTTGTTAGGAATCGTTTTTGTGTTTGTGATTTTTTTTTTAAAGCTCTAGTTATTTAAAAGCTGAGAAAACTAAACTATAAAAACGTTGGTTTTTATTACTATTATTCTATCCTTCATCAGCTTCATACAAGTTACAGACACTCTTACGTTAAACAGAATCCTGGGCAAAGAAGTGGATGATAAAAATGAACTCACAGAAATGCCACGTTTACTCTCCAGCGGGGCTCCTGTCCACCTGTCCTCTTCAACTGCAATCCTCTTCCTTGTACAGATCTGGTGCGCTACCTTGGGCTCTACATAGACAAACGACTCACATGGAACCCACACACTAGACTTAAAAGACAAGCAATGACAAAACGTGCGAAACTGCTTTACAGTCTACTTGAGCGACGCTCCAAATTGCCCATAGAACTCAAACGTTTAATAAACTCGTACATTACTATTCTCAAACCTATGTGGACTTACGGACTAGAGCTGTGGGGTTCAGCCAAACCTATAAACATACGGACTGTACAAACATTTCAGTCAAATCTACTCTGACAGATAGCTGACGCTTCTTTCTACGGTGACTAACCTCACTCTTCACCACGACCTTAACATTTTCTTCATAGACCAACTCGCCAAGACTAAATATCAAAAATTCCATACTGCTCTCTCGACTTGCTCTATTCCTCTTATACTGTCTCTCGCTTCTTCTGACATCCCTAACAATACTCACCGACTGAATCGCCAGTGGCCCCGCGACTTCCTCGCAGTCTGAAGACCTAAACGTCATTCTTCTCCTATAGAGAGTGCTACCGCTGGGTGGTTTCTTTCCTCCTGCCTATCACGCATTCATTTATCTTTTATTCTTCCTATTAACTTATTGTATGTATATATCTGTATGTATATACAGATTGTAAATAACGAAATAAATTTTAAAAAAAAACAATAATTATTATTATAAGTGCTTCAAAATCTGAGGAGATACTCAATCTTAAAAATGTTCTTTTTAAATATAGCGTTCTAATCAATACTAGGAGACAAAACGAAGTAAAAAAGCGTTACTCGATTGATGTTAAGGCACTTGATAACGACAACTCTCTGCTAAGAGAGCGATGGTGTTACATTTAAGTAATGTTCCATTCTCAGAGTAGCATCTGTCTACATTCTCTTTTCTCGCCCCATCTGCGACTCTTATATTTGTCTTTGAGATAATTCAGTTTCAGCTATTGCGTTTTAATGTCGAATTACTTTTGTTTGTCTCCGAGTTCTTCATTAGGAAATTTAGAAATATCAAATTTATTTTATTAATTAAGTTTTCTTATTTACTTTCTGTGTTACTGCTGTACAGCTAATTTGCAATGTGGTACTGGGCTCGATTCCCGGTCTTTAGGCCATGGATTTTATTTAATGGTTAAATGAGAAATAGTAAAGTATGTTTGCTAGTCGCCTCCGTCCACGACTCCTAATTGGTAGTTGGACGTTAAGCCCCGCCTGAAAAAATAGGGGATTACTTTACTTTACTTTCTGTGTTACTGACTTTTAATAAACAACTGAGTAGCATTTTAAAATCTTAGACGTACGGAATAGAATTTTGGGGTTCAACAAAACGTTCCAAACTTCAGAGATTAAAATCCTTTCTGCGTTTCCAATTTAACCATCCTCAGAGACCTTAAAATTCATTTCCATCAATGTAGAAGCACGTTCCCTTATACAAAAAATTCCACCATTCCCTGCAATCCTCAGTGGCCTCGCAGTTTCCTCATCATGTGACAAGTGAAATTAACTCAAATAAAGGGAGTGTTACCATTGGGTAGGTTTTCTCCCCTCGAGAAAATTTAAATTTTAACTACGTTTCCGAAGGAGAGGATTAGTTACTTGAATCCAAAGCGAAGATCCTGGGTTCGAATCCAGCTTCTAGCCCTTTATCTCTTTCTAGAAGCTCACTGTTTCCGACACAATCTCAGCCAGTAAGGTTAGTGAGGAGACATAAACCAAGTGGAAGACGAATTCTCCTCAACGACCGTATAAACTAACCTCTGATAGATAAAAGACCAAAAAAGAAAGAAAAAAAAAAGATATGCGAGCTACTACAGATAAAATTAGCGATATTTGGTCAGAAATTTGTTTGCGATTGCGCTATCCTTTCAAGCAGATATTTCCCATCAAATTCTTTTTAAATTCCAAATAAATTACTAAATTTTTTATCAGTTAAAGTTTAAAAGATATAAAACAAGTAATTCTTGTATATTTCCGTAAATATTTTGCATAATTCTGCCGAGGGTTCTACAAATACATAGTTATTTTCATATTAGTTCGTGAAATTTTTAAAATTCTTTAAATTTATTCTAGTTAAGCAATCCACTAGAATTGATTTCGTTGTTATAAACAGTTTTTAAAATTTATTATATCTTGTTTGATCAAATTATTATTCATTTTTAATGCAAATGTATGACGATATTTCAGTTATATTCCATACCAGATATTCTTGTTAAATTTGCATGTTCATTTAATGGTAGTGAGTGTACTCATGTTTAGGGAATACTTTTAGTTTAACACAGTGTTGGTGAAAGACAAAAGAATGGAAAAATATAATTGGAGGTAAGAATAAGAGATGAAAGAAATGTAGGAATTGCCGCTAATGAGACCGTGTACTTCTAAGAGTCGTGTATGTGCGTCCGTTCTAGAACGACCCCGGGGAGTTCTTTCTTCTTCTTCTTCTGCTGCACTAGCAGAGGGTTTCCCGCAGGAGTGGAAGTTTTGTATTTATTAATATATTATTAAATAAATTGCGTACATACAAACTAACTAAATTAATACTATTAAATTCTTGGTGACCAATAAGAAATTTACAGATTTCTACTCAGAAATTCTAAAATTGAGTTTTCTCGAGAAAAAAAAAAAACGAAAAACAAAATTGACTAATACCAATTTCCTCAAAATTGATTCAGAAATTTAGTAATAAATTTTGGTTTGGAATTCTTAACATGTTAGTCGTGTAAGTTTCTTAAATTCTCAAAAAAATTTAAGATAAATTACGTACTTCAGCTTTTATTTTTAATAAAATTAGGAGGCCTGCACAAGAGAGAACACTATTTTACGAATTATTAAGTAAAGTAAAGTAAAGTAATCGCCTATTTTTAAGCGGGGCCTATTTTTAAACTACCAATTTTGACCACAATATAACCACTTTCTTTGTAATTAGTCTGAAAATTAGGAATAGGGAAGGTTTCCCATTTCTTTCTTTCAAAATGAAGTATGTGTAAATTACTATCAATTAGTGGATAATGTATATAATTACTGTAATAATGGCGATTATTAATGAATTTATGGCACTGTACGGAAACGAAAATGTAAATAATAATTTTCTACGTCACAGTAAATTAGATATGAATAAAAATAAAAATAAAAAGCAAGAAAACAAAAAAAAAAATACCGAAACCATTAGCACGGTGTAGTGGGGGGATGTACCGACCTCGGCAGGTGTTTCGTAGCCCGTACTATTGTGGTCCTCGGCGCTGAACAGACCTCGACATGGACATCTGGCTTGTCCCACTTCCACTTGGCACCTCGCTTAACTAGTACATACTTCTCTCTCTTAGCTTCTTACTCACCATCTCTTCCTGCAGCAAGAGCTGGGCTTCCAGAAGTTTCTCTTTATTTAGGATGTCCTCAACTTCTCCTAACGTTGTATATGTAATCAAAAAACTTTATTATTGCATTCGTATTTTCGAATAGTTTATTTAAATGTTGGCATTTTGTTCTCCTCTAGCTTAACTTTGTATTCATCCTTGATCAATCAGTTCTTTTCTCAAACAGAAGAAAGCGAATTTTGCTCTGAAAAAGATAACAAATACTATTTTCTCGTACACCAGTTTTGAGATTGAACATTAACAATTCTTGAATCTGCGAACTGGAAAACATTATTTAATTATAAAAAACATTATTCACTTTGTAATTAAACTGCATTGCCACCTTTAGCCACACCCAATTACTCCTTAGTCCGCACTACTAGGTTACAAAAAGGCATTCAGAGCAGGTTAAGTTAAAATTGAAGATAAGTGGAGAAATATGAACTGAATTTTATAGTCTAAGACAGTTAGTTAGTCTTGAATGGGTTCACCACTAGGGCTAATAAGGCAAAAGATGTTATACCTGGCAGAAGCAAACTAGTCTGCCTCTGGAGCCGCAGGTTTGGACAAGATAGAAAAGTAGGCTTTTGAGAGTGCTACCTCGTTCTTTCTGGCCGAAAAAATTGGAGAAATAAATGCTGTTTAGCGGTTATAGAAGTCACAGGGTGATTGTAAAGAGTTCAGACTAGTTTCGGATAGTTAGGGTGTGCCCTAAGCAAGCTGTATTGTGGAGCTATAAATTGGTGGAAGTACGTGGGATTGTACCCGAGAAGTCTCGATAGCCTTGCTCAGTGAGACTTTTTTCTAGGTAATTGGATTTCCCAGGATTGAAGGGAATTTTCGGCAAGGAGAATATGGATTGGAGAAGAATGAAAGGATGCCTCCAACCTAAGAAGATTATAGAATTAACCATAAAGGGACACCAAGACCATTATTTCCGGAATAGGAACTGCATATATTTCTTTAATTTTAGATTCACTTGTCTCTACTTACCACTGTCTTCATTAAGATATATTGTCTCCCTTATTTCCAGCTCAAAAGGATTTACCGGGGAGAGAATATCCTTTCTCAACTTTGTTTAGCCCTTAATGAAGAAGTACGAATTCATTTTTATTCAAATTTTTCGCTAAACTAGTGTTAAAGAGAAAGATTTCTCAAGTTTACATCCATCATTTTGTGGCCTTCGAGAGATTTCAGAGTTTTATAAAAATCACAAAAATGTTTACGCAAGTGCTTTTACTTTGTGTAGCTTTGTTTTATAGGCTAAAACTTAAATAGGCTAATATTAACAATTTTTAATAGCGCTTACTTACAAAGCGAGAAAAACGCAACAAGATGAGGACATATTATTAACTAAAAGGAAATTCTTTTTAACAAATATTTTCTTTCACAATGATAGACTCCCTATTTTGTCCTATTTTTCATTTCCCTTCCTGAAGCATTTGCAATTTCTTCTTTTCCTGTTATATTACTTTAGCCATTTGTTGAATAGGGACCGAACATATTGCCAGGCCAATTTCCATGCCACTACAGTAACTATTGTTCACTATTACATTCTTACCATCTTTCCTCCAGTATTGACTTCTAAGGCGCTGACTTCTACGTTCCAGGATTGATCTGTGCAGTTTTCGGATGCACATTCTTTTTTTTTTTTTTTTAGTTAATACCTTGTTTAGTAGTTTAATAAGATTTGCCATCCATTGATCCAGATTGGAAATATCCACGAACGCTTTTTTAATTCTTTGATTCATTAAAAGTTTACCGTTATTACTTTAGCGGATTAAGTTTTTATTGAAAATAATGATTTACAGATATATGTTTACGTGAAAATAAAATATGTCAAACGGCATAAAAGCGAAAAACTAAGCTTCGTGTTTGAACTTCTTTTGGATTTCGAATTTCTGCCAAAATAAAAATAAAAAATTTTGTGTTTTAACGTAGAATTTGTTTTAAAGAGACCGGATGTGAATTAAATCAATATGTTCCTAAAGGTGTACATTTCGCTCTAAAAGAGCAATCATATGTCCGCTTCTAAAATGAAATTTACTTTTATATGTGCTACATACAAATACCTTGTCTAATGACAAATAATAGTCTATAAGTGATTACGCAGTGGGCCTGAAGACATGCAAGCATACACTGGCTATCCAGCGATGTCAGACGTTATATTATATATGCCATTATAGCGGGAAAGCTCAACGTTGTCACGCTAGAAAGCTGGTCACTATTATAATACAGTTGGTTGCGAGAAGTATCAGTAGAGAGAGTTGTGGTTGAGAGGGCTTGGAGTATGGATAATGGATGTAAGAGGATAATTGGAAATGGAATTTTGGATAAACGAAGTGAATTTTGAGGTTATCATGAGTGGTTAGAGTCGTAGAAGAAAGAATTGAATAGAGTGGCTGAATTTTGGATTCTAATGATTGTATGAGGTATAGATTAGAAAACATCTGGGTTATTTAGGAGCTAGAAGTGAATAATATAGCTTGTTTTTGGGCAGCCCAATGTCAGTTTCGCATGTTTGCCCAGTAGTTTTCTTGTCAAAAGTTCTAGGTTAGTTATAGTGGTGAACTATGGGGTTTCGAATTTTTGTAAGAATCGGTACTGTGATTGAAATGTGTGGCAGTTAGAGGTTTTCGCTTTAATTTGAGTACTCTAGGTTCGGACTTTTAGGTGATAAAGCTTGATTCTCCACTTACTAAGGCATGCTTCCAAGATATTGAGGATAATCAGGCATTTAATTTTAAACAGTTAATGAAGAAAGAGATTTTTAGTATTGGTTGTAAAGGTTGATGACCTGTTGTATGGATTCGTTTGTTTTCTCTGCACTAAAGGAACAAATTTACGATACAGCATTCTTATCTCTAATAACTGTTAGCTTCTAATGCTAATCTATAAGAACTTTTATTAAGTGGTGCTGTATCTTGATATGATCCGCCTATATTATACAGCCGACTAGGAGTGTACCAGGTAGGATATGGGTGCGCCTTGTTATGGCGTCTGTCTAGAAAAAAATGAAGCAATGCTAGCGGGAGATATTAGGCCCCGGGTACCACTGCATTATGTAGTATATTGGCAGAGTAGAAGCTGACCCAACACAGAATATAGCAGCTGGCGTGCCTTCGGTACTATCAGCTGGCTTCGTCAACCCCCTCATCATGTTTTTGTAACTCCCGCTTTTTCTAAGTTAGAGCTTTTCTTCCAGCCCTCTCTTTATTATTATTTATTCAACTCTTCTCATACGTTAAAAATGAACCATCATACTGCAATGAGAATACTTTTTAGGGTGAGGTGGAGAGGGGAGTAGGTGCATCCTAGCTATATTATTAACTCAATGCATACATATACCTGCTTCTTTCTGAATTACCCTCGTCATCAATTAGCGCAGGTATATGGTAATCTACTCCCTTCTTATTTCATTCCATATGTTCTCTACATTATTTATTGTTCCAAAGCTTACTAAAGCTTCTTGTTACCTAAAAAAAAAGCAGTAATAAGGTTATCCGTTCTTGTTAGATGAGCTTTATACTTAAGTATTAACGACAAAAAATCGTACGTTACATTCTTCTAGCAGCATTGTAAAATTTTCGATGTATATTTGAGCACAACTTGATTTAACACCATACAACAAAAAAATGGAGAAATACCATAAAATAATGTACATTGTTTTTTAAAAAATTATGTTTATGACATAAATTCAAAAAATTTACCATTATCATGTAGCGCCTGCCACTGAATTTGTGATGAATTATTGTAAAGATTAAAATTAGAGCGCGGAATTAATCAATATGAATTCTGAAATAAATTATTTATTATTCAATGGCCGAAAACTTTTTCATCGTTTGAAGGTGCTAATCTTTATTATTTGGGAAATTTATTATAAATATAAAAAGCTATGACTGAACCAAATGTTATGACACAGAAATTTAAGATATTTCAGAAAGTGGAGTTAACCAATTTGTCTGTTAAATTATATTGTAGAGCAGTAGTTCTTAACCGGTGTTCCGCGAATATGGTCCAAGTGTTCCGCGAAATTTCAATTTTAAATGTATTGAAATTTAGAAACTTAGGAAACATACGAAAACAAAAAATCGTTCCTTTTTTTTAAATTTGAATTTAATTTTAAGTTCTTGCTAAATACCGAATTTCAAATTATTTAATGTTAGTGTTCCGCAAGAAAAATATATACATATAATTGTGTTCCGTGTCTATAAAAAGGTTAAGAACCACTGATAAAAAGGGTTGAAAATTTTTTGGGTCATGAAATTCTGTAAAATTATGGCCGTTCTATATCTCCCACTGTGAAGCACGTATTGATATGGAATTTTGTTCTCTTGTACACTTTGTTTTTCTCAATTATAAACTATAGTTATTTTGTGCACAGATCTAAAAAGGTAGAAGATATAAAGGGTTGAAAATTTTTTGGGTCATGAAATTCTGTAAAATTATGGCCGTTCTATATCTCCCACTGTGAAGCACGTATTGATATGGAATTTTGTTCTCTTGTACACTTTGTTTTTCTCAATTATAAACTATAGTTATTTTGTGCACAGATCTAAAAAGGTAGAAGATATAAAGGGTTGAAAATTTTTTGGGTCATGAAATTCTGTAAAATTATGGCAGTTCTATATCTCCCACTGTGAACCACGTATTGATATGGAATTTCGTTCTCTTGTACACTTTGTTTTTCTCAATTATAAACTATAGTTATTTTGTGCACACATCTATAAATGTAGAAGATATAAAGGGTTGAAAATTTTTTGGGTCATGAAATTCTGTAAAATTATGGCCGTTCTATATCTCCCACTGTGAAGCACGTATTGATATGGAATTTTGTTCTCTTGTACACTTTGTTTTTCTCAATTATAAACTATAGTTATTTTGTGCACAGATCTAAAAAGGTAGAAGATATAAAGGGTTGAAAATTTTTTGGGTCATGAAATTCTGTAAAATTATGGCAGTTCTATATCTCCCACTGTGAAACACGTATTGATATGGAATTTCGTTCTCTTGTACACTTTGTTTTTCTCAATTATAAACTATAGTTATTTTGTGCACACATCTATAAATGTAGAAGATATAAAGGGTTGAAAATTTTTTGGGTCATGAAATTCTGTAAAATTATGGCCGTTCTATATCTCCCACTGTGAAGCACGTATTGATATGGAATTTTGTTCTCTTGTACACTTTGTTTTTCTCAATTATAAACTATAGTTATTTTGTGCACACATCTATAAATGTAGAAGATATAAAGGGTTGAAAATTTTTTGGGTCATGAAATTCTGTAAAATTATGGCCGTTCTATATCTCCCACTGTGAAGCACGTATTGATATGGAATTTTGTTCTCTTGTACACTTTGTTTTTCTCAATTATAAACTATAGTTTTTTTGTGCACATATCTATAAATGTAGAAGATATAAAGGGTTGAAAATTTTTTGGGTCATGAAATTCTGTAAAATTATGGCCGTTCTATATCTCCCACTGTGAAACACGTATTGATATGGAATTTTGTTCTCTTGTACACTTTGTTTTTCTCAATTATAAACTATAGTTATTTTGTGCACACATCTATAAATGTAGAAGATATAAAGGGTTGAAAATTTTTTGGGTCATGAAATTCTGTAAAATTATGGCCGTTCTATATCTCCCACTGTGAAGCACGTATTGATATGAAATTTTGTTCACTTATACACTTTGTTTTTCTCAATTATAAACTATAGTTATTTTGTGCACACATCTATAAATGTAGAAGATATAAAGGGTTGAAAATTTTTTTGGTCATGAAATTCTGTAAAATTATGGCCGTTCTATATCTCCCACTGTGAAGCACGTATTGCTATGGAATTTTGTTCTCTTGTACACTTTGTTTTTCTCAATTATAAACTATAGTTTTTTTGTGCACATATCTATAAATGTAGAAGATATAAAGGGTTGAAAATTTTTTGGGTCATGAAATTCTGTAAAATTATGGCCGTTCTATATCTCCCACTGTGAAGCACGTATTGATATGGAATTTCGTTCTCTTGTACACTTTGTTTTTCTCAATTATAAACTATAGTTATTTTGTGAACAGATCTATAAATGTGGAAAATATAAAGGGTTGAAAATTTTTTGGGTCATGTAATTCTGTAAAATTATGGCCGTTCTATATCTCCCACTGTGAAGCACGTATTGATATGAAATTTTGTTCTCTTGTGCACTTTGTTTTTCTCAATTATAAACTATAGTTATTTTGTGCACAGATCTATAATTTTAGAAGATATAAAGCAGTGGTTCTTAACCGGTGTTCCGCGAATATGGTCCAAGTGTTCCGCGAAATTTCAATTTTAAATTTATTGAAGTTTAGAAACTTAGGAAAGATACGAAAACAAAAAATTGTTCTTTTTTTTTAATTTGATTTTAATTTTAAGTTCTTGCTAAATACCGAATTTCAAATTATTTAATGTTAGTGTTCTGCGAGATAAATATATACATATAATTGTGTTCCGCGTCTATGAAAAGGTTAAGAACCATTGTTGTAGAGGTTAAAAGGTTATCTTGCAGAAAATTCGTTCATTTTGTTGGGCAGTCCGTATGAAGTCCTAAGTGAGTAGTTAAGTTTGGCAGTTTGTCAAAATATGTTTAATGACTAGAGTGACTAGTGTTTTAAATTCAGAGCCATATGCACTTACGGATGTAACAAGAACTTTGGATTAGTTAAAATATAACACGCATTCACAACTTTTCTATCTCAGTCATTAGCTGCGCTGTATATTACAATTTTTTTCATTTCTGGGTTTTCCATCTTAAGATGAATGCAGATAGATGTCTAGGTGCATAATAACGAGTTATAATTTTAATTTTGACAAAACGGTTTACAAATTTTGTTGTAAAATTTCTAGCTGGAGAAAATAAATAATTAATTGGATACTTGCGCAACCTTAAATCATCAAAATTCTTATTTTTCTTTCTTGTCTAACGAAAATAACATTAAACTTTTAAATAAAATAAAAATAAATAAAATAGATACTGCGTTAGCGAGACACAATAGTGTTGAAGATAGACCTTGTTGCCCCGGCTGATGTTGTTGGATTTAGCCCTGCCTGCCAAATTAGGAGAGCTCTGTTGAAGCCCCTCTGGCTGCCATACACTGAGACCTTAACTCCCTCCGCTTTACGATCGATACCTTGCTGGCTTCACTAGAAACTTTCTACTTTTACAAACTTTTTTTTATATTTTACTTCCTACGTTTTATAGTTCGCAGAAGAGGTTTTTTTTCTTTCAAATAAAAAGAACGAAGATTGTTTTGTATTTTATATTGGGAATAATTTTTTAAAACTATAAAATTAGAAGAAGAAGAAGGAGTCTGATCAACTCGCCTCAAAATGTTTTACACTTATTTTACAAAAAAAAAATCTTTTAACTTTTCAATAATTAAATTAATTCCACCTGAGCTCCTTCAATTGTACAGTTTGGCTAGGTGTTTGCTGTTATTTAAAATTAAAATTGTAATGAATTATAGTCAGAGAAATTGTTTGAGTACTTCTTAGTTTTAGTTTATTTCGCTTGAATAAATTATTTGATCGTATCAGACAGAATCTGTTAAAAACTTAACCAATCTATCCGTAGAGATGAGATCGTTATCAAGAATTTGTGGCGTCCATTTCTAAAATGAACCCCATCCAAAAGATAATTTTTGGGAGGAAGGAATTAAGAAAAACTGTGTACTCATTATTTTTATAGTTCGCAGAAGAGGTTTTTTTTCAAAAATTTATCCCATGATAAAATTCTTTAATATCTCAGGAATATGTTAAAGTTCGATTACAGTAATAATTAATTATATTAATTAATTCTAATAAGACCTCTTTTTTGGATAAAGATGCTTTTGGATCAGTACGGTGGACTAGAACCGTTTTGGTACTACAATCATAAGGATATGTAAACATTTTCCTAGAATGAATATTATTTGGAAATAGACATTTTTGTTGCTGTTTCAGATCTAGAGAAATGTTTCAGATCTAGGAGGATATAATGTAGTTTGCAAAAATGTGCAGAACCTTCAAATGCTCTTTTTCAAAGGATCTGGGATCGCTTCTGTTCCTGTTAAATTTAGTCAGATGAAGTAGAGAACAATTTTCTGAATCTTAGTGATAACAATACAACAATTTCGAGAAAATTTGGAACAATGATCCTTTTAGAATTAGAACTTTTATTTACTGTAAATATTCTTGGAATAAGATTTGATACTTTTCACAAATTTTACACAGTAAGGTCATTTATAACAGTCTGGAAGGTTAAATTAACGTCTAGAGATTTATAAAGTCTAGAGATAGAGTCGGTGAAACAATTAACTTGCTCTTCGTAACTCGGTCATCAACGACTTAACCATAATCTAATGGATCTTTTAAGCTTAGGATATTCGAATGTTGGAAAGACGTTTGTGGTTTATACCGTGGGGTCAACAGGGCACGATGTTAGCGTTTGAACAGTAATCTAAGAAAAGCAATGGTAATCTACCCTACCTTGAGGTATGAACGCAATGCTGAGTACCAACAACCCATGAACGTACGCTTCGAAAACTATAGGTTAATGATACTATATGATATCTCCTATTAAGAAAAAATGCCAATAGCGGTTGGAGCAAAGGAAGTTCCAGATGCAGGGTTCTTTGGTTTTGGTCGAGAGCTACTATTCTAAAGATGACGTCGGATTTCTTTAGTAAGGTGGGCCATTGATCAGAACTTGTTCAGTATTGAGAAGGTTATAATTAAGATCTCACTGAGCCACCATGTTATTAGCCACCATGTGTTCAGCTAATTAAAGAATCCATCTTAGCAGCTGCACTGATACCTATAATGTGACAACTTTGTCTACACTACTACACTGGAGCATTTTATTGTCTCAATTTAAACTTATTGTTTGTGTGTTTACGTTTAATAAATCCCTGGGTTTAGAATAGGCCCCGCTCCCTTCCAGGAAGTCGTCAGAGGCGACTAAAGGAATAGACCGAAAGGAATGTCGAAAACATCTCTGATGGTGGGCACCAGCGTTATCAGTATAGGCATGAGGCCGAAGACAGTAATTGTCGGAGGAACCGATGTCATCAAGCTAAAAGGCAGAGCTGGAGACCAGCGGGTGCAGCTGTTGAACTTCTTGGAGGTGGATGGAACTCCAAAGCTAACTCATCTAGGGGTTCCGGCAACCGAATAACAGTTTAGAACTCTTTGTCCTAGGGTATATAGGGACCAACCACCCGTCTGAAGTTTGAATGATTCAGAGAAACAAAAGAGACCTCAATAGTGGACGAAATACTGGTAATAGGACCCGGCTTTGGCAGGGATTTACGAATGGCAACATGGTATATTAAACCCTGACAGAATAAGAGATATTGGAAGAGATGAGAAGATATAAGAAGAAGTTTGTGATACGTCATACCGACTGATCATGCGCTGTGCCTTTTGCAATTCAACCAAGTTGAGCAGTCTTTCTTACTGTGAATTTAGGCTCTCTCCTTGCCCGGATAATTCTAATGATGTTTATTATAATCAGAGAGGTACTCAATTTAGAGCTGTATTAAAGCTTACAGTGGTGGAACAGGCAGGTCCCAAGAAGGCAGGTAGAAGATAGACTAGCCTGAAGCAACAGTTAATCCTAAGCTAAATGTACAGTTAGTAAAACAAAATTAGAATAGAAAATCGACATGAGATCGAACTAATATTTTAATTTTCAAAAACATAATTGCTTTCCAAGTTAGCCTCCTGATGAGTGATTTCCTTTTTGTCATGTATTTCGAAACGATGATATAATAGGCTTAACTAGTAAGGCAATTATTTACAGTATCCACGTTAAAATGCATAATCCAAGCTAGCAGTTAGAATTGGTACGTTAGTATAAAGGCTAGTTGGTGGTTATACGAAGTGGGCTGCCAAACACTGTCAAACACGGGCCGACCAGCTGTTCGGTAGTGGGATAGATGCAGAGTGTGGTGCCACGTGGTGGGGATACTGTGAGAGATGACGTCATGGTCTGGCGCCACATCCTGTCTTGACCTCGCTAACTTACCTTCAAAAGCCCTTGTACAAACCTATCCTTTATCTACTATCTCACTCTTTAAGTCTACGCTTCTTTTTGTTCTAGCTGGTGCTCTAAGAAAACAATTTTTATAAAATTTAGAGACAAATTTTAGATTCTCTTTCTAAGAGAAAGTATTGCGATGGAGTTAAATCTTCAAAATTCGTTTCTGGTAGGAAGTACAATGCAGAAGTCCACTCCTATGTAATAACAACCATCTTCGTATGTACCAAAAAAATACTAAGTTGGTTGCGCTAAAAGAAATGTATTTCTTGTCAATCACACAAAGCGCTTCCGCAAGATTGTAATATTTACCATAAAGTGTTCACAAACTTAAGGACCATTTTCAAAATATTCCATTTTGGGCCCAAAGGAACCCTAAACAATTATTTTTCGGTTAACGGAATTTCGGAACTTGTCATATCTAAAGTGTTTTAGGTTTCATTTGTTCTCGCCACGATCTTCTTTCATGTAATTCATTAGATAAAAGTTTATATTTAAAAAGGGTTAATCTAAAAAAAGAATGGGAGGTATTATAATTTAAAATTCAATAGATGATCACCAAACGATCTGTATTTTTATTGTACATATTTGCATTTATTTCAAATTTGGAACTCATAATGTTTATTTTTATTTCTTTGTTGCAGAGAACGCGAACGAGAAGAGTGGTCTAATAATAATACCAGCCCCAGTCAGAACTCGAATTCGACGACGGTAAGTTACTATTTATAGAATCTTTTTGTTCGTGATGTTAAAATTTTTTTTTAAGATAAATATGGACTTATTCTCTATTTCAGGAAACCAATAATAATGGTACCAAGAGGTACCTGCAGTGTCCTGCTGGATTTAAAATGGCTCATCTTAAAAAATTTATCCGACAGAAGTATGGTCTCTCTCCAACATGTAGTGTAAGTAATTTTTCATTTTACTACTTGATTTCTATCGACTAAATAGAAATGGACAGAACGCTGAGAGAATGAAAAAATTGGGGATATGAAAGTTATCTCAGACTAACAATGAAAAAATAAGGGTGTTCATCTTGCGCTTGTCATACTGGAAAAGAGAGGTAAAAAAGTACGAATGAACAATTGAAACCTCATAGTAACGTGGACGGAGGCGACTAGAGGTAGTCCGTCCTCAGTAACGTGGTTGTTTTGTTTGGCTCTTGCCAGTGTTCATTTTTTTCCCCAAATTTTGTAGTAAAGCATCTCCTTACGAATCTATCCGAATATTCTTATCACTTCTTTTCATCTACAACCAACTTCTGCATTCTCCCATATACATTCTAAGCTTGAGCTAAAAAAGACAGTCTTCTTGTGGACGTAGTGTTTTTCAAACTTCTAACGTTTAAAAAATGTCTGAGAAATTATTAAACGTTAAATAAAAATTATGCTAACCAAATAATTTTTGTCAAATTTGCCGAAATAGTGGCAAATAAAAGGAAATCTAAAGGAAGTTATTAAATCGATATCTAACATAATCCAAAAACATCGATTTTAAAGAAATTGTCTAGCATTGATTTTTTTTTTTTAAGAATTATGAGACAATGAGAATTATGAGACTTCTTTTATGGGTTTCATTCACCTCCACTGTGACCGCTCTCCATTCCTCTCAAGACCCCAGCGTATGACGGTTTTGTATATCGATGGGAGAGTGGATTTTCAAAATTTTTAAGCAAATAAATGGATTTCTAGCATTGCGTTTACACGCTAAATTTGTATTAGCATTGGCAATTGCACGTAATAATCCACAGGACTGAAATCATCAACCAGTGACCCTGATAGAATTAATTTTCGTTATTTTTCCAGAATTTTCTTGAATTTATACAATTTAAGGTTGTATAAAAATTGACTAAAAGCAAATATTGGCCTCTTAGGCAAGTGATTTCTTTTCAGGCTTTATGACTTCATATGATATCAAATGTGAATAACATTTTTCCCCAAAATATATACATCACCTTCCATTATTGATTACCCTGGCTTCATGAAAAGAGCAGGAATATATTAAGACTAAAGCTCGATCGGGGTATTTTGCTATTGAAACATTCATGAGAGCGTAGAAAGATGGAAAAAAAAAGACACAAAATAAAGAAAAACTAACGGAGTTGAGAAAGGCATCCATAATATAAGTTCTACTCCACATCGTTTTAGAAAAATATCTTTAAGAACTCAGTGAAGCTTGGTAGCCGGTGTTGGATGAAATCTCTACAGATATTCCACATTTCTAGCTTGATATTCTTTACACTTTATATTTTAGTATAATTTATATTGCATTTTTTTCTTCTTATTTTTAATTTCTCTTAAATTTGGGAATTTATCAGATTAATTTTTTTTTAAAATCTTTTATTGAAATTCACAACTGCAACTATTGTTGCAACAAGCAAATATTATAGGGTAAAGTCGGGTGAGATGGCCACCATTTTATTTGGAGGGTGCCTGCAAAATTTTGGTTAGGGCTAGGCTTACTTTATTATTATTTTTGGAAACCTCATACGCTCACAAACATAAGATAAGGAAAAAAATTCAGAAAAAATGCTAAGGGAAACATTTTTTTTATTCTTACAAAAAAAAAGTAGCAATTGGCCATCTATCCCCACTGGGTTGGGTGAGTTGGCCAATGTAACTTGGGAGAGATGGCCACATATTGTAAATGAAATTGCACTAGTAAAACGTAAAAATAACAGAAAGAAATGAATGGTTACTTAATATTTACTTGTTATTAAATGCGCTTTTACTACAATTTTGGCAAGCGTATGCACAAGAAGAGCAATTTTCGTGGAACCACTTCCGGCTTATTATGCATTCCAACCAATCTTTTTTTTCTGGTCTTGTTGTAGCTTTCCCCATATCCTGTACATTCAGTTTCATCGATTTCTAAAATGGCATCACTTTCCTCTTCAAATTCGATTCCTGTTTCGTGCTCTTCATCGGAACTTGGGGGAAGATGAGCGTTTTCTTTTTCGGACAATCCTTTCTTTCAGAATTGTCTCTTTGGGGATGGTATTTCTTGTTGGTTTGGATTTCTTTGCAACTCTGTTTTTCACAACAGCAATGTGCTCGAAAGAACTTAATAAAGTGACAACACACTTGGCTCGTTTTCTTGTTTAGAGACGACAGTTTGGGTGTGGGGTTAATACGATCTCAAATTTTCTTCAGTATAATTTCCGCGGTTAGTGTTCTGTCTTTTATGCTGAGTTGGCAATTTTCTGCACTGAATTGGAAACTGAGCCAAACTATAACAGAAAAAAAGTAAAAATAATTGGCCATCTATCCCTACTGTTTGATGGCCATCTGTCCCGAATGCTAGGGAAAGATGTCCATCATGATAAACATAACACAACGCATAATTTTCTCCATCTTCCATCAATCTCCTTGGAGGATCACCTGGTATTGAGGAAGAAGATAGATGTTCTATTAGAGGGTTAGGATGAACTGTTTGTAGAGGAATGAAATTTGATAATACGAGTTTTAACAAGATCTTTAACGGAGAGGATTTTGAGATCAGTATGGGATGGTGAGGTTAGAAATATAGAATGGAGCGTTAAGTAGTTTTCGTGATATTTTTGATTGTATTGTGTAGATGCGTAGAGGGTTGGAACGTTTAGTCGATCTTTATACTTCGATGCCGTTTTTTTTTAAAAATTATGTTTTTTATATCATCTAATTAATTTGAAGTCTCTGAAATAGTAACAATAATAATAATCCGATGATATGGACAGTGTCAATAACACTGTCCGGAATTCGGTAGTACAAGGAAAAAGGCTCCGGACGCCACTGACCGCAGATGTTGATGCGCCTTAAATTTAAATTAAAAAAAATCTAGTTAAAAAACATACGAGTTAAAACACGACATGTACATGAGTTTATCTTACTCGTACTATAGTTTTTCAGTACTACTTTTTTTGCCAGCAAAAATCTTTCGGAAAATCCGTATTACTCCCCTCTGTTTTATTGGATTAAACTTTACCATCCATAATGACCTTAAATCCTAATTTGTCAATTAATTTGCCAATGATCTCGTTTCCTAAAAAAAAATCATTCCTCCTACAGCAGGCCATTCTTCTTTAATTGAACATCTATCCACTTCCACAATATTAGGTTATGCTCCAAATAATTTGAATAGAAGACGAGGCCTCTTATCATGAAGGCTGTGTATTATGTGATTCAGGTTAATGATGCTACAAAACTGGGCACATTCTCCAATTATCCCGTTATTATTGTGTTAAACGCATAATTCCAATTTTAGAATCCCATAGAATTATCCCTAATCACCAATTTGGTTTCCGATCCCAACACTCCACTATACAACAATGTTTCCGAGTAGTGGACAAAATATCCTCTGCTTTAGAAAAAAAAGATTTCTGTCTAGGTGCCTTCCTGGACGTAGCACAGGCTTTTGACAGGGTGTGGCACCCAGGACTGTTGTACAAGCTGAAGCAGTTCCTTCCCACTCCTTATTACCAAATCCTTCAATCCTATTTGACAGGTCGCTACTTCAAGGTTAGATGTGGCATTGAATTCTCTGATGCTAAGCACATCCAAGCCGGCGTCCCGCAGTCCTATATCTAGTGTACACTGCTGATATCCCCACGCACCCACATACCTTAATTACAACCTACGCAGACGATACCGCAATATTATCCTCAAATCCCAATCCATCTGAAGCCTCCACATATATCCAAGAACACCTTGATCTCATTTCCTCTTGGTGCAAAAAATGGAAAATGAGACTGAACGAAGACAAATGCCAACAGATAACATTCACCTTACGTAGACAAACTTGCCCCCCACCACTCATACACAACAGAGAAATACCGACCTCCACACAAGTACGCTACCTAGGACTGTATTTAGACAGTCGACTTACATGGAACCCGCACAATGGACTGAAAAGACAAGAACTCAATAGACGATACGGACAACTACGAAGACTGCTAGGGCGGAGATCAGCCATGAACGTACATAACAAACTGACTCTATACAAGACACTACTAAGACCCCCTCTGGACCTACGGAGCTGAACTGTGGGGCTCTGCGAAACCTTCCATCATCCAAAGAATCCAATCCTTTCAATCTAAAGTCCTTCGGCATATCGTCAACGCTCCTTATTATGTATCCAATTTAACCCTCCACACAGACCTCAATATCCCTTTTGTCAATGACCTAATCCATTCTCGCTTCCTTAATTTCCATAATAGCCTAACCATACATCCTAATCCCACAGCACAAGCCTTATCCACAACAACCCATCCCGACAGTCCTCCACGACGCCTGAAACGACGTTGGCCCCGTGACCTTTTACCTATTTCCTAAACTTCCTTCCAACCCCTAGAGAGTTCCAGCATTGGCTGGCCCCTCTCACCATGCCTTCCCGATTGTGGCGCTGGATCCTCGGGTTCAGCCTACAATCTGTGCCTAACAAATTGATGAACACATTTACTTGATGTATGTTATATGTATACAGGTTGTAAATAAATAAATATATACAATAAAAAAAAAAAAATTATTGTGTTACGGTATTATTATCTTGTACCATATTTTCTTTTATTGGCAACAAGTTTTGCTGTTACAAATTTCAGTACAAGATTAAAATAAATATTTATAAATAAATGAAAATAGCCATTTTAGTAAAAAGGAAATATTTAAAATGAAAAGAATATTTGTAATTCTATTTAAGTGTTACTAACGGTTTGCAAAAGTTTATTTGCTTCAATTTGCATACTATCTATTAGTATTAATGAATGCTACAGCTTATGCACTGTCATTTTTGTTGCATTTTTTTGTTTTTTATTTCATTTCGTACAATATTTACATCTTTATGCAAGCTGGAACTGGTACCGTGTATACATATACTGTAAATAATGTTATATAACGGGCAAGCAGACAGGAAATAAGGCTCTCAGTAATGCGGGTGTAACTTCCTCCATTGGGACCCAATTAATATTAACAAGCGTTACAAACTCCACCTCTAGTCGTGTGGTAGCACACCGGCCAGTGCCCCCTATATCGTGCGCTCGCTCTAGCTCCCCACATGCGTACCAACCTTAAATAAGATTTATAATGTTTGTTTGTTTTTGTTTTTTTAGCGACCAACACCTTCATCATTTTGTTAATCTATTACTTTTTTTAAACTGCTTTTTTTTAAAAAAAAAAATTACTTTCTCAAAATATTAGGGGAAATAATATTTTAATACACTGTTCTCAAGAGATGGTAATAGTATTTTATTTTTAATTTAAGGCGCGTCAACATTTGGGGTCGTTGGCGCCCGGAGCTTTGTTTTCAGGGCACTGCTGGCCTCCGGTTCTTATTACCACACTTCCCATCACTGGGAAACTGGATTAAACCTGGAATTTCCGCATGGGAATATCCGATAAGCTAACCACAGAGCGATCCTTCCGCTAATGTTTGTTAATAATTCAAACTCCTACTCCCCTCCAGTTCAAGATCCTTTCTTCCGTTCCGTGACTGTGTTAATGTTACAAAGAGATAGCAGCACTAGGTTTTAGAGTTTTGGTTTTTAGTTTAGGATCTTGAGCTTTTTGGGCTAACATGGTTAGGAGGCGATGACCAAAAATCTATGATACATTGGAATACTGGGTTTAATTCCAAGCCTTTAGATCTGGATGTTATTAATGTGTTCATATCAGAAATTTCAGCAAAGTATGTTTACCAATCGCCTCGACTACGCCATTAAGAAAAGTTGATTGTTACTTAGGGCTATATACCTGAAGGATCTCACTCCTTCAGTAATTGGTCCCGGAACTTGACCGGCACTAGTCTGAGCGAGCGGCTCTTCTCAACTTAATCCATATCAACTCTTTATTGATTGCGTTACAATGCCTAATATGAGGTGTGGCTATTAAATAACGAATGCGATGCTGCTACAGAAGAACTGTGCATGCGCCAAATCCTAACGACCGACAGCTGTGCAGCGTAAAGCCTTCTCTTTCGACTGCAGCGTCTCACGTGTTTGTAGAGAAATCTGCCTGACCGGAACCGTCGTTTGTATAAGAAGTGTTAGTTTTGTTCCCCAAAGTCAAATCTGCATTAAAAGAAACACGATTTCAGTCCGTGGAAGCTGTGATAGAAAAAGCGGCACGCGTCATGCAGGAGCTCACAGAAAAAGACTTCCAGTACTTTTTCGAACAATGGTAAATTCGCATGGAGCGTTGTAGGGATAGGGGAGGGGTGTAAATTGAAGGTGATAATAACTAAATATGTATAAATTTAAAATAAAATGTTTTACAGCAATAGTCTTGTTATTTAATAGCCACACCTCGTAGTTTGGGGCTTGACCTATGGACTTAAAGATCATAAGCAAAAACGATTGGTGGGTAATCCTAGCATCTAGTAAGATGAGGCTTCTCATGCAGATGATCGGCACAATTAGCCTCTTTTAGCTAAAGTGGCTATGGGATAACAGGTTCTGCCTCTTACTCTAATTTAATCTGCACAAAGGCTTAATTTATTCGTAGGCTTAAATACTAAATTGGATATCTGAGTGAACACATTTTCAGTAAGCTGGCGTTGAACTGTAGGCTATCCACGGACAAATTTATGTTCCCAACCTTCTGCATCGCATCATGGGTATATACCACCTCAACGTGTAACCCAGGCTAATAAAACGAACAACTCGTGCATTGTCATCGCGAACATTCATAGTATTCTCCTTTAGATATGCAAGTGAAACCACACTAATTCAATGGTTGCAGTGGTTTTGGCATATAGCCGCTCACTATGCAAGTCTATGCGGAATCTAGTCTCTATTAGGTCATTTAAGGCAAGCTTTTTATGAATTCCTGACCATTAAAGCCGTTCAGAATAAACGGTAAATCTCTTTTAAGTCGAATAGTGTCTGTCGATCTGTCGAACCGAACTCTCGCAATATATAAGTAATATATCTGTACCTCGGAGGGAAAAGGCACCACGTCACAAAAAGTAAATTTTACAGGGGAGCCAAATAAAGATATTTTTCCAAATTCATTTTTTGTTCCACTTTTCCGGTTATACTCTTTCCTGTACTTCTCACCATAATTATTATAGTTGGTATGGCCACTTTAACTCCCATATTTTAAAATATTTTACTTTCATCTCCATTGTGAAAAAATTTATGCCCATGTAGTGCCTTTTAGCCTTGAGTAATGAAGTATCATAGTGCTTTTTAAAAATACATAAATCGCTTAATAGTAAAAATAGGGCATAGTGCTTTGCACCTGTAGAAAGAGCAACAAAAAATTTGTAAAATGATGCCAAAATCTGAAAATCGAAAAAAATGGACATGGTGCCTTTTCCCTCCGAGGTACAGATATATTTCTACTTTACTCTTTCTTTCTCAAAAAGTACCATGAGGGCTTTCTAAAAATTATCTCGAAGATTTCAAGTTATATGGTTATATTAATTTCTTTCAATTTATATTTTACTATAGATATGAATAGAGCCTTCCACATCATGGAAGTACTTCTAGTGTTCACTGATTTCGTGAGCAGATAATGCTAAGCAATCGGGACTGTACTTACACGTTACTGAGCACGCTTTGCTTTAATTGAATCGTTATTCTTTATATTATAATTATTTATCCTGCTTCTCTTTTGATGCAAAATCTCTTATTGCATTTATTGCACTCCCCGAGTAAATATTTTGATTTTTAATTAAGTTAAAGTTCAATTTAAAAAAATCTGGCAAGAGCACTCACAAAACTACTAACTGGTGTTGATCGGTTGCTAGGAAACGAAGCTAATCTTTACAACACTGTACCAAAAAACAAGTCTTATTATCTTTTAAATTATTAGTATTAAAAATCATTAGTCTTTTTAATAATTAAAAACGAAGTTTTGGGACTTGGATATTTATTTTTCTCAGTTATTTTCATTTAATAATAAAATTACTGTGAAGTTAAATTAATAATTAGTTATTTTCTTTTTTTACAGATTGAGATCATGTATCGCCGGGAATCCCTACCGGATTCGTATTCCCTCATGGACATTGCTTACATCTACACTTGGAAAAGAGTAAGTGAAATGATGAGCTAGCTAATGTTTGAAATTAATTTATTATTAAGTGTGATAAGTTTGATTAAGAAAATTTATTGTTAGCTAACAATAGGGTTGCATTCAAAGGAAAGTAAACATATTTGTCTAGCGAATGGCGTTCACTCAAATCCACTACAACATAAAAGCTCTTTTGTATAGCCCCTTAAAGTGTCGGCGTTTGTTTCTTAGATGTAAACTGTAGAATGCTGTAGTCATGTATGAGTTTGAGTGAACGATGGAAGGGAAGCCTAGAGTTGCCTGTGGGTTCGGTAAACCCCAAGCTAAACAATTCCTACCTCTTCTGATGGCCAGAGTTACCATTATAAGGCAAAGTGTTCATGGTAACTCCAAATGGTTTTCAAATTTTCTGTACCATCGCTGTCGTCTCCTTTCTTGTTCGAACTGCCACAGCCCAATACAATTTTTTGAACAGCCTAATTTTATAAATACTGAATATTGTGGGGGAATTATGTACAATAATTTACTTGATCAATATTCTATGTTTTGAAAAATATGGTATTCTACAATTTGCTCTTACCATAATTGCTTTTAAAATTTCATTTATTTAGAACATATCTAACTCTTATTCGCTTTATAAGGATAAAAGTTTTATTCACGCTATTTTTCAAACTATTCTTTAGAAGGATGTATCCTTCTAACTCTTCTAGGATGAATCTTCCAACTGGTCTCTTTGACTATTTTGTAAACGTACATATTTGGGTGAAACATAATTAAAGAAACAAGAATGGTGAACAAACTTATTGTTTAATAAAGTAAAAAATAGAGAAGCAAAAGAAAATATCTACAGCTAAAATTGTAAACAAAAAACTAGTTTAAAATGCTCTTTCAATTAGTATTTTTTACCATTTTATGTAGCACCATCTTCTCAACCTTTTGCTGCATGTTTCCACCATCATCACAACCCGTTCTTGATGTCATCCTGTTGCTCCAACGGAGTACCTAGTCGAACGCTTCTCTCCCGGTTTCTCGGAGTCTACTCTGAGCTTCACCTAGCCAATTTGTTAATTGTACTCACTTGTGTCTTATAATTATCATCTAATATATTACAAATTTAAGAAATCGGCTAATCTTGAAGTCTATCTTGATGGAATAGATTTTACAGCATTTTAAGGGTTTTCTCTAAACGACTGCTCTTTTAAACTCAATGATTAAATGATGATTATAAACAAAAAAATCTACAACTTATATTGGAAACCTTTTTACCAGAAAATTTGATTAATGGTAATTTTGAATAGTACCTCTGATCCAGAGGTTCTCAAACTTATTTCCTGTACCGCTAACTTAAAGAATAAATTATTTTTTAGCGCCCCCTAAAATTTTTAACTTTACCACATCTTATATAAAGGAATGTATATAAAGTTGCAATGTTGGTTGTACAACCGTTACAGAGTGGGTAAATGAACTCATATACTTATATCTACACAAAATAAATGAAATATGTACCACATCTTAAAAATCACAATCGCAATCACTATTTTTATTTAATTATAGCGTGTTATATGAGTCTTATCTTGTTTCTATGTTCAAACTTACATTTTAAATGAGGCTGTTCTAATAAGACCAGTAAATCGTAACTTTATAAATAATATTTAGAAAAACATATCTAATGTGATGGATGAATCTGATGTTTTTCAACAAGTTTGGTTAATATCAGGCTCGAATTTACTCAAACAAAAAACAGCCGTTAGTCACCGCGTTCGTTAACAAGCAAACGATTTCTCTTTCTAGTTAGCAGCGTTGCCACACTACTAACTCCACGTTCACACAAATACGGCGATGGAAATGCTATCAAGAATCGTTGAACAATCGACTATAATTTTGGGTACCAATTGCGGGATTGGTTTTTGTACCCAAAACAACAACAAAACCTCTTTTCTCAAAGAATAATTAGCTTTCTAGAAAATGACTCATTAGTTTATTATTAGTATTGGTTTAAGCTTAGAGTACATTTAAGTATATTGTACGGTTTTACGGTTATATTGTACGGTTGATGAGAATCAAGTATGAGTTTAAAGGTTTTTGTGATTCTTGGTAATCGTAAGAGAGACTATTGTGATTGGCCACATGAGTTTATTATTTTTTAATGGCTCGTCTAAAACTATTCATTTCATCTGTTTCAGAATGGTCCAATGAGATTCTACTACAGAATGCCAGAAATTATCCATCAACAAATTATGAAACCTCTTCAAGGATCGGTAAGTGAAGAATCAAAAGAACCCAAAGTAAAAGTAGAAGAAGAGGCCAATAGTAAAGAAGAGCTGGTCAAGAAAGAAGCAGATGCAAAGACAAGTAACGATGTAACCAATGGAATAGTAAAATCTAATGAAACGACCAAAGATAGTGAAAAAGCTGCAGTTAACGATACGAATGAGCAAGATCGGAAAGCTGTTAACAAAACTCCTTTACAAATTAACGGACATGTTAATTCAGTGGAATCGAAATCTGTTAAAGATAATCCAGTCAGGGCAGTTACTTTGCAAACTCCAACTACAGTTAGTGCGACGAAAGTACATAACAAAGAGGTTACTTTAAGCATAAGTAATGGCGACAGTTTCACCATAACTACCACAGTATCACAACCAACCAGCCACGCGAAAACACTTGGTTACGTTAATTCACCAATGCAAAAAGATACTCAGAAAGCATTATCTGGTCATAAAACTAAAAATAATAAATTAGCCATCACATCGGAGCATAAACCAAAAGAGAATGGTATGCTGACTGGTGTCAATAATAATAATAATAGAATGCCTATTTATAATCGAGCACAAATGTCAAGGAAGTTGCCTATAGTTCCGGGCGGGGTGATGAGCAAAACTGGACCGACGTTAGATCAAAGATTACAACAGCTTTATAGAAATAGACAGCCAACTTTGAAACAGCAACAACCTTCAACATTGGCACAACAACAGCAACAGTTAATGCCATCAACTGTGCAACAACAAAAGACAATACATCAAAGTTCCAACCAGGTAATGGTAAACATTAGCAATGGAGGTAGTTTAACCATCAGTACCCAACCATTATCTCAGACGCCAAGCTTACCGACAACCAGTACATCGTCTGCAGTGCAAAATGTTACATATACCACTGCACATCCTGTAGCATCACAACTAACCACCCAGATTTCTGCCATTACTGCGGCTAAATCGCCGAACGCAATCACCACAGCACCACTCAATCAGTCTGCACACAGTATGGGAGTACCGGCCGTCACCAACATCACGCACAGTCTACCAACAATGCATCAACCAATCATGCATCCAATAACATCAAATCAATCATTAACTCAGGCTCCATCAAACAACACCATTCCAGCAATGATGAAAGGAGCACAGCCACCCCAGCAACAGCATGCTTTGCATAAAAATCTTACAGCCCAAAGATTAAACGGCAATGGAATCGTCATGACTCCAGAAAATAAATTACGTGAAAATGGAATCCATCAGAGTAATACCAACAATAGAATGCCCGTGTTCAACAATAAACCGTACATGCCTAAAAAGGGTTCAAAAGTACAAGGTACTATGATGAACAAAACTATAACGACATTGGACCATCGACTTCAGCAGCTGTACAAAAGCAACAGTCGGCAGTCACCAAATAACAAGTTACCTCAACAACAGCACCATCTTCAACAACAGTCCCAACCTCAACAAGAACAACCACAACTGCAAAGTTCTTCTTCGCCAGTAAACGCAAGCCCGCCAAAACAGGAATCCCGATTGGCCAGTTGGTTAAATACAAGATTTCCACCACAGAACAAAACTGCTCCGCAAATAACCACAAATAGTCCAAAAGTGGAAGAGAAAAAAGAGGAAAAGAAAGAATCGGATGTGGCAAAAGTTGGTAAGGAAATGTCAATGTTAAAGAAAAAATTAGACGAATTGAGAAGAACACAAGAAGGCTGCGAAATAACGCAGGAAAATCCAAACCCCGAAGAAGCTAAGAAACGCAGAGTTTTAACGCCGGATGTATCTATTGAATTTATGCGCGCTTCTGACATGAAGAAAGTTGACAATGTAAATAAAGTGAAAGAGAAGCCAACTGGTGCAAAAAGACCAGTGCCGGCTTTGAAATGGATACAGGACGCAAATCTGCCAAAGCGAAAATGTCCAGACGAGGATAAATCATCTGCTAAAAAAGTGAAAACACAGACAAACACTGCAACGACTACAACAACAGCAGCACCAGTGCCCACTGAATCAACTACAGCAACTGCAACAACTCCTGCAGCAACCACAACCACGACTGCAGCAACAACACCTATTATCTCATCAACAATAACAACTAACGAAGTAGAGGCAACAACAGTCACTACAACTACTCCAACATCACTGCCAGCAACTACAACAACGACTACGGCAACGATTAGCGCACGTAAGGAAGAAGAATCTGCGCTTGATCTTAGCGGTGCTAAAACAACAACTGGCCTTGTTGACTTTGCGCAAAGAGTGCCGCCATTGCTTAAACAAGCCCCTCCACAATTACAGTGGATGATCAATCGTCCAGCATTTATGCCGCGATCATCGTAGATCATTTGGATGCCAAAATGTTTCGCTTAGTCAGTTAGAAATATAACCGCCGTATACGATACACGAATTTAGTCAAAAAAAATGTTTGACATTTTACTTTCAGACTGAAAAAAATTGTGATTAAAGTAATTCTTATAAACAAGGAAGAACGTTTTTAAAATAATAACAGATATTTGGCCAACTGCACCGAAATAAAAAATATTAAAAGTATCTTAACTTTACTTTAAAATTGAAAAATAATAATTTAGATATTTTATGAAATAGATATTAGTTAGTATCTATTTATTATCAAAAGAAAGTTATTACTTTATAATTAATTTTAATTTTTTAAGTTTAAATGATCGTGTTCAAATGATTGGTTGATTTCGGCCACAATTTGCATTTTTGGATTCAGATCCTTGCATCTCTTTTCTGCAGCTCAATGAAAAACAGGTTACGCCCGATTTTTTCTCGTCTAATTAAAATAGAAAAATGACTGAGGCCTTTTTAGATCAGAACCATCTACTAGACCATGAGAGACTGAGGGCGCTTTAATCTATTTAAACCCTACTTTCTACAGGCGGCTCCCTAAGTAAGTCTTGCTGGTAGCAAGACAGATATTGGTACTATATCTCTGTTGACCAGATCGATACGGAGCTTTTTAAGATGCTTTCTCAATTCTCTCTGCCGCTGTTACTTAGCGAACAGTGACCATGGATTAAATGATGGTGAAAATTAATTTGGTGTAGTATGTTTAAACAGTCATTGTTTTTTGTTATATTGTCTGCTAAAAACTATTGCTACTCTGTACTATTATCAATAACTATGGCTTCTGTTATACTGGTTTGCCAATAACCGTGGCTTTTCTAATGTCCACCAAAACTGTGGCTTCAATTTCTGCCAATAACTATGGCTTCTGTTTTATTGTTTACCTAATAACTGAGGCTTTTGTTTCACTGTCCACCAATAACTGTGGTTTCAATTAATTTCTCTGCCAATAACCGTACCTCTGTTATATTATTTGCTAAAATAACCAAGGCTTTGGTAATACTATCTACCAATAACTGTAGCTTCTGTTATATTATCTGCTAATAACCATAGCTTTGATTATACTATCTACCATTAACTGTAGCTTCTGTTATATTGTTTACCCAATAACTGAGACTTTTGTTTTATTACTACCCATCAATAACTGTGGCTTCATATACTTTCCCTGCCAATAACCGTACCCTCTGTTATATTATTTACTAATAACCATGGCTTTGGTTATACTATCTACCAATAACTATAGCGTCTGTTATATTATTTGCTAATAACCATAGCTTTGGTTATACTATCTACCAATAACTATAGCGTCTGTTATATTATTTGCTAATAACCATAGCTTTGGTTATACTATCTACCAATAACTATAGCGTCTGTTATATTATTTGCTAATAACCATAGCTTTGGTTATACTATCTACCAATAACTATAGCGTCTGATATATTATTTGCTAATAACCGTAGCTTTGGTTATACTATCTACCAATAACTATAGCGTCTGATATATTATTTGCTAATAACCATAGCTTTAGTTATACTATCTACCAATAACTATGGTTTTTGTTATTCTTTCCATCAGTAACCTCAATTAATATGGTTCTGTGGTTCATTCCATGACTGTAACCTCCATTTGGTAGTTCATTGCAGTCTAAATGCAGACAACAGATACAGCAGCCATCTACTTCGCTTTGTCTTAAACTCTCTAGACTAAACGAAAAATGAATTATTTGTTGTTTACTTCGGAGTTAAGACTTTTAAAAATCTCTCTCTAAAAAACCCACTTTTTTAAGTTTTGGTAGTTTTAAGATTGAAATACTTAAAAATAATTTCTTTTTTTTTTGTTAATTTTGAAAATTCATCAGATTTTCTTTTCGGAAGTTATTTTGGTCTAGTTGTAACAGTAAAAAGTGGGAAATATCTTTCTTGCTGAAATCGATACGAGGAATCATCCCAAAGACTCAAATTGTGGCTATTAGTTTGTGAATAGGTTCTCTTATACTCGCAGTTCTTTTTAATTTTAGAAACTAATGACTAATTAACTCCTTTGTTATTATTTGTAAAAAAAAAAAGAGTAGAATATAAGGACTTCCATGTAAATACTGTTATCCCAATACGTCTTCTTTTTACCTCCTGTCTCTCTCTCTGTTTTTGTTTCGCTATCCCTATTGTAAAATAATTTTAATTTATTTTGATGTTACTATTATTTGGCAGTTTGTTTGAGGCAAGTCGGATTACAAGGTATTTATTAATACAAAAACTTTTGTATTTACGATCAGGATTAAAAAGTATAAAAATTTTTTTGTTAACAATTTAAAATAAAATAAAGAACTGATTTTTTAGTTTAAATATCAATGAGGAAGTGCCTAATTTGGTTATGAAAGGTCTTCCTTAATTTTTTATATGTAAATATAGGCAATATCTATTGAAATGTCTGTTTTATATTTTGTGTACTATATTGTATATTTAGTATAGTTTTTCCAATACAGGACTTATATAAAATAAATTATTGTATCTTTATTTCAGACACTTCTAATCCTTGGATTAAATATAAATGACAACTCCATTCCATTCTTCAATTGGGCACACCTTTCGATAACCGAGATTAGGTTACTATCTTTGGGATGGACTAGAAGAAAGAAATAGGGCATCAGTCTCGGTTTTTGGATAGGATTGCTTTGCGTTTTGTTGCGTTCATATAAACCAATGGGTCGTAACTTTTTGCAATCTGTGGCCGCTCTAATAACTTTGAAAGCATTATTTTCTGAACAATTGAACGGTGATTCTTCTCTATTTAAATAAATAAATACTTCAAAAGTACATTTTTTAAAATAAAACCAAATAAAAATTTGTCATAAAATCTGTCATACGAGACGTGTTATTTAAGTAAATATATTCAATCGTAATCTTAAGATTTCGAATCAATGTAAAGCTCTGTTAAGACTCTAAAGTAAAATGAAATTTTCACCTTTCATACAATTATCCGGATTTCTGAGGCGAAAAGTGGAAAATACTTAAAAGAGTAATTCAAGAAATTCACAAGAAAAATAATTCTGTTCTTAGTTTTGAAGAGCTAGACATACATAATGGTACTGCATAAACGTGGTGTTAGAAATTGTACACCGGTCTCAAAGAAGTTGTCACTTCATTTGGAAACAAAGGTGAGAGAAGATGTTCTACGATCAGAAAATAATAATTTTCTTCAAATACTGAATCAAGCCTGCAGTGATCATCAGTCATCAGGGGGGATGATCCGTGATGTACGTGATGCACGTGGCGAGTTTGCTGAGTAAGTACCGTTTTGAAATAAAAGAAAAACAACTATACTTTTCTTAACAATTTTGGTTTTACATGAAAGTCAGGTACCTTAATCTACTTTTCTACATAATTGCCACTAATATTAAGGCACATCATATCTTACAATCGGCTTTTGAATCCCATCCTTGTAGAAGTCTGCCGTCTGATTTGACAACCTAACTAACAACTGAGATGCATCTTCAAATGCAGAAACAGATGGTAGTCACTAGGCGGTAGATAGGTATTGTTTGGGAGGGTCAACTTTCTGCACCATATTTTCAGTTCCATCATGAACATCCTTCGCGGCCATCTTTAAAAAGCTGTAACCCACTTCCGGTATCGTTACCATTCCACTGCCCATTATGTTTTCTTCATAAACTTCCAACAGATCTCACGATGAATTTCAGCCGCTTTCACATCTTTAGCTCTAAGTAAACGATTCACAGTTAACGGGATTCTCAATCGGCGGGAGCATTTTAAATACTCACAAACAAACGTAAACACAATCAGATGTTACCGTAATAAACTTCTTTCCGTATTACCCTGTCAAAATAACGACAACCTTGGGTACGTCAGCCCATTAAACGCAAGTATTTAGCTTACATCCTGAACTTGGTTTCAGATTAAACAAGTAAATTTTAAATTTGATGGAACCTAACAATAATTATGTTTATCAGTAAATGTTCTGTTAAATCTTTTCTTTTTCTTTTTTTTAATAACTTGTCAATAACCGCGAGACGTCAATCAAACTTATCATCAATCTAAAAGCCACTGAGGAGAGAATACGAAGTCGAGGTGTTGGAAAGTTAGGTCGCCAGAGGCACTCTATTGTCTAGAAATTCTTCTTAGAGTTCTAGTGCACTTCCAAGTACTGATCTCCTAATTAAGAATTCAAAGATTTAAAACAATAACCAGTCATTAGCGATTAACGTAGAACACTTCTTAGCACAGACTTTTGGTAGCCAAACTAATTTAATGGTTAATCCAATAAATGGGATAATAAATAAGTTTTCTGAAATTGAGCTTTATGAATTTCACATCTATGATTTATAGTAATTCGTTTGAGACTATAATTACAGTTAGAGCTGGGTCTTTGTCTTTTGTTACAGCAGCAGAAATAGAACCTCAAGAAATAAGTAACTAAGATTCTAATCAAACAATAGGAATAGATTAAATAATCTGGTACACTTACAACCAATATGTAATGTGAATTTGACATTTGAGTTCGTTCAGTTATTCGTCGATTTACTCATGAATTACGAGCAAAGATCTCATTAACAAAAACTTACAGTTTAAAAAGTTAAGTACAAGGGTTGATAAAACGGTAAAAGGTACACAAATCAGCAACTACCTAACATTTCATTAATTCTTCATTGATAACATTTGAATAATTTTACAAAAATTTGCAATTTATACCAGTTATAGAGCTAACTTTTCTCCACAATCCAGTAAAGGATTCATTAAAATCTGAACAATACGAAAAGAGATATAGAGGTTTGAAATTTGTTGAGTTTAAAAATCACCAAAGTTTTATCTTCTTTATCTCAATACCTATATTATCACTAAAACATTTCGATTTATACCAGTAATAGAGCTAACTTTTCTCTACAATTCGGCAAAGAATTTATTGAAATCTGAACAATATGAAGAGAGATATAAAGGATTCAAATTTGATCGACTTCAAAATCCAGTTCTAGTTTAACCAAAATTAAACCTTCTACATCTTATGACCTATTGCTAACAAAAAGTTGCAATTTATACCAGTTATAGAGCTAACTTTTCTCTACAATTCTGTAAAGAATTCATTGAAATCTGAACAATATGAAGAGAGATATAAAGGATTGAAATTTGATCGACTTCAAAATCCAGTTCTAGTTTAACCAAAATTAAACCTTCTACATCTTATTACCTATTGCTAATAAAAAGTTGCAATTTATACCAGTTATAGAGCTAACTTTTCTCCACAATCCAGTAAAGGATTCATTAAAATCGGAACAATACGAAAAGAGATATAGAGGTTTGAAATTTGTTGAGCTTAAAAATCACCAAAGTTTTATCTTCTTTATCTCAATACCTATATTATCACTAAAACATTTCGATTTATACCAATAATAGAGCTAACTTTTCTCTACAATTCGGCAAAGAATTTATTGAAATCTGAACAATTTGAAGAGAGATATAAAGGATTGAAATTTGATCGACTTCAAAATCCAGTTCTAGTTTAACCAAAATTAAACCTTCTACATCTTATGACCTATTGCTAACAAAAAGTTGCAATTTATACCAGTTATAGAGCTAACTTTTCTCTACAATTCTGTAAAGAATTCATTGAAATCTGAACAATACGAAAAGAGATATAGAGGTTTGAAATTTGTTGAGCTTAAAAATCACGAAAGTTTTATCTTCTTTATCTCATTACCTATATTATCACTAAAACATTTCGATTTATACCAGTAATAGAGCTAACTTTTCTCTACAATTCGGCAAAGAATTTATTGAAATCTGAACAATATGAAGAGAGATATAAAGGATTGAAATTTGATCGACTTCAAAATCCAGTTCTAGTTTAACCAAAATTAAACCTTCTACATCTTATGACCTATTGCTAACAAAAAGTTGCAATTTATACCAGTTATAGAGCTAACTTTTCTCTACAATTCTGTAAAGAATTCATTGAAATCTGAACAATATGAAGAGAGATATAAAGGATTGAAATTTGATCGACTTCAAAATCCAGTTCTAGTTTAACCAAAATTAAACCTTCTACATCTTATTACCTATTGCTAATAAAAAGTTGCAATTTATACCAGTTATAGAGCTAACTTTTCTCCACAATCCTGTAAAGGATTCATTAAAATCGGAACAATACGAAAAGAGATATAGAGGTTTGAAATTTGTTGAGCTTAAAAATCACCAAAGTTTTATCTTCTTTATCTCAATACCTATATTATCACTAAAACATTTCGATTTATACCAATAATAGAGCTAACTTTTCTCTACAATTCGGCAAAGAATTTATTGAAATCTGAACAATTTGAAGAGAGATATAAAGGATTGAAATTTGATCGACTTCAAAATCCAGTTCTAGTTTAACCAAAATTAAACCTTCTACATCTTATGACCTATTGCTAACAAAAAGTTGCAATTTATACCAGTTATAGAGCTAACTTTTCTCTACAATTCTGTAAAGAATTCATTAAAATCGGAACAATACGAAAAGAGATATAGAGGTTTGAAATTTGTTGAGCTTAAAAATCACCAAAGTTTTATCTTCTTTATCTCAATACCTATATTATCACTAAAACATTTCGATTTATACCAATAATAGAGCTAACTTTTCTCTACAATTCGGCAAAGAATTTATTGAAATCTGAACAATATGAAGAGAGATATAAAGGATTGAAATTTGATCGACTTCAAAATCCAGTTCTAGTTTAACCAAAATTAAACCTTCTACATCTTATGACCTATTGCTAACAAAAAGTTGCAATTTATACCAGTTATAGAGCTAACTTTTCTCTACAATTCTGTAAAGAATTCATTGAAATCTGAACAATATGAAGAGAGATATAAAGGATTGAAATTTGATCGACTTCAAAATCCAGTTCTAGTTTAACCAAAATTAAACCTTCTACATCTTATTACCTATTGCTAATAAAAAGTTGCAATTTATACCAGTTATAGAGCTAACTTTTCTCCACAATCCAGTAAAGGATTCATTAAAATCGGAACAATACGAAAAGAGATATAGAGGTTTGAAATTTGTTGAGCTTAAAAATCACCAAAGTTATATCTTCTTTATCTCAATACCTATATTATCACTAAAACATTTCGATTTATACCAATAATAGAGCTAACTTTTCTCTACAATTCGGCAAAGAATTTATTGAAATCTGAACAATTTGAAGAGAGATATAAAGGATTGAAATTTGATCGACTTCAAAATCCAGTTCTAGTTTAACCAAAATTAAACCTTCTACATCTTATGACCTATTGCTAACAAAAAGTTGCAATTTATACCAGTTATAGAGCTAACTTTTCTCTACAATTCTGTAAAGAATTCATTGAAATCTGAACAATACGAAAAGAGATATAGAGGTTTGAAATTTGTTGAGCTTAAAAATCACCAAAGTTTTATCTTCTTTATCTCATTACCTATATTATCACTAAAACATTTCGATTTATACCAGTAATAGAGCTAACTTTTCTCTACAATTCGGCAAAGAATTTATTGAAATCTGAACAATATGAAGAGAGATATAAAGGATTGAAATTTGATCGACTTCAAAATCCAGTTCTAGTTTAACCAAAATTAAACCTTCTACATCTTATGACCTATTGCTAACAAAAAGTTGCAATTTATACCAGTTATAGAGCTAACTTTTCTCTACAATTCTGTAAAGAATTCATTGAAATCTGAACAATATGAAGAGAGATATAAAGGATTGAAATTTGATCGACTTCAAAATCCAGTTCTAGTTTAACCAAAATTAAACCTTCTACATCTTATTACCTATTGCTAATAAAAAGTTGCAATTTATACCAGTTATAGAGCTAACTTTTCTCCACAATCCAGTAAAGGATTCATTAAAATCGGAACAATACGAAAAGAGATATAGAGGTTTGAAATTTGTTGAGCTTAAAAATCACCAAAGTTTTATCTTCTTTATCTCAATACCTATATTATCACTAAAACATTTCGATTTATACCAATAATAGAGCTAACTTTTCTCTACAATTCGGCAAAGAATTTATTGAAATCTGAACAATTTGAAGAGAGATATAAAGGATTGAAATTTGATCGACTTCAAAATCCAGTTCTAGTTTAACCAAAATTAAACCTTCTACATCTTATGACCTATTGCTAACAAAAAGTTGCAATTTATACCAGTTATAGAGCTAACTTTTCTCTACAATTCTGTAAAGAATTCATTGAAATCTGAACAATATGAAGAGAGATATAAAGGATTGAAATTTGATCGACTTCAAAATCCAGTTCTAGTTTAACCAAAATTAAACCTTCTACATCTTATTACCTATTGCTAATAAAAAGTTGCAATTTATACCAGTTATAGAGCTAACTTTTCTCCACAATCCAGTAAAGGATTCATTAAAATCGGAACAATACGAAAAGAGATATAGAGGTTTGAAATTTGTTGAGCTTAAAAATCACCAAAGTTTTATCTTCTTTATCTCAATACCTATATTATCACTAAAACATTTCGATTTATACCAATAATAGAGCTAACTTTTCTCTACAATTCGGCAAAGAATTTATTGAAATCTGAACAATATGAAGAGAGATATAAAGGATTGAAATTTGATCGACTTCAAAATCCAGTTCTAGTTTAACCAAAATTAAACCTTCTACATCTTATGACCTATTGCTAACAAAAAGTTGCAATTTATACCAGTTATAGAGCTAACTTTTCTCTACAATTCTGTAAAGAATTCATTGAAATCTGAACAATACGAAAAGAGATATAGAGGTTTGAAATTTGTTGAGCTTAAAAATCACCAAAGTTTTATCTTCTTTATCTCATTACCTATATTATCACTAAAACATTTCGATTTATACCAGTAATAGAGCTAACTTTTCTCTACAATTCGGCAAAGAATTTATTGAAATCTGAACAATATGAAGAGAGATATAAAGGATTGAAATTTGATCGACTTCAAAATCCAGTTCTAGTTTAACCAAAATTAAACCTTCTACATCTTATGACCTATTGCTAACAAAAAGTTGCAATTTATACCAGTTATAGAGCTAACTTTTCTCTACAATTCTGTAAAGAATTCATTGAAATCTGAACAATATGAAGAGAGATATAAAGGATTGAAATTTGATCGACTTCAAAATCCAGTTCTAGTTTAACCAAAATTAAACCTTCTACATCTTATTACCTATTGCTAATAAAAAGTTGCAATTTATACCAGTTATAGAGCTAACTTTTCTCCACAATCCAGTAAAGGATTCATTAAAATCGGAACAATACGAAAAGAGATATAGAGGTTTGAAATTTGTTGAGCTTAAAAATCACCAAAGTTTTATCTTCTTTATCTCAATACCTATATTATCACTAAAACATTTCGATTTATACCAATAATAGAGCTAACTTTTCTCTACAATTCGGCAAAGAATTTATTGAAATCTGAACAATTTGAAGAGAGATATAAAGGATTGAAATTTGATCGACTTCAAAATCCAGTTCTAGTTTAACCAAAATTAAACCTTCTACATCTTATGACCTATTGCTAACAAAAAGTTGCAATTTATACCAGTTATAGAGCTAACTTTTCTCTACAATTCTGTAAAGAATTCATTGAAATCTGAACGATACGAAAAGAGATATAGAGGTTTGAAATTTGTTGAGCTTAAAAATCACGAAAGTTTTATCTTCTTTATCTCATTACCTATATTATCACTAAAACATTTCGATTTATACCAGTAATAGAGCTAACTTTTCTCTACAATTCGGCAAAGAATTTATTGAAATCTGAACAATATGAAGAGAGATATAAAGGATTGAAATTTGATCGACTTCAAAATCCAGTTCTAGTTTAACCAAAATTAAACCTTCTACATCTTATGACCTATTGCTAACAAAAAGTTGCAATTTATACCAGTTATAGAGCTAACTTTTCTCTACAATTCTGTAAAGAATTCATTGAAATCTGAACAATATGAAGAGAGATATAAAGGATTGAAATTTGATCGACTTCAAAATCCAGTTCTAGTTTAACCAAAATTAAACCTTCTACATCTTATTACCTATTGCTAATAAAAAGTTGCAATTTATACCAGTTATAGAGCTAACTTTTCTCCACAATCCTGTAAAGGATTCATTAAAATCGGAACAATACGAAAAGAGATATAGAGGTTTGAAATTTGTTGAGCTTAAAAATCACCAAAGTTTTATCTTCTTTATCTCAATACCTATATTATCACTAAAACATTTCGATTTATACCAATAATAGAGCTAACTTTTCTCTACAATTCGGCAAAGAATTTATTGAAATCTGAACAATTTGAAGAGAGATATAAAGGATTGAAATTTGATCGACTTCAAAATCCAGTTCTAGTTTAACCAAAATTAAACCTTCTACATCTTATGACCTATTGCTAACAAAAAGTTGCAATTTATACCAGTTATAGAGCTAACTTTTCTCTACAATTCTGTAAAGAATTCATTGAAATCTGAACAATATGAAGAGAGATATAAAGGATTGAAATTTGATCGACTTCAAAATCCAGTTCTAGTTTAACCAAAATTAAACCTTCTACATCTTATTACCTATTGCTAATAAAAAGTTGCAATTTATACCAGTTATAGAGCTAACTTTTCTCCACAATCCAGTAAAGGATTCATTAAAATCGGAACAATACGAAAAGAGATATAGAGGTTTGAAATTTGTTGAGCTTAAAAATCACCAAAGTTTTATCTTCTTTATCTCAATACCTATATTATCACTAAAACATTTCGATTTATACCAATAATAGAGCTAACTTTTCTCTACAATTCGGCAAAGAATTTATTGAAATCTGAACAATTTGAAGAGAGATATAAAGGATTGAAATTTGATCGACTTCAAAATCCAGTTCTAGTTTAACCAAAATTAAACCTTCTACATCTTATGACCTATTGCTAACAAAAAGTTGCAATTTATACCAGTTATAGAGCTAACTTTTCTCTACAATTCTGTAAAGAATTCATTGAAATCTGAACAATACGAAAAGAGATATAGAGGTTTGAAATTTGTTGAGCTTAAAAATCACGAAAGTTTTATCTTCTTTATCTCATTACCTATATTATCACTAAAACATTTCGTTTTATACCAGTAATAGAGCTAACTTTTCTCTACAATTCGGCAAAGAATTTATTGAAATCTGAACAATATGAAGAGAGATATAAAGGATTGAAATTTGATCGACTTCAAAATCCAGTTCTAGTTTAACCAAAATTAAACCTTCTACATCTTATTACCTATTGCTAATAAAAAGTTGCAATTTATACCAGTTATAGAGCTAACTTTTCTCTACAATTCTGTAAAGAATTCATTGAAATCTGAACAATATGAAGAGAGATATAAAGGATTGAAATTTGATCGACTTCAAAATCCAGTTCTAGTTTAACCAAAATTAAACCTTCTACATCTTATTACCTATTGCTAATAAAAAGTTGCAATTTATACCAGTTATAGAGCTAACTTTTCTCCACAATCCAGTAAAGGATTCATTAAAATCGGAACAATACGAAAAGAGATATAGAGGTTTGAAATTTGTTGAGCTTAAAAATCACCAAAGTTTTATCTTCTTTATCTCAATACCTATATTATCACTAAAACATTTCGATTTATACCAATAATAGAGCTAACTTTTCTCTACAATTCGGCAAAGAATTTATTGAAATCTGAACAATATGAAGAGAGATATAAAGGATTGAAATTTGATCGACTTCAAAATCCAGTTCTAGTTTAACCAAAATTAAACCTTCTACATCTTATGACCTATTGCTAACAAAAAGTTGCAATTTATACCAGTTATAGAGCTAACTTTTCTCTACAATTCTGTAAAGAATTCATTGAAATCTGAACAATACGAAAAGAGATATAGATGTTTGAAATTTGTTGAGCTTAAAAATCACGAAAGTTTTATCTTCTTTATCTCATTACCTATATTATCACTAAAACATTTCGATTTATACCAGTAATAGAGCTAACTTTTCTCTACAATTCGGCAAAGAATTTATTGAAATCTGAACAATATGAAGAGAGATATAAAGGATTGAAATTTGATCGACTTCAAAATCCAGTTCTAGTTTAACCAAAATTAAACCTTCTACATCTTATGACCTATTGCTAACAAAAAGTTGCAATTTATACCAGTTATAGAGCTAACTTTTCTCTACAATTCTGTAAAGAATTCATTGAAATCTGAACAATATGAAGAGAGATATAAAGGATTGAAATTTGATCGACTTCAAAATCCAGTTCTAGTTTAACCAAAATTAAACCTTCTACATCTTATTACCTATTGCTAATAAAAAGTTGCAATTTATACCAGTTATAGAGCTAACTTTTCTCCACAATCCAGTAAAGGATTCATTAAAATCGGAACAATACGAAAAGAGATATAGAGGTTTGAAATTTGTTGAGCTTAAAAATCACCAAAGTTTTATCTTCTTTATCTCAATACCTATATTATCACTAAAACATTTCGATTTATACCAATAATAGAGCTAACTTTTCTCTACAATTCGGCAAAGAATTTATTGAAATCTGAACAATTTGAAGAGAGATATAAAGGATTGAAATTTGATCGACTTCAAAATCCAGTTCTAGTTTAACCAAAATTAAACCTTCTACATCTTATGACCTATTGCTAACAAAAAGTTGCAATTTATACCAGTTATAGAGCTAACTTTTCTCTACAATTCTGTAAAGAATTCATTGAAATCTGAACAATACGAAAAGAGATATAGAGGTTTGAAATTTGTTGAGCTTAAAAATCACGAAAGTTTTATCTTCTTTATCTCATTACCTATATTATCACTAAAACATTTCGATTTATACCAGTAATAGAGCTAACTTTTCTCTACAATTCGGCAAAGAATTTATTGAAATCTGAACAATATGAAGAGAGATATAAAGGATTGAAATTTGATCGACTTCAAAATCCAGTTCTAGTTTAACCAAAATTAAACCTTCTACATCTTATGACCTATTGCTAACAAAAAGTTGCAATTTATACCAGTTATAGAGCTAACTTTTCTCTACAATTCTGTAAAGAATTCATTGAAATCTGAACAATATGAAGAGAGATATAAAGGATTGAAATTTGATCGACTTCAAAATCCAGTTCTAGTTTAACCAAAATTAAACCTTCTACATCTTATTACCTATTGCTAATAAAAAGTTGCAATTTATACCAGTTATAGAGCTAACTTTTCTCCACAATCCTGTAAAGGATTCATTAAAATCGGAACAATACGAAAAGAGATATAGAGGTTTGAAATTTGTTGAGCTTAAAAATCACCAAAGTTTTATCTTCTTTATCTCAATACCTATATTATCACTAAAACATTTCGATTTATACCAATAATAGAGCTAACTTTTCTCTACAATTCGGCAAAGAATTTATTGAAATCTGAACAATTTGAAGAGAGATATAAAGGATTGAAATTTGATCGACTTCAAAATCCAGTTCTAGTTTAACCAAAATTAAACCTTCTACATCTTATGACCTATTGCTAACAAAAAGTTGCAATTTATACCAGTTATAGAGCTAACTTTTCTCTACAATTCTGTAAAGAATTCATTAAAATCGGAACAATACGAAAAGAGATATAGAGGTTTGAAATTTGTTGAGCTTAAAAATCACCAAAGTTTTATCTTCTTTATCTCAATACCTATATTATCACTAAAACATTTCGATTTATACCAATAATAGAGCTAACTTTTCTCTACAATTCGGCAAAGAATTTATTGAAATCTGAACAATATGAAGAGAGATATAAAGGATTGAAATTTGATCGACTTCAAAATCCAGTTCTAGTTTAACCAAAATTAAACCTTCTACATCTTATGACCTATTGCTAACAAAAAGTTGCAATTTATACCAGTTATAGAGCTAACTTTTCTCTACAATTCTGTAAAGAATTCATTGAAATCTGAACAATACGAAAAGAGATATAGAGGTTTGAAATTTGTTGAGCTTAAAAATCACCAAAGTTTTATCTTCTTTATCTCATTACCTATATTATCACTAAAACATTTCGATTTATACCAGTAATAGAGCTAACTTTTCTCTACAATTCGGCAAAGAATTTATTGAAATCTGAACAATATGAAGAGAGATATAAAGGATTGAAATTTGATCGACTTCAAAATCCAGTTCTAGTTTAACCAAAATTAAACCTTCTACATCTTATGACCTATTGCTAACAAAAAGTTGCAATTTATACCAGTTATAGAGCTAACTTTTCTCTACAATTCTGTAAAGAATTCATTGAAATCTGAACAATATGAAGAGAGATATAAAGGATTGAAATTTGATCGACTTCAAAATCCAGTTCTAGTTTAACCAAAATTAAACCTTCTACATCTTATTACCTATTGCTAATAAAAAGTTGCAATTTATACCAGTTATAGAGCTAACTTTTCTCCACAATCCAGTAAAGGATTCATTAAAATCGGAACAATACGAAAAGAGATATAGAGGTTTGAAATTTGTTGAGCTTAAAAATCACCAAAGTTATATCTTCTTTATCTCAATACCTATATTATCACTAAAACATTTCGATTTATACCAATAATAGAGCTAACTTTTCTCTACAATTCGGCAAAGAATTTATTGAAATCTGAACAATTTGAAGAGAGATATAAAGGATTGAAATTTGATCGACTTCAAAATCCAGTTCTAGTTTAACCAAAATTAAACCTTCTACATCTTATGACCTATTGCTAACAAAAAGTTGCAATTTATACCAGTTATAGAGCTAACTTTTCTCTACAATTCTGTAAAGAATTCATTGAAATCTGAACAATACGAAAAGAGATATAGAGGTTTGAAATTTGTTGAGCTTAAAAATCACCAAAGTTTTATCTTCTTTATCTCATTACCTATATTATCACTAAAACATTTCGATTTATACCAGTAATAGAGCTAACTTTTCTCTACAATTCGGCAAAGAATTTATTGAAATCTGAACAATATGAAGAGAGATATAAAGGATTGAAATTTGATCGACTTCAAAATCCAGTTCTAGTTTAACCAAAATTAAACCTTCTACATCTTATGACCTATTGCTAACAAAAAGTTGCAATTTATACCAGTTATAGAGCTAACTTTTCTCTACAATTCTGTAAAGAATTCATTGAAATCTGAACAATATGAAGAGAGATATAAAGGATTGAAATTTGATCGACTTCAAAATCCAGTTCTAGTTTAACCAAAATTAAACCTTCTACATCTTATTACCTATTGCTAATAAAAAGTTGCAATTTATACCAGTTATAGAGCTAACTTTTCTCCACAATCCTGTAAAGGATTCATTAAAATCGGAACAATACGAAAAGAGATATAGAGGTTTGAAATTTGTTGAGCTTAAAAATCACCAAAGTTTTATCTTCTTTATCTCAATACCTATATTATCACTAAAACATTTCGATTTATACCAATAATAGAGCTAACTTTTCTCTACAATTCGGCAAAGAATTTATTGAAATCTGAACAATATGAAGAGAGATATAAAGGATTGAAATTTGATCGACTTCAAAATCCAGTTCTAGTTTAACCAAAATTAAACCTTCTACATCTTATGACCTATTGCTAACAAAAAGTTGCAATTTATACCAGTTATAGAGCTAACTTTTCTCTACAATTCTGTAAAGAATTCATTGAAATCTGAACAATATGAAGAGAGATATAAAGGATTGAAATTTGATCGACTTCAAAATCCAGTTCTAGTTTAACCAAAATTAAACCTTCTACATCTTATTACCTATTGCTAATAAAAAGTTGCAATTTATACCAGTTATAGAGCTAACTTTTCTCCACAATCCAGTAAAGGATTCATTAAAATCGGAACAATACGAAAAGAGATATAGAGGTTTGAAATTTGTTGAGCTTAAAAATCACCAAAGTTATATCTTCTTTATCTCAATACCTATATTATCACTAAAACATTTCGATTTATACCAATAATAGAGCTAACTTTTCTCTACAATTCGGCAAAGAATTTATTGAAATCTGAACAATTTGAAGAGAGATATAAAGGATTGAAATTTGATCGACTTCAAAATCCAGTTCTAGTTTAACCAAAATTAAACCTTCTACATCTTATGACCTATTGCTAACAAAAAGTTGCAATTTATACCAGTTATAGAGCTAACTTTTCTCTACAATTCTGTAAAGAATTCATTGAAATCTGAACAATACGAAAAGAGATATAGAGGTTTGAAATTTGTTGAGCTTAAAAATCACGAAAGTTTTATCTTCTTTATCTCATTACCTATATTATCACTAAAACATTTCGATTTATACCAGTAATAGAGCTAACTTTTCTCTACAATTCGGCAAAGAATTTATTGAAATCTGAACAATATGAAGAGAGATATAAAGGATTGAAATTTGATCGACTTCAAAATCCAGTTCTAGTTTAACCAAAATTAAACCTTCTACATCTTATGACCTATTGCTAACAAAAAGTTGCAATTTATACCAGTTATAGAGCTAACTTTTCTCTACAATTCTGTAAAGAATTCATTGAAATCTGAACAATATGAAGAGAGATATAAAGGATTGAAATTTGATCGACTTCAAAATCCAGTTCTAGTTTAACCAAAATTAAACCTTCTACATCTTATTACCTATTGCTAATAAAAAGTTGCAATTTATACCAGTTATAGAGCTAACTTTTCTCCACAATCCTGTAAAGGATTCATTAAAATCGGAACAATACGAAAAGAGATATAGAGGTTTGAAATTTGTTGAGCTTAAAAATCACCAAAGTTTTATCTTCTTTATCTCAATACCTATATTATCACTAAAACATTTCGATTTATACCAATAATAGAGCTAACTTTTCTCTACAATTCGGCAAAGAATTTATTGAAATCTGAACAATTTGAAGAGAGATATAAAGGATTGAAATTTGATCGACTTCAAAATCCAGTTCTAGTTTAACCAAAATTAAACCTTCTACATCTTATGACCTATTGCTAACAAAAAGTTGCAATTTATACCAGTTATAGAGCTAACTTTTCTCTACAATTCTGTAAAGAATTCATTAAAATCGGAACAATACGAAAAGAGATATAGAGGTTTGAAATTTGTTGAGCTTAAAAATCACCAAAGTTTTATCTTCTTTATCTCAATACCTATATTATCACTAAAACATTTCGATTTATACCAATAATAGAGCTAACTTTTCTCTACAATTCGGCAAAGAATTTATTGAAATCTGAACAATATGAAGAGAGATATAAAGGATTGAAATTTGATCGACTTCAAAATCCAGTTCTAGTTTAACCAAAATTAAACCTTCTACATCTTATGACCTATTGCTAACAAAAAGTTGCAATTTATACCAGTTATAGAGCTAACTTTTCTCTACAATTCTGTAAAGAATTCATTGAAATCTGAACAATACGAAAAGAGATATAGAGGTTTGAAATTTGTTGAGCTTAAAAATCACGAAAGTTTTATCTTCTTTATCTCATTACCTATATTATCACTAAAACATTTCGTTTTATACCAGTAATAGAGCTAACTTTTCTCTACAATTCGGCAAAGAATTTATTGAAATCTGAACAATATGAAGAGAGATATAAAGGATTGAAATTTGATCGACTTCAAAATCCAGTTCTAGTTTAACCAAAATTAAACCTTCTACATCTTATGACCTATTGCTAACAAAAAGTTGCAATTTATACCAGTTATAGAGCTAACTTTTCTCTACAATTCTGTAAAGAATTCATTGAAATCTGAACAATACGAAAAGAGATATAGAGGTTTGAAATTTGTTGAGCTTAAAAATCACCAAAGTTTTATCTTCTTTATCTCATTACCTATATTATCACTAAAACATTTCGATTTATACCAGTAATAGAGCTAACTTTTCTCTACAATTCGGCAAAGAATTTATTGAAATCTGAACAATATGAAGAGAGATATAAAGGATTGAAATTTGATCGACTTCAAAATCCAGTTCTAGTTTAACCAAAATTAAACCTTCTACATCTTATGACCTATTGCTAACAAAAAGTTGCAATTTATACCAGTTATAGAGCTAACTTTTCTCTACAATTCTGTAAAGAATTCATTGAAATCTGAACAATATGAAGAGAGATATAAAGGATTGAAATTTGATCGACTTCAAAATCCAGTTCTAGTTTAACCAAAATTAAACCTTCTACATCTTATTACCTATTGCTAATAAAAAGTTGCAATTTATACCAGTTATAGAGCTAACTTTTCTCCACAATCCAGTAAAGGATTCATTAAAATCGGAACAATACGAAAAGAGATATAGAGGTTTGAAATTTGTTGAGCTTAAAAATCACCAAAGTTATATCTTCTTTATCTCAATACCTATATTATCACTAAAACATTTCGATTTATACCAATAATAGAGCTAACTTTTCTCTACAATTCGGCAAAGAATTTATTGAAATCTGAACAATTTGAAGAGAGATATAAAGGATTGAAATTTGATCGACTTCAAAATCCAGTTCTAGTTTAACCAAAATTAAACCTTCTACATCTTATGACCTATTGCTAACAAAAAGTTGCAATTTATACCAGTTATAGAGCTAACTTTTCTCTACAATTCTGTAAAGAATTCATTGAAATCTGAACAATACGAAAAGAGATATAGAGGTTTGAAATTTGTTGAGCTTAAAAATCACCAAAGTTTTATCTTCTTTATCTCATTACCTATATTATCACTAAAACATTTCGATTTATACCAGTAATAGAGCTAACTTTTCTCTACAATTCGGCAAAGAATTTATTGAAATCTGAACAATATGAAGAGAGATATAAAGGATTGAAATTTGATCGACTTCAAAATCCAGTTCTAGTTTAACCAAAATTAAACCTTCTACATCTTATGACCTATTGCTAACAAAAAGTTGCAATTTATACCAGTTATAGAGCTAACTTTTCTCTACAATTCTGTAAAGAATTCATTGAAATCTGAACAATATGAAGAGAGATATAAAGGATTGAAATTTGATCGACTTCAAAATCCAGTTCTAGTTTAACCAAAATTAAACCTTCTACATCTTATTACCTATTGCTAATAAAAAGTTGCAATTTATACCAGTTATAGAGCTAACTTTTCTCCACAATCCTGTAAAGGATTCATTAAAATCGGAACAATACGAAAAGAGATATAGAGGTTTGAAATTTGTTGAGCTTAAAAATCACCAAAGTTTTATCTTCTTTATCTCAATACCTATATTATCACTAAAACATTTCGATTTATACCAATAATAGAGCTAACTTTTCTCTACAATTCGGCAAAGAATTTATTGAAATCTGAACAATATGAAGAGAGATATAAAGGATTGAAATTTGATCGACTTCAAAATCCAGTTCTAGTTTAACCAAAATTAAACCTTCTACATCTTATGACCTATTGCTAACAAAAAGTTGCAATTTATACCAGTTATAGAGCTAACTTTTCTCTACAATTCTGTAAAGAATTCATTGAAATCTGAACAATATGAAGAGAGATATAAAGGATTGAAATTTGATCGACTTCAAAATCCAGTTCTAGTTTAACCAAAATTAAACCTTCTACATCTTATTACCTATTGCTAATAAAAAGTTGCAATTTATACCAGTTATAGAGCTAACTTTTCTCCACAATCCTGTAAAGGATTCATTAAAATCGGAACAATACGAAAAGAGATATAGAGGTTTGAAATTTGTTGAGCTTAAAAATCACCAAAGTTTTATCTTCTTTATCTCAATACCTATATTATCACTAAAACATTTCGATTTATACCAATAATAGAGCTAACTTTTCTCTACAATTCGGCAAAGAATTTATTGAAATCTGAACAATATGAAGAGAGATATAAAGGATTGAAATTTGATCGACTTCAAAATCCAGTTCTAGTTTAACCAAAATTAAACCTTCTACATCTTATGACCTATTGCTAACAAAAAGTTGCAATTTATACCAGTTATAGAGCTAACTTTTCTCTACAATTCTGTAAAGAATTCATTGAAATCTGAACAATATGAAGAGAGATATAAAGGATTGAAATTTGATCGACTTCAAAATCCAGTTCTAGTTTAACCAAAATTAAACCTTCTACATCTTATTACCTATTGCTAATAAAAAGTTGCAATTTATACCAGTTATAGAGCTAACTTTTCTCCACAATCCAGTAAAGGATTCATTAAAATCGGAACAATACGAAAAGAGATATAGAGGTTTGAAATTTGTTGAGCTTAAAAATCACCAAAGTTATATCTTCTTTATCTCAATACCTATATTATCACTAAAACATTTCGATTTATACCAATAATAGAGCTAACTTTTCTCTACAATTCGGCAAAGAATTTATTGAAATCTGAACAATTTGAAGAGAGATATAAAGGATTGAAATTTGATCGACTTCAAAATCCAGTTCTAGTTTAACCAAAATTAAACCTTCTACATCTTATGACCTATTGCTAACAAAAAGTTGCAATTTATACCAGTTATAGAGCTAACTTTTCTCTACAATTCTGTAAAGAATTCATTGAAATCTGAACAATACGAAAAGAGATATAGAGGTTTGAAATTTGTTGAGCTTAAAAATCACGAAAGTTTTATCTTCTTTATCTCATTACCTATATTATCACTAAAACATTTCGATTTATACCAGTAATAGAGCTAACTTTTCTCTACAATTCGGCAAAGAATTTATTGAAATCTGAACAATATGAAGAGAGATATAAAGGATTGAAATTTGATCGACTTCAAAATCCAGTTCTAGTTTAACCAAAATTAAACCTTCTACATCTTATGACCTATTGCTAACAAAAAGTTGCAATTTATACCAGTTATAGAGCTAACTTTTCTCTACAATTCTGTAAAGAATTCATTGAAATCTGAACAATATGAAGAGAGATATAAAGGATTGAAATTTGATCGACTTCAAAATCCAGTTCTAGTTTAACCAAAATTAAACCTTCTACATCTTATTACCTATTGCTAATAAAAAGTTGCAATTTATACCAGTTATAGAGCTAACTTTTCTCCACAATCCTGTAAAGGATTCATTAAAATCGGAACAATACGAAAAGAGATATAGAGGTTTGAAATTTGTTGAGCTTAAAAATCACCAAAGTTTTATCTTCTTTATCTCAATACCTATATTATCACTAAAACATTTCGATTTATACCAATAATAGAGCTAACTTTTCTCTACAATTCGGCAAAGAATTTATTGAAATCTGAACAATTTGAAGAGAGATATAAAGGATTGAAATTTGATCGACTTCAAAATCCAGTTCTAGTTTAACCAAAATTAAACCTTCTACATCTTATGACCTATTGCTAACAAAAAGTTGCAATTTATACCAGTTATAGAGCTAACTTTTCTCTACAATTCTGTAAAGAATTCATTAAAATCGGAACAATACGAAAAGAGATATAGAGGTTTGAAATTTGTTGAGCTTAAAAATCACCAAAGTTTTATCTTCTTTATCTCAATACCTATATTATCACTAAAACATTTCGATTTATACCAATAATAGAGCTAACTTTTCTCTACAATTCGGCAAAGAATTTATTGAAATCTGAACAATATGAAGAGAGATATAAAGGATTGAAATTTGATCGACTTCAAAATCCAGTTCTAGTTTAACCAAAATTAAACCTTCTACATCTTATGACCTATTGCTAACAAAAAGTTGCAATTTATACCAGTTATAGAGCTAACTTTTCTCTACAATTCTGTAAAGAATTCATTGAAATCTGAACAATACGAAAAGAGATATAGAGGTTTGAAATTTGTTGAGCTTAAAAATCACCAAAGTTTTATCTTCTTTATCTCATTACCTATATTATCACTAAAACATTTCGATTTATACCAGTAATAGAGCTAACTTTTCTCTACAATTCGGCAAAGAATTTATTGAAATCTGAACAATATGAAGAGAGATATAAAGGATTGAAATTTGATCGACTTCAAAATCCAGTTCTAGTTTAACCAAAATTAAACCTTCTACATCTTATGACCTATTGCTAACAAAAAGTTGCAATTTATACCAGTTATAGAGCTAACTTTTCTCTACAATTCTGTAAAGAATTCATTGAAATCTGAACAATATGAAGAGAGATATAAAGGATTGAAATTTGATCGACTTCAAAATCCAGTTCTAGTTTAACCAAAATTAAACCTTCTACATCTTATTACCTATTGCTAATAAAAAGTTGCAATTTATACCAGTTATAGAGCTAACTTTTCTCCACAATCCAGTAAAGGATTCATTAAAATCGGAACAATACGAAAAGAGATATAGAGGTTTGAAATTTGTTGAGCTTAAAAATCACCAAAGTTATATCTTCTTTATCTCAATACCTATATTATCACTAAAACATTTCGATTTATACCAATAATAGAGCTAACTTTTCTCTACAATTCGGCAAAGAATTTATTGAAATCTGAACAATTTGAAGAGAGATATAAAGGATTGAAATTTGATCGACTTCAAAATCCAGTTCTAGTTTAACCAAAATTAAACCTTCTACATCTTATGACCTATTGCTAACAAAAAGTTGCAATTTATACCAGTTATAGAGCTAACTTTTCTCTACAATTCTGTAAAGAATTCATTGAAATCTGAACAATACGAAAAGAGATATAGAGGTTTGAAATTTGTTGAGCTTAAAAATCACCAAAGTTTTATAATCTTTATCTCATTACCTATATTATCACTAAAACATTTCGATTTATACCAGTAATAGAGCTAACTTTTCTCTACAATTCGGCAAAGAATTTATTGAAATCTGAACAATATGAAGAGAGATATAAAGGATTGAAATTTGATCGACTTCAAAATCCAGTTCTAGTTTAACCAAAATTAAACCTTCTACATCTTATGGCCTATTGCTAACAAAAAGTTGCAATTTATACCAGTTATAGAGCTAACTTTTCTCTACAATTCTGTAAAGAATTCATTGAAATCTGAACAATATGAAGAGAGATATAAAGGATTGAAATTTGATCGACTTCAAAATCCAGTTCTAGTTTAACCAAAATTAAACCTTCTACATCTTATTACCTATTGCTAATAAAAAGTTGCAATTTATACCAGTTATAGAGCTAACTTTTCTCCACAATCCAGTAAAGGATTCATTAAAATCGGAACAATACGAAAAGAGATATAGAGGTTTGAAATTTGTTGAGCTTAAAAATCACCAAAGTTTTATCTTCTTTATCTCAATACCTATATTATCACTAAAACATTTCGATTTATACCAATAATAGAGCTAACTTTTCTCTACAATTCGGCAAAGAATTTATTGAAATCTGAACAATTTGAAGAGAGATATAAAGGATTGAAATTTGATCGACTTCAAAATCCAGTTCTAGTTTAACCAAAATTAAACCTTCTACATCTTATGACCTATTGCTAACAAAAAGTTGCAATTTATACCAGTTATAGAGCTAACTTTTCTCTACAATTCTGTAAAGAATTCATTGAAATCTGAACAATATGAAGAGAGATATAAAGGATTGAAATTTGATCGACTTCAAAATCCAGTTCTAGTTTAACCAAAATTAAACCTTCTACATCTTATTACCTATTGCTAATAAAAAGTTGCAATTTATACCAGTTATAGAGCTAACTTTTCTCCACAATCCAGTAAAGGATTCATTAAAATCGGAACAATACGAAAAGAGATATAGAGGTTTGAAATTTGTTGAGCTTAAAAATCACCAAAGTTTTATCTTCTTTATCTCAATACCTATATTATCACTAAAACATTTCGATTTATACCAATAATAGAGCTAACTTTTCTCTACAATTCGGCAAAGAATTTATTGAAATCTGAACAATATGAAGAGAGATATAAAGGATTGAAATTTGATCGACTTCAAAATCCAGTTCTAGTTTAACCAAAATTAAACCTTCTACATCTTATGACCTATTGCTAACAAAAAGTTGCAATTTATACCAGTTATAGAGCTAACTTTTCTCTACAATTCTGTAAAGAATTCATTGAAATCTGAACAATACGAAAAGAGATATAGAGGTTTGAAATTTGTTGAGCTTAAAAATCACCAAAGTTTTATCTTCTTTATCTCATTACCTATATTATCACTAAAACATTTCGATTTATACCAGTAATAGAGCTAACTTTTCTCTACAATTCGGCAAAGAATTTATTGAAATCTGAACAATATGAAGAGAGATATAAAGGATTGAAATTTGATCGACTTCAAAATCCAGTTCTAGTTTAACCAAAATTAAACCTTCTACATCTTATGACCTATTGCTAACAAAAAGTTGCAATTTATACCAGTTATAGAGCTAACTTTTCTCTACAATTCTGTAAAGAATTCATTGAAATCTGAACAATATGAAGAGAGATATAAAGGATTGAAATTTGATCGACTTCAAAATCCAGTTCTAGTTTAACCAAAATTAAACCTTCTACATCTTATTACCTATTGCTAATAAAAAGTTGCAATTTATACCAGTTATAGAGCTAACTTTTCTCCACAATCCAGTAAAGGATTCATTAAAATCGGAACAATACGAAAAGAGATATAGAGGTTTGAAATTTGTTGAGCTTAAAAATCACCAAAGTTTTATCTTCTTTATCTCAATACCTATATTATCACTAAAACATTTCGATTTATACCAATAATAGAGCTAACTTTTCTCTACAATTCGGCAAAGAATTTATTGAAATCTGAACAATTTGAAGAGAGATATAAAGGATTGAAATTTGATCGACTTCAAAATCCAGTTCTAGTTTAACCAAAATTAAACCTTCTACATCTTATGACCTATTGCTAACAAAAAGTTGCAATTTATACCAGTTATAGAGCTAACTTTTCTCTACAATTCTGTAAAGAATTCATTGAAATCTGAACAATACGAAAAGAGATATAGAGGTTTGAAATTTGTTGAGCTTAAAAATCACGAAAGTTTTATCTTCTTTATCTCATTACCTATATTATCACTAAAACATTTCGTTTTATACCAGTAATAGAGCTAACTTTTCTCTACAATTCGGCAAAGAATTTATTGAAATCTGAACAATATGAAGAGAGATATAAAGGATTGAAATTTGATCGACTTCAAAATCCAGTTCTAGTTTAACCAAAATTAAACCTTCTACATCTTATTACCTATTGCTAATAAAAAGTTGCAATTTATACCAGTTATAGAGCTAACTTTTCTCTACAATTCTGTAAAGAATTCATTGAAATCTGAACAATATGAAGAGAGATATAAAGGATTGAAATTTGATCGACTTCAAAATCCAGTTCTAGTTTAACCAAAATTAAACCTTCTACATCTTATTACCTATTGCTAATAAAAAGTTGCAATTTATACCAGTTATAGAGCTAACTTTTCTCCACAATCCAGTAAAGGATTCATTAAAATCGGAACAATACGAAAAGAGATATAGAGGTTTGAAATTTGTTGAGCTTAAAAATCACCAAAGTTTTATCTTCTTTATCTCAATACCTATATTATCACTAAAACATTTCGATTTATACCAATAATAGAGCTAACTTTTCTCTACAATTCGGCAAAGAATTTATTGAAATCTGAACAATTTGAAGAGAGATATAAAGGATTGAAATTTGATCGACTTCAAAATCCAGTTCTAGTTTAACCAAAATTAAACCTTCTACATCTTATGACCTATTGCTAACAAAAAGTTGCAATTTATACCAGTTATAGAGCTAACTTTTCTCTACAATTCTGTAAAGAATTCATTGAAATCTGAACAATACGAAAAGAGATATAGAGGTTTGAAATTTGTTGAGCTTAAAAATCACCAAAGTTTTATCTTCTTTATCTCATTACCTATATTATCACTAAAACATTTCGATTTATACCAGTAATAGAGCTAACTTTTCTCTACAATTCGGCAAAGAATTTATTGAAATCTGAACAATATGAAGAGAGATATAAAGGATTGAAATTTGATCGACTTCAAAATCCAGTTCTAGTTTAACCAAAATTAAACCTTCTACATCTTATGACCTATTGCTAACAAAAAGTTGCAATTTATACCAGTTATAGAGCTAACTTTTCTCTACAATTCTGTAAAGAATTCATTGAAATCTGAACAATATGAAGAGAGATATAAAGGATTGAAATTTGATCGACTTCAAAATCCAGTTCTAGTTTAACCAAAATTAAACCTTCTACATCTTATTACCTATTGCTAATAAAAAGTTGCAATTTATACCAGTTATAGAGCTAACTTTTCTCCACAATCCAGTAAAGGATTCATTAAAATCGGAACAATACGAAAAGAGATATAGAGGTTTGAAATTTGTTGAGCTTAAAAATCACCAAAGTTTTATCTTCTTTATCTCAATACCTATATTATCACTAAAACATTTCGATTTATACCAATAATAGAGCTAACTTTTCTCTACAATTCGGCAAAGAATTTATTGAAATCTGAACAATTTGAAGAGAGATATAAAGGATTGAAATTTGATCGACTTCAAAATCCAGTTCTAGTTTAACCAAAATTAAACCTTCTACATCTTATGACCTATTGCTAACAAAAAGTTGCAATTTATACCAGTTATAGAGCTAACTTTTCTCTACAATTCTGTAAAGAATTCATTGAAATCTGAACAATATGAAGAGAGATATAAAGGATTGAAATTTGATCGACTTCAAAATCCAGTTCTAGTTTAACCAAAATTAAACCTTCTACATCTTATTACCTATTGCTAATAAAAAGTTGCAATTTATACCAGTTATAGAGCTAACTTTTCTCCACAATCCAGTAAAGGATTCATTAAAATCGGAACAATACGAAAAGAGATATAGAGGTTTGAAATTTGTTGAGCTTAAAAATCACCAAAGTTTTATCTTCTTTATCTCAATACCTATATTATCACTAAAACATTTCGATTTATACCAATAATAGAGCTAACTTTTCTCTACAATTCGGCAAAGAATTTATTGAAATCTGAACAATATGAAGAGAGATATAAAGGATTGAAATTTGATCGACTTCAAAATCCAGTTCTAGTTTAACCAAAATTAAACCTTCTACATCTTATGACCTATTGCTAACAAAAAGTTGCAATTTATACCAGTTATAGAGCTAACTTTTCTCTACAATTCTGTAAAGAATTCATTGAAATCTGAACAATACGAAAAGAGATATAGAGGTTTGAAATTTGTTGAGCTTAAAAATCACCAAAGTTTTATCTTCTTTATCTCATTACCTATATTATCACTAAAACATTTCGATTTATACCAGTAATAGAGCTAACTTTTCTCTACAATTCGGCAAAGAATTTATTGAAATCTGAACAATATGAAGAGAGATATAAAGGATTGAAATTTGATCGACTTCAAAATCCAGTTCTAGTTTAACCAAAATTAAACCTTCTACATCTTATGACCTATTGCTAACAAAAAGTTGCAATTTATACCAGTTATAGAGCTAACTTTTCTCTACAATTCTGTAAAGAATTCATTGAAATCTGAACAATATGAAGAGAGATATAAAGGATTGAAATTTGATCGACTTCAAAATCCAGTTCTAGTTTAACCAAAATTAAACCTTCTACATCTTATTACCTATTGCTAATAAAAAGTTGCAATTTATACCATTTATAGAGCTAACTTTTCTCCACAATCCAGTAAAGGATTCATTAAAATCGGAACAATACGAAAAGAGATATAGAGGTTTGAAATTTGTTGAGCTTAAAAATCACCAAAGTTTTATCTTCTTTATCTCAATACCTATATTATCACTAAAACATTTCGATTTATACCAATAATAGAGCTAACTTTTCTCTACAATTCGGCAAAGAATTTATTGAAATCTGAACAATTTGAAGAGAGATATAAAGGATTGAAATTTGATCGACTTCAAAATCCAGTTCTAGTTTAACCAAAATTAAACCTTCTACATCTTATGACCTATTGCTAACAAAAAGTTGCAATTTATACCAGTTATAGAGCTAACTTTTCTCTACAATTCTGTAAAGAATTCATTGAAATCTGAACAATACGAAAAGAGATATAGAGGTTTGAAATTTGTTGAGCTTAAAAATCACGAAAGTTTTATCTTCTTTATCTCATTACCTATATTATCACTAAAACATTTCGATTTATACCAGTAATAGAGCTAACTTTTCTCTACAATTCGGCAAAGAATTTATTGAAATCTGAACAATATGAAGAGAGATATAAAGGATTGAAATTTGATCGACTTCAAAATCCAGTTCTAGTTTAACCAAAATTAAACCTTCTACATCTTATGACCTATTGCTAACAAAAAGTTGCAATTTATACCAGTTATAGAGCTAACTTTTCTCTACAATTCTGTAAAGAATTCATTGAAATCTGAACAATATGAAGAGAGATATAAAGGATTGAAATTTGATCGACTTCAAAATCCAGTTCTAGTTTAACCAAAATTAAACCTTCTACATCTTATTACCTATTGCTAATAAAAAGTTGCAATTTATACCAGTTATAGAGCTAACTTTTCTCCACAATCCTGTAAAGGATTCATTAAAATCGGAACAATACGAAAAGAGATATAGAGGTTTGAAATTTGTTGAGCTTAAAAATCACCAAAGTTTTATCTTCTTTATCTCAATACCTATATTATCACTAAAACATTTCGATTTATACCAATAATAGAGCTAACTTTTCTCTACAATTCGGCAAAGAATTTATTGAAATCTGAACAATTTGAAGAGAGATATAAAGGATTGAAATTTGATCGACTTCAAAATCCAGTTCTAGTTTAACCAAAATTAAACCTTCTACATCTTATGACCTATTGCTAACAAAAAGTTGCAATTTATACCAGTTATAGAGCTAACTTTTCTCTACAATTCTGTAAAGAATTCATTGAAATCTGAACAATATGAAGAGAGATATAAAGGATTGAAATTTGATCGACTTCAAAATCCAGTTCTAGTTTAACCAAAATTAAACCTTCTACATCTTATTACCTATTGCTAATAAAAAGTTGCAATTTATACCAGTTATAGAGCTAACTTTTCTCCACAATCCAGTAAAGGATTCATTAAAATCGGAACAATACGAAAAGAGATATAGAGGTTTGAAATTTGTTGAGCTTAAAAATCACCAAAGTTTTATCTTCTTTATCTCAATACCTATATTATCACTAAAACATTTCGATTTATACCAATAATAGAGCTAACTTTTCTCTACAATTCGGCAAAGAATTTATTGAAATCTGAACAATATGAAGAGAGATATAAAGGATTGAAATTTGATCGACTTCAAAATCCAGTTCTAGTTTAACCAAAATTAAACCTTCTACATCTTATGACCTATTGCTAACAAAAAGTTGCAATTTATACCAGTTATAGAGCTAACTTTTCTCTACAATTCTGTAAAGAATTCATTGAAATCTGAACAATACGAAAAGAGATATAGAGGTTTGAAATTTGTTGAGCTTAAAAATCACCAAAGTTTTATCTTCTTTATCTCATTACCTATATTATCACTAAAACATTTCGATTTATACCAGTAATAGAGCTAACTTTTCTCTACAATTCGGCAAAGAATTTATTGAAATCTGAACAATATGAAGAGAGATATAAAGGATTGAAATTTGATCGACTTCAAAATCCAGTTCTAGTTTAACCAAAATTAAACCTTCTACATCTTATGACCTATTGCTAACAAAAAGTTGCAATTTATACCAGTTATAGAGCTAACTTTTCTCTACAATTCTGTAAAGAATTCATTGAAATCTGAACAATATGAAGAGAGATATAAAGGATTGAAATTTGATCGACTTCAAAATCCAGTTCTAGTTTAACCAAAATTAAACCTTCTACATCTTATTACCTATTGCTAATAAAAAGTTGCAATTTATACCAGTTATAGAGCTAACTTTTCTCCACAATCCAGTAAAGGATTCATTAAAATCGGAACAATACGAAAAGAGATATAGAGGTTTGAAATTTGTTGAGCTTAAAAATCACCAAAGTTTTATCTTCTTTATCTCAATACCTATATTATCACTAAAACATTTCGATTTATACCAATAATAGAGCTAACTTTTCTCTACAATTCGGCAAAGAATTTATTGAAATCTGAACAATTTGAAGAGAGATATAAAGGATTGAAATTTGATCGACTTCAAAATCCAGTTCTAGTTTAACCAAAATTAAACCTTCTACATCTTATGACCTATTGCTAACAAAAAGTTGCAATTTATACCAGTTATAGAGCTAACTTTTCTCTACAATTCTGTAAAGAATTCATTGAAATCTGAACAATACGAAAAGAGATATAGAGGTTTGAAATTTGTTGAGCTTAAAAATCACGAAAGTTTTATCTTCTTTATCTCATTACCTATATTATCACTAAAACATTTCGTTTTATACCAGTAATAGAGCTAACTTTTCTCTACAATTCGGCAAAGAATTTATTGAAATCTGAACAATATGAAGAGAGATATAAAGGATTGAAATTTGATCGACTTCAAAATCCAGTTCTAGTTTAACCAAAATTAAACCTTCTACATCTTATTACCTATTGCTAATAAAAAGTTGCAATTTATACCAGTTATAGAGCTAACTTTTCTCTACAATTCTGTAAAGAATTCATTGAAATCTGAACAATAGGAAGAGAGAGATATAAAGGATTGAAATTTGAGCGAATTTTAAAACCTCGAAAATTTAACTTTTTTACGTTTTTTTTTTTTTTACAGCGCAGAATTTGGCACTAAGTATTGAAAAAATAGCACTACGAAATAGTTATTTATTTAACAAGTGTGGAAAGTAGTACTTTTCCTCACGCGAGGCAGGGTTTGCACGCACGAGCGAGCGAAGCGATGCGAGTGCAAGTGCGAATTGCCGAGTGTGAGGAAAATACTTTACACTCGAGTTAAATATTATATTTTTTCTGCAACCATTAGATTTATTAACTAAAAAAATTAAAAATTTCATTTTTACAGTCTACAAAAAGTAATTTATTTATTATAAACATTTATTGTTATATTACAATTATTTACATTACTTACGTATTTACATTACTTATTACATTTTCTGCTGTTTCTTTTATTGATGGAGGAGTGTTTTCTAAACAGGCATCACCAGAATCCATTTTAAATTTCTATAAGGTAACACTATAACCTTTTTAACTGTTATAATTAAAAATATCTAATTATTTATTAAAGTATTATTTTTATTTCTATATTCCTTTCAGTTTTTATTTTATTTTTTAATATTCGTTTTTTAATTATTTAAATAAAATAAATTTAAATAAGCTTATTAGAGTTTTACAGAAAATATTTATGTTAATAACAAAACTTCTTATATCAAGGAAGCACAATAAAGTTTTTCCACTCACTTGTGCGGAAAGTGACACTAATGGGAATTTCCCCCCACTAGTGTGGGAAGTTGGGCATTACACAGCTGATTTTAATTGAGTAATGAGAACTTCCCTACATGGTTGCAGATAAAAGTAATTCTCGTGTCACATTAGTTGGAAAAAAAATTTCGTCTCTTCTTAAAAATATTAGCAATATTTTACTTTGAATAAAAAAAAAGCAAGTTTGTTAAAAATATTTTTTGTAAGTCCAGCCTCCGTACCTATTAAAAAGCTAAGATCTGAAAAAAACTCTCTGGATAGAATACAGGTTGAATTACGTAACTTTATAATTATTTATTATTAGCTGAATAGGAATTTGTTAACAGCTTCTAAAATGAATACTAATAATCTTTAGTGAAATAAATAAATATTACTGGCAGGATTTCGAAGAAGTAAAATAATAATATTTATTAGTTTTTGATTTGGAATCTATTTGAGTCGGTTGCAGTAAATGTACTGAAGTGGAACACCCAAGGTACGTGACGGAAATAATAATTCTATTCATCCGCGCACAATGGGTAGGTGTTCAAATCTGAATAACAGATGGGATATATCTACCATTTGCAAGAATTCTCTTTTATATTCTATATTTTATATTTTGAAAATTTGTACAGCTAATTTGTACTTTTTTAAATTAATTTAAAAGAGAAAAAAAATAACAATTTATTCATCTACGTACTAAACTAAACTTACAATTTCCTGTGGTGTTCCTGGCTACCTGTTTCCTTTAAAAATCTATTCACTTCCTTGAACAGACTGTGTGCAAACTTGGGCTGTTCAAAGACAGATGACCATCATGGAACCCATACAATTAATTTAAAAGAAAAAACAAGCCAAACCTCTTTGCGACAACATGGACAAAAATCTAAACTACAGATGGAACTCATAAGACTACAACTCTGTAATGAAACCTATGTGGACCTGCGGACAAGAACTCTTAAGTCGCAACTAAAAAGACAAACATACGGACAATACAGATATTTCAATCTAAAATACTATGACAAATAGTTGATGCTATAAATCATGGATAAAATACTACGTCATGAACCTGTCAGTACGCACCTATGTCGACATTCCTTTCGTAAAGCAATATCATCCTACTCTTTCTAATTGTCCTATAATCCTTTCGCCCAGTCTCTCGCCTCTTCTATCATTCCAATAATCCTTTACGCCGATTCAGCAAAATGTTTAGCCCGTCGAGAGTGCTGCCAATGGGTAATTTTAGTCTTCCTGCTGTTCGCGTCTAACTGATTCCACTAAATAATAATAATAATAATAATAATAATATCCAGCTGCTGACCCTTAGATTTTCTCTTCCTAGGAGTTCATTACAGCTCACTGTCCAGTGATGGACAGTGTTGTCTGTAACGAGAGACACTGTCCGGAGGCCGGCAGTGCACTGGAAAAAGCTTCGGGCGCCAATAACCTTAGATGTTGACGCGCCTTAAATCATAAAAAAAAATAATAATAATAATTTAGCCATCCATTTTAAACGTGGTATGAAACTTCAGAATTCATTTATTGAAATTGAATCTGTTGAACAGTATGTTTCGGAAATCCGCCTCTTGATGTGAGTCCAATTTTTTGAATTTCTGGAGAGCGCATTGCGGAAAGAGAAAGCAAGAGGAACCAGGGAATTAATTATATCTGAGTACCAGCTCCCCACACTACCAAGAATGAGGTGTTTTTTTTTATAAGTTACTTTTCGAGGCATGAACGACTCAGAAAACACCTGAAGCGTCTGGGTCTTGAACGTAATGGCTCCTGCAGGATTCTATGGCCGAGATAGAGAAATCTTCAATACAAATCCACCTGACTTCGATACCAAGAAAGATTTTGGTACCTGGCAAGAATAAAATTCAAATATAAAGTGTGAGATATTTATTATTTTTCCCCCGTTTTAGAGTTGTTTTATTTCCCCATAAAAGCAAAGGTGAAATCAAATCTACAGGATTGATTGCGCATGTGCAATTTACAGAATGACGACGGAGAGAGAATTCAATGACTCAATAAATGCCCCCAGTAAACTCTCAGATTGTAATTACCCTAACATAGTAGTCATTATTGTGATCTGCTTGAGCTACTCGCAGAATTGTTAAAGATTTCATTTCCACCCTTCATCAAATAGTTTCACAAAGTTGAAACAATGCTGCCTAGTTTTCAACAAATTATTCCGCAAGAACGATCTCTTTACTACAATCGATACTGACCACATACGTATGGTGCATAGTAATGTAAGAAGTGTGCAGTTTTCAATATGGATGGGATCCAATCTATATACAAATACGATACCTCAGGGAAATTTCAACCCTTAATATATCATCTGCTAGTCAATATTTGTTTTGCACTCGAATACCTTACTCTTCTTAAAGAACTGCAAGGATTTTTTCTGGCCAACCTGATCTGCCTATACTTTCCTGATAGAACCACAGGATATTTATTTATGTAACGCAAAAAGACGTAAACATATTTAATCGTCATTTGAAGATTTCGATTTCATACAATTGAGAAAAGGCATAGCCTTCGGAACGCTGGAAAAAGACATTTTCACCTTTCATATAATTATGCAGATTTCTGAGGCGAAAAGTGGGCACTACTTAAGAGAGTAATTCAAGAAATCCATAAGAAAACTATTTCTGTTCTTAGCTTTGAAGAGCTAGACAGAAATGCATACACAATGGTACTGCACAAACATGGTGAGAGATCGTACACTGGTCTCAAAGAAGTAGTCACTTCATTTGGAATCAAAGGTCATAGAAGATGTTCTACGATCATAAATTAATAATTTTCTTCAAATACCTACTGAATCAAGCCTGCAAAGATCATCAGTCATCAGGAGTGATGATCCGTGATGTACGTGATGTACGAGGCGAGTTTGTTCAGTAAGTACCGTTTTGAAATAAAAGAAAAACAACTATACTTTTCTTAACAATTTTATTTTTACATGAAAGCCTGTTCCTTAATCTGCTTTTCTAATTACATAATTGCCATCATATTAAGGCACTTATCGTGTCTTACTACCAGCTGTTGAATCCTATCCACACAAAAGTCTGACGCCTGATTTGACAAGCACAGAAATGCATACAGACAGTCTACAACACGATCATTTTGAACTCATTATCGTCGTCGTGGAGACACTGACCACTTAGATGCATCATCAAATACAAAAACAGGTTGTAATCACCAGTAAATCGTAAAGCGTCTTTTCTCTTTCACTTTTTCGCCAACTTTTTGCACCAAATCTTCAGAAATGACTGAACGTCTGCTAATCACATTATGAAAATTCATGCGGCCATCTTTAAAAGCTCTAACACATTTCTAGTAACATTCCACTGCTCGTAATGTTTTCTCCATGAATTTTAGCCGCTTTCACATCTTTATCACTAAGAAAACTAATCACAGCGCGTATTCACGTAGTCACCGGGATTCTCAATCAGCGGAGGCAATTTTAAATAGACACAAACAAATGTAATCACGGTCGAATGTTTCCGTAATAGCGTCTTGTTTCTTCCTGACTGTTGTAGGTGCCAAATGTCAAATGAACTTATTTAGAAAAACACCCCTCGTATTTGGATAGAGTTGTATATACTACAACAAAATGATGTGGGCAATGATTACAATCTCAGTGTAATTGCCTCCAGAGACCAGGTGGTACGATTTGGCTATATTAGAGAGACCATTTGAAAAGAAACTATGGGACTTCAGTTAGTGTGCAGAAGGGATAGGTCGTAGATGGGATGTCATTCACCCATTTCTAGAGATGGAACAGCATCTGAAGACATGACATCGGAGGACATAACCTATTAAGTTTGGAGCAAATTTCAAAAGTGTAGTTTGAATAGCGAATAGTTCTTTCTTAAAAGCAATCTGAATAAAAGACAACGATGTAAATTGGCTTATTTAATACAAGCCTCTTAAAAAGACAAAAAAATTACATACCTTTCATAGAATTGATTTAAATAGGTAAAACAAAGTAAGAAACCTTGGGAAACCGAAGAATTACTAAATTTGTTGAAGCAATGAACGTTTATCGTGGATTAAAGAGAAATAGAGTGTAGAATTTTTGGATAAACTGAACAAAATATACTTTATGTAATTTTAAATAGATGACGTCGCCTAACCTTGTTTGGAATTCATCATCACGCCACGAACAGTACCAAATCCATGTCAACAAGAAATGGAGCAGAACTGTCAAACGCAGATTAGTACCATCCATTATTTAATTATCATTTTATTCATTCATCGATTAGATCTTTTTAAAAATTCAAGATATCAGGAACAAAGTCTTTTTTAACAACTACTTATTTTCTTTTAAGTTTATTCAGATTTTTTTGGGGCCCAAAATATCTTCTTTTTGCCTTTACTTCTACCTTCCGCTACAATCCTTGCTTTGATATCTTTTTTAACCTCATTAATATTACTGATAATCTCTTCTGACAACTTAGCTGAACTGCCTGAAACGATTAACACTTTCATTATTGGTGAATAATGAATTATTCTTCTAGTGAATTATGAATTATGAGCTTCTAATAGCTTGTATTTTTGTTTGGATTCTTTTTTTGTAAATTCCAAAACTTTAACTTCATTGTCGAATTCTTCAGCATTCCTGCTGAATTGATGAAGTACATCCTGTTTATAAGCCAAATTCTGACTTAATCTATTAATTATTTGTTACGATTAGGTCATCCGTAGCTCTTATTCTCATCTAAATTCTATATTTTCTAAACTCTAAGCTGAATAAAAGATTAACAGATCTTCTTGCCTTAAACCCCTTAGAAATTAGAAAAGATTGTTGGACATTGTGCCCGGCGTTTTCACACAGCATTGTGTTCCTTTATGGTAATTTTTGGGAAAATAGATTCATTCAACACCAAAGTTGTAATTAAAATTAAAAATTAAAGGTACTGTAGTGTTGAGGTGCTTTCCTTTAATTGTTGTTTGGATTCTGCCATATTAATTTATGTTTTAATATTATTTCTGCGAAAAATAATTTTAGTAAATTACCGCATTTAATTAATTATAATGAACATTTTTTTCCTGTGGTTTACTCGCTAACACGAGAGTATACAGAAGTTTGTGGTTAATGATCGCGGCAATTATGTAACAATGTTTTAAAGAAAAAAAAAAAATCAAATAAAAATCCCGTTACAATTTAGTAATTAATTTAACATTCCCTCGTAGCTCTAACCTCACGGGATCATCTCCTGCTTGCGTGTAAAGAGAATGCCGCATATACTAGATTCCATTGTGCCTGTAATACAAGCATGAAGCCTTGGTATCTCTGGAATTGGAGACGTCTCCCAAGGGATGTGGAGGGTAAACTAGGCGTCCCTTAAATGCCTTCATTTCCTTAGTTACCCGTCTGCATTATGAGCCCTTCTTACTCCTGTCCACAAATTCTAGTCTTGTAATAATAAAATTGAGCTGCACAAGTTACTTAATTAATTTTCTAAAAAGCTCTACAGTATAAATTTTTTTTTAAAGTTCCTATCAAACAAATTTTTGGTTCAACAAATAAGTTGAGTTGAAACGCCCAATTTACCCAATTTTTCAGATTACGCAGTAGGCCCCCCCAAAACCGAAAAAAATGTTTTGTTTTTTTCGAAATTATCCTGTTTGGTGTTTACGTTATACAGCTGGCAACACTGAATTTATACATAGTGAGAGACCATACCTAGCGCGTGTTCAAACGGTGATCTCCCGCGTAATAAAGGTAGAGCTATTTTCATTGTAAATTCATTTTGCTACTCATTCTTTTTACTTTTATCGTGTATTTGTAATCTTCTTTGGATAAGTACAAGGTAGATAAATGCACATTGAATGTTAAATCTATATTATAAGTGTAGGGATTGAAATATAAAAATATATTGTCGTATTTAGTTTTAAAGGGAACATATGATTAAAAATTTCGAGGACCATATGTTTCCAGATTGTTGTATTATTCTAAAATATGAGTAATAAAAAGTTTCTAACAAATTCTTGATTACGTATTTACTATATTGGCGACGAGGATGGGAGGTGAAATAATTTTAGAAGGGGGCATACTTATGTGGAACGGGAGAATAATAGTTCCCCAGACACTCAGAGGGAAAACGCTAGCGACTCTCCATGAAGGGCACCCAGGTGTGATAGCGATGAAGTCGATAGCGCGTTATTATGTTTGGTGGCTGGCCTGCGATGGAAAAAGATATAGAGCAGTATGTGGCCAAATGTCAAGGTTGCCAAGAGAACAGGTCAAACGTGCCTGAAGTACCACTTTACTCATGGAACATACCAGACTATCCATGGGAGAGGATTCACCTGGATTTCGCTGGGCCGTTCCAAGGTAACTACTGGATGGTGGGAGTGGATGCTTACTCCAAGTGGCCAGAAATAGCCATAATGAGAAAGATAACCACGGAAGCGACAATAAATAGACTCCGAGAATGGTTCTCCAGGTACGGGGTACCAAAAAAATTAGTGACTGATAATGGACCTCAATTTAGGTCCGGAGAGTTCAAGAATTTTTGTGATAGAAACGCGATAAAACACATCAGAACCACTCCATATCACCCAAAATCTAATGGATTAGTGGAGCGATTCATTAGAACCTTTAAACAACGATATCTGGCGGGGAAGGACGAAGGAGGCAGCCCTCAAGAAAAGGTAGCAAGGTTGTTGCTGAGCTATCGGAACACACCTCACAGAACTACTCATAAATCACCGGCTGAGTTATTTTTGAAAAGAAGACTCCCTACTGTGTTGGATAGGTTGAAGCCAGATCCTAAGGAAGAAATGGAAAAGGAGATCTGGAAACAAAAAAGATACCACGATCTAAGTATCCAAAAAAGGGAATTTATAGAGGGGCAAGAGGTTTGGATAAAGAATGAATTAGGGAAAGGATGGAAACCGGGTATGATTAACTGCAGGACTGGAGAGTTATCATATCTAGTCATGTCAGAAGGTGAACTTAAGAGAAAGCATGCGGACCAATTAAGGGCAAGGATAGGTGCTACTGCACCAGAAAAGGAAGAGAAGGAAGAGATGAGCTGAAGATGGAGAGGTAGATAGCTAAGTAAAGCGGGGAGAAATGTAGGGATTGAAATATAAAAATATATTGTCGTATTTAGTTTTAAAGGAAACATATGATTAAAAATTTCGAGGACCATATGTTTCCAGATTGTTGTATTATTCTAAAATATGAGTAATAAAAAGTTTCTAACAAATTCTTGATTACGTATTTACTATAATAAGTATATCTATCAGTACATTATTTGCCTCATGGATTTTGTAGTAGCTTAATTCAGCATTATTTTGGGGTCCACATGAAGCAGATATAACGTTGTATCTTAAGTCGTACTCCCATGTATTTCCTAAGTCGTACCTGTGGTACGATTTAAGCATCCGTACATTATATTAGCATGTTTTTTTACAGATCTACCCACGCTTCAATGAGAAATTGCGCACTCGCACTGCATCAACTAAAGAATTAACTGCTTCTCTCGAAATTATGAATGAACTCGAAAATAATGAGAAAAAAAAGCAAGACATACATCAGAAAAGCATGTAAAAGTGAAAGCGTGAATATTAAAAACTAGTTTTGCAAAGTATGCTTTAGAGAACCGTGAAGAAAGCATGATTCAATGTTTGAAATGCAAGTTTTGTGTACATGATATATGTGCTGGTGTTTCCAAAAGAACTAATGAATACTTTTGTATTAATTGCAAATAAATGTATTTTTTTTAAATATTTATAAGCACTAAACCTACTTAATGGGCGTAATTTTAGCTTACGGTACGACTTAAGATCCAGGTTTCCTAAGTCGTACCGATTTGACTTTTTTACTATTTGATGTTTTAAAGAAAATGTAAACAAGTATTGTTTTAAGTTTTTTTTGTAAATATACTTAATGTATACCGCTGATCCCAATAAAAATTATACCCTATGTGTTTACGAACAAATTGTTCTGTTTTGGACCAATTTTTCCTAGGGGCTACGTCTTAAGCAACCTTCCTCTACTATCGTACTATCTAATAAAAACAGAAAACGCAGAAAGTACAAATTTGTTATTCCGGTTAGATGTTAACAAAGGACATCGCAATAAGGTTTTTTAGTTCACTATATTCGATTAAGGGCTCTTTTAAGAGGAGAGATCAGACCTGCCTCTAATGCGCCATTTCTGTTATTTGTACTGTCTTGCCGCTTGTATTATATTAATATATATTAAAACAAATTTGGGATTAACTTCTCCAAGTTAAAGAATATCTGACTATTAATTGATGGAGCGATTCACATAATACAGATTTTTAAAAAACCGGCCTCTCTTTTTTGACAGCGTCTTTTCGAGGAAACGGAACTATAAAATATCCAGTTAAATTTAAAAAAAGGCAAAAATTTCAAGTCTGTAAGAAATTAAAATAAGACCAAATTTTACTCAGCGATTCTTTACAATTTATTTTGCATAGATAAAGGTCGTTTCACAATGGTAATCTCGTACAACTTAGAGCACAACAGTAAGTGCATAGAGAATGTTCGTTAAATGCAAGTAACGTGCGGTAAGTGGTGCGGCTTTTCGATCGAGTTATTTTTTTCTTTCACGTGATCTGATTAATTTGAAGTTCTTTTATTTAAATTCTAACCAAAGCAAACACTGAATTTCGCATTTTCACAATTAGGCGGTTGTTTAATGAGTCTAGGTTTGTACATTATTTTTTTATTATTATTATTTTATGGGAAAGATTAAATTTTCAGCTCCATCGAAGCGGAATTCAACCTTGTAAAAACAGCTTAATGAGTTTAATTCAGTTAAAAAATTTTCTAAAAATTTTATTTATGCAAATAACCGCTCAATAACAAAGCCAAAGATAATAATCATGAATTTCAAATAAACTTAAATTGAACATTTTGATGTAATTTACTAAAACTAAATTCATCAGATAAGAGACAAACATTAATATGTACTACGTTAGATGCATTTCACGTAGCGTTTAATGCAAGCTGTTGCATATTCATTGGTTCTAGTTTGCATGTTATCATCAAGTACTTACCCTCCAGTCCTTCCAAATATAGAGAGTATCAATTATAGTGGTTCTCTATAGTTCTCGTGTAATTTTTACGTAATTATCATTGTAGAGAACAATTTTATTACTCCAATTTTCATAGCCCAGAGTCGGCACATCTGAAATTTAGAATTTGTGATACACTTTTAAACAGTCTTGAAGGGCACAGATATCTCAGTCTTGGAATGCAATTAAACTTTTTTAGAAATTTTTGTGGCTAAAACCTCTCAGTTAATGATAACTTTAAAAGAGAATAATTTGTAACATGAAGTAAACTGAGAATTACTGTCGAAAAATTTATGAGACGGTTTCGTACTGATTAGATCTATCCTGAAGTACGGATCTAAAGCGTGGACTATTTCTGATGGTATGTGCAGAATCTCCTTTCTTTTAAAGCAAATGTAACGAGGGAAATATGTCATAGAATCAGAAATAAGAGGAGATTGTAGTACAAAGAAAAGATGATTGGGACGTGAAAATTAGGTGGTTATTTATTGATATAGTGGAAGAAAAATCTATAAACAAAATTGAATAATTACAATCAATAAATCCTTATAGCTAGCAACAAGGATAATGCTCAAATATACATTTACTTCTCAATTCTTCCGCAGCTTTTACGGCTTTTGAGCCAAATCCGGCGAAGAAAGAGCAGAAATCTCAACATCTGGAGGACTCAGAACCCTAAAGTATGGGGCATGTCCTTTTTAACCTCTTCAACTGACACTCCCACCCGAATCTTTATGAACTAAAGATGTCAAAATGGCTGTACACAACTAGCCAAGAAAAAAAATTCCGGGTAGGAAATGAACTCTTGACCAGTTAACTGTTTATGACGAAGATATTCGTCATGAAAAAAGTGTAAAATTTTGTGTTATGACGAGTATATTCGTAATGCGTTTTCAGAAGTCCATCGGCAGTTAATTTTGCAATTTTATAGTTAAAACTAAAATATATTCGTAAACTGCAAGAAGTTTGGCATATTTTGAGGCCATCTCGAAATAAAAAGAACTAATAGAAGATATAGTATGAATTAGTCTTCGTAAATGTATCCTTGTCTTTTATTAGTCATCACTGAATCAATAACGAATTCATATATTGTGCTAGGCTAGACTATGCAGTAAGTGGCGCGCCTGGTAATAAAAAACGGGATGAGGATCCTTTTGTTCACTATTTACCTGTATTCAAGAGGCGGAGCTTTTGGGTCATGTGCGAGGATCGAGATTTAGCGATCATCCAAATTGCATCGCGGGCTACTAAGGTAGATAGTTCCCTGAATAATTATTTGTATTTTATCATCTGGTCAGGGATTTATTTGCATAAATACCAGTCTGTAATGTTGCGATCTACTCGAGATAATTGCAGCAGTGTGCATTCTTTGTAATTTGGTATTTATGCAAGGAGAGTATTGAGTAAGCTGTTTACATAGTAGCTCGAGATTTTTCCAAGATTTATGATGGTTCTTTGTCGGATTTGCTTATAACACTTTATTATTTGAATGCGTATTTGAGATTATAAGGTGATTTAGAATATATTTTTGTCCGATCGAAGAAAGTAAGTCAGTGTGTTACCAGATCAACAACAATAGTATATTCGAATGCACCGAAATTTATTTTTGATGTTTTTGGTTCCTATTTATGTTAATATAAATAAATGAACAAATGTACATGAAATAAATAACGAAAACAAAATATAAAAGTCATTTCATTGCAACCCAATTTCATATCAAACCTTGCCAACCTTCGGGAAAGTGCTCCTAATCCGCCTGTAAACCATTCCATATTATATCCTTTTGGATTCGGAAATTGTCTCTCTACTAACTAGCCTTACCGTTTATTAGATATCATCGTCTTTCTCTGAGCTGAAGCAAATATTGTTCTGGAGGTCACTCAGGTAAAACCCAAGAAAACAGTTCATTCTCCTTCAAACCCCCTTCAGCTTGCTACCGCTACTTGTGGAAAAAGAAATCTTCGAAAAGCAAATTTTTATCCAGAAGCCAAACTCCCTAGTAACTCCGCCACCACCAATTTGACTTCCACAACGATCACTCCCAACAGGCACAATGAGCTGTCGAGACTGCCCAGCGGCTTTCCTTAACATTTCTTAAGCGTTTTAGCCGGGTCAAGCGTCTAGGGTTGCTGCGAAAACTTAAAGGCATCCTACCTTCTACCTGCTACCTAATACTCAAATCATATCTTGCTGATTACTTCTTTATAGTGGTCCAAGAGACTTCCTTTTCGAAATCAATCAACGCACATACTCTATGTATATTTTTTACTAGATGTACTAGCTATATAATTGTAATATTCTTAAAATAAGGTAGAAGAAAAAAAAAACGGAGCGTTAACTTTAAAAGAAATTAAATTTTGAGTGCTGTTAAACACCAATTAAGCAGTGAATTTGATGTTGAACCAAAAGCCAGTATAAGTAGCAATGAAAGTGACCTTTCTTTAGCTCATAATTTCAGAAAGTCATATCAGTATACGAGGGTCGTTTGAAAAGTCCGTGCAAAAATAAAAACTACTTAATTTTTTGGGGTAAACCTTTTTTATTTTTCAACATAGTCTCCTTTTAGGCTTATACACTTCGTCCAACGCTGCTCTAGTTTGTTGATCCCTTCCGAATAATAGGATTTGTCCAAGTCTGAAAAATAGCCATTCGTTTCTGCAATCACCTCCTCGTTTGAATAAAATCTTTTTCCCGCCAGCCATTTCTTCATATTGGGGAACAAATAGTAGTCCGAGGGAGCCAAGTCTGGGGAATAGGGGGGATGTGAAACGAGTTGGAACCCTATTTCCATTAATTTTGCGACCACAACTGCTGAGGTGTGAGCTGGTGCGTTGTCGTGATGGAAAAGGACTTTTTTGTGGGCCAATCGTGGGCGTTTTTCTTGCAGTTCGGTTTTCAAACAGTCCAATAACGATGAATAATATGCACCTGTAATAGTTTTACCCTTTTCCAGATAGTCGATGAGGATTATTCCTTGCGAATCCCAAAAGACAGTAGCCATAATCTTTCCGGCCGAAGGAACGGTCTTCGCCTTTTTTGGCGCAGATTCCCCCTTGGTAACCCATTGTTTAGATTGTTCTTTGGTCTCAGCAGTGTAGTGATGTATCCATGTTTCATCCACAGTGACGAAATGACGCTTAAAGTCCTGCGGATTCTTCTGGAACAGCTGCAAACCGTCCTTGCAACACTTCACACGATTTCGTTTTTGGTCAAGCGTGAGCAATCGCGGCACCCATCTTGCGGATAGCTTTGTCATGTCCAAATGTTGATGCAAAATATTATGTACCCGTTCATTCGAGATGCCCACAGCACTAGCAATCTCACGCACCTTCACTCTTCTGTCATCCATCACCATATCATGGATTTTATCAATGATTTCTGGAGTAGTAACCTCAACAGGGCGTCCAGAACGTTCAGCGTCACTTGTGCCCATATGGCCGCTCTGAAAATTTTGAAACCACTTATAAACTATTCTAATCGAAGGTGCAGAGTCACCATAATGTTTATCAAGCTTCTCTTTAGTCTCCTGAGGCGTTTTGCCTTTCATAAATTAGTGTTTAATCAACACACGAAATTCTTTTTCGTCCATTTTTTGAAAATCACTCGACTTCCTCGATTCAAACGAATGCCAAACACAAAGAAATAGACCGATCTGGCTGAAACTTGGTGTGCGTTCTTCCAAGAGATGCTACTAACTAAACATAACCTCGATACGCGCCAGTGGTGCTATCTCTCTGACTTTGCACGGACTTTTCAAACGACCCTCGTATTTATATTATTTTATACTTCCTTTAATTCAGAAATAATTATCTTTCGTATTTTACAAAATCTGAAAAATTGAATCATAAATTTGTTTAATATATTTAATAATTCGATTCTCTTTTACAAGCAATTGACCAAACATAACAAGCTTACATAAATATCATAAATTGCTACGATAATATAATTTGATGTACAAAGGCGAGAGATGTGGGGGCTATGATGTTGGTTTGTGTAGTTAATTGAATGGGTAACCATTTCAATATAACCACAACGGTTTGTCTGTCTCTATATGTATGTTTATAGGAGTCGCACACGATTGGTTTTCATTCATATGACGGGTTCCCCTTTGAATATACCTATGCGTTTCTCTCTTCACACACTAAAACAACCCATTTATGCATGCATATATGGTATATATATGTGCTTGTACAGCTTTTGATAAGCACGGCAAATTCTAACCACCACCATCTCTGGTATATGTTTTCCCACTTTCATTGCCATCGTATTGTATAAATCAGATACAAACATTGTAAGCTTTCTTCACGTTAGGAAAATGGTAATCAAATTACATTTTCCATGGCACACAGATGACTTTTCCTAATTAACTTGTCAATTAACCCTTAACCTTCTAATGGCAGCAATTATTATGCTTAATATAATCTTTACGGATGTTTCTCTTTTTTCTAAATATAATTTTTGGGATCTTTTCATTTTATTTTTTTCTTTTGCTAGTAACTTTTGGTTTAGAAATCAAAGCCCTGATATGAAGACTCACATTCATAAGATTGTAGACCAACCTTTTTTCTTCTTACTGCTAATATTTGATTCCTATTTAATTCATACAAAAACTATATACAGTGGAACCTCGCATAACGAGCACCTCGCTTAACGAGTAATTCGCATAACGAGTAATTCGCATAACGAGTAAAACAAATTGATTCTTATAGCGAGCGATGTTTCGCATAACGATAGTTTTCTAATGACATTTCGCTGACTGCGCAGTTTTCGCTGACTCATCGAAAACTGCGCATTCTTCGATTAGTCATTCCTGTTTACGCATATGCGTTTCATATTCTCCACGTATCTAATGCACTGATACAGTCGAAACCGAACTTCACCGAATGAGTGGTGTATAGGGAAAGTCCATATAGTGACATTTGTGTTTAAATATTGTAACGAAGTTGACCTGGGCAGTGAAGAAAGGCTTAGATTGCTTGTACTGGACAATGCTCCCGCTCATCCTCCAAGTCTACAAAATGATCTTCTTGACGAATTTCAATTTATCAAAATTCAATATCTGCCTCCTAATACTACACCGTTAATTCAGCCTATGGATCAACAAGTAATTTCCAACTTTAAGAAACTGTACACTAAAGGTCTCTTCGAACATTGTTTTGAGGTGACTGAAGAGACAAACCTTACTTTGCGAGAATTTTGGAAATACCACTTCCATATTGTTACATCCCTCAAGATAATCGACAAGGCGTTAATTATTTATGTACATATTTATCTCAATTAATATATGTAATTTATATTATATTACATCATATGTACATATGTATATAATTTTTTCGAAATAAATGTTATAAAAAAAAATTTTATCAATATTTTTTTTGCATGGAACCAATTATCCCCTTTTATTTTAATTTAAATGAAAAAAATTGTTTCGCTTAACGAGTAAGGTTCTGGAACGAATTATGCTCGTTAAGCGAGGTTCGACTGTAGTTTTTAACCGTACATTACACTAAAATGTAATCTTACTCGAAAGCCTATCCCTCCTCACTTTGAGAACTACCTTAAAACGAAGTTTTTCTAGAAAATTGGTAAAAGTTAAGATTATAGAGCTATAAACTATCCGGTAGGACAGTTGTTTAATAAGGGGTGCTCGTCAAAAACTGCACGAAAAAGCGTAGCTTTTACAGAAATCCTAACCACCTCACTCTACCAGAAGCCTCTTTTTTGAACATTCCTAGCGGTTAGTCCTAGGTTAGGGCCACGGTAGCCGAGCGGTTGGAGGTGAGTTCAGTGCGGCTAATATGTATTGTGGTACTGTGTTCGATTCCCGGTCTTAGGCCTTGGATTTTATTTAAATGGTTAATAAAAGAAATGTACAGTAAAGTACGAGGTTTGCTAGTCGCCTCCGTCCTCGACACCTAATTGGTAGTTGGATGTAAAGCCCCGCCGGAAAAAACAGGCAATTACTTTACTTTTACTTTAGATCAATGTTACAGATCCACAGCTGCAATTGATATCCCAGATTTTAAAAGAAAAAAAATTGATTAAATCATTTTTGAAAAATCTTTATTGAAGTGGTAATCCAGGTTAACTGAGGAACATCAAAAATAACCTTCCAAAAAAGCCTTTTATCTAACATATTCATCTTCACCTCTCCAATGAGTATTTCTGTGTTAATCAAGGAGGCGAATGTTCGTCCATTTTTCTTGTGGAAGCCAAGTGTCTCTCAAGGTAGCATTATTGAGCTGATCCTCTTCAACACATTCAGTGACGTCATGCCCACTCATTGCCACTTAAGAAGCGTCAAAGTCATCCTCAAAAGACTAGAACTCCAAAAAAGAATCTATTACTAGACAGATGATCAAATCTGATACAATAAGATATAATAATGACATACTCCTAAAACCAATCTGAACTTAACGACTCGATCTAGGACGTCAGCCGCCAAGTTTTTCACAATATAAAATCGTCGCTGAATTCAAAAATTCATCGCTGAATAACCAATACTCCGAACTATGCCTCTAATAAAGACGTTTATAATGTCCTGAAAGTGCCTTCGTCAAGTAACTCATCTCATCATGCTATTAAAAATTCCATTCTCTTCTCTCTGGACATCCGTATCCCCTAATTCATCATCACCTCTCTTCTTCATCCATTCTGGACTATTTTTTCGACGACTGAAGTGGTACTGGCCACGCGACTTCCTCGGAGTTCAGTAAAAAATTTCTTAATTAGGAAAGTCATTCTCCATCTCAGAGTGACATTCCTCCATCTCAGAGTGACATTCCTCCATCTCATGTCACTCTTGTTGACACTATTTGTTACAAATGATCTGCTCTTGCAGTGGTAAACAAATAAATAAATAATAATGATAAAAAGTTCATTTTAGGTGAATGTTTGGCCCAACTTTCCAATCAACGTTTTTCTTTTTTTGTAAAGAATAAAATGAAAAAACAACACAAATTGCGGTAAAAAAAGTGTGAAGCTGAGGCACAGCTGGTCGCGTTCATCGGCAATCAACATACAAACACCTGCTCTTCTGCCGCTTCACTTCCCGACCGATCTTCTTTGTAAAAAAGCTAAGTTAAATTTGTCAACTAATTAAAAAATTCTAGAACAAAAGTAAAAATTGAAAACTAATTCTTATAATTTCTATAAAAAAAAAAAAAATTGACTTTAGATTCGAGTACTTTAAATTCGAGTACAATTTAGTAATAATTATTTTACTGTTCAATTTATGAATCATGCTTTTTTAAGAGTCCTGTGTAAATCTAAAGATACGTTAAATGCTAAATGTACAGAAGTACTTCAAAATTTGAAGACAATCAAATTCCATCGGTTTCCACCTTATTCAAATACATTTAATAGGAAATCTTTCATTTTTTGAATCATTAAAGGTTGCTCACTGTCATTATTCAGAAGAGTCTAGGTAAGAGCCTGTATTTAAAGGGATGATGCCAAATTCCGGTCCTAATGAGGTAATAATCTCTATGGAATCAATTTCAACTTAATTTTTAGACATTTACTTACAATAATAATTAAAGATTACTATTGTCTACTTCAAGGTGAAGACGGAAGTTGGAATCAAAAGCAGAAAGAGAAACAGTGGCTAACAGTTCAGGTGGCTGCCAAAAGGATTGCTGAACAGGATATTAACGATATTCGGAACTGGCAGGTTCAGGGATTTTCCCTGATTGATATGAGAAGATACGATAAAGGGATTGACAAGTTACGTAGTTATGGGGGGCAGTTTTAGGTTAAAATAAGAGTTGGGATATTTTTTGAATGGGATGGAAGCTAATATGTGGTTAGAGGGTAAATTTTCAGCTAAGCAGGGTCCCTTTTTGAATAATAATAAACGATGTAATTTGTGGGAATACTTACCTATTTCTTTTAAATTGAAAAGAACGTAAAATCTAAATAAGAGCACAATGACGGCAATAATTAAGGCGCCACGATAGCCGAGCGGTTAGAGGCGAGACCTGCGAAGCTAATATGTATTGTGGTGCAGGGTTCGATTCCCGGTCTTAGGCCTTGGATTTTGTTTAATGGTTAATAAAAGAAGTTTACAGTAAAGTATGTTTGCTAGTCGCCACCGTCCACGATACCTAATTGGTAGTTGGACGTTAAGCCCCGCCTGAAGAAATAGGCGATTACTTTACTAATGACAATAATTATATTATAAAAGGGATTAACAATGAGGTTCAGCGAAAGTATCTGGTTTAAGTCCTTTTGTGTTCACTTTCACTGGCTGGTGTTAAACAGGGTTGTCTGTCAAGAAAGAACACTGTTCGAATGACAGCAGTGCACTGAGAGAGTGCAAAATAACCATTAAGATGAAGATCAATAAGCGATAAGCTTCACAAATGTTTGTCCTATAACAACCTTAAGTCAAGGAGTAGAATTGGAGTGTTTGCTCCAAAAATATAACTCAATCTATGACCGTGAAAGTACAATTAACGAGGCAGAAGCTGCTAATGGAGCTGTACAGTAAGGCAGGAGTAATTCTAGAAAAAGATTTTTTTGAAAGATTGGGATTTCCCAAAGTAGTGCCCAAGTAATATCAGGTTGAGGACTTATAACCAGCAGATAATGATGGAGAAATTAAAACAGAGATCTGAGGCTAACGGAAAAGTGAAGTTTTAAATTATTAATCGCTAATATTGAAACTAGAACACTTTTAGGCAGATATTTAGACTGGATTATTTCTTTCAGCGTACTGATCAACTACTGGCTTACTGAGCCTCAAAAAAAATAAGCCAATGGAACGAGACAAGGAGATAGTTACGCCGTAATCAGGGAGCGATTCAGTCGGGGTTGATATTTATAGAAAAGACAGAGGGGTGCGGTAAGGTAGTTGTATTTCAGGTGGAGATGTGTGATATAGTTTACCAAATTAAAGAATTAATGTCACGTAAGATGATCATATGTTTAAGTCAGCGCTTACCAACCTAAAAATAATCAATAATGGGGGCATAAAAAATTTAAAAAAATGAAAACATCAAAATATCTTAGAAATGTTTTTTCCAATAATACATAAAAATTGTTTTCATTAATAACATAATATAGTATAGTATAATATAACAGTGAAGTTGTTAATAATATGAACAGTAATAAGGTTGATCTGTCTCAAGATACAGGAGAAAATATAATAGCACATTTAACAGGATTAAATTGTCTTTCATGGAGTAAGTTCCAAAACCCGAAAACACAAATGATAATTGGATTCCTAACCCCTTCTATAAAGAAAATTTAGGTAACGCTACTTCATTATCAATAAAAGATAAAGAAAATTTTATAGAATTATCATGTGACAAAGCTTGAATGATAACTATGTAAAAATCTGCTTAAAGAGAGTGATTACAATGAGTAAGCTCTATCCAAGCAACATTAAATTTAATTGGTACTTACAGGTAGTTGAATGCTTAAAAGAAATTAATTTAGAAGATTTGGGCACAAATATAATAATCCTAAAGAAGAACTTTGTAAATTAATTAATAATTTTGAAGAGAAAAATATGTGCGCAATTTTTAATTATTTAAAAAAAGTTTTAAAACTAAGATCTTACACTTTACAAAGTTTATAAAGTGAACATGAACTTGGAACTCCTTTGTAATAGATATGTACATTGTATCTCTATACAAATAAAGATGATAATAACAAATTTCACGAAATACAATCATTTTTACGAAGTGGTACAATTTAGCATGATGTACTTACTACCAACTGATATGCGAGCCAAAAAAAAGGTTGGGAAACGCTGGTTTAAGTTATTGCTAAGAAAACTGAGATATTAAAGAATAGAGAAATACCAGTTTAAAATCATTTTAATGTATTTCATTCTATGTTGGTACAATTATTTCAGCTTCTTTGCTAATATCTTCTGAGTGTAAAATATTTTTTAAGTCACTACAATATTTAAGGACAAAGTTATGAAAATCCTTTATGAGAAATAGAGGCTGTGCCACCCTCCTCGCCAACAGTTGAGAATATTTACATTCACAAAGATACAAGGATTTCAGAAAGTTCTAAAACTCAACTGGAATTAGAAGTTCGGAAGTCTGTTTCATTAATTAACGGCCCACCCTTTGCTCTCTGTTTAGCTTTGGTACAGTTTCCTCTTTGCCTTGTCTTCATCTTCCATCCATTTCACCCGTCCCAAGAAGTGAGTCTTACCAAAATGTTGTCTTCTATAAGTCCAACCCTATCTCATCCGATCCCCAGCACAACAGTTGCAACCATTGCTCAATTATTTCCCCTTAGGAAGTAGGGATTATGGTATATACTCCTCAATCATATCAACACGACAAACGATATAAATACCGTATTATATAAGTCAGAATGGTAAGTCTTAATAAGAAATTTATATTCACATTTATTTTAATTCTAACTTCGTGATATTAACAGCTGAAGAGTTAAGACTGGGCCGGATAGCGTCTTTATATTTATACTGAAATATTGATGTTTTTATAGATGGCACGTACAGACGAACAGTAAGGGTGCCTGCTGGAATACGAGGATAACAGAAACAGCTGAATTGGTATTTTCAAAACTTCGAAAAACCCTACCCTCTAAGTTCAATTATTGCCTATGTTTTTTCTTTTCTTTTTTTTAATTTATTTAGTAATTTACAATCTGTATAAATATATACAATAAGTAAATAGGAGGTGAATGAGATGAACTGGAGCGGGAAGAGCAGGAGGAGAGAAGCTACCCAGCGGTAGCACTCTCTAGATGAGATAGGGGAATGTGAAGAGGAGAATATGAGTGGGAGAGAGTAGAGATAGAAGAATAATGACGTTTAGTTCTTCAGACAGTAAGGAAGTCGCGGGGCCATTGGCGATTCAGTCGTCGAGGAGTATTGTTAGGGATGTCAGAGGAGGCAAGAGACAGTGCACTCCTGGATACATCACTACACTCCTGAGACCAAAGAACAATCTAAACAATGGGTTACCAAGGGGGAATCTGCGCCAAAAAAAAGGCGAAGACCGTTCCTTCGGCCGGAAAGATTATGGCGACTGTCTTTTGGGATTCGCAAGGAATAATCCTCATCGACTATCTGGAAAAGGGTAAAACTATTACAGGTGCATATTATTCATCGTTATTGGACCGTTTGAAAACCGAGCTGCAAGAAAAACGCCCACGATTGGCCCACAAAAAAAGTCCTTTTCCATCACGACAACGCACCAGCTCACACCTCAGCAGTTGTGGTCGCAAAATTAATGGAAATAGGGTTCCAACTCGTTTCACATCCCCCCTATTCTCCAGACTTGGCTCCCTCGGACTACTATTTGTTCCCCAATATGAAGAAATGGCTGGCGGGAAAAAGATTTTATTCAAACGAGGAGGTGATTGCAGAAACGAATGGCTATTTTTCAGACTTGGACAAATCCTATTATTCGGAAGGGATCAACAAACTAGAGCAGCGTTGGACGAAGTGTATAAGCCTAAAAGGAGACTATGTTGAAAAATAAAAAAGGTTTACCCCAAAAAATTAAGTAGTTTTTATTTTTGTACGGACTTTTCAAACGACCCTCGTATGTGGGTTCCACTTGAGTCGTTTGTCTATGTAGAGCCCAGGCTAGCGCACCAGATCTGTACAAGGAAGAGGATTGCTGTTGAAGAGGACAGGTGGACAGGAGCCTCGCCGGTATTGCCTATGTTAAATATTAATCTATTAAATCTATTTAGCTGCAAAAAATAAAAATAAAATAAATACAATTTTACAAGAGGATGTGCTCGTTATTTTAAAGAAAATTTTTATAGAAAAATAAGAAAAATTGTTTAAAGTTGAGTGGAATGAAATTACCTATGCCTGGTTAGTCGCCTAAATCCCCTTATATGAGGACTGATCTTTTCTACGGAGTAGGCGATGGTTCTCTTCAGGCTGAGTTGAAGATCGATTAAGGGAAACTCTGCAGAGGGTCGCTCTAGTCCAGCCTTGTTGCCGCTGCTCTGAGACAGATGAAACTTCTGTCTTGGTTATTATAAGAGGAACAGATCTAAGGCGTGTCTCAACAGAGTAAAGACAAATTCCTCAAGCTGAACGGCTTACTCACGGGGTATCGATTTAGAGGATTCGTGAAGAAGCTGGGTACGGAATGCAATGTCACTCGTACGGTCAGTTGGAAAATGGAGGAAATTCAAAGACATCTTTTAACTAACTGCACTGCTACTAACCCAGAAAGATACAAACTCCTGGGAAGCCGTTGGATGCTGGAGGACACATCCTTCCAAAATCAATCATGAATCCTCAAATATCATGGACTGGAGGTGGTGCTATAGGGACTGGCTTGGCACAAGGAGCGGTACTAAAGAATTTAAAGGTCGCAGTGAATTGTGACGACCCCCCCAAAAAAATTCAGTTTCAAAGATTGAAACGCCGAATGGATGTAAATCCGAAACTGGTCCGGAATACAAGCATTCTGCGGTGGATACAACCTGTGATACTTAGTTTTATGTTGTACAAAACGATCTCGTTTACTTGTTCCTACTATAAGTAGACGAATATTTAATTAATAATTTAAATTAAATATTATTAAAATAGCGAACATTACTGAGCAGGCTAATCTTTTAGACATTTTCGAATTTAATTAAAAGTAAAATCATGAAATCAAACCAAAATCAAGGGATTAATTTTACAGACAACCGCTGGGCTTTTACCACACTTCAATTGGCTCCTCAGCCACATTGAGCCCGGCTTATATGCATAGCAGAACAAAGGACACAGCATTGTGATGGAAGCCAATCTAACTTTCCCTCCGGCAACATCTGCATGCTCTTGTGCTTGTCTTTTTGACACCCCTGAACATCATTTGACCTGTATCATTGCTTTTAATCAACGTAAGTTACAAACAATGCATTCAGTGTCTACGTTAAAGTAGTTCATTTTATTTTTTTTAAACTTTACTTATTGCTTTTGTACGTAGAAAATATTGCAAAATATTTAAAGAACTTATTCCAACTTTAATAAATTTAAATAAATTAAAGTTAATTATCTTTTAAATCATAATATTACAAAGTTAATTACTTAAACTTACAATAGAGTTTTCTATGTATTAACACTTAGCTGATGTTCTTATTACTTTCTTTGGTAGCATCGGATGAATGGAATTTACATAGGCGTCTGAAACAAACAGCAAAGAGGGTTGTAAATACCGAATATTTAACGCCAAATTAACTGCATCTTGGTATGTTGTGCAAAAAGTCCAAGTTCCACGGGTAGAGATATGGAAAACTGTGAATAAGTAGATGTAGAATTATAGTAAGATAAGATGTAAGAACGATAAACTATTGAAACACAAGTACCCTAAATTAGGCTTAAAGTTAAGGTTAAAGTTAAACTAAATACTAGTGCCGAGTTAAATGAGAGAGAAATAAATGAGAGGATTTGCGGTGAAGAAGAACAGTTTTAAGAAGAGGTCGCGTCAAGTGGTTGATAGAGTGGAAGGGTTCGAGAACTGGAAGGAATGGCTAAGGATGAGGAGGGCATGTTTTGTTAGTGCAGGACAGTTAGTGTTTTTGGTTTAAAAATGTACAGTTTGAGCTGCAGGAGTCTCTTTCTTTTGAGTTTGTTTCAGGATTGTTGCAGGATGTGTGCACTAGAGTTTTGTATGTCAACAGGGTTCCTTGAGTATCGTAAAGAGTTTGTTAAGTTTGCTGGAGGAATGGAAACCAGATCGAAGGTTTGCAAGGAAGGGTACAATTAATTTTATACTTAGAGAGAGTCGGAACATGTGAAAGAGCAGAAAATAAGGGAAACAGATTTGAAAGGGGAGGTATTTATAGGGTTCTCTCCAGGAGGTGATTGGGTTAATCTTCCAAACCTCATAATCAAACCTCATACTTGAAATTTTTTGTAAATTAAAAAGTCCAGAGAAAAATGGTCCCTCACCTTCTCTTCAATTTGAAATTTAATCCTTTTAAAAGAGTAAAGTAACGCCTCTATTTTCACGCGGACTTTACGTCCAACTGCTGATTTGGAGCCGTGGACGGAGTCGGATAACAAATGAAAAAAAGAATCAAATTATGCAATAAAAATTTTTCTCAATTAATATATAGACAACTTTTCTTGCTTAATGTTTTATCTTTTTATTAATAATAATAATGTTGGAGTAAACAGAAAATTGGGAATAGTGGTTATTTTCTTGCGAAATAGAGCAAGTTTTATGTTCACCTATTGTTCTCCGCCATTTTGTATGTTTCTTTGCCTAGCTGTTATTTAACGATTTTTAAGGACTTAATGACTAACAGTTTGATACCTTCTAATGCAAGTTAAATGGTGTGTTACTCTTCTCTTGAGCAAATATTTTGAAAAAGGCCAGCATAAGGGTTATAAATACGCTAGCGAAATTACATCTGTTGATGTAAGGGGTCAATCGTTTATAGCTAATCAAATTTTTAAATTACCTACGTCTCTATTGCAGTAACAATTTAGAGAATTTACTATGGATAAAATATTTCTGGGTCATGACCAAAATTTAGGTTTGAGTCAAGAGAGGAGTATTTTGTAGGAGTTCATCTTTATTATTTCACAGATTTTGACAACTATAGTTGAGCGTTAAATGTGTTATCAATAGCTGGTATGCTACAAACCATATTGATGATATCAAAATGGTGGAAAACATTATCTGATTGGGTGAAATAATTAATCATCATGGGTGGTTGTAGTATTCTTAAATTTCTTTTTAAGTTGTTCTTTAATATTATTCAGCAATCTAAAATTTTAGAATTTATCCCCTGTCTAGTTTTAGAACAAAGACATATTTCACCAAGTGATAAGCCCCACTGTTAGTCAAAAAAAAACTCTGAAATAACGAACTGAATATCACATTATTAGCTTATTAAGTTCATAACCTTATAATTTTGTACATACTTATAAAACTATTATAGATATAGACAATAACAGATAAATATAACTTACAGACAAAGAAATATACGTATGTTATAACAAACATTTCGTGCGAGCTCATATCGTGCTGAACAGGTCCTTCAGATCTGGGGTGATGTTTGTGTAAATGTATATTATTTACAGGTATATGAACAAATACATATATTTTTTAAACAAAAGTTTCTGTTATATTTTTGCATCAAGGAATCTGTTATAAAGTACGGTAAATATTTCTATTAGATTTTAATTAAAAATAAATTTTGCTATAACTTAAATTGTAATTAGTTGTTGATCAAGATTTAGGCAAAAATATTGCTCACAACGGTCATCACTTATAATAAGCCTTATGAATAATAATAAAATTGAAATATTTAGAGTGTAACTATTGCATTAATGATATGCTATAGTTGCATACTTAGAGTTTTAGATCATGTTTCCTCTTAAAAGCAGTTTGTAGCCGCTTCTTTAGGGGTCTTAGCGCTCCCTACCCTAGGATATCCGAAACTAATGCTACAATTGCTAAGAGCATCCTCCGAATCCAGGTTTTAGCGGTTGCTAAAAATAGGGACGACTGGCGGCAACGTCTTGAGGAGGACAAGACTCACAAAACTGGGTTGTAGCGCCTTGAAAGAAGAAGAAGAAGAAGAACAAGAAGAATGTTACAAACACTTACACAGACCCCATTTCTCGTACTAAACTTTTTACAATAACTTCTGCAGCTGTCTTCAGTATATCGCTTCTTGGCTTCAGTTCACCACCCACACATTCACTGCAGATCACAGTTTTTAATCAATGAATCTAAGGAGTCAATTAAGCATTTTGGGATGATGTGTATCTTGCTTCATTCGCTGATTCAATCAGTGAAATTTTCTGTATAGATTTTTTTTATATAAGAAAGCTGGAGTCGTTCATGTCTTTTTTTTTAATATTGATTATTTTAATCCTGCCGAAGGGTTTTCCAAGGGCAAGAAATCCTAGTAGTCCCACTAGATCTCTCAGATTCACTTTCCACAATAACGCAATAGCACAAAAGAGTAAAGGCCTAATAATTGAAACTGTTACTAGTCCTAAATAGAAACTTCTCACTGGATGTGGCCAATATAATATTATTGGTTAGACATATTTAAATTTAATAAAATACAAGATGATGGTTAGACCTGCATAGGCTTATGCAACTCCCATATTTCAGTAAACATTCGAAACTAATTGAATGTAACTTGCAAAGGTTGCAAGAAAAGTTCTTAAGGTTTGCTATTGATGCACTAAGATAGACGTCAATTGCTAAAAATTACAGGCGTACAATATGTGAGAGACTTATTGCAGGAAATTTGTCTCAATTTCTGTCAAAATGCCACACACTTAGCATAAATCCGCTAATTCTTAATGTATAGCTAATTATGGGAGTAAATGAGCCCCAAAATCATAAAACCTCAAACCTCTCTTTCTATAAAAGTGGCCTACAAAGGAAGTCTATGTATAAAAAGGCTTATATTGACATTGTCATAAAGTCTAAACGTAATTTGTATTTGAAAAATTGAAATTGGTATCTATTAAACTCGTCAGTAAGGACTATGATCCAGTTTTAATCAATTATTTATAATCGTTATCTGATAATTTAAAATAGACAAATTGGAATTCGGAAAGTTAACAAGCTGTAGGAGAAAGATGCTGGCTGATTACCGACAGTTTCATTTAAATAACTCTAACTCTGGAGTCTTTTTTCAAATGGTGTTCTCTTAACATTTTTTCCAGGTATCCGACTGCTTAAAAAGCTCTAACTGTTCTCTCTTCTGGACATTGTTGACTGGAAATTAACATTACAATAACATTACAGACCGAACATTTCTTGGAATAATATATATATATAATAAAGAAAGTTATCCCAAAGGCATTTTACTAACAAGGTTTGTTGTGCATACATATCGGTAGGGACTGTTCATTTCCATTCTGTGTATAGTGTAAGGGGCAAGGAGGTAAGATGATCTGTACGGATAGATAAGAGAAAACAGCATCCAACTGTAGTAGGCCTGGGCCATTCTGTTCGTCAATATTCTCTGCTTACATCTCTAAAGATTATTTTGCTATGTAATACAGCCAACAACTGGCCAGTTCTCACGCACCGGCCCGCCATGGAAATTACTTACTATTCCCCTCCAACTGGCCCATTGTCGACCCTTAGCCTCTCCCCAGACCTCTTTGATCATCAGTGCATATTTAGTTGGGGAAAAAAGTTTAGATTTTATATCACTGCCCTCAAGAGATCGTCTTGAGAGGGTTTCAAATTTGCGTAACTGAGTTTTTAACGAAAAAATACTTACTATTCATAATTTAGTTCCTCTAAGAACTAAGAAGGTATTAAAACTTTATTTGGCGAACAGCTTCTTTTTGCAACATCTTTAGGAGCATGAACGAATGCTGGAAGCAGTATCCAGTGGATTAGGCTGGAATCATAGTGGAGCGGCGAGCAAAGCGGCGAAAACAAACACAAGTTAACATATGAGCAACGCGTTGTGACATGTTTGATTTCTTCGCTCTCATTGCGCTCAATTTTCAAGGTTAAAATGGATATTGCTGCATTTATTGGTGTAGTTTTCTTTAAAAAATAAACCTCTGTGAGACCAAAAGGATCTTCTACATCACAATCGATTTGTGTTGGATAAGGAATGGGACAGGATTAATGGGGCTAACATTGAAATTCGTCCTTTTCTTGATTAGCATGCCTTCAACTCTGGTTAGTATGCAATTAAATGTAGAAATAGACATTCGAAAATACGCATTAAACTTGCCAGGATGCTCCCGAAGTTGTTGGTGCTAGTGATGGAATTCACCATGTTCATGTCTAGTCCTGTTTATATCACGAACACTACATCTCCTACTTCTAACCTGCTGTAAATACCGATTTTAGTCAATATCAAATTTCGTATAGAAATAATTCCTCCATCATGTCTCGTCGAAAGGAGAACGCGACTAAACTCGTCACTATGTGTATGCCAATTTTTATTCAATATTCAATATGACTTTTTAATCAATATTCCTACCAGCTACTTTTAACATCAGTCTCGAGACCGAGACCGAGACGAGACTTGAGCAACCGAGACCGAGACCGAGATCGAACATGATATATATCTCGTCGAGAAATCTCGGTCTCGTCTCGGTTTTTCAAATATTAATTTTTAGCTACAAAATTATAAAATTGTGTTCTTTATTAATAAATAATCATTACGGGTATTGAATTAATTATTAAAAGATACGATTTTATTATATATGTTCAATATTACTACATCTATTTGACTTCGAATTACATAAGTAAAGTAAGCAAAGTAAAGTAATCGCCTATTTTTTCAGGCGGGGCTTTACGTCCAACTACCAATTAGGTGTCGCGGACGGAGGCGACTAGCAAACATAAATTTCTTTTATTAACCATTAAATAAAATCCAAGGCCTAAGACCGGGAATCGAACCCAGTACCACAATACACATTAGCTTCGCAGGTCTCGCACCGCTCGGCTACCGTGGCGGCCCCCTTCGAATTACATAATTTTTACGTAAATTCACTAAATTTCACTATTCATATCATTCATTCATTCAATTTCATAAATTTCACTATTAATAATCTAATACTTTGAACTTTGATATTATTTGAATTATATTTTAGAATTTTGGAATTAGTGAATTTGAAAAAAAAGACTATCTATGCACCTAAAAAATATTGCCACAAATTTTCGTTTTTAAGATACACTTTGCCCATGCATTGATACATAAAAGAGCTTTTACTGAGTCAGAAGTTAGAGAAGATCTTCTATTGGTCATTATCATCGCAGCTTGCGAAAATAATCTTTCCGATGGCACTGAAGTTGCACAGATACTAAAAATATCTTTCGCCATTCTAGACAAATTTTGGAAGGAATTCTCCATTCTAAAATGTCAACGTCTACTGGTGCTTGGTCTAATTTGGTGTAATTAATTATTTCTGTCTTCCATACTTCGGTGATATTTGCTGATTTTTGAGCAAATGGTGCAAAAATATTGATGCAGTTGTCGTCGTCGTCAAAAGGTGAATCATCAGATTCTTTATCTTCACCAACAGCCATAACTAATGGAGCGGGAAGTTTGTTGGGAGGTGTATTTTTTATTTCACGAATCGACTTGTTATAGCAGGCAGATATGTTATTTGGGTCTTTCATTTGGCGCGTTTTTAACATCTTTTTGAAATTATATAAAGATATATAACAGTAATAGTAATATATGATGCATTGAAGTGTAAGTAGTTGTCTTCTTTTACACACATTTTCATTACCAATATATAAATTAAAATAATTATTAGAAAATAATAACATTTTTTGAAAAGATTATTAATAGCAAACCGCTTTTAATACTTAAACAAAAATTCAAAAAACCGAGACCGAGATATCTCGACGAGACCGAGACCGAGATATCTCGACGAGACCGAGACCGAGATATCTCGACGAGACCGAAATATCTCGACGAGACCGAGACTTGAGCGACCGAGACCGAGACCGAGATCGAGACTGCATAAAGTCTCGCCTCGTCTTGGTCTCGTGCAGCACTAGAAATGTTAAAAATGTATTAAGTGTAGTAGTATAAATAGCTACTGTGTTGGTTTCTCTTTGAAATGTCGTCCATTTTTCCAAAATGGTGCTTCGGAATGTGGTGAGAAAAAGACTTGAGCAATTAGTCGGTACCTGATCAGAGGAAATTAGAGAACGAATAGCTCAAGAACGGTAACTCGAAAACGTTAACGTTATTTTAGTTTATGATTTTTCAACAGTTATGATTATATTTAGCTTTAAACTCTACAAATTTTACAATACTCTGAAGAAGGTAATAATATTTACCGAAACGTTAGAAATTTGTTTGTGAATTTGTTGACCGCACCCCAATATTCCCCAAAATCATCAATTAACAACGGTCGAAAACCAAAACTATCGGTATTTTAGTTACCATGATCTCAACGACTAACCATTAGATTTTACCTTTATTTGAAATCTTCTTCTTGGAAAGGGTTTTAGAGAACAAATTTAAAATATAGTTAGAAGCAGTTAAACTATCAGACAAAATAAGTAGGAATTAGTGACTCTTTATAGTTCACTGTCCTGTAGAGGACCTAGTGTTATAACGAGGGAGCATTGTCTGGAGATCGGAAGTGCACTGATATAAGGCTACTGGCTTATTGACTTCAGAATTTGTTGTGCCTTTAATTGAAAAAAAAAATAAATCAATGCATCAAAACTTCGTATTACTTAGCCTAAAAACTAATAAAGCCTAGATCTAAGCACTTCATGCGAATGCGGATGGGTTATAAAGACCTTTAGTTAAAAATGTCGGTAGTTATTTATTCATCTCTTTTTAATAAAAACCATTCAGTACAAACAGTTTTGCTTTTGAAAAATAATCTAAAGCAAGAATTTAAAGATTTTGGGGCAAAGCAAAGCCTACAGGAAATCTGTACAGTTTGGTGGATATAGGTCAGGGTTTAATTGATTTTACGATAATAATTAAGTGTAATTATTTATCTTATATACTAGTAATTATATGTGTATTAATTATCTAACTACACAATTTGGAACATCTACATTTAATTATATTAAATTCACTATTTTCGACATTTCATCACTCAGTTAAATGAAAGTCCAAATGTTTGAAACATGAAATAATATTTTAATTTCTATTTTACTTGCGTGCAATCAGATTTTTTTTTTTTAATTTAAATAATTGAAAGTCTAAATCAAATGTGAAAACTGTCACGATTTATTTTTATATTAACATTTACCAAGAAAATGGAGGAATTACTTCAAAATTGAAATTTTTCGGAAGGTGACGTAACATTTGGAAAGTTTTGAATGGTCGTCTAACTTCAACGGAAGTCTTGCTAAATAGAGTGATTTCACAATCTTGCTCAGTGTAAAATCAAGTCCAATAATTTTTTTTTATATAATTTAAAGCGCTTCTGAGGCCCCTGGAACTGTTTTTAGAGCACTGTCAGCCTTCCGACTTCTCGTTGCAGATAATACAGTTCATCACTGGTCAGTAAGCAGCTCCTAGGTAGAGAAAATGCAGCTGAATTCGAACTCAGAATCACGGTGCTGGAATCCAGTTTTTTAAACACTTCGCTAATCTCTTCCCTCAAAATAAATTGTTTTTGCCACCAACCAGTAAACAAAAATTGTAATTAAAAATGTCGTTTATAGCTTATAAAAAGAAAAATCTCTGACGTATTAGACAACTCGATCAATTTCACCTTAAGAAGACAATAGATGTCGCCGCTTGAGCCTTTTCATAGCTGACATTGACACAAAATCACTCCAGTTGGGCCATATTGCCTGCGATAGACATGTAGCCATTGTAACCTTGTGGATGTCCAAACTTCAGGAATAATAGTATGCTGTGTGAGGTTATGGGCATATTGTGGCCCCCTCAAAAAATTAAATCTGGTTTTAACACGCCTTAGAATTACTTTTACCTCGATGTATACAATTTTATTTTATTTTTTTATATCTTGATGCAAAACACATATTTTACTTCAATATTATACATTAAGATGGTTACTAGCTGTTGATGGTACTACTGTAGTACATCGCCGGAGTCGAAGCCGAAGCATAATTTCTCTCAGAACATTACAAAAATCCGAATTCTCCCACTAAAAGATACATGTAAAATGTTACCGCATATGGTCCAGTAACGTTTTACCAGCGGTAATCTCAAAATATTACAATACGAAATTGTATTTATAACCTATTATGCCTAAGAGTGTAGCTTAATAATTTATTTAAATTAATTATTTTCTTCTGTTTTATTTTTATTTTGGCTTCCTGATTTTTCTCGTTTTGAAATATACAACTATATAACTTGCACAATCAGTAAATCTGGTGATACTGCATCACCGTCAAATACCACATGAAGGAGTAGCCATTCAATGATGCCTCTTCCTTAGAACTGTCTACTGAAAAGATCTCGAGATCACTAGTGGTTCAACCGACCACCAGGATTTTCTGGGTTGTGAGAGGAGATAAAGTGCATGATAAGAGAATTTGTACGGGGTGATAATGAATTAAGGAATATTTTAGTAACGGAAAAGAACTAGGTATTTGATTTAGGCAACATTCAGGTCAGTCGGTACGACTATTCGTAGAATTCTGGACAGGAGAATCTGAATTCTTTTGTAATTGGTGCGCTTGTTTGATTCCTCAGCTTGCTTCCGTAAATCCAGATAGACAGTATTAAGGTTTTGTGTAACACTATTTTGTTATCTATTGATAGTTCGGATCGTCCTTCCAGTAGTCTTAAGAAAAGTTTATATCATCTATTTTTTTTTAATTTTTAGTCTATTAGGTGGTTTTCAGGTCAGTCCTTTGTCTATCTATATTCTCAAGTACTTAACGCTGTAGATGATAGGATAAGGTATTATTGTTAAAGGTTGTAGGAGACATGTCCCGCGACCAAAGTAACGTTGGAGCTTTTTCCTTCGTTGACTTTTAATTTCGATCTACTCGTCACTGCTACAATTCAGATTATTGCTGGCACTAATGTGCAATAATGTCAGACTTTTGTTTATCTTATATTAGTTCCATCATTTCTTCAACTACCTACTAATATTTTGTTGCGATGAAGGAGGTATTTCTTAATAGGACTTCTTTGTGAAGAAGAAGTGTCAATTCGTTTTGAGTGAATATTGAAAATCTCTCCTAAAAAATCGTTATGAGAATGAGGATGATACGAAAAGAAGATAAAGAGTTAACTAGGGATTACAATGATGTATAACGGTAGCCGAGCGGTTAGAGATTTATAAAGCTAATATGTATTGTGGTACTGGGTTCGATTCCCGATCTACGCCTAGGATTTTATTTAATGGTTAATAAAAAGAAATTTACAGTAAAGTATGTTTTGCTAGTCGCCTCCGTCCACAACACCTTAGTTGGACGTAAAGCTGGCCTGAAAAAATAGGCAATTACTATTCCTTACTTTACTTTTTATTGCTGTTACATGTGACAGTTAAAGGATACAAAATTATTTATTTATAAATAAAAATAAATTTGTAATACAGTTTTTACCCAAAACACTTTTTTATGTCTTTTGTTAATTCTTTATTCATTTATGTTAAAATGTACTCTATAAAATTCGGTTCAATTCCTCTTTATAATCAGCTAAAAACTGGTAAAATTAATTATGAGTCTTTCCAATTGATGCATTAGTAAAATGCACTGTGCATTAAGCTTTTATAATTTCGTTTGTACTCCCTTAAACAGCGATGTATGAATTGTGTGGAAGACAAACCAGTATTCATTCAATGAATAAATGTCTCTTCAAATTTAGTAATTTTTCCTTTGTAAAAAAACTTCTAGCCGGACTACTCGACAAACGTTCAAAACTCTCACTACAGAACAAACGACGACTCTATACAGCTCTTCTCACACCAATATGGACTTACGGACTCGAACTTTACGGAACAGCTAAAAAATCCAACATCAATAGACTACAAACACTCCAATCCAAAATACTCCGCCGCATAGTAGACGCTCCATTCTATGTTAGCAACCACACAATACAAACAGATCTCCAAATTCCACTCACCTCCGAACTTACCAAAATTCGATATAAACATTTTCACCAAAAACTCTCACTTCATCCCAACCCTTTAGCTGCAAACTTATCTTGAACTACGCTACCCTCCAATCCTCGAAGACGGCTGAGGCGCCGTTGGCCCCGTGACCAACTGGGTGACTAATGGCGGCCATCACTGGATGACCGTCATTCACGCCTGCCACGCTATTCATATACACTTCTGCATTTGAGAGTTCAGGTAACGGTGATAACTAGACATGCTACGATAGCTGGACACCTGAATGCCATCTTGAGCGAAACCAATTTACATCAGTACGTGATTGTGAATTGTACTTGGAACATTGTCCTAGCTACCTAGAGTTCAGGTATAGGAATTTCGGTATTGATAAAATGTTCTAGGGTAAAAGTCAATGGTACTTTAGGTAATGTATTGAGACAATCTGATCGGGGAACTTTCAAGTTCTTTAGGATTTTTGGGAGAAGAAAGATTGGGGGGTAAGTGGCTGGAGTCTCAGTGTCCCAGGCTTTCGCGACCATAACAACAATAACAAATAATTCTGAAGCTTTCCTGAAAATTGGTCAGTCACTAAAAAGTCACTAAATTCTTCTATATATTGTACAATTCCATCTTTTTTAAAATAATGTAATTAATTGCCATTACAAATTATTCAAATTTATTGAATAAAATTGGAATGTTAATTAATATCTTTAGTTCTAACAACAAAAAACATAGAATTGCAACCCACGGCCTTATAATGAGGGTCAGAAATATATATATAAGAGCTCGCCTCCCCGGCCTCTCTTGCCGGCTCCATTCTCAAACAGTTATTACAGTGTTTGGTCATCCATAAAGGGAAGACTACGAACAGCAGGAGGGTGAAGGGCAGGATTGATGCTTAAGCAGGAAGAAAAGAGGGGAAGCAGCAGAGGCCAACACCAATTTCCTGTTCTCATGTGTAACAAACAATCGATATAATATGCTTTCTTGCTGATTCTTAACATTTTCTAAAAAATAATCGATTTTATTAAATAACATATAAACAAGTCTTTATAAAAATCAAACTAATTTATTGTTATCACTTGAACGCTTGAATAATCAACATAAACGATTTCAATACGTATTGGAGGTTAGTTAGTGCAAGAATAAATTCAAATAAAACTCGGATCGGTTCTCTAAGAATTATTTAATATCTGGCTTGAAATTTACTAGCCATTGAACCCTACGTATTTCAACTCTATTGACGTATGTTGTGAGTCGAAGGTGAATCTTCTTAGCATCTAAGAGATGCTGCATCTGCTCTGTCAGTAAACATCCCATTTATCCATGTTTAGCCTAGAAGTTAGCCTTTTCAGCATGGCTGGAACTATGGAAAAACAAAAAATTAATATTAAACCGGTTTTATTGTTACCCAGATAAAATATTCAAGAACGCTACTGAGACCTATTTAGTCATACGGCATCGAAGTATGGGGATCGATTAAACTTTGAAACTCTCTACGCTTCCAGACAGTACAGTCAAAAATACTACGAAAACTACTTAACGCTCCATTCTATATTTCTAACCTCAACATCCATAATGATCTCAAAATCCCTTGCCCAAAAGATCTTGCTAAAACTTGTTTTCTCAAATTTCATTCCTCTACCGCAGCTCATCCTAATCCTCTAATTCAGCGGTTCCCAATCTTTTTTCATTAGTGTACCGCTTTACCTGATTTTTTCCTTAGTGTATACTCCTTACATATGTATATATATTATATATATATTGTAATATATAAATAAAAAAAATAAATAATCGTATTCTTGATTTTACGTATTGTAACTTTAAATTAACATCAAAACAATCTGAATATCGGTATCGAATTATTCGATATTATATTGGTATCAAAAAAATACTGCAGTATCGAATGAGTACTTAATTCTTGTCAATTTATATGTCATTCAGTTTTATTATATTAATTTTGTAATTAAATTGTAGGAATAATTTATTATATATATATTTTTTCATTAATAATATATCTGTGTAATTTGTATATCTTAATATATTTGTATCTTTGAATATCTTTTTTTTTTTTTGCGTAGCCCTAAACAATCTTTCGCGTACCCCGGGTTGGGAACCGCTGCTCTAATTGAACACCCATCTCCTTCCACTTTACTAGATACTCCACGAAGGAAATTGATGGCCCCGCGATCTACTCTCATCATCAGTATAGCAAGAGCTCGTTCATAAAGAGTCGCCACTCTCCTATCCATATTCATGTTATAGTTATCTTATATCACATTTGCTTTTTGCAACAATCGTTGCAGTTGTAAATTTCAATAAAAGATTTTTTTTAAAAAAAAAGAACATTTGGTATAATAACAAGAAATAATAATTTTGAGACTACTTCAATTCATTTAAACCACATTTTGGGAACTACTCTTCCAAGATAGCAGGACATCCTATACAAACTAGTATTATTGCCACTAAGAATGTTTCCTTAATGACAAACTCATGCTGAAAACAAAAGAATGTCGATGAAAACAATAGTTTCAAATTCATCATGCTTTAGCCAGATTTAATGATCTACTTCAAACAGCAATTGAATATAGCTCTGGGATACACAAAAATTATAATAATTAGTTTTTTAAAAAAATAAATAAATCTATTTAGGTAATATAGTAAATTAATTGCTGTAATAAATTATGGTTGTCAGATGAAAAGGCAAGCATTAAATCATGACAGATACTGTTCTAACGCTGAAAGATCAGCTAGCTTCAAACGGACCGCACATAGCCAAGAGTCTGGTGTGTTCAGCCAGTGCCTCCATAGTCCACTAGGTGCGTGTAATACGCTAAAAAACTCAATTAAGGCAACGGTCTTCCGTAATGGCCCCATTAAGTGGCTCCCCCGACCTTCTCTGCCAATTATATACAAGGTTAAATGTCTTTTATTTCTTTTTTTTTTTTTAATATGCCAGTTAACATTTTCTAATATAGTTCTCTTGGTGCCATATTGTTCTTAATTTTTCGCGGACAAAATGTCGGCTAATCCTAGTTTAGTTTCCTAGTTTATTGCATTACTGCAAAAAATTTTCAAGTAATTATATTTAGTAAATTCACCGTATTTCCTCACGCTTATTTCCGGCAAGCGCCGACTTTTTGATTCTTCTAATTTCAAATAAGTAAAAAAACCCCTAAGATAAACGCTGTCTAAGTTTGGGAATTTATTCTATAAACTATAAGTAATATTATTCGAATCTTTTTTCCCCCACCGACCTCATAATCTAATATTATGGTTTTTGAAAATATAATTTATTGCCAACTTAAAAACCCATTTTTAATTTGTTATTTCTTCGTACATCCCCAGAAACGCTAAATGCATTCATACCGACTGTATGAATATTGCTTGCATAAATTGTGCCTTTATAATCGGACGTGATGAGCGAAACCATCCTGCAGTATTCTAGCAAACAGATGTGGGTGGCAAACAGGTCACGTGGCCAACTTCGTTTTAAATGGTGTGCGGGGATTACGGAGGGAATTAAGGGTGCAGGATAGCAGTTATAAGGGAGCATACGAGCGATATGTTACGACCACGAACACACATTCACCGGGTAAGTGCACACCACTGAACTGAAACAGTTTCCTTTGCTTACTCTAGGAATAGCCCTTTTCTTGCGTCTGTTATGCAAATGTTCTGATATTTGTGCTTGATTTTGTGTTAGCTTTTTTTTTTTTTTGAAATACTTTATTGGTTCTTAGTTGGACGATTCTTCAGTTCATTAAGGAAGAATTTTGGTTTTTGAGGTTCTAAGGACGAAAACAAGAAATTTTGGACGCGCCAAAGTTTTTAAATTCACTTTAAATAATAAAAATACAAATTTTTAGAGAAGAGATTAGCGTTTTCTGGATAACAACGCGTAGATGCTGGGTAGGAATTCACTATTGTCCCATAGATTTTTTCTTCCTACGAGCTTCCAGGGGACTGTTGTCTGCAACGAGAGAACACTGTCCGGTACAGAGACCGGAATACACTTAATCCAAAACTCTCGCCAGTTGTCAAATTAATTTAGGATATTGTGAAATATTGTTCATCGTTTTTGGTGACCGATTCATTGATTCAAAAAGAAGAAAGATTATTTTGCCAATTTTCATTACAATTTGTTTAAGTTGTCTACCAAACGATGACGCACACCTTAGATGTTAAAATGTAAAATATATTATATTTGTCTACTTAGCATAAGTCCTCAAAGATGAGTTAGTTACCAAGTCGAAAGCTTGGCAGAAAATAAATAAAAAATTATGAATGTTATATACAGGGTTTTCAGCATAAGAATACGGTAACTTCGGGAGGCGATTCTGGGCATCATTTGCAACAAAAAATTCCATATAAACTATGGCTCGATTCGGTTCCGTTTTATAGATATTTTTAATTTTATGTTTTTTCAAGGTGTTACTACTTTTTAGCAAAAAGTTGTCTATATTTCTCAAACTATTAAAGCTACAGCTATTTTAATAAGCTCATTAGAAAGAAAGTTAAATTTCCTTTTAAATAAGCTAATTTGTATTCCAAAATAATAATATTAAGTATTTTACTTTGTGGCCCAAACATAAGAAATAGCAAGTTTCTAATTTTTTCCAAAAACTTTGACTTCATTTTTCTCAAAAACATTTTATATGAAAAAACCGTACACTATTCAGGAAAAACATCTACATACGATCACCTTTCGAACGGAATACAATAATTAGGGTTATGTTAAAAATTCATGCAGAAATCTGTGATTAATTGCAAAAAGGTAGGCCTCAAAACAGTGTCGGCATTATGAAAGGAACTTACTTATCGCTCTAATCTCCAAGTTAAAAACTGATATGTTTTATCCTAATACGGCTTATAAAAACAAATAAATACAAGAAGAAGAAAAGAAAGTTTAAAGTCTACATTTTCATTAGATATTTAGTTGTCATTTTGCTATCATTATGCCAGCGTATTCGAATATTGAATATCGCGGTATGTTATGCATCTACGGCTTCGTAGATTGGAATAGTGGAGAAGCTAGGCGGGAGTATTCTAGATGTTTTCCTGATAGGGTGTTCCGAACGCTAAGACGATCGTGGAGGTGTACTGGCGGTTCGGTGAAGTATTCCATCCACTATTATTTAATTTGGGGATCACAGCGAGTAATAAGTTCTTGGCTTATTCATTAGCTCTTTACAACCTGTTAATTCAAAAAGTTTATTGAGTAGTTCAAAATGATGATTTATTCACATTATTTAGCATATTTCTTTAATTAACTAAAGAATAACACACAGATCTAAACTCGTTAAACGAAAATCCTTTCTTTTGAAATTGGTACCTAACACTCATTTAACATCATATTCATTTTTCTTCTTTTTATTTTATTTTATTATTTGTAATGTAAATTTTATATTTTTGAATTTAGTTCTTAATATAAATTAATTATTAATTTACATGTTTGCAAAAAATCGTACTGGATTTGATGATTCTGATCAGTTATATTCTTATGGTAGGTGAATTCCTTTCATAATGCCGACGCTGTTTTGAGGCCTATTTTTTTTGCAATTAATCAGAGATTTCTGCATCAATTTTTTAAATAACCACTATTCATGGTATATCTTTCGCAAGGTGTTTGTATGTAGATGTTTTTGATGAGGAGTGGACGTTTTTAACATATATAATATTTTTGAGAAAAATGAAGCTGAAAGTTTTTGGAAAAAATTAGAAACTTGCTATTTCTTATGTTTGGGCCACAAGGTAAAATACTTAATATTATTATTTTGGAATACAAATTAGCTTATTTAAAAGGAAATTTAACTTTCTTTCTAATGAGCTTATTAAAATAGCTGTAGCTTTAATAGTTTGAGAAATATAGACAACTTTTTGCTAAAAAGTAGTAACACCTTGAAAAAACATAAAATTAAAAATATCTATAAAACGGAGCCGAATCGAGCCATAGTTTATATGGAATTTTTTGTTGCAAATGATGCCCAGAATCACCTCCCGTAGTTACCGTAGTCTTATGCTGAACACCCTGTATACTAGACAATAATAACTCTTCCTTTAATTTAGGATTTGTTTTTAGTATTATGACTCGAGACACTTGTTTAAACCCTGTGCACTCGCTTACCCTGGACTATAAGTTCAATTTAAGGTTTTGTGAAGGTAATCTCTTCCTAAAACAAAACGAGACAGTCTTCATGAGATGCTTCTTTCTCCTTAGTACCCGTTACTCACAGAGATCTTCCTAATCCAAATAAACCAGTAATGGATCAAGCATAGAATATATGGCACGTAGTGAAAGATCCTGCGATAATTCTTTAATAAATACGATAAAAAAGAAGACTAAAATTGCCAATTTAGAGACGAGAAGTGGAAGCAGCAACAACTTAAAAAAATAAAATAAAAGATGACTCAATTTCTAAAAACTGTGCAAGCGAAATGACATAACATATTTTGATGACTTTGATAAGTATGCCCAAGGCCACATTCTGCAGATGACATAAGAAATTGGTACAAAACGCTCAGCACTATTTAATAACAAGATCTTGTAGTTTACCTGACGCCAGTCTTCTCTTGTAATAAAATATCTGCAAGTGAAGGGTCGTCGGAAAAACTTAGAAGCAGTTTGAAATTGAGGTCGCGTAACTGTCCGAATGAAATCTCTTTAGAATAACTTATTTATTTTTTATACAATTTTTTCTAATAAACGTTTTACAAATTTAAATAAATTTATTTGAGCGAATTCTTGCCGATTAATGCCGAAATTTCAAAAATCAGTTTATCGCGGAAATTAATTTTCGATTCATTCCAATGTGAAACCTCACAATATTTGCTCTTTCTACAATTTTTGAAATCCTAACTTGAAAAATTCTCTGAATACCCATAACTTCAAAACCTTTAATAATTTTTACTAATGTTATACCGTATTTTATAACCAAACTATTTACTAAATTAACTGAAAGAAGTCTTTAAAGGGGAGAAAAATAATCATTTTATTTTGTAAATTTTGTTAAAATGGTTCACACGGAAGTATGTCGGCAATGAGAAACTCTAAGATCTTTCTGAAGGAGTCTGATAAGACTCTCTCTACCTACTTCCCTGGCAAAACGAATTTCTAGAATAGGAAGTTCTAATTGTTTCTCAGGCAATCATCTACATAAGATGGGATTAGCCATAAGCTGCCGGGTTAGAAGGATGGCCAAAAAATAAAATTACAAATTCCTTCCATTGCCGTGGTGAATGGGTGGGTGCTTTACACTCGCAAATGATTCCTCAACGTTTGGTGCCAGCAACCCGGAGCCAAACTGGGAGAATGGGATTTACTAATTCTATTGAAATGTTCGGAAAGTGCTTAATTAATATTGAAAACAAAGCAAGTATTCTGAACCTTGAGACAAACCTAATACAGTGTCCACTGTACAATGTACAAGTTTAAAAATAGATATTGATAACTTAGCGCTTACGGCCATGAAGGTTAACGTTCGAACCATTTTGAGAGTAATTCCCCCTGAAACTTGCGGATTCTAATTTTGCGAGCAGTATCCAATGATTTACACATTAATATTAGAACTATTTTCTTCACTTCATTAAAAAAAAAAAATCACGTAGCCACCGGCGCTTCAACCGTCTTGGAGGATTCACGTGATATTTCAGTAAGTTGGAAAAGAAGAGAATTAGGATGTAAGGATATTGTGGGGTGGAACTTGGCATAGCGAGATCTCGGATACATAGGGAACAAGGAGATCTCGGTGCAAGAGTAGAGTTTGATACAAAGTAAGGATCTTTAACGATTCGACAGAGTGTTTTTGACTGGAAGGATTGGATTTTGTAGATATTGGAAGCTTTGGCTGAGCCCCAACGTTCCATTCCGTAAGTTCAGACAGTTTTGAGTACGTATCATGGTGTATGTTAAGTCGTTTTGTAGTTTAATGAAAATTTTGATCGCTTGTCCAGAAGTCTAGAGAGAAGTTTGAAACGTCTGGATAAGTCTAGTACGTGGATTCCAGGTTAGAAGATTGTTGATTACCAACCCTAGGTAATTAACACAATTTGTTTGTGGGGAGAGGAGTGAGGTTTAGGTAAACAGGTGGAAGGTTAGTTTACCCAAGGGAGAAGGTAATGTAATTACATTGCATCTTATATTTTTTTAATTTTTTAAATTTTGTAATTAAAAAAAGACATGTTGGATTGTGACTGTTATTTTGAATCTTTAAATTATTTCTTTAATCAATGCAATTTAGAAAACTCGAATAGATTTCTTATGTAGCATTAAAAATTAGTTCCTGATAATATTTGAAAAAACACATTCACGGATATGAAACAAAAGGATCAATATAGTAAAGTAAAAAAGTAAAGTAATCGCCTATTTTTTCAGGCGGGGCTTAACGTCCAACCACCAATTAGGTGTCGTGGACGGAGGCGACTAACAAACATACTTTACTACAAAGTTCTCTTATTAACCATTAAATAAAATCCAAGGCCTAAGACCGGGAATCGAACCCAGTACTACAATGCATATTAGCTTTGCATGTCTCGCCTCTAACCGCTCGGCTACCGTCGCGCCTAAAAGGATCAATATAATATTATTCTAAGCGCGGTTAATAAACATAAAAATGTATGTGCAAGATAAGTAAATACCGGCTCGTAATATATACACATATACATTGAAGAGGTGAAAAAATAATATGTAGAAGGGCTTTAATTATACGTCCATAATTAATTAATGTAAATATAAACAATTTAAAATCATTAGTGCGTAAACGTTCGCACAAAATGGCGGAACATCCATTTTAACACCCTCACTTTAATTTGTATCAGTCTTGTGTTTGGTTAAAACTAACCCCCTTGCCACGCTAGTCCCCCGTAACAAAGAATGGTTCTTCTACAGTCTAGCGCTCAGATGAGGGTGTGATAAATACAATATCGATTTTTTCTCGATGTATATAAATATTCGCTTGCAGCAGTTAATGGAATACGTAGTATTCCATTTCCACTCCCTTAAAATTGTCCGTACTGAGGGATGGCAACATCCGGCCGCTGTGTGCGTACAAGATAAACCCAAATGAATTCTCTCGCGTATTCTCCACCCATAAGCTAGGACGCATATGTCGACTTTAGTGCGACCGCTTGTTTATCGATCTACAATTGCACAGCTTACCACCTACATTAACTGAATACACCCAACGCTGCGCTTCTATTGGGCCCAAACACACATATTTTGGTGCAGTTTCCAGGCTCTTCAGCGATTGTCCACACACGGACCATGATTGGTGCATTCTGTTTGGCATGATTAAACAGTTCGTTTCTTCTCGTAATTGTTTCCTTTCTTCTTCTTCAAATAACGTTAATAGGCAACTTAGGTTTTAGGCAACATTGTTGAGTCATATTTATGGATTATTAATGTAACTTAAGGCATCAGTTCAGATATTTCAAGGTTTATTTGTGTAGCCGATTTATTATCTTTCATTAATAAAACATTGCAGTCTACAATAATATGGTTACAATAGAATATGGTTCTAATACAGGAAGCGCTTTATAGCGATTCCATCAATTTGATAGCAAGACTATTGGGCAAAACTAAGGACAATGCTCCGGATTACTTACAGACCTCCTCGCTGAGATCTTTACCATCACCATCAAAAGGAGGGCGCGATTAGTCCCTTTCTCATTTTTTTCTTATTTTTTACTGGTTATTCCAGATCTAAAATAAGTCTACACGTATTCGACCGTTTCTGGAGCCCAAAAAAAGAGTTCAGACCAGAAAAATGATTAAAAGAAGCTTTCAAAACACTGCAACTGAATTCTGCCCTCTGAATTCATCTTAAGAAAATTTGTAGAGGTATTTCTAAAGAAACAAATATGAGGAGTTTTAGAAATTACCCCTTTGAAAGCCCCCCAAAAAATATCTAACATCACACTTTCTACGTTTCAATTCAAACCACTAAGAGACCAAGTGTTCAATTCAAAAAAATTAGCATCAGTTCAGACAAAACATTGTGCGACATGAACATTTATGCGCGCCCTGCCGGAGGTTGCATCTGACAAAAACAAAAAATGAAAAATTATTCATTAAAAAAAGAATAAATGATCAAAAAAAACAATCGAAAGTAGCAACATAAAGTTTTAAGCAAACAATAAAGTTAAAGAGACTTCAAAATGACGGATGTAAAAAGGTGATAACTAATAAATCAGTAGTTATGACTTAGTGATTCGGCGTGAGCTAAAAAACTATGGAATGCACACCCTTTCTGAAGAATTCATTCTGCAAAGTTTATCTCGGTGTTGGCTGAGGACAGAAAAAAAGGTAGCGCATCTTAGTCACTTGAGGGGCCACGGTAGCCGAGCGGTTAGAGGCGATACCTGCGAAGCTAATATGTATTGTCGTACTGGGTTCGATTCCCGGTCTTAGGCCTTGGATTTTATTTAATGGTTAATAAAAGAAATTTACAGTAAAGTATGTTTGCTAGTCGCCTACGTCCACGACACCTAGTAAATGGTAGTTGGACGTTAAGCCCCGCCTGAAAAAATAGGCGATTACTTTACTTTTTTTTCTTAGTCAGTTGATGAGAAGCATCATTTATTATTGAACCCAAACCTGCAGATGGCGTTGACCACTATACACATTCTGTCTAGTTGCTAGAAATGAACCACTTCAGAGCATTCATCATTATGCATGAGTTCGATAAGTGTGGACAGACTAAAATGTAGTCCGGAGAGAGCTGATGCGTTTTTCACAGGCAACTTTTATAGTCTTAATTTGATTCATCTTGGCCAACTGGTCTCATACCTAATGCATTAATAATAATAGTATTTAGAGAAAGGATTAGTTCAGTAGTTACCGTGTAGAAGCCCTGCATGGATATTCCAGGTTCGAATCCAGCTGCTGGCCCTTAGATTCTCTGAAGTCAGATTTTTTTTCAGGTTGTGAGGGAGATTAGGCTCTTTGTTCGGAAGTAGTGGACGGAGGAAGGAGCTCAAACTGTTTCGGGCTAGTTTGGAGCTTGGATAGTGTAGTTCTTGCTCTAGAACTCCATAAATTTGTGCAAGTGATTGCCAACTTACCAACGTTTGCGGAGATCATTGAAAATATAAAATAAATTTGACGGCATCCGATATTTAAACTGATTAAAATGTGAAAAGACTAGCAGTACAAAAACGTAGTAACAAAATCTTCCAAAAACAATACCCATAATAACGATTAAACTGTAAAACTGAGAAATGGAAATAAAGAAATAAAGCAAAAAAAAAAGACGAAGAGTCCAAAAATAAAAATAAAACTGAAGAGAGCGTGCCCAAGTAGTTAGGAAGAAGCAGAGGGGCTGCGACTTGCCAGCGAGAGAACCAAATAAAAGGAAAAAAAGCCGTTATGTAATTACTGAGTAGGGTGAGGTGCAGGAAGATTGTGGGAGAACCAGTGTTGCCAAACCGTGCCGCTACGGAAAGCTCCGAATCATGACGATACCTTTCAGACAGTGTCCGCGATATGAAGGTGAGCGCAGCACTTGCAACACTACAGAACACATGGTCGACCACACCCCGTTTTGCGTTCTATTAGCGTCCTTTTCCACTTACTTTGATTTAACTTATTTTAACTTGCTTTATTTATTTAAAACATAAACTAATCTCTATTAGTTAACAGTTTAACCTTCCACAAGTAATAATCAAATCAAGTAATTAACCAGGAATAATAATTAGCTACACATCACTGCAGTCCCACTTTTGGTGCTAATTGTGTGAGAACGACCATACTAACTTACTTAAATCGGCCAAACATACATAACAATCTTTATTCTCAAAAAATTTTAGTGATAAAGGTCAACTCCATAAACACTAATCATAAGTAAAACCAAAAGTTTTCAAAAATAGCACCCAAACTATTGAAATTTCAAAATCACTGTTTTACAATGTTAAAACCAATTATATTGCTTACACCTTACGTGTTTAGATTTATTGCATCTAAAACCATTACAACAATAAATAATACTTGGAATTATCGATAAATTTATTAAAATTTCTCACAATTTATATAGAACATAAGATGAAGAATATTTTTGCCAATTAAAATGACCACTTTTTCATTCTGACAACCGTCGCCTTTCAAATAAAACAGATCATTAAGTTTACGGCAAATTTCAATGCAATGTGTTTTGTTAACATTAAAAAATAAAAGATTAGGATAATCTAACGATATTTGTAGTAAGGTTCTAATAAAACATAATTTTTTTAATAAATCATCACCAGAGGAATTGCAAATAACACAAACTACGTAGTTTTTACAAGCGTTGTGACGAGTAACATTAGAACGAGAACTTGTGTACTAAAAAAGAAGAAAAGGTGGGGATACAGCTAGCGAGAGCTCGATGATTGGATGGTATAGGCCGCATGCGTCCATCCCACTATGCCCCCACTAACTACAGTTTGCCCCAATCCGAGATGCCAGATTCACTTAAAAACATTTTCAAGCCTGTATACAATATCTGAATAGGTATTATAGAGTAACATCAGTGTAGCTTTCAACTTTACTTCAGTTACTATTTATTACTTGAGTAAAGATTGGACTGGTATTATTTAATACCAATATACTATGCTAGTAATATTAATAAACTAGTATGATTACTGCTCGTTTATTGTTACTACTACTTAACTATTACTACTTTACTACTATTACTACTAGTTTTTACAATATTAATATTAATACTATTATATATACTACTATACTATACTATAATACTATACTATACTACAATATTTATACTATTTACTATAGTAATATTAATAAACATTAGATCCCAAGGCCAACAGTGCAAGTAAAAAAAGCTCCAAACTTTTAATAATTGGCCGTCGCTAGAAGTTTTGTTTCTGAAGGTCACTTTTTTCTTTTGGTCTTCCGTGGGTTGATAGCTTTTATTAAACAAAACATTCAGGAGGTCAGACGTCCTAAAATATGTATTCATTAACATTCATTAACAATATGTTTATAATATACATATGGAATTCTCAAAATTTATTACAAAATGTTAGTCAACAATATTTAGGATAAATTCATTCCTTTTCAAGTTATAATAATTCTTTCTGAAATAAGATTGGGTGGGCCATTGTGTTATTAAATTTAAAATCAATGATGTAATTTAATATAATCAAACCCAAAGTTCATTGTTTAATGTGTAATAAGAACGAGGCGGTAACATTAATTGTTTATCAACTGCCCAGTCTATGAAAGTTTTAGAATCCCACTCCATATAAACAAATATAATAATCCTAAAGACGAACTTTGTAAATTAATTAATAATTTTGAAGAGAAAAATATGTACACAATTATAATTATTTAAAAAACGTTCTTAAACTAAGATCTAACACTTTACGAAGTTTATAAACTGAACCAGAGCTTGAACCCCTTTGTAACAGATACATTTTTACAAATAAAGATAATAATAATACTCGGAATAAGACATTTCGCGAAATACAATCATTTTTACAAAGTGGTACAATTAGCATGATGTACTACCAAGTGGTACGCGAGCCAAAAAAAAGGTTGGGAAACGCTGATTTAATAGAATAGGTGGTAAATGAGGTTAAAAAATACGATATGTTGTAACATATTTGGTCTGAATCGTCACATCAGTCAATTGCAAACTGCATCTACAGATGCACTCACTTTTACATTCAACTATAATTAATATTCAATATTCCATAAGAAGTTATAAATGAAAATCAATAGGTTGATGGGCGAGGAAATTTCACGCGAGTATTGAATTTCCTTCTTATTCCAAATTTTAGCGAGTCATTTTATCCTCCTTTATAGAATATATGATTCATGACCGTACATTATACTTGGCAATGGTATCTTAGAGTAGTGGTCACCAAACGTTTTTGCACAGTGGGCCCGGTTAACTGACAATACGATGAGTGCGTGCCGCATAATCATTATGTACAATATTTGCAAGCCAGAACGAAAGCTCTGAGAAAAAGAGACGTAAAAACAAGAATAACCAACAAATTTATTTACTTAAAAAAGCAAATTCAAGTACCGTCGGCTGGCCGGAAAAACTGGTGTCGCGAGTGCAGAAATTCGTTGGACACATTTGCGAGGAAAACTCAAAACGCAAGAAATCTTATTCTGGTTGAAGAATCACTAAATTACGGTTTTGCCCTCTGAGGTAGGACAGAATCGAAGTAAAAAGTTTCATCTTTCATCTTTTTACGATTTTGTAAGAAATTGTAAACAATCGCTGTCAATTTTCTAATAATCAATTATTTTAGACGGGTATTTTCGGTAAAAAACCAATTTCAACAAATTGACGTGGTCGTAAAACTAGCAGCACTTATCAAGAACATTTGAAAATAATATATTTCAAATTGCACTTTCACTTAAATTAAACTATCGTATTTGGTTTATATTTTGCTTTACTTCATTAATGACAAGTAACAAACTAATTCTACAACCATTTTATTATATTAAATAATAAACTACTTCGCAATAACTCACTGTAGAGTCACCGTAAAAAGGAATTGAGGCAGACTAGAAGCCACCCATGTTTTTACAATAGTTGCTTTAGAATTGCTAAAAATACCTGTGGTTGACGAGAACAGGTTTAAACATGTTCAAGGAGCGCGCAAAGTGTGGAGCCAATTAAAGGTGGGATTGATCGCATAATTTCTAAGAAAATTACGAAGCTCCTAGTTTAGAAATTCTGTGGGCTCATTAGAGAGGAACCTACGTTCTCCTTGTGGAAGTCCACTAACCGCTAATGAAGTAATCCCTTCCTTTCAAAATAGGTGACTATTTTAACAATAATCATCAGGAATTCGTTAATAGGATAAAGTCTTAAAAATACTATTTAGTCTTAACTAAGGAATACTAAACGTAACGTCAGGGCCGGATCAAGGTTTTTGTGGGCCCTTGGCTGACAGAGCCTCAGCGGGCCCCTTTGCGGAGGAAATCATGTGGCCACAGCCAACTAGATTCAAAATTATGCAGTAAATAAACCTATCTAAATAAATAAGCCGCCCTCCTGGTCGCTATTCTGAAGATTAGCCGTCGTCTGCTTTGACGGTCATTTTCTGTTTAAAACCATGCATGTTGTGCTTTGTTGATTCAACATCTTAATTAGTTTTAATCGCTCCTACTGGGCCTGCCACTCTGAAGTAGTAGGGGAGCGGCCAGTGCTGGGGCCCCTAGAAGCGATGTGAGCCACGGCACATGCCCGGGTAAGCTAGGTGATGACGTAGACCCTGCTGTGTATACAATTCACTTCTCGCTTAATTATTAATACACTGAATCAAACTACATAAGAATTCCTTATTTCTCCATTAATTTTCCAAACGTAACCCAAAATTCAGGATACGCTGTTAGTACACTAAACACCTCTGGCCTAGTTATTAACTCACTAAAGCAGAAATTTCTATCTTTCCATTCAAACTGTAGGAGAATTCCTTATTTTTCCTTTAATTTTGCAAACGCAACTTCAAATTCGGGATACCCTGTGTGTACATTCCACCTTTGGTTTAGTTATTAATACTCTGTAGCAGCAATCTCTAATTTTACAGATAACTAGACGAGTATTCCTTACTTTTCCTTTAATTTTGCAAACGCAACTTCAAATTCGGGATACCCTGTTTGTACATTCTACCTCCGGCTTAATTATTAACTCACTAAAGCAGAAATGTCTATCTTCCCAGTTAAACTGGAGGAGAATACTTTATTTTTCATTTTAATTTTCCAATCGTAACTAAAAATTCCGGCTAACCTGTGTGTACAATCCAATGCTGGCTTAATTATTAATAGACTGAAGCAGAAATCCTAATATTTTCGGTCAAACTAGACGAGAATTCCTTATTTTTCCTTCTATTTTTGGAATCGTAAACTTCTAATTCGGAGTACCCTGTTTGTACAATCGAATTCACGTCTGAATTTCGAATTACCATTACCAAATAATTGGAAAAATAAGTAATTTTCGTCTAGTTATGAAGAAAAGTATGTGATTTTTGCTTCAGTGAATTAATAACTCCAACAAAGTTGGATTATTCACTGAGGGTAGACCGAATTTGAAGTTACGATTGCAAAAGTAATGGAAAGATAAAAAAAATAAAAAATCTCGTCTAGTTTGACTGGAAAGATTGAGATTTCTGCTTTATATTATGGATAACTGAGTCACAGTTGGATTGTGCAAACAGGGTACCCTGAATTTGAAATGGCGATTGCAGAATTAATGGAAAAATAAAGAATTCTCTTCTAGTTTGGTCGGAAAGATTAGGATTTCTGCTTGAATGTATACACGGTAAGGCTGAGATTCAAGTAGGAGGTTGTAACTAAATTCAGGCTCCCATAATCACTGCATGGGTTTCAATTAAATGGTTACTGTTTGCAAAGGGTTACTATTCCCAATTATTCTTTGATTGATCAATTTCAAAAAACTCTTCTTTATGTTAGAACAGTTTCAACTTATCTGATGGATCGCTAATTAGCCTTGCTAGCCTGTTCTATTATTATTATATTTTTTTTTTTATGATTTAGGGCGCGTCAACATCTTAGGTTATTGGCGCCCGGAGCTTTTTTCAGTGCACTGCCGGCCTCCGGACAGTGTTCTCTCGTCACAGACAGCACTGTACATCACCGGACAGTGAGCTGTAAGAAGCTCCTAGGAAGAGAAAATCTAAGGGTCAGCTGCTGGATTCGAACCCGGGACCTATTATTATTATTATTATTATTATTATTATCTAGCCAGTAACTGCAAGTACGTTATTGCTTAGCCTTTTAGATCTCAAAAAGGTTTTACTTTTTTAAACAATTTATCCTTGCAAAGAGATGGAAAATAGTGAATAGCCAATGTAAGAGACGATGTTAAACTTAGGTTAAAGTTTAGGTTACTTATGCTTAATTAAAACCGTAATTTGCGAATCAGTTTATTTCAAAATCTTGCAATGTGTTTATATGATTTTTCTGTCATTGTTGGAAAGTTTATAAAATCTACAGCGATGTCAATCATTTACTATTTGCATAGTGAAGTGTTCAGCATTCTTTTTCGGTGCACCAAATTCTACTTTTTACGTCAAAAAGTTTTCAAGTCACAAAGTTTATTACAGAATATGTATTTACAAAAATTTTGGGTCATATTTTTAACTGTACAACGACCAAATTGATTTGAATTCTCTGATAGATGAGTTCATCAAGTTTCTCAACAGGATTTCCAGGGAGAGTTAAAATGTAATAACAGAATAAAATGTTTTGAAGAAGATTCCTCCAAATAAAAAAGAAAACTATAGCCAAATCTAAAGAAGAAAGAAGAGTGGTAGGTTGGGGATAAGCATTTCCTGATGCTAACAGAACTCTCAACGTCACCAGATATGGAGAGGATATATACTTCCAATATCGGTATACAATCGGTAAGGAAGACAACACGAAAAGAGACAAAGAATTCAAGTCACGACGAAGTTTGTTATTTCCTGTGTTATTTAGAATTGCCAGGTCACACTGGTTGAGGATAAATTATTACAAAGAAGGTATAAACTGGTTATCTTTCAAGAGCTCTAGCTACGGCCTTTGTTGGTGAAACTGCTTAAAGAGACCATGATTTAGATGGCCCAATTTTAATGGATGTTACCAGTAAAATGGAATATAACCATTTCTAATACAATTTCGCTAAATATCCCAATACTGCTTCGAATACTTTTCGTCTTCATTTCGTAGATCGATAATTATCAATCAAATTTAAACTGTCCACCAATAAATAAAACGCAGTTATAAAAAAAGTTCATAACTTTATCTTTAGCTCTTTACAAAATGGGGTTGAAAAACTCAAATCACTACTTTTAAAGAAACCATATTTTATTGACAAAGTCCTTTATGAACATAACCAAGTGCAAACAAATTAATTATTACTAGACCATGTTGTTTATCAGTGAAAAGAAATGCTTCAGATAGTACACACAGCGCATTCTGTTGACAGAACTACAAGCCACTCTATAAGTTGTGTACATTGAAACTGTTGTATACATTGAAATACCAGAAATAGCTGTAATTTAAGGGGTCCATAAACAGAGAGGAGTTCTGTTTTTTCTGTACAAATGAAAAATTACATTCAAAGGAGTTTTTAAAGACATTGCTTAATTCTTTATTTTGTTGAAAATTTATCTACTTTAAAATATAATTTCCATTGATAAGAGATATAATTTGATATTTCTCTTTGTAATCCGCTATCTTAATTCAAACTAAAGGTGCTTGACATAACTTATAAAGAATGTATTCTACTAACTTACCGGAAATAACCACTTTATAAGTTAGTTATAAGTGCTTTGTAATTATTAAGTCAGAAGAGTTTTGTGAATAAGTTGTTTTATAAATTGTATCCAAAATATCCACTAGATGGCATTGGATGTACTAGTTGGCTATATTTTATTTCTACTTTAATCTGGAGGAGTAACTGACCGTTGGATTGCAATACTCCATAAAATGAATATTACCATCAACAAAACTCTGTTCATTTTCTGACTCTCTGCCTGGAAAGGGCTACTGCATTTCACAACATGTCGTCACCGAAATTTACTCTGCGATCTTGCTTACTAATATTTTTTATTTATTTGTATATAGATTTATTTAATTTCAAATTTTAACAATAGTTATGATACCATAACAATAGCAATAGCTATAATAATTTTAAATTTAAGGATTACTATTTTCCATTTAAGGTTGATTTTAATTAATTTTTTTTTTGTCGTATAAAAGTGTTGGTTTTGGTTCACTTTAATCTGAGAGAAATAGTTTTATTTTAGCTTCCTTTCGCTTAAGTTTTTTTTTTTCTGGTATCCATCCTTCTCACCGTAGAGTTAGCCATCTGAGGCACCCTTAACGGAATTTTTATTTGGAGCTGACTAGGAGTACCGTTCTCAGATGTCTGGCGTCCCAAGACTTTTCTTCCTCACGAGTAGAACCAAATAGGTTCCCTTCGCCTCTAGACAGTGACAAATAAATATTTGCCTGAAAAAGGATATTATTTTTGCATTTAAAAAAATTAATAAATAAAAATCTTCAACTATTTTAAATTTCAATTTAGGAAAGACTATTTTTTAGATATTTAAAAAATTACTAATACTGAATTAATAATTACCTACATCTAAAGTGTAGCAGTTTTCCAAGAAACATAATTATGATATATAGAAAGGAAAGAACTTACATTAAAGTTTAATAATACAAAAGTTTACTAGGTATAATAAAATTTAAAATAAGTTTTCAATATCTATAATTAATTGGTTACAGTTTTAAAACAATAAATGTGGAATAAATATTAAAAATAGTTTTTAAATTTACTTGATTTAACATTGGTTGTAGTTTTAAGTATTTCTGATACGCGAAAAAAAAAATTTGTATTTATTTTATTGATGTAGATGGTTTAATTAATCGATACTTCAATGTTAGAGTCGATTCAACTGATATTACTGCCGCGTACTGACGTTTAAATGGGAAGAAAGGTAATTTTAGGCTTCTTTCAAGTGTGATTCATCCCCTCGTGTAGCTGGACAATTGGGTTCTGTGTTAATAAATTAATGCTCAAACAAACTTTTTAGCTAATAACTTTATTACAGCTTTATTACATTGAATTAAGTGTGCAGTTGATATGAGTATTCAACAAGAATCATGTCTACAACTTCTTGGCAGATTGCAGAAAAGGCCTAGCTTGCAAGGATTAGATGCCCATCTATTTCCTAATGGCCCAAAACCAAGAGAAGTTATCGAAATCACAGGCGAAGCAGGAACTGGTAAAACACTTCTTCTTTTGGAATTTATTAAAAAAAGCATTTTACCAATTAGATATAATGAATTTCAAATAGATGGTCTTGAAGCAGAAGTTGTTTATATGAACTGTGACCATCATTTTAATATTTTTAAACTAGTTTCACTAATGGAAGATTATTTAAGCAGATGCCTCCTAACTCCTGATTCTGACTTAATAGAAGAAATTATATCCACATCATTAAAAAGGCTTACTGTGTTCAATATTTTTGACAGTGAAACAATGATGACTACTTTTCACTTATTGAGCAATTTACTTTGTATGAACAGCAATATTAGTTTGATATTAATAGACAGTATATCTGCTTATTATTGGCAAGATGCAATGATTAGAGGCATTCGTAAAATGGATTTATATGTTTTAACAGTCTTAAAATTACTACATAAATCCATTAAAGACTTCCAAGTTACTGTGATTTTTACAAGACCTCAGTACTTTCAGTCGAAGTCTGGTGTAGAATGCTCACCAGTTTATGATTTGTGCAAAATAAATACTAGTATTCACTTACAACAACGAATCAGAGATGACACTAAGTGTAACATTGCAGAAGTAAGAACCTGTTCAGCTATGATGGTTGTATTTTATGAAATTCTTCAGAATGGTGTTGTGTGGTCAAAGTAAGAACAGAATTTTGAAATTGTGCATCAAAATTTAATTACTGATAATAATTGAAGTACAAAAAAAGTTAGTTATAAATAACAGTAGAAACGATGTAGGAAAAAAGTGATTCAGTACAAACCATACAAATTGTGAGAACCATTATCAGTTGGTTAAAGCAATGTTCAGTAAGAATAGTTGTGAATTATAAAAAATAAAATTTATAATATATTTTGTCCCGTTATTTATATATTTAAGTATACTCATGCAGTCACTCTGTTTTATAAAAAACTTGTATTTCATATTTTAAAAACAAAGTTACTATTGATAAGTCGTGATGTGTAAAAAATAAAATATAAAATTTTCTATTTTGTGCAAAAGCATGTGCCTTTCAGTATTGTACATTAAGAACCAAGATTAATTCTCAAATTTTAAGAATTTAAGTAGGTTTTAAGTTGAAAGTACTAAGCATGAAGGGATTGATGAATATTTATTGTCAAAACAATATAATTAAATATATTTGGTTTTTGATACAAGAATCAAATTGAATTTTCTTTTGATTTTATTAACCTATGTAGTTACAAATTACCTCCTGCCGTAGATAACAATGCAAAAGGTAATCATAGTATTTTAAGGGAGTAAGAGACAAAATGATTGTTTATCATAAACTATTAAATTTTATTAGTTACTTAATTTTCGTTTTAAATTTTAGTTTAATAATTAAAGGTGATGTTTCAAATTATGGTGCTAAATTACAATGGTCGATAAATGCCCAAGGTTTTCACAGGTAAGTACAAATTTATTTCAGTTACTTTCTTCTGCATTCTGAAACTGTGTTTCATTTTTGTTTGTTAAGGGAAATTCAGTACAATTTAGAAATATCAGACTATGGTACAAGGCATGAGTGCAGCATGTTAGCCAAACAAGTTATACCTCATAGTTTGTATGTTAATAAAGATCAGCTTGAGGACCTAAGAAGATTGAAAAAGGTTTTCACTTTTTATTAAAACATCTAACTTTGACCAATTAATTCAAAAAATATATACAAGATCTTAATTCATTTAATTAATAGTTATCTTAATTTCATGTTAATGAGTTAGTAATTTATTTGTGTGTCAACATCTTATACTAGATATTTTCTTTTGGTTTGTGAGCTAGAGCCAAGGAAAAAACAATATGAAATTTTACCAATGTTTTGAGAATTTGATTACCTTTTTTAAGGCTCAAAGGTGCGTTAAATTGAATGGTTGGAATTTTTTTCCTGCATCGTGACCACGGTATACACCGTGATACAAATTTGAGGACATGTTACAGTAAGCAACCACACGATTACAAGTAATACTGAGCCTTGAAAAGATTATGTTGTCACTATAATTTAGCTGTTTTCAGCCTGTGGTAAAACTTCAAATAATCTAAGAGACTATGATTAGTTTTTATAATTATTTTTTTAATCAATTGAGTTTTAGGATTTGAACAAACGGAGAATCACTAACATCAACATTTACAGGTTACGGCAGTTGTTAACGATTTTGTTGACACTGAAATGCCAGAGGATGTGTCTGTACCTCACGATGTGTATCTGTTCTCCATTTTAAATGAAACTGACAACATTCTCACTTCGAATATCTATCTGCCAATACATGTGAGATATCATTCACCTCAACCTGGTGGAGGTTTTCAAAGTGCAATTCTCAGTCCTCCTGAGATTTATGTTATTTGCACTCAATTTCCAATGAATTATTCAACTGGATCACAATTTCCTTGCTTTCATGACTCTACCCAGTTATGTGAATATCATCAACTTCCATATGAGATTGTAAGTAATATCTTCAGATTTTTCAATGCAAATTTTGTCTATGTGTGCATTATCTGGGCAAAAGTCTACTTTAGTAGATCCCTTTAATGTAGTACCTCTTCGCTCTGTATAAATAAATCAGTAACAATAAGTAAATAATACAAAAATTAAAAGTACTCTATAATTTATTTATTTTAATTTTAATTAGTTCAGAGGGTTTAAAAATACCAATCAGACCATTTACTTATATCTGTATAATATGAGACCCCAAAAACTTTTGTAAGGCCGAATAGCAGTAATTCTTTGAAAGTATATTATTTTGTATGTCACATCTTATTTATTTTACTATCTAAGTTTTGTTTTTCAGGATGAGAATTTGCTTGAGATACTAGTTCCGGTCGGTAATTCAGATCATTTCAATACAGTTGTGTTAATAACATATTTTGTAACAATAGCAGGCACTTTTTATATTTTTACGGTAATTCTTTTGAGCCTGCCTAAATAAAAAAAAAAATTACTCGAAATTAACATGATCGTTTCAACTGCTAATAAGATAGGTATTTTGCAGATAAGTATTTTATGTGAAGTTCCTCTTTCAGTTATTTAAGTAATTATCTAGTCTTAGATTATTAAGTATATTTATTTCTTATTTTAAATTTTAAAGATCTCAGAGCTTAAGTGCCTTTTAAACTCAACCTAAATGATACAAAAAGCTTATGTCAAAAACTGTACAATTTATATAAACTTTATGTATGTACTAGGAAAAAATATATTTATAATTCTTAAGAAAATATTAATTAATATATAAATACTACCTGTTTTCTGTGATATTTTTTGATCCTGTTATTTTTCGCTTTTATTTATACATATTTGTAAACGTACTTTTAAATACGTTTTTTTTTTCTTTTTTTAAAGAGACAAAAATAAGAATTCTAAAATCACTAATACCACCGTTTCCAGTCTTCTACGTTTCATTCTTTCGAAGAGTTCTCTGTCCCATCTGACTCCGCCCTTAAGACCTCTGCCAACCATCTTCTCAAAGACACCGTGCAACTGTTTCCTCTTAGTGGGTAGATTCTACCTGCCTAACCGGCTTTGACTATTTTTCAAAGGAATCCGCCTCCTTTGTCATTACCATTTAGCTTTCTGTTTAACTCTCATTCTTCGACATTCTCTTTTATCTTCCAAATCTCTTAATTCTTAATTCTGTCTATTCTTCGTTTTAAAAGGTAGCTTTTCCAGAAATCTATTTCTACTCTCCTTAAGTCAGCTTCAGTATTTTAATGGTGGCCCAATATTCTTTTTTTATTCTCTCTAGATGTTGAAACCGAGATTTTACCAAAATCGTGGTACAGATCTTCAATTAATGATATACCACAACTCTTAGTAAGCTGGTCCTCTTACACTTTTGACAGGTTGATTGAACCCATTCATTACTGTTTCTGCATGATCATCTAAAGAGATGCCCAATATCTTATAAAAAATTAAATGATTTTTCAATTCAGCATATACTACGAAAAAAATAGTCTGTTTATTAAGATATTTCTTTTTATATAAACAATCTATTTTATTTTTTGTGTGTTAAGGTGTGCAGGAACTAGACGTCTATTGAAAGTGAGAAAACAATAGTCGAAACTGTACTGAACAATCCTTTAACATGCCACACATCTCAGTAAGTGAAGGGGATTAATTTAAGGATAAGTAAAGTGAAGAGGATGGAATTTTTTAATTAGTCCCTTCTGACGTAATATTGAATCATGTTAATGCCACAGCTCGAATCATATCTTATAATAAATACATCTCTTGAAGTAAATATATCCCATAGAATGGACAGGAAAAACATCGGAGAGGAAACATTTCAGAAAGGAAAAGATAAGTCTTTTAGAGAGAAAACATTAATTTAAGAAAATTTATTATACTTCATATTTTAAGTCAATCCCAGTCTATCACAAGTCCAGGTAAATGTTTCTGGTGCAGGTGCTAAAAACTCAATATGAGTACCTTTTCGATCGAAACAATTAATTATAACACTGGACAGGTGTAAGTGTAGAGGTATTGCCACATCTCTCACTGATGTCAGTTTTAAAATTTTCAATAGTTCTGAAGACAGTTTCTGAAACCAACATAAAAAGAAATTTGTACTGATTAAATGTTAAGTGAAAGGTTTTAACTTTGGAGAAGAAGAGAACTAACTACTTCTAGATCTTACCATCCCAACGGATATTTCGGTCTTAATAACACTTATGACTGATTCAGAGATAACTGATGCGTGCTATGCTTAGGCAAGCTCTGAAATATTACATATTTTGTCCCCAGTGGATTAGGTATTGCAATTATTCCTTAAACAACCAACAAGGAAAATGTTTACTAATTCAAAGAGCGATTATCCTTTCAAACGATCGAGCTGATCAATTCGCAAGAGTAATGCAAATTGAATAAGGCTAATCTTGATTCAGACCTTTTGTCAAAACTAATACTTATAAGTAATATAAAGATTTTAATCTAAAATTGAGCGACAAAGCTGCTACATTAATTAAAAAAGAAAAAATACCTGAGGCACACCAGCAACTGGACTAAATTTATCGACTAGAACTGATTGTCCCATTATAGTTTTGACTCGAGAACCATGCACATTATCTCCTAAAACTGGAGTAAGTAGAAATGTTGAAAGATATATTCTCACACAGTGCCATGAATTCCTGGTGGTTCCAATTTCAACAAGACTAGCGTTATTATTGCTTGCTAAAGTTCTGTGGGTAATAACTACTTTCTTTGCAACACCTCTTTCTCGTTCGCCTTTAGTGCACTTAGATACTAAGACCGCCTTAAACAGATGTATTAAAAATTAATGTGTTGTTAGATTAAATAACGCACACAAAAGTAAATGATACAGGTGACACCATGAGCTTAAAGGTAATATTATTTTCATAAAAACGTCAAAACCTTCTCCGCACATATAAGTGCGAGCGCAACGATTTCTAATGATAACGTGAACTTGTTTTTGGTTACATTCTTATTAATTACACAATCAGGCCAGAACGATTTCCAGCAATTATAGTACTCATTTTCCTCTTCACTTGTACACACATTTATAAAGGAGGTAAAGATTGGGACATTAACATTTCCTTCATATTTCTAATTGCTGAATCTCCTAACCTATTACTGTAATTTTTGCGAATTAGGGATTATTATAGTACTCATCTACCACTCCATTTGTGCGCAATTGCACCTTTCTAAGCTCAATATTTGAAGGAGATATAAAGTGATATCAAGTTTGGGAGCTTAACATTTCCTTTATATTTCGAACTGCTGTATCTCCTAATCTACTAGTGTAATCCTTTCAAAATTATGGACTGCATAACTGTGTCTTTTAAAAGATCACTTGTCAACAATTTCTCTTGTTCCTAGTTAGATACCATTAAAAACCCTTATACAACTGTCCTACTGGACAGTTTTTAATAGTCTTCTTTTTTTCTTTTCTTTTTTAGGCAATGAACCTATTGGCCTTTGCTGTTCTGAGACAGTGCATATACCAACTTCACAACCTTTTACTAAAAGACCACACTTACGGAACCATGTCTTAAAACTATATACTTAAAATTAAAATTCATTCACACTATAAATTACATCCATACCTTTATACAATTATATACAGTTACATTTACATTTTATAAAAAAATTTATTTACATGAGTTCTATATACTAATTTCTATCTTATATATCTCTTATATATTATTAAATAATTTAATTTCTTTTAAAAACTTTATTGCATAATCTATTCTAATTCGGTCATTTGCCAAGGCTTCTTCTAGTGAATCCGGAATACTGTGACGTTGTCTACATTGATCATATTCCGAACACTCCACAAGTGCAAGTTATACAGTCAAGGGTTCGTTACATGAACTGCATGTGGGAGGGCTATCCAGACACATGAGGTAACCGTGGGTTAGCCGGGTATGGCCGATCCTTCGGCGAGTGACTATTACCTCTTCCCTGCGGTTATCCCGCGATGAAGAGTCCCAAGCTTTTGACGACAGTTTTGATCTTTCTAAGCTTATTGTTCGTCACTAAGGTCCACTCATTCTGCCAGGATTCATAAACGTCTCTTTTAATTTGCTTCGCCACGTCTGTTGGCAAGGTCCTTCCCATATTAAAGTCTATTAACTTCATTCATTTACGTTGCGTGTGCCGGATCCAAATCAGTCTTTAATCTAAATGTGTTTTTTTGTCTTTGTTTTAGACAACACTGTTATCATCGTACCGTCTGTAAGAGAGTGTAAACCTGCTTTGTAATTTCAGTTAGTGAGCGTGTCATATTGTCAGTATAGACAAAGTTACATACAACGCTACTATAACGTTCAAAAAATAAATAAATAATAATAAAAAAAATAAAATTATGGTTGTCAGTATCAAAAAGTTTCAGCAATAGAAACAGTAGAAAAATAAAGTATGAGATTTGACAATAGTATACCTTTTTCTCTCTTGTTAATGGAGAATTTTCCAGTTTGATAGCACCCTGAAAGTGTGTCATTTCTTTGATAGGATTCCCAATTACAATGGATCTGTACATATCTGAAGGTTGATCTTCTCTTCTCATCCTAAGCAATTTTTTGTGAAAATTTTCTTGTACACTTTTATCAGTGCAAAAAATTGCCACTCCAGAAACATATCTAAAAAGAAAACTTATCTCTAACAAAAATTCAATTATAAAATAAGCAAATAATTAGTTCACATGTTTATAATTAAGATATCTTCATTAAATGAAGAAATTATACTATAATTCAGTTTAAACTTTAAGGAGCTTACTTTTCTGGCACTTTGATATTAATTATGTCGGTATATCCTAAAGACTTTTTGAGAAAAGGTATAATTGTGGTTAGCGAGACTTCTAATGGGTCATTCTTTTCATTCTTAGGTTTATCTTGCGAAAAACTTATTCCATAAGGTTTATTCAACACTAATATTCCTGGAAAATGATGTTGTAATATATATCTCTGCATAGGTAAATTGCATTTGTATGTTAATTACTAGGAAATTTTATTTCATCTCCCAGCGAAAACTGGAGCCTAAATTGGATGATATAAATAAGGAGAAAATAATCAAATCTGTAGGGATGGAATAACGCGAGGCCAGGACCAAATAGCGTTGTAAAACCACAAAGATGGAAGGAAATCGAAAGAGCCAAATGCTCAAAGTGAAAAATATTTCAGGCGCAGGAACTTACGAGATATAAGCAAAATTTCGTTGGTTCTAGTGAGAGACGTTATTCCAACCTCACCAATCTTCCCAAATAGGATCTTTGCCTTTATGCAAACACAGGCGGCAAGTGAGGCTATTAAACACTAGTTAATAATAATAAGTTATTAGCATGCCCAGTTTACATTCTGAATAGAGCGCATTTCTGCTCTAAAATTATTATTTTGAACTAAATTATGAGTTTATTTAATTTATTGTAAACATATTTTCCCTCACCTTTTTCATTGTAGATGACTCCTTTTATCAACCTTTCAGCAATTTGACTTGAAGGTACATAATTCTGTTTGTATATATGGCAAAATCTTTTTGCGTAAGGTATGCTTCTTTTTACGTTTATCATAATTTATTATAAAAAGATGACTGCGTCTCATGGAAAAACTTGGCATTACCTTTGATAAGAAATCTTAGCCATTACCTTCCCTCTTTGACATTGAAACCAATGTACATGATGCCGAAATTACTTTATAAGAATAAGTTAAAACTACAAGCACATGTTTAACTGGCAATTACTAACAACCACAACGCGCTTGGCTAACTCGCTAAGGCACTAAACGTAAACTTTGGCAGGCTACACTTTATAATTGTTATATTTCAACGTAATATTGCTAGGAGCGCTGTGTCTTACATGTAAACTGCAGACGCTTGTGAAGTTACTAATACTGCCGCTAGATAGGAAGGGCATGTCAATTCCATTTTTTATCATCTTGCAGTTATCATTTTAAATAACCACAATTTTTAGGAATATCCTCAATCAAAATTAACTAGAGATGTGACAAAAAACTAAGGAACTACATTAGCCACCAATTCTCTGTTTATATACAATCTCTCACAAGTAATGACAACTCTATGGACAGTTATCAAGAGAATTCTCAAATACAGCATAACTACTCCCGTACTCAGACGTCCGGACAATTCTTGGACTAAATCATGAAAAGAAAGCCCAATACTTTGCTGAACATCTTTCTTCAACCGCGATCTCACTCTTCATCTCGTCGTTCAAAACCTACAACAAACTAATAATATTCTCAATGGACTTGACATCCTTCTACAACTTTAATCTTCTCCTAAGCCATTCACTCCTATAGACATTATGGGCATAGTCCATAGTCCGAGCTATGATCTTATTACTACTAATATCCTATTACAGTTCTCCAGGAAAACAATAGCATTTCTCACTGCTCTTTATAACGTTGTGCTTTGAACCACTTACTTTCCTGTTCTCTACTAATTCTGTTCCATAACAATGATCCCTAAGCGAAATAAAACTTTTCATATACCAAGCTTTTACCTACCGATATATATATATATGTATATCTTCCTATTTTTTGTAATTTATGAGAAATTTCGGTAACAATTTTTAAAATTACTTATGCTGAACATCCTGTATATAAATGATTTCCTTATCTATGATCTATTTGCTTACTGTACATTGTTGCACAGTTACAAAATGAATAAACAAGCAAAAAATATAAGAAATAATTCATTTTACACCTAGATTTAAAATCTTAGGCATTTTGTAATATCTACTTTTAGCTAGCCTTTCTCAAGTAATGTAGTTCATCAAAAATAGTAAGTACAAAGTTCTTATTCTAAGTAAATAACAAGTTGAAAATATTTTACAAAGATTAGCCAAAAAAATCTATGCTTCCGCGGCCCAAGGAGTGTACTGTGGTAAGTAACAAATAAATTAATCGGTGAAAAGATATGAAGAATATATGTAGGAAGAAGGTAAAAAAAAAAAAAAATATATAGAAGACAATTAAAAAATACGTAATTAGACATTGAATCCTGGAATAAAGGATAGATAGATTGAATAAAGGGAAAAGATAGCGAAGAAAGCTTGCAGTTAACAAGGTTTTGCAAAGATAAAGGCAGAGATTGATGAAGGAAAAATAGATCTAATAAGAATGGTCAGAGAAAACCATTGTTTTTAATACTTAAATTTTGCCTACTTTTTTTAAGAAAGAAAAACATCTTTTACTGCTTTGGAATTAAGTGGAATATTTGAGAGCCCGGAGGTACTAAAAGCATAAAAACTTGTTTCGAGCATTTTGTGTGTGTGTGTGTGATTCTTTATTCTCTTCCTTCAGCTCGTTGAACTCCGATGTTAATTTTCAAAACAATTCCTCTCTGCTCATGCATCCCTTCTCTGCAATTAATTCTTCTGATTGATTAGTGATAAGGATAGCTCTTGACAATTGATTAATCTCCTATTAAATAATTACAAAAAAAAAATGTTTGGAACAATTTTCAGTATATGTATATATATATTTTTTTGTAAATAACTTTTTTTCCTAGTTTTTCAGCAGCTTAAGTAGTTATTGTCGACTAAAAAGATTAGTTTGGTTCTTGTTGTTCTTTTTTGGTTTATAGAATTTTTATAATCTTAACGTTAATATTAAATACAAAAGGCTTTTAATTATTAAAGTTACTAAGAATTCTTGCAAATGTATTTAAAATTCAGAATTTGCTGAACCCAAAACTGTTAAAATTGCAGAAATGTTTCCGTAGAAACGTAAAATAGAATTAACTTTAATTGACTATTAAAATAACCAGAATTTCCCAGAAAAGTTAAAAAAAAAATATATCCCATTAAATTAAAATGAAAACAGAGGATGAAGATGAACCTCATCTCCATTCATCTCATTCTCAAACCTGGAGTTTCAATAATCTGGAGAGAAATTATGTGACCAGTCTATCTCAGTGGATAATGAGAGAAGAAGTGTTAAATTATTGTGCTTTTAAAGACATGTCTCACATTATTTTATCTATGGAGGTTACTTTTAAAATGATATATGATTATCTCACAACTCCTAGTGAGTTCCGATGGAGGTAAGTTGCTATTCAAATATAATATTTGCGAAATGAGATTTTAAAATCTTTATCACATGCATTGTATTGGTTTCTTGTATGGAAAAGTAAGTTACTATGCACCGTATATTACCTTAGTTAATGCAATTAAATCATCATGCGGTAATCAAATAATTTTTAAAAATAATAAATAGAATTAATGTAGTAACAATAATTTCTTAAAACGCGGGTATCGGATTCGAATCCCAGTCGCTGGCCTTCAGATTATTTTTTTTTCCAAGAGCTAATTAAGCTCACAGATGGGATGTGTTGTCTGTAACGAGAGATCCAAAAAGTTGCTTGCTTAGAGAAAAATTCTGTACGACCTAAAAAATCTAATAATATGGGACTAGACATTCATGGGAAGTGTTATGGATAAATTTTGTTGTGCCCCATGTATAACGGTTGAAAACTGAAGCTGAGAAGGTTTATGCATATTTACGTAATGTTGAAATAACCTCTATTACACCATGTTTTACAATATAAATAACGAAGTTTCTTTGGGTTGCCATTATGGCTCTGTAGGGCTCTTCCCTGTTTTTTATTTCACTAAATATTGCTAAAATAAATATACTTATTAATTTAATTATTTAGAAACCTATTATTTTTTTTTATTTTATTTTATTAGAAGATCAAGATTCAGTACAGAAGGTAAATCCATTCGTGAAGTTGTTAATATTTTACTAATGGAAAACTTATGTAAACAACCAAATTTATTTGCTCTTATTTCTGATACAATGGAGGAACCTATTTTTGTAAGTACACTATTCTGATTCATAACAGAAACTCTATTGAAAATTTTCCCAGCTGTTGCATGACATTTGGGTAAAATGCAAGAAAATTAATTCAACCTAAATGATACAAAATCGACCGGCGTCAATAGATCATCCTTTGGAAAACTGAGGAGCGGTCAAAATTTATGTAGACAAATTTCTTTCTTCTATAACAACAGTTGTAATGACGTAGTCGAACATTAATCCTGTCTCTTTTGGCCTAACGGGGAACGGGGATAAAATCTTTCGTTGCGGTTTAAGTTGACCACTTCGTAGAGCTCAAATTTGTGAGGAGTCAAGGTGCCATCGCTAGAGGATGGGCACCGCTCTCTCGCGTCTTGATTCTCGAATTAAATGTAATATGGTTTGGTAATCGACCGGCGTCAATAGATCATCCTTTGGAAAACTGAGGAGCGGTCAAAATTTATGTAGACAAATTTCTTTCTTCTATAACAACAGTTGTAATGACATAGTCGAACATTAACTCTCCAACCTTGTAGTATCCTGAAGAAGGCAATAAATTTGCCGAAACGTCGGTAAAAAAAAACAACAAAATTGTTGACCATTTCTCAATATTCCTAAGGATAATTTAATAAAATTAAAATGCTATGAAAAGGGAACCGATGGCTACGCCAATGAGGGTTTTTACAACTCATCTGCTTTAAAATTTTACAATTTGACTTCGAAGAGCGATGATAATGAATATAGTGTAAATACTTTCTAAGCCAGCTGTACAATCTTTGCTGAACCTGCTCTTTCTGTAATTTTAAAAATGTTTATTACCTGAATGTAGTTGGTGGGTATAGCACTTCGAATTGATTAAGAATTATAAAATGGATCTAGGGGGAAATATCAAAATCTTATTAGATTTGTTGGTTTCAGTTTAAGTCTATCAAAGCAATAATGAACAATTAGGGTTACACCCTGAATTCTTCAATAAGGTTATCAGATCAATTTGAATTTGATCTTTTCATATCCCAAGCCGCCAAAGATGAACATTTCGAAATGAGATTATTTTTATTTATTGTTTAAATTTAAAACAATTAGTACTTAAAATTAATAAAGTGCTTAATTAATCGCTTCCCAGCTTTTAAAGAAATGTGTTTATTACACTACATAATTTCTTTTTTATTTATTTAATTTGTTTGTCCATTTCTTGGGTTATTATAAGTAAAAGTTCAATAAATTTTGAAAAAGGAAAAATTAAATTACTGTCTTTTCTTGTGTCTGGATTTTTCCTTTCTTTTTTAATTCTAATTTAAAAAAAAAGAAGTAATACTTACTAGTGAAGTATGTTAACAAAATGTTCACTAACAAGTTAAATGTAAGCTTTCAGATACTGGGAGTTATGTGATGTTTATCAACCCGTTGGAAGGGGATTGTGAAGAAGATATTACTTTAAATCCTGTTGGTTCAATTTTCTCAATTTATAAGCAAGTTTTTTCTTTTATTAACCAACTATTCTTCACTCAGCTAATCGAAATAGTTTTTGTTTAACTTAATGACAAGGAGTATAGGTGAACAATGAAACATATTTTTAGATTGACTTTAAAATAGAGAGCATACAGTATGCTGAAATTCGAAAAGAGAAAAATATTCTCCACAATACAGAAAGGCAGAAATTGAAGTATTTTGAATAGGAGAAGATACTACATATATATCGTTGAAAAGTTTAAATAATTCTTAAAGGAGAAAGAAGGAATGGCCAAGGGATATTTTAGAAGCCGTAGAGAGGGCATGGTGGCTTCAGAGAGCATGAGAGGGAATGAAAATTGGTTGATTGCTGAGAAATAGGTTTTGGGCATTGGAAGACATGATTCCTTAACGAAGGAACTCCTCTAAAGAATGCAAACATGCACCCTAAATCTTGTTTTGAAGTCTGATAACAGTAAAACATATTTTATAGCAAAATATGAATGAGCAAATTTAAAAATCTGTTCAATGGTACCTTAATTTACAATTCTTGGCAGACCAAGAAATGAGATTAAAGTCATCCGCTAAATCCAAGTTATTGATCCTTTTATCCCTAAAAAGGGTTTTAATACATTTCGTAGTTGTTTTTTCATTACAACACACGCTTTTTCAAAAATTTAGGGACATATTTCTTCGCCAAAATGCAGCTTTTTGATGATGTGGAACTCGATTCAGTTCTACTAAACAGAGTTGTTGCATCCTTTACTATGGAATTTCTTCCATCAATTGTTTTTGGTTTTATTTTGATATTAACAAGTTGTGTTGCACTAAAACCAAATTAGATCTATTGAAAGGGAAGGGATTAGCTATGAGGTTAGCATACTGGACTCCCACGCGGAGGACCCGGGTTCGAATCCAGCTGCTGACCCTTAGATTTTCTCTTCCTAGGAGCTTCTTACAGCTCACTGTCCGGTGATGGACAGTGTTGTCTGTAACGAGAGAACACTGTCCGGAGGCCGGCAGTGCACTGAAAAAAAGCTCCGGGCGCCAATAACCTTAGATGTTGACGCGCCTTAAATCATAAAAAAAAAGATCTATTGAACTTAAATGATAAATGAAGAATTTAAAGGTACATTTCTTTTTTTACAAAACTAGAAGACCATCTGCATACAAGAGAGGATTCTTGATCAGTAAGAAAAAGCAGGTCTTGTGTCGAGGAGTAGACATACTGTTTTCTGGATTGGCTTTGTATGGAACCACTGCTACTGTATTAATAACAAATTCACCCAGTAGGGTCTTAGAATTCCAATTGGATAATGTAAGTTTTCACTAATATCTAATATTATAGAGTAATGTTGGTATTGTAAACATTATTGTATTTTCTATATTGTCATAAATTTCAGCTTAAATTTTTAAGGAGATGAAAAAATAAGAAAATTTGTCTATCTCACCCTTAATCAAAGTGTAAGCAATGCCTTTAGAAATAGAAAAAATATCCTTTAAAGAACTGCAATAACATTAAACTCTTTCTTCTCAGTTTTTATTTCAAAACATCTTTGGTGAATACAAACTATATAAAAAAAAAATATCTTGCATTAGCCCAAAACAATGCAATCTATGTACTAAAGATTATAAATTGTAAAGTTCCCCGTTAATTTTAATTAATTAATAATCCACTCTATACTCTTCAACTCCATGATGGTCTTTGCTTTTTTCGAAGATCTTTATCGCTATTTTATTTTATTTTTTAATTAATGTTGGTTCTGATTACTTGTGATAAATACTTTTTTCTTTTTCATAAAAATCTTTCTTTTTTTTTTTATTTATGATGCAATTTTCCGTTATTAAAGACATTATATTTCTATATTCTGGAGAATATCCGTTAGTCTTTAAAGCAGTAGACAATGTAGAGGGTTTAAATAAGAAGTAAATGCTATTGTCTCGAATCACGATATATTTTTTATTTCTTTTTTCTAGGAGAACAAAAATATGTATTTATGTACAAAATTTTCTTTAAAGATTTTTTTATGGAACTCTTTTTTCTTTTGAAAAAGTACAAAAACGTACTTGTAGCCATTTAGGAATAAAGGACATTTAATTTGATCTTATTTTGTTCTCTACCTTCCATACATACGAGGGTCGTTTGAAAAGTCCGTGCAAAAATAAAAACTACTTAATTTTTTGGGGTAAACCTTTTTTATTTTTCAACATAGTCTCCTTTTAAGCTTATACACTTCGTCCAACGCTGCTCTAGTTTGTTGATCCCTTCCGAATAATAGGATTTGTCCAAGTCTGAAAAGTAGCCATTCGTTTCTGCAATCACCTCCTCGTTTGAATAAAATCTTTTTCCCGCCAGCCATTTCTTCATATTGGGGAACAAATAGTAATCCGAGGGAGCCAAGTCTGGAGAATAGGGGGATGTGAAACGAGTTGGAACCCTATTTCCATTAATTTTGCGACCACAACTGCTGAGGTGTGAACTGGTGCGTTGTCGTGATGGGAAAGGACTTTTTTGTGGGCCAATCGTGGGCGTTTTTCTTGCAGCTCGGTTTTCAAACGGTCCAATAACGATGAATAATATGCACCTGTAATAGTTTTACCCTTTTCCAGATAGTCGATGAGGATTATTCCTTGCGAATCCCAAAAGACAGTCGCCATAATCTTTCCGGCCGAAGGAACGGTCTTCGCCTTTTTTGGCGCAGATTCCCCCTTGGTAACCCATTGTTTAGATTGTTCTTTGGTCTCAGGAGTGTAGTGATTTATCCATGTTTCATCCACAGTGACGAAACGACGCTTAAAGTCCTGCGGATTCTTCTGGAACAGCTGCAAACCGTTCTTCACACGATTTCGTTTTTGGTCAAGCGTGAGCAATCGCGGCACCCATCTTGCGGATAGCTTTGTCATGTCCAAATGTTGATGCAAAATATTATGTACCCGTTGATTCGAGATGCCCACAGCACTAGCAATCTCACGCACCTTCACTCTTCTGTCATCCATCACCATATCATGGATTTTATCAATGATTTCTGGAGTAGTAACCTCAACAGGGCGTCCAGAACGTTCAGCGTCACTTGTGCCCATATGGCCACTCCGAAAATTTTGAAACCACTTATAAACTGTTCTAATCGAAGGTGCAGAGTCAACATAATGTTTATGAAGCTTCTCTTTAGTCTCCTGAGGCGTAGTGTTCATAAAGTAGTGTTTAATCAACACACGAAATTCTTTTTCGTCCATTTTTTGAAAATCACTCGACTTCCTCGATTCAAACGAATGCCAAACTCAAAGAAATAGACCGATCTGGCTGAAACTTGGCGTGTGTTCTTCAAAGAGATGCTACTAACTAAACATAACCTCGATACGCGCCAGTAGTGCTATCTCTCTGACTTTGCACGGACTTTTCAAACGACCCTCGTATTGCAGGATGTTGCTGTTATAACTTGCCATCTCCTGCTCTTTTTGAAAATATCTGAAAACATTATCACCGCCCTTATCTTTGCACATATGATTTTTTGCAATTACTCCTTTTTATACCAAAATATCAAATAAGTATTTTAATTTTAATTATTACAGATTTAATTTATTTGTTTTGTAAGTAGGTAATTTTATTGTTGAAGGTGATTGGAGAATTTACGCTATTGGATGGAAACGTGAAAATCCCGAAGAAAGGAAATTTTTATTACGTGAATGAAAAGTACGCTCATCTGTGGAATAAAAAAGTGTGTCAGATTATTTATTCAAGAAAACTTAGAGACGTATGTAAAGTTTATAATTGCTAAATAACTTTATTTTAATTTTGCCTTTTTTTCTCTAGGCGGGCTTTACGATCGACTATCAAATTTGGTTTTGTAGGAGAAGGCGACTAGCAAACATCATATTTTACTATAAAATTCTCATATTAACCATTAATAAAATCCAAGGCCTATACCGAGAATCGAATTCTTCACCACAATACATAGTATTAGCTTTGTGGGCCTCATACGATATTTTAACTTACTGCAGAGTGTGTTAAGATTACTGCCAGTAACCTCTAATCTTAACGCACTCTGCATTTAAATAATAATAATATTTAGCGGCGATAATAGCTATTGTTAAACGATGCGTCGACAAAAAAAATTAGCGAAAGGTTAGCTCAGTGGTTAGTGTATGGTCTTCACGCGGTGGTCCGGAGGCGAGTTCAGCTGCTGGCCCCTAGATTTTCTCTTTCTAGGACCATCCTATATCTCACAGCCAAATATTATGCATTTTACGTTCTCTGAAAATTCTATTGATGGTACTTCTTGCAAAGAGGGTAGATAGACTCCCTCTAAAGTGATTTTTGTATGAATATTATGTACACTCTCATTTTTCTATAAAAATTCTATTTTTATTTCTATTCCAGTTTATTTTAGGTCTTTTCTTAAAGTTTCATTTCAGTGAAATATACTATTAGAAAATGTTTATAAGGTAATAAGAGAAAATCTTGTTGGTGTTCACACAGATTTTGTTAATCATTTCAACAGAAACTTGTAAGAATCATGTAACAGGGTTAGTGTTGGTGTAGTGATCACGAACGTGGATTTTTTAAGTGGAAGAATCACGAAAACAACAACAATTTTAGCAACATGTTGAATTAATATAGAGTTTGCAGTAAATTAACATAAACTGTTGCTTCAATAGCTAATAAAGGTCAAGGTTAGCTGGAATGCTAATATTAAGGGAGCGCGTGGATAAGAGTTAATTTCAGTTATGCCAAATTTCTAGTCTTAGCCACAAGACTACGCTATTAACCTAGAGATCCAAACTTTGATTCTTTTATTTTGGATAACCTATTGGTAATCAATAAAAGTGGTTCCCTCTAAATTTCTCTTTCTTCGAATGTATGGAAGCAATCCAAAACAAATTATTTTTGTGACTGATTCATTACGGACAAAGTGGTCAATTAAACATACTCCATACAAATAATTAACTAAAGACATAAATCTGATGATAATTTCTAGTAGAAAAAAAAACCCTCAGACTTATTACTTTTATGCAAATTAATTTATGTACTTGTTTATTGACTTGACCGCGCAATTACTTGAAATAAAATTCTATTTACTTATCATACTTGAATATCTTGAAGTAATACAGCTCTAACTAGAACAACTTCATACTTGCACATTACAATTACAATTTTTAAGGCATTCCACTAATTACATAAAATTTTGTTATATTTCTCGAACCATGAAAACGATAATGCTATAAAAATATTGTTATTTTTCAAGTCATATTAAAAGAATTCCAAAACATGAACATAAATTTTAATTGGACATTTTAACTGTGAAATATTGAATTAAAATAAATCCTAGAATTTTTGTCAAGGATCTAAACAGATTTTCACTCTCATTGCTATAGGAATATATTTAATATTTTTTTAAATATCTTGAAATAATACGGCTCTATCTAGTACACAATACTCGTATATTCAGTTGCTTCAAAAAATAGCGAACGAAAAATTGAAAAAGAGCCGAGAAAGTGCTACTCAAATTTGGTTGGTTTTCAGTTGTAGTTTAGGAAAATTTGCCTTCTTAAACAGTATCGATTTATGAAATATTTGAGATTACCAGATTTTCTAAGGATATGTGTAGTACAATGAAAACAAAATCATAATTATTTTCAGGACGGTACATCTAACTTTTACAGACTGTTGGGCAGCAAATGTCACACAATTTCCAAAATATTAAGAACAGGCGGTTTATATGCTTTACCTGCTTTTACTCCAGACGATGCGGTATGGCTATAAAAATTATTTTTAAATAGTTCTAAATATTATACAATAATTTCTCAAAATTATTTATTATTCATTAAGAAATTATTTTAATTTTCTAGCCAAAACTATTATTCGAAGCAAACCCTTTTACTCATATATTAAGAGCAGCCGGTGGGCTAGCCACTACCGGTTTGTACTCACCGTTGGAGATTTGTCCAGAAACCATTCATGATAAAGTGCCTTTTTTTGCTGGCTCAAGACATGGAGTTGAACATGTTATAAAAGTTCTTAACTTTGAAAGGAGTTTTATTTAAAAACAAATAGATAGTTCTCTTCCATTAGCAGTGTTAACAAGGGTTAGTTTAGAAAAAGAACAAATACTCTTTGATTGGAAAACCTGAAATGAACTACAAGAGATGGCCACAAAATTCACTCTAATATCTCATGCGACTCTCTAGCAATCGTTTCTAAATGCATTCTCCAAAGCTAAACACTCTTCGCTCATGTATAATGTAATAAATGTATGTATTTAATATCAAATATGTTTTTTATTTCCATTCCAGTATAGCTTCAAAAGTTTCAATTAATCTGTAGCTTCTATTTTTTCCATCACTTGAATTAAGTTTTCTCTAGACTTATACTGTTTCCTCTCATATGTTATAAGAGAAGTTTCGAGTCGAGCAGGTAACTTATATGAAGTGGCACTACCCATCGAAACAGTTAGCCAGCTCAAATGCTCCAATTGATTATTACGGAGAGTTAATGGCAGATTCTTCTGCAATGTTATGTTGGTCCGGGAATAATATAGATGTTCTGTAAAATTGTAACAAATATAATAAGGAGAGCAAAGCAGCCCAATTCCTGTTCTGATTATTAGTGTAAAAAATTAAACTATTAGAACTTGTGGGTTAATTCTTTTATTTTAGATTGTGTTTTTACTTCATTGAACTTAATTATACCCACTTATCTTATTTTAGACATAAAATAGTTGCAACCACTAGATAAAAAAATTACAATTTTATTTTTAAGACAAACAAACTGTTAAGTAAAAATTCCCCGTTTGGAAGCCAATAGCCCATTTGAAACTAAAGTAATCCTTACTATTAATGTTTGAAAATAAATTTATCAATAAAAATTTAGGAGGGCAAAGAAGCAAGTAGAATAGATAAATGTTTTTCATTATCAGAAGTAAGTTGTGAGGAGTAAAATAATTTAATACAGTCTGTCGGTATCACCTGATTTTATTAGTATTTTCATACATAGAAAATCTTGCTAGTTTCTAGGGAACTGTCAAACAATTTTAATTTTACTAATTTTTTTGAACTAGTACTAACAAATAATATTACTAAACCTAATTATAAAACATATAGTTTTTATACTATGACAGAATGTAAGCGAGATCCAATTAGAAAGTACCCTCAGAAACCAAGAACAAAAGATGCTTTACCTTCTATACCAATTGAAAATATTCCTCAAACTAAATTAATTCCTTTAACGAGGATAATTCATGATTATGATAGAATAAATGCTGATGCATCATATCAATTTAGTCAACTAATATCAGCTTTACAAACTCTTGGCAAAAGTATTTCAGCAGTTTTAAGAAAATCAGGAATAAGTCAATGGTAAGAGAAATGTTTTTAACTATTGCATTAATCTTTTCAGAAAATAGTAGTGTATCATATTAACACTTTTTTTCGGTGGAATTAGATCCTTTTTTGTACAATATTTAAGAACAAGCACTTATGTAGTTGCGTTTCTAGTACTTTCAAGTTCTTGTTATTATTTTTGCTTGTTTTGTTCTATGATTCTTAAATACTTAAATCAACAGTTTTCTGCTATTAACCTTTAGTTTTTTTTATGTATTAAAGTGTAACTGATTTGTATCTAATTATTGATTTCAGTCATATCCTTGGAGCAGATATTTATCAGAAGTCTGCCTCAGAACTGACGTCATTACTAGTAGATTTAGCTATTAAATTAATCGAGACATCTAATTCCACTTGTTTAATACTTACCAAAAATGTAAAAGATGTGATAAAGGTAATTTTTTTTCGCTGATTAACCTTTAATTAAAGGAAATTTCATTAAAAAGGTAATAATTATAGCTCAAGAATATTAAACCCAAGATATGTCAAGACACAGTTTTTATAATTTCTTTTATAAAAACAGGTTTCGGTTATACAATAGAATTGATTTGTAGATGATGAATGATTGTACAATAGCGATCTTTCTTGCCCATTGTACTTCACCTGACAAAACGTGCTGTGCCATCTGTTTAAATAATTAATTATATATTTGTAAAATATAAATACATTTTACAGAATAGAATTCTATTTATTTGTTTAAACATTTTTTTGACAATGAAATAAATATAAGTAGTTCATAGTAACATAAAAGTAAATACCTTTGGACAAACATACGACTAATTAAGTAAATAATTATGTAATAAAAAAAAAAAATGTAAACAGCAATAGTCGATCTGTGCAAAAGAATATAAAGTAAACATAAAGGATAATAAGGAATCAAAGTCAAACCACTCTTCCTAACTGTAAATCGTGCATTCCAATTTGGATCATTGATTAGGTCGGTTATCAAATTATAAATAATTAATGATTAATTATTACTGCAACTCATAACTCTCAGTTCCAAAACATGTTAAAAAATACAGATAAAAACAGAGGACTTTATCAATTTTCGTATTTCTCCTTCTTTACAGGTGCCAAAAGAGCATTCAGGAAGATACATTGTTGCTATTTCTGTGTTAGATAAAAAAATTACTCCTCATGCAACCACTTGCGCTGGAACCTTGTTTTGTATTTTCAAGTAAAATTTATTTATTTATTTAATTTATTTGTTAAGTTAAGTTTGTTAAGTTAGGGATAGATGCACTATTAGTAAAAATGACAATAACTGACACTAGCTGAGGAGAGAAGTTATTCCTTAATTCATCTCCAGGATTAACTACACTCTTCAGAAGAGAATCGCGAGGCCACTGGCATTTTAATCGCCTAGGAGGATGATTGGGAAGGTGATGAGATGAAAAATGGCGAACAAGAGGATTGGAATGAAGAGTGTAAGTTCTGAGGAAAGCTTTTATAGCTAGTTCGAGCAACCTGGACTTGCAAACGGAATTTCTAAGTCTGTGTGGATGGTTAGATTTGAAACGTAAAATGGAGCGTTACGGTAGTGCGGAGAATTTTCGATTAAAGAGATTGAATACGTTGAAGTGTTTCTTAGAAAGTGAAAGATTAGATTGTTTGTCTATTAGTAGTCTTTTAAGTAGTTTACGTATATCGCCTGTTAACTTCATTTAAGTTGTGTGTGCATTCATTTAAAAGTAAAAAATTGATATTTAATTAGAATTAACAAATTTACATTAAAATAATGGATTCAAAGATTATTGGTGATTAGTAAGCTGTATGGTAATTAATGTTGTAGTATTGAATGCAATGTTGTTAATGATTATGTGTAAACCACAATTTTGAAACGGTGAGCAGTTTCCAGTACCTCACTTCATAATTAATAACGTCCTGAATGAGAGAGGAAAAGTGGGCAAGAGGAGATTGTCTAGAAAGTGACCCAATTTTCGTTCTTGCCAGAGTACTCAAGAGCCGATTGATCAGTAGCAGTCCTAAGTTCAGAGTGCATAACTTCCTAATAAAGCCAGTTACCACGTACGTCTCGAAAACCTTGGATGCACAACCAAAATTCGGCGAAGGTGCTTGATAGTTTTGAGCGGAACGGAGAGCCTTTAGGGATGGAAATAAGAGGGCGCCCCAAGAACAAGTGGGAAAACGTGCAATAGGATTTAAGAATACTAAATGAAAAAATGAATCTCATTGTCAACAATGAAAGGAGGTCAGCGATTGTTGCATAAAACAAAAGGCGTCTGAGGCAAAAGAATATTAATTTTCAAACTCAGATCATCTGCCCTTGGACATTCTTTGGTGTTTATCCTGGTCTCTTTTACAGTTTTGTCTGATACAGATGAACAGTGAACAGTACTCGATCCTAGGTCGATAAAATCGAAGTGTCGCATTCGCTAAACTCTAGCATAGAGCTTCTTCAACTAGGATAGCGAGCTAACTTATAAAGCTAACTAAATAAACAAATGATATTGCTTTTAATTTTATATTTTTAAAGTTACTATCCTTTGGATTAGGAGAGCCGACGAGATAATCGATGTTATTCCTGATGAAGTTCTACAACCAGGCAAGAATGCAATCGCAGCTGGCTACATTATTTATGGAAATATGACACTTTTGGTTTTAGCATTGAAGAAAAAAGTAAAGACATTCACTCTAGACCCGGTAAGTGGTTGATAAAAATTGAAAATTTATTTTTAACCGCGTTCTCAAACTTTGATGGAATGATCTTCAAGTTCAGAGCATCAAAAAGGGTTGCCTGCTGATTAACTCAGTAAGAATTTTCTTTAATTCAGTTACTATGGTCCTCATTGAAAAATTTATTCAGGGTACAACATTTTTAGATAGCAGTACATGTTTATACTAGTGTACACATTGTTATAAACATGTAAAAAGTTTTAAGACATGTGGTGATTTTTTATTTGCATAGATAAAACGTTTTGCTACTTTCAATAAAAACATTACTTTAGTATATATATCTTTTTAGGTACTTGGAGAATTTATTTTAAGAAATGACGAATGGAGAATACCGGAATATGGTTACTTCTACAGTGTAAATCACGGAACCTCCGAAACTTGGGATGCAAAGTTAGAACCTTACTTTAATGAACTTCTAAATTCTAAGGTTTTTATTTTATTTAATGTTTTTAATTTAATTCGATACAAGACCAAAAGATCTTTGATCAAGCTAGCATCTTTCACCCCAAATTAATGAGAATCTTTTTTTTTTTTTAAATATATTTCCATTTTTTATTCGTATTTCTAAGCACTTTTTCTAGATATTAAGCGGATCCATCGATATATGTTTCTAGCCTTTTACTGAAGCATATTTCACACTTATCAGGGAAATCTTAACAGATCCACTGTTTAATCAATATTAATTACATTCTTACATTTAAAGCTACGTGGTTTGAGACGGTGCGTTCCAAACTTGAACGTAAAGTCAGTACATAATTCTAGATTACCCAATACATCACTACTTCTGCTATTGAGTGAATAATCTTGCAAAGTTATTATATTACTTTCATCTTGTTAGTCCCATATACCCAATCTTTATTAAACTAATTCCTGTACAAGGCTCTAGAAGCAATTATTTTGAGGTACTCAGTCCTAGAAGTGATGCTATCATTACCTTGGAGATATCAGGTTTTCGCCAACCATTCTTGATAGTTATCTACCCCGACCAGTGCGTGTACAGAAAGATGTCACCCTGCGATGTGCCACACTGGAAATCATAGTCAAAGTAAAAAAAAAATTAAAATTTGCTTAGATTGAGTTTGGAGTTGCAAGTCCGTCATGTTGTTGGATTACAATTAAATGAAAACTGATGAACTCCCAAACATTTCGATTTAACATTTAGTTAAAGAGGTAATTGTTAGTCCCAAGATGGATTACTATCCAATCTGATAAATAATGATCGATACAAACAGTTACCTGACAAATAGAACTAGATCTGTACACTACTGATCCACACTCTTTTCCTCAATTAAATTTTCCGGAGAGAAAATGGTACGAATAAACATAAATCTAAACATATACAATTTGAACATCAAGTTTATATAAGATCGTATGAGTCTTTTCGTATGAATATTGAAAAGCTATAAAAACTATTTGAGTGATACTTACGCTTGGCCAATTTTGACTTGAATCTTATTGTGGTGCTAGTATCTAAGCGAAAAATTCAAATAGCTTTTTTGAATCTACAAATTTTCGTTTTGAGTTAGAGTGATAAATACACATTCAGAGATAGACTCATTCACAGACCAATTTTTTTAAAAACAACTTTTTCTGTCTCAAAGAACTCCAAAATGGATTTCTTTGGAGAAATAATCTTCACTTTCTCTCACTAAATAGTAGTAAATATTTGAAATTTTTAGGCGAATCTATTCTATTCAACAAAAATATTTTTTCATTTTTTGGTGACACTTATTTTTAGAATTTGTACGATTCTAGGGCTACGAAAAGTGGGAATCCAGATATACTGGTTCTCCTGCAATAGACTGTCATTACGCCTTGCAAATGGGTGGAATTTACCTTCATCCTGCAAATAAAAAGTATCCAACTGGAAGAGTAAGCATATTTTTCGTAATATTTGGTAAATTTTTTAAAAATTAACCTAATTCGAAATTAATTAATTTTTTTTTTCTTATATTTTGACAGCTAGGTTTATTATATGAAGCAGTACCTTTGGCTTTTGTAGCAACTAGCTGTGGCGGTGCTGCAATTTCGGGAACGAATCTGACTCTTGAAATAGTACCTGAATACATACATGATTTCACACCGCTTTTTTTAGGTTCTTCAAAGCACATTTCTATATTAAAAAGCTTTCTAGAAGGTGAAAATATTAATATAGAAGGTCAAGAAATAGAAGCAAACTTTGAAGATAAATGAGAGATTGTAGTTTGTTTGTATTTGTTTAGTATTTTTTTGTAAATAACTAAATGCCTTGATCTAAAATTAGAATAATAAATGTGATTATAGAACGAAATTTCTGTGTAAAGGGCAGGTTTACCTTTACATTACAGAAGGAACGTTTCTGAATTGTACAGTAGTAAGTAGGATAGAGGCCTTTTGATAGAAACTAGAGATTGCATAACTAATAATGAAAATTTCAAAAATGTCTTTATAATAAAGAAAAATAATTTTTTTCATTGAAGTGTTTTGTTCTCTTTATACTTTATTTTTCATTTTGTATCCAAAGTACTTGGATAATTAACAAAACTGGCGTGAATAATTAAATTTATTAATTTTTTGAACTAGTACTAACAAATAATATTACTAAACCTAATTATAAAACATATAGTTTTTATACTATGACAGCATGTAAGCGAGATCCAATCAGAAAGTACCCTCAGAAACCAAGAACAAAAGATGCTCTACCTTCTACACCAATTGAAAATATTCCTCAAACTAAATTAATTCCTTTATCGAGGAACCTTCTCTGATTTCTATTTTAAAAGTTTTCTTCATAGTCTGCATTTCAAAACATATTAAATAGTTAACAACATTATACGGCTTGTAGAATGTTCAATAACAAGATGACAAGATGAAGCTGGGATTTTTAAAAACCTTGTTTGTTTCTCGAAACAGTCTCTGTGATAAGTAAAGTTGCCATGATTTCCCTTCTCAGAACACTACTTCTTAAACACAAGATTAATGTATATACTTATAGATTCATCAAATCATTATGAAAACTTATTTACTATAAAAGTCACCCTTGTACACGAGTAAATTAGAAAAGCTAACGATCTATTTCTTTGGGAAATAATAGCAGCTAAACTTTGTATAGTTCCAAATACAACCTAAGAACTTCGATAAAGTTGAATTGAACCAATAAAAGCATTGCGTATTTTCGGCCAACTGTCTTGCTAACAAGACAAAAATATTAAGAAGATTTTGGGCCATGCTTCCAACTTTTCGTAAATATTGCAATGCTACACTATAAGTTCGTATTATAAGCAATGTAATTGTCTATTATTAACTATTTGGTCCCACTGCCAAATTAGGTGTCGTAGACTGAGAAACGAAAACTTATAAAAGGTAAAAACAGCTAAAAGATGAATTCAAACGGGGATCTCTTATTTACTAGACTGAACTCAACCATTACACCGAACCCGCTTAATTCTTTTCATAATCTATGTGTTGGACCATACTTTATAGAGAAGCGTTCCCCACTCTTTCAATCCCAGAAGTGCTATTGAAGTAGGGTAAATGAATCTTATAACAACAATTACTTTACAAACATTAAACACAACAAGTGTTACTCACGTCTTCCAAAACTTTTTTGAAGGCCAGCCAATTTTAAAAGTAAACTATTGCATTTAAAATCATTCTATTGTGTTTTTTTGTTAACAACATATCTGTTTATGAATTTTAACATAAAAAGTCCTTGCACGTTGATTAAAACCTTATTTCTTTAAATTAAAAGAATTGCTCGGTCAGAACCATTAGAAGCATGGTTTATTACCAGATTGTGATAAATAAAAGGAAAATATCTGCAAACTGGAACTAAAATCAACCTACGGTTCCTAGTCTCTTAAACAGACGGCTCACTCACAGTAAATGCAAATCTTTTTTTTGTGAAAACATTGCATTTGCTGTTTTTACTTTCAAATCCAATCAATCTGTTAATCTGTTCGTTATTTTTAATTCAAAGAGGATTCTGTTTAGGCCAACGCATTCTCGTTATTCAAATTTTTAATAAGATTGCTGTTTTCCAGTGACAAATTTTTTATGCAATTGTCGGTGTTTGGGTGCACATAATCCGGTGCAATCTTGATGAAACCCAGAATTAAAGCAGCATGTTAATAAACGGAAAGAAATTAAATATAATCATTAATTTTCCATTTGTATTTTATTAGAGACTCCGACGAAGGTTGGTAGGGGCAGCACCTCCGAAAGTTATCCCCTTTCTTGGAGGTGCTTATAAACTTTTATCATTATTTTTGATTGATGCTTCAGATCAAGAAAACTGAATAGCAAATAATTGATAAGCTTGACCCTTTCAAAAGAAAGTGGGTAATTCGTTTTTTTTACCGCTTTGAAAACAATCATTCTTTAAAGCATTATGCTTTTTAATTTCAGTCTCTCGCCTGAACTCTCTATTCTTCTTTTAATTCAGCCATCTTACTATTACTATTACAAATTTGTTCCTAAAGAAGAACAAAATGAACAATATTTTCCTTATTTAAACAAATCATTAACATATTCTGAGCTTGAAACCGTTACTCTGCAAATATTACAAGATGCTAGGATGTTTCATAAATTTTTAAAGTTCACTATTAAAGAGTATGTTTAAATAGAATCCTCTCATGATTCTAAATTTATCATTTATTATTCTAAATGTTTTATTAGTTTCAAGTGAAGTGAGGAGAAAAGGTAAATATTTTCTAACTCCACGTCATGGCAGTCACTTTTTTGTAAGTACCTAATAAGTAATAATAATAATAATGAAGCTTAAACCAATGACTAGAATAATAAAATAGTATGTAATTATCGACTCTCGATAATTCGAATTTTTCGATAATTCGAACTCTACAGCTGCTAACTTCGGTAAATCGAAAAAAATCAGTGTATTTAGATACGCTCGATAATTCGAAATCCTTTTCTTAACAACAGGGGGAGAGAAGGCTCTATAATTCGAACGAGGCCGCTTCCCCTCTTTATATTGTAATTCGAATTTTCCCTAGTAATGTTTACTTCTCATTTTCCGCTTATTCTTCATTTCCTGCGTAATGTTTCCCTCCTTTCAGCCCAGTTTAACTTTCCAATTCTCTTTCTTAGTTTGTCACGATGGGAAGTACGTCTCCCTTACTGTGTCCGACAAAAAAAAATTATCGCGGCCGTGAAAAGTGGTTCGAAAAAAAAAGATATCGCCAAAACTTTCAATATTCCACCATCAACGCTTTCTACAATTCTAAGTCACTTGACTAAGTCAAGCCACATTGAAACAAATAACTGTTCATCATTTTTTTAATTAGGTACATATGTATATTATTATTTATTGAAATATTAATACATATTCAATTTTTTTGTCGTTTCCATTATTTTTACTTTTTTACTTGAGGCTGTATATGTCTAAAACTTAGGTAAGCTCATACGTATTTTCAATTTACGTATGTCCATACATATATACATAATAAAAACTCTTAATAATTCGATTTTTTTCCCCTTCTTGATAATTCGAAGTCTCGATAATTCGAATTTTTCTTGAAGTCCCTTGGATTTCGATTTATCGAGAGTCGACTGTACCTATACATATCTATACATATACGGAAAAGTAAATATAATTATATTGAAATTACACGGATCTGTAAATCAAAATTATATTCCCTATCATTTAAATAATGATTGCATTGCTTGCAGAAATTGCAAGATCTTTAATACTATAACATTTACATGATTATAGAGGAAATAAAAAGTATGTTTAACTCGCGGATTAAATAATTTAAGAGTGTTACTTCTTTATCACTTAATACAAATCTAGTTAGTTTTTACCTATTTCCAGTGATAAACGTAGATTCAAAATGATTTATTTGTTTACAAATCTATACAACTACAGCATAAAATAAAAAAATAAAAATAATTTGTTTTAATTTAAATATTAAACACCTATTTACAAATAAAGAAAACATAAACAATTTTTTTTTGTTTAGATCAGAGTTAATACTAAAGTAAATATCTTACAAAACACAGCGATATTTGCTTATGCGACAGGTTTTAGATTGAATTGGAATATGCGAATACCTCATGTTACTGGATTCCATCATCATCAACATCACCATCATGAACATTTAATCGTACATCATTCCATCGAGAGGACTATAGATAAGTATGATATAATTAAATCATTAATCTTTAATTATATCATTAAAGGCTTACTTATTCAAAATTTTACTAAGAAACCTAAATTCATTTCTGAATATCCGCCTGATCATTAAAAATAAAAATTAAAAAAATTGTTACAGGTTAAACAATAAATTTTCAGCAATCCTTGAAATAAAGTTCAGAAATCCTTCATTGTATTTTATTTTGTGTTTTCTACTTACAATATCAGAACTTTGAGAGGGTACCTGTTTTTTTTTAAAACTCGTAGGCTCATTTTTGTTATTAATACCAAATGAATTATCGTACAATTAAAAATGCATAGTTATGGATTTTTAATTAGTAATGCGCAGAGATTTAGTTCTGTTCAACCTTCATACCTTTGTTTTATATTTGGTTATGATTTAGTAAACATTAAGCGGTCCTAACGCTGGCCCTTTCATTCATAATAATTTTTTTGTTATTATAATTATAAAATCCATATTTCATCAAATATATACTTTATGTTGATTCCATTCCCAACTATACTTCTGATTTATCTTTATTATACCCTTTATTCTGAGTATTTACATGCATACACATGCCCAATTAATGTTAGAAGTACGGAATTAGAATTAATTGTATATTGTATGGTCCTTACTTTGAGGTACAGAGGGTTGTTAAATAATACTTTGTTGGATGTAGAATGTAACTTTTCATTTGAAAGAAAACCAGTGAGTCCACAACACATGTGTGCAATTTCCCTGAAGATTCATTTATAGTTAGAAGTACATGGAGAGCTACAATTTTATATCACTTTAAAAACTGAAGTTTCAGAGAAACATGACGTTCTAATTTGTAATTAAGATTATAATCTATGCAGAAGAATATAGTAGCATAAGGTTTATGTTTCTGTTAATTACCAAATTAATTTTACAGTTATGGCTTTGACGGAAGGGCTTGTCTAATGAAAGCATTCTGTGATTTAGTGTTAATAGAAAATCACCATGATATCATCAGCAAATTTTTAAGGATTATATTTAAGTAAGTTATCTTAAACAAACTGTTAATCAAATTTATAAAATTAGTCAACTGTGGAAACAACTGCAAGAAACACACTATGTTGTTTATTAAAGTTTTACTTATATTTACTATCTTTTTACGCAAATTAAATAAGCCAGATTACCTTATCAACTTATTTTCGTATTTTTTATTCTTTAAACATTTGGCGAAATCATAAAAGTGGATTAAATCAATGTACCTTACTTATTTATTTCTTTTTATAAAAAAAGAAACAATATGAAGGTAGAAGAATTGAAGATTAAAGTTTCCTTTTTCATATTTTGCTCTTATAAGTACAAAAAATGCAACTAAAGAAACAAGGTGTTGGTGGAGAAAAAAGTTCACAAAATGCACTTGAAATTACATAAACATAAAGACAAACAATTGTTTCTGTTCGCCAATGCACATATACTACTCAAAATAAATTTTGAAGTTTGTTCTATATGTGCTAGTGTCAGATAACTTTTTGTACCGAATAATAACTAAGTATTTGATACATAACTTTTACCATTCTTATTTCTTTAAACTATTTATTTTATTTAAATTTTCATGTGTAAGAGCCCAAATAAAAAAATATTTTGGGCTAGTTAGGCTTGAAACCTTCACTGTTGTATAGATAATTGAACTTTTCCATCGTATAACTAAAACTAAGAATTTGTTTCACTGAATAAATAAGAATTATACTTAAACAATACAGTTTTCATTTCAAAATGTGGTCAAGCAAAATGAGATTCTACTTGAAGTTTATCCACAGCACTTACTCTCTTTCTACTTTCAGTAGAACTAACTTTGTGTTTTATAAAAACCTGAGGTCTTAGAGGACCTAAAAAACGGATAACCTTAAACCTTAAAACTAGATAATCTACACGATTACCATCTTCGGTTCACTAGAAGTAGAAGAGAAATCAAAAGAGATAATATGCAAAACTAATTTGTTTTCTTTTTTTTTTTTAGACCTTTATATGTTGGAACATGTCCTCAAGATATAAATTGTCCTTTCTCACTTATAACTTTGGCATATATGATTTATGGCAACAATTCGACACTTGTTTAAATATGATAATGGCCTGTATAAAGGTAAGTTTTGCTCAGTATTTACGTATTTAGTTTTGTGGGAGATCTGTTTCATCTATCTCAGGAGCTTTATTTGATTTACTTTAAGTGTTTTAAGCAGGGACAACCTTAAAATGGAAAAGCGTAGTGTTTTATTCAAAAACTGGACAAATCAGCCCATCTAAAAAATCAACCTTGAAATAATGGACTTAAGTTATCTCAGTTATTATAAATATTCTCTTCTAACGAAACAAAATTTAAATTACTACGATTTTCAAATAAAGAACACAAAAAAACACTACAATAAATAGATAAATTAAGAAGGACGAACAAATATTCTACGGTTTCAGACCATAAATAGCTAATAGATAAAATTTTCAACAAAGAATTCTCTATTATTTATCAACTAATTATTATTAACACACCATGTTTCCAAAAAGAAACAGACTGTTCCAATTTTTGCCCTTTAACAGTTCGACTGCTTCCAACTGATAACATTTCCCTTTCAGCTAACACCTCAGCAATATTCGTTCGGATGGGACACACTTCTAAACAATTAGGCCAACCCTATCATTTGGTACACAGTTTCCTGGCGACCATGTACGAAACAGACAACTGTGTACAATCCACTTGCAAAATAAAGCTCGATGTCATCTTACAAATATGTTTGATCATTTTCACTAAGCGATAGGTTGATGTGGATAATTTAAAATTTATTAATTTTGGGTGCAGCTGGAGCGTATAAAAAAAACGAGGTTTGCGGTCAGTCTCCAAATATAGCATATAATATAGCAAGGAGTCAAATGTGGAAGGAAGAACAAATAATTTTTTTTTTTTTTTTTTTTGTAATCGACCATTTTATGTAAAGCCGAATCAGCTTTTCATCTTGTAACATTTGAATAGAAACGTTACACCTACCATACAATGGGCTTCATAAAACTCTTTACTTATAATTAATTTATTAAATCTGTCAGGTATGACAATTGTATGAGGGTTTATCATCAAAAACATACTGGACCTGTTAGTTTTTACTAATACTATAAAACAAGCCTACAAACTAGTCAACATTAATGCTTTATTTAAAAGAGATTAAAGAGGTTTTGCATATTTTTTGAACTATTAAATTTGATAAATGAAAATTTTATGCAGAGCGGTTGGATGAGATGTCATTGCCCTCTTAACGGCACCTCTCTGAGTGTAGATCTTGTTGATTAGTAGCCTTTACCTAATTTTTTTTGTAAGAACTTATACCAAACGTGTTAAGTACTTTTTTACCAGTCTATAGCGTTGAGTTATGGGTTTTTTTTTTTAATAGTAAGTTCAGTATGATTAAAGTGTTAGTTTACTTAATGTTATTCTTTAGTTGTTGCATTGCTTCAAATGATAATTCCTCACGAATTCTTTCAAGAAAGAAACGATGGTTAATATTTCCCAAAGGAAGTTCCTTGCAGGTAAATATCAAAGAGTAAATCTGTATTAAGGAGGTTTCATAAATTTAAAGTTGTTACGAGTTACACTCTCCTTGGCTGCGCTTGGCGGAACGTTATTGCTAAAAAAAATCTCTTCTTCCTTAATCCACGATTTTTCTTTATACATCTGCAAACCTAAATTTGGATATGAATTTTGTAGAGTATTTATATAATGAAACGATATTTTATACATCTACAGTTCACGTTATAAAATCTCTCTCAAGAGACTAACTTTCCTTTTTTGGTAATTTTAAAACTTAAACTTTCTCCTCACAACATTAGAAAAATTGTTCGCAAATGTCCAACTAATAATGTTATTTTAGCTAATTAAGCTCGTCCTTAAACAGATTCAGTTCTGATCCTGAGACATCTGTTTCGGTTCAGAAGATCTTCGTAATTCGCGTGTAATAAGCTATCTTTTTTAGCCTGGCATTTATTAATACTCTTATAAAATGACGGTACAATTCAATAGAATTCTATTTTTAAAAAAATATTTATTCTAGAATATTCTTCCGAGAAGTCTTCGGTGAAAAGAATAAATTAAATTTGGTAGTAATAAGAATGAATAGACCGTTCAACACATTAAGTGCCTCAAAAACTCTGCTCGTTCAAATCCATTAATCAGAGTTTGAGAAGTAAAAACAAAAAAAAATCCAAAATTTCACTCATCACTTTGGTAATAATAAGGTCAGAAAGCATATCAAAAGAAGAGATGCTTGCTTATTGTTAGATCCATGAATCTTGGAACGATTATCTCAGTTATTGAGTTTCTAATCAGAGGTACCTTTATTTTGGATAACTAGGGTTTCATCCAACCAGAAAAAAAACTTTAATAAAATAATAAGCTATAAGCAATTTGTTTTTATAATGATGAGAATAGATAGAAAAATAGAATAAAACTGTTCTTCCTGAGCAGTGAAAGAGAAAAGAAAATTATCGACGTTGAAGGTATCGGCCATACGAAACATCCTAGGCAAAGTAGTTAAAAATCTGGATTGTTCCCTTAAAGTTAGTATCAGGCCTTAAATTATGATGAGAAGGTTTTCCCAGAATGGCCAATAAAACACTATTCTTCTAAAAAGTTTGTTATAGTGAATTGCACTATTGATGACTTTGCACACTTAGTATCCTCATTAATAATTTAATCAATAAAAGAAGAAGAAACATTCTTTATTTAATAATTACCTAAATATACTCAGTTTCTCCTTTAAAAAATACCAAAAAAAAGTAAGAAATTAAATTAGTAGAAATACAAAAATCGTAAAGACTGATCCTGCGATAATCAGATATTATCAATGATTCGAAAAATGCAAATAAATTAACTGCCTTGAAATATGTGATATATATAAAATAAGTATCAACTGTTATTTTCAATAAACTCCTCTAAATGACATATATTTACATTTTAAATGACAATGAAATTCACTTTTATTTAAATTTAATAATACATTATTTTTCATTTCAGTTAGTTTATTGTTTTCTATATTCAACTTACGGAACTCAACCAGGAATATTTGTAATTGGATTTACTGTTGGTCTAGCCTGGGAGATTCCAACAGATCTTAGGGAATACTTTTATGAACATGGCAAAGAACAACTTCATGTTAGAGATCGTAGACAACTTTATAAAAAAATTGAAATTTTTCTAGATGCGTAAGTAATTTATTTCACTAAGTAAAGTATTGTAATTATACTCTACTTTCAAAGAGAACAGAAAGAGGAAGATAATAATAAAAATTTTTACAAACTTTCAAGAATTAGATTTCTCAACTAATGATAAAATCCAATAAAAAGTTAAAAATAAATCCGGTGAGAATACCCACAACTTTACTTACTTCAATTATTACAATTGTAATGAAAATATTAAAAAGTTGGGATTTTTTTTAGGGTTGACATGAGTGCTTGTCCAACAGAGCGTTTTCTTTAGCACAGAACTTGAAACGAAAATCACTCCCACATTCGTACATTTCCTCAAAACTTCAAAAATAAAATTTTCCTTAAAATGTAACTAATGAATGTAATTATTACATTAGCTGTTTACATTTTCCAGTAAATTTATGTAAAAATAGCACTTTCCATACTTCCTATTTTCTTTACTTTGAATTCTTTCAGTGATTTAAATGTATCTAGTCGAATTATCCTGTTTATATGATTTCACATTGTTTGACGTTGCTATCAAAGTGAAGAAATGGAATAATCACAAAATTAATTTTTTGTATTTGTGCTATAGATAAAATAACAAATTGCAGCTGCACAACTAATTGCGTTGCTACTCAGCACTCTCATAAGTCACATAGATATTTATTTTATAAATTAATTTAATTTATAAATTAAGGTGTGAAAGTACTTTAAGCTGGGAGCCTTGAAATTTAAAAACAAAAATAAGAATTAATTAAATAAAAATAATTTATTGAAATATTAAATAAAAAAAGAATAACACATTACGTTAATGAGCACTTAAATAGTAATCCAAATGAGACAAATAGAAACATTAGAATAATAATTAAATTCTGAAAGATTGTCGTCAATATAAAATAAGTCTTAAAAATATCAAGAAAATTAATTCTGGTCAAATGATTTTTCAGTCTGATTCGGACCACGTCAAAACATTTACTGGTCACAGCGGTGATGGGTGCGTTGAGAATTGTACCAGAATTCGTGGACTCTTGTAAAATTCACTTTCCTCAAACTCTTTATGAAACTTTTCCTTATTTAAGCTTACACATATATGTACATAAATATTTTGTTTTAATAGTTATTGCTTCTCTTGGTCTGTTAATAAACTGCGCAATACATAAACAATCGTATTTACTGTAGTTAGAAGAAAGAAAAGTTTAGAATCCAAAATACTTTCTTACTTTATCTTTTCAGTATTTGATATTTTAGATCTAGAAATAATTCACTTAAATTAATTATTGAAGTAGCACTGATTCTAAATGAATATATAATAACTGATTTCAGGATTGGTCATGACGGCAAAAACTGCGTTCTACATTCCATCTGTACTGTTAATAAACTGGAAAGTAAAACTCTTCCGTTCATTCAAGCAATACTTCACTCGATATTCAAGTAAGTACTACCTCATAGCAATATTTCATTCGATATTCAAGTAAGTACTTCCTGCTATAATCAAGAATTTTTATTAATGCGAAGATAATACTATAAGAAATGAAGGAGACCATTAAATTAGAGTATGTAACTACATCTAATTAGAGTAGGTAGTATGGTACTTAACCTTGAAGCGCAACTGGTTTTATTCTCAATTGACCATTTCTTTACTAGAATCTTGCACCTTGTAATGTTTAACTTATGTAGTCTAGGAAGTAATAGGAAATAAACTTTTCTTAAGTTAAATCTTAGCTAAACTATAACTCGTAATATCTCGCTTTGTAATTTCTAGATTGTTATGGAATTTGGGCCAATTGTAGACTAATGAGAGAAATTGAGATACATGAGAGAAATTTAGACGTTGTAGTTGCAATAGTCTATGAAATAGTGCAAGTTCAACATTTTGTAACTGAAATCTTACCCAAAGTTTAACCCAAAATGTTTCGCTTTTTAATGGCCAGATTCTTTTGGATTTTGGCTAAATTATAGACTATTATAGACAAGATTAAATAAAGACAAATACAAATATTTAGTAAATAGTAATAAAAAGACCAATTCTGTACCAAAGATATTCATTAACATTGTGTTAACCTTCAACACCATATTTAACGTTTACATTGCTAATAATCTTGTACAATTGATGTAGGAGACAGCAATGTTATTTATATAGATATCTTGTGCAAATGTTCTGCATGACCTTATATTATTTGACTTGTTCAGATGTATTTCACTTTGATCAGCTACCAGACATCGATGTTTTACTATATTTTGGATGTAAATTACGAAAAAAAATATATTTCATATTGCATAGACATATCATAACTTAAATTTTACCGAAACTTCAACCCATAATATCTCGCTTTGTCATGCCAGTTCGATTTTACGTCATTTACGATAGTCTATCTTCTAATGAAACAAAAAACTAAGTATTTTTAAATGTAAATCACATATTTATATTTTCAGTATGGGAGATGTACAGCATTGGCTGGAAGAGGAGGACCATCTGTATCGACATGCTGGAAGTGGGAAAATTGACTGTGATTCCTTATTTCCATGTAATCTTACTTTATTCCAGCAGTATCCCCCTTAAGTTGTTGAATTATCAATAAAATGTTTCCTTTTGAATTTGCAACACAATAATGATTATCACTTGTGAAGTTGTTTGTTGTGAAATACATTTTTCTTGATCTCTGAACGTTTACTTAAAGTTCGCTACATGTACATGTAAGGCAATTGTGTGTATTGAGTAGGGATGGACCGTTTATAAAGTATGTTAATTATACATGTATATTTAAATGAAGCATTTAACACTTCATTTTGTTTTCTGTTCCTGTTATTCCTTATTTCTATCTGGAAGTCTAAAAACTGATTGAAGAATGAAACATTTTACACTTTTCATATTACTGAGCCATGTTAAAATTACAATTGGTGACAATAAGTTTATTGGAAGTGACTATTTAGTGGAAGACAACTGCTCAAACATTATGCACAGAAGAAGGAGGTACCTTGCATTTCCAGAAGATTCCCATTTTGTGGTAAATATCTAATATTCATTTATTTCTTGAGAGTTACAATAAAGTACAGTTAAACAACAAATGTTTTTATTTATCATTAATGAAAATAATAGTTGTTTCCTTTAAAATAAACAAGATTCTCCAAAACTTGATTGACCTGTAAGGAAAGAACTTCGCTTAAATTATTTCCTGAGGTTTCAGAGAAAGAGCTGTGTTAAACAATAACGAAAAACATAGTTTCCCTAAGACTGAAGTATTAAAACAATTTGCTTTACGTTTTTAAATTTTGTTTGTTTGTTGTTTGTAATTAAATATATTAGTAATTTAATCTGTATCAGAACGTTAGGTTGAATAGAAAGTTACTTTACGCTTCGTTTTCCATAACGAATTCTTTTGACTAAATATTAGTTTAGATTAATTAATTTAGTTTTTGACTAATATTAATTTCTTTCATTCGAAGGACATCCCCTCATAAAAGTCAATTAATATTCCACATATGTGCAGTTGATTTTATGCTAATTTTATTTGCTGATTTTATGGGACAAAGTGTCCTTGTTCGAGTAGAGTAAACCTTCTTCAAATTCCAAAGAGAATATTACTTAAAGGATTACAAATGTTAGTTAAAGTTAACACTTGTAGTGATCACTCAAGGATTTTTTTTTTGTGGTCGATGTTTACAGTTCTTCTGAAATGGACAACAAATAACCATAAAAATTGGACATCAGTTTGGTTTAGTCGGCCAACGAACAAGAGATCTGATTAGGCATTACTTGTTTACACTTACTTAATACTGTATGTAACCTTGAACGTGAGAGTGCTTTTTCTCCAATGAGCCAAACTTTCAGCTTGAAAAGCCCTTTACAAGGACATAATATGTGGCTTGCAAGTTACTTGGACAAAATTCTGCACTGGATACATCACTCCAATGCGCTGCATTGTTTCCTCAGTCACCAGACCGATATTAAGAGACCTGAGGTCATCTACTAAATGGATGGACAGTTTAGAATGAATCAATTCCTTAGCAAAGTTAGCGATTTCTGGTTTCCACCCTTTACTGGGCTGAACTAGTGAGAAATTTTTACTGTACCATAAAAGATTACCACAGAAACCTTCCAGAGCAGGCCCTCCTTGCTTTCAGTATTCTGAATGCTCGAATATCCAGCAAAAAATTGATTAATATCCAATTCTCATCAGGTGTTCAGGCAGTCCTACACAAGCCATGGATTTCTCTCAAAGAAAATGATGACTATGGCGAGGGTTATCGTCTTTTTATAACTATCAGAATAAATTATCATTGCAACTAGCTTTGCCTCAAATAATGTAGATGGTTTCCATGATTACTGTTTTACTACAACGTACCATATGCTTTATTGATCCATTTTATATTGTTTTAATGGAAGTAACTTCGGATTAACTTCTAAATCTCGGAACTAAGACTTCTTCATACTTTGTGAACTTCTTTAAAACAATTTAAGAAAGAGATTTTACGAGAATGGATTGCTTTCAAGTTTCAGTAACTTTTTTGGAAGGATTCTATTAATAATAATCCCTTTACAGGTGACAGTATCTTTATTAAAGTCTACTCCATTTCAATCCACCGTCAACACACTGCATGAGATTGATGTTGCTCTGCCGTTGCCGAAATCATTATATCCACCGGTACTTTTTCATTCTCGCAAAGAAAAGATAATTCTTTTCAAGCAAATTGAAGCCTTAATAGACATGTAAGGAAGTTAGTAAATAAACATTTTATATGCTATTTGAAACAATGGATTTATTCCAACAGATGTGATATTTGTTTATCGTAAAAGATTGTTACTTTCATTTTGTACCTCAGCACCCAGGTTACCAGTATATGCAAGAAGTATATTCAAACATTATGCATTTTACATACATACGTTCATAATTTACGAATTAGTTAACTACAGTGTATCACCACAGATTTTAAACCTAACATTAGAGTGCCTGTGATGAACATGGCATATCACAAGTCAAACGCCACGCAATATAATTTGTAGACCTTTGTATCTTCCTAAGTGAAATATAAAACAGTTTTTATTAATTCTGATTTTAAACATTTTGATAATAATATTTTTTAAGAGTTATTTAATACGTTTTTTCAAGTATTTAAAGCATTTTAATAGAGAATAACATTTCTTAACTTTAAAGAGCTTTGGTGACGCGTCCACACTGTAAAGAGATTTTTTTTTTTTAAATTATTTAATTTGTGATGCTATCTGCTTCATTCTTTATGATTAATAATTTATAATATTTTTTCCCTTAAGTGTCTAATTATATTGTACACATATTACAAATTAAACTAAGTCTCTATTTAGAAAAGTAATTGACATTTTCCGTTTTCATGTTAATTCTTTGGGATTAAAAAAAAAATAAATTAAATTCTCGTACGAAACTTTACTACTATCTAAAAATTCTATGTTGAATTTTTGCGTTTTAGAAGCCATCTCACCCACTACTTTTGGAAGTACCTTAATCAAACTGTGTTGGAAATCCTACTCAAAGATTAAATAAAACCATAAAGAGGTCGTCTGCAGAAATCTAAAGATAAATATATATTATTTTAAGGAGATCCTCACTACCAATATTATCCACAATCAAATTTCTTTTTTAATTTCAGCTTTCAACTAGATCTATCCTCAGATGGCCTCTTTTCTCAGTCCGTAACCGTAGGAGCTTTCTCGGACGCCATCTATCTGTTTTTCCTTGGGTCTACCGATTCTTTTTCTTCCTTCGGCTTCTCAGTCAAAGATTTCCTTAGCCATCTTTCATTCTTTTTATGCAGCTGTACCATCTAAGTTTCTTTTTCTCCACCTTAAGCAAAACATTTTTTAAAACGTTAATTATCTTTCTTAACCCTTTGTTTCTTACTCTTTCAAGCCTTGATATTCGTGCAGCCCTTCCTCAGTAATCCATTTCGATTGCTAGAAGCTTTTGCCTTAAAGCATTATTCAAGGTCCAAGACTCAGCAACATATAATAGTATACTTTGTACCAAACTACTAAATATTTTATTACCTATTTAGTAACTATTTGGAATATTGCCGCCCCATATCAATAGGTGCCATTTGCTCTATTTGCGCATACATATCTTTGCAATACATAATATTTACTTGAAGCATCCTTACTGATGATAGAGCTTCGAATTCCGAATTCCTAATACTCCAGACATAGATAATCTGTTCCTTCAATTAGAAACAAATGCGAGCCATTTCAAGTATTCAGATATTAATAATGCTGAGTGATGGAGGTTTGAATGCGGTATCTTAAAAACACAACAGAGAGACTTCTTTGAAAGTTTTATAATAATAATCATCTTAGTTTTCAAAATTTCATTCTCCAGAAGTTGAACCAAACTAGGTTGATGACCACTAAATGAAGTGAGCTATCTTGGAAATGATATTTGTTGAATATAAACATATTCAAATATGGAATAAAATTTGCATTTAAATAGCTTCTAGTTATAACTAAAAATATGCGCCAAACGGAGAAAACGTCTTGGGTGGAAATTTGATTCTTCAGTATCGTGAGGCTCTTTGGATAAATTCATAATTTAAAATATTTTTAAACGAAAGCAACTAAAAGCCTCCTTGTTTTAATAAGTGACTATCAAAAACAATTTTATAAGCAAGGATATTTATAAAATTTAGACAATTTAAATATTACAATATTTTTTAAATACAGGCTTGGTTACAATGGTAAAAATTGCCTGCAAAGACTGGTTTGTGAAGTTATGTTTCTGAGAGATGAATTTGTTAAAAATTCTCTAGTGCTTCAAGTTTTGGTTTTGGTATTTAAGTAAGTTATATATTCATAAATAATTATTTAACATGCATTTGTTCTTGTAATTAATATACTGATTTTTTTTGTTTACAAAACAGGGTTTCATATGAAGATAGTTCCAAAGAATTAAAAAATAAATTTTTAATTAAAATGGAGAAATTGAAAAAGAATAATTGTCTAAATAAATGTAAATTTTCAATGTTTCCTGCTTTTCTTTTAAAATTTGATTAAATAAAAATTATATGAGATTCATTTGCCTACGAGTATTTATTGACATTCCAGCAATCCAGCATTAATCTGAAATAATGAGAATAACTAATATGCGCTATTTATACTTTATGTATGTATACATTAATTTGAATACATTAAAAGTTTTTAATTTTTACTCTAAGTAAACAAATCATCTGAATTTTTCCAAAATATAATTTCATTCAGTTTCAATCTTCCTTCTAATACTTGTTCTCTTTCAAATCTGTAGTTATATTTCTCTTTACATACATTATATTAATTTTCAATTAAAATAACTAATTTGAAGAATTTTGTAAATAGCAACTTTAGACTTGTTGTTTCTAAACTACTTCTTATAAATGATGTTCGGTTTCTCACTTTTACAATAATACTAGGGGCAACTAACCAGTAGTTAATACTCGTAATTTTCACTTGAAGAAATTATATTAATTAGAGCTATGCAAAATATGAATGTCTCATTCTACAATTTTTTACGTCAAAAGTTTTTGGTTTCTAAATCAAATGTCTAATTCGTTAACACTAACTGCATAAAAACCAAGAAATAAAATCACCCAGCAATGTCACATTTTGTGGCATTTTTTAATAATCTAGTCTCAACCATAGGGATGGACCATCAATGATGCGCAAAGAACAGCATATTAGCTATTTTCTCTTTTAGTGGTAGAAGAATAGAATTTTTCGGTCCTTGACTAACTTGGTTTAAATATTTAGACTTAACCTTTAGAATATTGTTCTGAACGTTCAATGTCATCTACTATGTGAACATTTAATTTTATTATTTTTAATTTCTCTTACTTATTAGTAAGAGAAGTTATTGAGATCATGTTAACTTTTTAAAATTAACTTTTTTGTTCTCGTAAATATTCCTTTTCGAGGTCTCTTTGAGTTTTAAATTGATTAGCGGTGTGAAGAAAATATCTTAAATACAGAAAATCGCAGGAACCTGGAACACTTGCATATCGATCTTCACCACAAAGAGTTCCGATTTTAACTAAAGCGAACGTACACCCTCAATCGGATGAACCAATTTAATGAAAAGATTTTTCACTTTTTTGTGAATAAAGATGGTTGCTATGAGTTTCTTTGAAAAGAGCTAAAATGGCTTTTACAAAGCAGCCTTCTTTATGAAATTGTAGAATTTTTTTTTTCATAAGAAACATGTGCTCGAGGGCTTTCGAAATTAACTCCTCGAGGGCCAGAAATCCCGCCAGAAATTAATATCGAACATTAGGCTAACCTCAAGAGTTGGCTTTTCCCGTTTATAGACGAAGTGTTTGTTTAGATCGCGGAAGAACTTCAAGTGAAATACCAAGTGCCATTTTAGTGTAATTTCGGTTCTGCAAACTGTATATTAGAAATTCATTATACTCTATGATTCAGATTCAGGTTTGAAAAAAATGTATTAATAGACTAGCAATCCGTCTCCTTCCACATCTGATAATTGGATACAAACGATTGATCAAAATTTTCCGTAATTGAATAAATATTTTCATTTAAAACTCTTAATTTTATTAATTATTATGTTTTGGCACGCAACAAACATAATGCTTCTTTTGTGTACAAATGTATCTTGGTGTGAATAAGTGACGAGAAATCCCTTACTATTGTCTGGTGAGATTATCTTTATCATCCTCATACTTACGGGGGGGGAAATATGTTAAATGGTATTTAGAACTTTTATCAGATTACTATCGCACAAAGGTTTCATTTAAATGGCCGATTTGGACTTCTTCTTTTTTTAAAGCAATTCTTTCTTTATGAGAATGCCCACTGTTAGATAGAGGTAAACAAAAGTGGCAATCTGCCAAAGAGGTTGCAAGGCAATACAAAAAACGTTAACCAATTTTTTTTTTTTTTTTGTTAACCTTGAAATCTTAGTTTTCGTGTATTGTTTTTAACTTCTAATTGATTTATTTAATTCTAAACTTTAATTAGTTTCAATATTCTCAACGGAATTTAAAAGACCCTTTTTATTTAAAACATTGGCAATCATTATCGACAGATTTAGCTAACTTTGATTTCTCTCTTAATGCTTTCTTGTTTAAGCCATTAAAGTTGCAAGTGCATTATTGTATAACAGTATCACATTTCATTCTTTGATACACATTGTATTCGGCTTGTCTTAATCTGCTTTTGTATAATAAACTATTTTGCAGATACAGTTACATGAGTAGGTAATAAAAGTGTTCTATATGAAACAAATGTGGGTCAGCACTATTTATTCACACAATTTTCATAAAAAAGCATCAGCTATGAGCACAAATGACACCTATTAGCTGGAGCTGGTTATAAGTAGTGATTATTACTGACAAATTATTCCATAAAATATTAAACAAACTTTTGAAAAGTTGGTGAGTGTTTCATTAGATTTAATTTACAAAAACTTATTTCCACTGTAAATTTGAATTTACCTCAACTATTTCGATTATAATTCTTAAAAGAGAATCATTATGGATTATTTCCAGTTGTATGCTCTTGACATTTGATGGAGCATTTGGAGTATTCCAAATAAAACTAAAGTAAAATATTGCTTCCGATACCTGTTCCTAGATGGTTTATAAGTTTAACTGGTTTGATATGTTCACATATTTAAATCGGAACTTTAGAAGTAGGTTTGTTTTGTTTATTTTTATTATTATTATTAATTGTTGTTTAACTCATCATTATTTCACTTTTCTACCAAAATTCACATTTCTAGTGACCATCATAAAATGGTAAAAATCTCCTGCGAAACATTCGCACCTCTATTAAGGTATACCGACTCAACGTCACAAAATACAATCAATAATTGATTGTCCTATACTTATAAAATATACTAACAGTTTGCAGAGCTACTTATAACTGTACAGGTATAATGTTTGGCACCAGTTTTAATGCAGTTACTTATTAAAAAAAGTTTTAACAATTATAGATATTTTTAAAAGTATAGATCTACATTAAAGTGATTACTTTAATTTTATAAATAATGTCTTTCATGTAATGAATCCAAGTTAGATAGCCAATATCAAAAAAGAGCACCCTTTCAGTTTAGTAAACATAGTTAATGTTACAGTGGGCGTATCCTATTGGCTGGAAATGTTTCTGATGGTGGGCAAATGATGTTGTCTAATCAATTGATAAGAAGATTTCAGAATTATTAAACTATTTATGTAGCTGTGTAACAGTTTTTGAGATCTTTTCGTTACTGCTTAAGTATTCTCATTCGATTTATTATTCATACTGTTGTCGTGCAACGTTTTAATGTCAATAAAGATTAATGTCACAGCAATCTGGTGTGCCATTTTTTTTTTTTGCAGATAAGTGTGTTGGGATTGTTTCTCGTAGATTATTTACTAAGCAGAACAAAATCTTTCCGTTTTGGAATGTACGGAAATAGCAGACATCGGCATGCTGTTCTTTTCTTGTCTCTTTTCTAGTCGATTACCTGATCGACTATATAACCATTGATGTAAGAGATTGTATCCATACTGGGGACCTTGAGAAGAAAGAATGAGTTGGCATCAAGAAGTGATTATCCACAGCTTTCAGCCCCCTTTCTTAGAGCTTCTGCGGGACACAAAAGAATGGATCTGAATTAGCACCGATTTCCTTTAATTTTTGGAAGTGTCTTCTGAATATTTTGCAAGGCATTAGAGGAGTAGAGTTTCTTGAAAAAGTATGTGGTGATCTAGCCGCTCATTTTTCACCCAAAAAAACCCTGATGATACTGGTTCCATTCAACTGGTAGAGCCATCCTAAGAGCAATTGAGGGCGATATGGGGCGGAGATATGTTGGTTTCAGAGAGAGGTTTACTCCCAACCGCCGGCTCGTTCTTAGGATTTTCTTAGAGTCCTTGTAGTTGTATTGTATTATCAAAGGTTATTGGGATGAAATGACCTTGTTTTCATCCTTCCTCTTTCTTTTCATTTGGCATCCTCTTCAGAATATAATGGAGGACAAGGGAAGAGAAGGGTTCCCTAATTGCTAGCTCCCGTCGGAGAAGTAGAAATAGAGTACACCCTAGAGAATCTTCATTAGCAGTTACTCTCCAAATCTACTGCAACATGTCTTAACTACGGAAATTGTAGGCATTACTTACTACTAATTAAATCAAATACTACTTTTTACTGAATAAAGTTACTTACTATTACAGCAACTAAGTACTACTTACTTCAAAACACCCAAAGTACCACTAATTATCTATCTCTTTAACAAAAACTTACAGTTTAAATTGTTAAGTATAAGGGTTGATTAAACGCCAAAAGGTACACAAATCAGCTAGTACCCAACATTTCATTCATGCTTAGCTGATATAATTTAAGTAATTTTGCTGCATTAACTTTTTCTTCACATTTTTTTAGAAATTATTAGATGTCACAGACCCTTATGCTGGCCCTTTTCATCTACAAAATATTTGTTTAAGTAGCACTGTAGATTGACTGTTATATCTAGTTATTTATAATAATCAAACTATTAATTACAGGTGAAGAAGAAAAACGTTATAAAAAATAAAAAAAAATTATGAGGCTAAAAAATTCAAAACCTTTTTTTAAAAAATGCTTATATCAACATACATCAATGATTTTGTTTATTTTATTTATTTATTTTATTTTATTTATTTTTTTAAATCGTCGGTTTAAGTTCATTCTTCGATTAAAGTAATTGTTATTTTATGTAGTAGTCAAACGTTTATAATAATAGGTAATAATTATCTGGCTTTATTGCAAATAATATAGTTTTCTTCAATTACACTCTTAATGTAGCTGTTCTTCTCACAATGTTGAATATATAATAAATAAGATATGCATATTTTTAGGACAGCTAATTATTCCAGTATTTTACTATAAGTAAAATTAGGGGGCCTAAATTAAATTACAATTGAGAAATGAATAATTATTGTTGAATAATCTACTTGTTATTAACTGTGTGTTATTTGTGCTCACGAATATTTCGGTAAGACGAATTCAAGACTGAAATATTCTGTTAAATCCGTGATTCAAATTTAAACAGTAGCTGACTCTAACTTTGTTTTTCTCTACTTTAACATGAATGTATATGTGACTACTAAGAATAAAGGGCATATTAAAGAGAAATTTGAAGAATAATTTGAAATGGAGTTAAAATAAATTTTTAAATAGGTAAAAACGAAGATATAATATACATTTTATCATAATTATAACAAAATAATATTATGATCTGGCCAGCATAAGGGTCTGTGACATCTAATAATTTCTAAAAAAATGTGAAGAAAAAGTTAATGCAGCAAAATTACTTAAATTATATCAGCTAAGCATGAATGAAATGTTGGGTACTAGCTGATTTGTGTACCTTTTGGCGTTTAATCAACCCTTATACTTAACAATTTAAACTGTAAGTTTTTGTTAAAGAGATTTTTGTACCTTTTGGATAGATTTTCATTTTTGTCTATTTTACAAAGTTACTTATCTGCTTCACAGATTTTTTTAAAATTTAGAATAAGCAATTCTATCATTATAACCTGATAAGGTGTTAAGTCGGAACCGTAACTACCATTGGAGAGATCTTTTTAAAGAATGATTATAGTTGCCATCCTCAATAACAATTTTTTTGAGAAAGCGTTTTGAATAAAATAGGAAGGTATTTGTACGTAAAAAGCAAAATTAAACTGCGATTTCAGTACTTCCTCTTAAGAGGAGTAAGAAAAATAAACTGCGATTACAGTACTTCTCCCTAAAAGGCAAAGATTTTGAATCGAACGACTATTCATTAATGTAAATAGGTTCACCCATTGATAATTTTAACGATTGCAGTACTTCCTCTTAGTAGGTGCAAGAGCATCAGCCACGTAGAGGAGCTTTAACCACTTATTCGTGCTAAATTTTATCAAAATCGGACAAAGCGTTACAGAAATATTGGTAATAATAGTTTTAGAAAGGGCCTTACTTGGGTGGGGCAAACTTCCCTCTTTATGAGGCACAGCGTTCAGACTTTTAAAGTGCAAATCTGTAAAAAATTTCAATTCGAATGACACTTCATTCATGACAATCGGTTCTCGTGTCGATAATTTGAAACGATTGCTATACTTTCCCTTAACAAGTGTAAGAGCTGATCGCCGCTTTAATGTTACGTAGGGGAGCCCTAACTCTATCATCCTACCAAATTATTTCAAAATCGGGCTAAGATTTACAGAATAATTAGTAATAATAATTTTGGAGGGGGCCTTACATAAAGGGGGCTAACTCCTCTCCTATGCGATGTACAGCGTCGAGACCCCCAAAAGGCACATCTACATAAAATTCCGAATCGAATGACACCTCATTCATGAAAATCGGTTCCCGCGTTTAGGCGCTACGTAGTTTACAAAAAAGGTAACAACAAGAAGAAGAAGAAGAAGAAGAAGAAGAACAAGAACAACAACAATTTTTGAAAAAGCCGTTTTTGCTCATTTTCGGCAACTTTTTTCTCGAAACCTATTAGATCTGGGTTGTTGCAAAAAAATTGCAGCTATAAAGGAGGGTTTGCCCTATAATTTAAAGAAAATTTGGGAATTTTATCTTTTATAGAAAAAGAGAAAAAAATTGTCAAAGTTGGGTGTTTTTCAACATTACGCTTTTTCGTGCAGTTTTTGACGATCAACCCTTATACAACTGTCCTACCGGACAGTTTTAATTTTTGCTGCGTCTCAGGGCTGCGTCGCAAACTGAAAGATAACCTCTCTTTTGGTCAATGCTCAGTACATGTTTGGCGTCTATGATAATCTGACAGCTATGTAGCTAATAGACCAGCTTCACCATTTCAATTATAATATTATTATCAAGGAACAAAAACAAAATTAAAGATTGAGCAATTAACTTTTATGTTTGGTACCTATACTTTGTTCTACTCTGTTAATTTTCAACTAACATCCAAGCTGGTCAGCCAATATTGCTTAGAGCGCGTCACGCCCCCTTAAATAGTGGGGCAATCTAGTGACCATGGCAGAGTGATTCCAGGTGTAATGTTGACATAATTCATCCTGCGTTATTCTTAAGAACGCACTTATTACAGAATGTTAGCAGTGTAAATGATTACGGTGTTTTCCTTCAGAATGTAATATTTTTGATAATGATACTTTATTGTAACGGCATTAATTAGATTATTACATAATCATATATAAATGGTTATTTAAAAAAAAAAAAAAAACTTTTGATTTTTAAATAGCAATTAAAACTGACAGGGCATGAAAAAAGTATTGCATAGTTTCATAAATGGGATATATTAGAAGTGCTACTGATATTTACACATCAGTTTCTATAAGGAAGCCACTGGGTTCATAGTTCTCCAAATATTTTTAAAGTAAGTAATATTATTTTTTGTTTTAAATTACACCTAATTTAGACAATTATCGTTCCTAAGAAACTTTAGCCTCTTTGATAACTCTTATTTAATGATTTTATAGTACAATTTATATTTGGATTTTTTTTCAATTTTCGGCTATATAAGATTGGTTTCATTTTTTTTTTGGTAGTATGATATACAGGGTGTTCATTTTAAGACGGCTCAAAGGCATTTCATGCTTAAACGGTTGATCTGAGCAAAAAATGGCAGAGGAAAAATTTGTTGCCCGTCACCTCTAGTTTCAGAATATGTGACTTGATTTTAGATTCCTGCCCGCATACGCGGCTGACGCGAGACCAAAAGTGAGGATTTGCAGTTGTCCCACATTTTCATATACACAGTTTTAAAGAGTATCCCGCCTACAGTCTCACTGATACCAGAACTATCTTAATTCTAATTTAATAAAATTATTAATTTCTCACCGTAATTTCTCGATTTTGGTCCGGTAAAAGTTTATAAAATTAAGCCAAATTATTCACCATGTACAACACTACTTGTGTACGAAAAATGAATACACTTGCTTGACAGTTACTATGTTTTCTACTGTAATTCTTTCTTTCACGATAAAGAGAGATGTTCACTCCAGCACGTCTCACGACAAACTCCGAAGGTGAAAAAGCTTTCTTTAAAAATGTTACTCTATGGACTAATTAAATATTAATTATTAATAAGGATTAAATATTTATTGCTTTGATTTCAGATTGAAAAAAAAACAACAAAGAAAGCTATAGTTACACACTGAGATTTTCAATTCAATTGTCCGTTTACAAAATTAGGTGTCGTGAACATCTAATTTTTGAAAACGCATTTTATTATCAATTTCTCGTATAATCCATTAAGTAAAATCCAAGGTCTAGATCAGTAATCGAAAACTCAGTACCACAATACTTCTTAGCCATGCTTATTTGCGGGATAATTAACCTTAGTAAATTTAAAGCCCTGACAGTAAAAATTTTCATTAAATTTTAAATTTACTTTGTTCAAAACAAGTAACGGATATTATAATAAAAATGCGCTCATGTTTATAGTACAATACGACGTAAAAATCATGTTTTATTCTAAAGCAATGCCTGACAAGAAAATTTAATAACCCTCACAATCTTTTTTTTAGCGCAAGTTGTTAAATTGATTTCCTGGCCCCAAAGCATAATGAATATTTTATATTTTCTGATTATAAGTAGATGTGTGTTTTTTACAAATGATTAATAGCAAAAAACTAAAAGATTAAACGAATATTTTTCTGCATTTCGAGTAATTCTGTATCATTTTTTTTTTTGTTTCCCTCGAATAAACGAAATCAGTGTTTCATCTTCGATATTTTTCTAGCAAATTTGAATCTAAAGAAAAAATTCAACCTAAAACTGCCAAGATTAGATCGAAAGGCATGTTACTGATCGTTACCGTATACTAGAATATATTTTCAGAACTTAAAAAAAAAGTGTTTTGTATTTGAAATTCCATATTATTTATTTTTTTAATAAAGACGCGTCAGTATCTAAGGTCATTGGCGCCTAGAGCTCTTTTCACTTCACTGCCGGTCTTTGGACAGTGTTTTCTTGCTACAGACAATACTGTTCATCACCAGACTGCCCAGGCTGTAAAGAGCTCGTAGGAAGAGAAAATCTAAGGGTCAGCAGCTGGATTCGAACCCGGGATCGAGCATCAGCTATCTAGGTTTGAAATGTCTGGATACTTCGTACATTTATTAGTTTGGCTGAATCACACAGCCCACCTTGGTTTGATTATTTTATTGGAAATCGTCCAAGAAGTCGATAAAAAAGTTAGTCACTTGTCTTCCTCATTGATTGACTTTCAAGTGTACCATATGAATCATTTGACTGTGAAGAGTTCAAGGGAGCGCATCAAGTTTTTGGCTGAGAGAGGATTGTTGCTGAAGAACCCGGAAGGATAGGAACAACGCCGGAGGGTAAACGTGACATGTTGGCCTGTTTATAGATTCATTTCGATTCTACATTTCAATATAAAAATTAATTCACTAATTAGGATATAATCAATGATATACGTACCACTGATTTTGTAAAGACAAAGTTTACATAAATACCATTAAGATCTCGGAATTATAAATTATGTATAATCGCAAAATAAGATAGTAAAGAAATTATTTAACACAGAAAGTCTTTGGACAACTTTCCTTATTTATGCAATTGATATCTAATTGATTTTCTATTTATTTTAGCAGGGGAACTGTGATCGCTTAGTGCTGCTATCAATATATTTTTCACACTCCCTTTGGATGTTTAAAAAACATTAACCTTTATCGTTTTTTCAAAAGTCGTATAGACTTTTGACCAGTTAGTTTTGTCACCCCAGCATTTTAACCTGCACTAGTTCTCAGGGAAGTCGTCCTTGAGCGGGTCGATGAAATTTGTATAAAAGAATAAATAAAAAGGAAACCGCTGTAACGTGCTGTTTATCTTTCTGATTGGGATTGTAGCAGAAGGTCAACGAGGTCTAGCTTGAACTTGATTTCATATTAAGCCGCCAGATAGGAGTTCTATCGAATCTCAGCATTACTAGAATTAGCTTCTTTTTTCTCCCTTCTTCCAAATGAGCAAAGAATAAAAACAGCTTTCCTTTAATTCCCGGCTAACTTAAATACACACTAGGAGATATTAATAACAGGAAGATAAGACGATAATCGCCATCTTATATCCTAAGTCAGCAGAAACTAAAGCAAGAAAATTTCTAAAAAAATTGATCACAGGGAAGACACATTTTCTTTCAAAATAAGTATTTGAGAATAAAATGAAAATGAAAGGGGCGCAGTTGCCCCTGCAACAATTAATGCAGATGACTGGATATGACTTGAGAAGAGTTACCATGCCAACCGTGGTTTCCATTGAATCTATTATCGGTCTGCACCGCTGAGTAAATCGCGGGGCAAGCGCTGTTTCAGTCGACGGTTGGGATTGTCAGAAATCGTAAAAGATGAAAGCTGGCGAATGAGAGGGTTAGAGGACCTGTGGAAAGGCGAGAATGAAACTTCTTGTGTGTGGCGGAGATTAGGTCTTGAATGAAAGGTACTTTTAGACCGGAGTGTATGGTTCTGTTGGAGACGTAATGTGGAGTACTCTAGTTTTATACGACGTAGAATTTGTGAGTATAGTATCTGAAGTCGGTAGCTGTTGGAATGCTTGACTGAGAACCTCCACAGTTCTAGTCCTAAGTCCGAATCGGTTTTAATATCGCGTTATATAATAGTATTTTGTTTTTTAGTGTCAATTTTAATCGTCATTCAAGGAGTCTTGTCAGTACGTAGTAACCTTTTTTAGTTCTTGCCTTTTAAGGCATGTATGTGGATTCCATGTCAAATGTTTGTTTCTAAGGTTTCTGAGACTTGTTCGAAAATAACACGTACAAATTTCTTCGCATGTATGAAATCTGTAAATTTTATTTAAATAATTTACCAAGGTAAATTGTTTTTAGGGCAATCTGAGGAGGAGTAGTGGAGGGTAGACTGTATACATAATGTACAGTTTTGTAATATAGTAATAGTCTGTAATAACAATAATCTGTACAATGTAAAAATTAAATATTTTGTCTTTGAATCTTTGGAGATAGAAGGAATAATAAGTTAGAACCTTTAAAATTATTAAGTAAGAGAAAGTTGTTTAAGCATTCACACCACATTTTTATTTATTTATTTCATCCATTCACAATTTTCCCAGGTCCGTGGCTAATGCAAGAGGAACCTAAGGCATTAAAACTAAAAAGTTATTCCTGTGATAGCTAGAACTAATCAGGTGATGTAACAAGTGCATTCTAACGATGGAGGTTAAAACCTAAAGTCGTAATTTTAGAATAATGTTCAGTTGTATGATTTGGATAACGTTAGTGAGTGTGGATTAAGTAACAATTCATCTTAAGAACTCTTATTTATTCCCATCGTGTAAGTCTGCTACTTAAATTTCTGCAGAGCTTTCTTTAATAATAATAGTGTTATATAGTGCTTACTTTTGTATGCCTGCAAATAGTTCTTCCACAATTACAAAATTACTCAAGCGCAGTGAACTATTCTGAACTTGCTATTTTATCAGAAAGTAAACAATAATTATTCTTTTTCTTACTATAGTTATTATTAATGTTGTAAGTTCGTCATTCCAAATTAATAGTTAATATAATAAAAGCTCACTTAGGAGCCACAAAAAATCTTCAATACAGTTTACGTTGACTGGTTAAGCTACTTTGAAAATTAAAATTTAGCTGATTGGTATAAAAGACAATGAAAGTTAGAATGTTATTATTACGTTTGTGATAATTATTAATCTTTTATTACTTTATCATTCAGGGCAAAGGCTCTTTAGTGCGTGCTGATTTACGCAATCCTGCTTAAATTTTTTGCACTCTAGTTATTTCACACTTAAATTTATGGCAAAAATATGTCTTTAGTTAATATTATAATTTTTTTTCTTTTTTTTTTTTAGAGATGGGTGCTCTTATAGAAAACTGTGAAGATTCTGCACGCATGAAGTTATTTGCAAAATTAGGTATCACAGAAGACTCTTTGAAAGCTGATGTAGACTACTTAATGGATTGGATGCAAAAACAACCTCACCTTCCCAGCATGCCACATGGTAATGTTTGTATTATATAAAATTAATATTGATCTCTATTATTTATTTGGTTTTCTTTAAAACAGCAATATCTTTAAAACATGCTAACAGTCCATCTGGAGCAATTCTAAGATTTTATGATATTTTTCTAATACTCAATATGCATATTACTTCAGGGAAAATCATGTAATAAGAGTAGTTTAACTGCTTTTCAGATGTTTAACTGAATCATAGCACGTGTGTGTCCCTTAACAACATTCCTTCCTTTGGTTTTCAAGGTTTTATTTACATTCATCTTTAATGTAGCTAGTGTGCTAATTGTAGTTCGAATAATTAATACTGACTCATCCATGAATAACCGGCCAAGGTGCTCTTTGTAAATAGGATTCTTGGAGATATAATATTTGCGATGGGTAAATACTTCATGCTTGCTTCTTGAAAAATCTCTCATCATGTCCTGTTTTGTAGAAATATTCCTAGACTCTCTTAAATACTGCAATAAGCTTTATTTATTTATTTTGGCTTTCGACTGTCATGGTCATTAGTAAACTTTATTATTACTATTTTTTCACGCTCTTAACTTATTATTATTATTATTATTCTTATTTTTGGCGCATCAACAGCTGAGGATATTAGCGCCCGGAGCTTTTTCCAGTGCACTGCCGGCCTCCGGACAGTGTTCTCTCGTTACAGACAACCCTGTCCATCACCGGACATTAAGAAGCTCCTAGGAAGAGAAAATCTAAGGGTCAGCTGCTGGATTCGAACCCGGGACCTCCGCGCGGGAGTCCAGTATGCTAACCTCATAGCTAATCCCTTCCCTAACTTATTATTATTAAATTAAGTTTCATTTTATGGTACCTAATTAAATTAAATATATCAAATCTTAAATTAAATATATCACGTTTGTTCCATACTTTAATCTGAAGAGAAGGCCTAAAGACTAATACCCAACCAGTACTCAATATACCCGGGAAGAGCTTTATTTGATGCTTCAACTAATCGTACGAATTACCTTTGAAACAATTTTTACTCTATTCAAAAAAGAAATGTTATCAATTCCCTCAATCTCTCAACTATTTACATAACTAACCATATCTCTCGACGCATCAGAAATTACCTGAAAGCCCGCATACAATCTCACTTTCCAATATCAGTAGATAACTATCTTAATTCAAATTATTTTAACATCGGTCTTTCGCCTTAAAGGATTTGAGATCATCTTGTAGATCACATTCCGTTAAATTATGTTAGGAGATTTCTCAATCCTACATCGTCAACAAAAATGCCAATTAAACCAGTTACAATTTAGTTCACCACAGCCTCTCTTTAAATAATTCTTCTTACAGCCGTAGCATCTTTTACAAATATATTTTTTAACTTCTTCTTCTTTCTAGGTGCTACAATCCAATGACATCGAGTATTGGCCTCCGCTAGATGTTTCTCGTCATTTAGCTGACCATGTTACTGTGGCCTTAAGTTTCAGTTTAGGGTTTTTCGACAGCTGTTAACATTTAAGATGATTGTTTAGGCAATAGTAGCATTTATTGGCTAACAGTATCTTTCTTTTCACAAAACGATTCCGTTCGGTGAAGTTTTAAATAAATTCGTAATTCCATTTTTAAGTTAATGGAAATCATTTCCCAGATTATACTTCTTTTCATTTTGCATCCACAGCTAAAATAGCTTCTTATATCTTCAGGGTGCTTAGCATGGATCTTATTATGACTTTTTTCGTTGCCAAAAAAAAAAAAAAACTAAATAAAAATATATATATATATATATATTTGTATTAATAGGAAAATTTCTTTTTTGATGCACTCTAAGTGGAAAATGTTATTTAAATTAACCAGGTTAATTTTAATGAAAGATAAAATCCTAAAAAGAAGTAAATTGTATGTGAATAACATCAAAGTTTAGAAGAACGTGTTCGTTTACTCCTTTGAGTTAAAACCTTCAAAGACTCAAAATTTAAAAGAGAAAAAGAGAGGTTTTAAGTTCGTTTTCTAGGTACAAATGAAGTGACATTTAAGCTATAATTGAATGATACTTTTTTTAATATTCTCTAAGTAAGCACAACTTTTTTTTTGCAGTAAACTTAAAAGAATGGTTAGCTAATCAATTAATTATGGCAAAAAATAGTATGGAAAAAACTAAATACAGCATTGAAAGGTACTGCACTGCTAGGACAATGTGCCCCGAGCTATTTATTGGTAGAGATATTGTAAATAACCCAACGTTGTCACAAAGTTTTGATAATATGTAAGTAGCCACTATTTTATTAATGCATGAAATTAATTAATTGTTTTAAATTATGAACCGATTTGGGCATGTAAAAAAAAAAAAAGAAAAAAGATAGCTATCAAGACAGATTTTAGGGGACATTGTGGCTGCAAAAAAGAGGAGTTTAATAATGAGAATTATCCTAATTAAGTGTGGTAATTTATGAAATTAACTGGAATTTTAAATTGCGTAAAGTCGCATCAAAATATGGCTGGTAACTGATGGGTAACGGTAAAAAGTTTTATTGCTGTTTCAAGTTGAAATAAATATCTGTAACAAATAAAAATACATAAAAGTACTGCTCTTCTTCACAAATTTCTCAAGCTGCAGCAATTACTGAAAAACCTTTTTTAAAATAATGCACTAATTTCGTCTGAATTACTAAATTTAACTAGTACATTTTATAATTTTATAAATCAACTCATTTAGTAGACCAGAGTACAATATCAACGGTTCAATGCTATGTTTAAATAAACAGTTCATTCAACTAGAAAGAAAAACCTAGTTTTTATCAAGAAGAAAGAAAGTGCTCTGGGCTCTTCGCTTGAGCACGGGACTCAGGAAATGGAAGTCCCAGGTTCGAAAGCGACTTGCTGCCCTTAGATCTCTACTTGAAAGCCCACTGATGTTTCTTAAGGAGAAAACACATTTTAAGACCTAAGGAGGACAACAGAACGTGAGGAACTGGTGCATACGCTCTCATCGTTGATTCGATTTAATTTAAAATAATAATAATTACAATGTTAGAAACAAAATATTGGTTCTGACCAAGATTGATTTTAATGGACGAATAAAATAATACTCACTAAGTTTTGCAAAATATTAATTACTAATCATTTCAAAAATTTAAATCGATTATTTTTATAGAAAAACACATAAACTCTTTTCCAGTACAATATCATACCTTCCAGGCCTTACACCTAGATTACATAAAGTGTGCATTGTAAAAATAGAATCACCAGAAAGTGAAGAATTTAATTTTGAATCACATATGAAACGTTGTCTAATGGTGATGGAATATTATTTGAAAGAAGGTTTAGATTTTACTGGATTTCATATAGTATTTGATCTGGAAAATTTTCGATTGAGTCATCTAGGAAGATTTAATATTAGTCTGATGAAAACTATGTCGATTGCGATGGTAAGCACTTATTTTTGTTTTTTTTTATTAAAATATTTCAAGATTTAATCAATTCTTATAGTAAAATAAAATGATTCATTTCTCAGAACGTTCAAGTTCAACTTATATTCTTATTAAATCTAAATGCAATTTCAATTTATCATTCAAAATGAACGCTTTGATAAAGTGAGAAACCTTTAAGAAACTGTAAATCCTGCCTTACTGCATTACAAAATGAGTTATAGAAAAGAAAATACAATTTTCATTTAATTCTCTTTTCCATTCTTTTAATTTTTTTTATGTCATCTTCTTTTTATTTTCTTTCTTTAAGAGGAATTTAAGTGACTAGTTAGTAAGCAAAACATGACACCACATTATTAAATTTAAACGTACCATGATTTTTAAAACCATGATCAATGATAATGGATGTCAAAATCTCCTCCTTTTTATTTTATTTTTTTAAATTCACTTTATTGTTCATTGGCAAAATTTAAAACAAAGCTAAACGACCTCGGATAATTAATTTTACCACTGCCGTTGAGAGGAGTCCAAGGCTCCTCTGAGCTCATGAAGCTGCCCTAAAGGAATAATCAGCACACAAACTGATACTAGAATGATAATCCAGATCCGGACTAAAAGATCTAGATTCATAGCAGAATAAATAGCTTTAAAATTAAGACAAAAACCTGAGACCTTCCTGACAATCTGTTCTGGGCAAAGGTCCATCTCCTCATTAGGCATTTCCTCCTTTATATCACTGAGTTTTTAATATGGATCTTGTAAGAGACCAATTATCTAAGTTGATCTATAAAGTATGTTTATCTTTTGGCCCCCACAAAAGAATATGTTTTTTAACCAAAAAGATGACTAAATTTAAAAAGATTATTGTGATTTAATCATTTTTTATAATTTTAGAAAGCTTATCCAGTGAGTTTTGCTGTTATTAATTTAATTAATTATCCAACTTTTGTTGAGAAAGCAGTTGCTATATTTAAACCTTTTATTTCTGAAAAATTATTATCAAGGGTAAGTTTTGTACTTTTATTAATTATTATTTTTTTTAGTGAACATATATAAAGATATAAATTTATTCTTGATTTATTTATACATTTTATGAATTTTAAATTAGCTACATTGCATTTAGTAGATTTTACTTGATTTTTACTACGGACAGTTGTAAATATTATTTTTGTAATGAAAATAATAATTTTTCTTCTACACTTACTTCGTAATTCGCCCAACATCTTCATTGGACATTTATTTATATTTTGTAATTTGCTAAAATATGAGATGTAATTATTTTGACAAATTTGTATTACCTGAGTGTGGTATTTGTGCAATATAGGTAATATTAATGAAGGATACTGACGAAATAAGGAAAGTAATTGGAAACGTTTCTTTACCTGTTGAATATAATGGAACAACTTCATTGACTCAAAAGGAAAGTAGCGGTTAGTGTTATTTATTCCCATATTTTATTCTAAAAATTATAATTTGTCTTTACAATCAGCGAAGTCCTTCAAAGTCATCACCCTTACCTTAATTACAGAAGAAAGTATTAACCTGAGGAAGGTGCTAATCTCTTACTGTTCTTCGTATAATTTAACATTTTATCAAGCAATAATAAAAGTACTAATAAAATATATACCGAAAACAATGAACATATCAAATTAATGTTCATTATTTTTGGTGTCTGATTCATTAATCCAGTAGGAAGAAAAGAATAATGTCAATTTCAGCCCTGATTTTTTTTTTTAATTTTGCCGAGCTTTCAACCGAGGGGTTAGGCCATCTTTAGGGCTTGTTCACAATTTAATATTTTTACATCATTATAAAGTTGGTGTATATTCTCTCCTGTCTGTCTGCTTATGAACTCGTTATAACCTAAAAATCCCAAGGGTTGGACAATTCAAATACTTGATCTCCCATCAGTAAGGATGCTTCAAGTAAAAATAACGTGTTACAAATAAATGTAAGCGCAAAAAGAGAATGAAACCCTGTACTATGGGACGATAATATTCTAAATAGTTTCCGAAAAGCTAATATACTGTAGTTTAGTACTAAGTATACTAACTACTATATGTTGCAGACTTGGATCTGAATAATACTTTAAAGCAAAAGCTTCAAGCAACCGAAATGGATTAATGGAGATGCAAGCAAGGCTTGAAAGTGTAAGGAACGAAGAAATAAGAAAGAAAATGAGCGTTTTAAAAAATTTGTTGCTTAAGGTGGAGAAAAAGAAACTTAGATGGTCATATAATAAGAATGGAAGATTGAAAAATGGCTAAGGAAATCTTAGACTTGGAGACTGAAAGAAGTATCATTTATTTTCCCGTATATAGTATTTTTATTTAATAAAGGAAATGAAAAGTGATGTTAGGAAATACACAATTCCGCTTACTAAGAAGAATAGATAACTTGTCAAAACTTTCTTTGAATTGATAATTGAGAACATCTTGTTTAGTAGAAAACAATATTTGAGGTTTTTAGAAAGTTAATTAATTTGTTAATAATACGGTTACTTTACAGGAAACTGTAGAGAGATTTGCCCTGCTTGGTAATACAAAATTTATTTTTTATTTCAAGTTAATCTGAAAGATCTACACATGCGAGTTATCTGTAGCTGACTTTTCAGAACTTAATTATTATTCCTACAATCTCTTTACTTTGTGTACAATTTTTAGATATATTTGTAGAATTGAATTTTTTTTTTGACAATTGTTTTTTCTTTTGATTTTTTTAGATTTAATGAAACAAAATTTGATTAATATAAGGGAGTATATATTGAAATGTGATAGTATCAAATGTAAAGAAGTGAAAAAAACCGATGAAAAAGTGAAATGTTATCAAGAAATGGATGACGGCGTTGCTGGCTCTTTTAGAAAATTAACTATAGATTAAATTATTAGTAACATTATTTTATAAAAAAAAACTTGTATATACTTACAAAAAAAAAAAAAAAGTAGCAATAATAGAGTTTAGGAATAAGTTTTAAATCAATCGATTCAAAAATGATTTTCTGTTTGTGATAAAATTATTCTTATTTCAGATTAATTTTCATCTGAAAAGGCGGATAAAAATAATTATACTTGTAAACGAAAGTTTCTTCTCTTTTTAAGTATATTTATATTTTCGCTACGGCGTTTTGCCAGCGGTTAAAAAAAAAAATCTTTTACTTTTTAAAGTTTCAAAGCACTTAAGTATTTTCCTTTTTATTTTGTAAGCACCCTTTCCGCACTAATATGTCTAGTGATATTGTTTTATTACTGAAAGAAATTTGTAAATATAATCAATAATTTTTATTTTAGAGTACATTTCTGCGTTTTTTTTTTTTTTCAAGAAATTTATTAACAACTTCCGCTTTATTTTTACTTTCTTTACACTACACTTTGTGATATTTATCACATTCACTTACAACGGTCACTTACCATGTCACTAGATATACGAGTATACTTCTAATAATACTTCAATTGGTTACACTTTAAAAAAATATATTAAAAAAAATGCTTGTTTATTAACATTTTTAATTAAAAAAAAAATTATAATAAAGAAGTATTTCTGTTATCATTATTGTTCAAAATGTAGCGTATTGAAATCCAATATTAAATGTGATGACTGGAGTTTTGCCAGTATGTCTTTAAGTAATAATGTGTATTCTTTAATACACCTGATGATATGAATAGATGGTCATAAACTGACGAGGCTGTTTGTTTCTAACAACAGCCTCACTCCGCATACTCTCCTATAATTAATTTAAATTAAAAGGTGCAGTATGATCTAGAGATTTAAACTGATGGAAACAAGGACTACAACTGTGTTAAATGTGCTTTTTTAATGAACCGACATGAACTGAAAGAGGTTGAGGAAAAATATTAACGGTTGTTTTCTAATCACCAGACAGAAGCAGCTGGCTGTTGTTAGAGCAATGGAATGGATGGAATCTAATGCCTACTAGGGCATTAGAAAGATTAGTACAGCGACTGACAGCCGCGTCACCTTCAAGTCAATACAAAATGCTATTAATTATTTCCCTCTTATCCAACTTAATTTGTAATAGGATGTCCATCTGGTATCTTTTCTATTATCGTTCTGCTAAAAGTTATTTCTGCAATATTATGAACATAAATTCGGTTTCTGATTTCCTTCGGGCTCTAAAGAGTAAAACATGACGAAAACTGCTACGTTTTTCCATGAAAAGTTTATTAGTAAACTACGTGATACATACAATAGAAAACAATTATTAAAAAGTTATAGAGTTAACATTTCAGATAGCTCTTGAACACCTACATACAGTACATGAAGCTTAGAGGGACGCTTAAGCAAAGAACTTGTCAAAGAATATCCAAAATAAAGAGATCAAATAAATCGAATTTGATAATTGTATAAAAATTACAGTGCAACTTATCCCACTCGTGTCTGTAGGCGTATACAAGTTTCCATTTTACTTCTAAATCGAAACAAACTCAAAATCAAACCAATCGATGATTGGTAGGGGAATAAAGAGAATTGAATGAGTAAAGTAAAAGAGCCTGGTGAGGAAGGTATGAAGCGGTAGGTAACATTTACCCAACAACGATCTACAAAAAATTTGTAAATACAAATTTATAAATATGTAATTGTAGAATCTAATATTTAGTATATAGTCAAAATTTAATAGGACTAATTTTTCGATTTTAACCTTGGAACGTTAGAACCTTACCATCTCAACTCACAGATTTTAACCTTACGATCTCAACTCGCTGAAAACACTTCATCAGGTGTAAACAGTAAACCGTCGAACATTTTTAAAAAGACACTGATTGAAATTGTAGAAGTGCAGTGTTAATACGTGTTAATTATCTGGAATAAATATAATTCTAAGGTAAATTATGATTTCTGTGTAAGTGCAATTATAAAAAAGTTCATGAGAATTAATTTTTAAGTAGAATTCCATTCATTAAAAGTATACTTAATATTGTAAGTATAATTAATATTAATTATTATGTTAAGTTTAAGTTATAGAAGATGTTATTTGAGTTGACTATTTGCATATAACTATCTCGGTAACACTTGTTTTTATTTTTTATTGTTATTTATTTCACATAAGTGCCTCCGCTATGTTATTTGTATTGCAGGTAACACTATTGCTGTTCTATAGTTGTAATGAAAACAAAATATAGAGAGTTTTACAACCTTTTAATTATTGAGCCAATACTAGAGCAGAAGAATCTGAGCGCAAAGAGGATTACCATGGATTTTTCTAAGAGAAGACCGCAGTATCCATTCTCTTCGAGGGCTATGAGATGTAAGTTGAAGCAATATTCTACTGCATGGAAATCACGCATGACATGCCTTTAAACTCCTCGCTAGTTCTCTATTTGATTATTCAAATCAAACAGTTGTAGCACTACATTTCTTTTTTCTGTTGTTACTAATTTAAGACATTGTCATGGATCTCTTCAGAGAGCCAATTGTGTTGATTGAAGAGAACTTACTAAGTATATAAATTCAGGGAAGTCTATTGATTAACGTAGTGTGATCTTTGTAATGTACAAAGATTTTAAGGTCCAAGGAAAAGTTATTTTTTGGGGGAAATAAAAACAAATTTCTTCAGCTCTGAGGATTAATAAATGTCTCGCGTTCTATTATCGATTTAAGTCAATAACATAAATTCTCTCTTATAATAACAGTAGCAAATATTAAGAAAAATATTATGTCTTACTGATCGTCTGATAGAAATGTGAGAACTGCAGTTAGTGGTACCTTTCAGTTTAGAATTTTTGAATAATAACTAAGGCTACTGTAATTTGTATCGTACAAATTAGGTATTCATGTTCCATATTCATGTATATATATTTTCTTTTTTTTTACTAATTGAGAAATTATATTTTATTTTAGATCGATGCGCTTAACATTCCACTTTTGACGTGAAGCAGACAGATTTATATGATGGAAGGTCATGCAGCAGATTCTGAGTCGGGAAACGAAACTGATGAAGAATCTGTTTATCCCTGTTTCAAAAGAGCTAAATTGGAGGCTGTGCGCTATAATAGAAGTTCTTGCGATTGGAATACTTCAGTATCCTCTGATGAAGATGTTGAGGATGAGCTAGGCGTACCTCAAAGAATCGCTCCTTATTCAGAAGAAGATCATTCTCAACTTATTTTTCCCGATAGTGAAGACGGATCAGGTTCAGTAGCATGGTTCAAATCAAATTGTTCTTTTAAAAAAAAATTTGATAAGGCAAAATTTGAACAATCATTTGGTGCAAGGCGAAAAATTGATACAGAAAATTTTTGTACTATTTTTTTCCAATATTTTAATATTTCTCTAGCTAGGCATATAATTAAGCAGACGGAACTTTACGCAACTCAGAAAGGTCATGGTGAATTTACACTTACGGTTCCTGAGCTAAATGCTTTTATTGGTATACTGATAATAATGGGGTTCAACACTTTACCCAATCAGAAACTTTACTGGTCTAGCAATAAAAATTTTAGAAATGAAAGAATATCATCGATAATGAGCCAAAGCAGATTTTTACAGATTTTGCAAATGCTTCATTTAAACGACAATTCTGAAATTCCCAAAAATGAGGAGTCTACTTTTGATAAACTTATTAAAATTCGTCCTATATTACATCACTTCCAAAAATCATTTAGAGATGCGTTTGATCCTTGTCGATATTTATCTATTGGACAAAGCATGAGGCCTTTTAAAGGCCGTCCGCCATTAAAACACCAGGGTTTCAACATTTGGATCATTTGCTGCGCCTTCACAGGTTATATGCTTTCATGTGAATTTCATGACAAAAAAACAATTGCTGAAGGAGGCCTGGGAAAAACAGTTGTAAGTGGGCTCTGCAAAGGTTTAGAAGGCAAGAATTATTGTTTGTTTTTTGACAGAGGTCTTTCATCGTTTTCCTTGATTGGTCACTTATTAGAACAGGGGTTCTACTGTTGCACTACAATTTTGCCCAGAAGAATCAGTTTTCCTGCTTCACTCTTAAAGCCAGATAGATCATTGAGATTTGGAGAATTTGACTATATAATGAGCCATCATATGTGCCTCATAAAATGGAAAGATTGTGGATCGAAAGCCGTTTGCATAGTCAGCACTATGGATGATCCTTCCGAAACAGTTTTAGTTTCGAGAACAAATAGCGTTGGAAAGAAGGAATCTGTAAACTGTCCGACACCTGTTGCCACATATAACAAGTATGTGGGTGGTGTAGATTTATTCCACCAATACATGGCAAACTATTCAATCCATTGGCAATCAAAAAGATGGTGGATGAAGATTTTTTATTATTTTATTGACGCTGCGATCGTTAATGCATATATCTTGTACAAATTAGAAATGACAGAAAATAATAAAAAACCAGTGCACTACCTTTTTTTTAGGAGTCAGTTAGCCGACGAGCTGATAGGGAATTTTATTAGCAGGAAAAATGTTAAGCCTAAAGTGGTGATCACAAAAAAAAAGTTTGGTGGTAAGAACCAAATGATAGTAGATTTAAGTGAAGAGCACTTAGCAATTAAGGTAGATAGTGCAAGGAGATGTGCAAATTGTAGTACGTCCCGCAAGCCCAGAAGAAGCACTCTTGTTTGCAAGACTTGCAACGTTGCTCTTTGTAAGTTCCCTTGCTTCAACGACTTCCATACGAACAAATGAAATCTGGAACTAGATGTGGATCCACTTTTTGCAGACGTATGAGAAAAGCTTGCCACAGTCTTTGAGGGACTCCAGTATCCTTACTGAGGAGTTTCGGATCCCATAGCACGGCACGCTGAGAATTTTATTGCCACTGTGCAAATCCCTATCTCAACTTGTCCAAAGTTTTCTTGCTCTGACCTTGGAAATAAGATAGTTGAATCGATCAAAATCGAAGAGTTTGCGAGGCAAAGATTGCTGAACAAAAAAAGTTCAATTACGAATTCGTTAAGTGGTTATCAACCGAATAATTATAATTCCACTTGATTAACTGAGCTGAAGGACCTAAATTACTAAATCACAATGTAAATCGATTATGCAAAGTTTAAAAGATCGTTAAATAAAATGGTTCTTAAACTTGAAAAATTTAATGTTGAATCATAAATGTGATAAAACATTGTTTTGTAAAAGACATTTTTTAAATAAATAGGTTAAAAAATAAATTTATGGCAATACGATTCTTTCATTTTTTAATTTTAATTTTTTTTTTTCGTTTCTTTCCAAACTTTAATTACAATTAACGTAAAAAAAAGGCAACAATTTTATATTTTTTAAATGATACAAATAATAAATTAGATTTCAACATATACCATGGCTGATTGTCCATATACATTTATAATGTCTGACTTAACAATAGTAAGTCTATTTATTTTCTTTCATTGTTTACTTGTTGAAAAATTAATGTATTACATCTTAAAATCAAATAAAACATCAATATTATCCTAATCCTGTTTTCTTTTTACAATTATTTTTCTATATTATCTTTTTATAGTGTTCGAAAATTTTATTTTTATATGTTTTGAATATCCAGTGGGAATTTCAAGATTTTAATTTATCTCTTGTATTTAATTAAATATTTATCATTTAAAATAAGATATTAAGGGAAAATTAAATTATTTGATTGATGTTAATCTCTTTTTAGTTCAGGGAAACTGAAATATAATTTTTTTTTAAACACTACTTTTCGAAAAATGATTATTAAAGTATGTATGTATACACTCGTATTGTTTCTTTTTTTAGGATTGGAAGGTTGGCTTTACTTATTTGTAGATATAATTGAAACAACTCTCTTTCCACTCTTTCCTCGTTTTTGCAACTTTTTGTTTTGAAAATAAATTAATTTCATGCTTCTGAAAACCGTAAATAAAAAAGTATATACCAGGAATGGTTTTTTATATTGTGAAGTAATTATAATAATTAAATGCTAGGAGGGGATCTGCTGAGTGGTGTGCCCTAGACCCAGATTTGAGATGGATAGCTACCTAAGAAGGACCCAATCTCAGTTTTAAGATGTAGTGTAGCCAAATGTAGGCTATGATGGTCAGAATAGTCTCTTTGAATGCAATCAATTATCTGAAATCTCCTTAGGATTTGCAAAATTATTTTCACTTAAGAATGCTGTCATAATTATAAGGAAGTATTTATAAGCTATTTATTTGGATTTTTCATTGCACTCTCGGTAATCTTGTTTTCTGCTAACTAATTGGCAAAAAAACAGAGATACATTCTCTCATTTTGTGAAAGTTAAAATAGAGCATAGCCTGCCAGATTTTGTACCAAAGAAATGTAATCTAGAAATATTTCAGCAACACTCAAGCTGAGAGTGTGTAAATTTGTATAATCCTAAATAAATAAAATATATTTTATATAACCAACCATAAAGAAAGATGTTTAAATTTAGCCATAGCCTTAATATTTTAACATACATATATAGAGAATTAATTAAAATTCTTTTACACAAACATATTTTATTGAACATTTTATATTTTTTTTATCTTTTTATTATTGTTCAATAACTGTAGCAGTTATATTTCTTATTACTTTATTTTTTCTTAATACATTTGCACAAAATACATATTTATTTTAATTTCATTCTTATGTATAAAAAACTATTCCACCTAAATAGATATCAAATGTTTTAGATGTACATACAATTCAAGTTGTAAATATGGTAACTTCGTGATTTTTATTCTTTTTGTCACTAAACAGTGTCAGTTTTATTTACTACATAAATTTTATTTTATTAGCTCATTAAATGTGAATTTGTATTTATAAATGTATAGTAACTTAAATGAATTAAATTTAGAACTTAGCGTTTTAATCAAAATTAAATATCCCATAAAAATTCTTAGTACAAAAATTACAGACATGAATTTTCAACAGAAATTCTTCAATCAAGTTTGATTGAGTTCTTTTTATAAAGAACTTTTATATTTTGATTAAGTTCTTTTTATTTACAAATATTTTTTTGTTTTAAATAAAACTATCAGTGACTATTTTAGAAAGGAAATTTTAAAATAATTATATTATTTTTTATATAAATGAATGTGCTTTGTTTTAAAGTAAATAATTGCTATGAATGCCATTTTATGTAAAGTAAAACCTCTACATCAACTGTTTTTGTGAAAAGTGGATAGTTTTTTTTTTTTTTTTCACAAAGAGGAAACTTAAATGAATCTCTCCTTATATTATTCAAAATTATTGCAATAGTTTTAAAAGATGGGTTATTTAGAATATATTGACATTAATTTCTGTTCTAGTTTGAATATTTTTCAGTGCCTGAATGAGTTAAGATAATAAGAAGAATGAAGTAAAGTAAACCCGAAAGAAAAATATGTTGAAAAATAATTTTTGGTCAATGAACTTATTATTGACCAAGTAATTACAGTTTTTCAGTATGAAAGTTTCTCTTACCTTAAGGAGACAAGCACTCTAAGACAATAGACGCTTTATGCAAATGTCGCTGGCTATTTTTGCCTTTTCTCGTTTTTTTGTTCTGAACTATTTAAAGTAACAATGAGAATTACATTTATCTGTAGTCTTATATAACTCTACTATTAAAAACTTAATGTTAGATTTTGTATTGATCCTTCAAATAAAACTTAAGCGCCTCCAAAGAAACAACATACAATATACAGTGCCACCGAAACTGCACAAAGAAAATTTAGTCATCATATCACTATTGATATGATTTTTGTCATGTTAAATCAAAACATTTGGGAGATTAGCTGAGATTAGATGGTCAGACTTGAGGCGACATTTATTGAGTGTCAAGGCTGCTGAGGGTCTTATTTCTTGTATCTAACTATACAAAGATTATTAATTTTTTCATAATTTGTAGGACATCAACACTGACGCTAAATGAACAGTATTTTGTTCCTTAACGAAATTCGCCTAGCTCACTTTAGGGCAGAGGACTTACCGATCATTAACATTGTACTTTCCATGCTTCTTTTTAGTTTTGCATGCAAAGAAGGCCACTGAATGGTTTTTCTTGGGTGTTGCTTAGAATAACACTTGTAGATTTCCAATTTGTTACAGACAGGGTATTTATGTTCCTCTTGATAATCTCTTCTTCTGCCACCATGTTATATTATTGAAAAGCTGTTCCGAACTAGAGCTCTTTACATACCAAGAATAAATTCTGGAAAAAAGAGAAAAGAATAGCATAGTATGGTTGGATTTTATATTTGATAAATACTATTGTCGATCTGTACACAACTGTTTGGAGCTTCTTCATTTGGTTTGATTTCAAAGAGAGAGTAAGTATACACGTATTTATATTCATGAAATGGCATTTTAATAATTCCAAATATAAATTTCATCCCCAAGAAACATAAGTTGCATCATAAACAATCGTGATCCTCGAAAAAGTAACTGTGGTAGTTAAGAGTTTTCCTGTATGTTCGCCAAAACACATTTTTAGAATTACATGGAACTTATGAAAGATATAACTTTTCCCTGAGTGTTTCATTTATTCATTCATACAAATTGAATGCAACTGGTGACATAAAAATCACACATCTTTTCATCACCTGCAACTAACAGAGTACATTGATTATTTATTCTTGCAAGAATTTATGTATATACATGAACATATAAGAAAAACAGATATTTAATTATTTTTATAAAGAAAGTAACGAATATTTTATTCGCTAAACATGCTTTAAAATTTAAATATGCATATAGTGCATACTGCAAATTCAGACAGGCTTCACTATTATGTAATGTTGACGGAGGCTAAAATCTAAGGCAAAAACTGGGACTCGATTACAGTAACATTACATAACTTAGATTTAAAAATACCTTTGTGACTAAAGAAAAATATTGGTTAACATTTAACCAATTGGAACGAAAATTTATTAGATTAGATTAGGACGAGCATATGAAATCATAGCAGCTGATTTAAGAGAAAAGTATTTGAACAAAATAAAGTAAATTAATTATAGAGCAGGTTACGCACTTTCAACCTAAGTTTACGATTTTGTGCAATTTTATATTCTTGTTTAGTGGCAATATTTTATATTTGATGAATAGCAATTTTTGTTAAGTACTTAGAAAGGTTGACTGACGTTGATTTCCCCTGTGTTTATTTTTTTTATAATTACCTTTAAGTTAAGTCGAAACAATGATGAATCCTCGTGGTAAACTGAAAATGTTATTAAGAAAAGATTTTTTAAATGGTAAATAAAAAGTTTAAGAGTACTGCAGTTAATTTATAATACATATTTATATTTCTCAGGTATATTTATCTACATATTTGTCTTGGAAAACTCCAAAGCACTGTTCCAAAAGAGCAGAAATCATTAACAAAACCTTCAACTGACAAAAATTGAACTGGTTGGTCATAGTCCGGGTTTATAGAATACAGAAAAAATAGTCAAAAATTAGATGATATTCAACATTACGTTTTTTCGTGCAGTTTTTGATGATCAACCCTTATTCAACTGTTCTCCCTGGCAGTTTTAATATGACGAGAACGTACTTTTTTTTTTTGAGTAATAGTCTCTTCCAACAAATAATTTGAAATAATGATAACCTACCTACTTTTAAATAACACCTTTAAAATGAATACTCATTTAACTTACGTAAAAAATTAATGAAGAAAACTTTTTGCTACGCCGTTCTTTTATAGAACTCAGGGTCCCTGAAATGGATAAAGAAGCTTGAATCATCTCTACTTCATTTAAGGTTTAAACAAACTGTGAGCTTAAACACACATCAACCGTAGATGCTACAACCATATGCAGAGGTACGATTTTAGGAAAGTCCTATGTTGAGAGAAGACATGCAACTGAGTCTTCTTTACAATTGGTATAAGACATTACTTGAGTGAGTATTCTGAAATATAAATCAGATTTCTTATTTTCATAACTAAGCCTTCATTTAGACCATAAAGGGAACGAGCAGCGATACTTTCGTGGCATTCACATTACCACATTAGAAAAATGTGAAAATGTATAAGAGCGAATATACTACATATAATTGAAGTGTAGCACTGTAGTAACTGCACAACAGTATAATTAATGTAGAATACAAATGCTGTTCAAGTCATTGATATGCTCTGAAAAGGGAAAGAACCTAGACATACTTCTTGCAGGCTGTTGAAAGTGTATCAACCACCATGGTTCTTATAGATGGATACATCCATAAAAGAACAAGAGGATATGAGATTGCACGTTTAGGAAATTGATAAAGATCATATTTAGCGATTTCGGCTGCTGGAATTTATCCCTTTCATTTGGCCCTTCATCTGTGTGAAGATTTAATACTAAAAAAGTGGTTTAAAAGTTCTAAAAAAATCAAAATACATGCGATGAACTTCATTACTTCCTTAAAGTAGTATGTGGTGAGTATATACATTAAAACACGAATTTGGGAATGCGATCAGTTGAGATTATGCTTTAGGTTAAGATGTACAAAGAGCAAGGATGAAGGTGTTCTTATAAAACATTCTTATGAGTGAAGGACATATCTTAAACGGATTAATTTCAGATAGTTGCATACAGTTACGAAATCAGAGTAATTTCCACTTTCTACTCAGGAAGTGATTGTGGAGTAAGGCATAAAACAAGAGAACTGAGTAGGGTAAGGGCCTTGCAATCGACCCACTCTGCAGTCTGGATTGAACTGCAAAAGTAGTTGGAGCACTATCCATCGAGTCTTGACTTCTTTAGGACACTGATTCCAAAAAGAGCTCCATTTCTGTATAGTATTTCAGTTGATAAGGATGATGGTAATTTTTTGCAGGTGTTTATGTAAAGTAATAGTAAAAATTGCGTATACATTACAAGAAATATGGCAGTGTAAATGCTTTTAAAAAAAAGAATATGAAATATAATTAAGCTGGTTTACTGATAGAGTTTACATGTTGTAGAGGTTTTACTGCAATCTTGTGTTAAATATTAAAGTTTGTTTTAATGTAATAACGTTTTTATTAAATTAATATATATATTTTTTTACAATATGTTAGTTGGATATTATTTACAAATGAACTCGATAGTTTTTTTTTTTTAGTTTTCACTTTTTATTTTATTCGTATTAATACATGTTTTTATGTTTTGTGTTATGTGTATTTATAATGGGAAGACACCAGTTAAAAAATGTTTATTATTGTTATTATTATACAAATTTATATTATTAAAATTAAAATTTTAATAAAATAATTTTAAAAAAACTTATTTTTTTCATTATTTTAGTTTTTTTTTCTTACTTTAAATATATCTTATGTTATATAAAATTCTCATGTTTCAATCTGTACATTAATTTCTGTTTTGAAAACTTAATTTAAAACAGTTATAGTATCAATAATTTTCCTCAAACTATAAACATTTTTTTGTTTATAAATCCTCAACATTGTTTTCATTTATTACTCTACAATGTTTAGCAATTAATAAGTATTTTTAATTATTGGAGATGGCTTTATTATATTAACATTTAAACACATTTTTTTCTTTGTCTTTCCCCATATATTTTTATTTACCGCGATGACAAACTTTAATTTTTTTTAAATTTTATTATTTACTTTGTATTAAATAGTGTTAATTTATATAATATTTATACCTTATTGACTTTTAAATATATTTTATATACAGTAAATACATAATCATAAAATTTACGACTATTAAAATACCAAAAATATCTTTTTTTTTAATGAATTCAATTATTATTTTTTCTTGATTTTGTTTGTTTGTTTTTTTCTTCAATCTTTCATGAATTGTGTTTAAATTCTAAAATAGTTTATAAATTAATAAACAAATTATTACTTTAAATTAGGTCTTTTTTCTTTCATCATTTGTAATTTATAATTTTTTTTTATTTTAACTACAAATATTTATTTTATAATTACTATAAAATTTCACCCTTCATAATTAGTTTTTTAATCATAATATAAATGTATTGTCAAAAAATAACAATCAATTGAAATTTGTTTTGACTTAGATAAAAGTAGACAATTTTGAATTCGTACAAAATGATTTAAAATAGAATAAATTCTAAACCGGTCAATTCGACAAGATGTTTCGCAATTAAGAAATAATAATAACAATAAAAACTAATTGATACTTTGATTTCGAACTTCTAATTAAAACAGGAGCGTTTTTTTAAACACATGTAATTGCAAAGGTAAATATTAGAATCAACGACTCAAGTTACCTAATTATTCACTCAAGTTAAATCGTGATCAGTCACGGATTTACATAATGGAAGCAGTGAACGGACGAGAAGACAGTACAAAGTAAAGAAATGGCCATCAGAAAGGAGTGGAGCATTTATTATTTTTTACTACGTGAACAAATATCAATGTGGTGATCTATGCATTGAAAAGGGCATGTGAATTTTTACAGATTCTCTAGAAGTCTGTGCCGGTAGACTGAGGTATAGCAAGTAGTTCCCTAAAGCATATTTACTAGAAGCTGATGATTCTTAAAAGGCTCAGTTTAATCACAAATTCGTTAAGCCTTCATCTTCTTTAGGCCTGGATTTCCAAACAAATAGCTTTGTTAGGCTACTAACAGAAGGCTGCTGCTAAATGGATTTACTAAAACTTAAATTACTTTTGAATGTCCTAAGATGAGGAATCATAAACTACACCTAAAAAAGTACAACTAAAAATAAAAGATCATTTTGCTCAATATATTCATTTTTACAATTGGAGCATTAGTTCACTTCCTCCTTTATTATTGATTATTCACGACTAAGAAGTTAATGCACTCATATCTACCTCTAATAACGTTTGAAAGTTGAAACAGGTCAGGGATAAAAGAAATTTGCGTGCTAGGACGGATGAAATTAAAGATTTTAAATATTTAATATTGACTGTAGTTATATAAATAAAACATTGGGTAGTTAATAATGTATTATTGTAATTATTATAAAGCCAGTATTTTTTGTAACTGGCAAAAACAAAAATAAATTAAATATGCTAGAAGAGCGAAATATAAGACAAAATGATGGGCTATGAGAAAACTCCGTTAATTCATTCTGTGGTTTTTCTGATGAACATGATTAAAGTCGAATTTTTTCACAGAAATACTAACTTATCGGCGACTACTTGGCAATTTAAAGAATTATATTAAGAGATTCACTAATCAAAGATTGTTAATTCAAGGTAAAATAAAATAAATGAATAAAAACAAAAGTGCATCATTTATTACAGATAATTAAAGAATAATGTTTAAAATTTGTCACTAGCACATCTGGATCATTTCAATGCCAGAAGGATTGTATTTGAAGAAAGGTACATATATGTTGTTACAGGTTGATGAACGTTTATGATCCAGATTTGTCACAGTCTTTAGAATGTATCAGTTTTTAAGAAAAATTAGGTTACTAGATAAAGAAGAAGCACTTTTTATGGAGGACAAAAATTTTAAGTTCCTGATTAATTTTATAAGAATAAAGTAGAACATTTCAAAATCATGCAGCGTAATATTTTACCAAAACTAATGTTTTCTTTTAAAGGCTTCTTCCTCCAAAAAAGCTTATGTTATTTTTATCTTCAAAATAAAGTGTACATCTTTTGCATAACCTTTTTCCCTTTTTGTTTGCTTTGTTAACAATCGCGTATTTACCGTAAGAGGAGGGGTACTTACTTCTCGTCTGAGCTAAGGCTGAGGTAATATTTGTTTAACGAATGGTTAATATTCAAATTAAATCACAAATAAACAACATACAACATGTGATACAAAGCTTTTTAAATATATGGATTTAGCCCAGTCGAATTAGGTCGGCAAAGCGCCTCCCACACTTCGCGCTCTATTTCAAGAACGGTTGATTGTTTGCAAAATTACATGGAACTAAATATGTAGAGAACTTTATCCTCTAGAAATGTCATTTAGGGCAAAGGTAACAAGAGATATTTTCAAAAAACATATTTTATTGACCTTTGACCACACATTCTGAGACTTTTGTTTCAAAACAAAGATTTATACAAGTTTATAGCTTATTATCTTCCATTCCGAGGTTGAATCCTAATTTGACTGGGCTAATTGTAGAAAGAATTTTTTTTTTTTAATTTACTCTATTCAAGTGGAAAATGGAAAACATTCTCCCTTATGGCCGTTGATTACTCCACTTCTCTAAATTAAAAAATGTCTACATATCCTTCGCTTCACCCTTTGTAAGCATTTATTTAGCGGTGAACTTAGTCAGAGATGGTTTTCAGTTGAGGAACATTTCTATGCCTACATACAGGAGACCTAAAAATCCTGATGAGGCCCAAACCATCATTAAAAAAATATATATAACCTTTATTGTTCTCGATTCTTTTGTGCCCAGCACTGATTTGAAGCAATCATTTTGCCTTAGAGAAATATCAGCATTTCGATTTAATATGTGTTCATATTGCATTTGTATTCATTTCTATTAAATAGATTAAATCAAAAATAGATAAAGAAGGTTTTCTCTAACTACTCTATACGTTCGAAAAAAAGGCTTACAGTTTCAAAAGTAACTACTGATTGTCCATTTTCTTGTTTTGTCGCCTTACTTCTTACTTCAATGAAGATAAAAAGATAGAGTAACAAAAAAAATTCATACAATTCTTGAGCTGATGTGAATTTTTTGTCCAATCACAATTGTTTTCCATATTTTTATAAAGCTCTTGGTAGCTCTATCTTTTATTTTGAAAATTTCACACGTTTTAATTTATTTACACTATACTAATAATTTTGTTTTAATGTAGTAATTGCTGAAAGGTATTAATCCTTAGAGATTCAGCTTCTCTATCGGTTGGGGTCATAAGCGTATTCAACGCACGAACACTAGAAGACTTTAAAACCACCAGGAGAATCCACATATCTGTATATTGTTACCTGAAGATGGTACCATACTTCCTTTACATAAATAGCTATTTCTAGAACATCGTGATTTTATTCCTGCCAACTTAAAATTGTTTAATTATCAGTTCAACTTAACTGCTGTTTGCCTAATGGTTGTCAGCATTTTTTACTTTATTGCCTTTGAACTATCCTTTTTTTTTTCTATTTCCTTGCACAGGATATTCTGTACAGACTTCACCACATTTTGAGAGTTGCCTGTCATGATAATAATATCCAAACCCTAGTGACCGCAAAGTTGACAATTTTTTCTTCTTCTCAGTGGTACACAACGGTAAGAATGGATCTTGGCTTTTGATCTTTTACTAAACCATAAATAGTCACTGTTTTAGGCCCAACAGATATATTTTAGTACATGTTTTTTCTTCTGCACTTTTCTATTCGTGTGATCTGTTATATTCTTCTGACTTAGACATCAATCACTTCAAATAAGATTTCAACCTATTCTCTGATAGTTCATCCTAAAATAAACAAATAATAAAATAAGATTCATAAGCCGAAAATATTATGAACAGAAAATAATATAATAATTGCGAAACATCTTACATTATAAAATTCTTAACATTTGACAAAATGAGCAATTCATAAATTAAAAACTTAAAATTTGCTATACTATATTTAATTCAATATATATATATTTTTTAAGTGTATTGATATATACATACAATTATGTTATCTTCCATCTTCTTTAGACTAATATTAATTACCGATTTTATTTTATTTTTTTAAATTATTATGTTTATTTCTTTTCCAATACTCATTGCAGGGAATCCTAATTGGTATTACCTATTTTTATAAGTACTGAATTGAACAAATGAGCAAATGTTGATTATATTTTATATACATATATATACATATATATATATATATAAAATTAATATATATATGTATATATATATTTCTTAATAATGAATAAGGCTGTGCAAATATAATGATTATGCACAAATTATTCTTATGAACTATCAACTAAAATACATATTCTTCTTTTGTTGATTAAATTATCTCCATTTGTTTTTATTTTTCATATATATGTATATATATATTTATAATTTATTAGATCTGACGGTGTTTTTATATAATAATTTTCATTGTCTTTATCAAAGAAATAAGTCCAATATATTATATATATTTATATTATTATATACTATTGACACTTTAACACTATTTACAGCATATTCACATTAAACAATATATTTATAATATATATATTTATACGATTTTTGTTTTTTGTTTCTTTTTTTTTAAAGTTACCATTAGTCCGACGCATTTATTGTTTGTAAAAGATTTTTTTTTTTAAGAATTAATTATTGATAATTATTCAACTGAATAAAAATATTAAAATTAATTTAAAAAAAAAGGGAGAGGTTTACTAAATACAAATGTTTATTGCCTGCCTTAAGTTATAAATTACGCCACTTTTTTCTATAACATATATAATTTGGCCTAACCTTAAGAAGAATTGTTTAAATTAAATTGTTTTAGTCTTTAGTAGTTTTTAAATTCGTTGGTAGTTTTTCTTCATATTTTTGGAATAAGCCTTGTAACTGTTAGGAATTCATTTCTTTCTTTTTTTTAAAATCTATTGCAAAATTTTATACCTTAATTATAATTTAAGGCAAGCAATGGTTTGTTTTAACTTTTTATTTATTTTTTTTTTCCTACATTTTGACCCGTATAATGTTTTTATTTTTCTTTATTTAAATGTTTTTATTTATTTTATTTTGCATTTTTTTCATTCAATAAAAATAAAATGAGATAATTTAAAGTAATTAACTTATTCCTCCTCAGGCCCCATCATCATTAATCTTTTTTTAGCTATTTTTGAATAAATTATATCAATTGGTTTAGATGTATCATATAAGGATGGAGCCTGTAATATAATTAATACAGTGCCCAAAACACAAGCTACCGAAAATACCCACAGGAATAGACGATCGAGCACCATGGCGACGTACTTCCAGTCTTCTATCACCTGAAAGCAATATATTTTTATTAATTAGTGGCTAATTCACAAATCAAAACTCAATTTTTATTACAAAATAATTCCCAAAGTTTATCAACAATTTAAAGGTATGAAATTGGGCTTTTGATAGATTCATTCGCTCACAAATACCTTGGGGAGAAGGACACAAAAAGGATAAATACAAAAAAAAGGCCATTAAACAAAATATTTCTAGAAATGAGCACCAGTTCTAAAGTATGAATTAATTTCTGGGAGGTCATGCTACACCAACGCTTTTTTAAAAGTGCAATTGGAAAAGAAACAATTGAATTAATTTTATTTTTGGGGTATTTATTTTTTGCTACTTAGCTACACACGGATATAAACAACTTTACTTTACCGTACACATCAACATATTTACTTATTTTTAACTTGCATTAAAAAGTTTGTTAAACCATTCATAACACTAAAATGGCTTACAGAGGAAAGTCTACTATTACTCCACTCACAGATCTGTTTTAAAAGAATTTTCTTACTGAATCGATTGAACACTATGTTACAGATCTGTATATATGTATTCCATACAGGTTAAGGTAAAATAGTAGAGGCCAGTTTCAAGAAAAGAGTATAAAAAATGAATATCTATTCAGTGAACAGATATCAAAATTTTTTTCCGAAATCGGAATTAATTAAGCGAAACATGAAATTACATTCTGCAATTTTTGTCTTTATTTTACGGTAGACCAATTAGACAAAACAAAAACAACTTTTCAGAAAACTTCAAACTGGATATTTCATGTGAAAGTTTAAAATCAAAAATCTGCAATATTACAATCCATACTTTTTTGATGAAGATTAGAGAAAAAAGAAATTCAAATCTTAAATCGAAAATTTGATAACTCATAAAACATTCTCTAGTATAACAAATTATAAAAAACTTACATTTTCGAACTTATCTTTGTTTTTAACATGTTGAGCAATAAACCTGGCATCTTCTATTGTTTTTTCCATTGTTAGTGGTTTTTCAAATGTAGGGCTAACATCACCAGGGTGGCAAATACCAGGGCTGAATAGGTCATCGTCTGCTGATGGAAGTGGAAGAGGAGGTTCACCAAAACAAGGAACAGGATCAAATCTTGATGCTGGCAGTGCTGGTATTGATTCGAAATCTCCACTTAATCTTTTACCGCTATAACTATCCATACCCAGATAAAAAATATAAAAAAATTAATAAACTCAAATAATACAAGAAAACAATTTTTTTTGAACATAAAAAGAACATAAAGCTTCTTGTATTTTGCTCATTCTTATTTAAGACATCTTGAATTAGAGAACATATAGGACCATCAACAAGATCAGTTTCCACACAGTAAAACAGTAGTACAAGAAAGCAAATTCTTACAAATAAGGAATAATGAGTTAGGAAACTTACTACGCTATCAACTGTAATGAGATGGACCATAAACTGATCTCAAAATGAGTCTCATTAACATGGAAGAAAGTCTTATTTTCTAGGACCCAAGTATGGGTGCCATATCCTTAATTTCTCAAGATTCTAATGAGACTTCTTGTAGAAGTATATGAATGTTGAAGACAAAGTATGAATATTATGATCATTAGTGGCGAATGAATGAATGTTCAGCAAGTTGCCGTGTGTTTCATACTACAGTAATTTCGTTGAAGTAGCTTACATTAGTACACACAATCAGTTACTATTGATTATTGAGCATCCCTACCCTAATTAATGACTTGATGCGTGTTTATATCTAGCCGAACAGCGTTAATGTTCTTGAAACAGGTGAATTTGAATTGGGGTAAGATCTCCGTCCTAACGTTTAGTAGATAATCACTTCATTAAGAGCCATTTTCATTGGTAATTAAAATAACACCATGATCCCTTTTTAGTAGCGATTTTACTGTAAGGTGGCTTAAAATAGAACTGCATTTGTTTCTTTTTCTTATCGCAGTCACTACATCACTTGAAGGCAAATTATCTATCAAGTTATTTCAAGAACGGATGATTCATATTTGATATATATGAAACATCATTGATCTCTTAAAATCGCCCTAATCAATTAGAAATTAAACTTCAAAAAGTTATGAATGAACAAATTAATTTTCAGGGATAGACTGTATTATTTAAAAATGAAAATAATATGCAAAACATGGTCGCAAACTATCTCATTTTGAAAACATCGGCACGAATAAAGGCTACGCAATCAAACACAGATTTGAATATTATTAAATTAATTTTTAGATAGAGAAAAGTTTGTTGTTCAGGTTCAAGGTTTTGCAATTTTGCGGAGAAAGTGTTTATTAAAAAAACAAAAACAAAAAAAAATTGAGATGGTTAAGTTGTAAATGTACACGCTTAATTTAAAAGTGTATTTTCTATTAATTTCTTATTTGTCGCTTAGCAGATAAACTATGAAACTTAAACGCTTTTATAGTAAAACTGCTTTTTCCCACTCTCTGTTTCCCTATTTGAATATTGCTATTTTTAAATGTTTTGAAGGAAAGAGATTTTCAAACAAAAAGTTCACACCGCTGGCTTTCCACGGCTGAACCGACTGGATGAGGGTTTTATGAAACTCGATGTTCATCATCAAAAAGATGATAGGATTTTTTCGTCCTATCGTTAACAAACTCTTTTACAACGTATATTCCCTTCCATATTTAAAAGTTTGAGGTAAATACAAAAATAATAAATAAAGAAAAGAAGATGAATGATTAATTTCAAAGATTTGAGAGATGGCTCTATTAGTAATGGACTAATTACTAACGGACAGAGAACTTTGTCAGAGGAAAAGGAAAAATACATGGTAAAGGTGTATGAAGTTCATGTACCGGTATCTAATCTTATCTTGGCTACGAAAAGAAGCACAGAGTTTGTGGGATTGAATGTGAAAAATCATTTGTGAATTATAAAAAGTAAACGGCCAAAGCTCTGAACCATCTTGATCATTGTTAAGATTAAATAGCACTTTAGATTTTTAAAAATCTACGGAGCAAGGTAAGATATATTTGTAGCCAGTCTAGCCTAATGATAATAAGTGTTGCTTAGAAACGAAGGCAGACAGAGCGATAGGAATTATGACCTGTTCCCTAACTGACATACAGGGTGTCCCAAGCTATATGGATAACGACTTTTTCTCGGAAACTAAGATAGCTAGAAAAAAACTAAAAAATACGTGTTCCCTTAGTTTTTTGTTAGGAATCCAAATTTAATTTGTAAATTTTTTTCGGTGCCTCCAGAAGCGAGATACAGACACCAACTTCATTTTTTCAAATGGGAAGGTGCGGTTTTTATTCAGAAATAGATTCCTCTATTTTTTTAAAGAAAAATTTACTTGAACGGTTTTTTTCTGTGAGCGATATTTTAGAAGTTATGAATGAAAACAAGATTCTTATAAGAAATTTCAAAATGATAATATTTAACGGTTTTTTGATTGAATAAGAAGAAAAGTACTATTTTATTATAAATTTTACTCCTCATTAATATTACAGATCATGTTCGAAATGGCCTCCACCATTAGAGATGCATAGACATGCTCTTTCCTGCCAATTGTGCCTTACTGCCAAAGAAATAGATTCGGCTTTAACCGAATTACAGGTATCTGTTATTCTCTGCTTTAGTTCATCTACAGATGCAATTCCGGCTTGATTCTGATGCACCTAGATTTAGAAATGCTTTTAGGTAAGCAGAAATAAGGAAAGAAAGAAAAAAGTTATGAATAATCACCTTGTTTTTCTGGGATACCCAAAGGAAATAGTCCATAGGTGTCAAATCCGGTGAGAGAGGTATCACTGAATCGCCCCCCGAGTCGATATAATCACGCCCATCAAATTGCCTATCAAAAAATCTCTTTACATGCCTGGTGGTGTGTATCGACACAGGGGGCAATTCAGTGGCCACCTCTCTCACCGGATTTGACACCTACGGACTATTTCCTTACCTAAAAGCATTTCTAAATCTAGGTGCATCAGAATCAAGCCGGAATTGCATCTGTAGATGAACTAAAGCAGAGAATAATAGATACCTGTAAGTCGGTTAAAGCCGAATCTATTTCTTTGGCAGTAAGGGACAATTGGCAGGAAAGAGCATGTCTATGCATCTCTAATGGTGGAGGCCATTTCGAGCATGATCTGTAATATTAATGAGGAGTAAAATTTATAATAAAATAGTACTTTTCTTCATATTCAATCAAAAAACCGTTATAATATCATTTTGACATTTCTTATAAGAATCATGTTTTCATTCATAACTTCTAAAATATCGCTCACAGAAAAAAACCGTTCAAGTAAATTTTTCTTTAAAAAAATAGAGGAATCTATTTCTGAAATAAAACCGCACCTTCCCATTTGAAAAAATGAAGTTGGTGTCTGTATCTCGCTTCTGGAGGCACCGAAAAAAATTTACAAATGAAATTTGGATTCCTATCAAAAAACTAAGGGAACACGTATTTTTTAGTTTTTTTCTAGCTATCTTAGTTTCCGAGAAAAAGTCGTTAACCATATAGCTTGGGACACCCTGTATAAAATGAAAATCATCTGGCTAGATTGGTCATTTATGAACTGTTCTTCTTAAAGAATTGGCGAAGCAGTCTAAACAAAGATTAGAATAGGAACGAAAACATGGAGTATTTGTTTTATAATCTAGGATGGTTCTTCGTTTTAGAACAAGAAAATATTCCTATCTAAACAGTATAAAGAATTATTGAATATTGCTTCTTTAATAAAATCATCTTTCTCACAGACAAATTTTCCACCGACTAGTTTCAGTTGTAGGGAAAAAATACATTATTTACTTGTACATAATTTAGTACAAAGATAAAACTGTCAGTTTAATTTTAACATTGTTGATAAGCAAACATACTTACCCTAAATATTTATCGATATCAGGAGTTACATCAAAAACTCCGGTAATAATAGCATCGGGAGTTTTATCTTCTTCATCTTCATCAACAGAATCTTCTTGCTTCGGTCTTTCTATAAATAACACTTTAGGCAGGACTTGTATAAAAATTCGGTGCACCCAAGGCTTCATTTTATGTGTAACTGGTGAACGAAAATTAACGTTAAGCACTAATATTGTTACAACAACTGATAAAGTCACAAGCACCATTGTAAATAGTAAATATTTGCCTAATAACGGCACTGTTAACGATGTCGGCGGTATTATTTCTGCTAATAATAAAAAGAACACTGTTAATGATAGTAATATTGATATACATAATGACACTTTCTCACCAGAATCCGATGGCAAATAAAATACTAACACTGATAAAAATGATATTCCAACACAAGGTATTATTAAATTTACTGTGTAAAATAATGTTTTTCTTCTTAAAGTTATATTAAATATAATATCTGGATAAGGTTCTTCGCAGCAACTGTAGAATTTTTCATTCCGAACAGCTGGTACTCTCATTATATCCCATTCAACGGACAAGTAGAAATCTTGTAAATCTATGCCTACATCAATCGTATGTGAATCTGGTGTCTGCAACATATGCCTCAGGTCAACCTGTAATTAAAATAAAAGGAAATTAGTTTCGAGAAATTAAATGAAAGTTAAGAGACTTGGAGAGCATAACTTTTAAAACTAAATATCTAAGTTGCAGCTAACAATATAAATATTAATCGGCCCATTATTATTATTATAGGGTCTGTAGAAAATGGAAATTAATGAGATTTGTTGTTAAATTGTTATGAGATAATGGAGATGAAAAGCATAATAAGTAAACATAGATATTGACACTAGACTAGCTTCGAATATATTAATACACAAAACGTGTAACTATATTTAAAGACTAATAATAAATGAAAGTATTTTTTTTTTTTTTTATTATCCTTTTAATGAAATTTACACCTGTACCTACAGGGTACAATAGGTAAATGCGATGAATGTATGTGAATAGCGTGGCAGACGTGAATGACGGTCATCCATTGATGGCCGCCATTAGTCACCCAGTTGGTCACGGGGCCAACGGTGCCTCAGCCGTCTTCGAGGATTGGAGGGTAGCGTAGTTGTAGACAGGTTTGCAGCTAAAGGGTTGGGATGCAGTGAGAGTTTTTGGTGAAAATTTTTGTATCGAATTTTGGCAAGTTCGGAGATAAGTGGAATTTGGAGATCTGTATGTATAGTGTGGTTGCTTACGTAGAATGGAGCGTCTAGTATGCGGCGGAGAATTTTGGATTGCAGTGTTTGTAGTCTATTGAGGTTGGATTTTTTAGCTGTACCGTAAAGTTCGAGTCCGTAAGTACATATTGGTGTGAGAAGGGCTGTATAGAGTCGTCGTTTGTTCTGTAGTGAGAGTTTTGAGCGTTTGTCGAGTAGCCTGGCTAGAAGTTTGTATCGCTTGTTTAGTTCGGTACGTTTAAGTCTCGTATGGGGGTTCCAGGTAAGTCTCTTGTCTAGGTACATTCCAAGGTACCGCACATGGTCGGCTGGTGGGATAGGTGTGTGATGTAAGAAGACAGGTGGCGGAGTTTGACGTTTGAGTGTGAAGACTATGTATTTAGATTTAGTTGGGTTAATTTTTATACGCCAGTTTTCTAACCAAGGTTCTATTGAGTGAAGGTGGGACTGTAGTGAGCATACTGCGAGGATAGGGTCAGAGTGTGTGGAGAGAATGGCAGTGTCGTCAGCGAAGGTGTAAATAGAGGTATTAAGGTTAGAAGGTAAGTCGGCAGTGTAGATTGTGTAAAGAAGAGGAGCTAAGACACTTCCCTGTGGCACACCAGCAAGGACGGGATAGATGGAAGAGTGAGTAGTGCCTTGAAGAACTTGAAAGAATCTGTCAGAGAGGTAAGAGCTGAGTATGAGGTAATAAGTGCTAGGAAGGATGCGTTTTAGTTTCCACAGTAGACCTTCGTGCCAGACTCGGTCAAAGGCTTGCGAAACATCAAGGAATACTCCAGCGCAGTACTGTTTTCGCTCGAGTGAAGAAGCGATGGTGTCTACAACACGATGGGCCTGCTGGATCGTCGAGTGGCAGCTTCTGAAACCAAACTGATGGTCCGGTATAATTTCGAGAGATTCTGTAATTTCGTAGAGGCGTGGTAACAGAAGTCTCTCGAATATTTTGCCCAATGAAAGTTAAATAAAAATAATGGCACATTTTTTATCAGTTATAACGGTTACCGAGCAATAAGGCAAAGGTACCTTTCAAAACACCTTCCTCATTTGCCATTGAAAATGATGTACTAATTATCAAAGACAAATCTCTTATTATGGAAGTGTATTTTATTTTATTTTGGAGTTTATTTTTGCTACAATCAGCGCGCTGACGCTATAAGTAACAGTGATTACAGTAATAATAAATAACAGTGGAGAAGTTACCCAGTGGTAACACTCAAAAACATTAGGCTATTAGTCGCTATCTTCACTTGAGAGGAGATCACGAGGCTACTGTCTCTTAAGGCGTCTTGTCGGGTTGTCAGTAAGAGTTCTTGAAGAAAGATTTTTAGTTAGAGGATTGATATGAGATTGCAGGTTGAAGTGGAGTTTTCTGTATCTTGTTTTAGGAAGTTTATAAATTCATAATTAACGGTTTAAATTTTAGAAATTTTTTGTTACAATTATAGTTTTGTTTTATTTTCGCTTTCTAACAAAGAATAGTTCTGTTTTATTTTTGTTTACATTATTTTGTTTTACTTTATTTTTTTGAATAGAAGTAGACTTCAACTATTCTCTTACGTTACAACTTCTATTATTATTAATTAATAAATAAATATTAATACTTTTGAGATGCTATGTAGAATAAAATGTGAGCCACATTGCTAGTCCCCATGTATATTGTACATGAAGGTATTTTTATACATGTAAAAATTTAAATAAGAAAAAAGCAATTGTACTGAAGCGTCAAGCAGGAGTTGGTGAGTCACGCTCAACTGGTGATCAGAAAGTCTATTCGAGAGTAATTTTGTGGTACTTTTTTCGTGTCTTCCAAGATAGGGGGCGACGGGAAATAGTATCTCTACTTCTTCTATTCTAGACTGAGGACTGTGTTGGTCATATCACTGAAGAATCCCGATCAGAGAGTGGAATCTAAGCTTAATGTGGGCCTCTCCTAACAAAATCCCTAAGGACTTACCCCCAGAAGTAATTTCACGGTTTGTAACCTTATCAAAAGAGCTCCCACAGCTCCCAATTTTCCCTTGTAGGAGGATAAGTCTCTTTGAATGCAACTAATCTTAGCGAAACGGGATACACTGACCAGGAACAGTGATAAACCCGTTTCTTCAAATTCTTTATCACAATTCTTGTACTCAGAACTGGCTCTCCTGCCTATCTTGTGTTGGGCACCCAACTGCGTGCTTAGTAAAACTCCTAACTGTGTACTAATCGAAGGGAAAGAAGAAAATTTGTGTCTCCTTATCCGTTCTTTTTTTAAATCTTTTACCCTGATCACCCACTTTTTAAACTCCATGAAACAAGTTGTTCTGGTTTATAATCTCAGAATGGTTTTGAGGTTTTGATTATCTCTCCCTCGCCATGTTGTTCGTTACCCTATTCTCTAGGACAAGGCTATTGAATCTTCTCTTACTTATTTGGAGCTAAAAAAAAACTACTTGCTTAAAGTCTTGAGCGCAGCTAACCTTACAAAAACATCTTTTGAAAATTTACTGATAAAATAGACTTTCTTTTAAACAACAGACAATATCTTTATATTTTAATAATTCAGCATAGATGGACACTTCTTTTTTTCTTCTTTTGAAAGAAATTTATTTCTTTGTTTGAATAAGATATTTTTGGCGAAGGAATCCAAGATAACGTAAGTAAAAATAACAAAAATTGAGGATTTAGTTGCAAGTGAAGGATTGTTCTCCTAGCCTAGGCAACTTTTAGAATCCTCACTTACTGGTTTATCTCTCGGATACAAGACACTATAATGGAAATAACCTCTCATACTATAATTATACAAAATTAGTTTTTTCTGAGATTAGCATGGATCCCGTACCCTTATCCACGTCACTAATATTAAAAAAAAGAAAAAATAATGCAATAATAATAATAATTTTCTTAATCATTAGTGATAAGATCAATTGGTTGAGGTTTTTAAATTATTACACAATATATTGCAAAATTTAATTATAACTGTTAACGACATATCCTTTATTTTATTAAATATTTTCTGCACCGATGGATCGGTAAAAACTATAAAAGATCTTTATTCTTCCACCTTGAATTGGCAGCTTAGCCCATCCAAAGGGAAGGGATTTTGTGGCCAAAATATCCCGAAATTTTAATAAAAGTTTTCTAATATTACGCTATAAAAAAAATTAAACATAATACAGATTACTTATATTAATAAGGAATTCTAGCTCTAAGACAAGATTAAGTAGCTTAATTCTTCTACATCTGTGTAGTAAACATGAATCCAACAAATATCTGCATTTCTAATCATAATTCTTTAATCTAAAAATTTGGACGTAACTTTAGATTATAATAGATTCAACGGGGGATTAATGAACTGCCTATTCCACAGCGATCCAAGGATTTTATTGTGGCAACCTCAAGATGGGGTACTTCTTCAGTGCTGTCTATGTAATTAGATGTAAGTTTTGGTAGCGATCCGAGCTTGAAGATTCAAGTATTTTAGTGCCGAACTAACAGCCATATCCTGCAATTTCTTCTTCTTCTTTTTGTTAAATCTAGAAAAGCTAAGATAAAGCCCTACGATTGATGTGGTAACTCCGTCTATCGTGGTCTATCAAAAAGACCTCTCGGTCATTTTAGAATAACTAAACTTACGGCTCATAATGAACTAGTGAATCTCTTGACCCAAGGTATTCACCACCGAGATACCACTGCTCAGATTAGCGCCGCACGAACAGGATCGTCTTTTTTCTGTCCAGAAACCTTCGGTGAACCGCAGGAAATTTTAAAGAATTTTTTTTTTTTTTACGAGAACTGGTAATATGGTGGGCCATTTTTCAACGAAAGAAGTAATACATTTACAAAAAATTTCTCTCTCTAAGATATTTTGTATATTTCTTAACTCTTTTCGTATTGGCTATCTGGCCAAATTCATTAACGGCTGATAGAGAACCGTTTGCAGATGACATTGAGGGGTAAGTTGGTATCAGAAAGTGGCTTTCACTAAGTGAAGGATCCTGTACTTCTTGGCGCTTCCTTGGACAGGAAACAGGATTTGAATAAGCATCCATCCAATTTCTTTTAATTTGAATATTTTTTCTTGGAGGATATTGAAGAGGATCGCAAGTTTTCTTAGCAATTAGAGATTCTTCATTGTCCTCTTCCGCCGCACTTTCTAGAACTTTCCTACGACAGACAACTGGAAGAATGATTTCATCACCTGGAACTATGGGGTTCGTTCGCATATCGCGCAATACTGTCAATCGATTCTTAATGTGCACAAAGATACCAAATATTGTAAAAAACTATTACAACATTTTATTGGTATCTAAAAATATTCTGACCTTAATCAGCCAGCTGTACAAACTGAGATACAATATTGCTTGAATATTTTGAATGAAAAGAAAATGAATAAACGGAATAAAAATAAATTTACGGACAGCAACTGGAAGGGATTTCATTAATGCCCATAGAATGGCTTTTAGAAGGTGTTCCAATTAATATCATCATTTAAGTAAAATCTCCTCTCTGTTTAATACAGTGAACAAATCTGCTTCATTAAAATATTCTTGTGAAAGCACTCAAATTAGTGTTTATTAAAAACAAAATAAGCATTAGGTTTTTTAAATAATTGTGTTAACTTTTAAAATTGATCTTAATATTATTATTAATGTATTTATTGAAAACTATAAGAAGTAAAAATAACCTAATTTTCAAGTGTAATACAAGATGTCAAAGGTTAGTAACAGTATAGTACATTTCTTCCAGGCGGCCTGTACCTCAAACTACCGTTCAAGATACTTTCTCTTCCTCCTGAATGGGAGGTGTTGTGATCGTGCTCAACGTTCATTTTTGAAATTTTATTGGAAATAAGCTTTTTACTCTGTGTAAAAAAAGTGGTGTACGGATTGACCTTCGTTCGTATTGCCATGAAAGTGAATATAAGTAGTTAATTAATAGATCCCTACAATGGAGGGGCCATCCCAAACTCTATAAATAATTAAAGAATGCAAATCTTATTCTACCTAAAATTAGAAAGAATTACCAAATTCTTTTAATTATAACAACCGGATTACCTCCTGTATCCATTTTTCTCTTCAATAAACGATTTGTGTTTCTAGAGAAGTTGGCCAAAATTTTCCAAGCTGAGAGGAGTAATAAAGAGATGAGAGCATTGTCAGATTAAGTCGAAATGGAAGTACAACTTAGAAAATATAAAGTTCAGAAGCTAGACAATGAATTTGTTAATTTCTCTTACACTACTAAGTAAAAGAATGTATTGTAAATTTACAGTTTTGTAAATATTTCCATAGAAATAATCAGTCGACTTGTGGAGATAAATGGAAAATGTAACTTTATAATCTGTCTTTACATCTATCAGATACCAACAAGCGAGCGGGAAGTTGCTACACTTATCCTGGCCGGTATGTAAGTTAATGTCGCAAAGACATACATATTGCCAAAACCGAAACGATCTGGGTAAAGAACGCATTTCTGCACGAACGAGTGAAACATTAATAAAACGTTTTTAGTCACAGTTCATAGACTATTTGAAGGATTCGTAATATCTGAAGAAATATCTTTTGTAAACTTTTGACACATGTCGGGTTGCATCTATAACTTACCTTAAGTTAAGTTCCGTGGGACTTTGATAGTAACTTATTTACAAATCATGAATTTGTGTAACCCATTTAATTTTTTTCAGAAGCTTAACGAAGTAAGCATTTCCAAAGGTTGGCCATAGTTTTTTCCAAATAACATTCTAATTGGACCACCTTATTTAGTTTTTGAAATAGTAAACTGTAATTATGTATACTAATCAACTTAATTATAAATACGATTCGTATAATGAAAATATTATTCCTCTAAACTTACAAGATATCCATCATAAGTCCAAGATCCAAATTTCATAAAACAAGTTTGCTCGTCAAATGGGAAATACTCCACATCGATTTCACAAAATGATTTATATATTGCTGGCGGTTTCCACACCACTTTGCCTGTATGATGGAGAATGGCCTTAGTCATAATTGTCACTTCGTAATTACCATCAGCGCTGGAACAAAAAAAAAAAAATGAAAACAATATTTCAATTATTTAACTATGCACCAATCGCTAATAACTTTTTAGGAAAGCGGAAATCCGGAAAAACCCATTAAATAAACTATATGTTTTTTTTGGTCTAGATTTCAAATTTTCACCCCCGATGCTGTACTTTTGGCGGAGTTACGGCCAAAAAACCCATTGGGTTTACATAAAGATCATTTGTTTTGACAATGATTATGAAAACTACATAAAAAATATGGAGTTGAACCCGTTTCGATATCTCTAGTATATGTCGAGATATTTAATATTAAACATCCCCTATCGCTAAACTTAAATTCTGATGTACTGAATTATCTGTTGCTTTATTATTCTTCTAAAGATTATTATTTACTTGCTTGACAAAGTTAATGCTATTAGCTTAAACAATGGCCCAAAGATCTTTATAATAAAAATAAGTAAAACTAAATATTTAGTTAGTGAAATTATGGCGCCTCAATATTCACCATCTATTTTGTGAGTGTCACGATAATTTGCGTTCGGCAGCCAGACTTTACTGGGAACGTTTTAGAACTATTTTTTACTTCAAAATCTTCTTTCTTAATTGATTATTGAAAAGTGACAAGTCTATCAATTTTATTGAATTCTGGGTAAGTTTCTACTGGTTGCCAGCAATCTTCAATAATCTGCAATTACTTTAAAGGAATACATTATCATAAAAAGTAACTTCTCTCTGTATCCTAAAGTTTATATTATTACATTTGAAAACCTTTGTTTTAAAGTGTCTTTTTTCTTTTAAAATGAAAATGAAAATAAAAACAGAAAATAGAAATAAACTAATACTTTTCTTTCTAACTTTTTACATCTCGATATATTTACAAAGCTGTTTTTCATTCTTATTACAACTTTTTTAGTTGGTTTTGGGCCTTTTGTTCAAGTTAGAGTGTGCGCCAAACGTCAAGTTACAAGCTTTTACGAGTATGTCTGAAGGGCACACAATAAAATGTCCAAGTCTCTTGAATTAAACATTGACCAAGCAGCTGCGAGTATTTATTAAAAATAATTTTAATGCAACACACATTGTTTTTGCACAGAAAAAATAAATGTAACCATAGATGTGTATATAAATTAGAAATAAATGCAAACATCTTACTTATTGTACAAGACAATGTCCGGCAACCAGATGTGCTCTGATGGTACATGCAGGGTGTCTACACCTCCGTAATCATCGGGATTCCACTTCAGCTTGTAGTCGTTCCATTCCTAGATGGCAAAATGCAAGATTTTAGTTTTTAAGGTTGTAATAAGTAAATAAATAAAGGATACAGAAGGATTTTGAACTATTAGTTTATTTGATAATGATAGAAATGGGATATGGAATGTAGTGTCAAGGTATTGGGGAGTGAAGTTCCATTTGTATAGAAATTGTTACTAATATAAGTTCACTTGACGACCGTTCTTAGAGCTAAGGTAGCTTATGATACGGAAAAACTTTGAAGTGAAATTTTAATTTATAGAGGACCTACCCCCATCGGTCCTCAAAATACTCTAAAAAAATTTGAATAAATATTACTGAAGTAATGAAATTACATCTAATAATCGTTATTGATGTAATAATAATGTTGTTGAGTCTGTAAAGAAGATCAGTGCTAACTATTAAAGGAATTTTGTAAAACTTAAGGAAAAGCAAGAAATTCATTCTTGTTATCGTTCTGTGATAGATGTTCCATTTTTATGAAAGCTAACAACAAAGAACCGACGATATCACACCGACTACCGAGCGCCCTTGAAGAAAAACGCAGCGATCTATTGTAATTGAGTGGGAAACTAATTATTAATGGTGGAATTCTATTCAAAATATGATAAATAAGTGATATTTCTTCATTTGGAAACTGATACTTTAATATTTAACATGACTTTCATATTCGTTCGATTTAGAATACTCGAAAAGAAGCAGTTTCTTTATGTAGTGCAGATATATACCACAGCATCCAATTACCATTCTTTCCATCTTTGCTGAAGACATTGCAATTTTAACACCTCATTCTGATCCTCTAACCGCTACAAAGACTCTTCAAATGCACATGAATCACTACACCTAGACAAACGGTGAACGAAGAACATGGAATTCCAATACTAGACTCAAACTTCTCGCTAGACTACTTGACAAAACGATTAAATCTTAACCTAAGTAACAAAAGACTGTTATACCTACTGCGACCTATTTGCCATTCAGCATCGAAGTGAAGGAACCGATTAAACGTGCCAACTCACTGCGCATCCAGTCAAAATAGTCAAAAATAAGATCTAACCTCACCATCCATAATGTCCACAAAATCCCTAACGTCAAAGATCTTGCGAAAACTTGTTCTATCAAATTTCATTCCTGTACAAACAGCTCATCCTTATCCCTTAGTCGAACACCTATTTTCTTTCGCTTTACCAGGTAATCCTCCACGAAAATTTAAGAGAAGTAGGCCTCGAGATCTACGAGGGTCGTTTGAAAAGTCCGTGCAAAAATAAAAACTACTTAATTTTTTGGGGTAAACCTTTTTTATTTTTCAACATAGTCTCCTTTTAGGCTTATACACTTCGTCCAACGCTGCTCTAGTTTGTTGATCCCTTCCGAATAATAAGATTTGTCCGTCTGAAAAATAGCCATTCGTTTTTGCAATCACCTCCTCGTTTGAATAAAATCTTTTTCCCGCCAGCCATTTCTTCATATTGGGGAACAAATAGTAGTCCGAAGGAGCCAAGTCTGGAGAATAGGGGGGATGTGAAACGAGTTGGAACCCTATTTCCATTAATTTTGCGACCACAACTGCTGAGGTGTGAGCTGGTGCGTTGTCGTGATGGAAAAGGACTTTTTTGTGGGACAATCGTGGGCGTTTTTTTTGCAGCTCGGTTTTCAAACGGTCCAATAACGATGAATAATATGCACCTGTAATAGTTTTACCCTTTTCCAGATAGTCGATGAGGATTATTCCTTGCGAATCCCAAAAGACAGTCGCCATAATCTTTCCGGCCGAAGGAACGGTCTTCGCCTTTTTTGGCGCAGATTCCCCCTTGGTAACCCATTGTTTAGATTGTTCTTTGGTCTCAGGAGTGTAGTGATGTATCCATGTTTCGTTCACAGTGACGAAACGACGCTTAAAGTCCTGTGGATTCTTCTGGAACAGCTGCAAACCGTCCTTGCAACACTTCACACGATTTCGTTTTTGGTCAAGCGTGAGCAATCGCGGCACCCATCTTGCGGATAGCTTTGTCATGTCCAAATGTTGATGCAAAATATTATGTACCCGTTCATTCGAGATGCCCACAGCACTAGCAATCTCACGCACCTTCACTCTTCTGTCATCCATCACCATATCATGGATTTTATCAATGATTTCCGGAGTAGTAACCTCAACAGGGCGTCTAGAACGTTCAGCGTAACTTGTGCCCATATGGCCACTCCGAAAATTTTGAAACCACTTATAAACTGTTCTAATCGAAGGTGCAGAGTCACCATAATGTTTATCAAGCTTCTCTTTAGTCTCCTGAGGCGTTTTGCCTTTCATAAAGTAGTGTTTAATCAACACACGAAATTCTTTTTCGTCCATTTTTTGAAAATCACTCGACTTCCTCGATTCAAACGAATGCCAAACACAAAGAAATAGACCGATCTGGCTGAAACTTGGTGTGTGTTCTTCCATGAGATGCTACTAACTAAACATAACCTCGATACGCGCCAGTGGTGCTATCTCTCTGACTTTGCACGGACTTTTCTAACGACCCTCGTATTATTATCATGATTTTTTTTAAAAAAAGTGTCTTCAATTGCATAAATTTCATTTTGTTTTGAATGTAATTTCTAACAATTTGATTTAAATTTAAAAGATTCTGTTACTCAAGAAAAGGGTTGATATCTTTTCTAATATACGAGTATAATAAAACAGTTAAAAATGTGGTTAACTTTGCAATATGTACTGAAAAATGTCTTTGGTTTTACATGTCGTAACATGCATGTTTTTTTTGTATCCCTGACTGATTTCGAGCTTTCATCCATTCAGAGGTAGATTAACTAGTTTGATGAAGAGATTTCGATTTCACTTAAGTTTCCCTTTAGCATTAAGATGAAAAAGAACCCTTTCATTTAATTTGTTCCATTCAATAACATATTGAATAACACTTACACACACATCATGTAATTCATTCAAACACCTTTAAACAATTTGCAACAATCTGTAACAAAATATTAAATAATGCGAATACATATTGAAAAATATCAAAGGTTAGAAACTTTTTTGTTCTTTGTAGACATTCACACGAACTCCGCTTAATTTTTTTTTTTCATAGTTAAAAATACAATAAATTAAAATACTTGAAAATATTTTATAATAATTTGTTCCAAAAACCTTAATATATTTAAGATTTTTATTAAACAATACAAAGTAATTGTTATATTTTCATTTCGTTAGTCAATTAAATCACTTCCGTTTAGAGGAAAAGGAAAACAAATCAAATAATAAAAATTATCATTACAAATAATTGGCAATTAAAATTTGTTTATTACGTATTTGAATGGATATTTTTTCATAATTTAATTACTTCTATTTTACATATTACTAATTGCTATTTATTTTTTTTGGGGCGAAATTTATTGTTAATAGATTTACATAAAGATCCGTCCATAAATGTATTCTCACAATAGAGAAAAAAACAAATAATTTATAATTTAAGTAAAGATAAAACATCTCATGTGAACATACACCCGAATTTTTTTTATTCTTACGGTTCTAACTTCCGCCATGTTTTTCTGAATCTAAATTTCTGATAAAAAAGATATAACCAGATTAATATAATTGCATATTATGCTGAAATGACCACAATTAATCTACTCTCCATCTCTCATGGAAAATTATTCGGGGGAAAAAAAATTTATTGATCTTCGAGATGTGGTGGATATAAAGTTAAGAGAAAATGGTAGGAAACAGTTTCGCAAAAAAAATGTGCAAAGAAAAGTGGAAAATGCATTCAGTCAAATGGTACTTTCATGTTCAAACATCAAATTTTTAGCAAATTATTTAATACTTAACACTCACTCAGAGATAATTTTATGGAGAACACTTTTTTGGATTCAGGGGACCTTAAAACGGATCCTTTGGCGGAAACACGACGTCCAAAATTTGACATAATTGGTATATTTTCTTTCACATTTATTTCTTGTGTACTTGTGGCGTTACGAATCCTAATCCTTCTGGTCATACCCTCTCTATCTACCTCAGAAAACTCATCTCAATTGCCTGCATTTTACTTTTGCGTTTCTTAGTCAATGCGCAGGACTCCGATGGAGAGAAATGTCGACCTATAGACCAACAGCTTCGAACTCTTTGACCTTTCTCTGTTTACTGAAGAAGCCTTTCCTGGCCGTACTAAACAACCTATCTGCAACACTCTTTCTTTCCTTAATCTTCACATCGAAACGACCATTCTCGCTTAAATGCGCTCTAGGTACTTGAACTTTGCAATCTGATTCACATTTTCTTCTCCTATTCTAAGTACCCATCATAATTCTATGCGGTTTCTTCCCTATTCGCATAACCTTCTACTTTTCTGTGTTGATCAACATCGAAAAGATCTCAGTCCAAATTATACGTAGTCCAAATTTTGATTTAACTGGTGATGATATTGGAATTTAAAATTTGGTAATATAATGTTAATTTAGATTTCTATTACACTTCTAAGGAGGCAAGGAGTTCACGCCATTTAGTACATTAGTATTTCTAAATCAAACTTAATCTCTAGACACAAAAATGGATGAATACCTCAAAGGTGTTCCTAAATTGAACTGCCATAAGGACAATTTAAGTTGACGAGATCACATGACCCAGGAAAACCTTCTTTAATTGAACTATGATCTATCTTTCTGAGTGACGGATAATCCAAGTAGTTTATTGCCGTAATCTTCGAAGATGCACAAACTTGGTGGACACCTGAGTGAACTAATATGTCTGCGACTTTTCCGTCTTATAGTTCGATTATTTTTAAATTATCGATAGCTGTAAACGAAGCAACATTGAGGAAATAGCAACAAAAACCAGTAATAAGAAAAATATGTATTTAAAAAAAAGGTGTATTAATTTCTGCCTATTGTAGGAGGCTACCGGAAAGGAAACCAATGTAATTGGGAAGCATTTTGGGAAATCATACAAAAACATAATTGCGTTGATTTTCACCATTCCATTAATCAAAATCACAACTTATGAATACTTGTTGCACGTAATGTGGGAATTTAAATTGTAATAAATACTTTATTTAATTCATGTATTGATATATAACTGAGTAATACAATTTAAATGGTAATTTAGAACATCTTTATGGCTATTGTTTTATAAGAAGTATAATTTTTTCTTCAGTACGCTATCGTAAATATGTATGTGTTTTTTTAAAAAATAGAATGTTGTACAATGCAATTAAAAAAGTATTTTTCATCACAGTTTTCTAGTGTTCAGCATCAGCAACATAATTGGACTGTTCTCGAACTGAAACAATTACACCAAATTTAGGGGACACTCTCAGGAAAACGAATATACATAATAGTTATTTATTTAACAAGTGTGGAAAGTAGTACTTTTCCTCACGCAAGTGCAAATTGCCAAGTGTGAGGAAAATACTTTACACTCGAGTTTAATATTATATTTTTTCTGCAACCATTAGGGTTATTAACTAAAAAATTTAAAAATTTCATTTTTACAGTCTACAAAAAGTAATTTATTTATTATAAACATTTATTGTTATATTACAATTATTTACATTACTTACGTATTTACATTACTTATTACATTTTCTGCTGTTTCTTTTATTGATGGAGGAGTGTTTTCTAAACAGGAATCACTAGAATCCATTTTAAATTTCTGTAAGGTAACACTATAACCTTTTTAACTGTTATAATTAAAAATATCTAATTATTTATTAAAGTATTATTTTTATTTCTATATTCCTTTCAATTTTTATTTTATTTTTTAATATTCGTTTTTTAATTATTTAGTTACGTTAAATAAGTTTATTAAAGTTTTACAGAAAATATTTATGTTAATAACAAAATTTCTTATATCAAGGAAGCACAATAAAGTTTTTCCACTCACTAGTGAGGAAAGTTACACTAATGGGAATTTTTCCCCACTAGTGTGGGAAGTTGGGCATTACACAGCTGATTTTAATTGAGTAATGAGAACTTCCCTACATGGTTGCAGAAAAAAGTACTTTCCTCTAATTTTTAATTGTAATAATTTGAAAATTATATTTTTTTAAAAACAAAATGGAGGAATATAAACCAAATACAATTCCTGGGGGTTAAATAGCCTGCTTTAGCCATAAAAGGATGGCATAATATGTCTAAACTCGATAACTGAGTCGATAATATGAGAGGAGACGTGTGGAAACAATTTCTAATAAGTATATGTGGCTTCGCTAATGTTTGCTATTGGGTTTTGTCGGGAAAATAATGCAGGATTGTGGTTTTAATATAAAAAAAATAAAAATTAATGATTTATAACTGTTTTTTATTAATCAAAATAGTCTCCATTACTTTCTATACATTTATGCCAACGTGTGGGTAACTTTTCCCATACCCACTGTAATAGAATTTGGAATCCTTAGAATTTATAAATTCAGAAAACGCATTTTCTAATGTTTTTTGGTCAATAAATTTTTAATTTTGTAAATAGCAGTCCGGGTGTCTAAAAAAAATGGTAATCAGTAGGCGAGAGGTCTGGTGAGTAGGGCGAGTGTGGCAGAGTCTCATAGCCAAGCTCCAAAATTGTTCGGGAAGTCAAACGTGAGATATGTGGCCGAGCGTTGCCATGCAACAGAATGGGCCCCCTTCGATGGCTTCATTATTGCCAATTTCTGATGCATTACGTCAATTTGGTTATAATACAATTCGGCATTGATAGTTTCGCCAGGATTCAAGAAGCTGTAATGAATCTGACCAAATGAGCCCACCAAACAATAACCATCACCTTTTTTTTGATGATTTGGGGGTTTTTGGAAAATGTCGTGCTGCTTCTCCTTCATCAAGCCACTGTCCAGAGCGTCTGCTGTAGTTTCGGCAAAGAAGTGCAGCACAAATTTCATACCGCTGATCTTTTTTTGGCGGTCGATTAATACGTGAGAAACCCAACTTTCAAGCTTTTTCACCTTCCCAATCGCCTTGAGATGGTCATCGGACGGTTGATTTGCTGGCTTCGAGTTTCCCTGCAAGTTCTTGAACAGTTTTTCTGGGATTTTCTTCCACCAAAGCTCGGAGAACATCGTCATCAAGGGCAGAACTTCTTCCACAGCCTTCTTTATCTTTAAGGCTCAAGTCTCCCTCTCGAAATCTATGGAACCACCGATGAACAGTGCACTCATTTATACTGCCTTCGCCCCAGACAACGTTGATATTTCTGAATTGGTTTGGGCCCCGTTCCGGCCGAGTTTGAACTCGGCTCGAACTTGACTTTGAAAATTACTCTTTGACATCTTAGTAAAGACTGAATTATTTCCAAGTAGCAAAATGTTACAGAGGTAAACAAACATTTTTGTTTGAAAGAGGATTAATAAGTGTTTACATTTATAAAAGTCAAAAGTCCAACAAATATAAACAGTTTACTATTTGGAGGGGTATTTTAAAGAAAACATAAAATCCTGCATTATTTTTCGGACAACCGCATAAATATAGTTTTTAGCTCTATAGGTAAATAGAAAATCTGTCACCAGAACTTTATCAGAAAAGATGGAGAGAATAATCAGATATTAGGGGCATCAATGGCCACAGTAGTTGATATCATTAGAACAATAATAATACAAAGGGAAGGGATTAACTGATTTGTTAGCGTATACTGGATTCCAACGCGAAGATTGTGGGTTCGAATCCAGCTTCTGGCCCTTAGATTTTGTTCTTCCTAGGAGCTGCTACTTACAGCTCACTGTCCGGGTGGTGGACAGTGCTGTTTGGAACAGAAAACGTCCAGTGACTAGCAGTACATTGAAAAAATCTCCGGGCGCCAATAACCTCAGATGTTGTCGCGCCTTAAGTTAAATAAAATAAAATAAACGTTTGTGAAGAGATCCGATTCAAAACCCGTCCCTTTACTCGGTGTTGAAGTACAATAGAGTAAAACGTTTAGTATTTTAGTAATTAATGTAAGGAATTAACTCAGTGGCCAGCGAGTTCCTGGGTTCGAATGCAGCTTATCTGCCTTTACAAGAGGCCAACAGTGTTTATGAAGCATCTTAAATAAAACAAAAAATAAAGATAAAAATAATCATTTCCATATTTATCAAGCTAAAAACATGTTTATTAGTTGATCAAATGATCAAGTAACTGTAGAAACTATTAGGTAAATCCAACTGCTTAAAAGTTTTTAGCCCAAAGTTCTTGAAAGCAAGTTTACCAGGTTGTAAACATTAATGAAAGGACATAGAAGTGAACAGTGAGGTTATATTCTAACTGATGGCAATGAATGTAAAACATTGTTGAGCTTTCAATCATAGAATTTACACCTATTGTACTAACTAAATATATATGGCAAATATATTAAGTCAAGTTAAGTAATCCACTATTTTTTCAGACGAAGTTTAACATCCAATTACCAATTAAGGCGTCTTGGTCGAGTGTGGAAGCACTATTAATATTTTTTCTACGAAATAAAAAGTAGGAAGTCTTTAATAGACAACAGAATTTTATAAAAAGCATAGATTCACAGAAACAAGAATTCTCTTTAAAGAAGAATATAAGAGCAGCTTTTAATTTAATCAAATTGAATGCAGATAACATTAAAAAGAAAATCAGAAATAAACAATAATGGCCAAGTACCATATGCATCGAGAGGGCTATATATATTGCTCCCCTCTACTTCATCTAAGTATATTCATAATATATATATAGTGAAGTTGCTTGTTAGTGAAACTTCAGTGTTCTGGTGAGAGTAACCGAGTAACCGTGGTAGTTAGGTAACCTTCTCGTGCGCCTTCTTCAACTATTGCCGCTGTCAACCTATACATAACAGTAAGTTTTATTTTGGATTTGTTCTTAAAATTCTCATCGTTAGTTCAGTGTGGATCGTGAATTAGTTTGTAGAAGGGGAATCATCTCAAATCTCTTAGACTATTGCTGAGTTCTTTATTAGAAAATTGATCCAGGATTCCAGAATTTGGTATGCTCCTCTCTGTCCAATGATTTTGTGAATTTCTTTTACCCTTGAGAAGTAAGAAAATGAAATTAATTGTACAGATTTTCAATATTTGAGTTTACATAGTCAGTATACGTTTTGAGGGGCATTGAGATCGAAAAAGAGATTTTCACAGATTGGTCTGTATTAAGTCTAAAAGTGTTTATGGGTATTTTTTGTTTTGCATCTTGAAAGGAAGAACTGAAAATACAAACTAAAAAATGGATAATAATGTCAGAAATAATCAAGGATATATATTTTTTTGTTCATGTATATCTAAAAACTAACATCCCTTGAAAATCAAATTTGATATTTCCCTTATTTGCCAACAGAGGAGCCACAATTAGCTTTCAAGTTTAAATCGGTCAACCGAAAATATTATTTTAATCAATCCATAATTTTAGTTTTTAGAGATTTGCAGTATTTCTAAATAATGCATATCTATATAAACCTTTATTCCATGAAAATTGGTTATGGGCAGACATTTCCAAAAGACGGTGCTGGTTATTGCCTCTAATGTGCCATTACTGTTTATTGTACTGTCTAGGAGTAGAAATATTAGTAATAATCGTATTAGAGAGGGCCTTACTTGAGTGGGGCAAACGCCCCTTCTTTTGTGGCACAGCGTCGAGACTTTTAAAATGTTAATCTGTACAAAATTTTGATTCAAATGACAAATTCATTCATGAAAAATCGGTTCACGCGTCGATAATTTGAAACGATTGCTATACTTCTCCTTAACAGGTGTAAGAGCAGACCGTCGCTTTAATATTACATAGAGGAGCCCTAACCCTATCATCCTTCCAACTTTTATCAAAATCGGCCCAAGATTTACAGAGTAATTTAGTAATAATAATTTTGGAGGGGGCCTCACATACAAGGGGCTGCTAACTCCTCTCCCATTCTATGTACAGCTTTGAGACCCCCCAAAAGGCACATCTACATAAAATTCCGAATCGACTGACATTTCATTCATTAAAAAATCGGTTCTCGCGTTTAGGCGCTACGCAGTTAACAAAAAAAGGTAACCAACAACATGAACAAGAAGAACAAGAACAATTTTTGAAAATGCCGTGGTTGCAAAAAAAAAATTACAGTTATAAAGAAGGATTTGCCCTACATTTTAAGAAAAATTTGGGAATTTTATCTTTTATAGAAAAAGAGAAAAAAATTGTCAAAGTTGGGTGTTTTTCAACGTTACGCTTTTTCGTGCAGTTTTTGAACGATCAACCCCTTATACTCGTACAACTGTTCTACCGGACAGTTTTAATTTGTAAACTTTTCCCACTAATTCGATTATTGGTAGTTCTGTGAGAGGAATTGGAGTCGATTTGATAATAATACTAAATATAATAATAAGAATTAAATGTAAGTTATACCCTCAGTAAGACAAAAATTTGTTCGTTTATCTTTCTAGTATCTTTTCAAAACAAAATTCAAAAAAATCACGTTAGAATTTAGGTTTATAAATGGAATATGTTTTTTCTTTTTTGTTTTCTTTGTTAAAAAAGGCGTTTTTCAATGGTAATATCAAACTGATCGTAGAGTGAAAACAGATTCACCTAACAATGTGGAATTACAAAAAATTGTACTCCATTAAACAAAATGAACTGTTTGACATTTAGGATAAAGTACAATTACCTTTTCAGACTCTGCAGCCATATTCTCGTCTCTCTCACTTCTATAAGCCCACCATTTGTTTCAGTCATTTATTTTACCTCTCTCTTTATGTATTGCGATTTGTTCGCTTCTCAAGATTTTGCAAGATAATTGATTTGCTTTATATCGACCTCTTCGACCTGTCACGATCTAAGTATGCTCAAATAATATTGAACATCTTCTTTTTATTTTTTTATCTATTCTCAAAAAAGGGGGTGAAAAATAACAAAAAAATCAAGAAACAATGAATTTTATAAAGTGTTTTCTTTCCATTATCATCCAAACAACTGGCCATGTCTTTATCATTACTTTCTCTTACTCCACTAGAAAGAGAAGTTAATGTAATCGTGCTGTTTTTCGATATTGAGTTCCACCGCAAATGTCTTCTATCTTATCAACTGTAACTCAGAAAAAAGAAAAAAAAAAGGCTGTAAATTCAAATTTGATATTTCATATAAGATATAAAAACAAAGGATGCCACAAATAAGGTTTGGTTTTGTGATAATCAAACGAACAGAACACTCAAAAAGAGATCAAAAACCCTCAATGCTAACTTTGTCTTTTTGGAACAATGCCGAAGACTAGCCTTCGTGATCCATAGCCTTACGCTTCTCTAATAGTTCATTTCACTGAGTGGAGTATTGCGCACGAGTTAAAAGGCTATCATTTTGATTTACAACCTTTCGGTGGTTGTTGTAAATACTTCATTTAGTCATCCAGTGATTTACTTAATTTAATGGAGTTACTGGATGGTGCTCCTTTTTCTAAAGGACTAAAATCAAATTTACTTTTACATTATTTTGCTCTATTAGTTTGTCCCATGAAATTAATATTTTTTTTTACCTTGTTATTGGCCTCTTGAGCTTAGCAAATCAGCCAATTAAATTCTTCTTTAGTATTTTGAATATTTACAGAGTTATCCTGTTGTGTTTTTTTTATGAATTTAAAGAGTTCTGTGTAAATGCTGCCATCATCTGATGCAAGTACAGTGTTTAGAATGGTAAAGGACATCCAGTCTCTAGAACAGTCCTCCATAATCGTTCTCTTCCTTTAGAGTTGTTAGCACATTCTAGATTTATTTGGTTGGCGTTTGCTATTATTTCACAAGTTCTAGAACACTTGTGCGTTGTTTCCACACCAATCCTGGGCTAGATGGTGCGGCGAATAATTGTGATTAAACCTCATTCTAATGACTGTGCTAACAGACTTCCTATTGTTGTTTTGTAAAACCAAGGTCTTTTGGGGACACTAGATTGTATGGCTGTGTAAAATTAGCCTTTTCTCGCCTTTGACAATTTTTACATCCGCTGCCATTCGGTATAGCACTCCGCTTTTGCATAATTTTTAATATCGGAGACTAAAATGGAGTATGGAGATGTACATATGTTGTAGGGAGATCGCTTCCTTGGCTTTACGACCCACAATTTCATTTCCTCTCAGAAATTAACGTTAGAAAATATCATGGCCTTTGACTATTTGTAATATATGTAAAAGGAGATTGTTTCTCTAGCTTTATAAGCTTAGAGAAAATTATAATTTTTCTATCTTTTACCGCACTTATTACAAATTAATCATGAAAATATTTATTACTTTGGACCTTTGTTGAACAAACTAATACATTTTGCAAGAACAAGAATGAAATTAAAAGAGACTATTTTAAAATAAATAGCTTCCTTACTTGCTTAAATATGAATACAAAATGAGTAAAGATTAATAATTACAAATCGTTTTGTGATAAAACTTTTTCTTCTTTTTTTTATGCAAATAAAGCTTCATTTGAATGCGATATGAATTATTAACTAATTGTCAATGTTTATAAACACTCTAACGTTGTGACTCATACATATACTGTTGACAAAAACTCGGCTCATTCATTGGACTAACTGATTTGGTGATCTGACGACGTCACAATCTATATGCCTACTGTTTAATTCTTTATTAATTTATTATAAACATTTATTTTTACCCAATTATAAGATGCTTCTCTCAAACTGTTAGGTTCTTTTCTTTGTTATTAGATTATTATTTTTTTAAAAATATGGTGCTTGTCGCTCACTTACAACTATGCTTGACTAACTATGTTTACTAACAGTTAGACTAACTGTGCTTACTAACAGTTAGACTAACTATGATTACTAACAGTTAGACTATGTTTACTAACAGTTAGACTAACTGTGCTTACTAACAGTTAGACTATGTTTACTAACAGTTAGACTAACTGTGTTTAATAACAGTTAGACTAACTGTGCTTACTAACAGTTAGACTAACTATGATTACTAACAGTTAGACTATGTTTACTAACAGTTAGACTAACTGTGCTTACTAACAGTTAGACTATGTTTACTAACAGTTAGACTAACTGTGTTTACTAACAGTTATACTAACTATGTTTACTAACAGTTAGACTATGTTTACTAACAGTTATACTAACTATGTTTACTAACAGTTAGACTAACTGTGCTTACTAACAGTTAGACTATGTTTACTAACAGTTATACTAACTATGTTTACTAACAGTTAGACTAACTATACTTACGAGTGAGGGTCTAACTCATATATTTTCTTCAATCTCCAGACATTACAGTCATATTTAATTCTTACCAACTCAAACTGTTTACGCTAAAATGTAACTTTACAGGAATTCCTACTCAAACTGCCCCGAGTACTGCCATAAATAGAATTTTTCTAGAAAATTGTTGACAAAAAAAGATATAAATCTATGTGAAATGTTTATAAAAATATTGTTAATCGTTTTTGGTGGTTGATTCATCAAAAAGAAAGAAAGAATATTGCCAATTTTAATCATAATTTATTATTTATTTTTTTACCAAGCTTTCGATTCACCGAGCAGGTCATTAAGGTCTCATTGTGCATACGTAGCCCTTTTCATTTTATTTATTTTTTAGTCTTTCTTAACTTTAATTGAGATTTTTACAACTGCACAGAAATAAATGCAACAAGTAAAACAGATGTCTTGAGCCCATTAGTGAGTGCATAAGTGATCGTCTGAAGGCCAACAACAAGCACACACTGACATAATATGCCATTTTGGTAACCAGTTCACGATTGTTATACTTGATAGTCGACCCTGCCTGCATATGCAGCTGGTCACCGACAACTTCGAACGTCGTGGAGGATCAGTAGAAAGAGTTGAAGCTTGAGATGGCTTGGTCTATGGGATTCATTCGTGTGAGAGGATAGTTGGGGATGGAATTTTAGGTAACTGGATTTGGCGATGACTGAGGCGAAGGTCATTGTGAATAGTGTTGCGAGAGATGTAGAAAGGAGAATTGACCAGGGTGCAATGGATTTTGGACTGAAGGGATTGGATGCGATAAGGGATAAAATTGTTTAGTGTTCATAGCCTTTTTTTTTTGTTTTTCATTTTTCCTAAATCAGGTTTTTGATGTAATAGCTCACAGAAATCTGCCATCACATCACTCCTCACGAGATAAGTGGTTCAAGAAATAGGCTATTTGAGCTTTATGAAACTAGGTCTCGAAACATATCCTTCACTCGCCGTCGAATTACTCTTCCACCAGTCTTTATACCCTAACACCTCTACCAGTAGTGAACGTCGCCCACTACCTTGGGCCTTACTTAGACCGAAGACTTTCTTGGAACCCCCACAGAGGGCAGAACTAAACAGACGCTTTCGACGACTTAAAAGACTCTTAGACGATAGATCAAAACTCTCTCTGGACAACAAAAGACTGATTTATACTTCTATTTTGAAACCCATTTGGGGCCTATGGTATAGAGCTATGGGGTTCAACCAAACGCTCCAATCTCCAAAGGATTCAATCGGTACAATCTAAAATTCTTCGAACTATCGTAAAAGCTCCATTTTATGTCTCTAACCTGACTATACACACTGACCTTAACATTCCTTTTATCACCCAAGTCGCTGAAAACATGATACAGAAAACTCCACTTCAATTTGCAATCTCATATAAATCCACTAGCTCAAAATCTTTCTTCAAGAACTCTTCCTGATAATCCGACAAGACGCCTTAAGAGACAGTGGTCTCGTCTGTAGTGAAGAGATTGACTAACAATCTAATGTTTTGGGAGTGTTACCACTGGGTAACTTCTCCACTCATTTGTATCTACCATTTCATTTCTATAATTGACACCAACGCGCTGATTGTAGCACAAATAAACGCAAAAAAATAGAAGAGGTTTTAATGTGACCATTCCGTGTTTTTCTATTTAAAAGAAATATTTGCCAAACAATAGTTAATATTATTGTCTCGTATTTAGGCGAATGTTTTGTAAAGGTCGATTTATAATAAGGACTTGTCCTCTTGCCATTGTCAAATGAAACCTATTGCAGCAATCTTATTTCTACTAAAACACATTATACAATCATGTCTACGAAGGTTATCACACTAATCAACCTCCTGGATGAATTAACGAGAAAAAGAAGAGGAATTGATTATTTTTTCAATTACCAAAAGTAAAATAAACAAAATAATTCACCAAATAACCATTATTAAATTTTTATTGCTGCTGAATGCCGTTATCAGCTTTAATTGATTATATTTCTCAATACTTTAACATAAAACAGTATTCTTCATCTTGCGTTAACTTGAGAATAACAAGAACAAAATATCTTGTAGCATGCTAAATAATACTTTTTCTTATTTGCAGACCAATCAAACAGTGACTTAACTCGACAAACAAGGTAACTTAACTTCTTACTAGAAATACAGGTACTAAGTTGATTATAAATTTCTCTTTCGAATATATAACAGACGTGCTATACTTTGCGCTAATAAGGAAATGTTTCCCTCAAAAGAAATTATACTTTGAGGAAGCGATATCCGTTTTTTTTAATTTTTTTTTTTTTTTTTCAGTTCCACAAAAAAAATGTTTCAGTAAAAAGTGACTGGCTTACGATTGAAATTGGTAATTTTCAGCTGAGTAACTTGACTAATCTTGGTTCACTCCATTACTCGCATGTATTCAGCCGATATTACTCGAAATCCCAACACAGTCATCGCCATATTTGCTGACGATACAGCAATTCTGACCTTGAATATGTCTTACGTACGTTGCGGGACGTGTCTCCCAACTGTGCTCTAACAATATCCTTATCCTATCAGCTGGCACCGTTAACTACTTAAGAATGTAGAAAGTCAAACTGAGAACCTCCTAATTAGGGTTTATACCAAAACCGACTTTTTATAAAACCGGTTTCGAATTTTTCTGGATAATAATCAAGAAATACAACTTAAAATAGAAATTTAATTTTATTTCTGTTTATTATACAATAATTCAAAAAATACAAAAAAGAATAGATAAAGTACGTCGTACATGCACATGCATAAAATTATTAAAATGAAACATTGACTAATTTAAGTAATTATACTCTTAAAAATGACAGAAGTCAAAAATGTTTAATATTCAACTATTTAATATGTAAATTACGTATTAATCTATTTCTTATTCTGTTTAATAAAATATGACTTCAAACAGCAAAGAACGTGAATAGATTTACTACTTAGTAGTGTCCTTTAGGAGTACTTCTGCTTACATTTTAATCTTTTTAGCAAATTAATACATAAGTGTTATGTTTACATTTAAAACCGATCTTTTTTTTTTTTACAGGAAACCGGATTTCGAATTTCAAAATTTTCTTAAAAAAAAAAAACCAGTTTTTTGAATCCAACAAACCCTACTCGTAATAGACTAAACAGACTAGAAACAGACGACTTAACCTTTTCTTAAGACTATTGGACGAATGCTCCAAACTAGTATCAAAACGTAACAAAACTATGGAATGTATCAAATGTAACCTTCCTCTCTGTCCTCAATATTCCCTACAACAAAGACGTAGCCCTTTGCTGTCACTTTCTTTCTTAAAAAAGACATTTGGGCATTACATAAATAGTGTAAATAATAACCTGGTTTGTGTTTAATTTAATTCAATAATAACAATAGTTAGCATTTTATTCAATTTGATGAATTTAAAAAATTAGTAGACTTCAGATAAAATGTCAGGATTTCATCCTGTATCAAATATATACTGAAAATGTCCATTGAAATGCCGAAATCGGCTCTACTCCTTTCTAATGATGAAGTTTTTTGGCTTGAGGGCAGAGCTGAAACTTAAATTAATTTGTAGCAAAAAAAATATGAGCATTTTTCCCAAATGTAGACATTCTCACAAACCTTGTATATTCCGCCATTATATTATATATTCATCAAAACAGGATCGAGAAAGTTCCAAATTCTAGAATCAGCAAAAACTAGAAGCCATTAAAACATCCATAATGCCTTCCACTATTATATCCAGTTATGCGTGTCCCGCAGGAATTAATTTCTAGCCTAAGCTCGTTTGCAAAATTACCACATCCTTTCTCACTAAAATGGCTAACGACCACTTTAATTTAGCCAACATATAATTCTAGATTAATTTATTAATTGCATCTGATTACCTTGAAAGTTTAAACGTGGGTAAAGCTATTGGGTATAAGTTGTCAAATCCAGGGATAAAGGTATTTTTTCGTATAGTTAAGGATTGTTCAGGTTTGTTAAAAGTATTAAAAGATCCGTTAATTAATATGTTAATCGCTTTATTTTTCCAAATCGATATTATTATTTTTTTATTCTCATGTACTTCTATTGATGTTGAACTTTTGATGTCACACCTCCTGATTTCGCTAACAGGAAAACAGTTTATCGTTCTCTCCCAGCAACTACTTATACATACAATATTTTAAATTTTTGCACTACGAATTGCAAACTTTTACCATTCCTAAACTGTTATTTAGGAATCGGCATTATTTGAAGTACAGTGGTACCTCGGTTTTCGAACGATTTGACTTTCGAAAAAATCGGTATCCGTCCAAGAAATTCCAGAAAATATTTTCCTGTAATCTGAACAAACATTTGGAACTCGAATACCCGAGATGAGCCGAGTTGTTTTTAACATATATTTACACTTTTAGAACTGTTTTATTTATTTATTTTTTTTTAATGATTTAAGGCGCGTCAACATCTTAGGTTATTGGCGCCCGACGCTTTTTTCAGTGCACTGCCGGCCTCCGGACAGTGTTCTCTCGTTACAGAAAACACAGTCCATCACCGGACAGTGAGCTGTAAGAAAGAAGCTCCTAGGAAAAGAAAATCTAAGGGTCAGCAGCTGGATTCGAACCCGGGACCTCCGCGTGGGAATCGAGTACGCTAACCACATAGCTAATCCCTTCCCTTTTTAGATCTTATTTCTTGTTTTTACATAAAATATAAAAATTAGGCCAGTAAAACGTCATATTTCTGGGGCTTACAAACGAAATAAACTACATAGTTTACATTATTTCTTATAGGAATAAATTGTTTCGGTTCTTGACTAAATTGGTTCTCGACCGCACTTCTGGAACGAATTGTGGTCGAGAACCGAGGTACCACTGTATTATTATTACAAATAAATCTAATCCGTCATCTTTTAATCGTATTTTGATTGAATAGATAACAACTAATAAATTTGTATTCGTTACTTGCTATCTGAAGCCCCAGTAATGAAACGTTTATTTTTATCGTTAACCTTTGCATAACCATTTCTATACAAGTTCGTGACTTAAGGCTCTACTCTGACAGACGTCTAAAGTGGTACCTCAACCTAAGACTTAAAAGGCAGGAACTTAATATAATAGTTACTTACTACTTAGGAGGCCTTGGCATCTCTAAAGAGTAAGATATGTGAGAATGCACTCTTTTGTTGAAGACACGTCTAAAAGGTTTTGCTGAAGTTCCAAGCTTCAATCACTTCTGCAGCTCCTTTTTATGCATTTCTCGATTGTTGTGGTGGACATCTTGTGAGTAATTTTAAGCTGAGTAACCAGCAGTGATGCCAAATGCCCACTTTTCCCTAAGTGAGTTAATCGATGGCATTCAATCTTTAACTCTATTATTATTATTATTATTATTTTTTGATGAAGTGTAAAATTGACAAAAATGTTATCCATTAATTGAAGCCCAACATTAAAGTGCGCTTTCTGTTTATGTCATCTCCCCCATTCGACGTTGGCCGAACAATCTCCAACACTATAATTACTTGTCAAAAGTAAATGAGGTAAAGGCTGGCTGGCGTAGTTGTCACTCAATTTACTGATGACCTAGTGCCCTTCTGTCTGACAAAATTGACATGGACGTACAGATAAACCTAAATACACTCAGTGACAAAAAAAACCGGACACTTATATTTATAATAAAAAAAAGCCGCACACTTGTATTTATTCGTTTAATTCCAATTTTTTATCTATGTATTAATTATAACGCATGTAATAATTTACTGAATAAGTTAATTTTAATGCAATCAGATCAGAAATTCATAAGTTACAGAAAAATTATGTAAACACCGGAAAATCTTTATAGTGATAAATTGAAATTTAAGTAGCAATTATTACCTTGTTGATTTCTAATACCGCATATTACCTCCTCTGGCCCTTCGGATGGTTTCCAGTCTCCTAGGCATCGAGTAAATAAGCGACTGAATTTCATCTTGTGAAACAGCATCCCATAACTCACCAACAGCAGTTTGTAGCTGATAACATTTGTTGGGGGTGACGGAAGTTGCCTGAGGTGTCTCTTTAACATGTCCCATAAGTTTTCAATGGGATTCATGTCTGGAGAACGTGCTGGCCAATTCATTGTAGTAATTGAAACATCCTCCAAGTAATGGGTAACAATTCGAGCAACATGCGGTCGAGCATTATCCTGCATTAACACGAAGTTATCCCCAATAAATGGAGCAAATGGGACCACAGCTTCCTGAAGAATCTCTTCAATGTACCGTCGAGCAGTCAAAGATCCATTCTGTATAGTAATTAGTTCGGTACGGGCTTGGGTGTTGATTCCACCTCTTACCATAATTGGCTGCCTTTGAAAAGGTTGGGATTCTCGCACGGTACATGAAGCATAGCGCTCACCAGGTCTTCTCCATACACGGTCCCGGTCTTCTGATTGCCACAAAGCAAACCGGCACTCATCTGTGAAGAGAACAGCCCCCCATTGCTCAAGTGTCCAATGGAGATACTGATTTACAAAAAGTCTCCTTTCTACTCAATGCCTCTCCAGTAGAAGAGGACCTGATGCGAGACGTCTAGAGACTAAGTTATTCTTTTGAAGCCTTCTAATGACTGTCCGAGAGCTCACCCTGACATTACGGACCGTTTGTAGTTCGCTACGTATCTCGGGAGCGGTTACATGACGATTTCGCAGTACTGTAAGAGTAATAAAACGATCGTCTCTAGACGACGTACATCGCTGTCGACCGCTACCTTCTCTTCGATCGAGACTTCCGGTGGTCCTAAGTCGTTGAAGGCCATCGTGGATGGTAGAGCGCGGCTCACCTATGACTTGAGCGATGTACCGTACGCTACGCCCTACGTTGGCAAAAGCATCTGCCCGGGCAAGGTCTTCACGACTTAAAACCATCCTTTTAGGGGAAAAAGTCAATTTAATTAAATTTTTGCAAAAATGTATGTTTAATCAAAGAATATAATTTGAAAAAATTAAAAAACTCACTTGATAAGCTGACTCAAGAAAAAAATAAAAAAATCTGTTAACCCGTTTTAAACACTTTAAAAGAATAAGTATCAGTGATAAATGGTAAACAACTAGTCTGCAATGATTAGTTTGAGCTCAAAGATCATTGCTAACATTTGTACCTAATTATTAAAGAAGATAAACAAATAACTACAGGTGTCCGGTTTTTTTTTGTCACTGAGTGTATAAAAAGCCGTTTTAAAAATAATCTAATTTTATATAATATTAATAGAAAGTTTTCTGCCTTGATCGCTTGCTAATATAAACAAAATATAAAGCGAGGAAAAAATCCCAAATCTATTATGAAAATTCACAAGTCTCTGTCTTATGTTTACAATTTTCTTTAAAATTCTAATTTATTAGAAATAATTAGTTTTCTTTAAAAAACGCAGAATGAGAAATCCATAATATAATTTAAGTCAATTCTGCCGTGTGCGATGTTCCACTGAACCGTCAAATTTGAAGTATTGTACAATGGTTATAGAACTATTAAATGGTTTTTATTAGTACTCCGTAAATAAATTTGTACTTACAGAAATAAGAAAATATAAAGTGGTTAATAAATTACGATTATTTTAAAGAATTTACTTGAATGATGTGTCCAATGTCACTATTATTATACCTAATAATTTATTATTAAAATCTTACTACCATTCTAATTATTTTTGTTTAGACCTTCATTAGATTTATTTTATTTTTTAAATTTGAGACACATCAACAACTTAGATCATTGGAGCCCGAAGCTTTTTTCACAGCTCTGCCGACCTCCGGTCAGTGTTCTCTCGTTACAAACAGGATAGTGAACTGTAAAAAGCTCCTCGGAAGAGGAATATTAAGGGCTAGCAGCTGTATCTGAACCATTGATCGCGTAGGAATTCAGTATGCACTTAGCTAAATCCCTTCCCAATTAGATTTATTACATGCACTTTGATTAAGTGCAATATCTCATTATTGTTTACTGCATGTACTGAATACAGTTTCATTATATGCAATTTATACCGAACTCACCTGACATTCTTGTTGAACCAATGTGGATAAGTTTCATCCATATTTTTATTTATAAATTATTTTATTGTAATATAAATAACTAAATATTACTTGTAATTTGTATTTTCTAGATGAAGCACACCTTAGTGGATTTGTCTCCAAAAAATAAGGAAAAAGTTTACAAAGAATATGGTATGACCAAACAGGGAATACAACAAGATGTACAATCGATTAAAAACTGGTTATTGAAACAACCACATCTTCCTCGTATTCACGGAGGTAAGTTCGATTGGATTATTAAAAATTGTCCTATTTAATTTGATTCTAACGAATACCAGGTCGGCTGTGAAGTTTAGCACTTTTTCGAGAGCATTCTGAGTGAGAAAGAAATGAAATGAAACAAATGTTATTTTTGGGATTGATAATAGAGAATTTAAAAACGGCATGAACAGTATTCAGAAATAACTTGATACCCTTTCATCGGTCGTCAAAGAATGACATAACTCTTGGTAAAAAAAGCTAGTCGACAGATTAGCCTAAGTCGAAAGCTTGGCATAATAAAGTTTTATAATGACTGAAACTGGCATTAATTTTTTTCATCCTATAAGAAATTTCGACACTCCATTTAATCGAGTTTTTTCTTATTCTTAGATCTAAGTCTTAGTTCAGAATCACAAATCTAACCTTACATTACAAATTACTGTACTTATTCTAAACTTCTTTTTAATACACTTTAGCTTAGAAAATGAAAACTCATCTGAACAATTTGTAACAATTAACGTTAAAATTTAGTTAAAAATTGGCTGAATCTTCCAAGTTGAAATTCTTGGTTAAAGCCCAAAACCAGTTCCATGAAATGTTGTCAAGTGCTTACTCACACTTGTATAGAATGTTAAGACACTAATCGTTAAAGAAAAATATCTGTCGAACGTTGTCCTCATATATTCTACGAGGGTCGTTTGAAAAGTCCGTGCAAAGTCAGAGAGATAGCACTACTGGCGCGTATCGAGGTTATGTTTAGTTAGTAGCATCTCTTGGAAGAACACACACCAAGTTTCAGCCAGATCGGTCTATTTCTTTGTGTTTGGCATTCGTTTGAATCGAGGAAGTCGAGTGATTTTCTCACGCTTGACCAAAAACGAAATCGTGTGAAGTGTTGCAAGGACGGTTTACAGCTGTTCCAGAAGAATCCGCATGACTTTAAGCGTCGTTTCGTCACTGTGGATGAAACATGGATACATCACTACACTCCTGAGACCAAAGAACAATCTAAACAATGGGTTACCAAGGGGGAATCTGCGCCAAAAAAAGGCGAAGACCGTTCCTTCGGCCGGAAAGATTATGGCGACTGTCTTTTGGGATTCGCAAGGAATAATCCTCATCGACAATCTGGAAAAGGGTAAAACTATTACAGGTGCATATTATTCATCGTTATTGGACCGTTTAAAAACCGAGCTGCAAAAAAAACGCCCACGATTGGCCCACAAAAAAGTCCTTTTCCATCACGACAACGCACCAGCTCACACCTCAGCAGTTGTGGTCGCAAAATTAATGGAAATAGGGTTCCAACTCGTTTCACATCCCCCCTATTCTCCAGACTTGGCTCCCTCGGACTACTATTTGTTCCCCAATATGAAGAAATGGCTGGCGGGAAAAAGATTTTATTCAAACGAGGAGGTGATTGCAGAAACGAATGGCTATTTTTCAGACTTGGACAAATCCTATTATTCGGAAGGGATCAACAAACTAGAGCAGCGTTGGACGAAGTGTATAAACCTAAAAGGAGACTATGTTGAAAAATAAAAAAGGTTTACCCCAAAAAATTAAGTAGTTTTTATTTTTGCACGGACTTTTCAAACGACCCTCGTAGAAAGAAAGGATGCATTGAGTGCAAATAATCACGCAACTAGACAAGGAAGTGAAGCTTTCACTCGCCAGGTCTGATGAATAATTGAAAACAATAAAACAATAATCCATAAAATCTATGAATGTATACTTACAAATAAATAATTTTTAAAACCAAAATCACAGTGAAATTATTGTTTTGTTAATGACAGAGTTTTTCTATTTTAAAATTGATTGTCTTTGGTTTTTTTGTTTCTTGTTAATATAGGAAACTAATTTCTTTAAGTATTGACGACAGTTGCAGTGATGTTGAATGATGATAGTTACTTTCATTTTTATGATTTATAAACATGAGTTACTGAAGTTCCTCTTCAAAATATGAGTATAATTTAATGATATTTTTAAGTTGTACTACAGACAACCACCGTAATTCTACTTCAATACACTTTCATATGCTTGCATAATCTTCAACGCCAACGACTCATTGGCAAAAACTGTTTATTAACTGAAAAGATTTACTGATTTACATTTTTCATTTCGAGTGATTTTAGTTGGTTAAGTTTGGATTGCAAATTTACTTGATTTAAATTTTGTAATATCTAAATGATAAATTTATGTGAACATATTTATTTGAAAAATTCACAACTCTTCAATCTGCCTTCCAAGAGACGCTTCTCAGAGTTCTAAGGATGTTTCCTTCAGATCAAAAGAGAATTCTAAGAAAGTCTTGGAGCTGGTAGACAGACATAATCTTTCAGTGTCCCATGCACGTCTGTTCGCAAAGCTCTTCCCAGATATTCTCGAATTTGCCCCGGATTAAAACTATAAGAGAGTTCTAAGAATTGTACGGCCTATAGGTTCTGGTGATTGCCATCCTTTCCGGAATATGATCCAGAAAATGGTCTCGAATGCCTTAGCAAACTCAAAGAACTATGCAGAAATAATGCATTTACTCTATTGTGGATGCCGGGACATTTCGGCGTAGAGAGGAATGTGGTAGTCATTTCTTTCATGAGCTCTTTCCTTGGGGTAGACGATGATTTCCTCTGGAAGGAGTTGAAAAGTGAGGAGATGATTTCCTCTCCATGCTGAGCTAGAAGATCTATCTGGCCAACCATAGCCCGAACAGATCTGAGGAGTGCCTCGGCTAAATAAAGATCAATTTAGAAATGGTACCTTACGCAAGCATAAGGGACATGATTCATTAAGAAGATACTTGAAGAAGGTACGCCTCTATACGTGCATATTTTGTTGGTAGAAGGAATGACTGCATCACACATCTTTAACCAGTTTAGTGTGTTTGAAGTGTATACACGTCTAACCAAATCTCTGTTACAGAGCGTTCGACGTGTATACTCGTGAAAAATATAAAATCGCCATTAACTATAAAAACCCGAAATTTTGATAAAATACAGTAAGAATATTATTTGGTGGGATGTTTCCTTTATCTTACCAATAGAACTGCGGTGGGAGTCAGCCAAATGATATGTGGTTGGTATATGTTTGGTCTCCGCATTAAAGATTTGGAATTACGTACACAAATAGAAGCTCTCAACCCTTGTGCAAAGCCGTTTTTACCTTAGATAGAGATTCAGACCTCAGTACGAACATGATTTCTTTTTGCATAGAATTCAAAGTTCTTTTCTTCCTTGTAAAAGCTCTTGCGTCTCTAGTTAACTAGAGCAATGCATACGTGAAGCGGTGCAAGATTTTGAATGAGCACAAAATGCTCTGGTAATCTCAAGCCCCAGAAATTGCAGAAAAAGTCGCTTGTAGTGACTATTACGACGTTGTAAACTTTTGGTTGTTTTGCCCTGCATTCGACGTGTGTACACGTCATTGTCTGATTTTAATTCCGCACACTGTGAAGGGGTTTTTAAAAATTAAATTCCACGCTGAACTGGTTTAACTGACTGCAACGTCGTTATCCAAGAAAAATATATCTTTCTTGTAACCCTCTCAGGGAACTTGAGATTTCTCCGACATCTGGGACTTGTGGAATGATGTAAGGATTGACCGGGAGCTAGTCCTTACTCATATGGCTCCTTAGCCATAATAGTTCTTAATAAGGTTACAGTACAAAGTTATACTCCGAAAATGAAGGAGGAATGAATACACTTCTTAAACCGTGGTAACCTTCAGACTATTTAAAGAAATTTTGGGATAGTGAAGGCGATAGACTGGGATGAACGATACCTAAACAGTTTTAACACCCCACCATTTAAGTGAGGGTACCCAAATTCTGTTAAATTTAAATTTTTCTCGAAAAATTTTCAAATATGAATGATAGGTATTCCTGTAGCAATCATTCCATGTTTAAGAAAAATGTAAAGACGTTAAAACTATTCCAAAAATTATTAGTCAAACTGTGATTGTCAGAGTCTTTATTCAGTGCTGATTTACGGATTAGAAGTTTAGGTTTGTCATTATTTGGAAATTGTCCCGATAAGGTCTTCGAAAGTTTCCTTCATCTTGTTTAAAGCTATTTAGCAACATAAATTTTTTGGGAATGCTGATGATGGCAGGTTCCTTAAAAAGTTATTTCGGTATAATTTACGTATTTATCATTTAGGTAATGCAGCAAAAATTATTAGTCAAACTGTGATTGTCAGAGTCTTTATTCAGTGCTGATTTACGGATTAGAAGTTTAGGTTTGTCATTATTTGGAAATTGTCCCGATAAGGTCTTCGAAAGTTTCCTTCATCTTGTTTAAAGCTATTTAGCAACATAAATTTTTTGGGAATGCTGATGATGGCAGGTTCCTTAAAAAGTTATTTCGGTATAATTTACGTATTTATCATTTAGGTAATGCAGTTCTAACTAAATGTGTTGCGAAATTCGATTTTTGAAAAGAAAAACGAGTTCTTCGTAGGTGTTCTCACCTAATTTTTTGATTAATAAAAAAACCTGGGAGAATCTATGAGACATTTCTTTATTCCACTTTAAGATACATATCTGAATACATTTACATAACTGAATAAGTTGATTACATTTTTAGCTTTCTAAGCTGATTTTAGGGCGGGTTGCGTAACACAATGATAACAATAATAATAGTTCACTCCAACCTATAGATATGTCTGAAGTTAAAATATTGATAATCTAAAGAGATCTCCGAATAATAAATTATCTAAAATAAATACCAATAGATAAAACACCTATCTTTTGTGACGCGAAGGATTCAAAACCTAATGGAGAGTTTTGATTGTAATATTACAGCTTCCTCAAAAAAACAAAAGGATGTGATATAACAAAATGTTAGTACGTGATATATGAATTTCATTCATAACTCATGAATAAACCATTGATCATTTTATTTACTATAGTAATGATATTTCTGTCTCCATTCTATTACCTTCGTCACAAAATAGCCAAACACTTTGTAGACAAACAGGTAACATTATCAACTTGTTACTGTTACTGCCTGTCACAATGAGCTAACTGATAATATTTACATAGTTTAATTTTATGTACGTATATGTATATTATGTAATCATTAATATTAATAATATTTTTAGTCATGGATTTTTCACAAAATAAAAGTTTTGTAAATCCCTAAATTTCACAAAATGTTGGTTTTTTCCCCCCGAAAATTGTGTTTCTATGTCAACAGAAAAGCAAAACAAAGAAATACGCCCCTCGGTACTCCAAATTTGTATTATCTTTGTAAATATGAAGTTATAAAAGCACAGCCAGTTAGTAAAACAATTTTTTTTTCAATTTTATTTTATAGATTCAGAAATCTTATTTTTATTCTTTACTGTATTTCTTTTAACAATAATTTTTCGTCCAGTTTCCTTTTCCTTTACTTGGCTTTTTAGCAGGTCTGTGTTTTGTCCAAGCGGAAAACTTGCCTCGTAGAAAGCCTAATACTGTATGGATCCGAGTCATGGACACTGACAACTAAAGAGCGCAATACCCTTAATTCGACAGAAATGGGATTCTGGAGGAGATTTTTAAAGAAAACAATCTTCGATAGAGCCCAAAATATGGTTATAAGGAAAGCCGTCGGTGTAGATAAAACCATACTGGATAGGGTGGATGAAAGAAGGCTGTATGTGGACATGTCCTTCGCATGAGCGATACGCGCCTCCCAAGAAAGGCTTTCTGCTGGCAGACAAAGAAGAGGAAGGCCTCCGTAATTTAGCGGCACAAACGATGAAACTTGGTAAATCGCCGGCACAAATGATGTGCAAAATTTGGTTAAAAAAACTCGGTGGTGGCCATACCAACATGACGGACGTAAGGCCTATGAATAGCTGGCTGGCGCAGGTAAAGGAACTAATGATAGGCGAAGTCTATGCGAAAGCGACGCTCAGGATAGAGAAGGGTGGATGCTTGGCGCAAGAAGAAGAAGAATTTTTCGATCGTATGCCACTCTTTTTCAAAGTCTGTACGCAAATTGTGCAGGTAATATTTGTTTTATTTTTATTTTTAGCCTAATACCAAGAAATTCGGATCAAAATTATTACAGAATTGATAAAAGAGGTCTCAAAAAGTTCAAAAATTGAGGGTATCCTTAAAATACAGCTTTATTTCATAAAAACCTTGTTGAGAATACATTTTGAATCCTCTTTTGGATTACGAACTTCATTACGTTGAATTGTTTCATAAAAAGAAAAAGTGATCCTAATGTCGACAGTTTACTGAAAAAACTACTTGCGCCAATGTTTACGTAACTGGTTATATTTTTTTATAATATAATAATAATAATAATATATTATTGAGCAGCGGTAAGTGTTTTTCTTTTGTTAGCTTCAATGAGCGCAGAAACCATAGACGATCACACACATCACACTTATGTCCAAATGGATTGTTGACAAACGTCGTAGTGAAACGTGCACTAGCTGCTGCCCAATGTGTCTTCATAATCGATGATCGAACACCATCTATGCCTATACAGTCCGTTGTCGTGTAGAAGCGATTTCATCATCCACTTGCATAATTTCAACCGCCCCAGCTGCAGATATACTGACACCGTCGTTGATCCGCTCGGACGCCTTAATTTTTTTTATGTTCCCGGCACAGCTCGACTCGGTCATATGGTGTTTTATTATTACCATTCGATTGTTCTTGAGAAGCCCTTTCCAACCGTATACGATCTCTGTATTTGGTTTTGGCTTTTCGACGCGTATAGGCCGACATTATATATTTTTGATAATATTTTTTTATTCTAACACCTTATTATATTCACTGTCACTATTTTACACTAATGTTTTAAATACAATCGATAGATTGTGACGACAGCTGACGATTAAAACTTAAACGAACATCGTAGCTTCTCCGAGTCAAAAGTTATACAAATTGCAAATCTTGATACGCAGCAAAATTATCTCAAAATGGCGGCCTCGCTTATCGTAATGAATTCTTCGATCCTTTAGCTATCCAGTGGTCTAATTTAATTTTGGATGTAAACTATAATGCCAAACTGTATCCCCCCATTTTGTTATCATTAGGTTTTTTGGATTGCCTCCATATGATAGCAAATTTAAAGACGTATTCACGTCAAAAAGAAAAAAATACGACAAAATACAAAAGCTACGACTTGAAAGAATTATTGAAGACATTAAGCTGAGAGAAGAAATAAGTAAGTAAATCGAACTTGAATTAGTCGGATTCTGTACCAAAACTTAATTCAGAATAAGTAGTAATTTGATGTATAGAGATTCGAGGTATGAGCATCCTTACTCTCGAAACCTGAGTACATTATATTTAGATAGAAACTTAATTTTGGTATTTTACAAGAATTTTTGAGATATTTTGTTCAAACCATTCAGATGATTTTTTTTTTTAAACTGTTTTTCCAGACTTAGGGGACTTCAATTTGGATATCTCAGACTAAACCAGAACTTGAAATCGACAATTTGATATGATCGAAATTATGTTTTCTTTTAACGTAGAGAGAAAGTAAACAGATTTTAATTAAAAAATAATTGTAATTAGTAAACACTGAGAAAACACAATAGAAGATTGTTAACTTTCAATATTCAGTTGCGCTGTCACATATTGTTAATAACAAGGTCACTTCCGGCGAGTTACTGTCTCTTTTTTAACAACTACTACGCAATTTATTAATTGAATTAATATTAATTAGTTTAACTAAAACAGTTAAGATCTTTATAACCTGGTATTTCATTTTTGCTACAATTGTATTTCAAGATTCTTTTAAATTTTAAAAAAACTTATTATGTTGGTTATAGAAGTTTGAAAAGTAGGTAGCATCTCTTAGAGAACACACACCAAGTTTCAGCCAGATCGGTCTATTTCTTCGTTTGGAAGTCGAGTGATTTTCAAAAAATGGACGAAAAAGAATTTCGTGTGTTGATTAAACACTACTTTATGAAAGGCAAAACGCCTCAGGAGACTAAAGAGAAGCTTGATAAACATTATGGTGACTCTGCACCTTCGATTAGAACAGTTTATAAGTGGTTTCAAAATTTTCGGAGTGGCCATATGGGCACAAATGACGCTGAACGTTCTGGACGCCCTGTTGAGGTTACTACTCCAGAAATCATTGATAAAATCCATGATATGGTGTGGATGACAGAAGAGTGAAGGTGCGTGAGATTGCTAGTGCTGTGGGCATCTCGAATGAACGGGTACATAATATTTTGCATCAACATTTGGACATGACAAAGCTATCCGCAAGATGGATGCCGCGATTGCTCACGCTTGATCAAAAACGAAATCGTGTGAAGTGTTGCAAGGACGGTTTGCAGTTGTTCCAGAAGAATCCACAGGACTTTAAGCGTCGTTTCGTCACTGTGGATGAAACATGGATACATCACTACACTCCTGAGACCAAAGAACAATCTAAACAATGGGTTACCAAGGGGGAATCTGCGCCAAAAAAGGCGAAGACCGTTCCTTCGGCCGGAAAGATTATGGCGACTGTCTTTTGGGATTCGCAAGGAGAAATCCTCATCGACTATCTGGAAAAGGGTAAAACTATTACAGGTGCATATTATTCATCGTTATTGGACCGTTTGAAAACCGAGCTGCAAGAAAAAGGCCCACGATTGGCCCACAAAAAAGTCCTTTTCCATCACGACAACGCACCAGCTCACACCTCAGCAGTTGTGGTCGCAAAATTAATGGAAATAGGGTTCCAACTCGTTTCACATCCCCCCCTATTCTCCAGACTTGGCTCCCTCGGACTACTATTTGTTCCCCAATATGAAGAAATGGCTGGCGGGAAAAAGATTTTATTCAAACGAGAAGGTAATTGCAGAAACGAATGGCTATTTTTCAGACTTGGACAAATCCTATTATTCGGAAGGGATCAACAAACTAGAGCAGCGTTGGATGAAGTGTATAAGCCTAAAAGGAGACTATGTTGAAAAATAAAAAAGGTTTACCCCCAAAAATTAAGTAGTTTTTATTTTTGCACGGACTTTTCAAACGACCCTCGTATGTTGGTTATAGAAGTTTGAAAAGTAGGTTAACCACTGCACGCAGTAGACTATTACTTGAAAGGATGACCACTGATATGTATAAAAAGAAGCGCTTCCCATAAGATAAACAATGTTTACAAAGAACTGTAAAAAAGAGTTGCCAAGATATATAAACTCATATTTTAGAAGTACTATTTTGTTGTTTGAAGCTTTTATTTGTTAATTTTAATTTGGTGGCTGTGAATATATAGTGGTGAACTGGACTCTCAGAACTCTTGAGAAACCACGCGATTAGATTTTCTCCTCTCAGGTGCCTCATTTCAGGAATGTTTAAGGAATGAAAGTTGAGGACCCCACATTTGAAATACCTTTCTTAGGGAATGTTAATTCGTTTTTCATTTCCTCCTGCCGAGTTCGTTCACCTTTATTATTGGAATTATACCAACTCTACCTGAAGCTCTTGGCAAACTTGGTGAAAGCGATTGAATAAGATTGTAACTATATTTCCTTAATCTAAATGAACTTTAAAAGGTTTTTTTTTGGGGGGGGGCATTTAATTTGTACGCGGGCAGCTTAAGATAATTAATTAGAATGCTTTTTCTCAATGTTAAGCTTCATTATCAGTTCTTAGAACGCTCATGTGTCTTATATACATCATTGAGGAAAGAAAAAAAAGAATGAAATTGCCATTTTTAGATTTGTGCAGCTTGTCCTGAGAAAATTGCGGATCTTACAAGACCAAGGGACCACCAGAACTGCATGTTTAGAGATGTATTATTAAACGACTATAGTATATCAGTATCTTTCGATTAATTTGAGGCCCTTAACCAGTTTAGTTTGGAATTTAATTTTAAAAAGTGCCCACAGTGTGCGGAATTAAAATCAGACAATGACGTGTACACGCAGGGCAAAACAACCAAAATTTTACAACGTCATAATAGTCACTGCAAGCACTTTTTTCTGCAATTTCTGGGGCTTGAGATTACCAGAGCATTCTGTGCTCAATCAAAATCTTGCACAGCATTGCCTAGTTAACTATAGACGCAAGAGCTTTTACAAGGAAGAAAAGAGCTTTGAATTCTGTGCAAAATGAAATCATGCTCGTACTGAGGTCTGAACCTCTATCTAAAAGGTAAAAACGGGCATTGCACAAGGGTTGAGAGCTTCTATTTGTGTGCCTAATTCCCAATCTCTAATGGGGAGACCAAACATGTACCAACCACTTATCATATGGCTGGCTCCCTTCGTCCCCCTCCGTATAAAATACTTGGCAGTTCTATTGGTAAGATAAAGGAAACACCCCACCAAATAATATTCTAATTGTATTTTATTAAAATTTTGGGTTTTTATAGTTAATGGCAATTTTATACTTTTCACAACAAGTATACACTCGATCGCACCGTAACAGAGATTTGGTTTGACATGTATACACGTCAAACGCGCTTAACTTGTTTAAAGTCTTTCATTTTTTGATGTCAACTACACAATATAATATTTTCAAACGAACAAGATGATCTGAAAAGTCGATTCGGAGAAAGTGATCCTCAGATGAGTTTACACAAAAAGAAAGATCCTTAAAATAAATATACTAGTGGTGGCAATATCCTTAGAAGACCGTGTTAGATGTGTTAGTTGATATTCCAGCTTTAAGGATGCAATCAATATGGGAAAAGATGATCTCTCGTAAATCCTATCGACATTCACGGTTTACAAGAAATAATGATAAAAGAGCTCTAAAAGAGAATTAATCTCGCACCGCTATATGATTATGTCAGAATGGACAAAAATTTAGTTTCATTACTTTTTTTTGAAATTCACGCTACATGTCTTCGAAGCGCATTTTGACAGCGATAATAAAATAAATAATTACTTATAAATATATTTTTGCATTCGATTAAAAATAAATCCAATTATAGCTCTAAAAAATAAGTTGTTACGGCCCCCAAAAAAATTGTGCAAAAAGTAAAGGAAAGGCGAGGAAATGTTAGTTTTAAATTATTCTAAAATGACAAAACTAGAAGAATTTAGCAGGTTAAGGGACCTCCAGAACGTGACACATGTCAATATGTGTCATGTGTCATCTCCTACCTGGCCTATTTTGGAATATTGATAGGTAAAAAAAATCACCTTTAGTTGTCAAATCTAGTCGTGCTACCGTACGTCCAAACTCGTCCATTATTCTGTACATAATATAATAATTTAATTGTTCAATTAGTTATTCATTATTCTTTATTTATTGTACTAAATTCTTGTTGTTGTTTGTAAAACAAACAGTTGATTGTTTAAAGTCATCCTTAATTTCGCTGTATAATATTCAATTTTCAGCAGTAATTAATACTTTAACTAATGCAACCTATTTGCAGTTTCAAGTTTTAAAATGTAACAATAATTGTGTGTCCAAAAAACTATTATTATAATTTGATTAATTGTAAAAGCCGTTCCTTGTATCACCTCTAATCTCTAAATTTCGCAAACTAGCCAGTATATTGTCTTAACAATAATCAGTAGCCTGCTGACAGACCTGTAACTACTGAAATTTTAATTAAGTTGAATATAAATCAACTAAAAGGATTATAATTGTCATAATCATAACCAATAATCCAAACCATAATCCAAAAAAAAAGGTTACAATTTTGCTGATATTGACTCAGTCCAAAATATGGGGTTTTCTTTTTTTATTCTGGGCTCAATTTTCGGTGGACACTAGGGTGTTTCAAAAAATGATGACTTTTAAATTTTAAAGAGCGCCGAGCGAAAAATCAAAGTTCATTTAAAAACAAAAAGTTTCGTCCGTATTAGAGCGAAATCGATTAATATTTACAGATCGCTACCATTGATCAAAAGATTTTTGTTTTGCTTTTTCTTTATAATAAAAAATCTTAATTAAATGTTTTGTATCTTCTAAAATTATTAGCAAAACATGTAATTGTACAAAGTTTATTTAAATATAATTTGCTATAAACATAATGCAGTTGGAATCATTTTGATGGCCATTTTACTTTCAAAGTTATGAATAATTAAAGAAGCTGTATTTTTTTAAAAAAAATATAATTTACTATCAATCAATCAATGTCAAATAATAACAATAAATGCAAAATATTTCCTAATTTAGACGTTTCAGTAACCAAATTTATTTGTTTTTTAAATTCTGTACGAAACACATAAAAAATGAGGTGATTTTAACGTTAATTAATCGAAATTTTTCAAAAATGTATATTTTTCTGAATATTTTTTTAAAAAAAATACAGCTTCTTTAATTATTCATAACTTTGAAAGTAAAATGGCCATCAAAATGATTCCAACTGCATTATGTTTATAGCAAATTATATTTACATAAACTTTGTTCAATTACATGTTTTGGTAATAATTTTAGAAGATACAAAACATTTAATTAAGATTTTTTATTATAAAGAAAAAGCAAAACAAAAATCTTTTGACCAATGGTATCGACCTCTAAATATTAATCGATTTTGCTCTACTACGGACGAAACTTTTTGTTTTTAAATGAACTTTGATTTTCCGCCCGGCGCTCTTTAAAATTTAAAAGTCATCATTTTTTGAAAAACCCTAGAAGACACATTGGGTAAATCAATTACGAGTAGTTTAAAATTGAGTTGTATTTATTCTTTGAAACACCAAAAGCTATCCTCTAGTATCGAATGTCTTTTAATTTTATACGTCTTGTCTTGCAAGACTCTTGTTGGCAACTGGTCGCCTAATCTGTAAAACTGTTCAGCAATTAATGGAATTCGAAATAAACTTTTCAAGAATTTGAAATATTCTTATATTGGAATAGTCTTATTTTAATCTCAGTACTTAGGAATGTAGAAGTTCTATCTAACTTGCCACTTACTTTTGGACGTCATCTCAAGCTGGTGATTTTCTTATTCAAAGTCCTCTATAACATAGTTGACTGCCTCAATCTCTTTCTAATTCACAACTTTCATGTTCCTTGTTTTTTATTTCGATCGAAATTCTCTAACTTTCAATTCTCAGTTTCATAAATTCAATTATCTAGAAACTATCTCCCTTACTGCAGAAGATAATCGTTCACTCCTCTTATAGAGCTATACTTGAACATTTCTCTACTTTTTTAGCCTCTTTTTATATCTATTCTCCTAACTGCATAAATATAACTGATAAATACAACTTAATTTACATTATGTTTTATATATTTTAAGTTTTGGAATTAACAAAAATCATTTTTTTTATTTAGTTTATGTACAACTTTGTCGGTAATTTCTCTGTTATATCATATAAAAATAAAGAAAATACTCTTTGGCGTGCGTTGGCCAGAGCGTAGGCTACCCAGAAAGACAAGATGTTAAGAGAATAAATCAAGGCTGCTTTCACACGGAAATCCTGTATCTTTATTGGTCATTTGCCCAAAATTATCATCATTATACAAAAAAACATTATTTTGGGATTTCCACAAATAGACAGTCTTTGGAGGACTAAAACTTTACTTAATTTTTTCTAAATGAGTTTCACAACTCATGTGACCTCTAAGCCAGAAAATGGTTCTACATATTTTCCAATTTTATTTCTAATACAATGGTAATTAATTAAAAGATAAAATAGGTTAAGTAATACTTTACTTTGATGAAGAAAGAAAGGTTGAAACAAGATTGCTCTCATCTGAGATTTACTTTAATATGGGGAAAGTCAAGAGTATGATTACGTAATAGACCGGAAGAAGGTTAGCCGGATAGACTGCAAGTTTTACTGCAGTCTCCTTCATTCAACTCAGGCACGCTCTATGCGTCACACTTTTATCTGGAGTTACATTATCGTCGGTATTTCTTTATATTTTTTTATAATTAAATGTATGCCCTTGCGGTATTATTTAAAAAATAATACTATGGTTATAAGTATATTTAAAAATACTACTTTACGATTTTTAAATGATTTTTTTTTTCTTTTTAGTATATTTAAGTATCGTTCCATACTTAAATCTGAGCTTTGAAATAAATGATTTAATGGTTAGCATAGACAAGCTGTTTGCAGTTTATAATTTAGGATTAGATAACCAACGGACGGTTTGAAAATTTGTAATACTTAATTAAAACTGCCTGAAGACGTAGTCCTCCCCGTTTACATACAATCTGGTTCAATGTCCTCTTTTTTGTGGTATACCTTCTTATTAGATGAATCCTGTAGAACTCTTTTTTTAAATAATAAGCTACAAACGCTGTTTAACTTTAGCTTTTAGTTTTTTACATTGTTTACAATAATCAAACTCTTAGCTGTTTGTCTGGTTCTATTGCTGCTACAGTATCTAAAATTCAGGCAAGCTATTTTACAATTTTTTACAGTTGTGTTCAATCTTTGGCGTGTTTTACACTAGCACAATTTTGCACTTAAAAATTGCTTTTATTTACGCGCACAAACAATGAAACTTGGTTAAAAAAAAGCGCGGTTTAAATCAAAAAAGGTCAAAAATCTCTTCAACAAAAACTTTTCAGCAAAAACTCAACAGTTTAAAATGTTGAGTAGGGTTGATTAAACGACAAAAGGTTTACAAATCAGCAAGTACCCAACATTTCATTCATTCTTCAGTTCGTAATTTCTGCCATTTAGAAACGTACGAAAAAGTCATGAGTTTTATACAAATTTTATAACAATAATATAAATTGAGTTACCGCATTTGATTTTCGTTAATATTTATTTATAATATCGTTTAGAATTTATCAGATGTCATAGGCCCTTATGCTGGCCATTTTCAAATACAAAATATTTGTTCAATAAACTGAAGCTTCAATAACTAAATTGCTGAAATTGCGAGCTGAAGTACGAATGAAATGTTGGGTACTCGCTGATTTGTGTACCTTTTGTAACGACAAACTTATTTAAACACAATAATCTCTTATACGAGGGCCGTTTGAAAAGTCCGTGCAAAGTCAGAGAGATAGCACCTACTGGCGCGTATCGAGGTTATGTTTAGTTAGTAGCATCTCTTGGAAGAACACACACCGTGTTTCAGCCAGATCGGTCTATTTCTTTGTGTTTGGCATTCGTTTGAATCGAGGAAGTCGAGTGATTTTCAAAAAATGGACGAAAAAGAATTTCGTGTGATTAAACACTACTTTATGAAAGGCAAAACGCCTCAGGAGACTAAAGAGAAGCTTGATAAACATTATGGTGACCCTGCACCTTCGATTAGAACAGTTTATAAGTGGTTTCAAAATTTTCGGAGTGGCCATATGGGCACAAGTGACGCTGAACGTTCTGGACGCCCTGTTGAGGTTACTACTCCAGAAATCATTGATAAAATCCATGATATGGTGATGGATGACAGAAGAGTGAAGGTGCGTGAGATTGCCAGTGCTGTGGGCATCTCGAATGAACGATTACATAATATTTTGCATCAACATTTGGACATGACAAAGCTATCCGCAAGATGGGTGCCGCGATTGCTCACGCTTGACCAAAAACGAAATCGTGTGAAGTGTTGCAAGGACGGTTTGCAGCTGTTCCAGAAGAATCCGCAGGACTTTAAGCGTCGTTTTGTCACTGTGGATGAAACATGGATACATCACTACACTCCTGAATCTAAACAATGGGTTACCAAGGGGGAATCTGCGCCAAAAAAGGCGAAGACCGTTCCTTCGGCCGGAAAGATTATGGCGACTGTCTTTTGGGATTCGCAAGGAATAATCCTCATCGACTATCTGGAAAAGGGTAAAACTATTACAGGTGCATATTATTCATCGTTATTGGACCGTTTAAAAACCGAGCTGCAAGAAAAACGCCCACGATTGGCCCACAAAAAAGTCCTTTTCCATCACGACAACGCACCAGCTCACACCTCAGCAGTTGTGGTCGCAAAATTAATGGAAATAGGGTTCCAACTCGTTTCACATCCCCCCTATTCTCCAGACTTGGCTCCCTCGGACTACTATTTGTTCCCCAATATGAAGAAATGGCTGGCGGGAAAAAGATTTTATTCAAACGAGGAAGTAATTGCAGAAACGAATGGCTATTTTTCAGACTTGGACAAATCCTATTATTCGGAAGGGATCAACAAACTAGAGCAGCGTTGGACGAAGTGTATAAGCCTAAAAGGAGAATATGTTGAAAAATAAAAAAGGTTTACCCCAAAAAATTAAGTAGTTTTTATTTTTGCACGGACTTTTCAAACGACCCTCGTATTTTCAAATTGTAAATAAAAGTAATATTTAATTAATTCTATAGTGATAAAATCTATCAAGAAATAGTTAAATAAATAAAATCACAAAATATTTACATATTTAATGAAAGATATAAGTAGAGATAGTTGGCATTCTAATATATCTAATTGCTGGAATGACATAGTTTCTGCAAATTATCTAGTATCATTATCACTGATATTATCTTAAATGACCTTTCTGTCTGCGCTAGTTTAGTTTCATTAAAAATAGAAATTATTTCTAAATTATAAAAAACAGGAACAAAGATTTTTAAGCCAATTTAATTTTTATCCTTTTTCTAAAAAGTAATCTAAAAAATATTACTTGGACAACTGACAGATCTAGAGTTCTTTAATTGACCATATTCTCGCGGAGATTTCACTAACAAGACGTGAGATACAGCAATTTGAAATTTGAAGGAAACGTAAAACCACTAAACTTTATCACCTTATATCTCCTTAATAAATACAGCTACAAAGCGGGAATTCTGCACAATTGTAAAAGTAAATGAGTACTTTAGTTGAGTATATTCTCGCGGGGATTACACTAACAGTACATGAGATACAGCAGTTTGAAATTTGAAGGAAATGTAAAACCACTAAACTTTATCACCTTATATCTCCTTAATAAATACAGCTACAAAGCGGGAATTCTGCACAATTGTAAAAGTAAATGAGTACTTTAGTTGAGTATATTCTCGCGGGGATTACAGTAACAGTACGTGAGATACAGCAATTTGAAATTTGAAGGAAATGTAAAACCACTAAACTTTATCACCTTATATCTCCTTAATAAATACAGCTACAAAGCGGGAATTCTGCACAATTGTAAAAGTAAATGAGTACTTTAGTTGAGTATATTCTCGCGGGGATTACACTAACAGTACGTGAGATACAGCAATTTGAAATTTGAAGGAAATGTAAAACCCCTAAACTTTATCACCTTATATCTCCTTAATAAATACAGCTACAAAGCGGGAATTTTGCACAATGGTAAAAGTAAATGAGTACTTTAGTTGAGTATATTCTCGCGGGGATTTCACTAACAGTACATGAGATACAGCAGTTTGAAATTTGAAGGAAATGTAAAACCACTAAACTTTATCACCTTATATCTCCTTAATAAATACAGCTACAAAGCGGGAATTCTGCACAATTGTAAAAGTAAATGAGTACTTTAGTTGAGTATATTCTCGCGGAGATTTCACTAACAGGATGTGAGATACAGCAATTTGAAATTTGAAGGAAACGTAAAACCACTAAACTTTATCACCTTATATCTCCTTAATAAATACAGCTACAAAGCGGGAATTCTGCACAATTTAAAAGTAAATGAGTACTTTAGTTGAGTATATTCTCGCGGTGATTTCACTAACAGGGCATGAGATACAGCAATTTGAAATTTGAAGGAAACGTAAAACTACTAAACTTTATCACCTTATATCTCCTTAATAAATACAGCTACAAAGCGGGAATTCTGCACAATTGTAAAAGTAAATGAGTACTTTAGTTGAGTATATTCTCGCGGGGATTTCACTAACAGGACGTGAGATACAGCAATTTGAAATTTGAAGGAAACGTAAAACCACTAAACTTTATCACCTTATATCTCCTTAATAAATACAGCTACAAAGCGGGAATTCTGCACAATTGTAAAAGTAAATGAGTACTTTAGTTGAGTATATTCTCGCGGGGATTTCACTAACAGGACGTGAGATACAGCAATTTGAAATTTGAAGGAAACGTAAAACCACTAAACTTTATCACCTTATATCTCCTTAATAAATACAGCTACAAAGCGGGAATTCTGCACAATTGTAAAAGTAAATGAGTACTTTAGTTGAGTATATTCTCGCGGTGATTTCACTAACAGGGCATGAGATACAGCAGTTTGTAATTAGAAAGAAACGTAAAGCAAAGAAACTTTATCACCTTTGTCTCCTTCATTTATACAGATAAACACCTGCAATTGTACACGATTGTAGAAGTAAACGAGTACTGTAATTTCCCGTATTTTCGCAGGGATTACACTATTGGGGCTTGAGATACAGCAGTTTGAAATCTAAGGCAACACCTTATATCTCCTTTATAAATGCTGGTAGAAAGCTGCTATTATACTTGATAGAATAAGTAAACGAGAACTACAATAGTCTAAATTTTCGTATGGATTGCACTAATGTTATAGGAGATACAGCAGTTTGAAAAATGGGGGAAATGTAAAACTCCCAAAATATAACACCTTATATCTCCTTTATAAATGCTGGTAGAAAGCTGCTATTGTACACGATTGTATAAGTAAACGAGTACTACAATAGTCTAAATTTTCGTATGGATTGCACTAATATAATAGGAGATACAGCAGTTCGAAATTTTAAGGAAACGCAAAAAACAACCGTTAGGTTTCATTAATTCACAAGGAATATTGTATATTAATTGAGAATTTTTAAAGAAATTTTACCGATAAATGGTTACAAAAGGCTACTGGAATAGTTTAGTGACGTTGTTACTAATTATTACGAAGAATGAGATATTACTAAGCACGCTTCTGTTTATGCAATGAATAGAAGCGTTTATTCCAGTTTAGTTAGCTTTTTATTTCTGTGTAAGCTCTTTGTTTCTGTTGTTTACATTCAACAGGAGCTAATAAAATCAAGTTTACATCTCTAAATTGTGTTCAATGGGTTTCGTTTCTATATTAATAATCATAATTTTATTGCTTTAAGAATACAAATGATTCTCCTAGCTAGGAGTTGTCACATATTAAATAAAATAAAAAGATAAATTTTGGATTATTCCAATATTAATGGAATATTACTAAATACTGTACTGATTAATGTCCGCTAATATTTAAAGTATGAACACAGTGATTGCTGGATAGTTATAAATGTTTTATTGTGTTCGTATATTTAGTAAAATTAAAGACAAGTTATATATCTGTTGACTGTTGTTAATTCTCAAATGATAGTGAAGGTTGTTGGCAAATTAAAATCTTCTCTTTCTCCTAAATGTTCTCTGCTCTAAAGAGCAGAGATTTAGAAAGAGGCAGTTTGAGATAGAGAAAAACGAGAAAATGAGAATGAAATATTCTTTTCAAAGGCTTCTAGGACCAGCAAGTAGGACCATTTTTCATTAAAACTTAATTTTTTTATAGATTCCTAAAATTTTTTTTTATTATTATTATTATTTAAGGCGCGTCAACATTTGAGGTTATTGGCGCCCGGAGCTTTTTTCAGTGCACACCGGACAGTGTTCTCTCGTTACAGACAACACTCCATCACCGGACAGCGAGCTGTAAGAAGCTTCTAGGAAGAGAAAATCTAAGGGTCAGCAGCTGGATTCGAACCCGGGACCTCCTCGTGGGAGTCCAGTATGCTAACCTCATAGCTAATCCCTTCCCTAGATTCCTAAAATGTTTCTAATCTAAGAAATATTTAACTTGTAATTCTATTCCCAACAAGAATACTCGGAATAAAAGGTTACAATTAACAGGTTACTTTTCTCAAACACATTCATGACTTACTTCTACGACTACAATAATTACTGACTTTGAAATATTGAAAGCAAAATTAACATCTAAAAAATTTATTTTGAGGAACTGTGTATTCGTCAGTGGGGAGTAATTGGAAGGTACATTGGCCTGACTACCGAAGTTGCTCATCTGTTCGTTCAAATCGAGCAACCAACCCTTAGGCGAAAAAGTTTAAGCGCTTCTATATATAACCTATTCCGACCTAAAGAACTTAAACCTAACCTATTCGCATCCTAAACAATCCATCATCACAAGATTGGGTGTTTCCCGGTACTGTCTCAGACTTTACAGAAAATTTTCACTTCCTTAAGTTTTCTTCTTACGTAGCGACTGGGGCTGATCTTAATCACATCCAAATCAGGCGATAGAAATTTAGCAAAAAACTTGCAGAACCTCTGAAGACACCGCCGTGCGGCTAAATTTATCTATCCAGAAGTTCAATAAACGATTGAATTGACGATAGATGTCATTTTACCGGAGAATATTGTGTACTGTGTGGGTCCCAGAACGGAAATGCAATAAACCACCTGAGCATATACATGCATAACCACAGTTACTTTAAAGATGAATCATTTAATGGAATAAAATCTACTTCAATTCGCATAAATTTAATAGCAGCTCACCATTTCCTCCAAAAGAGAACTTGTAAAGGTTAAGTTTATGTTTCACAGTTTCCGACTGCTAAAGTTAATGTGTCCCAGAAATAAAAATGCTAGATTCGAAGGAATTTACTCCTAATAATGTAGTTAGTATTCCAAATTAAACTAAAAAAGAAGTTGTAGGAACTCTACAAGTAGATAAATATTTAATTTTGAATTGATTTGAGAATAAAATTGAGCACGTATGTAGTAGAGTCCTCATTCTTTGTGAAATAATAATAGTTACAACAATAAAATTGCACATTTTGTAAAAAAAAGAATTGATACACGCTACAAACGTAGTATATTTAGCAAGAGAACGTGCGTTGGAATTTTGCTTTTCAGTTATTAATTTCAAGGTATTTTATAAGACTTAGTTACTAAAAAACAGCGTAGTGCCTTACATCTACAGGATACGGTTATGTTATAGATTACGTACACTGTTTGTTTTTTAGTATTAGTATGACTATGATTACGTAAATTATAATTGGTTAAAGAGATTAATCAGCCACCAGTTCACTCAGTTGTCAGTTAAATCATGTCCTGAATCCTTCATAAATAATATACAAGTATCTATCCTGATGTATCTTAGCTTACATACATAATTAAAATACAATTTATTTAGTGTCTGTGCTTATATTATCGAATGATTAAATTCAAAATTGTAAAAATTATACATATTGAATCTATCATTTGTAATTGTCCAAATCAATACAAACTTGCGTGGTAATCACAGCAATTTTTTTCCTACGTTTTCGATACGTTCACTATTTCAAAATATCTCGTTCTAAATAGCTTCTTGTTCAAGGCAATAGCTTCTCTTTTAGACTTTTCAATCAGTATCCATTTCTGATAGTTGTTTTTGGACTCTTGATCTTTGGACAACAGTTTGATTTTTTTTAACCAAGGTAAGAGAATTACAATTGTGTAGTTATTCGAATTTGATTATTTACATTAAATGCATTTTTTGGGGGGCTCTAAACGTAAAAAGAAAACCATTTGTTTTTAGGTGGTTGGATAACTCAGAAGTTACTGCAAAATATACACATATATCTTTTATAGAAGAAAAGAAAAAAATTGCCAAAGTTGGGTGTTTTTTCAACGTTACCCTTTTTCGTGCACTTTTTGACGATCAACACTTGTACAATTGTCATACTGGATGGTTTTAATTTAGTTTTGTTCTGATATTGAAGTTGTTAATAAGGTTTGAAATTTTGCTTTTATTTCGTCAACAAACATTTCTTTCCAAGCACGCCAGCAGCAGAAAACTGCTTTTACAGATAACCGCCATAAAATACAGGTAACATTTACGTACAAGTTACACATCCTTACGATCAAGCGTCCAATCTACAATAATTAATTGTATGTGCAGGACATACAAAGTTGTATTACAGAAAAAGTGATAAAAGTCTGCAGTGCTAAATATTATCGACCAACTGCTGACCCTTACATTTTCTTTTTCTAGGAGCTTCTTATACGGTGATGGTCTTAAACGAGACGACATTGTGCTAGAGGCCGGTAGTGCCCTGAAAAATCTCCTCAGATGTTGGACGCGCATTAAATAAAAAAAATGAAATAAATATATCTCTGATTTTACGATTATACAGTAAATTATATAAAATATATGAAACACCATGTAATGAATGGCCTTCACGCTGTCAGCATCTGCAGTGCGTGTCGGATACTTACGTAGAGTTGCAATCTTGCACACCAAACGATTAGTCTACGTCTGATTAAGAATCAGTCCAAAACCAGTCACTATAAACATGCATGCTGCAACTGATAAAATCAGCAAACACAAATTTTACATTTTACATAAAATTTAAATTATATACTTCATTTGTTTATTTGTGGAAAAATAATTTATTCTTGAACCATTGTCATTACATTCATGGTAATCATTTATTTCGTAAAACTCATTTCTCACAGTAATAACTTTAATTTAGAATTTTGCATTTGAATGCAATTCAATTGATAATCTTAAAGTAATTAAACTGAAGTGAAAAATAAAGTAATTTTTCCTAAGGGAAAATATTCTTATCAGTGTTCAGATATTGAAAAATTATTTACATTTCTCTGGTGAATAATAATTGAGTTAATGAGTGGACCATAAATTTAATGAACACATCAATAAAGAAGGGGGAAAAATTCCAATTCCACTAGGTTTTTGCGCATTTACGTGTTTTGTAATTTTCATATCAAACCACAATAAGATTGTCAGTAACAAATTCATGTAGACTTCTTTTGTGCAAAATGTTAACGATAGAATTTTACATATTTAATTTTTGCAGAATGTATACTACGTTAATGTTACTGTTTTATGTATTTTAGAACAGTCACTAAGTTTGACACTAGTGGATTATTTATTTAAAGAAACAAAATTATTTCTTAGAACTTCGAAGTTAAGAAATATTTTTGGTAAACATGATTTAATCCTTAGAATAATACGAGTAAGTTACAAATATAAAATGGAGAATTACAAATAAATATACCAATTTTAAAGGCCAGACAAAATGGCCATAGATAAAGCGTTGTGAAATAGAGTCAAATACCTCTCGGTTGGTGAAGGCTTGATATTTTTATACAAGATTGTTGTCCATTTCTTTTTGGTGACTGATTCATACTTTCAATGGGATTGAAAAAATAACTGCCATTTCAGTCTAGTCAAATTTATTTTGCCGAGCTTTCGACCTAGGGACTAGGTCATCTTCAGGGCTTGTTAGAAAGTAATACTATTACATTTCAGGGTTGGTGTGTCTTCTGTCTTGTCTGTTCATGGACTGAGTGTAATCGATTACACATAGACCGATCACACTCAGTCCATGAACAGACAAGACAGAAGACACACCAACCCTGAAATGTAATAGTATTACTTTCTAACAAGCCCTGAAGATGACCTAGTCCCTAGGTCGAAAGCTCGGTGTTGTATACTAATGCGGCCGAGGGATGAAGTCCAGTATACAAGCTCTTCTTCTCACCGCTCGCAGGTACAAGTGACTGGATGGCCCTGAAAAGGACCGTTCACAAAAAAATGTGTCGGCGCTTGACTCGCCTATGGCGCTCCCCAGCGGGGTAGCCGTACAGTTGGGTGGCCCTGAAAAGGGCCGTTCACACTGTTGGTTGAAGTGACTGCGCCGCTCCGAGAATGGCTTGCTCCCAGCGCGAGGCCACAGCAAAAGTGATGTGAGAGGCCCTGAAAAGGGCCGTTCGCTAATACCAGTCAACCGGCTTTGGGAGCCCCGGCAGTGTGGCCAGCACCCCGATAAACCCCGGTACCAATTGGCCTGGTCCTCGCTCGTATCTCACACTGTGGCAGCGCTGGTGATTTGGCTTGCCTCCGTAGCTGGCGAACTGCAGCGGCTCGTGTGCTGGGCTTGGTCCTCGCTCTTGTCTCGCACTGCGGCAGCGCTGGCGTTCGGCTCGCCTTCGTAGCTGGTAAACCAAGGAGTCTCGTGTGCTGCACTTCCTTCTTTCTTCTTTCTTCACAATACAGGGGTTAAGTGATCGATTTTTTGTTCTGGTCCGGACAGTGAGGTCCTTTGGCCGGTACAGAGATCCAGGTTGAGAGTAAGGCCCAGTCAGCAATCTTCCAGCTAAGGTAGCTATTGTGGATGTTTTCCCGTTGAAAAATTATCTTGGACTGATGCAGACACGGCCGATTCTGCCCTTTTTATAGCGAAGTCGACCGTGCTGCGCCCTGGCGTCGCGACTGCGTCGCTATCTCTGTACCGTCCAAAGAACCACACTGCCATTCCAGAGTCTTGAGAAAGACTTTTTAAAATGGGCTATTTGCCTCTTTTCCTTTTTTATTTTTCTTTGATAAGCAATCATATGTACATATAAAAATTATTTTTTTTCTATTTACAAAAATTATGTAGCTGTTCAATTATGCAGCAAAGTGAAGTTGGGGTTCCAACATGCCTCCGCCCTAATTGAAGAGCTACGTTGCAAATCGCACTGGCCGCCTGATGGTCCTCGATGGTCTAGTTGACCGATGCTCGCTTCCTTCATCGTTGGCGGTAGAAGGCTCCGGAGGTTTTGGTGCATCCTGTTGGCTCTCCTCCAGTAGGTAGGCTGGCTTGAGGCGGTCCAACGAAACTCGGTCTTCCCTGCCGGGTAGTTGCACTGTAGCCGTTTTGTCATCCCGTTTCCGCACTAGGTACGGTCCTGAATAAGGTGGCGTCAGTGACCGCTTGTGAACCTCTTCTCGTAAGAATACGTGTGTGCACTTTTCCAGGTCCGGGCTGACAAAACATTTCGTTTGCGTTGGACTGATGGTTCGTGCCCATTCCTGCCGTAACAGTTGTAAACTGGCGTCTGTGGGTTCTTGAGTTCGAGGAGGCATGAATATTTCTCCGGGCAAACGTAGTGGCTGTCCCAACACTGCCTCTGCTGCGCTTACCCCGGTGGTTCTCCTTAAAGCCGACCTTAGTCCTAGCAGGACCGTAGGCAAGGTCTTTGTCCATTTGCTGGCCTCTTCTAGCCTCGTCCGAAGTGCGCTCTTCAGGGAACGGTGCCATCGTTCTACCATTCCGTTGCTTTGTGGATGGTAAGCCGTTGTCCTGAGATGCGTGATCCCTAGAAGTTGCGCTAGCTGGTTGAACAGCGTCGACTCGAATTGCCTTCCTCTATCAGTTGTTAGGCGGACTGGTACTCCATATCGAGCTATCCAGTGGCGATAGAAGGCCTCTGCCACAGCGGTAGCGGTGATGCTAGTCAGAGGTATCGCTTCCGGCCACCCGGTCGCTCGGTCGACCATTGTCAGGAGATATTCTTTCCCGTCTGATGGTGGGAGTGGTCCGACTAAGTCTAGGTGAACGTGTTCAAATTTCTTGGACGGCATGAAGGACCCAAGCGATGTCGAGGTGTGTCGGTTGACCTTGGCCCGTTGACAGGGTATGCAGTGTTTTGCCCAATATGCTACGTCCTTTTCCATGTTTGGCCAGAAGAATCTAGCGGTCACCAGCTTCCTTGATGCTCTGATCCCTGGATGGCTAAGGCTGTGCAGATTCTCGTAGATTGGCTTCCTTAATTCCCCTGGTACGTATGGCCTGGGTGTTCCCTTTGTGGTCTCGCAGAAAAGACTGCACTCTGCACCAGGTACCGGAACTAGCTGGAGGCGAAGAGTCTCCCTTTTCTCTTGGGTATCGATTTCTTCGTCCCGTTTCTGAGCTTCAGCTAGGTTCTGAAAGTTGTTCAGTACAGTTACCTCCGCAATCCTCGATAAAGCATCAGCCACGGTGTTGTCCTCTCCCCGCTGGTAGCGTATATCCGTGGAGAATTGAGAGATGTAGTTCAAGTGCCGTAATCTCCTGGGACACAAGGTCTTATTGCTCTGTAGCATTGCGTAGGTTAGTGGCTTGTGGTCGGTGTATATTAGGATGTGCCTGCCCTCAATCATGGGTCTGAAGTAGCGTATTGCCTCATACACTGCCAGAAGCTCTCGGTCGTAGGTGCTGTAGTTTTGTTGCGCCTTGTTGAACGCTTTAGAGAAGAACCCTAGCGGCTGTAGTGTGCCCTCTTCCTGTTGCTGTAGCACTGCTCCCATGCCGATGTTGCTGGCGTCACAAGCTACTGATAGCTGAGAGTCCGGTGAAGGATGTGCTATGCATGCTGCATTCGCAAGGTCCTCCTTGGTCTTCTCGTAAGCCGCTTCTGCTTCCCTCGACCACACTATAGGCGTCTTATCCCTGCGTTTAGCGTGGTGGAGATATTTGTTGAGCTCTCTCTGGGTGGTGGCTGCGTTGGGAAGGCACTTCCTGTAGAAGTTTACCATCCCAAGAAATCTCCTTAGATCATAGATGGTGGCTGGTTTTGGTAGTTCCCGAATAGCTTTCACCTTCTCCTGGAGTGGGCAGATCCCGTCTGGTGACACGGTGTACCCCAAGAAGCTGACTGTCGGTTGTCCCAGTACACATTTATCAGTCCTTAGCGTCAGCCCTCGCTCACTCAGCCGCTGGAACACTACTTTTAGGTGGGCTTCGTGTTCTCGCTCATCCTTGGACGCAATGAGTATATCGTCTACGTAGACGAACACGAATGGTAGGTCCCTAAAAAGGTGGTCCATGTATCGCTGAAAGGTCTGGGCTGCGTTTCTTAGACCGAACGTCATCTTGACGAACTCGAATAGGCCAAACGGTGTGATTATAGCCGTCTTCGGAATGTCTTCTTCCGCCACTGGTATATGATGGTACGCCTTGTTTATATCCAGAGCCGAGTAAATCTTAGTGCCGTATAACTGAATCGTGAAGTCGTGCAAGTTAGGCACATTGTATCGGTCTGGCACGGTCTTGCTATTCAGCAGGCGGTAGTCACCGCAAGGTCGCAATGTTCCATCCTTCTTCTCAACCACATGCAGTGGGCTGGCCCATGGGCTCTTGGATGGCCGGCAGATGCCGTCGTTCATCATTTGCTGGAACTCCTCCTTGACAGCTTGATACTTGCCTGGCGGCAATCTGCGCGCCCTGCTGCATACGGGAGGCCCTGTAGTTTCAATGTGATGAAATATCCCGTTGTTTTGTCGTACCTTATGTGAGCCAACCTTCGTTAAAGTAGGGAACTGTAGCAGCAACTCCCTAAATGGTACGTGCGGTGGTACAGTAGATAGCTCTAGTAGCTCCACGACTTCAATGGACCCTATAGTTGCGAGTCCTGTGGTCCGGTCTATTAGACAGCGCTGGGCCAAATCAACCACCAGATTGCTTCCGGCGAGAAAGTCTGCCCCAAGTATGTGCTGCGTGACGTTGGCCACGATGAAATCCCACACGAACAGTCGGCGTAAGCCAAGATCCAAGCTCTTCCTTTGCTCTCCATAAGTTGGGATTGGAGTGCCGTTAGCCGCATACAGGCTGAATCCTGAGTCTCGTTCCCTGGCCTTGTTACAGTTGGGGATGATGGATATCGCCGCGCCAGTGTCCACCAGGTATCTTGTCCCTGTTTTTATGTCAGTGACGAAGAGACGGCGGAATTTATTAGCGGTAGCGGCTTCCGCCTTCCCGTCTACCGCGTCCCATTTGTTGACGGCTGGCTGGTGGTCTCCCATTTGCAAGGTTTCTTGCACTTTGTGGCCTTCTCCCCGAACTTGTGGTGGTAGTAGCAATACCCATCCTTGGGAGCTCCTTGGTCACGGTTACGGGACCTACTTCTTCCACGGTTGCTGCGCTGAATGGTAGTGGCCAATGAAGAAAATTGCTCGTGCAAATCTTGCAGTTGCTTCTCCAGTCGAGCAAGTCTGTCGCCGTCAGTATCCCTCACAGCGTGAACAGAGGTATTGGAGTCTACCTCCATTACCTTGTCTGCCACAGTGGCCAACTTGTCTAGGTCGTCCTGTTCAATAGCGGCTAGAATCCCTCTCACTCTCTGCGGTAGTGCTCGCAGCCAAACGGTACGTAAGACGCCGTCCGACATCGCTGTACCCGCTTGGTTTTGCATTTGTCGCAACAGCTGTGAAGGAGTCATGTCGCCAAGCTGTGTTTGTTCCAGAAGCCTTAGTATCCTTCTCTCCTGGCTTTGACTGTAGATAGCGATCAGTTTTTCCTTCGTTGACGTGTAAGGCACTGGACCAGGTGACTGCACTGAGCCGGCTATTTGTGTAAGCACCTGATATGGTAGCTGACCAACCAGGGCTTGAAATCGTCCAGCCTCGCTCTTGATCTTGTAGGCCCCAAATAGAGCTTCGATTTGTAGAAACCATAATGCTGGATTTTCCTCCCAGAACTGGGGTAACTTCACGAGGCTTACAGCCTCTGTGTCCGGTGCAGGCTCGAGCGGTGCGTCCCTCGCTTCCGTCATCACGTCGGGGTCACCAATTGTTGTATACTAATGCGGCCGAGGGATGAAGTCCAGTATACAAGCTCTTCTTCTCACCGCTCGCAGGTACAAGTGACTGGATGGCCCTGAAAAGGACCGTTCACAAAAAAATGTGTCGGCGCTTGACTCGCCTATGGCGCTCCCCAGCGGGGTAGCCGTACAGTTGGGTGGCCCTGAAAAGGGCCGTTCACACTGTTGGTTGAAGTGACTGCGCCGCTCCGAGAATGGCTTGCTCCCAGCGCGAGGCCACAGCAAAAGTGATGTGAGAGGCCCTGAAAAGGGCCGTTCGCTAATACCAGTCAACCGGCTTTGGGAGCCCCGGCAGTGTGGCCAGCACCCCGATAAACCCCGGTACCAATTGGCCTGGTCCTCGCTCGTATCTCACACTGTGGCAGCGCTGGTGATTTGGCTTGCCTCCGTAGCTGGCGAACTGCAGCGGCTCGTGTGCTGGGCTTGGTCCTCGCTCTTGTCTCGCACTGCGGCAGCGCTGGCGTTCGGCTCGCCTTCGTAGCTGGTAAACCAAGGCGTCTCGTGTGCTGCACTTCCTTCTTTCTTCTTTCTTCACAATACAGGGGTTAAGTGATCGATTTTTTGTTCTGGTCCGGACAGTGAGGTCCTTTGGCCGGTACAGAGATCCAGGTTGAGAGTAAGGCCCAGTCAGCAATCTTCCAGCTAAGGTAGCTATTGTGGATGTTTTCCCGTTGAAAAATTATCTTGGACTGATGCAGACACGGCCGATTCTGCCCTTTTTATAGCGAAGTCGACCGTGCTGCGCCCTGGCGTCGCGACTGCGTCGCTATCTCTGTACCGTCCAAAGAACCACACTGCCATTCCAGAGTCTTGAGAAAGACTTTTTAAAATGGGCTATTTGCCTCTTTTCCTTTTTTATTTTTCTTTGATAAGCAATCATATGTACATATAAAAATTATTTTTTTTCTATTTACAAAAATTATGTAGCTGTTCAATTATGCAGCAAAGTGAAGTTGGGGTTCCAACACTCGGCAAAATAAATTTTACTAGACTGAAATGGCAGTTATTTTTTCAATCCCATCTATGCAAGATGTTTTCATTGAACCCTTTTTATTTGCCTTAGCTCCTTGGGGAGAAAAACCCTAAGGTTGTTTTGGAAAAAAAACCTCTTTTCGCCTTTAATCAATACAAACCGCACCTAAACTCCGTTTAACATGTGGAATCATCATTTTTTATATTATTTTCAATTTCTGTATTCAGTTTTTTTTTAAATGCTCAGCTACTGCCTTTAAAACTGTTAGAATTTTCTTGATTCTGCGCAATGAGCAGTGAACCAATGTCAGACCCACTTTGTCACGCTAATGCGTGACGCAACGCTAAGACGTTGCTAAACCGGAAATAGAGGAAGTAACGCCAATTAATTAATTTAATAATAATTAAAATAAATAAATTTATATTAATTAATAAATAATTAATTTAATAATAATTAAAATAAATAAATTTAAATTAATTAATAAATAATTAATTTAATAATAATTAAAATAAATAAATTTAAATTAATTAATAAATAATTAATTTAATAATAATTAAAATAAATAAATTTAAATTAATTAATATTAAATTAATAAATTAATTAGTTTAATTTAAATTTTATTAATTTAAAAGTAAAATATTCTATTTTAACTAAATAATTAGTTTGGGCTTGGAATTGTTCTTCAACTTTCATAAAACTTTTTGAGCCTCATTAATTTCAACAGGCTTTTTCTTTTTCTAAGTTTGAAATTATTGCCACTTGAGCTTTTCGTTCTCTCACAGTTCACACCATTGAATGGAATGAAAATATTGTACAATAACTCCATTGCCAGAATTTTATATCTCGGTTTCTTTCGTGTGTTGGAAAGGTTTATCACTAAGAGAAACTTTCCAACCAAAATTACCAATCAGGTTATATTTTACAATTTGGTTAACAGTTTACAAAGAATTCATTAATAATATTCTCATTCAGTTGTCACAGGTAAATTGTGCTATAGCTAAGTTACATTTAGTCAATACTTAAATCTAAATATTTTCTTTATATAATTTTATGATTAACTTTTGCGAACAAAATGTAAATAATAAGAACCTCCATTAAATCGCTTTTCAAGAAAAGTTATTTAGTAAATAAATAAAGGGGAGAACGATTTGGAAACAGATTGCAATAAATATCGATTCCTTTCCCATTTCAATACGCAGAGCTAATAATCTTTAAATAGTAACGATTACGAAATAAATTGTTTTAAAGTTAAATATAATTCAAGTAATTATAAGTTTGAACTTTTTATATGCTATAAATATCAAAGAAATAAAAGTTTATTAAAATAATTAGGGCATTGTGTTACACTTTAATAAGAGGAAATTGCCTAGATTATTTCCGGTTGCCTAATATTATATTTGCTACAAATAATTTTTTTTCTTTATGCATTATTATTGTTATAATAATATATTATATATTATTATATTGTAACAAATGGGATAAGTTATACGTATATATTTTATTTATGTTTATATTTTACTGGTCTATTTTACAGTTAACATTGGTGGACATGGTTGCCTGTAGCATTCCTAATGACGATGTCTTTTTAATCAGACTATCCTCTCCAACAACTGGATAATGACGTTAAGGATTTATTTAAAGAGAAAACGCTACCTAGATTCGAATCCATATACTCTCACATTCCTCAAAAGCGTGCTAAAACTGGAACTAAATACAATATATTCAGAAAGAATGACCCAATCATGAAACCTATATCTAAGAATTTGTACAACATTATTAATTTAATGAACGATGGTCTATATTTCCATTAAAATGACGCTTAAAGTACCTATTCGATCGGTGATAGGATTTTCGCAACAAAAAAGTATTTGTGTTTTTCAATATAGCATGATAGGTAGCTGAAATTACAGCGCACTAAATGTGCTAGACAGACATATGACGGATTGTATGTCTTCGATTAAGTGGGTGGCTCTGAAATTTATACAATCACGTAGACAAACTTTTCTTTCAAGTTGTGAACAACGGAGAATTTATTTTAGAATGTGGATGAAACAATTCCAAAATCATGTCAAACATCGTTAATTATCGCTTCTGTCTTGATAAACTGAAGGAAATTAAACTATTTGCTTTCAGTTTACCATTTAGTGACTTGAACCACTAAAGTTAACTCCTACAAGAAATTAGGATCACTCTTTGAGGAACGCCTATATTATCTAATTAATGTTGGTATTAATCCTATTAACAGCAAGAGTAGGCTCCTCTTTAGTTTCCTTATCCCCTTGATCCTTTAGCTATGAGCCGAACAACGGAATAGGTGCTATTTGACCAGATCAAAACCACGAATCATTTTAGGGATGTTCGTAAGTCCTGTGGATTAAAGCATTAACCATCAAGGTAAGCTAGGCGCCTGAATGAGGAATCACTTACGCAATGCCATGTCCTCATAAGCCGAAAGGTCTCTGATGAAAAGCAAGACGAAGAATACAACTAAAGTATTCAAAAAATTACATGGAGAGGCACTATAAAATACGATTGGATTGTCCGAGAGTTAAGTAGCAAAAAACCTAAACTATTCGAACAAATTAAGACGGTAAAATGCTAGCGCATGCTTTAACCTATTTGAAGTGCAAATAAAAAACCGTGAACTTACCGCAACTACTACTTTTACGAATAATCTGATACTTAGACACATTAACAGAAGTAAGAGGGGCTTCGCTAATCATAAAACAGATCATTAAGGAAGTGAAGATTGGAAATATGTAAATGAAAGGATTACGTCAAAGTAAAAGTAAAAAGTTCACGATACGGAAGCAGGAAAAATATAAAAGCGATTGATTATCTAGTCAAAATCAAGAGGCATTAACGAAGCAAAAAGATTAATTCAATGAAATACTCCAAAATCTCTGGACGATTATGAAGATGTAAAATCTTATACTGGGGTAACTGGCTACTGAACTCCTGAAACTGCTGGAGCAAACTACAATCATTTGTAGATACAACTATTAAGAGTACTGGTAACAGTAACTTGCTAATCTGAAAGAAAACCGCTTAAAGTGCGGCTACTGAACTCCTGAAACAGCTGGAGCAAACTACAATCATATTTGTAGAAACAAAATTTAAGAGTACTTATAACAGTAACTCACTATTCTGAAAGAAAACCGCTTAAAGTGCGGCTACTGAACTCCTGAAACAGCTGGAGCAAACTACAATCATATTTGTAGATACAACTATTAAGAGTACTGGTAACAGTAACTTGCTAATCTGAAAGAAAACCGCTTAAAGTGCGGCTACTGAACTCCTGAAACAGCTGGAGCAAACTACAATCATATTTGTAGAAACAAAATTTAAGAGTACTTATAACAGTAACTCACTATTCTGAAAGAAAGCCGCTTAAAGTGCGGCTACTGAACTCCTGAAACAGCTGGAGCAAACTACAATCATATTTGTAGATACAACTATTAAGAGTACTGGTAACAGTAACTTGCTAATCTGAAAGAAAACCGCTTAAAGTGCGGCTACTGAACTCCTGAAACAGCTGGAGCAAACTACAATCATATTTGTAGAAACAAAATTTAAGAGTACTTATAACAGTAACTCACTATTCTGAAAGAAAGCCGCTTAAAGTGCGGCTACTGAACTCCTGAAACAGCTGGAGCAAACTACAATCATATTTGTAGAAACAAAATTTAAGAGTACTTATAACAGTAACTCACTATTCTGAAAGAAAGCCGCTTAAAGTGCGGCTACTGAACTCCTGAAACAGCTGGAGCAAACTACAATCATATTTGTAGAAACAAAAAATAATGCATGAGTATCCTGAGACTCCGATATACAAGTTTTGTTATCATTTCTTGAATTTTAGCTCCTTCAGAATTATATACAATTTTTTATTCAAACATTAAATTTGTATAAATACATTACATTTTTGAAATTAATAAAACCACAATAACTGCAGATAATAAAACCTGTGTTTACTAATACGTACTTAATATGCGTTCACAGAGCGTATTAAATTATTATAACATACTTTACATGTGTCTGTCTGTAACAATGTTCAGAGTATTACTATTATATAATAACAAACAATTATCAACTATTATTTAACCATCTTTCATAAAAACAAAACCTCTCGTATAATCTTTGTTTATAGGCTAGTAATTATATGCACTCTGTATTTATTCGTGAATTATGTATTCTATATCTTGAGAGACTATTTATATAAACTGAAAAGAAAGTTATGTTTACCTTGATTTTTTTTATGTCTTTATTTATTATGGTGGATTAGTTAAGAAATATTCGACTGTGTAAATTAATTTGTTGTTTTATTTTCCGTTTGTTTTCAGAACTGTTGAACGTCCAAGTGGATGAATGGTTAGAAAATTATTTAATTTTATGCAAGAATAGCGTTGAACGAGCTAAAGAAAATCTGGATATGTACTTCACTAGCAAGATACTAGTACCAGAAGTATTTACACATAGAGATCCGATGCATCAATCATTTAAAACCAGTTTTAAAGTTATGTAAGTATTCATAAAATTTTATTTTATTGACTTTCAATTTTTATTAGTAAATAAAAGTGAGTTAAGCCAACGCATCTCTGGACTCTTCATTTAGTAAGAGAAACTAACTTATGCGTTTGGATTACGCAGATTTTTCGTTTTCTAAGTACCGGTTATATGGATTCGAAATAGCAGATTCTTAAGAATTGGATGCGAAAGTTTTTTAAGCAATATAACACAAAAATGGAAAATGAAAGAAAGAATTAATTTAATATTTTTACTTTAAATAAGATTTGAGTTAAAACTAGCCCACCTGTAACTGTACCACTTCACTAGCTCGAGTTTTAAATACTACAAAAACGACTCCAACCAGTTTTTCGTACATTTCGTGTGCTCATTGCCCCCACATGTTGAGCTAAAACTCGTATAGAATTACTTCCCCGGACAATACTAGTTTCTTAAGGCAATTATGAGGTATAAGTGGTTTAAGCTTCCCTCTTAAGTTCATTTAAGCGTCAATGAGTGGCCTGATAATTGAATTTAGTAGGAATTTAATACGTAATTAAAATTTAAAATTTCTCATTACATAACCTTTACTCCCATTAATCTATCTGAACCATATTCCTATTCTTCCGGTAGATAAGGTGCGTTTTCTTGGACTTTTCCTCGACAAGCGCCTTACTTGGAACCCCTATACTCGACTCAAGCGACAGGAATTTTACTTAAGTAATCGAATGACCAAAAGACTCCTCGACAAACGCTCCAAATTGTTTATTACCAACAAAAAGAAAATCTACACAGCTCTACTAGCCCCCAATCTAGACATACGGACTTGGAACTGTACGGTACTGCAAAGCGTTCCAATCTCAACCGCATCCAATCCCTTCAATCGAAAATCCTTAACGTTCCTTTTTACGTAAGCAATCACACCATCCAAACTGTGACCTAAAAATCCCTTTTGTCCTTGACCTAGCCAAATCCCGTTCGCACCAAATTTCATTCCAAACTTTCCCAACACTTCAACCCGCTCATAAACAATCTATCCCAAACTACTCTTCCCTCAAATCCTTGCCAAAGACTGAAGCGTCGATGGCCTGATCGATCACCTGATCGCATGATAGAAAAGGGTATCCTTCGTATTCACTTTAACGGCATCTTGTGGTTAGCCGACTCTTGATAGTTATCGTGGATGGCCCTCATTCAGATCTTTCAAGCCATGTTTGTATATATATTGAAATCCGATTTACTTGTAGCCAATAGGCGGTTGTAAATTAAATAAAGAGAGTTAAAATTTTTTTTTTTTAATTTTAAAGAAATCGGTTCCTCGGAAGTTCCGTTTTAGTAACTAAATTTTGTATTCTTTAGCGTTTTTTTTTTTTGCATGAACTTAAAAATCTCTGGACTTGCACCAGAGATACTGGGTTCGATCCTACCTGCCCTTAGATTTTTTTTTTTTTTTAATTTTTATTTATTTAGGAGCTCGTTACAGCTCTCTGTTCTGTGGTATCAGCACAGTAATTTAATCTAAACAGATTCATTTTGAGTGAATCCCAAGTGGTTTTTTTCTCTTAAAAAAGTGTCAAAACAAGGTTTACAAATTGAGTGAACTAATTTCTTACATCTCTGGGCTAAAAATAATACCAAGATGGAATAAATAACTACATAAATTGGCCATTATAATTCACTATTCTCAACTCCTGAATCTTCCAAGGTTAATTAACGAATGAAACTCCACACTTAACATTTAAAAAAGTGATTTCAAAACGATTGCTTTTATGGCTATTTCGTAAGGGACTTGATTGATAACAGCCAAGTTAAGAAAGGTTATTCTGTCCGTCTTTGGTGATTTATTTAACAAGTGTTCAATTAAGACAAATTTAAGTAATTCTGAAATGCATTTACCCTCATTACTCATTAAAATTTGTTTTATTCTTTCTTTAAAATATTTAACAATCAGGTTGTACTTTTTCTTGCAGTTTATTAAATAGTTTGCAATGTGTTTCTTATTTTAGTTGTAAGATGAAAGAATGGGATTATGATTGAGAACATTTCTGTAAGACTTTGTCTCGTGCGTCATTAGTTCAACACCGGTTTTTATAACTAATGAAAAACAAATGGAATGACATAAATATATTGGTGACGAAACAACCGGGTCGAATTTGTGAGTCTGCCAATTTTCAACTGCTAACTTTTTATTATTACACTGTACAATACTTATTTTGTTTTTCCATCCAGCATTAATAAAATATTCAATAGAGTGGGTGCAGTTCGTTAAAACTTAGTCTCAATATCGCACATCGCAACTCGAAGTATCGAAAAATTTCAACTCATGTTGCTGGTGTCAGTTTGCTTCATTCACGACTCCATGTGCTGCTTGTCGCTTGGAGGTGCTTCATTTGCTGCTGGCGGTTGTTGGCTTAAAAGAGTTGTCTGTACTTAAAATTGAGTTGTAACTGTCAAGAACTATGGATCCTTTAACACTGCAGTTGGGTTGGACTCGTTTTAATCACCGTTCCTTTTCCGCCGTTCAATTTATAAGAATAGATACTAAGTTTTCAAATAGTGGTCATTATAGATTTTTAGATTAGATTTAAAATGACGGGGCGGGACCCAAGCCCCACGGCACTGCAGCCACAAGAGACTTATTGTGCCTTCCCATTAAATCTAATAGGTGAAACCTCCCCTTCTAAGAAGGTCGAGAGCTTTCCCTACCAGTTCCTTCTGCGCTATAATCTCCTTTGGTCTCAAGGTACCAAAGATGTCGTAGCGCAGTCTCTCAATTGCAACGCAATCGAACAACAGGTGAGAGGCCGTTTCCTCTTCCTCCTGGCACAATTTGCACAATGGTTCCGAGCTAATAAGCCCTATCTTGTGCAGGTGCTTTTTGAACCTTCCGTGCCCTGTGAATAGGCCTGTAATTAGAGTGATCTGATTCCTGCCCAAACCTAGAAGTTACTTTGGTTCTTTGTTTGCACAACCAGGGCATAACTCTCTTGCTGTGTTTGGACCCCAGGAAGCATCACCCAGTACTTTTCATATTCTCTCCAGATCCAATCTCTGAGAGCCTCACGAACTGCACCCTTAGTGATCCCCAGGACTGGTTCCGGACCAGTGAAAGGAGTACTAGCTCCATTTCTGGCCAACTGATCAGCTATTTCATTCCCCTTGATCCCCAAATGGCCCGGCACCCATTCCAATCGGACTTTGTTGTGCCGAGCCAGTTGAACTAGGGCCTTTTTACATTCCCAGACCAGGGAAGAGGTAATTCTGAAGGAAGAGAGGGCCTTCAGTGCCGCTTGACTATCCGAAAAAAAATGCAAATCTCCCTATTTCTAAGATCCATTCGCAGATTTTCCCCAGCGGAAGCTTTAATGGCAAAAACCTCGGCCTGAAAGACGGTGGCATATCTCCCAAGAGTACTCTCAATGAGTACCTTAGGTTTAGCCTCATACACTCCAGTTCCGGTCCCGCAGGCCATCTTGGAGCCATCCGTAAACCACATGACTCTCTTCTGGCACTGTTCTGTCCAGTTTACTCTCCATTCATTCCTCGATCTGAGGATCACCTGAAACGGAGTCTAGAAACTGCATCTAGGACAGGCTTTGTCCCCAACCATGTCTATGACCTATAGAGGTGTCTATAGAGTCCATGTCTATAGAGGAGCTAATGCGCCTCCATTGTCCATTTCTCGCTAGTCTGTGCGCGCTAGCCCTTGCCTCCGCCTGAATAACAAACTGAAGTGGAGGCAACCCCAGCAGTACCTCTAGCGCAGAGGGGCCATTATAAGTTAATAAATATTAAAGGATATAATTAAATATTGTGAATATTGATAAAATTTCAGTTAAAAGAGTTAAAAGTCAAATAAATAAGTGATTTTACGATAGATTTTATTTAAAGCTGATTCATTTGGAGAACTGAATATTCTACATTCGAATTGAATTCAATAAATGATTTACAAACACAGTAGACTCTGACTTCTCGGAAAATCATTATGTAGTTATTTTGTTCCCACTATTGACACTGTAGCCACTTTTAAACTAAGTTATTTCCCCTTTAGTTTGTTAAACACTTGTGTAAACTATTTTCACTTAAGTCTTGGCCCAAGAACTCCCATAATGCTGGCAAAGCTCGTAAGCTAAATCTAATAATACTTGCTTGATTCCCAACAAACAAAGGGTTATATTAAAGTCTACTTACTTGTTAGAACACCTGGTAAAGAGAGATATAGTGTTTACTTCATGTGCTGAATTAAACTGTTAAATACTCTTTGCAACAAAATACTTATGTTAATGATTAAAGTATATTATGATTGGTAGCTCTCGTATAGTTTGTGGCCTAGGTATTGTCGTCTATTGTTGAATCTCCGCTGCTCTTTAGGATGTTCATCTTAAATGGTAATTAAATTACCGTTCCGAACAATGATTCTTGCACTACAAAACGCAGTGTACTCACAACGAACAGTTTCCTTGGAACATAAATAAATCCGGACTCTGGACTCGAACCCTGGACCTCCCCAGGAAGTCCATTTCATTAATTACTGATCAAATCTCTATTCTTTAAAATATTTTATCTTAATTTTTACAGGAGGCTAGGTGCCCTACCCAAGATGACCGATGACAACCATCGGGTAATAATATTCTCACACGTACGCGATGATGCTAATGATTTTGATCCGTTATATGTTTTAAAAAGGATCAGTATGTTAGGAGACATTATGCTGCTAGAAGGCATAGAACATCTTGGATTAGAAGTAATAGTCGACTGTAAAAATATTTGCTTTGGCCAGTTAACAAAATATGATATCTGTTTGACTAAGAAGTGTGCAGACATTGGTTTTGTAAGTACTGAAATTGTTTTTTAATAGTTAAATTAAGTTGTATACTTAAATTTTACTTTTTTTTAAAAAAATATTAAGATGAAATTAAACGATTTAAATATGAAAGCAAGTCTGACAATGTTCCAAATACAAAAAACTGAAGCTCTCTTTTAGCACAAAGTAATGCAGAATTCTAGACAATGGAATCAGGTAATAAAATCTTATGCAAAAAAAAACAAGATTAAAGAACACCTCCTTCAAATTCTATCAGCAGTGAGAGAACATTATTAAAGATGAAAAACACAAACTTTCGTCAACCCCCCAAAAATACGTTTTTCGGCGGCAGCTAAAAAAAAAGTCTTTTACAAGAGTCTTTATTGCTGAACAACAATACAGAACTAGCAGCGAAGCTGTATACACTTAGGGAGTCTAAAACATGTCAAATATCGCAGTAAAACTGATCACAACGCAAAATGATGTTCAAAGAAAGTCCACCTTTGGATTCAATGGCTTTCAATCAAGTGACAATCGAAATCGAATCCTTTTAACTTCTTACCATTTTGATGTGAAACATAAACTAAATATAAAATCGACATGATGTAAAACTAAACATTTATACTTAAAAATTAACTTCATTTGATGATTGCTGTTCATTATTTTTGGTGACTGATTTTGCCGAGCTTTCGACCTAGGGACTAGGTCATCTTCAGGCACAGATAATCATCACACTTTCGATTTCCCAAACACAAAGACACTTAAATCAGAAACCTACACACAAAAAAGGAAAGTGCTAGAAATGATATACATATCTAAGACAGAAAACAGTCTAAATTTCAAAACAGACACCAACAATTTAAACAACATATTCGCTAACCTACTACAAAATACTTGACAATTGGCAACACTGACTTCCACACAACCTAACACATATCGATCACACAGACCGATCACATTCAGTCCATGAACAGACAAGACAGAAGACACACCAACCCTGTAATGTAAAAATATTAAATATAAATAATTTTCTTAAATTTCGTTATTTTATACATTTTCATTTCAATAGAATCATTGTTAACAATCTGTAAATATGTTCCACAGCCCTGAAGATGACCTAGTCCCTAGGTCGAAAGCTCGGCAGAATGAATGTATCACGACTGAAATGGCAATTATTTTTTCATCCTATTCCTTTTATAAATAATATTGTATTTTTAACAAAAGAATAAACCAATAACAAGAATAACTTTTTAATTACAAAACTTTTAATTATTTTAATTAATTCCTTTTTTTAAATATTATAAAATATACTTATATGCAGTATTGTTTGAAATAATTTTAATAATAATTTAGACTGGAAGGTCTTTTTGGGTGGGTGACCCTTCTTTTAAAGGCATTATCTCTCTCTAATAATAAGAATGGTAATTGTCGGCCATTTCTAAACCTTGCCCATACTGCTGGTATAATTTATAAATTGTAAGAACTTATTTATTCTTGCTTAAACAACCTAACAGCAACGCGGAAGTTCCTAGGGTGAAGGGACCAGTAATTGACTGGGCACCAGTAATTGACATACCAGATATAAACTGGTATTATAAGGGATATGAGCCGTTTTTAGTGGTGATTCTTTCAATTTCGTTATTGAGAAGCCTTTAGGCAGCAGTTCCAGAAAAATATTAATTATTGGAAGGTTCCTTGGTATCAGTGGAAGGTTATTTGTGTTAAAAGTTCAAAATCAAGGAAAAAACAAGCCGTTGCTAAGGAGGATTGATAAGAAAATAATTTTTCTTTTTTCTTATTTTTCGTTTATTTGTTCATATATTCGTGTGGTTATCAATGTTCTGTTATAATTAGTATTACTTGTAGATTTCATTTATGTAGTTTTTTTTTTAATTATAAGAAACATTGAGGATTAAAATGGGGCTGTCAATCACTGGTCCTTGAAACGGCAATCTGCCCAGTAATTGACATGTATGTCAATTACTAGTCCTACAGCTTTTTTTTTGAAACCAGTGATTGACTTCCAGGGAAAATGATAAGATAGGTCGATAAATTTTATTATAATTAAAAATTCAATACATTGTAAAATAAAATCATTGATAAAAATCGGCAACATAAAATAAATAGTAAAACTTCCAACAAAATATGTTTAAATTAATGAATTAGCAAATGTACGCCTTATTTCAAGAGGGCATGCAGAATGATTATTCTGTACAGAACAACAATGTATGAACAACAAACTGGAATAGTCGAGATCGCCGAACAGTTTCACGCGGCCAACGTGAATGATAAAAACGACGCCCACTTATCGGAGTTTGAAAATCTCTCATTCTCCCTCAGTTTTGGGTCCTTGCCACATTCCAAAGAAGAAAGGGAGGAAATGGCTGAACCATAGAATTCCATCAAATAAAACGGCCAGGGGAAAAATGAAGCTCCCTCAAGAGAAGTACCAGGTGCGAAATTAAACATAAGTGGAGAAGTTGGTGACTTAGTGATGTTACACATTACTTACTTTTTAATCTAGTTTTTTTTTCATTGATGTTTCATTTATTTATTACTGTTGTAAGTGCGAATGCTTACAACCTGAGGCGGGACGCGATTAACGTGCACACAGTGTATATATAAATGAGCCCAAGAGGTAACTCAGTAATAATAAACAATCAAATACTGTTTAGATGCAGAAAATAAGAATGAATTACATTCAGATAGTTTGGTTTCGAAGCAAATGACACTGGCAGCACAGATTGTGGAAAATATTAGCGAAGCGCTCCAAAAGAAGGGAAGCGTAGGAGAAATTTTGTTCACTAGAAAGCGAACCCAAGGACGCGTAGATGCCATCAGTAGCAACGTTATAGGCGGAATGGATAAAACAAGGATGTGACCACATAGTCTAATCGGAAGTAGAGAGTTTGGTAAAGTGAGTACCAAAAAAAAATTCCCAAAAAGAGGTTTAAGTAACAAAATATTTAGCGGAAACTAAAGGATAAGAGAGCGGAAGAGTTGAGAGAAAGAGATAAAAGCGAGCCGACAGACATTTTGTACGATCTAACATGTATGTTAGCTAATATCTCCTTGGCACTATTGAAAGTAAGGGCTGTTATTCAAATTACCTGTCTTGGCTTGGGGAACTTAATTAAAACTGTCCAGTAGGACAGTTGTGTAAGGGTTGGTCGTCAAAAACTGCATAAAATAGCGTAATGTTGAAAAATATTAGATTATTTAGGTTTGCCTATTTAAAAACTGATTAATTATGAATAAGACCGATTTTTGTTATAAATCCAATTGAAAAAGTGATTTAGGTGATTTAAGTGATTTATTTAGATTTAAACGTGATTTTGAATGCATATCTTATGTCGTTTCATGAATGTATTTGTATGTCAATTACTGGTCCCACCCCATGTCAAACACTGGTTCCACCGAAAATTCGGTATGTCAATTACTGGGTCATTGACATACTTCCAAAAAAAATCATTTTTGGTTGACATAAAGATCGAATTTACTGCTTTTAAAATATTAATAAAATAAAATACATCCTACTGGAGCGGTACAATTTTATAACCTACACCTGGAGCCAAAATAACGGAAGTTATTCTACCTTAAACTCGATTTTTTTCTTAAGCAGTCAATTACTGGTCCCTTCACCCTACCTTACGCAAAATTTAAAAATAAAATAAACTGGGATTAAAAAAAACAATCAATTATTCAAAATAGCATTTTTATTTTTAGAAAGCATTGCCTCAAAGAGTAAGACGAATACATATGGTGAATCCTACGGCCATTTTGGATGCCAGCCTCACATTATTCAAACCATTGTTACCTAGGAAACTAAGCGATAGGGTGAGTAACAGTTTAAGTTATAAAATTAAAATTAAGAATATTTTTCTCTATTTTACCTTTCATGTCTTATTCTAAAATTGTTAATGCATTGTGTATCTTCTTAAAAAATGGGGCCTCCTGAAGGTCCACGAAGATACTTGCATCTTCCCCCCACTTACCTTATATTCTTTGAAATTAAGTGAATTACGAAAATAACTAGATTATTCGATCAATTCATTGTATAAATTACAAACAAACATTCAAGATACTAATAAAGATAAAATTGGTATAATATTGGTAAAAGACTCATTTAGAATACCTTGACATTCACAGTTCGTTGAACTTGCAGTACTTCAGCGTGGAAACGTTAGAGGCCAATTTGACGAATTTTACGCTAGAGTGATCAGTAATTTATTTCCGGATATATAACTGAAATTTTGAAGAATTTTTTTTTTTAAATTTATGTAAAATATAATATTTTCCTAGCATTACCATCTTCCGTCATTTTTGTTTTTGGGTTATAACACAACCTTTAAGGTTAAAACCAATCAAAAAATACTTCGTCAATATTAAGAAATGCACCATTTTATGTCCACAAACACTAACTCTTCATAGAAGTTTTCAAAATTTCATTTCAAAGCATCAAAATTCAAAAGAAATCGAAAATTAATCGATCCTCTCTTCTTTCTGGACAAAGCCACTGGTTCAAAAACTTTCTAGATTGTCCAGCACGTCGAGTGAGACGCTGTTTGCCTTGTGACTTCCTATAACAGTAAATCGACAAACTGCAGCGAGAGTGTTGCTAATGGTTCAGCTTCTCTGCATCAGTTGATCTAGCCAAGAAAACTACTTACATCAGATTCACAGATATATGCTTGTATAGATTATGAATGTCCAAAAAAATAAAATAAAACAGGAACAAAATAAATAAATAAAAGTTCTCTAATAAAATAACTTTAAATTTCCCAACAGTTTGTGGTACATCGTGATTTGAAAGGACTCCAAGCGTGTTTAGGATTGGAATGTGTGCCAAGAGATCTAGGTGGCGATGGACCGTCACTAGATGAAGTAAACAGTGAGTAGATTAGTTTAAATAATTTGTTTTACTTTGTTACTCTAGTGTTTTTTTTAAAATTTTATTTTTTACCAATATATTTCACTTATGTAACCAAGACAACATTCCAAACTCTATGTTTCAATAATTCTCACTAAAAAAGTAAATCTTGAAATCCTTATTTCCAAATATTATTGACTAAATGTACTGCAGAATAACCAAACGACTCATTTAACATTAGGAACTGTTTTTTCTTTAATGATTACTTAGTCGCAGCCTAGAATTCGATAGCGTAAAACATGAAGAATGTAAACTTAATGAAATTTTTATAAAATAAGCTTAAATACAACTTTAAACTTTAAACCCCCTTAATTGCATTCGAGGTAAGTATTAACTCATCCCATATTTGCAGAAGAATAATTAAAGTTGGCGTTCTTTAAGATTCAGTTCTGAGTCCTGTTCTCTTCAAAAATCAACATACTCGTATTACGACATCACTACATTTCTGTTCTTGTAACTTAAGCAAACAATAACTAACTTCAATTCAGGCATAACAATCTTCTATGGATAAAAGCTTCTCTGGCCAAAAATTAACAGTCTGCTTTCAAAAAAATCTGTAGTCAGATTGAATGTATTGTAGGCACAACAATCTTTAAGAAGATCGTTGATTGGTGAATGACACATAGTTGGAGGTTACTAACTATCAAAGCACAAATTCTCGAATTGCGCAATGAAAAAAAATCCACTAAGAGTTAGAAATGCCATTGATAAAAGACTTAAACACGATGAACCAAAGATTTATTGATATCCAAGACGAGTTAAACCAGAAATAAAACATAAAATGTAAAAAAAAAAATATTTGTGTACATATTTATATTTTGAAAGGCAGGAAAATACGGAACAATTAAAAGTGATTTCTGCTCTTTTTTTAAAAAGAACTTCGTCAACATCGAATGAATAGTAAAAATAAAGTAAAGTAATCGCCTATTTTTCAGGCGGGGCTTAACGTCCAACTACCAATTAGGTGTCGTGGACGGAGGAGACTAGCAAACATACTTTACTGTAAATTTCTTTTTTTTATTTATTTTTTTTAATTTGAGGCGCGCCAACATCTAAGGTTATTGGCGCCCGGAGCTTTTTTCAGCGCACTGTCGGCCTCCGGACAGTGTTCTCTCGTTACAGACAACACTGTCCATCACCGGACAGTGATCTGTAAGAAGCTCCTAGAAAGAGAAAATCTAAGGGTCAGCAGCTGGATTCGAACCCGGGACCTCCGCGTAAGAGTCTAAGTCCCTTCCCTAATTTCTTTTATTAACCATTAAATAAAATCCAAGGCCTAAGACCGGGGAATCGAACCCAGTACCACAATGCATATTATGCTTTGCAGGTCTCGCCCCTAACCGCTCGGTTACCGTGGCGCCTAAATGTGCTTCAATACGAGTACGTTTTCTAAAATAGACATTTATTTATGAAAAAATAAGTGTTCAAATGAATGAATAGTGTTGGTAACAGTTATATTCGCCATGATTGTAATATACTGCTAGCGATTATGTTTGCAGATAGGATTGTAATGGTGACAATTAAAGATAGTCATTTATTGCACACAAAGATGAAATGGGAAACGAGCTCTCTACTTTCTATTGTGGCGCTAATATAATTATTAAATAAAACAATTAATTTTCATTATTGTTTAAAATATTTTCTTTGTGAGACAGTTTTTACCTTTAACTAACTGGAGAAGCAACTAGAAATTGTTTAAAAGCAAATAATGTTCTAAACATACGATCATAACAACTACGTATTTTCTTACACACTCTAAATTGTCTTTAAGGAGTCATTAGAAGATAAGAAAGAAGTGCAACTTCCCAAGACTGTGGTCAAAGGAAACTGCCTACAAAGTCAGGGAAGTTTGATTCAAACTGCTAATTTCTTTGAACTCCATTAAAGTCATTAAGTAGCTAAAAACTTTTGATTACTTGTTTAAAACTCTTGTTAACAATTTAAGCCTACCGGTGACCGTTGTTCTTGCTCAGGTCGTGTGCTTTTGTACAAAAAGCCTTCCTTTTGTTGATGGGTAAGTTTAGCAAAACTGCATTAACAGAAAGCTCTGCTAATTCTAACAATTCGTTCGGTAGTGATAAGTTAAGCAGTTATATACTTTCAGAACAAAGAGGGAAAATATTTTTCTTTTCAAGATTACGGTTGAACCAATATCTGATGGGAAAGTTATATGGTGTACACAGACAGTAAAGGCTTTATTTTAAAGGAAAATGGATGAGATCCTTCAGGAAGAACAATAATCCGAATGGACTACCTTCAGTTAAAGCTGGATCACTTTCCATTTTTAATAATGCCTCTAATGCTCTCCTGATGGTTTTTGGGGGTAAATAGAATGGTTGCTCCCAATTTTTCCCTTTTCAACCGTGCTTACATTGCTCTCGGTTGATATTTTCTCCGTGAACTGTGACAACAGAGACGAGCCTTTTAAATGTTAAATGCAAAAAAATAGTGTTGCGTTTTTATGCGAGTTTAAAATATAATTCAAAGAGGAAAATTAAGCAGCCAAAATGGCACAGCGCGATGCAAGTGAAGAGTTAGATAATAATATTTTAAGGAAGTGATTAGCACAGTGGTTAGCGTATGCGCGGAGATCCCGAGTTTGAATCCACGTGCTGGTCTTTAGATTTTTCACTTCCTAGGAGTCCTTCTTACAGCTCACTCGGTGTTGACAGTGTTCTCTGTAACGAGAGAACACTTTCTGGAGTGGAGACCCGCCAGGCGCACTGAAAAATGCTTTGGGCGCCAATAACCTCAGATGTTGACGCGTCTTAAATAAACAAATAATAATTTCAAGAGTTTATCAAGAGAATACTTCGAACCCTAATTTTTAGCGACATGATTGGCTTTCAGTAACATTACGAAACAGACTAACTACTGTTAGCACACTCCATACTTTCAATATACTTATTAAAGTAACATTTTCTCAATTTTTTTTTTTTAAGTTAAAAAAGATTTTGATAACTTAACGAATAACAGCTTATACTTTAAATACGCCTGCGTAGATCAGAAATGAAATGCCAAATTTAGAAAATAAATAAATCTTACGTATAAAAACAAAAATGTCAATTAGACAAGAGTTCAGTGTGCTTTGAGAATTAATAACTGCGTTTAAGTTAATTGCAAGTGTACAAGGTCCATTCTGGCAAGTGAAAGGCAGTTTTAGTGGTCGACCAACTCCAGGCTGCTGAACCTTTCACCCTGTTCTAGTCGCATTTGTTCCAGAATTGTCGAAACAAAAAATGATTTTATTTTACCGCAGTTTACGTATTCTGAATTGGAAAATGTAGGTTAAAATTTTTTTAAAAAAATAGTTGTTTTTCTTTATTATGCATGTTCACTCTGAAGAAGGTGCATTGAGCCTGCACTCTACACTATATGCACCGCTGATATCTCTACCAATCCTCATACTTTTCTTTTTAATTATGCCGATGATAAGGCAATCCTCTCTCCTCATAAAACCCTGTCCTTGCCTATCGCTCCCTTCAATCCCATATAGACTCTCTTGAGCCTTGGCTAAAGAAATGGATAATCAAAATAAATGAAAACAAATGTAATTACATTACATTCTCCCTGTGACGAACTAACCTTCCACCTAAACCTCACTCCTCTTCCTACAACAGATTGTGGTTAGTACCTAGGACTCTTCATGGACAAATGCCTGACCTACAATCCGCAAACTAGACTTAAACGGAAAGAACTAAACAGACGATTCAAACTTCTCTCTAGACTTCTCGACAAGCGATCTAAACTTTCACTACAGAATAAACGACTTATCTACACTATGATACTGAAACCTGCCTGAACTTACGGAATGGAACTTTGGGGCTCAGCCAAAGCTTCCAATATCTTTATAGAATCCAATCCTTCAAGTCAAAAACACTCCGTCGAATCGCTTATGCTCCTTACTATGTCTCTAACTCTACCTTGCACCGAGGTTTCCTTGTTTCCTATGTTTCTGAAACTGCAAGATCCCGTTACATTAAATTCAACACTTCAATCACCTCACATCCTAGCTTTCTAGATTCCCCACTTACTGCCTTACCAGGAAATGAAGTAAGTGCCAGTACATCATAGTGAAATGCTCTTCTTTGGGGAGTTTCACCATTGGGTAGACTAGAGTGGAAATTTTGTCTAGCTGATTTTATCCAAAATAACCTTTCGTCGTATCTAATTATGGCATATTAAAATCGAAGTTTCCATGATTTTTAGAGCAACTACACACCCAAATATACAGATAAGTTTTTGAAAAAAACACTATTTTGGATCCAGATATTACAAAATGGAATTTTGCGATAAAAAAAAACATCAGTAACGAAAACATGGTTGCCAAATTTTCTTTTACTATATAATATTTTTCTGCTTCAAGTAATTATTTATTTTTCTATTCGTTTTAAGATATCAACAAACTTTAGTGCACCCAAAAGTAACACTGAATAAATTCCCAATCGTCGAATAAACTTTATATTTCATCTCAGAAAAAGATAAGTAAATAAATATTACAATGTAGCAGTAACATTGTAATAACCTCCAGGGTAACATTACCTTATACAGTAACGTTATTTCTGGATATTTTTTTGAAACTAAATTTTCCGATAGATTTTCTGTTTAACGACTACACCAATATGGTTGGTTATACAAGATATTGGTTTATACCATTTTATCCCAAAAAAAATTCTTAAAATGTGATATAAATTTTAATTCTCCTTGGTATTAACTAAATCAATTTGGAATTCAGCCAAAGGTTATACTCATTAAACTAAATCCAAACAAATCCAATCAGAAATCCTTAATAAAAAAGTGCGTGCTCTTTTTTTCTTTTTAGTTTTCAACCAATCCATACAGTATATAACCTCAGAATGCTGTTTCTCTTAGAGACTGCCCACTTCAATTTTTTTCTCCCCTTTATCCTAATCCGTTTACACGTAGGGTCTAAAGGGTGAAGTCCAGCTCTGGCTTAATTTCGTGTAGCTAAACAAGTGGCACTCAAAGAGAGCGTGTTGAATATGTTTGCTACTACCTTCCGGACAACCAATTGGTTTGATTTAATTAATGTTCACTTTTTGTTCTACTTTTTTTAAGAAAGGGAATTGCAATAGTGTGGATTTGTTTTTCGTTTATTTTGGATTTCAATCAAAAATATCGGTTCTAAGGTCCCAGGAGTCCAAAAAAGTGGTTTTTACTGAGTGTGTTTTGTTAGAATAAACCAAAAATGGAAAATTTGGAAAATGGAAAATAAGTTTAATTTCAATTTTTTTGGGTTTCCTTTTTTTGGCATTGGCTTTCGCCATACAGCCAGCATCGTCTAGGTGCTTATCACTAGAATATCACTCACTCTCCATTCTTACCTACAAATACATTCGCTTCACACATTCATCCCTCTACTATAGCAGTTTTTGATGATCAACCCTTATACAACTGTCCTACCGGACAGTTTTAATACAACTATTTACATAAACCACAGCTAATGGATGGATCAGTACTCTATATTCCTGCCATCCTTATAGCTTAACCGAAATTAAAATCACGTAATCCTTCTCTAATCATTTTCTTCCATTCATTCTATAACTTTTAATTAAAACTGTCCGGTAGGACAGTTGTATAAGGGTTGACCATCAAAAACTGCACGAAAACGCGTAACGTTGAAAAACACCCAACTTTGACAATTTTTTTCTCTTTTTCTATAAAAGATAAAATTCCCAAATTTTCTTTAAATCTTACTCCAAACCCTCCTTTATAACTGTAATTTTTTTTGCAACCACCCAGATCTAATAGGTTTCGAGAAAAAAGTTGCCGAAAATGAGCAAAAACGGCTTTTTCAAAAAATGTTCTTGTTCTTGTTGTTTGTTGTTGTTGTTGTTGTTGTTGTTACCTTTTTTGTAAACAACGTAGCGCCTAAACGCGTGAACCGATTTTCATGAATGAGGTGTCATTCGATTCAGTAGTTTATGTAGATGTGCCTTTTGGGGGTCCCGACGCTGTACATCGAATGGGTGAGGAGTTAGCCCCCTTTATGTAAGGCTCCCTCCAAAATTATTATTACTAATTACTCTGTAAATCTTGGCCCGATTTTGATAAAATTTGGTAGGATGATAGGGTTAGGGCTCCCCTACGTAACAATAATGCGGCGATCAGCTCTTACACTTGTTAAGGGAAAGTATAGCAATCGTTTCAAATTATCGACACGTGAACCGATTTTTATGAATGAAGTGTCATTCGAATCGAAATTTTATACAGATTTGCACTTTAAAAGTCTCGGCACCGTGCCTCATAAGGAGGGGAGTTTGCCCCACCCAAATAAGGCCCTTTCTAAAACTATTATTACCAATATTTCTATAACGCTTAGTCCGATTTTGATAAAATTCAGCTCGAATAAATGGTTATAGCTCCTCTACGTTGCTGATTCTCTTGCTCCTACTAAGAGGAAGTACTGCAATCGTTTAAATTATCAATGAGTGAACCGATTTAAATCAATGAATTGTTCGATTAAAAAATCTTTGCCTCTTTGCCTTTTAGGGAGAAGTACTGCAATCCTAGTTTATTTTTCTTACTCCTCTTAAAAGGAAGTACTGAAATCGCAGTTTAATTTTGCTATTTACGTACAAATACCTTCCTATGTTATTCAAAACGCTTTCTCAAAAAAATTGTTATTGAGGATGGTTTGGGAGCCGCAACTACAATCATTCTTTAAAAAGATCTCTCCAGTGGTAGTTAACACCTTAACAGGTTATAATGATAGAATTGCTAATTCCAAATTTTAAAAAAATCTGTAAAGCAGATATGTAACTTTGTAAAATAGACAAAAAGGAAAATCTATCCAAAAGGTACAAAAATCTCCTTAACAAAAACTTACAGTTTAAAATGTTAAGTATAAGGGTTGATTAAACGCCAAAAGGTACACAAATCAGCGAGTACCCAACATTTCATTAATACTTCATTAATATTTAAGTAATTCTACTGCATTAATTTTCATTAATAAGTTATTTTTTAGAATTTATTAGATATCACAGACCCTTATGCTGGCCACTTCATTTATATTATTTTTTTGTTATAATTATGATAAATCACATATAAGTACATGCATGTTAAAGTAAAGATAAAGTTAGAGTAGGCTACTGTCTTGAATTCGTCTTACCGAAATATTCGTGAGCACAATTAACACACAGTTAATAACAAGTAGATTATTAAACAATAATTATTCATTTCTCTATTGTAATTTAATTTAGTCCCCCTAATTTTACTTATAGTAAAATACTGGAATAATTAGCTGTCCTAAATATATGCATATCTTATTTACTTTATATTACATATATACAACATTGTGGGAAGAACACCTAGATGGAGGATGTAATTGAAGAAAACTATATTATTTGCGATAAAGCCAGATAATTATTACCTATTATTATAAACGTTTGACTACAAAATCATTGATGTTTGTTGGTGTAAGCATTTTTTTAAACAAGGTTTTGAATTTTTTAGCCTCATATTTTTATTTTATTTTTTATAACGTTTTTCTTTTTAACCTGTAATTAATAGTTTGATTATTATAAATAACTAGATATTACAGTCAATCTACAGTGCTACTTGAACATATATTTTGTAGACGAAAATGGCCAGCATAAGGGTCTGTGACATCTAATAAATTCTAAAAAATAACTTATTAATGAAAATTAATGCAGTAGAATTACTTAAATATTAATGAAATGTTGGGTACTCGCTGATTTGTGTACCTTTTGGCGTTTAATCAACCCTTATACTTAACATTTTAAACTGTAAGTTTTTGTTAAGTTACATTCATATTTCATTGCTAGCTCTGCTATAGACTTAAGCACATAAATGTTGGTGGAGAATATAATGTCTTCGTAGCGAAATGGTGCATCTAAATACCTGTATATGTCGTCAAACATTCGTTTCCTTTCTACCACATAACCTGGACATATCATTATTATATGTTTGAAATCCTTCTCCTCAAGAGGAGAGGACCTTTTGTTGATCCTGTGTAGATATGATCCGCACACAGCGTGGTTCGCTCTCAGCCTGCTTATTGTCATAAAAACCCATTTATTAGTGACATCCATGGTTGTCTAGGTAACTGATCTGCCATAGTTTTATAGAATCTCCCTTTATTACCATTACTGTAATCTTTCTGCCATTTTTGTAGTGCTGCTTTTGCAATTATACACTTGTATCGGTGTGTGGTAATTTATAGTTAGCCATTTCACCACTATTGGTTCAATATTTTATTTTTCGAAAAAATCATCCATCCAAAACTAAACTATACCACGAAAATTTTAATTGATTTTCTCAAAAAATTAATTAGATCGCTACCATATTTGTAATCAAAACATTCACGTAATACTTCGTCCAAAATCAGTTAATTACAACTTGTTGCATTTGAATTAAGGAGATGATGCAGTGTGGGTTGGTTAATGGACTTCAGAGAAATAGAATGAAAAGACTGATGCTGTGAAAGGAGGTCAAATTTTGTTGCTAAAATACTTCAATGCTTTTGTTGCAGTATAAAAACAGAAATTAATCTTCTATGTTCGAATAAATGGCTGCTCATTGTAGGAAATATTTCTGTATTTTTCAATGCGATCTTAGAGAGAATCATCTCGCCTGAAGATGTCAAATTAGCCAAACAAAACTTGTCTAGGAAAATAAAGTGTAAGCTATGATTTGATCACTCTTAACAACCTAAAACATCTCGCAAAGAAAACAATGGAACTTATTACCACTCTGTTTTCCCACCGTATTGAAATTTTCTCACTTCTGCTTCATTCGTAAACCACCAAAAAACCTTCGCAATGTCAAAACTCCTGCAGATCCATCAGCCTCCTGCCAGCATTCAATGTTTGAAAGGCTTGCTCCTAAATTCATCTGTAAAACATCTTACCATCCACTTATCCTGACCACCTCACCAGACCACATTCTGAAGCTGACAGTAGACATTATTGGCATCTCTCCCTCTTCAGCTGAAGCAATATTGCCCAGGAGTTTTACTGGAAGGACTCCCAGGCATTCTACAAAGTATGGCATTAAGTCCTTTTGGTTAAGCTCAAATCTATCCTTTCCCAGCTTAATATATAAACCTAACTTTACCCTCTTACTGTGCTTATCTACTTTAGTCTTAGTCTACTTAACAGATCGCTTCTTCCAAGTTATCCGAGGCTCTTCTTCCTCTCCTATTTACCCAACCCTAGTTCTAGAAGTTCCTCAAGGGGAGTATTCTTGCTTCACTTCTCTATACCCTGCATACGGCCGATCTTCCTCTTCATCCCACCATTACTTTGTGTGTGTCGAAACGTTCTTCCGATCCCATAATTCAGATATCGTCATTGCTATCTCAATACCATCTAATCTTCATATCCATGAACCTGGTTTCGCAAATGGAGAATAAAGGATCAAATTCATCTACCTAACTTTTCCTCGTAGCGTACTCCCTTGAATCTGTCTAAACCATATTTCTATCTCTCCGTCATGTAAAGTCTGATATTACGCACTCTACCTCGACCAACGCTCAACTGGCACGCCATATCCCCTCTCGAATAGCTGGAACTGAACTTTAGTTAAGTTTAATACAAAATACTTCTCGAGAAACGATCCAAACTGACTAAACTTAACAAGAAAATTAACATTGCTCCAATTTAGATTCTCGGACTTGAGGCGCACGATTTTCTTACTAAAAATCTCGAGTTCTAACTCGATTATTTTAATTATGTATAAAATTCCTAATACATGGAAATGAAACAAGAGGAAACATGACTCAGTGACAGCTTTAAAAATAATATTGTTAAAAGGAAGCATTATCAAGCACAACTTCTAAGGGGATGATGGTACATCTAGCTCCTTATTACTTAAACGGTACATCTGGGAAAAGCCTAGCCTAAATCGGAAGGGTCTTAAGTCGAGTTTTCTCAGTAAAATGATTCCAATAAAATGGTCCTTGACCACCATGATTACAATGTAATTTTAAGAAAAATGGCTGAAGCTATTTTGGGGCGGGAAACTCAAAAAAAAGTGTGTTCAATTCGGGTTTTTCGAATTTTGTTTAGTAAGTTACAGCCGATTCCCTCAGTGAGACTAAATCAAAATACAAAAACTTCCTTTTGCCAGCCATGATTTGTTTTTTGAGATATTTTGTAAGATTTCTTACCTCCAGTAAGAGGAAGTAATAATCACACACTTTTTTTTTTTTTTAATCAGTTTTCTGTCAAATAATCTCTGTAAGTTGAAAAGTACTGACATTTTATTGAGTCCATTATTAATGAATAACTTTAAGTAAAGGTAGTCGCTTTAATATTCGATCAATCAAAATTTAAAGACCTTTTTAATATTAATGGTTCTTGACAGAGTCATTCTTCTTAAACAATTTAAAATAAATAATTTATTTGGGAGGAGCGCGTATACAACAATCAATACTAAATGTAATTAAATATATTCTGCATTTTATTGCAGTAAGTCAATGAAAAATGCAAATTGGCAGATACCAAATGGTTTTAAGATTCAATAACTAATATATTTAGGGAATAGTTTTTAGTTTTCAAATCTTTTTCCAGGATAAGTTATATTTTTTCCCCATAGGTTATTTTTAATTTATATTCTAGGTAAATTAAATACAAAGTTTTTGAGAGCAATACCAAAACTTTTATTAATTAACATTAAGCTTTATTTTTCATTAGAGATCTGTAAAGATTCGTGATTAATAAAGCTGGTTAAATGTTCATTTTGTGGTTAGAACCAAAGACTGGGTGAACTTGGTTTTGATTTTCTGCCTCTGGCCTTGAATTTATGAAGCGTTTAACCTGAGATTTATGATTCAACATGGAGTTGCAGTAAGTTTGCTACTTCTCTGTTCACCATGAAATACGACCGCTAGTTGGGGATTAAATCAGAGAAATATATGCGGATATGTTACTTTATTTATCAGTTCGTTACATCAATCAAAATAATATCGTAGCCAAAATGTATATAGCAGAAACTAGCAAAACTGGGAAGTGTTATTTTCTATTGAAATGGATTTTTAAGATTTTTTAAAAATTACATGCAACATGTAATGCAAGTAATATGGCCAGAGAGTGCACTGGTTGGCTGAAGGCCAAAATGCATATACTGGGACATGATAACGCGTGAGTTTCAATCATTCAATGATAGTTAGTCGAATGTAACTTTACTACCATAACATCCTGAGGTTCTGGCTGCAGAATTAATCCGTCAAGGCCGTACGGCTATAAGGATAATTGTAGGCCTATTAACTGGCCATTGCAGGCTCAGTAAACACATGCATCGCATGGGCCTGGCAGATGATAGCCTTCTGTAGGTTCTGTCAGGAAGAGGAGGAGGAAACGGGCACTGCACGTGTTGTGTCAGTGTGAGGGGTTTGTATGGCTAAGTGTGTTACTTCTCGGGGAGGAAAAACTAAGGCCTATGAGCTTTACCCAGGAGCCGCTCTCCAGAATTAAGAGTCTGATCAAAAGGACGGGTCTGGTCTGGAGGATGAGCTTTAGAGTACACAATAGATCCAAAGGGGTCGCAGTAGCTTAGGCTTTGAGGCCGCCCTAGTTTAATCTATCTAGGGCCTCCGAAGTTTCAGAGCAATCAGTTTAAGGAAACAAATAGTAGAAGGAGCACTAGGTAGCACGCTTGGATTAATGGATTTGAGTGTGAGGATAGAAAATGGATTTGATGCGGAGACTTTGCTATGATTGAGATGAAAAAAATTCGAAATTCATAGGGAAAAGTGTGGTTAGAAGGATTGGACAGTGCATTGATCAGGATTTTGGATTCATTAGATTGGATGCAATTTCTGGCTATCCCGTTTAGTCCAATCAATAACCAACAACTTTACAGAAACTAACTGTTAACAGATAAGTTTTCTTGTAGCTTAGTTTCAGTATTTTTCAACAATTAAATTTGTAATTTTAAATACCACATCCAATTTATGTAACCGCAGATTACCAACAGATCTGCATTACTTCCATTGCAATGAATCATACTAATAATTCCCAGACATTAAATTATTTTAAAAACTATGAAGGATATTAAAATAACTTTTATTTACTTCCAAAGAGATTAATCAACAAACAAACAAAACAAAACAAAACAAACCGTCATTATGTATTTACGTATACAAAGAGGCTGTTATAATAATTGTGGCAAGTTCCCCACTATTGTGATACTGTTACCTAAACACAAAATCCCCCCTTTACAAAGATATAGCCAACAGCTACATTAGAATTATAAATATTAAGGAAAGTTTAAGCTTGCTACTTTTAGGTAGAACACTGATTAGGTAGATTTACCTAATCAAAAGTAAATAAAAAAAAAGAAGTTTTATATCATCTCTGTTTAGAAACATTATTGTTACATAAGTTTAAGTTTTAATAATAACAAAAATAGTTATAGAAGAATAATTTTTAGTTTTCGTTATTTATTTTTGCTATGTAAAAGATAATAAACTATTATTAAGGAGTAACTACAAATTTACTGAGTAAAACTTCTTTACAGTTTCTTAAAACCTTGAAAATTGCCATTAAGCCGAAATTCAAACTTATTAACTTGTTTTCTAAATTCTTATAATTTACTTCAAAAGTTTTCCTTACAAATTTTAAGGATCCAAAAATAAATAAATTAAAATAATAAAAATTAGCGCATTTCCTCATTTGTGTGAGCAAAATATCGCAGAAAACTTTTACGCTCTATTTTAGGTAAATTCCTAAATTTAGAATTGTAATAATTGCACCTAGGTTTTTGAAAATAAACACAGCTGTAGCAAATTCCATTTAGTAAACACTGCAATACTTTGTTTTACTGCATAACAATAACAGTAATTGCCTAAAATGTATTAATATTAACTTAACACACGTAAATTTTTAACAAGAATTTCATAAGTTTTATATTTAATATGGTATTAGCAACTTTAGAATTGTAAATAAGTTAATTTATCGAGATTTAACTAAGTTTTCCACGAACGACAGCTGTTTTTGAAGTAACAGCGAGAGAATTGAGGGAAAGTAGAACTTAGTTTGAAACCTTTCAAGGATAACTAAATTATATTTTGTAAGGAGTTTTGTTATAGCTTGTTAGTTACTTCGTAAAATGAAAGAGTGCGCTAATTTGGGCACCATTTTGATATATCTTAGAATTTAATTTTGGTTTGAGTTTCCTTAACTTTGAAAACAATTTGGTTTATGAACACGTTTTTACTTCTTTCTAATCTTCACATTCATGGTTAACTTAATCTCAGAGACACTAACCAAATCTTCTTTAAAGCGCTACTCAACATCTCCAGCTACACAGAACACATTTCAAATACAGAAGGCACTTGCTAAAAGCACCTTTTTTACCACTATAAGGCACATCAGTTATGGTAAATAAATAATAAAACAACGTACTAAGGTTTTTACTTTTGTCAAAAGATAAACTGAGATCACTTGGGAAGCTTTCGAAATGGTTTTTTTTGCAAGAACTCAAGACAGATTTAAGTTGGTTGCGATAGGCTCTAGATTAGTGCAAGAAGAACGTTTTCAAAGCTAACCTACAACTACTTATTTGCAAGAATGTAGTAATACGAGTAAAATAAGTTCTTGTAAAATCCATCATCTTTGATTCCCCAGCGATTACGCGCTATCATTCATACGCATAATTTTATAAATATAAATTGTTTTAAGTCATGAAGGAGCCGGCGTAAATCATATTTCATTTTTACTTGTACGTATTATTTGTTTTATTTTTATTCATCTATTTATTTATTTATTTTTTAATGATTTAAGGCGCGTCAACATCTAAGGTTATTGGTGCCCGGAGCTTTTTTTTTTCAGTGCACTGCCTGCCTCCGGACAGTGTTCTCTCGTTACAGACAACACTGTCCATCACCGGACAGTGATCTGTAAGAAGCTCCTAGGAAGAGAAAATCTAAGGGTCAGCGGCTGGATTTGAACACGGGACCTCCGCGTGGGAGTCCAGTATGCTAACCTCATAGCTAATCCCTTCTCTATCTATTTATTGATTACTTTTTCATGTCTTTTAATTTTTATTTATTTACTAAGTACTTATTAAATTTAAATTATTTGTTGAATTAGCTGTATTTAAAATTGATTCGGTGACCATTTTCACATTGTGCTGTGATGATTATCATTATAATAATTATTATTTTTTTGGGGGGGGCACATCAACAGCTGAGGTTATTAGCGCCCGGAGCTTTTTCCAGTGCACTGCCGGCCTCCGGACAGTGTTCTCTCGTTACAGACAACACTGTCCATCACCGGACAGTGAGCTGTAAGAAGCTCCTAGGAAGAGAAAATCTAAGGGTCAGCTGCTGGATTCGAACCCGGGACCTCCGCGTGGGAGTCCAGTATGCTAACCTCATAGCTAATCTCTTCCCTTCATTATAATTATTACTATTATTATTACTACTATTATGACTATCATTACCTATTAAAACATATGACTGATCAATAACTGGGTGTCTAGGAATGAAGATAAAAAATAAGGTAGTTGTAATATCCAACATATCGCAATGTCATTTTCTGTCGCTGACGTTCAGAGTGTCATTGCTAATATTTTTTTTACATGCTGCAATGCAATATGAGGAATCTCAAGAAATCTGCCAGCCGGAAATGGCTGATGTACAATTTTCGATTACCTACTTTCCTTACATAACCTTTTACCGCCCATTTTTTTTTTTTGCGATTTTATAACCGCATAACATGTCTAGCTACCTGAACTTGATGTAGTATGTCAGCATAATCCTTATTGCGGTATCAGTTGAAATGAAGTTATTTTTATCTCACTATAGCATATAAAAATTCTATCAGAATGACAAGAAAAACCTCATCATTATTTTTAATGTATTTAACTATTCAAAATAATATAACACAAAGAAATATTTGTTCACAGGTTTTTGGGAGAAAAAATTTCTAGCCTATCGTGATTGGTTCCTGGATAATGATAGCATAAAAACTGATGAATCTAAAAGAATTGGCAAATGTAGATACGAAACAAACGATTGTACTTTTGGCAATCAAGGATCATTTAGAAAAATCGAAGTAGATTAGTTTGGTCTTGGGAGTTATCATTGTTTGTAAATAAAAATGGCAATAACGAGTGTAAATATATATTTGAAAATAAATCATTTGTAGTATAATAATGATTATAATAAGAAAAATAGTAGTTTTAGAGTGTAATGGTATCAGTAAAGTAGTATAATATTAGCAAAATTTGAAATTAAATTTTGTATTGAAGATAAAGTACAGTTGTGTTTTAAATTAAAATATACTTTTTTTTATTTAATTATAATAATGTGATTTAATTGTGCTTTATGTTATCAGTTATTAATGTAGATAATAAAAAGTAAATTTAGGTATATTAATAATTTTTGTTTTTATTTTAATACATTTTCTTGCAATTCCTTTTAGATGCGATTTTTAATGGAGAGATTTTAGTTCAGTTATTCGGATTTCCCTAACCCATGACTTGTTCTTCCACAAATCGGGTTGTTTTTCCTTACTCTTTCACGGAGTTGAGCAAACACCTCACGGTAGTAATGTTGATTCATTATAATCGATATTTTCATCCGTTTTGGACGTGGAAGGGCGACCCGGGCGGTCATCATCTCCGACGTCTTCTCGTCCATTTTGGGAACGCTTGAACCACTCAAAAACTCGTGCATGTGATTAACATTCATGGCCATAAACTTCTTTTAATAAAAGATAAGTTTCAGTAGCGGTATCATGTGAAATTTCACGACAATTCGTTGCTCTACTACATGTGTAGAGTATCATGTTTTCGGCAAAACGAAACTAACACCTCTTACACAAACGACGGTTCCGGTCAGACAGATTTCTCTACAAACACGTGAGACGCTGCAATCGAAAGAGAAGGCTTTACGCTGCACAGCTGTCGGTCGTTAGGATTTGGCGCGTGCATAGTTCTTCTGTAGCAGCATCAGTCTCGTTATTTAATAGCCACACCTCGTAAAATGTATCAAAAAAAAATATTTGAATAAATTTAAATTAACATTTATTTAGAATTGTTAATAGATGAATAGTTGAATGAATAGTATGTTGATATTTGAGATGTTTAAGTGAGGAGTAGTTTATCAAGAATTAAAACCTTGGCTTACATTTACAAATAGCTTTATTTGTATTTAAGTTTGTAGCATCAGTTCATTACACCTTATATGTGGTACGGGATATAAATATCAACAAAAAATTTGTTTTTCTGCAACCATGTAGGGAAGTTCTCATTACTCAATTAAAATCAGCTGTGTAATGCCCAACTTTACCTCACTGGTGGGGAAAAATTCCCATTAGTGTCACTTTCCTCACTAGCGAGTGGAAAAACTTTATTGTGCTTCCTTGATATAAGAAGTTTTGTTATTAAATATTTTCTATAAAACTTTAATAAGCTTATTTAAATTTATTTAATCTAAATAATTAAAAAAATAAAATGAAAATTGAAAGGAATATATAAATAAAAATAATATTTTAATAAATAATTAGATATTTTTAATTATAACAGTTGAAAAAGGTTATAGTGTTACCTTATAGAAATTTAAAATGGATTCTAGTGATTCCTGTTTAGTTTTTTTTTTAGTTAATAACCCTAATGGTTGCAGAAAAAATATAATATTTAACTCGAGTGTAAAGTATTTTCCTCACACTCGGCAATTTGCACTTGCACTCGCCTCGCTTCGCTAGCTCGTCCGTGCAAACCCTGCCTCGCGTGAGGAAAAGTACTACTTTCCGCACTTGTTAAAATAAATAACTATTATTCAAATACCATTTATGAATCCTTATTAAAGAATGGTACCAAAATATAGCAATAAGGTACAAGAAAATCTGAAGTCAAATTAGTTACTGCGAAGTTATGGCCTATATTTTTGCCCAGATCTTTTACTTATTACGTGCATAGCTTATCTAATACAAGCCGTAACCTGATGAAGACCCTTTATAGTCTATCTTAAAATGCTATACTTTAAAAAATGATGAATTTCTTACCTGCTCAACCCATACGTTAGTTGTCATGATCTGATTTTTCAAGTTCTGTAATAAAAAAAACAAAAAAGAAGTATTAAAAATGACAAACATAGGAAAACTTTTGAGAAAGAAATCTATCTGTGAACGCAAATAACACATAGTTGAAAAAAATTCACTTATCGCCATATATTTAAATTAAATATATATTTCTTTTGAAGTTAAAATGAATACTAAATCCAACTAATTGCGTGGCCTAACTCTAGGGTTGCCAACTGTCCTTTTTTAACACCTGGTTGCACTTGTCCTTTCTTAAATTAGGAAAGGACGCCTTTTGTCCTTTTTTCTCAGATATTGTTCACACAAATCTAATTTATGTTATTATATTTTTGATTTAAGTTCTGACTTCTGAGACTTCATCATTTGGCGTGTTGTTTTTCTGTTCTAACTGAACTGAATAGGTCAAAAGGTTATTGATGTAACGATGAACTTTTCATGAATAAACATGTAAGATATAAATGTACCCAGGCCAGATTACCAACAAGGTAGAGGGGACTTTTTCCCGGGCCCCAAAATCCTGTCTCGACGGCCCTGAATGTACCTAATTATTTTAGGGTGTCCTTTTTTTTGGAACTTTATAGAGTTGGCAACCCTACATAACTCAGAAATCTATATTTCAAGGATGCTGTTCAATTATTTTAAGAAACACAAGAAATCAATTTTTTTTTACGTATTCATTTAAATAAATTTGTATCAATGAATATGTTTATAAACAAATGGTCGGAATATAACGTAAACGAAGTGTAATTTAAATTACATTGTCTTGTTATACACTATATTATTTTCTCTTCTAATTAAGTTCCTTGCTATACAAACAAAACGCTCTTTATTGGACGTAAAGATCTAGTAGATTCTTTATCTTTTACAGATAAACATGTGGCAGATGTATTAAAATCTAATTCACAAATTGAATTCAATTCTCTTTAGGTCATATTTATCACAAATTTTTTTGAATTTATATGTATTTGAACGTACAAAAATTCATAAATTAATATTTATGAAAAATTTACGCAGATAGTTGGACATTTTTATGCAACGTATTCATCGGGGTGCAGATAATTGTGAGAATACATTGTATTGTTAGCTATCAATGTCAAGATCTGCCCTCAGTAACTGTTATCTTAAAATAATTTGCGAGAATCGGCTATAAATGAGTATAAATGCCAACTTTTGTTTATGTATTTTATACTCTTTTTTTTTTCTAACCTTAGGCATTTATTAAAAATATTTTACACATTTTGAGTATAATGAAACATTTACAAAAATAACAATCAAACTGTGGCCACTATCTGTTACTGATGAGGTAATATTTAATAATTTTTCTTTAGAAGGGCATCTCCTCGCCTAAAGACTACTAAATTTCTGAGAAATATCTTTCAAGTAAAAGTTGCCTGTTAAATTTATGCTTTTGTAATCATGATAGAGAGAGTTTAAATTAAATTGAAAGAAGACTTTTGCGAGAGAATTTAAAAAATAAGAGTAAATCTTTTCTGCAAAATTGAAATTATTCTAAAACTAAAAATAAATAGAAATTAGTCTCATAATTTGATTCTTAATAATATTATAAAGATGGTAAGAAGTCAGTACAAGGAGGAAATGGCATAACTAATTTTTAAATAATAAAATACTTAATTGTTTAAGGCCCAACAGATTTGTCAGTACTTCATAGAAGAGTGCACAGACAAATTAGTTATATTAATGAGTTTTGTGCAACTTAATAATTAACAGAAAAAAGAAAGAAACAGAACAGCTTATAAGTTCGATGAAATAATTATTATAAAACAGCTGTCGTCAGGTGGAAGAGTTAAAAAAAAAAGGAGATTCGGTCAGCAGTTGGGTTTAAGAGTGGAGGCGATGTGTGCCACTTTCACTTCCGTTTAGACCTGTTTGATTTATACATTGCGTAACTATTATGCGTCTATAATATAATGCACGACTCTAGAACTTCTTTTTTTTTTTATTATTATTATTATTAAAAAGAACTACTTTGGGAATCAATACCCTTTTAACGAGTGATACGTAATTTTCTTATCGATAAATATTTGCGTATTTTAAGAATATATCGATTGTAAAACCAATTTCACTCAATTTTTTTTTGTTTATTTAATAAATTACGTTACATGATTTTACAGCACGCAATAACGATAGTTAATTCGTGTTTTTTTTAAATATATATATAAGGATTATAACTTAATTAAAAACTTTTTCAACGAGCTGTAACTACGCCTCAATAGTCGAGCGGTTAGAGGCGAGGCCTGCTAAACTAATATGTATTGTGTGTAGTAGGTTCGATTCCCGGTCCAGGCTTTAGATTTTATTTAATGTTTAATATGAGAACTTTATAGTAAAGTATGTTTGCTAGTCGCCACCGTCCACGACACCTAATTTGGTAGTCGGACATATAATCTGTTAGGAGAAATATAGGGCAAGTCTTTTCCTATTCGAAACTTAATTTAAATAATTTTCTCTTTAACTGGCTGACCCTCTTCGAATGCAAAATTAATCTTATTCGAACAATGAAATTGTACAAATTTCATCATGTCTCCGAGTATTATTCTATTTTTGATAGTTATTCGCGTTTGAGTTGCAGGGGATACTTACAGATAAACACATACACAAAGACCAAAGCAAAGGAATTATTCTTTTATACAGGATGAACCAGTAAGTAATTTCCATAGGTCTTAACTATAAAGTATAGCTTATGCTTCGAAATGGTATCAATTTTTAGAAAATTTATCTTTCTAACCGTGTCATGAGAAATTACGTTTGTTTTGCAAGAAAACGTTTACGAGCACTCAACAGTTGAAAACATTGAAAACTCTTTTAGATGGAATTTTTAAAGTAGATTCTCTTAAAATAAGGAAGTCAAAGGTTGCAAATTGGACTTTAAACATTTACTTCTGATCTCACTGAAATATTTGAGAAAATATTTGGAAATATTTTAAACAAGTAATTGTATTGTAATTTGGAGTAAATACAAACTACATGAATTTTTGCTTAAGTACCTGAAATTAATTAATTTAAAAATTGACTTCTTGTTCATCTAAAAGAGTTTTCAATGAATTAAACAATTTGATAACTAAACTCTTGAGTGCTCGTGAACACGTTTTCTTGCAAAACAAATGTAATTTCTCATACGAAGATAAAAGGAATCCCGGAAAATGATATACCGTTTGAAAGCTCATTAAACAAGGAAACTTTTTATAAAAAGTGCCAGCACCTAGGTCTGATAATGATCACGTAAGGGCCTAATGAGTTTTCTTAAAAATTTCGATTACTTTTATTTTCCCAGTTTCCGGAGGAAGACTGGGACTGTTTGGAGAATAACGTATGCTTCAAAATGGTATCAATTTTTAGAAAATTTATCTGTCTTTCTAACCGTGTCATTAGAATCGAATTCGGACTAAAACTTTCTGAGTAATAACATTTTATTGGGAAAAAGTAATGATTTTAGAAAAAAAAAATTAAAAGTGACATCACTCAAGAACAGTGGAAAAAATGAAGTTGGCCAATACATCATTGAACTCCACTTTAGATGTACTTCATGCAGTAGGCCTATGGACATTACTTACTGGTTCACCCTGTATATTTTCATATAAAATCATTTACATATATTCGTGAACAATTTCCTTTGTTAAAATTACCACAAGGAAGGGGTCGCCCCTGTTGCCAAAGAAGGAGGAAACGGATTTGAAGCAGGAACCGTAATTTAAAGAGGATAAATTATAGGAAGTTACATTAACTAAATTATGGGAACTTAAAAGTTTCTTCTCTCCAGGAAAAAACTATTGTTAAATTCAAAAATCCATTATTATTATTACCATTATTTTGTATTAATGAAAATATTATCGTATGGTTAGGTCATACATAAAGATGTTTTAACTAAGGTCAAGTGAACTTCTACCAAAATATTCTCTCAGAGAAGATTCTTTTGTTCTTTGATTTATTTATTTTGCTTACACTTATTTGTTAGAGAAAACAAAACGTTCCAAACATGCAGAAACACTTTATGGACTAAAAGCATCTCATAACGGTTAAATTGAATATGCAACAAACGCAACACTGTCTTTTATAGTTGAGTAACATAAAGGTAAAAGAAGAAAGGCTAATTTAGGTTAGGGTAAAGTAAAGTTTACTAACAATGCGGAAAGCACCAGAAGATCGGAACAATTTGCACGATATGTGATCTCTTTCATTAATAATAAAGTGGGATTCTAAATGGTTTTGTATCTCTTAAGCTATTTGATTCCCATCTTGAGACTGTAGAAGGATCTACAAAACCACACTATATTCACCTCACAGTCATTATTTACACTTTTATCTGAATCTTATTGTAGATTCACTTTACTTCAATACTCAATCTAAGCTAATATAAATAAAATAATAAAAGTTTCATTGATAAAAATGTCCTAACTTTCAGTAATTGTAGGTAATTAAAAAAAAATTACACGTTAAATATTTAAATTAAAATGTTTTCCATTTATAATTATCCATATTAATGATCTGAGTCAATGACAAATATTGAATTTGACTTCATAAAAATAATTTACAATAATATTTCTTAATTTGAGATAATGTATTTCAATTTTGTTTTAATTTGAAATTTACAATGGTAATCTGGTACCACAAGTAACATGTACAGAAATTGTGTTTATAAACACAATTGGAGTATAAAAAAGTACCTAATGGTAGCACTCCCAGGTAACTCAGTTGGTATACTTCTGAAGGAAGATCGTATTGGATGGTTTACTGGATACCAAATATGGAACGTACGAAGGATTTTGGATTGCAAGAACCTGGTTAAGTTATAATGTTTGCTCGTTCTCTGTAGCTCGGTACCGTAAGTTCAGGTCATTTTGGTTTGTCTGAACCGATTGTTTATTTTCTATTTCCATATTTTGAGAGTGAGGATTCCAAGTAGGTATTCTGTCTATGTACCTCTCAATTAACCAGTTAAGCGTGTTTGTATACACGTCAAACCAAATCTCTATTACGGTGCGTTCGACGTGTATACTCGTTGTGAAAAATATAAAATTCCCATTAACTATAAAAACTCGAAAAACTCAGTTGGTACATGTTTGTCACCGCATTAGAGATTGGGAATTATGCACACAAATAGAAGCTCTCAACTCTTGTGCAATGCCGTTTTAACCTTAGATAGTGGTTCAGACCTCAGTTCGAGCATGATTGCATTTTGCAAGAATTCAAAGCTCTTTTCTTCCTTATACGAGGGTCGTTTGAAAAGTCCGTGCAAAAATAAAAACTACTTAATTTTTTGGGGTAAACCTTTTTTATTTTTCAACATAGTCTCCTTTTAGGCTTATACACTTCGTCCAACGCTGCTCTAGTTTGTTGATCCCTTCCGAATAATAGGATTTGTCCAAGTCTGAAAAATAGCCATTCGTTTCTGCAATCACCTCCTCGTTTGAATAAAATCTTTGCCCGCCAGCCATTTCTTCATATTAGGGAACAAATAGTAGTCCGAGGGAGCCAAGTCTGGAGAATAGGGGGGATGTGAAACGAGTTGGAACCCTATTTCCATTAATTTTGCGACCACAACTGCTGAGGTGTGAGCTGGTGCGTTGTCGTGATGGAAAAGGACTTTTTTGTGGGCCAATCGTGGGCGTTTTTCTTGCAGCTCGGTCTTCAAACGGTCCAATAACGATGAATAATATGCACCTGTAATAGTTTTACCCTTTTCCAGATAGTCGATGAGGATTATTCCTTGCGAATCCCAAAAGACAGTGGCCATAATCTTTCCGGCCGAAGGAAAGGTCTTCGCCTTTTTTGGCGCAGATTCCCCCCCTTGGTAACCCATTGTTTAGATTGTTCTTTGGTCTCAGGACTGTAGTGATGTATCCATGTTTCATCCACAGTGACGAAACGACGCTTAAAGTCCTGCGGATTCTTCTGGAACAGCTGCAAACCGTCCTTGCAACACTTCACACGATTTCGTTTTTGGTCAAGCGTGAGTAATCGCGGCACCCATCTTGCGGATAGCTTTGTCATGTCCAAATGTTGATGCAAAATATTATGTACCCGTTCATTCGAGATGCCCACAGCACTAGCAATCTCACGCACCTTCACTCTTCTGTCATTCATCACCATATCATGGATTTTATCAATGATTTCTGGAGTAGTAACCTCAACAGGGCGTCCAGAACGTTCAGCGTCACTTGTGCCCATATGGCCACTCCGAAAATTTTGAAACCACTTATAAACTGTTCTAATCGAAGGTGCAGAGTCACCATAATGTTTATCTAGCTTCTCTTTAGTCTCCTGAGGCGTTTTGCCTTTCATAAAGTAGTGTTTAATCAACACACGAAATTCTTTTTCGTCCATTTTTTGAAAATCACTCGACTTCCTCGATTCAAACGAATGCCAAACACAAAGAAATAGACCGATCTGGCTGAAACTTGGTGTGTGTTCTTCCAAGAGATGCTACTAACTAAACATAACCTCGATACGCGCCAGTGGTGCTATCTCTCTGACTTTGCACGGACTTTTCAAACGACCCTCGTAAAAGCTCTTGCGTTCTCTAGTTAACTAGAGCAATGCATACGTGAAGCGGTACAAGATTTTGGAATGAGCAAAGAATGCTCTGTAATCTCAAACCCCAGAAATTGCAGCAAAATTGCTTGCAGTGACTATTATGGCGTTGTAAACTTTTGGTTATTTTGCCATGCCTTCGACGTGTATACACGTCGTGTCTGATTTTGATTCCACACACACTGTGGGGGGTTCATTTTAAAACTAAATTCCACGCTTAACCGGTTAAAGGATGCTATCAGAGACAGAATGAAGTATTTGGTTGAAATAAAGAGGTAGCCGAGCGGTTAGAGGCGAGACCTGCAAAGCTAATATGTATTGTGGTACTGGGTTCGATTCCCGGTCTAGAGGCCTTGGATTTTATTTAATGGTTAATAAAAGAAATTTACAGTGAAGTACGTTTGCTAGTCACCTCCGTCCACGACACCTAATTGGTGGTTGGACGTAAAGCCCGCCTGAAAAAATAGGCAATTACTTTACTTTTTTTCACTTTACTGAAGAGGTTGGAGAGGTACTTCTTCTAAGAATATCAGAACTTAGGCTTAGAAAAATCAACTAACTGTAGACCTTTGTTTTCGTTGAGCTTAAAGCTTCATTTTTTAAACCATTTTACCAAAAGAGAGCGTTAGTTTTCTATACTTTTTGTGAGAAATAACTCTGATATGAGAAATCAGAGATAATTAGAGCAGCACCGTCTGTAAAGAGAATAGTTTTGAGTTGTTCGGGATGTCTGCCGTGTTGACTGTGTACAGGATAGAGCCTAATGTGATTCCTTTACTAGCAGCTGCTTCGGCTATTTGGAGAGGTGAGAGAGAAGATCCAACCATTACATGAAAGAAAGGACAGAGAGATAGGCTTGAAGAGGATAAGGTAATGGGAGAAAGCTCTTCAGCTGCGAGATCAGCCCAAGGTGTCCTACTCGAACTAGTAAAACACCTGAACAACATTATTTCCGCTTAAAAGAGGAAGTGATATATCTACAAACCAATGGTATTGCAGATTACTGATTAATTATTGATCCAACGATTGATTAAATAAACTTATCATTAAAAAGTTTTTGTTCGTTAAAAAAAAAATTATATAACAAGGTAAAATAAGAAAAAAAAATGTATTTTAACGTTTTTGTTTTCTTTCTTCAAAAGAAAGAGCTGACATTTTAAGAATATTTATGTAATCCGACGTTTTTATATTTATGAAATAATTTCCTAGAATGGTCTTGTAATTGGTAGCGATACTTTAAATCTTTAATGATTTCCGAAGCCTGGTTATGTTATGCAGTTTTTTAAGGCTAATTGTGTCATTAAAACTCTTCTGGGAATTAAAAAAGTAAATTAAACAAGTAATGAGTTACGCCTATCTTTTGAGACAGTCTTTAACACCAACATCCAAATTAGGTGCCCTGGACGAAGGAGACTAACAAACGTATTTGACAAATGAATACTTTTATAAACCATCAAATAATATCAAAGGTCTAGACCACAAAACATCTTAGCTTTGCAGGCTTCGCCTCTAATCGCTCGGCTTTCATAGTGCCTATCTCAGCTGTGATTTATCGGGTTGATTTTTACTTTTTCTTACTTCGGTAGTAATGTTTCCTCTCATAGTAAGGGAAAATATATAAATAATAAAATATGGTGTAATATGATTCCTCTTAACCCAGTTTAGTATTTAAATTTTCTTAAGATGGAATTTATACTTTTAAAAAAGATTAATTGCAATATTATTTATATACGTTCAGTTTATAAAATGTTGAAGGTAGCGAGTTATCACAGCTTCCTCCCGGAGGACCACACTACTCAATGTTCTCTGAAATAACAATTTACAAAATAAAATGTGATGGACTACATACATCTAATTCCAAATTCAAATGTAACTTTTGGTATTATCTCTCGCAGATGTGTGGCCATTTTTGTTACATGGGCTACAATGTTGCAGCATTGTTTACTCGTTCCACAGTATTTGGGCACTATTTTAGAGGTATCAAGAGGAATTGTTTAGGAAATTTTGTCCCATATTTGATTCCTATTTGTTTGTTTTTTTTTGTTATTCTTTTGCATTGGCTTCCGCCATACAGCCAGCGTCGCCTAGGTGCTTATCACTAGAATATCACTCTCCATTCTTACCTACAAATACATTCGCTTCACACATTCATCCCTCTACTATATACAACTATTTACATAAACTACAGCTAATGGATGGATCAGTACTCTATATTCCTGTCATCCTTATAGCTTAACCGAAATTAAAATCACGTAATCCTTCTGTAATCATTTTCTTCCATTCATTCTAATCGGCTATAACTTCTAAATACATTCATATTTCATTGCTAGCTCTGCTATAGACTTAAGCACATATATGTTGGTGGAGAATATTATGTCTTCGTAGCGAAATGGTGCATCTAAAGCACCTGTATATGTCGTCAAACATTCATTTTGTAATGGGTTCAGATGACTTGAAGAGGAGGTTTATGATGCGGGAATTAGTTAGAGATTTGATAGATAGATAAAGAGTTGATATTCGGAAAATAAATATATATATTTTAACAATAATTTAGAATGATTTAAATTGTAACTAGAATGCACCACTATAACGACGTTGAATACATATATGTTTAAACACTTAGATAGGGACGCGCTCGCGGTGTAACTCGCTGGTAGAATCTTGAGGTTACGGTGGTAGAAATCTGAAGAATAATCATCGACTGATGCCCCACTTCCTGTAGAGAGACCATATATAGCCCTCACCACACATTGACAAGTCTTGTAATTACGGGTCACACTAAAACATCTCTTGCCGTGTGTTGACCCTAGTCTTGAATAGGCCGGTGAAAGGTGTTGGATGTTGTCAAAGGGCTGTAGCCAGGTAGTCACTGTATACTGACCATATAATGGCCCTTTTGAAAGCGGTGTGTCTTTGGCGGGCGGTCCCTTTTTGCCCGTGCACTGACCGCGGCACTAGCGTCTGACTGGCACCACTAGTTATAATTTTTATAATTAAAAATTATATTTTTTTCTTCTGTTATCACATCACAATTTCCTTTCCACCACATAACGTGGACATATCATTAATATATGTTTGAAATCTTCCTCCTCATTGCAATCTACGCAAAGAGGAGAGGACCTTTTGTTGATCCTGTGTAAATATGATCCGGACACCGCATGGTTCGCTCTCAGCCTGCTTATTGTCGTAACAACCCATTTATTAGTGACAGTTCCCTTAAACCATGGTTGTCTAGGTAACTGATCTGCCATAGTTTTATAGAATCTTCCTTTATTACCATTACTGTGATCTGTCTGCCATTTTTGTAGTGCTGCTTTTGCAATTATACACTTGATATCGGTGTGATTCCTATTAATAATAAAAAGTAAAGTAATCGCCTGTTTTTTCAGGCCGGCTTTACGTCCAACTGCCAATTAGGTGTCATGAACGGAGGCGACTAGCAAACATACTTTACTGTAAATTTCTTTTATTAACCATTAAATAAAATCCAAGGCCTAAGACCGGGAATCGAACCCAGTACTACAATAGATATTAGCTTTGCGGATCTCGCCTCAAACCGCTCGGCTCCCGTGGCGCCTATTCATTAAAACTGTCCGGTATAAGAGTTGATAGTCAAAAAGTGCACGAAAAAGCGTAACGTTGAAAAATATCCAAATATGGCAATTTTTTTCTCTTTTTCTATAAAAGATAAAATTCCCAAATTTTCTTTATAATGTAGAGCAAATCCTCCTTTATAACTGTAATTGTTTTCCAACATAATTTATAGGTGGCAAAGACATAATTGACAATAATGTCTTTTTAAAGAAAATTTAATTTAAAAAAATGAAAAATGCATTCAGCGAAGTAGTACTGTCGATTGGACCGATCATGAACAAAATCTGTGATTTGGACTTTCTACGATTTTTGAGTTTTAGTGGTTACTTGCGCATAAACCCACATACCAATTTTGTTTTTAAAACTACTTTTTCGATCTCAGAGGACCTCAAAACGAAAATTTACGATGAATATCCAAAATAAAAAAACCTGCGCCATTACTCTCGTTAAGAGAGGGTAAAAAAGGGGAAAAAAAACATTCAGCAACAAGAACAACCCTTTCAACATAAATAGTAGGTAAATTAAGAATTCATCTACAAAATTCACCTTGTTAGTAAAGGAAGTAAATAGTTGTTGAAGGGATGACATGAAATAGGGTACATAACAGGTAGTTACTAAATAAAATACGGCCTTTTGTATCACGATGGTTGTTCACAATGGAAGATCTACCGAGAGGTAAGGAAATAAATATTTCACCAATCCAATCTCTGAATCTGAAATATTTCTTCTTTTTTTTGGAGACCGAACCCTGATACATTGACAATCAGTTTTGTACATCCTAAATTACCCATGTGCCATTGGGCCCTTTTTTTCGTGGACTATTCACTGAAATAAACATACAATCTTGGCTAACAAGAGAATCCAATATTTTTACAACAATTTAATTATGTTCTAAATTATCCAAAATTCGGAAGAGATAAAAAATTTTGCTAGTAAAAGAAGAAACGCACTTCTTTATTAGCCGTTCATACCGCAACTAAGAAGGGTAGCTCTAATAAGTTCAAATAAAATGAATTCTAACGGATCTTCTGTATACCAGCAATTTTTTGAAATAACAGAAAGGTTGAAGAGTAAAGAATTTTGAAAAAGTTTATCTTTTTTCAAGAATCTTCAGTTATTCCAATTTCTCGTGAAGTACGCTTTTAGCAAGTGGTTCTTAATCTTCTTATAGTTGCGAAATCGACTTCACTTGATATTGTTTTTTCGAGAAATTGGTTTACAAAAATTTGAAGTATTGGGATAGTATTGGTGAAAAACTGGGAAGAAAATCAAAGTTGCTGTAAATCGAATTTTAACATTTTCATACAATTTATTTGAATTACTTTATTTCTATCGTTTTGAATAAATATTCATTGAAAACTATAAACTACGGTAAATCAAATATAAACGGTAATTTTGCTATTCTTCTCAGAGTGCAGGTCCTACCTAGATAATGTTGTGTGGAGTAGATGTTTGGTTTATGAGGCGTGGGGGAACCGGTCAGATTAGCGTTCAAGGTCACCAAGGGACCGAGCAAGAGGTCCCTTCGTCTGTTGCGCAGCGGATTAAGTTTTTAATCAATGAAGGCTTTAAACCGTCGGAAATTTTAACTCGTTTGCGGGCACAGTTTGGGGACAGTACACTGTCTCAGAATCGTGTGTTTGCATGGGCAACCTGACCTGTTTTTGGTTTTCAGTCAACAACCTCGGAACCCATCGAGCACCATTTTTTCTGAAACCGAGTCGATCAGTGATTATGGATTGAACATTTCCATAGCTGATACTCACTTCTGATGAAATTTCTTCCACGGTTAACCGGCGATCACGTTCAATAAGCTCTCGAACGGCACGAATATTGTCATCTGTATGGCTTGTCCTTGGGCGTCGATCATGGCTTTCGTTTTCAACCTGTTCTCGTCCGCCCTTAAATTCTCTCGCCCACGCAAACACACGATTTTCTGAGACAGTGTACTGTCCCCAAACTGTGCCCGCAAACGAGTTAAAATTTCCGACGGTTTAACGCTTTCATTGATTAAAAACTTTATGATAATCCGCTGCGCAACAGACGAGATGTTTGGTTATGGCTGTACTGACGTCATTGGCGACCTTGAACGCTAACCAGACCGGTTCCCCCACTCCTCATAAACATCTACTCCACACAACATTATCTAGGTAGGACCTGCACTCTAAGAAGAATAGCAAAATTACCGTTTATATTTGATTTACCCTCGTATATATATTTTTTAATTTATTTAAAAGATACATCAGCGCTAGATGCACTCTTGGTGAAAATGACAATAACTGACACCACTACGAACCCACTAACTGAGGAGAGAAATTACCAAGCGGTAACACTCCCTAATTCATCTCCAGGATTAAATACTCTTTTCAGAAGAGAGGAAATCGCGAGGCCACTGGTCTTTTAATCGCTTAGGAGGTTAACCGGGAAGGTGATGAGATGATAAATGGCGGACAAGAGGATTGGAATGAAGAGAGTAAGTTCTGATGAAAGCTTTTATAGTGAGTTCGAGCAACCTGGACTTGCAAACGGAATTTCTAAGTCTGTGTGGATGGTTAGATTTGAAACGTAAAATGGAGCCGTTAACGATAGTGCGGAGAATTTTTGATTGAAGAGATTGAATTCTGTCAAGATTGGAGCGTTTTGTTGAGTCCCACAGTTCAATAACAGTACCTCCATGTGGGTTTTAGTATGGAAGTGTAATCAGTCGTTTGTTATTAAGTGAAAGATTAGATTGTTTGTCTAGTAATCTTTTAAGGAGTTGATAGCGCCTGATAACTTCAGTTCGTTTAAGTCGTTTGTGCAGGTATAATCTTTTGGCTGAATACAAGATAAGGGAAAGGCAGGAGGAACCGAGAAAAGAGTCATAGTAGATGCAGAGGAAGAGTGAGATTTCATTGAAAACAAATTCATTTAATTATAAATAAATTAAATATAAATATAATAAATTAAATACCACTATTATTTACTTTAACAGCAATCTAGGTACTTGTGTTGTGAACGCAAAAAATCCATTTTAAACAACAATTCTTTGAGGGACATTCTAATGCGTAATCTAAAGTCTGTTACAGTGTTCATTCGAATTTTAAACAAGCAGAACCTTATTAATTCGATCAGAAATACTCTCTGCTGTTTTCATTCACCATGAAACAAATCTGAATAGAAAATGAGGTTAGGTCCGCAGTGCTGGGATAAAATCAGCGCAATGTGGATAAGATATAGTATGCAGTCTTGCTAGAAAGCAATATTTATGTAAATGAAACTGTTGATCATGAACATGACCGGTAATCCTCTTGAATATTGCTTTTAACATCTTTGAATAACATGATCATGTTACAATATTTGAAACCAATTATTATCTTACTATTACAGTTGCTTTTTCAAAGAACACAAAACGCGGATCATGGAACGCTAATGCTCCGCGAAACAAAGTTTGCGAACCTTTGTCTATGGCTAAGTTGTCCTCAATCTTGAACGGCAGCTGTTTCACAATTGTTAATTAATAAAACCAATCTAATAGGCTTCAATTCTGTAGTGACATTAATAAAACAAAAATTAATGTTAATAATTTAACCTTAATTTGGGTTTATTTGAGAATATTGTTTCCATACATTATTAACTAGTTTATTTGAAACATAATAACTAAGTAAAGATGTATACTGCCGCTCAAAAGTTTTAATTAATAAGTTTTAATCACTCAAAACCCTAATTACACTTACGGTAGGCGTACGTACAATGGCGGTGCTTCAAAAGACGTGTATAAGATTGTAACAGGTGACGACGAATCATGGATATATGCGTATGAGCCGGAAACTAGACAGCAGTCGACTGTATGGGTGTTTCAAGATGAACCAAATCCAACAAAAGTTGTTCGCGCTCGAAGCACTTCGAAACAAACGGTCGCCAGTTTTTTCGGAAAAACTGGTCATGTGGCAACAATGCCTTTGCCCCGGCGGGGGTCGAACGACCAAAACACAGGGGTCGCCTAAAGCCATCGGAAAATACATATTTCCGATGGCTTTAGCCGCTGAGAAGCCGCGCTACCGTCTGCAGCAGCGCTATTCAGCTGGAACGCACGCCGTCTTGGCCGTTAATGTTATTTGTTTGAATTAGTAATAAATATTTCTCAATATATAATTTAAATATTGTTTTTGTGATCAATCACTACGTTTAAATTATGTTTGATTTGTAGCAATGAGAATACATAATGCATATCAGGTATTTACATTCCGAATCATAACTGTAGCAAAATTACTGTTATGAAGTAGCCTCCAAAATTATTTTTGGTTTGGGGTCACCGCAACATGAGGAACTGTATCGCGGGGTCACGGCATTAGAAAGGTTGAGAACCACTGCTTTAGAGGAACGTAGAACGGTCAATTCTGAATGGTACACAACCATTTGTTTGCCGGAAGTCTTCGATGAAATAAGGAAAACAAACAAGCGCCGTCGGATCATTCTCCATCAAGACAATGCCAGCTGTCACACATCTCGTCTAACAACCGACTATTTGAGCACTCAAAAAATCGAATTAATGGGTCATCCGCCGTTCAGTCCTGATTTGGCACCAAATGACTTCTTTTATTTTCCGAACGTCAAGAATAAATTACGTGGACAACGATTTTCGTCGGTAGAAGAAGCCGTTGATGCATTCAAAAACAAGGTGTCTCAAACGGAATGAAAAAATGCTTTGACAAGTGGTTCGAACGCATGCAGAAGTGTACGAGTATAGATCATAAAGGAGAATATTTTGAAATCAATAAAGTCATTTTCAATGACAAATTACTGTTTTTTTATTATTAGGCTCAAAATATAAATAGTGCCCCTCGTATATTGAACTGTGTACTTCTGTTAACATATATTAAAGCTTCATTGCTGAAAAACAATGTTAGTTTGTGTTATTTATTCCAAAATATATCGAATATTCTCAAAAAATTGAGGCGGTCCTAAACTTTTGACCTGCAGTGTATATAAACTGGTTAGCAGTTGGAATTTCGTTCATTAATAAACGATCTAGTTATCCCCTGTCCATCATCTTTTCTTAATGAACTAAAGAACAACTAAAACCTGAAAGCAATGGCTATAAGTCTGGAGAATAGGGGGGATGTGAATCGAGTTGGAACCCTATTTCCATTAATTTTGCGACCACAACTGCTGAGGTGTGAGCTGGTGCGTTGTCGTGATGGAAAAGGACTTTTTTGTGGGCCAATCGTGGGCGTTTTTCTTGCAGCTCGGTTTTCAAACGGTCCAATAACGATGAATAATATGCACCTGCAATAGTTTTACCCTTTTCCAGATAGTCGATGAGGATTATTCCTTGCGAATCCCAAAAGACAGTCGCCATAATCTTTCCGGCCGAAGGAACGGTCTTCGCCTTTTTTGGCGCAGATTCCCCCTTGGTAACCCATTGTTTAGATTGTTCTTTGGTCTCAGGAGTGTAGTGATGTATCCATGTTTCATCTACAGTGACGAAACGACGCTTAAAGTCCTGCGGATTCTTCTGGAACAGCTGCAAACCGTCCTTGCAACACTTCACACGATTTCGTTTTTGGTCAAACGTGAGCAATCGCGGCACCCACCTTGCGGATAGCTTTGTCATGTCCAAATGTTGATGCAAAATATTATGTACCCGTTCATTCGAGATGCCCACAGCACTAGCAATCTCACGCACCTTCACTCTTCTGTCATCCATCACCATATCATGGATTTTATCAATGATTTCTGGAGTAATAACCTCAACAGGGCGTTCAGAACGTTCAGCGTCACTTGTGCCCATATGGCCACTCCGAAAATTTTGAAACCACTTATAAACTGTTCTAATCGAAGGTGCAGAGTCACCATAATGTTTATCAAGCTTCTCTTTAGTCTCCTGAGGCGTTTTGCCTTTCATAAAGTAGTGTTTAATCAACACACGAAATTCTTTTTCGTCCATTTTTTGAAAATCACTCGACTTCCTCGATTCAAACGAATGCCAAACACAAAGAAATAGACCGATCTGGCTGAAACTTGGTGCGTGTTCTTCCAAGAGATGCTACTAACTAAACATAACCTCGATACGCGCCAGTAGTGCTATCTCTCTGACTTTGCACGGACTTTTCAAACGACCCTCGTATACTGCTACAGATTTAGTTCAATAATTGTCGACAAACGGAAACAGAGCAAATTCTTTCCTAAATAATATTATTTTATTATCTACAACCTTCAGTCATTCAAAAATAACAATTCATATATTTTTCCTTTACAATTATATTTATTACGATATAAACTACGCCTAATTTCTACTTATTTGTTTTTAAATTTAACAAAAAAATAGATACCCCAAATTGACTATAATAACTATTTAAACCTTGGCATCAAAAAGTAATCAAGGATAACGGATAATTCTAAAATAATTAACCATGTACATTTTTGAAAATTTATTGTTAAAAATATTTCACTGGCCAATTTACGTATTCATTTAGAAAAAAAAAAAAAAAGTTATTTATTTTTTGTCAATTGGTTGTACGTATTAGTAATGTACAAGACATTCCAATATTCTGCACCACTTATTAACATACTGTGTATATCAGGTTATATCAGGAGAAGGTTAGTTTATTTGGGCGTTCCATGTGAACCTAGCCTTTAAATCCCGGAAGGGTTTTGGTTAAGCCTTGATTTTATTTATTTAGCTAAAGTAGTGTTAAATACATATTATAAATATTCATTATTCTGTTATGTTTATTTAGGTGAAGATCTTACAGAAGATCCCTGTCATTTCCTCATTTCAATCTAAATTTGCACCATCACCTTACAGCCAATTAGGTAGGATTTTTGTCTAAATCAAGGCCTTAAGTTTGTTCACTCTTCTGTTTATTGATCAGGTTATCAAAGCATCATACACTTCTGATATTGTATTTATATTGAAGCAACTTTTAGTAACTTTTATAGGAAATTTGGCTACCAACTTTCTTTTGGATGGCCGTTTTGATAAATGATGTGTCATCATGTCAAATAGTTCAGTGTTGCGTTATACATCCTTCCTTGGAAAAACTTGATCAATATTTTTATTTGTGAAGATAAATTGAAGGGAAAAACGATATAAGAATATTAAATTCTGTATCGTGTGACATAAGTACGCTTCTAAGAAAGTAAAGTATAAAAAGGGCTCCTGCAGGAAGAGAAAATAAATCTGTTTTACTCACTCCCTCTTTCTCCTATTCTCAAATTTCTAACTCCTTAACATCCTTCTCACTCGGAATATAAGTCTGTGTGGATGGTTAAATTTGAAACGTATACAGGGTGTCCCAAGCTATATGGATAACGACTTTTTCTCGGAAACTAAGATAGCTAGAAAAAAACTAAAAAATACGTGTTCCCTTAGTTTTTTGTTAGGAATCCAAATTTAATTTGTAAATTTTGTTCGGTGCTTCCAGAAGCGAGATACAGGCACCAACTTCATTTTTTCAAATGGGAAGGTGTGGTTTTTATTTCAGAAATAGATTCCTCTACTTTTTTTAAAGAAAAATTTACTTGAACGGTTTTTTTCTGTGAGCGATATTTTAGAAGTTATGAATGAAAACATGATTCTTATAAGAAATGTCAAAATGATAATATTATAACGGCTTTTTGATTGAATAAGAAGAAAAGTACTATTTTATTATAAATTTTACTCCTCATTAATATTACAGATCATGTTCGAACTGGCCTCCACCATTAGAGATGCATAGACATGGTCTTTCTTGCCTATTGTCCCTTACTGCCAAAGAAGTACATTCGGCTTTAACCGAGTTACAGGCATCTATTATTCTCTGCTTTAGTTCATCTACAGATGCAATTCCGGCTTGATTCTGATACACCTAGATTTAGAAATGCTTTTAGGTAAGCAGAAATAAGAAAAGAAAGAAAAAAGTTATGAATAATCACCTTGTTTTTCAGGAATTCCCAAAGGAAATAGTCCATAGGTGTCAAATCCGGTGAGAGAGGTGGTCACTGAATAGCCCCCGTGACGATATAACACCATCAGGCATGTAAAGAGCTATCTCGATAGGCAATTTGATGGGCGTGTTATATCGTCACGGGGGCTATTCAGTGACCACCTCTCTCACCGGACTTGACACCTATGGACTATTTCCTTTGGGGATACCTGAAAAACAAGGTGATTATTCATAACTTTTTTCTTTCTTTCCTTATTTCTGGTGCTAGGCCATTTCAAAATCTGGTATTTATTAATCATATTTCAATGTCTTTTAACTTGTTATCATTTTTATGTATTTTTTCATCCCCTTTCTACTAAATATATTGCCAAGGCAGTGAAGCTAGTATTTTTCTTAATATTGGGAAATAAGTCGTTTTCCGAGTGATTTTTTCTAAGAACCCTCACTTTTGGTCGCGCGTCTGTCGCGTATGCGGGCAGGAATCTATAATCAAGTCACCTATTCTTGAAACTAGAGGTGACGGGCAACAAATTTTTCCTCTGCCATTTTCTGCTCAGATTAACCGTTTAAGCATGAAATACATTTGAGCCGTCTTAATTAAAATGAACACCCTGTATACTAAAATTTTTAATTAAAGCCACTTCTATTCTTTAACAATACAAATGCAGACAATGAGTTACATTCAATCAAATCAGTCACTCTACCTAATCTAACCAAGCAAAAAGTCGCAAATGCGAAAATACAGAGGGCTTCATACACATGACTTATTTTTTTTTCAACAATAAAGACAAAATATCACTGCTAAGGTTTACATTGAAACATCATTCGTAGCTTTGAGGTCATTGTACGAGCGACTTTTTTAAAAAAATAAGGTCTTTGGCAGTCTTGCGTCAACCACAATAGCAACTATATTCCTCCAAAAAAAAACCTACATCTTTTCATTTCCCTTTTAACTGAACAAGTCCAGTTATTTAATCGTTTTACAGAAAACTCTAAGAAGATACAGTCTTCCTAGCCGAGATCATTTAGTTCCAAAACTAAAATTCCGGCCAGTCTTAGATGAGAGGATGTCATCATTAGTTTCCATATACTAAATGTTCCGCTAATTTGTGAGAATCTCCAAGAGATGTTTAAGTTGTTTCACTTAACTGGGCATCCAAGAGATAATGGGGTTAAACAGAATCACGAGATGTTAGAAGAATTCAGTCAGTTGCAGCTAAATAAAAAAAATAAGCAAAAAATACTCTCTTAGAAAGACTTAGCCTTAATAAAGTTACCAAACTTTCTGTACGTGACTCGTTTCTTTCGAAATACGTGGACTTGGCAGTTGCGACAATTTTATGTAATATAAGAGGGCCTTTAGTTTTTATATCTGAAGAGTGGACCTCAATCAACAACTTCAGACGTAGATATTTCCCTTGGGATGTGGCACTGTCTGATGAAACTGGAGTAGACGGTAATTTGGCACTTTAATAACACTGGCAACTAGCCCATCCCATTACCACTCTTTAGATAAATCTTCAATTATCACCACCATTCCTGAAAGAAAATTCAGTTCATGTAAATAATTTCTTCTTTTAAATCTTTTATTGACTGCAACAATTGAATGTCTGTATTCATGATTACACAAATCAGATTAATTTGGATGGAGAAAGCATCCAGTGGTGTCACTCCATTTTCATGAACACACATTAAACTGCTCTCACGATTAGAGTAGATCTCAAGGCCATCTTCTCTTCAATCTCCTTGGAGGTTTACCTGGCAATGTGGAAGAAGATAGGTGTTCGATTAAAGGATTAGGTTGAGCAGCTTTAGAAGAATGAAATTTGAGAAAACTTTGACAACAAGGATTTTGTGTTCATTATGGCTTATGATTTTGACTATTATTACTAGATGCACAGAGAGTTGAAACGTATGACCAAATAGGTCGCAGTAGCAGAAGGTATAAGAGTTTTCTGTTATGTAGGTTAAGTTTTGATCGTTTGTCAAAAAGTCTGGCGAGACTACTTGGTTTCTGTCTTTTCAGTCTAATATGGGGATTCCATGTCAACCGTTTGTCTAGGTACAGTCCGAGGTAGCGTACTTTGTCCATAGTTAGTCCAGCAGTTTGGTAGATGAAGATCGGAGGTAGGATTTTTCGTCTAATTGAAAATACTATACATTTTGATTCGCCATTTGTTAAGTCAGACCTGTAAGAGATAAATGTGCATTTATAGACTTTGTTGATATCCATAAGACGTCCTTGATTAGAAAAATAAATAATGTTCCCCTAATTGGATGAATTCATATTGGCGTTATAGGGATTGAAAGAGACCGTTGGGAAGGCATGATGTTGTATCCCCTACATTTAAGGAGTGCAAACCCTTTAATGCAATTAAGAAATAGTAGGAAACCAAACAAAGCTAATCTCTGCAGTGTCTTTTCAGGACTGAGGCAGGCGAAGATCTGCCCCAAAAAAGATACTGAGACTTACCTGCATATGTGTGCTCTCGTAGCATTGCCGACTCAACCGGGAAAAGGAATACTTCAGAAAAAGCAGAACTTGAGATGTAACATCACCTGCAGATTTTGACGAGGAGATGAGGGAACTCAAATTTACCTCCTGACAGACTACTGTAGTTTACAGATTTAGTTTTAGGTTTGTTGAAAGAGGATCTACTCTCCCAAGAATCCACTTAGATTCTGAGCTTTAAAAGAGATCAGACTTGGAGAGGTGCTGTAGCAAGCTAATCACGCCGGTAACAGTAACAGCAACCAATAGATCTGCAAAGATCGTAGGGCACAACAGTTTACTGAAACCACTAAACAAATGGTGGCCATCGAAGTAGTGAAAAACGCTTTCACTAGATAGCGCAACAATATAATGGGGACTCTATAAATTTAATGGAATTTAAACTTTCGTTTTAGTGATAAATTTAGTTATATTTAACTAAATTAATCATCCATTTAACTAAGTATTTTATATTTAGTTAAACCTGAACCAGGAGAGTAACCATCGACTAGCGCGTTTCACCATAACTTGGTTATTTATCATAGAGAATTTTTAGGAAATACTGAAAGCATTGATTTTTATGACACACGCCCATTATAATGGCTGTCATCGGTAATAATCATCGATTAAAATTGACATACTAAATATTGTAATTTCAATAAGTAAATAAACATTTTCAAATTCAAATTCAATATTTTATTTTGTTTCTTGTAAGGATAAAACAAATTTAGCCTTCTTCATTTTTGAATTATGCACGCAAACATCAGCTACATTTTACCCACCTTTTTACTGGTACATAAAATATATCGTAACACATCTGTATTTCTATCGATAAAACATAACAATCTTGCTTACAGGTATCAAGAGCGAGGAAATAGTCATAAAAGAAATTTCCCAGGTTCCTGAAAACGCGAAAAACGTTAATGATTTCATTCTAAGTTAACAATTTATTATTTTTATTAAACACTGGCGGAGTTCCGCTGTAAAATTGTCAGTACTTCTAACGTTTGAAATAATTAAATAACCTATTCTAACTTTAAGAGCTTGGAAACCAATTAAATGTTTAATTTCAATACTTATCCATTCATTTCATCTTCGCAATCTCACTTCATCTTGCTGAGAGATAGGAGTATTCTCAGTAAACTAGGGTAAATGTTAGGGTTAGAGAAGAAAGCATATGGCGCTTGGGAGCGGAATATCCCAGACTGTTGCTCCCCTCTTGTCTAGGCCAATCCAAGACGTTATACGATCCTTGCCGAAGGGTGAATGGTGCAGGGGTGACTAGATCGTGTACCGAGCGCTCTTTAGGAGTGCACAACCTTTCCTAGTTTAATGCAGGCTAGAAAGGCTATTTTAATCTCCTTAATTATCTTCTTTAAGCCGTTCTAATGTACTTCTGTGGTGGAGGAAAATATACTCTCTCTTAAGGAAATGGAGTTAAGGCACTTTAGGAAGTCGTCATACCAATCTGCTGGCCCACAGTAACTTTCTGGAGGATCGCCAGGGAACCTAGATGGTCACCAGATATTTTTTGGCGTTTATTCCCCAACCGGTAAGCCTTTCTGATCTCTATGATCCTCGCGAAGGGTTATGATGACAGGGGAGTTATTAAATTCTTAGAACACTCAAAATCTTTAATTTGAGGCCGATTTTGGAAATCTGGGGAGGATTTTGCAAGGTGCTCGGGACTCTACGGAGATTATAAATTACTAAAAGACTACCGACTTCCCTCTACTCCTAGAATTTCCAAAAAGAGCTTGGTCCCCTGCCATCCTTACAACATCCGGTTATATTAGGGTGTTAGACTGGAACATAACCTTTTCAAAATTCTCTGGGGAGGGCCTTTTTTTTATTTTAGGGATATTTATGCTGGCCAATGAATGGAAGGCGCGAGGTGACACATTGAGTTGGTATCCCTGATAGCTCCGACTTCAATAACCCTAGAGTTGCTGAACCTGGAAGAGCTGTTCTATCACTGGAAATGCTACAGATATTCATCTAATCCAAGTAGAAGCACAATAGATCTAATTAAATGTCTTGTGCAGGACACCTCGTAAAAAAAAAAATATTAATAATTGGTAAGATTTTAAATTCATATCTGTGTTATCATTATAAAAAGATCAGCCAGTTAGGCGCCCCGGTAGCCGAGCGGTTACGAGGTGAGACCTGCAAAGCTAATATGCATTGTGGTTCGATTCCCGGTCTTAGGCCTTGGATTTTATTTAAAGGTTAATAAAAGGAATTTACAGTAAAGTATGTTTGCTAATCGCCTCTGTCCACGACACCTAATTGGTAGTTGGACGTAAAGCCTGCCTGAAAAAATGGGCAATTACTTCACTTTACTAGATCAACCAGTTAAAGTTGGTAAATCGTTTTCTTAAAGCCATAAGCCAATTATTTTTGAAATAATGATAATAAATCTCTCGAATTTGTGAATAAATGATATTCATATGAACGTTTTTAAGACCAACTAAGCGTGAATCCACTGGAAACGTAATTGCCATTCAGCTCACAAACAGATCTAATTACTAAACTCATTAACTTGACCATCTAATTATACCGGGCTATCGATTGCAGATAGATCCCAGCCTTTCATCATTAGAACAATATTATGGTAAAATCTAAAAATGTATCTTTTTCTATTAATTTCAGAATCTACGTTAATGATTAATTGATACACCAGTAAATTTAATTTTTCGAAAAGCATTACACATTTAATTATGATATTTATATCCCGTACCACATATAAGGTGTAATGAACTGATGCTACAAACTTAAATACAAATAAAGCTATTTGTAAATGTAAGCCAAGGTTTTAATTCTTGATAAACTACTCCTCACTTAAACATCTCAAATATCAACATACTATTCATTCAACTATTCATCTATTAACAATTCTAAATAAATATTAATTTAAATTTATTCAATTCCACTTTTAGCCCATACGAGGTGTGGCTATTAAATAACGAGACTGATGCTGCTACAGAACTATGCATGCGCCAAATCCTAACGACCGACAGCTGTGCATCGTAAAGCCTTCTCTTTCGATTGCTGCGTCTCACGTGCTAGTAGAGAAATCTGTCTGACCGGAACCGTCGTTTGTGTAAGAGGTGTTAGTTTCGTTTTGCCGAAAACATGATACTACACATGTAGTAGAGCAACGAATTGTCGTGAAATTTCACATCAAAACTTGATAAAACCGCTACTGAAACTTATCTTTTATTAAAAGAAGTTTATGGCCATGAATGATAATCACATGCACGAGTTTTTGAGTGGTTCAAGCGTTCCCAAAATGGACGAGAAGACGTCGGAGATGATGACCGCCCGGGTCGCCCTTCCACGTCCAAAACGGATGAAAATATCGATTATAAAGAATCAACATTACTACCGTGAGGTGTTTGTTTAACTCCGCGAAAGAGTAAGGAAAAACAACCCGATTTGTGGAAGAACAAGTCATGGGTTCTCGCGTCATGCAGGAGCTCACAGAAAAAGACTTCCAGCACTGTTCCGAACAATGGTAAATTCGCATGCAGCGTTGTAGGGATAGGGAAGGGGTGTATATTGAAGGTGATAATAACTAAATATGTATAAATTTAAAATAAAATGTTTTACAGCATCATTTTCGTTATTTAATAGCCACACCTCGTAAAAAAGCTGAAACATCATTGCTGGAAGGACTTTAAAGTTATTCAGCAATTATTAATAGCAATCAGTGTAAAATTTATTTAATTTCAAAATCGTACTTTCGATTTTGAAATTAATATAATTATTTAAAAATATAACGAATTCGAAATGGCGCTACTGGTCGGCGTGGCACGATTTCTTACTTTTTGAGATTTTATCGTCTGTAGTACGAACGATTTTTTTTTTTAATTTGACTTGGCGCACGAATTCCACAAAATTGAAACCTTTTTTTGTGAAAATTGCAGACCATTCTTCTGGATTAGGGTTTTTATAAAGTATTAAGGGCGAGTATGAGTTAATAATCGAATCCAATAAGATTTCGACTACCGCTTAATACAAAGAATCGAATTAGCAATTTTTTGTCAATCACTGTTTACAAAGCACATGCTTTTTTTTACTAGCCATGGACTTCAAGGCTTTAAATTCTCACTTTTAAATTAATATGGCCGAATACTTAATCAATATTGAGGCGCAACGTCTACCTAATATTCCTCTCTCTCAAAAGTGAATACTAATTTTAGAACAATTATTGTACTCCATTTCAATATTGATTTTCATCTCTATATCCTTCTTCTTCTTCTTTTTTTTTTTTTTGTAACTTTATCATCAAAATGACTGTCGGCTACTTGTTGACAATGCACAAATTCGCATAATTAATCTCATTAGAAATGAAGTTGTACAATGTGAGGGATTATACAATTTGTGAATAACAGAACAATGCTTTTAACCTCACAGTTCCACTGTATTCAAATTGTCAAACCTGTTTGAACTTGTCGGTTTAATGTAGAACAATGATGTTCGACTAAACAATTTACCAATTATTGAAAATTCAATAGCCTGAATAGCTTGAAGCCAAAGATGGCTTAAAATGAACTTTAATCTGCCAATTAACCATTAAAAATTAATTAACATTTTTTAATTATTAATTTAATTATTTTCTTTTACTAGGACAAAAATATGTTGCGATCATGTCAAATTTTCATCGATGTTTCTCCAGAAAATTCATAAATAATCGATATTTTTTATTAAATAACTAATTACTATCTTTACGCAGTTTCAGGGAACCGACGGTTTTAATTACATTTTTCTTTAATTATTTTATTAAAACTGTCCGGTAGGACAGTTGTATAAGGGTTGATCGTCAAAAAGTGCACGAAAAAGCGTAACGTTGAAAAACACCCAACTTTGACAATTTTTTTCTCTTTTTCTACAAAAGATAAAATTCCCAAATTTTCTTTAAAATATGGGGCAAATCCTCCTTTATAGCTGTAATTTTTTTGGAACAACCCAGATCTAATAGGTTTCGAGAAAAAAGTTGCCGAAAATGAGCAAAAACGGCTTTTTCAAAAAATGTTCTTGTTCTTGTTGTTGTTGTTGTTGTTGTTGTTGTTGTTGTTGTTCTTGTTACCTTTTTTGTAAACAACGTACAGCCTAAACGCGCGAACCGATTTTCATGAATGAGGTGTCATTCGATTCGGAATTTTATGTAGATGTGCCTTTTGGGGGTCTCGACCCTGTACATCGAATGGGAGAGGAGTTAGCCCCCTTTATGTAAGGCCCCCTCCAAAATTATTATTACTAATTACTCTGTAAATCTTGGCCCGATTTTGATAAAATTTGGTAGGATGATAGGGTTAGGGCTCCCCTACGTAACATTAAAGCGGCGATCAGCTCTTACACTTGTTAAGGGGAAGTATAGGAATCGTTTCAAATTATCGACACGTGAACCGATTTTCATGAATGAAATGTCATTCGAATCGAAATTTTGTACAGATTTGCACTTTAAAAGTCTCGACGCCGTGCCTCATAAGGAGGGGAGTTTGCCCCACCCAAATAAGGCCCTTTCTAAAACTATTATTACCAATATTTCTATAACGCTTAGTCCGATTTTGATAAAATTCAGCTCGAATAAGTGGTTAAAGCTCCTCTACATTGCTGATGCTCTTGCACCTACTAAGAGGAAGTACTGCAATCGTTTAAATTATCAATGAGTGAACCGATTTAAATCAATGAATTGTCGTTCGATTAAAAAATCTTTGCCTCTTTGCCTAGAAGTTCTGCAATCGCAGTTTATTTTTCTTACTCCTCTTAAAAGGAAGTAATGAAATCGCAGTTTAATTTTGCTATTCACGCACAAATACCTTCCTATGTTATTCAAAACGCTTTTTCAAAAAAAGTTGTTACTGAGGATGGTTTGGGGGACCTTAACGATAATCATTCTTTAAAAAGATCTCTCTAGTGGTAGTTACGGTTCCGACTTACCATCTTATCAGGTTATAATGATAGAATTGCTTATTCCAAATTTAAAAAAATCTGTAAAGCAGATATGTAACTTTGTAAAATAGACAAAAAGGAAAATCTATCCAAAAGGTACAAAAATCTCTTTAACAAAAACTTACAGTTTAAAATGTTAAGTATAAGGGTTGATTAAACGCCAAAAGGTACACAAATCAGCAAGCACCCAACATTTCATTAATTCTTCATTAATATTTAAGTAATTTTACTGCATTAATATTCTTTAATATTTTTTAGAATTTATTAGATGTCACAGACCCTTATGCTGGCCAATTCATTTATAATATTTTTTTGTTATAATTATGATAAATCACACATATGTACATGCATGTTAAAGTAGAAAAAGACAAAGTTAGAGTAGGCTACTGTCTTGAATTCGTCTTACCGAAATATTCGTGAGCACAAATAACACACAGTTATAACAAGTAGATTATTCAACAACAATTATTGATTTCTCTATTGTAATTTAATTTTACTTATAGTAAAATACTGGAATAATTAGCTGTCCTAAAAATATACATATCTTATTTACTTTATATTACATATTACATTTTTTTTTATAAAAACAAGTTTTGAATTTTTTAGCCTCATAATTTTTTTTTATTTTTTATAACGTTCTTCTTTTTAACCTGTATTTAATAGTTTGATTATTATAAATAACTAGATATTACAGTCAATCTACAGTGCTACTTGAACAAATATTTTGTAGACGAAAATGGCCAGCATAAGGGTCTGTGACATCTAATAAATTCTAAAAAATATTAAAGAATATTAATGCAGTAAAATTACTTAAATATTAATGAAGAATTAATGAAATGTTGGGTGCTTGCTGATTTGTGTACCTTTTGGCGTTTAATCAACCCTTATACTTAACATTTTAAACTGTAAGTTTTTGTTAAAGAGTTTGGATACAGATTTGTTTTCCCAAAGCAATGCAGCCAAAATGGTTTATTGTACCCTCTCTTCCATTAATCTTTACCAGATTCATTTCCACGGCATGATCTCCTCTTGTTTTAACATGCCAAATATTTCATATCATACTCTAGCGATTGCAAAGTGGAGAAACAGTGTGTTCATTTCCCTTTTCTTTCTAACACTAGAGTTGCTGTGGTAATCAACTCTACTGTGTGAGTAAAAGAGGCTTATATTGGACGACCCCATTAGCCAACAGGCACTTTTTGTGGATTATCTTTTCTGGTTTCTAAGTGCTAGATACTTCATAACGTATGTAATGGGTTTGAGGAGATGTTGGTTGTAGATGTTGATGGATAAATAACACTTTTAGTATCGGTATAAGACTTTGTATATTTATATGACTGACTGCCAAGGACTGTATACTTTACACTACAAGAACAGAACAGACTGACTCACGTGGCTAAAACGATGTGTACAATTAAAGTGCAAGACTTTGAACAGAATCACAGAATCTCCTTTTTGACTTTCCTCTCGTTCTTATATACATTCGCCGAGCCTCCCTTCTCTGTGTGCCGAGGAGCCTGTCTCATTCTCTCTGGCTAGAGTGGGTGAGTGGTGGGGTTTCACTACCCCTACGCTAGAGTGGATGAGTGGTGGGGTTTCACTACCCTTGGCTAAAACGATGTGTACAATTAAAGTGCAAGACTTTGAACAGAATCACAGAATCTCCTTTTTGACTTTCCTCTCGTTCTTATATACATTCGCCGAGCCTCCCTTCTCTGTGTGCCGAGGGGGCTGTATCTTTCTCTCTGGCTAGAGTGGGTGAGTGGTGGGGTTTCACTACCCCTACGCTAGAGTGGATGAGTGGTGGGGTTTCACTACCCTTACAACGTATAATAGCGATTGCAGCGCAATCGTACCAGGTTATAAGAGATCCTGTAAAAATGTCCTATAGGTCAGATCAGGTTGGCATAGAATTTGGCCAGCTCTCGGGAAGAGACCCTCTTGCCAAAAGAAACGCTAAACGCTTGAAAGTGGAGCCTTTAACCGGCAGGGGACTTACATGACCTCTCCAGCATTAGGCGGAACGCTCGAAATATCTGGTATTTGTTACTAGGCTGGCTGTAAGTCACACTAAATCAGTGGTTCCCAACCTTTTTATGACCACGGACCATTTTAATTATTTTTGTTGTTAGCAGGAACCACAAGGTTCAACTACTTTTAGATTTTAAAAATAAACTTCAATTAACATTGTGATTATGCTTTCAGTTATATTAATGTGCTTTTTGAGCTTGCATTTTCTTAACAAGATGGGTAATCCTGGGATTGATGAGATTGCTCAAAGCAAATATCAATTTAATTTTCGCCTAAATAATTCTTTAAGACAATGTGATTACAGTGCACGGTAGTTCGTCCTACATAAAATAAAGATTTTTAAATATGTTGAAATAAATTCGAATGAAATTGAAATGTATAATAAATTGGAATATAAAAGTTGAAGTAAGAAATTGTGATAAATGAACTTATGTAAACGTTACACCGTAAATTTTACTTTAAGTAATTGGATGAGTGTGCATTTGCGTGGAAATCAAAGCACCTTAATGTTCGTTAGAGTTACAAAAATATTCGACTCGTGTCCTGTACAGGTGTTACATTTCTGTACAAGTAGTCTGTTCACCTTTTCAAATCTATCCAATAATTGACTCATGTTTTCCAACAGATATTTTGGTTTCATTCTTCGTTATAAGTACGCTTCATTGCTGTACGGTTACTAGTAACCGGCGTCTGCCTCTCTTCTGCTGGTTTACCGTCAGATCCCAATTCCTTCAAAATTCTACTCACACTGCTCGGTCTTCTCCTCTACCTTCTACCCCAATTTTCGGGCTGGTCTTTCATGACTTCTCTTTTCTGTAAGGGGTTTCCAATTTTTTTGACCATCAAGGACCACTTTTTCTTGGTCATATTCTTCAGAGTGTTATCTATAGTAATGAAAAGCCCGAAAGAATACATTGTTTTGCTTCGAATGAGCACATTTACACTGTTCGCTTTTTCAACGTGGGCTGTAGATGTTTCTTTTAAAATTTAACCATCCTTTATTGGACTTAACTTTAAACTTTTTCGTTAATTTAGTTCATAAAATTGTGAAGAATGTGTTTATCTAATCCAGAGAGAAATGTGCTGACAAAAACAACTATTTTTTAGATGAGATTTCTAATAAAAAAGAAAACTAAACAATTAAATTAAGTCGTACTTCTATTTGATTTAGATCAATATCTTATTTTCGTAATGCCTAGCTGCAGGCATATTTAAGTTACTGTGGAGACACATATGTTAGGTATCTGTACCAATTTGAAATAAAACTTTTTTGTTACTCAAAAAAACTTTAAAACTAGAACTCTGATTGCAATACTTTCATTTAAAGAAGAATAAGTACAACTAAAAAAAAAAATCAAGTTTTATCTCACTGCACGTGTTCATATCTTTAGCAGAGAATGAGAAAATAACAGTTGTCATATTTTTCTCAAGTGAAAAACAACAGTCATCTACTCTAAAAAATATTCTAGGAACATATAATGTTAAAAGATACCAAGTAAATCCCATACTTGGTAGGGAATCCAACAAACTGATGTTGGCCATTTGTCGTTGACCTAAAAATGTAAGTGATAAACATATACAAATCTTGCTACATTTTAGTTCATTCATACAATTCATGTGTGGTTTTTCTTTTGCTAATATTTGTTTATGTGCGTCTAGATAGCTAGAAAGAATGTTTAAACTAATTTTTGGAATCGTTTTTGAGAAAAGAGCTAAAACTAAATCATTACTTAGGAAATTAAAACTTTTCGAATTTTTGCGACTGCAAATCTTTAATATAAACAAAATCTAGACTAATTTTTTGATGTTTCTACTGAGTTTTATCAACAAAAATCTACACAAAATAGTCTCAAAAATGGTTCCAAAATACTAATAATTGAAGTAATTGAGAAATAAATATTCGTTCATAGATATTTTGAGTTCTAGAAAAATGATTTTACATCATAAAATGTGTGAATGAGAGTGTGTGAGAGAGAAATGTAACCACGAAAAAATATTTATTAAATTCCAAAATCGAAAAAAAAAAATTCGGAAGAGAATCGATTTTGAATTTTATAGGATTTGGACCGAAAACGGTTCACCATTTCCTCCAAGTCTCTAATCATTATTAACAAAACAAAATTTGAATTAAATATTCCAACTATCTACACGCTTACCCAAATTTTTGGTCTTTTTACTAATTTAAAGAAAAAAAAAAAATCTTACGTGAAAATATTGTAGCTCCCCGACTTTAGAGCTCACCCTCCAGACCCGTCCGTTTAATTAGACTCTTAATTCTGGAGAGTGACTCCTGGGTAAAGCTCTCAGGCCTTGGTTTTTCCTCCCCGAGAAATAACATCCTTAGCCATACAAGCCCCTCACACTGACACAACACGTGTAGTAAAGTCGGGGAGCCACAATAGATCCAAAGGGGTCGCAGTGGCGTAGGCCTTGAGGCCGCCCTAATTTAATCTTAATCTTACGTGAAAATATGCTTTACTGGTGATATAACAGTTTTTAGCGCTTAGAAATCGTCTGACATACAATACTTCTCTTGCTATGAACAAGTCTAGGAAATATAAGCATGTTTTGATAAGGTATTAATTCCGCACTCAATTTCTGGTCCTACCTGTATGATCAATAGTTACAAAATAAATAAATGAATATGAAAAAAAAAATATCCATTGTTTGCTAATGAGTAAATTCGCGTACTTTATATTATACGAGGTGTGTTCAAAAAGTAACGGGAATTTTTAAATTTCGCGGGTTTGGAGAGTCTGATTGTAAAAATTTTGTTTTTATTATGTTGGTACACATGCCCCTGAAGTACGATAAAATTTTCAGTAATATTCATTGTTTACTTCTTAAGTGGCAGCCGTTAAGGTTAGACGTGTTTTTCGAGCTTGGCGATTTTTGTTTGTTAAAAAAAATGGATCAAAGAATTTGTATTAAATTTTGCGTAAAAAATGAAATAAAGTGTGTGAAATGTTAATAAAGGCATATGGTGAGTCTGCTATGAGTAAAACAAGGATTTACGAGTGGTATAAGCGTTTCCAAGATGGCCGCGAAAACGTTGAAGATGACGAACGACCTGGACGTCCAAGCACATCAACAACCGATGAAAACGTGGAAAAAGTGAAAGAAATGGTTACGAACGATCGCCGAATCACAATCAGAGAAGTCGCTGATGATGTTGCCATATCAATTGGCTCATGCCATGAAATTTTTTCGGATGTTTTGGGTATGAAACGTGTGGCAGCAAAATTTGTTCCAAAATTGTTGAATTTCGAACAAAAACAGCGGAGAACGGAAGTTGCTCAAGAGTCACTCAATGAAGTCGACAAAGATGCGGATCTACTGAAACGTGTTATAACAGGTGACGAAACATGGGTTTACGGATATGATGTCGAAACTAAGGCTCAATCGTCCCAGTGGAGGCATTCTGGATCGCCAAGACCGAAAAAGGCTTGACAAGTGCGGTCGAATGTGAAGGTTATGCTCACTGTGTTCTTCGATTTTAATGGCATAGTGCATCATGAATTCTTGCCACAAGGTCAAACAATCAATGAGGAGTACTACCTACAAGTTCAACGCCGTTTGCGTGAAGCAATCCGAATAAAACGCCCGGATTTGTGGCAAAACAATTCATGGATTTTGCACCACGATAATGCACCTGCTCACACTTCATTGCTTGTTCGTGAATTTTTGGCCAAAAACAAAACTTTAACGATGCCCCAGCCTCCATATTCGCCAGACATGGCTCCATGTGACTTTTTTTCTATTTCCAAACATAAAGAGAACATTAAAAGGCCGTCGTTTTACAAGCATAGATGACATTAAAAGCGAATCGCTGAAAGAGCTGAAAGCTATCACAAAGATCGAGTTTCAGAAGTGTTTCGAGGATTGGAAAAAGCGCTGGCACAAGTGTATTGTATGCGAAGGGGACTACTTTGAAGGCGACAATATTAATGTAGATGAATAAATAAATATTTTTTTCAAAAAACGAAAATTCCCGTTACTTTTTGAACACACCTCGTACATGTAATAGTTCTTAAAGATATCTTTGTGTAGCAAATATGTAAACTGAACGAAAATAAAAAAAGATACTTAAACCAAGAACTTAATATTCAATTTTATTTCATTTACAATAAGTTGATTCTTAAATCTTAGATAAAAAAAAAAAACTTCTGCGAGTTTAAATAACTTATTCCGTTTCATATTGGGATAATTTTAACCTAAAAGACTTTTTAATAAGAATTTTTTCACAACTTAATCATTAAAATATCTTCATGTATTTGGAAGAAATGTGTTCAATTTAATAAGTAATAGTTAGTTCAACTAACTTTAAATTGCTACTACATTATTAGCTTACCCTGCGAACTGGTAATTGTAAAGGACTAGGGCTTATTGAAACATAATTTTAAATTTAAAAAAAGGGGAATACTAGAAAATCGTTATTTACTTAAATTTACTATAAAACATTTTTAAAATGACGATGCTTTAAAAAAAAAAAAACTAGCTGTCTCGAACAGATGTAGGAGCTAGAAAACGTTAAATGAGTTGGCAGAATTGTAAAACTAGCTTAATGAACTAACAGCTTTCTACAATTTCCTTTGATAAAGATTAAAAGTACAACATTAAACTCCAAATCTGATTGAATATTTGTCACATTACAAGCTAAGGAATGAACCTACTGAAACTTATGGTTAAATAGTCGTTGGGTAGTACATTGTGACTAACAATATAATCTGTGTAGGCAAACCAGCCTTGCATTCACGTATTGCAGGACTACAGTACAGTTTCTGTAATAATAATAATATTTATTTATTTACAAAACTTTACACAAAGTACACAAATTTGAAATGAAATAGAGGTTTCAAGCTTATCGCCTATATACACCCATCAAATTATATTTAATACAGTTTAAAGGAACATATTTACTTATTAAGGAAAAATTTAAAAAAACCTTAGCTTGATATACAGGTGGGTGTTACAAAAGATGCTTTAAACGTTTATATTTATATTTTTTATAACTGAGAGAGTTTATATTGTAATTTACAATGGCTACTATGTGAGGGTACGGACTATTGTAACAAGTGGAGACGAATTTTTCTAAAAGACAGTAAACAGTAGTGGAGATGCTAGGAACGTCAATTACTGCGTGCATGTAGTCTATGGGCGTCCATCTGGGAAACGAACCAATCAATCTCAGGCATTTATTTTGCACTCTCTGTATTTTATTATGATTGGTTATGCAAGTTTGAGACCAGACTGGGGCTGCATACAGGAGTATAGGTCGAATGTAGAGATAGTATATTAATTTTTTATTTTGGAAGTCCAAGGATGAGTGTCTATTAAGCAAGGAGAACAGACTGCACATAACGCCTAGCGCCTTATTACATACATTATTTACATGCTTTGTGTACGTTAGTTTTGAGTCTAAAGTTAATCCTAAGTATTTAACTTCTTTTTGCCATGGTAGAGAGACTCCATTTACTGTAACAGTATGGTTGATTGTGGGTCTTCTTCGAGAGAATAGCATCAGCTCCGTTTTAGTGTGGTTAGGTTTGATTCTCCACTTTTTAAAGTACTTGAAACTTTTAGCAAGAGCTATTGACAAATGATTGGCTATAGTGTCAATTCTGAAGGAGGATATGAAAAAGGAAGTGTCATCGGCAAACAACGCACTACTGGCACTACTAATTTTGGTTAAATCGTTAATAAAAATGTTAAAGAGAGTTGGTCCAAGGACCGAACCTTGCGGCACACCGGCTAAAATTGGCCTGAGGTTAGAAGTAGCATCATCAACTGCTACGCAAAATTTCCTGCTAGTCAAATAGCTTTTGACAAAGTAAATTAAGTATTTAGGGAAGCCATTCTGGATCATTTTATAGATTAGACCATCATGCCAAACACAATCGAAAGCCTTCTCAACATCTATCAATGCCATTCCTGTGTGCTTGTTCACATTAAATCCGTCCGCAATGATGTCCGTGACTCTTGCTAGCTGCGCAGTAGTGGAGTGAAAAGATCTAAATCCGTATTGCACTTGAGATAGTAAATTATTACTTTCAATAAATGCATTTAGTCTCTTTAGTACAACACGTTCAACGACTTTACTAAGGCAGGGTAATAAAGAGATTGGTCGATAACTACTGGGTAGAGAGTGATCTTTTCCAGGCTTGGGGAAGACAATCACTTTTGCAGTTTTCCAAATTTCTGGAAAATATCCAAACATTAAAATATAGTTAATTAGCTTAGTCAAGTGAATTAAACACTTGCGAGATATATTTTTAATCATTCGTGACTGAATACCGTCTACACCAGGAGCCTTGTTATTTTTTAATTTGGAAATAATATTTCTGATTTCTTTCGGAGATACAGTTTCTGTTGTACAGCGCTAATCAACAAGAACATTGTCAAAATAATAGATTCATTAAAATATAAATACCTATTTACAGGATCTTTTATTGCCGTCTAAATACCGTTTTCTCAGCCTTTAAGAAGCTACGTATAGTACGTATAGTAGTACAAAATGTTTTCTACTACATTCACAACTATAATATAATGATTATACAAACCAGATCAAAAATATGACTATTTTTATTTTTTTGTAAATTTGAAGAGCATGAACATCTGACGTCATCGGCACCCGGAGATTTTTTACAGTGCGTAGCCGGCTTCCGGGCAGTGTACTTCCGTTACAGACTACGCAGCTCATCAGCTGAAAGTGAGCTGTGAGAAGCTCCTAGGAAGAGAAAATCTAAGAAGTAGGAGCTAGATTCGAACCCGGGATCTCCTCCTAGGAATCCAGAATATAACCACTAATTTTCATTTGTAACATTTTACTTGGAAAAATTTGTTTAAAGAAATTTCTGGGAGAGCGTGATTAACTTCAAAGTTTCATTTGTGGGTAAAATGTACGGTCCTATCTCTTGCTAGCACTGCTAACTAGAATCAAAGGCTTGTTTCTAAAATCATACTCGGCCAGCAGTATGTTTTTCCTCTGCGGAATGTTTTTTTTTTTCGAGAATTTTTCTCGAGAATGACTCCTAGGATTTTTCACAATCTTCGAGCTCGCATAACATCCATACTCTTAGATCGAAAGCTAATTATTTCGACTGTTTTAAAAACAGTATAATGTTGTAAATTAATAAAGATGACTAAAATTGAAACCAGTTCGCAAACTCGAACCTCCTATCATTTCGTGGACAACTAAGCTGAAAGCTCCATCAGTAATGACGTTAACGCAGCATAATGAGCATTTTCTGCTCTCTTCATGAGGGATGGTTGATTGAATCATCAGCTCCACATTCTCCTTGTCTTTATACACTTATACGGACTCCTACTCGTGTTTAAGGCGTTCAAAAATTCACTACATTGAAGTGATTTCTCTTAATGTTATGAAAATAGAACTAACTTACACTTACCCAGTCCCAAATGTATAAAAATAATAATAAAAGTAAAAAGCAACATGATATTGAAAATACCAGAAGGTAAAAAGAAAAAAGTTCCTAGCATAAGAAATGAGATGAAAGCAGAAAAGCAGGTGTTCGGCAGAGAGTCAGCAATGTGCAGGCGGCGAACACCCCGTGGATCGATGGGGCCACGGTCCCTTTGCTGCCTTGTCCTATTCCTACAACTTCACTAATACAAAGCGGCTTCCTTTATATCTGTCCTGTACAATTTACCTATATTCTCTTTGTTCTTAATATATAGTTCATTCTTATATTGAATGTATTAAATAAAGAAAAGAACATAACAATAGGAGACGTTCAATATTAAGAAATAAAATTTCTGATTTTCAAACAGATGGACCAATCAAAAATAACGCCAATAGATTTATATTATCTAGGACTTAAGAGATTAGACCAGAAATTAAAAAGAAACAAACTCTAATTTGGGTAACCGAATTTCGTTCAGCATCCCACCGATTTCTTTGTTTTCTTCAAGCGAAGGTTACCTTATGGTTACCTTATCTTTCCACTTACCCATCTGTTTAAGTAAATTGAATTTTTTAAAAGTCAGTGCAGTATTTTAAATAGCGAAATTGTCGATTTAAGTTTTATTATGTCGTTTTATTTCAATTCCTCTTCCTTCTGCTAATTTAGTTCGCTACCTTGGGATGTACATCGACAAAAGATTAACGTGGAATCCGCACACTAAACTGAAAAGACTCAACCGACAGAAAAAAGTACTGTTACGACTTATTGGCAGACAATCTAAGCTACCACTGGAACATAAACGACTAATATACAACAGCGTACTCAAACCGATCTGGACTTACGAACTTGAGCTGTGGGGTTCAACCAAACATTCCAATTCACAAAGAATACAGTCCTTCCAATCAAAAATTCTCCAACAGATTACGAATGGGTCTCAAACTCTACTCTCCATAATGACCTCAAAATTTCATTCTTTGAATCTCTTGCTTTCTGCAAAAAAAAACAAAAAACTCTTATTTAAAAACCCTGGGCTCCACAACGTCGATTCCAGATCGTCCTCCACATTGATAGAAAACGCTGTTGGCCTTAAGATCAATCCGATCTCCGATGTAAGAAACTCCAGCTAGTGGACAGCTGCGCTCAGCTAGCTATCCAGTCATGAAGACTTCTTGCATTATATTCACTGATTAAATTTTATTGTTTTCGTAGATTGTGAATAGCGAAACGTTCGTTACATTAAAATGTGTTTAACAGCCCTGAAGATGATCTAATCTCTAGGTCGAAAGCTTCGCAAAAAAAGAAAGAAAAATAATGACGGAAATTGGCATTGTTCTTTCTCGATTTTGGATTAATGAATGATTAACCAAAAATGATTGAAAATACTCTTCAAGAAACAGTTTATTTTTAATGCAGCCAATGGCAAAAAAGAATGCACCAGTATATCTAATTAAACTATTGTTCTCTTTTACAAAACTGAATTCTGCAATGTTCGTAAAATATTAAAGCGAGTTTTTTATTTTTAAAATTTAGAGCTTATAAAGGTCAGTATAATTATTAAATCTAAAGAAATAATAAAATATGGCAATTCAAAGGGCAAACAAAATATTTAAGTATAAGGTTCTCAAAATGAGACGGGTTCTGATTACATACGTATAACGAAGTCAGACTTAATGTCAGGAAAAACTCTTTAAAGCCATATGCGATTAGGCGAAAATGGAGTGTGGCGAATAAGAAGGAACCAAGAACTTCGAGATCTCTATGGAGACGTTAAAGTGGGTCCTTCACTAAGTAAACTCCAGTAGCTGAGCCTCGTGGAGGGGATACTGGCTTAAGATACCACGTTGTCCTATGTAAGGGAAAATTAGAGGAAGAAGGAAGATCAGAAAACCTAGAAAGTGATGGCTGGGAGTCTTGTACGAGGATCTTAGAGAGAGTAGTTGATCTTAAGATAGAGAAGTTATTGGAATTCTTTAATTAAGACATGGAGTACTGTAGCGCCGAACTCAAACAGTTAAAGATCTCAAAATATCAAGGTTCAGACAGATCAGATATTTAACTCCAAATTTGAATACGTGGCGAACGAGGCAAATTGACCTTATTGCTGGGATTCGTCTTCCTTAAATACCAAGAGTTGTAAAATATAAGACCTTTCTGATATCATTTCTAACTCTTTCTGTTAGTGTTTTTTTTTCTGAATTTATAAAATAATATTTCGTAAGTTACAACATTCTGCATTTATTTATTAACTACTTAATTGGCAAGATTGAGAGTCATAGCTCACCTTTCTAGATAAAACAGTTGGTGGAATGCTACGGATCAGAACTTCGATCTTAGTTTAATCAGACCCAATTCAAAGAAGTCACCTTTCAAGATCAGTTATTAACACTGAGCAAGATGAGTGCACCAAATATAATGTGGTCTGTAAGTTTACAGACTGATGTTGGAATACTAGTTAGCTATTATTAGTGAAGGAAATAGCATTAGAATTGCTAGCACAGAAATTAGCATTCTAAGTGGAATCGCATCTCTGGCTGATTAATCTTATTGAATGTGGCCGTCTAATGTAAACATTGTGCTCTACGTTGTTCACTTAAGTATTCTGTAACTTCGTTCTCATGTCTACCATTGTTCTTACTTCTAATTAAAACACGAGCATCTATAAATGTACCCATACAAGACAAGAGAATATTTCTAACTTGAATGGAAAACAGTAGCTTCATCGAATTAGGCAAATAACAATAATAAATAAGTTCCATAATGACCTCAAAATTCCTTTCATTACAGATCTTGCTAACACTCGTTTCTTCAAATTTCATTCCTCTACAGCAGCTCATCCTAACCCTCTCATAGATCACCTATCTTCCTCCACATTACCAGGTAATCCTCTAAGGAGATTGAAGAGAAGATGGCCTCGTGATCTTCTCTTATCTTAAGCACGTTACTGGAGTGGCACCACTGGGTGCCTTCTCCAATCATGATTTCCCGTTATTTCTTTTCCCTTTCACCGTATTTGCTTGTTGCAACAACTGTTGCAGTGGTAAATTGCAATAAAAGATTAAAAAAAAAAAAATAAGTTCACAGGAATGATATAATGAATTTACGAAGAGAATTCCTTATGCGTTTTAGATCATTCAAATAGTTGTTACCGAATGTTCGAAGAATTATTTAATAGTACTAATAAAAAACATTTTCTGGTTCGTATCTTCGAATCTGTAGCACTCACAAGGGAGTTCTGAATTGGAAACAACCACATCAAAGGCAAATCAAGATTGATCGGAACGTAAGTTATTCTATAAATAGCTTAGGAACAAAAAAAATGCGTTTCTTCTATTATCGCTTTCACTTCTAGAGCTGTCTTACTTCTTATCCAAATTTCATATCCAAAAAGAATCTTCCGCGAATTTGGTACATACCCCAAAAAATAAATTTTAAGCCTTCCTTTGTATGACGGAAATAAACACTTCGTCAAAGAATCCTGAATTATGATCCAAGACATGGCATCTTATACTTTATAGTATTTTCCTCGTACCTATAATTTATTATAAAGCGATTATTTCATTTCAGGTTATGCTTTTTAAATTACCGTTTTTAATATAATTGGTATTTTAGAAAAATGGGACTAAATAATGGAGAGTCAGAATACCCTTACTTTCTTTATAAATCGTTCTTTAGGAACTATAAGGGTTAGCCTTTCTAAACGGAGGCAGATCAAAGTTAGTTACTGTAGAGAGAGCTATGCTGCCTGAATAGAGATCTTTAGGCAATATAAAGGAGTATTGTTACTTAGTTGAGTTAAAAGCTGAAATGATGAGACGTAAGCACTCGTATGTGAAATGTTACTAGGACTGATCGTCTTCACTCACTATTTCATGGTTTTTATTAGGAAATAAGTTCTTATAATGGTTATTAATTTAACAAAAAATATTATTTTATCATTTGAATTTTTTATAAATTCTTTATTTCAATTATACGAGGCGTGTTTTTTTTTTTAAAGTAAGTACCGTTTTGAAAATAAGTCGCTGCAGTGCTGCGGTCAGCATAGGGCGTAAGCGCGCTGTGTCAGAAAGAAACCGGGCGCTATTAAGGAAACATTCGGCCGTGTTTATAATTGTGAGTATTTACGAGGGTTGTTTGAAAAGTCCGTGCAAAGTCAGAGAGATAGCACTACTGGCGCGTATCGAGGTTATGTTTAGTTAGTAGCATCTCTTGGAAGAACACAAACCAAGTTTCAGCAAGATCGGTCTATTTCTTTGTGTTTGGCATTCGTTTGAATCGAGGAAGTCGAGTGATTTTCAAAAAATGGACGAAAAAGAATTTCGTGTGTTGATTAAACACTACTTTATGAAAGGCAAAACGCCTCAGGAGACTAAAGAGAAGCTTGATAAACATTATGGTGACTCTGCACCTTCGATTAGAACAGTTTATAAGTGGTTTCAAAATTTTCGGAGTGGCCATACGGGCACAAGTGACGCTGAACGTTCTGAACGCCCTGTTGAGGTTATTACTCCAGAAATCATTGATAAAATCCATGATATGGTGATGGATGACAGAAGAGTGAAGGTGCGTGAGATTGCTAGTGCTGTGGGCATCTCTAATGAACGGGTACATAATATTTTGCATCAACATTTGGACATGACAAAGCTATCCGCAAGATGGGTGCCGCGATTGCTCATGCTTGACCAAAAACTAAATCGTGTGAAGTGTTGCAAGGACGGTTTGCAGCTGTTCCAGAAGAATCCGCAGGACTTTAAGCGTCGTTTCGTCACTGTGGATGAAACATGGATACATCACTACACTCCTGAGACCAAAGAACAATCTAAACAATGGGTTACCAAGGGGGAATCTGCGCCAAAAAAGGCGAAGACCGTTCCTTCGGCCGGAAAGATTATGGCGACTGTCTTTTGGGATTCGCAAGGAATAATCCTCATCGACTATCTGGAAAAGGGTAAAACTATTACAGGTGCATATTATTCATCGTTATTGGACCGTTTGAAAACCGAGCTGCAAGAAAAACGCCCACGATTGGCCCACAAAAAAGTCCTTTTCCATCACGACAACGCACCAGCTCACACCTCAGCAGTTGTGGTCGCAAAATTAATGGAAATAGGGTTCCAACTCGTTTCACATCCCCCCTATTCTCCAGACTTGGCTCCCTCGGACTACTATTTGTTCCCCAATATGAAGAAATTGCTGGCGGGAAAAAGATTTTATTCAAACGAGGAGGTGATTGCAGAAACGAATGGCTATTTTTCAGACTTGGACAAATCCTATTATTCGGAAGGGATCAACAAACTAGAGCAGCGTTGGACGAAGTGTATAAGCCTAAAAGGAGACTATGTTGAAAAATAAAAAAGGTTTACCCCAAAAAATTAAGTAGTTTTTATTTTTGCACAGACTTTTCAAACGACCCTCGTACAATATTACAATATAAGATGCTGAGATCATACCGAAAACAATTTAGATAATTTCTTTTTTTTTAGAATCTTTTGAAAATTTGTTAATTTTTTTTATATGTATTTAATACTATAATTTAAATAAATAATCTACGTTCGAATAAACATCATTTTAAGAATATGGGTTGTTGGTGGATAAGGCTTGTGCTGTGGGATTAGGATGTATGGTTTAGGCTATTATGGAAATTAAGGAAGCCGAGAATGTATTAGGTTATTGACAAAAGGGATGTTGAGGTCCTGTGTGGAGGGTTAAATTGGATAGATAATGAGGAGCATAGACGATATGTCGAAGGACTTTAGATTGAAAGGATTGGATTCTTTGGATGTTGGAAGGTTTCGCAGAGCCCCACAGCTCAGCTCCGTAGGTCTTAGTAGTGTCTTGTAGAGAGTCAGTTTGTTCTGTACATTCATGGCTGATCTCCGCCCTAGCAGTCTTCGTAGTTGTCCGTATCGTCTATTGAGTTCTTGACTTTTCAACCATAGTTTTAGCTGTTTTTTCAATACAGTCAAATTGAAATCCTCCATTAATGAAATTAAATGAACATACGGTGGCTTTAATATGGCACGAAATGATAACACCTTACAGCATCCGTCATATTGCTCGAAGTTTTATACTTAGCAGGAGCCAACCCAAAAATTATTCAACAAAATAAAAAAAATTAAAATACAGCTGATGCTACAAAAAAAAAAAAATTCTGAATTTTTTTTTTAATTTAAGAAAGGATAAGATGAGGTAGATATTGATTTCAGCAGTCTATTGTAAGGCATTACCTTTTTATACAGCTCCTGTAACGATGAAATGGATTGGCAGTAACATTTGTGAAGACCGATATAGCTGGCAATACTACAAATTGACACAAAGATAAGTTTTATATTGTGTCGAGTTGACGTGGATCACCGATAGCAAATATTTCTCTGCTCAGCAGTGTAACACATTGATTTATCAATAAAACGCTGCGATTACTTCTATCCCATTTTATTTTTATTATTTTCTGTAAAATTTATTGTAGCGTTTAGTGAATACTTATAATGAAAGATAAATTGTTACATTGAAGGTTTAGAAAGTACAGATAGTTTGGTTATTTGCGAACTTTTTATATATTTATACCGCGTAGTGCCGTTAAATACAACGTTACTCATAATTAGTAATGCGTAATAATTTGTTCTATCAAGTTTTGAACTCGTGCTTGTTTGGTATAGCCTTTGAAAATTTGGTTTTTCATGTAACTTGGAACAAATATGGCGGAATGAACATATAAATATCCATATGGATTATTCTCTTCTCATGTAGCGCACTTCCATTTTGTATGAGCCATTGATAGAAAGATCAGATTTAATTTTACCTACACTTATCAAATTTTTATTAATATTATAATTTTTTAATTTCAGTAAGTTCAAAACAGAAAGAAACGCAATCTATGCTTCATTCCCGTTGTAAAAGTAAAAAAGTGAAGTAATGCCTAGTTTTACAGGTGGGCTAGGCGTCTAGCAACCAAATTAGGTGCCGAAAGTTAGGGCTAAGCGTCTAGCAAACGTACTTTACTATAATTTTTTCATATTAACTATTAGATAAAATCAAAGGCCTAAACCTACATTTGTCAAGAAGAAACCAGACGCTATTACGGAAAAATTAAGCTATGTTTACGTTTGATTATGGATATTTAAATGCTTCCGGCGAATGTGAACCCCGCCGACTACGTGAAAATACGCGCTGTGATTCGTTTTCTCAGTGCTAAAGATTTTAAAGTGGCTGATCCCATTGAACTGAAACGCTTAATATACAACACTATTCTCAAACCAATGTGGACTTACGGACTAGAGCTGTGGGGTTCAGCCAAACCTACAAACATATGGACGGTACAGACATTTCAGTCAAGACTGCTCCTTTCTGAGTGACTAACCTCACTCTTCACACCGAGCTCAACATTCCCTTCATAGACCAAATCACCAAGACTAAATACCAAAAGTTCCATACCTCTCTCTCGACTAGCTCTAATCCTCTTGTTACTGTCTCTCGCTTCCTCTGACATCCCTAATACTCCTCGCCGACTGAATCGCCAGTGGCCCCGCGACTTCCTTATAGTCTGAAGGCCTAAACACCATTATTCTCCTATCTCTCCTCTCTCCTCCTCGCATTCTGCTCTCTCCTAAAGAGAGTGCTACTGCTGGGTAGCTTCTCTCCTCCTGTTCTCCTCCCGCGCCAGTTCTTCATTATCTTCATATTTACTTATTGTGTCCGATGAATACAGATCATAAATTACAAAATAAATTAAAAAAATAAATAAATAAATAAAAAAAGCGGCTGATATTCATCGTGAGTTAAGTGAAGTTTATGGAGAAAACATTACGAGCTGTGGTGAGGTAGGGAAATGGGTTAGATGGCCACGACGAATGTTCATGATGTGGAACAAGGAGGGCTACCTTTCGTTATTATTCCTTGAGTTTCCTCAAATGTCAAGAAGTTGTGAATTGTAACCGAGCATCTAAATTATCGAGTGCACGCTGGATACAGAAATGATCTCATAAGATCATCTGGGCTGATCACCCTCCGTACAGAGTCTCGATCTAGTGTACAGTGACCGACTGACTACCACCTGTTTCTGAAGATGCATCTGGGTGGTCAGCGCCATGGCGACGATGATTAGGTCAAAACGACCGTGTTGCAGTGGTTGTCAAATCAGGCGGCAGACTTCTATGAGGATGGGATTCAAAAGCTGGGTTTTACGATACGATAAGTGCCTATTAGTGGCAATTATGTAGAAAAGTAGATTAAGGTACCAGGCTTTCATGTAAATATAAAATTGTTACGAAAAGTATACTTGTTTTTCTTTTATTTCAAAATGGTACTTACTTTAAAAACATGCCCCTCGTATATGTCTTGACTGAGAAGGGAATGTTATTTTTGTTGACATTTAATTCCATTTTCCTAAGTCGGCATCAAATCAAATTGAAAGGCAGATTTTGTGGCAACAAAATCGATATTCGATATTTTTGATCTTGAAGGATAAAATAGAAACTGATAAAATCTAGTTTTTTAATTATAGATAATCATATGATTTTGTAATGTACAGAATAGTGAAATGTCTTTTCTCTAAAAAACAATTCAGTTCTTGTTGCAGAACTCTCTAACGTATTTGTACTTCTACAAGTTATTCTCATGGAATCCCTCCCAGCGATCCCTGTTCTTGTTCAACTTCTATTCATCTTCTTCCGTTAGGCCCTACTCCACTTCTCCACCTCTACTTGGGATATATAGTTTATTGAGCGAAAGCATAGTCTGGACTTGGTGGCGGGTGTTCCTACCAAGAGTAGAAGGAGGTACCCTAGCTCAACGTTTACGTTTAACTTTCGAACATACGTACGCTCGGGCTGTCTGTAGATTGTTGCTCGGGAGGAAAGGGATTCTTGCCCATCTTAGTATCTGCTCTCATTCTTCTATTCATGTGTGAATGTATTCTAGTGTATGCTAAATATCTCTCAGCAGTTTTATGTCATCCCACACAGTTACAAGAGTTATACTTGATGTTGTAGAGTCTTAGTTTGTGTACTTATACTCGTATATGTAACCAACATATACTGTGTTGCGATATGGATGTGGATGTGGATATTATAAAAACATTCTATGTGACAGCAGCAATGCGCCAAAACGATATCATATGCGTCCATTTTTGAATGCCTTTCTTTACATCTTTTATCATAAATCTTTTTTTCCAACAAATATTTTTCTTTAATTTCTCTCTAGTAACTGGAGTTATTGACATTCTAAACAGAGCGTGAAATTGAAATTTTAGATTTATTCACTTTACTGGGATAATAGTTATTTACTGACCGAGCGAAAGAAGTAGAAACACTTCTCTGAAGGGTTCAATATTTAATATTTTTTTCCGCAACCGCTTCAATAATTCAGAAGAGAAACTCTAAACTTAGACAGAAATGCTACTTGCTAAAGGTTTAGATAGGTTACTTTCAATCTTTTATCACGAAAATTGGATTAAATTGTGCTTTAGAAGAGTAAAATATTTAGAAACAAATTAAAATTGCTTACAAGATAAACTAGATTTACAAAACCAATGCAGTTTCTTTCATTCCATGTTCCAGACGAAACTTCAAAACAACCAAAATTAGTTGTAACACATAATTCGTTGCAAACTGTTTTTTGTCTTTCATTTTCTCTGAACTTAGTGCGTGAAGTAGAATGAGTTGACTGAAAGCGGTTGATGCTTTATAATTCAGTACTGATCATTTATTTTTTAAGCAGTGTTCTCTAGCAGACGGCATTTTGCTATTGCTTAATTTATTTTGTAAATTCATTTTGATTATGAATATGATTTCTAAATAAAATAGTAACAATAACACTGGTCATTTATATAACTTACTAAGTAATGGATAAAGAATAAAAATGAAGAAAAAATGCATTATTTTTTTATGGTAAAAGAAAACCACTTCTCCTAAAATATAATCGAACAATTCTTTGAGAAACCGTTTCGAATTCGCACGGTGTAAAGGATAAAACGTTTTCTCTTCATGTTAATATCGGGTTGGCAAATAAGTTCGTTCGGTTTTTATTTTGGCATAGATTCATTCCGATTTTTCTTTTTTATTTTCGGCGCAAGCGCACAACTCAATTGTTCATTTGAAAGGTTATGTTAGGCGTAACCTTTCTATGGATTTCGGTTTTTACCAACATTACTATTGTGCTTGCTGCGTAGCTGTAAAGATGGATGAAAATAAAGTGCATTTTCGTCATATTTTAAAAAAAAATTTATTTTTTTATTTTTATATTTTTTAATGATTTAAGGCGCGTCAACATCTAAGGTTATTGGCGCCCGGAGCTTTTTTCAGTGCACTTCCGGCCTCTGGACAGTATTCTCTCGTTACTGACAAACTGTCCATCGCCGGACAGTGAGCTGTAAGAAGCTCCTAGGAAGAGAAAATCTAAGGGTCAGCAGCTGGATTCGAACTCGGGTCCTCCGCGTGGGAGTCCAGTACGCTAACCGCATAGCTAATCCCTTCCCTAAAAGTTATTTATTATTAAAAAAAAAAAAAAAGCATACGAGGCTCATAAAAAGATATGTTGTGTTTATGGTGATGATGCCTTAACAGAACGCGTGTGCCAAAAGTGGTTTGCCAAATTCCGTTCTGCAGATTTTTACATTAATGTTGCGCACCGCTCCGGTCACCCGACTAAGATTAATTCAAATGATGTCAAGGGCATAATCGATAAAGATCCATGTCAATTGGTGAGAGAGATAGCAATGCACTTAATGTATCTTATATAAGCGCCGAAAATCATTTGCGCCGGCTGGGATACGTTTCTCGGCTCAATGTTTGGGTGCCGCATGAATGAACCAATGCCAGTTTAGCCACTCGCATATCCATTTGCGATTCGCTGCGGAAATGGGTCAAGAAAATGACCCATTTTTAAAGCGGATGGTAATGGGAGATGAAAAATGGCTCATCTACGATAATGTAGTAAAAGATCATGGAAGCACTGCAGTGGGCCGCCACAAACAAGCTCGAAGGCGGAATTGCATCCGAAGAAGATTATGCTCTCCGTATGGTGGGATTATAAAGGTATCATCTATTACGTACGAGCTGTTACCGTCCAGCAAAACAATTGATCCAATCGCATACTGCTTGCAGTTAACCAGATTGGACTATGCAATCCGCACAAAACGTCCAGAATTGGCAAATCGCAAAGGTGTCGTCTCCCACCACAACGCCAGACCGCATACGCCACTGACCACTCGCAATAAACTGCTGAAATGTTTTGCCTCATCCTCCGTATTCACCGAGCCTGGCACCTTCTGATTATCATTTATTCTGATAGTTGCATAACTCCATGAACGGAAAAACTTTCGATAATGAGAAGAGTGTCAATAAACATGTGGATTAGTTTTTCGAAGATAAACCACAGACGTTCTGCGAACGTGGAATAATGAAGTTGGTGGAAAGATAGCAAGAAGTTATCAATAAGAATGGTCAATATATAATTGATTAAAATCTATTCTGTGTATCAAATAAATTGTTATTTATTCCACCCTCAAAAACCGAACGAACTTATTTGTCAACCCATTAAATTCACTAAATACTCTTTTCTCATTAAGTATTTAACCCTGAGACTTAATTTTGTACACAAATGTAGTTTAGTACAACGGCACCGGTTTTTTAGATTCCAACAAGTGTCAATGGTTATAAAATTAATTTGTTTTATCAGTGCTTAAACTACTTAGGGTAGCAAAAAATTGTGTCGTTTGTGATTAAAAGCTTAGAGACCAAATGCGCCACTGTGACCAAGATTTTTTTAACTTCGGACAAAGAAAGGAAACGGTTATTTCTTAAGATGTATACTAAATACTAGGTTGGGTCTTTTGGGATTCTAATGTGAAAGGATGGAACGCTGAAAGAGAGGTATCTCTCTCTCTTACCCATTTTCCGATCCTTAGATGAACTGCCTGCAATGTGTTGGTTACAAGTGTTTTAGTAACTCTGGTGAGTGCAAAAAGATTCTAAATTTAGCCAAATTTAATTTTACAGATAAAAGTTTTAGAATACTCACTCAAGTAATAGAACAAAGGCAGGCGTTCGTTGGGCTAAAAATATCTCAGAATAAAGGATTGTAATATCAATGGAAGAAGAACATTAATCAAATATAAGTGGTGTCAGTAAGTATTCAACTTTATATTATTAAACTGTAAAGGTAATTGACAGTCAAGTAACGGGCAGCAATTTATTAATTCTTCAAGCAGAATGAAATTCCTTATCGATTTTAAGTCAATTAATTTCATTTTTATTAATTGTAATGTGTACTTCGCTCCTAATTTCTTTAAAGTACCTAATTATTTCATTTTAAAAATTATATAAAATTTAAATTAAGCATCTAAAATATTTGATAGATAAAATATTGGAACTTCTAATGGTTGGAGAAAGAATTAGAAAGAATTAGGTGGTGGCCAAATTTTCTGATTACCTTTTTGGGAGAAACAATAGTTGCATTGTTTACTCACGTCCTTTAAATTGTACTTTAAATTTTTTATAAAAGAAAGACGAAATAAATTGTGCAATTTCTTTGGTAATTTTATGTATCAATTTTATAAATTACTATCAAAGCTTTGTCATTATTTTAAATCAAACAATAGATTATAGCAATTAAAGTATACGGAGGGAGGGGATTAGCTACGAGGTTAGCATACTGGACTCCCACGCGGAGGTCCCGGGTTCGAGTCCAGCAGCTGACCCTTAGATTTTCTCTTCCTAGGAGCTTCCTACAGCTCACTGTCCGGTGATGGACAGTGTTGTCTGTAACGAGAGAACACTGTCCGGAGGCCGGTAGTGCACTGGAAAAACTCCGGGCGCCAATAACCTCAGCTGTTGATGCGCAAAAAAAAAAAAAAATTGAAGTATACGCAAAAATTTGAATTTAGTTAAAAAGAATTGTTTTTGAATCTTCATATGTTGCTTTGAATGGATCAGGTTTCAAATTTAAATGATAGCACAATTTGAAAATTTTAGCTGTTCGTTTTTGTGCGTGTCTTTAAGGTGTTTGTTAAAATCAACATCCACTTATTCTTTACCAATGAAGAATAGATTGTAAAACAAAACTCCCTGAGGATAAACATTCAGAAAACTTATGGGTAAAACGAAACTTCTTTTGTTTCAACAAAAAGTCTAAAGTTAAAATACTGTAGACGTCAAATGCTGCCTGGAGATAGGCAAAGTTATGTGCGATACAGGGAGCGATGATGCCCAAATTGAGTATTACTTAGTTATTGTGGAAGAATGAGCTCATAAATATTTGTTAGAGCAGTAATGCTGCGATCTAAGTGAAATGATTAACTTTTCGGACCGACCAAGAGGCCAACATAGGAATGGCTCGTAAAGGAAAGCCTCCCTACGCCCATAACCAAAAAATTTCCTTTATAAGAATCTTTCTAGGAAACTGTTTCAAAATAAATGGTTTAGTCCTACTTCATAAGTAGTTACGAAGTATAACTAGCTTAAAGATCATAGTCGGAGACTTTTTTTGGGGTTAAAAACAAAACCAAAAATCTGGGCAATCGATTTAGTAAACTAGCGTTTTCTAGTAGCTGAGATCGATCGAAGTCGTAATGTTGGTTTCGTATTTATTCTTTAGTAACACTTATAGGTTATAAATCGATACAAGGCCCTTTAAAGGAAGTGCCTTTAAACGAATAATCCCAGGAAATGTTTCAAAAAAAGCTGTAGAACCATTTTCGCTCCAAATTCGTAAACCTGATTTTGTTCCTTTCTTTCTTCCATGGTATTACAGCCAGTGAAGGGCTTTAGGCTCCTCAATTTTTCAATTGAGGTTTCATGACGAACTAAGGTATTGCAGGGTAGGATTGTCAACCCTACGTTCAACCGCCCGATGCAATGCAGGATCTGGGATTTAAAGGGTTTACTCCCTTATCCGGCGAAGGTATCTCCAAGGGAAGGTAGTAACCCTTGGGTGTGTAGTGTAGGTGCCTTAGTATGAATGTAGTATAAGAGTATTAGGCGCCACGGTAGCCGAGCGGTTAGAGGCGAGACCTGTGCGGCTAATATGTATTGTGGTACTGGGTTCGATGCCCCGGTCTTAGGCCTTGGATTTTATTTAATGTGATTAATAAAAGTATTACAGTAAAGTATGTTTGCAAATTGCCTCCGTCCATGACACCTAATTATGTAGGAGGTCGTAAAGTTAGCCTGAAAAAATAGGCAATTACTTTACTTTGCTTTTTTTTAGTATAAGAGTGTGTGTCCCTACTGTACAGTGAAAGTGCATGGAATACTGTGCTAGGAACCCGTGACATTGCAACAGCCAGGAAGTTGCATGCAACAGCGACCCCTTGCGGGAACTTTTTTTATTAATAAAAAAAAATCTCAAGTTAACAACATTCCTCCAGAGTGCGCTGTTAATGGATTTCCATCCAAATATATTTAATTAAAAGAGTTCATATATTTTTTGAAGTGTAGACTGTTTTTAATTGACTCGTTTAAAGTAGAAGCACTGATCTAGGTTAAGAAGAAAAATTAAAAACTCTCGTACAAGTTCGAGGCCAGTTTCCCATTGTATTCATTCATGGAATTAACCTAATGAATATTCAACATTCTATTCAGTGAAGTTTGTTACAGAAACCTACATTTTTTTCAACAACTGTTTACTACCATCACTTTTGATTCAAGAAACATGAATCTCTTTTGAGAAATATCGCCGAATCTTTTGCAAGAAGTTTACCATTACTCCTTATTTGACTACGCTCTTAAGATGTTGCATTGCGGCTAGAGCTTTTATTCAGCCAGTATTTCTAGAATAATCAGTATTTACGGCAAGAGTTTTTATTTGTATTTATTACTAACTACAATGTTGTTTTCTAGCTGAATATAAAATAGGAATATACGCAGGGTTTCGGTGCCATTAGATCGTTAAAGAAATCAGTACAGATCGTGCTATAATCTAGTGTCAAACTTTTGAAATGAAATGGAGGCCCCTCGGGACTTGTTCGAGATGGTGTCCAGAACGTAAGTCAGACTATTAACAGAATATGGAGATAAAATGTTGTCAACCCTTACAAGTAGATAACCAACGCCACTGATATTTTGAGTATCTTTCTTTTGATTGTTTTCATTCATTTTGAGTTCGTCTAGTTTCAGTGTAAAGTTATACTAAGACAACACATTTAAGCGAAGCATGTCGGCTTGTAGAAGTATGAAATGACCGACGATCTGGTGAGACAAAGCGCCAAAATCCCTTTCTTTGGGGTGTAAACCCCTTTGTGAGATAGGGGATGTATTCTTCGCAAAATGTTAAAGACGTAAGTAGAGGTCTGTATATAATCTGCTTGGTATTTATAATCTTAACTGCAATTCAGAATCGCATTCTGCGGTAATGGCGATTTTGCCTCTCAAATTATTGTACAGGGTGAACCAGTAAGTATTGTCCATAGGCCTACTGTGTGTAGTACATCTAAAGTGGACTTCAATGACGTATTGGCCAACTTCATATTTTCCTCTGTACTTGAGTGACGTCACTTTAAAGTTTTTTTCTAAAATCATTACTTTTTTCCAATAAAAATGTTATTACTCTGAAAGTTTTAGTCCGAATTCGATTCTGATGACACGGTTAGAAAGACAGATAAATTTTCTAAAAATTGATACCATTTTGAAGCATAAGTTATTCTCCAAACAGCCTCAATGTTCCTCCGGATGCTGAAAAAATAATAGCAATCGAAATTTTCAAGATAACTCATTCAGCCCTTACGTGATCATTATCAGACCTAGGTGCTAGCACTTTTTATAAAAGTTTGCTTGTTTAATGGGCTTTCTAACAGTATATCATTTTCCAGGATTCCTTTTATCTTCGTATGAGAAATTACGTTTGTTTTGCAAGAAAACGTGTTCACGAGCACTCAACAGTGTTATGGTACGATAGAAAATTTTGAAACCAAGGTAACAGATAAGTGAAGTTTATTTGTAAGGCACCTAGTTGTACTGGTTAATACCTAATTCAGATACAACGATTATCTGTTAGAGGGTTCAAAGGGGGGTGAACACGTTTTCTTGTAAAACAAACGTAATTTATCATACGAAGATAAAAGGAATCATGGAAAATAATACATCGTTTGAAAGCCCATTAAACAAGCAAACTTTTATAAAAAGCGGCCAGTACCTAGGTCTGATAATGATCACATAAGAGCAGAATCAGTTTTCTTAAAAATTTCGATTACTATTATTTTTCCAGCATCCGGAGGAAGATTGAGACTGTTTGGAGAATAACTTATGCTTCGAAATGGTATCAATTTTTAGAAAATTTATCTGTCTTTCTAACTGTGTCATCAGAATCGAATTCGGACTAAAACTTTCTGAGTAATAACATTTTTATTGGAAAAAAGTAATGATTTTAGAAAAAAACTTTAAAGTGACGTCACTCAAGAACAGAGGAAAATATGAAGTTGGCCAATACGTCATTGAAGTCCACTTTAGATGTACTTCATACAGTGGGCCTATGGACAATACTTACTGGTTCACCCTGTATTTAGGCATTCCTAGATCTCAAAATATTAGCGAAAATTTGGACCAAGAAGAAAAAAAGAAGTGCAGTATCCTACAGCTCAATTCAAACCGTTTCTTTCTCTTCTATTTTTATTACAAAATTTTTAAAATTTAGGTAAACCATTATTTGGAATTATTAATTCTAAATTTATCTCGGTTTATAAAAAATAAATCTGTAAAGTTTTTATGTGAGTGAAAATGCAATAAATTGAGTAACTTCAATACCATTTAATTTTAATGAAAAAACCCTGAAAATGCTCTACTTGCTTTTAACCTTTTAGCTGATCTTCCCTGACATAAACTCATTTTGACGTCCATTTTATTTAGTTTGATGTACTTTAATTTTTTTATGGAAGAAAGACAAAATAAATTGAGTAATTTCTTTGGTAATATTGTGTATCAATTTTATAAATTATTATCAGAGCTTTGTAATTATTTCAAATCTAACAATAGATTATAGCAATTAAAGTAAAAGCAAAAATTGGAATTTTGTTAAAAAGAATAGTTTTTGAATCTTCTTATGTGGCTCTGAATGGATCAGGTTTCAAATTTAAATGGTTGCATAATTTGAAAATTTTAGCTTTCTGTTTTTGTGCGTATCTTTAAGGTATTTGTTAAAATCAACATCCACTTATTCTTTACCAATGAAGAATAGATTGTAAAACAAAACTCCCTGAGGATAAACATTTAGTAAACTTATAGATAAAACGCAATTGTGTAATATTTTGGTATAATGAATTACTAAAAGTTGTTGCGTATGTTTACATAGGTGCCACCAAGTCCGCAAAGCTCTCTTGTGGCACTGTCTTAGCCTCAGATCTGCCTGTTTGTTTAATAGCATAAGAAGAAATTTACAGTAAAGTATGATAGCTATTCGCCTCCGTTCACAACATCTTGTCGACAGTTTATCGAATTTCAAATTTCTTTATTTCTGACTTGCTCTGAATAGCAAAGGAAGGTACTACAATGAAATAAAATTTTGAAATAACCAACAATATCTTCTTCTTCTTCTTTGTCTAATGCTCTTATGCCTTTCGGCGTCGAGCTTTAGATAACTTAGGCCTTTAACCAACGGATGTACTCTTCTCTGTTGCTTGCCAATTTTTGGATAGAAGACCTAGTCTGACCTCGCTTTTGTGCCAATCGCTCGATGTACTCCAAATAGCCCAATCTTGGTCTGCCTCTTGGTCTGCGGCCTTCATCAAGCACCTAATCTTCTCCTCTTCTCTTCTCCTGCAGACATGGCCAAATCATCCCCAACTGCCGATTCTCCAACTTGGTTACGAAGGGTTGTACCTCTAAGCTGCTCCTTATTGTTTCATTTCTGATTTTATCTCGCTTAATTTTCCCTTCGCCCCTGCGGAGAAAGAAATATCCAACAATATAAAGAGCTAAAATTGAATTAAATGATACAACTTGCTGTGTGTTGCTGTTCTACCAGATATAACAGAATTCACTGTAGATATCCATAGCATGGGAATGTTCTCAAAGAAGGCGTAAGGGTAAACGAGGAAAAGAATGCAAACCCAAGACACTCAGGATTGGAATGGCTTGTCCCCCACATGCCACCGGATGCATGCAAATCCTTCTACTAGCTTCATCTTGGATCACACATTTCTCACCTTAGTTTTCTATTTATCCGTTAAACAGAACTATCCCAACAGTACTTTTAACTTGTCTCCAGAAGCTTTTTTTTACAAAGAAAATATTTCTTTTATTTGATTTTAACTTACATTCATTCTACTTTATGGACAGGTTTATCTTGAAATCGCTAAAGGATAATTTTCAACGGTAATTCCAATAGATTTTCTCGCTGATTTTGAGCAGATCATTCTCTTGCCTTGCTTCTTATTATAACTTCGCACTCATTAAAAATCACTGAAGAAAAATTAAATTTTATTTAAGTAGATTATTACAAGAAAACTCAAATGATTTGAGTAAGATAATAACTTATTAAACTTCCAATTATGTAGATCCTTTAAAAAGTTGAAAGTCATAACTTTTTGCATTTCAATTCAAATATTTTAATTTATTAAAATATTTAATATTAAATATGTTTTTAACTGTAAATTATAGTTAATATAACATTATTTATTTATTTAATGTTTTATTAATTTTTACATACATGTTGATGACCTAGACGAGTCCAAATATTTGCACAATCTTAAATTTGCAATAACTAGTTTCATATTAATTAAATATTAAATTATTCTCAATTTATTCGGTAATATACAAATTTATTCTATTTTATACGCCACATAATTAAACTATTCATAATTTCCTTTGCAGAAGGCAAGGATTTTGACTGTTTTTGTTAACTTTTCCTGAATTTTAGTATTTTCCATCTAATGGGTTTACTTATTTCCTTTATCACTATCTTTTCTTGTCATTTGTGCTGGAATTAGAACATTATGTGCTCATAACTCTCCTCGATTCCACATAGCATGGACATACTCTTAGGACTGTTCTTCCTGCATTTAGCAGGTCAATTTCCACAATAAGGTAGTTCTATAACCTAACATTAGTATCAGGTGATTAGAAGAAATGCAGAATGATGTTAGAACATTATCACTGCAATGCATATAATACACATATATACAATATATTATCGACGGTACCATAAGTGCTGGATAGTTTTTCTGGTAATTTTGAGCAGATTAAAACTACCGTCTTATTTCCATCAAAACTGCACGAGTGCAATCGCTTAATGGAAACAAAGCCAAAGTTAACAATCTACTCAAAATTATCGGTTTAAATTACTAAATGTTCTAACTTTTGAAGTTTTTTACCATCTCTGAACATTAGAATCATATTTTAATTCTTTCCATCATTATACAGTTTGTAATTTAATATTTTTTTACGGAATTGTTCTGGGACAAATGTTTCGTATAAAAGTTATAAAACTACAAACATGGTTTAAGTTTACAATATTTAAAAAAAAAACATCGATAAAATAGTTTTTGGAAAAAAGATTTAGAAAAGTTATAATTTCGGACGACCTAATTTAACCAAAACTTAAAAAAAAAAAAATCTTGTATTACAGTAGCATTTAGAACTGAAATAATTGTTGCAACAAGTAAATTCGGTAGATGATTTCACATTATCAGGATATTGGACTGGAGAAGGAACCCAGTGGTGTCACTCCATTATGGTGAACACTTATTAAACTGCTCTCACGATTAGAGAAGATCGCAAGGCCATCGTCTCTTCCATCTCCTTGGAGGATAACCTGGTAAAGCGGTAGAAGATAGGTGTTCGATTAAAGAATTAAGGATGAGCTGCTGGCTGCTGCAGAGGAATGAAATTTGAGAAAATGAGTTCATGACGAAAGGGATCTTGAGGTCATTATGGATAGTGAGGTAAGATATATAGAATGGAGCGTTAAGTAGTTTTCGTAGTATTTTTGAATGTAATGTATGGATGCGCAGAGATTTTGGAACGTTTAGTCGATCCCCATACTTGGACGCAGTATTACCAAACAGGTCGAAGTAACCATAAGTAAAATAGTCTTTTATTAGTTAGCTTGAATTTTGATCACTTGAGAGAAGACGACTAAAATTATCTTCTTTCTGCACCTAAGTAATACATACATTAAATTAGATCTTTATTTTTGTTGAGTTGCATTGAATACATAAAATACACGCAACTTCTTCGTAACAAACGTTTTTGTTTTTTACTGATAGAGAAAGTACAAAAGGCTTTTAATAGATTCCATCACATTAAAATCCATTCACACGTTTGTCTGATGTTCAAAAGCTTCATCTTACTTTTATCTTCAGTTTCAACAGAGATATACGAGGGTCGTTTGAAAAGTCCGTGCAAAGTCAGAGAGATAGCACCACTGGCGCGTATCGAGGTTATGTTTAGTTAGTAGCAACTCTTGGAAGAACACACACCAAGTTTCAGCCAGATCGGTCTATTTCTTTGTGTTTGGCATTCGTTTGAATCGAGGAAGTCGAGTGATTTTCAAAAAATGGACGAAAAAGAATTTCGTGTGTTGATTAAACACTACTTTATGAAAGGCAAAACACCTCAGGAGACTAAAGAGAAGCTTGATAAACATTATGGTGACTCTGCACCTTCGATTAGAACAGTTTATAAGTGGTTTCAAAATTTTCGGAGTGGCCATACGGGCACAAGTGACGCTGAACGTTCTGAACGCCCTGTTGAGGTTATTACTCCAGAAATCATTGATAAAATCCATGATATGGTGATGGATGACAGAAGAGTGAAGGTGCGTGAGATTGCTAGTGCTGTGGGCATCTCGAATGAACGGGTACATAATATTTTGCATCAACATTTGGACATGACAAAGCTATCCGCAAGATGGGTGCCGCGATTGCTCACGCCTGACCAAAAACGAAATCGTGTGAAGTGTTGCAAGGACGGTTTGCAGCTGTTCCAGAAGAATCCGCAGGACTTTAAGCGTCGTTTCGTCACTGTGGATGAAACATGGATTCATCACTACACTCCTGAGACCAAAGAACAATCTAATCATTGGGTTACCAAGGGGGAATCTGCGCCAAATTGGGTTACCAAGGGGGAATCTGCGCCAAAAAAGGCGAAGACCGTTCCTTCGGCCGGAAAGATTATGGCGACTGTCTTTTGGGATTCGCAAGGAATAATCCTCATCGACTATCTGGAAAAGGGTAAAACTATTACAGGTGCATATTATTCATCGATATTGGACCGTTTGAAAACCGAGCTGCAAGAAAAACGCCCACGATTGGCCCTCAAAAAAGTCCTTTTCCATCACGACAACGCACCAGCTCACACCTCAGCAGCTGTGGTCGCAAAATTAATGGAAATAGGGTTCCAACTCGTTTCACATCCCCCCTATTCTCCAGACTTGGCTCCCTCGGACTACTATTTGTTCCCCAATATGAAGAAATTGCTGGCGGGAAAAAGATTTTATTCAAACGAGGAGGTGATTGCAGAAACGAATGGCTATTTTTCAGACTTGGACAAATCCTATTATTCGGAAGGGATCAACAAACTAGAGCAGCGTTGGACGAAGTGTATAAGCCTAAAAGGAGACTATGTTGAAAAATAAAAAAGGTTTACCCCAAAAAATTAAGTAGTTTTTATTTTTGCACGGACTTTTCAAACGACCCTCTTAGTAGTATACGTAAAATGTTCCATTCATATTGTTAGGTCGTCAAATTCTGTTTTGCTTTATTCCTGACGTCCATGTTTTTATTGTAAACCTAGACATCAGTTCGTTCACATTTCTTGGTGGACTAGGCTACCCAGATTGTTGTACGCTTGCCCACTTTTACCGGATGGTAAAACCTATTCATTACTGTCCAACCCACAATGGCCGCCAGACATTCTTCGCAATGTTATCTGCTCTATTTATCATGCCTTTCTTGGCTTTTATGCAAGCTTCATTCAATACTTACAGTTTTGGAAACTAGGATAGAGATTAGAAAGCAAACGGGAAATCAATACAGGAACATACTTTCTTTTCTGGCCAGTTACTGTCCAAGCTTAGGTTCGCAGGTCCTTGCGAACAAGTGCTCAAAAAAGTGCGCATCAAGATTGCAAAAGAATTTTCGACAGATTGGCGGAAAATGTATTGGTGAAAAAACAGAGAGTGTCTAGTTTTCAATCGATTTATACGAGGGTGGTTTGAAAAGTTCTCGGAATGTACTAGAAAGAAGTGTCTTACCTCTGTGGAACTGCTTTTATTTTTCAACATAGTCTCCCTGTAAACTAATGCATTTGGTCCAGCAATGTTCCAATGCCTTGATCCCATCTCGAAAATGAGATCCTCCAGGCCTGCAAAATACCTCTCCAATACGGCTGTCAGTTCTTCCGTTGTAGGAAATCTCCGTCCACCGAGGAAAATTTTCAGCTTGGGGAAGTGATGAAAGTCTGATGGTGCCAAATCAGGTGAATAAGGTGGATGTGGCAACAATTCGTACCTCAGTTCATGAAGTTTTGCAATGGCAATAACACTTGTGTGCGGGCGGGCGTTGTCCTGATAAAAGATGACTATTTTCCTTGCCAAAGCAGACCTTTTTTCGCGTATCTTTTCCTGTAGTTGGTCTAGGAGGTTTGCATAGTATTGCCCTGTAATTGTTTGGCCAGTACTATGCCCTATTCAATCGATTGTTAATATTATGAAATTAGTTAAAATGAATATTGGGCACAACGGGTCCACGCATTATTTAAAGAACCACGATTCTACATTAAAATTTATTAATTTTTTGACTGGGAAATTATATATAATAAATTGAATAACTTGAACGAAAAGCCGAGCATTAATGTAACTCAAAATATTTTTTTGTTTTATCAGTATTTACTTAGTTGTTTTTTTTTTATAACCACTTTACAGTATAAAAGTTTTTTGATTCATTCACCACTGGTTATATTCATTTATGCAGATTCATTCTCATTTATGTTGAAACCATTCTGAAGACTGGGGAGACTGTCCACCCTTTTCAGTTTATAGATGACGTCTTTTCAGCAACCACTTAAGAAGGTTATATTAAAATTAATCTTTTCACTTTCTCTTAGCGCTGAAAAGATGGCTTAATGTGATCGTGCAGATTTCTATTTTGATTTCTTATCGGAATTATGCGTTTTTAATCCGAAAAAAAAAGTGATTTTTACAGATTAGTTTGTGTGAGTTGCTCTGCATCACTCAAAAACAAAATAAACATCGGTAAGCTCAAATTTGATATTTCAAATCGATAGTGTTAAGATAATAAGCTTTTTAAGACGGCGAATCAGAAGCGTCTATTTCTTAGTATACGAGTAGATTTTTGGTTTGTTTCAGTTTCTGTATTTATAAATAAATTATTCTGAGTTACAGGTAGGGTTGCCAACTGCCTTTTTTTTTGGAAAGGACAGTCCTTTTTTAACACCTGATTGTCCTTGTCCTTTCTTAAATTAGGAAAGGACGCCTTTTGTCCTTTTTTCAGATATTATTCACACAAATCTTATTTATTTTATTGTATTTTTGATTTAAGTTCTGACTTCCGAGACTTCTTCATTTGGCGTGTTGTTTTTCTGTTCTAACTGAACTGAATAGGTCAACAGGTTGTTGATGTAACGATGAACAAAATGCAAAAAAAATGGTACTGGACTTGATGTTTCTGATCAATTATATTCTTATGCATTCCTTTCATAATTTCGGCGTTGTTTTGAGGCCTATTTTTTTTGCAATTAATCAGAGATTTCTGCATCAATTTTTTAAATAACCACTATTCATGGTATATCTTTCGCAAGGTGTTTGTATGTAGATGTTTTTGATGAGGAGTGGACGTTTTTAACATATATAATATTTTTGAGAAAAATGAAGCTGAAAGTTTTTGGAAAAATAGAAACTTGCAATTTCTCATGTTTGAGCCACAAAGTGAAATACTTGATATTATTATATTGGAATATAAATTAGCTTATTTAAAAGGAAATTTAACCTTCTTTCTAATGAGCTTATTGAAATTGCTTTAGCTGCAATAGTTTGAGAAATATAGACAAATGTTTGCTAAAAAGTAGTCATACCTTGAAAAAACATAAAATTAAAAATATCTATAAAACGGAGCCGAATCGAGCCATAGTTTATATAGAAATTTTTGTTGCAAATGATGCCCAGAATCGCCTTCCGAAGTAACCGGTAGTCTTATGCTGAACACCCTGTATATTCCCGTGCCCCAAAATCCTGTCGACGGCCCAGTATGTACCTAATTTTTTTATAGTGTCCTTTTTTTGGAACTTTATAGAGTTGGCAACCCCCCTAGTTACAGGAGTCCGTGGGCCTTTATCTTAAGATCAAAGAGTGGTCCTTGAAATAAAAATATTTAGAACTCCTGCAGAGGGAAGCTTAAACCTACTCCTATTCCTTCAGAGTGGCCTTTGATATAAATGTTAAAAAAATCTGCATAAATGAAGATAACCAGTGGTGAATGAATCAAAAATAAGTTTTATTCTGTAAAGTCGTCATATGTCCACATCGGTCTTAAAAGTGTCTTGTAGATTGTTAGTTTGAGATTCCACTCGGCTGTCTTAAAATCGAAACTCTGCAGGGTTACAGTTACCTCATCTTACTTCGTGGAGTTAGTGAAATTGAAAACAATTCACGTTAGAACGTACCCAGAATATACGTAGAAAATGAAAATAAGCACATTATTGAAGATTAGTTGCATAATTTAGTACGATAAATATTCAAAAGATTGTTCTCTTTTGGCGAAGCAATTTATGTTGCTTATAAGCTTCAAAGTGCAGTGGAGGGTTAATATTGATATGTCAATGAGTAAGCACTTCATCTGTGTTATAAAGATTTCTATTTCAAAAGGCGTACAGGAAAACTAGAAAAAAATAAAAGGGAGTGTGCGCAATAAGTGTAATATTAATGGGTTTGACTGTAGAGAGTTCAGTTGAATAATGGAACAGGGCCCAGGGAATAGCGGAGAGTGCCCAGAAAGTAGCGCACCAGCCATCCATTCAGGGAGCTACAGGAAGGGGAAGAAATATCTTCACCCTTACCGGAGAAAGGTGGAGCAGTAAAAGAGATTGTAAGCTAAGAAAAGAACACGGAGAGAGATGGAAGAAAAAGACTACAAGTTAGAGCTCAGCGATTCTCACCGGTTCTTAAATAAACAACTTGGCTCCTTTCAAAACTCTGTTAGTGTCCGCAGCATGCCTAGGAGACTTTACCACTCATGAAGAGAAACATAACGCGTTCAATCATTGCTGCAATTTATCACCGCAAAACTTGATTAATTGAATAAATTAATAAGTAAAAACAAACTCTGATGCAGTAATATCACTGAAGACTGAAACCAACACTTGCAAGTGAGTTTATGGCTGCAAGTAATTAACAATGATACAATACAGTAATAAATGATAAGGAAACGAGTGGAGAAGTTACCCCCAGTGGTAACACTCCCAAATATTAGATGGTTAGTCACTCTCTTCACTGGAGAGGAGATCACGAGGCCACTGTCCTTTGAGGCGTCTTGTTGGGTTATCAGGAAGAGTTCTTGAAGAAAGATTTTGAGCTAGAGAATTTATATGAGATTGCAGGCTGAAGTGGAGTTTTCTGTATCGTGTTTTAGCAACTTGGGTGACAAAAGGAATGTTAAGGTCAATGTGTATAGTCAGGTTGGAGACATGAAATGGAGCGTGTACAATAGTTCGAAGTATTTTAGATTGAAGAGATTGAATCCTTTGGAGTTTGGAGCGATTGGTTGAACCCCCACAGCTCTATTCCATACGCCCAGATGGGTTTCAAAATAGAAGTATAAATCAGTCTTTTGTTGTTCAGAGATTTGATCTATCGTCTAAAAGTCTTTTAAGTAGTCGATAGCGTCTGTATAGTTCTGTTCTTTTAAGTCTAATGTGAGGGTTCCAAGAAAGTCTTAGGTCTAAGTAAGGCCCAAGGTAGCGGGCAACGTTTACTACTGGTAGAGATGTTAGGTTACAGAAGACTGGAGGAAGAGTAAAGCGACGGAAGAGTAAAGCGACGGAAGAGTGAAGGTGATGTTTTGCGACTTAGTTTCATTAAGCTGAATAGCCCATCTCTTGAACCATGGCTCTATTGAGGAGAGATTGCAAATTAGTAAAATCGGTGAACAAAAAAGTGAAGATTCTTAAAACAGAAAATAACTTATTTTATTCATATAGAAATAGCGCATTAAAATTTAATGCGATTTTTGTTATAGAATGTTTTTCGATAATTCATTTATGTCGGGTGGGTTTGAGAAAGTGAAATCAACAATACGTTTTTGCAAATTTTCATCTGACAATCTTGTTTATATTTTGATTTTATGAAATTCATTTTGGAAAAATAATAATAAATAATAATAGTTAAGTAGTAAAGTAATTGCCTATTTTTTCAGGCGGGGCTTAACGTCCAACTACCAATTAGGTGTCGTGGACGGAGGCGACTAGCAATCATACTTTACTGTAAATTTCTTTTATTAACCATTAAATAAAATCCAAGGCCTAAAGACCGGGAATCGAACCCGCTAACCAACAGGTCTACAGGTCTTACAATACATATTAGCTTTACAGGTCTCGCCTCTAACCGCTCAGCTACCGTGGCGCCTAAAATAATAATATAATAAAAAATAAAACATTCTTCCTAATTTTTAGTTTACTATAAAAAAGTTGTATTGCCTAGTGTAGGTAATTTGAATTTATGTTCCCGTCACACACTATACTTGCTGACTTCTTTGGACTCCCTTACTGAAGCGAGCTGGTTAGCGTATCTGGACTCATTTAGGTGTGTACCAGCTACGACCTTATCATCATAATCATTACACATCTGTATTTTATGGGGAACTGATGGTTATTGAAAGGGCAGCAAGATAATTCCGATGGAAGGGATTTTACTGTCACTGATGTTAGGTTCTTCATGGGACAGCCAAAGGCACTGAAGTCTCGAAACGTTCGGTTAATATTTCCCATGCTGCTCTCAATTCTTTGATAGCAATGAATACCGTCTGATTTGCTGCCAGCCTTAGGCACTCTGGAATTTAGTGAAAAGAGTATGCGAATGAGGCAAGGAGCTTCGTCGGTTTAAAATCACTCCCAACCGATGTGGAGGAGGTCAGTGGATTTTAAAAGAGCATCAGAAGAGGAGGTTCTACGCCGACTACCATCAGAGGCTCTTAATCTGTCTAAGACGGTTCTACTAAATTTTTACAGGGCTCGGAGATCTGAACTAGTGGAAACCAAATACGTCAGGAACTGACTGGAAATAGAGTAATCTACAATTTTATTTCCATTATTTTTCAACTTTTACTATTTGTTCAGTCGAACTCATCTTTTCGCGCCACCCCATCCTTTTAAATTTTCGCGCCATGCTTTTCCCGCGTTTTGGTTCCCGCCAAACTTCTGTAGCCTCGCATCTTGTAACCTTCATAGTGTTTTCACTTCTCTTCTTTCAGGCTACAGTGCATCTTGTTCATCGGCAAGAAGAAGGAGCAACAACCGCCTTCCTGTATCCTTTACATCACACTTCTCTTCAGCAAAAGTTTTTCTCCATCTTCAACTGCAGGGTTATCTCTGTGTCTTCTGTTTGCCCTCTTTATGGCCCTGGCCCTTCAGACCTTGACCCCACCTGGTGTCCAACCTTGTCGAGGTGGTAGGGCTTACGCACTAAGGGCACTAGAGATTAACTCTCGCGTTTTCCGCTTCTGGGTGTAGGCGTCTTCGCGCGCCTATACTATTAAAAGAATTAAATTGAAAAAATAAGACTATTGTTTTCGATTGATTTACACCAATTACTAATAAAATAGCTGACTAATTTTTAATAACATTATTTAAGAGTTATTCTAGACCAGCCACATGGAAATTGAATGAATAGATAAAGATAGATTGAGATGGCGGTGGAAAATAGTGTAGCTATTTAAGTGTTTGGTTATGCAAACACAGGAGGGGAAGGGCGATCAATGTTACGTCAGAATACATTAGAAGATCTAGTCTGGCTGATGGCCAGTAAACTGCAAGCTACGCCAACGAAGCAAACTCCCCATGGCTTCGTTTTGTGGTAACCAGGTAAGACTTCTCACTCTCTCTCTCTCTTCAGCTTCCTCCCTTCTCACCCCACACAGGTGGGTAAATTTATTCAATGACTATACAACCTAACCGTAGCTTGTAACACCTTACGGTTTTACTAGGCTCAACCTTGCTGTAAAATGTGTAAACCTATATCTATTCTTATCAAGAAAGATAATAAAGGCCTAAATCTAAGAGAGAAGTCTAAATGCTGTAAGAGATCCAGCTAGATAACAATATTACCTTGGATTCCTCATAAATTTGTTTTAAATTGTGTGAATATAGTTTAGATTTAGGGAAAAGATAGCTCTGTGGTTAGCATATAATAGATTCTAAGGCGGAGATCACAGGTTCGCATCCAGCTGCCTGGTCCTTAGATTTTCATCTCTTCCTAGGAGCTTCTTACAGCTCACTGTCCGTTGATGGACGAGGTGTGGCTATTAAATAACGAGACTGATGCTGCTACAGAAGAACTATGCAAGCGCCAAATCCTAACGACCGACAGCTGTGCAGCGTAAAGACTTCTCTTTCGATTGCAGAGTCTCACGTGTTTGTAGAGAAATCTGTCTAACCGGAACCGTCGTTTGTGTAAGAGGTGATAGTTTCGTTTTGCCGAAAACATGATACTACACATGTAGTAGAGCAACGAATTGTCGTGAAATTCCAGATGAAACTTGGTAAAACCGCTACTGAAACTTATCTTTTATTAAAAGAAGTTTATGGCCATGAATGTTAATCACATGCACGAGTTTTTGAGTGGTTCAAGCGTTCCCAAAATGGCCGAGAAGACGTCGGAGATGATGACCGCCCGGGTCGCCCTTCCACGTCCAAAACGGATGAAAATATCGATTATAAATAATCAACATTACTACCATGAGGTGCTTGCTCAACTCCGTGATAAAGTAAGAAAAAAACGACCCGATTTGTGGAAGAACAAGTCATGAGTTCTCTATCAAGACAACGTGCCGGCTCACACTGCATTGTCTGTCGTTTCTAGCCAAGTACAACATCCCAGTTTTAGGCCATCCGCCTTATTCGCCAGACCTGGCCCCATGTGACTTTCATCTGTTCCCCAAAGTCAAATCCGTTCAGTCCGTTGAAGCTGTGAAAGAAAAAGCGGCCGCATCATGCAGGAGCTCACAGAAACAGACTTCCAGCACTGTTTCGAACAATGTTAAATCCGCATGGAGCGTTGCAGAGATAGGGGAGGGGTGTATATTGAAGGTGATAATAACTAGATATGTATAAATTTAAAATAAAATGTTTTATAGCAATAGTCTCGTTATTTAATAGCCACGCCTCGTAAGTAAAGTGCAGATTGCTTTACACAGGCCGTCTGGTTTCTAATGAATTTGAGTTTAGGATTTTTTCTTTCAGTTTTCACTTTCGGGTTTTATGAGCTGAAAAAATAACCTTTAAAATGTTTCGCTTTACTACTTTGGTAGCCTTTAAAGCCAGAATTCTAAGATTAGACTTCAACGCTAGCTCCAGTTCCTCGTGCTTTCAAACGCGCATAGGAAAATATTACGAATTATCCAATCCTCTAGTTTGCATAATAAATATCTGTTCTAAGAAACCCTGGTCCTGAAAAAGTGATTTTTAGAAAACCGTCTGTGAGTGTAAACAAAATATATATTTTTTAAACTGAACATAGCAGGAAGCTGAAACAGATTTTGCCCTAACAGACCTTACAGAAACTTAACGATTAAAATCCCTTTATTGAACGCGTTTTTCACTTTTGTTTTAAATTTTCTCTAAAATGATACCAACGATTTTCTTTGAACTGAAAACAAATTTTACTCATAGTAGTACACAAATTCTATCTGGAATATTTAGTAATGTAATTGCCTATTTTTTCAGGCGGACTTTACGTCCAACTACCAATAAGGTGTCGAGGAAGGAGGCGACTAGCAAACATACTTTACTGTAAATTTCTTTTATTAACCTTTAAATAAAATCCAAGGCATAAGACCGGGAATCGAACCCGCTAACCAACAGGTCTACAGGTCTTGCCTCTAACCGCTCGGCTACCGTGGCGCCTTTCTATTTGGAATATTTACTCAGGATAATTCGATTAAGGACACTTCTATACCCTGAAGGCCAATTTGTATATTATGCACGGATTTATGCCCTAAATATTATTATAAAGGAAAATTAAATCTTGCTAAAATTTCAATTTTGATATAAATTCCACAATCTCATTGATTAGATTATTTAATTTTTTTAAAAATTTCATTAAAATAACTCGAGAGATATTTTTTTAAACTTTTTATCGTGAATGCATTAGTGTAAGTCTATTTAAGAAATTTGTCCAGGATTCTTGTGAGAAGGAATGGGTATTCATCCCTCTAATGTACTAATTTTGTATAAAGTACGAATGCGTGGTTTATAATAAAAAGAGAGTTCAAATTTCTGGTTAAATACTGGATTTTCTAAATTATTGAAAATGTCGGAATTTTTCTCAAAATTTCAGTTACGCTTTTCCCTTTATTTAGTGTGTACCTCGAACACGGACATCTCAAATTTATATTTCATTAATTTTTTAGAAAAATTTGTTCTACGGCATTTTGAGGCAGGATGGGTAAAGGTGTCTTTTCTGTACTGTGTGCAATGTCACCTACTGGATAATGTTTGAAAGAATTAAATGTAAAATTTAAAAGATTTATAAATTAGAAAAGTAATATTAAAAATCATTATTAATTAAGTATATTAGATCAGAAAAATATTACAATTTGAATGGGGATATGATTCTCAAAGATCTACTATGAATACTCGTACCATCAATCTTTTCTACTCAATACTCGTAATTGCCGTATTTTTTTTTTTTTTTTTTTGGCGCATCAACAGCTGAGGTTATTAGCGCCCGCAGCTTTTTCCTGTGCACTGCCGGCCTCCGGACAGTGTTCTCTCGTTACAGACAACATTGTCCATCACCGGACAGTGAGCTGTAAGAAGCTCCTAGGATGAGAAAATCTAAGGATCAACTGCTGGATTCGAACCCGGGACCTCCGCGTGGGAGTCCAGTATGCTAACCTCATAGCTAATCCCTTCCCTAATTGCCGTATTATTTTCAACATTTGATAATGAAATCGTAATTGAACTTCATAAAATCATTTATACGAAGTGATACAAAAAAATGTACTCCCTAAAACGTCGTTGCGTAGTAAAAAAAGCTACACAAACAAGATTTTTCTGAATTCAAAGTCAAAGTAACAAAACTAAGTATTTGCTTATTTATGCGAAATAATATTTGTCGCTCTGCTTCCAACGTTTAGGGAAACGACGTAAAGCTTGGTACCATGAATAATGGTCCTGTACCGAGCAAGATTGATGATCTAAACTCAACCTGCCAGAATATCAACCTCTTCAACATGGTACATGTTAGTAATGTTAATTTGGACAATTATACCTCATTGATTGTATAACCACAAAGTGATTGCTATCGTTCAATTAGATTTAATTGAAATTCAAATCAAATATCGAATTGTAGGATTTCTTGACTTTTTAAAGGTATTATTATTATTTTAAATTTTTATATTTATTGTTCGATTATATTTATGTAATGTAATACCACATTTATGGGATAAGATCCCTATTGCATATTTTCCGCGCAATGATTTAAATTTGCTTGTAACTTTATACTTCTATTTAATACTTAAGTCTAGCTGGACTTGAGACTGTCAAAGACAGCATGAGATGTACTCATTCATTCTCAGGTCGGCTGCAAATAACTATCCTTGATTTAGTAACCAGTAAACCGGGCAGCTAGTATACAGGTGGTTTGGTACTACAGACATTACAGTTTACTCACATTTTTGTCGAAGTTGATGCTATGCATATTCGCTGGAGGCGTCTTACATAGGGACGGTTCTCTGTAGTAAAAGTACAAAACAAGCGGCCATTCTCTGCAGTCTAGCGATCGTACAAAACAAGGGGCCATTCTCCGTAGTCTAGCGATCGTACAAAACAGTCACCGATTGTAAAGCAAAGGAAAATTGACAGCTATGTCAAGGGAGATAATCCTGAGAATAGTGTTCTTCTGCCTCCGGACACATCTACTTCTCAGATGAGGATGTATCTTCAAGTTTTTTTGATAGATATGCACACTAGGACATTCATAGAAATCACTGAAATTCACTTTCAAAAAAATAGAAAAGACCATAGTTATTTTGTGTAAAATTGGTTATAACCATCAGGAATACTTGAATATTACTAGCAGAGAAAGGTTGGTCCCTTAGGGTTTCTTCGGGAGAATGGAATGGAGAGAGACAAGGGCAACACTAGGCACAATACCCAAGCCCTTTCAAACAGCTCAACAATGATCTGTAAAACTATGGTCCATACATATGTATGTCTAAATCTTCGTGAAGAGGCACCAATATTGGTTTACAGAATAAAGAAATAATATTAACTAAAGTAATTGCCGATTTTTTCAGACGGGCTTTACGTTGCAACTACCAATTATGTATCGTGGACCTGCAAATATGCTTTAATGAGTTCTCTTATTAAACATTTTATAAAATCCAAGGCCGGGAATCGAACCCAGTACCACAATAGATATTAGATTTGCAGGTCTCAGCTCTAACCGCTCGGCTACCGTGATGCCTTATTTCATTAATAGATCTCCAATTTTCAATTCTGCGCACTCATTATTCCAATTAAAACAATTATTTCAATTTACCAATTAAATACACTTTTAATTTTACCGAATATTTATCAGATTTAAACTAAATAAATGTTTAATTTACATTTCAATTATGAGAGAAATAATAATTTCTAATGTTCTAAGTTAATTTTAGAAATTAAATAGTTTGTTAATAAAATTAATTGTAAAGTTCTTGAAATGCTTTGTAGTTAAAATGAATTACTACAAGGCTATCGAAAAAGGGGAGGAGAAGAAAGAGCTGCGGGTTATATTGCCTTCTATTGATCTTCTAGAAGTAAATGGGTCTTGCAGGCAAGTTTTCAGGCCATGTCGACGATGGAGTTATTATCTTGTATATAACATAATAGTCAAGGCACTTATTTACTACATTTTCAACACTGAAATTTTATTTATGTTACTTAAAAGTGTAAAAGTTCCAAGGACAAGTATTTTTTTGTTTCTTAATTAATACAGGTTTTGCATAAAAAGTGGACACCCTAAGCATGCTTTATTATTGCTGGATAATAATGCAATTATTTTAGGCAAAATACGACATAGAACGCAGTGGAACATTTAACAATCACAGTTTATACGGAAAAAAATAAACACAAGACTTAATCTTTTTTCAAGATCCACAAATTTGCATCCGTAATTTACCCTGAAATTTAATCCTAACAGTGAAGTTTATCCTAAAACTTTCCCTAGAATTGCCATAATTTTTATAAGAAAATGATTAAAGTTTATATTTTAAATCTATGTGTAGAACTCAATAGACGCTTCCGACAACTGAAAAGACTATTAGACAACAGATCAAAACTCACTCTGGACAACAAAAGACTTATATGTGTAAGTATATTAAAGCCAGCCTGGGCTTATGGCATCGAACCGTGGGGGTTCAACCAAACGCTCAAATCTGCAAAGGATCCAGTCATTGCAATCTAAAATTCTTCGCTCTATAGTAAACGCTCCTTTCTACGTCACCCAATCAAACCATTCACACAGACTTGAACATTCCTTTCGTCACACAAGTGGCTGAAAACACGTTACAGAAAATTCCATCTTAACATTCAAACACATCACAATCCACTTGTACAACATCTATCTTCCAGAACATTTCCAGACAATACTTCTAGACGTCTTAAAAGACAGGTGGCCTCGCGATCTCCTTTCTGATGAAGAGAGTCAGTAGAATGTAGAATACTATTGGAGTGTTACCGCTGGGTAACTTCTCCACTCTGATATGTGTGAATGTTGCTTATTGTTACCCTTGTTGCTTATAACACAATGCGTTGATTGTAACTAAATAAATGATTAAAAAAAAAAATCTATTTGTAATTGGAAGGTATAATCTATAAGTATCTTACTCAAGGATATTTTAGCAAAATACTAAAGGTTATTTGCAAAAGAATCACAATAAATGAACAATCTAATAAATAAAGAAATACTTTCGTTTAAAGAATAACCTGAATTCAGAACAATTGTTTTTTGTAAATATTGGCGGGAGTGCTTGCTTTTACCGCAACTCAGAAATACCAAAAACAAATTGTAGAAGGTTTAAATATAATCTTCTGCTCAGTTGCTACCAACAGAACAAACCACAAGGTTTTCGTTCTAAATTGGTTAAACTTCCGATACAACTTTACTAAATATAATATTTTATTTCAGATATTTTAAGATTTTCACCAAATTTGGTGCACTAATTGCATACATATGCACATAGAAATTTTTGAGGGAAATTCGATTAAAAGCACATCAGAGAAGGCAGTGGTTAGGATACCGTTTGTTTTTTTTTTTCCTGTAAAGTATGGTCCTATATCTTGTGTACTGAAAAGAGAATTTAAATGTTATTCTAAAACTGTGATTGAAAGAAATTTCTCGTCTGCAAGTAATTCGTCACTCAATTAATTTTTCTTTTTCTCGAAAATAGATTCTAAGCATTTCCGTAAACTTTGTGAAAAGATGTTTAACTTTTTCTTCTATCATTTATTGTGAAAATTTTGTTTTAAGGTAGTTTTCAGGGACAAGATGGCGTAGGCTTCCCTTTAAGATTGAATTTCAATGTAATTTATGCTAACAAACGTTGTAAGAATGGTAAGAATTAAGATAACTCAAATGATTCGGCGCTGACAGATTACATTTCTAATCATTATCCGAACGCATACTGTTTATACACAGACGGATCGAAAATTGGTAATAAAGTCGGGAGTGCTGTATACGATTCGTTTTAAGATGAATCATATTATTAAGGAAATAGTAGAGCGTATAGCACTTCTTAAAGAGGAGAGCGTTTACGTTCACTTTCTTTGGGTAAGAGGACATAGCGGTGTTAAAGGGAATGAAGTAGTGGATACACTCGCTAAAGATGCCGCTGAATATGGAGAATGGGAAGAGTACAAAGTTCCAATGTCGGATTTAAGAGGAAGAATAACCAAAACGGCATTACAAATGTGGCAAACAGACTACAGGGTCATTCCATGTCAAATCAACACGGGGTCTGAACCTCACCATCTCGGATTTTCTTGAACTTTGGCACATGTGTACTATTGGTATAGACTTGGAAAAATATGAAATTTTACTGTGATATGTCAACTGGTTTATGAGTTACAGAGCTGTAAAGTTGCCAAAAATGGGCCGAAAAACAGGGAACCCCGTGTTTTTGAATTACTGTAGAAGCTTTCCTAAGTGAGCTACAGGCTTGGGATTGGTGTCATTTTATAGCATATATAATGCCCTTTCCTGTGATATGCGACACCATATGGGTTAGGATTAATAAAGTTTGTTAAATTTAAATTTAAAATTTAAATTTTTTAAAAAGTACATATTTTAAAATTTTAAAATTAATTCTATGAATAGCTAATAGTGTTATGAATCACTGGGCAAAATATTAATTTGGGACCACAATGGCTTCATTGTTAAAAAAAATTAAGACTAAAGCTCCAATCCGATTAATTCAACTCTGAATTCATGTTAATATAATAATGCTAATAATAATTCCACTAATAAGTCCAAAGTAAAACATACTGTTAAGTAATAGGATCTCTTTATTATTTTAAGCTTGAAAAGGCTTCATTTGTTTGACATGCATCACTTTCTAGAAGGACATATGTAAGTTCTTCCAGTCAGAGTCACAGGATAAATTTTTATCAAAACATCCATTACTGAGACCCAAAGAATATCGGCATTTCTTGGATACGAGATGATTTAGAGGGTCCAGCTGGATGAAGAAAAGTTACTTTTACTTCATCAAGTTCTTCATTTTTCTCTAAAACATATCCAAGCCACCAGTTTCTTTATAGACTACACTGATATAACCTGATTTGTCGGCTAATTTTAGTTTATCAGGGAATTTTGAAACTTCGCAAGCTTCTGATTTCATAGAAACGTTTTTAACCAATATTTTGGATTGACTTCTGGGAATGAAAGCATGGTATTGCTGTGTTCCTTTAATAGCCAATGCTTGAGCAAACCGATTTTTTAAAAAACACTCAGATTCAACATAGTCTTCCTGGGTTGAATATGCAAAGTCTATGTTGGTGATGTTTTCTACTGCCCACTCAAAAAGTTGTAGTGAAGTTTGGATTTGATTTCCATAGGGTCGTTGCAAACTGGCACGAGCTGCCAGTCTCTTTACCGAACCCCCTACGCCATCACAAGGCCCTTTGCCGACTTAAACCAACTTAAAGAGGCTGTTATCTCAGCCAAAGAAGACTGTTCTTGAACAAAGATATTGAATTGAATTATTTTTGTATAATTTGATTAACTGCATAATTTCATTAAAATAATATATTATAATTAATATGAATAATTACTGTAATCATAATTATTAATTCTAAAAATGATTTCAAAATCAATATTTTAAATCTTAATAATTATTAATTTTGATTCATTGATTCATTATTACTATTTTCAATTTATTTATTACTTTAATTTTATTAAAATATATTTTCCATGTAAAGGAGCTTTAGTCTTAAATTTTTTTAACAATGAAGCCATTGTCGTCCCAAATTAATATTTTGCCCAGTGATTCATAACACTATTAGCTATTCATAGAATTAATTTTAAAATTTTAAAATATGTACTTTTTAAAAAATTTAAAATTTAAATTTTAAATTTAAATTTAACAAACTTTATTAATCCTAACCCATATGGTGTCGCATATTACAGGAAAGGGCATTATATATGCTATAAAATGACACCAATCCCAAGTCTGTGGCTCAATTAGGAAAGCTTCTACAGTAATTCAAAAACACGGGGTTCCCTGTTTTTCGGCCCATTTTTGGCAACTTTACAGCCCTGTAACTCATAAACCAGTTGACATATCACAGTAAAATTTCATATTTTTCCAAGTCTATACCAATAGTACACATGTGCCAAATTTCAAGAAAATCCGAGATGGTGAGGTCAAAAATGGTCTTTTTTTGTGTTGATTTGACATGGAATGACCCTACAGTAATAGTACGAAGGGTCAATTTTACAAGCGTATGGTGAACCAACTGCCTAAAAGACCTTGGTTTAAAGGTCTTGGCATGAACAAAAGATTGGTTACTACAATTAGCAGATTGAGAGCGATCCATGCAGTCTGCGGGTCGTACCGACATCGAATCGGTAAACGAGCTACTCCGTTGTGCGAAAAGTGTAAGGAGGAAGAAGATTTTAAACATGTCGTCATGGAATGTTCACTGTATAAGAAAGAAAGAGATGAGCTGTTCATCTCGCTTTACAAAAATTTGAGTGCGCCGTTTTGATACAAAGATATCATCTTTTCTAATAATGTCTTTGCCCTGCAACCTGTTGAAGACGTGATTAACAAATATACTTGTGGATAGGAAGTTACATAGTTAAGATCAAATATCCTGGGAAGGAATGAACTTTGAAGTTGGCAGTATGTATAAAAAGCCAATGCCCCCCCCCCAAAAAAAACAAAAAGAAACTTAAATGAGCGGAGTTTGAAGAAAAATTATGAGTTAGAAGTTTAAGAAAGGCTGAGAGTGTTCCATCCAGATTTCTTGGTTAGCTCAGCCCTGAAGCCTGAACAGAAGCTAAGCCATTGATAATAGATAATTGAAACACTTTCTGCAGTAAATATGTGAAGATCTGTGCAATTATATAAGCAAATTAGAGCTAAATTTAGATTGAACTTAGAAAGATGCAGGAATATTGTGTATGTACACATATAAAGATGATATGTTGGCCTAAGTCTTTGATGTAGTGGCTGATCACGATGAAGGGAGGTCATGAGAAACTAGTTGTAAACCAGGAGCAGTTTCATAGCTGGAGGCGGTTGGGGGTGGCCGGCTCAGAGGAGCTCCTTTCCTAAGTGCTTGCCTTTCCTACTAACCTCGTAGGATCCCAAGCTCTTTACATCCCCGGCTTGAATGCAGGACCATCATGGGGTCTCAAAATGTAACCCCTCTTATTTGATCCTAGTTGTACACCAGCCAACCAACACAAACGCATACTTAGATATATCCTTCTGTAGCATGTTTGTAACCTTTCTAGAATTTAAATAACCTCCACACATTGACTCCATAGCCTCCAACAATGTCGCCTCGGCTCTTATGGTCTGCTCATGCTCTAGTCTGCCGCTCTTGTCTTTTCCACTCTCTCTCACAAAAAAAAAAAAAAAACACGGTACAAGCTATCGAGAGCTACCGCATCTATGGAATATATTAGGTCCCTTTAACTCATGGGATATGCACATATACTGTAACCTTTAAGTGACTTTGTAATTCACCCCAATTTATATTACACGTAGTCAATGCCCAAACCCAGTCGAGATTCTAATCTCAAATTACAATATTTTGCAACAGAATCGATTTGGTTATAGTTTAGCATTACTTGGTATTTTTTGGTGTAAGTTAAGTACAGTACAACCTCGATTAACCGGGATTCAGATTAACCGGGATCATGTTCAGTCATCATAAGAACACCCGGATCGGCGCCGAAACAAAAGTTAATTTTCGGTGGCGACAGGAAAACTTTTTGTCTTCCGATGTAACATAATTGTAGGGCGTGGCAACAACTCTTTTTTACCTGATTTTCTTGAAGGGTCATTATGTATGTATGTAAAAACCCAAAATATGGTGCAATTAGTACTGAATTTCTTGGGATTTACCACGGTCTTATAAAAGACCATGGGATTTACGTGTCTCGTAAATGGTTGATTTTCAACTTCACGGTTATATGTAATATTTTTATGGATAATTACCGGCATTATTTTAATCTTCCCAGAGAGCTGCCTAATCTCAAGCTAGTCTTCAGTGTTAATCAGTTCGTCCTACAGAAAACCTCTTTCTTTTGCCCTTTCGGTCAAATTTTTATTTCACTTACGCAATGGAATCCGTTAAGAAAACTGGTGATAAATGTACAAATGTATTATGTAATACTGTGTATTCGGTTTAACCGGGATTTCAGTTTTCCAGGCTGGTGGTCAGCCCGGTTAATCGAGCTTATACTGTATAATTATTTTCATTGGACTTCAGCCTTTTAAACCAATGCCTTCATGAAGAAATTATGTGAGTTTTTTTCACGTTTTGGTGGCCAATAAACCAGAAAGACGTTTGTAAGAGAAATATATTCAATACAAATTGGGACAAACAGTTTTCTGTCTGTATTTATAAAAATAAATACCCCAAAAATTACTAACATTTTTATGTACTATACACAAACTGTGCCACTCTGCTAATGTTTAATATAATACTGTCGACAAAGTGATAGATTGGCTCCCTTCGACAAAGTACCTGTGCTTAAGCAGCACAAAAATGTCTTGCGGTTGTCAGTGAAGTTGTATAACTGCTCGTAGCAAGTACGAACGATAAGAGAGTAAAGTAATGCCTATTTTTTTCAGGCGGGCTTTACGTCCAACTACCTAATTAGGTGGCGTGGACGGAGGCGACTAACAAACGTATCTCACTATAAATTTCTCATATTATACAGTAAATAAAATCCAAGGCCTCGACCGGGAATTGAACCCTGTTTGCACATATTAGCTTTACAGGTCTCGCCTCTAACCGCTCGGCTACCAGATAATTTATTTAAAATAAGTAGAATTATTAAATAAGAACTTAGAAAATTAGTAGTTATGCACACTTTGAATTTACTGATTTAACAATTAAATTAGATTAACGAGCTGGGTAGTTTCTCTCCTCCTGCTCATCACGCACCAATCTATCTCATCCACTTTCTAATTTACTTATTGTATATGTTTACACAAATTATTAATAACTAAATAAATTAAAAAAAAATAGATTAACAATTTTCTAGTATAATAAATAATTGTAGATTACAATTAGACAATCTGGCAGCAAAACAGCGTTATTACAGAAATTAAACCCTCTTTACCATCATGTGGTTTTAATGCCTGCTAACCTCTCCCAAAACTTCGACTAAAATGAGTTATCATTTTTATAATTATTTTCAATTTCAGTATCCCTATTTAGAATTCTACAAATTAGCAACATACAAGTTTTTTGAATATTTAAATGTATTTTTGAGAAATGTGAAAGTTTAAACTTTAAATAGCCATTACCAAGTTTTCGCGTTGGAATAGAAAAAAAAAAATAAAATAAAATAAGCACACCACAAACCAAATAAACAAATTATGTTACCAAATTTAAGCTTGAACCCCGCTATAGGGCGGATTCACTGAACTGTAGAGGAAATTAGGCTCAGAGGGGTCCGTCAAAGCTAACTAACTTTGATTAATTAGAGAGAGACGGCTAAACTAGAATCCCTCAAAGGATAAACTGAATGAAGACAGGAAGATATTTCCCAGGCTTTCCGACTGTTAGGCAAACAAATCTAAATTTTACTAAATTTCGGATAAAACCTTGGAAACTGGAAAATATATACAATATATTTTTTTTTGAGCAATTTATAGAAATTAAATATACAATTAGCAAAATACTAGAATGTTACAAACATTAAACTGGATTTGTTAAATTTTGTAACGTAAATTATGTGGTACAAACTTAGAAACCACTGTTACCTCGAAGTTCTCCCAATGACCACTAGGTGTGCTAGCGGACAAACAATTCTAGACTTTCTGATTGGGATCAAAATTGGTTTAGAACTCTTTGTAAAATAAATTTAACAACTTAGCCTGTGACAGTAGCTGAATGTTGGAAATGTGGTTAGGTCACCAGTAATTGGGTAAGATCTTTGACTTTATCCGTCTTAGATCGCCTGTTTAGTATCCCTGACCTGTGTCGGACTTCCATCCGCCGTCACAGGAAGTGAAGTCGAAATCTTAGAAACCATTAAGCCCGAAACCGTTCAAGGGTGAGACGGATAAAATCAAAGATTTATTAGAACATTTTGAATATGAAGATGATATGCGGTGGAGCGTACTGGATGAAGAGAGACTGACTGACAAATAAGCATGTGAGCGAGATGAAGATGATATGGTGGAGCGTACTGGATGGGGAGAGACTGTCATACAAATAAGCATGTGAGTGAGATGAAGATGATATGCGGTGGAGCGTACTGGATGAAGAGCGACTGACTGACAAATAAGCTTGTGCGCGAGATGAAGATGATACGCACTAGAGCGTACTGGATGAAGAGCGACTGACTGACAAATAAGCATGTGAGCGAGATGAAGATGATACGCACTAGAGCGTACTGGATGAAGAGCGACTGACTGACAAATAAGCATGTGAGTGAGATGAAGATGATACGCACTAGAGCGTACTGGATGAAGAGCGACTGACTGACAAATAAGCATGTGAGCGAGATGAAGATGATACGCACTAGAGCGTACTGGATGAAGAGCGACTGACTGACAAATAAGCATGTGAGCGAGATGAAGATGATACGCACTAGAGCGTACTGGATGAAGAGCGACTGACTGACAAATAAGCATGTGAGCGAGATGAAGAAGATGTGCGGTGGAGCGTATTGGATGAAGAGCGACTGACTGACAAATAAGCATGTGAGCGAGATGAAGATGATACGCACTAGAGCGTACTGGATGAAGAGCGACTGACGGACAAATAAGCATGTGAGCGAGATGAAGATGATACGCACTAGAGCGTACTGGATGAAGAGCGACTGACGGACAAATAAGCATGTGAGCGAGATGAAGATGATACGCACTAGAGCGTACTGGATGAAGAGCGACTGACTGACAAATAAGCATGTGAGCGAGATGAAGATGATACGCACTAGAGCGTACTGGATGAAGAGCGACTGACGGACAAATAAGCATGTGAGCGAGATGAAGATGATACACACTAGAGCGTACTGGATGAAGAGCGTTTGTCTGACAAATAAGCATGTGAGCGAGATGAAGATGATACGCACTAGAGCGTACTGGATGAAGAGCGACTGACTGACAAATAAGCATGTGAGCGAGATGAAGATAATGTGCGGTGGAGCGTACTGGATGAAGAGCGACTGACTGACAAATAATCATGTGAGCGAGATGAAGATGATACGTACTGGATGAAGAGATATGGAAATATACATATATTTTTTGATGTAAAAAAAATAAAGGTATTTGATTTGATTTTATTTAAACCAGCCTCCAGCTATTAGCTATAATCACAATTCCCAACTGAACTATCTTTTATTCTTTCCAAAACGTTTTGCGTTAATTTTTTATTTTTAAAATATTTTTTTTTTGCAAAATAGTTGAAATATTTACTTAAAATTGTTGTTTTAGAGAACACTATGGAATATTCCAGTCTCATGGCATTACAAAAAAGAAATATTCATCCAGGGAAAACGAGAATTCTTGTTATGAAAATCTCTTTGCCAAGAATTTATGTTAAAGGGTGCAAATATTTTAGAACATAGTTTCTATTCTACCACATAGCTGGCAGTGTAATTGAAACTCGCGAGTCTTAACTTTTAGTGCAGTTGGTAAGTCATTTTAATCTGCATATATTCGTATATGCACAAAATACTAATTTAATTTCTTATTTCTTAAATATGAATTAAGATTAGCTAAAGAAATGAAGTCACGTTTCTGATTTAGTTTGAATGTTTACACACATTCTTCTTTAAAGACTCGAAGAGTATGAGTTCCTTTAAAATAGAGCTTACTAAGTTGCCATCTTTCTCTATCATTCTTGTGTTATAATTTCCTTCTTCACTTTGACATCTCATAGAACTCACTTCTCTCAGATGATCTTGGACTTCTTTTCCCCTATCCCTGCATTCTAGCTTCTTCTTGGCTTTTTTTTTTTCATCCGTTCACATTAAATGAAATATCGAAACTAATCTCCTGAACGGTTACTTCACTAGTACAAATTGTGGTACCTAAATATTCCGAAAATGCTGTGTGGCGGACCTAAATAACGGCAGAGTCTTTCTTAAGAATAGTTTGCTAACCTTTGGGGTTTTTTATTGAAGGAAGATTAGTTCGGAGATCTTAAAATGGTTAGCTCATTTCAACCGTAATATTTTGGCTTAATCTGCTACAGGGTAATCTGTTTGGAAACAAAAAGAGAAACAAGGCAATCTCTCTCTTTGCAAACATTAGGGCCAAAAATGAATCAATGCAAATCCATAAAGAAACAGGTGCTACAAAGTGAAATTTAATGAACTGTTTCTCATTCGCTTTATACATTCTAAATTATACTGTACGGTAGTGAAACATGGACGCCAGGAAGTCAAGAGAGAGGGAGATTGTTGGCAACCGAGATGGAGTTTTGGAGAAGGTCCGCTCGAAAATCCCGTTTAGAAAGAGTAAGAAATTCGGAGTTAAGAAAGACTATGGAAGTAGAGAAGGTGAACATCCTCCAAAGAATTACGGAGAAAAGGTTTGAGTGGCTCGGACATGTTTCAAAGATGGGACCCAGAGAGAAGAAGGAGAAGAGGCAGGCCGAAGCTGTCTTGGCTGAAGATGGCTAAGGAGGATATGGCGTTTCGATAGAAGATGCGAAAAATAGAGAGATCTGGAGAAGTAAAATAAAAAATTAAATTAGTATGGGCGAGGGAATCCTCACTGTGAGGAAAACCTTTAGAAAAAAAATAAAATAAAATATTCCTTACTTTTAAAAAAATAAAAACCTATAATTTCCCAGAGTTGTGGTGAAAATGAATATAAAATTTTGCTTGCAAATAAAATGAAAATTCAAAGCCAGTTTCTTCTAAGTTTTCCTAACCTTAAGTAAGCACCTAGACGATGAATGTGTGAAGCGAATGTATTTGTAGGTAAGAACGGAGAGTAAGTGATATTCTAGTGATAAGCACCTAGACGATGCTGGCTGTATGGCGGAAGCCAATGCCAAAAAAAAAAAAAAAAAAAAAAAAAAAAAAAAAAAAAAAAAGTAAGAACTGATTATTATTTTCCTGCATTTTTATTGAGCAAAGAGTACAAAGTGATTTAAATTATTTTGCTTGTATTTTTACAAGCTAGATGAAAGGAAGCCCGTTAACTGAAAAGCAATTTCTCAAGATGATTACGGGCCGCCATTGTTAACTTTGAATACAAGTTACGGGGCCCTGTGAAAAACACTGTGAAAGCATAGATGTCGGAAAAGCAAGAAAATTAGTATTTTAAATCATTCTAAAAGTGACCTAACTACTGGTATTTCAAGTGTAAAGCATGTTCAGGAATCGCCAGGTAATAACACTCGACAATACTGCGCCAGAAGTGTTATCTCCTACCACCTGTATTTGGAGGAGATAGAAAGCAGCTGTAGTCGAACTTCTGTCTATTACCCTCTACTCTCATTCATAAATATTGCTATTATTCTAATTTTATTCATTATCATAAATTTAATAGGCAATTAATAATTTTATTACCTTTAGTTTAATTATATAACCTGATCAATTTCAAACCTTTACATTTCAGCTTCTACTAGAAGCATAAAACAGAAAGTAACGCATTGTGGTGTAAATCTGGTGAACACAGAAAGAACACAGAACACTGAGCTAACTGACCGAACTTCTAACCAAAATAAACTCAAAAAAACTCACCGATTTATTCGACTTTGAAACATTCTCAAAAATCGGTGCAGCTTAATTAAACAATAAAAAAAAAATTAGCAATCTATCCTCAGACCACAGTCCTGTCTTACTAAACCTATACCCACTTTATAGATTACACTCTATCGTGGTAATCTAGAAGAATAACTGGACATACTTCGGCTATAATTAAGATACAACTACTTAAAGACAAAGTAAATGAATTTTTGGTGACATAAAGCAGAGCATATGGATTTTCAAAATCTACACGACCTCTTACGAGAACTCTACCAATTCAAAATCTACACGACCTCCTGCGAGAACTCTATCAATTCAAAATCTACACGACCTCCTGCGAGAACTCTACCAATTCAAAATCTTCACGACCTCCTACGAGAACTCTACCAATTCAAAATCTACCGTTTCAAATCGCAGCCAAAAAAAAAAAGACGTGCTAGAAATTAATGGCGAACGTATGAGTACCCATCGAACTAATTAATTGAAGGTTAAATTAAACATTAATGACAAATTAATGAAAAGAGGACTTGCGTCAAAGTTTTCAAATATCTCAAATATTTTTAGCTTTAGCAAATTAAAAAGAACTGTTAGAAGCTGAATCCAAGACACTAATTAGAAGGCGGCTAATCTTTAACTGAAGTCGAAATGTGTATTTTAAATTTTCCGTTCGAAGTTTATTGTAACCCAATACGTCATCCTTCAATTTGATTATTAGAAAATTACTTAAATTTAGCATTTATATTTGCATAGATTGTACGCAACACTTTTTTCTACAAATTATTTATTCACTGTTCAGAGAAAATTTAAAACGTGGCCTACACAATACTTAGATGTATTAAGCTCGATTCCCCAGTCTAAGACTTGGATTATTACTAAAAAGCAAAAGTACTTCGTTTACACTCAAAAAGTTCGCTTCCTTTCAAATAGCGCTGCAATGCATATTTCATGCCCTTCTACCCTTTGCTCCAATTCCCTTTTAGTACCTTGTAGTTAGATTTTAGAAGTGGGTCAGTTAGAGTTTTTTATTTTAAATCCTGCATTCGTTTTTATGAATGGAATGCTCTTCAACAATATTGTACGATTTTTTACGCAGTTTAAGCAACTTTTTACTGCATATTTTTGCAGTAATTAAGTCCCCATTGATTTCTTGAATTAGTCATCATAAATAAAATTTAAGATTCTAACCTCCTTATAGAGGATTGTGTAACTTAATATTTTCATCTGTTTTCCACCCATCTAAAGTCGTCTCTCTCAAAAGAGAGGTTAATATTTCAGTACCACGGAGGTACACAACACTATGTCCAATTTTAAATGTTTTACAGGAAAGCAAATGAAAGATTTTTTCGCGGTTTTTCCTTACTTATAAGCCCACGGGAGTTATTTTGCTTAAATCTTTGGTGGATAATAAGTAGGGAACGGATTCGTATATATTTACATATTTTTTTCTAGGCAATTTACAGACGTTTTTCAACTAGAAGTATTCATACTGACACTTTTTAAGCCGTTTGAGTCTACTTTTATTTCACATATTTCCACATATTTGGATGTTATCGCATATTTATACATATTTGATTAAAATAAATAAATATTTCTACGTATTTAATCAAAATATGTACATATTTTTCATTTTGGGCATATTTTCATAATTGGGAGGTGGTTGACAGGAACTGTGAACCACAGACTGTAGGGCTGTGAATCACAGTGGGTACAATGTTTATTGTAATTTATACAGAATGCTGCTAAACAGTGACGGGCACTTGTTAGTTCTTTGAAGTTGTCTGACGTTGTCTGTTCTTTCAGCTCGTTCGTTGAAGTGTCCAATTCCTTTCGTTCGGTCACTTAGTGTATTCTTTTTTGGGTGAAATGCCACGAACATCGGCCTCAAACAAACAACTGGTTGCTAAATATCTTCGCGAGTTTCCAGCAGAACTTTTTCGAAGTGATGGAGACATTTTGTACTGCACAGCTTGTGACAAGCGCGTTTCTTACTCTCAACGTTCCCAAGTCACCCAACATATTGCCACCGGATCGCACATAGAGAATAAAAACAGAAAGAAAGAGAGGACGTCCTATCAAGCCTTCCTTACATCTCCATCATCAAGTAAGTCTACTCTGAGTACAGATCTGTGTCGGGCTTTGGTTAGAGCAGATATCCCTTTCCACAAACTTAAAATTCCTCATTTCAAAGGATTCTTAGAGACCTATATTGGGAAAACAATGCCTGACGAGAGCGCTCTGAGGAAAAACTACCTGGAAGATATCTATAAAGATACACTAACCAAAATTCGAGAACATATCAAAGATGGACCGATTTGGGTGTCAATTGATGAAACCACTGACGTTGAGGGCAGGTATATTGCCAATGCAGTTATTGGAAAACTTGACAGTGATGCTGATGTGGATTCAAAGCCATTCCTTTTGAACTGTGAGGTTCTCGAAAAATGCAATCATTCCACCATTTCACGATTTTCATTAAAAAAAAATGTCCATTTTACTTAAATATTCCAGAAAATATTTTAAGAAAATCACATATTTTCCACATAATTGACGAAAATAAATGCATATTTTAATTAAATATTTGGCATTTTTAAATACATAAAAATCCGTTCCTTTATTTAATAAGTAACATAGATGCACCTTAACAGATGGTTGGGTAATAAAAATCAATAATTTTGTAAAAGAAACATTAAAAATTTTTTTTGAAAAAATGGACTTAGTGTTGTGTACCTTCGAGTTACTGATTTCTTTTTTGTTTTTTTAACTATTTCCAAATTAATCAAATTTACTTTATTTTAATTTTCTTAAATAATCAAGTGAGAACACTTTTGTTTGCATTTTCTATACTTTTTAAGCAATTTATTACATTAATTTTACATGTTTTTTATTATTATACGTGCGCTGTTTGCATTCAATTATCTATTTGAATTACTATGAGTTCAACATGATTGTATCATAAATGCATACAACTCCTTGCTTGTAAAGTGTATAACTTAAAACGTAAAAAATAAATTAGTATCAGTATACATATCTACAGTCGTGTAAAACAGTAACCAGTTTTAGATTTAAAAAAAAACTCATTTTTATTTAATGAAGCCTAAAAATAATGTAACAACTATAAAATTCTTAATTTGTTTCAAAATGTATGCCAATTTATTGTTTCTTTTTTAAAGAAATAGTTATTTATTTAACAAGTGTGGAAAGTAGTACTTTTCCTCACGCGAGGCAGGGTTTGCACATCGCTTCGCTCGCTCGTGCAAGTGCAAATTGCCGAGTGTGAGGAAAATACTTGACACTCGAGTTAAATATTATATTTTTTCTGCAACCATTAGATTTATTAACTAAAAAAATTAAAAATTTCATTTTTACAGTCTACAAAAAGTAATTTATTTATTATAAACATTTATTGTTATATTACAATTATTTACATTACTTACGTATTTACATTACTTATTACATTTTCTGCTGTTTCTTTTATTGATAGAGGAGTGTTTTCTAAACAGGAATCACTAGAATCCATTTTAAATTTCTATAAGGTAACACTATAACCTTTTTAACTGTTATAATTAAAAATATCTAATTATTTATTAAAGTATTATTTTTATTTCTATATTCCTTTCAATTTTTATTTTATTTTTTAATATTCGTTTTTTAATTATTTAAATAAAATAAATTTAAATAAGCTTATTAGAGTTTTACAGAAAATATTTATGTTAATAACAAAACTTCTTATATCAAGGAAGCACAATAAAGTTTTTCCACACACTTGTGCGGAAAGTGACACTAATGGGAATTTCCCCCCACTAGTGTGGGAAGTTGGGCATTACACAGCTGATTTTAATTGAGTAATGAGAACTTCCCTACATGGTTGCAAAAAAAACAACAGATTTTTAAACTTATTTTTATTTTAATTTTCTGTAAATTAAGAATTCAAATTGGCGAGAAATCAGTCCAAATAAAAAAACAACCACTCGTCTTTTTGCCAAAGTTTCGACAAATATCTTGCCTTCTTCAGAGCGTGGCTATGCGGGTTGGTTGAGTTACAGAAAACTGCTGTATGGCCACGCCCTGAAGAAGGCAAGATATTTGTCGAAACTTTGGCAAAAAAGATGCTGTTGTTTTTATTTCTGGACCGATTCCTTGCCAATTTGAATCCTTAATATACTGTAACGAAGTTGACCTGGGCGGAGAAGAAAGGCCTAGATTGTTCTAGAGGTTGAACGACCAAAGTCGGTAACAGGCCACCACTGTGTGAACAAAAGGGCGGTATCTACTTGTGGCAGAAAAGAAAGGCCTAGATTGTTCTAGGGGTTAAGCGACTAAAGCCGGTAACAGGCCACCACTGTGTAGACAAAAGGGCTAGTCTCTACCTGAACTAGAAAGGTAAGGGCTAGATTGTTCAAGGAGTTAGTGACCTGTGTAGCCAGCTAAGAGAAAGGCCTCAGTTGGGGTGGTGGCATATGTGTTTCCCAGCCAGTGATTGACAGGTAGGAGCGTGACAGAGAGTAGGAGGAGGGCGGCCCCAACTGAGGTGGTGGCAGTATGTTTTCTCCAGCCAATGAACGTCAGGAGGGCGTGGAAACTTATGCTCAGAGAGTTGGAGGAGGGCAGTCCCAGTTGGAGGGAGGCACCCAGTTAAAAGGAGGCAGACACAGCTGGAGAAGTGTTTCAATTGAGTTTTCTAATCAAGTGTTAAGAGTTTTCAAGCAAGTTTTAAGGAGTTATTAGAGTTTATAGTTATTAGTCAAGTTTATGAGTTAGTCTTGGAGAGTCAGTGTTGCGGAGTGCTTCAGTGGTAGCTAGTTGGGCAATTAGTCAGTTGATGAGTAGAGCTGTGTTAGTGCAGCTGAGACTAGTGCAATTCGGTGCAGTGCGGACCAGTGGTCAGTCGGGGAACAGTTTTGTGGCGTTACGAAGTGAGTAAGTAACAGTAAACTGTTGTGACTGTTGTAAATGGTGACTGTAATGAATAGCGTTAGTTGCTTGTAAATGTTAATGTTAGTTAATGTTAATGTGTTAATAAATCAGGTTATTACTTACAACATTAGCGAGTTTTATTAGTTAATCAAACCCATATTATTTAATAACTAGTGGCAGGCATTAGTTGTGAAAGTAAAGTTTTTTTTTTTTTTAGAAAAACTTTACAATACTATTTTTAGGTCACTAAACCCAATATAAATTCATATCCATAATTTCTGAATGTTTAGAATATTTATACATGTATGTATGTATAAACTTAGGATGGATGATTTGCGAGGAATCGGTCAAATAAAACAACTCGTCTCTTTGCCAACGTTTCGACAAATATATTGTCTTCTTCACAATTTACGGCCACGAAACCAATATATTCATGTATGTATAAATTTGAGTAGGAAAAAAAAAGGTTTGATTAACTAAATAAGATTTATTTTTAATTAATTGTTTGTACAAAATAAATAAAAAAAAGTATAACGTCTTGCAATGTTCTGAGGGAATTATCTGTATACGAATGTTGTAAGGGGTAACTGCAAACCTCTTCCACTGCTCACTTTTCTATCCTTTTATGAATAGTACAGCCGATTTATACCTGGAAGAAGTCAATAGAAAGGAAAAAAAAAATCCTTTAAAGGATTTCTTCTCCTTTCAATTTGTAGATGCTGACAAATTGTCGAAAGAGTAAGAAGAAGGAGGCGCAAGGTTTTTGCTAAAGGGTGATTTTATTGCCTTTGATTGGACACTTAGGAATGTTCAGGATGAATCTAAAAAAAAAGAAGTAAGTCAACCGTACAAGAACCGTGTCTTGTAAAGAATCTGGGTTATATCAATCAAATGACACTTCAATTTATACTTGGGTTCATTCTTTTTGTGTGTTTGTAAGTCAAGCATTCAAATTGAATTGAAAATCAATCCAATGTAGAATTAAATAATTCTCTGACATTGGATTTATCGTAATAATTATTTTAGGCTAAAAGTCCTGAATTATTTCTGTATTTAATTAAAACCGAATTCTTAGGTACTTCAAAACTGAAAACGCAACAAATAGAAAAGATGTTAGATGCCAGAAAATCGGCCGAAAAGAACAAAAAATACTGTGTTCTTAACTACAAATGGATTTTGTTTTTTCGCTTTGTAGTCCAGTAACTAAATTTCATATTCATTTGTTTGGCATTACGTGTTCGGATGCGCTCTCGGCTCTCGTAGCTTTTTGAGCCAAAAAGGTGTTTTGTTCAGGGCTAGCGAACTTCATATTAATTCATCCCACAGCCTCTGCTGAACAGGTTCCGCGGGTCTTGACCTTTTCTATGACGAGTGCCAATGCCGATTAAATCTGACTTTATGCCTTCCTAGTAAGGCAGGAAAGGTTGGAAAACATTTCCACAAGGTATTCTGCCTAGAAGGTGGGTTCAGCCCTAGTAGAGACCATGATATGAGATCAGGAGGTGAGCGAATTTACAGGGTACGGTTAAAATAACCTCCCTATTTTAAAATGTAAAAGCACAAGTTTTCAGTACCCCCACACTAGATTAAAAAGAACAGAACTAAACAGGCGCTATCGACTACTTGAAAGACTTTTAGACGATAGATCAAAACTCTCTCTGGACAAGAAAAGACTGATTTCTACTTCTACTTTGAAACCCATCTGGGCGTATGGAATTGGGCTGTGGGGTTCCAACAAACGCTTCAATCTCCAAAGGATTCAATCGCTACAATATAAAATACTTCGAACTATTGTAAACGCTCCATTTTATGTCTCCAACCTGACTATACACACCCAAGTAGCTAAAACACGATAAAGAAAACTCCACTTCAGTCTGCAATCTTATATTAAACCTATAGCTCAAAATCTTTCTTCTAGAACTCTTCCTGACAACCCCACAAGACGCCTTAAGAGACAGTGGCCTCGTGATTTTCTCTCAAGCGAAGAGAGTGACTAACAACCTAATATTCTGGAGTGTTACCACTGGGTAACTTCTCCACTCGTTTGTTTCATTTATTACTCTATTGTATCATTGTTACTTCTAGCGCCAACGCGCTGATTGCAGCAAAAATAAACGCCAGAAAAGTTTTCACTGTGCAACAAATTTACTTTTTTAGACTCAAGAAGTTTTTACGATATAGTTTTAAAAAGGATATCAGACAAGTGGTGACCGGGATTGTTAATGCATTGCTGCGAGCGCCCTCTTAAGCTCTCAGAAAGCTCAGTAATACATGGCCATAGTCATAGAGGGAATTTAGGTATTCACACGAGAGGATGTTCTATATACGAGGTGTGGCTATTAAATAACGAGACTGATGCTGCTACAGAAGAACTATGCATGCGCCAAATCCTAACGACCGACAGCTGTGCAGCAAAAAGCCTTCTCTTTCGATTGCAGCGTCTCACGTGCTTGTAGAGAAATCTGTCTGACCGGAACCGTCGTTTGTGTAAGAGGTGTTAGTTTCGTTTTGCAGAAAACATGATACTACACATGTAGTTGAGCAACGAATTGTCGTGAAATTTCACATGAAACTTGGTGAAACCGCTACTGAAACTTATCTTTTATTAAAAGAAGTTTATGGCGATGAATGTTAATCACGTGCGCGAGTTTTTGAGTGGTTCAAGCGTTTCCAAGATGGCCGAGAAGTCTTCGGAGATGATGACCTCCCTGGTCGCCCTTCCACGTCCAAAACGGATGAAAATATCGATTATAATTAATCAACATTACTACCGTGAGGTGCTCGCTTAACTTCGTGAAAGAGTAAGGAAAAAACGGCCCGATTTGTGGAAGAACAAGTCACGGGGTTCTCCATCAAGACAACGCGCCGGCTCACACTGCATTGTCTGTCAAGACGTTTCTAGCCAAGTACAACATCCCAGTTTTAGGCCATCTGCCTTATTCGCCTGAACTGGCCCCATGTGACTTTTATCTGTTCCCCAAAGACAAATCTACATTACGATAAAAGTCCGTTGAAGCTGCGAGAGAAAAAGCGGCACGTGTCATGCAGGAGCTCACAGAAAAAGACTTCCAGCACTGTTTCGAACAATGGTAAATTCGCATGGGGCTTTGTAGGAGGGGAGGGGGTGTATATTGAAGGTGATAATAACTAAATATGTTTAAATTTAAAATAAAATGTTTTTAAGCAATAGTCTTGTTATTTAATAGCCACACCTCGTATAGAGTTCCACCAAATCTTGCAGGTCAAGGTTCCATTTAGGACACCTCCCACCATCCCAGGGTAGAGCGGAAATAAGTTCGAGAAGAGACGAACATTAGGGGGCACTAACGACCTCAGTTGTCGATGCGCAAGACAAAAAAACAAAAAAATGATCCAGCCTGAAAAATCAAATTTTCTTAATTTCTATTTTCTTTGTTCATCTTGAATAGATGGATAGAATTGAACTTCACCTTCGAAAGAACTGTTTCGAAACTCCATTTTTAGCAAAGGCTTAATGAATTGGATATGTGATTAATGAAAAACGATAACAGCAAGGTTTTGAACATGTGCTGGCTAAGCGTTTATCACCAATTGTACCTACCAAGCTGAATGCTATTGATCAATACGTAGCCAAACTATACTAACTTTAACCGCAATGTAACTGCCTTTAACACATCATTTGAGTATTTTCATTAGTATTATTATTATTTTCATACAATATTTAGAAATCAACATAAATGATTATTATTTTTTATGGAAAATATTTTAATTAAATAAAACATAATTAAGAGGTGTAAGAAACACCTTTATGCGCTACTTTTCAAAGATTATTTTTTAATGGTTTTTCTCTTTTCAAAATGTTGAGGTTTAGGCAAATAAAAAGGTTATGTTAGGTTTTACAAATAGTTTAGAACATCCAACGGCTCGACAGATATCGAATCTACTTCACGGTAGTTTTACGAACTGTTTTTGTACAAAAGAGTTCAAATTAACATGTTTATTTCCTTATTTCCGTCAGTCCGTATCTGGTTCGACATTCCTTAAAGTAGGCCCTGGACCTCCTCAACAAGTTTTCCCCATTCATCCCGGTCTACGGCCTTAAGGCGCCATCTTCTTACTCCAACCCGACGAAAGTCTTCTTCCATATCAACCACAGCCATCTTAGTCGAGGGCGCCCTTTGAATTCTTCTGCCTCCTGGGTTTTCTTTTAACAGTTTTCGGGGCACCATTCTCGCAAGCATCCACTCCACGTGTCTCAACCATCTCAATCTCCCCTTCTTTATTTGGGCGACTATGTCTGGTTCTCCAAACAATTCCATCAATTCAAGGTTCTTTTTGATTTTCTAGTCGTCATACATCTTTATGTATGTACTAAATAATCTCTTAGTAATCCAGAAATATCTAGAACTCTTAACCTGGAATTCACATACTAGACTCTTTTATATTCCCCCATTTCGACTATGGTTGCTTAGTGTATGGCGGTCTTTCTGGTGATATTGAAGCTAAGCTCAAGCGCCTCATGAACTGCTTCATAAGATTTATTTTCAGCATTTCCACACATTTCCACGCATTTCGCACTGCTACGATGAGTTGAAATGGCTTTTTCCTGTCTATCGCCGCCAATATTTTTTGGCTTCTTTCCTTTTTCAAGTCATCCAGTCTCAAAGGCCATCCTATATTTTTCAACTCCTCAAGTTTAAATCCTCCATCCATTCCCGTAATAACAGATCTCGCTCATCTGATCTCTATACTCCCTCTCACCGTACCTCATCCTTTGACAACTTGCCTTCATCTGTCCGCCATGCTCCTACCCTATCTATCTTTAAATCCCGTCTATTCAGTTATCTCCTTTCTATTCAGCTTCCTCCGAAATTCTAATTGTTTTAATTTATTTCCTTAATTTCTGCTGTTATTTTTATTTTCACTTTTTGTTAATACTTATTTATTTATTTATTTTCTGTTTAATCACAGGCCAAACTATTAAGGCCTCTATTTGTTCCTGTATTTATTCTTAGGGGACAATTGTCCCAGAATAATAAATTTCTTTTCTATTTCTATTTCTATTTCTATTTCTAAACGGAAAGAATTAAACTAACAAACTTGCCGAAATTGATATTAAAAAAATACAGAACATTTCACAATCGACATAAGCTCTCTACTAACATAAACGTTGGATGTTATACAAAATCACGGTCATCACATTAATAACCAGAGGTATGTTGGCAATTGTTAATGGTATTAAAACCATTACATCCTATTCTGGGTAGATGTGTTACAGCTTAGCCAATTACAAGTACCTAAATCAATACTTATTACTAAAGCTTCGGCTTCGGCCAATCAGTGAATCCGTAATTACTATTTTCATAACCTATCCAACCTAACTATGGACGAGTAATGCGTGAAATTTATTTGTCTACAGTAACTGATACATTCTAGTGAAGTTAGCAGTGAAACTGTTCTCAGTGGTTGGTAAGGATAATTAAGAATTAAATATTATTTCTATTTACTGTTGTCGCTGAAAATAAGACTCTTATGATTGCATCAAATTAAAAAAAAAATGGTTTCTTCCGAGAATATATTTTGAAATCTTCAAATAAAAATCAAAAAATCTGGGGTGGCAAGCGCACGATTTGTTACCATAGTTTACGATAATTTAATCGTTCGTTAATTTAATCGATAATCGTTCTAAAAAGATTGTTACACTTCGATATTAGATTAGATTAGATTATCGGGGTGGAACCTATGCCCCACGGCACCGTAGCCAAAAGAGGCTTATTGTGCCATTCCTTTTGGATCTAGCAATCTCCTTTAACTATCCAGTGGTCTAATTTAATTTTGGATGTAGACGATAGATTCGAAACTGTATCCCCCGATTTTGTTATCATTAGGTTTTTTGGATTGCCTCCATATATGATAGCAAATTTAAAGACGTATTCACGTCAAAAAATACCAGTTGCTGGAGCAGGATACCCCGAAACTTGACCACTCTTAGATCCTGGGGTTCCTCCTTTATCTGGAACGAAGGATGTTGCAGAAACTCGTATTGTAGGTAAGAGAACACTTAGAGCTTAAAGTGGCAGTGCATTGTCACAACCTCGAAAAAAGTATTAATAATTATGATTTTTGGAAACAATTTACCTAGTTGAAATGAATAAATTGGTTTACGAGGGTCGTTTGAAAAGTCCGTGCAAAGTCAGAGAGATAGCACTTCTGGCGCGTATCGAGGTTATGTTTAGTTAGTAGCATCTCTTGGAAGAACACACACCAAGTTTCAGCCAGATCGGTCTATTTCTTTGTGTTTGGCATTCGTTTGAATCGAGGAAGTCGAGTGATTTTCAAAAAATGGACGAAAAAGAATTTCGTGTGTTGATTAAACACTACTTTATGAAAGGCAACACGCCTCAGGAGACTAAAGAGAAGCTTGATAAACATTATGGTGACTCTGCACCTTCGATTAGAACAGTTTATAAGTGGTTTCTAAATTTTCGGAGTGGCCATATGGGCACAAGTGACGCTGAACGTTCTGGACGCCCTGTTGAGGTTACTACTCCAGAAATCATTGATAAAATCCATGATATGGTGATGGATGACAGAAGAGTCAAGGTGCATGAGATTGCTAGTGCTGTGGGCATCTCGAATGAACGGGTACATAATATTTTGCATCAACATTTGGACATGACAAAGCTATCCGCAAGATGGGTGCCGCGATTGCTCACGCTTGACCCAAAAACGAAATCGTGTGAAGTGTTGCAAAGACGGTTTGCAGCTGTTCCAGAAGAATCCGCAGGACTTTAAGCGTCGTTTCGTCACTGTGCATGAAACATGGATTCATCACTACACTCCTGAGACCAAGGGGGAATCTGCGCCAAAAAAGGCGAAGACCGTTCCTTCGGCCGGAAAGATTATGGCGACTGTCTTTTGGGATTCGCAAGGAATAATCCTCATCGACTATCTGGAAAAGGGTAAAACTATTACAGGTGCATATTATTCAAAAACCGAGCTGCAAGAAAAACGCCTACGATTGGTCCACAAAAAAGTCCTTTTCCATCACGACAACGCACCAGCTCACACCTCAGCAGTTGTGGTCGCAAAATTAATGGAAATAGGGTTCCAACTCGTTTCACATCCCCCCTATTCTCCAGACTTGGCTCCCTCGGACTACTATTTGTTCCCCAATATGAAGAAATGGCTGGCGGGAAAAAGATTTTATTCAAACGAGGAGGTGATTGCAGAAACGAATGGCTATTTTTCAGACTTGGACAAATCCTATTATTCGGAAGGGATCAACAAACTAGAGCAGCGTTGGACGAAGTGTATAAGCCTAAAAGGAGACTATGTTGAAAAATATAAAAGGTTTACCCCAAAAAATAAAGTAGTTTTTATTTTTGCACGGACTTTTCAAACGACCCTCGTAATTATTTCAAATCCATGTATTGAAGAATATCAATCAGAGCGAATAAAAATAATGGTTGCTATTTACGTAATACGTATGTAGTTTTTAATTGAAGAATAAGCAAAATATAATTAAACAGTCTGCCGAAATATGGGATTCCAATTAAAACCACACAATAACTAATAAAAATAAATGATTTACAGTTAGTGCTAGATATACAAAATGTAATTTAATTTTTGTCCGTGGATATTAAATTTCAAGTGCCTTCTTAATTGAATATTTTTATAAATTGTTTTATTGATTTCCTATCTTCACATGAAAATGTTGTATTTAATAAATTGTGTTTGCTGCGAATTTATTTATTTTTAGTTATCATGGTAACGGATCTCTAACTTCACATAAATCTTTTGCTACATCCCCAGTCTTCGGGCCTTGGCCTCCGAAAGAAATCATCCACATCCAGTCTCCATCTTTAACCATCTGGGCGCCACGAGCTCCACTATTTCCTTGTCCAACTGATCCAGCTACCACTGTCGAGGACTGCTGTGTTTTCTCATGATTATAAAGGTTTGAAATTCATAAACTTCTGGGGAACCCAATCACACTCCCCTAACATTGGAGAGCTCATGTCTGTATCTCATTGGAGTCCAAAAAATTTGTATAAAGCGGCCAACAGGGGCTATAATTAAATATTTTGTTCTTAATTCTAGATTTTTCTCATAAATATCATTTTACTCAGCTATTTCCCATGTGGGACCTATGACATCAAATGAATCAAATGACCTATGAATTGGTACTCAAATGTATAATAATTAACATTTGCATTGCCAATCCGAAGTCAATTTGACTCCGAAGAAATAGGAATTGTTACCCCACATCTCATAGATGTTGAGCATCTCATGCTGAAATGCTCTTAGATATGCTATCCCCACTCTCTCACCATTCGGTAGTCACTGTGCTGAAGACATAGTTCTCTTAGTTTCTTTTTGCACATTAGTTTACTTGAATCATAGGAGTCATTTTGCCTCCAGATTGGCATTACACGTAAATATATCGGAGTCATTTCGACTCCTGATTGGTAATATTAGTAGATATTCTGTTATTAACTTGACTCCAGATTATTGTCTAAATGCTTATTTGATAAATTTACATAATTTTCATAGAAAGTATCAAGGCACAAAAAAAAAAGTCTCTTTCTAGAATTGATTTTCTGTCCGAATTGCAGCAAAAACTTGCAGCGAATTGGGTAATTTCTGATCCGTGTCAACAGTAATTGAAAAAATAGTGAATATAATTTAAAAAAATGAAAAAGTCCCTGATCAGAAGGCAGTCAATCAGGGCTCTATAAAATACTGAAATTACTGCGATCCTAAGTTGAAGTTAATTCCTTCTGCGTGAAATGTTAAAGCCGATTTGTGGACAAAATTTGTTTTTTCGTTCTTAATTCCTATTCTTTCTCAACTTTTAATGCAAATTTTATTATTAAAATTGAAATAAATATACAAAAAGATAAAAATAAATTATGGAGTCAATATGACTCCACATTGACAATAACTAAGTTCGAGCATTGGCAATGCAGTGTTAATAATTAATAATAATAATGTGTTAAAATTGCCGGATCGCACCGTTTTTCTTGGATCTTCCAAAGAGAACCTTTAAAATGGATTCATCAATGGATTAGACTGAGTTGTTCATTAATGATTTCTCAATGGATCTTTCTTGGTCGTAACCCTTTCAATTAAAAGTTAAAAACCCAGGAAACTTTTGATAAATGGGATTCCAAAACATAGTTACAACACCTCTGCTTTAGCAAGACAGAATAGAATTCTTCCAAAAAGAAAAATGCCTCAGTACATAAAGAAAACCAATGCCAAAGATTTTTAAAAATTAAATAGATTTCTAATAAACTTTGTGGCGTGTTAGACGGAATGAAATACAAGAATTTGGTTGTATCATGGGCAGAAAAAGTTGATGGGACACTGGAGGCATTGTACAATATGGCAAGAAATGTTCAAAATGTTGAAAATAGAAAATAAATAAGAAGTTAAGTTAAAAATACTTGGATAATTATCAAGACGTCCCAGTTTATGTCAAAAGAAAATTATATTAGATTTTTAACTAGCATGATTAATGTACAGCTAAGTGGCAAGATGATGTAAGGAAGGGAAACTCTCTTCTCTTTAGCTTCTTTGAGTGGAGAATCCTGATTAAAGAAGGGAAAAGGTTTACTCTGGATGAGAGTAAAGCAACTTTACCAAATTGTAAAGCATGAAAGAGAAACGATGAGGAGAAGGTGAGCGCTATGAAAGTAAATTGATGAAGGATAAGTTGTTAAGACTAAGACTTTAAGTGAGGTGGAGGGGATGGTAGTTGGAAGAGTCCAAAGACTGAGGTTGACAATACAGAAGAGTTTGAAACTGGTGTACTTGAAGACAGATTAGGTTAAGACGAACTGCGGGCTTTAATGATTTCCCACTATATGAATCCAGTTTGATAAAGTTTTATCAACAATATTTAAACTTCTAATTATAATACTCCCTGATTTATTAAGTTAATACCGGTACTTTATAGTAAATTTTGCTAGGTTACTTATTGTTGCATCTATGTAGATTGTAAGTATACTTTGTTTACCACCAAGTTAGTCTTAATAATGTACGTGAACTAAAAATTTCATTTTTTAAATTGCATCATTGTATTTATTGTACAAGTGTATGAAATTATGTTTTCATTCTCCGAGCCCAGACTTTTGCCCTCACGAGGGTAAAAAGCGGGAAACTAGATGAAGAAGTGAAAACACGTACCTTAAGTGAGCAATATTAATTCTTTTCTGCAATAATTTCAATAACGCTGAAGACAAATTCTAAAATTAGATGAAAAGGTAACCCGCTGAAGGTTATTTTGATTATTATAGTTGGAATACTGGATTAAATAGAGCTTTACAAGTGTTAAATATGTTGACGTTCATTGAACTTACAATGTTTACAGATAATGGTTGGTAATCTTGCTATTGATTAGTTGTTCGTTAGTAAGTTATTTGTAAGTTTTCTGCAATTAATGCAATTTTGGGAGAAGTATTTTCGAAAGAAAGCAACAATTAAAAAAAAGTATCGATGAATATCGCCTTTAGTTTTAGTCACAGCCTCGTGATGTTAGGCCATTTTTCTTTTAGTTTACAGAGAGCGAGTGCCTAAAATTTAATCTTGTAATTAACAGGCACATTTTAGTTGTAAAATAGGAGTAATAGAATTAAATAAATGCAATGTAATTGTAGCGAACATTACAGTGGTTTTACCTGTAAGAATTGTGGTCAAAGCACCGTCAACAACAGTATGATAAGGGGCCCTGGAGAGAAGTTACGCTTGTACGCAGTTTTGTGCATGATTTGATTTGGCCATGGATAGTGGGGCAGACGCAGGTAAATTTCCCAAAATTCATTGTCTTTGGGGATGTCCTAGGTCTTCTAGGACATTTTTATTGTTTTTAGGATGAAATTTACTTTAAGTAAAAGTAAAGTAAAGTAATCGCCTATTTTTTCAGGCGGGGCTTAACGTCCAACTACCAATTAGGTGTCGTGGACGGAGGCGTCTAGCAAACATACTTTACTATTTCTCATTTTTAAACATTAAATAAAATCCAAGGCCTATGACAGGGAATCGAACCCAGTACCACAATACATTTTAGCTTCGCAGGTCTCGCCTCTAACCGCTCGGCTACCGTGGCGCCTTTTACTTTAAGTATTAACTGTGTATTTTATTTCGGTAGCATACACTGTTAGTTGTTTAAATTAAAGTATTAAAAGATAAAATTATTAAAGGTTTTTTATTTCTTTTCTTAATCCTTAATCCCGAATGATCAATGAGCATTGCTATAGATTATTTAAAAGATATTGCAAACTAATACTTTTCATAGGCGCCACGGTAGCCGAGCGGTTAGAGGCGATACCTGTAAAAGTAATATGTATTGTGGTACTGGATTCGATTCCCGGTCTTAGGCCTTGGATTTTATTTAATGGTTAATAAAAAAAAATTACAGTAAAATATGTTTGCTAGTCGCCTCCGTCCACGACACGATACGTAGTTGGACGTTAAGCCCCGCCTGAAAAAATACGATTACTTTACTTAATACTTTTCAATTTAAAACTGTATCTATCAAATAAGTCCTGAAATCTACACAGTAAATTAAACACACCAGATCAATACATTCCTTACTTACGGTACGTTCAAAAGGTGAATAATTTGTAATTTACGAATATGAATTCAACTTCCAACGATTTCTTGTTTCTTAGATTAGATTAGACTAGGGCGGCCTCAAGGCCTACGCCACTGCGACCCCTTTTGATCTATTGTGGCTTCCCTCACTTTAAAGCTCACCCTCCAGACCTGTCCTTTTAATCAGACTCTTAATGCTGGAGAGTGACTCTTGAGTAAAGCTCAAAGGCCTTGGTTTTTCCTCCCCGAGAAGTAACATCCTTAGCCACACGAGCCCCTCACACTGACACCAACACGTGCAGTGCCGTTTCCTCCTCCTCTTCCTGACAGAACCTACAGAGGCTATAATCTGCCAGGCCCATGCGATGCATGTGTTTTCTGAGTCTGCAATGGCCAATTAATAGGCCTACAAACATCCTTACAGCCCCATTGCCTTGACGGATTAATTCTGCAGTCAGCCTTTCTCGTTTCTTATTTGATATATACAAACAAAATTCAAAGACAATTTTGTAAAAAAAAAACTTTTTTGGCAATCAGAAGAACCCTAAAAACGGATATTTCTGATACAAACTCTAAATAAAAACTGTACGATCACCGTACTTCCCACTTTCTATTAGTAAGAAATAAGTAAAAGAACAATAAATTTCGGTAGATTCCTGGCTGATTCCTTACGAACTAACTGTAGCAAAATAATAATTGCAACATAGCGATCGTCTCATTCATTATTAAATAGCTAAATTATGATTCCTTAATGCCTAATATCTATTATTCATCGTCATACTTTAGTTACTGTAATCAAGTAAGTAACTCAAGACTATTACACCAGGTACTAAGTACCTGCTACATAAAATATTTAATATCACTTTGAGCTAAGCCCTTAAATGAAGTCATATTTTAAAATAGAATATAGTCTTAAACTAGAAAATAAATTTTTTACTTTCATTATTGGACTAACTGTATGTTGCAATGAATTCCTTAAACTGCTCACAATCGAAGGGATCATCAATTACTATTTTTAAATGCCCAAAATTTAAAAAAATTTCTTCAAGTTTTTGAACAGTTTCTCCCAAATTTTTACTTAAATTTAATTATTTCTAGCCATCTAAAGAGACGGACCAAGAATTAAGTAATCATTGTGTTTAAAATAGAATAATATCTCTTTTATGGGAAGCCATATTTGGAATTTTATTTGGTATCTTGAAATTTATAACAGCTCTAAGAGTTTGCTATCTTCTATTCAAAATGGTCTTATTGGTTACCAGGCTAATAGACAATTTTCCTTGTCAAATCTTTAATTTTATTTTTTCCAAAATCACCCGGAAATAACTGATCTAAAATATCTGTTTTTATTTAATTTCTTTTCTTTCCAAAAATAAAATGCTTTCTAAATAATATGAAAATTTGTAAGTATCGTTCTCTGTTTCTGTTTAATATTTTATTTTTTTAACTTATCCGTAAATGATCTTACAAACTTTCGGGCATCATTACAGCAAACTATTTGTTCCTTCCTGTAGTTCTCTATCAACAGGATGAAGTGAGAGAAAATAAGGAAATATTAGTTCTTTTCCTGGCTTACGAGGGTCGTTTGAAAAGTCCGTGCAAAGTCAGAGAGATAGCACTACTGGCGCGTAGCGAGGTTATGTTTAGTTAGTAGCATCTCTTGGAAGAACACACACCAAGTTTCAGCCAGATCGGTCTATTTCTTTGTGTTTGGCATTCGTTTGAATGGAGGAAGTCGAGTGATTTTCAAAAAATGGACGAAAAAGAATTTCGTGTGTTGATTAAACACTACTTTATGAAAGGCAAAACGCCTCAGGAGACTAAAGAGAAGCTTGATAAACATTATGGTGACTCTGCACCTTCGATTAGAACAGTTTATAAGTGGTTTCAAAATTTTCGGAGTGGCCATATGGGCACAAGTGACGCTGAACGTTCTGGACGCCCTGTTGAGGTTACTACTCCAGAAATCATTGATAAAATCCATGATATGGTGATGGATGACAGAAGAGTGAAGGTGCGTGAGATTGCTAGTGCTGTGGGCATCTCGAATGAACGGGTACATAATATTTTGCATCAACATTTGGACATGACAAAGCTATCCGCAAGATGGGTGCCGCGATTGCTCGCGCTTGACCAAAAACGAAATCGTGTGAAGTGTTGCAAAGACGGTTTGCAGCTGTTCCAGAAGAATCCGCAGGACTTTAAGCGTCGTTTCGTCACTGTGCATGAAACATGGATACATCACTACACTCCTGAGACCAAAGAACAATCTAAACAATGGGTTACCAAGGGGGAATCTGCGCCAAAAAAGGCGAAGACCGTTCCTTCGGCCGGAAAGATTATGGCGACTGTCTTTTGGGATTCGCAAGGAATAATCCTCATCGACTATCTGGAAAAGGGTAAAACTATTACAGGTGCATATTATTCATCGTTATTGGACCGTTTGAAAACCGAGCTGCAAGAAAAACGCCTACGATTGGCCCACAAAAAAGTCCTTTTCCATCACGACAACGCACCAGCTCACACCTCAGCAGTTGTGGTCGCAAAATTAATGGAAATTGGGTTCCAATTCGTTTCACATCCCCCCTATTCTCCAGACTTGGCTCCCTCGGACTACTATTTGTTCCCCAATATGAAGAAATGGCTGGCGGGAAAAAGATTTTATTCAAACGTGGAGGTGATTGCAGAAACGAATGGCTATTTTTCAGACTTGGACAAATCATATTATTCGGAAGGGATCAACAAACTAGAGCAGCGTTGGACGAAGTGTATAAGCCTAAAAGGAGACTCTGTTGAAAAATAAAAAAGGTTTACCCCAAAAAATTAAGTAGTTTTTATTTTTACACGGACTTTTCAAACGACCCTCGTATAATGCACCAAGAAAACGTAAGTTAAAAAATGTTAATCTTTGAATTCTTATGAAACTTTTTTTCAATTGTTTACTTATTTATTTTATTTTTAATACAAGAGAATTTACAAAAAAGTAAAACAATTTGCTAAAATTTCTTTTTCAATTATTGCTTATTTAGTTTTTTTTGAAACACAATAGAAAGGTTCGTTATCTTGAAAAAAAGATCAGATTCGCTTTTATTTATAAAAAGCTTCTGTTTCTATGATAATTAGTTTATTCTGTTAAGTTGGTGCGTTACTTTAAGCATTTCTAATTTTTTTAGAATTCCAAGTTGAGAATTTCTACAGATTTTTTCGTATTTTGGTTCCCAGAATCTTTTTTTTAATAATTACCTCAATAACTGCTGTTTTATCTGAGTATTTTGAAATAAATTTATTAAAAATATTGTAATTAACAGCGCAAACTAGATTTTTAGATTTAAAATGACGGGGCGGGACCCTATCCCCACGGCACCGCAGCCACAAGAGGCTTTGCACAGCGCAAACTAAGTAATATTTCTTTTTATAGTTACTTTTAATTTTATAAATCCTTAACAAAAACTTACAGTTTAAAAAGTTAAGTATAAGGGTTGATTAAACGCCAAAAGGTACACAAATCATTTGTGTACCTTTTGGGGTTTAATCAACCCTTATACTTAACTTTTTAAACTGTAAGTTTTTGTTAAAGATACGAGTACAACTGTCCTACCGGACAGTTTTAATGACATACCATATTTTGAACTATAAATATCAACCCAAAATATTTGATTTTATTGCTCTTATACTTTATTTTCATTAAATATTATGTTTTATTTAGACCTTTGAAGATTTTATTTTATTTTATCGTCTGACAATGATCCTGTCATGGTAACTCGCCATCTTCAATCCCATCTTAATATCCTAGAACCCTGGCTACGAAAGTGGAGAATTAAGGTAAATCAACAAAAATCCAAACATATAGTTTTCACACTAAACCGGGAAACCCTCCCTTCCATATATTTCAATCATATTGCTCTTCCTACCGTTACAAAAGTGCGTTACCTTGGACTTCACCTCGACAAGCGACTAAAACGAACTGAGTTAAATAACAGATATAAACTATTAAAAAAAATTACTAGACAAACGTTCAAAACTGACGCTACGTAACAAAAGACAGCTGTACTACTCATTACTAGCCCCTATATGGACAATATGGAATAGAACTATACGGGACAGCCAAACACTCGAACCTTCATCGTATCCAATTCCTCCAATCCAAAATCCTTCGTACCCTAGTCAATGCTCCTTTCTACGTCTCTAACCAAAGTATCCACAATGACCTTAAAATTCCCTTCGTCTCTGTCCTCGCCAAATCCCGTTACTTAAAATTCCATTCCCAATTACCCTCGCACATGAATCCTTTAGTCCAAGCCCTCTCAACCTCCACCCTCCCAACTAATCCTCCACGACGGTTGAGGCGTCGGTGGCCTCGCGACCATCTGCGAATGTTGCGTCGGCTGTCTAGTGTGGCAGTCGTGATTCTCCTGCTATTATCCTGTTAGTCATGTCAATGTGTGCTTGTTAGTCTAGCCTATCAGCACACTCTATTATCGACCATCTGTTTTACTTATTGCATTGATTTCTGTGCAGTTGTAAAAATCTAAATAAAGGTTAAAAAAAAAAGACCTTTGAAGTCATACTCCAATCGTGTTTTTTAATTTTTTGTTTAACTCATTATCGCATCCTTAATTATTATTTATTTTATTTATATTTCCTGACGTTCCCTAAAAGAAGAACACTCAGCAGACTTTTGAGTTGGCAATCTGCCCATCTTCTATAATATGACCAACCAGCCACCATTATACCATTTTGCCTGCTTTGTAGCCTTTTCAGTGGTGAGTGAATGGCAATAGAACGCAGTCTGCCACTTGATCTATTCTGGCCAAAAGGATAGTCTTTTATATGCCTTCAGTAAAGGTATACCTTGTCATTATTATTCATGCATACCCTTTTGAGAGACCTTTAATCTATTAATAGCTTTGGATTATGCATTTCAGTTTGCTTTTTCACATTTATGTTTCTTTCTTCTTTACTATGGATTTGTGAAGGCAGCTCTGGATGAAGCATTTCCTTTTTCGCTCAAATCTGTGTAGTATTTTCTTCAATAAAGCCTTTATTTCGACAGGTTATACTTTATTATTTCTCTTACACTGTCTAATTCAGAAAAGCCATGCGAGCATTAACCTAACTCTGTCAGAACTTCAATACTTTTTTTTTTTTTTTTCTTTTTTAAACTTTACTAAGAGTTAAATGAAAATACCATTAAAGCTAGTTTGTATTGTGGCACTGGGTTCGATTCCCGGTCTTAGGCCTTGGATTTTATGTAATGGTTAATCAAAAAAATTTACAGTCAGCTGTCGTCAAAATCTATCGATTGTACATAAAACATTAGTGTAAAATAGTGACAGTGACTGTAATAAGGTGTTAGAATAAAAAAATATTATCAAAAATACATAATGTCGGCCTATACGCGTCGAAAAGTCAAAACCAAATACAGGAATCGTATATGGTTGGAAAGGGCTTCTCAAGAACAATCGAATGGTAATTATAAAACACCGTATGACCGAGTCAAGCTGTGCCGGGAACGTAAAAGAATCCGAGCGGATCAACAGCTGACGACAGCTGACAATCGTTTGCTTCAAAATTCAAAAGGAAAATACTTGAATAACGGCTAAATTAAAATCTTTGTGAAAATTATTAAGTTTTAAAAAAATGGGTGTACCCGATGGAGAGTGCGCTAGGTGGCAAAATCGAGGGAACGGCGAGTTGTGGAGAGTGACAGAGAAAGCTGATTAATGGAATAGGAGATTAGAATAGCGATGCCACTTTGAAAAGAATCTTCAGCTGGGTCGGAGTGAATATTATATGATGCCATTAGAGTAGAATTGAACAATTTAATTTTAATTTTGATTTTTTAAATTTTCACTTTACAATTTTACTTTTTCTCACTTTCTATTCTAATCGTGCAGCTTTTCGACTTTAAAACACGGCTTTCGGCCATGTGTTGTACGTGAATACGTGTACGTAACGGGTTATATTTTTTATAATATAATAATAAAATAGATTATTAAGCAGCGGTAAGTGTTTTTCTTTTGTTAGCTTCAATGAGCGCAGAAACCATAGACGATCACATACATCACACTTATGTCCGAATGGATTGTTGACAAACGTCGTTGTGAAACGTGCACTAGCTGCTGCTCAATGTGTCTTCATAATCGACGATCGACAATCTATACCTATACAGTCCGCTGTCGATGTAGAAGCGATTTCATCATCCACTTGCATAATTTCAACCGCCCCAACTGTAGATGTACTGACACCGTCGTTGATCCGCTCGGATTCTTTTACGTTCCCGGCACAGCTTGACTCGGTCATACGGTGTTTTATTATTACCATTCGATTGTTCTTGAGAAGCCCTTTCCAACCGTATACGATCTCTGTATTTGGTTTTGACTTTTCGACGCGTATAGGCCGACATTATATATTTTTGATAATATTTTTTTATTCTAACACCTTATTATCACTGTCACTATTTTACACTAATGTTTTATGTACAATCGATAGATTTTGACGACAGCTGACGATTAAAACTTAAACGAACATCGTAGCTTTTCCGAGTCAAAAGTTATACTAATTGCAAATCTCGATACGCAGCAAAATGATCTCAAAATGGCGGCGCTTCCGCCTCCACCGCGCGCGATACGTCACAGTCCTCGCTTATCGTCATGAATTCTTTGATCCTTTTGCTATCCAGTGGTCTAATTTAATTTTGGATGTAGACGCTAGATTCGAAACTATAATGCCAAACTGAATACCCCGATTTTGTTATCATTAGGTTTTTAGGATTGCCTCCATATGATAGCAATTTTAAAGGCGTATTCACGTAAAAAAAAAAAATAGCCACAGCGTGTAATTAGCCACCCTAACTCAAAAACGAAAAATTGTAAATAGGTGAACTTCTATATTTAGAATTACAATGCCACCACAATTGTGGTTTTAGTCAATATGGGTCTACGTAGGAAGTAAAACTTTACGGAATCGTTTATTACTTTTTTTTAAAAAAGATTTTCTGAAAAACGGTTGCTAAAATATTCTTTAAACCAATTAATGTACAATAAAATCTATAAAGTTTTATTTAATACTTTTTATTTTTTAGAAAAATTTCAATTAAAGGGAAATCTGGGAGAAAGTGACGGTTAAGTTTTCTTCTAAAATGCTTCTTTTTTTGTTATGTCGAGTTTGAAGAACATTCTTTAATCGGAAATAGATTCCTAATCCCGATTAGTGGATATCGTTTAATACCTAAGCATTTATTTGGACAAATGACAAACGAGGAATGCTCAAAATGAGACTGAAAAAAACAAGAGCTGAAGACATGATACAGATCGCTTTCTTTACTGACAGACAGGTGTTCCAACTAACTAAACCTAACTAAGAAATTACTGAATGATTCATAAACCAAGAATATTTAGGATTGAATTTTGGGACTCAACCAAGCGAACCGATTCCAAACAAAATCCAATCCTTACGATCCAGAATTCTCTGCAAAATTTCCCTAGCTTCTTAATATGTAAGCGCAAGCTTCTTAATACGCAATTCCAAGCTTCTTAATCTTTTTCAATGATCTGAAATTTTTTTAGAGAAATCGTATCATTCTCTTACAAGAAACAAATTTCATGACTACGTCTTTATTCATTCCAATCCTCTAACCACATACCAGGTAATCCTCCACGCTGCCTGAGACCTAAAGTTACACTCAGAATAATTAGTAACACACATAAATTTGCCTGAAAGTAAGTAGTTCTTTTAAGAAGGATTAGAAAATTTGCTAAATGAAGTTTATGAATCTGCAACACGCCAATTAGCCAAACCAAACTGTTAGGAAATCAGCAGATATAATAAACATTTTAACAGAAATAGTAAATTTGAAAAATATTATACAAGTAAAGGAAAAGTAATATTTTAAGTAAAACACTAATGTACGAGAGATAGGAATGACACCAAAAAAGGAGATAACTTTTATAACAGTTGGCGACAGACTGCTAAGGGAGACGACCACTTGTACTTCTGGCAAATAAGTGTAGAACGAACCCTGGCCTTGTCAGCCTTCAGTCACTAGTCACTAGGCCACGGTCAGTCAGTTCAGCGGATTTTTTTTAAAAGGGAAATTCAATTAAATTTATGCTGATTTCTCAGTCAGTCTGGGTTTAATAACTTTGCAACTTTGATATCTGTTTAAAAAATTTTATCTTTCTTTAAAAAATGCTGTAATATTGAAATATTCTATATTTTACATAGTTGCAACATTAAACTGACCTTTAAAAGCTCTCAAATGTTTAAACATAATTTATCTCAATAAAAGTACCATCTGTTTTAAAAGTTCCCATATTTGAACAAATTCTTGTCTTATCTGAATTATGGGAATTTTATTATATACGAGATGTGGCTTCTAAATAACGAGACTGATGCTGCTACAGAAGAACTATGCATGCGCCAAATCCTAACGACTGACAGCTGTGCAGCGTAAAGCCTTCTCATTCGATTGCAGCGCCTCACGTGTATGTAGAGAAATCAGACATTTCTGACCGGAACCATCGTTTGTGTAAGAGATGTTAGTTTCGTTTTGCCGAAAACATGATACTACACATGAAGTAGAGCAACGAATTGTCGTGAAATTTCACATGAAACTTGGTGAAACCGCTACTGAAACTTATCTTTTATTAAAAGAAGTGTAAAAAAAAAAAGTAAAGTAAAGTAATCGCCCATTTTTTCAGACGGGGCTTAACGTCCAACTACCAATTAGGTGTCGTGGACGGAGGCGTCTAGCAAACATATTTTACTATTTCTCATTTTTAATCATTAAATAAAATCCAAGGCCTACGACCGGGAATCGAACCCAGTACCACAATACATATTAGCATCGCAGGTCTCGCCTCTAACCGCTCGGCTACCGTGGCGCCTTCTCGCCTCTAACCGCTCGGCTACCGTGGCGCCTCTTAAAAGAAGTGTATGGCGATGAATGTTAATCACGTGCGCGAGTTTTTGAGAGGTTTAAGAGTTTCCAAGATGGCCGAGAAGACGTCGGAGATGATGACCTCCCTGGTCGCCCTTCCACGTCCAAAACGGATGAAAATATCGATTATAATTAATGAACATTACTACCGTGAGGTGCTTGCTCAACTCAGTGAAAGTGTAAGGAAAAAATAACCCGATTGGTGGAAGAACAAGTCATGGTTTCTCCATCAAGACAGCGCGCCGGCTCACACTGCATTGTCTGTCAAGACGTTTCTAACCAAGTACAACATCCCAGTTCTGGGCCATCCGCCTTATTCGCCTGACCTGGCCCCATGTGACTTTTGTCTGTTCCCCAAAGTCAAATCTGCATTAAAAGTGAACACAATTTCAGTCCATTGAAGCTGTGAAAGAAAAAGCGGCACGCGTCATGCAGGAGCTCAAAGACTTCCAGCACGGTTTCGAACAATGGTAAATCCGCATGGAGCGTTGTAGGAATAGGGGAGGAGTGTATATTGAAGGTGATAATAACTAAATATGTATAAATTTAAAATAAAATGTTTGACAGCAATAGTCTTGTTATTTAATAGCCACACCTCGTATTCTGATTTCGTGCTTAGGAAAAAATTTGTTTTATTTAAGTTGCTGCCCAATAAACTGTTCACTATAACTACTTAACAACGCATTGTGTTTTCATAAATCTGGAATTCTTTTAACAGAAACTTATAAAAAAAAGTACACAATCAACAGGACAACTGTAGTGATAAAGTAAGTCAGTAGCAATCGATCTCAAATCGTATCATAACATAATTGTGCTGGAAGATCCTAAAAATAACTAGTTTAATTACAAAAGATAAATAGATTTGAAATAATACCAGTTTATTGTAAGAAAATAATTTTGATGGCAAGGTTTAAAGCAATAAAAAATCGATAGAACAAACTAGATCTTTTTTTAGTGGTAATTCCCAGTAATTTGTTCTGAAATTGAAACAAACTTTGTATTATGGCATCTAAAGGAGCGGATAAAAGTAATCTTTTCAGCTGTTATTAGAATTAAGAGAGGCCCGAAGAATTTCAGTATCCCTTAAACCTTCCCATTTCCTTAAATTGTCTCCTTAAATTTGATAAATAGTCAAGTAACACACTCATAAATTATTATGATTAGGTACTTATCTTTATAGACGATTTACGTACATTTAATAAACTCTAATGAACTCTCCATTTTATATCTAAGGCATGATTATTTACTAAGAAGATTGATAACTCGGAAACTTGAGTATTGTGTTTAAATCTGTGTGGTTTATAGAGTCTAGAATTTATTTTTTTATGTAAAATGTGTAAAAATAACTTAAATATAAGGTAATATTCATGATAATCTAAGGTAAATTCACTAACTAATACTGGACAAGACTACTAAAATGCTTAATTTTGAGAATGATTTCATTTAGTACTTAGTTACATGAAATGATGTCGAATGGCAAACAGAGACGGTCTGAGGATTTGCTGTTAAAATCATCCACAAACAGATATCACTCAACCTTTCTGGGAGGCGTGTAAAGGGAGTCGCGTTTTCTTCTGAAGCGGAAGATGTTTTTGGGAGAAGGAAAGGAAACCTAGAGCGCTTGAGAGCAAGTTATCACTGTTTACTGCCTTCTCTCTCTTCACAGCATTTCCCTAGATCAGGGATGGCGAACCTTTTTGAGATGTGGGTCAAATTCTGTTCATTTTTTTTTTTAGTACTAGCTCTTGGGTCACTAATGCCCATTTGCACAAGAGTTAAGTTTACAAAATTTAAAATGAATATTTTCAAAACTAAACATCTTTAAAATTCAGTTGGCTTAACGGGTAAAACGGGACGAAACAAGTGCTATGGAAGTCTCTTTTTACAAACATAACTGAACAAAACCTTACAAAAGTGTGTTTTATCTGAAGAAAAATCTAAATTTGCTTTGGATTGTCGATTTTTTTTAACAAACAAAATATGAGTAAAATTATACATTTCATTTGATATTTTGTAAACACTTTTGCTTTATTTCAAATACTACAAAAGCATTTGTCGTCATTTGCGTTTTAAAACTGTAATGATCAAACTAAAGGTTATAGATAGCATTTAAATTGATTTTGTGGCAATGCGTGATTGAAAAAAATACAGATAGAATATAAATAATCCACACAATTAGAAAATCTAAATCAACCAGCGTAAACAAACAAATGGTTGCCTAGCAATTGTGGGTCAGTGAAAAAGCTTGCGCGGGTCAGTGTCTGACCCGCGCGTCATAGGTTCGCCATTACTGCCCTAGATGAATCCAAAGCGTCAAGCGTCCAGTGCCGATGGTATAGTACAGATGCGTAGAAACACAGGAGCTTTCGAGGTATCTGTTACCAAGTTGGAGTAAGCAGCATTATTTGTTTTTTAGAAAGCCTTTGTATTCGTAGAAGGAGTTGATGGAGTATTTTAGGCTTCTTAATCTGCTGGCATCCTTCCCTCTTTTTGGAGTTTCTCCAGAGAGTTGATGGTCCACTGTTCGGAGGGAGATATCCCCACTCTGGAGTGAGTTAGTGAAATGTGTTTGGAAACTCTAACTTGGTTAAATCTCCAGGATTTCGGGTGTTTACCAAAAATGTTGTAACTTTTCCATAGAGCATTTTAATTTTGGATGCCAATTTAGGTGATTATTTTAAGGAGGATGGTGCTTGTGGAAAGATTTCATAGGACACTAGGGGAACTTATACCTGACTATCGTCTCTCCTCTCTTCCCTAGCGAGCCCTATATCCTTTGATCTTGGGAAAGTTGTTCTTACAAAACGTTAGCAGTGAGGTAGGTAACATAGGGGGAACGGTTATCCCCCTAACTGCTAACTTAGAGCTCACATGAAGAGCAAAGAGTAGAAGAGAGGCCAATTTAGAAGAAGCATGAGTTAAGTCATCATCTGAAAGTGCCATCAAAAGGGAATCACAATCCCAGAAAGGAAACAGTCGTACCTTTAAACTCCAACGAATGACACAGTACGAGTATAATAATAGCAATTAAATTAATTTAAAAATCTTAATACTAATCAAACATACAAAATGTATAAACTAAAATTCTTGCAAAATCTGCGTAAATACATTTTTGAATGTCGCAACATTTCTTTCATTGCTTTCATAATACGAAATGTTAGATTTCAAAAAAAGAAGGTTGTAGAAACGTTTTAACATTCTACGTGCAGCTAACAACTGCACTGACCTTTGACACAATTTTTCTTTCTGCATTTTAAATTACTATTCAATTTTTAATGTTGCAAATTTTATAAAATAAATAAATAATTTATATATACAAAGGTGTGTTATAAAAATTTTATTTTGAATTAGTGCTTTGTTTTTCAACGAACCATTACACGATTTTTGGACAGATAATATATTATTAATGTGATAAGGGAAAAAATTGAACAGATAATGGAAACTAAATATAATGGTAATCACTAAATATGATAAATGAATAAATTTCCAAATAAGTACTTACAACGTCGATGAGCTGAGATAATCTAAGGCCCATTTTGACTGTAAGTCGATCAGAATTATTGCCGACGGGCCTAATAAGCCTGTTATAGTTGGATAGTAGGTCATCGTAGAGACGTTTAGCCTCTGGGTTTGCCAGGGCGCCAGTCATACACACAGCCCAGACCAGCCCCCACGCCAAGCCCATCTTACTACACCCCTGCAACAGAGTATATCAATCATTTATTGCTGCATCCATGTGATTATGAAAAAAAAAATTAATAAAATCAAAAGTTACAGTAATGTGTTTATTTTTTAATAGTTACAATAATAATTGAATCAAAACACGATATAATCTGCTCTAACTTACATCAATCTTGATCTGATGATCAAGAGAACAAATGGCTATTATGCAACATTCTACTTAAACCAATGTGGTCCTACAGAAGTAACCTAAATGTTCCTTTCCTTTCCAATATAACCTATAACAGGCCATCTTGTCCCATACTTCAGATCTTATAATCCTCATCCTAACTGGTTCCATCTTCATAACACTAGTTTCGCAAGTGGAAAGTGAAGGTCTACGAGACCAGAACTCATTACATTAGAGGAAGTGGTGCTAATATTGAACCCTTACTTGTTTTTGACTTACCAATGCTAGACATTCCAAAAAATGGTATTGCTTTCTCTGGTAATTATTTACTTTATACATTAGTCTTGCACTATTGTCTTCAAATTTACTCTCCTCCAACCACTAGTTGAGCAACCTTCTATTTTATGGAAAAAGTGAAAGTGGTGCCTCTGACTTGAGGTGCAGGTAGTATGGAACGCCTTAGTATTTCTATTGCAAGTCGCCGTAGAGTGGTTTTAGGTACAATGAATATTTTTGCAGCTTTTTTTAGCCCCATTTTAGATTCTTCTTCTGTTGTTTCCCCAGAAATATAAATGATCTGCCCGTGATGCTTGCAATATGGAACCCCATGAAATTTTTCTACTGCGAGTGTAGTACAGGGTTCCATATCACCAGCACCCATAGGGTTCCATGTTGCAAGCATCCCTATCTTGGATTTGATTTGTCACCAAAAAAAAATTGGGAGACATAAGAACTGATTCACAAATGAAAATCGCTGCAACACATCCCTTTGAACCAATATATAGTGCGGATAACTACCACTATTTTGATAACAAAACAGAAATAACAGTTTGAACTTGCCTTCTTAAAGTTTTCGAGAATCGATAAAAACAAAATTGAAAATTTCAAAATGAACATACAGTAGCAAATGAACCAACCACCCTGCTTTGCACACTACCGCTATCTAGCTACAGTTTGAGCCGGATACTGTTTACACACGGATCACTTGATGCCAAAGTATTATTGGGTTCCATATTAACACCACATCCTCTGCCATTACTGTTAATCGAAAAGTTGCGCACCAATCCCTCTGAACCACATTCCTTTTCCACTGGCAGATAAAGTCGGGCTTTTTACTCGAAAGACGCCTGAAACCTCCTCCTCCACATAACCAACTCAAGATGAATGATCAAAAGACTATTCCAAAAAGATACCAATTGATACTATGGAACAAATAGAAATTTTACACAGCCTGTTAGCACAATCTGGATTTAAACGGTAAGGACAGTTAAAGGTTTCGAACTTGACCGTATCTTCCCATAGAAACCTCTTACGCACCATCCTTAATACATTTTTCTACGTTTTACAATCAGACTACACACTGATCGAATAAATCCCATTTGGTTTGACCTGGCCCAAACCCGCTACACAAAATTTCATACCAATCTGTCGCAACAATACAACCCCGATCTTAAACATCCTGGCCCAATCTTTCTTTCCCTTAATACTGGATACCAAAGCAGAGAATACGGGTTCAAATCCAGCTGCTGACACTTAGATTTTTCTCATCCTAGAAGCTTCTTACAGCTCCAATGTCCAGTGATAGGGTTGTCTGTAACGAGAGCACACAATTCGGAGTCAGGTAGAGCGATGGAAAAAGCTCTAGCCGCTAAAATGACCTTCCCCGTAGAGGGGAAGCGGATTAGCCACTTCTTCAGGGTTATTGGCATCCCTGTCTAACAACATGAACATGAGCAACACCCCAATACATTTACACAGTACACATAGTCATCTGTACAAGGAGGGGCTTATTAGCTTGGAACCGTTGTGTAAAATGGGTCAGGATGGGGAGGAAACGGCCTCTCACTGGCTGTTTGATTTGTGTTGCAATCGAGTGGTTGCGCTATGAAACCTTTGGAGCTTTGAGACCAAAGGAGATAGTAGCGCAAAAAGAGCTAATAGGGAAAGTCCTCAACCTCTTTAGTAGGAGAAGTTTCGACTACTAGATCCAAAGAAGGGGAATAAGCCTCTTTTGACTGCGGTGCCATGGGGCATAGGTCCCGCCCCGATAATCTAATCTAATCTAAAGTTGTTGCGCCTTAAAAATTAAACAAAAGTAAATAAACAATAATAAAATATTACATTCGTTTACAGTGAATTCAATACACGTGATGTTACTAAAATCTGTGATGTGGCTGAACTGTTTCTTTCAGTAGCCAAGCAAAATAAAAAGGCAATAACTTGGAGCAAACTTCTTTTGTTTCTTTTTTGTTTTTCGGCCACCACAAGAAAGTTTTACTGAACGTCTACAATTAAAATCTAATTTACTTTGATAGAAAGTCACTTGTTTCTTTGTAAATTGCCTCCATTTTTAATAAATATTTTACCAAGTACAAACATGTTTACAAAATAATAATTGAGTTTTTAAAGAATTATTTTATACAGTCTTCTTGACATAAAAAAAAGAGTGAAAAATTGGAAAAGTTTTTTTCCCTCCAATAAAAGTTGTAGAAAATTTAATTTCCTACGAAGTGAAAACACCTCCAGATTATTGTACAACCTTCTCTAAAGAAGGAATAAACTTTATTATCAAATCTTTGGATCAACTTTGATCAAGTTCGGTCAGTGACCTATCAGGTGAAATTTTGTCAAGGCGTACGTGCATCGCTTCCTAAAGAAATGATAAAAAATTTGTCATGAGTCTTATTTATATAAAGTTAGAAGTGCATTAATATTTATAGAAGTTGAAGAATACGTAAAGTTTAGGGTAATGGACATTTGGCGACAAAAAAAATCACAAGCATTCACTTATTGGGTACATTTTACCTAACTACTGAATTAAGATCTTATTGGGTGAGTTAAATATTGTTGGGTCACAAGTTTCAAGAACTACTTTTGATAAAACTACTAGTTAAACTATACTTAACTAAGTACTGCACGTGTTGTGTCACTGAGAGGGGCTTGTCTGGCTAAGGATGTTACTTCTCGGGGAGGAAAAATCAAGGCCTGTAAGCTTTACCCAGGAGCCCCTCTCCAGAGTTGAAGAGTCTGATTAAACGGACGGGTCTGGAGGACGAGCTCTAGAGTGGAGGGAGCCACAATAGATCCTAAAGGGGTAGCAGTGGCGTAGGCCTTAAGGGCCCCCTATTAGAATCTTATCTTATATTATACTTAACTAAAGACAGTTGCACTACTCACTACTAGCCCCCAAAATGGAAATACAGAACTATACAGGTCAGCCAAACATTCGAACCTTTATCATATCAAAACCCTTCAATCCAAAATCCTGATCAATGCCCCTTTCATTCTTTTCCAATAAAAAGTTAATTTTCTAGAATTTGTTTGGAGCTTTAGTAAAGATAATAGTTATTTACGTATAACTGGAATAAATTGAAATGTTCTAGTGACAATAGTTAATGAGATATTAAAGGTTAAATTTTGGAGGTTTTCGAATTGTTCAAATTTCAACCATTTGTAACTACTAATGGACAACCAATGTCCAGTACTTCATAGTTTTGCTTCGCTCGCTCGTGTGTGCAAACCCTGCCTCGTGTGAGGAAAAGTACTACTTTCCACACTTTTTAAATAACTATTATCTTTACTAAAGCTCCAAACAAATTCTAGAAAATTAACTTTTTATTGGAAAAGAATGAAAGGGGCATTGATCAGGATTTTGGATTGAAGGGTTTTCACACTGTCAGGGTTTGCACGCACGAGCGAGCGAAGCGAGGCGAGTGCAAGTGCAAATTGCCGAGTGTGAGGAAAATACTTTACACTCGAGTTAAATATTATATTTTTTCTGCAACCATTAGGGTTATTAACTAAAAAAAAAAAACTAAACAGGAATCACTAGAATCCATTTTAAATTTCTATAAGGTAACACTATAACCTTTTTAACTGTTATAATTAAAAATATCTAATTATTTATTAAAATATTATTTTTATTTCTATATTCCTTTCAATTTTCATTTTATTTTTTTAATATTCGTTTTTTAATTATTTAGATAAAATAAATTTAAATAAGCTTATTAAAGTTTGACAGAAAATATTTAATAACAAAACTTCTTGTATCAAGGAAGCACAATAAAGTTTTTTCACTCACTAGTGAGGAAAGTGACACTAATGGGAATTTTTCCTCACTAGTGAGGTAAAGATGGGCATTATTGTTAATAATAATAATAATAATAATAATAATATCTTTATTAAGCCAAATTAGAAAGAGATGAAAACAAAACAATCACTGACAATATAAAGATAATACTCTTGGTTTAATAAACCATCAGAGGGAGCTGGCATTAATAAACAAAAATAAATAATAAAAATAAAATAAAAATAAAACAACATTCTGCATATAAGTTATAAGATGGTACTTCTGACTCGGATACATTACAAAAATACTCCAAATTAACAAACAAAAATAAAAATAAATACTACATTTTATAAACAAAACCAATGAAATACAAATGAAAGGGAACGTATAGGGATTGTTACATTAAAGATTAATAATTAAATTCCTGTACTAGGAAATACCTGTACTGCCAGGCCGTTTTGCAGTAATTAATCAATGCTTTAAAATCGGCACCATTTAAGTAGTTTATTAATTCTTCCCGTGTAAGTACAGCCTTTTTTAACCACTTCACGCGAAACTCTTTTAGTATTGGACAGATTGCAATGAAGTGGTAAATGTCCTCCTGCTGTGAAAGATTGCAAAGCGAACAGAGGGATGATGCGCTTGTTCCATAACGTTTGTAGTTCAAACAAATCAATTCCCCTCTAGCTTTTATTATCCAGGTAAGATCATTTAAGGAGAGCCACTCATTTATGAAGTTTAAATCGTATTTTAAATCTTTATAAATTACTGAGGTTTTAGACGAGGTAGCTGCATTTACGCAATCTTCCAGAAATTTAAAACTTATTTGTTCTCTTAATTTATTAAAGCTATTATTAAGGGCTTCTGGATTTACAGCACCCACATCAAATCGAATTCCGTGCGAATGAAACAATTCATTTTGAATCTTGAACCAATATAAATTTTTTTTTATAGCAAACTGGGCAAGAATTTTCGGAAATCTAAAGTCGGGCATTTTCAGTACTTTTAAAATATATTTATGATGTAAATTAAGCGTGAAAGTAAATAATGGGCAAAGCTTTGTCTCAAGATATAATAAATAATTTGGAGTATTTACTGGCAATTTAAATACTTTCTTAATAAAGAATACTAATAGTTTTTCCACATCATTAAATTTTTGGCCTCCCCACACTTGAGCTCCGTAGCAGATACTTGCTCTAGATATAGAATTAAATATTTTTAATTTACTTTCGAAGCCAATATCTTTGTTTAAAATAAAACTTTTCCAAACGGACATTGTCTTGCTTGCGTCGTCGCCCATTTCACTACAAAAAATGATAAATTCATTGCACAGTTATTGTAGTACTTGGAATTTGGTTGTTAATCTTGCAAAATCAAAAATCATTGTTTTTAGAAACGGCGGTAAAATCTCTTCAAATAACAAGTGGTGGTATGGAGCTGAACAAATTGAAATTGTAAACAATTATAAATATCTTGGAATCAATATCACGCCAACCCTTTGTCTGACTAATCATTTTAAAAATAAATTAAAAAGTTCAAAGTCTTGTCTAAAGATGGGCATTATTGTTACAGGTAGAAAATCTGTAACAATTTAATTAAATTAAATTAATTTAATTTAATTAAAATCTCTTTAATTAATTTTAATTTAAATAATTCAATTGGGGACAAATGTATACATAAAAATAGAATACGAATACAAAGAAATACGTCTTTGGTAAGATAAGCAAGTGAAATTGTACTTCGGCCTGTTTATGAAGCGAACAAAAGGGGATAAACAGAGAGCGGCGCGTATGCGAAGAGCCAGAGCCCGACTGTAGTCAGTAAGCCACTGGTAGCTCTGTTACAAGGTGACTTCTTTTTCGTCGGCTTGGCCGGATAGACCTTCAATTTTCGAACAGAAATTGTAAAATTTCGTGAGCGAGTGAAGTTACCAGCGTTGGTGAACATTTCCTAGTGTGGGGATTGCGCTCAACGAGATCAACCACAGAGAAGGAAGTAGGAAGAAGTGCTGCAGTGGCCTGCGAACAGGCGCCGGAAAGGCATTTTTTTAAACAGTGAATACAATTTCACCCACGCAAAAAACCAAAGTAAGACCCAGGCCTGGGGTAAGTGGAGTATTTCTTTTGTATATAGTTATGTATATAGTTTTCACGGTTTTTTTCTCCTAATTATATTTTATAGTATTAAGGTTTTCAACAGTGTAATTTTTTTATTTTTTTTGTAACCCTATGAGGATAATTTTATTGGTTTAGTATAAGAAATAGTACAGTGATAAGGAAGCTTCCGCCTTGGTCCTTTTTTTTCCCCTAAACAAGGGTTTTTTATTTTTGTTCCTTCTGTAAATACAGCTATCACTTGATTTAATATATCGTATACTTGTGTTAAGTACCGTAAGTGTAAAGAATATTGTACCAGAAGATATACATTTGCCACCCAATAATCTTTTTTGATTTTTTTTTTTAAACTTCTTTTTCAATATATATTTTTTTCTCCAAATTGCCTTCTTCTTTTTCTTTTTTTCAGAACTCCCTCCCTCCAACCTATTTTTTTGTTGCAGGCCTAAAAACCAGTATGGTCCCGTAGGTTCGCTGTTCCCTGCGGAACTAACTTAAAACAGCGTGGCGCCCTGAAAACATTTTCTTTTATTCTTTTTTATTTTTTTTCTCTTTTACTCCTCTTATTTTAGTTTATTGGTTTCTTTCTCATCTCAACCCACCCCCTTCTCCACTGAGGTGACGCTGGGCCTAAATGGCACCGTAACATTATACAGCTGATTTTAATTGAGTAATGAGAACATTCCTACATGGTTGCAGAAAAACAATTTTAAAGCCTTAAAAGTTAAGCTTTTTCAAAAACAGTAATTGAAAGTTATAAAATTATTCGACAAAATACAATAGTTCATTCTTGTTGTTATAATGCGAACAAAGTAAAAAAGATTAGGAAAGAAAACTATTGGGCAAACAAGTTTTCAACAGGATATTCTGTATTTACAGGAAATAACTAACTGGAATATATCCAGCTCTACAGAGTAAGAAAACAAGTTGAAAGTATTGATTATTGTGAGCCACTAAGATGTGCTAAGAAGGATGTGTTCAGGTTAACTGTTCTTTTAAAGTGGATTTTAAATTCGCCAGGATGTTTGGTTAAACTAATGTGTATAATTTGGGCATTCAAGAGTATTCGGTAACGGAAGGAAGGTTACACCAACATAGGAGGAAGTACAAAGCAAGTAAAGAAGATTTGAATCCCAGAAACCATCGGCAAGATTCGAATGAAAGAAAGTCGAAAAATTCGCTTTACTCAATCAAGTTATTTAGGTATAAGATAATGCTTTAGCTGAAAATGAAAAACACAGTGTTTACGAGCGGTGCAGTGGTCCTTTTAAAATAAAACCCTTTTAGTTTAACAAAAATAATGTTAAACAAATAATATTTGTAAATAAGTATAAGTCCTGAAGATGACAAAATAATCATGAGTGAATTTGTTACTTATCTTTCCCTTAGATTATTAAATTAGTCAACAAAAAATATTAACAATACTGTTCTGGAATAATTTTTTTTTTTTTTTGTAATTTATTTGTTATTCACAATCTACAATAGAATAAAATGCAATCAGTGAATATGATGAAAGTAGACTTTATGGCTGGATCAGCTTGAGGAGAGAAGCTGCCCTCCGGCAACACTCTCGCTGGAGTTCCTTACATTACTGGAGCTGGTCACGAGGCCAACAGCGTTTCAATCGTCGTGGAGGACGATCTGGAATCGTTGTGGAGGCAAGATTTTGAATAAGAGGATTGGTACAGAATGGAAGAGAGTCAAAGAATTTTCTATATTTAGATTTGGATTCGTCAGTTACGTATGAGATTTTGAGATCGTTATGGAGGGTGGAGTTAGAGACATAAAATGGAGAATTCGTAATCTGACGGAGAATTTTTGATTGGAAGGACTGTATTTTTTGTGAATTAGAAAGTTTGGCTGAACCCCACAGTTCGAGTCCATAAGTCCAGATCGGTTTGAGTACGCTGTTGTATATTAGTCGTTTATGTTCCAGTGGTAGTTTGGATTGTCTGCCAATTAGTCGCAGTAGTAATTTGTTTCGTCGGTTGAGTTCAAGTCTTTTCAGTTTAGTGTGCGGATTCCACGTTAGTCTTTTGTCGATGTACATCCCAAGGTAGCGAACTAAATTAGCAGAAGAAAGAGGAATGGAGTTGAAACTTACAGAGGGACAAGAATTACGACGCAGAGTAAAAGTTATCTGTTCGCACTTTTTAGGATTGAATTTGACTCTCCACTTTTTGGCCCAGGGTTCTAGTTTGTGTAGATGTGTCTGTAGATGAGAGGAAGCGGTAATGGCGTCTGAGTTAGAAGAGAGAATAGCAGTATCGTCAGCGTAAGTGCAGAGCAGTGTGTTTGAGTCAGTTGGTAGGTCAGATGTGTACACAGTATAGAGGAGCGGTCCGAGAATACTACCTTGAGGTACACCAGCCCGTGCCAGAGAGTAGTCGGAAGAGGCAGATCCACAACTTATCTTAAAGAAGCGGTCGGTAAGAAATGATAGTAGAATTAAGTAATAAGTTGATGGAAGAGCTCTCTTTAACTTCCACAATAGTCCTGGGTGCCAGACTCGATCAAAGGCCTGAGCCACGTCGAGAAAGGCCCCACAGCAATATTGTTTCCGCTCCAGAGAGGAAGCAATGGCGTCTACTACTCTGTGACACTGGTGAATAGTGCTGTGCTGTTGTCGAAAGCCAAACTGATGTGTTGGAATTACAGTCGCAGATTCCAGTGTAGGGTAGATGCGTTTAAGTAGAAGTTTTTCCAATATTTTTCCCATAATAGGTAGCAAACTAATAGGTCGGTAAGAGGTTGGAAGGTTCTCTGGAATAATGTTCATCTTTTTTGGTGTCTGTTTCTAAGCAATTATTATTGTTTTGTATTTTTAAAATATAAAAATAATTTAAAATTTATCCCATCTGGGCGTATGGAATAGAGCTGTGGGGTTCAACCAAACGCTCCAATCTCCAAAGGATTCAATCGCTACAATATAAAATACTTAGAACTATTGTAAACGCTCCATTTTGTCTCCAACCTGACTATACACACCCAAGTTGCTAAAACACGATACAGAAAACTTCACTTCAGCCTGCAATCTCATATAAATCCTCTAGCTCAAAATCTTTCTTCTAGAACTCTTCCTGACAACCCGACAAGACGTCTTAAAAGACAGTGGGCCTCGTGATCTCCTCTCAAGTGAAGAGAGTGACTAACCATATAATGTTTTGGAGTGTTACCACTGCGGTAACTTCTCCACTCGTTTGTATCACTTTCGTCACTGTTACTTATAGCGCTGACGAGCTGATTGTAGCACAATAAACGCAAAAAATAATTATCAGTTATAAACGCAAAAAATAATTATCAGTTATAAAACAAAAAATATAGGGTGAAGGGACCAGTAATTGACTGGGCACCAGTAATTGACATACCAGAAATAAACTGGTATTATAAGGGATATGAGCCGTTTTTAGTGGTGATTCTTTCAATTTCGTTATTGAGAAGCCTTTGGGCAGGAGTTCCAGAAAAATATTAATTATTGGAAGGTTCCTTGGTATCAGTGGAAGGTTATTTGTGTTAAAAGTTCAAAATTAAGGAAAAAACAAGCCGTTGCTAAGGAGGATTGATAAGAAAATAATTTTTCTTTTTTCTTATTTTTCGTTTATTTGTTCATATATTCGTGTGGTTATCAATGTTCTGTTATAATTAGTATTGCTTGTAGATTTCATTTATGTAGTTTTTTTTTTTAATTATAAGAAGCATTGAGGATTAAAATGGGGCTGTCAATCACTGGTCCTTGAAACGGCAATCTGCCCAGTAATTGACATGTATGTCAATTACTAGTCCTACAGCTTTTTTGTTTGAGACCAGTGATTGACTTCCTGGGAAAATGGTAAGATAGGTTGATAAATTTTATTATAATTAAAAATTCAATCATTGTAAAATAAAATCATTGATAAAAATCGGCAAAATAAATAGTAAAACTTCCAACAAAATATGTTTAAATTAATGAATTAGCAAATGTACGCCTTATTTCAAGAGGGCATGCAGAATAATTATTCTGTACAGAACAACAATGTATGAACAACAAACTGGAATAATCGTGATCGCCGAACAGCTTCATTTATTTATTACTGTTATAAGTGCGAATGCTTACAACCTGTGGCGGGACGCGATAAACGTGCACACAATGTATAATATACATGTGCCCAAGAGGTAACTCAGTAATAATAAACAATAAAATACTGAATAGATGCAGAAAGTAAGAATGAATTACATTCAGATAGTTTGGTTTCGAAGCAAATGACACTGGCAGCACAGATTGTGGAAAATATTAGCGAAGCGCTCCAAAAGAAGGGAAGCGTAGGAGAAATTTGGTTCACTAGAAAGCACCAACAACTCGAACACAAAGTCGCGTAGTTGCGATCGGTAGCAGCGTTATAGGCGGAATGAATAAAACAAGGATGTGACCACATAGTCTAATCGGAAGTAGAGTTTGGTAAAGTGAGAACCAAAAAAGTTCCCAAAAAAAAAAGGTTTAAGTAACAAAATATTTAGCGGAAACTTGAAAGGATAAGAGAGCGGAAGGGCCGACAGACATTGTGTACGATCTAACAAGCATGTTAGCTAATATCTCCTTGGTACTATTGAAAGAAAGGGCTGTTCTTCAAATTACCTGTCTTGGTTTAGATTTAATTAAAACTGTCCGGTAGGACAGTTGTGTAAGGGTTGATCGTCAAAAACTGCATAAAAAAGAGTAACGATGAAAAAATATTAGATTATTTAGGCTTGCCTATTTAAGAACTGATTGTAATTAATTATGAATAAGACTGATTTTTGTTATAAATCCAATTGAAAAAGTGATTTAGGTGATTTAAGTGATTTATTTAGATTTAAAAGTGATTTTGAATGCATACCTTATGTCGTTTCATGAATATATTTGTATGTCAATTACTGGTCCCACTCCATGTCAAACACTGGTTCCACCGAAAATTCGGTATGTCAATTACTGGGTCATTGACATACTTACAAATAAAGTCATTTTTGGTAGACATAAAGATCGAATTTACTGCTTTTAAAATATTAATAAAATAAAATACATCCTACTGGAGCGGCAAAATTTTACAACCTACACCTGGAGCCAAAATAACGGAAGTTATTCTATCTTAAACTCGAATTTTTTCTTAAGCAGTCAATTACTGGTCCTTCACCCTATGTATATAAAAATGAAGTAAAAAAAAGAGTATTGGTGATGACAAATTATTGTTCGGGGAGTTTATTTTATTAAATCAATAGTCATCACTCAAGATACGCGTGTGATGGGTCAAAATAATCATAAATAATATAATTGAAAATAATATAAAGACCAGAATTATAATCCAAAACCATTTGATTTGATTCGATAATTCGATTGAAGGACACGATGTTTCCTCTTCCTATTTCCAAAGCTGATCCTTTCGCAGTGAGTTAGTAAATTGTTAGGCTGTTCCCTAACTCAAGCAAGTTAGTTAAGGTTCAGGTATATAAGTTAGTTAATGGTTAAGTTTAGTTAGTTGTTAATTTTAGTTTTAAAGTTAGTTTAGGTTCAATGACAGTAATTTTACTTGATAAAGGTTGTTCGTCATTATTGATTAGCAATGAATAGGTGTTTTCTAGTTTCGAGAAGTAGATAAAACAAGGAAGAATGACCGATTGTACAGAAAACGCTGGATAATATTTGATTTCAAGAAAAGCGGTAGGTGGAGCTGATGAAAGAGAATCAAAGAGGTGAAGTGCCGCCTCTGATCGCTATGGATATATTCGCTACTTCTCACCTATAAATGTTCTCACCACTTTAATATCATTGGATCCGAGTGGAACTTCGGAATAAGTTTTTAAGAGTGGGCGTTACTAGCTGAAAGGCAGATTACTTGTTGCAAAAATTTTTTACAAAACTAAACAAATAAAATGTTTTTCAAAAGCATTTTTGTTTTGGACCAAGTGCATTTTCCAGCAGTTGGGCAAGCACCCACGAAGTTTAAGGAGAGGTTATACAATTAAGTTACGAGTATAACTGTGCCAGTGGATGAGAAGGTGGTAATACGGGACAGTCTTTTTTTCCTTGCATATTTTGAACACTACTGAATTTAAAATCTACTCTGAAGTAAAATCATAGACATACATTATTTCTCTTTGTAAATTTGGAGTCCTGAGTAGATTACAGCAAGGAGTCTGGAGTTTCACTGAAAAAGTCTGTGGTGGTGCCATATTGGGTTTTCAGAAAGTGTGGTGGTAATATGGGACACACATAATAATTATAGTTAATGTTCTCGTTTCTCCATGAATTGTAAAAATAAGCCTTAAATCTGCCACATTTATACAATTATCGTACATTAAGGATAAAAATTGGAGTGTAATCAGTTTTCTTAGACAAATGTCAAGAAATGTTTGAAATGATCTTTTTAGGCCCCCTGTAGAAAAAAAATATTTATAAGGCACTAGTTTCGTCCTCTGTGCCACTTTTCACACTTGTTTGGCAGACGATTAACGAGGTTGTTATATGGGACAACGCTGCCCCATAATACCACCATACACCGCGTACAATATAACCTAATTTTTTTTTTCCAATATTCATTCATATTTTAAAACTATAATACTGGCAATTAAAATTCTCTAGGTTCTATATTTTTAATGTCTAAGGGAAACTAGTCCGGACTCTCGGTAGTCCGGATCGATGATCTTGAATTTAAAAAAATAAAATTTCTTGCAAATAAAAAAGACAAAACGTTGATTTGATATAAGGTAACATGGCACACAAATAACTCACATTATACAAATGTTATGTACAATAGTTTGCATTGTCGGGCGCTCTGTGTTTCATTGACGAGGCAGTTCAATGAAATCGATGGAGTTTAAAAACGAAGAAAATAAAGTGGAAAAAGAAAATGTTCTTTCACTGTTAATTACAGTACTAGTGTAAAATATAATACAGAACAGCAGCTTCCTGTTAATAAACGATAACACATACAGTATTGTCATAATTGTTAGCCATAAAAGACGGAAATCATCAGTCATGCTGACCTCCAGGAAATCCGGATTTTTCGAAATCTGGACCGGCCGTCCGCCACAAAAGTCCGGATTTCTGAGAGTCTACTGTATTGACCAAAAGCAGAGGAAAATCAACTTTAAGAAAACTTTTTAGCATTGACAAAATCAACACGGTCCTCTCTTGGGCAAAGCTGCCACTCGATTGTCGGCGCTGCCTTCTGCAGCAGACAAAGCCTACCCCAAAGAGTAGTAAGGCACCAAAAACTAACAGATAGCACTACTGGTTTCACAAAAACAGGGATGTCCCAAATTCCAACCCCGTCCTATATTACCACCTTCTCCTCTACTCCATTTGTATTAAAGTTTGTTTGACGAATATAAATTGATTAGCGATTTCAAATTATAAAATTGGCAACTAATATGAAAAATTTGTGAATTTTTTATTTTCAATCTTGCAGCATTCGCAGAACTATTGTTAACTTAAGAGATATCTGTTTTCTGGTAGATATAGCAGATTAAACGTGCGTTTTGGCGTTAATACTAACCTGTCTGTTACAATTAAGAGAGTGACAAGAAAGTGTAAATAATAGAGCTGGATTTTGAAGCTTTGGATTTACAATTGAAAATACTACCTCATTAGTTGAGTAAAGAAAAACATGTATAAGGGTGTATATAAATAAAACAGCCAGAATACTTTTTAATTGGAGTAACTACATTAAGGTGTAGCATATAAAAAAGAGCTTGTACGTAATTAAAATTAAATAATTACAAAACGAGATGGTTTTCTTTTTTTTCTTTTATTGTTTTGTAAATTACATCCCGCATATGTCTGGGCTTGGAGTGGCACCGTAATGAGCAACGAATTCGCTAATGCGATTGTGTAAAACTGAAATAGAATAAAGAGGCCAGATGAGCACTCAGACTGTTTCTCGTCCTCACTTAACTTTGAAGAATACTCGCAAACATACATTTTTTTTTTTTTTGTACAACCCTTCAAAATTATTGTATTACCCAGAGAAGCCAGGAAAAAGAGCTTTGACAAAGGATTTATATTTAATTAACCCTTCAAATAGTCCCACTTATTTTTTTACTGCTGGTAGACTCTTTTTGTTGTATGTATCTACGTCATACTTGGAACCTTCTCACCAACATGATATACGTTTAGTTGTTCATTAAAAACGAATTTAGAAACAGTATTAGGATATTATAAAAATCTACTAAAATCTAATTTTAATGATAATTCACTAACTTAAGGGGTTATAGGCAGTCAGAGGCGCCAAAAAAGTCATTTTTACAAATTTTTTTGGGGGAAAAACGTGTTTACTTTTTTATTCGGGAACTTTTGCGTCATATCAGTCCATGTTTAAAGAACTTATTGTAATTTTTTCGTTACAAATTAATAATAATTGTACTAATGGCGAATATTTTAATGCAACACGTCAAAAAAATGCAACCCTCTCGTGGTCATGATATCTTGAGACTGGGTCATCTGAAATCAAAATTTCGAAAAGATTTCGTTAGTAGATGTCTTTATCTCGTACTTGACCAAAGGATTTAGAAAAAAATTGAATTTTTAATTTTTGGGACCACTTTAAAGTTTGAGTCACGATTTTCACTAAAAAAATTGACCATTTTATGTTTGTAAAACAAGTTCTATTCATTAAAAAAAAAAAAAAATCCTTCGTCCAAGTACGATTTTAATATGTGTAAAAGAAATACGTAAAATTTCAAAAAGATCGGTGCAGTAGATTTTGTGATATCGTGTCCACCGACTATGAAAACGTAGTCTTGAGAAAAACGCGTTTAAAGTTTTCAGCGGTTAAAGGTTTGCGAATAAAACCTGGATAATCTTTTTTTCAACTTACACAGTGTCATCGATTCCAGGCCCATAAAATAAGTCCTCCATGTCTTCCAAAATGTCCAAGTTTTCCGATTTCTGCTGTCTGCGTAGGATTCTTGCCTCCCGCGTAGCAAGTTGAGCTCTGTGCTCAGCGATGATAATTCGAACGATCGGGGCTTGTAAACACTTTCACTCTTACAATTTTGCTCGGATCGACTTGAAATTTTAGGACAACATTCCTGAGATACTATACTTTAATATTAAAAAAAAAAAAATCGATTTTTTCAAATTTCTGACTGCCTATAACCCCTTAATTAAAAAATCAATTTATATTTTCTTTGACCGGATTACATAAGTGAAGCCGAAATCTCTTGCACCTGGGGTTCCCACAAGTGATCCAAAAAAAAAAAAAAATTCTCTTGGATTCAAAATCCTTTTTCAAGACTGTGCCACCTCTGAACTCCCAATAAAAGAATGAGAACCACAAATTGATTTATCGATCGACACTCAATTGAAACTGAAATTTAATCAAATCGATGTGCATTCTTGGATTGACATTAGAAATGAATATCCTGAAATTGCCAAAAGTGCTGTGAAACATCTGATGTCAGTTGTACCAACCTATATATGCGAAAAATCTTTCTCTTTGTTCGCTGCAACTGAAACAAAATACAGAAACAGATTCGATGCTGACAGTAGATTGCAGATTTCAACAATTTTTCCCGATGTAAAAGTGCTTTGCGATAGAAAACAAGCCCAGCCAAGTTATTGAAAGATTTTTCTTTTTATTCATTTGTTATCATTTAAAATATTGTTCCTCTTGTTAATTATTCATAGAATGTATTCTAGAAATTAAAACCTGATTCGCTACCTCACTATTCATTGTCTTATTAAGATGTTTCGTATTTAAAATTAAATAAAGATACAAGAACAATTTATCGAATTTGAGTAGAAAAAAGCCTTGATAAACTATTTTATCTGCTACTTAAACATGAGGTTCCTTCAAGAAAACCATGAGCTCGAAGGGTTCCTAAAAGTGTTGTAGGTTGAAGACCCCCTGCTCTACAATAAACCGATTAATGCAATCTTGACGAAGCCTGAAAAGTATAAAACTCATCAGAGTTACAATAAACATGCGCGCGCCGATGGATAAATTCAAAGAAACAATAATAATGATGTTACGAATGGTTTTAGAAATTACTGATTACATAAAAATCATTTTATTGATGAATTTTTAATCAAATCCTTTCCTCTTTTGATTTTAACATCAAGAGAAATTGAGATTGGCTTCGTGATTAAGAATAAAAGGAAAAGAAGAAGATGAAAAACTTCCTGCTAATTTTCCTTTATAGACATTTATCTCATGTTAAAACACACACACAAAAAAAAATCTGTGGCTGTGTCATGGACCCGGCCGTGTGTTGTACGTGAATACGTTTACGTAACTGGTTATATTTTTCATCCTAAAATATTTTTATTTATGTATTTAGGATGAAATCAAGGAAAAACGTCGTAGTGAAACGTGCATTAGCTGCTGCCCAATGTGTCTTCATAATCGACGATCGAACACAATCTTTGCCTATACAGTTCGTTGTCGATGTAGAAGCGATTTCATCATCCACTTACATAATTTCAACCGCCCCAGCTGCAGATGTACTGACACCGTCGTTGATCCGCTCGGCCGTATTCATTCTTTTACGTTCTCGGCACAGCTTGACTCGGTCAATATGGTGTTTTATTATTGCCGTTCGATTGTTCTTGAGAAGCCCTTTCCAACCGTATGCGATCTCTGTATTTGGTTTGGGCTTTTTTCGACGCGTATAGGCCGACATTATATATTTTTGATAATATTTTTTTATTCTAAGACCTCCACTGTCACTATTTGACACTAATGTTTTATATACAATCTATAGATTGTGACGATAGCTGACGATTAAAACTTAAACGAACGTCGTAGCTTCTCCGAGTCAAAAGTTATACTAATTGCAAATCTCGATACGCAGCAAAATGATCTCAAAATTACGGCGCTTCCCCCTGAACCGCGCGCGATGCGTCACATTCCTCCCTTATCGTCATGAATTCTTTGATCCTTTAGCTATCCAGTGGTCTAATTTAATTTTGGACGTAGACGATAGATTCGAAGCTATAATGCCAAACTGTATCCCCCGATTTTGTTATCATTAGGTTTTTTGGATTGCCTCCATATGATAGCAAATTTAAAGACGTATTCACGTCAAAAAGTTGAAAACTTTATTTCTTGTTTAAGCCTGTATTTACAACTTAGAAAATTGTATCTTGTTGCTGTAAGAGCAATTATTACAACAGTAAGTGAAAGCAGGTTTCAAGAGATTCTCGTGAAATCAAATTTCTGTGGAACTGAAATTCAGTAAGAGAAATTGTAACATCACTAGAATGCTGAAATAAAGCCCCTCCAGCCGAACCCAAAAAGAAGGAAGTAAAGCGATCCAGTAACAAAGAGCAGTTCGCTGACAGTCGGTAAACAGTAGTTAAAGCACATTTCCGCTAGATGTCTATCACATTTCAGTAGGTTATAAACTGGATGTTGGTAACTATGTATCTCCATTGCAAACAAAAAAGTCTCAAATTACATTTTCCCTCTTCAAAATTAACCAATTTGATTGGAAATATTTCCTATTAATTATCTAGTCTTAATGTCGTCCATTTTAAAAAGGATATTGTATTGTATGTATGCGTTCTTTGTTCTTTGTTTTCGGGTTCGAATCCAGCAGCTGGCCCTTAGATTTTCTCTTCCTAAAAGCTTCTTACAGCTCACTGTCCGGTGATGGACAGTGTTCTCTGTAACGAGAGAACACTGTCCGGAGGCCGACAGTGCACTGGAAAAAGCTCCGGGCGCTAATAACCTCAGCTGTTGATGCGCCAAAAAAAAAAAATTATTTTCTCTTACTAGGTAAGGAAACTATTGCGTTCGTATCATATTTTCGGTTTTGAGTTCTCGCTAGAAATATCAGTTCGGTAGTCCTCTAAGTCCGAAAAGAGATTTTTATAAAAGTGATTATTTTAAGAAAATCTTCTCCTTCTTCTTCTCGTTACCTTTATTGTAAACAACGTAGTGCCTTAACGCGAGAACCGATTTTTATAAATGAGGAGTCATTCAATTCGAAATTTTATGTAGATGCTGTACATCAAATCGGAGCGAGTTAGGGCCATACGAATGCGAGGTCTCTCCAAAATTACTATTACTAATAACTCTGCAAATTATGGCCCGATTTTGATAAAATTTAGCAGGATGAAAGAGATAGGGCTCCGGGCTCCCCTAAGTAACTTTTAAGCGACGTTTTGCTCTTACTCCAATTAAGGGAAAGCGTGGCAATCGTTACAAATGATTGACGCATAACCAATTTTCATGAAAATGAAATGTCATTCGAATAAAAAGGTGGCATTTTAGAAGTCCCGACGCAAGTAAGGCCCACAATAAATCTATTATTTCATAAAACTCTTAGTCCGATATTGACAAAATTTAGCACGAAGTGGTTAAAGCTTCCCTAAGTGTCTCTTAAATTGGAAGGTTGCTGCAGTGGATAGAGAGGACTGGCGGAAGTGGATTGAGGAGGCCATGGCTCAGTAATAGGCTGTAGTAAGTGTCTCTAAAGCGCCATCATGCTCTCTCACCTACTAAAGGGAAGAGAAAAGTTAGTTCTATAACTAGTATGAATTGCAGTTCTAGTTCCGACCCCGTAACAGCTTCCACTCACTTACAGACACACTTAGACATACTTGAACCTTGGACCAAAAAATGGCGATTAAAATTTAACCCTCAGAAGTGTCAACACATCACTTTTACTCTGCGACGCTGTACTTCTCCACCAGTCAGCTTTAACTCTGTACCTCTTTCTCCTGCAAATTTAGTTCGCTACCTTGGGATGTATATCGACAAACGACTAACATGGAACCCGCATACTAAACTAAAAAGACTGGAACTCAACAAACGGAATAAACTGTTACTAAGACTAATTGGCAGACGGTCGAAACTTCCAATAGAACATAAACGACTATTATACAACACCATACTTAAACCAATGTGGACTTATGGACTCGAGCTGTGGGGTTCAGCCAAACGCTCAAACTCACAAAAAATCCAGGCCTTTCAATCAAAAATTCTCCGCCAAATTACAGATGCTCCATTCTACGTTTCAAACTCTTCTCTTCATAAAGATCTCAACATACCCTACGTGACTGAAACAGCTAAAACTAAATACCGAAAATTCCATAACTCTCTTTCTCTATGCTCTAATCCTCTAATCCAAAATCTCGCCTCCATAGCTATTCCGGACAACCCCCCACGGCGGCTGAGGCGTTGCTGGCCCCGCGACCATCTCATGGATTGATAACCAACTCAAGCGGGAGTGTTGCCAGTGGGCAGCTTCTCTCCTCCAGCCAATCACGTCCATAGCATCATTCATCGGATTTGCTGATTGCATTGTTTGTTTTGTAGATAGTAAATGGCAAATAAAATTAAAAAAATAAAAAAAAAAGTTTTTTTTTTTTTGATGTTTAAGGCACCGCAACATCTAAGGTTATTGGCGCCCGGAGCTTTTTTCAGTGCACTGCCGGCCTCCGGACAGTGTTCTCTCGTTACAGACAACACTGTCCATCACCGGACAGTGAGCTGTAAGAAGCTCCTAGGAAGAGAAAAATCTAAGAGTCAGCAGCTGGATTCGAACCCGGGGCCTTCGCGTGGGAGTCCAGTACGCTAACCGCATAGCTAATCCCTTCCCTCAGTGTTCTAGTTATTATAGTTAATGAGATATTTAAGGTTAAACTTTTTATGTTTTCGAATTCATTCCAATTTCTATCCTTTGTATCTCTCTTCATATTGTTCTGATTTCAATGAAGTCTTCAACAATTTGTAGCGAAACGTTTGGACTATAACTGATATGAATTGCAGTGTTCTAGTGATTATTGTTAATGAGATATTGAAGGTTAAATTTTTATTTTCGACTTCGTTCAAAATTCTAAAAAATATTATTGTTAAGGTAATACAGTTTAATTTCTCAAATGAAGTTTTTATGAAATGTTTGGTACTTGCTGATTCTTATAGCTTTTAGCGTTTAATCAACTTTTGTACTTAACTTTTTAAACTGTAAGTTTTTGTTAGAGAGATTACTATTAACAGTTGATCGCAACATTTTATTATAAGAAATGGCCAAGGATATATTACCAGAACTATAAGCCTTATTTACTCATTTCTGAAACTTAAAAGAAATTAAATACTAATGTTGTATTTGGTACAAAATATTCGACGTTGATGTGTAATGCTCCAACCCTCCTTGGCTCTCGACAGCGATCTCCCATTCTCCCTCCGGCCAACTATCGGAATTTTTCCCTTCTTCGCGGCCATTATCTTGGCTGCCCCTTAACGTCGACTTACTTCTCCGCATTCAGCCCTCCCGCTGAGGTAACGGAAGCCAACTTCGACTTGCATTAAGCTCTTCGCGCCTTGTCTCCTTCCCGATTGAACTATCTAGCGCCCCCGGAGATCCGGAGTTGTGACTCGATGATCCCGGTCTCACGCTCTCTTCATCATTCTCATTGCACGCTTGGACACCCGCCCCACTATCCTCAGTTTCACTCCCCTTTGGGAGATCTTGCTTGTCCGGAGTTCCGGAACTAGCTTTCCCGGTAGAGCCTGGCGATGTTCCCGGCGCCATTTCCGCCCCATCGCGCTCATCCCGTAACTGAACTACCGGATATTCCTCCTCCTCACTATCGTCTGCAGCCCAATTTGGGAGGTTCCCTCCAGAAGGCATGTCCCTTGCTCCGCGTGGTGTCCTTTGTCTCGTCAGAGAGCGTCCATTCCGTGCGCCCGATGTCTTAGTACTGGGAAGTGGTTTCGGCAAGGTGTCTCTCTCGAAGGCTGGTTTTAAACGATTGATGTGGACTGTAACTGCTGTGGAGGTATACATTTCACTACAGTAGTTACAATAGAATTAGTGGTTCGGAGGTTAGTAGCTAATAAGTGATGGCAGAATTCGGATATTATGTTGGTAATGATTTGTCTCTTTGTCACATTTTTTATTTTTTTCAAGCAAAAACTTATTCAACTGTTGCGACCTTCTATATACGAGGGTCGTTTGAAAAGTCCGTGCAAAGTCAGAGAGATAGCACTTCTGGCGCGTATCGAGGTTATGTTTAGTTAGTAGCATCTCTTGGAAGAACACCAAGTTTCAGCCAGATCGGTCTATTTCTTTGTGTTTGGCATTCGTTTGAATCGAGGAAGTCGAGTGATTTTCAAAAAATGAACGAAAAAGAATTTCATGTGTTGATTAAACACTACATTATGAAAGGCAAAACGCCTCAGGAGACTAAAGAGAAGCTTGATAAACATTATGGTGACTCTGCACCTTCGATTAGAACAGTTTATAAGTGGTTTCAAAATTTTCGGAGTGGCCATATGGGCACAAGTGACGCTGAACGTTTTGGACGCCCTGTTGAGGTTACTACTCCAGAAATCATTGATAAAATCCATGATATGGTGATGGATAACAGAAGAGTGAAGGTGCGTGAGATTGCTAGTGCTGTGGGAATCTCGAATGAACGGGTACATAATATTTTGCATCAACAATTGGACATGACAAAGCTATCCGCAAGATGGATGCCGCGATTGCTCACGCTTGACCAAAAACGAAATCGTGTGAAGTGTTGCAAGGACGGTTTGCAGCTGTTCCAGAAGAATCCGCAGGACTTTAAGCGTCGTTTCGTCACTGTGGATGAAACATGGATACATCACTACACTCCTGAGACCAAAGAACAATCTAAACAATGGGTTACCAAGGGGGAAGTCCGTTCCTTCGGCCGGAAAGATTATGGCGACTGTCTTTTGGGATTCGCAAGGAATAATTCTCATCGACTATCTGGAAAAGGGTAAAACTATTACAGGTGCATATTATTCATCGTTATTGGACCGTTTGAAAACGGAGCTGCAAGAAAAACGCCCACGATTGGCCCACAAAAAAGTCCTTTTCCATCACGACAACGCACCAGCTCACACCTCAGCAGTTGTGGTCGCAAAATTAATGGAAATTGGGTTCCAACTCGTTTCACATCCCCCCTATTCTCCAGACGTGGCTCCCTCGGACTACTATTTGTTCCCCAATATGAGGAAATGGCTGGCGGGAAAAAGATTTTATTCAAACGAGGAGGTGATTGCAGAAACGAATGGCTATTTTTCAGACTTGGACAAATCCTATTATTCGGAAGGGATCAACAAACTAGAGCAGCGTTGGACGAAGTGTATAAGCCTAAAAGGAGACTATGTTGAAAAATAAAAAAGGTTTACCCCAAAAAATTAAGTAGTTTTTATTTTTGCACGGACTTTTCAAACGACACTCGTAAATTAATGTAAAATATAAAATAAAGCCCCAACGGAGTATCAAAAGGATCGTTATTTTAAGATAAAACAAAACCACCAAAAAGTATCGTTGTACTGCTGAGAAGAGCAGAACATGGTACTAGTAACTAAAGTTGCCTACAGTAAGTAAATCTGGTGGTAAAAACATTGCGTTTTGTCCACTCTATTTAACAAAATCCTTATATTACTTGGTTAGAGACTTGTCAGTTTGGTAGTTGGCTACTGTGCTCTGTTTGGGCGGAATACCAACAAAAAACCTATATAACCTTCTACCGCTGTCTGTAAGCAAAGAAACTGGGTATACTGTTGGCCTAACAACCGCATTCTAATCTCATTCCAGCCTCAGTAGCCTCAGTTTGTTGTGTGTTCGCTCTCTTATTGACGTTTCTTCTTATTTTCCTTGCCCTTTTCACTCGGCTAAAATTAGAAAGTGGAATTTATTCTATGGTTATAAAAAAGAAGGTTTTTTTGGTACGCTTAACTACAATGCAAATTGGGACACTAAACAAATAAATTTTATAAAGGAAAAATCGCAATTATTGTTGTATTATTATTATTTATTAATAATAGCTGGATAAAAATCGATTAACGGAAGTGTAGGTCTAATCATAGCGATTTACGATTTTGAGTTTACGCCAAAAATCTTTGTGAAGACCACTGAGAATAATAAAGTGTTTTTATAAAAATTGTTCTGTATGTAGGAGGGTCGTTTGAAAAGTCCGTGCAAAAAAAAAAACTACTTAATTTTTTTGGGTAAACCTTTTTTATTTTTCAACATAGTCTCCTTTTAGGCTTATACACTTCGTCCAACGATCCCTTCCGAATAATAGGATTTGTCCAAGTCTGAAAAATAGCCATTCGTTTCTGCAATCACCTCCTCGTGTGAATAAAATCTTTTTCCAGCCAGCCATTTCTTCATATTGGGGAACAAATAGTAGTCCGAGGGAGCCAAGTCTGGAGAATAGGGGGGATGTGAAACGAGTTGGAACCCTATTTCCATTAATTTTGCGACCACAACTGCTGAGGTGTGAGCTGGTACGTTGTCGTGATGGAAAAGGACTATTTTGTGGGCCAATCGTGAGCGTTTTTCTTGCAGCTCGGTTTTCAAACGGTCCAATAACGATGAATAATATGCACCTGTAATTGTTTTACCCTTTTCCAGAGAGTCGATGAGTATTATTCCTTGCGAATCCCAAAAGACAGTCGCCATAATCTTTCCGGCCGAAGGAACGATCTTCGCCTTTTTTGGTCAGATTCCACCTTGGTAACCCATTGTTTAGATTGTTCTTTGGTCTCAGGAGTGTAGTGATGTATCCATGTTTCATCCACAGTGACGAAACGTCGCTTAAAGTCCTGCGGATTCTTCTGGAACAGCTGCAAACCGTCCTTGCAACACTTCACACGATTTCGTTTTTGGTCAAGCGTGAGCAATCGCGGCACCCATCTTGCGGATAGCTTTTTCATGTCCAAATGTTGATGCAAAATATTATGTACCCGTTCATTCGAGATGCCCACAGCACTAGCAATCTCACGCACCTTCACTCTTCTGTCATCCATCACCATATCATGGATTTTATCAATGATTTCTGGAGTAGTAACCTCAACAGGGCGTCCAGAACGTTCAGCGTCACTTGTGCCCATATGGCCACTCCGAAAATTTTGAAACCACTTATAAACTGTTCTAATCGAAGGTGCAGAGTCACCATAATGTTTATCAAGCTTCTCTTTAGTCTCCTGAGGCGTTTTGCCTTTTATAAAGTAGTGTTTAATCAACACAAGAAATTCTTTTTCGTCCTTTTTTTGAAAATCACTCGACTTCCTCGATTCAAACGAATGCCAAACACAAAGAAATAGACCGATCTGGCTGAAACTTGGTGTGTGTTCTTCCAAGAGATGCTACTAACTAAACATAACCTCGATACGCGCCAGTGGTGCTATCTCTCTGACTTTGCACGGACTTTTCAAACGACCCTCGTATATCCACCGTAACTTAAAACCGTAAAAACAAACCAAAAAAACGCAGAAAGTTTAAATTCTGGTTTGGTTTAAGCGCTAACAGAAGACGCCATTAAAAGATTAGGGTCTAAGAAATGCCTTGACTAATTTATTGATAGTTTTTTCTTTTTTTTAAATGAAAAAAATGTATTTATTTCATAAAAATTTCGATTTACTCAATGGGTTGTTTCTTTTTTTCGAAAATGTTCCTAGAGTTAGTTTTTTCTGTTGATTATTGTAGTGCATGTTACCGGCAGAATGTGCAAGTATGAGATATATAAGGTTAAACTTTTTATGTTTTCAAATTTCGATCCTTTGTATCTCCCCTCATATTCTTCAGAATGAAATGGATACTTTACCGAATTGTAGAGAAAAGTTTGCTCTATAACTGGAATAAATTGAAATGTTCTAGTGACTATAGTTAATGAGATATTGAAGGTTAAATTTTGGAGGTTTTCGAATTGTTCAAATTTCAACCATTTGTAACTACTAATGGACACCCAATGTCCAGTACTTCATAGTTTAGGCAATTAAAAGAAAAAATTCCTATAATGAAATAATTAGTTATAACCCAGCTCACATAATTCGAGGTGTGGCTATTAAATAACTAGACTGATGCTGCGACAGAAGAACTATACATGCGCCAAATCCTAACGACCGACAGCTGTGCAGCGTAAAGCCTTCTCTTTCGATTGCAGCATCTCATGTGTTTGTAGAGAAATTTGTCTGACCGGAACCGTCGTTTGTGTAAGAAGTGTTAGTTTCGTTTTGCCGAAAACATGATACTACACTTGTAGGAAAGCAACGAATTGTCGTAAAATTTCACGTGAAACTTGGTGAAACAGCTGCTAAAACTTATCTTTTATTAAAAGAAGTTTATGGCGATGAATGTTAATTAGTGGTGATGAGTTTTAGAGTGGTTCAAGCTTTTCCAAGATGACCGAGAAGACGTCGGAGATGATGACCGCCCAGGTCGCCCTTCCACGTCCAAAACGGGTGAAAATATCGATTATAATTAATCAACATTACTACCGTGAGGTGCTTGCTTAACTCTGTGGAATAGTAAGGAAAGAAACGACCCGATTTGTGGAAGGGTTCTTCACACTGCATTGTCTGTCAAGACGTTTGCTAGCCAAGTACAACATCCCAGTTTTAGGCCATCTGCCTTATTCGCCTGACCTGGCCGGCCATGGCCCCCATGTGACTTGTATCTGTTCCCCAAAGTCAAATCTGCTTTAAAAGGAACATGATTTCAGTCCGTTGAAGCTGTGAAAGGAAAAGCGGCACGCGTCATGCAGGAGCTCACAGAAAAAGACTTCTAGCACTGTTTCGAACAATGGTAAATTTGCATGGAGCGTTGTAGGGATAGTGGAGTGGTGTATATTGAAGGTGATAATAACTAAATATGTATAAATTTAAAATAAAATGTTTTACAGCAATAGTCTCGTTATTTAATAGCCACACCTCGTATTTGTAATAAGACGAAAAAAAAAGCTGAATTAAGATAACTTACATCATAAAATTAATTTAATATTAGTTAATTTAATTTATTTATCTGCTATTGAAAGCTCCTTTCTCAAAAATATACGTTCTAAAATACTGATTACATTTCCAAAACGATTTATGTCATTTCGCAGCACCAATACGCCCTAGGCCACTGTACAGATCTTAAAGGATATCCATCCAATTGTTATATAAAACTTAATTTTTTCGTTATTATTAATTAAATATAAATAATTTATTACCGTAATAGAACTGAAACTTCTTCAAAATATCCCTGAGGTAATAAAGAATTCTCTCATCATGGGAGAGAATCTTAAAAACTTTGTCAAAATAATGTTCTGTGTTTCTGTTAACACTTGACTTTATTAATTTCCCCTAATTTGGAGATTTGAAAATTAGGAAAATAAACGCCTCATCAAAATTATGAAAATAGACGTCTTAATTTCGATTACCTGGATTCCTATAAATCTGGCTGCGAGAGAAACGTTCCTTGTACAATAATATCAACGAATATAATCGTTCCTCAACAACCGCCACGTTTTGACAGATAATGTGTGCCTCGAATTTAGTTTCTAGAGCCCTCACAATGGTTTTTTTAGTAGCCTAATTGGATGAATGTTAGGGACCAAATATTTAACTGTAAACAACTCGTACACGTTGTTACTCTCTTACATTTCATCTCCAAGATCTTGTTTGTCGAAATACTAATCATTTGTGAAGAAGTTATGTTTTATCTCAGCTTTTGTGGAAGAAAAAAGAGAAAAACTCCGAAGAAAAACAATAGTGTACTATTTGCTTTCGAAGTAATTAAGGCGAGCCGGGAATATAGAGAAAACTGTTCGTTACCCTTCTCTAGTAGACGAGACCCTTAGCAACAACACCTCAAGGACAGTTGTATGCATCTTACAGATACAGTTACACTGGGCTTCTAGTTCCATTCTAATTGAGAAAACAGGTGTTCATTTTTCTAGGCAAAGGCCCTAAGGTCATCCAACATTTAATGCGCCATTTTGACAAATATTATTTATCTTCCAAACTAGGCAACTCCATGGAATTGTTATTTGGGTTTGAAATATATCAAACTTATATACAGGGTGATCCATTTAAAACGCACCAATCGCTAATAACTTTTTAGGAAAGCGGAATTTCGAAAAAACCCATGAAGTAAACTATATGTTTTTTTTGGTCTAGTTTTCAAATTTTCTAACCCCGATGCTGTATCTTAAGAGCGTGGCTTTGTAAAGTGGAAGATTTCCAATTCGAATCCCACTTTTGACTACATTTTATTATATTAAGTATTGTGAATGACTGCTACCGCGGGATTCGAACTGGGGATCTCCCACTTATAAAACCACGCTCATGACCTCTAGACCAACACCCTGGCAAGATATTCTTACCGTTATCATAGGTCAAGAAGTCTTGCATACTGGGTGCATTAAAATGATGTGATGATTGCTTTTATTTAATGATAAAACAAATTTATCCTGATTCACCAACAACCATTACTTTACACTACATTCTTTAAAATCTTCAATTATTATTATTTTTGTTCTTTGCGTCACAAATAACTTTTTTTTTGCAGCCAGAGGACCTCCCAAAACGTGCATTTCTGGAGGAAAATTAATATTGAAAACCGATCACGAATAGATAAAATTGTAACTTTGATCATAAATATCTCAACAAATATTAGGGATATCGAAACGAGGTTAACGGCATTTTTCACAATTTTTTATGTAATTTTTATAATCATTGTCATAACCAGTGGTCCTTATGAAACCTCAATTAGGTTTTTGCTCGTAACTCCGCCAAAAATAAAGATACAGCATCAGGGTTAGAAAATTTGAAAACAAAAAGAACATATAGTTTACTTCGTGGGTTTTTTCGAAATTCCGCTTTCCTAAAAAGTTATTAGCGATTGGTGCGTTTTAAATGGATTACCCTGTATAAACCATCCAAACAGTTGGATATCCTCATTTAGAGGCCAGTTTCGCTAAAAATCATTCTTGGATCATTTGTAAGTTCATATTAAAGCATATTCAACCGTTTTCTTTTGTATACCTACTGTGAACATTACCCAATTTATTTTTTATTTATTTATTACCCCCCCACTAGACTTAAAAGAACAGAACTAAACAGACGCTATCGACTACTTAAAAGACTTAGACGATAGATCAAAACTTTCTCTGGACAACAAAAGACTGATTTATACTTCTATTTTAAAACCTATCTAGGCTTATGGAATAGAGCTGTAGGGTTCAACCAAACGCTCCAATCTCCAAAGGATTCAATCGCTAAAATCTAAAATACTTCGAACTATCGTAAATGCTCCATTTTATGTTCCAACCTCAAGTATACACACTGACCTTGATATTCCTTTTGTCATACGATTCAGAAAACTCCACTTCAACCTGCAATCTCATATAAATCCTCTAGCTCAAAATCTTTCTTCTAGGACTCTTCCTGATAACCCGGACAAGACGTCTTAAAAGACAGTGGCCTCGTGATCTCCTCTCAAGTGAAGAGAGTGACTAACCACATAATGTTTTGGTGTGTTACCACTGGGTTACTTCTCCACTCGTTACCTTATTATTGATTGCTCTATTGTATTTATTGTATTGCTGATTGTAGCACAATAAACGCAAAAAAAAGAAAAAATTATTTATTTGGAGACAAGGCTTTAATCAGATATTAACTACGGTACGAGTCACCAGGGTTTACCATGTTTTCTGCTCTTTTCTCTTACATTCTAATCCCAAACCGTTTCGAAACATCCTTCAGATCTTGCGAACTTTGTTTCCTCGAGGCCATCTTCTCCAGATTCACCGAATTCTAATAATAAGTTCCTTAATTTTCCTGTTTTATTTTTGGCGGATTCTCCGCCCTGATCCTACCTTTGAACACACTTTGCTCTCACAACGTTTATTCTCGTCAAATCATCATCGATCTTAAAAATCGTTGTGACTCTTTTTTTATTTCTGGACAAATCATTGTCCTCAAAGTATTTTTTTAGTCATATTATACTGCTTTTACGTAAACGTTATCCTGGAGTCCTAAAGCCGTCCATTTTTATTCTAATTTCGATAGGCTGACTTGTGCGCTGATCAAGCGTTAACGAGATAATTGACAGTGTAGGTTTTCCTGCCGGTTGTATAACTATTTTCTACACAGGAATTGATTAGGCCGCTACCATAGTAAAGACCAAGAGTTTGTAAATTTTTAAACAGCACCATGCATATAATTAGTATTGAAAACTTCTAGTTTAAATAAACTCTCAACTGAAGTGATACGTTGTTGAAAACTGACGTGCTAGTTAAGAGTACTTGAATATCTTTTGATGTTTTTTAAGAGATCACACCATCTACTTCCTGAAATGTAGGCTGACTCAGCTTGAATAAATAATATTTGAATAGACCTATTATGGTTTTATAAAATTACTAAAAACCACTTTATAGTTAACCACTTGCAAAGTCTTAACAAATTTACGCGGAGTTTATTTGATATAATCACTTTTTTCAATGTTGTTCTTGTGATTTCTCAGTTAATAAACCGATTCTCTGCATTAAAAAAAAGTATTTGGGCATCGTGTTACGTACGGCTTACCAAATCTAGTACGGAATATGAGTAAGTCACTTTCCTTTAAAGCAATTGTTTCAAGTGATTATCACGAGAAACCTTCTTTTAATATTTACAAGATAAATGCATTATATAACTCAGCCATCAAACAAACTTTATCGCTCTATTAATAAAATGAAAAATAATAATTAATCGAAATAATTTAAAAAACAATTGTCACAACAAATATGATAAAGAAGTTCAAGAGATCTAACAGGTAATGTTAAACACTTAACATGTATGATAGTTTTGGTTTTCGACCATTTATGATTTTGGGGTAAAATTGAAGTGCAATCATTAAATTTATACACGTCAAACCAAATCTCTGTTACGGTGCGTTCGACGTGCATGATCGTTGTGAAAAATATAAAATTGCTATTAGCTATAAAAACTCGAAATTTTAGTAACATGCAATAAGAATATTATTTGGCGGGATGTTTCCTTTATCTTACCAATAGAACTGTCAAGTATTTTATACGGATGGGGATGGTGGGAGTCAGCCAAATGATAAGTGATTGGTACATGTTTGGTCTCCGCATTAGAGATTGGGAATTACGCACACAAATAGAAGCTCTCAACCCTTGTGCAATGCCGTTTTTACCTTAGATAGAGGTTCAGGACCTCAGTACGAGCATGTTTATTCATTTTGCGCAGAATTCAAAGCTCATTTCTACCTTGTAAAAGCTCTTGCGTCCCTAGTTAACTTGAGCAATGCATAACGTGAAGCGGTGCAAGATTTTGAATGAGCACAGAATGCTCTGTAATCTGTAAGCCCCAGAGATTGCAGAAAAAGTCGCTTGCAGTGACTATTAAGACGTTGTAAACTTTTGGTTGTTTTGCCCTGCGTTCGGTTCGACGAGTATACACGTCATTGTCTGCCTTTAATTCCGCACACTGTGGGGATTAAACTTAACTGGTTAAACAAAAATTTCTGTCTTCATTCCAACGTTTCAGTAAATATATTACCTTCTTCAGGGTATTGTAAAATTTGGGGAGTTTAGCGTTAAGCTACGTCATCATAACTGTTTATAGTGCCTTTTTTGCACACAATCAATTAGGTATAAAGTCAAATCTTGATTGGTAAAAAAAACAGTACCCTAAGTTAACAATTATGGCAATTGAATGAAATAAAAGTTTTGTGTGTTAAAAGGTCTGAACTTACAGAAAACTAGTTTGTTTGGAAGGTTGCGGAAGTGGCCATTTTACTTCGCTTCCTTTGTGCAATAAGGCAGTATCTGTGGTAAAGTAATTGATGGATTTTCTGCAGTGTATGGTCAGTTCTGATACTGGCACACAATGCCGCAGACGGACAAACTAACTCTCTCTCTGTCTGCAGAACTCTCAAATCCTCTCGCCATTTCCCTAGTTTCTCTTCATAAATGTTTCTCGTATTTCTCTTAAATTATCCTCCTTTCTCTCTCAATCACTCTAGCCTTTTCATTTCTCCTTTATTCTATTTGCAAAATCACGCAATCGATTTGATTTATAGTTTAGCGTGCGCTTGTGGCCCAACTTGGAAGGAGTTCAATGAAATTCAGATTAAAGAAAATAATTTCCACGATTTAATTACTTTCTGATGGAAGTGTTAGTCTTTCAAAATACATATTTGGGTGACAGGGGACTGTGATGGATTTTGCGGAAATCGTTGCTGAAAATATTTCCTAACATTTTCTCAAATAATGCAGATAGATCAGAAGTAAATGTTTTAAAGTGCAATTTGTACACCTTTGACTTCCTTGTTTTAAGACAGCCTACTTTAAAATTAACTACTGGTCCATCTAAAAGTGTTTTCAATGAATTAAACAACTTGATAAACTAACACTGTTGAGTGCTCGCGAACACGTTTTCTTGTAAAACAAACGTAATTTCTAGTACAAAGATAAAAGGAATCCTGGAAAATGATATGCCGTTTGAAAGCCCATAAGGCAAGGAAACTTTTATAAAAATGTGCCAGCACCTAGGTCTGATAATGATCACATAAGGGCCTAATGATTTTTCTTAAAAATTTCCATTACTTTTATTTTTCCAGCATTCGGACGAAGATTGAGGCTGTTTGAAGAATAACTTAAGCTTCTAAATGATGTCAATTTTTAGAAAATTTATCTGTCTTTCTAACCGTGTCATCAGAATCGAATTCGGACTAAAACTTTCTGAGTAATAACATTTTTATAGCGAAAAAAGGACAGACACTCAAGAACAGTGGAAAATATGAAGTTGGCCAGTACGTCATTGAACTCCACTTTAGATGTACTACACACAGTAGGCCTATGGACATTACTTACTGGTTCACCGTGTATAAAACATGAGGTTGAACGGTATCAAATATAATTATTTATATTTTATTCTAATTATTTATTAGTTTATTCTAATACTAGATTTCTCGTCTTCGAGAGGTTAAATCTTTCCATCCCGGAGATTGTGGCATCTGGTAATCTTAACGAACTCTTTAGGTTTATTCAGTGCACTGGGCGATTGAGTCGCCATGCTCTCTAGTGTCCTGTTAGTTTATTGTACCGGATTTGTTGCTTTGAAACACCGGTGTCTCTTATGAGATGAAGGGTGGGCGGAGAACAATGGGTATTTTGGATTCTTTCCCCGTTTTGGTGGAGCCGCCCTTCTAATACAATCTAATCTAATCAAATATAATGCTGATATCATGGATAATGGAAATTCACCATGGATAATGGATTTAAAATAAGAATCCATCTTTTGCTCTGAATACCTAGGTTTTGGAATTCACAAATAGAGCGATCAAAACCAACCTAGAAAGGATAATTAGAAGAACGACTAAGCACCAGGCCTATGTAAAACGTTTGTGTTGTTTACTGGTAAAATCAAAGAAACGCTAACTAGGGCTTAACAGAAATTTGATACAGCAGCCAAGTAAACTTTGAGTAATAAAATGCGAAATTAACAAAAAGAAATCGCGGCTAGTTTACATGATAGGCTAATTTTCGGCAGTAATGAATTCAAATATCTGGAAACAATCGTGGCAAGTTAGTTATGAAATTGAACTAGAGATCAGCAGCTGGAATCGAAATGCTTTTTAGCTTTTAAGAAAGCACGTCGTGTAAATAGTTTTTTAGAAAAGGGACAATAAAGCCGGCGATCTCCACCATGCGAGACTTGGGCGCTGCCAAATAAGAGAAAAATGATCCGTGGATTTGGTGGATTTTAAATTTATTTAAAGTTTTTAGGAGAGAAAATATTACATGTAGAATTGCTTCAAGGAGTGAAGCGAATAAGTGTGAAGCATGTTTGATTGAGATGAGTAAAGTAAAGTAAAGTAAAGTAATCGCCTATTTTTTCAGGCGGGGCTTAACGTCCAACTACCAATTAGGTGTCGTGGACGGAGGCGACTAGCAAACATACTTTACTATTTCTCATTTAACCATTAAATAAAATCCAAGGCCAAGACCGGGAATCGAACCCAGTACCACAATGCATATTAGATTTGCAGGTCTCGCCTCTTAACCCGCTCGGCTACCGTGGCGCCCTGATTAAGATGATTAGTGCATCTAGGACGAACAATGAAATACTTCTCTACAATAATCAAGAAGGAGCAAGTCTTATTATAATCCGCAGCTCCAGGAGGATCCCACAAAAGATAGAATTAGAAGATGTAGATGATTAGAAGGCTAACTGAGGGTAGTGCGGCAAATGGGCCTATTATTCCCGTCGACAGATTATGGCCAGCAATCGTCCCCAATATTTGTCGAATTTCTTACATTCCTTGCCGTGACTGTACTACTTATTTCATAAAAGCGTTTAAAGCAGGCTGTATCGCACGAAAATTGCCCAAATTCCTTAAACGACTCTCAGAAGAGTTGAAGAACATAAAGGTTCTAAGGATGTAACAACTATCCAGTCACATATTGATGTCATTTCCCACAAAGTTTTTGTTAAGCTAATTGCTTAAAATTGTGAACATTTTAATGGGTTGCGGAATGTTTTAAACCAAAGTTTCTAAATCAAGAGGAGAAAACCGAAAAAGTTAGCTTTCATTGTTTTAATTACAGTATGTGTTCGTAAAAGAGCCAGATTATAGAAGCAAACTTTTTTATGTAAAAGGGTTTAAGACTGGGAGGTTAAAGAGGTAATAGTCCTTTTTTTACAAAGAAGAGGTTACTAATACTTGATGAACTGTTTTTATTGTTTGTTTTTTTTTCTATATAATTGTCCTTGAAGGCGCCACGGTAGCCGAGCGGTTAAGAGGCGAGATCTGCAAAGCTAATATGCATTGTGGTACTGGGTTCGATTCCCGGTCTTAGGCCTTGGATTTTATTTAATGGTTAATAAAAGAAATTTACAGCAAAGTATGTTAGCTAGTAGCCTCCATCCACGACACCTAATTGGTAGTTGGACGTAAAGCCCGCCTGAAAAATAAGCGGTTACTTTACTTTAATTGTCCTTGAAAAATTTTGTAAAAGGTAAATTTTTGTAAAGTGGCTTAGTATGCATGTTACAGGTGCGAGAATTAGAAATGACGGTGATCTGAAAGCGGCCGATGAGGATTGCGCTGAATATTGGCCCAAGCAAGTGGCAGCTCATCCTTAACTAGCCAACAAGGTGTTAAAATGGAGGGTTGGCGGTAAAGAAGAGAAAACATAGCAGTAGAAAAATGTTTGCAGAAAGGTTAGTAGATTATTGTAGCGGCCTTCCAGAGTAGCAGCAACTACGCCCACCCAGATCAGCAGAGCACATCGTCTCCTTGGCAACCCCTCACTGGCTGCCGGCTATACTCTGATGATCCTTATTGTCACCGGCTTTAACTGCAACACTTTGCCACAGTATCCACCAGTATCGCCAGTGTAGCTGCACAACCGTTGCCCAGTTTCAGCGCCGCCAGATGAGAATACTCCCCAGCATCATTCGTACACAGCTCTTCTGCTGCTGCACCCATACTACAACTAAAACCACTCGTCAACATTACCCTTATTTCTTCATAATAGCTTCCATAGCCGAGCTTAATGTTTTATAGCCTCGGTAAATGCGTTATTTTATTTTTTCCTCTTTCACTTTCGCTTTTCGCGTCACCTCCAAAGCTCCCTTAAGTAATTTCCATTCTACAATTCACTTTATCTTTTCAGAAGTTAATAGTGGAAGGGGACACGCCCAATTTTATTGATTGGCCAATTCGGGTACTAACCCATTGACCTTTTTCCTGGAGGTCGTCTGCTTTTCATTTCTACAGCTCTCTATTTTTAGATCGTAACTTTTTTTTCATATATTTTTTTTTTTTTTTTGCAAATAACGTTTGCATTTCCACAGGCAAGTAGTCGCTCCACTAACAACTTACTCCAAGATTGGGACCATTCTAAGGAAGGGCTGTATAATTTTGAAATCTATAATATGGGTATTGCCAGCATGCCACGTTTACTCTCCGGCGGGGCTCCTGTCCACCTGTCCTCTTCAACAGCAATCCTCTTCCTTGTACAGGATCGCAACCTTGGACTCTACATAGACTCACGGTGGAACCCACACACTAGAATTAAAAGACAAGCAATGACAAAACGTGCGAAACTGCTTTACAGACTTCTTGGACGACGCTCCAAATTACCCATTGAACTCAAACGCTTAATATACAACACTATTCTCAAACCTCTGGTAGACTTACGGACTAGAGCTGTGAGGTTCAGCCAAACCCCATACAAACATACGGACAGTACAAACATTTCTGTCAAAACTCCTCCGACAGATAGTTGATGCTCCTTTCTTCGGTGACTAACCTAGCTCTTCACAACGACCTTAACATTCCCTTCATAGACCAACTCGTCAAGACTAAATACCAAAAGTTCCATACTCTCTCGACTAGCTCTAATCCTCTTGAACTGTCTCTCGCTTCCTCTGACATCCCTAATACTCCTCGCCGACTGAATCGCCAGTGGCCCCGCGACTTCCTTGTAGTCTGAAGGCCTAAACGCCATTATTCTCCTATCTCTCCTCTCTCCACACATTCTCCTCTCTCCTATAGAGAGTGCTACCGCTGGGTAGTTTCTCTCTTCCCGCACCAGTTCATCGCTCTCTCCATATTTACTGATTGTATACTATATATTCAGATTGTAAATTACAAAATAAATTAAAACAAAAATAATAATATGGGCATTATCCACCGCTAATTGTAATAGAACAGAACCATAAGGACTGTCCCTTAGACGCTTATATCAGGACTTTAAGCCTCCTTTTAGTTCAGATTTGAATTAAGAGTGTCTTCAAGCCAAATCCATTGAGACCTAAGAGATCTATCTTTCCTCCCAAAAGGTCGTTGTTTGTTCGTACGACATAAAATGCTAAGAGGGTTCCTGCATTGAGGGATTTTAAGTTTTAGTTTTAGTCGTTTGGATTCACTAAGCCCAATCAGTTGCACTCATCAACTATCTCTACGTGAATTGTGGGAATTCTGATCCCAGAGACACCCGCAGAGGTGCTAAAATCTCTGGAAAATGGCTAAACCTGTCTTGAACAGAAGCATTCCTTCAAGTTTATAGTTTTTCAAACTTAAATCCTCGGTATGAGCAGAACGGAGACACTATTTAGATAAATCGTATCATCTGCTCCTTCTGTGGGAAAAACATTGTCCCAGTACCTTTTTTGGCAGGAGGTAAACCCTTCGTGGAGGATTCAAATTTTCAATAACTCTCACGAAGTAGTTTCTTAACAGCAACCACGTTCTCGAGACTCTTATAAGCTGTTCCCTTAGAGTGTCATTGCAAACTGTTCTTTCAGTTAATAAGAAACATTTGTGAATGCTACTGGGCAGAATGCTGTAGGGTCATTCCACGTCAAATTAAAACTGTCCGGTAGGACAGTTGTATAAGGGTTGATCGTCAAAAACTGCACGAAAAAGCGTAACGTTGAAAAACACCCAACTTTGACAATTTTTTTCTCTTTTTCTACAAAAGATAAAATTCCCAAATTTTCTTTAAAATATGGGGCAAACCCTCCTTTATAGCTGCAATTTTTTTGCAACAACCCACATCTAATAGGTATCGAGAAAAAAGTTGCCAAAAATGAGCAAAAACGGCATTTTCAGAAAATGTTCTTGTTCTTGTTCTTCTTGTTGTTGTTGTTCTTCTTGTTCTTCTTGTTACCTTTTTTGTAAACAACGTAGCGCCTAAACGCGTGAACCAATTTTCATGAATGAGGTGTCATTCGATTCGGAATTTTATGTAGATGTGCCTTTTGGGGGTCTCGACGCTGTACATCGAATGGGCGCGGAGTTAGCCCCCTTTATGTAAGGCCCCCTCCAAAATTATTATTACTAATTACTCTGTAAATCTCGGCCCGATTTTGATAAAATTTGGTAGGATGATAGGGTTAGGGCTCCCCTACGTAATATTAAAGCGGCGATCTGCTCTTACACTTATTAAGGGGAAGTATAGCAATCATTTCAAATTATCGACACGTGAACCGATTTTCATGAATGAAGTGTCATTCGAATCGAAATTTTGTACAGATTTGCACTTTGAAAGTCTCGATGCTGTGCCTTATAAGGAGAGGAGTTTGCCTCACCCAAATAAGGCCCTTTCTAAAACTATTACCAATATTTCTATAACCCTTAGTCCGATTTTGATAAAATTTAGGACGAAGAAGCGGTTAAAGCTCCTCTACGTGGCTGTGAAGTGCCATCATGCTCTTACTCCTACCAAGAGGAAGTACTGCAATAGTTAAAATAATCAATGAGTGAACCGATTTACATCAATGAATTGCCGTTCGATTCAAAATCTTTGTCTGTATTCGCAGTTTATTTTTCTTACTCCTCTTAAAAGGAAGTACTGAAATCGCAGTTTAATTTTTCTATTTACGTACAAATACCTTCCTATTTTATTCAAAACGCTTTTTCAAAAAAATTGTTATTGAGGATGGTTTGTGGACCGCAACTATAATCATTCTTTAAAAAGATCTCTTCAGTGGTAGTTACGGTTCCGACTTAACACCTTATCAGGTTATAATGATAGTATTGCTTATTCCAAATTTTAAAAAAATCTGTAAAGCAGATATGTAACTAATAGTTACATACAAAACTATACAAAATAGACAAAAAGGAAAATCTATCCAAAAAGTACAAAAATCTCCTTAACAAAAACTTACAGTTTAAAATGTTAAGTATAAGGGTTGATTAAACGCCAAAAGGTACACAAATCAGAAGTACCCAACATTTCATTAGTACTTCATTGATATTATTTAAGTAATTTTACTGCATTAATTTTCATTAACATTTTTTAGAATTATTAGATGTCACAGACCCTTATGCTGGCCATTTTCATCTACAATATATTTGTTCAAGTAGCACACCATTTAACTTAAATTGATTGACTGTAATATCTTTTTATCTATATATATGCATTTTAATAAAATTTGCATACTTTTTAGGACAGCTAATTATTCCAGCATTTTACTATAAGTAAAATTAAGGGGACTAAATTAAATTAAAATTGAGAAATGAATAATTATTGTTGAATAATCTACTTGTTAGTAACTGTGTGTTATCTGTGCTCACGAATATTTCGGTGAGACGAATTCAAGACTGAAATATTGTTTTAGATCCTCCGTGATTCAAATTTTTTAAACAGTAGCCGACTCTAACTTTGTCTTTTTCTACTTTAACAAGCATGAATATGTGTCAGAATAAAGGGCACATTAAAGAGAAATCATAAGAATAATTTGGAATAGAGTTAAAATAAAGTACCTATTTAATAACGAAGATATAATATACATTTTATAACAATTATAACAAAAAAATATTATAAATGAAGTGGCCAGCATAAGGGTCTGTGACATCTAATAATTCTAAAAAATGTTAATGAAAATTAATGCAGTAAAATTACTTAAATAATATCAATGAAGTACTAATGAAATGTTGGGTACTTCTGATTTGTGTACCTTTTGGCGTTTAATCAACCCTTATACTTAACATTTTAAACTGTAAGTTTTTGTTAAGGAGATCAACACGGGGTCTGAACCTCACCATCTCGGATTTTCTTGAAATTTGGCACATGTGTACTGTTGGTATAGACTTGGAAAAATATGAAATTTTACTGTGATATGTCAACTGGTTTATGAGTTACAGGGCTGTAAAGTTGCCAAAAATGGGCTGAAAAACAAGGAACCCCGTGTTTTTGAATTACTGTAGAAGCTTTCCTAATTGAGCTAAAGATTGGTGTCATTTTATAGCATATATAATGCACTTTCCTGTGATATGCAACACCATATGGGTTAGGATAAACAAACTTTGTTAAATTTAAATTTGAAATTTAAATTTAAATTTTTTTAAAAAGTACATATTTTAAAATTTTAAAATTAATTCCATGAATAGCTAGTAGTGTTACGAATCACTGGGCAAAATATTAATTTGGGACCACAATGGCTTCATTGTTAAAAAAAATTAAGACTAAAGCTCCAATCCGATTAATTCAACTCTGAATTCATGTTAATACAATAATGCTAATAATAATTCCACTAATAAGTCCAAAGTAAAACATACTGTTAAGTAATAGGATCTCTTCAATATCTTAAGCTTGAAAAGGCTTCATTTGTTTGACATGCATCACTTTCTAGTAGGACATATGTAAGTTCTTTCAGTCAGAGTCACAGGATCAATTTTTATCAAAACATCGACTACTGAGACCCAAAGAATATCGGCATTTCTTGGATGCGAGATGATTTAGAGGGTCCAGTTGGATGAAGAAAAGTTACTTTTACTTCATCAAGTTTTTCATTTTTCTCTAAAACATATCCAAGCCACCAGTTTCTTTATAGACTACACTGATATAACCTGATATGTCGGCTAATTTTAGTTTATCAGGGAATTTTGAAACTTCCATTTCGCAAGCTTCTGAGTTCATAGAAAAGTTTTTAACCAATATTTTGGATTTACTTCTGGGAATGAAAGCATGATATTGCTGTGTTCCTTTAATAGCCAATGCTTGAGCAAACCGATTTTTTAAAAAACACTCAGATTCAACATAGTCTTCCTGGGTTGAATATGCAAAGTCTATGTTCGTGATGTTTTCTACTGCCCACTCAAAATGTTGTGAAGTTTGGATTTGATTTCCATAGCGTCGTTGCAAACTGGCACGAGCTGCCAGTCTCTTTACCGAACCCCCTACGCCATCACAAGGCCCTTTGCCGACTTAAACCAACTTAAAGAGGCTGTTATCTCAGCCAAAGAAGACTGTTCTTGAACAAAGATATTGAATGGAATTATTTTTGTATAATTTGATTAACTGCATAATTTCATTAAAATAATATATTATAATTAATATGAATAATTACTGTAATCATAATTATTAATTATAAAAATGATTTCAAAATCAATATTTTAAATCTTAATAATTATTAATTATGATTCACTGATTCATTATTACTATTTTCAATTTATTTATTACTTTAATTTTATTAAAATATATTTTCCATGAAAAGGAGCTTTAGTCTTGAATTTTTTTAACAATGAAGCCATTGTCGTCCCAAATTAATATTTTGCCCAGCGATTCATAACACTACTAGCTATTCATAGAATTAATCTTAAAATTTTAAAATATGTACTTTTTAAAAAATTTAAAATTTAAATTTTAAATTTAAATTTAACAACCCCCACACTAGACTTAAAAGAACAGAACTGAACAGACGCTATCGACTACTTAAAAGACTCTTAGACAACAGATCAAAACTCTCTCTGGACAACAAAAGACTAATTTATACAGCTATTTTAAAACCCATCTGGGCGTATGGAATAGAGCTGTGGAGTTCAACCAAACGCTCCAATCTTCAAAGGATTCAATCTCTACAATCTAAAATTCTTCGAACTATTGTAAACGCTCCTTTTTATGTCTCCAACCTGACTATACACACTGACCTTAACATTCCTTTTGTCACACAAGTCGCTAAAACAAGATACAGAAAACTCCACTTCAGCCTGCAATCTCATATAAATCCTCTAGCTAAAAATCTTTCTTCTAGAACTCTTCCTGACAACCCGACAAGACGCCTTAAGAGACAGTGGCCTCGTGATCTCCTCTCAAGTGAAGAGAGCGACTAATAGCCTGTTTTGGAGTGTTACCACTGGGTAACTTCTCCACTCGTATTCTTCTGTTATTTGTTGTTACCCTGTTATCACTGTTACTTATAGCGCTAACGCGCTGATTGTAGCAAAAATAAACGCAAAAAAAAAAAAATTTAACAAACTTTATTTATCCTAACCCACATGGTGTCGCATATCACAGGAAAGGGCATCATATATGCTATAAAATGACACCAATCCCAAGTCTAGCTCAATTAGGAAAGCTTCTACAGTAATTCAAAAACACGGGGTTCCCTGTTTTTCAGCCCATTTTTGGCAACTTTACAGCCCTGTAACTCATAAACCAGTTGACATATCACAGTAAAATTTTATATTTTTCCAAGTCTATACCAATAGTACACATGTGGTAAATTTCAAGAAAATCCGAGATGGTGAGGTCAAAAATGGTCTTTTTTTGTGTTGATTTGACATGGAATGACCCTGTAGTAAATAAGGTAGAAATGAGCAGTTATAAGTACTTAAGATTCTGATAGTGGTCTTTAGAAGTAAGCTGTACGTCAAAGTTATTAAACTGTCTTAATTTTTAAAGATGATTTCTTGCAGTGCCCGGATAGCGTCGCATGAAGTAAAATAAAAACTCAGTCTTGAAGAAATGTTACACCTTCTAAGCAAGATGGTATATTCACCGATCAAATTGGATCTTATACAAGTTTACTCAAGCTTTCATGTATAGCCTGACTATTTGAAACAAATTTCACCACTTTACGAATGCCTTGGCCACTCGTCCATAAGGCAGGCATTAGAAGCGCAGCATTACCATTTTAAAAAATTCATTAAAATGAATATAATTCCCAAAACAACATGTTAGAACATAGAAAATTAGTTCATAGTTGAAATTAAATTAAAAACTACACTTCAAAAAAAATGGAATAAATACGTAACATGTTTTTAAACAAATGAAGTCAAAATGTACGTTAAGGTTAAGTGATATTATTTAGTCGGCATAGAACAGAGGCTGGCTGACACGCCAAGTAATGTTGCATGATGAGGGTGAATGTGAAAACAGTAAATGTTCCAACTTGTTGAATGCTATTCGAGGGTTGCTAATAGCCAATTATTTTGTATTATTATCTTTAAAGAAATCTACAGTAAACATTCATTTTACTCTTTTTTTTAACCCAAATTCCTACAATTTTAAGAGACAATTTTTCAGTCTTTTCACTAAATATAAAGGCTGGTGGTAAACCAGTTGTTAGCAAAATGAAGTATTAATTTTACGGCCCCGTTGCCAGTGAGATTTCAAACAAAAGTAAAGCCTATTTTTTTCTGGCAGGCTACATTTAAAGCCGATCTACCAATCAGGAATCATGGATGTAGGCGGCTATCTAAGGTTCTTTACTTAATTTTCACATTAAATAAAAAACAAGGTCTAGATTTGAAACCGAACACAATAAATCTTAGCATTGCAGGCCACATCACCAAATTTCGGCTTACTTTTGGCTCTTAGGACCAACAGTTAGCCTTTTTGTGGAAAAAGGGTTAATATTCTAGCATGTGGCACATATTCTTCAGAATATAGAGCCGATTTAAAATCACTTACAAAAAAATAACCAATAAAAAAAAAAGGTAGGCGGAAAATAATTGATGAAGACGCCAAATTTGGAATCCCAGTACAGTGCAACCTCGATTAACCGGGATCATGTTGAGTCATCATAAGAACACCTGGATCGGCGCCAAAACAAAAGTTAATTTTCGGGTGGCGACAGGAAAATTTTTTGTCTTCCGATGTAACATAATTGTAGGCGTGGCAGCAACACTTTTATACCAGATTTTCTTGAAGGGTCATTATGTATATATGTATGTAAAAACCCAAAATATGGTGCAATTAGTACTGACTTTCTTGAGATTTACCACTGTCTTACAAAATACGTGTCATAAATAGTTGATTTTCAACTTCACGGTTAAAAAATGATTGCCGTCTAAGATAGGAGTTGATCTCTGGGACCAAACAGTAAAGTATTACTATGTATTACGTACTGTGCATTCGGATTAAACGGGATTTCAGTTTTCCGGGATCGGTATAGCCGGAGGTCTGCCCGGTTAATCGAGGTTGTACTGTATTACTTTTAGTATTATCTAGTTTTGAACGTACCTATAACAAGAAAGCTTAAAATGGCAGAGACTAACAAATTAAATTCTCTGGATAAATTTTTCAGGTAAAAGTGATAGGCAGCGCACAGTTTTAATGTAAATTGGTACATATCTAGTAGACGTCACGGTAGCCGAGCGGTTAAAGGCGAGACCTGCGAAGCTAACATGCATTGTGTTAGCTGGGTTCGATTCCCAGTTTTAGGCCTTGGATTTTATTTAATGGTAAATAAAAGAAATTTACAGTAATGTATGTTTGCTAGTCGTCTCCGTGTCCACGACACCTAATTGGTAGGTGGAACTTAAAGCCAGCCTGAAAAAATAGGCATTTACTTTACTTTAATATTTAGTATAGTTCTAACAATTTACATTAAAATTATGCGCCTTTTTATCCAATGCAAAAGCCTATCACTTTTACCAGAAATATTTCTCCAGGGAATGCGAAATATTGGAAAATACATTCAGAAATATGTCACTTCCACATGTTTCAAAACAATGTTACTTCTAACAATTTCTTACGTTCACTTAAACCTTTCACATTAAGCAAAGAGCAGCATTCTTCCTTACGTAACCCATTCATCTGAAGGAGCTCAAGAAAGAGGAAGAAGCCAACAGAACTAATCATATGAATGAATTCCTAAGATTAAACAGGCGGCTAGGCAATTTAATCGGAAGAAACGTAATGCACTCTCGGATTTAGTAAAAATATAGTACGAGCTGATAGTATTTGTGTATTAGTTACTATTGACTTGATGGATACTTAAAAGAGCTGTTGCTGAAACGTCAAAAACCATGTAGATGTGTAGGGTAATTGAAGAAAGGGTCCGCTGACACTGGTGACGTTGTTCAGAAGATTATCAGCGTTAGAGGAGACCAGTATCTAGTTTGAAGAAGGGTAAATTGAATTCGAAAATATTTTCAACTAATTTTGTTTTCTAAATTATACTCCCATAATTTTGCTATAACTTTTTTTTTTTTTAACCCTAATTCATTTTTTAATTGTGAATTTTGTAATTAATTGTTACTTATCTCGCAAGGAGCAGCAGTGAACAAGCCACATTAACGAAACTTACAGAATCTAGAACACTTTGTTCATACTTATTGCTAGAGAAGAAATATCATTTTCATAACAATTTGATCTTTGTATAAATATTGGATATGGCATTTGTTTTCAGTCAACTAATATCACAAATGCTATCTCATAAGAGGCTTCCCAACAGAACTACTTGTTAAATCTACAAGGGCAATTTATCGTTGGAATATATTATGAAGTAGATAACAGATTCTACTAAACACATTGAAACTTAGTTTTTAACATATTACGAGGGTCGTTTGAAAAGTCCGTGCAAAGTCAGAGAGATAGCACCACTGGCGCGTATCGAGGTTATGTTTAGTTAGTAGCATCTCTTGGAAGAACACACACCAAGTTTCAGCCAGATCGGTCTATTTCTTTGTGTTTGGCATTCGTTTGAATCGAGGAAGTCGAGTGATTTTCAAAAAATGGACGAAAAAGAATTTCGTGTGTTGATTAAACACTACTTTATGAAAGGCAAAACGCCTCAGGAGACTAAAGAGAAGCTTGATAAACATTATGGTGACTCTGCACCTTCGATTAGAACAGTTTATAAGTGGTTTCAAAATTTTCGGAATGGCAATATGGGCACAAGTGACGCTGAACGTTCTGGACGCCCTGTTGAGGTTACTACTCCAGAAATCATTGATAAAATCCATGATATGGTGATGGATGACAGAAGAGTGAAGGTGCGTGAGATTGCTAGTGCTGTGGGCATCTCGAATGAACGGGTACATAATATTTTGCAACAACATTTGGACATGACAAAGCTATCCGCAAGATGGGTGCCGCGATTGCTCACGCTTGACCAAAAACGAAATCGTGTGAAGTGTTGCAAGGACGGTTTGCAGCTGTTCCAGAAGAATCCGCAGGACTTTAAGCGTCGTTTCGTCACTGTGGATGAAACATGGATACATCACTACACTCCTGAGACCAAAGAACAATCTAAACAATGGGTTACCAAGGGGGAATCTGCGCCAAAAAAGGCGAAGACCGTTCCTTCGGCCGGAAAGATTATGGCGACTGTCTTTTGGGATTCGCAAGGAATAATCCTCATCGACTATCTGGAAAAGGGTAAAACTATTACAGGTGCATATTATTCATCGTTATTGGACCGTTTGAAAACCGAGCTGCAAGAAAAACGCCCACGATTGGCCCACAAAAAAGTCCTTTTCCATCACGACAACGCACCAGCTCACACCTCAGCAGTTGTGGTCGCAAAATTAATGGAAATAGGGTTCCAACTCGTTTCACATCCCCCCTATTCTCCAGACGTGGCTCCCTCGGACTACTATTTGTTCCCCAACTCCTTAACAAAAACTTACAGTTTAAAATGTTAAGTATAAGGGTTGATTAAACGCCAAAAGGTACACAAATCAGCAAGTACCCAACATTTCATTAATACTTCATTAATATTTAAGTAATTTTACTGCATTAAATTTCATTTATTTTTTTGAATTTATTAGAGGTCACAGACCCTTATGCTGGCCATTTTCGTCTACAAAATATTTGTTCAAATAGAACACTATTTCTTAGATTGACTGTAATATCTAATCAACAAACTATTAATCACAGGTTAAAAAAAAAAAACTATAAAAAAAAATATGAGGTTAAAAAATTCAAAAACTTTTTTCAAAAATGCTTGCACCAACATTCATCAATGATTTTGTTTATTTTATTTATTTATTTTTATTTTTAAATAAAAATCTTCGGTTTAAGTTCGTAATTCGATTAAAGCAATTGTTACTTTATTTAGTAGTCAAGCGTTTTTAATAATAGGTAATAATTAATCTGGCTTTATCGCAAATAATATAGTTTTCTTCAATTCTCAATCTAGGTATTCTTACCGCAGTGTTATATATTTGGAATATAAGATATGCATATTTTTATGACAGCTAATTATACCAGTATTTTACCTACTATAAGTAAAATTAGAGGGACTACATTAAATTACAATTGAGAAATGAATAATTATTGTTGAATAATTTACTGGATATTACCTATGCGTTATTTGTACTCACAAATACTTCGGTAAGAAGAATTCTAGACTGAAATATTGTTTTAAATCCGTGATTCAAATTTAAACAGTAGCCGACTCTAACTTTGTCTTTTTCTATTTTAACATGCATGTATATGTGACTACTCAGAATAAAGGGCCTAATAAAGATAAATCAGAAGAATAATTTGGAATAAAGCTATAATAAAGTACCTATTTAATTACGAAGACATAATATACATTTTATCATAATTATAACAAAAAATAAAATATTATGAATGAACTAAGGGAAGGGATTAGCTATGCGGTTAGCGTATTGGATTCCCACGTGGAGGTTCCGGGTTCGAATCCAGCTGCTGACCCTTAGATTTTCTCTTCCTAAGAGCTTCTTACAGCTCACTGGCCGGTGATGGACAGTGTTGTCTGTAACGAGAGAACACTGTCTGGAGGCCGGCAGTGCACTGAAAAAAACTCCGGGCGCCAATAACCTCAGATGTTGACGCGATTTAAATCAATAAAAAAAAAAAATTATGAATGAACTGGCCAGCATAAGGGTCTGTGACCTCTAATAAATTCAAAAAAATAAATGAAATTTAATGCAGTAAAATTACTTAAATATTAATGAAGTATTAATGAAATGTTGGGTACTTGCTGATTTGTGTACCTTTTGGCGTTTAATCAACCCTTATACTTAACATTTTAAACTGTAAGTTTTTGTTAAGGAGATTTTTGGACTTTTTGGATAGATTTTCCTTTTTGTCTGTTTTGCAAAGTTACATATCTGCTTTACAGATTTTATTAAAATTTGGAATAATAAATTCTACCATTATAACCTAAAAAGGTGTTAAGTCCGAACCGTAACTACCACTCGAGCGATCTTTTTAAAGAATGATTATAGTTGCGGTCCCCCAAACTATCCTCAATAACAATTTTTTAGAGAAAGCGTTTTGAATAAAATAGGAAGGTATTTGTACGTAAATAGCAAAATTAAAAAGCGATTTCAGTACTTCCTTTTAAGAGGAGTAAGAAAAATAAACTGCAATTACAGTACTTCTCCCTAAAAGGCAAATATTTTGAATCGAATTCATTGATGTAAATAGGTTCACTCATTGATAATTTTAACGATTGCAGTACTTCCTCTTAGTAGGTGTAAGAGCATGGTGGCACTTCACAGCCACGTAGAGGAGCTTTAACCACTTCTTCGTGGTAAATTTTATCCAAATCGAACTAAGCGTAATAGAAATATTGGTAATAATAGTATTAGAAAAGGCCTTACTTGGGTGGGGCAAACTCCCCTCCTTATGAGTCATAGCGACGAGACTTTTAAAGTGCAAATCTGTACAAAATTTCGATTCGAATGACACTTTATTCATGAAAATCGGTTCACGTTTCGATAATTTGAAACGATTACCATACTTCCCCCTAATAAGGGTAAGAGCAGAACGTCGTTTAAATGTTACGTAGGAGTGCCCTAAACCTTTCATCCTGCCAAATTTTATTAAAATCGGGTTAACATTTTCAGAGTTATTAGTAATAATAATTTTGAGAAGAGGCCTCACATATATGGGGCTAACTCCTCCCCCATTTGATGTACAGCGTCGAGACCCCCAAAAGGCACATCTACATAAAATTCAGAAACGAATGACACCTTATTCATGAAAATCGGTTCACGCGTTTAGGCGCTACGTTGTTTACAAAAAAGGTAACAACAAGAAGAACAACAACAACAACAAGAACAAGACCAATTTTTGAAAATGCCGTTTTTGCTCATTTTCAGTAACTTTTTTCTCTTAATATATTAAATCTGGGTCTTGACAAAAAAATTACAGTTATAAAGGAGGACTTGCCCTATATTTTAAAGAAAATTTGGGAATTTTATCTTTTATAGAAAAAGAGAAAAAAATTGTCAAAGTTGGGTGTTTTTCAACGTTACTCTTTTTCGTGCAGTTTTTGATGATCAACCCTTATACAACTGTCCTACCGGACAGTTTTAATATGAAGAAATGGCTGGCGGGAAAAAGATTTTATTCAAACGAGGAGGTGATTGCAGAAACGAATGGCTATTTTTCAGAATTGGACAAATCCTATTATTCGGAAGGGATCAACAAACTAGAGCAGCGTTGGACGAAGTGTATAAGCCTGAAAGGAGACTATTTTGAAAAATAAAAAAGGTTTACCCAAAAAAATTAAGTAGTTTTTATTTTTGCACGGACTTTTCAAACGACCCTCGTACAGTACTTCTAAAATATTACAATTAACATACCAGAAGCATATTTATTTTTATTTTTTATAGACTTTTCAAACTCATATTAAATGCAGTAATTATAAAAAAAAATAAAAATAAAGAATAAATGTTTATTTCCTGAAATATTTTGCTCTGCTGGAAATCAACCATCATATAACTGTCAAGCTAGATATTTTAATTTTTGCTAATGGAAGGCGAAAAATTAAGAGCGCTAATGTGTGGCAGGCAATTATTATTAGCGAACCGTCTGAGATGAGCTTTAGTAGTGAGGCTGTATTAACTAAACAATGGCGAATGTGTTGATTAAAAAAAAAAAGCTAAAGAAAATTCTAGAGATGAACTGGAATAAAAAGCAATGGGAGCACAGAATCACTTACATTAAAATAGCTAGATTTTAGTAGACAGTGCACTAATAAAGTTGATTGCGATATGAAATTAATATAATAAATACTTGAGTAAAGAGGCACCACGGTAGCCGAGCGGTTAGAGACGAGACCTGCGAAGCTAATATGTATTGTGGTACTGGGTTCGATTCCCGGTCTAGAGGCCATGGATTTTTATTTAATGGTTAATAAAAGAAATTTACGGTAAAGTATGTTTTCTAGTCGCTCCCATCCACGACACCTAATTGGTAGTTGGACGTTAAGCCCGGCCTGAAAAAATACTTGAGTAAAGTTGTTTATTTAAAATTATAAACCACAGAATCATAAAAGGCAAGCTTTGACTTTTGATTATCAAGTTCAACTTGGAACTAGTTCCTTTTATTTCCAGCAAGAACCAACTGTACTCTCAGAATCCTTATTTTATTATTTTATTTTTAAATAAAAAACGGATCAATAATCCATTTTACAGAAACAACAACAACAATAATAATAATAATATAAATAATACAAATAGTTCTCAGTCTATAATTTAGGTTTATAATTAGGCTTTAGCATTTTACTTTACCTTTTAGAGGTTATTAATTATACAGATGTATACAATACAAATAGTTCAAAGAAATGGTTGACATCTAGCTTTATTTAGAAAATTTTGTATATCTGTGCCATAGAAATCTAAGTTAAAATGGTTGGCTGTCCTCATCATACGAAAGATAGGGAAGTAAAAAACGTAATTATGTTTGCAGTACGGTACATTGAACGCAGTAGAATGTCTTGTAGTAATGGATGAGATATTACAAGAAATTAGAGAAAGAAGGTAAGGTCAGTCTATTTGAGAATGGAGAAGTTTGCAGAGGAAAGAGAAATCATAATAAATTCTTCTGGTGGCAAGTGGAGGAATATTGAGAGTGAGCTGTAGATCGGAATAGATAATAGATATGGGTTTCTTTAGGGATTTTCAAACGGCAAGCTAACCACCGAAAGAACTTGTTCAGGAAGAGCCTCAATAGAAGCCATATGTACCTCGCAAAACGGACTCCAAATTACTGAACCATAATTAAGATGGGGTCTTACCAGGGATTTATATAATGTGATATAAGAACGGCTGTCAGAGATATTATTTATTATTTATTTCTTGTTTCTTGATGGTAAAAAACTTTGAAAAAACAAAAGAAAAAGAAAAGGTTATGTGAGGATTTTTATTCGAAGTGTATCAAAGTGAAATAGAAGGAAGTGATAGATGACATCAAGATTGAGGTGGTGAGTGATGGCAGCCGTGTCAAGAAGGGTCAGCCATTATGTTAAGTCCATGTAAATAAGCTCGATTCTTCCCACGGCCACTTAGAGCCTGAATTCTCGTATATAGAAGTCCAGCCTCAAAAGTGAACTTGATTCTCAGATTAATTATATTTTTCTCGTTCTCATACCGCCATTTTTTTTTTGTAAAAAGAAAAATGGTTCCAACGTATTTTTATGAAAGTTTATATATGACCATACTTAGCCCTAAATAGTTCATTTAAAACATTTCTTTCTCGGAGGACGACCATTCATAATTTTTAAGTTCCAGTCGCCATTTTTATGACTTGTATTCACAAAATTCATTATTTATAATAACTTTTACCGGATGCAATTCCTTACTATTCAAAATCCTTTAAAAAATCACTCTTGCTCTTAATTAATCATCTATCTATTCACTTCGTATTCGATCTGATAGAATCCCGCTAATCCATAATCCCTTATCCTAACACAGTGGTTCTTAACCGGTGTTCCGCGAATATGGTACAAGTGGTCCGCGAAATTTCAATTTTAAACTTACTAATGTAGAAGAGGAAATGACGGTAGCTCTATCTCAAATCAGACCTGATATTGTTCAAATACGAGTATGTAAGAATCGCCACCCACGTATTTCTCATTAAAAGATTTTTTGTTTTGTTATTTGTAGCAACGTACTTTTATGTTCATTATTTGATTAATTTCATTTTCAGAATTTATTTTTTAAAACTATGTAATAATTTATCCTTTTTAATTTTAATTAATACATATATCTTTTTTGAAAATGATATTCGATTTTTTATTATTCATTAATTTTAAGTTCTTGCTAAATACCGAATTTCAAATTATTTAATGTTAGTGTTCCGCGAGAAAAATATATACATAAGTGTGTTCCGCGTCTTTGAAAAGGATAAGAATCATTGTCCTAACATCACAATCCTCTAGTACAGCGTTTCCCAACCTTTTTTGGCTCGCGTACCACTTGGTAGTACGTCATGCTAAATTGTACCACTTCGTAAAAATGATTGTATTCCGTGAAATTTGTTATTATCATCTTTATTTGTATAGAGATACAATGTACATATCTGTTACAAAGGAGTTCCAAGTTCATGTTCACTTTATAAATTTTGTAAAGTGTAAGATCTTAGTTTTAAAAATTGCGTACATATTTTTCTCTTCAAAATTATTAATTAATTTACAAAGTTCTTCTTTAGGATTATTATATTTGTGCCCAAATCTTCTAAATTAATTTCTTTTAAGCATTCAACTACCTGTAAGTACCAATTAAATTTAATGTTGCTTGGATAGAGCTTACTCATTACAATCCAGTCTCTTAAAGCAGATCTTTACATAGTTATCATTTAAGTTCTGTCACATGATAATTCTATTAAATTTTCTTTATCTTTTATAGATAATGATGTAGCTTTTCCTAAATGTTCTTTATAGAAGGGGTTTGAAATCCAATTATCTTTTGTGCTTTCGGGTTTTGGAAAATACTCCATGAAAGACAATTTTAATCCAGTTAAATGTGCTCCTATATTTTCTCGTATGTCTGGAGACAGATCAACCTTATTACTGTACATACTAACAACATTACTGTTTAACATTATTAATTAAAATAATTTTTACGAATTAGAAAAAAACGGTTCTATGATATTTTTAAGATTTAATTTTAGTTTAATTTTTTATGTCCACCATTATTATTTTTCGCGTACCACCAACCAGCAACTCGTGTACCACCACAGGTTGGGAGACGCTGCTCTAGTAAACCAATCTTAACCTTACCGAATACTCCGGTTAGAAGACTAGGGGTGCGTTCCACTAAGCGCTCACAACGATCACGCTCACGACCGCGGTTTTGCCCGTTCCACTTGCTTGCGAGCGTTACAATCGAAAACCCAATGGAATGGACTATGGGCGCGTTTTAACCGTTCATGTAAACATTACAAATGGTGACCTCGAAAATAAGTTAGAAGATTGAAGAGGTTGTTTTTTAATTTTAACCCCGTTTATAAGCAGTAATAATAAACTTTATTAATTATTGGTAAAGTTGACATCGTATATTAAAAATATTTACGTATATAATTCAATTTTTATATTATATTTTCGTGGAGTATTATAAAATTTACGTTTAAATAAAATTAAAATGTATTTTGTGACAACAGTAGGATATTTATTAATGCAACGTAATAATGCTTTAGAAAGTTCTGCATCTAGTTCCGATGAAAAGTGGAATGCAATTTTACAAAATCGCAATAGTGAAAAGCGAAAACTTAGGTCACGTATTATTAACTATCAAAGTGTAATTGGTCGTTATTCAGAGATTTAGTATGTAAAGGGATAAGTAATTTTTCATTTTATTATTTTTTTTAGACTTTCGAGAAACACATTCAATTATTTACATGAGATAATACTTTTATTTACATGAGATAATTTTTTCGGTCGACCATAACGACCGAGGTCGCGGCTGAAGGTACATTTTGATCGTTGTGAGCGCTTATTGGAATGCACCCTAAAGCGCCAATGGCCAATGTGTTAATCTTCACTAATTCCAACGCCATGAAGTGGTACCACTTAAGACGGTCGACCTCTTTACTTAACAGATTTTTGAAAAAGATTTTATTGAAAATGATTCCTATTTCTGTGAACTTCCTTCCTACTTATATTAAATACGCATAAATTATAACTTTTTACTTTTATCATTTTTCTAGAAAAATCGTTTTAAAGCAGTTTTTAGGAAGCAACGACTTTCCTTTAAGGTTACATTTTAGTGAAACATGTGGTTTCACAAATATTATAGTGTTGGTTAAGAATTAAATATGAGTTTGAAGTGAGAGTGAAAGTTATTCCTTTGGAGATAATAATAAGACATTGTCTTGGGCGAATTCGCTACAGATTTTTGGGTACTTATATTTATATTTTTTGCTTTTAATCAACATCGAAGGGGCATTTTATATTTAATTTGAAATATTAGCTTACAATTGTGAATTGTTGGTTCTTTTTGTTAGCTAAAAGTAGAACGCAAAGTAAAATAAAATAAAAAAAAAAACGCTCGAGGAACGAAGCGGTAGGAGAGTTGAAGTGTTTAGAAAAGAATTTCCTTTAAGAAAAAGGAAATAAAATGGTGATGCTGAGGAATGTGAATGAGATTTAGAAGTGAAGGGAATGGCGGAATGACAAGAAGTAGAGAAGGCAAGAGAATTTGCATATATTCGTTCTTAGTCAAGTGGGTTCAATCCAGACACACCATCCGAAATCCATTTTCACTATCTTCCATTTTATCTTACATTCTCCGCCTTTTTTCCACCTCTCCCCCCACTAAATTTTCTCATATATCTCTTGTTTCACTGTAAGTGTAAAAGTAATTTTCTTCAAACAAAACAAAACAACGAAACAAAGCGATAAATTTGGAATGAGATATTAAGGCAAGAAAATTTGTTTGGTGTTTTCTATTTTTCACACTTTAAAGGTGGGAAATTTTGTGATGCAGAATTGTATCAATTTTTCTTCTACCCTGCTGAACGTTACATAGAGGTATGTTTTTCTATTTGTTTATTAAGAATATTTCCACGAATGTTACTGCTGGTAATTACATCATGATTACCAAATTTGCAATAATTATTTTTGCAAAAACAAAAACAAAAATGTAGTGGTCTACAAAGAAGAACTGACTTTCTTTGTGGGAACTTGCAGATTATTGGCAAGCTCATTGCTTGAATAACTAGACAGAATTTTTGGGGGAAGTTTATAATCTCTTCTATGGATTATGCGTAACATTTGAATTCCTCTAGACTTCTAAATCTATAGACTGTAATGGACAAATGATGGGTAAAATGAAACTTTCTTCAGGAAGAAGAGTTTCTGCACACATTTTTTACAGTAGCGTCAAACAAAAGGTAAAAGAATGCAATTAATTATGTATTTCCAATAATCAAAATAGCAATGCAGATTATTTGCATAATTTTAACCAATAAAAAGCGTATTAAATGATAAAGTTGCAAAGGACAATTCATGTTTTGTACCAATCGATTATGTCTTCAATGTTTCTTCATTTACATACGAGGTGTGTTCAAAAAGTAACGGGAATTTTTAAATTTCGCGGGTTTGGAGAGTCTGATTGTAAAATTTTTTTTTTTATTATGTTGGTACACATGCCCCTGAAGTACGATAAAATTTTCAGTAATATTCATTGTTTACTTCTTAAGTGGCAGCCGTTAAGATTAGACGTGTTTTTCGAGCTTGGCGATTTTTGTTTGTTAAAAAAAATGGATCAAAGAATTTGTATTAAATTTTGCGTAAAAAATGAAATAAAGTGTGTGAAATGTTAATAAAGGCATATGGTGAGTCTGCTATGAGTAAAACAAGGATTTACGAGTGGTATAAGCGTTTCCAAGATGGCCGCGAAAGCGTTGAAGATGACGAACGACCTGGACGTCCAAGCACATCAACAACCGATGAAAACGTGAAAAAAGTGAAAGAAATGGTGATGAACGATCGCCGAATCACAATCAGAGAAGTCGCTGATGATGTTGCCATATCAATTGGCTCATGCCATGAAATTTTTTCGGATGTTTTGGGTATGAAACGTGTGGCAGCAAAATTTGTTCCAAAATTGTTGAATTTCGAACAAAAACAGCGGAGAATGGAAGTTGCTCAAGAGTCACTCAATGAAAGTCGACAACGATGCGGATCTACTGAAACGTGTTATAACAGGTGACGAAACATGGGTTTACGGATATGATGTCGAAACTAAGGCTCAATCGTCCCAGTGGAGGCATTCTGGATCGCCAAGACCGAAAAAGGCTCGACAAGTGCGGTCGAATGTGAAGGTTATGCTCACTGTGTTCTTCGATTTTAATGGCATAGTGCATCATGAATTCTTGCCACAAGGTCAAACAATCAATAAGGAGTACTACCTACAAGTTCAACGCCGTTTGCGTGAAGCAATCCGAAAAAAACGCCCGGATTTGTGGCAAAACAATTCATGGATTTTGCACCACGATAATGCACCTGCTCACACTTCATTGCTTGTTCGTGAATTTTTGGCCAAAAACAAAACTTTAACGATGCCCCAGCCTCCATATTCGCCAGACATGGCTCCATGTGACTTTTTTCTATTTCCAAACATAAAGAGAACATTAAAAGGCCGTCGTTTTACAAGCATAGATGACATTAAAAGCGAATCGCTGAAAGAGCTGAACGCTATCACAAAGATCGAGTTTCAGAAGTGTTTCGAGGATTGGAAAAAGCGCTGGCACAAGTGTATTGTATGCGAAGGGGACTACTTTGAAGGCGACAGTATTAATGTAGATGAATAAATAAATATTTTTTTCAAAAAACGAAAATTCCCGTTACTTTTTGAACACACCTCGTAATTCTAGAATTGCATTTAAACTATTATAATTATAATATTACTATTATAGTAATGTAAAGTAATGCCTTAATGCCAAGTCGTGTTTTACGATTAACTATTGATACGTTTGGGCTATTATTAATATCTTGTATATCTTGGTAACATCACGTAAATAAAGAAATAGACTGTAACAATGCTATTTGATGCATAATCTGCAATATCTCTATCGATGTGATTCATTATCTGCTATCAGAAGAGATTATAAAGTACATAGTTCATATGATTAAAGTAGATCATTTTTTTTTTATCAGAAACCAATGTACTAAAGCTCATGTAGGTATCGTTGAGAACGAGAGGGCTCAGCTAGTGACGAAACAGGCTTCAAAGAAAGAAAATCTTTACCACAGACCGCAGCTGCACTACTGAGGACAATGCCAAGAGAGAAAACGCCTTGGCAATGAGGAAAAAAGGCTGGGCTTACTCCATCAAAGCACAGTATAGTAGACACTTTTCTCTTTAAATATATGAGGCAGAAATAACAAAATTTTACTCGACGAAGGAAATTTTAAGGAATCTGTTTACACAGATTCAAAATTATCAGTATACCATCAGTATGTCACGATGCGGTGTGAGAACGCAAGTGCCCAGACATCGGAGCTTCTTACTTTATGACAGAATTCTGTTGGATCACCATCTAAGCATGATATTAGAAAAGATTGATCGAAAATTAATAAAATTCACAACAAGACTAATGTTAGAAAAATTACAATGCTTATTGTCAGTTGTCTTAAGGCAGGAATACTGTTGGATGCACTGAGTAACCCCATTTAAAGATATACTTTTATTAGACACATTTAAAGAGTTAATTAGACTGAAGTTAACGAAGCAAAGTTAACTCTATAAAAGCTGTGTAAAAGACCAAGGCAACTTAGGTAAGAAATTTGTTACCACTACGGCCAAAGACATCTTTTCGCATCAGCATTTATATAGGATAAAATGAAAAGCAAAAGCACGACCGCAGGATGGACAATTTTTACGAGGCCCACCCAGAAGATGGCTTACGCTGACGAACTATCACAGTAAGAACTAGTGTTGTTCAGTTGAGGTTCAACCGAGTCGAGCTTCGACTCGAGCCTTTACGGCTTGAGCCTTCAGAACTCGAGCCATATAGCCCTCGAAGCTCTTTGCCGTGAAGCTCAAGTTGGAGGCTCACAAACCTGGAGTTGAAGGCTCACAAAGTGCAAGGCTTTTTAAATTCTTAAGGAATGACGAGTAATCAATGAACAACGAACATTTTAAAAATTATTGAATTCATTTATACAAAAATATGTTGAAAAATTCATTAGCTGCTATAAGTTCATTTTATTTAAAGAAATGAATTTATTAATAGTACAAATAAAATGCTTCATATAAAAAACAAATAAAAAAAGCTCAAATCTTTTGAGCCGAGCCTTGGAGGCTCACCGAGCTCTCTGTGAGGCTTCAGCTCGAGCTCTGATTCGAGCCACCCGCTGAGCCCCGAGAGCTCGAGCGCTCAAGGCTCGAACCTTATAGCCTTATAGCTCAGCTCTTGAACTACACTAGTAAAGAACACTACCAACACTGAATGCGACTCTTTAGTAGAATTCAATAAAGAGAGTTCAAATAGTCGTGATTGTAGCAACAAAATCTATTTGAGAATGTCGCATGAACTAGGGATAACAGTCCAGAAAAAACTTCGGATTCTGGAGTATGAGTTTTCTGATCGTGGAGGAACTGAAAATCTTACTCCAGAATACGAAAGGAGTGATGAACAGCGTTTTGGGTAAGGAGAAATCGGTGGACGTAGGCTTTGGCCGTTTAAAGTTTCAAATGTTTGTGAATATATGTAATTATAGAGGAAGATTTACAAACTTGAAGAAGATAAGATGTACAAATTAAAGTAAAAGATATTGATTGAGACACACGAAATGAAACAATAATTAAAATAATATTAAGCAGCAATCTTAAAGTTTATAGAGCGAATTAAGTTATCAATGAAGGTAAGTCAAGAAGCACGATGATGATGGTGATAGTGGAAATGAATATTTTGATGGTAAAAGCAAGAACTAAGAACGAGGCTTGTCGAGGGGTAGATTCTTGTTGAGCTGGGATCGTCGTTGGAAATAAGTGTTATACTTGATGTTGCTAAAATTGAAAGTGAGTCATTTTGTAGGCTTTCCAGTTAATTTACATTGTTTAGACTCACATCCGTGGGGAAGATAGGGCAAATTGTTTTAGGCCCGCCAGAGTATGAAGGGTGTGTTTCCTCTACAGTAAGCTTTATTCAGTCAGTACCTTCTATTACAACTTTAAGAAAACGGTTTATGCCTAAAATTAATTACTTAAATTTCATAGTTTTTTTTAATTATGAAAATTATAAATTATATATCGCTTTGTTTGAGTTAGAATCATAGATTCCTAATTTATGCGAACTCGCCACCTATTCAGCAGATGTGAAACGATTCAGAAAACTGCGGTAGGCTTATGTTCAATCTGGGGGCGTTCCATAAAATAAATGAAGATTGGTGAAACCATAAAAAGGTCTGAAATAAATAAATTAATTAATTACTCGTGAAGAAATGAAATGAAAGATTATTAGTGTATACGAAATCAATACAATCTTCGTTGTACGACCAAAATTCAACAGATTTTGGCTTTTTTACTGAAAGCCTTTGTCAAAGAAAGCCATATTGAAATGATTTTAGGCTCTCTTAGATTAGTGGTTAGAGATCGTAGAAAACAAAGATAATGTTTTACGATCAAATTTGAATAACTAAAAAATTATAATTAGCAAATTTAATGAAATTATTCTACAGTTAAAAAGTTTCTGCTTTTGTAACAGTACTGCTCCTGAGTAAATAAAGTTAAGAACTACGGGAATTCAGCCAGCTTGCCAAATTATTGATGGTAGAAAAATATTATGATATTATCATGCAATCGGTAGTCCAGCAGTTAAAGGCAAGGACTGTATAGCCAAGAAGTATTGTGATACTAGGTTCGATTCCCGGTCTAGGCCTTGAATTTTACTTAATGGTTAATAAGAGAAATTTACAGTAAAGTATGTATTTCTCCTTTCGTCATTTCAATTACGTTCAATCAAAGATACAAGATATTTTAAAAATAAACAATCTTAGTTGCTTTTACAAATTTTAGAAAAATTTATAAAGTTCAATTCCAGATAGATACATTTATGGCTTTTCCTAAATTTAAAGGCAATGCAAAAAGTTATTCAAAGTATATCTTAGAACTTTTAAGTGAAATGTGGATATCATGATGTCACTTTTCTATTAATCAAATGAAAGCAGGTTGCAAATAGTTGAACCCAACGATATAAGGTTTACGGCTGACCAAAATAGAGCCGCGCGTGCTAAGAATAATAAAATTCCACTAATTTTTAATGTTACGTGAAAGGTAAATTCTATTTTCTCCCCCACAATCTCGTGCCATTTTGCAATTCTATGTTGATATTAATAAATAATTTATTTATTTCACGTTCCATGGTGTCTCATTTGCAACAAAATCTATCAGATTATTCATTTATGTTAAGTAATACATATTTCAGAGCGTATACATTTTGTCTTTCTGTTCATGTACTGAGTGTAAACTAGCCCTGAAGATGACCTAGTCCCTAGGTCGAAAGCTTGGCAGGATAAATGTATCACGACTGAAATGGCAATTATTTTTTCATCCTATTAAATTTTTAGTTGTTTTTAAAAAAGCTTACTTAATTTTCACATTTATCTGACCCAATCATGTTGAAACAAAATTCAAGACCGTGTAAATGACCATTTTTTTTTTTTTTTTTCACGCTCTTCTTCAATCGTAAAAACCGAAATAAATGGAAATAGAACATCGTGTAAATCGAGAATTTTCCTTCAATAACTAAAAATGCAATACCGTTCGCAGAAAGTAGTGCCTGTAAATGGTGTCCCAAAATGGTAAATATTTCATTAAATCAACAACAACAGTAATATTAAATACTCAGCAAGTTATATAACTGGTATGCTCATATAGTATTTATTACAGTTACTAGGGTTCACAAACTGCAGTAAATCCTGACCGCAATGTAGGCTAGGTCTTTAATTAATAACAAACTAAGTGTTACCGTACATAATTAGAGAAATTACTGGCGTGACATTGCGGTTAAACAAGCCGCCTTTCTGGATGTATCCATCCCTATAGAAGTTATAGTTAAATTGTGTTTAATCATCAAGAACTTTTTTAAAATAATTTAAACAATATGACGCTAAATAATTTTCTAAAGTTTGGGAGTAGACATACACCCACCTAAAATATAAATTACTGAGTTACTTTTCTAACTTAAATCTCGTATTTTAAAACCGTTAGTGTCAAGCCCAAAATCCTCCTGTTGCCTGTTTTCCTTACGGTTAAATGCTGGTGCGATCCCTAAATTTTGTTTCTCTCAAATTGAAAATTTAACTTCTTATCGAATATAACAAGTGGTACAACAAGCTTTTGGAATTACACAGTTTTAGTGAATCTTTTAATAAGTACAGACCGAAAAGCTGCATCTTTTGAGTGTTAACAAAATATTATAGATACAAAAATTCAGATAATAGAGTCTTAAAGAGATTAATTGAGAATCCAAGGCTGGCACAATCGATTCAGGCTAAAATTAAGGTTTCGAACAAATCGTGGCAGCCAGGAATTGTAACATTTCTTTTTGTATTTTTATTTTCCGTCTCTTTTTCTTTTATTTACTTTCTTTTGCCTCTAATAATCGTTCATTTGAACTAGAAATGTTACAATTCCATGGCAAAGGAGTAACACAAATTTCAAATATACTTTTACTACTAGAAAAATAGCATTGAAAGCGAACAGTTATTCTATTTTGAGTTATCACAGGAGATATTTATTTTGAGGTCCTCTGAGGAAAAAAACGATTCAGCAAAAGGGTTTATTTCCCTGTCCTCTCTCACTTGCCCAATCTCTCTAATCCCATATGAGTTCGCTTAAGTTTATTTATGTACGTTTATGTATATTAGGGTGTTTCAAAAAATGATGACTTTTAAATTTTAAAGAGCGCCGGGTGGAAAATCAAAGTTCATTTAAAAACAAAAAGTTTCGTTCAAAATAGAGAAAAATCGATTAATATTTAGAGGTCGCTACCATTGATCAAAAAATTTTTGTGGATGGAAGGGTATCTGGCTACATCCTCGACAAAGACCTTTTAGGATGATGTCCAGCCAATGAGTTCTTTTTCGGATTTCAATACAGATTTTTAGTGCAGTTTCTTTGCAACATTTTTATTAGAGAACTATTTTTTTTTTTGCGGATTTTGGAATAAGCCGTTAGTTCGCCAGATTGGCAAGCTTACGCAGCAACCATCCTAGGAGGTCGGCGTTATATATTGAGATGATCGCGTGGCCACCGCTGCTTTAGTCTGCGAAGTGGATTTGAAGGAAGTGTTGTGGTAGACATGTTGTGGATCAGAGGGTTGTAGTGATTGTGTAGATTTGAGTAAAGTTTTGTGTAACGAGATTGGGCTATTTCAGAGACGAGAGGAATATTGAGATCAGAGTGTATTGTATGATTGGAGACGTAGAAGGGAGCGTTAACTACTGTTCTTAGAATTTTTGATTGTAAGGTCTGAAATCGGTTGATGTTCGATTTTTTAGCGCTTCCGTAGAGTTGTATTCCGTACGTCCATATTGGAGCAAGTAGGGCAGAATATAGTGTTCGTTTGTTCGTCAGTGTCAGTTTTGAACGTTTGTTGAGTAGTCTTTTCAACATTTTATACCTCAGATTGAGGTCAGTTCGTTTGAGTCTCGTGTGGGGGTTCCAAGTTAGTCGTTTGTCAAGATGTAGTCCGAGATATCGTATTTGGTTAGTAATTGGTATAGAAGTATTGTGGAAGGAGAGAGGAGGGAGAGTTTTCTTGTTTAAGGTAAATACTATGTATTTAGATTTCAATTCATTCACTTTGATTCTCCACTTTTGCAGCCAAGGCTCTAGAAGATTTAGGTGTGATTGGAGTGCACGCCTTGCTATTACAGGATCTAGATGAGGAGAAAGTATTGCAGTGTCATCGGCGAATGTGAAAGTAATTGTAGTCGGGTGAGTTACTAAGTCGGCAGTATAGAGAATATAAAGTAAGGGGGCTAGAATGCTTCCTTGAGGAACTCCAGCGAGTATTGGAAGGATAAGAGAAGTAGAAGAACCTTGTTTGACTTGGAAGAAACGGTCAGAGAGATAAGACTTAAGAATGAGGTAAAAGGTAGAAGACAGTAGGCGTTTGAGTTTATAAAGCAGTCAGTCCCGTGTGCCATACCCTGTCGAATGCCTGAGATATTTTAAGGAAGACACCCGGGCAATACTGCTTTAATTCAAGGGAAGTAGCGATTACATCCACCACTCGATGTGCGGAGTAAGTTTTTAAAATTATTTTTACAAGTCTAGTAAGGAAAGAAATCAGAGATTATCACTTAAATCTTTACAGTTCATTCAGATTAATTTAATCTGAAACTGGCATATTATGAGACTGCATGATTCATGTATTACTCTCCATGTAACTATCGATGCAATAACACTACAAAATCTAGTGTTTCGTACCAGATTTGTTTAAAAATATGGACAGCTTTACCAGCATTCAGTTATGATTATAATATTGTGTATTGTGTAGGTGATATTGCTTGTTAAATTTCGAAACTTTAAATAAAATGATGCAGATAAAATCCCAGTAGTACCGTTATGCAGTATAACATGATGTTAAACAGAGCCACCACCATGTCGGTGTTAGAAGATTCTCTGGCCAACGACCATGTGGTGGCGGGGATTGTAATTAAAGTTTGCCGAAATAGAGAGAGAGTGAGGAACCCAGTTAGCCACCCAAGGCGAGCCTTGGCTAGCTAGCTTAGAAGAGGTCACATTGACTTTCATTTATCATACCAAACCCGAGAACAACTTCTCCACAATCTATTGTTCTCTTTACCCTCGAACTGTTTCTCTACAACGTGCAGCCTAAAGAAACTTCATAGAAGTTTCGATCTATCCTTCAACATTACCCACTAATTATCCTTCATATTAATTCCATCTGCATGGTTCCATTCATTGACTTAGTCCGAGTTAGCATTTAATTAACCTTCAATCTACTAGAATATTTGGCAAATTTGTTGAATTAGGATTTACTAAATTGGCTAACCTACAGTAAAATCCTACAGGAAACACATTACTGCAGAAATTATAGATATGATGACAGTCCTATAAGAGGGAGGTTTCTCGATACAGTTTCTCTGTGTAAGAGATCATAACACAGACATGCTTGCCAAGGAGGCCACGATGCAGCAATAGCAATGAAGGTAACTTCTATAAAATAGTAACACTGGAACTACCAAGATGTCCACAGTTTATGAACACCTAAACGTACAAAAGCGTCATCAGTACCATAAATAGATTAAGAGCTAATCACGCAATTCGTGGAGCGTAACTACTTAGAATCGGTAAAGGTCTCCAGCAGCTCTTTGTACAGAATATAACGGAGAAGGTTTCAAGCATATACGAGGTATGGTTATTAAATAATGAGACTCAGGCTGCTACAGAAGAACTATGCATGAGCCAAATCTTAACGACCGACCTCTGTGCAGCATAAAGCCTTCTATTTCGATTGCAGCGTCTCACGTGTTTGTAGAGAAATCTGTCTGACCGGAACCGTCGTTTGTGTAAGAGGTGTTAGTTTCGTTTTGCCGAAAACAAGATACTACACATGTAGTAGAGCAACGAATTGTCGTGAAATTTCACAAGAAACTAGGTAAAACCGCTACTGAAACTTATCTTTTATTAAAAGAAGTTTATGGCGATGAATGTTTATCACGTGCGCAAGTTTTTGAGTGGTTCAAGCGTTTCCAAGATGGCCGAGAATACGTCGGAGATGATGACCACCCACGTCCAAAACGGATGAAAATGTCGATTTATAATTAATCGACATTACCAACGTGAGGTGCTTGCTCAACTCCGTAAAAGAGTAAAGAAAAAAACGACCCGATTTGTGGAAGAACAAGTCATGGGTTCTCTATCAAGACAACGCGCCGGCTCACGTTTCTAGCCAAGAACAACATCCCAGTTTTAGCCAAACCGTTATTCGCCTGACCTGGCCCCATGTGACTTTTATCTGTTCCCCAAAGTGAAATCTGCATTAAAAGGGACACGATTTCAGTCCGTTGAAGCTGTGAAAGAAAAAGCGGCACGCGCCAAGCAGGAGCTCGCCGAAAAAGACTTCCAGCACTGTGTCGAACAATGGTAAATTCGCAGGGAGCGTTTTAGGGATAGGGGAGGTGATAGTAAGGTTAAAGGTGATGATAACTAAATATGTATAAATTTAAAATAAAATGTTTTATAGCATCAGTCTCGTTTATTATTAGCCTTAATAGCCACACCTCATATTATCGATATGTCCGGGGCAAGAAAAGAACAAGATGGAATAATTTGCCGTTTTCTACCATCAAAACGTTCGTTCACAGATCGCTAACAGTGTTAAGCATTCAATATAGAGCTATTTAAAGGCTGAGTTTTATACTAATAAGAAAAAAGTATGCTTATGTTTATACATCATGCGTAAATGACAAATCTTATTTGGCTGTATAGCAAAAGTATAAAGCAAATAAATCATTAAAAAATATAATATATAAAAAAAACAATAAAACGCTCAAATTTATTATATTCAATCTCAAGCACAAATGTAATGGGTTGAGCAGACAATGCTATCAACAAGGTGTGCTAAGGAATTACTCAAGATCAGAAGAATAGAGTTAACAAGTATGATACAAAAACGAAACGTTCCAACTAATACGATTAGCGGACATTAAAAAGCAAGGATCACAAAATGAAGTAAATTCACAGTATTATTTTAATTCAGCATCGAAGTAAAAAACTCTCAGAGACTGGCAAAAACTATTAACTTGTAAATGAATTATTAGACCGCAACGTTAATGTATGTAAATGAGATTATTATCGAACTGTAAATGGATGAAGGAAAAAATATTAAGTAACGTTTATAGCAACAAAACTCCGAAGGAAAAGGTGATTAGCGTACTGGATTTCCATGCACAGATCCTGGGTTGAATCCTTTAGATTTTCTCTTCCTAAGAGTTACCAAAAGCTCACTTCCGATGATGGGTAATGTTATCTGTAACGAGCGAATAACTGGCCAGCGACCTGGCATTGAATATAGATGAAAAAAAAACCTCAATTCTCTAGCCAGATCTGGAAGTCTTCATTAAAAAAGTGGGCGAATGTTCATCATGTTTGAAGGCGAACAAATGTTGAGTTGAAAGGGAGGAACAACTGCCGAAGAATCCGCTATAGGGTGACGAATTTAAAACAAACCAAAATTAAAGTGGATTTTGCGAGAAAAACAATGAGAATTATGGTAATTCGGAGTTTGTTTTTAAAACTAAGGCAACATGTTGATTACTGGAAGATAGCTGAGGGACCAATCATAGCTTCAGAGTGAGAGAAAGAGGAATAGGTTACTTGTTCTTGGCCGCTCAAGATCCTTTAGGAATCCTGGAGAGCCTTAATACCCTTACGAGTCCTGTTGATATTTCTCTTGTTAGCAGTAAGCTAATTCCCACTGTTTTGCTCCTCTAATTTGGCCATTACAAACATAATTGTAATTTTTAATTGAAGGTGTTTTTAATAGCTGAAATACAGCTCTAAGGGCAGCCAACATTCTGTCAGCTCCATCTTTAATAAATTCTAATAAATTGTTCGAGGTACCCCGATCGGCACTAGAAGGAGTACTTGAGTTTTTGGGAGGTTACAAATAAATGAATCCAAAACAATACAATGTTTACCACCAGAAGTGAAAGAATTATTCTTCAATGATCCTGTAAATCTAGGTGACCACAAGTTTGAGAATGTCGGACAGTTCAAGGATTTACGAGCTGTTATCAATAATAAAAAATAAGGGTTTAAAAAGATATAAAAGAAAGGACAATACACGCAGGAGTTCTTAAGAAAAGTTTTACAATTCAAATCAATGACGGGTAATCTGATAGTACTGATAAAGGAAAACGAACGACTTTGCTTTTATGAGAGAAACATTCAAGACAGGATTTTCGAACCTGCTTAGAAGGAAGATGGATGGAGGGAAAAGATCCAATCAGAAATGAAGGACATTTTACAAGGAACAAGATATAGGATTGGTTGAAAAGTGAAGATTAAAATTACTTAGCCATTTTGGGGGGAAAAAAATGTCGGAGGTCTATACTAAAAAATAAATACTAAAAAAAAAAATAATACCAAGGAAAGCCAGAAAATGTAATCAGACCTAGACTGAAGTCGAAGAATTTTGTAGAGAACGATTTAAGAATACTGGGAGTTAGGAGGATGGACAGTTTGGATGAAGAGGAATTGGATACTTGAAGTGACCCAAGACCTCATAGTCAGTTGGGCCACAGTAAAAAGACAAAATAAATACTTTAACATAAAAACGTGGTATTTCTAGTATAAAATATACTAATATATTACACGAAATATTACAAACACTGATAGTAACAATAGATAATGAAGGGATAGCTCACAAAGCATAAAGTAGATTCAAGATTTAGTTCATGAGTTTATAAATGATATTGCTTTCAAAACGAACAGTGCACTCTGACTTTATTGAAATGGTAACGACGTCATCAACTATAAAAGCAAGAAAACACACTGGTAACCATACATGCTATTATATTATGTTATATACAGGGTGTCCCAAGCGATATGGATAACGACTTTTTCTCGGAAACTAAGATAGCTAGAAAAAAACTAAAAAATACGTGTTCCCTTAGTTTTTTGTTAGGAATCAAAATTTACTTTGTATTTTTTTTTCGGTGCTTCCAGAAGCGAGATACAGGCACCAACTTCATTTTTTCAAATGAGAAGGTGCGGTTTTTATTTCAGAAATAGATTCCTCTATTTTTTTTTAAAGAAAAATTTACTCGAACGGTTTTTTTCTGTGAGCGATATTTTAGAAGTTATGATTGAAAACATGATTCTTATAAGAAACGTCAAAATGATAATATTATAACGGTTTTTTGATGGAATAAGAAGAAAAGTACTATTTTATTATAAATTTTACTCCTCATTAATATTACAGATCATGCTCGAAATGGCTTCCACCATTAGAGATGCATAGCCATGCTCTTTCCTGCCAATTGCCCTTACTGCCAAAGAAATAGATTCGGCTTTAACCGACTTACAGGCATCTATTATTCTCTGCTTTAGTTCATCTACAGATGCAATTCCTGCTTGATTCTGATACACCTAGATTTAGAAATGCTTTTAGGTAAGCAGAAATAAGGAAAGAAAGAAAAAAGTTATGAATAATCACCTTGTTTTTCAGGTATCCCCAAAGGAAATAGTCCATAGGTGTCAAATCCGGTGAACGAGGTGGCCACTGAATCGCCCCCTGTGTCGATACACACCACCAGGCATGTAAAGAGATTTTTCGATAGGCAATTTGATGGGCGTATTATATCGACTCGGGGGGCGATTCTGTAACCTCTCTCACCGGATTTGACACCTGTGGACTATTTCCTTTGGGTATCCCTGAAAAACAAGGTGATTATTCATAACTTTTTTCTTTCTTTCCTTATTTCTGCTTACCTAAAAGCATTTCTAAATCTAGGTGTATCAGAATCAAGCAGGAATTGCATCTGTAGATGAACTAAAGAAGAGAATAATAGACACCTGTAAGTCGGTTAAAGCCGAATCTATTTCTTTGGCAGTAAGGGACAATTGGCAGGAAAGAGCATGACAATGCATCTCTAATGGTGGAGGCCAGCTCGAGCATGATCTGTAATATTAATGAGGAGTAAAATTTATAATAAAATAGTACTTTTCTTCTTATTCCATCAAAAAACCGTTATAATATTATCATTTTGACATTTCTTATAAGAATCATGTTTTCATTCATAACTTCTAAAATATCGCTCTCAGAAAAAAACCGTTCAAGTAAATTTTTCATTAAAAAAAAAAATAGAGGAATCTATTTCTGAAATAAAAACCGCACCTTCCCATTTGAAAAAATGAAGTTGGTGCGTATATCTCGCTTCCGGAAGCACCGAAAAAAATTTACAAATTAAATTTGGATTCCTAACAAAAATCTAAGGGAACACGTATTTTTTAGTTTTTTTCTAGCTATTTTAGTTTCCGAGAAAAAGTCGTTATCCATATAGCTTGGGACATCCTGTATATGTATGTATTACTCAGGGCAGACATATGATATCTACTCCGTATCATGGCTTTATACTTTAATTTCTTTTAAAGTGCTCAATTTTAAACCCACAAAGGCAATAATCCTTAAACCTTCTCACGCTATGACCCATTTTAAAATTTGTTTTCAACAGCACAACCTTTCCCTCCCATCACTTATTAGACATTTACATCTATAAATAAATAGGATGGTGGTATTAACAATATCACTGTGCGATCTGACAAAAGCACGACTGTTCCAGTGCATGGTTGTTCTAGGAACAAAAAAACTGTTGATGACTTACGCCGGATTTGTATAAACTCAAAACCGAGTAGAGACTGAAGAACTGGATAGGTAACCGGATAGGGACCAGATTACCTGGCCAGGGAGTACAGGATTAGGATATTTATCTCGGAACTTCTACATACACTGTGTCGAGAGGCGGAGAGGACTTCTTATTCTCGTTATTCGCTTTCTTTCACGAGACTGTGGTGTAAGATATTTGGCCAAGGAATATCCTGAACCTTTAAGAAGGATTTCAAGAAGGAATCTTCTAGGGGATGTTACATAATTATCTCTTTGAGAGACATGGCTAGCCCCAATGATCAAAGGAAAATTGTTATAGAGACGATAAGTGCCTTTCTGAGGTTATGGCTTTTATTTAGAAGGCTTTGACGGATGTGGTACGTCGACGATTCTTCGAAGCCGTTTGTGATATCCTTTAACGCTTTCAACAAGAGACCACTTAGTAATAGGTGTGCCCTTTAATCAACATCAAGGTTAAAGACATCTCTTCATGTCCTTCTATTCCAGGAAATCTTTACAAGTTCTTAAAACGTTAACGAAATCCAGTAATTCTCCATTCTTTCTATGACGGTGTATTGCTCGCCTGTTCAAAGAGTTCCTGATAAGGCAATATTCCACTGGTGATCCATTTTGGAAGCCGATTTAGGCTTCCTTATCTAATCGGATGAGGCCCATGAGAAAAATTACTATGCACGGAAAGAACTACTGTGGTAATAAATTGCACTTTTAATAGATACAATAGATAAAAAATTTGTATCTCCATTTTGGGACAAATTTTGCCTCAACCCACACCATTCTTACGTTGTATTAAAGTTTACTTATTAGACAAATTGGTAAAATCTACAATTCTTTTAAACAATAAATATCAAAATGTTTCTTGACCGCTGCAAGTCATAACATAAGAATCGATTGAACCAATAACCTATTTTTAAACACTCGAAATCCTTTCACAACTGTAAATATGGCGATAAGTCTTTTAAGATCCAACGAAGATTAACGTTTGTACAGCAAAGTGAGAAAAAAAGAACTTTAAATTCTGAATAAAATGGAAGAATATGTAAATTTTTATTCGGAAAGTATATATTTCCTCGAAGTTAATTTGAATAAAAACTTAAAAGTTCATGAAAGTAAGATTAAAAGGTAGATTTAGAGTAATACAGGTGAGCCACCGGCCTTTACCAGCTAAAGAACTGGATTAATTTGTGGAACACAGTGGAGAAATTTTAATGCTCTAGTTTTACAAAAGCCCTGAAGTATGTTTTATAAAATGTAGTGAAGCGTAAAGTGAATTTAAAAAATTTTTACATTCGCCAACAATATTTATTGAAATTATTGCTAAAAATTTTACTATCCAGAGAAACTGTTCTCAATTTTTTTAAATTTAAGTAAGTTGTTTTGGAAATAATTTAAATATATATAATACTGACGATTTGGAAAAAATTTTAAAGAGAGAAAAAAAAATTACTTAGATTATTCTTAAATATCTGATTAAAAAAGGGTTGTTTCCAATTGATGTTGACTTTGGACTAGACTAGGCCCAAGTTTGGGATATAAATAATATTCGTACAGGAAGACGCTTTAAGAGGGTCGTTTGAAAAGTCCGTGCAAAAAAAAAAATTACTTAATTTTTTGGGGTAAACCTTTTTTATTTTTCAACATAGTCTCCTTTTAGGCTTATACACTTCGTCCAACGCTGCTATAGTTTGTTAATCCCTTCCGAATAATAGGATTTGTCCAAGTCTGAAAAATAGCCATTCGTTTCTGTAATCACCTCCTCGGTTGAATAAAATCTTTTTTCCGCCAGCCATTTCTTCATATTGGGGAACAAATAGTAGTCCGAGGGAGCCAAGTCTGGAGAATAAGGGGGATGTGAAACGAGTTGGAACCCTATTTCCATTAATTTTGCGACCACAACTGCTGAGGTGTGAGCTGGTGCTTTGTCGTGATGGAAAAGGACTTTTTGTGGTGCACCTGTAATACGTAGTTTTACCCTTTTCCAGATAGTCGATGAGGATTATTCCTTGCGAATCTCAAAAGACAGTCGCCATAATCTTTCCGGCCGAAGGAACGGTCTTCGCCTTTTTTGGCGCAGATTCCCCCTTGGTAACCCATTGTTTAGATTGTTCTTTGGTCTCAGGAGTGTAGTGATGTATCCATGTTTCATCCACAGTGACGAAACGACGCTTAAAGTCCTGCGGATTCTTCTGGAATAGCTGCAAACCGTCCTTGCAACACTTCACACGATTTCGTTTTTGGACAAGCGTGAGCAATCGCGGCACCCATCTTGCGGATAGCTTTGTCATGTCCAAATGTTGATGCAAAATATTATGTACCCGTTAATTCGAGATGCCCACAGCACTAGCAATCTCACGCACCACCACTCTTCTGTCATCCATCACCATATCATGGATTTTATCAATGATTTCTGGAGTAGTAACCTCAACAGGGCGACCAGAACGTTCAGCGTCACTTGTGCCCATATGGCCACTCCGAAAATTTTGAAACCACTTATAAACTGTTCTAATCGAAGGTGCAGAGTCACCATAATGTTTATCAAGCTTCTCTTTAGTCTCCTGAGGCGTTTTGCATTTCATAAAGTAGTGTTTAATCAACACACGAAATTCTTTTTCGTCCATTTTTTGAAAATCACTCGACTTCCTCGATTCAAACGAATGCCAAACACAAAGAAATAGACCGATCTGGCTGAAACTTGGTGTGTGTTCTTCCAAGAGATGCTACTAACTAAACATAACCTCGATACGCGCCAGTAGTGCTATCTCTCTGACTTTGCACGGACTTTTCAAACGACCCTCGTATATTAAAGTTATTCAAGATATTTATAAGAATAAAAAGTCATATATTTGTTGATCAGGCTGAGACTGGCTATTAACCAGTTAAGCGTGTTTGACGTGTATCTCTATTATTCTCTATTACGGCGCGTTCAACGTGTATACTCGTTGTGAAAAATATAAAATTGCCATTAACTATAAAAACTCGAAATTTTAATAAAATTCAATAAGAATATTATTTGGTGGGATATTTCCTTTATCTTACCAATAGAACAGCTAAGTATCTTATATGGAGGGGAGTGGAGGGAGTCAGCCAAATGATAAGTGGTTGGTACATGTTTGGTCTCCGCATTAGAGATTGGGGAATTACGCACACAAATAGAAGCTCTCAACCTTTGTGCAATGCCGTTTTTACCTTAGAGTTTCAGACCTCAGTACGAGCATGATTTCATTTTGCACAGAATTTAAAGCTCTTTTCTTCCTTGTAAAAAGCTCTTGCGTCTCTAGTTAACTAGGAGCAATGCACACGTGAAGCGGTGCAAGATTTTGAATGAGCACAGAATGCTCTGGTAATCTCAAGCCCCAGAAATTGCAGAAAAAGTCGCTTTGCAGTGACTATTACGACTATTGTAAACTTTAGGTTGTTTTGCCCTGCGTTCGACGTGTATACACATCATTGTCTGATTTTAATTCCGCAAACTGTGTTTTTTTTTTTTTTTTTTTTTAAACGCTTAACTGGTTCAATTTGGATTGCGGATATTTTTATGCTGGATTTTTAAGACTTTCATGCCGTAGCCATACTTTCTACTGAAAAAAACTTATTTTAAAAAAGACACATGGATTTTCTATTTAAGAAATAGTTTTGTTAAAAAAGTGAAACACAGGTAGTACTAACACAATATCAGAAGTAGCCATGAAAAAAATGTAATTCTCTTTTAATATACTGTACTATTTTTAGGCATCGGCCGCTTCTGCTATTGCAGATTGTCCAGAATCTTAGATCTAAGGAACCATATTTTATAATTTTAAACAATTTTAGGCCTATGACGATGATATTGACATTAAGAGAAGAACAGCCACAACTACAAAGCATTCTCTCCTGAATGGTTAAAAAAAAATAGGAAGATTGAAGTGGCAGTTAATGAAGAAAAATTGGTCTCTGGGAAAATCCAACTCTGGGAAGGCCAACCCTTCTACTAAATTATAAATAATGATAATCGTTGTCAGATTGCCCAAAATATGAATTAAAAAGAGAATTGCAGACAAGAGGCACAAACTGAGGACTTCTCTTCGATCCGTTTTGTGGCATATCTCGCAAATATGAAACATCTACGACTAGCTATTGGTCATTAGAAAGGAAACTTACTTCTTAAAATCTAGTAGCGAATACCCAACTTAGAAATTTAATGTATTTTTAGAAGGAACTACCAAAATGGCTGTTTGAGAAATGCGAAAATAAAGATTTCCTACACACTTTTGCGAATGAATTAAATCGCAATAGTAAAAAATTAAAAAGCTAGGATTACAAACAAAAATATGAACTTGAGTTTGAATTAAAAAGTAGTCTCCAGACCGTAACTGTTGGCGACAGTTAAAATTAAAGATGACTAGACGAGTCCAAAGACCAAGATCTTTGGAGTTTCTAGTTCCAGCAAATAAAAAGAGCAAATAAAAACGCCAGTTTCGCATAAAATAAATGTATTCAATGCATTTTTATTAAGAGATTTGTCATAATAAAGAATCTCTACAAAGTGAAACTCGTATAACTTGCTATTCACTACACATTTCACGGAAATAAGTCAAGTGGTTTTTAAAATTAGAATTAATAAATGTAAAAAATAAAAGACGTAAGCATACTTCAGATATTTCATAAAGCGAAATGCTTTTAAGAAGATTAATCCTTCATTTTTTATACTACTAGTATAAAGATAAGAAATAAAAAAAGAATACCAAATAAAGTGCATTAAGAGTTTTGATTAAATAAAGAGGGACATTAGCCATCTGAAACATAAAAAGAATTATCAATTTTCAAAGAAAAGGGACAGAAGAAAACAAAATGCAAGTACAAAGAAAAATGGAAGCAAAAAAAAGAAAGACGTTATATCTGAGGACCGCCCTTAGTACTGTTCTAATTTATCATTAGGACTCATTAGGGAATCATGTCTTTTTTGTCTAGATTCCTACTTTCAATATTTCATCGTTCTTTTCTTCTTTTACTTAGTATCTTAAAACTGGAACCATTTAAAAAAGTATTTCGTCAATAAAACAGAAATGGCGTATTTAAAAATAAAGTGGTGCATTCAGGGAGTTCAAAAAGCCATCTAGTACAATGAAAAGACAATAAAAAGTGGAGCTTAAAAGGGAAGAGCTCTAGACAGAATTTTTGTAGGAAATAAAGTACAAATAAAAGTTTTCTAGACTAATATGAGTGCAAAGTGTATTGGAAAATTTAAATAGAATATTTGTTTTTTATCTATTGTAGCACACATTTTTATCGAGATCGAGATCGAGACATTATATACAGGGTGTCCCAAGCTATATGGATAACGACTTTTTCTCGGAAACTAAGATAGCTAGAAAAAAACTAAAAAATACGTGTTCCCTTAGTTTTTTGTTAGAAATCCAAATTTAATTTGTAAATTTTTTTCGGTGCCTCCAGAAGCGAGATACAGGCACCAACTTCATTTTTTCAAATAGCGAGATGTGGTTTCTATTTAAGAAATAGATTCCTCTATTTTTTTTTTTTTAATGAAAAATTTACTTGAACGGTTTTTTTCTGTGAGCGATATTTTAGAAGTTATGAATGAAAACATGATTCTTATAAGAAATGTCAAAATGAAAATATTATAACGGTTTTTTGATTGAATAAGAAGAAAAGTACTATTTAATTATAAATTTTACTCCTCACTAATATTACAGATCATGCCTTGTGTCGATATAACACCATCAGGCATTTAAAGAGATATCTCGATAGGAAATTTGATGGGCGTGTCATATGGACACGAGGGGCGATTCAGTGACCACCTCGTTCACCGGATTTGACAACTATGGACTATTTCCATTGGGGATACCTGAAAAACAAGGTGATTATTCATAACTTTTTTCTTTCTTTCCTTATTTCTGCTTATCTAAAAGCATTTCTAAATCTAGGTGCATCAGAATCAAGCCGGGATTGTATCTGTAGATGAACTAAAGCAGAGAATAATAGATGCCTGTAACTCGGTTAAATTCGAATCAATTTCTTTGGCAGTAAGGGACAATTGGCAGGAAAGTGCATGTCTATGCATCTCTAATGGTGGAGGCCATTTCGAGCATGATCTGTAATATTAATGAGGAGTAAAATTTATAATAAAATAGTACTTTTCTTCTTATTCAATCAAAAAACCGTTATAATATTATCATTTTGACATTTCTTATAGGAATCATGTTTTCATTCATAACTTGTAAAAAATCGCTCACAGAAAAAAACCGTTCAAGTAAATTTTTCTTTAAAAAAATAGAGGAATCTATTTCTGAAATAAAAACCACACCTCCCCATTTGAAAAAATAAAGTTGGTGCCTGTATCTCGCTTCTGGAAGCACCGAAAAAAATTTACAAATTAAATTTGGATTTCTAACAAAAAACTAAGGGAACACGTATTTTTTAGTTTTTTTCTAGCTATCTTAGTTTCCGAAAAAAAGTCGTTATCCATATAGCTTGGGACACCCTGTATATCTCATCGAGAAATCTCGGTCTCGTCTCGGTTTTTCAAATATTAATTTTTAGCTACAAAATTATAAAATTGTGTTCTTTATTAATGATTAATCATTACGGGTATTGAATTAATTATTAAAAGATACGATTTTATTAAGTATATATGTTCAATATTACTACATCTATTTGACTTCGAATTACATAAGTAAAGTAAGCAAAGTAATCTCCTATTTTTCAGGCGGGGCTTTACGTCCAACTACGGACGGAGGCGACTAGCAAACATACTTTACTGTAAATTTCTCATATTAACCATTAAATAAAATCCAAGGCCTAAGACCGGGAATCGAACCCAGTACCACAATACTCATTAGCTTCGCAGGTCTCGCACTATTTTCGTTTTTAAGATACTCTTTGCCTAAGCATTGATACATAAAAGAGCTTTTACTGGATCAGAAGTTAAAGAAGATCTTCTATTGGTCATTATCATCGCAGCTTGCGAAAATAATCTTTCCGATGGCACTGAAGTTGCACAGATACTAAAAATATCTTTTGCCATTCTAGACAAATTTTTGAAGGAATTCTCAAGTGTTTTCCACCATTCTAAAATGTCAACGTCTACTGGTGCTTGGTCTAATTTGGTATAATTAATTATTTCTGTCTTCCATGCTTCGGTGATATTTGCTGATTTTTGAGCAAATGGTGCAAAAATATTGATGCAGTCGTCGTCGTCGTCGTCAAAAGGTGAATCATCAGATTCTTTATCTTCACCAACAGCCATAACTAATGGAGCGGGAAGTTTCTTAGGAGGTGTATTTTTTATTTCACGAATCGACTTGTTATAGCAGGCAGATATGTTATTTGGGTATTTCATTTGGCGCGTATTTTAACATCTTTTTGAAATTATATAAAGATATGTAACAGTAATAGTAACTATTGTTCATTGTTTTTGGTGACTGATTTATAGTTTCAATAGGATGAAAAAATAAATGCCATTTCAGTCGAGTAAAATTTATTTTGCCGAGCTTTCGACCTAGGGACTAGGACATAGACTAGGTTCCACAGCCCTGAAGATGACCTAGTCCCTAGGTCGAAAGCTCGGCAAAATAAATTTTACTCGACTGAAATGGCATTTATTTTTTCATCCTATAGTAATAGTAACATATGATGCATTGAAGTGTAAGTAGTTGCCTTCTTTTGCACACATTTTCATTACTAATATATAAATTAAAATAATTATTAGAAAATAATAACATTTTTTGAAAAGATCCATTAACCAAATCAAATGTCAAATATAGATTTGAAAAGAATAGCAAACCATTTTTAATACTTAAACAAAAATTCTATATCGACGAGTCCGAGACCGAGATTTGAGCGACCGAGATCGAGACTGCATAAAGTCTCGCCTCGTCTCGGTCTCGTGCAGCACTACCTGGCATGTATCATTAGTGTTAGATAAATCGGTTTAATGTAGAGATATCGACTTTACCTTCACGCACTAAACTTGCTAAAAGAGTGAGGGAGATTACATGGCGTTTATAGTGTGTTATTCAATATTCAAAATATTCATCGTGAAACATTTTGTAAAAAATAAGAAAAAAAATAATAATGAAAAAGCAGTATTTGTTTAATGGTTCTGTACTTTTTGGTTTATGTAATCGTATTTTAAGGTTAAACATTGCCAATATTTGAAGAATATTGTGAACACACATGCTTCCAAAAATTTAGTTTCATAACATTTGTTATGAATCATTGTAAACAGACTAAAGAAAAGTAAATCAGGCGGAGACAATGCTAGGCTGAACAGAAAAATCTTTTTCAGGATTCTGATGCAAATATTTGAGCAAAACATAGAGAATTTTACAGATTTTTTTTTTTGGAGAAGGGATAAATTGCATTGTTTCAAAAATGGTTTAAACTATTGTAAGTATCTTGGGTCTAACAATGGAGAATTTGTATTTAGAACGCCCTGATTAATAAGGCAAGAAAGACGGAGACTTGGTTTAGTTGGAAACAAGTTTATTCTAACCACTTTAATAATAAATATTCAGATTTCCCTTTGTTAATCCATTAATAGCTTCTTGAAGTTGTAATATCCACATCAATAAATGAATATCCAGGCTACGGATTATGCAAAAACCAAATTTAGTATTTAAACAGCACTTCCGAAATCTGAGAAATAGAATATTTAAATTAGGAAAGTTACTTTATGATAACATGATTACAGAAAAATTGTAAATCCGACTAAAAAAACTAGAAATTAAGTTGGATAAAATGAAAAATGAAGAATACGAAATATATGTGGATCATGGTTATGTAAAGGATTATGTAATATGGATTGGTAAGTATGTAAAAAAAGTTTAATGGAATTATCATTCATTCTTTAAGATGCCAGATTTCATGATGCATTACTCACTGCATAAAAGTTCAGCGTCTTGCGTATAGACAGATGAATTTCATGGATTATTTTTACATCACTTTGTTCTAGTTCTAGCATTTGTATTTTACGTTTTAAACTGTTTCGAACCCAGACACTTCGTATAAAGCGGTGGTGAGATAATTTTTATTTTTCTCCAATATTGCTAGCTCATTATTAAATTTGTCCGGTAGGACAGTTGTATAAGGGTTGATCGTCAAAAACTGTACGAAAAAGCGTTACGTTGAAAAGCACCCAAATTTGACAATTTTTTTCTCTTTTTCTATTAAAGATAAAATTCCCAAATTTTCTTTATAATGTAGGGTAAATCCTCCTTTATAACGGTAATTTTTTTTTCCAACAACCCATTTACATATCAAGAAATTACGCTTGAAAGATAAGCTGAGTACATTCAAAAAGTCAACTACAAGCAAACTTTTTGTAAATGCGTAAGTAAGGAGTACTTTAAAAACTTATTTTTTCTATATCAAACAAAATTTGTGTCGAATATGATGATGCTCTTAACGAAGTACTAAAAAAAAATAGATATTTTTTGTATTCCATCCAAAATTTACCTAAGCAGAAGATTTTTAAAAACTGAAGAAGTTTTTTTTTTTTAAATAACTCGACTGAAATGTAGATCTACCGACGCAATTGCACCTGCAACAAGTAAATCACATGACTGGACTTGTGAAATGAGTAGAAGCACTTCTTATCAGTGGCTCTCCAATGAGTTTAAGTTATTGAACTGCATCGCTTAGTAAATCGCCAAGGCAATGCCAAAATGGGAAAATTAGTAATTCAATTCCGAAAGAAAATTTGCATAATAAAGAACCAAACTTTTGCGATGAGGAGGACTCGAAAGAAAACTTTTTGTATTTTTAAATGAAATTAGTCCTCATTTAATAATAATAATAAAAAATATTTATTGGCTAAAATGTTTATTATTTTGTATTATTTTAAGTTTATGATTATATGCTTTTTAAAATATTTCATCTCTCACCAACGAAGGATAAAACAGGCCTAACGAGACCCCTTTAGAGGGGTATTCGATAGAGGGAGTGGTGGTAATGTGGAACCCTTCTGGTATTATGGAACCCAATAATATTTTGGGCAGCAAGTAATCTTGTGTTAATAGTATCCGGCTCAAACTTTAGCTAGATAACGGTAGTGTGCAAAGCAGGTGGTTGGTTCAGTTGCTACTGTATGTTCATTTTTAAATTTTAGATTTTGTTTTTATCGATTCTCGAAAACTTTAAGAAGGCAAGTTCGAACTGTTATTTTATGTATTGTTATCAAACTAGAGGTAGTTATCCGCACTATACGAGGGGGTACCCAAAAATAACCGGAATTGCGTTGCCGCGCATGGAGCTTATGTAGTACGCATTTCTGCCGCTAGACGTGTATAGCGCAATTCCTTGCCAGTTCAGTCCTGCCTGTGTTGTCTGCCTGGCTTGTTCTGTTCATCTGCAGTGATTGTTTTTACCAGCGCTGTTTTGTTCTTTTTTCGTTTTTTATGATGGCAAGTTTAAGTGAACAACGTGCAGCTCTGAAATTTTGTTTTCTACTCGGCAAAAATGCTGCTGAAAGTGTTTTAATGTTGAAAACAGCTTACAAAGATGACGCTATGGGAAAAACTCAAGTATACGAGTGGTTTACTCGGTTTAAAAATGTCGTCAAGTCAAGTCAAACATCAAAACAATGCTGATTTGCTTTTTTGATGCCAAAGGCGTAGTCCATTCAGAGTTTGTACCCCCAGGTCAGACCGTCAATCAAACCTTGTATTTGGAAGTTTTGAAAAGATTGCGCAATAGTGTTCGCCAAAAAAGACCCGATTTGTGGCAAACAGGAGACTGGTTCTTCCACCACGACAATGCACCTGCACACACAGCCACCTCTGTTACACAGTTTTTGGCTAAAAATGGCATGGTTCCGCTGCCCCACGCACCTTACTCGCCTGACCTGGCTCCGTGCGACTTTTTCTTATTTCCACGCATGAAAAAGGGCATGTTAGGTCACCGATTTGACAACATTGAAGAGGTCAAGAAAAAAACGAAGAAGGAGCTGTCAACCATTTCTAAAGATGACTACAAAAAATGTTTCGAACAGTGAAAGCACCGGTGGAACAAATGTATTAGTTGTAATGGAGAGTATTTTGAAGGGGATAAGGTTGTTCTGTAAAAAATTTGTAAATAAATAGCTTGTAAAAAATAATTCCGTTTTTTTTTGGGTACCCCCTCGTATATTGGTTCAATGGGATGTATTGCAGCGATTTTCATTTGTGAATCAGTTCTTATGTCTCCCAATTTTTTTTTTGGTGACAAACCTAATCCAAGATAGCGATGCTTGCAATATGGAACCCTGTTCTATACTCGCAGTAGAAAAATTTCATGGGGTTCCATATTGCAAGCAGTACAGGCAAATCATTTATTATATTTCTGGGGAAAAAAGGAGAAGAATCTAAAATGGGGCTAAAAAAAAGCTGCAAAAATATTCATTGAACCAAAACCCACTCTACGGCGACTTGCAATAAAAATACTAAGGTGTCCATATTACCAGCACCTCAAGTCAGAGGCACCACTTTCCACTTTTTCCATAAAATTGAAGGTTGCTCATCTGGTGGTTGGAGGAGAGTAAATTTGAAGACAATAGTGCAAGACTAATATATATAGCTAATAATTACCAGAGAAAGCAATACAATTTTTTGGAATGTCTAGCATTGGTAAGTCAAAAACAAAGAAGGCTTCCATATTACCACCACTACCTCTATTAATTTAATAGAGAATAAATTATTTTAATATTTCAAGTAAATACTAATCGCCTACTAGAAGATGCTAGCTTGTATAAGTTCAATATAATTTTAAAATATGTTAAAGCGAGTGCAATTCACCACTTAAACGAAACTGTCACCACTGCCATCGTTCTCTGTTACTAAATATAAAAAAGTGCTAGTTTGCTCTCTAATGTTTTTTTTAAAGTATAATGTCATATTATTGTTCGGTTGCAGAAAAAAATATTTAATTTAACAACAAAAAGAAACAGTATAAATAAATAATAGCCGACTGGTTAATGAAATTTAGACTAGATTAGGGGCCGTACTTAAATTACGTAACGAACGCAAGGGGGGAGGGGGGTAAGGCTCGATTGTTACCATTCGTTATGGTTCGGGGGAGGGGTTTTTTTAATGCTTGTACGTAATTTTTCCAATTGAATCTATAATTTTTTGGTCATTAATGGAAAAATACTAACGATATTTTTCGCGCCAAATTCTACTATAGCCAACCTTCATACTAAGTGATAATGTAATTAAATAAGTAATAAATAAAAAATATATGTTTGATTTTAATTAAATACTATGCAATGACGATATTCCATAACAAAAAATTACGTACATTTGGCTAGGGGGGGAGGGGAGGTTGACATTTTGTTACGATCTGTTACATCGGGGGGGGGGATTAAAAAGCTCTTTAAATTGCGTTACGTAATTTAAGTACGGCCCCTTATCTTCTTTCCTCTTTTACGTATTCAACGGGTTAGCGAAGGAAATAGCCCAACACTTGGTGCCAGCTAAAGAAACTTAGTTACCATTCCCTCCTTAGCTTGATGAGAAATGGTTAATTATTTTTGAGAAGAAAAACTGCATATCCTTCCCATCGCCATGCTTGTTTTCCTTCATCTACCAACATTACATCCGCTTTAAAGCAAAACAGATCTTCGCGTTTTCTCCAAAATATGAACTTATTTGGATAAATTTTAAATAAATTAAAATATTCTTCTTATAACTCAATTCTAGCTTTCATTATCAACTTAAAATAGAATTCCCACAGCTCATCTTAAATCATAAATTCAATAATTTCTTTGAATTAAACTAAGTTAAAATTTTAAACACGATAAATAGCTTATGTTCAGTTAAAATGTTTTTAAGTTGCAGAATATTATTTATATGGTATAATGTCAAGTGAATGTCTTAAAGAGAGGTTAAAGAAGAAGATGCCAGGGTAACTTCTAGGGAACAGGCCAGCAAAGAGGTGATTATCTCAAAACCGGAAATGAAGTATTATTTAATTTGACAGTTCCTCTCTTTGTTGTGAGGCGCCTCGACGATGGATCCCAAATAACCGTGCTTAAAAAAAGACATCTGGCCTTCTGTGATAAAGAAGGGGGACATATACCTTGGTGGCCTCCAAATGTTGGGGTAGGCTATGTCCCCCTCTCGGCAATTCGATGAGGCCTCAGGTTTTGAGGGGCTATCTCCTTTTTAGAACATTCTAATTCGGGCCTATTTCGGGAAATCAAGAGCCTGGCTATGCAAAGAGTGGTTGGTGCATGGGATGATACCATCCGTAGAACATGTGAAGGAACAATGAGGTCTTAGTGTTGGTGAAGGTGACCAAGTATTAGAGGGAAACATACTTTCTAGAAACGTGAAGTGGGAGCTAGCTGCTGGGAGTAGTTATCCAAACCTTCCAGCTCTCTCTTCTTCAACTTGAACATTACCTAGAGTACCTGATGAATAGTTTAATCATTGAAGATGTTGCAAGAGACTCATCTGCCACTAGTGGGGCCATCATAGATCTGATTAAGATTCCCATTGTAAAACCCATCTATCAATCTATTTCCAACTTTAATTTTATTCCAAATCTAATTTCCAAAATGCAGCAGAAATCGATTCAAATTTTGTATGCAAATTCTTAGTTTAACAGAAATTTCTCTCAACATCGCAACAATTTACTGCATTAAAAAGAAAAGCGAATTCACGTTTCGCAATGGACACATTTTTTTCGTGTCGGTTTGGAAATGAGTTGAGTTATGGCGTAATGCAGATGTAGAATTTATCAGCGACCTGCTCTTGAATAACTTAGAATTACAGCAGTAATAAAGCGACTCTCTTCTTGCGGTGAAGTCCATTCCCTTATTCTCACTTGAAGCAAAATCATTTTAATTCAATTTTTAGTTCTCGTAACTCCTTTTTCTCTTGTTATTATTTCCCTTTCTGATACCATAAATTAAATTCTAGTTTGTAAATGCTCTATCATTCAAAATGGCAGCCAATCCAATGAGAACCTTTTGATCGCTATTCTTGATATACTTACGAGCTATTTCATACGAACATAGCTCGCTTACAACCATAGAACGTGCCAAAACGAAACACTTTCATTATGATAAATGATAAAGTGATGTACAGCGTATCCAATTTAAACGGGCCATTTTTGAAATAACTCTTAAACGAAAGGATATACAGGGTGTATACGGAGGAGTGGTCGAAAATTCGGAAGGTGATACAGCAGCTCAAATGCAACAAAAACTATTCTATTCACTTTGGCCCGATTCTCAATAGTGTCCAAGATATTTGCATTTTTAACTTTTTCGACCATATTCGCGTTTTTCACCATAAAAACGGCCGTAACTTTTCTATCCTTTCTCCTACAGCAGATCTGCTTATTCCAAACGAAAGAGCATTAAATTTCCTATAAATCTGCTTAATACAAAGACTCAAAACGTTTCTTATAACAATAAAATGTTTACTCTAATGTCTAAAAAATTCGTTCTCGATGATTTTTGTTAAAATTTTCAACTGCATTTTTTCAATGATTAATGAATCTAGAAGTCACATAATTTCAGAAAAAGTTGCACATTTATTGAACTAATTTACACAAATGTCAATTTTTGGAGAAGTAACAAAAAGAAAAGTAACCATTTTAGTTAAGAACAATTATTATTTAATAAAACGGAAGTAAAAGATAAACTATCAGTTGAAAATTTTAACAGAAATCATCGAGAACGAATTTTTTAGACATTAAAGTAAAAATGTCATTGTTATAAGAAACGTTTTGAGGTTCTGTATTGAGCTGATTTATAGGAAATTTTATGCTCTTTCGTTTGGAATAAGCACATTTGTTGTAGGCTAAAGGATAAAAAAGATACGGCCGTTTTTTATGGTGAAAAACGCGAATATCGTCGGAAAAGTTAAAAATGCAAATATCTTGGACACTATTGAGAATCGGGCCAAAGTGAAGAGAATATTTTTTGTTGCATTTGAGCTGCTGAATCACCTCCAGAAGTTTCGACCACTCCTCCGTGTACACCCTGGATAAAAAAAAAACGAAAATGAAGTTTGTTGAAGTATTTTCTCTCTAGTTTGTGATAGTGTTAGTGATTTTAGATATTATTGTCACCTTACCCCTTAAATCGGGGGTAGAAAGTGGCGATTTCCTTTTGTCTCTCACTTTTTAATACTGTTTAGAAAACTATTTTAAAAAATGAAGAAAAATGCTGTTAATTTCACTTCAATGTTTCAAACCATTACCGAGACGTTCTATCATAAAAATTAAATTTACGTCTTTTTTTTTTCCTATTTCTCTGTTTCATAAACTTAAATTAAATGCGGATTTTCTTATTAATTTCTAATAATCAAATGCTGATAAAACCTACAAGTCATAAGGACTTAAAAATCGAGTAAAACATCATTAAAACAAAAACAAAAATATTTCAGTTTATTTACAAAACTCGACAAAAAAAAATATCTCCTATTTATTCAAAATTAAGTCCATTAAGACCCAGTATCTGAATAACTTAGTGAAGCTAATACCGTACCAGGAAAGAGAAAGGGTGTTAAAGAAGGGCAGTAAAACTACAAATTGTTGAGACGGAAGAATGCGGTGGTGATATATTCAGAAAGGAGGATAAGTCTCCCAGGACATGAGTGGAGGAAAAAATGGCAGTTTAAGATTTAAGTTAATTTTGATTGTATAGTTAATCTTTAATAATATTTATTAAGGACATCTACGACATTACCTTGAAATGACCCTTTAAAAGCCCTTCGCTCAGAAGTGTTTTTAATTAGATTTACTTCATTAAATTTGAAAAACGTTACAAATTAACGTTTTTGAAATTTTTCTATGCGATAATTACACCAAATTCAAATACATAAAAAACATAAGAGCTGTTTTAAAGAACAACTCAAAACACTTAATAAACGATTTAGTAATATATCACTTCTGTAAAAGTTTATTGGCATACCATCTAAGCTTATCATAATGATTAGAATGACAATGTCAGCAGCTTCTTGCGTGGTACGAGTGCAATCAGGTGTATCCCCTGAGTATGGAACGAGTAAAGAACTTAGGCAAGGATATGCCCTCGCGTGTCTTCTTTTCAACTTTGCTCTAGAAAAAGTTATAAGAGATTCCCAAATTCAGACCATGGGCACTATTTGCAACAAAACCGTCCAATTGCTGGCCTACGCGGATGACCTGGATATTATAGCACGGTCTCCCCCTGCAATGAAGAATGCCTTCCTTGCCCAGAAAAATGCCGCATCCGCTATGGGCCTAGGCGGTAAATGTACAAAAAACGAAATATCTATACGTTGGGGTGGTGGAGCCCCCGGGGGAGAAAGTATCCAGATAGGAGCTCTTTCAAAAGAGTGATTGAGTTCATCTACCTTGGTTCTCAAGTCAATTCCTCCAATGAAATCAATCAAGAAATAAAAAGGAGAATCATGGCTGCCAATAGATGCTATTTCGGCCTGGTAAAATTTCTTAAAAGCAGCCTAGTATCAAGAAAGTCGAAGTTCAGGCTGTACAAAACATTAATCCGCCCAGTTCTCACGTACGCATCCCAAACATGGACCCTTCCAAAAGCAAGTGAGCGCAACCTTCTTGTCTTCGAAAGGAAAATTCTTAGAAGAATCCTTGGACCCGTGAGGGAGGAGGGCAGATGGAGAATAAGAAAGACCCAGGAGGTATATGAGCTGTTTGGGGAAGCGGATAATAAAAAACTTAGTCGGCTTAGCTGGGCGGGGCATGTAGCCCGAATGGGAGAGACAGACCCCATCCCAAAAATATTGAATTTGAATGGAGAGACGGGCCAGAGCAGGAAGGTTGGTAGACCCAAATTAAGATGGCAAGATGGAGTAGCCAATGATGCAAGAAGCCTACTGAGGGTTTCTAATTGGAGAGCGGCAGCACAAAACCGTCACGAATATCATAAATTGATAGAGGAGGCCAGGACCCACTAAGGGTTGTTGAGCCACGGAGATAGATAGATAGTAAAAGTTTATTGTTGAGTCCAGCAGCGCCACAATAGAGCAAATATAAAAGTAGAATTGACTATGATTTCTCGCTATTTTCCTTAAATTTTGCCACACGTTTCTCATTTTGATACAATATAAAGCAATTAATAAAAACAAGTCTTTTTGTGCTCAAGGAATCGCAAAACGATTTTAGCCAATGAAAACTTTATTCATAATTTTGAAACTGTGAAATACTTTAGATCAGTTCAGTGAAATAAAATTAAAAAAATGGCTGAAGCCCAAATATTGATATTATTTTCATTAGTCAGAAGCAACTTAACAGGCACAAATTACCAGCAATCAATTATTACAAATTTTGCACGATAACGATAAATATAGAATTTAATAAAAATAAAGAAAACAAAAACGTAGAACCAATATTGTGTAAAAATTCAATATAACGTTTGTGGCACATTTTGCGGGAGTTTTAGGTCAATTCATACATATGTAGTAAGTAACAGCCGTAGGCTCCAGTTTGGACATAGCAGTACATCTGTGCGTACTCTGGGAATTAGAGGAACCCAATCGAGGGGAGACAGAGGCTGCTAGTCCGAGTCACTTACAAGCGTGCCAGCTGTCGACAGAACCTCCCCCACACATTGTGCCGCATTCCCATCATCCGGCTGTACCCTCATCTCTCGCACGCATACATACATGTCTATATACGTGCATACACAGAAACTTTTCTTCTTGTACCTACAACTCTTTTTCTTTACGCTATGGACATCCCAATGTGTACCCGGCATTGAGAGAGAGAGAATTTTATAGGACAGTAAATCGCCAGCTATGGACCAAAATCTGTCCGTCCTACTTTTATTGAAACATTCATATTTCTTTTGCAACGAACGTCCTAGAAATAAAGGTTATTCCCGGTTTTTTTCATCTTACATTTAGCCAATTTCAATAAGAAATACAGATGTATTTTATACAGATGTTTAGGAATACAATTGGTTATTAGGGAATGGATTAGCTATGCGGTTAGCGTATGGCATTCCCACGCGGAGGTCCCGGGTTCGAATCCAGCTGCTGGCTCTTCGATTTTCTCTTCATAGGAGCTTCTTACAGACAACACTGTCCGGTGATGGACAGTGTTGTCTGTAACGAGAGAACACTTTCCGGAAGTAGACAGTGCACTGAAAAAGCTCCGGGCGCCAATAAACTGAGATGTTGACGCGCCTTAAATCATTTTTAAACTAGTGGTTATTAAGAATTCCCTCAGATAGAATGGTAAAACTTATACTTTCCGATTACCAAGAAATCCATAGTTAGGCTGGAAACACAGAGCAGCGGCGAGCAAAGCGGCGAAAACAAACACAAGTTAACATATGGGAGCGCGTATAATGGGGAGCAAAGCGAAGATAGAGCAACGCTACCAAGAGTGCGTAGAGTAACGCGTTGTGACATGTTTGATTTCTTAGCTCTCATCGCGCTCAATTTTCAAGGTTAAAATGGATATTGCTGCATTTATTGGGTTAGTTTTTTTTAAAGAAACCTCTGTGAGACCAAAAGGATCTTCTACATCACAACCGATTTGTTTTGGATAAGAAATGGGACAGGATTAATGGGGTTAACGTTGAAATTCGTCTTTTTCTTCATTAACATGCCTTCAACTCTGGTTAGTATGTAATTTAATGTTGAAATAGATATTCGAAAATACGAATGAAACTTGCCAGGATGCTCCCAAAGTTGTTGGTACAAGTGATGGAATTCACCATGTTCATGTCTAGTCCTGTTTATATCATGCAGCCATACGCTAAGCAGCTCCTGCTTCTAAGCTGCTGTAAATACCAAATTTTCAAGGAAGAATTTTCGTATACAATAATTCTTCGTCGAAAGGAAAAACGCGACTAAACTCGTCACTATGTGCATGCGACTCTTTGCTTGTTGCTCGTCGATCTCTCTGATTCGAAGCCTCTATCATCGTCGCTTTGCTCGCCGCTCCAATTCGTTTCCTCCCTTATGATAAAATTGACGAGTTCGAGAGGTGGACTCTTTTTTTTGTCTCTTTTAGGCCTAGTGACTGAGCTACCTGTTTCTGGCAGTTTATGGGCTGCCAGAATAAAATAAAAGTGGGAATTAAAATCGCTCAGTGCACTGAATAAACCTAGAGAGTTCTGGTAAAGATTACCAGATGCCACAATCTCCTGGAGGGAAACATTTAACCTCCCGAAGACGAGGAATCTAGTTTTAGGATAAATAGGACACACCTCTACAAAGTGCCACACAGTCTCATTGGACTCACCACAGCCAGCACAAATTGACGACTGGATAAGGCCGCATTTGAAAAGATGATACGCTAAATTCGCATGTCCACTCAACCAATCTGAACCAACTGGCGGATCTGGGACCTGCTAAAACCAACTATAGCCATTTTTGACAGGCCAAGAATTTCTTTAGCCTGACGGCAGTCAGCTCGGGATCTCCAACGTTTCCGATGTTCCTTCAAAATCCACTGCTCCACCTCTGTTCTACAATGTCGATAGGATACAGGGATAATGGGCTGAGGGGTCACTACAATCTACAATATTAAAACATGTATCATGTAGCTTTCTGGCGTAAACAACTGGTCCAAATTGTTGATTCTGTGTCAAAACAGGCTTTTGTCAACGAGATGTGCGATCTACCATGGACTTCTCTCTGTCACCGGCTTAGTTCCCACCCAGAGTATTGCAGAATAAGGAGGTTACCTTTACGAAATAGGGCTCAAAAGCCCTTTATAACGTTTTCATCTCCCCGTCTAATCTAAACCAAAAGCGGCCATAATGAAGAATGAAATCACAGATATTTTACCAGCATTACGGATTCAAACTACGTGTTCAACGACTACCATTGTTGGGTAATAGTTTTTTTAGACTTTTCTACATAGACTCCATACAAGTTTCACGAAATGAAATACTAAATCTTTACGCAAGAATTGCTCGTGAAAATGATAAAACCTCCATCTCCAGTCGGAGTTTTAGCCTTAATATTCCAAAATCTTAAATTGTTCTTGTTTATGTATTAGATTCATTCTTAGTTTATGCATTTACATATAAAACCACCATTATTAGCTCGGGAATGTAACTGAGTATATTTTTATATTCTTTTATGCATTTTATATGGTTAGTATATGCTTCTATTATCGGAAAATTGGAATGGCAAGGGTTCTACCTCTTTCATTTTCTGAAAGAGAGTCGTATGGTTGACTACATGATTGTTCCTTATGTCTCTTTTCTGCTGCCATCTCAACTGATTTATATTTGGGTAGAATAGTTTTGCAACTATTACGGACTCTATTTTTAGTATGATGATATTTTACTTGATATCGATTGTAGTTATATTTCTTTTTTAAGAAATAACCGTCCTTTTTATAGACTTTAGAACAGGGATGTCAGACTGAAAAGCTAACTTGGGCCAAATAAACAATGCTTAACTTTAGGTTGGCCGCAAAAAAAAAAAAAAAAAAATCAATCTTCATGGAAACAAATATTTTTATTTTGACTAGTACATCGCCTAGAACGATTTTAATTGAAAAGTTCACCAACATTAAAAAAAAATTTTCTCCTTATTATTTGGGTCAAAACTAACCAAAATCCACCAAAAACCAAATCGGTTTACGTTGCGGATTTTTTTTTTTTAATATTGTAACGAAGTTGACCTGGGCGAGAAGAAAGGCCTAGATTGTTCTAGGGGTTGAGCGGCCAAAGTCGGTAACAGGCCACCAATGTGTAAACAAAAGGGCCAGTCACTACCTGAGGAGAAAAGAAAGGCCTAGATTGTACTAGGGGTTAAGCGACCAAAGTCGGTAACAGGCCACCACAGTGTAGACAAAAGGGCCGTCTCTACCTGAACTAGAAAGGAAAGGGCTAGATTGTTCAAGTTTAGTGACCGTAGCCGTAGCGGTCCACCGCTGTGTAAAAGCCAGCTAAGAGAAAGGCCTCAGTTGGGGTGGTGGCATATGTGTTTTCCCAGCCAGTGATTGACAGGTAGGACGTGACAGAGAGTAGGAGGAAGGCGGCCCCAGCTGAGGTGGTGGCAGTATGTTTTCTCCAGCCAATGAACGTCAGGAGGGCGTGGAAACTTATGCTCAGAGAGTTGGAGGAGGGCAGTCCCAGTTGGAGGGAGGCACGCAGTTAAAAGGAGGCCGACACATCTGGAGAAGTCAGTTTTTAAGAGTTTTTAAGCAAGTTTTAAGAAGTTATTAGAGGTTATAGTTTTAATCAGTTAGTTTTGAGCGAGTCTTAGAGAGACAGTTTTGGGAGACACTTATATTTTAGGTCAAAAAACGGCTTTTTTCGCATTGTTAAGCTTAATAAGGAAAAACAATACAGTTTTTTGCAAAACCAATGCATGCATTTTGAAGCTGAGGGAATTTCCGACAGATTGATGTATTTTATAAATGATAAAAATGAAATTTCGACATTCAAAATCAATAAAAAAGAAATTTTTGAGCAAAATAAGGCAAAAACAAGGTGTTTCTCGCATTTCAAAGCTTACTTAACAAATAAATCATCGTTTTTTTGTGGAAGGGAATGGGACTTTTCAAAAATGAGAAAAATTCCTGCAAAATACAATATTTATACACTGGGAAAAGGGAAATTTTCCAATTCAAATTCATTTAATGAAACTTTTTGAATTAAAAGACAAATGATTACAATTTTTTTTTTTTTTTTTAATACTTTATTAAACTCATAGAAAAGTATAAGTACCATACGGCATGGAAATACCAAAGTATGGTGAAAGACTTCTTCGTTCTATTGTTGTTTACAATTGTAATCATTTGTAATTTCTTTTGTTGACAAAATAATTTATATCATAATATCGTATATGACATCAAAGTATTGTACTATCGTTGTTCACGATAAAATTATTGAGATTTTTGTTAAAAAATAAAATTTAAATTACTTTAAGTTTATAATTACTTTAAATTTTTATATTCATGTACATGTACACAAATGTCTTTTTTGTGAAAATTTAATTTCTATGAATATCTATCTTTATTCAAATAAAGTAAAAAATGTTGACTAAAAAAACTTAAAAATAATTGAGTAAGTTCTTTACAACCTCTGATGTCAATCACAATGTCTCCAATAGCAAAAACTTTAATTTTTTTTGTTACTAAGCCCTGCAATACGATAAAAAATTATTTGGGCTCTTTTAATTCAAAAAGTTTCATTAAATGAATTTGACTTGGAAAATTTCCCTTTTCCCGGTGTATAAATATTGTATTTTGCAGGAATGTTTCTCATTTTTGAAAAGTCCCATTCCCTTCCACAAAGAAAACGATGATTTATTTGTTAAGTAAGCTTTGAAATGCGAGAAACGCCTTTTTTTTTGCCTTATTTTGCTCAAAAATTTCTTTTTTATTGATTTTGATTGTCGAAATTTCATTTTTATCATTTATAAAATACATCAATCTGTCGGAAATTCCCTCAGCTTCAAAATGCATGCATTGGTTTTGCAAAAAACTGTATTGTTTTTCCTTATTAAGCTTAACAATGCAAAAAAAAAAGTTTTCTGACTTGAAACATTAAACAAAAAAAAATCCGCAACGTAAACCGATTTGGTTTTCAGTGGATTTTGGTTAGTTTTGACCCAAATAATAAGGAGAAAAAATATTTTTTAATGTTGGTGAACTTTTCAATTAAAATCGTTCTAGGCGAACCGTGATATTGTAATGAACATATATAATGTTAAATTATTGTTTACGTCCTGATACTTGACATCTCTTTTTTGATACTATCTTTCCTATTTCGGGAGAAATTTTATTGGCCGAGACTACTTTCAAAATTGACCCAACGTGAGCGTTTTTAATACAGTTTCGGATCGGATTCCATTTCAGCCAATTAGAATTTTACATTTTAGCGCGTACAATTTAAAATGATCCGTATAGTTTATAAATAAAGTATATTATAATTTTATATACTGGTTTCGTTTCTAATTCACATTTCTATTTTATTTTTGCTTTGCGTCGGATATATTGACTGGGCCGCAAATATGCATGTTCATCTCGGGCCGTATGCGGCCCGCGACTTTTGACACTCCTGCTTTAGAATGACAAAAAGTAGTAAGTTTGTAATAAGATGGTCTAAGACGTCTACAATAATTCTTTCATGACATGTTACACACCAGTTTTGTGTTAGTTTGTATTTATTATTTGCCCCAAATAAAGATTCTACTGAAAGAAGGTTTATTACATTCATCTCTAAACGAATCACATCTTTAATATTAAGGTGGGTGTGATTGATTACAAAATATCACAAAAAATAAATTAAAAAATACGAGGAAAATGGAATTTTGTAATTTGACTTGATTTTAGCTGGAGATCCGACTGTAACTTTCAACGGGAAGGCCACCTCCCAATTTTTTAAAAATTTGTAATGGTTTATTCTAAGTCGAAAATAGGGCCTGGCAGGCGATAGCCTTTGTAGGTTCTGTTAGAAAGAGGAGGAAACGGCACTGCACGTGTTGTGGGCTTGTCTGGGCTAAGGATGTTACTTCTCGGGGAGGAAAAACCAAGGCCTGCGAGCTTTACCCAAGGGTCGCTCTCCAAAATTAAGAGTCTGATTAAACGGACGGGTCTGGAGGGCGAGCTCTAGAGAAGGGGAGCCACAATACGAGGGTCGTTTGAAAAGTCCGTGCAAAGTCAGAGAGATAGCACCACTGGCGCGTATCGAGGTTATGTTTAGTTAGTAGCATCTCTTGAAAGAACACACACCAAGTTTCAGCCAGATCGGTCTATTTCATTGTGTTTGGCATTCGTTTGAATCGAGGAAGTCGAGTGATTTTCAAAAAATGGACGAAAAAGAATTTCGTGTGCTGATTAAACACTACTTTATGAAAGGCAAAACGCCTCAGGAGACTAAAGAGAAGCTTGATAAACATTATGGTGACTCTGCACCTTCGATTAGAACAGTTTATAAGTGGTTTCATAATTTTCGGAGTGGCCATATGGGCACAAGTGACGCTGGACGTTCTGGTCGCCCTGTTGAGGTTACTACTCCAGAAATCATTGATAAAATCCATGATATGGTGATGGATGACAGAAGAGTGAAGGTGCGTGAGATTGCTAGTGCTGTGGGCATCTCGAATGAACGGGTACATAATATTTTGAATCAACATTTGGACATGACAAAGCTATCCGCAAGATGGGTGCCGCGATGGATGCCAAAAACGAAATCATGTGAAGTGTTGCAAGGACGGTTTGCAGCTGTTCCAGAAGAATCCGCAGGACTTTAAGCGTCGTTTCGTCACTGTGGATGAAACATGGATACATCACTACACTCCTGAGACCAAAGAACAATTTAAACAATGGGTTACCAAGGGGGAATCTGCGCCAAAAAAGGCGAATACCGTTCCTTCGGCCGGAAAGATTATGGCGACTGTCTTTTGGGATTCGCAAGGAATAATCCTCATCGACTATCTGGAAAAGGGTAAAACTATTACAGGTGCATATTATTCATCGTTATTGGACCGTTTGAAAACCGAGCTGCAAGAAAAACGCCCACGATTGGCCCACAAAAAAGTCCTTTTCCATCACGACAACGCACCAGCTCACACCTCAGCAGTTGTGGTCGCAAAATTAATGGAAATAGGGTTCCAACTCGTTTCACATCCCCCCTATTCTCCAGACTTGGCTCCCTCGGACTACTATTTGTTCCCCAATATGAAGAAATGGCTGGCGGGAAAAAGATTTTATTCAAACGAGGAGGTGATTGCAGAAACGAATGGCTATTTTTCAGACTTGGACAAATCCTATTATTCGGAAGGGATCAACAAACTAGAGCAGCGTTCGACGAAGTGTATAAGCCTAAAAGGAGACTATGTTGAAAAATAAAAAAGGTTTACCCCAAAAAATTAAGTAGTTTTTATTTTTGCACGGACTTTTCAAACGACCCTCGTAGATCCAAAGGGGTCGCAGTGGCGTAGGCCTTAAGGGCCGCCCTATTAGAATCTTAGAAGTCGAAAATAAGACGACACATATTCGAATACCTCCAAATCACTAATTTATTTCTGATAATCGCAAAAAAAAAACTTTTGCAGAAAGAGCAGTTGCAGTCATAAATTGTTTAAGTGGAATTTAATTTTAAGACTTACAGAATAGAACGATTTTGGTTCTTTTAAATTCAATTAAATTTCTAAATATAAATTCGTTGCCTAAAACTATTAGCATTGCTGATTATTAATAATTAATTAACTAATTTCATCAGTTACATCTTGATGAAAAGCAAACATTAACTATTTTAATGACGCACCAATGTTTGACTTTAGGTTTTATGTAAATTGGCTTTAGCAATTATGGGTATTCAAACAAATCTGTTGATTATTAACAACAAGATGAAACTCGTTTCATCCATACGAAGTTTAGAGACGTCACAAAGGCAAAATATAGAAGTTACTGATACCAAAAAGCTACCTACAAAACTTCGGCTTATATTTTACAAACTTTGATAAGGCTAAATTTTGTCAAACTGATAGTTTTCTTTAATGTAAATGAGTTCATACCAAAAAAAAACAGTCGAATCCAGACTCGTATAACATGTTCTATTTTCGTAACAGATTAAGATGATTTAGATTTCTATTTAAGTTAGAACTGACGACGATCTCAGTCAGTCTCATTTACTGAGAAATCAAAAACGTCTTGATCTATTCTTGTAGTTCTCAAACTGCAGGACGTAACCCAAGAGTGGCTCCGTAGTTTCAATTTTGGGCGACAAAGCTATCTTTACAAACAATTAAGTAAGACCTATCTTTTCAGGCGAGCTTTACGTCTAACTACCAAATTAGGTATCGCGGACGGAAGCGACTAGCAAACACACTTTACTATAAAGTTATCATATTAAAGCAATAAATAAAATCCAAGGTCTAGACTGGGAATCGAACCCAGTACCACAACACAAATTAGCTTTACAGGTCATGCCTCTAACCAGTCGGTCTTGTAAACAATTAAAAACTCATTGTAAATCTTAATCCGTGCATTCATGTATCTAGGAACAAAAAAAGACCACTTCTAGCTTAGATTCAACTTAGAGCTCTTAAATTGTTTAAGAGCTCCTTTAAATCGTCGTCGGTAAATAAACAGACCACTCATAGATTTGGTCCGGTGTTGAAGGCATGTTTTTATTTTTTGGGTGTTTAGCCTTCATTAGAAGTTGATTCGTCATTTTGGATTAAGGAATTCAACTTTCACTTTTGTTTCTTTTAAACCCAACAGAGTCTGAGTCTCTACAATTCCATAAGAGGAAAGATAATGTTTTCTAAAAGAACTGGCGCACATCCTAGTTGTCAGAGCAAAATCAGAATCTCCTTCTTTCTAAAACCCTGAGTTATAAAGTGTAGTGTGTGACACAAACATGAATGAAAGTCAAATTCTCTGACCAAACTGATAAACCAACTTCTGAAGAATGGACAAAAAATCGCAGACAGAACCGAAATACACGAGGGCAAAGACGGATGAAATCAAGGATATTACCCAACACTGCTAATCCAACCTCTTTTTTAGTAGTTAAACCTATAGTTAATTGTATTAACGTTTAATATAATTAAATTTTATTGTGCGGTTACATCGCAGTTTTATTCTTAGCACTTGATTATAATTTAGTATATAGTTCAACAATTAGATAAAAAAAGAAAAAAAGTACATAGAAATGCAAATCACTACAAACAAAGAAATATACTCGTATATATTGGGAAAGATAGTTTCCTTGGCAACGCATTGGTCCGGATTTAGGATGAGGTGAAACTGTTGGAAGGATTTAAAATTCATTAAGTCCGCGCAGATAGTTTAAAAATTCATGCAGCCAGTGCTAGAGAGGCTTGAGCAAAGAAATGGTCGTGTTTCAAGAGCAGAAACTGAAGCTGGAGAGGAGAGAGAGGGTAAAAAAAATTAAAGCCGAAACGAAGCAGATAGCACTGCGGTGCTTTGTGTATTGTTATTAGAGAGAAACGGAGGCTTTGTCGATTATTAAGGAGGGCAAATTCCAGCGCCAATAATTTAGGGCGTTCTATGGTTTGGTTTAGAGGGCGCTGGGTGTCGTCTGCCTTTATTCAACAATACTCGGCTCTAATCCGAATTGTATTTCAAAATATAGCTGCTATTTCAAACTGTACGAACATCAGGTACCTTTCTTGCAATCATTATTTATTTTTTATTTCTATAAATTAATCGAAATCTAAATTTACAATTAAACAATTAATGGCAACGTCTTACTTTGTTTAAAATTCATTATCAACTCAGTAGATCACCAACCCAGTAACCACTTAACTTGTTGCACTAATTCACAACTCTAAAACGCTGTACCTCGCACTAAGAATGACTTATACACAATTTATAAAAAAGGACTTCACTCTAACACTAACAAACAATCACCTAAAAAAGTCACCGAGACCCAAGGACCCAACTAACAAATTTAAAGATGGCCAATGGTAACCAGCCAAGCTGATCAGCTGGTAAATGATGGTTACCTAAGCCGTGTAACCAATTATTTTTGTTTTTTTCATTTATTTAATTCACAATCTAATTTTAAAGAAAAGGAATTTGGGGAAACCAAAAATAATTTTGAACCTACATTCGATTAAAAGTAAAAGAATAAATAATACATCAAAAGAACTGAGAAAATAATTAGAAGAAATAAAGAATGCAAATATTTTAAATTTAAACTCAATTAACGAAAAGCTATCACAAAGAATACATCAAAAAGACTTAGAAAACGGTTTGGTGAAACAATGAATGCTAATTTTGAAATATTGGTCGATTAAAAAGTAAAATTAAGGAATATATTAAAAATGTTTAGCAATCCATTTAAAAAAAATAAAGGGGGAAGTACCTAAATGGTTTCTAATTTGGTACTTATATTAGTTGATTAAAGAGAAACAATCAAAGAAAGATAAAAAATATTTGGTAAATAATTTTAACTTGTCATCGATTAAAAAGGAAAGATTATATTATATCAAAAAGGTCTAGAAGTCAATTGAAAGGCTGTTAGGATTATTAAAGAATTAACCAACATTTAATCTAGTACTAATATTAATTTGAAAGTAATAACTAAATGATAACATGCTATTTCCATGCATAATAATTAAAATATAATTTAATTTTAAAATAAGTATTTGATACTAAAGTCTTACCTTGTTTAACGAATATCCATAAGCATCTCAACAGATCAACAGTCTAATAGCACTTGACACTAGTTAAAATAATTCACAACACTATTCGCACTAAAACTCGATATCACCCATTAAGTATAACTTAAACACAATTTATAAAATAGAATTTCATTTTAACACGAACTAATATTCACTTAAAAATTAAGTTAATAAAGACTCAACACTAACGAGTTAAAGATGTCCGCCGGTAACTGGCCAGGCTGATCAGCTGGTGAGTGATGGTATTCTAAGCAGAGTGACCAACTCTTTTTTAAATTTATTTATTCTATATCTCTATTCGCATTCTAAAAAAGTGAAATGTAATTAGTTAATTTATAATTAGCAAATTAGATATTTTATTTCATCGATTAATTTTAAAGTCATCTTTGATATATCAAAGATTTAATTTAATCTTCACAAATAAAACGACTTAAATTTTATTTCTGTTTAAAAATATCTAATGCATAGTAGGTAATATTTTTAATAAAAAAAAACAGTTTGGCATTGCGCTTTGATAACCTTTATTTACCAGTTGTACCTTCTGGCCAGTTTCGGCGGACATCTTTATCTCGTTAGTAGTGTCTCTTATTAACGCAATTTTTTAAAGTGAATATTAGTGCGTGTTAGTTATATTTTATAAATTGGGTTTAAGTTACACTTAGTGCGTGATATACAGTTTTAGTGCGAATAGTGTTGTGTGTCAAGTGGACTGGTGATCTATTGAGATGCTGATGGATATTCCTTAAACAAGGTAAAACTTTTGTATCAAATACATACTTATTTTTATTATTCTTGCATGAAAATAGCATGTTATCATTTAATTATTACTAACAAAATAATATTAGCGCTACGCCTTGACTGGATTAAGTGTTAGTTAATTCTTTAATTTTAAGTAGTCCTAAAAGCCTTACAATTGACCTCTGGACCTTTTTGATGTATTATAATCGTAATGAACTTATAGTAGATTAAAAAAAAAAAGATTATAATACATCAAAAAGGTCTCTGTCATGGTAGAAGTGTAGATACGTATTTGAATACTCTTTCTTTCGGTACGAGGTGGTTGTTTTTATAGCTGTCTTGTTTTGCTGTTGAACTCATTTTATCGGGTCATTCATAAGTCGGATTTGTCCGTTTTTGTTAACATAGTCTAAGTGTGAAATAGAATTACCGTAGAGTAGCCTTTGTTCGCTTAAGTTGATATGGGATTATTCTTTTTCAGTTTTTGTCTTAGGTTATTTGCTCTGCGTAATTCCTGATTATCTGTTTTGTTCTGTATCTTCAGTTTTTTATGTATATTTTTGATATTGTCAGTCGCTAAGTGTTCTTGCGTATTCTTCTTCAACAAGTCACAGTAATGATACTGCCATTTCTGCATTGATCGTACGATGTTCAATATCTGGGCCACCAAAACTGCGTTTAGGAAATAGAATAAATGAACAAACCGAAACTGATGTTTTTCGTCGTATTCAAAGGAGATTCAGATTGGACACTTCTAGAAATTTATAATTCTACAATTTTAGTTCTTCTGTCTAAGAAAATGCTAAGATAAACTAAAGGCTATTAATTAAAACTGTCCGGTAGGACAGTTGTATAAGGGTTGACCATCAAAAACTGCACGAAAAAGCGTAACGTTGAAAAACACCCAACTTTGACAATTTTTTTCTCTTTTTCTATAAAAGATAAAATTCCCAAATTTTCTTTAAATCTTACTCCAAACCCTCCTTTATAACTGTAATTTTTTTGCAACCACCCAGATCTAATAGGTTTCGAGAAAAAAGTTGCCGAAAATGAGCAAAAACGGCTTTTTCAAAAAATGTTCTTGTTCTTGTTCTTCTTGTTGTTGTTGTTCTTGTTGTTCTTGTTGTTACCTTTTTTGTAAACAACGTAGCGCCAAAACGCGTGAACCGATTTTCATGAATGAGGTGTCATTCGATTCAATATTTTATGTAGATGTGCCTTTTGGGGGTCCCGACGCTGTACATCGAATGGGAGAGGAGTTAGCCCCCTTTATGTAAGGCCCCCTCCAAAATTATTATTACTAATTACTCTGTAAATCTTGGCCCGATTTTGATAAAATTTGTTAGGATGATAGGGCTAGGGCTCCCCTACGTAACATTAAAGCGGCGATCAGCTCTTACACTTGTTAAGGGGAAGTATAGCAATCGTTTCAAATTATCGACACGTGAACCGATTTTTATGAATGAAGTGTCATTCGAATCGAAATTTTTTACAGATTTGCACTTTAAAAGTCTCGGCACCGTGCCTCATAAGGAGGGGAGTTTGCCCCACCCAAATAAGGCCCTTTCTAAAACTATTATTACCAATATTTCTATAACGCTTAGTCCGATTTTGATAAAATTCAGCTCGAATAAGTGGTTAAAGCTCCTCTACGTTGCTGATTCTCTTGCTCCTACTAAGAGGAAGTACTGCAATCGTTTAAATTATCAATGAGTGAACCGATTTAAATCAATGAATTGTTCGATTAAAAAATCTTTGCCTCTTTGCCTTTTAGGGAGAAGTACTGCAATCCTAGTTTATTTTTCTTACTCCTCTTAAAAGGAAGTACTGAAATCGCAGTTTAATTTTGCTATTTACGTACAAATACCTTCCTATGTTATTCAAAACGCTTTCTCAAAAAAATTGTTATTGAGGATGGTTTGGGAGCCGCAACTACAATCATTTTTTAAAAAGATCTCTCCAGTGGTAGTTAACACCTTATCAGGTTATAATGATAGAATTGCTTATTCCAAATTTTAAAAAAATCTGTAAAGCAGATATGTAACTTTGTAAAATAGACAAACAGGAAAATCTATCCAAAAGGTACAAAAATCTCCTTAACAAAAACTTACAGTTTAAAATGTTAAGTATAAGGGTTGATTAAACGCCAAAAGGTACACAAATCAGCGAGTACCCAACATTTCATTAATACCTCATTAATATTTAAGTAATTCTACTGCATTAATTTTCATTAATAAGTTATTTTTTAGATTTTATTAGATATCACAGACCCTTATGCTGGCCACTTCATTTATATTATTTTTTTGTTATAATTATGATAAATCACATATACGTACATGCATGTTAAAGTAGAAAAAGACAAAGTTAGAGTAGGCTACTGTCTTGAATTCGTCTTACCGAAATATTCGTGAGCACAATTAACACACAGTTAATAACAAGTAGATTATTAAACAATAATTATTCATTTCTCTATTGTAATTTAATTTAGTCCCCCTAATTTTACTTATAGTAAAATACTGGAATAATTAGCTGTCCTAAATATATGCATATCTTATTTACTTTATATTACATATATACAACATTGTGGGAAGAACACCTAGATGGAGAATGTAATTGAAGAAAACTATATTATTTGCGATAAAGCCAGATAATTATTACCTATTATTATAAACGTTTGACTACTTCATAAAATAACAATTACTTTAATCGAAGAATGAACTTAAACCGACGATTTTTATTTAAGAAATAAAAATAATAAATAAAATAAACAAAATCATTGATGTTTGTTGGTGTAAGCATTTTTTTAAAAAAGTTTTTGAATTTTTTAGCCTCATATTTTTATTTTATTTTTTATAACGTTTTTCTTTTTAACCTGTATTTAATAGTTTGATTATTATAAATAACTAGATATTACAGTCAATCTACAGTGCTACTTGAACATATATTTTGTAGACGAAAATGGCCAGCATAAGGGTCTGTGATATCTAATAAAATCTAAAAAATAACTTATTAATGAAAATTAATGCAGTAGAATTACTTAAATATTAATGAGGTATTAATGAAATGTTGGGTACTCGCTGATTTGTGTACCTTTTGGCGTTTAATCAACCCTTATACTTAACATTTTAAACTGTAAGTTTTTGTTAAGGAGATAATTCTACTTTTAAATAAAGATTCGTCACTAAAAATGGTAAAAATGCCAGAAATAAAGATGGTTAAAAAAAGAATACTTTGATTAACACTGCAGTAGAGTTGAGAATTTTTAGATAAGCACATGCCGTGGCAAACAATGTGAAAAAAAGGCGTTTGAGGTTAACTTTTTCCTTTACCAAAAATGGCTTTACATTCATTTGAGATTTTTCCTCCTTTCTCTACACTTTTTCCTTTGACCGAAAATTTTCTCTCTATTACTCCTTTACTTTTCTTTTTACTCCATTTTCACCTTGATGATTCACCTAAAAATTAGTTCTTCTAAAAGAACCTTTTTCTAAGATCCATTTTTGTTTTGCTTTTAGCAGTTTGAAAATCTATTGAAGTTTTGTAGTTACCGGTACGTTTATAATCTGTATTGTTCAATTTAATGAGATAAACTAGGGGTACTAGTTTTCTATGAAGCTTTTGTACGACAAAGTTCTTTGTTAAGAAAAGTCAGGTCAAATAATTGGAGCGTACTTTGCTATCAACTTACTCTGCAAGAGGAATTAATTAAATGTTTTTTGTTTTGCTATAATAAGCTTGTGAAATGGAGGATATTAACTAATCCACAAATGTGTAAAATAACATCAAACATTCCTAAAAACATTTCTGTATAAGTTACCCACAGATTTGCTGGTAATGATCTGTCAACTAGCAAAACAAAAGTGCTCCATGTGATATTCAATGTTAAGCTAAACTACACGAAATTCACACTTTTGCTTTGCTCTTTCGCTTTTGGAGCCCTACTCTAGATTACCTAAAAAATGTTCAATAAAATCGATTCTCACCCTTTTACTGCCGACTAATTGTGAGGTTTACAAGTTCGCTTCGGATTTGATTTGATTTTTGCACACGCCATTTGTCCATGTTTCTATCTAAAAAGTTTTTACCCAACTTAACCTTCTAATGCTGTTCTTTCGATCACAGTACTCTCCAGTATAACAGTAATTATGTTGGAAACTCACTTAATATTTGCTTTTTAAAGTATGTTATTTCAAACTCAAAACCAAATTCAAGAACCTCAACTAAGTTCTTTGATTTTTCATAACAAATTAGAAAGACCTTTCAGAACGCCTAGGTGGTGATGTGGCATTTTCTCTAATAATAATGTTCTGTAATCTCATTCGAGGGTCGTTTGAAAAGTCCGTGCAAAAATAAAAACTACTTAATTTTTTGGGGTAAACCTTTTTTATTTTTCAACATAGTCTCCTTTTAGGCTTATACACTTCGTCCAACGCTGCTCTAGTTTGTTGATCCCTTCCGAATAATAGGATTTGTCCAAGTCTGAAAAATAGCCATTCGTTTCTGCAATCACCTCCTCGTTTGAATAAAATCTTTTTCCCGCCAGCCATTTCTTCATATTGGGGAACAAATAGTAGTCCGAGGGAGCCAAGTCTGGAGAATAGGGGGGATGTGAAACGAGTTGGAACCCTATTTCCATTAATTTTGCGACCACAACTGCAGAGGTGTGAGCTGGTGCGTTGTCGTGATGGAAAAGGACTTTTTTGTGGGCCAATCGTGGGCGTTTTTCTTGCAGCTCGGTTTTCAAACGGTCCAATAACGATGAATAATATGCACCTGTAATAGTTTTACCCTTTTCCAGATAGTCGATGAGGATTATTCCTTGCGAATCCCAAAAGACAGTCGCCATAATCTTTCCGGCCGAAGGAACGATCTTCGCCTTTTTTGGCGCAGATTCCCCCTTGGTAACCCATTGTTTAGATTGTTCTTTGGTCTCAGGAGTGTAGTGATATATCCATGTTTCATCCACAGTGACGAAACGACACTTAAAGTCCTGCGAATTCTTCTGGAACAGCTGCAAACCGTCCTTGCAACACTTCACACGATTTCGTTTTTGGTCAAGCGTGAGCAATCGCGGCACCCATCTTGCGGATAGCTTTGTCATGTCCAAATGTTGATGCAAAATATTATGTACCCGTTCATTCGAGATGCCCACAGCACTAGCAATCTCACGCACCTTCACTCTTCTGTCATCCATCACCATATCATGGATTTTATCAATGATTTCTGGAGTAGTAACCTCAACAGGGCTTCCAGAACGTTCAGCGTCACTTGTGCCCATATGGCCACTCCGAAAATTTTAAAACCACTTATAAACTGTTCTAATCGAAGGTGCAGAGTCACCATAATGTTTATCAAGCTTCTCTTTAGTCTCCTGAGGCGTTTTGCCTTTCATAAAGTAGTGTTTAATCAACACACGAAATTCTTTTTCGTCCATTTTTTGAAAATCACTCGACTTCCTCGATTCAAACGAATGCCAAACACAAAGAAATAGACCGATCTGGCTGAAACTTGGTGTGTTCTTCCAAGAGATGCTACTAACTAAACATAACCTCGATACGCGCCAGTGGTGCTATCTCTCTGACTTTGCACGGACTTTTCAAACGACCTCGTATGAAAATTAATATCAACATAAAGATAATACTCTTCGTTGTAAAAATTATATTAATAATTTATTTGTTTAAACTTTAGTTTCTACAAATTGAGTTAGATTAGTACAAAATCTTATCCAAAATAATACAAAGTCAAGTTAATTCTGTGCTTCCACTTCTTCGAAAAAAGCTTAATTTATTAATATATATTTAAGGACAAATATAAATATGAATATATAGACTTCGTGACCGTAAATAACTAAAGATTCTAAAGAACTAAGGAAGAAACTAAGGATTCAAGATTGGCGAGAAATCGGTCAAATAAAACCACTCGTCTTTTTGCCAACGTTTCGACAAATATATTGTCTTCTTCAGGGCCTGGATATTACAAATACAAAACAATTTACAGAGTCAGTAACATAGAAAATCAGTAATACAAAAATAAACAGTAAAATAAATTTTTTATAATTATTGAAACTTACGTACTTGGCTATGCGGGTTGGTTGTATCTGTTCCCGCTATATCTCTATACAGGGTGAAGCAGTAAGTATTGTCCATAGGCCTACTGTGTGTAGTACATCTAAAGTGGAGTTCAATGACGTATTGGCCAACTTCATATTTTCCACTGTTCTTGAGTGACGTTACTTTAAAGTTTTTTTCTAAAATCATTACTTTTTTCCAATAAAAATGTTATTACTCAAAAAGTTTTAGTCCGAATTCGATTCTGGTGACACGGTTAGAAAGATAGATAAATTTTCTAAAAATGATCAATTTACGTTGACATTTCAGTTTTGGAATATTATCATTTCGCTTTAAAATCGAAACGTATGTATACAAAAGTTAAGTAATTAGAGAAAAGTAGAATACTTAAAAGTTTCTGGTCAGTTTAGAAGCTATAGAAATAAGAGCTAATTAGTAATTTCATCTAGATTACCGAATAGTAATTAAACATCTAGAAGTAATTAAAGGAAGATTATTTATGAGGTCTTAAATTGCAGAAAAAAGAGGATATATCTCTTCAATATTTACGTCATGGTAGAAGATAGATGTAATTGTAGACGGGCTGCCGTATGCCCTCGTAAGGGACTTAGAGCTAATAAGTCATAGGACCAGCACTTGCTGTCTGATACACTTACAGCTTCCACGTTATAAATCAAAACTCTTTCCAAAGGAAAAAATTTTTTTTTGATCCAACTTCTGCTTCTTACACTTTGCAGCAATGAAATAACATTCTATTTCGTCAAAATCTTATTTTACCTCAAAATAGCTGGGACTTGTTCATCCAAATGTTTCTATTTTATGTGATTTCTGTACTCGAATTGATACTGTCTTTAGTCACGATGAATGCTCTTTTTTTCAGTTAGCTTACGAGCTTAACACTTTTATACGCGTAAGTTTCATAAAGACAGCGTGCATTATTAGAGTTCATTTTAATTTGATGTACATTTCCAAGCAAAAAACCAAATTCAAGAACCTCAACTAAGTTCTTTTATTTTCATAACAATTTAGAAAGGCCTTTCAGAACGCCTTAGGTAGGTGGTGATGCATTTTCTCTAATAATAAATGTAATCTAATATTTTCGAGATAGCGGATTTTTCTTTTAATATTAAAAATAATTAATTTTCATCTAATTATTGCACAACTGGAGTATTTTCCAACCAGTACACTAGGTCTAGAACAAATTATATGCCTTAAACTAGCTGTAAGCTCTTTAAATCAGACACTATCTTCACAGTCTCTTTAAAAACTAACGACAGGAACAAAGGAGACTTTTCTATATCTTGCCAGATTGAGTTGCAAATCGCTAGATTGCGATATGAGACCACTATTTTATCGTTGTTTACAACTTAATGGATCAACATTAAGAACTAGATTAAAATAATGGGTTGGCAAATAAGTTCGTTCGGTTTTTGAGAGTGGAATAAATAGCAGTTTTTTTGATTCACAAAATACATTTTAATCAATTATACATACATTGACCATTCTTATTGATGACTTCTTGCCATCTTTCCACCAACTTCATTAAACCACGTTCGTAGAACGTCTGTGGCTTATCGTCAAAAAAACCCATCAAAATGTTTTTTGACAGTCTTCTCATTATTCAAAGTTTTTCCGTTCATGGAGTTCTGCAACTATCAGAATAAATGATAATCAGAAGGTGCAAGGTCCGTTGAATACGCAGAATGAGGCAAAACGTCCCAGCAGCTTATACCGAGTGGTCAATGACGTATGTTGTGGTAGGAGACATCACCTTTGCGATTTGCCAATTCTGAACGTTTTGCGCGAATTGCATGGTCCAATTTGGTTAACTGCAAGTAGTATGCGGTTGAATCAATTGTTTTGCCTGACAGTAACAGCTCGTAGTAGATGACACCTTTATAGTCCCACCATACGGAGAGCATAATCTTCTTTGGATGCAATTCCGCCTTCGAGCTTGTTTGCGGCGGCTCACTGCAGTGCTTCCATGATCTTTCACGCACTACATTATCGTAGACGATCCATCTTTCATCTCCCGTTACCATCCGCTTTAAAAATGGGTCGTTTTCTTGACGTTACCGCAGCGAATCGCAATTGGATATGCAAGTGGCTAAGTTGGCCTCGGTTAATTCATGCGGCACCCAAACATTGAGCCGAGAAACGTATCCCAGCTGGCGCAAATGATTTTCGGCGTTCGTATGGGATATGTTAAGTGAACTTGCTATCTCTCTCACCGATTGGCATGGATCTTTATCGATTACGCCATTGTCATCATCTGAATTAATCTCGGTCGGGCGACCGGGGCGGGCCGCATCATTAATGCCAAAATCTCCAGAACGGAATTTGGCAAACCACTTTTGGCAGACGCGTTCTGTTAAGGCATCATCCAATATAGACACAACATATCTTTTTATGAGCCTCTGCAGCTCGTTTGCCCTTTTTAAAATAATAGAGCAAAATATGACGAAAATGCACTTTATTTTCTTCCATCTTTACAGCTACGCAGCAAGCACATTAGTAATGTTTGTTAAACCAAAAATTCATAGAAAGGTTAAGCCTAACATAATCTTTGAAATGTACAGTCGAGTTGTGCGCTTGCGCCGAAAATGAAAAAAGAAAATCAGAATGAATCTATACCAAAATAATAACCGAACGAACTTATTTGCCAACCTGATAGAATTCATAAATAATAATAGGATTAAAAAAGTAGCTGCCAAATTCAGTAATATTTTGAATTTTTGAATTATGCCGAGCTTTTGACCTAGGGACTAAGTCATCTTCAGGGCTAATTGACAAGTAATATTTTACATCATTAAAGGGTTGTTGTGTCTTCTGTCTTGTCTGCTCATCGACTGAGTGTGATCGGTTTCATGTGTTTGGTTGTGAGGAAGTCAGTGTTGCCAATTGTCAAGTATTTTATAGTAAGTTGGCGTACATGTTGTTCAAATTGTTGGTGTCAGTTTTGAAATTTAAACTGTTTTCTGTCTTAGATATGTATATCATTTCTAGCACTTTCCTTTTTTGTGTATTGGTTCCTGATTTAAGTATCTTTGTGTTTGGGAAATCGAAAGTGTGGTGATTTTCTGTGCTGTGTAAGGAAAGTGCTGTGTTGTTCTTCTTTATTTTAGTGTCGTAAGAGTGTTGGTACAGTCTTTTTTTTTGTAAGTACTGTGATGTTTCGCCTATATATAAAATATATGAAATAGAATGTAAAGACTGTCACAAAATATATACAGGCAATAGACAAAGTATTATTAAAAACTAGGAAATAATAATAATAATAATAATGATAAAAAAATGAGTACACAATCTTTTTTTGGTTAAGTAGAAGTTAAAAGTTTTGGTTATTTAAGAATAAGTTTCTGACAACGAGAAATTACTAAACCATGATAGGGAACTACCTGGCCTGTTATTGATTATCAACTACCTGAGTTTGAGGTATTTGAAGAGTGATGGGTTTCCTTCACAACTTTATATACACAAAGTAAACACTTGTCAGTTTAATACTTTACCCAATGGGCTGGTAGTTTGCTTCTGTAACCTACCCACCTGGGTTATCCATCACCAAGTGTATTCTTTTTTTTTCTCTTTTTTGCAATCTAACGATACCTACAACCTCCTACCCATCGCCACTAAATCCCCCCTACCTTTTCTTTAGTAGAGCAGAAGTTTGCCAGCAGGATAACATGGCCTCCTTTTCTTCTAAACTTGTTGTGGATTTTCAGTAACTTCCGCTTTTACTTAACCTCAGCCAATATTCACTTTATTATTGGTTTTTTTTTTTTTTTTTTTTTTTTTTTAAGTAAATTTCCAATATTGCGTTAAGAGCATTTATATTTCTCTGATTCAAACATGGATAACTTGTAAAATTAATTCACATATTGAATAATCGGATAGTTTTCTATTTTTACAATGTCTTAACTCTCACAAACATATAAGTATTTGTAAAAGTAAAGTAAAGTAATCGCCTATTTTTTCAGGCGTGGCTTAACGTCCAACTACCATTTACTAGGTGTCGCGGACGGAGGCGAATAGCAAACATACTTTACTATAAATCCAAGGTCAAGGGACCGGGAATCGAACCCAGTACCACAATGCATATTAGCTTTGCAGGTCTCGCCTCTTAACCCGCTCGGCTACCGTGGCGCCTTATAAGTATTAGTATAAATGTGTACGTGTAGCTCCGCAAACTTAGAATTATCGTAGTTGACCACCTGCCGAAATCGTTTTTCTTTCAACTAAGCGGATAATTATAAAAATTAGACCAATAATTACTGACTAATAAATAGAACTGAATGAAATAATGGTAGACTAAATATTTCATTTTTATTGATTAGAATTACATTAAAACTAACTTACTAACGAGAAATGTTACATAACTAAATTTAGAAACTAACTAATTACAATTTAAGAATAAATGAATAGCTAAACTGTATTTATAAAGAAATAGTGGGCAGACCGAACGACTGAATTGTAACTGTGGTTTCAGCATTACTGGGATGAACAATGCAACTGAACTCCTGATTTTCTGAGCTGACGGTAGCCTGCTGAACACTGCGTAAATGAAACAGCATTTTATTTCGTCAAAATCTTATTTTACCTCAGAATGTTTGGGATTTTATCAGCCCTAATGTTTATATTTTATGTAATTTCTCTGTATTCGAGGAATCATATTTTTTATTTATTCTCAATGAATTATTTTTTCCATACTAAGAATGTGATAAGTTACCAATGAGGAGTTATCGCAAATACCTGTAAACACAGGGTTCTTCTTTAGATATGTAACTTCAATGTATTATTTATTCCATTTACGGAGCCCCCTGCATTAAAAATTAAAACAAAAAATGTAGGATTAAACAAAAGTAAAAAAGTTGATCCATATTTACAGTTTTACGCCGCTAGATGACACTACTGCTTCAAATTTCTGTGTTTTAATTGATTTTTAAGCCATTTGCGTTCGAACATCATCCCACTAGATTCGCAGTGTTGCTCCACTTATGGGGCTTCCTAAATATCCCATTTCCTCACTCGACTAGGCTTTACTCTGCCCATCCTGCTGACAATCCCCATCCCATGCTTGTTTCTTTCTTATTATCCTCTCTTCTTCAATTCCTATCGCAATTCTCACCTAATCACCCTACAATCTATTTTCTCGAATAACACAGCTTTCAAAATCTATCTCTGCTTGTTCATTTCTAGTATTCTTTCAAATTGAAAGCTTGAAATAGCTTTTATACCTATTTCATAAAGTTGTGTTGTAATTATAGAATTAAAAAGATTCTATGAAAGATTTGTATGTATGCATCATTTATTCATCTTACGTATACGTTTCGTTCTTGAATAGTATTTTTAATGCGCAACAAATATAAATGCACAAAGTTTTGGGGAGGAAATCATAGATGCAATTTTTGAGAAAATTAAAAGAAGTGAAAAATCTCCTCAGTTAATTTGTTTTTTTTTCTCTATTTGAGGCATTTCCTTCAAAATTTGAATTTTATTAATTCACTTCCTCTTTAATAATTGAAAGGGTAAAGTTGTATGGTTACTTGAAATGGTTCTTTAGACCAGTGGTTCTCAACCTTTTTTTACTCGTGGCCCTCCAAAAAAATATATTTGCACGCGTGGCCCGCTTCCCACTAGTAAAAAAATGCATTTATTTTATAATTTGTTTTATTGTGTTTTATACAATGTACATATAGAGAAAAAATGTGCAGTATAAAAAATTATATCTTATTCTATAAAATTTCTCATTAAGAAGTTTTATTTAGTGAGATCCTTGCGCCTGATGTAAACTGGCCAATTTTCTTATATCTGGCTCCAAGTTGTCAGTGACAGACGAAGGTCTCCCCTTTTTTCAATATCAAGTCTATTTCGTTCTTTTGTTAATAAATAAACCACTCTACTAAATGCAGATTTTACCAGGTAAGAACTGGGAAATGCTGTAAAAAATAAATTTGCTTTTTCCCAAAGCAAGGGAAACTTACTAGCAATTTCATTACAAATTCAGAAATTTTGTTTATTAGATTTATATTTAGCTTGAGCTGTAATATCGCATTGTAGCTCAATAAGTGTTTCTTATATATCTGTATCAACTTCAGCAGCATCTACTCCAAATGGATCTACTAACCATTTTGGCACATCCATTTCTATCAAATCATTAAATCGGTATTGCATATCATTATTTAGTTGTTTCAAATGCTCAACATATACTATGCCATCATCTTTCAATTCTGCATTAAGAGTAGCTAATGATGGAAACTGTATCAGAACACGTCGTCCAACTTTGTACCAAAATAGTAGGAGTTTTCGAAGAAAAGCAGTAATAGATTCATTCAAGAAATAAGACTGCTGTTTCTTCCTTGCAACTCCTTATTTAATAAATTTAATTTTTCGAATATATCTGAAAAATGAAATATAACAAAATTTAACAGCCATAATTTCTTGTCCAATCGATTTATCTCGTAAAAATGATACAATGCTATCCTAAAGTATAACAAAACGGCGCAGGCAATTTCCTTTCGATAACCATCTAACTTCTGTATGCATTACTAAACGCTGAAAATCTTCAAAGTTGTTGAAACAGGCAATCTTGAAGTGCATTTGATTTTATGCAGTTTACTGATTTTATTACAATAGCTAGTGCATCATGCAAACGTTCTCCCAATTTTTTTTGAAACTAAATGTTGGCGATAAAGTACGCAGTGAATACAAAACACTTCAGGTATAGCACTTTTTAAATGAGCATAAAAACCTCTGTATTTACCCACCATAGCTGCAGCACCATCCGTGGCACAAGCAATCATATTTTTTAAAGGAACATTATTTTCTATAAAAAAAGTTTTTAACTACTTTAAATATTGTTTCGCCTTTAGTATCCGTCTTGAGTTTTTGGGCAAAAAGCATTTCCTCACAAAGTTGATTATCATTAAAAAATCGAACATATGTCATCAAAAGAGCTTCATTGCTCTGTAAAGTAGTTTCATCAATTTGCGAAGCAAATTTTTTACTTTTTAATTGCTCAATTAATTGTTGGGAGCAGATCAACGCCAATGTGTGCATACGAGGGTCGTTTGAAAAGTCCGTGCAAAGTCAGAGAGATAGCACTACTGGCGCGTATCGAGGTTATGTTTAGTTAGTAGCATCTCTTGGAAGAACACACACCATGTTTCAGCCAGATCGGTCTATTTCTTTGTGTTTGGCATTCGTTTGAATCGAGGAAGTCGAGTGATTTTCAAAAAATGGACGAAAAAGAATTTCGTGTGTTGATTAAACACTACTTTATGAGAGGCAAAACGCCTCAGGAGACTAAAGAGAAGCTTGATAAACATTATGGTGACTCTGCACCTTCGATTAGAACAGTTTATAAGTGGTTTCAAAATTTTCGGAGTGGCCATATGGGCACAAGTGACGCTGAACGTTCTGGACGCCCTGTTGAGGTTACTACTCCAGAAATCATTGATGAAATCCATGATATGGTGATGGATGACAGAAGAGTGAAGGTGCGTGAGATTGCTAGTGCTGTGGGCATCTCGAATTAACGGGTACATAATATTTTGCATCAACATTTGGACATGACAAAGCTATCCGCAAGATGGGTGCCGCGATTGCTCACGCTTGACCAAAAACGAAATCGTGTGAAGTGTTGCAAGGACGGTTTGCAGCTGTTCCAGAAGAATCCGCAGGACTTTAAGCGTCGTTTCGTCACTGTGGATGAAACATAGATACATCACTACACTCCTGAGACCAAAGAACAATCTAAACAATGGGTTACCAAGGGGGAATCTGCGCCAAAAAAGGCGAAGGCCATATGGCCCCCGTTGAGAAACACTGCTTTAGAGGATCATTGAAAAAATGTTTGACAAGGTAAACTTTTAATCCAACAAAAGTACCGATAAAAACAGTTAAAAAAATCTTGAAGTCATTTTCAATAAAATAAAAATTAAATAAATAAATAAAATAAAAATATAATTAGTAATTTAAAAAAGTTAGTAAAGTAGAGAGATTTTGGTCTCTAAAATTCAGCTGGCTCCTATTTCAGGATCAAATTGAAATATTTTGTAAATAATTACTCAAAAAATAATGGAACTACCATTTCTGACTCTGGGGACTCCAAAACCTATATTTGAAAAAACACAATTTTGGAAAATTTGGCACGATCCAGTAGTAAAGAAAAATAAAAATACAGGAGAAAAATCTTATAGTATATTTTTTTGGGGTGGAATAGAATATGGAGTTGAATACATAAATAATATCTAAATAGAATTATGCGAATTTTCTGAATATTTTGTCAAAAAGGGAACGTTAGAATGAAGGGCAGAGGTATAGTGGGAACCAGGTGTCCCTTAGGAAATTAAGTCCAGCTTACATCTGGCTCCCTTTCCGACCGCTCTCCTACTAGCTGAACATGTGACTATAATAAACGTGCCATTGGCAAATTTAGTTACGGCTTGATGTTAGATAGAATAGAGAACGAGTGGAATATGATTCTACTATTGGATATTTTGTCGTGTACTGTGGCCAATAGGCGGGTCTTCCATATACCCACGTTCTTCATGATTTCTTTATTCATGGTTCAAATAATTTTGGCTCAGTATGGCTACTGAATAATAAATAATAAATTTGAAAACTTAATAAAATGGCTAAATAAATAAAAAGTTGAATCAACGCTGATTAAATCGTAATGTACTTCAGTGTTGATGGCCACACTAAAATTTTACTTAAAGAGTTTGTTTATCAATAAATAAAAACCAAAAACACAAACCCAAATTTAGAAATAATATTGGACTATTTAAATTAATGGTATACGCACCACAGAAACGATTTTAGTTGTAAGTATGGCTGTTTTGTTTATATTTAGGCGCAATCTGATAATTCATTTAAAGAAACAGAATATTAACTAATGGGTCACAGCGAATTTTAAGGGGGCCATAGAAAAAAAAGTAAAATTATATTTTAGAATATTTGGGGAATCTAATCTGAATTTCCAACCAGTTGCCTTCATATTTTTAAACAAGAATTATTTTACAGTACAGATGAAATAAGTATAATTTCGAGATAAAATCCGTATAAAATACAACTCCAACTTTGCAGTTCTAAAACATTATTCATGCACTATACGTACAAGAACTTTTAAAAAATTTTTAGATTTAATTGTAATAAGCTGCAAGGAAGAAAACGCAAAAAATATTTCTTTTAAAAAAAGTAAAAAAGCTCTCATTTAAGAGAAAAATCTTTCAAATTCCAAAAAGTAAAAGTGAAATGAAAATGGGAAAAATATTTTTTGAAAAAGATCCGTTAAAAAAAGCTTTTCTTATATAATATAGAAAAAGTATTCGTGAAAAATTGTCCTTTCATTTTCCATTCAACTAGCCTTTACTTCTAAATACATTGAAGGAAATATAAGTGGTTTGGAGGACCCTATTCGGCACAACAGCATTTTCCACTTAATATAGAATGAAGACAAGCCTGCCAAAAAGTGTGACCACCACAATAAGAATCATTATTGTGGCGCAAGTACACTTTAGGGCCAGTTATGGCTACCAGTTTTTCTTAACCAAAATTCATTCAACGTTCTGTTATCAATTACAATTATTTACTCTTTTGTTTTCTTCTTAAATATAGCTCATTTCTTCGCTAGTTTCACTAGCTATGCGGTTAGCAAGTTGGACGTCCACGCGGAGATCCCGGGTTCGAATCCAGCTGCTGACCCTTAGATTTTCTCTTCCTAGGAGCTTCTTACCGCTCACTGTCCGGTGATGGACGGTGTTGTCTGTAACGAGAGAACACTGTCCGGGGGCCAGCTGTGCAAAGCTCCGCACGCCAATAACCTCAGTTATTGACGCGCTTTAAATCGTTACAAAGATTTACAGAGTAATTAGTAAGAATAATTTTGAAGGGGGCTTTACATACATGGGGTCAACTCCTTTCCGATTCTATGCACAATGTCGAGACCCCCAGAAGGCATATCTACATAAAATTCCGAATCGAATGATTCCTCATTCATGAAAATCGGTTCGCGCGTTTAGGCGCTACGCAGTTTACAAAAAAGGTAACAACAATAAGAACAAGAACAATTTTTGAAAATGCTGTTTTTGCTCCTTTTTTGGCATCACTTTTCTCGAAAACTAATTAATCTATGTTATTACGAAAAATTACAGTTATAAATGAGGGTTTTTCCTATATTATAAAGAAAATTTGGGAATTTTATCTTTTATAGAAAAAAAGAAAAAAAATGTCAAAGTTGAGTGTTTTTCAACGTTTCGCTTTTTCGTGCACTTTTCGGCGATAGTTTTCGACTGCCGGACAGTTTTAATATAAAAAAAATGTATTTAAATGGTGACAACTTAGTTTGAGCCTTTAATCTAAGTTACTGTGTCTTAATTAAATATCTTTTTCCGATGATGCTTCTACTGGAACGAAAATTTGTTGTAAAAACTGTTATTTTTCTAGAATTCTGTTTTCCTAAAAACCGCTGATTCGCTGTTTCTATTTTAGAATTTTAGATTGCATGAACTGGATCCTTTGGAGGTTTGAACGATTGGTTGAACCTCCACAGTTCGATGCCATTAGCACAGACTGGCATTTATATTCTTACGTAAATAAGTCTTTTGTTGTACAGAGTGAGTTTTGATCTGTTTTCGAGTAGTCTTTTCAGTTGTTGGAAGCGTCTGTTGAGTTCTGTTCTCTTAGGTCGTGTATGAGGATTCCATGTTAGTCTTCTGTCAAGATAAAGCCCAAGGTACCGTTGACTACATGTAAATAAATTAAATTGTAAAAGACAGGAGGAAGAGTGATGTGTCGAAGAGTGGAGGTAATATTTTAAGATTTTGACTCGTTCAGTTTGATAGCCCATTTTTTGAACCAGTTTTTTGAGGAAGTGAGGTGGTACTGAAGGTTTCTCTGTTCTATGAATTGGTCTTTGACACTAGCTAAGATTGCAGTATCATCAGCAGAAGTAAAAAGACTTGTCTCTCAGGAGTTGTTGGTTTATCTGAAGAGTAAAAATTGTGAACAAAACGGGTTTAGGCCACTTAATTATTTGTTCAATAATATTTAATTTTACAAATGGATATTAGATAATGATGTTAGAATTTTTTTTTTTATTCATAAATGTAAACTTTGGCAGACAGTGAGTGAATGACTATGTCAAAAGACGTAATTTATGTAATTTATAAACATGTATTGCATTTCTCATATTTTTTTATATTTAATAAAACATCCATCATTCATTCAAGTAAAACTCATCAAAAATGACAAGTATATATGGTTAATGGTCATTGCGGTTATCTTTCTCTGGCAACCGCATGTAGTTTCAATTTGTTTATATCGATTCTTTTTTTGTCGATATATGTTCGAAGTAGCGTAGGTCAGATAAAGTAGTTTTACAAAATGGTGTCCTCTTTGTTCTCTCATTCCATCTCTCTTCATCCTCTCACTCGCTTCACATATACAGGGTGACCAAAGTTATATGCTCCACCCACTTTTTTTTTAACGGCGGGAAATTTCGAAAAAATAAAAAACACGTATTTAATCATTTTTAGTCTAGTTTATTTTCAGTGATTGACCCATTTTTTTAAAACCCTGTATCTCGAGATACAGCATCCAACTTTTGTTTTTCAAATGGAACGTTGTATTTTTTGTTGCATATTTTTGTAGTATTTGAGCTCCTAAAAACAACAAAAAATTTTTTATTAAAATCGGTCAAGTTTTTCAAAAGTTATGGGAATTTAAAATATGAAAAACAAATTTCAGTTTACTGTCAAAATTACTTTATTTTTTTTAAAGAATCTATTCAAACTGGGCACAATCAACAGATAGGCAAGCCAAAACTCTGGACTCCCACGCTTTGCTTGTAGCAGCACTTATCGTGGCGAAGTCAAGATCTAGGCAGGCTAGAGTAATTCGACGTTTCTGATCATCGACTGAAGCCACGGGATTAAGGATACTTTACACTTTATTTTTTTAGGTATCCCCACAAAATATAGTCCATTTGGGTCAAGTCCGGAGATCGAGGTGGCCATTGGATGGGACAATGAGTCCTTTAAGCACTTTTAATGGAAATTTCTGCCCAGCTAACCTCGAACCACTCTCGCCGGGCAACCATCTTGTTGAAAATACATATCTATCCGACGTTGTAGATGAACATCTTCAAGCAGAACTGGCAAAATGTCTCTGAAAAAAAAGTTGGATACCTTTCACTAGTTAAGTTCTCTCTGTAGAAGTATGGGCCGATTAGTTGATTCCCTATAACTCCACCCAAACGTTTGTAGAAAAAACAACCTGAACGTCGAATATTCTAGCCTGCCTAGAACTTGACTTCGCCACGATAAGTGCTGCTACAAGCAAAGCGTGGGAGTCCAGAGTTTTGGCTTGCCTATCTGTTGATTGTGCCCAGTTTGAATAGATTCTTTAAAAAAAATAACGTAATTTTGACAGTAAACTGAAATTTGTTTTTCATAATTTAAATACCCATAACTTTTGAAAAACCTAACCGATTTCAAAAACAATTTTGTTGTTGTTTTTAGGAGATCAAATACTACAAAAATATGCAACAAAAAATATAACGTTCCGTTTGAAAAACAAAAGTTGGATGCTGTATCTCGAGATACAAGGGTTTAAAAAATGGGTCAATCACTGAAAATAAACTAGACTAAAAATGATTAAATACGTGTTTTTTATTTTTCCGAAATTTCCCGCCGTTAAAAAAAAAAGTGGGTGGAGCATATAACTTTGGTCACCCTGTATATCGTATATTGGTATGTGTGTGCGTAATATCTCAAAATATTTCAAAACGAAAAATTAAGTAATATATTTCAGTTGGATGGTATCTCAGATCCAATATATTTATCCGGATTTATTAGATTTGTTATTTCTTTTTAACAGAATAAATATTACATACATACATTCCGGACAAGCTCTATTGTCGCTTTAAGATCCTTCTAATTAGAAGGTCATTAACGCCCAGTAGTCTAATTTAATCCAAATTAACTTTAACTTTGTATATCGCAATGACTAAGCCAATCATCCGATTCTTGTTAGCATTTTAAGATGTGCAAGGCAACATTACGTAAGAAATTATTTGTGTAAATAGTCACGAATTGAGAGGATTATTGTGTTTAAATATTTTTATTTAAATATTGCGTTCTTTATTGGAACCCCCACACTAGACTTAAAAGAACAGAACTTAACAGACGCTATCGACTACTTAAATGACTCTTAAGACGACAGATCAAAATTCTCTCTGGACAACAAAAGACTGATTTATACTTCTATTTTGAAACCCATCTGGGCGTATGGAGTAGAGCTGTGAGGTTCAACCAAACGCTCCAATCTCCAAAGGATTCAGTCCCTTAAATCTAAAATATTTCGAATTATTGTACACGCTCCTTTTTATATCTCCAACCTGACTATACACACTGATCTTAACATTCCTTTTGTCACACAAGTTGCTAAAACAAGATACAGAAAACTCCACTTCAACCTGCAATCTCATATAAATCCTCTAGCTAAAAATCTTTCTTCTAGAACTCTTCCTGACAACCCGGACAAGACGCCTTACGAGACAGTGGCCTCGTGATCTCCTCTCAAGTGTAGAGAGTGACTAATAGCCTAATATTTTGGAGTGTTACCACTGGGTAACTTCTCCACTCGTTAGTTTCATTTCTTACTCTGTTATCATTGTTACTTATAGCGCCAACGCGCTGATTGTAGCAAAAATAAACGCCAAAAAAAAAATAAATTGTGTTTATTAGATATTGTGTTTAAATAGCCGGACTACTTGACAAACGCTCAAAACTCTCACTACAGAATAAACGACGACTCTATACAGCTCTTCTCACACCAATATGGACTTACAGACTCGAACTTTACGGAACAGCTAAAAAATCAATAGACTGCAAACACTCCAATCCAAAATACTCCGCCGCATAGTAGACGCTCCTTTCTATGTTAGCAACCACACACAATACATACAGATCTCCAAATTGCACTAATCTCCGAACTTGTCAAAATCCAATATAAAAAAATTTCATCAAAAACTCTCATTTCATCCCAACCCTTTAGCTGCAAACTTGTCTTTCAACTATGCTACCCTCCAATCCTCGAAGACGGCTGAGGCGCCGTTGGCCCCGTGACCAACTGGGTGACTAATGGCGGCCATCGCTGGATGACCGTCATTCACGTCTGACACGTTATTTATACACACATTCATCACATTTACTTATTGTACCATGTCGGTACAGGTGTAAATTTCATTAAAAGGATATTAAAATATACATATATATTTTATTTATTTATTAGAGAACTTATTGCCGCTAGATAGCCTGGAGTGCTGGAGTATATTTTTGGAACTTTACTGCTAGCCTTTTGTATGGGGGTTAGCTATCCCAATTTTATGATTACAGTGTGTGTGCAGTATTTATCAAATTTCGCTAGGTTCTAAATATTATATGTACAATAAATTTTTCTTAAATAACCAAAAGAACACATTAAACGAAGAAAGCAAACAGCCAACCCCCAACTGAAATGGCTGCTCACATTGTCCTGTAACGCCCCAGTACTGGTGAGTTCTTTTTGGCAGTGAGTAGCGCAGGCTAAGTAGAATTTTCTGCTACCGTTACAGACCATTGCTTCCATATAAAATGGGAGGTTTTCCAGTTGGTACAATTTATTTGAAAATATGGCTGTGATTTCCCATGATTGACGCGAAATATATATATATATTTTTATGCAGAAATAGAATCAAATTCCTATGACAAGAACAGTCTGTTCCATAGATTACTCTAATCTTTGCAATACTAGATAATTCTTACTGTAGCTTTAACTCTTCGATCTGTGATTATTATTTTTATCCATTAGATTAGTGTATGAGATCATTTAGATTTGAAGACAAGTTGATTGTAGCAAATTATTAAATCCAAATTTACTTCAACTTTGAATATCAAAATGACTATGCCAGTTATCCAGTGCTATTTAGCATTTTAAGAAGTGCAAGACAACATTATGTAAAGAGTAATTTGCATAAATAGTCACGAATTAAAAGAGGATTATTGTGTTTAAATCTTTTTTTTATTTATTTTTCCTAATATTTCGAACAATCTCCTGGATTTTACTCACTAAATAAAAATTTACATTGAATTTGATCACATATGCATGTTGCACTTTTGAATAATTTTTCAATTGCATACAGTAGCTGTTAAAAAAAAGACTGCGTTACCTAGTAGGGCTTTTAAACATCATATGGCCAAATTATACCACAAAGAATTAAACCCCGTGAACAAATCTAGTTTTTTTTAACGAATCGGCAGTCTGCTAAGAGTCTGCAGGCATGCACCAGTTCCTAAAATGATTGTAATTAGTAGTTATAAAGTATAAAAACTTATGTAGGCGCCACGGTAGCCGAGCGGTTAAGAGGCGAGGCCTATAAAGCTAAATATGTATTGTGGTACTGGGTTCGATTCCCCGGTCTTAGGCCTTGGATTTTATTTAACTCTTTGAGGCACACGATTTTAAAGAAAATAAAAGCCCTAGTTGCACAGAATCTCTTTTATTATAAAAAAAATGGAAATAAACATTCATTTCCATTATTTTCCATATGTAATCATCCCTCTCAAATAATCATCACTCTCGAAATACGAAAAAAAGATAAGAAAAAATTAATACATTTCAATAGCCCTTTTTTAGTGCGGGACACTGGTATTGTACAATACCACTATGCAACTAATGCTTTATATGATGTTTAGGGAAGGGATTAGCTATGAGGTTAGCATACTAGACTTCCACGCGGAGGTCCCGGGTTCGAATCCAGCAGCTGACCCTTAGATTTTCTCTTCCTAGGAGCTTCTTACAGCTCACTGTCCGGTGATGGACAGTGTTGTCTGTAACGAGAGAACACTGTCCGGAGGCCGGCAGTGCACTGGAAAAAGCTCCGGGCGCTAATAACCTCAGCTGTTAATGCGCCAAAAAAAAAAAAAAAAAATATGATGTTTATTCAAACACAACTTTTTACCAAAACAAAGCGGAACTTTGCAGACAGTACAGCACTGTCCTTCAGCGCACTGTTCCTTGAAATGTTTAAGTTCCATGTTTTGACCCAATTTTTTATAAACAATATATGAATTAACAACAGCTGCATCCAAATAATAGAACAGTACGCACCGCAGTGCCACCATTTTTTACTATCGGTCAAGTTTATAATTGATATTGTCAGAGAGCGGAGTGGGGACGGCCGGCTCAGGTAGAGGAGTGGGGTATGAGGAGAACGAGTAGGGCCAGCAGTAGGGCCCGTGCCGTTGTGTGTGTGAGTGATCTCGTCGCTTGCGTAGCTCCTAATCCCACTACTCTACCGAGTCAGCTGATTACGTGTAAGAGAAAAGTATTAATTTTTGGTAAAAGAAAAGTATTATTTTTGTAAGAGAAAAGTATTATTTTTGAGTTGTGTTGCAATTAAAAGAGTTGATTTACGTTTAATTTATTTTATGATTGAGGATTTATTTTATGAGTTTATTTTATGTTTACTTATCACTTTTGTACAGTTTTATTTTATTTGTATGTGTTCTTTTCTTATTGTAAATAAATAGAATTAGTTTTCCTTAAATTAACATTTTGTGTTCACCCGTTTTATTCCTCCTTTCCGCTCCCTTACAATATACAATTTGTTTTTCACTTATTCACGCATTTACCATTGGTGCGTAGCACTGCCAACTGAATGAAAAACTTTAAATAACATATTAAGGTGTATGTATGAATAACTTCAACTTTTCGAGGTGGGTTAAAATATATCCCACCATGCAGCAAAAGCTAAGCAAAAGGTGGGACAGTTTTCTTAACCCACCTAGCCGCAAAGAGTTAAAAGAAATTTACAGTAAAGTGTTTCCTAGACGCCTCCGTCCACGACACCTAATTGGTAGTAGGACGTTAAGCCCCGCCTGAAAAAATAGGCGATTACTTTAGTATAAAAACTTATGTTAAACGAATTTTGGAACGGTTAGCGCGTAAATCAAGTTGAGAAGCAAAAAAGATCTATCTAACAGTATTAAGGTTTCGTTTAATGTGAAGCCATACTCCCCAATAATAATAATAGGGAAGGGATTAGCTATGAGGTTAGCCTACTGGACTCCCACGCGGAGGTCCCGGGTTCGAATCCAGCAGCTGACCCTTAGATTTTCTCTTCCTAGGAGCTTCTTACAGCTCACTGTCCGGTGATGGACAGTGTTGTCTATAACGAGAGAACGGAGGCAGGCAGTGCACTGAAAAAAGCACCGGGCGCCAATAACCTTAGATGTTGACGCGCCTTAAACATTAAAAAAAAAAAATAATAATAATAATTGAGTATATACGCTTAATTACATAATAAGACCAAACCAGCAAAAATCAGAAATCAGCCTAATTTCAACCCTTTAAACAGGGGTCGCCAAACGTTTTTTGATCATAGACCCCTATATAATTTTTCCAAATCTCCATTGTACACCCATAAAAGTAATTTTAATTAAAATAAAACTATCTATTAGGTACTGTGTTTGTACATTTATTTTATGATTTTAAGCATTTATTAAAGTAATTTAATAAACTATTTTAGATTAGATCGCTTCGTTAAAGAAATTACGCGTGGTTACGTGATGAGAATTGCCAAGATAAGAAATTGGAGAACATTGTGTTTAACAATAGTTTTATGAAAAATATCTTAATGTTGAAATTTAAATAACTTAAAATTTATTAAATAATAAGTAATTATAAATGAGTAAAAATAATAAGTAAAGTATAACTACAGTATTGCTTCTTAATTAATGAGATGGGTGTGCTTGGTGTTTCTTTGCAAGGTTCGCTATATTGGGTTCGAAATGGTTTTTCCTTCGACCCCTGCTATTGGTAAATAGACCACTTTGGCGACCTCTGCGTTAAAACAACTCTGTTTGGCAGTCACTTTCTTTAGCTGTTATAATTTTTCTAAATTTCATACTTTAAATTGCTGTTAAGTTTTATTTACTGTAGTGATTATATTAGTTATTTCAACGCTTAACCTATTATGTTCTGAATTATCTTTAAGCAAATTAACCAGTCGTGCTTTAGCTGCGGGTTCTGAAACGAACTACATCTGTATTTCAAGAATTAGAGGTTTTATTTACATTAATCCCAACATCATCATTGCCAACCCTCAAGTTAGCCTACATCAAAATCGCCATGATATTGCTTTTAATCAAAGTTTTGTGCTTCTAGTTTTGAAGGTAGCTTTTTTTTTTTTTGTATTTTCAAGGAAACTGAAATTCTTTAATTGAGATACAGAGTTTGCATATTTTGATTCTGAAGTAACTAAATGAAGTACATATTATCTGAAAGGTTGAGGTCTAGATATTTGTATGAATCTTGTTCCGGAAGATTCCACCATTTAAATGGAAAATATGTACACACGAGATTATATTAAAATGGGAAAAAAGATGAGAAGGAAAACTACTCTGCGGGAATAACGGGGTAAGAGACAGCGTGTGTATTTAAGAGAGGAAAAGATTTGCTGGAACCCAGTAATGATCGCTTTGAAAGATAAACATTGCCCCTTAAATTAAAGAGCTCCGCAATCCAGCAATACCACAGGCCAAGAAGGAGATTTAGAATTCTAGAGGCAGAATAATGATTTCCCCTCCAACCCCCCTAACCAGGACCTCTGTACGAACTCCCATAAGGGAAGTAATGTTCCTCAGATAGCTCCGGTTACGTTAAATGTTAAAATGTTCTTCTTTAGACGTTCCACATTAAACCAGAAAATAATCTAAACTCAATGTAATGTTTTTGGTTATGGTATCCAGAGTTAATTGGACAAGTGGTTAAGTTTTAAAAACCATAACTATCTAATTTATCCATTCTTATTCCGCACGTAATTCTGCTGTAGATATTTAATTTTGAGCATTTATAGAAAATACAGTTTAGTGTAGGGCGCCACGGTAGCTGAGCGGTTAGAGGCGAGACCTGTAAAGCTAATATGTATTGTGGTACTGGGTTCGATTCCCGGTCTTAGGCCTTGGATTTTATTTAATGGTTAATAAAAGAAATTTACTGTAAAGTATGTTTGCTAGTCGTCTCCGTCCACGACACCTAATTGGTAGTTGGACGTAAAGCCCCACCTGAAAAAATAAGCGATTACTTTATTTTATTTTACTTTACTTTTACAGTTTAGTGTACGAGGAAAGTGAATACCTTGTAGCTCTAAAATTCAAAAATTGAAATTGAAAAACGAACGATACGTTCAGTAAACCCAACAAGAACTTGATCCAAATCGCCAACAAAAAGTTTCATTTTAAAGTAGCCATTACTAGTTTTATATTTTCAATAATATAGAAACTTTCTATAATATACACTTTTCTATATACTTTATACTTATACTTTCTATATACTTACATACTGGGAAAAACCAGTAACCAAAGATGTGGCAACTTAATTATTATTATTTTTTTTTTAATGATTAAACATCTGAGGTAATTGACGCCCGTAGCTTTTTTCAGTAGACTGACGTCCTCCGGACAGTGTTCTCTCGTTACAGACAACACTGTCCATCACTGGGAAGTAAGCTGTAAGAAGCTCATAGGAAGAGAAAATCTAAGGGCTAGTAGCTGCATTCGAATCTAGATCATTGAATGAAAGTGAAAAAGCACCATTTTATGTATTGGATAACTGTGCTTTATTGGTGAGGGAGTGACAGTCCCGCCTACTTCACACATTCCATTCGCCAATGAAATTAGCCAATCGTTTTTGGTAATTATTTCTAGGAAAAATACTATTTAAATTTTTTTTACTAATTTTTCCCCCGTAGGTATTAGATAAATTATCAAATAATGCAATAAAAATTGATATCGTAAAAATGTCCACAAATAAACAAGTATTCAATATTATATTTCCGGTTTCATACTGTTAATGTAATGCAGAATCAAAAATGTTAACGAAATATTTTCCTGAAGTAAAAGAAAGTAAAATATAGATCATTGAATGAAAGTGAAAAAGCACCATTTTATGTACTGGATAACTGTGCTTTATTGGTGAGGGAGTGGCTTACGGTGTCACTACGTCATCAGCTACAGTCCCGCCTACTTCACACATTCCATTCGCCAATGAAATTAGCCAATCGTTTTTGGTAATTATTTCTAGGAAAAATACTATTTAAATTTTTTTTACTAATTTTTCCCCCATAGGTATTTGATAAATTATCGAATAATGCAATAAAAATTGATATCGTAAAAATGTCCACAAATAAACAAGTATTCAATATTATATTTCCGGTTTCATACTTTTAATGTAATGCAGAATCAAAAATGTTAACGAAATATTTTCCTGAAGTAAAAGAAAGTAAAATATAGATCATTGAATGAAATTGAAAAAGCACCATTTTATGTACTGGATAACTGTGCTTTATTGGTGAGGGAGTGGCTTACGGTGTCACTACGTCATCAGCTACAGTCCCGCCTACTTCACACATTCCATTCGCCAATGAAATTAGCCAATCGTTTTTGGTAATTATTTCTAGGAAAAATACTATTTAAATTTTTTTTACTAATTTTTCCCCCATAGGTATTTGATAAATTATCGAATAATGCAATAAAAATTGATATCGTAAAAATGTCCACAAATAAACAAGTATTCAATATTATATTTCCGGTTTCATACTTTTAATGTAATGCAGAATCAAAAATGTTAACGAAATATTTTCCTGAAGTAAAAGAAAGTAAAATATAGATCATTGAATGAAAGTGAAAAAGCACCATTTTATGTACTGGATAACTGTGCTTTATTGGTGAGGGAGTGGCTTACGGTGTCACTACGTCATCAGCTACAGTCCCGCCTACTTCACACATTCCATTCGCCAATGAGATTAGCCAATCGTTTTTGGTAATTATTTCTAGGAAAAATACTATTTAAATTTTTTTTACTAATTTTTCCCCCTTAGGTATTTGATAAATTATCGAATAATGCAATAAAAATTGATATCGTAAAAATGTCCACAAATAAACAAGTATTCAATATTATATTTCCGGTTTCATACTTTTAATGTAATGCAGAATCAAAAATGTTAACGAAATATTTTCCTGAAGTAAAAGAAAGTAAAATATAGATCATTGAATGAAATTGAAAAAGCACCATTTTATGTACTGGATAACTGTGCTTTATTGGTGAGGGAGTGGCTTACGGTGTCACTACGTCATCAGCTACAGTCCCGCCTACTTCACACATTCCATTCGCCAATGAAATTAGCCAATCGTTTTTGGTAATTATTTCTAGGAAAAATACTATTTAAATTTTTTTTACTAATTTTTCCCCCATAGGTATTTGATAAATTATCGAATAATGCAATAAAAATTGATATCGTAAAAATGTCCACAAATAAACAAGTATTCAATATTATATTTCCAGTTTCATACTTCAGAGGAGAGTTAGTTTGAAGAAATTGCCGTTTTGTTAGGACTGTATTTTTTTTTATAAAGACAGCATCACATTAAATTCTGCCTTCGAATTTGGTTGAATTAGCCATTCATACATAAACCCATACTCCCAGTTTTGCTTGAACTTTTATTCTGGCAAATTCTTTTTTTTTTTTTTTGGAATTACCTTCAAGCTAAGCTTACCCAAGCAGTTTAATGTGGTAATCGGGTCAGTGTGTGAGAAAACTCTGAAATAAGCTTAATTAATATAAATGCCAGTCCTTAGATAAGTATTTTTATATTCACTCTGCAAATTTTACATACGCAGATATGAAAAGCGTTCATACTCGCGTGTAAGTTAAATTAGTTGATTATTTTTTTTATTAAAATAAATAAAAAACTGCGGGGACTTTTGGGACCGGGACTTTTGGGACCAGTTTATTTAAATTAAAAAATTAGTTTATTCTTTAAAGATACTTGGTTTCAGAATTACTGATACCGTTGATAGGAGCGGGAAGTCACAGCTTCATCAAGTCCTATCCATAAAAACAAACCAAAATACTAAATTAAAAAACAAAATGGCACTGATACACGGTACAACAAGTTAGCACAAGTTGTACAACTTTTTTGAAGGCCAGAATCAATGCTAGGGGTTACACCAAACTACGGCTCGCGATTCCAGTGTATCTGGCCCGCCGACAGTACTTGAATTTGCTTGACAAAAAAGGTATGAAATACGAGATGTTGAGATACGATTTAATTATTGTGTTTAGAATACTAGGAGATCTTCAAATGTGAATTTCTGGCTGATGCTGTGTGCTTTAAATTAACTATTTTGAATGCTAAATTAATGCATCTAGATTTTCTTATTGTAATGTTTGCTTATTTCGCACCATCTGGTGAGGCAGATCCAAACTCAGTTGAAAGATTTGCAAATTCCGGGCACTCTTTTCATACATACTCGTATGCAATAGTACAGATAAAGGACTGCCCTATCCCACTTTCTAATGCTCGATATGATCCTATTTCTCATAAGATCGTTAATTACTGTAATTAAATTATTGACGATGAAACAATTTATCATAAAATGTAATAAATTATAGCGACCCTGCTCCTCAGTGTGGGATTTACTTGTACTTTTTTAAAAGTTCACTTCTTTCACTTGGACACTAAATATAAGTTTTAGATAGTTGCATTATTTTTTAATTCTGGCAACAAATAATTATTTATTATTAAGATGCATTAAACATAAATTTATGGGATAATAAAATGAGAGGTTGCAAGACAGGTGTACATTCTGAAGATAGAGAATATGAGTTACATTAAATAAGGAAAACAAATATATAAGTGTTGAATGTATATAAGCCGTAGAATGGCGGCAATAAAGTAGAGCGACCTGATTTTTCTTTTACGTTGTTGCCATCAAAAATATGTTTTCTAGAATCTAAATAAAATCACGATTATGTTCATAAATGATGACTGGAGCATGTATCTATTGTTGGGGCAAGACGATTTATTAAAGTGAGATTATGTATTATCAAAACGCGTAACGATTTAAGTATAAAATTTCTTATCGTTTTAAAATATTCCCTCGTGAATTGGAAAGGACAAAATGGATTGTTTATCTCAAATTTAGTACTTTTCCTTTGCTTGATATTTCCAAAGAATGCTGCTTCATTCTAATGCTGACTTACCTTATTATTGCACAGCTCTCCGTATAATGCTTATCCGAAAACATGAAGATAAGCCTTGAAAACCAGATATTTCTTGCCCTACTGTGTAAGTAATGTATAGGTATTACATCATTTTCAGAACATTTAATCTAATATTCACAAAGTACTAAGTTAAATTTTGTTTTATCTTATTTGTAGTTTCTTTGTTATTTCATTTTTGACCTTTGTGACTTAAAATGGCCTCCTTTTCATTGCTCACAATGAAAATTCTCTTCACAATTTCCGTACCTTTCGTAACTGAATTTTCCACTGTGATACGAAGGGTTGAAGTGGCTTTTCTCCTGTCTATCGCCGCCATATTTTTTGGTTTCATTCCTTTTTTCAAAGTTATCCAATCTCAAAGGCCACCTTATATTTTTCAAATCTTCAAGTTCATATCCTTGATCCATTCTCGCAATACTCGATCTCGTTCCTCTGATCTCTGTATTCCCTTACACTGTACTTCAATCTTAGACTAATCTTTCCTAATTCGCACTACCTCTCCTCCTTATAATCATCAGTCCGCCATGCTCCTACCCTTTACATCTGTAAATCCCTTTTGTTTAATAATCTCCTTTCTACTCAGCTTCCTCCGAAGTAATAATTGAATTCATTTATTTCCTTAATTTTAATTCTTATTTTTGTAAATACTTACTTATTTTTTGTTTATAAATATTTAAATTTTAGTTTGGTACGCCTAATTTGGTAATTGGGAGTAAAAGTGATTATGAGTATTTTTTCTTTGATTTTTAATTTAAGGCTAGTCAATATCTAAGGTCATCAAATGCACTTTGGGTCTCCTTATGTTGTTCTCTCATTGCAGACCAGACTGTCCATCACCGGACAATGAACTAGACACAGTAAGAAGCTCCTAGGAAGAGAAGAAGAGGAGTTTGGAACCCAAAAATCTCTGCATAAGAAATAGTTAGAAACTCTTTAAATTGCACAAGATCCTAGAAGAGAATAATTGTTATCTTGAAGATTGGTGGAGGATCCTTAAATCTGAAGGCACAGTAATTGCAGTTCTTCTTTTGATAACTGGATGCTTACGAGGAAGTCCCTTTGTGTGAATCCTGGAAAAACACAAGAAGAAGACGCAAGCCTTTCATTATAAAATTCTAAAAGAAATACTCGTATTACCAAGCCTTCATAGCGTATCGTTTGGTCTTTGTTTATTCGTTGTAAAAGAAATCCTAAACATAGAATTGTTCCAAATATTCATTTCAATGCTGAAAAACTAGTTAGAAAAAAATAATAATTCAAACCAAGTTCATTTTCTCAAAAAAATATTTTGAGAGGCCCAAAATTTTGGAGCCCAATCTCTAGATACATCTAAATCAAAATCAATGATTAAAAAATTGACCGTTTATCAGGTTGTTTTGTGTAGAAAGACGTAAGCAATCAATAACTACTTAGTCAAAAGTTGATCAATACAATGGCCACTATCAATTGCCATAATAAAGTTGCTTTTTTTTTTTTTAATAAAAGAAGTTTCTGAACCATAATTGATTGCCCCTTAAGACCTCAAGGGGTCTATTTTTAAATAAATACTCTTTAGATTTAGCTACGTGAAATATTGTTACTTTCTATAAGTACTTGGGTTGCTAAGGGCTGACAGTTGCTAAATAACAGAAGAAAAATAAAATAGCTTTGAATAAATACTAGTACCAGAACTCCAAGGAAAGATATCCTCTGTTCTTAACATCCCCTGGGGAACTTACTTCTTTCTTACAAGTGTACCATTTATATAATAACGAGCTAAAGTTTTTCATATCAAACAGGCAAAAGGGAGACAAGAGTTAGCAAATAACCAAGCAACGGGTACCTGAACAAGAAGTACTGTTTTTAAAAACTTTTTTTGACCCCTTTAGTCCATGAGCACTCCTTTTTCTATTTCATCCTAGCTTCATATTCTTCTCACGGGGGGGGGCAAAGCGTTGAAAATAAGAGATAAAGAATGCGCATGTCTAATCCTGCACAAAAAAGGGAGGTTGGCACTACTGTTAGAGTCATAATTACATCCTTGTATACACATCCCTTTTATGTAAATACGTTAGCCGAACAAGGTTATTCTAACATACCTGTCTTTTGCACACCATAGGGTCTCTCTTTCTCTTCCATATTAAACCTTTCCGTACAAGGCTACCAACCTTGTAAAACTACTTTATCTATATACAAAATTTTACAAAACTCGCTTTACTTTACCTACAAAATTAAATATCATACTTTCAACAACACTTCTTTTACATGTATAAACCACACTATCTTTTATGTTGACATATTTAAATAAGAGACGCTATCTATTATATTCTACACGAGGTAGTTCGTGATAGATTAAGTAATAACTTGTTTTCTTCCAACTTCTGCTAAAAAGTGGATACATTTTTTAATGTAAAATAATAAATCGTGACTTTTAATGTGTATTTTGTATGAACGAGTGAATAGTTGAAGATTCAATTAGTGAAAAAACGTCTTGTGATATCAGAAGACGTACTACTTGCCAACAAAATTGGCCCATTATAATCTCACTCTTCAGGCAATATTACCTTCTTTTCTGTTTCAATTAAGACAGACATTTAGTAGAATTTCATGTAACGAATTAGTCACTTTTATTATTTCTCAACGATGGTTTATTAGACGGTGTTGATATCTGTCCTGTATCTTTACTTCTTCTCAGTCGATTGTCTCATCTACCCTATGGTATAGAGCAGGGATGAGCAACCCGCGGCCCGCTACATTTTCTTGGGCGGCCCAATAAGAGTTCCATAAAAAATTATAGTAGAATAAAAAAATTATTATTAAAATTATAGAAATTTGTAACTTTTTAACATATCTACACGTATTTTAACATATATCACCAAATTTAGAGGAATTAGTCGCTAAAAATCAATGCCAAACTTTTCATTAAATAAGTAATCCACTCCAATCACACCTAAATCTTCTAGAGCCTTGGCTGCAAAAGTGGAGAATCAAAGTGAATGAATTGAAATCTAAATACATAGTATTCACTCTAAACAAGAAAACTCTCCCTCCTCTCTCTTTCCGCAATACTTCTATACCAATCACTAACCAAGTACGATATCTCGGACTGCATCTTGACAAACGACTAACATGGATCCCCCACACGAGACTCAAACGAATTGACTTCAATCTGAGGTATAAAATGCTGAAAAGACTACTCGACAAAACGATCAAAACTGACCCTGACGAACAAACGAACACTATATTCCGCTCCACTTGCCCCAATATGGTCGTACGGAATACAGCTCTACGGAAGCGCCAAAAAATCGATCTTCAACCGACTTCAGACCTTACAATCAAAAATTCTAAGAACAATAGTTAACGCTCCCTTCTACGTCTCTAATCATACTATACACTCTGATCTCAATATTCCTCTCGTCTCTGAAATAGCCCAATCTCGCTACACAAAACTCCACTCAAATCTACTCAGTCATTACAACCCTCTGATCCACAACATGTCTACCACAACAATTCCTTCTAATCCACTTCGCTGACTAAAGCGGCGGTGTCCACGCGATCATCTCATCATTTAACGCCGACCTGCTAGGATGGTTGCTGCGTAAGCTTGCCAATCTGGCGAACTAAAGGCTTCCATCACTGGATGGTCGTCGTTCACTCCACTCAAGCCCTTGGCGCACATGCATGTGCGCGTATATGTATGGATATATATATATATGCGTGCATGTGTATTTGTGCTATCCTTATCATTCATCTCTTTTGCTTGTTGTATCTATTACAGTTGCAAAATAAAAAAAATAAAATGTAATAACGTAATTTTTTACCGTAATCATTTACTACATAATTTTTACCTAAAAATCTAAAGAATAGAATAGAATAAATATTTATTACAATATACATATACATAAAATAGATATAGAAGTGTAAATGTATTATACATTTCAACCTTCTAATCTAGTGAAGAAAGAGAAAAGTTAGGTGAGGAGGATTGGAATGCAGGGAAAAAGGAGAAAAAACCTGCAGCTAGTGTAGAGAGTTAGAGTAGGATATGTTTTAGTCTTTTGTGTCAGTATGTTATAGAAGGATAGTAGGAGGCTATGTCGCGGCAGAGTGGATTGAGATGGCAGTCTAGGATGGAAAGTAGTTTGAGCAGACGATTTTGGATAAAGGAGTGTACGGGAGTAATGCACGTAGTCTTGTGGAGTGAGTCAATCCTAGTGCGTCGTGGAGAGTCTGTTGCGAGTCTCAGAAATTTGTTTTGCGTTGTCTTGATGTTTCTTGATGTTGCTACTACAAAAAATCTAAAGAATAAATTTTGTTTGAAATTGAATTGAATTACATCTTTATTTCGGTAATGTCTACCTTTATCATTTATTGTTTTTATTGAGCATTATATTTTAGGCTCTTCTATGTGGCCAAGCAACATTTTTAAGTTTGTATCTGGCCCGTTGTAAAAAAAGGTTGCTCATCCCTAAGGTGACCATTATTTTTGTATCAAAAAACAGGACAAAAAAACCTGTAAAAAATATTAATACGTTTATTAACACGAGATCGGTTATTACAAAACAATGGCCATATAATAGTATAGGTTAGTTTAGTTATTAGTTTTTACATGACGTTTAGCGATCGATGTTTACACAAGTCGACTAGTCTACTCTATCGGTAAAACAGGTAGTGTTTTACGCTAAAGGTTCGTCCAAAGTTAATGTACACAGAAAATTTTTTTCTAAACGATTATTTGCGAACTTAATTATTATACATTTATACTATATTTTTACATTCAAAAATTAAATTTGAGTATAATTTAAATTTCATTGAAAAACAGTACAAATAAATAAAAAAAACAGGACATTTATGCTTTAAAAAAAAAGGACAGCGTCTTAAAAAACAGTACTGTCCTGCCAAAAACAGTACGAATGGTCACCGCACTCATCCCTGGTGTAGAGGCTTTCCAAAAAAGCGTCAAAAGCCTTTGTTCTTTGGCCATGCTTCCGCTAAAGTGTTGAATATTCTTTGTAAAGCTCTTTTAGCATTATCTTCTCAGTAGATTCATCATCTTCTTCTTCTTTTGGGATGCTTCCTCATAACTTTCGTTTCAAAAGTCTTTCGTGAGAGATTGGTTTTACCCAGTAAGGGGGTGCTGTTGCATGCTGTCACGTGAGAAATGGTGTAAATTTATAGGTTACCCACAGCAAATTCACCAGAGCAGAACAGGTACACTCACCTCATAGGGCACAAATAGTACAAAAACCTGGGGCTAGCTAGCGCCCATAGCAAGCGATCCTTCTAGGAAACCTTTAAAGGCAGGCGTAGAGGCCTAAAGATAGCAGCCCTGCTTCTACGCTAAGGGAGACTGTGGGCCAATCCCTCAAGAATCCAAAAATTAGAAGATTAATAGAAATTAAAGGAAAATCAGAAGGTTTCTAACAAGGTGGCAACCTGTACCTTTTCAATTTTTCATTTAATTATACAGAGAATCAGTAAGCTCTGATAGGAATTCAAAAAATTTATTATTTGATCTTTTATCAAATACTTTTTTACTATTTATGGCTTTTCTATTATTCAATAATAAAAAATCCAAACTAATTTGTATTGCAGATGATGTAAATCAATGGAAGTAAGTGTCGGCAAATTATTTTCATGCTTCGCAAAATAACACTGCCTCCTTTATATTACAACGAAACTCCTCTTCCAATTTCTGATGGCGTCGGCCGCCTTCAGCTGTTCATCGGTTAATGAAACAATGTAGTTTATTTTTAATTAATTTAAAAATGGCGGAATATTTTCGCTTTTAGTTGATAATTTCATGCTAAATAATGTTAAAATAATTTTTATTTATCAATTGCTCTAATTTCAAAACTTACCCTTCCTTCATTTTTATCAACTTAAAGCGAAATCCAATATGCTAATTTAAAATCCGTCCAATTTATAAACATCTGAATTATACTCTTCAACACGGTACAGGTAATTGACACAGCGTTCTAATAATGGCAGTATTAAAGCAAGAAAAAAGTGGAATTTATATTTAGAGTCCATTGTAAACTGATCAACATGGTTAGCCTGTAATTCTGTGCACACTTGTTAACTTCGTATGGTACATTTTTTGGTCCGATGTCCAATATATTGGTAGAATTCATCGGCTGCAATTTTTGCTGATGAAAACCAACGTATTGAAATATTAAATGGAGAATTCTGTCCTGGGGAAGTTTGTATATATGTTCGGTATTGAGCATTCCTGGTGAAGAAATTCAAATACAATTGAATTACAATTTACGTCATCTATACAGCCGTTTCCGATTTTTGAAAAGTCAGCATTCCGTACGTGTTCCATATTAACAAAGCTGCGTTTTTGTATCTTACTGTCTTTATTACTTTATGGAAAATGATCCAGTTCTAATTTCAACTAAATAAAAGAATAATGGAAACTATTCATGGCTTTTCTGCTATTTAAGAATACAAAATTATACTTAAAATCCAAAAGAATTTGGATTGCAGATGATAGAAAGAAACTGGAAACATTTATGAAGTATTTAGTGGTTTTACGCGACGTCCTGTTTTATCTGGCTTCTCCTGTCAACAGCAAAGAAGGAAGTGGCATATGTATAACATAACATTTGACCACTACTGTCAAAGATAAAAGGCAAATTGGAAGAGTTCACCGCAACTTTAGTACCGTAATGCCTATCGTCAAATTATTACGGTTTACTCGTTAGCTTAAAAGTTATCACCTTTATGCTTAATGTTAAACATTCAAGCTAATTGATTGCTTTTCATAAGTGTTAAACTTAATAAACTCCTTATGAATCGTGTCTTTGTATAATTTATTTGTTTCCCAATCTTTCTACGTTTGCTGATGACACTGCTATCCTCTCCTCGGATCCTGATCCAGTAATCTCTCGCAGAAATATACAAAGTCACCTAACAAGTTTAGAGAAATGGTTTCATAGGTGGAAAATAGAAATCAATGGAAGTAAGTGTCAGAGGTGACACTGCCTCCTCTATATTATAACGAAATTCCTCTACCAACTTCTGATGTCGTCCACCACCTTCAGCTGTTTCTCGGTAAAAGATTGACATGGAACCCTTACACTTGTTTTAAGCGACCAGAAATGTCACATGATTTACAAGACAGCTATAAAGATTATTTTAGACAACAGATCACGTTTATCGCTGGAGAACAAAACTTCACTTGTACAACAGATTTCTTAAACCAGTATGGATCTATGGTGATAAACCATGATTTTTGCCAAGCTTTCCATCCTCCTAAGAATTCCAAATCTTGCAATTGAAAATCCACCGCACAATTTTCAATGCTCCCTTCTTTGTATCCAACTGAGATTTGGATCTGGAGAGAATATGAAAAGAACTGGGTGATGTTTCCTGGGGTCAAACACGGCAAGGGTGTCATGCTCTTGCTGTGTAAACAAAGAACCAAAGAGACTCTCGGCTTAGGCAGAAATCAGATTACTCTGGTTAAAGGCCTATTCACAGGGCGCAGCAGGTTCAGAAAGCACCTGCACAAGATAGGGCTTATTAGCTCGGAACCGTTGTGTAGATTGTGCCAAGAAGAGGAGGCTCTCACCTGTTATTCGATGCAACTGCGCTACGATATCTTTGGAACTTTGAGGCCAGCAGGGGAGGCTGTAGCGCAGAAGGAACTGGGAGGGAAAGCTCTCAAATTTCTTAAAAGAGGAGATTGCATCTGCTAGACTTAAAGGGGAAGGCACAATAAGCCTCTTGTGGCTGCGATGCCGTGGGGCATGGATCCAGTCCCGCCTTTTCAAAATCTAAATCTAATCTATGACCTCAATATTACCTTCCTGTCTGACAATCTCAACCCACCATAACAGAAAATCCACAATAACTTACTTGAAAATCCGAATCCTTAAGTCGGCCGTCTCTATTCCCGAACAATTCCTGACGATCCTCTTAGACGTCTTAAATAAACTTATTCAACCTCTCAAACCTAAAATGTTCAATCGTCAGGTAACAGAATCTCGTGTGCATATACTTGGTTTTTGCTTCTAGGTACAAAAAACGCTTCTCTCATGGCATTCATCGATCTTGCTGTAATATCGATATAGTAATATCGATATATATATATATCGATATATATTAGCTTAATTTTTTTAAAAATACATTTATTAATTTATTGTTTATTACGTACGATCCTAAATTGCAAGTATATTTTTGACCGTTTCAACTGATTAAGTTAATTAATTACTACAGCTTTCTCAAATAAGAATATTTTTCATAAACATCTGACTAGTTAATCAAATTCTTAAAATGAATAATCGAACCTCCGAGGTCGATGGAACAAATAATTAATGTTGTAGGAAGGGTTATGATTCCACTCTCATCAGTTATGTACCTTCATCAAGCCCTGTAATATGACCATATTTACGTGAAATTATAATTTAATTAGGCACTTCTCAAAATAATTAAAGTGGTTTATAATTTCATCTAGAAAATAACTTTTGTACAAAGTGCACGATTAATTAAAACTTTAGTCGTCCTCCTCGAGTCTGAATCAAAACTTTTTAATATAAGTTGGAAAATCAATTAAAGTATACTGTCTTAACACTTAATTAAATAATGATCTTTTGAGAAAAGGGATAAAAGTGGAAGAGCTAAGGTCACCATATGGATTGGAATGTTTGAAAGGTTTTTATGAGGGTGAATAGAAGCAGAACCAAAGTATAGCAACATCTTCTTCTTGCTTCTTGCTTGGCACTACAGTCCATGAAGGACCTTGGCCGCCTCAATAATGCTTTTGCCATTCATCCCTCTCTTGGGCCGCTCTTCTCCATCTTCTTACGCCCAAATCTCTCAGATCCTGCTCAACACTGTCCAGCCATCTCACCCGGGGCCTTCCTCTCCTTATAGCCCTTCCTGGATGTCCAAGAAATAGTTTTTTGGCTATCCTTACCTTCCCCATTCGTTCCAAGTGACCTAACCATCTAATTCGTCCTTGTTTGATAAGGCCAACTAAGTCCTGATCAGCATAAAGATCTATGACTTCCTTGTTGGTCCTTATCCTCCATCTGTCCCCTTCCAAAATGGGGCCATATATTCTTCTTAAAATCTTCCACTCCCAGACATTAAGAAAGCGCTCATCCTCCTTGGTAAGAGCTCGCTCCCGTACATCACAATAGGTCGCAAAATCGTTTTATAAGCACGCAATTTGACTTCTCTCGATAGAGTTCTAAAATGCAGCACCTTCTGCACGGACTAGAAGCACCTATTGCCTGCCACGATTCTCGCTTGTATTTCCTTGCTATTAAGGTATAGCAACATTCACCTAAATAATGCACAGAAATTTATTTCCTGATAGATAGATTATAAATAAGTACAATAAATATAAATGTACAAAGACATGAAGTGCCAATTTACAAATATAATCTTCATAACAATGGTATGCGGAAAGCTTAAGATTTGAAGGATACAAAAGGAAGGGAAAAAGGAAGAAAAACCTGCAGTAGATTAGAGAGGTAGAGAAGAATGTGGTTTAGTATTTTGTGTCTTTGTTCGGAATAGGATTGTAGAAGGCAGAGTGGATTAGGATGACAGTCTAAAATGGAAAGGAGTTTCAGCAGACGATTTTGGATATAGGAGTGTACGGGGATAATGGATGCAGTCCCGTGAAGTGAGTCAATTTTAGTGCATCGAGGAAAGTTTCTTCTGCGTTGTCCTGGAGTTTCTTGATGGTACTACAACCTGGTCAGGGTTCCAGGCGGAGCAGGCTTAGAATAACATCAGTTTGATGACTATTTTGTAAAGGAGGAGTTTGTTGGGCACAGCCTAGGATAGGACCTAGGATAGAGCCTTGAGGAATGCCGCTGCGATTGGATAGGAGCAGAGTTTCTTTTGGAGTTGTAAGAGTGAAGGAGTTTAATGAGGTATACAGGAAAGTGGTATTCGATTAGGTGGAAGAAGAAGTCCAAACTGTGTCAAAGGCTTTTTCTAAGTCGAGCAGTACCATTCCAGTGCAAATTTCTTTTGTTAGCAAAGATATTTTTTTGTTTTCTAAAATTGCATCTTTTTCTTTTACTAGGGGCACTTTTATTGCCAGTGTCCGTCTTCATAGATAAGCTAATTTTGAGTACAATTTCACAGCTAACCTTTACTGAATACCATAGTATCGGCACCTCTTATTTTATTTGCTAATATACCATAATCCTCTCTTACATAAAGAAAGACAAAGCCTTACTTAGTCATTAATTCCATTATTTTTGGTTGGCTGCCGAGTAATGATGTTCAGAGGAATTTTTACTCCTCTCGCATAGAACTCTCTGATTTCACCCAATGCTTCGTCTAATAGAATTAAGATACAAAAACGAAGTCTTACAATAGGTCTGTTAGGATTTACCAATTTAATTTTTCCAAAGTTTAAAGCGTTGATTTCTCTGAATTTATAGCAAGCGTAGTTTGCAAAACAGTGCTCTAGTTTCATTTCTAACTGCATGGTGTGTTACTTTTAAGGGATCAATACATTTTCAAAAATTATTCCTGCTGTCACCTTTTTTCGTAAGTAAAAGTAAAGTACATTGGAGTCTCGGTTATCCGTCATGACCGGAACCGGACACGTGACGGATAGTCGAATAGACGGATAATGGAAAAAAAACAGGAAAATTTACAGATTCTTTTGTTTAACGTGTATAAAACTTTGTATTAACTGATTTTTTTTAAAGACAAAAGGACTCTTTTTTTAAAGCTAAAGGACTCTTTAAAATTTCTGTACACTTAAAATAATTTTTTAAAAAGTTTTCTTTTTAAATTAATTTTTTTTTTTTTTTTTTAAATTTTAAATACTGAGGAGAGTGACGGTTAATTGGAATAGACGGATAAAAGGGTGACGGATAACCGAGACTCCACTGTAATTGCCTATTTTTACAGACCAACTACCAATTAGGTGTTGTGGACGGAGGCGACTAGCAAACATACTTTACTATAAATTTATTTTTATTAATCATTAAATAAAATCCAAGGCCTAAGACCGGGAATCGAACCCAGTACCACAATACAAATTAGCTTTACAGATCTCGCTCGGCTACCCTGGTGCCTTATTGTCACCTTTTTTCGTAAGCTACGTAACACATACATGCGAGAACCGATTTTTATGGATGAGGTGTCATTCGATTAAGAATTTTGTAAACTCAGGATCCAATTACATACTCTCTGTTTAGGTAATGGAATTTCTTACTCTTGTATATTCTAGAAATATCAGTAATAATATAGTTCATTGCTATTCATTAGACTGTATAATAAATAGACCATTATTATTAGAAGGAGACCTACGTTTTGCAACTCTTCCGGAACCTTCATAATTAAATTCCTAACTGTATCACTTGAAATTACAGCAAAACACTTTTATCTATATAAAAGCTTTTATCAGCTTAAATAGATAGATAAATACAATAATTATAGCATAAATAAATAAAAAATTACAGAAAAATCAGGTTAAGAAAGGGTTATGCTTTAAACGAACAGAAAATGGAATTATCAGTTTTCCTTCTGAATCCATCCGGCTTTCCATTCTGTGCGCACAATGAACACCAGTTTGGTGTCCTCACTAAATTTCTACAAAGAAGTTCCTTCGTAAAGTGTTCTCTCCTTAAAGACAATATTGTCCACTACCGGATAAGAGATTCTAAAAAGAAAAAGACAAATTAAAAGCTGGCTGTAGAAATGAACCTAGAAAGAATCCAATGCACTAACCACTAATTCCTCTATGAATGAAGTTAACTAGTTAGTCAGCTGTGCCAGGACCTGTTTAAAAATCAACTGAGAATGTGTAAATTAATTTGAAGTAAGTAAAAAGTTACTGCGTTTAAGTTTTTGCATTTACAACTATGGATTTGAAGGAGTTTCTGACTTCTTGATGGAATATGGTGTTGAAAACAACTTAAGATGAATACAGACCGAATATTGGAGAAGGTAACCCTTTCCAAACCACTTATTTGAAAGTAGATTTGAAAGAGGTGCTAAAGTTTGGAGAACACTTTTAAGGTAGAACCTTCGTCACCTTCAAAAAGTAAAAGGATAAGTTCCATTACACTTGACGGGTTATTTCAAGTTAAAGATATTAAAATAGTAAAACTTTCAAGTTCCTTAAATCTTGTTATTTGAAATGAATGAAATGACCAACAATAATACAAAAAATATATTATAGCTTAAAAAAAAACTTTATTCTTTGAAACATAACAAACCCTTAATAGAAGCTAACACAAAATAGAAATTTTAAATTGACTTTGACGAAATAGTTGAATTTGTTTTTCTTTCTTAAAAGTAAATATACTTAAACGTTTGAGTTCGATCATTAGATAATTTATGAAAAAAAGATTAAGCGCTTATTGCATCTGATGAAGTCATATATGTGATATTCTTCGAAATAACAGACATTTTTTAAGTCATAAGAGGAGGCTGAAAGAACAAGAGTCACCGATGTTAAGATAGTTAATGGCTACCAGAAATAATTAAAAAAAAAGGTAATCGTCTGAGATGACATTACAAATTGCGAGGATGATCTCTTTAGACTGGAAAATGATAATGATGGGGTGATATCTGTTATAACGCCATGGTGAAATCATCACCAACTTTATCGTAGCTTTAAATCTTTTATAGTTTCTTTTTTTTTTAAACAGCGCTAGAGAGGTGGACGACGAAATAACTAAACTTTGAAGCCACATTTAGCGAACAATGTAAGTTAAATGGGGTGATACTGTGTACACTTTATAAATAATAAAGTAATAATTAATGGTTGAATTCTGGTTTCAGATTGGGGTATGAGATAAGTCAGATAAAGATGGATACAATGGAAAAGTTAAATCAGTGTCAGTTTTCCTCAAGGATGAAATGTCCTGATGTAAAGGTGTTCAAGAAAAGAACACTGATTAATAAACCGCTGAAGAGAGAGAGACACGTGTTTCTTCCTAGTTCAAGGTAATTATTCAAAGGTATTATGAAATGGATATAAAGTTATTGAATGGAGAGACACTCCAAACACAGTTCGAGAATTCAATGTTCAGCAGTTCGAAATGCCATAGATCATTAGTTTTAATACCTAAAGACTATCCAATATATAATAAATTAAATTTAGAATGTAATCTTTTATACAAGACGTTAGATTCCCAAACCGTGAGCTGGATAATTAGATGTAGGGGGAATTATTATATTTAAATAAATACTCTTTTGGAGATAGAGTTTAATTATGCTCATTGTGTAACCTTGATGAAAGAATTGAGGATGTTTTTCACTTCATCGTCATTTGCCCAGTCCTACAAGAATTTAGAATTCAGCACTTTAATAGGAAACTTATGAGGAATTTATAACAATCTTAAATGGGAATTCAAGGCTACTCTCAGACGGTCTTCATGACATAAGTCTGTCGCTAGAAAAACTATTTTGTTGAAACTTTAGTACTTATTTTAATAAAGACATTTAATAAAGACCTAAAGAAATTTCATATACAATATAAAGGCAACTGAAAAAATCAAGAAGCATTGAGTTCTATGAAGTATTGAGTCCGCTGGAACCCGGAATCGTTTCAGAGCTTTATCCCTCCGGTAATTATTAATTTTCAATATGTTGTTTCTAATCTTCAGCTGTCCAGGTTCCTAAATTGGAAACGTATTTATTTATACATTTTGATTCTAAATTATAACTTACGATATACAAAATAAAATAAGTAAATTTCAATCTGATGCAATAAACAGATCTCTTAGAAATAAAAGAGACCGGAAACAATTCTAAAATTTTACAAAACTATGGATGTGTTTCTGTTCACTTACGGAAGCGAATCTTGGGTTACCAGAGCTAGAGATAAAAGTAACATACAAAGTGCATAGATGCGATTCCTCAGAACAGTTAAGGGTTGCACAAAAGAGAGAGGATACGGAATGTTGACATACGGGAGGAGTTGAATATATATATACAGGGTGTCCCAAGCTATATGGATAACGACTTTTTCTCGGAAACTAAGATAGCTAGAAAAAAACTAAAAAATACGTGTTCCCTTAGTTTTTTGTTAGAAATCCAAATTTAATTTGTAAATTTTTTTCGGTGCATTCAGAAGCGAGATACGGGCACTAACTTCATTTTTTCAAATGGGAAGGTGCGGTTTTTATTTCAGAAATAGATTCCTCTATTTTTTTTAAAGAAAAATTTACTTGAACGGTTTTTTTCTGTGAGCGATATTTTACAAGTTATGAATGAAAACATGATTCTTATAAGAAATGCCAAAATGATAATATTATAACGGTTTTTTGATAGAATAAGAAGAAAAGTACTATTTTATTATAAATTTTACTCCTCATTAGTATTACAGATCATGCTCGAAATGGCCTCCACCATTACAGATGCATAGACATGCTCTTTCCTGCCAATTGCCCCTTACTGCCAAAGAAATAGATTCGGCTTTAACCGAGTTACAGGCATCTATTATTCTTCGCTTTAGCTCATCTACAGATGCCAACCCAGCTTGATTCTGATGCACCTACATTTAGAAATGCTTCTAGGTAAGCAGAAATAAGGAAAGAAAGAAAAAAGTTATGAATAATCACCTTGTTTTTCAGGTATCCCTAAAGGAAATAGTCCATAGGTGTCAAATCCGGTGAACGAGGTGGCCACTGAATCGCCCCCCGAGTTGATATAACACGCCAATTAAATAGCCTGTCGAGATATCTCTTTACATGCCTGATGGTGTTATATCGACACGGGGGATATGCACCGAAAAAAATTTACAAATTAAATTTGGATTCCTAACAAAAAACTAAGGGATCACGTATTTTTTAGTTTTTTTTTCTAGCTATCTTAGTTTCCGAGAAAAAGTCGTTATCCATATAGCTTGGGACACCCTGTATATATATATATATATATATAATATTAACGAATTTGAACTGTACGGATCAGCTAAGCATTCAAACCAAAACAGGATTCAAACTCTCCAGTCCAAAAATCGTTCGAACCATCACTGATGCACCCTTCTACGTGAGCAACCATACCATCCACACCGACCTGCGAATCCCATTTTGTTTCTGTCCTTGTCCAGTCCCCGCTACATCAAATTCCACTCCAAACTTTACCTACACCATAATCCCTTAATCAGCAACTTGTCCTGCACTAACCTCCCATAAAATCCTCCTCGCAGACTGAGGCGCCGATGGCCTCGTGATCACCTGGTCGAGAGATAAACAAGGCCATCCTTCGTATTCAATTCATTCGGTGTTTTACATTAACCGACTTATGATGGTCATCGTTGGATGGCCTTCATTCAAGCCCTTCCAGCGATTTTATTTTATTTACTTATTTATTTTTTTTGCATGATTTATTTATTACTTTATTTTGGTTGTATTGTATTATTTTTGGTTGTTTTTACATTATTTATTCCTTATTTTATTTTTTCTATTTCATATTTATGCTGTACACTTATTCATTCATTATATTTACTTTTTGCGTCAATGCTCGTACTAGGCAGTTGTGAATTGATTATTAAAGGAAAAGAAAAAATATTTCAGGTTGTTATACATTGCACAAACAACCTGTATGTTATAAATTAACAAGGTACGCATCTTTACCATACTATATAGTATAAGTATATTCTGTACATATTATAAATTATACAGGTAGATAGAGAGAGATACGCAATTAAGTCTTAAGAATTACCATTAAAATCTACAACTTCGCAGTTTTAGAGCACTAGTTGTGAGCGTGAACTCTAAAGCGAGGAATTACTAGTTTTGATGCCAGCATTAAGCTAGCCTGTAAAATAGGCATTCGTTTATTTTACCTAAAACTGACTAAATATTTATTCAACGATTTTCGTTTTTAGAAAACATTTACCAGTAACCTACAAAGCAGTATCTCTGCCATTAGTTTACTTAGTGCAAATTTCTCTCTACCAACATCCTGCTGTTCGTATTTCTAAATTATATCACTAATATAATTAGTAGATTACTCTGATATGACATGTAGGCGAACATTTCAGTAATTTAATATCACTAGAATGACTAAAAATGCCACCTTGTTATTTTATCTACGTTACATCAATGACTAGAACCTAGTTATTTCATATTAATATTAACTGGTACTACTAATTGTTAAGTTCGTTATAAAGAAGCCGTTACTGAAAATGTAACTAATTGGGTAAATGAAATAATGCGAATCACGAGAGTTCATTTGTAAGTTGCAGGGTTAAGTGTTAACAATTGTAAAGCAGACATATTTCCAGCTCCAAAGAGACTATATACTCGTACAATTATTAGATTCATTAATTTAACTTTGGCTTAACTTTATGCAATCAATTTTAAATAATAATATTGCTTGCATTAATAAACAAACTTTATAATTGTATCAAACCTTAATTTAATCTTTATTTTATATAATAATTAGAGTCAGACTCCCATCTGTAATTTACACTTTAATCAAGTTATTGTAATAGTAAAAGTAATATTCTGTTTCTTATAATTGTTATAATATATTATATTTCGATTGGGGGCCTGTAATTTAGCAATCATGATACCTTAATCACTTTTCTTTTCCTAATTTGTTACTACCTAAGTGTTCATGATTTTACCATTACAATATACAATACGAATATTACAATATTCGTAATATCAGAATTAGGTAATCCTTTGATATGAGACTTACAAGAGATTATGCAGCAAAATCTTTCAGTTCGTATCCTATCACATTCTTAGTAAGTTCTTCATTTTCAGTAATAATGCGAGATATTAAAAACGAAATAACTTTAGCCTGAAACAATAGTGATAAAATTAAAGTTACGAGGTGTGGCTATTAAATAATGAGACTGATGCTGCTACAGAAGAACTATGCATGCGCCAAATCCTAACGACTGACAGCTGTGCAGCGTAAAGCCTTCTCTTTCGATTGCAGAGTCTCACGTGTTTGTAGAGAAATCTGTATGACCGGAACCGTCGTTTGTGTAAGAGGTGTTAGTTTCGTTTTGCCGAAAACATGATACTACACATGTAGTACGAGCAACGAATTGTCGTGAAATTTCACATCAGAACTTGGTGAAACCGCTACTGAAACTTATCTTTTATTAAAAGAAGTTTATGGCGATGAATGTTAATCAGGTGCGCAAGTTTTTGAGTGGTTCAAGCGTTTCCAAGATGGCCGAGAAGACGTCTGAGATGATGACCATCCGGGTCGCCCTTTCACGTCCAAAACGGATGAAAATATAGATTATAATTAATCAACATTTACTACCGTGAGGTGCTTGCTCAACTCCGTGAAAGAGTAAGGGAAAAACGACCCGATTTGTTGAAGAACAAGTAATGAGTTCTCCATTAAGACAACGCGCCGGCTCACACTGCATTGTCTACCAAGACGTTTCTAGCCAAGTACAACATCCCAGTTTTAGGCCATCCGCCTTATTCTCCTGATCTGGCCACATGTGACTTTTATCTGTTCCTCAAAGTCAAATCTGCTTTAAAAGGAACACGATTTCAGTCCACTGAAGCTGTGAAAGAAAAAGCGGCACGCGTCATGCAGGTGCTCACAGAAAAAGACTTCCAGCACGGTTTGAACATTGGTAAATTCACATGGAGCGTTGTAGGGATAGGGGAGGGGTGTATATTGAAGGTGATAATAACTAAATATGTATAAATTTAAAATAAAATGTTTTACGGCAATAGTCTCGTTACTTAATAGCCACACCTCGTACATAGTATGGAAGGGATTAGCTGTGTGACATTATCCGGAGGCCGTACAGTGCATTGAAAAAAGCTCCGGGCGCCAATAACCTCCGATGTTGGCGCGCCTTAAAAAAAAAAAAAAAAAATTAATTCCTATTACCAATGCTCATTCTGGTTCATTTGTTCTGTAATCTAGTAACCAGTGGTTATTTATTACTGCAACAATATAGCACAATGCTTAGCACACTGGGATCTCAAAAAGGGAACCCGGATTTGAATTCTAAAGAGCTTCTTAAAGCTTACTGTCCGGTAATGGAATGCTACTTGAAAACACTGTCCGGTGCCAGCAAGGCAGTGAAGAAGCCTCAATGGTCTCAGATGTTAACCCCAACTTAACTTAAATATAAAGTATAGTTTGATTAATAAACTGGCCAAGAAACAAAAGAATTGCAATTTTAAAGAATTAAAATTGAAATAAAAAAAGCAATTGATGAAACAGGTTTGAATTCTGAAACTGCCAAGAGTTAAAAGAGTGCAATTAAGTTCTACAAAAGGATTATTTTTTAGAAAACTTATTATTACTTATGTTTGCTAGAAAATCTCTTTAGACTAAAAGTTGTACAGAATTAGGAAATACTTTTCTGATTCTTCAGAAAGGAAGAAATTGCCGGAATTTCATAAAGTTAATATTTCTATTCACCTTCACTTAGAGACCTAGCCATCCATTCATACAGAAGCCTTGGTTTCCGGCGGAAATCCTGGCCTAACGATACAATAACTCTTATCCAGACACCCTACAAATACTAACCCAGAAACACACCTTAATATAATAATAAACTACGTCTTTGTTGATCTGTACATTTCTTGGAAAGAACTTCCGAATGGGTTTGTAACTTCTTTGCGCATCTTTCTGACAAATAACGTCAACGGATATCTTCATTGCTATTCACAATAAACAATAAAAGAAAACTGTCAATCTTTGAAGGAATTTTAGATGACAGTAATATAATCTATTATTAAAGCGTCTGAAATCTTAGAATAGGTTGTGAATCTTTGATGTACTTTTTTTAACAGCATTGAATGCAAAGTAGACTTTTCAGGAAATTGAAATAAATTTTACTCATTTATCTAAGTATATTTTTGGGGAAATATATTTAAAAATGCGATCTTTATGTACACCTCCGTGTAGGCGCTACAATTGCCGAGCGGTTAGAGGCGAGGACCGCAAAACTAAGTTGTATTGTGTAGTTAATAAATGGTTAATAAGAGAACTTTATTGTATAGTAAAAAGTACGTTTGCTAGGCGCCTCTGACCGCAATACCTGGCCTGGTACTTGGGCATAAAGACCGCCTGAAAACTGCAGATAAACTAATCCTATGAAGTTAATATCAAGTTAAGTCATGCCACTTCGGATCAATTAGGTTAGTGTTATTCTTTTATCGAGCATCTCTTTTTTCAATTTAAGAACGCTTACAATCTTTTTTTTTTACTTAATTGTATATTTTACGGTACGCTGATGCGCTAAAGTAAATCTAGGTGAAATGGATGCACTCACTGGCAGTTAGAAAGGGGTTCATAAGCCCTCTCACAAGAAGTGTGACCGGAGGAGTTGTCTGAAATGTTGAAGAGGGGTTACCATGTACTCCTTCTCTCACCGATTCTCCCAAAAATGGAATGACTAAGAAATACAATTTCAACGAATCCTGAGCACAAAGAAGAAATCTATCCGGCTTTGCTGGTGTTAAGAAAAATGTGGCTATTCGGTAGACTGATGAGTAGTGATTTCCTGAAGTAACTGGAACTGGAATGTTTGGGGTACCAATTAAAGTACTAAGACTCGCTTAAGAACTTTGCTAACATCTTCTAGAAGGAAATTCATGCAATAGAAGACGCACAGTTTATTTTTACATCGACAGGAACTTTCAGACCAAGAGATTAGTCAGTAAAGCGTGGAATTTAGTTTTTTAAAAAAGTGTGCGGAATTAAAATCAGACAATGACGTGTATACACGTCGAACGCAGGGCAAAACAACCAAAAGTTTACAATAGTCGTAATAGCCACTACAAGCACTTTTTCTGCAATTTCTAGGGCTTGAGAATACAGAGCATTCTGTGCTCTTTCAAAATCTTGCACCGCTTCACGTATGCATTGCTCTAGTTAACTAGGGACGCAAGAGATTTTACAAGGAAGGAGAGAGCTTTGAGTTGTGTACAAAATGAAATCATGCTCGTACTGAGGATTTGAACCTCTATCTAAGGTAAAAACGGCATTGCACAAAGGTTGAGAGCTTCTATTTGTGTGCCTAATTCCTAATCTCTAATGCGGAGACCAAACATGTACCAACCACTTATCATTTGGCTGACTCCCACCAACCCCCTCCGTATAAAATACTTGGTAGTTCTATTGGTAAGGTAAAGGAAACATCCCACCAAATAATATTCTTATTGTATTTTATTAAAATTTCGAGTTTTTATAGTTGATGGCAATTTTATATTTCTCACGAGTATACACGTTAAACGCGTTTAACTGATTAAATCACCAATAGTCACTCTGCCATCAAAAGGCTGGACTTCTGCTCAAGAATGGACTGAGATTGCCTTACCAAACTCAGCCACCTGGGAAGACATCTGTTACTGTACTGTGCCGATCTTGAATGGTTTGCAAAGTTCTAGCAAAAAAAGAAAAAAAAAAGTCAAAATCCCAATTCTGGGCCTGAATCCTTTCTTTGGGATAGCCAACTTAAGTTGAAGAAAGAGAGGAGTCATGCTCTAAAGTCTGAGTCAGCCTTCTTGTTCTAAGGTAGACGAAGATCTGTCTGGGTAATTAAAACTGGGACATAACATTGGCTTCGTCCTGAATGAAACACCCCTGCACCGTATGCTTATGTGTTTCTTCAAAAGGTAATTTTCACTCAAAGGGCAACAGAATGTGGATGGGCAAAGGTACAGAAATAGAGCTACAGATTTTGGTGGAGAAATTGAAGAGACTTCTGACTGAATGCAATGTCCTTATTCAAGAAAGATTCAAACGACTGGGAAGTTATTGAGAAGCCAGATGAGGATATGCCCTTCTCGTAAATCCCTTTCTGATTATAGGATATCTTAGATATCTTGAATTGGAGATGGGTATCTTGCCTAGCACTAATAAAGGAGCAATGATGATCGCAATGCATTATTATATACGAGGGTCGTTTGAAAAGTCCGTGCAAAAATAAAAGCTACTTAATTTTTTTGGGTAAACCTTTTTTATTTTTCAACATAGTCTCCTTTTAGGCTTATACACTTCGTCCAACGCTGCTCTAGTTTGTTGATTCCTTCCGAATAATAGGATTTGTCCAAGTCTGAAAAATAGCCATTCGTTTCTGCAATCACCTCCTCGTTTGAATAAAATCTTTTTCCCGCCAGCCATTTCTTCATATTGGGGAACAAATAGTAGTCCGAGAGAGCCAAGTCTGGAGAATAGGGGGGATGTGAAACGAGTTGGAACCTATTTCCATTAATTTTGCGACCACAACTGCTGAGGTGTGAGCTGGTGCGTTGTCGTGATGGAAAAGGACTTTTTTGTGGGCCAATCGTGGGCGTTTTTCTTGCAGCTCGGTTTTCAAACGGTCCAATAACGATGAATAATATGCACCTGTAATAGTTTTACCCTTTTCCAGATAGGATTATTCCTTGCGAATCCCAAAAGACAGTCGCCATAATCTTTCCGGCCGAAGGAACGGTCTTCGCCTTTTTTGGCGCAGATTCCCCCTTGGTAACCAATTGTTTAGATTGTTCTTTGGTCTCAGAAGTGTAGTGATGTATCCATGTTTCATCCACAGTGACGAAACGACGCTTAAAGTCCTGTGGATTCTTCTGGAACAGCTGCAAACCGTCCTTGCAACACTTCACACGATTTCGTTTTTGGTCAAGCGTGAGCAATCGCGGCACCCATCTTGCGGATAGCTTTGTCATGTCCAAATGTTGATGAAAAATATTATGTACCCGTTCATTCGAGATGCCCACAGCACTAGCAATCTCACGTACCTTCACTCTTCTGTCATCCATCACCATATCATGATGGTTTCTGGAGTAGTAACCTCAACAGGGCGTCCAGAACGTTCAGCGTCACTTGTGCCCATATGGCCACTCAGAAAATTTTGAAACCACTTATAAACTGTTCTAATCGAAGGTGCAGAGTCACCATAATGTTTATCAAGCTTCTCTTTAGTCTCCTGAGGCGTTTTGCCTTTCATAAAGTAGTGTTTAATCAACACACGAAATTCTTTTTCGTCCATTTTTTTTGAAAATCACTCGACTTCCTCGATTCAAACGAATGCCAAACACAAAGAAATAGACCGATCTGGCTGAAACTTGGTGTGTGTTCTTCCAAGAGATGCTACTAACTAAACATAACCTCGATACGCGCCAGTAGTGCTATCTTTCTGACTTTGCACGGACTTTTCAAACGACCCTCGTAAAATTAGAATTTATTGATGAGAACCAAAGTGCTGATAAAGCTGATGAAAGTTAGAAATATATTTTGTTTTTTTCCAGGATTTTAAAAATATAGTCAATAAAACCTAGAAAAAGATCTATAATCTAAAATAATAAGAAACAATATCTGAAATGTAATTTAAATAGCTTTCCGATAAGTATCGCTTTGATTATCAACAGTAATTGTCGAAATGATGATTTAATCGTGTATCTTTTTTTATTATTTTTGTTTTGTTTTTTGATTAAATGCTTATCACTAATTCATTTTGAAGAGAAATTTCTTTACCATTACTAAACGAATGAGGTAATAAAATTATTCGAAAATCCCAATATTCTCTAAAACAACCAATTTCTCAGTTTTCAATATTCTAACAAAATTCAATAGAAATATTACTGACGAAGTTACCAATATGACCAATTCACGAGGTATTAATAAGCGCTTCAGTTTAATGTCCTTACAGCTAGTCGAATCAACAAAACAATTACTGTCAATTAGGATATCATTTTCACTGAACATTTTAGTTGGCAAAAATTATTATTCAATGGCTGCCCAAAATAACTATTGATTTAACGACATAATGGATGGAAATATTTTATCAGCTTGCATTACAATACTGGTTATTAAAATGAAGCAATAAGTTTTATAAATATTTTATTTTTTAAACTTTTAGGAAATATCCTATTACACTGTTGATTTTCTACGATATATCGTATATATATACCCTACCAAACACCTTTCTCTATCTATGCTTTCGACATCGCCATTCAGTACCAAATCCCTTCAAGTACACCTCAATCTAATCGGAAGAAGAGCACCCATTTGTGCATAAAAATTAATGGAAACAAAAGTGTCCAAATGGGTTCTTACTTAATAATACCATAACCTAGAACGTTGGGTTTCTATTTGGACAGTAGACTCACATGGGACCCACACGCGAGACTCAAAAGACTACAGCTAAACAAAAGGTACGGACAACTAAGACGTATGATCGGACCTAAATCTAAAACAAACTAACCCTCAACAAGACGTTACTTAAACCCTTCTGGGCTTAAGGTTCACAGCTGTGGGAGCTCTACTAAACCTTACAATATCTTCCGTATTCAATCCTTCCAATCAAAAGTCCTCCACCAGTATTGTTAATGCTCCCAATTATGCAACTAAATCACTCTTCACTGAGAGCTAAATATCCTCTTTGTTATAGAAACTATCCATTTTCGATTTCTCAATTTCTGTAGACGCCTGTACTTTGTGTAACAGGTAGCACTTCATAAATAATAATAATAAACTTGAACTTCAACATTATACTGTTTGTAAAACAGGTGTATTATAGCATGAAACTTAACTTTACAGGAAATCCAAACCAACATTTCTTCAAGAATTGCCCTAGAAACGATTTTTTATCAAAAATAAAAAAAGAAATCAAATAAATAATTAATAAGTAAAGTTATAAATCTATGTATATGTTATATTTAAACGAAGTGAAGAAAAATCCAAGACCCATTTTCGAGAAAATCTCGAAAAAGGGAATAATCCATGGATTAAAGAGGTAATTCCGACCGAGGAACTTTTTTCTGGCATCTTTTTTATTTTAGAATCCAATTTGTATAAATCAATTTTTCTTACTTAAGGGATTTAGAAATACAGATATTTGCGGTATAAACTATCGATCAGAAAACTGCATGTTACTAGCGAGAAAGAGCATGAACACGAGTTACTTTCCCTTGCTTTTCATGAGAATAAAGTATTGAAATCGTGCAAATATTCGATTATGTGCTTTTTCTAATCTAGAAAGGTTTACCAAATTATTGTAGATTTGTGTAGTTTTCGTTTTAATTAAATATGTGACTTTTTATTTAAAAAAAAGAAGAGAAAAATATATATTGCTAGAAATATGAGATTGTTCTAATATTGTATCAAATCCTATAACATCTATATAGAAAGTTGGTCCCTTTATACTCGAGAAACACACATATTATTAGATACGTGACAATCGTGTCGGATAGAACTTATTTGTTCAATTCTCCAAACTGGATTTATGGTTAGTTGTAAGTTTTATGGTAAAATTATTGGCTGTGCATTGAATTAAACAATAGATTGTGTCATATTTTCAATAAATATTACATATCCAAGTCCATACTGCGCTGATTTATTTTTTTCTTGGCGCAACGACAACTTACGTACGTCACACTGTGATAACGGTAATAATGTTCCTAGATTTATTGAGCAGTGCTAAGCGAGAAAACGCTACACTTAAATTAATGAACTACTCTACAAACCAAATAATACGACTACCTTATTCTTTAATAACATAATTTAAAAACAAATTAATAATAAAACAAATAATTTTAGATATCTTTCTACTTCTATACCAATTACTAACCAAGTACGATATCTCGGACTACATCTTGACAAACGACTAACTTGGAACCCACACACGAGACTCAAACGGACTGACCTCAATCTGAGGTATAAAATGTTGAAAAGACTACTCGACAAACGTTCAAAACTGACACTGACGAACAAACGAACACTATATACCTCTCTACTTGCCCCAATATGGACATACTACTCTACCAAAATTCTTTGCCAAAAAATCGCACATCAAACCTTACAATCTAAAATTCATTTTTTTTTTTTTAATCATTTATTTAGTTACAATCAACGCACTTTGCGTTATAAGCAACAATGATAACAATAAATAACATACACATATCAGAGTGGAGAAGTTACCCAGCGGTAACACTCCAAAAACATTTTACTTTCTACTGACTCTCTTCATCAGAGAGGAGATCGCGAGGCCATCTGTCTAGGAATGTTATCTGTAATTGTCCTGAAAGAAAGGTATGGTACCAGTGTGATGAGATTGAATGTTAAGATGGAATTTTCTGTTAAGTGTTTTAGCCACTTGTGTGACGAAAGGAATGTTCAAGTCTGTGTGAATGGTTTGATTGGTGACGTAGAAAGGAGCGTTTACTATAGAGCGAAGAATTTTAGACTGCAAGGACTGGATCCTTTGCAGATCTAAAATTCTAAGAACAATTAACGCTCCCTTTTACATCTCCAATCATACTGTACACTCTGATCTAAATATTCCTCTCGTCTCTGAAATAGCACAATCTCGCTACATAAAACTCCATTCAAATCTACACAGCCATTACTACCCTCTGATCCACAACATGTCTACTATAAACACTTCCTTCTAATCCTCAGCGCAGACTAAAGCGGCGGTGGCCACGCGACCATCTCAACACAACGCCGACTTCCTAGGATGGTTCCTGTGTAAGCTTGCCAATCTGGCGAAATTACGGCTTCCATCACTGGATGGTCGTCGTTCACTCCACTCACGCCCTTGGCGCACATGCATGTGCGCGTGTATGTATGTACATATATACGTGCATGTGTATTTGCGCCATCCCTTATCTCTCATCACTTTTGCTTACTGTACTAGATACAGTTGCAAAATAAATAAACAAATTTTTTAAAAAAAAGAAGATATTTTTCTGAATATATAAAAAATTAATATATCATATTTGCTTAATATAAGTTTTGATTTTTATTAGCAATCGTTTAACTCTTGTTTACTACCAATAAATGCGATAGAAAATATAAGATGTTTAGTGCAGATTTTATAGATTACAGAATTGTAATAAAATCTTTTATTATTAGTGGCCAGTTTACCGTAGGTTATTAAATATTTCTGTCATGTCCTCCAGATAATTTTGAAATCGTTGATCGTTTCTTTTCTTAATTTTCTTGTAATTTTTGTGGCTATCAAAATTATGGTATAGTAAAATAAAAAAAAAATTATTTACTTGTTTAATTAAAAACGCCAAAGAAAATCATCGATTTATTTACCAAAAGAATGGGTAATTTCTCTGAAAGAAAAGTCGTAAAACTATTTTTTACTAGCAGCGAGAAAATGTAATTGTGTTAAATTGTGCTTTAATAAAGTCAAATCGTGGATTTTTCAAGATTATAGTTAATCATGATTTGCGTCGATTATAATGATAAATATATCATAATATTCTACTGCGTTTCCTTCCACAATCTCTTTCTCTCCTATATTAGAGCATGGGCATAAGTAACTCACGATGACAGTAAATAGCAAATAATTACTGCATTTACTCGAATATAGGTCCAATCTCTCTCAATCAAATTTAATTTTCAGGAGGAAAAAAAAAAATGATTGAGTTTAAGTTTGCCTTCCATTATGGTTGGTTTACAAAAATTCTCAGGCCTGCGGTAAAAGAATTCCAAACAACTATTGTAGCTTTGTCTGTGTTTATCTTGCCAAATTGTTCGTAATCCTGGATTAAACATGAATGTTTCGACTAAAATTTGTGAATAATTTGTTTGAAATCATTATACAAAAATTTAAATAAAATCATAAGAACCGTTTGAGAGTATACAGGGTGATCCATTTAAAACGCACCAATCGCTAATAACTTTTTAGAAAAGCGGAATTTCGAAAAAACCCACGAAGTAAACTATATGTTTTTTTGGGCCTAGTTTTCAAATTTTTTACCCCCGATGCTGTATCTTAATTTTTGGCAGAGTTACGGCCAAAAAAGTGATCGGGTTTTCATAAGGACCACTGGGTTTGACAATGATTATGAAACTGCATAAAAAATTGTGAAAAATGACGTTGACTCGATATCCCTAATATTTGTTGTGATATTTAAGATCAAAGTTACAATTTTATCTATTCGTGAACGGTTTTCAATATTAATTTTCCACCAGAAATACACGTTTTGGGAGGTCCTCTGATTTCAAAAAATTTTATTTGTGATGCAAAGTAAAAAAATAATAATAATTGAAGATGTTAAAACATGTAGTGTAATGTAATGTTTGTGGGTGAATCAGGATAAATTTGTTTTATCATCAAATAAAAGCAATCATCAAAACATTTTAATGCACCCAGTATGTAAGACTTCTTGACCTATGATTATGGTAAGAATATCTTGCCACGGTGTTGGTTTGGTGGTCAAGAGCGTGGCTTTCTAAAAGGGAGATCTCCCGTTCGAATTCCGCGTATGCAATCATTCGTATTACTTAAAAAACCATACTACTTGTTTAAATAAAATGTAGTCATACGCGGGATTCGAATTGGAAATCTTCCACTTTACAAAGCCACGCTCTTGACCACTAGACCAACACCCGCCCATCCCTGGCAAGATATTCTTACCGTAATCATAGGTGAAGAAGTCTTGCATACTGGGTGCATTAAAATGATGTGATGGTAGCTTTTATTTGATGATAAAACTTTATCCTGACTCATCCATAACCACAACATTCTACTACATCCACATTACACTACATGTTTTAAAATCTTCAATTATTATTATTTTTCTTCATGCGTCACAAATAACATTTTTTGCAGTAAAAGGACCTCCCAAAACGTATATTTCTGGTGGAAAGTTAATATTGAAAACCGTTCACGAATAGATAAAATTGTAACTTTGATCTTAAATATCTCAATTAATATTAGAGATATCGAAACGGGGTCAACGTCATTTTTCACAGTTTTTTATGTAGTTCTTATAATCATTGTCAAAACCAGTGGTCCTTACAAAATCCCAATCAGTTTTTTGGCCGTAACTCCGCCAAAAATCAAGATACAGCATCGGGGGTAGAAAATTTGAAAACTAGACCGAAAAAAACATATATTTTACTTCGTAGGTTTTTCCGAAATTCCGCTTTCCTAAAAAGTTATTAGCTATTGGTGCGTTTTAAATGGATCACCCTGTATAATCCCAACAAACAGTCAGAATCGATATGAAACATATTTCTAGAAATTTTAATATTCAAATTCATTTTGAATATTTAATTAAAAAATTCAAATTTATTTAGTATGAAAGTATTTCAATATTCCATTGTTTCATTAAAATTTTTAATGATTAGTTCGTTTCAAAGTACTTAAAAAAAAACTCCGTGTTCTATAATTAAAACACCACTTCTTATATTTTATCAGAATTATTGGAAAATTTAACTTAAATTTGTGATACGTTTATCATGCACAATAATGAATATAACTAAAATATCTATTATGGCTAATTATAGTTCTCTAAAATTACCAAAGTTAAAACCTTTCATGAGAATATATTGCAATATTTAGATTATAAATGGGTTATTACGTTAAATTAAAATTGATTATTAATTTTAATAATGATTAAGTAGATCTCCTTCGACAGTAAAATAAATAACTATCCTTCTACGGTAACGTAGAATTTTTACCAAACGTTTTAAGTTATCAATACATTTAAGTAAACACGGAGTGGAAACAACAGTTGTGTGCCATTTTTTGCATCAACATAAAGTAAATACATAAAAATCCTCAAAAGCAGTGTTTTATCATTCGTAGAACTTAAAAGAAAATGGTTTGTTTTCGATTTGGCGTAGTAATTAATGTCCGACATAATAAAATCTTAGGCAAAAAAGTTGATAAAATATGATGGAAATTCATTCATTCAACATACTATATTATAGCTTTGACCTTCTTCTTATACAGTAGTTAGAGAATGTTTAGGCAATTAATCCTGACAAAGTTGAGATTTGTGGAAACGCTGAAATCTATGACGTGTACAGTCGCCATTATGACGTTGCCTCTGAAAGCTAAAACATAACCTTTGGCAAAGTCATTTTGAACTTCTTTAATATTAAATAGCGACAGAACATAAACATTATTTTTTTTCTTTAATAGTACACCGAATTAATCGGTAATCTATCAATAACTTACAAATCGCAAGTGACTTTGAAAAACAAGTATTCAGTGCTTTAACGTATTCAATGTACATTTTCTCTTAATGATTAAGAAGTAATAATTTTGCTTTTCAATATAGTAAAGTAAAGTAATCGCCTATTTTTTCAGGCGGAGCTTAACGTCCAACTACCAAGGTGTCGTGGACGGAGACGACTAACAAACATACTTTACTGTAAATTTCTTTTATTAACCAATAAATAAAATCCAAGGCCTAAAAGACCGGGAATCGAACCCAATACCCAATACAAGCTTTACAGCTCTCGCCTCTAACCGCTCGGCACCGAGGTGGCGCCTTGCTTTTCCATATTAAGTGGCCACCAAAAAGTATAGTTCCACTAACAGTAACAAAACTTTTTTGTAAATGATCTCTATGCACTTGGTTGGAGTGTGCTTATGAATGATGCGTAATATTGAAAGTATGATTGGTTCCGATTGGTGAAAAAAATTGGGTTTCAGTGTTACAGTAGGTGTACTAAAATTGGGGCAATTGTATGGTATTGACGTTGTTACCAGGAGGAATCTATCTTAAGAAACGTGATGTTGGCCAAAGCAATGCTTAAGATACTGTCTGGCTTCGAAGGTAAAAGCAGACAGTGGTTACAAGTAAACTTAGCGATGCTAGAAGCAATTTATCCAAAAAAATGACTGGCTACGCATATACCATTGTGGGTCAGCTGATGGCCATGGATATTTATTCGCAGTGTTTACCAAGCTAGCATTGTCCATCCGCCTGGACCTGCGATAACTTTGAGGTGAAATCCACGCCTTCCATGTTACCCATGATTACAAGAAGCTGAAAACTTTAGGAGAATGCGTTATTGGTGATTGACTCCCTAGCAGCCATACCAGGACGCTTTCCTTACCTGAAATTAAAGGGAGTTAGTTTGAAATAACCTTTAAAGATCTTGCAAGGTTACGAAATCTTCCGCGTTCGGTTGAACTGCCTATTTTCAAAATGTAAACTGTTCACGATCTGCTGCAGTGGTACCATCACTGCACAGGAATTGTAGACTTTCTCCGAAGTCTGCATTTTATTAGAGACGTTGAGTAATTTCATTCAATTTTACACTCTTTTACGTATTTAATGACGTATTTGTATAAAATAAGAGTGTAACAAAAGAATGACTTGAATGTGAATAAAACAATGATGTCATTAATGTTAAAATAATGATCAACAGAAAATGCCGCCTCGCTTATTTTAAAGAAGAGAATTCTTTTGAATAAAAGAACATCTACAGAAAAAAAAAATAAAAACCAAAATTGTTATAAAATGAATAAATGAGATTAAAAGGGAAGTCAAGCGCCAAGTAGAAAACAAAACAAGGAAAAATTGAAGGTTTTCTTCTTTCCTTTTATAAAATTTATTTCAATAAACACCTCGGCTTAATGGTATAGAAAGACGGATCTTCGGTAAAGGAAATCCTCCCCCAGAGACAGATAACATGGGCAAGAAAGCCATCGCAGAAAACGGCCCAGGAAGATAATCTATCACAGACCTCTCAAACTTAGTCCACTGTCGCCATATCATTACAACATTCTACATTCATTAATATTGTTTTGGGTATTGCGTTTGAATCGATAGGATGTAACCCTATGGAAGGAAGATAACCTTCTTCATTTTATAGGAAGGTAACTAACAAATAAAATTTGTTACTGAAACAAATGCATTTCAGTTCATTTGTCACAGATAATGGTATCAGGTGTGTTCAATAAAATTGTAATTACTGATGCAGGCAGGCGCTAACGTAGCCGAGCGGTTTGAGGCGTGGTCCGCAAAGCTAATATGTGCTGTGCTGGTACTGGGTTCGATTCCCCCGGTCTAGGCCTTGGATTTTATTTAATAGTTAAAATGAAAATTTAATAGTAAAGTATGTTTGCTAGTCGCCTCTACCCACGGACACCTGAATGTGGTAGTTGAACGTACAGCTATCCTGAAAGAATAGTCATTACTTTGATTGATGCAGGTGAACAAATTAGTGAATTTAAAATGTGAGGGACTTGTCCTACAGTTGTGTTACCTTCTTTTTCTAGCCGATAAGGAGCTGTGATTGACAAGGACGGTTTAAATCAGCGTACTTCTGCAGAAAAGATAGGGGTAAATTGGTTCAAGAAGTTTAACTTACAAATCCTCGGCCTAGTTAGTACTTAACATTAAAAATTCTAGCCTTTCTGGTCGGATTACAATACGTAGTCTTGCGATTAGTCAGTGTCGAAGTGCGAAATTATTTGATCCCCATTGGACAGGATTGTAATGTTTTCGCATCCTAGTGTATTTGTCTGATTAATCCTAATTTATTATATTACCCTGGAGATGCAAAAGTGATGCTTCTTTTCACTAACTCAAAATCAAAATTTTGACACGATTCCTCTCAGTAAATGTAATAATTGGAATCAATAATCGATGATTTAATCATCTGTCAATATTTGTATTGAACATTCAAACTAATAATACTTTTAGGATATAAAATATTTAAAATATTAAGCCTAGATAGTATTTAAAGAGGATAAGTTGGATAAATTCCTGACGCCTTATTCCGAACAAAACCACAGCTATTTAGATTAGCAAGTGCTGAGCCATGAACGCTTAATTAAACAAGACAGAAGCTACTGCCACAGCTAACCCGAAACCCTAACTACTCCACCTTACTATAAACCTAACTATGTCTTGCTGAATTGAGAATTGCGCAAAATCCTTCCATTCCAGTTGTTGCTTCTTTATCATGTAATAATTCATTAGAATTTAATAAAATTTTAAAAGCAAAATCAAAATTTAAAAGTAAACCTCTGAATGACGACAATTTCAGCTGAACGGCGTTAGTATTCTTCCAGCAGACGTAGTTTAGTTCGATACCTAAGACTGACTGTATATTGACAAGAGACTAACCTGGAACCCGGATAGAGGACGGAAACGACAAGTCGTGAATAGACGTTTTAAACTACTTTCCGCAGACTACTTGACCGCAGATCAAATCTTGAGATTCTTTTAAGACCCATATGGACATACGGAGCAGAAGTTGGGGCTCAACCAAATCTTCTAACTCCAAACGCATACAGACACTACAGTCTAAAATCTTTAATCCTTAATGCACCATACTTCATCTCTAACCTTACTATTCACCACTGAACTTCACATCCGTTTTGTCACCGATCTAATAAAGTCTCGCTACGCAAATATCACCGCCTACAAGCTCTCCATCCTCATTGAACCCTTTAACTATTGGGTCTATGGGAAATTCCCAAGAAGAGAGGAGTTCCGGTAGAGTGTGATAAGCCCTCTCTTGTGCATAAATACCTCTCCTCTCTCAAGACAGGATACAAAGCGCCCTCCTAGTCAGCAAATACTAACTCGCAGGAGTTTGAAAATAAAGCTCGGACTGAAATGTCCATCTTGCTTGACTTTCTAGAACATTCATCCCACATCTTATCATGAAGAGCGAGCACTTATTTCATGAAATGTTTTTGTAGAAAAGTAGGATTCAATGAGATCTGTGAATGTGTGGTTGTTAAATTGGAGAGCGAGTTGCTGACATATCCAATTTTGGCTATGAGAGGATCAGCCTTACCCAATCCCACAAGATCTTGCTTGGAAGTCGGAATCCAGTTTTTCTCCGCTCCAGCTAACCTGCTGGAGCTCTCCGTTGATGGATGTACTGACGTCTATGTGTGAGCTTGCTGATAAGGCAGGATTGGACCTGTCGCGGTGAGCCACTGGAATAGAGCAATGGAGCTTGCTTCTAGATATAAGCTTCAAGTGAATAAGAAACCTCCGGCCAGCTAATTTGATAATATTCATCTACCCCTGCCCCTAACAATTTCGCTCCCCGAGAACAAGGATAGAGAATAAAGCCTCTCTCACTTCAATGTTGTCCAACAGCTCTTCTATGTTCACCTTCCAGACAATCATCCTTATCGCTAGAAGCGGAAGTGGCTCGTACATGACATTACAAGTCTTTATCCGATCGATTTAATCATCCCTTTTCTTTTGACGAATTAAGTATTTCTCTCAAAACTAATTCAAACACCTCTCCAGGTATTGACAATATCTACATCACCATGATGGTCAACCTGTCGGATTCAGGTTAGAGGATTCTCTGAGGTTTGGACACAAGACTAGTGAATAGTGGTTCCGTTACTGAACCCTTCCATACCTGACTCCTACCCGATCTATTGCTTATCTTCCAGTGTTGAAAAGACATTCGAACGCCTGATTAGAACTAGACTAGAATGGTGGGCAGAAAAGAATAAAAAAAGTCCCACAATATCAGCATGGCTACAGAAAGAAGCAGTTGCATTAGCCACCTTTGTCTCAGACATTCATAATTGTTTTTCTGAAAATAAGCACATAATAGAGGCGAATGTCGACCTAACTAACGCATACAATAATGTCGATATCTCAATCCTAATTAACAAAATGATTGCAATAGGAGTTCCAATCAGATATAACATGTGAACAGAACCAATAAGATCAAATTTAGTTGTTACTACATTTATTATAGTTGTAAATATTACTAATAAAATGTAAAAAAATTAGAGTAAATCTTCTATCGCTCAACTTAATGGAAAGTCAGCTCAATTTAATCATTCGAAATCTAAATTTTATTTAAAATGTACTAGCCATTTTGTAATTTTTATTCATGAAAATTTTTATATATAAATATTAACCGCTCGTAATAACTTTAAGCACTTAAATAGCCAATCAAATTCATTCATTCAATGGAAACATTGCGAATCGGTAAATGCAATAGTTACCTAGAAATTAAGAACTGTTCTTAAAAAAAGATACGATTAGGAAGAATTATTCTTTCAAACATAACTTAAGGCATACATACTACGTTTCAAGAATAGAAAAACGCGTCCCCAGGAGTATGTGAAATAATTACAATTTTAGAGGTAAAGGAATAGCTAAGTGGTTAGCGAATACTGGATTCCAACGCGAAGATCACGGGTTCGAATCCAGCTGTTAGCCCTTAGAAATCTGAGAGGATATTCTCTTCCTAGGAGCTTCATACAGCTCAACGTCTGCTGATAGACCATTGTTGTCTGTAACAGAAGAAACAACTGTAAGGAGGTCGCTCTGGTTATTGTTTAGAAAAAGCTCCGCGCGCTTTTAGAAAAAAAAAAAAATCTCTCTCTTTTCCCTTAACATCTAATTAGGTTAATGTAAATAAAGTGTGAACGTTTGAAGCTTATAACTTACTTTTTTTAGACGGTACAATGCACTTAGTGTATTTCCGTTAAATAGAATTTTTAAATCTCAACATTCTTAAATGTAACAAACAATCTTCTTCCATCAAATTGGCCCAAAAAAATTTGTAAGAAATTTCTTTTCAAAAATTAAATGAAAAATTGCAGAACTTTTTCTATAACAATACTGAAAGTGAAGAAAACGCAAAGATTCTTTACTAGCGAGTTACTAGAAATAGTTTTGCTTAAGAGTAAAAGCTTGAAAGGATAACTTGAGCCAAGAAAACTGGACTAGAGGGAATGGATACTATATTTGGGACTAATATATAAGGATTGAGGTTGGATGTACTCCCCGGGCAGCTGGAGATAGCTCGCTTCATAGCCCGCCCAGTTCGCTTTATGTGGGTCAGATTATTTAATGCTACTCTGAACAAACAAATAGCTCTATTCTAAAAGCAAGTGAAACTATATTCTTACTAAACCTTACTAATAACCTACCTTCATTAATACTTTAATATATAATATGCTAATATTAATATTTTTAATTTTTTTAAGACAGCAAAGAATTATACTTTTAAATTACAAGTCCTCATCCTCAAATCTTACCTAAAAGATCGATATTTCAGAGTCAACTGTGGAGCAGCAGACTCTGATGTCCATCTAGCCAGAGCTGGTGTTCCTCAGGGCAGTGTCCTAGGTCCTCTTCTTTATTCTTTATATACAGCAGACATACCTCAACATCCAAATACCATTCTTTCTACCTTTGCTGACGATACTGCAATCTTATCTCCTCATTCCGATCCTCTTATCGCTACACGAACTCTACAACCACTTATAGGATTTGGCTTTTCAAATGGAGAATCAAAACCAACGTTACGAAGTCAAATATTATAGTATTTACTCTCAGACGGAAAATCCTACCTCCCATCATCTTGAACCAAACTCCTATACCAACTGTGGACAATGTACCCTACCTTGGACTGCACCTAGACAAACGGTTGACGTGGAATCCCCAAACTAGACTGAAATTACAAGAAATTAACCAACGCTACAAACTTCTCGCCAGACTACTTGTCAAACGTTCGAAACTTAATCTATATAACAAAAGACTCTTATATCTACTGTTACTGCGACCTATTTGGTCATGCGGCATCGACTAAGCGTTCCAACTCACTACACCTTCAGGCATTACAGTCAAAAATACTTCGAAAACTTCTTAACGCTCCGTTCTACGAGTAGGTATCTAACCTCACACTATCCATAATGACCTCAAAATACCTTTCATTACAGATCTTGCTAACACTTGTTTCTTCAAATTTCACTCCTCTACTGCAGCTCATCCTAACCCTCTCATAGAACACCTATCTTCCTCCACATTACCAGGTAATCCTCTAAGGAGATTGAAGAGAAGATGGCCTCGTGATCTACTCTTATCGTGAGAGCAAAGCACGTTATTGGAGTGACACCACTGGGTGCCTTCTCCACTCATGATTTTCTTCTATTTCTTTTCTCTTTCACCATATTTGCTTGTTGCAACAACTGTTGCAGTGGTAAATTACAATAAAAGATTTAAAAATAAAAAAATTACAAGTACTGTATTCACCAGAAGTGAAATTTCACTCACTGAAGAAAGAAAGTTACATGCTTGAAACATTCACAGTTTATTTGTATTTTCCTGAGTAGTTACATATGAAATTAAATTTTATTGAAATTTAGAAATTTCTACGGAATAAAATCGTCAGAACTCCGCTTTTCAAATTTTGCTTACATATTTAATATTAGGAAAAGTTAATTAAAAAAGCTTTGTTATTAACAAAGAGCAAAATTCAAACAGACAAACTATCCAACATAATTTACAAAATAAATCGCCAGGACTGTGACAGTTGTTATATAGGCCAGACAAGTCAGTATCTCAAGGCAAGGGTATACCAGCATCAGTATGATTGTAAGGCAAAAAAAGACGACTATTCCACCGCGCTACTTAGACACCACATTGAAAATAAACACAATTTTGACTTCCAGAATGTGACAGTGGGCCTAGTTACCAATATTATTTTGTGCTTATTCTTTTCAATTATTTTTAATTTTTAAATTCAATCTTATATTCAGTAAAAATTTCAGATGAAAAGTTATTTTAGTTATTCTTATTTTAAGTTTATTTCAAGCAAAATCTTTCGTTTTATATAACATTACTTTTTGAATTTCATTTTTCTGTTTGTGTATTTATTTAAATTAATTTAAAATGTGGAATTAATTATATGCTTGTGTGCAATTTGTATTGGTAATAAAGGCTATTATTATTATTATTATTATTATTACTATTTTTTTTTTTTTGCGCATCAACAGCTGAGGTTATTAGCGCCCGGAGCTTTTTCCAGTGCACTGCCGGCCTCCGGACAGTGTTCTCTCGTTACAGACAACACTGTCCATCACCGGACAGTGAGCTGTAAGAAGCTCCTAGGAAGAGAAAATCTAAGGGTCAGCTGCTGGATTCGAACCCGGGACCTCCGCGTGGGAGTCCAGTATGCTAACCGCATAGCTAATCCCTTCCCTTATTATTACTATTATTATTATTATTATTATTATTAATGTGACAGTACTCGATAGGGAAAAAAGCCAGTACAAACGGAATTTTCTTGAAATGTGCCACATAGTAAAACAGACCAACACAGGTAACTTTAGGACAGACACGTCGAATTTGGCCAACTGCTACAATTTTATCATTAAAAAATAAATAGATATCCAAATTTTGTACCTAAATTATTGCTGGTTTTTTAAATTTACTTCAAATTTTTTGGTTATTTGTTATTTAGTGCATAAGGGTTATTTGGTTTTTCCTGTGTTTTGTTTTTAACGGTTTTTGTATTAAAAGAAATTTCCCAATATCTATTTTATTGTCAAAATTGAACATTGTTATTAGTCTATTGTATCTGTCCCATTGTAATTACCAAAATTCCCGTGTAAGTCCCGCTATATCTGTATATACAGGGTGTTCATTTTAAGACGGCTCAAATGCATTTCATGCTTAAACGTTTGTACTGAGCGAAAAATGGTAGAGGAAAAATTTGTTGCCTGTCACCTCTAGTTTCAGAATATGTGACTTGATTTTAGATTCCTGTCCGCATACGCGGCTGACGCGCGACCAAAAGTGAGGGTTTGCAGTTGACCCCCATTTTCATATACACAGTTTTAAAGAGTATAAAAAGTAATGAAAGAAACCGGAAACCGCAATTCGATATTTTCAAAATTAAAGGTGCTAGGCCATTTCAAAATCTGGTATTTTTAATCATATTTCAATTTTTTTAACTTGTTATCAAAGAGAAAGAAGAGCAAGCGATAGGTCATTTTTATGTATTTTTTCATCCCCTTTCTACTAAAAATATTGCCAAGGCCGTAAAGCTAGTATTTTTCTTAATATCGGGAAATAAGTCGTTTTCCGAGTGATTTTTCTAAGAAAAATCAAATGTTAAGAGCTTTAGATGTTCTCAAACATACTCAAAATGGCTAAAAAATAATTTTACATCTGTTACAAACAAGAAGGTTTAATAATTATTTGGTAATTTTGGGAGAGTTGCGTTTAATTACCAAAAAAATTGGAAACCTCCTGCCACATATTTGAGAGATCAATATCTTTCATGTAAAGGATCAAATTTATTCCTTAATTTATCAAAAAATGCACTTTTACAGCATGAACTGTGTCTTGAAAGGTGCCTCCTCAGACTCGCAAGCCAGGTTTGCCAGGAGGTTATCAACTGCTCTCTGTATCTGAAGAGGCACCTTTAAAGGCACAGTACATGCTTCACAAGTTGAGTAAAGTGCATTATTTGACAAATTAAGGTATAAGTTTGATCCTTTACATGAAAGATATTGATCACTTAAATATGTGGCAGTAGGTTTCCAATTTTTTTGGTAATTAAACGCAACTCTCCCAAAATTATCAAATAATTATTAAACCTTCTTGTTTGTAACAGATGTAAAATTATTTTTTAGCCATTTTGAGTATGTTTGAGAACATCTAAAGCTCTTAACATTTGATTTTTCTTAGAAAAATCACTCGGAAAACGACTTATTTCCCGATATTAAGAAAAATACTAGCTTTACTGCCTTGGCAATATTTTTAGTAGAAAGGGGATGAAAAAATACATAAAAATGATCTATCGCGTGCTCTTCTTCCTCTTTGATAACAAGTTAAAAAATTGAAATATGATTAAAAATACCAGATTTTGAAATAGCCTAGCACCTTTAATTTTGAAGATATCGAATTGCGGTTTCCGGTTTCTTTCATTACTTTTTGTACTCTTTAAAACTGTGTATATGAAAATGGGGGTCAACTGCAAACCCTCACTTTTGGTCGCGCGTCAGCCGCGTATGCAGGCAGGAATCTAAAAATCAAGTCACATATTCTGAAACTAGAGGTGACGGGCAACAAATTTTTCCTCTACCATTTTTTGCTCAGATTAACCGTTTAAGCATGAAATGCATTTGAGCCGTCTTAAAATGAACACCCTGTATATATACCTGCTTCTCCAGTTCTGGCTCTTAGTTTCTGTAACTCAACCAACGCGCATAGCCACGTAAGTTTCAATAATTATAAATAATTTATTTTACTGTTTATTTTTGTATTACTGATTTTCTATGTTACTGACTCTGTAAATTGTTTTGTATTTGTAATATCCAGGCCCTGAAGAAGACAATATATTTGTCGAAACGTTGGCAAAAAGACGAGTTTGTTTTTTATTTGACCGATTGCTCGCCAATCTTGAATCCTTAGTTTAACAATTTACGGTCACGAAACCTATATATTCAAGAAAAGTTAATGTTGCGTATTATACGAGGTATGTTCAAAAAATAAGGTGAATTTTCAAATTTCGCGGGCTACGTACATTCGAATTTCGATTGTCTTTTTTTTTTATGTTGGTACACTTGTCTCGAACATATTTTCAAAGTTGTAGCTATATAGCATGTTTAGTTTGTATGCTAGAGGCATAAATAAGACAAGTGTTTTGCGAGTTCGGCGATTTTCTTCTGTCGAAAAAAATGGATCAACGAATTTGAATCAAATTTTGTGTAAAAAATGGAATTAAGTGCTCAAAAACACTTGAAATGTTGAGAGTGGCGTACGGTGAGAGTACTCTGTGTCAAAAAAATGTTTACAAGTGGTACAAGCTTTTCACAGAAGGTCGAGAAGATGTGAATGACGACGCTCGCCCTGGACGCCCCAGCACATCAACAACCGTTGAAAATGTTGAGAAGAATCGTCGAATCACAATTAGAGAAGTTGCTGAGGTTGTCGGCATATCGGTTGGCACATGTCCTGCAATTTTTTCGGAAATTTTGGGCATGAAGCGTGTAGTAGCGAAGTTCGTTCCAAAATTGTTGAATGACATTATCATGTCTCAGCCACCGTATTCACCAGATTTGGCGCCCTGCGACTTTTTCCTGTTCCCATGATTGAAGAGACCCATGAAAGGACGGAGATTTGCGACGATTGAGGAGATAAAAACCGAATCGCTGAGAGAGCTCAAGGACATACCAAAAAGTGCATATCAGAACTGTTCCGAGGATTGGAAAAAACGCTGGCACATATGTATTATATCTGAGGGGGACTACTTTGAAGGAGACAAAATAAAAATCGATGAATAAATAAATATTTTTTAAGAAAAATGAAAATTCACCTTATTTTTTGAACACACCTCGTACTTAAGAGAATTGACAACTGTTTTTTTCGGCCAGAAGTCATCTTGTTCTTTGAGCGTTACTCCCTGGTGATAGCTACAACAGGTTACTAGTTTCAAGAAATGGTAATGAAATTTAGTAGAAGACTCAACCAAACCAGGTTGAAAGAAAGTAGTGAGCTTCTTCTTCTGGGTTCCGAGACACTAAGGAAACCAAGATAATGTAAGTAGACAGACGAGGTGGCGAAGCTCAGGAGGGGATTCTATCAAACTTTGTTGCTAATCTCTGGCAGAGAGTGGGAATTAGAAGAAATGCTGCCAAAATAACTCTAGCGGAGACATTTATAAAGTATGTTGGGCTTATGGTTTCTTTTTGGATCATCAACTGGAGCTGGAAAGATTGTAAAAAGACTGTGAAGTTAATTTAGGGAGCTCTGTGTCAATAGTGTGGAAGATTCGTACAGAGGCGGATACAGAGGCTTTATCACAACATTGTTGGGGCGTCTGACTTCTGTTTTTCAAGCAGAGGTCACGGCCACTCTAGAGTGCTGCATGCTGCTAGTAATAAAATAGATGAACAGTTTGATATAGTGATTAGCAGTGAAATAAGAATTTTCTCAGATATTCAGCCTGTCTTGAGGGCCCTCATCTCAGTTGTTGAAGAAATTCAGAAGAAGAGTTAATGAATCAGACCATAAAGAAAAGTAGTGAACTTTTTCTAGGTAAGGAATTCACGTTAATGAAAAGGTAGAGTGTTGTCAAAGATGGGTTTTATTGAACTACGACCTACGACCTCAATTGTTTCGTGAATATGCGACATTGGTCTATATATACTCGTATATATATGTATCTCCTTAACAAAAACTTACAGTTTAAAAAGTAAGTATAAGGGTTGATTAAACGCCAAAAGGTACACAAATCAGCAAGTGCCCAACATTTCATTAATACTTCATTGACATTATTTAAGTAATTTTACTGCATTAACTTTTCCTTCACAATTTTTTAGATTTTATTAGATGTCACAGACCCTTATGCTGGCCGTTTTCATCTACAAAATATTTGTTCAAGTAGCAAACCATTGAACTTAGATTGAATGTAATATCTATTTATCTATAATAAACAAACTACAGTCGAGCCTCTCCATAACGGACACTGGCGGGGGAAAGCAAAGTGGCCGCTATTTGGAGGTGGCCGTTAGAAGGAGGGAGGCAAGTTTCATAATGAAAATATATGGGTTTTTTTTCCAAACATCTATTTAAAAATTGTTTATTATTAATAGATTTACGTACATAATTGCATAATTATTTAGCTATATGATATGCATCAAATTTTTCTTAATTATCCAAAAAAATTATCAAAAAACTACATATTATTGACTTAATTAATAATTTTTATAATAATCATCACATTTATTCATAACAACAATAATTTATAACTTTCGGCAAGTTGACGATGGCTCGATTTGGTTTTTGCAAAATCTCCCAACATATTTATTTTCTCTTCTAGAGTTAACCACTTTCGTTTGAGAGATATATCGGAAAAAATAATATTGTTCGTCCAAAGTTATATTGAAAAATGATTAAAATGGTACAAGTTGTATGGAGCTTATATGGGAAACTTTAGGGAAAACCAGAAAAAAAAAAAAAAAAAAAACTTGAGAGGGGATAATTCTTTTTATCACCGCGTCAAACCAACTTTTAATAATAAGGTGGTCATTGGTGGGAGGTGAAACATATAATCCGTTCCCCAAAATCAATGTCCACGGTCGTTATGTAGAGTGTCCGTTAGACGGAGGTTCTTGAAAGTGTATAGGAGTAAAAACGGGGAAATCCAAAAACTGCCCATAAATGGAGGTGGCCGCTAGTGAGAGTGTCCTTTATGGGAGGCTCGACTGTATTAATCACAGGTTAAAAAAAAAAAAATTATAAAAAATTTATGAGGGTAAAAAAATTCAAAAACTTTTTAAAAAATGCTTACACCAACAGACATCAATGATTTTGTTTATTTTATTTATTTATTTTTATTTTTAAATAAAAATCGACGGTTTAAGTTCATTCTTCGATTAAACTAATTGTTATTTTATGAAGTAGTTAAGCGTTTTTAATAATAGTAATTAATATAATAATTAATCTGGCTTTATAGAAAATTATACAGGGTGTTCAGCATAAGACTACGGTAACTTCGGGAGGGATTCTGGGCATCATTTGCAACAAAAAATTCCATATAAACTATGGCTCGATTCGGCTCCGTTTTATAGATATTTTTAATTTTATGTTTTTTCAAGGTGTTACTACTTTTTAGCAAAACGTTGTCTATATTTCTCAAACTATTAAAGCTACAGCTATTTTAATAAGCTCATTAGAAAGAAGGTTAAATTTCCTTTTAAATAAGCTAATTTGTATTCCAAAATAATAATATCAAGTATTTTACCTTGTGGCCCAAACATAAGAAATAGCAAGTTTCTATTTTTTTCCAAAAACTTTGACTTCATTTTTTCCAAAAACATTTTATATGAAAAAACCGTGCACTATTCAGGAAAAACATCTACATACGATCACCTTTCGAACGGTATACAATAATTGGGGTTATGTTAAAATTTGATGCAGAAATCTGTTATTAATTGCAAAAAAGTAGGCCTCAAAACAGCGTCCGCATTATGAAAGGAATTCACCTACCATAAGAATATAACTGATTAGAATCATCAAATCCAGTACGATTTTTTGCAAACTTGTAATTTAATAATTAATTAATTAAGAACTATATTCAAAAATATAAAATTTACATTATAAATAATAAAATAAAATAAAAAGAAGAAAATGGTGCATGAGGTTAAATGAGGGTTAGGTACCAATTTCGAAAGAAAGGATTTTCGTTTAACGAGTTTAGATCTGTGTTATTCTTTAGTTTATTAAAGAAATATGCCAAATAATGTGAATAAATCATCATTTTGAACTACTCAATAAACTCTTGGAATTAACAGGTTGTGAAGAGCTAATGAATAAGCCGAACACAGGAGATTGTAGAGAGCTAATGAATAAGCCAAGAACTTATTACTCGCTATAATCTCCAAGTTAAAAACTGACATGTTTTATCCTAATACGGCTTATAAAAACAAATAAATACAACAAGAAGAAAAGATAGTTTGGGCCACAATTTGAAATACTTAATATTATTATTTTGGAATACAAATTAGCTTATTTAAAAGGAAATTTAACCTTCTTTCTAATGAGCTTATTAAAATAGCTGTAGCTTTAATTGTTTGAGAAATATAGGCAACTTTTTGCTAAAAAGTAGTAACACCTTGAAAAAACATAAAATTAAAAATATCTACAAAACGGAGCCGAATCGAGCCATAGTTTATATGGAATTTTTTGTTGCAAATGATGCTCAGAATCGCCTCCCGAAGTTACCGTAGTCTTATGCTGAACACCCTGTATAGTTTTCTTCAATGATTCTGCAGTTTATTTCATCTTTTCTAATAGTTAACATTATTTATTTAATATTGCAATAATTCATTTTGTCTATTCTATTGATTACACTTACATTGATTTTTAATGTTTATAATGTCAAAATATTTTCGACTAATAATTTAATTTAAGCATTATTTAATCCCAAAAATTGAATTATTAATTTAAGTAACGAAGTTTAATTAGGAATTCTAATATTCACATTTTAAGCAGTGGAAACGAAAAGTAAAATAAAGCCTAAAATTGTACAAGAACCATAAAAAAATAAAAATAAAAGCATTTAATTATAAAAAAAGTTCAGATAATTTCCCGATTTTTTTTTTAATTTTTAATTTTAATTCAAGAAACAAGACCTTTTGTACGGCTTAATTAAAAAGCGTAGAAATGACAAGCTCAATCTTTAATTAGAATGAAAATTACAATTTTTTATAATGGCTTTTTTAAATTATAATTTCATAACAACTTTAAAGTTTAATTTTATTAATTACCCTAATTATTTCTTTATTTCAGGAAGATGGGATGTTAATTTAAAAATAAATAAATAATCCTTGGTTCCGATCATGAAAAATGTTTACATAATTGGCAGGTTCGCGTACAAAACCCTAACATAAATAAAGAGGCCAGGTTAATGTATTAATAATTATATTCTTTATTTTAAAAAAATATACAAATTCCAATATATTTCGTAAAATATATACAAACACTTTACAAAGATGTTTATAGATTTACATGAACTAAAATACTTTAAATGGTTAAACAAATAATAATAATAATAATAATAATAATAATAATAATAATAATAATAATAATAATAATAATAATATAAGGAGGGAAGGGATTAGCTATGGGGTTAGCATACTGGACTCCCACGCGGAGGTCCCGGGTTCGAATCCAGCAGCTGACCCTTAGATTTTCTCTTCCTAGGAGCTTCTTACAGCTCACTGTCCAGTGATGTACAGTGTTGTCTGTAACGAGAGAACACTGTCCGGAGGCCGGCAGTGCACTGAAAAAAGCTCCGGGCGCCAATAACCTAAGATGTTGACGCGCCCTAAATCATAAAAAAAAAAATAATATAAGGGAAGGGATTAGCTATGAGGTTAGCATACTGGACTCCCACGCGGAGGTCCCGGGTTCGAATCCAGCAGCTGACCCTTAGATTTTCTCTTCCTAGGAGCTTCTTACAGCTCACTGTCCGGTGATGGACAGTGTTGTCTGTAACGAGAGAACACTGTCCGGAGGCCGGCAGTGCACTGGAAAAAGCTCCGGGCGCTAATAACCTCAGCTGTTGATGCGCCAAAAAAAAAAAAAAATATAAGGGAACGGATTAGCTATGCGGTTAGCGTACTGGACTCCCATGCGGAGGACCCGGGTTCGAATCCAGCTGCTGACCCTTAGATTTTCTCGTATTAGGAGCTTCTTACAGCTCACTGTCCGGTAATGGACAGTGTTGTCTGTAAGGAGAGAACACTGTCCGGAGGCCGGCAGTGCACTGAAAAAAAAAGCTCCGGGCGCCAATAACCTTAGATGTTGACGCGCCTTAATACATTAAAGTAATAATAATAAGCAGAAGAAAATGAAAACAAACAGAAAATATCCACTTCTAACTTATGTACATACGAAACCAAAAATAATAAATAAAACAGTTAATGTAAATGGTTTTGAAACTCAAAAGAGCACAGAATAAGGACGAGTGGAATCAATCGATCAAAGTTCAATGAGCAATCGCTTCCGTCTTGTTACAGGAGTAAATCTCTTTTCAAGTCCACCGTAATAGATAAGTGAGGCGGACTGTCCAATCGCCGGTGTTCTACACAGGAGTGGAAACAAAACATACTCTCCTCGAGTGTTTAGTCAGGTCAGGTTATTAAGCAAGTTCTTTTAAAGTCAATCTTTATCTTCTTTCCACACATCCACTGACGCCTTCATACATAACCTACACAATTCTCTGGACAGAATTACAGATGGTATCCAGTTTCATACTGCAATATCTCGTAGATTTATTAAATCTATGTTTAGAAGAACCAAAAACATGAGTGGGGAACTGTGCTACTCTTGAACCTAATAACCACTTGAACGGAATTTTACCACCAACACTTCTACGAATAATAATAATAAATAATAAACAATGAGGGCACCTATTTTGCTCTCCGCATGGGCATATCATTCAAAATTGTCTATGGTTTCCATTGCTAGTTTAAACAAATGCTTCACTTGAAACTCAAAACAGCTAACGGTTAATTAAAAACCTGTCACATCCAAGTCGAGAAGCTTTGTTTTCTATAGGAATTAAGTCTTAGTATAATAGTATAAGCTTGTAATGACTGATTTTCTCCAATTATTGGCGAATGTCTTGCAAGGAAAAAAAAAGAATTGTTAAATAATAAAGCACGTTTTGCATGAAGCAAATTGATATCGTTACATTATAATTACAACCACATTTTACTCCGTAATGAGTGCGTATTTAATTTAGGCATTTAAACTAATCGTTTTCTTAACGTTTTTGCGAAACCATAGTACATTATCTAAATATACGGTGTCGTGTATTTTTTTTGATCAGCTTTAACGTTATTATTATTTTGTAATAAATAATTCTTAATATCCTTGTTAAGTAGGAGGAAAATTAAAAATAATAAATAAAATTGCCAAATAACGGGTTTCTAGAATATTCTAAATAATAAAAGAAAACGCGAAAATAGTTGGCCGATGAGTTAAAATTAAGACAAGCCTATCTACCTCTTTAGACATTTCTAAAACACCTTTTTTTCACAAGATAAACCCAACTGAAATCACATTACAGCAGGCTAAATGCAATATTTATACGTTTATTAAACGTAATACATTCCAAAAAGCAGGCATTTGCCACCAATACCAGTGCAAGAACGTAGAATGTTAGCCTCATATCGTTTAGTCCCCCTCTACACCAAAAACAAAATAAACAAAAGGTATAGAAATATTAATTCTGTAGAATGACCTCTACAGACACAATCAGCAGGAATAGTGAAAAATTAAATGGAATGATAATTAGCTTTTGAAGTACAATGAATAAAGCAAAACAAATAATAAATTTCATTTGTTCTAATAACATCATAATACATATGAAAATATGGCTGGTTATTCTGGATTTAATTGAATAATGTTTTGTTTGTTTGTCAATAAATGTTTTGATTTAATAGACATTGTACAGCAATAATTGTTACTTAGAAATTGCAAATTTAGGAAAATCATATGTAATACTTATAAGATAAACCCAACTGAAATCACATTACAGCAGGCTAAATGCAATATTTATACGTTTATTAAACGTAATACATTCCAAAAAGCAGGCATTTGTATTAGGGTAAAATAAAATTCTAAAAAGTTAAATTTAGGAAAGCAATACAGGGTGTCCCAAGCTATATGGATAACGACTTTTTCTCGGAAACTAAGATAGCTAGAAAAAAACTAAAAAATACGTGTTCCCTTAGTTTTTTGTTAGAAATCCAAATTTAATTTGTAAATATTTTTCGGTGCTTCCAGAAGCGAGATACAGGCACCTACTTCAGTTTTTCAAATGGGGAGGTGTGGTTTTTATTTCAAAAATGGATTCCTCTATTTTTTTAAAGAAAAATTTACTTGAACGGTTTTTTTCTGTGAGCGATATTTTAGAAGTTATGAATGAAAACATGATTCTTATAAGAAATTTCAAAATGATATTATAACGGTTTTTTGATTGAATAAGAAGAAAAGTACTATTTTATTATAAATTTTACTCCTCAATAATATTACAGATCATGCTCGAATTGGCCTCCACCATTAGAGATGCATAGACATGCTGTTTCCTGCCAATTGTCCCTTACTGCCAAAGAAATAGATTCGGCTTTAACCGACCTACACGTATCTATTATTCTTTGCTTTAGTTCATCTACAGATGCCAACCCGGCTTGATTCTGATGCACCTAGATTTAGAAATGCTTTTAGATAAGCAGAAATAAGGAAAGAAAGAAAAAAAGTTATGAATAATCACCTTGTTTTTCAGGTCCCCCCAAAGGAAATAGTTCATAGGTGTCAAATCCGGTGAGAGAAGTGTCACTGAATCGCCCCCTGTGTCGATATAACACCATCAGGAATGTAAAGAGATATCTCGGTAGACAATTTGATGGGCATGTTATATCGACACGGGAGGCGATTCAGTGGCCACCTCGTTCACCGGATTTGACACCTACTTCTAAATCTAGGTGCATCAGAATCAAGCCGGGTTGGCATCTGTAGATGAACTAAAGCAAAGAATAATAGATACGTGTAGGTCGGTTAAAGCCGAATCTATTTCTTTGGCAGTAAGGGACAATTGGCAGGAAACAGCATGTCTATGCATCTCTAATGGTGGAGGCCATTTCGAGCATGATCTGTAATATTATTGAGGAGTAAAATTTATAATAAAATAGTACTTTTCTTCTTATTCAATCAAAAAACCGTTATAATATTATCATTTTGAAATTTCTTATAAGAATCATGTTTTCATTCATAACTTGTAAAATATCGCTCACAGAAAAAAACCGTTCAAGTAAATTTTTCTTTAAAAAAATAGAGGAATCTATTTCTGAAATAAAAACCGCACCTTCCCATTTGAAAAAATGAAGTTGATGCCTGTATCTCGCTTCTGGAAGCACCGAAAAAAATTTACAAATTAAATTTGGATTTCTAACAAAAAACTAAGGGAACACGTATTTTTTAGTTTTTTTCTAGCTATCTTAGTTTCCGAGAAAAAGTCGTTATCCATATAGCTTGGGACACCCTGTATATGAAATTTTTTGAAGCGATTTCTTTTAGGATTTCTCGCACTACGGAATGTTTACTTTACTATGTTTCTCACACATTTATTTTAATTTAATTTAAATTTAAGATGTTGTCTAAAGAACGTGTTTATAACTAGAAGGAACAATGCAATTTGTACTTTCGAACAGACTTATAAAGCAGAACTGATGATAGACCAGCTCTTACCACAGTAAGAAATAGTTATGGCTATAAGCTTCAAGCTCATCGGGTAGATTGGGAAGTGGTTTAAGAAAAAACCTTTTTTGGCATCATCCCCTTAAGTAAATTCAGCGCTACGTCTCAATCATCACTTTGTTTCTTTCTAGCATCCGTTCAAACAATCAGCCACGTCTACCTCTTGCTTACAAATCATCAATTCATATTTAATCATTCCTTTTCTTAATTAAGAAATAAATTAAGTTAGTTTGTAGGTTGTATTTATAAGATAAAATATAAAGAAGTATGTTCCTTAATTAAAACTGTCTGGTAGGACAAGGGTTGATCGTCAAAAAACTGCAAACTGTCAAAAACACCCAGCTTTGACAATGTTTTTTTTTTCTCTTTTTCTATAAAAGATAAAATTTCCAAATTTTCTTTAAAATATAAGGCCAATCATAGTTTGTAAGTGCAATTTTTTGTATTTTGCAACATCGCATAATTTGTAAATCATCTATCATGTCGTAATCATTTACAAATCACATTTCTCACAATATCTCTTCTAATAGTTCCGCGCACCAGTGTACACATAAATTCTCAAGAAGGTGATAAAACTGCTAGAAATCAGAAGGAAGAGTACCATTAGCCTTTGGCTGAAATTGCCAGAACCAAAAGGTCGCTACTCCAAAACGATGCACCACACAGACATACAAACAGGACATTTGCAGCCTGAGAAAGCTCATGAAACGCCAGTTTAGATTTAACGAAAACAGAGAACAGCGTTGCAAGTGTTATTTTGGGTGTACGGCTTTTGTTTTTATCGTTGTGATTTTGACTATCGGCGAACGAAAATTCCTGCAGACCTGTCAATGAGTAGGGTTACCTTATGGTTGGTTTCCTAAAGACCTAGAAACTAGTCACAAAAGTGACTGTGAAGGTCAATAAGGATTAAGGAAAGTATACTCTGCTGGAGAGGCTATGACGGTAAAGAGGCACTCCAATTTAATTCTATAAAGGCAGGAATGAAAGTTAAGTTGAGGAAGATTACTGCTCCAAGTTACCAAGCATTACCTCTTAAGGCAGCATCTAAATAGAATGGGACAAGCTGCGAAACCCACAGTGTTGGAAATACTGCCAGGGTGAGGGAGCCCTAACTCCAAAACCATCTTCTTAAATGTAATCAATCTGTGAAACTGCTAGAGTTGGAGCTGTAATTAACATTGCTTCAGTAAACCCATTGGGTCGCAACGACTAATTAGCTATCTTCCTAAACCATGTGCCTTCATGACAATAACAACAATAATTGTGTGAGCTATTCACAGCTGTTTGTTAGTGAATGGTTCATCGCTAAACTGGTTCCTGAACATTAATAAATTAATTGTCTTAAAGTTCAATTCTTCTTGCCCAAAAAAGTCACCAACCTTCCATGATCTATCTTAATAACTCCCGTATCTTAACAATAAAATATTTTTTAGCTGCCAATCTTATAGCAACAAAGGGAGACAAACAATAGAGGTTATTATTTTTTTTTTTAAAGAAATACACAACACTCAATGCTCTTTTAAATTCTAAGTTTACATTGGTAAATACGTTAGTAAGCGAAGACTTATCTTAAAGTGCTTTCGCGGGTTCCCGTTTCCTGTTTCCGTGGAAACAATCGATCCCAAATTGCGCGCGCGCGGGCTACAGAACACTATAGAAGTATAGAAGCGCGCTGGTTAGCCAAATATTTGTATATTTATAACAAATTAATTCACTAACCATTTGAAATTAATTTTTCTTCTTTTAATAGAAATTAATTTAATTTTAAAACAAAAAAAAAAATACAAAATTAAAATGTTTTCAAATTTCAGTTTCTATTGTCATTAAAGATTGTCTTTGTTTATTTGATTTTTTAATTAATGGAAATATTTTTAAAATTTTCTTTTTAGCCCTTATTAAGAAAATATTGTAAGGAGTTACAGGAGAGCGACCCCGCCCAATGCGGTAGTTACAGGAACCGTCCAGGGTGCCTTCTCTAAGGTTATCCTTCCCTTACAATTTTTCCTATTATAACTTACATATACATTTAATTACTTTGTTTTTAAATTAACAACTTGTTTAATAATAAGCAACCAATTAGAACTATATTATCACTTCAATAATCCGCAAAGTTGAATACGATAATTAACGTAACCCACTTTTTACGAATCTCACATTATTATTGAAAACTTTTTAAAATAAAATAATCCAATTCTATTCATATTTTAACACCCATTCGAGAAAAAACTGCCTCAAAATACATTTGAATGTGTGTTTATGTTTATATCAATCATTCTTTGGAGGAAAATAAAGAGGCTCGAAACTCAAATTTTGACTCTATTTTATTGAAATTAATTAAGCAAACGAATGAATTGAATTTCTTTTTTTCAGTAAAACATTTAAATGTAATAATTTGCATTCAAAAAATAATCTTTAGTTAATTACGTTAAATGAGTGTTAAATAATAACGAATTTAGTTATTTAAAATTCCTAATGATTTAAAATTTAATCTAAAAAAAAAATAAAATAAATAAATGAAACCTTATAAGGACTACCAATCCCCTGTGCGCACTTCAAAGAAGGTTATCCCAACGAGATTTCCTACCTTTAAGTTTATGTAAAAAATAATTTACACGCAACAATTTATAATTACAGCGAATTATGCGAGGCGATTGAAAATTTAAATAAATGAATGAAATTAAAAAAAAATAAAATAAAATTAAAGAGCGCATTGCGTAAAGAGTGATGAAGTTGAAAAAAAATCGAACAATTTATAGTCGCAATATCTTCATTGCGCATCTCTCTGACGTAAATAAAAATAAATTATTTGAGTTTAAAAGAAAAGAAAAAAGAAAAATTTAGATATTAATTACAGTTTATTTATATTTATATCCCATTTTTGGTATCTTATTTTGTAACGGATCTGTTAATGCTGCTGTTATTTAACTTAAAAAAAAAAGAATATTTATTAAAAATAAAGCAAATGATAAAAGGCTACAGAGTTGTGGGAAAACAAAAAAATGTAATATTGTTATTGGGACTCTGAAATGCTGGTTGTATTATTACAACTGGGAGGTGCGAGATTATTGCGGGTCGAGTTCAGCTGGTCCTTCAGGGGCTAACCAGGTCTATACACCCGCTCCAAATGGGAAAACTCACTTCACAGCTTTCTTTTAATAAACAGTCCATGTTTATGTAATATTGATTTCTATTTATTTACAAGCATAACTTCTGAGGTTAAGTTTTCAAATTTAATTGTAAATTAAATTGTAAGCTGGTGACTAATGGGTAGGCAACTTGGGATTATCATTAAAGAAATTAGAATAAAATTTACTTTGTTAAAGTAAATAAATCTAATTCTAATTCAATATTATTTTATAAGGGCCAAAGGGTTCACCGAACTAACCCGCAACACTTCGCAAAAAAAAAGGGACAAAAATTTAAAAAAAATTCACACCGCAGCTAAATGAAAAACTTCCGAATAGTCCACCAAAATCTCGTATCAATTTTCCATTTTCTAAAAGAAAAATTGTTGATTCAATCATTCTTTTTACTTTTATTACTTCTTCCTTGTGTTTGTTTTTTGAGTAAAAGTAGAACTATGATGGAAGGTTTTTGTTTGTATATAGTACTTACGTCGGTGCATTGGTATTGGTGATCATCGCCCGTCAGTATGAAGGCTCATGCCGTGGTCTGACACTTGGCTGGCTTTGCACAGTACTGAACCCCGGCCGACGGTCGCACGCCCTTTGTCGATACCGCCCCTAACGGAACCCACACACAACACACACCCATACCCTAAAAATACGTTAGGTATAGATGGTTACAGACGTTTAACTTATCCAGGATAAGTTAAAGTTAACAATTTATTAAGAAATAAATATTATTTTCATTTATTGTTTTTAAATTTTGCATAAAATAAATGGGAAAAATAATAATAATTTGTTGTTAGCTCTTTAATTAAAAATGTACAGCTAACTCTGCTTAGAGTTAGTTCTTTTTACAAAAAGAGAGTGGCTTCAAGATTGATGGAGGTACATCGCAGAAACAAGAGATGCGTTGAAGTCACATATTTATTTATTTATTTATTTATTTACAAGACGGGCAATCACCCAGTTACAAAGAAATATAATTTAAAATAACATTTAATAATAACTCAATATATAATAATTATAGAATATACATATATCATACATTTATACATATATATATCATAGAATAGAAATAAAGATAAAATAGAAATAATATATACACATAATTTACTTAATAGATAAACAAAATACTTCAAAATATGTACTATAAAATATACTTTAAAAATAGAAACTTTACTCAATTAATAAATCTTTACATCACAAATAACAGGTAAGTTTTCCCTAGTACCAATCACCGCAAAATCAGCTATTTAACAAATGTTTCAACTCGATCATGTTGGTGTTGAATATATCAAAATCAGCGGGTAGATGATTAACTTGATCCGCAACTCTTGGAAAATAACTGAACTTACGATAATTGGTGCCATGGCACACTTTAGAAAACACTTGTTTTTGTCAAGTACCGTTTGTTGACACGTGAAAATTTAACAATGATAAAAGTTCAGGGCAGTTTATATTATTATTTAGAATTTTGAAAATAAAATTTAAGTCTGTGGCTTGTCTACGAAACTGTAAAGTACTCAAACCAGTAAATTCCATTACGTCATCGTACGGTACCTCCGTCATGACTTTTGTCTCTCGATACCAGAGCAATCTTAGGAATCTTCTTTGAAGTGATTCAAGTTTGTTGACGTAAGTTTTCTGATAAGGAGACCATAAAGCAGAGCAGTACTCAAGAATAGGTCGCACCATTACTTTGTAAAGGATAATTATGGTTCTGACATCTTTAAAGTTTCGAGTAGATCTAGATATAAAGCCAAGCATTTTATTTGCCTTTGTGACTATGGAGTTCATGTGGAGGTTGAATGAAAGGTTAGCACAGAACGTAACACCAAGGTCCTTCACTACATTAGATCTACTTAGAGTTGAAGCATGAAGAGAATAATCGAAGTTTGTACACGTCCGACTACGATGATAGGATACTACCTTACATTTAGAGATGTTTAGGCTCATATCATTTTCATCGCACCAAACACTCAGTCTATGAAGAGAGTTTTGGAGGAGGAGAAAGTCATCCGCAGAGTTAATGGCAGTATAAATATTGAATAAATATTGGGCCCAGCAGTCTTTTTACCTTTCCACAGAATACGCACAAAAAATAAATAAAAAGTACAAGAAAGAATTAAAAAAAGTCAATTTAAGATATATATATTATTTTAAAAGATATTCAATACTCCGGAACATATTATATTTCCTTAAATATATGAATACATATAAGACAATATGTATTGTTTCAACTAAAGTGTAAGTAAACTAAATATGGACGGTGGCAACTAACGAAAATTCTTCAAGATAAATATTAATCACTAAATAAAATCGAAAGCCTGGACCGGGGGAATTGAACCTACTAACCAGCAATAAATCTAAGCTTTGCGGGTGTTGTCTTTAACCACTCGGCTATCGTAGCGCCTTACATGTATGTTAATAATAACAGCAATTTTAATTTCGCTGATCGTTGCAATTATTTGTTTTTTTTACATTCCTGACTGGTTTCATATTTTCACCACCAGAGATTAATTATTAATAAAACTTTAACTATATTTTCGTACCACTCTTCTTTGAGTCAGCAAATTTAGTACGAAACGGAAACAAGATTAGGGGTCATATTTACTGCACCAAACTAATTAATCAGTAAAGGATAAATATCTGAAACTGGTCAGGAATGTTTAAAAAAATAATTGTTCGCCAATTCGGGTAAAATAAAATCTGTTCTTGTTTTAGACAGAAGGTCTAAACGCGAGAACCTATTGTCTTAGATTGAAAATGAATGTGTTCTGATTGAAACATCTTAGAAATACGTAAAAAAGAAGCTTTGCATTTTTATTGGACCCTGAATAAGAAAGTTTTGTTATAAATAATTTAGAAGATATTCATCAGTCTACAAATTAAATAATAGTAATAGTAATAATTCTTATCATTATTTGAAATACTTGGGTCAGGGAGAGACAAGCGATGGATGAACTTTTATGAAACCAAAAGAAAGAAGAACGTTTACAAACGTATGCTAACGAGTATAGGTGGAACGTGGTTTCTAGAATTCGGTAGCGTTAGAATATTCAATTACAGCCCTATACAGCTCTTCTGCTGAAATTTATTTGTAAGAGAATTCATGTTCCCAGTGTGTTTCTTTTTCAGGCTCATCTTTTTCAATTCTCGTAGAATACTTGATGTTTAGGAACCAGGTATTTTTTTAAAATTTCAATGTATACGCATTCAGTAGCACGTCTTTATTTTTACTAATGGTGCTGCAGTCCCGACAAGATGAAGGTTGCTCCAGCTGAAACTTTTGCGGCAAACTATTATGGGGCATTTTATCGAAGACTCATAAAAACTGTTAACGATTCCTTCACTCTCATCGCGCTCAATTTCCAAAGGTTAAAATGGATATTGCTGCATTTATTGGTGTAGTTTTTTTAAAGAAACCTCTGTGAGACCAAAAGGATCTTCTACATCACAACCGATTTGTGTTGGATAAGGAATGGGACAGGATTAATGGGGTTATCGTTGAAATTCTTTCCTTTTCTTGATTAACATGCCTTCAACTCTGGTTAGTATGTAATCAAATGTTGAAATAGACATTCGAAAATACGCATGAAACTTGCCAGGTTGCTTCCCCGAAGTTCTTGGTACAAATGATGGAATTCAGCTTGTTCGTGTCAAGTCCTGTTTATATCATGTACACTGCAGCTCCTGCTTCTAATCTGCTGAAAATACCAAATTTTCAAGGAAGAATTTTCGTATACAATAATTCCTCGTCGAAAGGAAAAACGCGACTAAACTCGTCACTATGTGCATACGACTCTTTGCTCGTTGCTCATCGCTCACTCTGATTTGAAGCAACTACTCGCTTTGCTCGCCACTCCACTATTCTTCCAGCCTAAGTTTGCAGATCGCATTTACTGCACTGTAACTTGCAAAATTTAGAAGTATTTTGAAGTATAATACTTATTTACATTATTGAATTCCAAATATGTTAACAACTTTTGATACATGTTTAACTCCTTAGTGCTAGAAAACATCGTTGATTTTATCCTGCACAGCTGAATTCTTTTTGTATTCCTGCGGTTTAATCCGTCATCAGCGGTTGTTCAATCAGATTGCTGTTGAAGAATTTGACTTCAACTATCTCTCCATCTCATACTGCACTTGATGGTATTACCAACAACTGTTAGAAGTACAAACTACTGACGCCAACGCGACTGTCGGATCACTATTTATATCAGTTTATTCTTCATACAATTATTTTCGCCACTTTAAATAGTTTTAATATCTTAGAGAAGCTGCAGTCTATTATGCAACAATTTACTAGATTTGTTAAAGGTGTATGTTCATGATTTTTTTTTAATGCAATTGCATGCAATTTAAATTCAGCTTCTGTCATGAAATTTTTACGTGAACTGCTTACATATTGGTAATTCTTTAGCAAAATTAGTATTAAACTATTCTGCACTATTAGGTGCATTGCCAGATACTTTCTATCTTAGTTTACTAATTTCTACGTAGCTTTTTTTAGTGCATTAAAATTGTCCTTTTTAGTTTCATTTTGCCTCGCTTCAAGTATTCAACTAATTTAGTTGTCTATATATAACAGCCTTTTCGGTACCCTGAATTAAAATGTGACCTCCAAAAACAACTAGAATCTGTGAAATTTTAGTTGATTGCATAAAACGCTGGTCTAATTCTCGAACGTTTAGACTTCGTTTATTCGAAGAGCTAATAAATCAAACTGTTATGGTGATTCAAAGGTACACTAAATTATTAGTATTTATAAAAGATTAATGAAAACTATATTTTATTTAAAAAAAAAAAAATTTTAGGTTAGCACAACCTTTAACTACTTTACAATAAGCAGGCTGAGAGCGAACCACGCGGTGTGCGGATCGTATCTTCACAGGATCAACAAAAGGTCCTCTCCTCTTTGCGTAGATTGTAATGAGGAGGAGGATTTCAAATATACAATAATGATATGTCCACGTTATGTGGTAGAAAGGAAACGAATGTTTGACGATATATACAGGTATTTAGATGCACCATTTCGCTACGAAGGCATAATATTCTCCACCAACATCTATGTGTTTAAGTCTATAGCAGAGCTAGCAATGAAATATGAATGTATTTAAAAGTTATAGCCGATTAAAATGAATGGAAGAAAATGATTAGGGAAGGATTACGTGATTTTAATTTCGGTTAAGCTATAAGGATGGCAGGAGCACAGAGTACTGCTCCCCATCCATTAGCTGTAGTTTATGTAAATAGCGGTATATAGTAGAAAGATGAATGTGTGAAGCGAATGTATTTATAAGTAAGAATGGAGAGTGAGTGATATTATAGTGATAAGCACCTAGACCTAGACGATGCTGGCTGTATGGCGAAAGCCAATGCAAAAAAAAAAAAAAGTCTGATCAATTTATTGATTTACAGGACTATAAGAAACATTTATGTGTCAATTTAAATTCAATCATCACGATCATCAGTATTCAAGGATTCAGGATATCGAGTGGAGAGGCAATTTATCTACAAATTTGGCAAAAGCCAATGCCAAACCCCCTCCCACCCGCAAAAAAAAACACTTTACATGCTCCAACAGTCTATAAGCAAATGTTGGCATTGCACTGTAAAAATGCATTAATCTCTCATTTGTAGGTACTAAAGGTACTAAAAGGTATTTCTAATCAAGAAAACTAGCGACAGCAAAAAGAAACGTCATTCACGTGATAACTAGAGTTGTTAAAGAAGTTAAGAGCGATGCAGGCAGCTGTTGCAACCATTCTAACACATTATCTATTGTTCCTGTAGACAACTACACCGTAAATCATTTCTCAACTATAATTGCTACAGTCAAACAATAGTTGTGCGAAGTTTTCTCACAAAATTTTTTAATATTTTTATTAAATTTATGAAAACATTATTATTTAATTTTAATTTTTTTCTCTTTTTATGAAAACCAGAAGAGCGTCAAATACTCACAGATGAGATGTTCTCACAAGAGGCGAAGTTACCTCCATAGTTGATTATGAGGAATGGTGTAACCCTTGCTTACACAAACTGGTTGGCATACTTTGTCCTCCAAGTCGGTGGTAACTATGGAACTTGGTAGGGCAAGTTTTACATTGTTTCTCCCTTTATCCAAGGCATTCTGTTCGTGCTTTAAATTGTCTTTTACCCGGTCCGTCTGCTCCCTATTCTGGCAGTACTCGTAACCCAAACCTCTTCCTATTTTACAACATCTCTTTTATAACAGCATAAAATTTAAACTTCCTAGCAAAATATTGTACTGTACAAAACAAAATGTTTTTACCAAAATATGTTTTGTATAACATAAATGAAAGAAATACTTGCCATATTTTAGTATAATGTTTAAAAATATTTACGTTCAAAGAATACTTCAAACTGTACAATTGAGAGGGAAACTTAGAAGCGCAGTAAAGATTTCTTTAAAACTAAGCATTAATAATATTAATGAATATAAACTTTAAAACATGAACACTTTTTCAAAAAATAAATAACATTCCGCTTGCAAACGTACATTCCATCTAAAAATATGAACGGTAACTTCTTAATACGAGCGCCTTGACCCTCTTCTATTTATCATAGGACTCTAAAACTACACATGTGTAATGATATAAGTCTCTTCATAGGTTACGTGCCAATTTGCAACTCAGAACTGATAAAGATCTTAACAGTTGCAGAAGTGTTGTGAGGTTTAAAAATGGACCGAGTAGAATACAGAGCGGTCATCAAGTTCCTTCACTTGAAAGGACGCACACCAAAGAAGACGTTGGATGAAATGAAAGAGGTTTATAGTGATGACTTCCCGTCATATTATGTAGGTAAGAACTGGCGTGGATAATATAAATGTGGTCGGACTTCGGTGTAAAAAGCTCCAATTCTCGGCTAACAGTATTTTGGGACCATGGGGAGTAGTATTGATGGATTTCCTAGCATAATCACTGAGGGTACACTATGCTTCACTGTTGCGGAAATTGCAAGGAGGCCATCAGAATCAAGAGACAAGGAATGCTCACCAAACTACAACTCACACGTTGCTCAAATGGAAGAAGCATCCTCCATTGGCTTTGAAATTCCACCGCATCATCCTTATTCACCCAACCTAGCACCATCGGACTTACACTTCTTTCAAACAATTAAAGTTATTTTTGAAGGGCAAGTATTTGCCAGATGATAAGACTAGTGCTGCACGAGAAACGAGACAAATCTCGGTCTCGGTACCGAGACCGAGACGAGACTTGAGCAACCGAGACCGAGACCGAGATCGAGACATGATATATATCTCGTCGAGAAATCTCGGGCTCGTCTCGGTTTTTCAAATATTAATTTTTAGCTACAAAATTATAAAATTGTGTTCTTTATTAATAAATAATCATTACGGGTATTGAATTAATTATTAAAAGTTACGATTTTATTATATATGTTCAATATTACTACATCTATTTGACTTCGAATTACATAAGTAAAGTAAGCAAAGTAAAGTAATCGCCTATTTTTCAGGCGGGGCTTTACGTCCAACTACCAATTAGGTGTTGCGGACGGAGGCGACTAGCAAACTTACTTTACTCTAAATTTCTTCTACTAACCATTAAATAAAATCCAAGGCCTAAGACCGGGAATCGAACCCAGTACCACAATAGCTTCGCAGGTCTCGCACTATTTTCGTTTTTAAGATACTCTTTGCCTAAGCATTGATACATAAAAGAGCTTTTACTGAGTCAGAAGTTAAAGAAGATCTTCTATTGGTCATTATCATCGCAGCTTGCGAAAATAATCTTTCCGATGGCACTGAAGTTGCACAGATACTAAAAATATCTTTTGCCATTCTAGACAAATTTTTGAAGGAATTCTCGTGTTTTCCACCATTCTAAAATGTCAACGTCTACTGGTGCTTGGTCTAATTTGGTATAATTAATTATTTCTGTCTTCCATGCTTCGGTGATATTTGCTGATTTTTGAGCAAATGGTGCAAAAATATTGATGCAGTCGTCGTCGTCGTCAAAAGGTGAATCATCAGATTCTTTATCTTCACCAACAGCCATAACTAATAGAGCGGGAAGTTTGTTGGGAGGTGTATTTTTTATTTCACGAATCGACTTGTTATAGTAGACAGATATGTTATTTGGGTCTTTCATTTGGCGCGTTTTTAACATCTTTTTGAAATTATATAAAGATATATAACAGTAATAGTAACATATGATGCATTGAAGTGTAAGTAGTTGTCTTCTTTTACACACATTTTCATTACCAATATATAAATTAAAATAATTATTAGAAAATAATAACATTTTTTGAAAAGATTATTAATAGCAAACCATTTTTAATACTTAAACAAAAATTCAAAAAAACTGAGACCGAGACCGAGATATCTCGACGAGACCGAGACCGAGATTTGAGCGACCGAGATCGAGACTGCGTAAAGTCTCGCCTCGTCTCGGTCTCGAGCAGCACTAGATAAGACTTTGATTTCCAAAATTAACAACGTGACTTTTAGAGCAACCTGTCGGCTTTAAGCGAAGTGTATTTACACTTTCTTAAAGAGAGGAGAGAAGTGCCCCTAGGTGGCGCTTGTGTAGAGAAGGTCTAATAACTCATTTAAGCCAAGTTTCATTGTTCTCAGACAGGATGTGTGTCAGGGGGAATCTGCAATGAATAGCCTCTCGTAGCTATACTAAACCAAAATAATTTTTAAAACCATAATTATTGTGTTACTTGAAATCTCGGATTCCTAAAGAAATAATATTTATTTGATAAATTAGACTAGCAATGTTTTTTCCAATTGGAGATCTGACATATCTGTTACAGTTACTGAAGACAAATATTTTTCTTTTAACCATTCAATTGGTTAATAAATTTTAGGTTATTTTCAACCAAACAATATCACAAGATTTACTCTGGTTTTTTCTAGAAAAGTGGTCCGATTATAGAAAGCACATCCTGTTGAGAAGAATTCTTGCACAATAATGCCCTAGAAGAGACCAAAACAGATGATATCTGGAAGAGCAACGTTCCTAGAGCAACAACCGTACAATAGAGCTTCATTGCCGGGATTCACCACAAAAATTGATCACTTCTAGGCTGTTCGACGTCTGGATGTTCAACTTACGGGTCAAAAGACAACCACTGCCAGCTCGATGACCAATAAAATGGTACGAAGAGCTTAAAATCGTAGAAATCAGCGAATTGACCTTGTAATAGGCCTAGTAATAGACAAACAGACGACACATTTTCATTAGTAAGATATTTCGGTTAGTTCAGATGGAGAGAAAACTATTTTACTTCTTTAACAACAAACCAAATCGTTTTGCCCTACACAATAATAATGGTGTTACGATTAAAATTTGCATAATTAAGGTATTATTGAAATTGTTTACATTAAGCGCTAGCCGAGAATCAGCGCAAAAAAACAGACGCTCTACTGTAAAAAAGAATGCGCGAAACTTTTAATTATCTCAATTGTGAGAAAATAAAGCAATGTCCTCTTTGTTAGCTTAAAGCTTAACTTCAAATTGTTGTACGGGTTACTGTTACGAGTATTTTTGTGCCTCTTGGGGCTTCTAGTCCAGCTGGAGAAACGCGATGGAAAACCTCTTCCACTTCTCTGTCCATCGTGGCCACCAGATGTTCATCAACTCAACTAATTAAAATATAACCAGATGTTTTTTCCTATTTTTTTTTTTTACAGTTTCGTCTTGTTCACTTTTTATTTCAGCATAATTATTAACTTTCCTAGGCACTGCCAGTTTTAGGTGATATAATATGGGTCAAAATTAAACTTAGTGGGAAGGCTAAAGAAAGGCTGATTCAGGTGTTTGTAGTTTTCATTACATAATTCATGTTTTATTTAAACACTTTGATGGACATAACTACTTGAATTTAAGTTTTGAAATGACCTGCATGATTTGTATGCTGGCACAATACGTATTCTTCAAGAAAGGTATTAAAAGGTTAGGGCTGAAGAAGTCAATCCTTTGTCAATGCGAATTGAATGCAGGTTTTACTCTTAGAATGAACAGTTCTGCAGTTTCCAACTTCTTGTTTTTCCTGTCTAATCGTGTTTATAGAACATCATATTATTATTATTTAAAAAAATAATAATAATACGTAATGCAGCCTAGCGAAAAATCTGATGAAACTTCTGAATTTATAACAATAATCCCAAAATGTAGGGAAGCCAAATCCATTGTAAACCTCTGCGTGATGTCCCCAAGACTGTTGCTGCTAGCTGCAGGTCTACCGAGGAAAGTTCTTGTCCTATAGACGGAAACGATATAAATTCTCAATTTCACAACTGTCTATAGTACTGATGATGTAAAGTAAGCCATCCTGAGGATAGATTGTTGAGCAGGTTGGGAGAAAAGTATGCCAGCCGAGACCATGGCTTCATGAATCCCGTTCCAAAGAAAGCCTCGAAGTGTTATCGCATGCTTGAGAGGATATTTGACTTCCCCAGAAAGTCTGTGTGGAATGGCGAAAGATTAAAAGAAAGTTATCCTCTCTTAGAGAAATTCCTTCCCTCTTCTTCCTACGATTGTCCTACACAACCAGGATATGTCCAGTCTGAAATTGGACCTGGTATCAGGAGTTTATTATCCCATTTATCGTCTTGCTCAACTCAAGAATTTCGCTAGATTTTGGAAACTTCTCCTCGTTAAGCATAGGACACGTACCTTACATCCGTATTTGATCACGGATGATCACTGATGCGTCCTAGGATATAGTGTGTTTTTCCTCTTCCGTTTCTCTTCTTGTACTATTAGAGACTCAATCGAGAATTTTTCTTATACTCATTCTCTATTTCCGTCGCATTATACATTTTGCGTGAACTTTTCTGTAAAATACCAGTTCTTCCACCATTGAGGGTATATTTTACATTTTGTTAGGATACTTACATTACAATACCAGTTGTAGATTGTATTAGAAGGGCGGTTCCATCAAAAAGGGGAAGGAACGCAGGCAATCCAAAATGCCCATTGTTCCCCGCCCGCCCCTCACCTCATGAGAGATGCCGAGGCTTTAAAACAACAAATCCGGTAAAATAAACTAATAAAGTAGTGACAGGACACTAGGGAGCACGGCGACTCAATCGCCCAGTGCACTGAATAAACCTAGAAAGTTCGTTAAGATTACCAGATGCCACAATCTCCGGTAGAGAAACATTTGACCCTCCGAAGACGAGAAATCTAGTTTTAGAATAAACGGGACACACCTCTACATCATTGGACTCACCACAGCCGGCGCAGATTGGCGAATGGATAAGGCCGCATTTGAAAAGATGGTACGCTAAATTCGCATGTCCACTCACAACACCTGAACCAACTATATCCGGGACATGCTAAAACCAACTATAACCGTTTTGCATTTCACATTTGGCTAAGTTAACTTCTTAGGCCTCACTTTGTGACAAAGCTGCAGCATTTTATTTGTCATGTAGCTGGGCATCTTTCTCATTCTTTGTGATTATGTCTAAATCGTCGCGATGCTCAAAAATAATGTTACCATTTTGCGAAATCATGGTAGTTACATTGTTTTGTGATCCATTAAAATAATTGTAATTCAAAAATAACATTTTTAAACTAACTGCTCAGAAAAAAAAAATGCAGGGGTTTATTAATATTTCGAGCGAATATTTATTCGTGTTACCTTAAGCCCTATTTTCTCATCTAAATGTTTAGGATGTTAACCTGAATATCTTTTATTGTTCTCGCTCTGTAGTACATTTTTTATGGTTAGTAAAGAGGTGAACTGTTGTTCGGCCTACTAAGAGAATTTTATGCCTTCTTCCTGTGTTATGACTACTTCTGGGAGCATCCATCAGACAAAAGGGCATTGTCTTATTATGAATTTTCTGGACTTTTTTTTAGATGCAGAAATAAACATCACTCGTCCTCTTTTTTTATGAAATTCTCCTCCAAGTTGAGGTTGGTGGTGATTTCATTTATTTACTTTGTTTTTCTGCAATCGCTTAGTAAATTTATTCAATCACTTTTTAGTGCCCTGTTTCTAAAAGTGCTTAATTAGTAACTTACTTATTTTCATAAGTTGTTGTTTTCCACTTTCCGAAAAAGAAATTCAAAAATGATTACAATGATACATTTTTAAGAAGTTTGACCAGAACTACAGGAGAGTTCTTCATATTGGAAACTAATTCTGCGTTTTATTGCTACTTTATTTTTTACCTCCGCTTTATTAAATAATAATTGCTAAAAACTAAAATGGTTACTTTTCTTTTTTGTTCCTTCTCCAAAAATTGACATTTGAGTAAATTAGTTGTGAAAAGTCGGTTACGCAAAATCCCAGTTTTCTGCATTTACCCCCTCTGTTCGGGTAGGGTTTTATTAAAAACCAAAAAAATCCATATAGTCTTGAAGCTCAATAAATGCGCAACTTTTTCTGAAATTATGTGACTCCTTGATTCATTAATCAATTTAAAAAAATACAGTTGAAAAGTTTAACAGAAATCATCGAGAACGAATTTTTTAGACATTAAAGTAAAAATTTCTTGTTATAAGAAACGTTTTGAGGCTCTGTTTTGAGCAAATTTATAGGAAATTTAATGCTCTTTCGTTTGGAATAAGCAGATTTGTTGTAGGATAAAGGACAGAAATGTTATGGCCGTTTTTATGGCGAAAAACGCGAATATCGACGGAAAAGTTAAACATGCAAATTTCTTTGACACTATTGAAAATCAGGCCAAAGTGAAGAGAATATTTTTTGTTGCATTTGAGCTGCTGAAACACCTCCTGAAGTTTCGACCACTCCTCCGTATACACCCTGTATACTTACATTACGAGGGTCGTTTGAAAAGTCCGTGCAAAGTCAGAGAGATAGCACTACTGGCGCGTATCGAGGTTATGTTTAGTTAGTAGCATCTCTTGGAAGAACACACACCAAGTTTCAGCCAGATCGGTCTATTTCTTTGTGTTTGGCATTCGTTTGAATCGAGGAAGTCGAGTGATTTTCAAAAAATGGACGAAAAAGAATTTCGTGTGTTGATTAAACACTACTTTATGAAAGGCAAAACGCCTCAGGGGACTAAAGAGAAGCTTGATAAACATTATGGTGACTCTGCACCTTCGATTAAAACAGTTTATAAGTGGTTTCAAAATTTTCGGAGTGGCCATATGGACACAAGTGACGCTGAACGTTCTGGACGCCCTGTTGAGGTTACTACTCCAGAAATCATTGATAAAATCCATGATATGGTGATGGATGACAGAAGAGTGAAGGTGCGTGAGATTGCTAGTGCTGTGGGCATCTCGAATGAACGGGTACATAATATTTTGCATCAACATATGGACATGACAAAGCTATCCGCAAGATGGGTGCCGCGATTGCTCACGCTTGACCAAAAACGAAATCGTGTGAAGTGTTGCAAGGACGGTTTGCAGCAGTTCCAGAAGAATCCGCAGGACTTTAAGCGTCGTTTCGTCACTGTGGATGAAACATGGATACATCACTACACTCCTGAGACCAAAGAACAATCTAAACAATGGGTTACCAAGGGGGAATCTGCGCCAAAAAAGGCGAAGACCGTTCCTTCGGCCGGAAAGATTATGGCGACTGTCTTTTGGGATTCGCAAGGAATAATCCTCATCGACTATCTGGAAAAGGGTAAAACTATTACAGGTGCATATTATTCATCGTTATTGGACCGTTTGAAAACCGAGCTGCAAGAAAAACGCCCACGATTGGCCCACAAAAAAGTCCTTTTCCATCACGACAACGCACCAGCTCACACCTCAGCAGTTGTGGTCGCAAAATTAATGGAAATAGGGTTCCAACTCGTTTCACATCCCACCTATTCTCCAGACTTGGCTCCCTCGGACTACTATTTGTTCCCCAATATGAAGAAATGGCTGGTGGGAAAAAGATTTTATTCAAACGAGGAGGTGATTGCAGAAACGAATGGCTATTTTTCAGACTTGGACAAATCCTATTATTCGGAAGGGATCAACAAACTAGAGCAGCGTTGGACCAAGTGTATAAACCTAAAAAGAGACTATGTTGAAAAATAAAAAGGTTTACCCCAAAAAATTAAGTAGTTTTTATTTTTGCACGGACTTTTCAAACGACCCTCGTATTTCAGTTAACCACGAATAGGCCTTCCGTTGTTTTCCATTTACCACTAAGCCAAAGAATACTACACCTCCTCATGGAGGACGGACACCATCGCAAACAGGCTGTCAAGAGCACTTAATAAGATCAATAGGTTTTGTAACAAATGGAAAATAAGAATCAACGATGGCAAGACTGTGGCCATACTGTTTACAAAGCGGAGACCGGTACTTATTAAATCTGTCAAAATTAAAAATCTAACAATTCCCTGGAAGGCAGAGATTAAATATCTAGGTCTAACAATGGATAGGAGGCTGACTTTCACAGCTCACATTAAAGATCGTGTAAATAAAGGGAAAGCGGCTATCAGGAAATTATTTCCTCTGCTATCAAGGGACTCAAACATTGATACCCCAAACAAGCTGCTAATGTACCGTGCAATTGTTAGACCAATGTTGCTATATGCCTGCCCTGCATGGAACTTGACCTGTAACACCAACTACAAAAAGCTCCAAATAATTCAAAACAAATTCTTAAGACTGGCCACTGACTCACCCAGATACACATACATCGAGACGCTCCACAAGAATACTGAATCCACTTACATCAAGGACATAGTAAGAAATAGCACACACAGATTTTTCACCAAACTCCATGACACTGACATACCTATTTACAGCCAGACAGGAACATATGACATCAACATCCAGTACAAACATAACAGAGTCAAGCACATACTTACGAGGGTCGTTTGAAAAGTCCGTGCAAAGTCAGAGAGATAGCACCACTGGCGCGTATCGAGGTTATGTTTAGTTAGTAGCATCTCTTGGAAGAACACACACCAAGTTTCAGCCAGATCGGTCTATTTCTTTGTGTTTGGCATTCGTTTGAATCGAGGAAGTCGAGTGATTTTCAAAAAATGGACGAAAAAGAATTTCGTGTGTTGATTAAACACTACTTTATGAAAGGCAAAACGCCTCAGGAGACTAAAGAGAAGCTTGATAAACATTATGGTGACTCTGCACCTTCGTTAGAACAGTTTATAAGTATTTTCGGAGTGGCCATATAGGCACAAGTGACGCTGAACGTTCTGGACGCCCTGTTGAGGTTACTACTCCAGAAATCATTGATAAAATCCATGATATGGTGATGGATGACAGAAGAGTGAAGGTGCGTGAGATTGCTAGCGCTGTGGGCATCTCGAATGAACGGGTACATAATATTTTGCATCAACATTAGGACATGACAAAGCTATCCGCAAGATGGGTGCCGCGATTGCTCACGCTTGACCAAAAACGAAATCGTGTGAAGTGTTGCAAGGACGGTTTGCAGCTGTTCCAGAAGAATCCGCAGGACTTTAAGCGTCGTTTCGTCACTGTGGATGAAACATGGATACATCACTACACTTCTGAGACCAAAGAACAATCTAAACAATGGGTTACCAAGGGGGAATCTGCGCCAAAAAAGGCGAAGACCGTTCCTTCGGCCGGAAAGATTATGGCGACTGTCTTTTGGGATTCGCAAGGAATAATCCTCATCGACTATCTGGAAAAGGGTAAAACTATTACAGGTGCATATTATTCATCGTTATTGGACCGTTTAAAAACCGAGCTGCAAGAAAAACGCCCACGATTGGCCCACAAAAAAGTCCTTTTCCATCACGACAACGCACCAGCTCACACCTCAGCAGTTGTGGTCGCAAAATTAATGGAAATAGGGTTCCAACTCGTTTCACATCCCCCCTATTCTCCAGACTTGGCTCCCTCGGACTACTATTTGTTCCACAATATGAAGAAATGGCTGGCGGGAAAAAGATTTTATTCAAACGAGGAGGTGATTGCAGAAACGAATGGCTATTTTTCAGACTTGGACAAATCCTATTATTCGGAAGGGATGAACAAACTAGAGCAGCGTTGGACGAAGTGTATAAGCCTAAAAGGAGACTATGTTGAAAAATAAAAAAGGTTTACCCCAAAAAATTAAGTAGTTTTTATTTTTGCACGGACTTTTCAAACGACCCTCGTAGCATATAATTTAAAACCATAATTAGACTTCAACATTTTATTTTTCCCTTTTGGAGGTTTTTATTTATTTTCCCTCTAATCAAATTTTTACTCTATTACTATCTTGTGCATATATGAGATAACTGTGCAGGAGTTAGAATACTCATCATTGGTACTCCTATAAATATTTTGTACATATTCTGTAAATAAAAAAAAAAAAAAAAAAAAAAAAAAAAAAAAAAAAAAAAAAAAGCCAAAGATTACATATAGAATATCTCACAAATGGGATGAGAGATGACCTCTCTAACATGTTTTAACCATCCACCATACTATTTGTATGCATAGGAGCCTAATTTATGCACATTGCGTATCTCTACATAACTACCATCAGAGAATTTTAATGTTTTCCAATTTTGTGTTCAACCAGCAGCTTAATATTTTATGTTGAAGTTAGGTGTTTCTAAATGAGGGGTGTTTCTAATATACATAGTGAAACATATAAGAAAATATTAACGTTGTACCAGATCTCCTACAATGGCAAATTGAAATTCTTTGCAGCATTGTCACAAAAATGAGAGTGGAAAAATAAATGAGCCAAAAATTAACCTAAAATATTCTCTTGCTGCAGTTTAACTGACAACTTTTTTGAATTAATAATTAATTCTTAATGCTATTGCTTGAAATATTAACAGAATAAAAAAGCCAAATCTTGGTAGGAATAGAATGTAAACTACGTTCACCGGTCCGACAAAGAGTTTCAGCAAAATGATTTACCCATTCGCGAGCTCTGAAAATCCTAATTTGTAAAAAATTGAATCTATCTGAATTGAATACATTTAGCTAGCATATGAAATTCTGTTCCATCCTTTATCTGACGAAACTTTTTTAGCTGCATCAATAAAGAAAGTTTTCTTTTTATACAGATATTTTTGTAAATTTAACTTTGGCTTGCATTTATACGTTTCTTACCATTTCTCAAATAGACATACGGAAAACATATTCTAAAATTTGAAGGATTTTTCCTCCTGCTTTCCAGTTAAACCATACCTCTTAATTGGTTGATCTTCTAAATACTGTTAACAGTTCTTCGCATAAGCGCAACGTTCTCTACCTGCCTGAATGAATTTCCTTCAACAATTAGGACGTCATTTACCATTTAAACCAGGGGTCTCAAGCTCAATTTACCCGGGGGCTGCTGAAGGTAGAGTCTGCGGGAGGCTAGGCCGCATCAGGTTTTCCACAAGAAAAGCTTTTACAAAAACATTTCTATCTTATCGAATGTCTTTATTTTTTCATCTTTTTTTTTTTTTTGTCTAGGTGCTTATCACTAGAATATCACTCACTCTCCATTCTTACCTACAAATACATTCGCTTCACACATTCATCATTCTACTATATACCGCTATTTACATAAACTACTGCTAATGGATGGAGCAGCACTGTGCTCCTGCCATCCTTATAGCTTAACCAAAATTAAAATCACGTAATCCTTCTCTAAGCATTTTCTTCCATTCATTCTAATTCGGCTAGAGCTTTTAAATACATTCATATTTCATTGCTAGCTCTGCTATCGACTTAAGCACATAAATGTTGGTGGAGAATAGAATGTCTTCGTAGCGAAATGGTGCATCTAAATACAGTCGAACCTCGCTTAACGAGCATAATTCGTTCCAGAACCTTACTCGTTAAGCGAAATACTCGTTAAGCGAAACAATTTTTTTCATTTAAATTAAAATAAAAGGGGATAATTGGTTCCATGCAAAAAAAATATTGATAAAATTTTTTTTTATAACATTTATTTCGAAAAAATTATATACATATGTACATATGATGTAATATAATATAAATTACATATATTAATTGAGATAAATATGTACATTCATAATTAATCCTTTTTAATTATAAATTTGTCCAATGTTCCTTGTTTCTGCCGTCGCTTCAAAATGTCTTCAAAATGTGACACAGCATTATCATTAAATAAATTTATAGATCGCATAGCCACAGCCTTATTCGGGTGATAGTTTTCTACGTGTGTTGCAACAGTTTCCCATGCTTTCAACATTTCTCTTATTGCGCTGGAAGATTGTTGTTCCTCTGATATTTTCTCCTCTTTGTCTAATAAATTATCTTCCACCAATTCTTGTTGTGAAATGTGTTGCAACTCAACAAGTTCCTCTGTGGATAGCTCTTGACTATGATCGTTCAACCCCTAGAACAATCTAAGCCTTTCTTCTCTGCCCAGGTCAACTTCGTTACAATATTTAAACACAAATGTCACTATATGGACTTTCCCTATACACCACTCATTCGGTGAAGTTCGGTTTCGACTGTATCAGTGCATTAGATACGTGGAGAATATGAAACGCATATGCGTAAACAGGAATGACTAATCGAAGAATGCGCAGTTTTCGATGAGTCAGCGAAAACTGCGCAGTCAGCGAAATGTCATTAGAAAACTATCGTTATGCGAAACATCGCTCGCTATAAGAATCAATTTGTTTTACTCGTTATGCGAATTACTCGTTAAGCGAGGTGCTCGTTATGCGAGGTTCCACTGTACCTGTATATATCGTCAAACATTCGTTTCCTTTCTACCACATAACGTGGACATTTTTTTCATCTTATTTTATGTTATAAAATAAAAATAACAAATTCATAAGAAAAAAATAAATCAATCAGCAATAAATAAATGCCGGGCATTGCAATCACTGTGAGCAACTCCTTTATGACATACAAAATTGTCATTAACACCGCAAACATAGATTGTGAGATGGGCACAGTGTCGGTGATGTCTGTGGTCTCATCAAGAGCGGCTGAAACATTTTACTTTCTCACACAGTTGATCATAAATGTCACTTGACAGGTGAGAAATGCGCTCTGCTGAAAGGCTGATGTTGCCAAAACTGACCTTTCTTTTCTGGACAGACAATACTTGCAGCATGTAATATGCACTTTTTTTTTTTTACAAATTCACCTTCATTGAATGACTTTCTTGCTTTAGCAAGGTGGGAGCCGCGAACTATTGTCCCGAAGGCCGCAGTTGGCCCGCGGGCCACGAGGTTGAGACCCCTGATTTAAACTTTGTCATATTTGTTTGCAAAATCTCTCATTTTAATGTGAAAAATGTGTTCCTTCATTTCAGAATTCTGACTTACCTTCCAACCATTCCATTTCGAACTTCCAGAGTTTCTTAACATCTGCTACTTATCTTCACTTTGAAGAAAATCGTCTCTAACCCTATTCTCCTGAGATTATACTGTTGTTGTCAACTTGAAGATCTTCCAAAAAGAATTTAAACCCAACCTGCTATAAATAATCTTTTCTATTGAAGATTACTTTAATAATTATATTATTTTTTTTGGCAAATCTTGTCCAGCTGTTCTAAACAAATTTCTCACCCTGGCCCTTTTTTATTCAACTTCTTTAATTCTTCTTATAAAATGAAATTATCTATCTTAACTTATTAACTTTTTAAGTTTGTTAATACGATAATAACTCCCATATCCCAACTAATTCATATTATCTTTCCCATTAATCTCCCTTGAAAACCCCTTCTTTAAGCTTTGTTATTAGAATTGTACATTGCAAACCAAATGCACTTCATTCAGTCTAGTTTTCAGAACCTGACTCCCACTCATTGTTCACCTAGCTCCAGTCCAGGCCGTATAGAGGAAGAGAGTCACTCATCCTGATATAGAAGATTACGTATGCAGCCTCGTTTCCTGTACCACCTCACCATTTGTTTCAGGAAGCAGGGAGGAAATGTTAGATAGGCTACATGGAAAAGTCCTTCCTTTGTTAGAAATAACATCTCCATATCCACTATTCGAGAATTTACGGAGTACGGTTAATCCTTGTTTTCGGATCCGGGTAGTATATTAAATTTTTCCCCTTAATTCAATTTATATAAATAAATACACTTAAATACATACTTTTTATACATATAAGCCGTTCACTTCACAACTCGATTAACTTCATAAAACAAAAAAATGGAGAAATGCGATTATAATTTTCAAATAAATTTACCGTTATCTTTCAGCGCCTGCCACTGAATTTGAGTTGAATTTTTACAACGATTTACATTAGAGTACTGAGTTAATCAAAATGGCTTCTGAAATAGATTATTTATTATTCAATGACCAAAAAATTTTTGCCGTTTAATGGTTTTAAACTTTATTATTTGGGAAATTTATGATAAATATAATATAAGCTATAACTGAACCAAATACTTTGACATTTAAATTTAAGATATTGCAAAAAAGTGGAGTTAATGAGTTTGGGCAGTGAATGACTCGTGTATCTTGCTGACATTGCATTGACGTCTGGGTAATTTATCCTTCCGAAAGGCTCATATCCCATCGTTCACTTCTTGCAGTTTCTCTACCAGCAATCTGCTCTATCTTCTCCTCCCAATTTCGGGTTGGGTCTTCTTTTTCTTCTTCTGTTTCTTTGAAGGTTCTGTTTTCTTTTCATCAGTGGCCATTATTCTGAAAACATTCTTCAGAAGTGTCTATACTATTGCAGCTTCCTTTTTACAATTCCTTCATCTAAAGTCTCCTTAATTTCCAATTCTTTACTTATATTTTGATTCTTTATTTTATCTCTTCTCTTTAATAGACCAGGTTTTTGTCCGATGACAGAGATTTTTTCCATTTTAAAGCACTGTTGGAGCATTGTTACCGTTTTTCAGGTCTGACCAACTTTAAACCGCACTTGTACCTACTTCGCATCCTCCCTTCTCTACCAAAACCAATCAAGACTAGAATTCTTTTCTTTTTTCTTCTTCTTACACCAAACACAAACCAAATCCTCCTTCTCATTTCCTGCTACCATCTTGTACTCTGTCTCATCACAATTTGTCTTCATACCCCAACATGAATAAGATCCCTTTACCTCTTTCATCCTCAGTTTTTGATCTCTTTTACTCTGGACTATAATCACTTCCTTATTCGTAATATAGTAAAAAAAGGTGTTCATCTTCAATTTGCAAATCCATACCTTTACAGTTTCTAAGCCAGCAATGCATCAGGTAATTTTGAATAAAGTTTGGCGACACGCAACAACTCTTTCTTAAACCCTTGGAGGCTTGGAATATTCTGCATATTTGATTTCCCTGCTTTTTGCAGTATACATTATCCTTTTACATCTTCTGCCCCGCACGAGTCCTTTCTTCGTATCTACTTTACCTACTGCTTTCTATATTCTTTTCTCCAGCGATTTCATCGCATTCATTTTCCAGGACGATAAATGCCACATGCAACTCCTTATTACACGCCTTACTGCTTTAATAACTGACTCAGAATATGAATATTATTGTGAATGTATGTAGGTGATTGTGTAGTTGTATTTTCAGAGAGAGAGAGAGGAGAAATAACCACCTCATTTCTTTAATATTAATAAAACTCCTACTATTGTGCCACTTCTCCTCTAGGTCTCGAGATAATTAAACGGTTGTATAGAGAACATTTCTCGTTAAGTTACTTACCGTTTTATTATTACTTGACTGTTAAAGTCGCAGTGAAACGAGCTATATTTAATATTCCTCACATAAATAAGATTAATGTTAATACAAACATGTAGCTATAAATATGAAAACGTCATAATATGGTGACTTCACTGAAACTGCTATACTGGTCTAACATAATAGAATGCAATATGTTACTTACTGCAAACCACATATACTTCGCATTACACCTTCTGCTGGAATATGTATATAATATATACATACATACAGGGTGTCCCAAGCTATATAGATAACGACTTTTTCTCGGAAACTAAGATAGCTAGAAAAAAAACTAAAAAACACGTGTTCCCTTAGTTTTTTGTTAGAAATCCAAATTTATTTTGTAAATTTTTTTCGGTGCTTCCAGAAGCGAGGTACAGGCACCAACTTCATTTTTTCAAATGGGAAGGTGCGGTTTTTATTTCAGAAATAGATTCCTCTATTTTTTTTAAAGAAAAATTTACTTGAACGATTTTTTTTCTGTGAGCGATATTTTAGAAGTTATGATTGAAAACATGATTCTTATAAGAAACGTCAAAATGATAATATTATAACGGTTTTTTTGATGGAATAAGAAGAAAAGTACTATTTTATTATAAATTTTACTCCTCAGTAATGTTACAGATCATGCTCGAAATGGCCTTCACCATTAGAGATGTATAGTCATCCTGCCAATTGTCCCTTTCTGCCAAAGAAATAGATTCGACTTTAACCGAGTTACAGGCTTTAGTTCATCTACAGATGCAATCCCGGCTTGATTCTGATACACCTAGATTTTGAAATGCTTTTAGATAAGCAGAGATAAGAAAAGAAAGAAAAAAGTTAATATCTTTCAAATCTTGGTACATTAAGTGAGGACCAGGGGGAAAGATCCCACCAAGATATAAAAGAAATGGAGAGGAGATACCAAGGAAAACCGAAACGTTAATATGATAGCTGAATTCTGTTGGATGTTGAAAAGGGACGACCTGCTTCGAAGCCACCGAAGACAAAGCACCAAAAGGAGCATAGAAATGAAGAGGATAAGATTCTACAAGGACTTTTAAAGAATTAAGTAGTATTTTACTGAGTATTTTCATTATATTTAATTGCTTTTTAAAGTAATTTTACTTATCGTATCACATGCAAATAAAATCTAATATTAAATACTATTGCTTTTTCACAAATTTTTTGTAAAATACGAAGCGATTTTGTGAAAAATTCTTACGTGATGGTGGAAAATGGAGTTCATATTTGGATTTAGCACACAAAAATACATAAAAATCAAGTATCAAATTTAAAACAATTTTTCAAAAGTTAAAAAACGCAGCCCTGTGTAATTGCAGTAATTCCTATCAGAGAAGGTCTAATGGTAGCTTCATACCAAATTATAGCCACAGGTACGGCGCAATTGTCAATATTCTTATTGTAAAAATCCTGTATTTCCCTAATATTTAACCACCAATGAGAACATCGAACATTAAATACCAGCAAAATATAAAATATTTCATTTTTCCCATCTTTCCATTTTGAAGTCTTCCTATTTTATATATTCCCTTATTTTAATCTAAAACCAGAATCTTACTCATTATTTTTCTTTTTTCTTTCATTTCCATAGGCACTTTTATTTTCCTTGAATATTTCTTTATTTAGCTGGATTGAACTTTCCTTCGCTGAGTTTTATTACTGAACCGCCTTGAGATTGCTGCTATTTCAAAAGTATAAACAAGTTCTATTGTAAAAAGATTTCCAGTATAGCCTGGGGTTGCTTCTTCCTGAGTGGTATTACGTGTAAGGAGGGAATTCAAGGGCAATTCTTAAACTATTCTCCGAACCAATTCAAACATCTTTCATGTTTATTCAAGAATATTATTTAGAGAATCTGTAACACACTTAAATATTGATTTCTTATGGTGTCCTTTAACAAAAATTGCTCCTTAGAGTTTTAAGCAAAATATGCTTGAATTTAAAAACGAAATGCGCACATTGATTAAGAATACTTATTCCTACTCTATTAGCAAAAGAAGGTATATAGACCCAGGTTTCGATAGTTTCATCAAATCTCCCATTAATCGTATTCAGGTGAAATTTTTTGTAGATAAATTGCCTCTCTACTCGATATCCTGAATCCTTGAATACTGATGATCGTGATGATTGAATTCAAATTGACACATAAATGTTTCTTATAGTCCTGTAAATCAGTAAATTGATCAGACAGAGTTTTTTTTTTTGTTTGTTATTCTTTGGCATTGGCTTTCGCCATACAGCCAGCATCCTCTAGGTGCTTATCACTAGAATATCACTCACTCTCCAGTCTTACTTATAAATACATTCGCTTCACACATTCATCCCTCTACTATATACAACTATTTACATAAACTACAGCTAATGGATGGATCAGTTACTCTATATTCCGGCCAACCTTATAGCTTAACCGAAATTAAAATCACGTAATCCTTCTGTAATCATTTTCTTGCATTCATTCTATAACTTTTAAATACATTCATATTTCTTTGCTAGCTCTGCTATAGATTTAAGCCCATAGATGTTGGGGGAGAATATTATGTCTTCGAAGCGAAATGGTGCATATAAATACCTGTATGTCGTCAAACATTCGTTTCCTTTCTACTACATAACGTGGACATATCATTATTATATGTTTGAAATCCGCCTCTTCATTGCAATCTACGCAAAGAGGAGAGGACCTTTTGTTGATCCTGTGAAGAAGGTATTTCATTTATCTTTTATGAGACCTTGAATCAGGAGTATTTTTTTCACGTTTATTTGTGTTAAAATCAGCGCGTTGGCGCTATAAGTAACAATGATAACAGTACTCATTAGAAGTAAAAGATTGGATAAGTTGCCCAGTTGTAATACTTCAAAACACCCAGCTGTTAGTCCACTCTCTTCACTAGAGAGGAGATCACGAGGCCATTGTATTTGAAGACGTCTTGTCGGGTTATCAGCAAGAGTGCTACAAGAAAGATTTTGAGCTAGAAGAAAATTTGCGTGTGATTACAGGTTGAAGTGGAGTTTCCTGTATCATGTTTTGGCGACTTGGGTGATAAAAGGAATGTTAAGATCTGTATAGTCCGGTTAGAGGCATAAAATGGAGCTTTTACTATTGTAGGAAGTATTTTCGATAGTGGAAATGGAATTTTTTTTTGAAAATTGTTACGTTTAGTTGAACCCCACAGCTCTATTCGATGGGTTTTTAAAATAGTAGTCTAAAATTAGTCTTTTATTGTCAAGAGACAGTTCAGATATATCGTCTAAGAGTCTTTTAAGAAGTCGAAGACCTCCGTTTAGTTCTGTTCTTTTAAGTCTAGTGTGGGGATGAATCATTAATAGAATGAAGTTATCGTCCAGTTTTTCGGGAAAGGTTTAACATCTGACTACCAAATTAGATTATTCGTAGACGGAATGATGGAAGAATTTAAATAATAACTTACATGGTCACCAAAATTTAGGATAATAACTACGTTAGTTGTAAATTCCAGTGAAGAAATAACAATTAATTCAGCCATCAAAGTTAGTTGAGTTTAGTTAGTTCGACGAATACTTAACGCTTTGTGAGATTGCCAGAATACGTATTGGTTTAAAAGTTTAGTTTAGGTTTTTAGTCTGGCATTGAAACAAAATTTTATAACAGCATTTCAATCCTATCCAGTTAATGTTAGTTCTAGTAAATACAGAAAAGATAAAAAACTAAAAATACTTTCACTGTAATGTTACTTAATATCTTGAAATAGTGTCTTCATTATAGTTCTTCCTTTCCGCAAGAAATTTACAATTAAATTATTTACAATTAGCTTCATACTGTTCAATTCCTAGATTTAAATTAATTATTAGAATGGAAGCTGATTAGGTAAAGCTGTGCAACTAGCTAGCAGCTAACAGTGATGCAACGCCTCTTTGTCGGCTTTAACATCTCGTATATCTGTAACATGTAATACATAGCAATTTAATTAGAACATATTTTAATTAATAATTGAAAATGTTTTAAAATAAATTAAGCGAACTTAAAATAATTACTAAATATTTCACTGGCTCTTAGTCCTCTAAAGAGGGAAGGTCTGCAATTGTAACTTAAGTCAGAATTTGAGTTTACCATTCATGTTACTTGTTTTGAGCTTTTCAGAATATGGATAATGTGTTTCACGCTAAATCTGTGTATTTTTGAAAACGTAAAGTTTGATAACTTAATATATCGTTTTTAGAATTGTACTTATTTACACTCCTTAACAAAAACTAACAGTTTAAAATGTTAAGTATAAGGGTTGATTAAACGCCAAAAGGTACACAAATCAGCAAGTATGTACCCAATATTTCATTCCTTCATTGATATAATTTAAGTAATTTTGCTGCATTAACTTTTCCTTCACATTTTTTAGAAGTTATTAGATGAAACCCTTATGCTGGCCATTTTCATCTACAAAATATTTGTTCAAGTAGCACTGTAGATTGACTGTAATATCTAGTTATTTATAATAATCAAACTATTAATTACAGGTTAAAAAGAAAAACGTTATAAAAAATAAAAAAAAATTATGAGGCTAAAAAATTCAAATCTTTTTTTTATAAAAAACTTACACCAACTTACATCAATGATTTTGTTTATTTTATTTATTTATTTTTATTTTTAAATAAAAATCGTCGATTTAAGTTCTTAATTCGATTAAAGTAATTGTTATTTTATGTAGTAGTCAAACGTTTATAATAATAGGTAATAATTAATCTCATTTTTAACAACTTTTTTCTCGAAACCTATTAGATCTGGGTTGTTGCAAAAAAAATTACAGTTATAAAGGAGGGTTTGCCCTTTATTTTAAAGAAAATTTGGGAATTTTATCTTTTATAGAAAAAGAGAAAAAAAATTGTCAAAGTTGGGTGTTTTTCAACGTTACGCTTTTTCGTGCAGTTTTTGACGATCAACCCTTATACAACTGTCCTACCGGACAGTTTTAAAATGTAAATTTATAGTTCTTATATGATACATTTTTTTGGAGAATCGAATAGTCTGTATAATTTGGAGTTTGTATGGGTTCTTTGGAATGAAGAAGACTGTGCTAACTTTTCATAATTCATAAATCTTAGCCAAAAAAATTGTTTTAGAGTAGGATGCTCCTGTTTAATAAGAAGGATCGAAGGATACAAGTATTTATGATGAATGTTACTTGCCTTTATTTTAAAGGATAGGTTTTTTCTCACTCAAGGGTGGCAACTTTAATAATGTAGGAAGTCTTCTGGTGTAATTTTTTTTACTTAGGAAACGATTTCAGTTAGAAATAAATTGAAGAAATCTTGCTTAAAACTCTGCTGTGGACTTGAAAATTTGATTCATCAAGCTTAAATTACACATTGCGCGTACACGACTGTCAGATCAGAAGACAGAAGACCAGTTCACTCCAAGACCAATATTAACTCTTGGATACCATTGGAAGTTATGAGTGTACAAGTATGCCTCTGAAGACCTCATGGAAGTGCAAGTTCTATCTGTGAATTCTTCACATCTATGGTGTTAACATCCTAATGTTGTTTTTAGGTGCCTTAGTTTACTGAATCTTAAGTAGGATGGCTGGCTAGTTAGTGGCTTCATCTAGGTGGATGTCGACCTCTGCAAACTCCCTAGCCATGTACTATTTTAGACTTGGTTCAATAACGTTCACATTCTTACAAGCAGTAACAGTTCTGTATGGACCATGTTTAGTTGTTAGGCGTTCAATGGCGACGAATGGATGTACCCAGGAGGAAACTACGTATCTCCGCGGTACTGGTGAATACCTAAGTACGAGGGTCGTTTGAAAAGTCCGTGCAAAGTCAGAGGGATAGCACTACTGGCGCGTATCGAGGTTATGTTTAGTTAGTAGCATCTCTTGGAAGAACACTCACCAAGTTTCAGCCAGATCGGTCTATTTCTTCGTGTTTGGCATTCGTTTGAATCGAGGAAGTCGAGTGATTTTCAAAAAATGGACGAAAAAGAATTTCGTGTGTTGATTAAACACTACTTTATGAAAGGCAAAACGCCTCAGGAGACTAAAGAGAAGCTTGATAAACATTATGGTGACTGCACCTTCGATTAGAACAGTTTATAAGTGGTTTCAAAATTTTCGGAGTGGCCATATGAGCACAAGTGACGCTTAACGTTCTGGACGCTCTGTTGAGGTTACTACTCCAGAAATCATTGATAAAATCCATGATATGGTGATGGATGACAGAAGAGTGAAGGTGCGTGAGATTGCTAGTGCTGTGGGCAACTCGAATGAACGGGTACATAATATTTTGCATCAACATTTGGACATGACAAAGCTATCCGCAAGATGGGTGCCGCGATTGCTCACGCTTGACCAAAAACGAAATCGTGTGAAGTGTTGCAAGGACGGTTTGCAGCTGTTCCAGAAGAATCCGCAGGACTTTAAGCGTCGTTTCGTCACTGTGGATGAAACATGGATACATCACTACACTCCTGAGACCAAAGAACAATCTAAACAATGGGTTACCAAGGGGGAATCTGCGCCAAAAAAGGCGAAGACCGTTCCTTCGGCCGGAAAGATTATGGCGACTGTCTTTTGGGATTCGCAAGGAATAATCCTCATCGACTATCTGGAAAAGGGTAAAACTATTACAGGTGCATATTATTCATCGTTATTGGACCGTTTGAAAACCGAGCTGCAAGAAAAACGCCCACGATTGGCCCACAAAAAAGTCATTTTCCATCACAACAACGCACCAGCTCACACCTCAGCAGTTGTGGTCGCAAAATTAATGGAAATAGGGTTCCAACTCGTTTCACATCCCCCCTATTCTCCAGACTTGGCTCCTTTGGACTACTATTTGTTCCCCAATATGAAGAAATGGCTGGCGGGAAAAAGATTTTATTCAAACGAGGAAGTGATTGCAGAAACGAATGGCTATTTTTCAGACTTGGACAAATCCTATTATTCGGAAGGGATGAACAAACTAGAGCAGCGTTGGACGAAGTGTATAAGCCTAAAAGGAGACTATGTTGAAAAATAAAAAAGGTTTACCCCAAAAAATTAAGTAGTTTTAATTTTTGCACGGACTTTTCAAACGACCCTCGTAAGTAATTAGTCTTTCTGTCTCGAGTGGGGCCGGAAAGAACATTTTTTTATCCTGGTTTCTTGTGTGAACTCATAAATAACAATTTTTTTCTCTTTTATTTGTGCTACAGTCAGCGCGTTAGCGCTATAAGTAACAATGATAACAGAGTAACAAATAAAGCAAACAAGTGGAGAAGTTACCCAGTGGTAACACTCCAAAACATTAGACTGTTAGTCACTCTCTTCACTGGTGAGGAGATCTCGAGGCCACTGTCTTTTAAGGCGCCTTGTCGGGTTGTCAGGAAGAGTTCTAGAAGAAAGATTTTGAGCTAGAAGATTTATATGAGATTGCAGGCTGAAGTGGAGTTTTCTGTATCGTGTTTTAGCAACCTGTGTGACAAACGGAATGTTAAGGTCAATGTGTATAGTCAGGTTGGAGACATAAAATGGAGCTTTACAATAGTTCGAAGTATTTTAGATTGAAGAGATTGAATCCTTTGGAGATTGGAGCGTTTGGTTGAACCCCACAGCTCTATTTCCTACACCCAGATGGGTTTCAATAACTATTTAAGTTAAAAACATTTTGAAAATATCGGTACTCTAAGTTTAAATTCAATAATTGTACCCTACCTCCCCCTAAAAGAAAAGTTATGAATTAGGTTGTCTAAACTGATGAGAGATGAACACAACTGAAATGAAGTTACTCGACAAAAGCCGAAAATAGTCGCAATAGAATCAGGCCAAACTGCCGCTAGGTAGCGTTGGTTGGACACTTTTGAATACATTCGATAATAACATAATTAGACGGCCTTAACATTAATTATCAACTTTACTAAAATTATTAACTCAAATTACATTGATCCTCATTGGATAATTGCATTAATTAATTTCTTACATGTACGAAGGGAAGGTAGTGGAAAACCGCTCGCTAAAACTTTACAATATCCTCATAGTTAAGTTTGGTCGCCGCTTGCATACCAGCGGTTTGGAATTGTATGAGCTGGGGTTAAAATTGGCCAAGTCTAGTGAACAGAGAGCCAACATACCGTACATGCGTGCATATATTCACTTTACAAAATTTGTACGATGTAAGTACCAAGTGTGGTGAATACATGAATGTTTAGGACTTTCCATATATAACTGAAATCATACATAAACCTACCTAAAAGATTATTCATACTTTGACATATATTATCCTTAATTGTATACGTTGGCCTTTATTTTTAATTTACATTTATTTGAATGCATTACGCGAAGAACTGATTTACTAAAAGTAGTTCATGTTTACCATATTACTGTAAGGAAATTTCTTTGATAAATGAAAATTTCTTTTCAGTAAGGCTTCCCCCAACTTCGTTTTCGTTACGTGCATTTTATGACCACAATAGAGAATTAATCCGATACAAGTTTCGCTGGGATAAAATAGAATATTCACCCAAGCTAATAGAATAGAAAAGGGACGGGATCTATGTCCCACGGCTGCCACAAGAGACTTCGTGTGTCCTCTCTTTTGGATCTAGTATACGAAACCTCCCCTACTAAGGAGGTTGAGGACTTTCCCTACTAGTTCTTTTGACGTGAATACGCCTTTAAATTTGCTATCATATGGAGGCAATCCAAAAAACCTAATGATAACAAAATCGGGGGGATACAGTTTGGCATTATAGTTTCGAATCTATCGTCTACATCCAAAATTAAATTAGACCACTGGATAGCTTTGAATGAATCAAAGAATTCATTACGATAAGCGAGGGCTGTGACACATCGCGCGCGGTGGAGGGGAAAGCGCCGCCATTTTGAGATCATTTTCCTGCGTATCGAGATTTGGAATTAGTATAACTTTTGACTCGGAGAAGCTACGATGTTCGTTTAAGTTTTAATCGTCAGCTGTCGTCACAATCTATCGATTGTATATAAAACATTAGTGTAAAATAGTGACAGTGAATATAATAAGGTGTTAGAATAAAAAAATATTATCAAAAATATATAATGTCGGCCTATACGCGTCGAAAAGCCAAAACCAAATACAGAGTTCGTGTACGGTTGGAAAGGGCTTCTCAAGAACAATCGAATGGTAATAATAAAACACCATATGACCGAGTCAAGCTGTGCCGGGAACGTAAAAGAATGAATGCGGCCGAGCGAATCAACGACGTTGTCAGTACATCTGCAGCTGGGACGATTGAAATTATGCAAGTGGATGATGAAATCGCTTCTACATCGACAAAGGACTGTATAGGCATAGATTGTGTTCGATCGTCGATTTGTTTCCTTGATTTCATCCTAAATACATAAATAAAAATATTTTATATAAAAAATATAATCCGTTACGTAAACGCATTCACGTACAACACACGGCCGTGTCCATGACAAAGCCGCAGTTTTTTTTATTTTTTTTTTGAGCTACTATCTCCTTTGGTCTCAAACTTCAAAAGGTTCATAGCACACCCGCTCCTCTTCCTGACACAATCTGCACAGCGGTTCCGAGCTAATAAGCCCTATCTTGTGCAGGTGCTTCCTAAACCTATCATGCCCCGTAAATAGGCCTGTAATCATAGTAATCTGATTTCTGCCCAAGCCCAGAATCTTTTTGGATCTTTGTTTACACAACAATGGCACGACACCTTTGCCGTGTAACCCCAGCTAAAATAACTATTGCTCCATTGGCTGAGAGTAAAATAATATTTCAAAATTAATACTAAATTCTCTCCATTTTATTGTGTAACGGGTAGCCAGGTGGTATTTTCACACGAAACTTTTAGGATAATTGAAAGAATTGAACGCGTCTGAATTGTGAAATACAAGTGTATCAGACGTTAGTAACAGTTGTAATTATTAAGTTGAATTTATATTTCGTGTGGGAAATACAGTAAATAAATGTATTTGTATAAATATAGGAACGGATGGTGCCATTTGTTAAGAGATTGCAGGTTGATGTTAGACTGTGGATGACATCTGAATGGGTTGTCAAGCTCACTGCATCCCCTGCTTACCTCCTTGTGCTTCTACCAACCTGCCTTACATCAATAAGCATCTCATTAGTTCTTTAAGCCTTTTCTAAACATTTAATATAAATGTACGTTTATTTTCACAATGCAGTTTTCCTTTTGTGTAAGAAATTACATTCAAACAGAGATAATATTAAACACATATACCTAGTGGGAATGTAGCCATTTAAAACATACTGAAATAACATAATCGCGGGAAATTTATCAAAATTTGTTTGTTGAAAATGAAGGAATTCACATTCACATTCTTAGTTTGTCTACGTTTAAAGACAACTTGGAAAAATGTACCAAAAACCAATTATTATTATTTATTAATAATATTATTATTATTATTAATATATTTTTTTACGCAAAAGACTTCAAAACGGCTAATTCTGGTTAAAACACAATTTCAAAAATTTGGCACGATTGTGCAAATTTTCTTTAGCTCAAAAAGAGAAAGTAAAAGTGCATGTTCCAGGGCCAAAGAAGACAAGAAGATTCTGTGAAAGAGGTGATGATGAATAAGCGATGTGTTCAAAGTTGGTTTTAAAAATTCAAGAAAAGGTTCTGATATTCCTTCAGTGGTAGATGTGTTATACAGATAGACGCTGTGTAGGCTGAATAAAGCATTCTTGCCTGTCAACTATTATCTGCACTGAGAACATCCCAATATACAACAAATTAGCATGTTCTGCGAACACAAATAAAAACACTAATGGTTGAACATAAACAAAAAAGATGTTCTCAATAGGCTGAATACTGCATTAGTTCGGTAATGTTTTTTTTGAAACCCGATTCATCAATTGAATTCTTAAATGTGATGAAAAGTATTTCTTGAAATCTGGTTAAAAATATTTAAATAGCAGTGATGGTTCTCGTAGATGGTTTCGATAGTTTCATCAAATCTCCCACGAATCGTATTCAGGTGAAATTTTTTTGTAGATAAATTGCCTTTCTACTCGATATCCTGAATCCTTGAATACTGATGATCGTGACGATTGAATTCAAATTGACACAGATAAATTGATTTTTTTTTTTTTTTTTTTTCTGTTATTCTTTGGCATTGGCTTTCGCCATACAGCCAGCATCGTCTAGGTGCTTATCACTAGAATATCACTCACTCTCCATTCTTACTTATAAATACATTCGCTTCACTCATTCATCCCTCTACTATATACCACTGTTTACATAAACTACAACCAATGGATGGATCAGTACTCTATATTCCTGCCATCCTTATAGCTTAACCGAAATTAAAATCACGTAATCCTTCTCTAATCATTTTCTTCCATTCATTCTAATCGGCTATAACTTTTAAATACATTCATATTTATTTGCCAGCTCTGCTAAAGATTTAAGTACATAGATGTTGGTGGAGAATATTATGTCTTTGTAGCGAAATGGTGCATCTAAATACCTGTAAAAGTCGTCAAACATTCGTTTCCTTTCTACTACATAACGTGGACATATCATTATTATATGTTTGAAATCCTCCTCCTCATTGCAATCTACGCAAAGAGGAGAGAACCTCAGACAGAGTTGGTGTGTATTAATATTAATAATTTATAATTGTATTATTAAATAATAAATTATCGATAATCGATTACATAAATCGTTAGTGTAGGCATAAAGGTATTTATTCTAAAATAGAACAGGTTTGTATAGATTTACCTGTGCACAAGGGAATTGTAAATTTAAACCATTTTTATCTGTCTTGGATTTATTGTAGTTGAAGGTTTGAGTGAAAACAAACCAGAGATGTATGATTGACAGTTTTTAATCAGAGACACCAGTTATCACATCGCTTTGCAATCTGCAGCCTGTTATATGATTTATTCATCTACATTATTGAATTTATATTGTTGATCCAAAAAAATAAAAGCTCTGATGAAAAGAATAAAAAAATACAATCATTTAAAATATATATTTGTTCAGATGATTGTTTCATTTATTTAAAAAATGATTCTGCTTCAACACTTTAGAGGACTTATAAAATGGGTTGGCAAAATGGTGACATATGGCGCCCAAATTGGAATTTTGAAAAAATGTATGGGTTAGAACTTTAGAGTAATGATAGGAGGAAGTCGTACGAGTGGATTCACCCAAAACATTTTTGGTTATTTCCTTTTGTGATGAAGAGTGCGTGATATTTAATGTATTTCCTTTAATGTTAGAAATCATCGAAGAAAACCAAATCGAGAAGAAATACCAGTGGTTCTTGTCGGCGCGGATGTTGTTATGAAGAGAAAAATACATATATATATTGTAGGAGGAGATGTTCTTAGTTGAAATATGGTATAGAGAGAGGAATCCTATGTCCGTTAGTAGAGGTTGGGGCGATTTGTTTGGGAGGTTGTGCACTCTTCATCGGCTTCAAAGGATTTAGTAAATGTCTGAAGGTACAGATTTACTTCTGACAAAGGGGTTTGAACCAGGATAATCCAAGTTGATGGAAAAAGAAGTAAGACAACTTCTCCTCCTATCAGATCTAGAAATGCGGAATTCTACTTCTTTCAAAATTCATCCTTCTAAGCTTACTGTTTGCAGCCAAACGTTAACTAAAATATTTCTCATTCTTTATAATAATAACTATTGTTTATTTGTTTAAACTTGGGTTTTTAAAAATGGAATAAAGTCAGTATAACAGCTCATAATCATTTTAAGGAAATTAAAATTATGTATCCTTAAATGGCTGATCTTCTTAATAATGAATACTTTTATTCAATTGTAAATTTATTTAATACATCTTAGATTTACCAAGATACATGCCAACGATTTACCCACTTATAATCGATAAAGTAAAGTGATAGTTTAATATTTTGTATTATTTTTTGTTTATTGTGCGACTATAATTAATTACAACAAGCAGAAGAGATGAGGAGGACAGCGCAAGTGCACATGCACGTATATATGTTATACATATATGCACATACATACACGCGCACATGCGTGTACACTCAGAGACATGAGTGAAGTGAACCATCCAGTGATGGAAGCCGTTAGTTAGCCAGATTGGCAAGCTTACACAGCAACCATCCTAGGAGATTAGCGTTATATGTTGAGAAGGTTGCGTGGCCACCGCCGCTTTAGTCTGCGCTGTGGATTTGAAGGAAGTGTTGTAGAGTAGACATGTTGTGGATCAAAGGGTTGTAATGACTGTGTAGATTTGAGTGGAGTTTTGTGTATCCGAGATCAGGGCTATTTCAGAGACGAGAGGAATATTTAGATCAGAGTGTATTGTGTGATTGGAGACGTAGAAGGAAGCGTTAACAATTGTTTCAGGATTTTAGACTGTAAGGTTTGAAGTCGGTTGATGTTCGATTTTTTAGCGCTTCCGTAGAGTTGTTTTCCGTACGTCCATATTGGGGCAAGTAGAGCGGTATATAGTGTTCGTTTGTTTGTCAGGGTCAGTTTTGAACGGTTGTCGAGTAGTCTTTTCAACATTTTATACCTCAGATTGAGGTCAGTTCGTTTGAGTCTCGTGTGGGGGTCCCAAGTTTGTCGTTTGTCAAGATGTAGTCCGAGATATCGTACTTGGTTAGTAATTGGTATAGAAGTATTTTTTTTTGGGGGGGGGGGGTTTGTAAGGTGCGCAACAACAAGGGTCCTTTGCACCTAAACTATACTGTAGAATAGACACTTTACTACACAGCCTAACCTAGTCAATCTGATCGATACAAACCTAACGGTTGGCCTAACTCCTATTTTCTTCTAACCTAACCAACTAATGTTGGGGTGGAGTACTCGATATTCCTCGCACCCCATAGAGATCTAACCTAAATTTTAAAAAAACCTATTTACACATTTATATGTACACTCATATACTCATCTTATTAATTACATTCGTCCTAATAAATACAATCATCTTAATAAATACAATCATCCTAATAAATACAATCATCCTAATAAATACATTCATCCTAATAAATACATTCATCCTAATAGTTATATTCCTATATATACATTGAGTGGAGTACTCTATATTCCTCTCACTCATTTACAATCCTAAATCTATTTACATTTACGCAGCCCATTCATACGCGTGCCAGGGTGCCAATCCCGACACAGACCCACCCGTCCTAGAAAGCAGTGGCTCCCGAGAAAGTGCAGGAAGACGTCCTGCGAGACAAGAAGACAAAAGTTTGCCACCCCTGCCCCGATATTGGCCCCCCCCACAACCTCTTTCACACACACATTCACACTGCCTAACCTACTCCTTCCTAAATTGTTACTATTATCAAATACTACTGTTATTTTTACTGTACCTAACTTTTGTAAAATACCGATTTCTATAAGTTTGTATGTTAAAAGTGACCTCGCGTAGTAAAGTGTCTATTGTTACATTGAATTAAAAACATTAATATCCTTCAGAAATCGCAGAGTGTTTTGTACGCTGTTTTCATCGTCCTTCAATACTTCTTCCATTTGTGAGGAAATGTTACACTTTTGCCTAGCTCTGGAATACTTGGGGCATTCAACCAGGATATGGCGTACAGTTAAAGGGACGTTATTACACTCAGAGCAAATAGGTGGTTCTTCTCTTTTGAAGATGTAACCATGGGTAAATAGCGTGTGGCCAATCCTCAACCTGGATAACACCACCTCCTCACGGCGAGTGTTTCGACATGATGTTACCCACTTCATTGGTGTTGACTTTATATTCCTCAATTTGTTAGTTAGAGGAACTAATTCCCAGTCTCTTATCCACTGGGACATAATTTTTGGTCTAAGAAAACTTTTCCAGTCTGAGGGCAGAATAATTTCATACTTATCGTTCAGTAACGTGGCATCTTTAGCAGCCCTGTCAGCGGCTTCATTGTTACTTATCCCAGTGTGACCCGGGATCCACAGAAAAATGACTGATTTGTGACTGCGTACAGAGGAGTATAGCAGCGTATGTATGGACTGGATCAGCTTGTTGTCCGTATCTAATTTGCATATTGCCTCCAGAGAACTTCTTGAATCAGAACAGATAATAATTTTCTTTTCTTTACTATTCAATAAGTACTCCATTGCTTTTTTAATGGCAAATAATTCCGCCGTAAATATACTGGCGACATTATTCAACGAGTACCCGTGTGCTACACCATCGATCATAAAAGCTGAACCCACACCACTTCCCGTTTTGGATCCGTCTGTGAAAACCTGTTTATAGTTTTTGTATTTATTGGTCCTTTCCAGAAACAAGGTTCTATAAATATAATCTGGGGTATTGCCTCTTTTAAAACGATGGAGCGAATAGTCCACTATTGGGCTATTCATTACCCACGGTTCTATCTTATTGGGAGTTTCACTCATTGTTTGGGGGACGTTAATGCGATGCTCTAGAAGTAGTTTTGCTAGTCGGACTCCTAGCGGTTTGGTGCCTGTGTGTGTACAATACTGATTGCTGAATTGTGGTAGGTATGCACTATTATAGGCAACATGTTCAGTAAGCGGCAACATCCGTGCCGCATAGTTACACATAAGTATGTTTCTCCGAACATCCAGTGGCGTCTCTCCACTTTCCGCATACAGACTGTCCACGGGACTAGTTCTTAGTGCGCCTGTTGCCAGACGGATCCCTTCATTGTTTATAGGGTTTATTATTCTCAATACAGAGTCTCTGGCCGAACTATAAACGATGCTCCCATAATCCAACTTCGAACGGATAAAGGCTTTATAGAAGTTCATCATGCTCTGCCGGTCTGCTCCCCAGGAAGTTCCTTTTACTACTTTTATGGCATTTAACTTTCGAACGCACCTCGGTTTCAAATCTACTAAGTGAGGGCGCCAACTTAGTTTTTGATCAAGCGTTATTCCTAGATATCTGACTTTGTCGAGACAAGGTACACTCCTTCCATCAAGGTTTAATCTGATTGTAGGATGTACCTTACGTGTTCTGTGGAAGTGCATACAAGTACTTTTGTTGGGGGAGAAACGCAAACCATTTTTTCCTGACCAACGTTCCAAACCTTCGATTGTAGTTTGTAGTCTTTCTTCTGCGGCTAAGGGGTTAGGAGCGGTACAGAAGGTTACTAAATCGTCAGCATACAGTATTCCCTGGACCGAAGTCTCCATACAGTACAAAATGCTATTTATAGCAATAAGGAACAAAGTTGGGCTTAAAATGCTTCCTTGAGGGACACCATTTTCTTGTACAAAAGGAGATGACAATGTTCCATTAACCCTTACTCTAAACAAACGCTGCTTTAAAAAATTTTGAATGAAGCATGGAAGATTCCCTCTTATATTCCAATTATTAAGTTGTTTCAGGTTACCGTATCTCCAAACCCTATCAAATGCTCTCTCTATGTCAAAGAAAACGGCGACTACATGTTCCTTTTTCAAGAAAGCATTTTGGATAGCATTCTCCAGAATAACTAAAGGGTCCATTGTGCTGTGGTTATGTCTGAAACCTGTCTGGTACCTGCTCAGAAGTTTGTGCGTCTCCAAGTACCAAATTAGGCGTCATCAGGTGTTCACCATTCTTTCCAAAGTCTTGCATAAACAACTTGTCAGCGTTATTGGCCGATATGAATGAGGGTCTGATTTGTCTTTGCCTTCCTTTAAGATGGGGATAGTAATTGCTAGGTTCCAAGCTTCGGGGAATTTCTTTGATTCCCAAATTTTATTATAGAAACTAAGCACATAAAGTTTGTTCTTCTTTGTGAGGTGCTTTAGAAAATAATAGTGGATATTGTCCGCTCCTGGAGATGTAGCTTTGGACTTCGATAAAGAGGCTTCTAACTCCCAGAATTTAAAGGGCATATTATAATTTCTGTCCTGACTATCAGAGAAGTCAATGACATTCTCTTCTTCCCTTTTATTAGATAGGAATTCCTGTGCGTAATTGTCAGTTAGGGAAACGGTAGCAAAGGTTTCGGCTAGCGTCTCTGCTTTTTGCGAATCACTCGCTCGGATGTAACCATTTACCTTCAGGTCAGCTATTAGGTTATCTGTTCTAGCTCCAATAATTGCTTTAATTTTCCTCCAGATTTCAGTTGCTGGGGTGGATTGCGTCATACCAGATACAAACTCTCTCCAGGATTTACTGCGACTCTCCTTTATAGTCCTCCTTGCTCTAGATCTTAGTATCTTATATCTTGATAGATTTTCTTCTGAAGGCTGATTACGGAAAGTTCTAAGGGCCTTTTTTCGTTCTTTAATAGCAGTTTTGCAGTTTTCGTTCCACCAAGGGGCAGGGGGCTTTTTTGGAAAAGTGCTGGTTCGGGGTACCGAAGCCTCTGCTGCTCCGTTTAGAACATTGGTAATATATTCTAGTTCCGTATCAATATCTGGAAATTCTCGTCTAGCGAAGTTCGCCAGCGAAGTAAACTTATCCCAGTCTGCCTGCTTTATAGACCAGCTGGGTGCCATACGTTTATTGGGTGTATCAACTGAGCAACTTATCAACATTGGAAAATGATCACTTCCACACAAGTCACTGTGGACATTCCAGTCCAGGAATGGCGCCAGTGCTGGCGAAGACATGGCTAGGTCGATGGCTGAAAGAGTACCATTGCTACTATTAAAGTGCGTGGCTTCTTGTTTATTTAATAGTACAATATTTTCTGTTATTAGGATATCTTCAATGATTCTGCCTCGGTGGCCTACATGGTTCGAGGCCCACATAGTGTGGTGCGCGTTGAAATCACCCAAAATTATAAAAGGCGATGGTAATGCCCGAATAAGCCTGAGCAGTTCCGGCTTAGTTATGTTATTCGCGGGTGGTATATAGACATTACATACGGTTACTTTCCGGGGCATATATACTGTGAGATATATCGCTTGCACATTATTCATAATACTGACGACATCCTCGCAGTACAACTCGCTTTTAACAAAGATTGCCACTCCACCACAGGCTCTGCTGCCTGAGAGACAATCTGCATGGAATACTTGGTATCCCCGCAGAATTGGGTTGTCTATATCTCTAAAGTTCGTTTCTTGAAGACATATAATTCTCGGATTATATCTATTTACCAGTAGCCTTAGTTCTTCTAAATTTCGGTAGAAGCCGCGAATATTCCACTGCAGAATCATTTTGTAAATTATAGAATATATAAAATAGAACCTAGTTTTAGGTTCTACTTTATTTCTTCCCTTTTCCTTTCTTTCTAAGGTCAGTAACTATTTTTCTTAGCGTTTCTACGTCCATACCCTCCATATCTTTATCTTCAACGCTAAGCAAGGAAGAATTTGATGAAGCGTTGCTTCTTAATTCTCTCCTGCCTTCGGTTTTATTTTGGATTTTTCTCGGAGGGGATATGATACTATTTGTTCCCTTGGAAGAGAATCCTGAGCTTTGGGGACGTTTTTGTCTTGGAGGGGCTAAGTCTTTTCCGGACTCTATTTTGACCACCTCCATCTTTTGTGGTTGGGATTCATTGTCTTTTTCCATAGCTACTATTATTTTTCCACTTTCTGGTTCTAGTTTTTTAAGTATTTTTTCGTAATTTTCTTCTAGTTTGCCGATGCTCTTAGCTAGAGTTTCGACAACTGCTGTTAGGCGGGTCACCAGCTCTTCCAAATTTCTGTCCTTCGTTTCTTTTCCTTTTACACTTTCTGCATAAGTGACTGCTCTGGTAGTTTCTGCTTTAACTTTTTTCAACGCCTCATTATAGCTGATACATTCCTTTACTTTGATTTCTTGGATTCTCTTCTCTTTTTTAAATTTTTCGCAGTCAGCTGATACGGATGAGTGTGGACCGTTACAGTTTATACAGACCGGCGTAGTCGGACACTCATTCTGGTGCAGAGGAGCTGAGCACATCTTACAGCGGTCACCTAACGTGCAACCAGCTGCTATGTGTCCAAGTGACCAGCACTTGAAGCATCTAAGTGGGTTAGGGATATAATGTCGTACCGGCAGGGATAGAAAGCCAGCGGTTATCCTTTCCGGAGGTTGGGATCCCTCGAAAGTTAAGATAAGTGCGGGAGTAGGCTTTATCTCTCCAAATGTTCTTTTGAATAAACGTTTTACCTCGACTACTCCTTGCGACTTTGATTCACTTAAGATCTCTTCCTCCGTGCAGTGCAACAAGTCATAGCTTGAGACTACCCCTTTGGAGTAGTTCAAACTTCTATGGTATTCCACTTTGACTTTCATACCTTCATAATTTTCTACACTAAGTAAAGACTTGGCCCTTTCATTATCCGTCGTCTTGATTAATAAGGAACCATTTCTCAGTTTTTTTGTCTTAGTTCCTGGGCAAACATTCTTTAGGAAACTAAAGATTTTGTATGGCCAAAAAGGTTCAAAAGTTTTCCCTTCTTCTAGACATCTCATAACTAGAAATTGACTTTCTGTATTAGATCCGGAAAATACTACTCTCGGATCTAATACATTTCCTTTGTTTATTTTCTTAAATGAAGCTGATGCTTCATTCTGTTCTATAACGCCTGATGAAATATTTTTTGTGGAAGGTAACATATAGTTCCCACGAGATGGGACGCTCTAAATATCACCCTACGGCAGTGCGCCCTTACCGCAGGGAAGACCAAATTACTCACTGAGTTTGGCCTGGTACTCAGCGGGGCCGATCAGTGGGCCGATACCCCTGCCCACAAACCTCCCAGCTCGGGACCTAACACTGGGATTTAGGGGGTATCTGTAAAGTGTGAGTGTTTGTGTGTGAAAGATGTGTGTGTTTTGTTGATATGTGTGTGCGTGGTATTGAGCTCGGGTTCCGTGGGTTCGCTAGACCCATACGGCTGTATACCAGCCGCCCCTGCGTAGTCCTTTAGTCGCCTTTTACGACATCCTGGACGGGAGCAGGCCTATTCTATCCCCGGCCCTGCAGGGGCTTATAGAAGTATTGTGGAAGGAGAAAGGAAGGAGAGTTTTCTTGTTTAGAGTGAATACTATGTATTTAGATTTCAATTCGTTCACTTTGATTCTCCACTTTTGCGGCCAAGGCTCGAGAAGATTTAGGTGTGATTGCACGGCTCAGTTTAATCTAGAATTTAAAAACAAAATTACACAATATAACAACTTTGAATATGTTCAAATAAATTCAAATCCGTTAATTGAAAATTCCAAATAATGAATAATAAACTAACCAAACTAAATTATTGGTCTGATAAAGTATTCGTTCCAATGCGGTATATCACATGCCCTTGAATAACTTATCATACTAAGAAGTAAATATTATCTCGACTGCGGTGCGAATTCTAACATTTGAATGAATAATATGCTCTATGCGAATGTATATTTTATATGTTAAAACATTGTTATTGTATTCCATATTGACAAACGAATTCTGCACTTAAATGTGTAATTATTACAAATGAATAATGTTTTATTTTTTCTGCTGTCGCCAAATAATTTATCAATTATTAAATCCTAAATTTAGGACCATAAGTTCAAAATTCAATCAGTAGTGATTGAAGAATTTTGACGTGAACACGTCTTTAAATTTGCTATCATATGGAGGCAATCCAAAAAACCTAACGATAACAAAATCGGGGGATACAGTTTGGCATTATAGTTTCCAATCTATCGTCTACATCCAAAAGCTAAAGGATCAAAGAATTCATGACGTTAAGCGAGGACTGTGACGCATCGTGCGCGGTGGAGGGGGAAGCGCCGCCATTTTGAGATCATTTTGCTGCGTATCAAGATTTGCAATTAGTCTAACTTTTGACTCGGAGAAGCTGTAATGTCGTTTAAGTTTTAAACGTCAGCTGTCGTCACAATCTATCCATTGTGTATGAAACATTAGTGTAAAATAGTGACAGTGAACGTATTCACGTACAAAACATGATCGTGACCATGACACAGCCACAGTTGGTTTTTTTAATCACGATTTGTTTACTATTGAGGTGTGCGCAGTAAATAATAATTTTTGGGTTAGAGGTTGTCACTTACAATATTAAAATTATTACTTATCAAGATTTTTTATTCTAATGTTTCAAATAAAAGAATGGAGTAGATCAAATCCAAAATATAAAGTTTATACTGCCATTTTCTAGAAAATGTTTATAATATAAAAAATCAATTCCATAAAGTTACATTAAAATTTAATTTTTAACTTTAGCTTCCAACAAACCTTACAAAATTCTTTATTATTATGGATTTGACAAAACAGTTAATTTTTTAAAGATATGTTGTAGGAAAAACCAAAAATAACTGAGGAAAACGACAAAAATAATTAGTCATTTAGGTGAGCAAGTAGTATAGAAAGTTGGAGTAATTTTTAAAAAATTTGGAAAAGAGAAAAAATTGCATTAGTTTGTGGGAATTCCCGATATCAAGTTTTATCTTTATTTTTTGTTTTTAATTTTTGCTCCAAACCAACATAATTGGTGCAAAAAAACTGTTTGTTTCAAGTTCTGCTTTTGTCAACAGCAGTATTTCCTACAGGAACTCAATTTCGAAACTTTGATACTACTGCGATAATTCCACCACTTTAAAAAAAACAAATAAACTTGACTTCCAGACATCGTACTTTAGGAGAATCCAACTATGAATAATGGGATATTAATCTATATCCCTGGAATGCGTTCTATTTTAATAGCCACGAATGATATATTGGGGATAATTACTGTCATATAACACATTAGATTTAGACAATGAATATATTAAGATTAGAATATTATCAGAACAGTTTAATGACTGTAATAATTATTACTGTTTAAAATGATCGTGTAGAATGTAATAACTTAATGTATTGCAATAATCTAAAACGATTAATCTCAATTGATTTCAATAAAGCATTAAACAAACAACAAGCATGGTTGAAACAACGGTTTCATTAAAATGATTGCCTGACTACATAAGCATGTTTGATAGTTAATTCTAGAATGCATCAGGACTGAGCTGAATATGTTAAATGAGAGAGACTATCTGACTGCGTAAGCATTTTTGCTGGTCAGTTCTAGAATGAATTAAAACTGAGCTGAATATGTTAAATTAGAGAGACTATCTGACTTCATAAGCATTGTTAAATCTAGAATGCACTAAGACTGAGCTAAATGTGTTAAATGAGAGAGACTATCTGACTGCGTAAGCATTTTTGCTGGTCAGTTCTAGAATGCATTAAAACTGAGCTGAATATGGTAAATTAGGGAGACTATCTGACTTCATAAGCATTGTTAAATCTAGAATGCACTAAGACTGAGCTGAATGTGTTAAATGAGAGAGACTATCTGACTGCGTAAACATTTTTGCTGGTCAGTTCTAGAATACATTAAAACTAAGCTGAATATGTTAAATTAGAGAGACTATCTGAGTGTAAAAGCGTTGTTAAATCTAGAATGGACTAAGACTGAGCTGAATGTGTTAAATGAGACAGACTATCTGACTGCGTAAGCATTTTGCTGGTCAGTTCTAGAATGCATTAAAACTGAGCTGAATATGTTAAATTAGAGAGACTATCTGAGTGTAAAAGCATTGTTAAATCTAGAATGCATCAGGACTGAGCTGAATGTGTTAAATGAGAGAGACTATCTGACTGCGTAAGCATTTTGCTGGTCAGTTCTAGAATGCATTAAAACTGAGCTGAATATGTTAAATTAGAGAGACTATCTGAGTGTAAAAGCATTGTTAAATCTAGAATGCACTAAGACTGAGCTGAATGTGTTAAATGAGAGAGACTCTCTGACTGCGTAAGCATTTTGCTGGTCAGTTCTAGAATGCATTAAAACTGAGCTGAATATGTTAAATGAGGGAGACTATCTGAATACAAAAGCATTGTTAAATCTAGAATGCAGTAAGACTGAGCTGAATGTGTTAAATGAGAGAGAGACTATCTGACTGCGTAAGCATTTTTGCTGGTCAGTTCTAGAATGCATTAAAACTGAGCTGAATATGTTAAATTAGAGAGACTATCTGAGTGTAAAATCATTGTTAAATCTAGAATGCACTAAGACTGAGCTGAATATGTTAAATGAAAGAGACTATCTGACTGCATAAGCATGGTTATGTTAATTCTAGAATACACTAAGACAGCTATATTTGTTTAATGAGAGCAACTTCCTGTCTGCATGAACCCCTATTGCCGGTTATTGATTAGCGGACTGCGCTAAGACTATGTTGTGAACAACACCGATCAACGTGTTCAGAGCGTAAAGCTCTGGTACTCAATTGAACGAACTGTGAGTATGTTTTCCCTTTCTTAAATTTTTCCTGTATTCTTTTCTGTGAATTTCATCTTTCATTCTGCTGACTGCAGCCTTTCTTTGAAATTGGATTTTCCACTCTTTCACTACGCAATCAATTTACTTTATGTACCAACAAATGATTCTATTTGCTACTTAAAGTATTTTCATAAAAGATTACTTTACAGAAGAGAAATAATTGTATAATGTTCAGTATAGAGGAAAATATGCCCTAGCGTTCTTCCAGATAGACCTAAATAATAATGAATATGTAAAACATGCCTATAATTGATTCAGGTCCGGAGGCTGAGGTAACTAGGAGCACATATTTCACTAATTCCTGTTTCCTTTAATAAATTCCTCCCATCGCAAATTACACATAAATTAAGTTTTAGGCGTTCACCTAAATGTTGAAATAATCAGTAATATAAATTAATTTAATAAGATTGAACTACTTTTGCTTTGATTTGCATCACCCTTTATTATAAATAATGTTGTTTAACCATTTAGTAAATAAAAGAAAAAATTTCATTTACATCAATTCAAATTTTCATAATTTAAGTTACATGAATAATTCAACTTTAGTTTAGAAATAAGATGGAACTGAATAAGTAGATGGACTTGTAACAAATTAGCTGGTGCCCAATTTAAGTTCTGTTGATTCGACTAAATTTGAAGTTTGTTCAACAAATTTTTATGGAAAAATATGTGCCCTTAAAGAAAAAAAATCAGGAGTTTTAAAATAAGAAAAATTTGGGGATAAGTAATAATTTTTTATTTATTTCCTTAAAATTCTTAAAAACCATCAAAAATAATAATAATAATAAATTCCGACGCGGAGATCTAGAGTTTTAGTAGCTAGCCATTAGATTTTCTCTTCCTAGATCATTGTACAGTAATAGGCAATGTTGTCTATAACGAGAGAACATTCTTTCAGAGGCCAGAAGTGCACTAGAAAAACTGTGGACGCCAAAGACCTCAGATGTCGCGTCTTTAAACAAAAAAAATAATAAAAACAATTAACTTTTAATACCATATCAAAATAATGAATATTTTAAGTTGCACACTATTACAGCCTTAAAATAAATAATAATAGTAATTTAAAATTCCTTACAATCATGATATAATTTCAACAAGTAGAATGAATATTACGAAAGGTTAACGTAGTGTAAAATGATAATGTTCACTTGGGTGTTAATATCAACCCTCTGATAGAACAATTAGTTTCCCAATTCATAATTTACAGAGTTTAATTAACTATTTGTTTGGGGAAATCTACAAAACAATACCAAATTTATCACGCTACAAATTCAGTATAAGTAATTTTATTTAGCATAAATATAAGTAGGCAAATTTAGCCTCATAATTTTTGTATTACAAACTTTTGAGTTAAGATCAGTAGTCCCCACACTAGACTTAAAAAAAACAGAACTAAACAGACGCTATCGACTACTTAAAAGACTCTTAGACGATAGATCAAAACTCTCTCTGGACAACAAAAGACTGATTTATACTTCTATTTTGAAACTCATCTGGGCGTATGGAATAGAGCTGTGGGGTTCAACCAAACGCTCCAATCTCCAAAGGATTCAGTCTCTTCAATCTAAAATACTTCGAACTATCGTAAACTCTCCATTTTATGTCTCCCAACCTGGACTATACACACTGACCTAAGCCCAACAAACCGACCCAACTACCTTCTTCTTATCGACCGATAAGCCTACTGCCTCTCTTGGGCAAAATATTCGAGAGACTTCTGTTACCACGCCTCCACGAAATTATAGAACCTCTCGAAATTATACCGGACCATCAGTTTGGGTTCAGAAAATGCCATTCGACGATCCAGTAGGCCCATCGTGTTGTAGACACCATCGCTACTTCACTCGAGCGGAAACAATTCTGCGCTGGAGTATTCCTCGATGTATCGCAAGCCTTCGACCGAGTCTGGCACGAAGGTCTTCTGTGGAAACTAAAGCGCATTCTTCCTAGCACTTATTACCTCATACTCAGCTCCTATCTCTCTGACAGATTCTTTCAAGTTCTTCAAGGCACTACTCACTCTTCCATCTATCCTGTCCTTGCTGGTGTGCCACAGGGAAGTGTCTTAGCTCCTCTTCTTTACACAATCTACACTGCCGACTTACCTTCTAACCTTAATACCTCTATTTACACCTTCGCTGTCGACACTGCCATTCTCTCCACACACTCTGACCCTATCCTCGCAGTACGCTCACTACAGTCCCACCTTCACTCAATAGAACCTTGGTTAGAAAACTGGCGAATAAAAATTAACCCAACTAAGTCTAAATACATAGTCTTCACACTAAAACGTCAAACTCCACCACCTGTCTTCTTACATCATACACCTATCCCACCAGCCGACCATGTGCGGTACCTTGGAATGTACCTAGACAAGAGACTTACCTGGAACCCCCATACGAGACTTAAACGTACCGAACTAAACAAACGATACAAACTTCTAGCCAGACTATTCGACAAACGCTCAAAACTCTCACTACAGAACAAACGATGACTCTATACAGCTCTTCTCACACCAATATGGACTTACGGACTCGAACTTTACGGAACAGCTAAAAAATCCAACATCAATAGACTGCAAACTCTCCAATCTAAAATACTCCGCCGTATAGTAGACGCTCCATTCTATGTAAGCAACCACACAATTCATACAGATCTCCAAATTCCACTCATCTCCGAACTTGCCAAAATTTGATATAAAAATTTTCACCAAAAACTCTCACTTCATCACAACCCTTTAGCTGCAAACTTATCTTCAATTACGCTACCCTCCAATCCTCGAAGACGGCTGAGGCGCCGTTGGGTCCGTGACCAACTGGGTGACTAATGGCGGCCATCACTGGATGGCCGTCCTTCACGTTTGACACGTTAATTGTTTATACACTTATCGCATTTACCTATTGTACCCTGTAGGTACAGGTGTAAATTTCAATAAAAGGATAAATAAATAAAAATAAAAAAACTTCAATGACATCAATTTAGTTTATTTAATTTATTTATTTTTGCTTGAAAAGTGTTATGAATAAATATAATTAAAATTTTTAATAGCAAAGTATAATTAAGAAATTATATATCATAGTTAGAAATATGCTGTAAAATCTGTTCGCTGATAATGAACTGGAATAAAATAATTATTTACATGAATATTTGTTCCAGGCTCCAGTGTGCTTGATTAATGGCAAGCACTCGAAGTTATGAAAACAGTAATGTTGGCATTGTAACAGCCAAGCTGTGATGAAGCCGGAGATTGTGACGTTCTAGTTTTGTTCTGGGCGAGAAGTAGTGTTTTAGGGTAGGTGTATAATTAAGTGTTACAACAATCTCTTTGTTTTGTATTATAAATATACTGTTCGTGTATGTTTACATTGGAGTTTGGAATCTTCATTTTAAACATTAAGGAGTGTTGTGATATCTCAACTGCATTATGTCCAAATGTAGTATGATGTACATTACAATATTATCGATTAAAAGCTGCATGTGTTAGAACTGTATTTCGATTTGATATTATTAGGTAATCTGCTAGTTCTGAGGAGAATTCATTAACCTAAAAAACGATTTTACTGAACTTTGTTTTTACCTAAGTTTTCTTGAATATTCACCATTTGTTCCCACGACCTTCGTGGTGGCAGTAATTCTTTTTCTTTAAATTTAAGGCGCGTCAGCATCTGAGGTTATTGGCGCCCGGAGCTTTTTTTACAGAGGGCGGCCGTGTTGTCTCCATTACCAGCAACACTAAGCACAGGACAGTGAGCTGTAAGAAGCTCCTAGGAACAGAAAATCTAAGGGCCAGCTGGATTCGAACCAGGAATCTTCGCTTTAGAATCTAATATTCGCTAACCCTTAAAAAAAAAAATCCCTCCATTGATATTTGTATTGATGAAATTTTAGATCTGGGTTCGTTGTGGATTTTGCGAGTGTTACCAGTTAAGCGCGTTTGCGGTGTATACACGTCAAATCAAATCTCTATTACGGTGCGTTCGACGTGTATACTCGTTGTGAAAAATATAAAATTGCCATTAACTATAAAAACTCGAAAGTTTAATAAAATACAATAAGAATATTATTTGGTGGGATGTTTCCTTTATCTTACCAATAGAACTGCCAAGTATTTTATACGGAGGGAGGTGGTGGGAGTCAGCCAAACGATAAGTGGTTGGTACATGTTTGGTCTCCGCATCAGAGATTGGAAATTACGCACACAAATACTCGTAGAAGCTCTCAACCCTTATGCAATGCCGTTTTTATCTTAGATAGAGGTTCAGACCCCAGTACGAACATGATTTCATTTTTTTGCACAAAATTCAAAGCTCTTTTCTACTCCTTAACAAAAACTTACAGTTTAAAATGTCAAGTATAAGGGTTGATTAAACGCCAAAAGGTACACAAATCAGCGAGTAACATTTCATTAATACTTCATTAATAGTTAAGTAATCCTACTACATTAATTTTCATTAATAAGTTATTTTTTAGAATTCATTAGATGTCACAGACCCTTATGCTGGCCATTTTCGTCTACAAAATATATGTTCAAGTAGCACTGTAGATTGACTGTAATATCTAGTTATTTATAACATAGGAAGAATATTTCGGTAAGACGAATTCAAGACAGTAGCCGACTCTAACTTTGTCTTTTTCTACTTTAACATGCATGTACATATATATATGTATACGTGATTTATCATAATTATAACAAAAAGTATTATAAATGAAGTGGCCAGCATAAGGGTCTGTGACATCTAATGAATTCTAAAAAATAACTTATTAATGAAAATTAATGCAGTAGAATTACTTAACTATTAATGAAGTATTAATGAAATGTTGGGTACTCGCTGATTTGTGTACCTTTTGGCGTTTAATCAACCCTTATACTTAACATTTTAAACTGTAAGTTTTTGTTAAGGAGATTTTTGTACCTTTTAGATAGATTTTCCTTTTTGTCTATTTTACAAAGTTACTATCTTCTTTACAGATTTTTTTAAAATTTGGAATAAGCAATTCTATCATTATAATCTGATAAGGTGTTAAGTCGGAACCGTAACTACCAATGGAGAGATCTTTTTAAAGAATGATTATAGTTGCGTTCCCCAAAACCATCCTCAATAACAATTTTTTTGAAAAAGCGTTTTGAATAACATAGGAAGGTATTTGTACGTAAATAACAAAATTAAACTGCGATTTCAGTACTTCCTTTTAACAGGAGTAAGAAAAATAAACTACGATTGCAGTACTTCCTCTTAGTAGGTGCAAGAGCATCAGCAACGTAGAGGAGCTTTAACCACTTATTCGAGCTGAATTTTATCAAAATCGGATTTAGCGTTATAGAAATATTGGTAATAATAGTTTTAGAAAGGGCCTTATTTGGGTGGGGCAAACTCCCCTCCTTATGAGGCACGGCGTCGAGACTTTTAAAGTGCAAATCTGTACAAAATTTCGATTCGAATGACACTTCATTCATGAAAATCGGTTCACGTGTCGATAACTTGAAACGATTGCTACACTTCCTCTTAAAAAGTGTAAGAGCTGATCGCCGCTTTATTGTTACGTAGGGGAGCCCTAACCCTATCATCCTACCAAATTTTATTATAATCGGGCCAAGATTTACAGAGTAATTAGTAATAATAATTTTGGAGGGGGCCTTACATAAAGAGGGCTAACTCCTCCCCCATTCGATGTACAGAGTCGAGACCCCCAAAAGGCACATCTACATAAAATTCCGAATCGAATGATACCTCATTCATGAAAATCGGTTCGCGCGTTTAGGCGCTACGTTGTTTACAAAAAAGGTAACAAGAAGAAGAACAACAACAACAACAACAAGAACAAGAACATTTTTTGAAAAAGCCGTTTTTGCCCATTTTTGGCAACTTTTTTCTCGAAACCTATTAGATCTGGGTTGTTGCAAAAAAATTACAGCTATAAAGGAGGGTTTGCCCTTTATTGTAAAGAAAATTTGGGAATTTTATGTTTTGTAGAAAAAGAGAAAAAAATTGTCAAAGTTGTGGTGTTTTTCAACGTTACGCTTTTTCGTGCAGTTTTTGACGATCAACCCTTATACAACTGTCCTACCGGGCAGTTTTAATTCCTTGTAAAAGCTCTTAGTGTCTCTAGTTAACTAGGCAATGCATACGTAAAGCGGTACAAGATTTTGAATGAGCACAGAATGCTCTGTTAATCTCAAGCCCCAGAAATTGCAGAAAAAGTCGCCTGCTGTGACTATTACGACGTTGTAAACTTTTGGTTGTTTTGCCCTGCGTTCGAAGATACACGTCATTGTCTGATTTTAATTCCGCACACTGTGGTGGTTTTTTTTTGTTTTTAGAACTAAATTCCGCGCTTAACTCTGGTTAACTGTTTCAGTCAGGGTTTCCCAGCACCAGTAACCGCATTATTTTTTACGAAAATATCTAATAATTGGTCATAAAAAATTAATAAAATTAAAAAAATACTTCTACAGTAAATCTTCTGCAGAATCACTATAAATCTCCTCAGATATTTATTTTTTAAATTGCTTTCACTCTTTCAACTTTCATCATCAAAAAAAAAAAAAAAAAAATGGACGAAAGAGATTTTTAATAATCACTCTATCTGGTGCTTATATTACAACTTTTTAATATCTAGTTCCCATTGCGCTAGCAGAAACTACATCCCTTATACTCATCCTCATCGTTTTTTATCCTATTCAAACAAAAAATAAAAGTTCGTTTAACTGTATAAAGTAAGATTTTTCTTCAGACAAAAGACAGCTTTTCGGTCCAATGTAAAGCTAGTTTTTTGATGTATTTTCAGTATCTATTTATTTTATTTTAGATCACCCACGGCGACGTTTATTCAGATGAAATAACATTTAAAAAACCAATTAAAAAAGTAAGTTTGGTATTCAGTCATTTGTAATTCTATTACTGTACTTCTAAAAGCAGGTATCCCTAGGTCTTTTAAGTATTGTACAGTAGGTCGTACGTCAATCTTCCTTTATTTTTTAGAGCCCAAGGCCGAGATCATCATCAACAGTAGGGAGTACGCCTTGATTGTATTTCAGGAGAGGTTATCTAGTGCAAAGGAAATTTTATCTGTTGGTAATTTACATTCATTTATCTGGAATTTCTATTTGGATACCAAATTCTAATTTCCGTGGGTTTATATGAAAGAGCGACAGAGTGTGAGGAAAGAAACGCAGTTTAATCTGCGTAGGTGAAGATCAAATCATTTGAAGTTGAAAATTCAACACATCGCTAGCTGTAATTCGTAACTTTACAATTACCAACTCCCTTGAGAAGAAGGAGTGTTGTTCTGGGGGTGTACCTTGATGTGAAGCAGGCTTTCGATCGGGTGTGGCACACTGGACTTCACTGGAAGCTCAAGACCATCCTTCCAGCCACCTATATCCTCATTTTGAAATCATACTTGACTGACAGACATTTTAGAGTGAAGGTAGGAACTATTCTTTCTCCATTCAGCCATGCTGACGCTGGAGTTCCGCAAGGCAGCATACTAGGCCCCATCCTGTACACAATCTACTCCTCAGACATACCTACTCATCCTCAAACTACTCTTCTCACCTATGCTGACGATACTGCCATCTTATCTACTAACAAACACCCATTAATAGCTCATAGAAACCTTCAGTCTCACCTCACCTCCTTAGAAAAATGGTTCAAAAAATGAGCTATCAAACTGAACGAAACAAAATCTCAAAACATTACTTTCACTCTTCGACGCATCACTCTTCCTCCTGTCTTTTACAGTTTTCTTCCTTTACCAGAAGTCAACGTAGTCCGCTATCTTGGGCTTTACCTTGACGGAAGACTTACATGAAACCCTCACACTCGACTTAAGAGAACAGAACTCAATAGACGCTTCCGACAACTGAAAAGACTACTCGACAACAGATCAAAACTCACTCTGGACAACAAAAGACTTATATATGTAAGTATATTAAAGCCAGCCTGGGCTTATGGCATCGAACTGTGGGGTTCAACCAAACGCTCAAATCTGCAAAAGATCCAGTCCTTGCAATCTAAAATTCTTCGCTCTATAGTAAACGCTCCTTTCTACGTCACCAATCAAACAAAGACTTGAACATTCCTTTCACACAAGTAGCAAAAACACGTTACAGAAAATTCCATCTTAACATTCAAACACATCACAATCCACTGGTACAACATCTATCTTCAAGAACATTTTCAGACAACACTTCCAGACGTCTTAAAAGACAGGTGGCCTCGCGATCTCCTCTCTGATGAAGAGAGTCAGTAGAATTTAGAATGTTAATGGAGTGTTACCACTGGGTAACTTCTCCACTCTGATATGTGTGTTATTTATTGTTATCATTGTTGCTTATAACGCAAAATGCGTTGATTGTAACTAAATAAATGATTAAAAAAAAAAACTTTACAATTACAAGTAAGAAAAAGTAAAGAAAATAATAATAATAATATTATAAAGAGAAAACTATAGATTCGATTATTTACTCGCCCTTTGGAAGTTGTAAAACTCGATCAAGCCACTTCTAGGGTCCCTAACCCTAGTGCCAAAGAAAGATATTTAGTTTTCTGAAAACACTTTCTCTTGTAGACTGGAAATAAGGTTAGCGAAAGAACGCTAGTTATGTGATACAACTTTGAGTTCAGAACCAAAAGTTTTGTCTAGAAAATATCAAAGTACATCTTACCAGCAAACAAAAAACAACTTGTGTCCTCTACTTAGTTTATAGTCTTCTCTCCATGGTATTGCCTGATGTAATTTATTCAGCTTGTTCGTAATGCTTTTACTATTCATCCTTGTAGTATATTGGAGTTTTGATTTCTATTTTTAACTGCATATCTCAAGTTGTTGTCTTTTTATTAATAACAGGAGAGGTTAGATCCTCTAAGTAAGCATATACAAACATATAAAGCAAGTCACAGGAAAAAGATCTTGGGCCTGAGTTTGTTAAAGTCCAAACTAAGTACCGAGACTGATTATTTTTAATCTAATTCCAGGAGAATGCATATCTGAGTCTTGATTACAATACTATTTATGGTACCCCATTAATTGGAGGTAAGAAACACGTTCTTACTTTTTTGAACCTAATACAAGATACGCGTATAATGGAACGTAAAAACCCATCCACTAGTTGGTAACATTGCTCAATGCTGCTGTTTGACAAAAATGCTTATTTTTGGTTAATTGTTAAGCTTGTTGATTTGTTAATTGTAGTTATGTGTAAGAAATGATTTTCTGTGCATTACTATTAGGGCATATTTTCTAATTTACGAGGTGTCGCTATTAAATAACGAGACTATTGCTGTGTTTATACGTATTTAGTTATTATCACCTTCAATATACACCACTCCCCTATCCCTACAACGCTTCATGCGAATTCACCATTGTTCGAAACAGTGTTGGAAGTCTTTCTCTATGAGCTCCTGCATGACACTTGCCGCTTTTTCTTTCACAGCTTCAACAGACTGAAATCATGTTTCTTTAATGCCGATTTGACTTTGGGAAACAGATAAAAGTCACATGGGGACAGGTAGGCCTAAAACTGGGATGTTGTACTTGGCTAGAAACGTCTTGACAGACAATGCAGGGTGAGCCGGCGCGTTGTCTTGATGGAGAACCCATGACTTGTTCTTCCACAAATCGGGTCGTTTTTTCTTTACCTCACGGTAGTAATGTTGATTAATTATAATCGATATTTTCATCCGTTTTGTACGTGGAAGGGGGACCTAGGCGGTCATCATCTCCCACGTCTTCTCGGCCATCTTGGAAACGCTTGAACCACTCAAAAACTTGCGCACGTGATAAAAATTCATCGCCATAAACTTCTTTTAATAAAAGATAAGTTTCAGTAGCGGTTTTACCAAGTTTCATGTGAAATTTCACGACTATTTCACGGCAAAACGAAACTAACACCTCTTACACAAACGACAGTTCCGGTCAGACAGATTTCTCTACAAACACGTGAGGTAACATTACATTCAATAGATAGAGACTCAATTCAAGGCAATAGTGACTCATTAAAAAAATTAAAGTTTTGTGAAATAGGCTTTGGATTACAAATTATAAGTCGCCAAACATTCACCATAAAAGTATTGTTTCAGGTAAATAGGGAGAGTGTAAAAGCAGAAATTACACTATCACACATACTTATACAAAAGAAGAGATAAGGTAAAGAAGTTTGATAAGTATTACTGCCCACTGGATTAACTGAAACTTGAAGAAAAGTTCCGCTAGCATCAGTTCAGTGGAGTTGAAAGTTCGGCCCAGAATTATGGGAACAGAAGAAAATCCAACATTTCCATCGAGAGTAATCATGAAGATGATCTAGATTTAAAGCTTGGCAAAAAATAATAACAAGAATTAGCAATATTTTTTGTCGATTAATGATTCAGTCACTAAAAACGGTGCACAATATACTATAAAATCTATTATTTTACAATAATATTTCATAAATTAGTTTGATGTTTCATAACTAAGGAACGGATTTTTATGTATTTAAAAATGCCAAATATTTAACTAAAATATGCATTTATTTCCGTCAATTATGTGGAAAATATGTGATTTTCTTAAAATATTTTCTGGAATATTTAAGTAAAATGGACATTTTTTTTTTATGAAAAGAATATTTTTACAATTTATAATAATTTATTAGGAACAAAATAATTTGTTTTTACAAGTTATAATGATTTATACAACAAAGAACATTTTTACTATTTATAAAAAGATGTGTTAAATTTTCAATTGTGAAAACTTCACTCTTCGAAATTGTTTTCAACCACATGAAATTTCAAATGTTGGAACGTAAAGTGACGACGATCTGGGCGTAAGATGGACTTGTAACGATTAAAAGATCGTTCAACATCTACAGATGTTATAGGTGCCTTGCTGAAAGAAGTTATCTCGTTGGTTGTAAAGGGTACACGATGTTCTGAGGTGACTTCTGTTCCACTGATAATATCAGAAATCTGACAGATGGTCTCCCACCCTTTGTTCTTGCTCAGTACTTCTACCAGTTTTGATCTGATCAGATCTCCCTTACTCCCAGGTATTCCTTCCACCTTTTCGATGACTTTTTTAACGTTGGACACGTTTTCTGTCAGTCGAACATTTTGGGACTCAAGTTGGGTAATGGCTTGTGCAAGAAATACGCAATTGTCAGAAATGAATGCAAGGTCGTTCCTTAAATTAGGTTTCTCGAATAAAGACTTGGCTGTATTTATCGCTACTGCTTCGTCTTCGAGATGTGAAAGGACATTCTTGATTTTATTGTAGTTTTCATAGTAATACTGAGCTGCTTCCAGCCAAGTACCCCATCTTGTCAATATTGGTTCTGGTGGAAGGCACAAGTCTGGATAGAGATCTTTTAGCATTTTAATGCGACTTGGTGCTTTTAAAAACACTTTTTTAACCACTGTGATTCATAGTCTGTGGTTCACAGTTCCTGTCAACCACCTCCCAATTATGAAAATATGCCCAAAATGAAAAATATGTACATATTTTGATTAAATATGTAGAAATATTTATTTATTTTAATCAAATATGTATAAATATGCGATAACATCCAAATATGTGGAAATATGTGAAATAAAAGTAGGCTCAAACGGCTTAAAGAGTGTCAGTATGAATACTTCTAGTTGAAAAACGTCTGTAAATTGCCTAGGAAAAAATATGTAAATACATACGAATCCGTTCCCTATTCATAACACAGTAGGATAAACATTGATTTAAAAAAAATTGAATTTGAATCGTGCAGCCCCATCTTAGTTAAGAATAATTATTTAAAAGTATTTCCATTAACAAATTACGCTTCTACTAAAATAATAATTTGTAAACTGTTACGATATTCAGCTACTAAAATTCATTGCAATGTCATGGAATAGGTTAATGAATTTAGGAACATAATAATTTCTGGCTTATTGGTAATTTATAGCTGGAACGTTAAGAGCAGGGCTTATTCTAAAATAATGAGCCGATAGAGGTACTCCATGATATAGGCGTACTTAAATAGAATCTTGATAATAGATGGTTAGGTCTCTCTACTAACATTAATTTTAGCTTCATCTGGAGTTTAAAGTGTTATTCTTAAATCTAGCAACGGTTAAAGTGAAGACGGTTACTTTATTTAACAAGTGAATTTCAACTATCTTATTTGGACGCTACGAGTATTTTTTTTTTAGAACCGCTTATTAGTTTAGAGCAGAGGTTCCCAATCTTTTTTTGTTTGCGGTTCCCTAAATAATCTGATTTTTTTCGCGGCGCCCTTAATACAGAAGATTTTTCCTAAATTTTTGACTTTCTTAGAAAATTGAAAAACTTTCCTTTTCACAAGCGATTACCCATTTAACAGCGAAAAATGCGGGGGGCCGCACATCCCTTCGAGGATCGAACAGATGGGCTTGATGTTCTCAACACAACTTCTCAAATCTCGGAGTAAAATTGGATATGGCTACCTTCATTTCTTGTTCACCGTTAATTTTCGAGCGATATTTACTTTTTATTACCGCGACCGCCGAAAACCCAGCTTAGCACAAATAGGATCTTGCAAATGTAATGAATATTCGTAGAGCTTTACCACTAAACAATGGATATTCCTTTTTTACTTATCCAAAAATCAGAAAGTTCCATGCTACCAAATTTTAACTTTAAAGTATTATCGCAAGGCAAGTCAATAAGAGATTCTTCTTCTAAAGAAGTAAATTCTGATGGAGCCTTGGCTCTAAATGGGCCTTGAATCCATGAAAATTTATCATTACCTGCTTCAAAGTATTTTTCGATTTTTTTTAAAAGCTCTGATAGGTGATCAACAAAAATGGATTTTCTATAGCAAGAAAAATTAATTTCATTGGAGGTTACAAACTCTGGTGCCACAAGGGAAAACAAATTTTCCATAGCTGTAATTTTTTTCTGAAAGCTGAAATCTTATCTGTTTGCTGTAAAATGTGCATATTGCGTCCTTGTAAGGAGAGATTCAAGTGAAAGACTCGAAAGTTGCTAAATTCTTGGAATTTTGTCAGCGTACACGATTGTTAGTGCAAAAATTCGAGAATTGGAAATTCCAAAAAAAAATTGCCGAATTGTTTAATTGAATATTTCGCGGCGATCCGGGGAGCCGCGGCGCACACTTTGGGAATCACTGGTTTAGAGATCAAAGTGTTTGAAAATTCGGCCTAGAATTATAGGAACACTTTATAGGTAATCATGAAGATGACCTAGGTTGAAAGCTTGGCGAAGAATACTATAAAAATTATGAATGAAATTGGCTAATATTTTTTCTGTGGTTAAAAGAACTTAAAAATCATGTTTTTTAGATACCGATATTGGACAAAACAATAAGCTTTTGGACAAAATCAGCTAACAAATCGAAATTTGGGTTTTAATGAATCAGTTATTCTATTTTCAAAAGAGAAATTTTAAAAATTTACCAAATATTGTAGAATAATTGAATTTTAAAATGACCAATTTAATTTGTCCAGTTTTATTTATTTAAGTTGTAAACGGGTATTATTTATAGAGAGAATGTTCGGCCTTTGGTTGACAAATGGGTCTATATTTACATCTGACAAACAGCTTGCTTCATAAAGGGTCGTCTGATTTATTTATTTAGAGACTTGGAACGTTGAAACGATTGTACACAAATTTCGTTTATATTAACCGCTTAATTCATGGTATTATTTATAAATTTACCCATCGTGAGCTCATTAGTTTTATTTAATAAAACATTGTTTTGGGGAGACCAAAAAATGAGATTCACTGATTTGCAGCGGTCATTGTTACATCTTCATCAACTTAAGTTTGGTTTTGTTTGACCTGAAACCATTTATACACGTCCTTTTTCTTCCTTACGTTGTCTCCAACCTCAGACTTTCAGAGACAACCCTTCACTGTTCTGAAAGATCCTATTATGTCGTCTTCTTAAGCTTGAAGTCGAAACAATATGGTTTTTTTAGTCTGAATGCCTCCTAATTTCGTCACTACATAACAAGTTCTAGCAAATTAACCTTTCATCGGGCGCAATATGTTTGTAACATACTAAGGCGCAACTACTCTGTGAGATTAATGACCCAATAGCTGTTAATTTCATCAAAAATGTTTTGGAAACGTATGGAAAATTTCAGTTTTTCTTAAAAAAAAACTCGTAAAGTGGAAGAGAACATTAACGTGAATAGAGAAATCACAGTCATCCCTAATTTTGAGGTGCACATTTATGAATGAATGCGTGAGATGGTTTATTAGCATTATCCATGAAATTGTTAACGCATTGATGCCCGCTATGTTCAGAAGAGCGAAAGAATGACCATGAACCATCTCCGAACGTTTCTGTCGACGTTGTCACCAACTATACCAGGCAAACGCCATTAAATATTATGGCTCCCTCGTCTAACACTAGAAGTAGGGTTTTTTATCCGACAATTTGGTTACTTTATCTGTAGATATGCACTCGAAATCATCCGCATCTTGATCTTCTAAAAATTAGAAAAAAAAAGCTTGTTTAGTGTCCGAATCCCCTTCTCTTACTTCATTAAATGTTATTCAACAAAAGACACTCGTTGCAACAATAGTCAATAAGTAGAAAACTGTCTTTTAATTGATAATATGTACTTTGTAACAGTTTTTGATAAGAAAACTTGAAAAATTCCAATACCCAAAGAATAAAACCATCGGGCGCAATTACTCTGACACATTAAGCAGACGCTAAGTAACACCACATAACTCAGAGTAAAACACCGACAGGCCGTTCGGTTAGAAGAAGGTAAAAGAGGAAGCTACTGAGGGCCATGGCTTATTCTAAGAAATACCTGAGTTGCTATCAATAAGAAAATGCCCTCTTCATTTCACAGATTAAATGCGCTCGATGGAGAGTTAATTCGGCCACTTCTTTTTATTATAGACCTCTATGACGTATTGTTCTAAGTAGAGTATGAAAAGAACTTTAGGGTTTCATGGAAAACATTAATATGGAATGTGAAGAACCTCAATGAATAACCTCAAAAATGATAAGTCGCAGTTGAAGCAGTTCTTGATGAAAACATCTAAAAATATTGCTATTTTTGATTATTTTTTTTGTTTTTTTTTAGCAATCCAATGGACGGCGCTGAACAAGACTTCCAAAGAAATAAACCGAATACAGGTACTAGTGAACATCCTCATGGATCTCTTCAGAAGGAAATCAAATCTTAAGCTGGTCTAATAAGTTAAGACAGTACTAGTTAGAGCCGTCTTTTTGAAGACAAAACTGCAGAAGGTGACATTTTAACAACAATCTTCACATTACTATGTTCTAGAGAGCATGAAGAATCAAAACACACAACACTCACTAATCCAGAGATAAATATTCAATAAAAATCAATTCCGAGTAGGTTTCAATTCCGATGATACTGTTATTATAAATAAATAATGTGTAGACATTTCAAAATACTTGGGTAATTATAAATTCAACTTCAATATTTATTTGGTAAATATATTGCTTAAAGTAAGAACTGCGAGTACTCCCTTAGAACTGAAGACATTCCTTGTGAGGACAGAACATCTAAGCAATGACTCGAAATTTCTTCGAAGAAAAGGAGGCCTTTTTGTAATCACAGATAGAATCTCAGCAGATAGTTGAAGAAGTTTACCGTAAAGTTAAAGAGAAATTTGTACCGTCGAGGCATTTCATTTCAATTCAATGCCAAATGGCTCCTTCAAAGTAGTGAGGTAAGGGGCAGTCCAGTTCAATTAGACGCCCACTTCTACGTTCCACCATTAAGACTTTTTAGGCCAGTTTTCCTTTTAAAAAATGTACTCTAGACTTTTTTCACTATTTTTCCCATCAAAGAATATGGTTTTTCTTTTAAAAAAAGTACTCTAGAATTTTTTTAGTGATTGCAGAATAGGTTTTATTTCAATTATGATGTGCCCAAGTTGTTCAAGAGAGACCAGATGAGCTATAGAATTATAAGGTATCTCACCCAGGTTAAAAGAAACACTTCTAGGCGAAAAAGTGGTTTCACGAATTTGATGTGGCCACCAAAAAAAAAAAGAAAGAAAGAAAAATAACTAATGCATGAAAGTTTGTTTGTTGAATTCTATCTAGAGAGCCGTGGGTAAATTAAAAAAAAGAAATTGTTAGGAGCATCAGCTAGTGCCGGCCTTGTCTAACAGTCAAAGATGCCCAGTTTCTGCAACTTACGGAGCGTGCAACTATACTCGGCTTTCCCATACTTTAATTATTGCAATTCAAAATTGCGTCTGGAAAACTTCATTCCCTTCAAAGTACGGATATACAGGGTGTCCCAAGCTATATGGATAACGACTTTTTCTCGGAAACTAAGATAGCTAGAAAAAAACTAAAAAATACGTGTTCCCTTAGTTTTTTGTTAGGAATCCAAATTTAATTTGTAAATTTTTTTCGGTGCCTCCAGAAGCGAGATACAGACACCAACTTCATTTTTTCAAATGGGAAGGTGCGGTTTTTATTTCAGAAATAGATTCCTCTATTTTTTTAAAGAAAAATTTACTTGAACGGTTTTTTTCTGTGAGCGATATTTTAGAAGTTATGAATGAAAACATGATTCTTAAAAGAAATTTCAAAATGATAATACTATAACGGTTTTTTGATTGAATAAGAAGAAAAGTACTATTTTATTATAAATTTTACTCCTCATTAATATTACAGATCATGCTCGAAATGGCCTCCACCATTAGAGATGCATAGACATGCTGTTTCCTGCCAATTTTCCCTTACTGCCAAGGAAATAGATTCGGCTTTAACCGAGTTACAGGCATTCTCTGCTTTAGTTCATCTACAGATGCAATTCCGGCTTGATTCTGATACACCTAGATTTAGAAATGCGCCTGTCAAATCACGCCCATCAAATTGCCTATCAAAAAATCTCTTTACATGCCTGGTGGTGTGTATCGACACAGGGGGCAATTCAGTGGCCACCTCTCTCACCGGATTTGACACCTACGGACTATTTCCTTACCTAAAAGCATTTCTAAATCTAGGTGCATCAGAATCAAGCCGGAATTGCATCTGTAGATGAACTAAAGCAGAGAATAATAGATACCTGTAAGTCGGTTAAAGCCGAATCTATTTCTTTGGCAGTAAGGGACAATTGGCAGGAAAGAGCATGTCTATGCATCTCTAATGGTGGAGGCCATTTCGAGCATGATCTGTAATATTAATGAGGAGTAAAATTTATAATAAAATAGTACTTTTCTTCATATTCAATCAAAAAACCGTTATAATATCATTTTGACATTTCTTATAAGAATCATGTTTTCATTCATAACTTCTAAAATATCGCTCACAGAAAAAAACCGTTCAAGTAAATTTTTCTTTAAAAAAATAGAGGAATCTATTTCTGAAATAAAACCGCACCTTCCCATTTGAAAAAATGAAGTTGGTGTCTGTATCTCGCTTCTGGAGGCACCGAAAAAAATTTACAAATTAAATTTGGATTCCTATCAAAAAACTAAGGGAACACGTATTTTTTAGTTTTTTTCTAGCTATCTTAGTTTCCGAGAAAAAGTCGTTATCCATATAGCTTGGGACACCCTGTATATAATGCTTTCATTTTTCGAAAAATATTTTGAATTTATGTTGGTTTTCAATTTAAAATGATTGTGTAAAGAGTTTTTATTTTATGGTGCTTTCTTTACACACGTTACTTCGAATAAGTTTATTTATTTTAACTTTTCTAAAACAATACACCCAAGTTAATCATCAAACAAAATTTTACCCGAATAGTTCAATAACAGTAAATATTTGACTTTCAAAGAAGTATAACAAAGTGGCAGCCGACAACTGAATGAGGAGGTAACATGAGAACCGCTTTGAAAAAACTTGGGTGACTGCAGGACGCCATCAGTGTGAGTCTAGTCGCTTCGGTCAAGTACTCTGTCAACAATCTCCAGTCCTTTTCCTACTCCAATCACAAAGGAAGTCTGAAAAACGTTACTTATGCATGGATACAGCCATCTTCAGCCCGTTTATCTTGGTAAAACGTTATTTCATTTCTTTACTTTCTTTTTTTTATTTTATTACATATCTTTGTTGGAAAAAAAATCCTACATTTAAAAATATAAGTAATAATATAGAGCCTAATGTATTAAGCATTTTAATTATGAATCCTAAATTGAATTATTAACACCAATGCTCTTAATTTTAAATTATTAATTTTTACATTTATTGGAGAGCTCCAAAGAGGTTTTGTGATGTCTGTTTTAAAACATTTCTCTTTGGAGAGAAAGGTGAAATAATTTAAAAGCAAATTTAGGAACCCAAAAAAAAAAGAGATTATTATCAAGTAACTTACTAATTCTCTGAGAAAGTTCTCTAATTCTCTGAACACAACAGTACACAAAACCTAAAAAAAACAAATTTAGGAGAAAAATAATTAAATTCAATTCAGAAGTTTGAGATAAAACAGAGCTGAAGTAAATTTGATTTGAGCTGAAATTTCAGGAAGTGAATGAGGAAATTTTCTAATGTGAACTACTAAGAATAAGAAAGATGCAGCACATTTCTGCTAAATTGAACTGATGCCAAATTTTTCAGTGCCAAACCATTTGATAGATGCTGCCTTGATGGATCTATTCTAGTTATCTATAACATTTATCTGTATCTTATCTATATCATTTCTTTATCAGTGCGTTTAGACATACATATAAGTTGTGAAAAAGTTTGTTCTAGAAATTAAAAGTTTATGTACGAGTATTTTACTTTTCTGTAAGGGAGACCAGTTAACCTTTCAGTCATTACTGAACTGTGCTTATAGCAACTTATAAGTGTGATTTACGCTAGAATCTTATTGACTTTAACAGTAAAAATGCGCAATTATAACGAGAGTTTATTTGGTACAGTTATTGTTGCGCTTCTAAACTTTAATCGTGTTACATCTAAACGATTTAAATTACTACGGCTTAAGATTTTACATTTTTTTAAACAGTTTATTTAAGAATGAGATATAGTGCTCATCAAATTAAATATTTAATATAATTAAATAAAGAATAACTAATTAAATAATGGTCTGTATTAGAATAATATCAGAAATCTGTATGAATAAAAAAAAAGAGATGATCGCTCGAAAGCACGTCTAAATCTGCCTCAAAAAAGTTTTGCTTCCTTCTATATTCTCCTAACAGCGGAGAGTAGGAGATGACTTCGGCATGAGATATTGACATGTGTCTTGACCTGGAGATATTTCAGTACGTTCTGCACACTGGGAATACAAGAGTTTTAGCATTCTAGAATTATTCAAAATTATATATTTTATTTCCACTTCACCTTCTAATATTCTACATTAATTTTTTGGGTCAAGAGATATCGTAACAGTGTTTTCATATTGTTAAAAATGCCTTTGAAATGGATGCAGAATCACATGAGAAGCGAAATAGAATCATTCGAAAAAAGTTTAAAAAATCAAAAATAATTTAAAAATTATAATTTTTAGAGATAATTACAAAGAATCTTTTACCCAAAATCTTAGTTTTCTGGTTGGCAAAATTTTTTTTTTTTTAAATTTATTTTGTAATTTACAATCTGTATACATTGTATAGAATCAGTAAATATGGAGAGAGCGATGAACTGGAGCGGGAAGAGCAGGAGGAAACTACCCAGCGGTAGCACTCTCTACAGGAGAGAGGAGAGAAAGGAGAATAATGGCGTTTAGGCCTTCAGCTTACAAGGAAGTCGCGGGGCCACTGGCGACTCAGTCGGCGAGGAGTATTGTTAGGGATGTCAGAGGAGGCGAGAGACAGTACAAGAGGATTAGAGCTAGTCGAGAGAGTAGTATGGAACTTTTGGTATTTAGTCTTGGCGAGTTGGTTGAGGTCGTTGTGAAGAGTGAGGTTAGTCATGTAGAAAGTTTCGTCAGCTATCTGTCGGAGGAGTTTTGACTGAAATGTCTTGTACTGTCCGTATGTTTGTAGGTTTGGCTGAACCCCACAGCTCTAGTCCGTAAGTCCACATAGGTTTGAGAATAGTATTGTATATTAAGCGTTTGAGTTCAATGGGTAATTTGGAGCGACGTCCAAGAAGTCAGTAAAGCAGTTTCGCACGATTTGTCATTGCTTGTCTTTTAAGTCTAGTGTGTGGGTTCCAAGTGAGTCGTTTGTCTATAAAGAGCTCAAGATAGCGCACCAGATCTGTACAAGGAAGAGGATTATTTGTTGTTCATTCTTTTTGGTGACTGATTCATAGTTTCAATAGGATGAAAAAATAAGTCCATGAAATAAGACAAGACAGAAGACACACCAACCCTGAAATGTAATAGTATTACTTTCTAAACTAGCCCTGAAGATGACCTAGTCCCTAGGTCGAAAGCTCGGAAAATAAATTTTACTCGACTGAAATGGCATTTATTTTTTTCATCCTATTGAAGAGGATTACTGTTGAAGAGGACAGGTGGACAGGAGCCCCGCCGGAGAGTAAACGTGGCATGCTCGCAAAAAACAAATAAAATACAATAATCGCGATTCAACCTTTAACCAGGCCGTTTTGGTCCCAATTTACTTTAGTATCTTCATAATGGTTATCTAGTTTAGCCCGAGTGCCAGACTCGATCAAAGGCCTGAGCCACATCGAGAAAGACACCCGAACAGTACTGTTTACGCTCCAAGGAAGAGGATATGGTATCTACCACACGGTGCAGCTGTTGAGTTGTTGAGTGAAATGCGCGGAAACCAAATTGATGTTCAGGCAGCAATTCCTTTATTATAGGGATTAGACGCCTTAGCAGAAGCTTCTCCAGTATTTTCCCTAAAACAGGTAAAAGGCTTATTGGACGATAGGAGCTAGGTTGCTGTGAAGGTTTATTGGGTTTCAGTATCATTTTCATTATGGAGTATTTCCAGAGCATTGGAAAGTAAGTCGTTCGTAAAACTGCGTTGTAGATGTAAGTTAGAAAGAGAATACCACTTTTTGGTAAGTTGCGTAAAATGTTACTAGTTATGAGATCATAGCCAGGAGATTTTTTAGTCGGTAGTTGCTTAATAATGTACTTTACGTCTGAGGGATTAAAGGCTTTAGGAGGTAAGGTGAGTTGTAGGGGTGAGTCTAAGTCCTCTTCAATGTTAAGTTCGTGCAGCTGATCGTTCATGTCTGGATGTGGAATAAATACATTAGATAGGTGAGTGGCAAAGAGATTAGCTTTGCCTTGGTCTGTTTTCGCCCAGGTGGAGTTGTCATGCTGTAGAGGAGGAGAACAGTCTTTGTATGCCAGAATTTTGCGAGTACAGAACCAAAGAGATTTGTTTGATGTTGTTAAGGATGATGTGTATTGACTGTAAATGTCTGACTTTAGTTTGTACAGTTCCCGTTTGAGAAGTCTCGTTAGTTGATTTAGTCGTCTATGTTCGGATGGATATCGGGTACGTTGCCATCTTGCTCTAGCTTTCCTTTTCTCTGTCAGTAAAGTCCTTAAGTTTAGAGACAGTAATATGTTCTGGGGCGCTTTTCTTGGTTTTGGAGGAGAGGTAGCTGTCCAGGCTGCTTGTTGAATAGTTTTAGTAAGTTGGTCGACTGCTACGTCTATGTCTTCTGCAGTTTTTAAGGCCGTGCGTAAATCTATTTGCTTGTCAACGATATTCCTGAAGAGGTCCCAGTTTGTTGGTCCAGTGATAAGTGAAGGAGAACTAGAATTGAAGGTGGGTTGAGAATTTAAAGCCAGTAAAACGGGAGAGTGGTCAGAGGATAGGTCAAATGTAGTAGAAATGTCACAAGAGGAAGAAAGTACTCTAGATGAAATGAAAATGTCTAAAATGTCTGGTGATTTCCGTGGAGATGTAGGCCAATACGTGGAATTAGAAGGTGAAATTACGGAATAGGAAGAGGTTGATAGTGAGTTTAGAAGAGTCCGTCCACGTGGGTTTGTGACACGACATCCCCACTGCTGATGTTTTGCATTGTAGTCCCCGCCCGCTAGGCAGTGAGAACCAAGAGATTGGAAAAAGGAAAGGAAGTCATTTTGAGAAATGGTTTTGTTGGGAGGACAGTATACTGCTGCTATTGTGATTTGGAGAGGTAAGATATTTAAAGAAATGGAGGTAGACATCAAAGAGTCAGTGGGAGAGCTAGGATTCACGTAATGTGATAGAGATCGACGAATGAGAATCGCTGTTCCACCTTGAGGTCGGTCTGCAGGATGGTCTGTTCGGTAGATTATGTAGTCCTTAATGTAAAAGTAAGTCGTACTCGTAAAGTGTGTTTCTGTAATAAGTGCTATGTCTATTCGTTTATTGTGCAGTAAAAGGTCCAGTTCGTCTTTGTGGGCACTCAAACCATTGGCATTCCAGAGAAGAAAGAGGAGAGACTGTTGTTTTGATGGAGTGTTCATGACATCTTGGGCAGAATTTGGGTGACTACTGTAGTAAGGAGAGTTATCAGTGGGCTGATCATTGTTTTAAAGTCACTGAGGAAAGTGGTTAGAAGTGAGGTGATGTCAGTCGCTGCTGGTGGAGGAGGTACAAAGTGAGAAGTCGAAGGTTTATGGCTTTCTGCTGTGGCTTGAGCGTAGGTTTTGGACGAGTGAGCTAATGGGGAAGGAGTTGAAATTTGTTGAGAAGGAGGCTCAGTAATTGGAGGAAAATCGCTTGGCCTGGATGTTGGTGATGGCTGATTTCTTCTGTTTGTGACAGGCGATCCTCTTCTGAGTCGTTGCAGTTCCTTGTGGGTGTTGCATCCGAGGTAGCTTGCAGGATGATTTGCTTGGCAGTTGGCGCACTTTGCTGGTTCCTCTCGGGGTTTAACACATTCAGTGGACCAATGTGGTCCTGCACACTTCACACACCTTGGGAAGTGGTTGCAATAGGATTTGGTATGTCCAAATTCTTGCATTGAGGGATTAGTCGTTTTTTAAAAGGTTCTTCCACCTTGATTCTGGTGTATAGGAGACTGTGAAGTGAGAAGATCTCTTCATTATTGGGGCCTTGATGTAAGTCCACAAAGAACAAAGGTAGAGGAATCTTGGTAGTAGTACTTATGACATTTGTTACATTTTTGACTGAGAAACCTAGTTTCTCCAGTTCCTCCTTAATAATAGTGACGGGTGTGGTATGGTGGAGATGGCGGAGAACCACTCTGAAAGGCTTGTCCTCTTTTAATTGGTACGTATGGTAGTCTGCTTTTTGTGACATTAGGTATTTAACGATTGTTCGGTACCCTTCAACAGTGCAGGCGATTACCATGGTGTCGCTAGCTCGTGCTTTACAAGAGAAGTTATTATCTCCGACTAAGCTGGTGAGTACTCTACACATTCCCACGTAGTTGGTTATATTTTTAATAAATATTGGAGGCGGTTTTGATGTTTTCTCTTTTTCCTGTTCAATGATATTATTTTCTTCGTCGATATTGATAGCTAATGGTGCAAACGGGTTTGCAGTAATGAAGCAGGGTGACTGTTGTACACCATTGCTTGTTGAGACAGGATGATCATGTACTGGCGCTGAAGCAGCATCAACTGATGAAGGCAAAGTTGGTTTATTGGATGGTTCGCGTATTTTCATTGATTTAACTTTGCGGCTCTTCTTCTTTTTATTTGGAGAGCTGGCATTGAGAGCTGTCCTTTTATGAGTGACCTGGGAGGATGCAATTGAAGAGGCGTCATCACTCATGTGAGAGTGACCGTCTTGATCTAGATCACTTAGGCTCATCTTTAATTTAATGAATTAAAGATTTGCTTTACTTCTTTATAAGAAAACACAAAGGATATGGTTAAGGTTTTGATTAAGGAATAAAGTAAGGAAAGAAGTTTAATAATAAGAAATAATAATATTAATCAAATGTTTCTTTTTGTTTTTACAAATACAATAATAATAATAGAAATAACTAAGATTATATACACAAGTAATTATAAAAAGTTTTAAACAAAGAGTCAAGTTAAGGTTATGTTTATAACAATAGTTTTCTAGAAAAATTTAAATTTAAATGAGAGTCTCACATGCTCTTTAGTTTGAATTCCATGTAGGAAAAACACTACAAAGAAAAACTAGTTCACTTTAAGACCGCACTAAGACGATAAAAACTAATTTTTAAATAAATATCTACGAGCAAAATTTTTCGTAATGATTACTGGAAAATATCAAAATTTAAATAGGATGAAAAAATAATTGCAATTTCAGTCGTGATACATTTATTCTGCCGACCTAGGGACTAGGTCATCTTCAGGGCTTGTTTACAAAGTAATATTTTTACATTTCAGGGTTGGTGTGTCTTCTGTCATGTCTGTTCATGGACTCTCATCAGCATATCCATATGTTCCTGCAACCGGTTTCTTTCTTTCGTTTTAATCAAAAAAATTTTGTGCGCGCAAATATTTTTCATGTGCGCTATGTTTAAAATTTATGTGCGCGCGCACACGCGCACAGCTTAGAGGGAACACTGCCCACTAATCTTGCCATAGCCATACTCGACAATGGAAGGCACATTTAAATGCAGTTTCTATGCATTTTAAGTGTAAGAAAATTGATCTTAAATCTTCTACTGAGTCCACGGAAATATTATTCTCATTTTTGCTAAGTTGAAGAGCTAAAATATTCAAGTTTGCTTTCTAATATTATTATTATTATTAATTTAGACTCGAATAGATCGAAGAACTTGTGTTGAAATAAATAATAATCTGCTAAATATTTATTTTAAATATAATAAAAAGATTTTGGAAATTGATATATAAATCTACTGTCAAACGGGAGTAGATGGAATAGATAGCTTTAGCTGACAGTTCCAGGACAAACCTGCATACATGGTAAGTGAACCTATGACAATCGTTTATCTAATGGATATGACCCCATGAATGGTAGTCAATATTTCAGTGAGCCCTACGATTCTGTTCTGTTCCCGACCTATCTGTCTGCGCCCTTTTGCCCTCTCTTTAATTGTAATTTACAAATAACGAAAACAATTGGTTTGTTTTGTTTTTTTAAGTCTTTTTAAAACATTCTCAGACTTACTCTTTTTATAAATATTTAGGATTGAAATAGCGAGGATTTGGTCAATTTAAAAAACAACAACTCCGGTAGGGAAGGGATTAGTGTTGGATTTCATAAAAAAAACGAAAGGTTCAGCTAGAATAGAATACTTTAATGTAACTAAAATATACAAAGATATTAACACCACATATGTAAAAAAGCAAAAAAAATTTCATGGTGGAAATGCATACCGATCATACAAATTCAAATTAATTCTAATACTCCCCCTTAATTTGAACCCCCCCCTTAAAGTCCAATTTAAAAGGTTGATAAAAGAGCGCCCTTAGAAATTAGTCCCAAACTCTCCCTCATGCTCTCGAAGCGTGGTCTTGATAGTCCTTTCGTAAAGATATCTGCAATCTGGTATTCACTAGGTACATATTGCACCTGTAGGCCACCCTCCTGGTACTTTTCTCTGACGAACTTGTATCGTACATCAATATGTTTAGTGCGACTATGGAACTCCGGGTTCTTAATCAGTCGAATAGCACTCTGATTATCAATCATTAGCGCAGGAACATCAGCTGAGCCAACCAAAGAGGCATACAAACGGGACAGCCATATAGCTTCCTTCGCTCCTTAACTGGCATCAATAAATTCGGCTTCTGTGGTGGAAAGTGCTATACACTTCTGCTTGCTACTCCTCCAGCTAACAGCTCCTCCACAATAGCGGAAAAATAATCCTGTAGTTGATCTTCTATCACCTGAATCACCTGCATAGTCAGCATCGGTATATACTTCCAATTTCCGGTTTGAGTCCTTCTGATAGTGTATTCCAAAATAATGCGTCCCCTTAATGTAGCGCAGCAAACGTTTAGCCATATTCCAATGTTTGAGTTTGGGTTTGTCCAATAACTGTGACAGCACACCTACAACATACGAAATATCAGGTCTGGTGACAATGGATAAATATATTAAGCTACCTACTAGCTCGCGGTAAGGATAGGACTTATCCAGATTCTCAGTGCAAACTTCGGCGAGATGGCTGGGAACAACAGGTGTCAGTACAGGGTTCGCCTCAACCATGCCAAACTTACTAATAACCTTCTTCACATACGTCTGTTGGCTTATGAAGATAGAGCCATCCTGTAGCTGACTTAGTTCCATACCTAGAAATTGGTTCACACTGTAACTCACAGTTGCTTTAAATTCCTTCCACAGTTTCAAAAAGAAAACATCCAAAACTTCTCGTTTGTTGACAGCCACAAGCCCATCATCGACATACAAAATCAAGATCAAGGAGTGATCTGAGGAAATAAACAAGCATGTATCTTCGTCACTACAAACTAGGCCACAGTTCTCCAAAAAATCGACAAACCTTTGGTTCCACTTCCTAGATGCCTGCTTAAGGCCGTATAAACTTTTCTTTAACAGGGAAACACGCTCCGAGCCATCACTAAAACCTTTCGGTTGCCTCATATAAATTTCTTCATCTATATTCGCATTAAGAAAAGCCGTTTTAATGTCAAATTGACCCAAGATAAAATTTCTAGATTCAACTACGCTTAGAAACGCCCTAACAGTATCCCATCTTACTACTGGTGAAAACGTTTCTTTATAATCAACCCCAGGCTTCTGGGTGAAACCCCGAGCAACTAATCTGGCTTTATGTCTTATAGTTCCATCAGAATTGTATTTTCTCTTGAAAACCCATCGATTGTCTATTGCCTTCCTTCCTTCAGGCAGATCAACAAGAGTCCATGTTTGATTTTCATCCAGCGAGGTATCCCTTTTTACTTTTCTTATCCCATTTCTTTCTCTGCTGCTTTAGGACATGCACAAAACATTCGGTGCCAAAAACTTTCAGATGACTAATAGCAGCTTTCCTACCGAACCATAACTCCTAGGGAGACTTGTTATCCACTGGTGTGGGCCCCGTCCTGTTAATCACGTATGTGGCAGTATTAACAGCTTCAGCCCACAGACTCTCCGGTAACCCTTTGGCATGTATCATACTTCGTGCAGCTTCAACTATTGTGCGATTTTCTCTCTCTGCGCCACCGCATTGTTCCGGCGAGTAGGGCATCGTCACCCGATGAGACAAGCCCGCCTTCTCAATAATTTCCTTAACATCACCATTGTTGAATTCAGTACCCCCATCCGTCAGCACCTCCTTCAATGTGTGACCGCGTGTACGAACTTCGGCTAAAAAAATTTTCAATTTATCTGATACTTCAGACTTTCGTTTAAGGAAATAGACACTCCTATACTTACTGTAGTCATCTTTGAGTATTAAAAAATATTGTGATCCACCCAAGGATGCGACTGGCATAGGGCCACATACATCCGCATGCACAAGTTCGCCAGGTTTCATGGGTTTCACGGTTCGTTGCCCATAACTCATGCGGCTCTGTTTGCCGTAAAGACAAGCCTCACAAAAGAAATCATCATCGACAAAATTCACGCCATTTTCATTTAAAAACTTTCTTGTTTTGATGACTCAAACGCTCATGCCATACTTGGAGGCTGTCCAGCTTATTAGCCAAATTTGCTTGAGGAGAAGTTCTTAGTGGTGTCTCAGTCTTTTGGGGCTCGACATTTCTTCAACCATCTCATCATCAACTGTGGAAACTTGTTCCATATTGCCAATCGTAGGAACCGGAATATACACATGATCAGGACCAGTCTCTTCTTCCAGGCGTTCTTCTAGTATCTTACTTTCTGCAGAACATAAACTTGCTTCTTCATTTTTAAACACCACGTCGCGACTGGTAATTACATCATTTCTCTGGGGAATCCAAACTCTAAAACCGTCTTTGTCATGACAATAGGACGAGACGTGGAAGGAAGATAAGGTAAAACTTCCAGATTCCCTGTTTTTGAATAGAGTGCTAAACACATTGCCTGGTCAATATTTTGATACTACCAATGCCACGGAGTCTTTCTGTACATCACCCGAGCACACATTGGACCTCTCATTGAACCGCAATTCAACCGTGCATAATCGCTCCCTTAATAAGTCAATGGTACGGTCCTTCTTGGACACGGACTCCCAGGCATTAATAAATTCAAAATATTGACCAGGCAATGTGTTTAGCACTCTATTCAAAAACAGGGAATCTGGAAGTTTTACCTTATCTTCCTTCCACGTCTCGTCCTTCAACTCCTCCCACAACTTTTCGAGCCTGGCTATATGCCCCGCAATATTATCGGATGTATCCTTTTCTCTTATGCCAAAAAATTCATTAAACAACCGATCCTGACGCTGCTCAGTACGCTGCTCATAAATGCTGTGTAGCTTATCCCACATGTGTTTTGATGTAGTACACATATTAATAAGTTTCTTTACTTCAGGCGTTACACTCGAAGCAATCAAACCTTGAGCATAGTACTCTATTCTGTTATAAGCAATCAAACTTTTATTATATTCTTCTACATCTTTAGATGTAGCTTTAAGTGGCAGTTGTGTCGGCTTTAAAAGTGTGCAATCTATAGCCTGCATCGTTACATTGTAATTGGATCCTCACCTGGAACTTCCAGTCTTTCCAATTTGACTGGCCCAACAATTTGTCAATAATTCCTCGCGAATCCATTGCCAAAACAAAAAAAAAAAAAAAGATCCGAAAATACACAGTGCAAAGCAAAACTTAAACGCAAACACTCCGATTAATTGTCCTTCTATTCTAAATGTCCTGGGCCCGTAACCTGTTGGATTTCATAAAAAAAAACGAAAGGTTCAGCTAGAATAGAATGTAACTGAAATATACAAAGATATTAACACCACATATGTAAAAAAGCCAAAAAAATCACATGGTAGAAATGCATACCGATCATACAAATTCAAATTAATTCTAATAATTAGCTATGCGGTTAGCATACTGGACTCCCATACTGACTTAGATTATCTCTTCCTAGGAGCTTCTTACAGCTCGCTGTAAAGAGAGAACCGGCAAAATGGAGCGTTTACAATAGTTCGAAGTATTTTAGATTGTAGCAATTGAACCCTTGGGAGATTGGAGCGTTTGGTTGAACCCCACAGCTCTATTCCATAAGCCCAGATAAGTTTTAAAATAGAAGTATAAATCAGTCTTTTGTTGTCCAGAGAGAGTTTTGATCTATCGTCTTTTAAGTAGTCGATAACGTCTGTTTAGTTCTGTTCTTTTAGGTCTAGTATGGGGGATTTAAAGTAAATAAATTCCCATTTTTGCAGGCGGAAGTATTTGGCCTGAAGCTAGTAAATGATTACATAAAACTCACTTTGAAATCATAATTTATTATAGCATGCTTCTTTTTATTTTGCAATTCGTCAGTTCCAGCATAAAGCGAGGAAATTAAAATATACACCAGCCATTTTTAGATGGTTAACTTTGCATATATCACAATTCAATAAACACACATTTGGAACGTTAGGTATGTAATAAATTTTACCCAACCTGAATCTTCATTATTCGGCAGGATTTCAGCAGTAGAGAACTTCGAGGGTAGAAGTGAGAGAGGAAACGGCCAAAGGAATTTATGTAGAAGGGCTGAACTGAAATGCCGTGAGCTGGTAGTGCCTGCTAGCTGTACCATCTCCCTGTGTTCCGCCTAAGGTGCGTCTCATTTCTGTCCCGTCATAAAACTCCACGTGTGTATACTGACCTGACCATCAGACAAAGGTGATAAACTGTTGTCAGAGTAGGAAAACATTCCTGCCAACTACAATTCTTAACTATGACTGCAATGTAGTATAATTTAGTGCTACCAACTTCATCAATACCTTTTATTTTTGGCAATTTATTGTATTAAAGTAGGAAAGATCCGAATTATTAATACTACTTCTTCAATCCATATTTTAGTTATCTTTTTCTTTTTTTTATTTAAATAGATATTCTCATATTTTTGACAAAGAACACAAAAAGATATTATTCAATAATTAAAGTGTGTTTTTCTAATCTAAAGTTTATAAAGTAGCCATTAGCAGCAGCTTGCGTCCAGGTGCCGCTAGCCTATTTAGTTGTAAATAATTGTTTTTAAAGGATTGGAATGAAATAATACAAGATTGATTTCACTCGTGTATCAATAAAATACCAATTTTTAAGGTTTCTTAGTCAACTGTACATTATTGGAGCCGTTATGGAAGAAAATAAAAGAAAAAAGACTAATGGAAATAAGTTTCGATTCATTTTAACAGCAAAATTTTTGTTTGCAAAGGACATCCCAACTCGTAAACTTTGTTCTACCCGCTTCTTGTCACAAAAGAACATTTCTGAATGCGAACATCCCAAACTTAGTCAAAATCATTGTGTTTCATGAAGCTAATCTATCTCTGAGAATACTACTGGGACCCTGTTCTGGTCTCCTCAACCCAGAAGTCACTAGGGCAGCTGTTCTCCAAGCTCACGTTACAGATTTCTCTAAATCGCTCAAACCATCAATATATCTAAGTTTGAGTCTGCTGACTTTCCTTTAACGTACCCATTCCTTCAGCCAGGATATTCCTTGGCCCTTCCTTCTCCAATAATCACCATATTCCTTGCTTAGCCTCGACACCAATTAATCGTACACTACTCCGCGCACTTCTTCTTGCTTTGTTTTTTCTCATTCATCAAATAAACCCGTCACTTATGCCGCCAAATATGCGTAGAGCTTTTTCTTTTTGATCACAAAGAGCATAATCAAAGTCTGCGTAGCATAAGTCCACTACTCGGCGAATAATAGTCTTAGGTTGGAAACATAGTGAAGCGGCGATCAAAGCGACGAAAACAAAAACAAGTTATCATATGGGACCGCGCATAGTGGGGAGCAAAGCGAAGATAGAGCAACGCGAAGATAGAGCAACGCTACCAAGAGAGAGTAGAGCAACGCGTTGTGACATGTTTGATTTCTTCGCACTCATCGCGCTCAATTTTCAAGGTTAAAATGGATATTGCTGCATTTATTGGGGTAGTTTTTTTTAAAGAAACCTCTGTGGGACCAAAAGGATCTTCTACATCTCAACCGATTTGTATTGGTTAAGAAATAGGACAGGGTTAATGGGGTTAACATTGAAATTAGTCCTTTTTCTTGATTAGCATGCCTTCCACACTGGTTGTATGTAATTAAATGTTGAAATAGACATTCGAAAATACGCATGAAACTTGCCAGGATGCTGCCTTAGTTGTTGGTACAAGTGATGGGATTCACCATGTTCATGTTTAGTCCTGTTTATATCATGAACACTAAGCAGCTTCTGCTTCTAAGATGCTGTAAATATCAAATTTTTCAAGGAAGAATTTTCGTATAGAAATAATTCCTCCATCATGTCTCGTCGAAAGGAGAACGCGACTAAACTCGTCACTATGTGCATGCTCGCTGCTCGTCGGTCTCTTTGATTTGAAGCAACTATCATCCCGTTTTTGCTCGCCGCTCCACTGTTGTTCCAGTCTTAGAAAACCTGATTTTTGTTTTGCTCTTCTGGTACTTAATTAGGCCAAAGTAATATCTATTTGTAGCGATGATTCTCCTATTTAATTATTACTATTGCGAGCCAAGGTAAATGAATTCTCACTCTTTTTAAAAGTAATCAAAGCTTATTTGCGTTTCCTGACCGACCATTCAACGAACATATACTTAGTCTTATCCTAGTTTAAGACAAGAACCATGTGGGTTGCAGCTTGTTGGAAAATAAAAACGCTATTTCAGTTCAGGCAATGTTCCTACTATAGTATTAAAATCATCTTGATGGCCAGTATTTTGACAGATTTATTACATTTAGTTCAGAGTTGGGCAAAAATTTAATCAATTAAAAAACAATTGAATTAAACCGAAATTTAATTTTAATCATGATTAAAATTAAAAAATTTATTCGGCCAAAATTAGTTGATTAAAATTAAATTCACTTTTAATTTAATCGGAATTTAATCAATTAAAATTTTTAATCATAACTAAAAATTAAGATTAAAATTAAATAATCAGAATTTTAATTGATTGAATTAAATTCCAAATTTAGTTTTAATCACTTTGGACGATTAAATTTTTTAATTTAATCAAAATTTGAGAGATTAAATTTTTAAAACCAAACATTGCCAATGGTTAAACCAGAATTGGACCAATGCATCTTTATTCCGCCTAGCTGGTGCCTCTTCTCTATCAATATTATCACCTTTCCCAAACTTGGCACCTTCATTCTACCAGTCTGGTGTCTCATCTATACCATGTTGGTGACTCTCAAGACTTACATAGGACCACCTTACACTCACATTTAACCATGTTTACCACTCACTAGACTTAGATAGGACCACCTCACACTCACATTTAACCATGTTTACCACTCACTATACTTAGATAGGACCACCTTACACTCACATTTAACCATATTTACCACTCACTAGACTTAGGACCACCTTACTCTCACATTTAACCAAGTTTACCACTCACTTTACTTAGATAGGACTACCTTACACTCACATTTAACCTAGTTGGCGACTCAATAGACGTATGAACAAGGTGACCAGAGTTATGTGTTCCGCCCACTTTTGTTTAAACGGCGGGAAATTTCAAAAAAATATAAAACACGTATTCAATCAAATCTACTTTTTTTCAGTAATTAACCCATTTCTAAAAAGGTAGAAGATATAAAGGGTTGAAAATTTTTTGGGTCATGAAATTCTGTAAAATTAGGACCGTTCTATATTTCCCACTGTGAACCACGTATTCGTATGAAATTTTGTTCTCTTGTACACTTTGTTTTTCTCAATTATAAACTATAGTTATTTTGTGCACAGATCTAAAAAGGTAGAAGATATAAATGATTGAAAATTTTTTGGGTCATGAAATTCTTTAAAATTATGGCCGTTCTATATCTTCCACTGTGAACCACATATTGATATGGAATTTTGTTCTCTTGTACACTTTGTTTTTCTCAATTATAAACTATAGTTATTTTGTGCACAGATCTAAAAAGGTAGAAGATATAAATGGTTGAAAATTTTTTGGGTCATGAAATTCTGTAAAATTATGGCCGTTCTATATCTTCCACTGTGAACCACGTATTGATATGGAATTTTGTTCTCTTGTACACTTTGTTTTTCTCAATTATAAACTATAGTTATTTTGTGCACAGATCTAAAAAGGTAGAAGATATAAATGGTTGAAAATTTTTTGGGTCATGAAATTCTGTAAAATTATGGCCGTTCTATATCTTCCACTGTGAACCTCATATTGATATGGAATTTTGTTCTCTTGTACACTTTGTTTTTCTCAATTATAAACTATAGTTATTTTGTGCACAGATCTAAAAAGGTAGAAGATATAAATGGTTGAAAATTTTTTGGGTCATGAAATTCTGTAAAATTAGGACCGTTCTATATTTCCCACTGTGAACCACGTATTCGTATGAAATTTTGTTCTCTTGTACACTTTGTTTTTCTCAATTATAAACTATAGTTATTTTGAGCACAGATCTAAAAAGGTAGAAGATATAAATGGTTGAAAATTTTTTGGGTCATGAAATTCTGTAAAATTAGGACTGTTCTATATTTCCCACTGTGAACCACGTATTCGTATGAAATTTTGTTCTCTTGTACACTTTGTTTTTCTCAATTATAAACTATAGTTATTTTGAGCACAGATCTAAAAAGGTAGAAGATATAAATGGTTGAAAATTTTTTGGGTCATGAAATTCTGTAAAATTATGGCCGTTCTATATCTTCCACTGTGAACCACATATTGATATGGAATTTTGTTCTCTTGTACACTTTGTTTTTCTCAATTATAAACTATAGTTATTTTGTGCACAGATCTAAAAAGGTAGAAGATATAAATGGTTGAAAATTTTTTGGGTCATGAAATTCTGTAAAATTATGGCCGTTCTATATTTCCCACTGTGAACCACATATTGATATGGAATTTTGTTCTCTTGTACACTTTGTTTTTCTCAATTATTAACTATAGTTATTTTGTGCACAGATCTAAAAAGGTAGAAGATATAAATGGTTGAAAATTTTTTGGGTCATGAAATTCTGTAAAATTATGGCCGTTCTATATCTTCCACTGTGAACCACATATTGATATGGAATTTTGTTCTCTTGTACACTTTGTTTTTCTCAATTATAAACTATAGTTATTTTGTGCACAGATCTAAAAAGGTAGAAGATATAAATGGTTGAAAATTTTTTGGGTCATGAAATTCTGTAAAATTAGGACCGTTCTATATTTCCCACTGTGAACCACGTATTCGTATGAAATTTTGTTCTCTTGTACACTTTGTTTTTCTCAATTATAAACTATAGTTATTTTGTGCACAGATCTAAAAAGGTAGAAGATATAAATGGTTGAAAATTTTTTGGGTCATGAAATTCTGTAAAATTATGGCCGTTCTATATCTTCCACTGTGAACCACGTATTGATATGGAATTTTATTCTCTTGTACACTTTGTTTTTCTCAATTATAAACTATAGTTATTTTGTGCACAGATCTAAAAAGGTAGAAGATATAAATGGTTGAAAATTTTTTGGGTCATGAAATTCTGTAAAGTTATGGCCGTTCTATATCTTCCACTGTGAACCACGTATTGATATGGAATTTTGTTCTCTTGTACACTTTGTTTTTCTCAATTATAAACTATAGTTATTTTGTGCACAGATCTAAAAAGGTAGAAGATATAAATGGTTGAAAATTTTTTGGGTCATGGAATTCTGTAAAATTATGGCCGTTCTATATCTTCCACTGTGAACCTCATATTGATATGGAATTTTGTTCTCTTGTACACTTTGTTTTTCTCAATTATAAACTATAGTTATTTTGTGCACAGATCTAAAAAGGTAGAAGATATAAATGGTTGAAAATTTTTTGGGTCATGAAATTCTGTAAAATTATGGCCGTTCTATATTTCCCACTGTGAACCACGTATTCGTATGAAATTTTGTTCTCTTGTACACTTTGTTTTTCTCAATTATAAACTATAGTTATTTTGAGCACAGATCTAAAAAGGTAGAAGATATAAATGGTTGAAAATTTTTTGGGTCATGAAATTCTGTAAAATTATGGCCGTTCTATATCTCCCACTGTGAACCACGTATTGATATGGAATTTTATTCTCTTGTACACTTTGTTTTTCTCAATTATAAACTATAGTTATTTTGTGCACAGATCTAAAAAGGTAGAAGATATAAATGGTTGAAAATTTTTTGGGTCATGAAATTCTGTAAAATTATGGCCGTTCTATATCTTCCACTGTGAACCACGTATTGATATGGAATTTTGTTCTCTTGTACACTTTGTTTTTCTCAATTATAAACTATAGTTATTTTGTGCACAGATCTAAAAAGGTAGAAGATATAAATGGTTGAAAATTTTTTGGATCATGAAATTCTGTAAAATTATGGCCGTTCTATATCTTACACTGTGAACTACATATTGATATGGAATTTTGTTCTCTTGTACACTTTGTTTTTCTCAATTATAAACTATAGTTATTTTGTGCACAGATCTAAAAAGGTAGAAGATATAAATGGTTGAAAATTTTTTGGGTCATGAAATTCTTTAAAATTATGGCCGTTCTATATCTTCCACTGTGAACCACATATTGATATGGAATTTTGTTCTCTTGTACACTTTGTTTTTCTTAATTATAAACTATAGTTATTTTGTGCACAGATCTAAAAAGGTAGAAGATATAAATGGTTGAAAATTTTTTGGGTCATGAAATTCTGTAAAATTAGGACCGTTCTATATTTCCCACTGTGAACCACGTATTCGTATGAAATTTTGTTCTCTTGTACACTTTGTTTTTCTCAATTATAAACTATAGTTATTTTGTGCACAGATCTAAAAAGGTAGAAGATATAAATGGTTGAAAATTTTTTGGGTCATGAAATTCTGTAAAATTATGGCCGTTCTATATCTTCCACTGTGAACCACGTATTGATATGGAATTTTATTCTCTTGTACACTTTGTTTTTCTCAATTATAAACTATAGTTATTTTGTGCACAGATCTAAAAAGGTAGAAGATATAAATGGTTGAAAATTTTTTGGGTCATGAAATTCTGTAAAGTTATGGCCGTTCTATATCTTCCACTGTGAACCACGTATTGATATGGAATTTTGTTCTCTTGTACACTTTGTTTTTCTCAATTATAAACTATAGTTATTTTGTGCACAGATCTAAAAAGGTAGAAGATATAAATGGTTGAAAATTTTTTGGGTCATGAAATTCTGTAAAATTATGGCCGTTCTATATCTCCCACTGTGAACCACGTATTGATATGGAATTTTATTCTCTTGTACACTTTGTTTTTCTCAATTATAAACTATAGTTATTTTGTGCACAGATCTAAAAAGGTAGAAGATATAAATGGTTGAAAATTTTTTGGGTCATGAAATTCTGTAAAATTATGGCCGTTCTATATCTTCCACTGTGAACCACGTATTGATATGGAATTTTGTTCTCTTGTACACTTTGTTTTTCTCAATTATAAAGTATAGTTATTTTGTGCACAGATCTAAAAAGGTAGAAGATATAAATGGTTGAAAATTTTTTGGGTCATGAAATTCTGTAAAATTATGGCCGTTCTATATCTTACACTGTGAACCACATATTGATATGGAATTTTGTTCTCTTGAACACTTTGTTTTTCTCAATTATAAACTATAGTTATTTTGTGCACAGATCTAAAAAGGTAGAAGATATAAATGGTTGAAAATTTTTTGGGTCATGAAATTCTTTAAAATTATGGCCGTTCTATATCTTCCACTGTGAACCACATATTGATATGGAATTTTGTTCTCTTGTACACTTTGTTTTTCTTAATTATAAACTATAGTTATTTTGTGCACAGATCTTAAAAGGTAGAAGATATAAATGGTTGAAAATTTTTTGGGTCATGAAATTCTGTAAAATTAGGACCGTTCTATATTTCCCACTGTGAACCACGTATTCGTATGAAATTTTGTTCTCTTGTAAACTTTGTTTTTCTCAATTATAAACTATAGTTATTTTGTGCACAGATCTAAAAAGGAAGAAGATATAAATGGTTGAAAATTTTTTGGGTCATGAAATTCTGTAAAATTATGGCCGTTCTATATCTTCCACTGTGAACCACGTATTGATATGGAATTTTGTTCTCTTGTACACTTTGTTTTTCTCAATTATAAACTATAGTTATTTTGTGCACAGATCTAAAAAGGTAGAAGATATAAAGGGTTGAAAATTTTTTGGGTCATGAAATTCTGTAAAATTAGGACCGTTCTATATTTCCCACTATGAACCACGTATTCGTATGAAATTTTGTTCTCTTGTACACTTTGTTTTTCTCAATTATAAACTATAGTTATTTTGTGCACAGATCTAAAAAGGTAGAAGATATAAATGGTTGAAAATTTTTTGGGTCATGAAATTCTGTAAAATTAGGACCGTTCTATATTTCCTACTGTGAACCACGTATTGATATGGAATTTTGTTCTCTTGTACACTTTGTTTTTCTCAATTATAAACTATAGTTATTTTGTGCACAGATCTAAAAAGGTAGAAGATATAAATGGTTGAAAATTTTTTGGGTCATGAAATTCTGTAAAATTATGGCCGTTCTATATCTTCCACTGTGAACCTCATATTGATATGGAATTTTGTTCTCTTGTACACTTTGTTTTTCTCAATTATAAACTATAGTTATTTTGTGCACAGATCTAAAAAGGTAGAAGATATAAATGGTTGAAAATTTTTTGGGTCATGAAATTCTGTAAAATTAGGACCGTTCTATATTTCCCACTGTGAACCACGTATTCGTATGAAATTTTGTTCTCTTGTACACTTTGTTTTTCTCAATTATAAACTATAGTTATTTTGAGCACAGATCTAAAAAGGTAGAAGATATAAATGGTTGAAAATTTTTTGGGTCATGAAATTCTGTAAAATTAGGACTGTTCTATATTTCCCACTGTGAACCACGTATTCGTATGAAATTTTGTTCTCTTGTACACTTTGTTTTTCTCAATTATAAACTATAGTTATTTTGAGCACAGATCTAAAAAGGTAGAAGATATAAATGGTTGAAAATTTTTTGGGTCATGAAATTCTGTAAAATTATGGCCGTTCTATATCTTCCACTGTGAACCACATATTGATATGGAATTTTGTTCTCTTGTACACTTTGTTTTTCTCAATTATAAACTATAGTTATTTTGTGCACAGATCTAAAAAGGTAGAAGATATAAATGGTTGAAAATTTTTTGGGTCATGAAATTCTGTAAAATTATGGCCGTTCTATATTTCCCACTGTGAACCACATATTGATATGGAATTTTGTTCTCTTGTACACTTTGTTTTTCTCAATTATTAACTATAGTTATTTTGTGCACAGATCTAAAAAGGTAGAAGATATAAATGGTTGAAAATTTTTTGGGTCATGAAATTCTGTAAAATTATGGCCGTTCTATATCTTCCACTGTGAACCACATATTGATATGGAATTTTGTTCTCTTGTACACTTTGTTTTTCTCAATTATAAACTATAGTTATTTTGTGCACAGATCTAAAAAGGTAGAAGATATAAATGGTTGAAAATTTTTTGGGTCATGAAATTCTGTAAAATTAGGACCGTTCTATATTTCCCACTGTGAACCACGTATTCGTATGAAATTTTGTTCTCTTGTACACTTTGTTTTTCTCAATTATAAACTATAGTTATTTTGTGCACAGATCTAAAAAGGTAGAAGATATAAATGGTTGAAAATTTTTTGGGTCATGAAATTCTGTAAAATTATGGCCGTTCTATATCTTCCACTGTGAACCACGTATTGATATGGAATTTTATTCTCTTGTACACTTTGTTTTTCTCAATTATAAACTATAGTTATTTTGTGCACAGATCTAAAAAGGTAGAAGATATAAATGGTTGAAAATTTTTTGGGTCATGAAATTCTGTAAAGTTATGGCCGTTCTATATCATCCACTGTGAACCACGTATTGATATGGAATTTTGTTCTCTTGTACACTTTGTTTTTCTCAATTATAAACTATAGTTATTTTGTGCACAGATCTAAAAAGGTAGAAGATATAAATGGTTGAAAATTTTTTGGGTCATGGAATTCTGTAAAATTATGGCCGTTCTATATCTTCCACTGTGAACCTCATATTGATATGGAATTTTGTTCTCTTGTACACTTTGTTTTTCTCAATTATAAACTATAGTTATTTTGTGCACAGATCTAAAAAGGTAGAAGATATAAATGGTTGAAAAATTTTTGGGTCATGAAATTCTGTAAAATTATGGCCGTTCTATATTTCCCACTGTGAACCACGTATTCGTATGAAATTTTGTTCTCTTGTACACTTTGTTTTTCTCAATTATAAACTATAGTTATTTTGAGCACAGATCTAAAAAGGTAGAAGATATAAATGGTTGAAAATTTTTTGGGTCATGAAATTCTGTAAAATTATGGCCGTTCTATATCTCCCACTGTGAACCACGTATTGATATGGAATTTTATTCTCTTGTACACTTTGTTTTTCTCAATTATAAACTATAGTTATTTTGTGCACAGATCTAAAAAGGTAGAAGATATAAATGGTTGAAAATTTTTTGGGTCATGAAATTCTGTAAAATTATGGCCGTTCTATATCTTCCACTGTGAACCACGTATTGATATGGAATTTTGTTCTCTTGTACACTTTGTTTTTCTCAATTATAAACTATAGTTATTTTGTGCACAGATCTAAAAAGGTAGAAGATATAAATGGTTGAAAATTTTTTGGGTCATGAAATTCTGTAAAATTATGGCCGTTCTATATCTTACACTGTGAACTACATATTGATATGGAATTTTGTTCTCTTGTACACTTTGTTTTTCTCAATTATAAACTATAGTTATTTTGTGCACAGATCTAAAAAGGTAGAAGATATAAATGGTTGAAAATTTTTTGGGTCATGAAATTCTGTGAAATTATGGCCGTTCTATATCTTCCACTGTGAACCACGTATTGATATGGAATTTTATTCTCTTGTACACTTTGTTTTTCTCAATTATAAACTATAGTTATTTTGTGCACAGATCTAAAAAGGTAGAAGATATAAATGGTTGAAAATTTTTTGGGTCATGAAATTCTGTAAAGTTATGGCCGTTCTATATCTTCCACTGTGAACCACGTATTGATATGGAATTTTGTTCTCTTGTACACTTTGTTTTTCTCAATTATAAACTATAGTTATTTTGTGCACAGATCTAAAAAGGTAGAAGATATAAATGGTTGAAAATTTTTTGGGTCATGGAATTCTGTAAAATTATGGCCGTTCTATATCTTCCACTGTGAACCTCATATTGATATGGAATTTTGTTCTCTTGTACACTTTGTTTTTCTCAATTATAAACTATAGTTATTTTGTGCACAGATCTAAAAAGGTAGAAGATATAAATGGTTGAAAATTTTTTGGGTCATGAAATTCTGTAAAATTATGGCCGTTCTATATTTCCCACTGTGAACCACGTATTCGTATGAAATTTTTTTCTCTTGTACACTTTGTTTTTCTCAATTATAAACTATAGTTATTTTGAGCACAGATCTAAAAAGGTAGAAGATATAAATGGTTGAAAATTTTTTGGGTCATGAAATTCTGTAAAATTATGGCCGTTCTATATCTCCCACTGTGAACCACGTATTGATATGGAATTTTATTCTCTTGTACACTTTGTTTTTCTCAATTATAAACTATAGTTATTTTGTGCACAGATCTAAAAAGGTAGAAGATATAAATGGTTGAAAATTTTTTGGGTCATGAAATTCTGTAAAATTATGGCCGTTCTATATCTTCCACTGTGAACCACGTATTGATATGGAATTTTGTTCTCTTGTACACTTTGTTTTTCTCAATTATAAACTATAGTTATTTTGTGCACAGATCTAAAAAGGTAGAAGATATAAATGGTTGAAAATTTTTTGGGTCATGAAATTCTGTAAAATTATGGCCGTTCTATATCTTACACTGTGAACCACATATTGATATGGAATTTTGTTCTCTTGTACACTTTGTTTTTCTCAATTATAAACTATAGTTATTTTGTGCACAGATCTAAAAAGGTAGAAGATATAAATGGTTGAAAATTTTTTGGGTCATGAAATTCTTTAAAATTATGGCCGTTCTATATCTTCCACTGTGAACCACATATTGATATGGAATTTTGTTCTCTTGTACACTTTGTTTTTCTCAATTATAAACTATAGTTATTTTGTGCACAGATCTAAAAAGGTAGAAGATATAAATGGTTGAAAATTTTTTGGGTCATGAAATTCTGTAAAATTATGGCCGTTCTATATCTTCCACTGTGAACCACGTATTGATATGGAATTTTGTTCTCTTGTACACTTTGTTTTTCTCAATTATAAACTATAGTTATTTTGTGCACAGATCTAAAAAGGTAGAAGATATAAATGGTTGAAAATTTTTTGGGTCATGAAATTCTGTAAAATTATGGCCGTTCTATATCTTACACTGTGAACCACATATTGATATGGAATTTTGTTCTCTTGTACACTTTGTTTTTCTCAATTATAAACTATAGTTATTTTGTGCACAGATCTAAAAAGGTAGAAGATATAAATGGTTGAAAATTTTTTGGGTCATGAAATTCTTTAAAATTATGGCCGTTCTATATCTTCCACTGTGAACCACATATTGATATGGAATTTTGTTCTCTTGTACACTTTGTTTTTCTTAATTATAAACTATAGTTATTTTGTGCACAGATCTTAAAAGGTAGAAGATATAAATGGTTGAAAATTTTTTGGGTCATGAAATTCTGTAAAATTAGGACCGTTCTATATTTCCCACTGTGAACCACGTATTCGTATGAAATTTTGTTCTCTTGTAAACTTTGTTTTTCTCAATTATAAACTATAGTTATTTTGTGCACAGATCTAAAAAGGAAGAAGATATAAATGGTTGAAAATTTTTTGGGTCATGAAATTCTGTAAAATTATGGCCGTTCTATATCTTCCACTGTGAACCACGTATTGATATGGAATTTTGTTCTCTTGTACACTTTGTTTTTCTCAATTATAAACTATAGTTATTTTGTGCACAGATCTAAAAAGGTAGAAGATATAAAGGGTTGAAAATTTTTTGGGTCATGAAATTCTGTAAAATTAGGACCGTTCTATATTTCCCACTATGAACCACGTATTCGTATGAAATTTTGTTCTCTTGTACACTTTGTTTTTCTTAATTATAAACTATAGTTATTTTGTGCACAGATCTAAAAAGGTAGAAGATATAAATGGTTGAAAATTTTTTGGGTCATGAAATTCTGTAAAATTAGGACCGTTCTATATTTCCCACTGTGAACCACGTATTCGTATGAAATTTTGTTCTCTTGTACACTTTGTTTTTCTCAATTATAAACTATAGTTATTTTGTGCACAGATCTAAAAAGGTAGAAGATATAAATGGTTGAAAATTTTTTGGGTCATGAAATTCTGTAAAATTATGGCCGTTCTATATCTTCCACTGTGAACCACGTATTGATATGGAATTTTATTCTCTTGTACACTTTGTTTTTCTCAATTATAAACTATAGTTATTTTGTGCACAGATCTAAAAAGGTAGAAGATATAAATGGTTGAAAATTTTTTGGGTCATGAAATTCTGTAAAGTTATGGCCGTTCTATATCTTCCACTGTGAACCACGTATTGATATGGAATTTTGTTCTCTTGTACACTTTGTTTTTCTCAATTATAAACTATAGTTATTTTGTGCACAGATCTAAAAAGGTAGAAGATATAAATGGTTGAAAATTTTTTGGGTCATGAAATTCTGTAAAATTATGGCCGTTCTATATCTCCCACTGTGAACCACGTATTGATATGGAATTTTATTCTCTTGTACACTTTGTTTTTCTCAATTATAAACTATAGTTATTTTGTGCACAGATCTAAAAAGGTAGAAGATATAAATGGTTGAAAATTTTTTGGGTCATGAAATTCTGTAAAATTATGGCCGTTCTATATCTTCCACTGTGAACCACGTATTGATATGGAATTTTGTTCTCTTGTACACTTTGTTTTTCTCAATTATAAAGTATAGTTATTTTGTGCACAGATCTAAAAAGGTAGAAGATATAAATGGTTGAAAATTTTTTGGGTCATGAAATTCTGTAAAATTATGGCCGTTCTATATCTTACACTGTGAACCACATATTGATATGGAATTTTGTTCTCTTGTACACTTTGTTTTTCTCAATTATAAACTATAGTTATTTTGTGCACAGATCTAAAAAGGTAGAAGATATAAATGGTTGAAAATTTTTTGGGTCATGAAATTCTTTAAAATTATGGCCGTTCTATATCTTCCACTGTGAACCACATATTGATATGGAATTTTGTTCTCTTGTACACTTTGTTTTTCTTAATTATAAACTATAGTTATTTTGTGCACAGATCTTAAAAGGTAGAAGATATAAATGGTTGAAAATTTTTTGGGTCATGAAATTCTGTAAAATTAGGACCGTTCTATATTTCCCACTGTGAACCACGTATTCGTATGAAATTTTGTTCTCTTGTAAACTTTGTTTTTCTCAATTATAAACTATAGTTATTTTGTGCACAGATCTAAAAAGGTAGAAGATATAAATGGTTGAAAATTTTTTGGGTCATGAAATTCTGTAAAATTAGGACCGTTCTATATTTCCTACTGTGAACCACGTATTGATATGGAATTTTGTTCTCTTGTACACTTTGTTTTTCTCAATTATAAACTATAGTTATTTTGTGCACAGATCTAAAAAGGTAGAAGATATAAATGGTTGAAAATTTTTTGGGTCATGAAATTCTGTAAAATTATGGCCGTTCTATATCTTCCACTGTGAACCTCATATTGATATGGAATTTTGTTCTCTTGTACACTTTGTTTTTCTCAATTATAAACTATAGTTATTTTGTGCACAGATCTAAAAAGGTAGAAGATATAAATGGTTGAAAATTTTTTGGGTCATGAAATTCTGTAAAATTAGGACCGTTCTATATTTCCCACTGTGAACCACGTATTCGTATGAAATTTTGTTCTCTTGTACACTTTGTTTTTCTCAATTATAAACTATAGTTATTTTGAGCACAGATCTAAAAAGGTAGAAGATATAAATGGTTGAAAATTTTTTGGGTCATGAAATTCTGTAAAATTAGGACTGTTCTATATTTCCCACTGTGAACCACGTATTCGTATGAAATTTTGTTCTCTTGTACACTTTGTTTTTCTCAATTATAAACTATAGTTATTTTGAGCACAGATCTAAAAAGGTAGAAGATATAAATGGTTGAAAATTTTTTGGGTCATGAAATTCTGTAAAATTATGGCCGTTCTATATCTTCCACTGTGAACCACATATTGATATGGAATTTTGTTCTCTTGTACACTTTGTTTTTCTCAATTATAAACTATAGTTATTTTGTGCACAGATCTAAAAAGGTAGAAGATATAAATGGTTGAAAATTTTTTGGGTCATGAAATTCTGTAAAATTATGGCCGTTCTATATTTCCCACTGTGAACCACATATTGATATGGAATTTTGTTCTCTTGTACACTTTGTTTTTCTCAATTATTAACTATAGTTATTTTGTGCACAGATCTAAAAAGGTAGAAGATATAAATGGTTGAAAATTTTTTGGGTCATGAAATTCTGTAAAATTATGGCCGTTCTATATCTTCCACTGTGAACCACATATTGATATGGAATTTTGTTCTCTTGTACACTTTGTTTTTCTCAATTATAAACTATAGTTATTTTGTGCACAGATCTAAAAAGGTAGAAGATATAAATGGTTGAAAATTTTTTGGGTCATGAAATTCTGTAAAATTAGGACCGTTCTATATTTCCCACTGTGAACCACGTATTCGTATGAAATTTTGTTCTCTTGTACACTTTGTTTTTCTCAATTATAAACTATAGTTATTTTGTGCACAGATCTAAAAAGGTAGAAGATATAAATGGTTGAAAATTTTTTGGGTCATGAAATTCTGTAAAATTATGGCCGTTCTATATCTTCCACTGTGAACCACGTATTGATATGGAATTTTATTCTCTTGTACACTTTGTTTTTCTCAATTATAAACTATAGTTATTTTGTGCACAGATCTAAAAAGGTAGAAGATATAAATGGTTGAAAATTTTTTGGGTCATGAAATTCTGTAAAGTTATGGCCGTTCTATATCTTCCACTGTGAACCACGTATTGATATGGAATTTTGTTCTCTTGTACACTTTGTTTTTCTCAATTATAAACTATAGTTATTTTGTGCACAGATCTAAAAAGGTAGAAGATATAAATGGTTGAAAATTTTTTGGGTCATGGAATTCTGTAAAATTATGGCCGTTCTATATCTTCCACTGTGAACCTCATATTGATATGGAATTTTGTTCTCTTGTACACTTTGTTTTTCTCAATTATAAACTATAGTTATTTTGTGCACAGATCTAAAAAGGTAGAAGATATAAATGGTTGAAAACTTTTTGGGTCATGAAATTCTGTAAAATTATGGCCGTTCTATATTTCCCACTGTGAACCACGTATTCGTATGAAATTTTGTTCTCTTGTACACTTTGTTTTTCTCAATTATAAACTATAGTTATTTTGAGCACAGATCTAAAAAGGTAGAAGATATAAATGGTTGAAAATTTTTTGGGTCATGAAATTCTGTAAAATTATGGCCGTTCTATATCTCCCACTGTGAACCACGTATTGATATGGAATTTTATTCTCTTGTACACTTTGTTTTTCTCAATTATAAACTATAGTTATTTTGTGCACAGATCTAAAAAGGTAGAAGATATAAATGGTTGAAAATTTTTTGGGTCATGAAATTCTGTAAAATTATGGCCGTTCTATATCTTCCACTGTGAACCACGTATTGATATGGAATTTTGTTCTCTTGTACACTTTGTTTTTCTCAATTATAAACTATAGTTATTTTGTGCACAGATCTAAAAAGGTAGAAGATATAAATGGTTGAAAATTTTTTGGGTCATGAAATTCTGTAAAATTATGGCCGTTCTATATCTTACACTGTGAACTACATATTGATATGGAATTTTGTTCTCTTGTACACTTTGTTTTTCTCAATTATAAACTATACTTATTTTGTGCACAGATCTAAAAAGGTAGAAGATATAAATGGTTGAAAATTTTTTGGGTCATGAAATTCTGTGAAATTATGGCCGTTCTATATCTTCCACTGTGAACCACGTATTGATATGGAATTTTATTCTCTTGTACACTTTGTTTTTCTCAATTATAAACTATAGTTATTTTGTGCACAGATCTAAAAAGGTAGAAGATATAAATGGTTGAAAATTTTTTGGGTCATGAAATTCTGTAAAGTTATGGCCGTTCTATATCTTCCACTGTGAACCACGTATTGATATGGAATTTTGTTCTCTTGTACACTTTGTTTTTCTCAATTATAAACTATAGTTATTTTGTGCACAGATCTAAAAAGGTAGAAGATATAAATGGTTGAAAATTTTTTGGGTCATGGAATTCTGTAAAATTATGGCCGTTCTATATCTTCCACTGTGAACCTCATATTGATATGGAATTTTGTTCTCTTGTACACTTTGTTTTTCTCAATTATAAACTATAGTTATTTTGTGCACAGATCTAAAAAGGTAGAAGATATAAATGGTTGAAAATTTTTTGGGTCATGAAATTCTGTAAAATTATGGCCGTTCTATATTTCCCACTGTGAACCACGTATTCGTATGAAATTTTTTTCTCTTGTACACTTTGTTTTTCTCAATTATAAACTATAGTTATTTTGAGCACAGATCTAAAAAGGTAGAAGATATAAATGGTTGAAAATTTTTTGGGTCATGAAATTCTGTAAAATTATGGCCGTTCTATATCTCCCACTGTGAACCACGTATTGATATGGAATTTTATTCTCTTGTACACTTTGTTTTTCTCAATTATAAACTATAGTTATTTTGTGCACAGATCTAAAAAGGTAGAAGATATAAATGGTTGAAAATTTTTTGGGTCATGAAATTCTGTAAAATTATGGCCGTTCTATATCTTCCACTGTGAACCACGTATTGATATGGAATTTTGTTCTCTTGTACACTTTGTTTTTCTCAATTATAAACTATAGTTATTTTGTGCACAGATCTAAAAAGGTAGAAGATATAAATGGTTGAAAATTTTTTGGGTCATGAAATTCTGTAAAATTATGGCCGTTCTATATCTTACACTGTGAACCACATATTGATATGGAATTTTGTGCTCTTGTACACTTTGTTTTTCTCAATTATAAACTATAGTTATTTTGTGCACAGATCTAAAAAGGTAGAAGATATAAATGGTTGAAAATTTTTTGGGTCATGAAATTCTTTAAAATTATGGCCGTTCTATATCTTCCACTGTGAACCACATATTGATATGGAATTTTGTTCTCTTGTACACTTTGTTTTTCTCAATTATAAACTATAGTTATTTTGTGCACAGATCTAAAAAGGTAGAAGATATAAATGGTTGAAAATTTTTTGGGTCATGAAATTCTGTAAAATTATGGCCGTTCTATATCTTCCACTGTGAACCACGTATTGATATGGAATTTTGTTCTCTTGTACACTTTGTTTTTCTCAATTATAAACTATAGTTATTTTGTGCACAGATCTAAAAAGGTAGAAGATATAAATGGTTGAAAATTTTTTGGGTCATGAAATTCTGTAAAATTATGGCCGTTCTATATCTTACACTGTGAACCACATATTGATATGGAATTTTGTTCTCTTGTACACTTTGTTTTTCTCAATTATAAACTATAGTTATTTTGTGCACAGATCTAAAAAGGTAGAAGATATAAATGGTTGAAAATTTTTTGGGTCATGAAATTCTTTAAAATTATGGCCGTTCTATATCTTCCACTGTGAACCACATATTGATATGGAATTTTGTTCTCTTGTACACTTTGTTTTTCTTAATTATAAACTATAGTTATTTTGTGCACAGATCTTAAAAGGTAGAAGATATAAATGGTTGAAAATTTTTTGGGTCATGAAATTCTGTAAAATTAGGACCGTTCTATATTTCCCACTGTGAACCACGTATTCGTATGAAATTTTGTTCTCTTGTAAACTTTGTTTTTCTCAATTATAAACTATAGTTATTTTGTGCACAGATCTAAAAAGGAAGAAGATATAAATGGTTGAAAATTTTTTGGGTCATGAAATTCTGTAAAATTATGGCCGTTCTATATCTTCCACTGTGAACCACGTATTGATATGGAATTTTGTTCTCTTGTACACTTTGTTTTTCTCAATTATAAACTATAGTTATTTTGTGCACAGATCTAAAAAGGTAGAAGATATAAAGGGTTGAAAATTTTTTGGGTCATGAAATTCTGTAAAATTAGGACCGTTCTATATTTCCCACTATGAACCACGTATTCGTATGAAATTTTGTTCTCTTGTACACTTTGTTTTTCTCAATTATAAACTATAGTTGTTTTGTGCACAGATCTAAAAAGGTAGAAGATATAAATGGTTGAAAATTTTTTGGGTCATGAAATTCTGTAAAATTAGGACCGTTCTATATTTCCTACTGTGAACCACGTATTCGTATGAAATTTTGTTTTCTTGTACATTTTTTTTTTCTCAATTATAAACTATAGTTATTTTGTGCACAGATCTAAAAAGGTAGAAGATATAAATGGTTGAAAATTTTTTGGGTCATGAAATTCTGTAAAATTATGGCCGTTCTATATCTTCCACTGTGAACCACGTATTGATATGGAATTTTGTTCTCTTGTACACTTTGTTTTTCTCAATTATAAACTATAGTTATTTTGTGCACAGATCTAAAAAGGTAGAAGATATAAATGGTTGAAAATTTTTTGGGTCATGAAATTCTGTAAAATTATGGCCGTTCTATATCTTCCACTGTGAACCTCATATTGATATGGAATTTTGTTCTCTTGTACACTTTGTTTTTCTCAATTATAAACTATAGTTATTTTGTGCACAGATCTAAAAAGGTAGAAGATATAAATGGTTGAAAATTTTTTGGGTCATGAAATTCTGTAAAATTAGGACCGTTCTATATTTCCCACTGTGAACCACGTATTCGTATGAAATTTTGTTCTCTTGTACACTTTGTTTTTCTCAATTATAAACTATAGTTATTTTGAGCACAGATCTAAAAAGGTAGAAGATATAAATGGTTGAAAATTTTTTGGGTCATGAAATTCTGTAAAATTAGGACTGTTCTATATTTCCCACTGTGAACCACGTATTCGTATGAAATTTTGTTCTCTTGTACACTTTGTTTTTCTCAATTATAAACTATAGTTATTTTGAGCACAGATCTAAAAAGGTAGAAGATATAAATGGTTGAAAATTTTTTGGGTCATGAAATTCTGTAAAATTATGGCCGTTCTATATCTTCCACTGTGAACCACATATTGATATGGAATTTTGTTCTCTTGTACACTTTGTTTTTCTCAATTATAAACTATAGTTATTTTGTGCACAGATCTAAAAAGGTAGAAGATATAAATGGTTGAAAATTTTTTGGGTCATGAAATTCTGTAAAATTATGGCCGTTCTATATTTCCCACTGTGAACCACATATTGATATGGAATTTTGTTCTCTTGTACACTTTGTTTTTCTCAATTATTAACTATAGTTATTTTGTGCACAGATCTAAAAAGGTAGAAGATATAAATGGTTGAAAATTTTTTGGGTCATGAAATTCTGTAAAATTATGGCCGTTCTATATCTTCCACTGTGAACCACATATTGATATGGAATTTTGTTCTCTTGTACACTTTGTTTTTCTCAATTATAAACTATAGTTATTTTGTGCACAGATCTAAAAAGGTAGAAGATATAAATGGTTGAAAATTTTTTGGGTCATGAAATTCTGTAAAATTAGGACCGTTCTATATTTCCCACTGTGAACCACGTATTCGTATGAAATTTTGTTCTCTTGTACACTTTGTTTTTCTCAATTATAAACTATAGTTATTTTGTGCACAGATCTAAAAAGGTAGAAGATATAAATGGTTGAAAATTTTTTGGGTCATGAAATTCTGTAAAATTATGGCCGTTCTATATCTTCCACTGTGAACCACGTATTGATATGGAATTTTATTCTCTTGTACACTTTGTTTTTCTCAATTATAAACTACAGTTATTTTGTGCACAGATCTAAAAAGGTAGAAGATATAAATGGTTGAAAATTTTTTGGGTCATGAAATTCTGTAAAGTTATGTCCGTTCTATATCTTCCACTGTGAACCACGTATTGATATGGAATTTTGTTCTCTTGTACACTTTGTTTTTCTCAATTATAAACTATAGTTATTTTGTGCACAGATCTAAAAAGGTAGAAGATATAAATGGTTGAAAATTTTTTGGGTCATGAAATTCTGTAAAATTATGGCCGTTCTATATCTTCCACTGTGAACCTCATATTGATATGGAATTTTGTTCTCTTGTACACTTTGTTTTTCTCAATTATAAACTATAGTTATTTTGTGCACAGATCTAAAAAGGTAGAAGATATAAATGGTTGAAAATTTTTTGGGTCATGAAATTCTGTAAAATTATGGCCGTATTATATTTCCCACTGTGAACCACGTATTCGTATGAAATTTTGTTCTCTTGTACACTTTGTTTTTCTCAATTATAAACTATAGTTATTTTGAGCACAGATCTAAAAAGGTAGAAGATATAAATGGTTGAAAATTTTTTGGGTCATGAAATTCTGTAAAATTATGGCCGTTCTATATCTCCCACTGTGAACCACGTATTGATATGGAATTTTATTCTCTTGTACACTTTGTTTTTCTCAATTATAAACTATAGTTATTTTGTGCACAGATCTAAAAAGGTAGAAGATATAAATGGTTGAAAATTTTTTGGGTCATGAAATTCTGTAAAATTATGGCCGTTCTATATCTTACACTGTGAACCACATATTGATATGGAATTTTGTTCTCTTCTACACTTTGTTTTTCTCAATTATAAACTATAGTTATTTTGTGCACAGATCTAAAAAGGTAGAAGATATAAATGGTTGAAAATTTTTTGGGTCATGAAATTCTTTAAAATTATGGCCGTTCTATATCTTCCACTGTGAACCACATATTGATATGGAATTTTGTTCTCTTGTACACTTTGTTTTTCTTAATTATAAACTATAGTTATTTTGTGCACAGATCTAATAAGGTAGAAGATATAAATGGTTGAAAATTTTTTGGGTCATGAAATTCTGTAAAATTAGGACCGTTCTATATTTCCCACTGTGAACCACGTATTCGTATGAAATTTTGTTCTCTTGTAAACTTTGTTTTTCTCAATTATAAACTATAGTTATTTTGTGCACAGATCTAAAAAGGAAGAAGATATAAATGGTTGAAAATTTTTTGGGTCATGAAATTCTGTAAAGTTATGGCCGTTCTATATCTTCCACTGTGAACCACGTATTGATATGGAATTTTGTTCTCTTGTACACTTTGTTTTTCTCAATTATAAACTATAGTTATTTTGTGCACAGATCTAAAAAGGTAGAAGATATAAAGGGTTGAAAATTTTTTGGGTCATGAAATTCTGTAAAATTAGGACCGTTCTATATTTCCCACTATGAACCACGTATTCGTATGAAATTTTGTTCTCTTGTACACTTTGTTTTTCTCAATTATAAACTATAGTTATTTTGTGCACAGATCTAAAAAGGTAGAAGATATAAATGGTTGAAAATTTTTTGGGTCATGAAATTCTGTAAAATTAGGACCGTTCTATATTTCCCACTGTGAACCACGTATTCGTATGAAATTTTGTTTTCTTGTACACTTTGTTTTTCTCAATTATAAACTATAGTTATTTTGTGCACAGATCTAAAAAGGTAGAAGATATAAATGGTTGAAAATTTTTTGGGTCATGAAATTCTGTAAAATTATGGCCGTTCTATATCTTCCACTGTGAACCACGTATTGATATGGAATTTTGTTCTCTTGTACACTTTGTTTTTCTCAATTATAAACTATAGTTATTTTGTGCACAGATCTAAAAAGGTAGAAGATATAAATGGTTGAAAATTTTTTGGGTCATGAAATTCTGTAAAATTATGGCCGTTCTATATCTTCCACTGTGAACCTCATATTGATATGGAATTTTGTTCTCTTGTACACTTTGTTTTTCTCAATTATAAACTATAGTTATTTTGTGCACAGATCTAAAAAGGTAGAAGATATAAATGGTTGAAAATTTTTTGGGTCATGAAATTCTGTAAAATTAGGACCGTTCTATATTTCCCACTGTGAACCACGTATTCGTATGAAATTTTGTTCTCTTGTACACTTTGTTTTTCTCAATTATAAACTATAGTTATTTTGTGCACAAATCTAAAATGGTAGAAGATATAAAGGGTTGAAAATTTTTTGGGTCATGTAATTCTGTAAAATTAGGACCGTTCTATATTTCCCACTGTGAACCACGTATTCGTATGAAATTTTGTTCTCTTGTACACTTTGTTTTTCACAATTATAAACTATAGTTATTTTGTGCACAGATCTAAAAAGGTAGAAGATATAAATGGTTGAAAATTTTTTGGGTCATGAAATTCTGTAAAATTATGGCCGTTCTATATCTTCCACTGTGAACCACGTATTGATATGGAATTTTGTTCTCTTGTACACTTTGTTTTTCTCAATTATAAACTATAGTTATTTTGTGCACAGATCTAAAAAGGTAGAAGATATAAATGGTTGAAAATTTTTTGGGTCATGAAATTCTTTAAAATTATGGCCGTTCTATATCTTCCACTGTGAACCACGTATTGATATGGAATTTTGTTCTCTTGTACACTTTGTTTTTCTCAATTATAAACTATAGTTATTTTGTGCACGGATCTAAAAAGGTAGAAGATATAAATGGTTGGAAATTTTTTGGGTCATGAAATTCTGTAAAATTATGGCCGTTCTATATCTTCCACTGTGAACCACGTATTGATATGGAATTTTGTTCTCTTGTACACTTTGTTTTTCTCAATTATAAACTATAGTTATTTTGTGCACAGATCTAAAAAGGTAGAAGATATAAATGGTTGAAAATTTTTTGGGTCATGAAATTCTGTAAAATTAGGACCGTTCTATATTTCCCACTGTGAACCACGTATTCGTATGAAATTTTGTTCTCTTGTACACTTTGTTTTTCTCAATTATAAACTATAGTTATTTTGTGCACAGATCTAAAAAGTTAGAAGATATAAATGGTTGAAAATTTTTTGGGTCATGAAATTCTGTAAAATTATGGCCGTTCTATATCTTCCACTGTGAACCACGTATTGATATGGAATTTTATTCTCTTGTACACTTTGTTTTTCTCAATTATAAACTATAGTTATTTTGTGCACAGATCTAAAAAGGTAGAAGATATAAATGGTTGAAAATTTTTGGGGTCATGAAATTCTGTAAAATTATGGCCGTTCTATATCTTCCACTGTGAACCACGTATTGATATGGAATTTTGTTCTCTTGTACACTTTGTTTTTCTCAATTATAAACTATAGTTATTTTGTGCACAGATCTAAAAAGGTAGAAGATATAAATGGTTGAAAATTTTTTGGGTCATGAAATTCTTTAAAATTATGGCCGTTCTATATCTTCCACTGTGAACCACATATTGATATGGAATTTTGTTCTCTTGTACACTTTGTTTTTCTCAATTATAAACTATAGTTATTTTGTTCACAGATCTAAAAAGGTAGAAGATATAAATGGTTGAAAATTTTTTGGGTCATGAAATTCTGTAAAATTATGGCCGTTCTATATCTTCCACTGTGAACCACGTATTGATATGGAATTTTGTTCTCTTGTACACTTTGTTTTTCTCAATTATAAACTATAGTTATTTTGTGCACAGATCTAAAAAGGTAGAAGATATAAATGGTTGAAAATTTTTTGGGTCATGAAATTCTGTAAAATTATGGCCGTTCTATATCTTCCACTGTGAACCTCATATTGATATGGAATTTTGTTCTCTTGTACACTTGGTTTTTCTTAATTATAAACTATAGTTATTTTGTGCACAGATCTAAAAAGGTAGAAGATATAAATGGTTGAAAATTTTTTGGGTCATGAAATTCTGTAAAATTAGGACCGTTCTATATTTCCCACTGTGAACCACGTATTCGTATGAAATTTTGTTCTCTTGTACACTTTGTTTTTCTCAATTATAAACTATAGTTATTTTGTGCACAGATCTAAAAAGTTAGAAGATATAAATGGTTGAAAATTTTTTGGGTCATGAAATTCTGTAAAATTATGGCCGTTCTATATCTTCCACTGTGAATCACATATTGATATGGTTCTTTAAGCTGATATTAGTGAATGCTCTAGCCAAGTCTCAGTGAAGCCAGTTAAAAAATAAAATAATTATTCTTGGTAATTACTACCTGTAACTGTGTTATTCTAAACTCAATTTTTTCGATAAAGGCAAATTGTTATGATATTAAACTTTCTGTTTAATAGAACCAATAAACAGTTCTATCTATAAGCGTCGCGTTTAAGATATCTTGTCAGATATCTTCAATGATAACGCTCGGCTAGAAAAAAAAAACACATAGAAAATATAGGAGGTCTTAAAGAATGATTTATAGTTTTTATAATTAATCTATTACAATAGAAATTATAGATATTCATTGAATTAAACAATATATATATACGTTTTTGTAGTGTAACAAAATAGTTTTATTTCATGGCGTAATGAGTTCTGCTAGCTTAGATGGTTAAAAACAAATATTTATGAAGTGCAGCTTAGAGCCACATTAATAACGAACACTTGTTCGTAAAAGTTACATCAAATTATTGGAATAATAAATTTATATATATATATATATATAGTGGAGATAGATAGAATTTTAATTTATGCTGAAGAAACATTTTTGCGTTCAACTAACACAATTTAAGTTGTGTTTTAGTTTAAATGGTTAACAGTCAGAAGTAATGGTAGCGGTCGATGATAGGGTTGAACGAATCACCAGTGCGGTGGTAGCCGACATCGCCAGCACTAATTCCACAAGATGAATGTGCAGCTCCCACCCTGAACAGAGCAATATAAATCTTGTTTTTTTTTTTTTTTGCACCGCAACTATAAAAACTTTCCTAGTGAAAATAATAATTTCACTTTAAATGTCCCCCATTTTATATTGACAATAATTGTACAATATGTCCTATTTAATAACAAATAACAAATCGTTATAGGTGCTAAGTGTTATTGAATTTTATGATTTTCTTTTTAGTTTTTTAATTATAGCGACAGCTTTGTACTTATAACAATGTAGTTAATCTAATGATCTTTGTTTCCGTAGAACTTTTAAATGTCGGAAGATTGTCGAATGGCTGCTAAACTTTTCACAGTTTAAATTTAACTTATAATATCTCCTTCCACATACATCAGATCATTATACACTTCTAGGCTATTTTGGTCTCTATATTTGAATAAAATATAAACTCGAAAGTTGCATTAATTTAGACGATAATGTACTGCGAAAACGGCATGCTGGCAGTATTTTCTTCTTATACGAGGGTCGTTTGAAAAGTCCGTGCAAAAATAAAAACTACTTAATTTTTTGGGGTAAACCTTTTTTATTTTTCAACATAGTCTCCTTTTAGGCTTATACACTTCGTCCAACGCTGCTCTAGTTTGTTCATCCCTTCCGAATAATAGGATTTGTCCAAGTCTGAAAAATAGCCATTCGTTTCTGCAATCACCTCCTCGTTTGAATAAAATCTTTTTCCCGCCAGCCATTTCTTCATATTGGGGAACAAATAGTAGTCCGAGGGAGCCAAGTCTGGAGAATAGGGGGGATGTGAAACGAGTTGGAACCCTATTTCCATTAATTTTGCGACCACAACTGCTGAGGTGTGAGCTGGTACGTTGTCGTGATGGAAAAGGACTTTTTTGTAGGCCAATCGTGGGCGTTTTTCTTGCAGCTCGGTTTTCAAACGGTCCAATAACGATGAATAATATGCACCTGTAATAGTTTTACCCTTTTCCAGATAGTCGATGAGGATTATTCCTTGCGAATCCCAAAAGACAGTCGCCATAATCTTTCCGGCCGAAGGAACGGTCTTCGCCTTTTTTGGCGCAGATTCCCCCTTGGTAACCCATTGTTTAGATTGTTCTTTGGTCTCAGGAGTGTAGTGATGTATCCATGTTTCATCCACAGTGACGAAACGACGCTTAAAGTCCTGCGGATTCTTCTGGAACAGCTGCAAACCGTCCTTGCAACACTTCACACGATTTCGTTTTTGGTCAAGCGTGAGCAATCGCGGCACCCATCTTGCGGATAACTTTGTCATGTCCAAATGTTGATGCAAAATATTATGTACCCGTTCATTCGAGATGCCCACAGCACTAGCAATCTCACGCACCTTTACTCTTCTGTAATCCATCACCATATCATGGATTTTATCAATGATTTCTGGAGTAGTAACCTCAACAGGGCATCCAGAACGTTCAGCGTCACTTGTGCCCATATGGCCACTCCGAAAATTTTGAAACCACTTATAAACTGTTCTAATCGAAGGTGCAGAGTCACCATAATGTTTATCAAGCTTCTCTTTAGTCTCCTGAGGCGTTTTGCCTTTCATAAAGTAGTGTTTAATCAACACACGAAATTCTTTTTCGTCCATTTTTTGACAATCACTCGACTTCCTCGATTCAAACGAATGCCAAACACAAAGAAATAGACCGATCTGGCTGAAACTTGGTGTGTGTTCTTCCAAGAGATGCTACTAACTAAACATAACCTCGATACGCGCCAGTAGTGCTATCTCTCTGACTTTGCACGGACTTTTCAAACGACCCTCTTAGAAGTGAGATTAGGTTTAAACTTCTTTATTCTGTCAAATTTCTTTAAAAATCGGGCTAAGATTTACAGAGTTATGGTAGTTTTAGAATGTGCCTTTCACCTTTCCTAAAGTACGAGGTCTGTAAATTAAGTAATGAGACGGATTTTTTTGTTAAATTGTTTTATTCAAAAAGAATTACAATTCTATATTGTCACCTTCAAAATAACTTCCTTCTGAAGACACACAGCGCTGGAGACGTTTCTTCCACTCCTCATAGCAGTGCTCGAACTCCGAAACTGGAATAGCCTTCAGCCGTTTAAATGTTTTCGACAGTCCCAAAATAA